>NW_022681455.1:90348853-92748853 GCF_009764315.1 Trachypithecus francoisi | reverse complement strand
TAAAGTTTCCTTATTAATATAACATTATTTAAATTTTAACCGCTCACTCAAATGATTAATGTTCAATAATAGACTGGGTTTCAGGCAATTTAAGAAAATGAGGGATTGCTACCCAAAATATCCATTCATTGGATTTTTCCTGTTTAAAAAAGACAAAGAGCCTCTTTCATCAGTTGGAGAGGGAGGCGAGCCTCAGCCAAGCACTCCCCTACCCACACCAAGACATACAGAAACCAGAAGGCTTTGTTGAACACCACAGACATGAATCATACAGGCCAATAGATAGAAGGCAGTGCCCCTCCTATTAGTGAAAGCATTTTATGAGATCCATGGCCCACACATTCTGAGTGAACTTCTGTGACTGCAAAAATTAATCTTTGAGTATTCTTCGAGACACAGATTGAGGTGATAGGCTGTACATTTATATTTAAACTAAATAGAAATGCCCGCAGTTGATTTAGATGGGTTGGTTGCCTATGAGGTATGGTCAGTTAATATTTATTGCAATGAATAGTCCCACTAGATATATACCATGCTTTAAATTCCAATGGCAGCCTTCTACACTGTGAATGATAATCCAGACTTCCTAACCCAGACAATAAACCTTGTCTCTTTATAGCCATGACTTGCCGTTCCAACCTCATAGCCGGCCATGCTCTTCCTGGCCCAGTCACATTAGACTGTCATTTCCTTATTGGTAGTATGTTTGCCCTTGCCCCAGGTTTGGGTACATGTTCATCTCTGTCTGGGATGCCCTGGCTTGGTTAGCTTCTACTTCCCTTTATACCTCAGCATAGTAGGTCATCTCCTTGGGGAAGCATCCCATGATTTCCCCACCTTACACAATTAGGCCAATCTCTCCCAGTCTATTGTGTTTCACCCTTTACCTTGCCTACCCTGCACCCAGCTTTCCTGCCCACCTTTTCTTTTCTCAAGCATGTCAAGTTCTCTCCCACTTCAGACCTTGCACATGCTGTTCCCTCTGCATGGAACATACTTTTTCCTTCACTTCACAGTTGGCTTCTCCTCATCCTTCAGCATCAGCTCAAATGCCATCTTTTTTGAGAGACCTTTCCTATTGACCCAATTAAATGTAGCCATCCTTTCCCAGTAACTCTTTTTTGTATAACCTATTTATTTTCTTCCCAATATTTATCAAAGTGGAATCTTGTTTATGTGGATGATTTCTGTTTTTAGGAACAGAACATAAGCTTTGAACATTCACTACCTGCCTCCCCCAAGAAGATGATTTTTATGATATTTTAGGTCTGATACAGTAGTTTGCAAATGAAGGGGATTTTGACATTTGCCACTGTTTGGATACATTTCTGTTGTCACAACCTGGTAGGGCAGGGGCGGCTGCTGGTATCTAGTGGGTAGAGGCCAGAGATGCTGCTAAATATTCTATGATGTACAGAATATCCCTCCCCCAAGAAAGGATCATCCAGACCAATATGTCAGTACCACTTAGGTTGAGAAACTCTTATCTAATATCGCCAATTAGAAGACAAAACAAGACAAGGAAGAGAGAATGAGTTTTTCCCAAATACTGAAAAATTTAGGAAATGATATAAAGGAAGATTACATATAAAATGTAATTGTGAAAGGAGTTGAAAAAGCTACCAGCATTCAACTCTTATTGTTGGTTATGAGAGTGGGCAATCTCTTATAACCCAGTAGCTGCTTTGCCTTTAAATGATCACTGGTAAATCTTTCAGGACTTAGTTTTTGTAAGTGAGAAGTAATATTAACAAAAGCACATTAAGTTTCTCTGGGCTATATTCATGGTTATACATTTCCTTATTGTGTCACTACTACTGGGAAAAATTGTGAGCAATTTTGATGGGGGTATATAAAAATTATTCTGGCCTACACTTGGTTGTAGTAAATTTGTCCATCCATTCAGGATTTTGTTTAATGTGTAAAATAATCACATGGTAATTTCCTAGTTCTTGAAGATAGAAGGTTTGATATATTGCCTTCTCTGGCCTGATACATAGTAGGTGCTCAATAAATACTTTTGTGCTGAGCTGACATCTTTCTCTTTTTATGTGGTAGTCCTAAGATCAAGGGTAACATCTTTTAAAGGTTACTTTTATGGAAAATGATTGGAGCTATTGAGGATCCTCAAGTTCCCCAAGGCAGTTGTTAATAATTGGTGGCCCTAAAGGAGCTTGAATTTCCAGAGAGACACTTTAGCCATTGATCTTCTTATACTATAATCTTCACTCATAGGAAGTTATTATCAACTAACTGTGAACCATGGTGAGTGGTAGCACGTTTTGATGCATCAATTATGTGGGTCAGAGGTTACTTTACAAATAGTCTAGAGGTCCTTGGTATCTTGTCCAGTGGGAGATGGCATCTTTTTGGATCTGAAGACTATGTGATGATTCTAAGTTTTGGCAAAGCCTTGGCCCCACACCCAGTACTCTTCAGGAATGGTTTCCATACTGTCACCCTGCAAAAGAACCTTGGTTTTGATTTGTTTTTGTAATGAAATATTATGAGGAACCTCAATTTATAAAACATGGAAATGGAGTTGATTTTGTTAAAGGGGGATGATGGCAGTGGAGATCCCAGAGTCTCATTCATCTCTCTCTGCCAGGACACACCTCTACCATGAAGACACCATGGCTCTCTAGGGCCCAGGTTTCCTGTCAAGCATTCACTTGCTAGCCTAGGGGCCTGGGGAATCATTCTTATGTGTCTAAGAATGAGTATAGTACTAGTATCTAATGCAGAAAGCAATCTAGGGCATTAAATTAGAAAGAGCATATTAAGCTTAGCACAAATGCTGGCACATAGTAATAAACACACAGTAAAACTTCCTTTTTAGTACAGTGAACCTTGGCTGTCCATCAACAAGAGCTCCCCAGCAGCAAGATCCATAATAAAGGTGTAAATTGCAGATGGAATTCAGGAAGGGCTGATGAAGCCAAGGAGACATGCTTCTTGGCCTTGTGTTTGGCCATGAGAGCCATCTAAAAAATGCTCTGGGTGTGGGATGAGTCAATCGAGCACCTATGTGTGCAGATTTTCACAGGCATTGGAGCAAAGAGAGCAAAGAAATTCTCTGCTAATGAGAACACTGCAGAAATCAGATGATCACATTCCATGGCCATACCAGTTAACTAATTTAGAATTACACAGTCAGAATTAAAATGCTTCATTTAAATGTGCCCTGGAATTTGCCTATAGATACTTTAAAACATCTAGATTTAAATAAGATGGAAAGATTTTTAAAAAACATTCTGGGTCGGGTGCGGTGCCTCATGCCTGTAATCCCAGCACTTTGGGAGGCCGAGGTGGGCAGATCACTTGAGGTCAGGAGTTCAAGACAAGCCTGACCAACATGGTGAAACCCCATCTCTACTCAAAGTACAAAAATTAGCCAGGCGTGGTGTTGCATGCCTGTAGTTTCAGCTACTCAGGAGGCTGAGGCAGGAGAATCACTTGAACCTGGGAGGCGGAGGTTGCAGTGAGCCGAGATCGTGCCATTGCACTCCAGCCTGGACAACAGAGTGAGACTCCATCTAAAAACAAACAAACAAACAAAAAATAAAAGCATTCTGAAAGACATATAGGAAGAAGAAAACTTAGAATAAGCTAGATGGCATAATTACCAGTAGTTTTGGGGTAGAAGTTATAACAGGGAGCAGTGGTTAAACTTTAAGAGAACATGGAAGACTGAACAGATAGCTCAGATTTTCTAGGAGAAATGAGTAAATGTGGTAAAATTCCAACCAAAAAAAAAAAATAATTAGGATGAACGGATAACATAAAATCCACACAATCTGCAGAAAGACACCTGCAAGTAGAACGTAATATTGTAGGAATAATGAAGGAGAACATTGCCAGTGATACAAGGGAGTGTGGTGTTCTGATACTCGTGACACTTTCCTCCAGGATTTCACGGTAATTATTGAAAAATTATTAAGAAATGGAAAATGTATGTATTTAATATTCTAACACTTGTTGACGGCCTCTTTTAACCACTTGCATTATCTTCTTTTTTTTTCTGATTAAAGTGTTTTAGTTTTTGTTTACTTTTGTATTGTGGTCACAGCTTATCAAAATGGCATACACATGTACATAGAAAAAGTTGCAACTCTCCCCCCCCTTGCTCCTCCCATTCCACCCCTTATAATGTAACCATTGTTAACATTAAGATACACATTTGTTTTTTTTCCTCAAAGGAAATGAGGCTCTCCTGTATAGTTATTTTTTAACTTGCCTTTTATGTACTGTATCTTGGGTAGGCTAGTGGTTCTCTACTGGGAGTGGTTTTGCCCTGCCAGGGGCAAAGTCTGGAGACATTTTTCATTGTCATGACTGGTACGGGGAGGGACATCGTTAGCATCTAGTGGGTAGAGGCTGGGGATGCATCTGAGTACCTACAATACGCAGGACAAGCCCCCTCAATGTGCAGGACAAGCCCCTACAATAAAAATTATCTGGTCCAAAATGTCAAGAGAGCTGAAATTGAGAAACTCTGCCCTAGGTCAATGCACATAAATCTAATTCATTATTTTTAAAAGCTTCATAACACTTTGACGTATGGGTAGACCATGATTTATTCAACTAGTTTTCTTCGATAGATCTTCTTATTGAGTGGCATTTATATATTTAATATGAAGAAACCAAATGCTCCAATTTAGTTATTTACAATTCATTCTGCTTCTTTAAAGAGCAAAAATAAGCCTTATCAGAAGGACTCAAAAAAGGAACAGTTAAGAATTCATAGGCTTGTGTATAAAATTAGATTCTGGGTCACTGTGAGTCAAGAGAATTTGGTTTCAGCAAAATCACAGACTCACTCCAAATGACATGTCTTAAAGTAAGTCATTTGAAAAGTGTGTCTTCATTTTTTGATTCTTTGGAATTAAAAAAAAAATAGAGAGCAAGCAGCAACAACTCTAAGGCCTTTCTGTATGACTACCAAGAACAGAGAAAGTTTCATGTAAAGTAACTGCAGTAAGTTTCAGAAAAAGCTATTTCTGATGATCTCTACCATCTTTTTTAATGATTTTTTCTTATATGTATTAACGAAAAAAATCATT
Organism: Trachypithecus francoisi; assembly: GCF_009764315.1. NCBI lineage: Eukaryota > Metazoa > Chordata > Mammalia > Primates > Cercopithecidae > Trachypithecus > Trachypithecus francoisi. Next base: position 92,743,790 of record NW_022681455.1, on the reverse strand, counting down.
AGTACATTAAATCATGGTGGATTGAACAAAAGAAAACAAAGTAGGTTTAAATGAAAGAAGTGATATCCAAACCAAAAGACATTGAATGACTTCCAGATGCTGCTGACAATGTAATTCAGAATCGGAATGACCGTCTGGTTAACCACAGAGGATTTCACAGAAAGGGTGCCCTAAAGCAAACAGATGTTTGCTCTGTGAAACTAAAGCTCTGTGCTTTGCTGGCTCATCCTCTGCATGTCTTGTGCATTTCTGGGAGAATAAAATAAAGAATGGCTTTGCCTTCTCTCATAACAGCTATGTGTGTGGGAAGGATGGTAAACTAATGGATGAGCCTGAATGGGTGGGGTCTCTGCTTCATTCCTTTCTCTGCCACCAGTTTCCTCAATCAGAAACAAGAGCTAAAAGATTATATTTAGTTTTGCTAATTTCCTTTCTTCCTTCTTTTTTCCCTGCCTCCCTCCCTCCCTCCTTCCTTCCTTCCTGCCTTCCTTATCCACTGACAGTTCTATAATGAAATATTCTGGACTAGATACTTGGATTTTGTGCTTCTCACCTTTCAACTTCTTGGCATGGGTCCTTACATTTAATAAATGAACGGAGACCATCATCCTGCAATAGGTCAGACCTATTAACATTGTAACAGTTCAAACCTATCTAAGGAGATGCTAATCTAATAAGTTCGCTGATATCTGGAAAAACTGATATATTTTCCCCCTTTGCTGCTGCCTTTCTAGGATCAGAGCCACACACAAGTGTCCCAGTACCGGCAGGATCCCTCCCTGATCATGCGGTCCATCGTCCACATGACCGATGCTGTGCGTTCTGGGGTCATGCCTCCTGCCCAGCTCACCACCATCAACCAGTCTCAGCTCAGCGCCCAGTTAGGGTTGAATTTGGGAGGTGCCAGTATGCCTCACACATCTCCTTCACCTCCAGCAAGCAAATCGGCCACTCCCTCCCCTTCCAGCTCCATCAATGAAGAGGATGCTGATGAAGCCAACAGAGTAAGTTAGAACTGCCTTAATGTGTAACCTGCCAGAGAATATGGGATCTTAGTGTGTAACCTGCCAGAGAGTATGGGATCACCCCATGCTGTTTGAATGTCATTCATGGTGTTACCTTGTTTTTCTTCATAGATTTGGAGTAGCATTTAAATGTATGATGGTTTGTTGTTTTTCTTCAGTGTTTCATTTATTTTCTGTAGAAAGTATATTGGACTGGAAATTGAGAGATCTGGCTTCTCCTAGTATAGCTGTAAGGCACTGGACATGTTATTTAACTCTTGTAGGCCCAATTTTTCTAATCTGCAAAAGGAGGGCTTGGACTCCCTGCTACAAATTTCTAGAAATTCTAGACATTCCAGAAATTCTAAACTGCTCTGGTTCTAAATTAATGTCCATGTGAGCAAGTTTCATCCAGTGTGTCGGTCAAGCTGCTGCCACATTTGACAGCCTTCGGTGATGTTTATCTCTGAGTTCATTCTCATCATCTTACGTTTTTGCCTTCGTCATGGGAAATGTATAATTTTAAATGATACATACTTTGAAATAAAAACTGCTTTCCAGGTATGACTTTTCCAAATGCTTAGAATAATGAAAAAGAGTGCTGTAATAGTACATAATTACTCATTAGTCACTCATTAATTATGTGCTGTATACCTACTCTGTGCTTGGCATTTTGTTTGGTTCTTGTGATACAGAGATTTATAAGAGAACTACTGCTCATGAGACTCCCCACTGGAGATGAATAGCAATGTTTAAAACTAGCTCCAGATGTGATTAGTGATATAATTGATGTATCTGGTGTGCTGAGATTCTAATCGATTCTGCTTGGGAGAATGATTTGAGGAAGACTTTACTGAGAAAGTGATATTTGAATTAGGTCTAAGAGGATGAATAAAAGTTTGTGAGGCAGAAGACAGAGGCCAGCATTTTGGTGGGAGGCTTGTGAGGAACGGTAGAAGTACATGCTATTTATAGGTATAACGAAGTTTGATATGGGGGAAGAGAGAAATAGAAGTTGAAGAACAAAATGGCTTCAATGTGGTGGTCTTTCTGTTGGTAGCTAAGAGACGATTTATTATTTGCATCAAGAAATGGCATAAGTAATTTATGCTTTAAAGAGATAATTTTGGCTATATATAGAATGCCTTACAAAGGGAGGGACCAAAGAAAAGGCAATTAATTAGAAGACTCTTTTGTTATGTTTCCCTTCATCAAGGGAGGGAATGGACAGGAGGTACCAGGTTAGCAGGCATTTTAGGAGTGAGAATCATAAACATTTTAAGGATTTGGTGATCTACTGGAATTTGAGGAAAAGACAAATTGGATTTTAGTTTGAGAGCCAGAATGGCTATTAGCAAATGAGAGGAGCAACCCACAAAGAGAGAAGTGTTCTCCCCCATGGGGAACATGAGAGTTTGGGATTTTAGAGTTGAATTTGAGTTGCTTACATTGGAGTCTAGAACTCAGTTCATGGGAACTGGAGCTATAGATTTTGGGACCATCAGCACATAGATGAGAAGATGTGAAAGTAATCAGGACTTCTGTCAAGGACAGAATCCTGAGCATCATTTATTTCTAAGTAGCAAAAGGAAGAAGAGGAGCTAGAGAAGATTAAGAGTGATGAGGAACAGGGGAGGGAGTTTCGAGTGACGCTGTGGAAATCGAAGGGGTTTCGAGATGAACCGTTTAGTTTATAGTATCACGTTAGCACCCCCATTGGGCCCAGGAATGGTAAATGCACTGATAGTCTTCTCACATTCACAGAACCTCAGTCTAGAGGATTGAGAAGTAATGGTTAAAGACTCTTGAGGGATATGAACAGATGGGGTTAGGTAACCGCTTAGCCATTACAATTCAAAGGGATTCCTTTCCTTCCACTCACGTCCACGGATCTTCATACTTGCCGCTGTACCAAACAGAAATTGTCGTCTTAAAGAGGACCTCCTATGGGACTCCTAGCTTGCTCCATTTTAAGCGAGGGTCTAGGTTTTGCGTAACGACAGTAAAGCCAATTTATCTTCATTGAAACTTAGCTGAGAAAGGAAGATTAAAACTATCATTGATTATGTCTCTTTGGGGTAAATCTTTTTCTCCAGCGTTCGGTCCAAACCCTTTTAAGTCAATGGCACAAAAATTTCCTTAGGAGAATTAATTCTGAATTTTTATTTAAATGGTGAGACTCCATGTTTCTGGTTTATTCTTAAAAAGTAATAATGATTAGGGCACATCATGGTTATCCAAGAAAGGCATCAAAGGTGTTTGACGTTTAAATATTGTTTTACAGAGAATGAAATTGAACTCCTCTCACTTGGAAAAAAAGCTCCCCTGGAAAGTAATAGCATCTTGCCATTGGTCAGGGTAGTGTGGCACTAACAGTGCCGGATTTTCTTCCAGGAGAAGAATATAGTTGTTGGATTCAACTAGAAAAATGTGTGTGTCTGTATATAGTTTTTCTTGTTTAAATAATGTTCTTCATTGAAGGAAAACTTGGCTCCAAGTGAAGCTCTAACTGAAAGGCATCTGACTGTCTTGGAAATTCACGTTCATTAAGTAGAATTAAACAAGTCTCACTTATTTTGAAAATTTAGAAAAAAGACTATGGGCTCTAGAGAATTATTGAATTAATTGTGTGAGTTATGAAAGATGACATTTTGGAGGAGAAGAGAGATATGACTTAAAACCATCTGAAGCTTATAAACTACTCAGATAAAGTGTGGATGCTGTTATCACTTAAATAGTGCAAACAATAGGCTCACCTAGAGGTAGGCCAGTGGTTTCTTAACTCTTTGAGGGTTCAGAGCTCTCTAAGAAAATTTCCTTACTAAGAATTTTAGTAAATGGTAAAAATTCCAAATGATCCTCATTTAGAAAGTAAATAATACTCTAGGAAAAATTTGAATTATAATTCAAGCCATTGAAAGCCAATCTTTTTTTTTTTTTTTTTTTGAGATGGAGTCTCGCTCTGTCGTCAGGGCTGGAGTGCAGTGGCTCGATCTCAGCTCACTGCAAGCTCCGCCTCCCGGGTTTACACCATTCTCCTGCCTCAGACTCCCAAGTAGCTGGGACTACAGGCGCCTGCCACCTTGTATTTTTTAGTAGAGACGGGGTCTCACCATGTTAGCCAGGATGGTCTCGATCTCCTGACCTCGTGATCCACCGGTCTCGGCCTCCCAAAGTACTGGGATTACAGGCTTGAGCCACCGCGCCCGGCGAAAGCCAATCTATTAGTAACTTGAATCTATCTTGGTTGATCTTGCTCAAGGCTGGCTTTGAAAACAGATTTTGTCAAACATTGCAGGATTCTTGATGAAGTTAACTGCAAAATTATCTTTGGTATTGTGATCTAGGGGAATAAAACATTTACAAATCATTTCCCTGCTTCTCTGATAAGTATATTAAATGATCAGTGAACTTAGATGATGGTAGCGGGTGAATATGGAGCTGCATTATCTTTAAATTGGGAAACTATAGCCGTATCAGTTTATGGTTCTGATCTCTCAGAGTTCATCTGGTGAATGTGTGTGAGTCTCTATGGTAGTATTCTTGTGAGCAGGGTTACTTGCCACAAATAACAAACATCCTCTCTTTAGTCTTCTTAGTGATTTTTAAGTATCACCTATTGCTTCCTTTTTTTTTTTTTTTTTTACAGGTTTTTAATTTTATGGAGAGTATCAATTTCACTTTTATCTCCACTTAAAGTAGTTTTGACATTTTTACATTTGCCGTTAATACTTAGAAAATTATTGTTATTTTAGAAAATAAAGATGACCTTGTCCTTATGGAGCAAGTATAGAAATTGGTGCTAATTTCCATTTGAGTTTCTGGAGAGCCACTAGCAAAGTGACATTCTGGTAAAATAAAAAAATCAGCCTCAAAAAACAAATCAATTCAGACAGATCACATATATGGCATGTGACTATGGCTAGGGACCTCATTTAAAATATTTGAATATGATCAACATCTTGAATATTATTTAGGTTTTACTTCTAAAACCTCTGAAAATACAAAATATTTTGCTGATGTATATACATGTGTAGTATAGCATATATATAGCATTGCCTGGTACAGAGTGTTCTGTTTTTCATTACTCATAATTGCTATTTAGAGCATATGTTGTGAATGTATTGAAGATACTTCTGGGTCTCATTAATCGATGTTCTAAATGCTAATCTCTGCTGTCTGGTTAACTCCAAGCAAGTTTACCCCTCCCCCGGTTTTGGTGGTGATTCATCTGTTGATGGTGCCTAACAAAACCTTCAAAGAACAATTATGGATCTGAGTTAAGTCTTGTTGCATTCTCTGCAAGTATATTCTAGGCAGTGAATTTTCTTCCTGCTTTGCAGGCCATTGGAGAGAAAAGAGCTGCTCCAGACTCTGGCAAGAAGCCCAAGACTCCAAAGAAAAAGAAAAAGAAAGATCCCAATGAGCCACAGAAGCCAGTGTCAGCATATGCCCTGTTTTTCAGAGACACACAGGCTGCAATTAAAGGTCAAAACCCCAATGCAACCTTTGGAGAGGTCTCAAAAATTGTAGCATCTATGTGGGACAGCCTTGGAGAAGAACAAAAGCAGGTGAGACAAAGACCCATCAAGGCTCCATAAATAAACCTCATGATCATTTAAAATATTCCTCACACCTTTTCCGAGTGCATGTGTTCACTTAATATGATTGCTTCTTTTGAAAGCCTTTTCTAAGCGATGGAATTTAAAAACCTAGATGTATAAATCTAAACAACTCTCCAGTTATATTGATTTCTCTGTCAGCTTATGGGTGCATGTTCAGAACCCATTCAGAGGAAGGCTGGAAGAAATCCAGGCAGTATCCTGCAAGCATAAACTTTTTGATGATAATCTTTTCATTTTAAATAATGTGGAATGTTTCCCCTTTTGTTCAAAAAGGGCACTACAAAGGGATTAGGTCCATCCCGCTTGCCTTTCCATTGATCATCTTTCTGAACCCTTGTGCTGTCCTGGTGGGTTTCCAAACTTTGAAGCTGCCTCTGCGTGTCTCATTATTGTCACCAGGCATTTGAAATTTTATTCCAAGTTCATTTTAAAGCAAGGCAGTAGGAGAGGTATTCAGAAATTAGCCATGCTGGTGGGAGATACTTCCTTAGGGGCTTCGTCTCCTCTCCTTCCCCTTGCAACTCCTCCACACAAATGAAGAGAAGAATGGGTTCCTTGGGGGTCGGTCCCCCCACTTGCTCCTTGCATGAAACTCCAATGACCATTAATAGAAGTTAACTTTTACGTATCCACAGAAGAATAGATCAACCCTTATGAGTGATAAAATAGAATAATATTTTTTAAGAACGAAGAGTGGAAAGTCCTTGATTTTTATTTACAAATCATGAACTGATTTCAGGAACTCATTCCTAGGAGCTTGTTTTGTTGGGATAGTGCAATATTAGAAATTTCTTGTTAGTTTGCACTGAGTTTATTACTGTAGACAGCAGAGTGATTTTCTGTCCCAGAAATATAATTCTGAGAGACTGGAAAAGTGCCGCACCTAACTTTTAAACTCTGGAGAGAAAGATGCATGTTGATCGAACACCCAACTATCAGACCACTTAAGAAAAGGAGAAGCCCAAATCATGTTTAATATGCTGGAATTTTATTTATGTAACTCAGTGGGGTCACTAATGGAAATCTCCCAGCTTGGATGATTTCTGACTTTCAATTTTGCTCCAAAAGAAAACCAAGGTTGAAACGCTTTGCTCTTTTCTCTTCTGTCTTCATCATTCTACCTGTTGTTTTTATCCTCTGGCTTTAGTATAGTTTAGAAAGGTATCTGAGGGAAAGAAGACATTGATGGAGAAACTCATTACTTTCTCTAAAGTTAGCCATTTGCAGCAAAGCTTATTCTTCTTGCTACCTTATTTATTGCCTTAGCATGAGGTTTTCAGCTGTTCTCAGGAAAAAGTGATTCTCAAGAATCTGTATTGCAACTGGAAATCTTTTTCTTATTTGCAATAGTAAATATAAAAATTGTGCTCCAGTGAGGGTGGCAGGGTTCTGTTTTGTTTTAATATCTGTGTGTGTGTGTGTGTGTGTGTGTGTGTGTGCGCGCGCGCGCGCACGCTAACATTTAAAAATCAAAGCCAAGGAGACCAACCTTTTTATGTGAGTTGTGTTTATGTGACCTAATTTGTGCAGAAGTTGTTTTATAGCTGAGAATTTATATGCTAAAGGTGGTGCTAATTGTGGTCTTTTAATAGGTATATAAAAGGAAAACAGAAGCTGCCAAAAAAGAATACCTGAAGGCCCTGGCGGCATACAGGGCCAGCCTCGTTTCTAAGGTAAACCTGGGCAGGGGCGGCCAGGGTCCGAAATAGTTACAGCATGGAAAACAGCCCTCAAGCATTGAAAACATAACTGCAGCTCCCCTAAAAGTTGATGGAAAGACATCTTGAACAACTTGTAAACTTAGGTGTTTCCATTAGAGATTACCCAAATGATGATCTGAAAATAAGAGTTAACTTAAGCAGCCGAGTCTAAGTTGTTTCTGAGAGATTTCCCTGATCTTTATATATGTGTATGTAGCTATATACGTAAATCTTAAATAGGCTCTTATGCTTTCTTCTGGTGAGGGATTGGGACCTGTGTTAATGTCCTCTGCTTAAACTGGGAGGTATGTTTGTCAGGCATTTTTGGACATCATATTATAAATTCTCCTGTGGTTATATTACTATGATGGGGGGGCGTTGCATTTTTGACCGAACTGTTCCATATCCTATAAATAAATAAACCTCATGATCATTTAAAATGAAATTATATTCCAAGTACTAAACAAAAACTATATGTATTATATAGAGAGTATACAGTGGACCCTGGTGTGTTATAAAATGCACCAATATCCCAAGCAAATGTCACTGTAGATTATAATTACCTTAATCCAAAGGAATATGAGTTGTTACATTATATTAACATTTAATTAGCTTTTTCTCTTGCCTTTATAGATTTTAGAGGTTTTAGAAAGGATAATTTGATATAATATATTTTTGCTCTAGAGAAATTTTTTCTGACAAGTAGAGATATAATTTCATTGTCACTGTTGCTGTCTCAAGTACAACCTAGGGTCTCAAAGACATTTTAAAAGGGTTCATTCCCCTTTTTCTCTTTTTACCTGAGTTGTTTCTTCTTTATATTATCTGTATTAAGTACTTGTATCAAGATCTAGCATTTGCAGCTGCTCAGAATCAGATCAACAGAGATCCTCCTCTCTTTGTTGACAGCTATTAGGACACTTCCCACTTCATTAGATAGAGAAAACATTTATCAGGTCAGTAGCAAAACCTCTTTCTCAGACTCTGGAAGACACATACTAGAAGATATACTGATGTTGTACTCAGGCTTGTACATTGGCAAAGAACAGCTGACTGTATGGGCTGCAGATGTTAAGAATTAAAGTATAGTTGGTGGTTAATTAGATGGAGTGAATAGAGCAACAGTGTGCATGTACTTCTTAAGTGGATCATTTATTCATTCATTTATCCAGAGCAGGTATAGGTGATTTTGTGCATTAGAGCATGAATAATTGACTGTATATGGATTTATTTAAACTAAGATCCAGTATCTCAAAAGGCATTCAGGGAGTATTAACCATGACTGGGCTCATGAAGTCTGTGAGTGACTTAGAAGGGATAACTTAAAACTTATACATTACATGCTACAATCGGGATTCAGAAATATTTTCAGACGAAATTCAATGATACCAAAAAGGAAAAAAAAAATCAATAGGATAGAATTTAGAAGGAATTAATTTTAAATACTAGGGTTTTGTTTGTTTGTTTTTTAATTCAGTAAATGCACTTTGAGAAGATCCTAAATCTCTGTTCAAAGAACTGTGAGGCAACTAATATGGTCCTTTAGGTATAAGTTTAGAATAATTTCAACCTGAACCCAAAGTGTGAAGTAGCTGCTAATATAGTGATCTCACTGGAAGCAGCATCGAATTGTACAGTGATTGTTAGACCACTTCTAAAGAATTGGTTCTGTTTTGGATCCCACAATGTAAAGAGAGAGACAATCAACTGATGTCTCTCTAGAGCATTGCCTCCATGATGGTGAGGACTGAAAATCACATCATGTTAGAATAACTGAAAGAATCAGGGAGGCAAGGACTTGGAGGCATATGATCTTAGTTCTCAAATATAAGGGCTGTTATATAAGAGAAATGAAGTCGATCTTTGTGCCCAAGAGAGGAGAAATCATCCAAGGGGTGAGCTTACAGGGAGCGAGAGTTCAGCCCCAGCATCAGAAACATCAATAGGGTTGCATCATATGCACATTTAACTTATGCCTCTACACGCGGAGCCTCAGACCTCCCCCCTTAAGATGTGACTCTGCTATCACTTTTAATCTTTACAACAACCAAAGAGATTCATGGGAGCTTACTATTAAACCATAAAGGAGCAAGAAGACAGGCAAGGAAGAACTCTGTGCAATCATCCACCCATCTCCATTTACCATTAAGGCAGCATCTTAAAGGCACAACTGTGCAACTGAGCTGCCCAGGTGTTGAAATACAGACTTTCTTTGTGTTTTTTTCTTTAAGACTAGCTTGTTAATTTTTAACTACGATAGTATATAAGAATTATGTACATGTTTACTGTGTGTATTCTACTTTATGGGTGATTTAATGGTTTTTTGAAGACAAATTTGAATATTTATAGGTTGCTTCTTACCCTAAGACCTTAGAACATGACCGTTCAGGAACATGCAGCCCCACTGAGTTTTGTAATGTGGAGAGCTGTGCACTGAAGGGGAGTGCCTTACGATGATGACATGTGTTCAAGCAGAAAACATCAGAGGTGGCTATTCCTACACACTGGATGACTCTATATGAGGTTACATCTCAGTTTCTTTCCAACAGCAGGATTTTATAAATCGGAGTCATAAAAATTTAGAAATATACAATTATTAAAGATAGTGGATGGCTGCTTGATGTCTCCTAGGTGCCCCTACAACACTCCCCTGAAAACATCCTAATCAAATGAAGAATACAAGGAAAAAATTGTCTTTGGAATGAATCATTCCAATCACAGTTGCATTAGTGGAAGAATTTCCTTTTGTGGAGGCAGTGAAGTGTTTTTAGTACAAAATGCAGTAGTTTCTCTCTATGTTCAGCCCTATATCTGCTGTTTATCTTTTAACAGGTGATTTGGTCCCATGAAGTTGAATATTATATCTATGACTCCTTTAATAAATTCTGGAAATCTTCAAAAACAGTTGATGAACTAAAACATTTCTAAAATTGTGAAAACTTCAGTTTGGTATCTCTGAGGAAACCAATAACGGTTTTCTTATATTTGAATGAACCTTGTTATAAATAATCACACAATACAGGGCTTTCAAGTATTCCAGTGGCCATTTTCTGGTAATAGTAATTGTTAACTAATAAAAATAGCTAATATTTATTGCTTCCCGTGGACCAGGCACTTTCTTAGATGCTTAACATGTGAGTTCATTTAATTCTCACGACCTCTGCACAAGAAAAATATCATATAACCCGGCCGGGCACGGTGGCTCACGCCTGTAATCCCAGCACTTTGGGAGGCCGAGACAGGCGGATCACGAGGTCAGGAAATCGAGACCATCCTGGCTAACATGGCGAAACCCTGTCTCTACTAAAAAACACAAAAAATTAGCCAGGTGTAGTAGTGGGTGCCTGTAGTCCCAGCTGCTTGGGAGGCTGAGGCAGGAGAATGGCACAAACCTGGGAGGCAGAGGTTGCAGTGAGCCGAGATCGTGCCACTGCACTCCAGCCTGGGTGACAGAGTGAGACTCCATCTCCAAAAAAAAAAAAAAGAAAGAGAGAGAGAGAGAAAGAAAAGAAAGAAAGAAAGAAAGAAAGAAAGAAAGAAAGAAAGAAAGAAACCATATAACCCAATGTTACAGATAAGAAAATGGGAACAGATGAGTAAATTGTCCAATGTCACAAAGTCATTAAGTCAGAGAACTGCATTTGAACTCAGGCAGCCTGTACTCTGTTGTCTTTAAACATATGGTACTCAATGGTAAAGTCCTTAGTACAGAGTTAAATGCAGAAGAATTGTTGCTCTTAAATATGTGTATCAATTATCTTTTTGCCACAATAGTACTGTGTAACAACCATCCCCAAAGCTCAGTGATGTGGTACAAGATGAGCATTTATCCTCAGAGAGTGCCAGTTAGCTGGCTGGTTCTTCAGATCTAGGCCAGGCTTGGTAGAATCAGCTAGTCTTGCTTTTCTATCTGGGGTCAGTTTGCATGTTGGAGGGGCTGGACTCATTCACATTGATCACAGTTGGCTGGATGGCAGTGAACTGACTCTTGGGGTGGGTAACTGGGCCACATGTCTGTCATCATGCACATGTCAGGGGCAGGCTTGAGGCCTCCTCTTGGAACTGGGGCAGTATCACTGCCATCACATTCTGTCAGCCAAAGCAAAGGCACTAGAGCAGCCCAGACTCAAGGAGGTAGGGGATTTGACTTCACCTCTGGGAGGAGTGAAAAAGTCACAAGACAAAGAGTGCAGATACAGGAGGGCATGAATAATGGTGGCCATTTAAAAAAATCAATTTATAATATCTAAAAATGCTTAAATATTTTAAATACTTATGTATTGTAACAGTCTGGAATTTTCTCCCCCAAAATGCAGGCTGCTGCTGAGTCAGCAGAAGCCCAGACCATCCGTTCTGTTCAGCAGACCCTGGCGTCGACCAATCTGACATCCTCTCTCCTTCTCAACACTCCACTGTCTCAACATGGAACAGTGTCAGCATCACCTCAGACTCTCCAGCAATCCCTCCCTAGGTCAATCGCTCCCAAACCCTTAACCATGAGACTCCCCATGAACCAGATTGTCACATCAGTCACGATTGCAGCCAACATGCCCTCGAACATTGGGGCTCCACTGATAAGCTCCATGGGAACGACCATGGTTGGCTCAGCACCCTCCACCCAAGTGAGCCCTTCGGTGCAAACCCAGCAGCATCAGATGCAGTTACAGCAGCAGCAGCAGCAGCAGCAGCAGCAGCAACAACAGCAACAGATGCAACAGATGCAGCAGCAGCAACTCCAGCAGCACCAAATGCATCAGCAAATCCAGCAGCAGATGCAGCAGCAGCATTTCCAGCACCACATGCAGCAGCACCTGCAGCAGCAGCAGCATCTCCAGCAGCAAATTAATCAACAGCAGCTGCAGCAGCAGCTGCAGCAGCGCCTCCAGCTGCAGCAGCTGCAACACATGCAGCACCAGTCTCAGCCTTCTCCTCGGCAGCACTCTCCCGTCGCCTCTCAGATAACATCCCCCATCCCTGCCATCGGGAGCCCCCAGCCAGCCTCTCAGCAGCACCAGTCACAAATACAGTCTCAGACACAGACTCAAGTATTATCGCAGGTCAGTATTTTCTGAAGACGCATGTGGCAGACGGATTTGCATATACCGAGGAGAGTGGCATAGGAGGGTAAAGCATATGTGGCTGAAACCTGTAAGTTGGTGTTGGTTATGCAGAAATGTGTAACAGATCAAACGGTCCTCTCAAGTGTCTATTAGATAGGCAATAAGAACTACAGTGTAGCTGAGTAACATCTTTTAGCTGACTATAAATCACTTTGTTTTTAAACAAGAAAAGCTGTGCTCTTTTATGTGATGCCTTTTTAATTTATTCAGGCTATACCTACAATATGTGAATCAAACTGTTTAATGAATCCTGGGACATATTAATGACTATAAACTGGCCTCTCTGAGTCGTAGAAAATGGCCTTATTTCTCTAGAAGTGAGTAAACCACACTTCCAGGCTATCTGAACTTCTGAAGCCCTAAAAATAAAAAGCACAGTTGTAACTACCTGAAATATGAAGATCCAGTTTCATACAAACATTTGTATGACGTGAATAGTTGATGGCATTTTTTTGTCATGAAAAAAAATAATGTAAATCACAGACTTTTGCCAAAGCTCTTATTTTTTTCCTAAATCTCTCCAGAAAAAAAATGCAAGTGATTAAATTCAATTATTGACTTATTTACACTTTTTATCTATGACTTCTCCAAATCAAACCACAGTATATGTTGTAACAATATCTATGGCCACTGTTAGCCCATTATATTCATTCCAATTAGAAGAAAAGAAATGTGAATATTATATTCCGTGTTTTGAGTGACAAGTTTCGAAAAATAAAAAACACTGTATTTTTAAAAGGGAAATGCACTTAAATGAGAACAGTTATTACAAAAGTTAAGATTTAAAAAGAAAAAGCAAGAGTTTTTATTATGATGTAATACCAGTAGACTATTTAAAAGGCACACCACATCTGAATAATCAATGTAAATATTTTCTTTCAAAGTTGTAAGTTTTCATATCATGTGCTGTAAAGTTTTCCTAAATGAGGCTTTAACGTAAACACTGGTGACATAAACCATTCATTGCTACGTTGCTTATTGTGTTTTTATGCTGTTTTATACTTTTTTATGAGTTATGATAGCAGCAATTAAGTTGTTTGTATTTTGCTTAACTAAAACAAAAATGCTTTTATCTTGCTATAGAATAAACACATTTCAGTAAAAACTGTGGACTGTATTTTGATGCAACAACAAGGAAACTGTTCACTTTTCAAATAAAATGATATGTCAGATTTCATTTTTGGTTCCTTGAATACATGTAAGATGGGGAAATATGCCCCATACCAAGTTTCATTTCAGCCCAAGCATCATCTTCCATTTTTCAATTGGAAATATGATATTTATGGCCAAGAATACGCAATGCATAGCCTGAAATGAAGATCCTGGAAAAAAACCAAAACAACCCATTGGGAATATTTGTATAATCGTCTTTTTTAAAAGATGCAAGTACAAGGTAAGTATATAGAGAAAAAAGTAATCGTCTTTTTTGGGGGGGAGCTAGAACTACCTGGGTATTGTGATGTTATTACTATTAAAATGGATGGTGAATGCTAATTCTTAAGCCAAAATAATTATTTCAGTGCCCATTTATTCCCCCCTTTTCTTGCTCTGTAGCGGTTCCTCTTTGAGAGCAGTGTGACCACTATCCCCAGTTGTCTTGCATGATTAATTACAGCATCTGTCCTGTCAGAAGCTATAATGAAGAGGTCTTGATAAAAATTGCAAATTACCACTGGCAACAGTCTTAAACTGCTTATGATAAAATGAAAATTAAAAACAGCAAGTGTCAACCCTGACCAGAATCCTAATCTGGAAAGAATGAGGGTGTGTGTGGTGCGCTCCATAGCTGCTGTGTGTGAGACATTCAAAAATAATGGAATATGGATCCCTCAAAGTTGTTGTATTTCAGAGAATATTTACTGTATGTTGTGGGTTATGAATAATGAATTCAGCTTTCAATATTTCATAATCCTCTCCTACTCTGTATTATGTACAAATATTGAACAGCAAGAGATTCTAATTATAAATTTATGGATTTCTTGCTGTAGAAAAATTTATGTCTAAATTGAAGCTTTTCATAAGATGTATTAGTTGACAGGTATCAGTGTTCAAACAGCCTTAGAATGATGCCTAATTACAGCTACAAGGGAGTGATTGTATTCCACAAAGAAATGATCTGCTAGCATCAGACCCAGCAGAAGTAGAGCTCGAATGGTAAAAGATTTTCTGTGAATTGAAACTAACATTACATAACAATAACCATTTTATATTCTGTTGTGAAACCTTTAGACAAATGTCTTCAAAATTAATTGCTAAACTACATGTGACAGTAATTGTGTATTAGTTCTGTAATTGTCATTTTGAAAACCCATGAAGTATTACTTGGAAAAAAATGTCACTAGTGATAAGACTTAATTGCAAGTGAAGTCTGTTTTCAACTGTTTGCAGTTAGAAGCAGGTGTTGTAACATCTATTAAATGATTTTTATAAATCTTAGGTTTTATCACATTTGATTAAATGCTGCTAAGCCACTGACGGTCAATTCCAGAGGAAAAAAAAAGCTTAATGACTACAGTTTATAAAATTAATCACCAGACAAAACTATATATTTAAAATGTCAAAAGGCTTGAATCATGAAAAGAATTCCTCAACCTTGTTACCACATTATTGTTTTCAGGATTCACAAAGCATGTGATGTATCCATTTACATTTCAGTTTATACATATGACTGGTTTCTATTCCTAAGACTTAAGTAAGTACTTGGTGCACTTTTTCTTTTGTTAGAGGTCAGAAATAAATCAGGATAATGAAAAATAGACATGAGAAATGTGGTATCTGATTAGTGTCACACCTAAGTGGCCTAATGCCTTCCCTCTTAAGTGGTCTACAGACACCCCCTCACCCCCACCACCTCCATCACACACACACACACACATACACACACACACACACACATACCTTGTCTCTCCCAATGCCATGTAGACATTATTTTATTACTCTGGCTAAACATGTTCCCTTTTTGCATTAATCTGTACTGCTGTATGATGAAAGAACATAAGGCATTTTCATTTGTAGCTGACATGGGGTCATTAGTTCCCGACTCAAAGAACAAAAGCTTAAATGCCTTCATGGAGCATAATTTCTGCAATATATTACCACCTGACGGAGGTTTGAAGGCTTTCTAGACAGATGGATTAATATCTCAAGTTTAAGTAGAAGTCCTCCACTGTGTCCATTCAGTGAGCTTTAGACATTTGAATGGTTTCTTTCCCATTTCTCACTTCATGGAGCATTTTTCAGCACTGGACTTCAATATAACCTTTCCTTCCCCCCCCCAACCCCCTTTGTTTGGCTTTTGTTTTGCAACAGCTGTTATTATCGTTTTTGGTCAGCTGTGATTGCTGGAGGCAAAATAGGACCAGATGGTGTTTTGCTATGCATGAATGGAGAGTTAGAGGAGTTGGGATTGAATAGGCCAAGTTTGAATGGTGTCTATGCACCACCTGCCTGCCTTAGCTGTGGCGTACACATCACAGTAGCATGATCCGTCTCAGACCTACTAGAATCGGATGGGAAAGTGGAGAGCTGGGGTGGATTTTCCCCATATTTATTGATCTTCCATGCACTAACAGAATAATGCAGTGTACAGTCAATTTGAGATAATTGGATATGACACAGCATGGACATGTAATCTATCACTCCAGAATTGTGGTTTGCTTTAAGGATCTGACTGCTCTCCCAAATACACACACACACACACACACACAACACACACACACACATACCTTGTCTCTCCCAATGCCATGTAGACATTATTTTATTACTCTGGCTAAACATGTTCCCTTTTTGCATTAATCTGTACTGCTGTATGATGAAAGAACATAAGGCATTTTCATTTGTAGCTGACATGGGGTCATTAGTTCCCGACTCAAAGAACAAAAGCTTAAATGCCTTCATGGAGCATAATTTCTGCAATATATTACCACCTGACGGAGGTTTGAAGGCTTTCTAGACAGATGGATTAATATCTCAAGTTTAAGTAGAAGTCCTCCACTGTGTCCATTCAGTGAGCTTTAGACATTTGAATGGTTTCTTTCCCATTTCTCACTTCATGGAGCATTTTTCAGCACTGGACTTCAATATAACCTTTCCTTCCCCCCCCCAACCCCCTTTGTTTGGCTTTTGTTTTGCAACAGCTGTTATTATCGTTTTTGGTCAGCTGTGATTGCTGGAGGCAAAATAGGACCAGATGGTGTTTTGCTATGCATGAATGGAGAGTTAGAGGAGTTGGGATTGAATAGGCCAAGTTTGAATGGTGTCTATGCACCACCTGCCTGCCTTAGCTGTGGCGTACACATCACAGTAGCATGATCCGTCTCAGACCTACTAGAATCGGATGGGAAAGTGGAGAGCTGGGGTGGATTTTCCCCATATTTATTGATCTTCCATGCACTAACAGAATAATGCAGTGTACAGTCAATTTGAGATAATTGGATATGACACAGCATGGACATGTAATCTATCACTCCAGAATTGTGGTTTGCTTTAAGGATCTGACTGCTCTCCCAAATACACACACACACACACACACACACACACACACACTCAGTAGTAGCAAAAAATGGGCTAAGTAGGTGCAAGTTAAAAAAATACTAAAATAGACTTTAATAGTCTGAGGTTTTGGGAAGGGAAGACATTGAAAAATGTCAATGCCAAGTGAAGAAAACCTGGTATTAATAGAAAACCCTCATATTTGTACGTTATTCTTCAGGTATTACACATTTATAAAAAAGGTGCCTTACTAAGAAAATCAAACAGATATACAACCAGACTTGAATTCTCTTAGAAAATACTCTTAAATATATAAATGTTTTCTCCCCATCCCCTCGAATATAGTTAGCTTTACTGATTATCTGAACTGACCTCAAAATAAAGACATTCCCTGAATTTTAAAGCCAGTGAGCGGGTTTAATCCTTGTAGTTTGTGATCCTATAGGTGTGTGGGTTGTGTGTCAGTGTGTGTAACTGAGGAAAAGCTTAGCCATCCAGGAGACAATGACGTCAGATATGCAGACAGACAGCTCCATTTGCCTAAGGCCTGAATTACTTAAATTTACCTCTGCTACATGCGAAACACTGTGATAGGTCCCAGAGAGATGCAAAAACAAACAGTGCCTTCTGTTTATTTTGTATATGTTTGAAATTTTTCATAATAAATGTTTAAAAAATAAAATAATAAAATAACGAAGCCATTCTGAACTTTAGGAGCTTTCATTTTTTACTGGGGTGGAAAAGATACCCACCAGACCCCAATGATTTGTGTGCCTCTAAGAGCCATTTTAAAGGTGTGTTTTTTTATCTGAGAAAACTAAAATGTATTTAGAAAGAGGAGAGGCTGCTGTTGGAAAGCTACATGAAATTGTGGGCATTTTGGCCGGGCGCGGTGGCTCAAGCCTGTAATCCCAGCACTTTGGGAGGCCGAGACGGGTGGATCACGAGGTCAGGAGATCGAGACCATCCTGGCTAACACCGTGAAACCCCGTCTCTACTAAAAAATACAAAAAACTAGCCGGGTGAGGTGGCGGGCGCCTGTAGTCCCAGCTACTCGGGAGTCTGAGGCAGGAGAATGGCGTAAACCCGGGAGGCGGAGCTTGCAGTGAGCTGAGATCCAGCCACTGCACTCCAGCCTGGGCCCAGAGAGAGACTCCGTCTCAAAAAAAAAAAAAAAAAAAAAGAAAAGAAAAGAAATTATGGGCATTTAAGATGTGCCTTGGAGGTTGTGTAGGATCTCAACAGGCCAAGATAAAAGTTATCCTGGTAGAAGTAGAAGACATCTCCAGCCAAGGGGAGAGCAGCGAAAATCCATTCAGGTTGAAAGCATGGGCACCTCAAAAACAGCAGAAGAAAATCAAACAAAATTGGACACACAGCTTTTGTGGAGGTGAGCAGGAAAAGCACAGGAGAGGAAGTGAGGGGTCAGATTTGTAGAAGATCTGCTGGGGAATTATGATGAACTCAAAAAGTACTGAAGGCATCCAAATAAGGCAGGTATGATGAGAATTAATTGAATGCATGAAGGCTGAAGGGTTTCATCTATTTTTTTAGAAGGGAGTGTTCAGGGAGCACTGAAAGCTGAAAGAAAAATGGAACAAGATGACCACTTGAAAATGTATGTCAATATTTAATTATTCATATGCATAAATGAAGCCATCGCTTCATGTACTTTCTCCTCTTTCTCATGCCATTCCCATCTTCCTGGTGCAGGAACACACCATCAACAAAGCCAAATCAAATCAAGGTGTTTTTTTCGTGTGTGTGTGTGTGTGTGTGTGTGTGTGTGTTGGCAACTGTAGAATAAGCCTTATCCTTCCATTAGCATCAAGAGAGAGATCATTTCTGTTTCTGCTGTGAAAAGAAAGCTATTTTCACCACTGGTAAAAAGTACCTCTTGGTGCTTGAACTCAAATGTGATGAAGGATGAAAGAAGCCCTTGCTTTGTTGCTGAGTAAAACCTCAGGCAGCACTGGGAGAGATGTTGGTTACGGTCTCAATTTAATTTCAAAGAAGAACCTTCACAGATAGAAAATGTGAATGTGGATGTACCCTTCTTAGCAAAGGAATAATGCTCTTTTGTGAAACATATCATTATCCCTGGCATTTGTATTGCACTCTGGACTTTTCAAAGCAGTTTTCTGTGTATTACTTCATTTGGTTCCCTTTCTAGATAGGGCAGAGTTAACCTCATGTAACAAATTAGGAAACTGAGGCACAGAGGGGGTGGTGGCGGCTTATTTCAATATCTGTCTGTTTTCAAGAGAGATAGCCAGAAACGGAATGGATGTGTCCTCACTCTAGGTCAAATATTCCTATATGTATGACATATGTATTTGATACAGATTTTTGCCTATCATATATTTGTATATAAGATGTGTAAATGTATGTTTGTGTGTGTAGCTAGCTAGATGACACATCCATCACAACACTGAACAGAAACATTGCTCTGCTTTCCTCATGGCGAGGCAGGCAGTAAGGTAGAGTGAGTGCCACAAGTAGTAGCCAACGTTCTCAAAGGGGCTTAATGCCACATGGCACTTTTTTTGGTGTGAATGCTTTCCAGTCTATTTTCTCTACTTCTCTGTCATTCTTTTTATTCAAGCAAACAGCTTTGATTTGTGGGGTTCAAGTGTTATGACTGGAGGGACTACAAAAGTACCAAGGCATAGTATCCTTCTATATGTTTAAAAAGAAAAACAAGATTTAAGGAAGCTTGAGAGGGGTGAGCATCGAGTAGGTGTTCATTGTTGTATATTATTTATGGAATCCAATGAACCGCTCCAATGTTGAGCATGAAAAATCTAAGACAGTATAGGGGATGTATCTTCCCAGGAATTATGCAGCAACAACACTGTATACTGCTTCATGAGTTACCACTCAATTTCTGAGACCACATGCCCCTTACTAAGTGCAGTGCATGCTACCACTCATTTGTCAAAGGAGATATGTCCCGAGTCCACAAGATTTATTATTGCCTTGTTTTAAATGAACAGAGCACTAAAGCTACCTTGCAAATGGTCACTTGCTAAGATTGAGTAGAATTGAATGACATTTTTTAACATATTCTTCCAGAACCAGGTATGAGCATCCTGGTATTTGAGGCTTTCATTTGCAAGGTATTTGAGTGACTTATCCAGAGGCAACTGAGTAGCGGTGTTTTTGAGATCCAGGTCTTATGTTTATTTTCAGATTTTTGGCCTATTTTTTCTTACCAGGCAGTTTGCCTTGTGTGTAAGGATATGTTGTTACCAGGAAAGATGTTTCTGATAGCATTTCTTGTTGTGTCATTACTGTCATGCTTCTGACATGCAGAGAGAACCTTAATTTCCAGTTTGTCATAGTGAGCGAAAATGATGCCATGTTCTAAACCTGCCTTAATTGGTAATTTGCAAATTTGATATAAGATTTTAGTCCAAATCATTCAGGCCCGCTGTTGCAGCCCTCACCCTTTTTGACTATTCTTACTCCTCTCCTCTGTAATTGGTATTGCATATGTGGGATCCCAGGGGACAAATAATAGCATCTGCGGAAATTACCTACATACAGTCTGACCCCGTGTGTGTTTTTTGGATGCCAAATTAAGACATCTATCTTTGGATATTTGGACAGTTACCTAGAAGGAATGGCACCATTTTGTCCATAATAACACTTTTATAAATTGTGTCCAAATGCTGGCATACCTAGCTTGTAACTTTTAAATGATGCTCAGAATATTTTGGCCAAAGAATGTGAATATAGTTGTAGTTCTTTCCAAATCAGAAACTAATTCCATGGGGGAAATGCAATAATATCCTTTTGCATGCAACAAAACCATTACTTATACTGCTTGGAGGTAGAAATTTTGTAACAAAAAAAAAAACAGAGAAGAAAAAGTATGTTTTTTCCTAGCTTAAATCCTAAAGTCTTAATTAGCAAGGAGATCAGGCCTTCTAATAAGGAACATTTTCAAGATTAAAATATGTTAAAGGCCAGGCACGATGGCTCACGCCTGTAATCCCAGCACTTTGGGAGGCCAAGGCAGGTGGATCACGAGGTCAGGAGATCGAGACCATCCTGGCTAACATAGTGAAACCCCGTCTCTACTAAAAATATAAAAAATTAGCCGGGCGTGGTGGCGGGTGCCTGGAGTCCCAGCTACTCGGGAGGCTGAGGCAGAAGAATGGCATGAACCTGGGAGATGGAGCTTGCAGTGAGCTGAGATCATGCCACTGCACTCCAGCCTGAGCTACAGTGCGAGACTCTGTCTCAAAAAAAAAAAAAAAAAATGCTAAAAAGGTGACAATGATATTGACTTCTAGATCATCAGACACCCAGAAATATGCTGATTAGGCTCAGTCAATGGCTAAAGACAAACAACAAATCTGAGCAGAATGACTTTTGAGGGTGGGCACAACTTATCTTTCTTAGATTGGGTTAAATTTCTGCGAAGTTATTTTTGTTTGTTTGTAGGTTGTATCCGAAGTTTGTTTCCTGCTGAAGAATCACTTATCTATTGGAAACAAAATGTGTACTTTGTTCAGTCCTCTCAAAGTCAGGCTGTCTTGAGTAGGTTAGATAGCTGTCAATAGAGGTTTAAATTCTTGGACCAAAGATTGTTCAGAGATCAGTCATCTTTTAAAAGTTGCTGTTCTCCGTTAAAACTTTTTACATAGTGAGGGGGCCTCTTCAGAGGGAAAACTTCATTTGGAGATTTCTGGAGGAACAACTTGGAAGGGACACTGAAAGACCCTGATAGCACTTTGTGAAGGGAAATTTAGGAAGCATCCCTGTTGGCCAAATTTCAGGACCTAAATCTGTACCACACATATAGGAAATGAGCAGAAATTTGTAGCGCAAAGTAAGTGCACTTAATGCTGAACAGAACTGCAGAGGTGTATCAACATTCCGGGCACGTGGGCCGTGATTTCTGTCATGATCCTATGCTATCAAGGTAACTAACCAGGCTTCAAGTCAAAGAAACAGAACACAGCTGGAGAAGATCATCAGATTCATGTGGATTGTGGAAGCCTAGGCAATAGCCATGAAACTGCTTGGCCCCAGAACTAATAAGCTACATTTTGTAAGCCTGTATTCTTACAACAACTAAGAGTTTTATGTTTGATACAGATGGTGTTTATACAGAGTATGTGAGCTCAGCGTGAGAAGTAGTCATAAAACAGACTGGGGTTTGGTATAATTATTCACAATTACTATTGTATAATTGAATGCCGTAACTATTATATAAAAAAAATTTTAAGAAGTAGACTTGCTCATACTTCCACAATAGTTCTTAACAATAAGAGACATATGCTGTAAACATCGTAACATATTTTATGGTGTTTACAAACTTACACAAGGTTTGGCGAAGTTGCAAATATAAAAGGCCGAGTTCTCTTTCTTATATCCTTAGGGGAATCAGCTGCCCTTACTCACCTTCAGTAGCAAGCTCCCCTTCTAATCACCTGTGGACTTGAGAAGTCAACTGCATTGGACCACTCAAATGAATGAATGAATGTGGATAACAATATTTTGGCAGATACGAAAGAGAAGAGAAGAATGGGCATGTTCCGTGGAAAATACACAGTTCTCTAGCTTTCTCCAAGCCAGCAAAGCAGAGTTCTATTGGGCCAAATTGTGGCAATTGGCACATGAGCATAATGCTTATTTTAATATTTCTGGATGAAATTAGTGAATCTTTAGTGTCTAATTGTTATATGTATAATCTCTTACATTTTCTGGTAGAAAGATAAGCCTATGTCCCTATCACCCCCAAGCTACAAAACAACCAAAAATAAAATTCATTCGAGTTTTAAGTGAAACTTCATTTCCTTTTAATCGCATATACAAAACAGGTCTGTGTTCATAAGCATGGCAACTCTTCATGCAGGGAACAATAGAGCACAGGAAGCGAACTTCAGAACAAATGACTTTGTGATAGTTTTGTTTTCTTTTTTTTTTTTTTTTTTTTTTTTTTTGTTTTTTTTTTTTTGAGACGGAGTCTTGCTCTGCCGCCCAGGCTGGAGTGCAGTGGCCGGTCTCAGCTCACTGCAAGCTCCGCCTCCTGGGTTTACGCCATTCTCCTGCCTCAGCCTCCCAAGCAGCTGGGACTACAGGCGCCCGCCATGTCGCCCGGCTAGTGATAGTTTTGTTTTCTAACACACCTGTAACGGGCATGGAAATCATGCCCTCCTTTGCTCCTACTCATGGGTGGCATCCATTGCTAAATTTTTGCCTGTTACTTTGGAGGCTAATTGCTAAGCTTTGATGACACAGTAGTTTCAAGAGATTTCCAATATGTGCTATGTTAGCATTGAGAGTGAGAAGCGTCTTTTATTGTCTGAACCCCTCTTCAATTTCCATGATTCCTAATGCAGAGGAACATGTGCCAGGCTGGAAACCATTACTCGTGCAAGCCCATCTTCTGTTGTCACAATGATGGAACCTTTGAATATTTATCTGCCAGATGACAAACAGGACATCTTGTGCCTTAGCAGCCTGGGAGAGTGAGAGTAAGCTCTCTTGTTATATTGGAAGCCAAGACTTAATGTTCCAAGCCTGAACTGAAACAACCTGTCTTAGGTATGGTTTCCAAAGAGAACGCTTCCAAATGTCCTCCTTGGCCCTGGAGGAGGGAGGCAGGGAAGTATGGGTTAGTACCTTTACACCTGAGCATGTAGCTTCAGCCTTTCAGAGATTCTCAGCTATCTTGCTGTTTCCTACACCAGGAAGATGGCCAAGAAGGCTACTGACTCAATGAGAGCAACAACACATACAGTGAACTCCAGGATTAGAGTTCCTGAGAAAGAGAATGTGAATGCTTAGTGAGCAAGGATGCTTGGGGTTTCGCCTACCTGAGTCTGGACTGGCTCACCCTAATTTTTTTTTTTTTTTTTTTTGCATACATATTTATGTACTGCTAAGTCTGACCTATGCGTTACAGCTGTTTCTTTATGATTGTATAGTACCACTTTTTACCAACCTGGCTTAATTCTATGGTGCAAGCAGCCTAAGGGACTGTTAATAAAAGAGAACTGTTGTGCTTTCTGATGTTAACCTCAATGCTTAGGATTTTATTTCAACACTCTAGCTCCCATTAATAGCTTGCTGTGAATGTGTTACCTATTAATTATTCTCACCTTGTCATGTTTACAAATGTTGTTGTTTTTCTCTAAGCTTTATAAAATAGAGTATCTATTTATTTGACTCTTTACCCTTTATCCCATCATCTCATTGGCTTACAGGCCAGCATAATATTATCCAATTGAGTCATTCACTTATGCATTCATTTAGCAAATATTTACATGGAGCCTTCTCTCATGGAGTTATATTCTGATGGAGGAATGCAGTTTTATTCAGCAAGTATTTGGGCACCCAATAAACGCCGTGAATAAAAATAAGCGTGGAAGGGGGAGAAGGAAAGCATGGGGTGGATAGGGGATGAGCTACAAGTTTAAATAGGGTAGGCAAGGAAGGGTTTGTTGAAAAAGTGACAATGGATGAGGGATGAAGCTGTGTGTCTATCTGGAAGAAGATCATCCTAGCCAGTGAAAAGGTGGCTACAGGATCCCAGGAATGCAGTGTTTGAGATGCTGCAAGGCAGCCCTGTGGTTTGAGGGGAATGAAAGAGGGAAAAAGCAGTGGATGAGGTCTAAGTGGAAAGTCCCAAGGCAGACTGTATAGGGCAATGGTTCTCTATCCTTGCAGTGGATCATAATAGCTATACATTCCTCCTTAGATGTGTTAATGATGTGGTTATGCTGAAAGAAAAATGAATTCTTAATATATTGAGTTGCATTCTGAAATATTTATAGATATTGATAATCTAGATAATGACTATCTGGATAATGTGATGATGTCTCAATTTGCTCCATAGTAATACAAGACAGGGGAACTGGATGGGGATGTGGAGGGGGCAGGATTGGTCATGGATTGAGAGATGGCTGGATGATGGATACATAGAAGTCAAAGCGCTAGCTTGTCTACTTTTGTGTATGTTTAAAATTCTCCATAATAATAACATTTAAAAGAATTACCTGGGAATCGTTTAGAAAAATAACAGCTCCAGGAATTGATGTAATTAGTTTTGGGTGCAGCAATGACATTACTTGCTTGTCTTAAGCCTCTCCAGGTTTCATTAATTTCCTATTAGTAGGAGAACCACTGGTATAGGGTATTCTAGGCCATTCTTAGGGCCTGGGATTTTATTGTGAGTGAGAAATGAAGTCAATGGAGAATTTTGAACAGTAGACTGACACAATTTGCCATTTGTTTGAGACAGATCATTCCGGCTGCTGGGTTGAGAATAAACCATAGAGGAACAAGGGCAGAGGCCGGCAGATCCAGCAAATTATAGATAAAAGAAATTACAAAACAGTTTGGTGAGGGCTGTGATAGGAGAGAACATAGGGCATATAGGAAGGTAGGCTGAATACACATATTGTCAATCCATCCAACCACTGCTGAGCAAAATGGACATTCCAAAATATGCTGGGATGCTGTACTGTGAAGGAGTAATGATATTTCAGGCCTTGGGTAGAATATAGTATGCGAGAGAGTGAGAGGACCTAGGAAACTTCCCATTACAGGGGAAAGTCACTTGTTCTTAAAGACCTTTGATTTCCTTTACCCAAAGCAATTAATGCATTGCAGTTATTTGTCCAATTTTCACTCTTATTTCTGATTTTTAATGAATGGGACAAGACTAGGAGGGGTAGAAAGAAGAAATGTTTTCAGAGTCCAATATACCGGAAACTTAGCCTCTCATCTTTCACTCACTCGTAAATATACAGAAGGCTCTGGAAGTCCAGACAAACCAATCAAACCACAGTCCGCAGTTATGGCATTTTCCCCATACAATGAAATCTTCCACATTTTAGAAGCAGAGCATTGCCCATCACTCTTGGCTGTATCTTCCAAATATTACTCTCAGACATCTTCTTCAGTCAATCTTGTATAATCCCCAGCAATATATGGTGTGAGCCTTTGTAAGGTTCTGTATTGGATCTAGCAGAGAAAAAATTGCCTAAAATGCAAGTTTTGCCTTCAGGTAGCTTTTTAAAATGTATGATATTTGCTATTATTAAGACTTTATTTGTTCAAGTTGATGGGGTATATGTACAATTTTGTTAAATGCATGGTTTGCATAGCAGTCAAGTCAAGGCTTTTAGGGTATTCATCACCCAATTAACATACGTTGTACCCATTAATAGCTTCTCATCATCTACCTCTCTCCCATCCCCTCATCCATCCCAGTCTCCACTGTCTGTCACGCCACTCTCTATGCACATGTGTACACATTTTTTAGCACCCACTTATAAGTGAGAACATGTGATAGTTGACTTCCTGTGCTTGGTTTATTTAACTGAAGATAATGATCTCCAGTTCCATCCATGTTGCTGCAAAAGACGTGATTTCATTCTTTTTTACGGCTGAATCATGTAGGGAGCTTTACATTCTGATCCTCTCTCTTTTCATACTAACCATTGCACTTTAATAAGTACCTATACAAGCATTTGCTGATGATCTAATTTGTTATGTAGGTCACTACTGATTGTAAAGCTCATGGAATACAGGGTCCATGTTTTACACATGAATGTTTACATTCCCCTCATCACAAGGTGGGTCCACAATAGATGCTTAAAGATTTTGGTTGACTAATTTCTAGATAATTTTTATGTGAAGTCAATAATAGGATGCAGAGTTCAAGAGTAGTGCATTTTCAAAGTTATCGTAGAGGGATATTGAGATGACTATAGCTGATCTGAGTTAACCCTGGAGCATCTGGAGAGCCCTCCAAATCCAACACACCAAAAAACACGTGAGAGGGGAAGCTGAATTGTTAGATTTCCCAGTGGCATCTAAGAGGATTGTGGTGTTGGCTGACTCTTACTGCTGTCTCAAGCCTCAACCCTTTGACCCAAGCCCATCTGACTGAGGAGGGAAGAAATAACCAAATTTGACATTGACCCAGCTTATCTCTCCTCCAAGAAAAGTATACCTCTGCCTTCCATGTTGACTTTTCTCTTTGGACCACCTCAGCCCTTCTGTATTTCATTTGCTACACAAAGCCCTTTCTATTGCTGTAAGTAGATGTTACTCTACACTTCGTGCATGTATAAACACTGTCTTTCCTTTAGCACCTCAGAAAGACAATGCCTTCTACTTCTTCAGAAGCCCAAAGCACATGCTCAATGTTTTAAAAGAAACAGAATTAACACAATGCATTATTCTATTATTCCTGTTTTAATTAGGACTCTTAATTACAAGAGATAAAAACCCAAATCAAATTGGCTGAGGGAAAGTAAGTGCATTTACTTGCTTGTATAACTGTGAAGTCCCGGGACATAACTAGCTTCAGACACAACTGGTGCCAAGAGTGCAAACACGTCATCAGCACTCATTTCATCTCTATGTCTTTGTTCTGACTTCTACTGGGGTGTCTTCATTCTCTGTTTTCACTCAATGACTTCTGGAAGTCCAGCTCACAATATCTGTACTGCTAGCATTTTCAGCAGAAAAGAGAATGGTCTCTTCTCTCACCATCTCAATAAAATCTCTGTGTTTAGCTGAGTCTAATTGGGTCTTGTGCTCAAGTATAAAGCAATGACGATGAGCTGGTGTAGGGTACTGATCTAACTGGTTAGGCTCAAGTCACCTGCTCATCCCTGGAACTGAGGATGGATTCAACTCCACTAGAAGTACATGGGCTAAGAACAGAGAGAAGTGCTTCTCCTGTGAAAAACGAGACTCAAGTTGTCAGAAGAAAAGTGAGTGGATGCTGGGTAACATTAGCAGTGCATGGGACATACTTTTTGTAAGGAAAATTCTTTTCAGAGAGTTGGCTGATAAAGCATTTATCAGGAGTCTGGGAAAAGGAAAAACTCACTTTTGGTATAGGCCAAAATAATTTGTTTTATGGCTTTGGGAAGGTGTTCTCTGTTACTCTCAGCCTGCCTTTTATGTGAGGACATTGCCTAGAGTCAACTCCAATCGTTTATTCTTCAAAGTGAGGTCATATGACCTGCCTCTTGTTCAGATTCCCTGTCCTTGGCTTTACGCATAAAATAAGGAGAAACACTCTCCCTTGCAAAACCCACCGAACATCCATATCGCACTTGCCTCCTCTTATTAGCTTCCCCGTGTGGCTGTTGAATAAATGATTGAACACAGGGCAGTACTTAATCTTCCTAACAATAGCCCTCCAAACATCCAACACTGTCAGATGCTTTCCTGGCATTTGAAAATATGCCTGCAGCAAAATCATCTATTAAATTTTAACAGTGAGTAAGACCTTGTGGACAAAGAAGACTGTCAGTTAAGCTGCCATCATTTGGCAAAATCAGTGGCCATGGGGCCTCCAAGGGAAGAGCAGAAGACATGGATGGTAACCCCCGAAAGTTATCCAGGAGTGGGGTGCTAGGGCTTTCCCAAGCTTGTACACTGACTTAATGACTTGATTGCACTCCAGTTTGGGGATATTTCAGGATGTGGGCTTGGAGGTTGGGAAGAGAGGTAGCCCTCCATAGTATAAGTGGTGTCCTAGATGTCCTAGATGTAGCATTCATCACTATAAGCCTCTATGTCTTGGCTGTTTTCCTTTTGCTCCATGCAAACTCTTGACCAACGTTGGATTTGCTACCGGGATACTTCCTCCAATTTTCCAGCATAGCCTCATTTTATAATTTTAAAAACTAGTTGATATAATATTTCAGAACCCTAAATGAGACTTAAAGACTGGATAGTGAAATGTACATAGCTTTGGCTTATTTTATTAGTAATAGACACTACTTAGCAGTGATTCCCTGTTCTTGGTAATTTCTCTGGCACTGGCCCCTGATACACTGGACAGTGTTTTCCAATACATAGTCTTTCTGGCCATAACTGATGGACTCAGGGCAGACCCCTGTCCCTGGGTGAACCAATCAGCTTATCCCTTCCTGGAATTTGCCAGTTGGAGCAGAGTCTAAAGTTCAATGGAGTGGAGTTAAATTAGCACTGTCTTCAGTGTTTCTTGGTCTTTACTATTAAATATACAGATTCCAGCATACCCCCCAGCCCAAAGTTCTGATTCAGCAGGTGTGGGTTAGATCCAGCAATCAGTGTCTTAACAAACACTTCTAAGTGAGTCCTATCGTCAAGTTGACTTGGAAAACACTTGTTAGAGAAGGTTTAGGAATTTTCACTGTGGGATTTCCTTAACAGGCTTGGTCCTTCCTTCCCAAGTCCTTGCAAGTGTTCCGCTCTTCATTCCATAAATAAGCCTACTACCTCCTCTTTTGTATTTAT
This sequence comes from Trachypithecus francoisi, assembly GCF_009764315.1. Classification (NCBI taxonomy): domain Eukaryota; kingdom Metazoa; phylum Chordata; class Mammalia; order Primates; family Cercopithecidae; genus Trachypithecus; species Trachypithecus francoisi. The sequence goes on along the minus strand of NW_022681455.1, from coordinate 92,714,583 downwards.
TTATTTACTTTACTAGTGTTCATTTGTATTACTTACAATAAAGGACTATGACTTTGAAAATACATCACTTCTTGAGGGACTAGACAAAGGGTATTACATGTTGATGAAGTAGAGTGGTAGAGAAGTAGATGAGCTGATTGAACAAAGCTCATAGCCGAGTGAGGGAAGACTCCACACTAGAATATGCTCTACATTCATTTTCCCTGGAAAGGAGAAAAACATAATAAATGAGGGACTCTGACCTTTCAAGTAAATTAACAAGCTGTAGCTATTGTTTTTGCAGATCTATGTGACCTATTATATGCCTGATGCCTTATTTTTTTCCTATCATTTCATTTTCAGAAACTTGGTTTTGTTTTGTTTTGCTTTTGAGCACACAGTCAGTGAGAGGTTCTGTTTTTGTTCAGTCTCTTAATTCCAAGCCACTGGTAGCTAGCTTCTACCTACTTAAGTGAGGTGTGTATACTAACTGTACATGGATGTACTTGCAAAAGTACCAAACTTTAGTGGTCAGTCGCTTGGGTAGTCTTTTATTTAACCAGAAATCTCTCATTTAAACTTCAGTCTTGAGCGTTAGAAAATTTGTGACACAATGCTCTCCAGATGAATAATAACCATAGACAGAGGTTTCAAAAATGCACATTCTTTGTAAGAAATAAGGGATCTCTGCAGTAAGGCAACTGATTTCTAGTATGCTTTCTGTTTTCTTTTTTCCTAAGAGCCAAACTTTACAAATAGCCTTTACCACCCCTTTCCAATATTTTGTATGTGTATGGGATTCTAAGTAACTCTAGAGTTCCCTAAAAATACCAGTTTGCACTTGGCTGACAGTATAATTCTAGTCACCCCAAGACAACTTGATAGAGAGTAACAGTGTCCACTATAATATATCAAACATTTCTTCTTATTTTTCAACTCTGAACTGCCTTTTTGTCCCTTCTCACATTGACAGCCTGCTATCAATTCCAGCAGGGAGAACACAGACTGGATATTTGCCAGGTAATTAGTTGGCTATAAATCAGTGAGAGTTGGTCATTTTATTAAGCATGTTCAGATCTTGTTTGCAGTTCCTCACCATGGCCCATCAGCACTGTGGCAGCTTTAGTTGGTTAATGTGATATTAAGACTCCTAGCCAATGAAAAATTGAGGAAAAAAACCCATTAAAATTGGGTAATATTTGGTGTCCTTATTTTGCATTGTACATTGGTATCTAATATCAGCTGTATGAACCCACTGTCCGGAAGCAATGCCATCTCTTGTTCTATTTTTAGTGCCTTCTCTCCTTGTGAACATTAAAGTTGCTCACAAAATACCAGTGATGTTTTCTCCAGGCATTCTGGAAATTCCAAACCTTTCTGATGTCTCCTCTGATGCAGGGAAACTGACTTTAGATCTTTACTCAATTTTGCTAATCTGAGAAGGTTAATGTGTGTGCCTTAGAGTTAGGCAAGACTTTTCTATTTTTCATGTATTAAATGATTTCACTTACAAAGCATATCAATCTGAATTTTTTGGGTCACTGGTTTCAGCATCAAGTTTAGCATCATAAAATTCCATCTTCTATTATTTCCCAATGGAAGAATAAGCTCTCCTTTTTCTTTTTGCTTGTCTGGTAGTCATTCTTCTTTTGGTAACTGCCTCCTGATGTTACTTCATTTATGTGGCATGGATGTTGCTGTCTCCATTTTTGGCCCCAGGATAGATATGTGAACCAGGCCTGGCCACTGAGAGCATCACGTCTTACTGCTCACAAGAAGAGGCTTACAGATGGACATGTGACTCAGTCACAGTTTATGGAACTGAATTATGTGAGTTTTTTTTTCTAGATCTCTTAGGAAAAAGATAATCCCTAATTTTTCTAAGGTTGCTCAGAATTGAACATAACAACTAACTCTAGGAGAGACACTCCATGAGTGGAAATGGTGTCCAAATGAGAAAAGTGAAACCAGGAAATGGAAGAGCAAAAACCTGAATTTGGTGACATGATTTAAGTCTCTGGATCCAGCTGTGCCTGCAGCGTGAATTGGACTTCTTAATTACTCATGCCAATAAATTTCTTTTTCTACTTAAGCCATTGAGTTGGATTTTTGTCAGTGGTAGCATGGGAGTCCTAATAACCACAGGTCTTTGCCTCCTATGCCACCTGCCTATTTTTCTTACCCTGGCCCACTCCATTATATGCATCTCCATAAAAATCTGCTTATTCGCAAAGATTGAATTCACATATCCTTGATTCTAGAAAGTTTTTCCCAATACTTCCTCTAATAAATTGAATTTCTCACTCTTCTCTTTTTCCACAGCATCCTAAAATTCCCCTTGACATGTTTTGACATTCACATTTCCATTTATTATAAGCTTTCTGGTGATGCTGTGTCCTGAACACTGTAGATATTCAATAATGTAGTGAATCGAAATTAGTGCCTTTGGAGGCTGCAAGCACTTTTCACCTTCTTAGGAAACAATTAGATTAGCCATAAGTCCCCTAAGCCACATTTCCAAAACTGATCCATTAAATACCAGTGTACTTTAAGGGTACTCGAATAACTGGTGCTTAGCTATAAAAATGTCTTGTGGTCCAAAAAACCTAGGAAACTCTTAGTTAAACAAAATTAACCTAGTGCCTCTTAGAGCATTTATTAAACTAAGAAACAATGTAACACAGTGGGTAAGATGTCGGGGGATGTGGACATAGAATGGCATAAGTATCAGCCAGGGTCCACTGAAGAGACAGAAGCTATAAAGTCATTTGAACCGGAAAGGTTTAATACAAAATGGTTATTAATGAGTGTCAGGGGACTGGTTAATGAGGAATAAAGAGAACTAGAAAGAATGTAGGAAGAGATTCACACCTGATTGCAGAGTAGGTGGCTCTACCCCACTGGATGGTAGGGAAGTTCACTGAGGTGCCATAGACTAAGGCTGCAAGCAGGAGACCACTGGCTGAGAGCTCAGTAAAACTTTCCCAGAAACTGCCCAGTTTGAACTGTCGAACTCACTTCTCAGATCTCACCTTCAAGGGAATAAGCCCTTTATAGTCTTACTCAGAAAATTGACATGTTTTAATCTTTCTTTCTTCAAATGTACTGGCATTGATAAACTGCCAGTATGGACTTAAAGTTGCCTGAGGTTAGTGAACATTTTTCTTTTTCTGTGCTCCATAGTGCTTTGAAAAGTGCCAAGAATACAGTTTTCCCTTTCCAACTTTACACATAATTATTTGTACTTCTTTGTGATACTTCTTATTGCTACTTTGCATGAATTATATTAGAGGTTCAACAAGAATTCTAGCTTAAATCCTATTTATTCCACTAAGATTTCCAAGACTGATCCAGAAGGACATTTTGTTTTTTAACTAAAAACCTGTATTTTACCAAAAATCTGTATTTAAACTTCATTGCTATTTGGCTGCATTCCTTAGCTTCCTGTTTCAAGATCCCCATAAAAGCATCTGACTGACTTGACATCTTGGTAGTCTCAATGGTATGTGGATGATTTTAGCTGAAATGAAAGAAAACCCTAGTTAACACTGGATTAAAAGCTGAAGACCTTTACTTTTCTCATATAGCAAGAGCTCTGGAGGTCAGTGATTCATGGATGACTTGGTTGTTTAATGGTATACATAGACCTCTAGCTCTTTCTGTTCATCCATCCTGCTATCTATAGTTTCTTGGTTTTGCATACTCAAAGTTGTCACCTCAGATCTGCAAGATGAAGTCTGTACTCTAAGTATCAAGTTCTCACATGAGAATATCGAAAGGAGGAAGGGAAATATTAATTTTCTCTCATATCAGATCTTTATCACATGACCACACCCAGTTGCCAGGGAACCTGGGACAGCAGGGATCAGGCATTTGTATAATAGCTTCTGTCATGGGACTGGACAAGAGTGAAGCGGGATTAGAATGCCTATTCATATGCAGTCTGTAGTTGTAAGCTAGAGTAGATGCTTATTAAACACTCACTGAGTGAATGTGTGAATAAATGATAGATTTCAGTGTGTACTTTTATATTAAATGCTATTTATGTGGTCCCAGATTTAAATTACAAATCATGCCACATGAACAAGAGATGACTCTTGAAATCCATTTGCTTATTTTTTAGGAAGCTGTTTTCTTTGCTTGTTTTCTTATTTTCCTCATCATTGAAACATCATGTTACTAATATTTCACTAGTGTGAGTAACAGGATCAGAAGAAATATGTGAGAAAACTGATCTAGTTAAAAATTTTTAAAGTCATCTCTCATTTATATGTTATACCAATTTCTTTTTTTGTGTGCATGTGAAATTCTTTATTTCCTTACTATCTGAGGCATTCCACAAGACTGAATTCTTCAGATATTATCCAGTTATTCTTTCCATTATTGTTTCTCACAATATTGTTTGGGTTTTTCTCTATTATAGTATTATACTATGGATTTGGCATGCATTATCTCATTTAATCTTCCCTTTACCTATTCACAGTGCAAATCTAGCATTTGAAGGAAGATCTGTCAGACATTAAAAATTATTTCCTTTACCAGAATTCTGTACTGCTTCCTGTAGAGATCCTCTTATCTACCTTTTTCTCTGTCAAATATTATTTATCCTGTGTTTCAAACTGTTCTCTCATATAATGTGCTGGACTTCCTCTTCTGACCCTGAGAAAGTAACTGCTATCTAACTGTGGTTTCAGACACTGGTCAATAAATAGCACAGGGATTGTGAGTTCTGACAGAAGGGAGACCAATGAGGTGAGACCAGTGATCACTAAAACTTTCTGCTTGAGACGTTTTATGGATTACAATAAATTGAGAAAGCCCAATGGAAGCAAATCAGACTCCCTGAGTTCAGGAGAAGGAGACTTGGGAGGCCTAGGCAGCTAGAATTTGTGGGCCAGAGTACAGAAGAAGAGGAGGTATGCTTAGAAAGAACTCTCAAAATTTTCATAGGAGTTCTTGAGCCTTTTGGTTAAATACTAAAATGCATGTACACAGTAAGAAACTTCATGAGATTAGCCCAGAAAAACTACTGAAGCTGAACAATTCCTAGATCTCACACTGGACTGGGAGACATTCAACTTCTCACATTCCACATGGAAAGAATTCATTAGAAGTGGGATGTAGCCCTTGAGTAAAGCCTACTCTATACCCTCTATAACAAAAAATTACAAACAAATCTCAAAAAGAACAAGCAAATCTACATGAAACTTCCTAGTAAAACAAAATTCAACACACTTTGAAGACAATCAAAATCTAGAAACTCAATATTATAACATTGATAATTTCTGGAATCCAATTACAAAATAATAGAAATGATAAGAAAAAGGGGAATGTGCACCATAACTACAAGAAATCAATCAATAGAAATAGACTCAGAAGTGGCAGAGAAGATGGAAATAACATGCAAGACTTTAAAACAGCTCTTATATACAGGCTCAAAAATTTACACACAGTAGAAAGCCCAGAGGCCAGTGCTGGCCAGAAGACAATAGAATGACATCTTTAAATTGCCAACAAACAAACAAACAAACAAACAAAAACTTCCCCATTAACCTAGGGTTCTCTCTATCAAGAGAAAATACCCTTCAAAAAGGAAGAAAAACAAAGATTTGTAGGCCCAATAAAAGCTAAGAAAATCCCTATGAATGGCTCTCATAGTAGATAATTTAAGACCACATCTCTCTCTTACCTGACTTCTGTTTCCTGTATTGAGCTTACTCTTTTAATGCCATGAGATACAGGTAATACTCTCTGTATTTGACTATGCCACCCAGTGAGATTTAAACATAGCTCCTCTATGAAATAATTCCAGTGTTCTGATTTGGAATCTTGGCACTGGAAACTCCAATGTTCACCTTATCCTTGAACTTTTCCGTTTTTTATTTTTTCTTTCCAATTCTTGGTGGATTTGTAAGCTCATAGAAGGCAAGGACTATGTATTATTCATTTTTCTGTAGTTTTTTTGTAGCACTTTTAGCCAAATGTGCTTTAAAAATGTTAATTTATAATTGATATTGAAATTGTACTCCAAACAGTTAAAGAAATAAATGCCTAACAGATTCTTGAGTTTGTAGGATGATAGATTAAAAAAACAACAACTTGCTGAAATGCTGGAACTCCCTCTGCTTGTAAGATAACAAAACCAACTGAAATAGATTGGAACCAATATGGCTGACTAGAGTCTATGCAGAATGAACTTGCTGACATCACAGCCCAAATTTCCACCACATGGTTCATACTATCTTCTTCTGAAATTGCGTGTGTGACTCATGAGGAGACATGAAGAGATAACAGTGCATGCTTGAGGACTTTCCAGACCTCCTCTTTCCCTCTCCCATTCATGTACTCAACCCAGAATCTGCCCTTGAACCTTTTCTAATAAAAACGCTGCCTTGAAGTCGGCACCAGGAGACAGATATGAGTTGGACTCCTGTCTCCTTTTTGGCTGACCTTCAATAAAAAGCTTTTCTTTTTTTTTTTTTTTTTATTATACTTTAAGTTCTAGGGTACATGTGCATGACGTTTATATCATGTATAACTCCCCAGTGCAATCCCTCCCTCCTCCCCCCTCCCCATGATAGGCCCCAGTGTGTGATGTTCCCCTTCCCGAGTCCAAGTGATCTCATTGTTCAGTTCCCACCTATGAGTGAGAACATGCGGTGTTTGGTTTTCTCTTCTTGTGATAGTTTGCTAAGAATGATGGATTCCAGCTGCATCCATGTCCCTACAAAGGACGCAAACTCATCCTTTTTGATGGCTGCATAGTATTCCATGGTGTATATGTGCCACATTTTCTTAATCCAGTCTGTCACAGATGGACATTTGGGTTGATTCCAAGTCTTTGCTATTGTGAATAGTGTCATTGTACTGGCTTCTAGAGCATCAGGCAGTGAGCCCCTTTTGCTTGGTAACAATATTAGAAAATTGATACATCAAATTTGTTACTTTTTAATGAATATTCTGCCACTATCAGGTAAAGGTTTTTGGTATTGCTGTAGTTTTTTTGTTTTTGTTTTGTTTTGTTTTCAGCCCAGGATGTTTAGCAGATAAATATTTTTTTTCCCCAGAGAAATGATAGTTACAAGAAAAAAAACAAACAACCCCACCAAAAAGCGGTCAAAGGATATGAATAGACACTTCTCAAAAGAAGACATTTATGCAGCCAACAGACATATAGAATAAAGCTCATCATCACTTGTCATTAGGGAAATGCAAATCAAAACCACAATGAGATACCATCTCACACCAGTTAGAATGACGATCATTAAAAAGTCAGGAAACAACAGATGCTGGAGAGGGTGTGGAAATAGGAATAGGAATGCTTTTACACTGTTGGTGGGAGTGTAAATTAGTTCAACCACTGTGGAAGACAGTGTGGTGATTCCTCAAGGATCTAGAACCAGAAATATCATTTGACCCAGCAATTCCATTACTGGGTATATACCCAAAGGATTAGAAATCATTCTATTATAAAGAGACATGCACACTTAAGTTTATTGCAGCACCATTCACAACAGCAAAGACTTGGAACCAACCCAATTGCCTATCAATGATAGACTGAGTAAAGAAAATGTGGCACATATACACCATGGAATACCATGCAGCCATAAAAAAGGATTACCATATGTCATTTGCAGGGACATGGATGAAGCTGGAAATGATCATTCTCAGCAAACTAACACAAAAGCAGAAAATCAAACACCACATGTTCTCACTCCTAAGTGGGAGCTGAACAATGAAAACACTTGGACACAGGGAGGGGAGCATCACACACTGGGGCCAGTCAGGGGACGGGGGGCTAGGGGAGGGAAAGCATTAGGAGAAATACCTAATGTAGATGATGGGTTGATGGTTGCAGCAAACCACCATGGCATGTATATACCTATGTAACAAAACTGCACGTTCTGCACATGTTTCCCAGAACTTAAAGTATAATAATAAAAAAAAAGAATGAATTTTATTTTCCAAAAAAAAAAAAAGATAAAAAAGAAAAGACAAGAAAGGTGGAACACCAGCACTGTGGGAATCTTTGGTGGAAAAGTAATTTTGGTTTTATTATGACACATAGATGTTTCCCCTGTTAGAATGTAGCTTCGTGAGGAGAGACATTTTTTACTGTTCTATTCACTATTGTATCCCTTGTATCTAGAACCATAGTGGCCACTCCATGAATCTTTGAACAATTGAATCAATAGCCATTGGATAACACCTGCCCATCACAGGCTTCTACTCAGTACGCTATTTTTAAGGAAACCTTTTCACCAGGGAGAATTAGTAAGAAATAGCCTCACACAATTATTAGGAAAAATTTTTAAAAGTTCAAAATGCACATAAACATTTGGCGTAGACCTCATGAATTATTTTATTATGCACTACTAAAACATCATCATGTCTTCATTGAGGTCAAGAATATGGTATAATTGTGTGTTTATTCCTTTAATATTTTGAGAAAATAAGAAAATATGATGAGGGGGTAGTGGCCAGTATTGTACTTCGGAAATAGATGGCCTGAAGTTTGAATCTGAATCTGGGCTTTATTACTTACTAGCTCTGCAAACTTGATAAGAGCTTGTTGTTTACCTATCTTTAAAACACAATAACTTTCTTTGCAAGGTGGTTGCTTGTAGTATACGAGACACAATGCCTTGCTCAGGAGGGTTTAAGCAATTATAGATCTTGTTTTGGTGAGACTGAGGTTTCCTTCTGCTTTATTAAAACCTCATATAGCCCAACATTCAAACTCCTTAAAATGACCTGAAAGGCCTTATATAATCTGGCCCTGATGGTCTCTCTGTCCTGGCTTACTACCTCTCCCGTCTTACCAGGAAAAGGGGCGTGCTTGCCTCCTGTCTCTTCTTTCCATGGACCAAGCTCTCCCTGCCTCAGGGCCATTGCATTTGCTGCTCCCACTGTATAATATGTGCTTTGAAAAACTGGCTTCTATTCAGCTAAAATGTCATCTATTTATCAAGGCCTTTCTCTCTTGTTTTTTGGGGGTTTAAAAAAAATTTTTTTGAGACAGGGTCTCACTCTGTTGCCCAAGCTGGAGTGCAGTGGCATGATCACGGCTCACCGCAGCCTCAGACTCCTGGACTCAGGTGATCATCCCACCTAAGCCTCCCAAGTAGCTGGGATGATGAACACATGCCACCATGCCTGGTTAATTTTTCTGGATTAATTTTTGTAGAGACAGGGTTTTGCCACGTTATTCAGGGTGGTCTTGAACTCCTGGGATCAAGCGATCTGCCTGCCTTGGCCTCCCAACGTGCTGGGATTACAGGTGTGAGCCACTGCACTCAGCCAGCAAGTTCTTTCTTGCCCTCCCAAATGAAATCTCCATCTCCATCACTTTCTATTAAATCATCCTGTTTTATTTTCTTTAGACAACATAGAACTCTCTGAAATAATCTCATTTATTTATTTGTTCACTTGGATATTGCCTATCTTTTTCCACTAAGATGAGGGTTCCTGGAGAGCAAAAACTGTATTTGCTGAAGCCCTAGTGCCTAGAACAGTGCCTGACATATTAAAGATTCAGGAAATATTTACAGAGTAGACACATTTTTATCAATCAGTATCTTCCCTTCTGCCTATTTGAACAAAAATAACTAAATGATTCTGTTTTTCATTGCGGCTTGAAATCCCGACAATATCTAACTGATTAAACTGAGAGTTAAGGCGATAGAGATGTTAAGTAAGAGGAAAAATCTTGAAGAAGAAAATTTCCAAACTTCTTTTCCCCAAAGTAGTGAGACTGATTTTCAATGTTTACTTCAGGGTCCCTTTTCAGCATTGGTTTTTTTCCTCTATCATCAATCACTGTCAATTTGAAATAGTACAATACTTAGGGTCATTTATCTAGACCTATTGGAGTCTAAAATTATGCAGCTCAGTCAAATATATGTGAATAAAGACTGTCATTTCTGATTAATGACATGTGACTTGAATGTCTTACAAAATCATTTGTGCCATCCAAGCTTTACAGAAAGGTTATTATGTAAGGTCTTCCCCTAATGTTTCTGCTTTTCTCTCTAAGAACCCTAGAGGATCCAATTTCTCCATAGGAGAAAACGTGGATGCTTAATGATTTCAGTTGTAATTGTTACTCAGGTCCTTGGATTGCTAAACCAAGAGTGTTTTTCAAGTTGAAAATTCTCTTCCACTGGATGGTTAGGCAAGCTTATGATGTTGCTGTTTTGCAATTTTTGTTGCCAACATAGCCTTCCCTATTATTGAAAAAATAATCCATGTAAGACACTAATCTTAGTCAGTTGATGCAGAAAAAAGAAGAGTGAAAAACATGCCAATTCTTTGTCAATTACACTTTCCATGAATCATCAACTCTCTTCTTGAAGCATAAAATTCCACTTCAGCATAGTCCCAAAAACATGAGAAAAAAAGATTTAGAAAGAAACTTTGGATAAGAAAAAGTCAGGACTGAAATAATGAAAAAATAGATTTAAAAAAAAAAAATAAAGTAACACCATGTCTACTTCTCCTTGATGATATTATCCAGTATCTTAGATCCTTTCCTCACAATCTCTTTGTGGCTTCTTTATTTTTTTTATCACTGGGAACATAAGAGGAGACCATTAGCAACCATCAGTCACATGCCTCTAAAGTATGACTAGAGCAAGTGGCTGGGAGTATGTGTTGAGAGATGGGAATGTTTCTTCTCTACTCTTGATGTTTCCTTCAAGGCAGAGGGAACTCCTTAGGTATGGCACTTATGGTCTTCCCCTCTCTATCCTTTGCCTGGGGAGGTGGAATGACATTTGATTGTAAATGTTAATGGAATAATTAGGTATAGTTGGCTCCATTCTGACTCTATTTATGTTGGAAGTGAGCTGTCCACAGGAAGCATATTTTCTCTGCTTCTCCTTCTACCCTAGAAGAAGTGGGGAGGTGAAGCGTCCCTGGTTCAGTGCTGTCAACACTAGGAAATTAAGTCTTCCTGATTTGGGGATTCGGTATTAGTAAGCTCACATGACGATCATTCCTGATGGGTCATCTTCCATGCTGGTCTCTATTAATCTATGAATGATATTTTGACCGTCATTTTTTTTCTTTGTTTTTTGAAAGTATGTAGAAGTCAGTTGGGTTTGAGGGATTCTGGTTTGAGAGACCTCCCTCAGAGACCCAAATAATAGATATGTCCTCTTGGGTCATAGCAGACAAATGACAGAAACTCACAACATGATATTTTCAAAGTTCAATAGTATCTTGACTGCTTCCCAATAACTCTATGCATAATAAGCATCTCTAGTTCATTTTTTTGAGAAATGTCATATAATAAATTAGGAAGTACCTACTATGTTTTAAGCTCTGTTTCAGGTTTTGAGGTGAATAAAAAAGAAATATAAAACATGGCCCCTAACTGGAATATTGTTCTTAAGGTTGAATCTCATTTTTTAAAAAATCAAATAGGCAATAAACAGATGAAATTGTTCAGAAAAAGAGAGAGAAGTAAAGATGAGTGGCTGGGGAAGACTTCTTAGAGAAGATGCCATTTGAATTGATCCTTTAAAGATAAATAGAATTAAAATGATGAAGGATGAATAGAATTAGAATAAGGGAGAAGGAGCCATATTAACCATAGCTCTCTTGTTTGCAAGAGATAGAATTATATTCAAACTAGCTTAACTGAAAAAGGGAACACCTTGGTTCACATCTGAAAAGTCCAGAGGTGAATGTGTTTCGAGCATGGCTGGCTCCATGGACTCCAGTGTTGTTCTGAGACTTTGGTCTCATCTTCTCCACCTATTGGTTTATATCTTCTTTACCTTATGTTGGCTTCATTCCCAGGCAGGCTGTCTCTTTGGTGGCAAGATAGCTGCCAGGATTTCCAGATTTAAATTCCATCAGCAACCCCAACAAAAAGCAAATGTGCTTTCCCAACAGTTCTAAAAGTCCTGGAATTCAGGCTATTAGACTTCAATCAACCCAATTGTCCGTCCTTGAAGTATCCATTGTTGCTGTCTGATCATGATTCTCTGTTGACTGGAGATTTGAGTTGTGTGGATTGAAAGTAGGGAAAGTGTATTTCTCCATGGAAATTTGGGGTGCCATCAGCAAGACACTAGGGGAGTAAATGTTGGACAGACAAATGCAAGATATGTTTACTGTAGGACGTAAACCAATAAACGTAGAGGGGAAATTCTGCTTACCTAAGAGATGCTCTACAAATATAAGAAAGTATCAAGAGTTGGGTATGGAATGGGAGTTGAAGTAAAACCTGATTAGGACATCATTGGGGAAGAAAATGTGTACTTATGAAACAAGGGAAAGTAGTGACTGATTAGAATGTAAAATTATCTTGGAAATGGTGAGTAAATAAAGATAGAGAAGCAGAATGGACTAAAACACAGAAGGACTAGGAGTTAAACTAGAAGCTCATTAGATTTTATGCACTATGTAAAATCAATTAGCCATTGAGAAATGTTAAATATCTTCTTTAAACATTGCATCACACTATTTGCTATGTCAATATACTAAAAAGACCTCCCTATCTGTTTTCCTTTTTTTTGGAGGGAAAGGTACTTGATTCACTTCCTAAGGAGTTTGAGGTAAGGCAATCAGGTACAGTTCTTTTCCCTGATCCATGACTGGGTCAGAAGTGAAGTCTGTTGGGAATTTCTGCAGAGCATTTTCTCTTTTCTAAGACAGGTCTAAGTAAAAATATATTTTTTTTCTTTTCCCATAGGAAGCTGGCCTTGATACCTAGAACTGTTGAACCCTTTTACTACCGGTCTGAGGATGGAGTTCACGCTAGGAAGATGTAGAAACCCAGGTCTTATTGTCACTGTCAAACTGGTCTTTGTAGAATAATCTACTTTACTTTGGGTTTTCTGCTATGTGAGATAATACATATCTTTATTGTTCCAGCCAATTTGAGTTGGATTTTCTGTTATTGCAGCCAAAAGCAACTCAAGAGATGTACTTTTTGTCCTGAAATTGTGGACATAGAGACCTTTTTAAAAAGTGATTTATGTATTCTTCTATTATCTATACAATAAAATCCTAATTAAAATATAAAAGAAAATGTTATACTCTCATGCTAAAAGCAAGGCACAGAATTGTGTGTGTATATACGTGTGTGTGTGTGTGTGTGTGCGTGTCACAATTAAATGTAGAAAAAAGGATTGGAAGAAAATTGGCCAAAATCTTAATAGTACAACTGTCTCTTTAAAGAATATAAAAATGAATGATGTGATATTTTTCTTCTTTCTTTTTTTTCCCAAATATTATGTTGAAAAATCTCGTTGCTTTTATGAAAATGAAAAAAACTAAGTTTTTTTTTTCAAGATCAACCCAAATTCAATTACCCTGAATTTTGAGGAATGGGCTATTTTTGACATTTTAATTATCTGGGTAATTCAGAACACTTTTGATTTCAAATTTTGTGATGACACATTGTTCTGAAATGTATGAGTCACTTTTCTATCTTAGTAAATTATGTAGTAACCATAATGAAATTTTTCTTCACTGATGGCAAATATCTCAGGCTTCAGGTCATCTTTCTGAGGGTCAAGGCCTGGAGATAGAGATGCAGCCAGTGCTGGAAATTAGGCACGATGTGTAATGACTGAGCAATGCCAAGGAAATTGCTTTCCCTCTTTGTCTTGTAAGTGAGTTCCTGATAGCCATATATTATTTGAATGACTTACTAAATATTTATTTTTAAATTGTTTCATACTTCTTTGAGAAAAAGTTAATTAAAAGGAAAAATATACATCACTATCATATAATGAAAAACAGTGTCATCTAACATAAATAAAAAGCAACCCATAAACATAGTCCGAATAACATTTAATAATATTAATTATATCATGTCTTGATGCTGTTGAATACTAGAGGTTCTGAGCCTGGGTCCTGCTCTGTCTTTATGTTAAAAGGGGGATTAACAAGGGTTAGAGAGATGGTAGAGTCTCTGTTCATACCAAACAAAGTTTGTTTGAACAGTGACAAAGGTAGAAAAAGATTCACTTTTTCTCCAAGAGATTCAATATTATTTAAAATTACATTCCACTGCCATTTTACATCACACCTTTCAGATCATGCAAAGTTACTTGTCTACCACTTAACATTTGTGTGTCACCAGTGGTGCTGCGTTCCATTTTTTAGGAGACAGGAAACTACATCAATGACTATTGACTCTGGCTACACATCAAAAGCACCTGGAGGGGACACACACACACACACACACACACACACGTAGTTCTCAAATATTAGCATGCATCAGAAGGGCTTGTTGAAACAAAGGGTCTCTGACTCAGTAGGTTTGGCACAGGACTTCAACATTTACATTCCTAACAAGACCCCAGGTAACACTGATATTCCTGCCTAAAACCACACTTTGAAAACCAGTGCACTAAGCGATAGAGGGGCCCATGCATTACTAACTTCCAAACCATGTTGCCTTCTCCATTTTGATGGGGCCAACACATGTTGGTCTATATAGTAAGCAGAAGACTAGAGCAGAGTTGAAATCCAGATGAATTAAGATGCACATATTTCTTAACCTTTACTCCAAGTAGGAGTACATCAGTTCCTACAAGTTGAACTGCATTATAAAGTAAATAGATCTGCTCTGAGAAAAGGTCAGTACACATGTTCTGCTGCAATCTAATTTAAGTCTATTGCACTATGCCCTATCGCTTACTCTGGTGCCAGAGATACAATGGTGAAAAGTTGGAATTTAATTCTCTTCTATACTAAAAACTTCTTGGTCCACAGAATATGCATGAGAGCTAAAGAGATGAGCTCAAGAAGACAGGCTTCTCTAGACATAGTATTGCACACATCTCTTCTTCTCGAACACTGCTTCTTCTTGAGTTCCCCATCAGTGTTGAGGAGAAGACTCCTTTTAAATCTTAAAGTGGCCCTCAAATCTGTTTTCCTTCCTCTTCACTCAATCTGTGTCATTACCAAGAACCCAATACCAGGAATTATTTCAGAGAGCAGCCCTGAACACATTCCTGTGACTGCAGTGTGCTAGCTATTTGCCAGCCCTCTGCCTATTGTGGAATTGTGTTTAGTTTCTGACTTAATAATTACTTTAATTTCACTTCATACTGTTTTGAAGAACTCTTTTTGAATGAAGGGCCCTTAGCACACTCCTACTGCTTGTCTGGAACAGACACAGCTAATCAGAATGTGTAGAATTAAATAAAAGAATAATTACGAGAGTCTGCGATGTGTTATAACAGATGTACCAAACAAGGCTGGATCAACTCATTGCTCGCAAGAGAAATAACTTATTAAGGCAGTTTCAGTCACAAATCTTACAAGCACAAGTGGAAGCTTCTAACAGGGCAGAAGAGGGGAAAAAAACTGAAGTCTTTGAAGCAAGGAATTTTAAAACTTCCGATTATTTTATTGATTCTGTGTGCTGGTTCCCATCCAGGTGTACCTTCTTAGAGTCCATGGTGCTCAATACTGTTTCCAATTGCCTGTCCATGGGAAATGGGTTCCTTTCTTGGTTCAAATGACCATGAAGCAAAGGTCACTAGGGTAGAATAGAGGTCACAGAGAGCTATTAAGGATATCCCCAACCCTAAGGGTCCGAGGTAAGTCTCTATTCTGCCAATAGCTAAATTAACTTTATTTCCAATAAATACTAGTACCAGTTTATAGTATTTAGCTTTGGCTATGAATATAAACTCTTGCTAGGCATAGTGAGAAAGGGGCAGGAAAGATAGAGAACAAGGATTATGAACTGCTGAGGCTTATGATTAGCTAATAAGACAAGCCCAAACACTTCCAAATTTGAGAACAGTCCAGGATGTCATTAACTAACTGCTAAATAACATGTCCAATTGTTCACAAATGACCTAAGGACTAGGGTTTATAATGCATTTAGGAGGGTCCAAGTTTTGACCCAATCTTTGAGAAACCCTGAATTCAAGCAATTAGCTGTCATTGAACAGGTTTGATTTGGCAAAAAGGGCCTTTTAAGTGCGGCTTTGTCAGATGCCATCTTGCCATTGAAACCTTTCTCCATTTTTCCTCTGTACAATTTGTGTGGGATTTTATCACAAATGGTAGAGGGTCACCGTTTCATTTATTTTGTCTCAAGCTCTTTTACCTCTTTGTGTGCACCTATGGATCAATCTATCTACCTATCTACATTTTTATTTTTTTAATAAAATTTTAAATTTTATTTAGATTTTTAATATTTTTCTCAAATTGTCTTGTGTGCACAACTAGACATTAAGATTTTGAAGATAAGTAACATTTCTTATTCATCTGTGTATCTTAACAGAGTATCCAGGACAGTGGTTTTTGGTTTTTCCATAGAAGCAATAAAACTGTCAATTGATTATAATGACTTTGGCTATCCAGGTTGTAAGTAGCACAGATTCCAGGTGTGGACAATGAGTGAATGATTTTTAAATTTATTCCTTCTTTTCTTCTTTTTAACATTGAATTAGTAAAGAATAAGGCCAGAGGGTGTGTGAGTGATGTTCTGGTTGTGGGCTGAGTCCAGTTATGACAGGATACACCAGAAGGAACACAGTCTTCTACCAGAAGAGCTGGGCTCAAAACCCCGCATGCCTGCCACCAAATTGAGTTCTAGAAATGCTTAATCATTTAGGTTGCCAGTGCTGCCATCCATAAACTGGGCCTGCCTGACAGTAGTACTGACCTTTGTTCCACATGTGGGATCAAATGAAATAATATGAGAGAAACATAAAGAGAAGTTTTGGTCCTGTATAAATAAATAGGAATTGTTGTTTATGATAATAAAATGGAGAGAATAGAACACACATTTAAACCAGCATAAACCAGTTTGATCAAGTCCAGACCGTTTGGCAGTTTCGATAAATCTCCTGGCTTTATACACTTTCTACTGTTTACTTGAAAAAAATCATAACATTTTCCAAAAAATCAAATACAGGCCCCTCTAATTTGGGCCAAATTTGGAAATGAGAAGGACAGATGGTTACCCAATGGGCTAAGGGATTACTGAGAGGCAGCTGCATGCCTTGTCCTTTCATCTGGCTGGGTTATCTTGGCTAGAGGAAAACAGGGCTGTCCTGTACTTACCTGGTACCTGCCTGTGCTTGTCAAACGCCACAAGCATGAGGAGATCCAGGATCTGCCCTGAGACCTCCTGCCTGCTCCAAACCAAGCCCTAAGGAAACCTTGGAAAAGATTAAACATAGCTGTCGGTGCTTACAGAACCATCTGCTGATTTTTGTTTCTATGCCATCCCTTCCCAGTAAGGGCACTGTTATTTTTCTTGAGGAACCACCCTTTTCTCAGTTTTAGTCCATATGTATCCATACATATCATGATTAACTTAAGAAGGCAAGACAAGCCCAAGCACTTCCAAATTTGAAAACAGTTCCGGTACATCATTAGTTTACTGCTAAATAATAATGTCTAATTGCTCATGAATGGCCTAAGGAGTAGGGTTTATGATGCTATTAGGAGGATCTGAGTCTTGACCTGGTCTTAGAGAAAACCTTGAACTCCAGGCAACTAGCTGTCATCAAACAGGCTTGATTTAGCGAGAAGGGCCTTTGATGGGTGACTTCTTCAGATGCCATCTTTCCGTTGAACGTTTTCTTGATTTTTCCTCTGTACAATTTGCGTGGAATCTTATTGTCAATTGTATAGGGTCATCTTTTGATTTATTTTGTGGAGGAACTAATTTTATCCCAGCTCAGAAAAGTCAGGTGACCCGCACCTGGCCAATCAGGATATCGTGTTGTCCTGGACTAGCAATTGGTTCTTACGAGCACCTGACCCATGTCAGCGAGGTCATCCAGACCCAAAGGGACTGGATTCTAGAACTTGTGTTTGAACTGTTAGAAAAGAGAAGACCTCTTTCTCTTGATGCTGGAAGCATGCCAAACTGGAACTCCTAGTACCACCTTACTTACACGTAGGAGAATGTGCCCGAGAATGGAGCCAGTGGTGAGGAAGGCAAAGCTGAGAGATAAGGACACCTAACTGGCCTTATCACTTGAGTGACTGGATATAGTGACTCATCAGCAATTTCCTCCTTAGAGATCATGGTAAGAGTACAGTCAACATAGACTTCTCAGGGGCAAGTGGGACAAAAGGAAAACAAAATAAGTTGTTATCAAGAATAGAATAAGGTCTTTTCTCTGCCTTAGATTTATTATGAAAAATTTGCACATATAGATTTTTAAATTTTATTTGTGTAAATTTATGCTGTGCAAGTACATGCACTCGTATGTTCATTGCAGCACTATTCACAGTAGCAAAGATTGGAATCAACCTGAATGTCCACCAATGGATGACTGGATAAAGAAAATGTGGTGTATATACACAATGGAATATTTTTCAGCCACAAAAAAGAATGAAATCATGTCTTTTGCAGCAACATGGATCGAATTGCAGGTCATTATTTTAAGTGAAACAACTCAGAAACAGAAAGAATAAGCTGTTGTATATTAGAATGTACTTTATCCTTCTTTAAGCCAAATTTCCTCTCAGAAGACCCTCCCCAATGCTGTCCCTTCTTCTTACCTGGAGCCACACAGTTACATAGTGTTTTCTCTTTGCTTGCTACATTTGGACTCCCTGGTAGATTGACTTTCCTTGAAAGCAAAGTCTATTTGACACTTATTTTCTCTCACCTGGCAGGCAGAGCTGCTTAGATCATATAGGCTTGAAATCCCTTTTCTCTGTTGGGAGTCTTGGGAAAGTGGGGAGGCCTGTTCAGTGCTCTCTACAGAAGATAGTGCCTTCTCCATGGTGTCTGCGGGTAGCTAGAGTGTACAGGTTGCTTGGCCTTAGGTCATTAGTCTTACAGTTGTAACAGTCATACTAAGGGAACTCTAACTGAGCTTTTTAGGGCATGCCCAGGTTTGGGGCGGAAAATTTGTTTAATCAAGAGCAAGTGAACTCATTTCTTCCTGCCTTTGCCATCTTCTCAAGATTTCCATCACCACCTCTGTTTTATGAAATGTAACCATGTCAGACTGTCTGTTCCACACTATGCATGGAGCAGTGGCTCAGAAAGGACTAGGGACCCTCAGCAACCTTACTATCCATGCCTTGTTCTAGGACTTTCACTCCACGTCTCATGGAGCCATGGCTCTTTCAGTTTTTCTTATTCCTTCGTCCATAGGGCTGTCAATCAGATCATTCAGGCTGATGAGGGGCCAGAGACTCTGTCGTCACACCATTACCAAAGATTTCTTTCTCCCCTTTCCATCATCCCCCTCACCAGAATACCTTCCTCTTTCTATAGCTAAAAAGCAAGAGAGCCATTCAATGTCAATGGTTCTCCACAAGAAGCACCCAAGTCCCAGGTCCACCCCAGCCAAGCCATTCTAGGATGCTAATGGTCATTGTTAAACATCCTTTGATTATCACTTTACAAAGTGCTTTCACATACATAGCCTTGCTGGTGCTTCAGATCACTGTGTTGAGCCAGAACACTCAGTCTGAGAATGCCCCCTGCCATGCCCGCCCTCCCCACAGAGTTTTTAAGGGACCGGGCCAAGCTTGGAAAACCTGTCACCTAACATTTTTTCTTTTTAGAATTATTTCTTTCCATAACATCAACTGCTGGGCCAACGGGTGGAAATCAAGCCCATCCTTCCTCAACCCTTTGCATAGCATTCTTCTTTAGCTTCTCTGGGTGTTAATATAGTCCCCTTCTACCCTGATCCATCTATGGAGGCCCAGTTGGGCTGGAAATTTAACTCCATTTTTTCTAGACAGATAACAGGACCCTTAGCATCTGTCTTGGTACTGACCAACCCTGAGGGTCCCATGGGCTTCAAAGAGGGTTATGATTAGAAGGTCCTCTAGACCCTTGGAGTAGAATTCCCACCTCCGCAGATGAGTTGTGATTATTATGAATGATAAAGAGGTTCAGTGCTTTGTTATTCTTACTTTTAAAAATTTTGAAGCAAATGTTTCTCTCTGCACCATACTGATCATTTTAATTTCCTTGCTTTTGCTATAATAAAAATTGACGTTAAAGGATGCCTGAGGCAGTGTAATGAGAAAATGAAATTAGTTTTTCAGTTGACTGATCAAAAGCATTTTATATGTGATAATAAACAGTTTATTTTACTCTTTTGCTTATGACATAATTAATGGCAAAAATATTTTCCTAAAATTCATACTGTCTGCCAAACTCTCCTTCCAAGTTCCAGGAAAATAATATTTTTGTATTTCCTCAGACTGGGCAAAAAAATAAAATAAAATTTACCATCCCCTGCCAAAGAGATCTTGTAATCTTTGTTTAACCCTTTACAATGTGTGGCCAGTATTAGAGCAATCAGGTCAGGGAAATTATGTCAATTACATTTTGTTCCTAGGGGACAGAAATATTTCTGTATTGAAATTGAATTCAGCCTTCCCAGTGGTCTTTCTTGTTGGAACTCTTTTCCTAAAAGCCTGACAAGTTCAAGTTTGTTGTAAAGATTAAAGGACACAGGTTAAAAAATGTAGGCGAATTTGAACTTCCTTAATTTTTTTTTTTTTTTTTTGAGACAAAGTCTTATTCTGTTGCCCAGGCTGGAGTACAGTGGCATGATCATGGCTCACTAGATCTCCTGGGCTCAAGTGATCTTCCTGCTTTGGCCTCCGGAGTAGCTGGGACTACACTTGTGAACCACTAACATGACTAATTATTTTATTTTATTTTTGTAGAGATGGGATCTTGCTTTGTTGCCCAGGATAGTCTCAAATTCCTGGGCTCAAGCAATCCTCCTGGTTTGGCCTTCCAAAGTGTTGGGATTAAAGGCATGAGTCCACCATGCCTGGCTTTAATATTTGACTTTGAAAAACATGTTGCTTTTTCTCCATCAATAAGAGGATGTTAGGTTTGAATGAATGTTAAATTGGGCTTTGGAGACCTGGCTACTAATTCCAAATATCTTCCTCCCCATGTGTGAGTTTGGTATTTCTATTTACTTTAGCTGTGTGTCAGTTTCCTCATCTGCACAACTTCTTAAGTTACCTTAGTCACAATTATGAGGGCTTGCTGTCTATCAGGTGCACCAGGATATACATGCAAAGACATTCCTTAAAGCGCTGCTTCTAAAACCAGAAAACTTGAGTTGACCTGCATTAGTTACCTTTTTCTGGTAAAACTAGCCCCACAATGTAGCCCAAAACAATAACCATTTTATTTAGTTCATGATTCTATGAACTGGCTGGGTGGTTCTGGTCTGAACTGGCTTGGCTGACCTCTGTTTGGATCTCTGGTGTCAGAGATCAGCTCACATTTTGGCTTGCAGCTAGATGGTCTAGGATGGGCGTCCTCATGTGTCTGGTGTTTGGCAAACTGGATAGCCTAGGCGGCCTTAGCTGGGACAGCTTCTCTCTACTTCATGTGGTCTCTCATCTTCCAGAGGGCTAGCCTTGAGCTTGCTCATATGGTGATCCCGAGGTTGTAAGTACAGCAAGAGAGAGAAACCATCAATGTGCACAGCATTTTTTGTTTCTGCTTGCACCAACATTTGTTATTATCTCATTGGCCAAAAGAAATCATATGGCCTAGCCCAGAGTCCATGCAAGAGGTTACTGGTCAAGGGAAGGGAATCTTTGCAGCTTCTTTGGCCGACAGTCTTCTTTCCTCTCTCTCTCTCTCTTTTTTTTTTTAAACTTTCTTTCCTTCCTTCCTTGCCTTTCTTTCTTTTCTTCCTTCTTTTCTTTTCTATTATCTTCACTTTCCCTTTCTTTCTCTCTCTCTTTCTTTCATTCTCTTTCTTTTTCTTCTTTCTTTTCTTACAAAAACATCAGATTGGTGAAAACTCTTTGGCAGACAATCTACCACAAAACCTAAATAACCATCAATACCAAGAATTGTTGATTCAATTATGTTTGACATTTGGTCTTTACCTATAGGCTTTCCACGTGCTCTTTTCTGGGTTTAGAATGCTTTTTTCATCTGTTTAACTCATTTTCTTCCTTTGGGGCTCAGCTCAAGAAGTCTTCACTGGTTCTTTGACTGGTCAAATTGCATTTCCAAAGCTCTTACAGCCCTGTGTACATCCCCTGTAATCCTTCCTACATTTACAATATTACATTAATTTGCATGGTTATCTAACGAAGGACAAAGACTGTGTTTATTTTCACTTATTATATCCTCAATCTAGCAGTGTCTGGCATATAACATAAAAAATGTTTAGTAAGTAATTGAAGTAATTGTGTTTAGATTATCTTTAATCTCTCTCAGTGCTATGTCATTTTCACCATAAAAGTCTTATTTATCTTTCATTACATTTATTCCTGGTGTTTTTAATGTCTTTAAAAAATTATTTTCTTTTTCTTGGTTGCTGGCATATAGTAATACAATTAAGTTTTATGTATTAACCTTGTGTCCTGAGACCTTATTCAGTTCACTAATTAATTTTAATATTTTGTAGATACATTTGAATTTTCTTATATGAAACTGTATCATCCGTGAATGATGGCTGTTTTATTTCTTTTTAATTCTTATGTCTTTATTTTCTTGCCTTATTATAGCACTTAGAAACTTCCTTACAGCGTTGAAGTGGCGATATCAGGCATCTTTATTTGCTTTTGATCTCAGAGGAAAGTGTTCAGTAACTCACCATTAAATATGAAGTTTATTAAGTATTTCTTTTTAAATTTAACTTTTATGGAAACTTTCAAATATACATAAAAGTAGAGAGAATAGTATCATAAGCTCCATGTGTCTAACACTAGGCTGTAACAATTCCCAATATTTTGCGATTCTTGTTTATCAATACCTCCACATTTTTATGTCTTCGCTCACAGAATAATTAAGTGTATTTTGAATAAATAAATTACTTAATACAACTGAATTCTACATAGTCATTAAATATAAAGTAGACCAATCTGTATGGACATAGAAAGATGCCTACCACATGGCAAGTGAATATACACACATACACTCAGACACATATATATCCTATTTTTGTCTTAAGACTACATATGTATAGGAGTATACATCTATGTATATGTATATGTACAGAAGAAAGAAAGGTATTATTCCTCAAGCTGCCAACAGAGGTTACATCTGGGAAGTGAGAAAGAGAGAAGATAGACATCATTATTTTCTTTATACGCTTCTGTGTTATTAGAATTTCTTTCAATGAGCATGCATTGCTTTTGTAATTTAATAAACAATAAAGGAAAAATATATTACTAAACAGCTAGTTTAGTTTATTAGCATTAAGTAAAGAATGCAATGATCAGGAGCTAATAAGTTATGCAGAACTAATTTCATTTCTTTCTCTCTCTTTTAACAATATAATTATTAGACTGGTAATTCAAGAGAATGCAATCGACTAGCATATCTTAACATCCCTTGACCTAGTTTCTTGACAAGGTGGGGAGGTGCAGACTGATGAGTGTTCTGCTGTCATCAATATTTATTGAGAACTTGCTACATGGCAGGCATTCCTCCAGGATCTGGGGGTATAGCAGACAAAGACCCTGTCCCCAAAGAGATTTCATTCTAGTTGGGGGAGATGGGTAGTTTACATACAAATGGACAATCCCATCTCCTCTGAAAATAATTAAAGTGCATGATAGAGACCAGAGAATTGGCTCAGGAAAGGTCTCTCTGAAAAAAAAAAAAAAAGAACAGCTGAGATCTAAAAGCCAAGAAGAGGTAGCCTGGTCAAGAACATGGAGAAAACCTACACAGAGGGCCCATAAGGAGGGAATGAGCTGGAAGGGCTTGAGAAACAGCCTGAAAATTAAGGAGGCTTCAGGGTAGAGGGAAAAGGAGGGAGTGGAAAGACACAAGGGCAGGGGAGGATGTAGGCCTCCAGTTAGGTTGGTCTGTAAAGCCAATGTAAAGATTTGCACTTAATCTAATTGCAAATGGGGAGCCATGAAAGAGTTTTAAGCAAGGAAGCAGTGTAATCACATGGGGTTTTTTTTGGTCTGTATTGCTTTGTTTTAGTTATACTGGTAGCTGTGTTGAAAGTGGAGATGGACAAAAGAGAACTAACGGGTGGGGATGCTCTTCCAGGTGGAGGAAGATGCCAGCTTGGACCAGCGTGGTGGCAGAGGAGGTGAATACAAGTGAGTAGATTTGTAATGATTTGGGGGCAGAACCCCTCAGGACTTGTAGATGGATTGAATTGAATTAGGAAAAGAGAGGAATCAAGGGTGACGTTTAGCTTTATGGCTTGAGAAAGTGGCAAAAATACCTTTTATTGAGGTTGAGAGCACTGAGAAAGGAGCAGGTTTATAGACATGTTGAGTTTGAGATGTCTCTCAAATATCCAAGTAGAAATAACACATGAACATCTTGATAAACAAATCTAAACTTTCCAGGAGAGGCCAATATTTGAAATATATAGTTTGAACTCTGGCATAAACATGATACTTAAAGTTGGTGGTTTCATCATCCATTGAAAAATCTGTCTTTGAAGACTGTGGATTAACTCTTGACAATGACACCCCAGGACTCTGCTAGTGGGCTACCCTGTTCTACACATTTAATCATTTGGCAGAGGGAAAAGAATTTGTTTTCATCATATTTTTGATCAACATTCTGCTTGGAGAAAGGCATTGTGCACTGGATGAGAGAATGAAGATGTATAGGCAGGCCCAAATTAAGATGACTGACACATGCATTAACTTTATTTCCAGCCCCCAAAATCAGAGTGGAGGATGGCTGACTGGAGGATGGCTAAGTCCTTTATATGAAAAAAGGCCCTAGAGTTTTGGCTGCCCATAGGTTTAATATGAACCAATAGTGTGTTAGAAAATTTAGACACATGACGAAGACCAGACCAAGGCACACCGGCCTCTAAACAAACTAATAGGGAGGACTTCTTTAAGAATATAATCTTTGAGTAGAGACCTCAAGGACACTAAAAGAGGGAGCCAAATGAATATCTTGGAAAAGGGATTTCCAGATATCGGAAACAGGGAGTGTAAAGATCCTGAGGTAGATGCTTGCCTGACATGCTCAAAAAACAGCAAGGAGGCCTGTGTGGCTAGAATAATGTTAACAAGGGAACGAGAGCAGTAGATGCGAGGTCAAAGAATTCCCAGTGGAGCAAATCACGTGGAGAGCATTGAAGTGCTTTGGCCTTTACCCTGAGTGAAAGAAGGTGCTCTAAGGGGTTATGAGCAACATATTGATACAATCTGACCTGTGACGCATGTGGCTCTTGAGTTATGGTTCAGAGAATCAATAATTTGCTCAAAGAGACAAGTTTTTCCTGTTTGGCGGCATCAACAGTTGCCTAATTCTACATATTTTAAATTTCTGAATTAAATAAGGATTATTTGGGAAATTTTATTGCTTTTTAACTTTTTATTTTTGAAATGTTTTCTAAGGAGTATGTATTATTTTCTCATCTTAGCAAGTCCAGGGAAATACCATAACTTATATACTTGTCAGAAAACTGAGGATATTATAGTGTTATTGCTCTATGTTCTATGCATAATTTTCTCTTCCTACAGTTGAGTAACATCCATTCAAATATATAGAAAGCTTTAAAACAAACAATGGGTAATAAATTTCACAGTAAAACACTGGATAGTCCCATTAAAATCAACAATAAGTGAAAGATGTTGGCAATCACCAATATTATTCAATATTTGGGAATCTTAGCCAATGAAACAAGATATGAAAAAGAAATGAGGTATAAATATTGGAAGGAATATAATAATCCTTTGTATAATATACCTATATATGCATATGCATAATATAATTTGATTACATACATAAAACATTTCAGATATAAAGCAAATAAAAATCTATCAACATCAATAATAGAGTTCATCTCCACCCCAAATCAACAGAATATACATTCTTCTCAGCACCACATCGCACTTATTCCAAAATTGACCACATAATTGGAAGTAAAGCACTCCTCAGCAAATGTACAAGAACAGAAATTATAACAAACTGTCTCTCAGACCACAGTGCAATCAAACTAGAACTCAGGACTAAGAAACTCAATCCAAACCGCTCAACTACATGGAAACTGAACAACCTGCTCCTGAATGACTACTGGGTACATAACGAAATGAAAGCAGAAATAAAGATGTTCTTTGAAACCAATGAGAACAAAGATACAACATACCAGAATCTCTGGGACACATTTAAAGCAGTGTGTAGAGGGAAATTTATAGCACTAAATGCCCACAAGAGAAAGCAGGAGAGATCTAAAATTGACACTCTAACATCACAATTAAAAGAACTAGAGAGGCAAGAGCAAACACATTCAAAAGCTAGCAGAAGGCAAGAATAACTAAGATCAGAGCAGAACTGAAGGAGCTAGAGACACAAAAAACCCTCCAAAAAATCAATGAATCCAGTAGTTGGTTTTTTGAAAAGATAAACAAAATGACAGACCGCTAGCTAGACTAATAAAGAAGAAAAGAGAGAAGAATCAAATAGACGCAATAAAAAATGATAAAGGGGATATCACCACCGACCCCACAGAAATACAAACAACCATCAGAGAATACTATAAATGCCTCTACGCAAATCAACTAGAAAATCTAGAAGAAATGGATAATTTCCTGGACACTTACACTCACCCAAGACTAAACCAGGAAGAAGTTGAATCCCTGAATAGACCAATAGCAGGCTCTGAAATTGAGGCAACAATTAATAGCCTACCCACCAAAAAAAGTCCAGGACCAGATGGATTCACAGCTGAATTCTACCAGAGGTACAAGGAGGAGCTGGTACCATTCCTTCTGAAACTATTTCAATCAATAGAAAAAGAGGGAATCCTCCCTAACTCTTTTTATGAGGCCAACATCATCCTGATACCAAAGCCTGGCAGAGACACAACAAAAAAAGAGAATTTTAGACCAATATCCCTGATGAACATCGATGCAAAAATCCTCAATAAAATACTGGCAAACCGGATTCAGCAGCACATCAAAAAGCTTATCCACCATGATCAAGTGGGCTTCATCCCTGGGATGCAAGGCTGGTTCAACATTCGCAAATCAATAAACGTAATCCAGCATATAAACAGAACCAAAGACAAGAACCACATAATTATCTCAATAGATGCAGAAAAGGCTTTTGACAAAATTCAACAGCCCTTTATGCTAAAAACGCTCAATAAATTTGGTATTGATGGAACGTACCTCAAAATAATAAGAGCTATTTATGACAAACCCACAGCTAATATCATACTGAATGGGCAAAAACTGGAAAAATTCCCTTTGAAAACTGGCACAAGACAGGGATGCCCTCTCTCACCACTCCTATTCAACATAGTGTTGGAAGTTCTGGCTAGGGCAATCAGGCAAGAGAAAGAAATCAAGGGTATCCAGTTAGGAAAAGAAGAAGTCAAATTGTCCCTGTTTGCAGATGACATGATTGTATATTTAGAAAACCCCATCGTCTCAGCCCAAAATCTCCTTAAGCTGATAAGCAACTTCAGCAAAGTCTCAGGATACAAAATTAATGTGCAAAAATCACAAGCATTCTTATACACCAGTAACAGACAAGCAGAGAGCCAAATCAGGAATGAACTTCCATTCACAATTGCTTCAAAGAGAATAAAATACCTAGGAATCCAGCTTACAAGGGATGTAAAGGACCTCTTCAAGGAGAACTACAAACCACTGCTCAGTGAAATCAAAGAGGACACAAACAAATGGAAGAACATACCATGCTCATGGATAGGAAGAATCAATATCGTGAAAATGGCCATACTGCCCAAGGTGATTTATAGATTCAATGCCATCCCCATCAAGCTACCAATGACTTTCTTCACAGAATTGGAAAAAACGGCTTTAAAGTTCATATGGAACCAAAAAAGAGCCCGCATTGCCAAGACAATCCTAAGTCAAAAGGACAAAGCTGGAGGCGTCACGCTACCTGACTTCAAACTATACTACAAGGCTACAGTAACCAAAACAGCATGGTACTGGTACCACAACAGAGATATAGACCAATGGAACAGAACAGAGTCCTCAGAAATAATACCACACATCTACAGCCATCTGATCTTTGACAAACCTGAGAGAAACAAGAAATGGGGAAAGGATTCCCTATTTAATAAATGGTGCTGGGAAAATTGGCTAGCCATAAGTAGAAAGCTGAAACTGGATCCTTTCCTTACCCCTTATACGAAAATTAATTCAAGATGGATTAGAGACTTAAATGTTAGACCTAATACCATAAGAACCCTAGAAGAAAATCTAGGTAGTACCATTCAGGACATAGGCATGGGCAAGGACTTCATGTCTAAAACACCAAAAGCAACGGCAGCAAAAGCAAACATTGACACATGGGATCTAATTAAACTAAAGAGCTTTTGCACAGCTAAAGAAACTACCATCAGAGTGAACAGGCAACCTACAGAATGGGAAAAAATTTTTGCAACCTACTCATCTGACAAAGGGCTAATATCCAGAATCTACAAAAAACTCAAACAAATATACAAGAAAAAAACAAACAATCCCATCAAAAAGTGGGCAAAGGATATGAACAGACATTTCTCAAAAGAAGACATCCATACAGCCAACAGACACATGAAAAAATGCTCATCATCACTCGCCATCAGAGAAATGCAAATCAAAACCACAATGAGATACCATCTCACACCAGTTAGAATGGCAATCATTAAGAAGTCAGGAAACAACAGGTGTTGGAGAGGATGTGGAGAAATAGGAACACTTTTACACTGTTGGTGGGATTGTAAACTAGTTCAACCATTATGGAAAACAGTATGGCGATTCCTCAAGGATCTAGAACTAGATGTACCATATGACCCAGCCATCCCACTTCTGGGTATATACCCAAAGGATTACAAATTACTCTACTACAAAGACACATGCACACGTATGTTTATTGCGGCACTATTCACAATAGCAAAGACTTGGAATCAACCCAAATGTCCATCTGTGACAGACTGGATTAAGAAAATGTGGCACATATACACCATGGAATACTATGCAGCCATCAAAAAGGATGAGTTTGCATCCTTTGTAGGGACATGGATGCAGCTGGAAACCATCATTCTTAGCAAACTATCACAAGAAGAGAAAACCAAACACCGCATGTTCTCACTCATAGGTGGGAACTGAACAATGAGATCACTTGGACTCGGGAAGGGGAACATCACACACTGGGGCCTATCATGGGGAGGGGGGAGGAGGGAGGGATTGCATTGGGGAGTTATACATGATATAAACGTCATGCACATGTACCCTAGAACTTAAAGTATAATAAAAAAAAAAATAATAAAAAAAAAAAAAATAATAGAGTTCAATAAAAATATCAGACTAGAATAAAAATAAGTATGTGCTTTCCTAAATTTTGGAGATAATCAGTTAAAAATAACAATAATTAACCACATTTACACAAATAATAAACACCAAGAAATAAAGATAACAAATATGCAACATCTCTCTAAGAAACCATACAATTTCTTTAGCATAGAAACTTTGTAGTTTAGAAAAGATTTGAATAAATGGGATATCATACTTGATTCTTTAATGAGAAGAACTGATAGTGTTCAGTTTCTTCCACATTAATCCACATATTGCATACAATTTCAATGAAAATTCCGATAAGACCTTTTTGGCGGTATATTGTTTTGGAGGAAGACTTAAGATGATACTAAACATTAGTGAGAAAGGTAAACATAGAAAAACAGCCATTTAGTTCTAGATCCTTGAGGAATTGCCATACTGTTTTCTATAATGGTTGAACTAGTTTACAATCCCACCAACAATGTAAAAGTGTTCCTATTTCTCCACATCTTCTCCAACACCTGTTGTTTCCTGACTTTTTAATGATTGCCATTCTAACTGGTGTGAGATGGTATCTCATTGTGGTTTTGATTTGCATTTCTCTGATGGCGAGTGATGATGAGCATTTTTTCATGTGTCTGTTGGCTGTATGAATGTCTTCTTTTGAGAAATGTCTGTTCATATCCTTTGCCCACTTTTTGATGGGGTTGTTTGTTTTTTTCTTGTATATTTGTTTGAGTTCTTTGTAGATTCTGGATATTAGCCCTTTGTCAGATGAGTAGATTGCAAAAATTTTCTCCCATTCTGTAGGTTGCCTGTTCACTCTGATGGTAGTTTCTTTTGCTGTGCAGAAGCTCTTTAGTTTAATTAGATCCCATTTGTCAATTTTTGCTTTTGCTGCCGTTGATTTTGGTGTTTTAGACATGAAATCCTCACTCATGCCTATGTCCTGAATGGTATTACCTAGGTTTTCTTCTAGGATTTTTATGGTATTAGGTCTAACATTTAAGTCTCTAATCCATCTTGAATTAATCTTCGTATAAGGAGTAAGGAAAGGATCCGGTTTCAGCTTTCTGCTTATGGCTAGCCAATTTTCCCAGCACCATTTATTAAATAGGGAATCCTTTCCCCATTTCTTGTTTCTCTCAGGTTTGTCAAAGATCAGATGGCTGTAGATGTGTGGTATTCTTTCTAAGGACTCTGTCCTGTTCCATTGGTCTATATCTCTGTTTTGGTACCAGTACCATGCTGTTTTGGTTACTGTAGCCTTGCAGTATAGTTTGAAGTAAGCTAGATGTACCATATGACCCAGCCATCCCACTACTGGGTATATACCCAAAGGATTATAAATTATGCTGCTATAAAGACACATGCACACGCATGTTTATTGCGGCACTATTCACAATAGCAAAGACTTGGAATCAACCCAAATGTCCATCTGTGACAGACTGGATTAAGAAAATGTGGCACATATACACCATGGAATATTATGCAGCCATAAAAAAGGATGAGTTTGCATCCTTTGTAGGGACATGGATGCAGCTGGAACCCATCATTCTTAGCAAACTATCACAAGAAGAGAAAACCAAACACCGCATGTTCTCACTCATAGGTGGGAACTGAACAATGAGATCACTTGGACTCAGGAAGGGGAACATCACACATCGGGGCCTATCATGGGGAGGAGGGAGGGGGGAGGGAAGATTGAGTGGCCATGAGCTGAGCCAGTGGGTGTTTGTTTCACGGACTCTGCCTTTTGTTTAGCCTGCTCTCACCTCACAGTTCCTGAAAGCACAATTAATTTTTACTTACTTCCTGACTACGGTAAGTGTCATCTGTCATTAAGACCACCACACATTTTGATGGACTGTAGAAATTCTGGGACGGTTCTAGGGAGGTCAAATGTGTCTGTTAGGTCACAAATTCTGCTTGGTGGCAAAGATAAAGTGATTTGGAACTCCCAGGGAAACAAGTAAAATGATTGGGAACTGGTGGTCAAGGAAGAGAAACTGGAATTCAAAATTCTTTGGAAATGTCAACAGATCTATTAAAGTTTTCACAGCTCAGGCTTCTTTCAGACTCACCTGGAAGGAGATAATCAATTCTAGAAACATCAGTGATCACCAGATACTCAACACAGACAAATATAGGTTAATGAGGTGCATTTAGTTAGATGATTTTATAAGCACTGCTATGCAGATGTATTGATGGGAGAAAAGTACACTGTTAAGCTCAGGTTGGAAAGAATATTCCCCCAGCATGTGTGCACAAGCTTTATTCAGTAGTTTGGAAAAAAATCTAATGAAATGTAAAATTACTCTATTTAATCTGAATTTCTCATGCAATGTGTGTTAATATTTGTCTTCTTTTTTTCCTTTCTTAAGTGGTTCAATCGTTAAGTTTTCAATCACATAACCACTGAATATGCAAGATATAAACCACAGGCAATTAAATGATAGCTAAGGTAGTAAGGCTGACTTGATTAAGCTGCTATATTATTAAGATTATAAACACAGCCTGGCCCAGCCACTGAGTGAAATATGCCTGGCTGAGAGTCCCCTGTGTTCAAGAGACAGCTAGTGTCCTGGGTGCTGGCAGATGGCCATGTTCATGTGATGATGTTTGAGAGGCATCCTCCAAATTTCTCCCTACCATTCTGCTTTGTATTCATTTGGCTTCTAAACATTATATTTCTTAAAGGCATTGATTAAAATATAAGTTTACTATGGGAGAAAGAGGACAAATCACAGGAACACTAAATGGAGTTTTCTGCTTCTCTTCTGGCTTGTTGATAGCTCCCTTTCCACATCCTTTCAGGACCACTTTTCTTTCTGTGTAACGTTGGGAATCCCCAATTTGCATTTGTAATTCTTCCCTTCTTGCTCAGAAGTGAGAAACTGACACTCAAGATTCATTCATAAATTACGACCAACGCCACGTAGTCTAACAGAAGACATTAATAATGGCAACTGGTTATAAAGGGGTTGGAAGAGTATCAAAGACAAACAGGGAAAGTTGAGGCAATCCAGACAATAGCAACAACAGAAAACTGCCACCACTCCTAGGGCTAGAAGAATAATGGGAGCAGGTGGCAGTACCAAAGCCCCAGTGCCAGGATTGTCCATGGAGGCTGAAGCCACAGCAGAGGCTGCCCAGCTGGGAACTAGGGCCACCAAGAGAGACGCAACCCCTGTTGGAGACATCACTGAAAGTATAGTTAGAGGCAAGGAATACCCTGACTTCTTTCTGCCCTGCGCTCCTGTATCCTCCAGGGTCTCCCACTGGGTGAAGCCAGGCAGAAGTGAGGAGTCAGTCCATAACTAGCAGGCAAATGGACCCAAGAGGCACCAATTGACAAGAGCCAATGCTTGTGTTCTGAAAAAACAAAACTTTACGGGGTGGGGAGCATTTGAAAATACTGATTTTGTAATTATTTCTGGAAAATTAATGGATCTTTAATAAATAACTCAACAAGCAGTGGATAATCTACACTGAGTCTTTCCAGAGCTTCTCAATTCTAGTAAGAATTTTCAATTCAGCATAAAGCTTCAACTTCCTAACTCTGTTCAGGAGCTCTCCTAATGATTTTCTGTTTTTAGTAAAATAACTGCTTTTTTTTAGATGGGTTATTATTTCTGCCCAAACACCTTCATATCCACATTTCACTGGATACAGTGATCCTTCTGGGAAGGTGGGTAAGAATTAAGTTATTGATCTTATTCCACAGATGAACAAATAGAATCTTAGAGTGAAGATGTTCAGAGGCTGCCTAATTGGCCAGTGGCAGAAAAAATGAAATTCAGATCTTCTAGATGGAGGTAATGATAATAAAGTCAACAGGGAGATGGGAGGGTGGAGGAGAGAACTGGAGTGTGTGTGAATATGTATGCATTTCCATCATTTGGCTGAATTTTTTATAAGGATGAGAGAAAAAGGGATGAAACATGTGTCAGTAAAGAAGACCACTTATTTAAATACTTTGTGTGTGTCTTTTAAAAGAGATCCCATTTTAATCTCCTCATAATCTTGTTATGGCATTTTGGACATTTTAGCCCTGGACATTATTGTAATATCAGGACTAGAGTGAGGACCGTTACAGGTCACTGGGATATGCTGAAGTTTAGGACTGACTCACTTGTCTTCTGAAGGTGGAGACAGTGATTGTTGCAGATTATATTACACTATCAGGATTGACTGATACCTGTAGTGGGATTCAATAATTTTTTAAAAATTTTTATCTTTTAAAATTTTGTTTAAAATAGACCCATAATAGCTGTACATGTTTATGGAATACAGTGTGATGTTTCAATACAGGTCTACGTTGTATAATGACTGAATCAAGGTATTTGACATATCCATCACCTTCAACATTTATTATTTCTTTGTAGTGCTAACATTTCCAATCATCTTTTCTAAGCAAACTTGAAATATACAATCCATTGTTATTAGCTACAGTCACACTACTATGTAATAGAGCACAAGAACTTACTATTCCTATCTAACTGGCCAACCTCTCCCCAACTTCCCTCCGCCCTCCTCTCCCCATCCTTGGGTAACCGCCATTCTTCTCTCTACTTCTATGAGATCAATTTTTTGTATTTCACATGAAAGTAAGATCATGTGTATTTGTCTTTCTGCACCTAGCTTATTTCACTTATCACACTGTCTTCCAGATTCATCCATGCCACCAAAAGTGACAAGATTTTATTCTCTTTTTATAGCTAATAGCAATCCATTGCTATGTATACTACATTTTCTTTATCCATTCATCTGTTGATAGACATTTACACTGATTCCATCTCTTGGCTCTTGTGAATAGTGTTCGGTAAACATGGGAGTGCAGATAGATCTCCAATATACTGATTTCATTTTCTTTGTAAATATACCCAGTTGT
Source organism: Trachypithecus francoisi (assembly GCF_009764315.1). Lineage (NCBI taxonomy): Eukaryota > Metazoa > Chordata > Mammalia > Primates > Cercopithecidae > Trachypithecus > Trachypithecus francoisi. Next base: position 92,680,526 of record NW_022681455.1, on the reverse strand, counting down.
GGGATTGCTGGACCATATGGTAGTTTTATTTTTAATTTTTTGAGGAACCTCCATAGTGTCTTCCATAATGGCTGTACCAATTTCCATTCCCACCAACAGTGTGTAAGGTTTCCCTTTTCTCTATATCCACATTAGCATTTGTGATTTTTGTTTTGAAAACAGCCATTCTAATTGCGGTGAGATGATAGCTCATTGTTGTTTTGATTTGCATTTCCCTGATTATTCGTGATGTTGAGCATTTTTTTTTTCATGTGCCTCTTGGTAATTTGTATGTCTTCTTTGAGGAATGTCGATTCAAGTCCTTTGCCCATTTGAATTGGATTAAATTGGATTATTTGCTTTATTGCTATTGAGCTGTTTGGGTTCCTTATATATTCTGCATATTAACCTTTATCAGATGCATAGTTCACAAATATTTTCTCCCAATTTTTAGGTTGTCTCTCATTTTGTTGATTCTTTCTTTTGCTGTGGAGAACCTTTTTAGTTTGATATAATCCCATTTGTCTATTTTTGCATTTGTTGCCTGTGCTTTTGAGGTCTTCCAAAAAATCCTTGCCTAGTCCAATGTCATGGAGTGTTTCACCTGTTTTCTTCTAGTCGTTTCGTAGTTTTAAGTCTTTGATTTATTTAGAGTTCATTTTCATATATGGTGAGACTTGGGAGCTCAATTCTTTTTTTATTGTAAAATACAGTAACATAAAATTTAACATCTTAAATGTATAGTTCAGTGGTATTAAATACATTCGTAATATTGTACAGTCATCACCACCATTCATTTCCAGAACTCTTTTCATCTTGTAAAACTGAAACTCTGTACCCATTAAACACTAACTACTCCACATTTCTCCCTCCCTCCACCCCTGGCAAGCACCACTCTATTTTCTGTCTCTATGAATTTAACCACTCTACCCCATACAAATGCAATCATACATTATTTGTCTTTTTGTGACTGCCTTATATCACTTAGCATTATGTTCTTAAGGTTCACCCATATTGTAGCATATATCTGAATTTCCTTCCTTTTTAAGACAGAATAATATTTCATGGTATGTATAAACTACAGTTTGCTTATTCATTCATCTCTTGATAGACATTGGGTTGCTTTCATGTTTTAGCTACTGCGAATAATGTTACCATGAACGTGTGTATTTAAGTATCTCTTCGAGACTCTCAATTCTTTTGGATATATACCTAGACGGGGAACTGCTGAATTATATGGTGATACTATTTTTAATTTTTGGAAGACCCATCATACTGTTTTCCACAGCAGCTGTACCTTTTTCCATTCCCTTTAACAATATACAAGGACTCCAATTTCTCCACAACCTCACCAACACTTGTTGATTTTGTGTGTGTGTGTTTTTAAATAGTAACCATCCTAGTGGGTGTGAGGTAGTATCTCACTGTGGTTTTGATTTTCATTACCCTAATGATTAATGATGTTAAACATCTTTTCATATGCTTATTGTCCACTTGCATATCTTCTCTAGAGAAATTTCTATTCAAGGTATTTGCCCATTTTTGAATTGGGTTGTTTGATTTTTTTTATTGTTGAAGAGCGTTACCTTTTATCTGGAATTTTTAACTAATGTATATTGTGCATTCTCCATGTGCTTAGCTGTGTGCTGAGTTCTAGAGATATACTCTTAGAAAAGGAAGAGTTGCTCCCTTCAGTGTGCTCCCTATCCAGAGGCCCTTTGGATAGAGTTGCAGCGACTGGGGTTGAGAGAGTAAAGGATGTGGTGGGACACAAATATAATGGACCAAGGTTTAGAGAGAAGGTTCTTTTTCCTAATCCTGCAGCATCATACATTCTTTTCTCCCCCTGGTTACTTGGAGTTTGACCTGGTATATGAAGATTAAGCCCTCCATAAAAAAGAAAGAGATCCTGTCCTTTGCAGGAACACAGATGGAGCTGGAGGTCATTATGATTAGCAAACGAATGCAGGAACAGAAAACCAAATACCACATGTTCTCATTTGTAAGTAAGAGTTAAATAACAAGAACACATGGACACAAAGAGGGGAACAGCTGACACTGGGGCCAACCTGAGGGTGCAGGGTGGGAGGATCAGGAAAAATAACTATTGGGTACTAGGCTTAGTACCTGGGTGGCAATGTAATTTGTACAACAAACCCCAGTGCCATGAGTTTACCTATATAAGAAACCTCCATATATACCCGTGAACCTGAAATAAAAGTTTAAAAAGTTAAAAATTAAAAAATAAAGATTAAGCCCCCACTGCCCTTGAGAACACGGAACACATTTTTGTGTTTTGAATATTTTGGTCTTCACATTTAATGGGCTGATGCATCTATCATGAAAATGACAAAAAAAAAAAAAAAAGCATTTTTCTACCTCTTTAGGAAAGAGGTAGAAAGCTATGGGAATACAGGAGAGAATGGAGATTCCCCTGGGTTTGGATGGAAGAGAGAGCTGTGGATGTAGCCAGGCAGGGTTGACCCAAGGGCTGCTCCGATTTGGCCCTCAAGGGGTGGGCAAGCCTTAGAGGTCATGACCACTGTCATGTGTCATTTAACAAGAGGGATGCGCTCTGAGAAATGCATCTTTAGATTTTGTCATTGTGTGAACATCATCGAGTGCCCTTAATGAACGTGGATGGTGTGGCCTACTACACACCTAGGCTGTGTGGGATAGCCTATTGCTCCTCGGCTATAAACCCATACAGCATGTGACTGTACTGAATCCTGTAGGCCATTGTAACACAATTGTAGTATTTGTATATCTAACCACAGAAAAGGTACAGTAAAAATACAATATTATAATCTTACAGAATCACTGACATATATGTGGTACATCATTAACCGAAACACCATTGTGCCAGGTGTGACTGTACAGGACCTCACTAGGGAGAAGAAGGCTCTCAGTCACTGTACGGCTTTCACAGACCTTTCATGGCATGAAAGTGGGTAGCAACCAGGCTCCAAAAAAACCAGTGGAAAAGCAAGCAAAGAGATTATCAGCAGAAAACATGGTGGGCTGTGGTCTAAGAGCTTCCCCGCTTTTTGTTCTGCTTTCAGAATTGTGGTATAACTCCAGCCAAGACTGAGAAAGGATTGCCCATCAATCATGCAATGAGGGCTTAGGGGAAAAAATTAAGATGATTAATGAAAAATACAGAATTGCCATAGTCTTTGCCTGTCTGAGGTTTATGACTGAGATTCATGCCTGTGATGGGTATATTTAATTGGAACACAGTTGCAGAAGGACCATGGTCTCTGGACACTTGCTCAGCGAGGATGATTCTCCAGCTCAACCTCCTTGAAAGATGCTTACTCTTCTTAATTCACAGGATAATTACAGTCTGTCCCCTCTGCCACCTTTCTTCACAGTCTGTCCAGGAATTCAAGGTGCTCCCCCTCAGTGGTTTCCAAGGAGAAAGGCAAGTTTTGTGGCCTTAGGGATCCTCACCCAGAGAGCCTGAGCAGCAGAGTCTGACTCTCTGGCAGGAGTTACAATGTTACCATCTCATTTAATGGGTAATATTCACAGGGATAGGTTAGATTGCCTCCATTATTCAAGGAGTTACATGTGCCTGGTAGCAACAATTACCAAGTCACATAAATACAACAAAGTTAATTAAAATGTTAGCTGATATAAATAACCTAAGGTTATTGAACATTGTTCCATTTTAAATTAATAAATACGCAAAGGTAATGTTTATAATTAAAGCTATAATTTATCTTCATGCTCTGTTTGTTTAATAGCAGTGGTAATATAACGCTACATGCAGAAATGTAGTAATAGATTTGTTTAGCACTGACATTATAAACAAATGTCTCAGTCTATTTATTCTAAGTTATGATACAGATTCTTTTCACATGCATCTGATGGCCTTTAAACCATTTAAAATGAACTGCATTAACGTAATCTAATCTTGATACTGAACATAACATTTCTGTTTGAATTATCCTGAATCCATGATCCATTTTATTACTCACAAAGCACTTTATACATTTATGATAATGGCAAACCTTGCTCTGTTATTTAAATCCCATTTCAAAAGGGATGTTTTTTTTTTTTTTAATAAATAAACCCCACACATTTGGGGTAGTAAAGTACAAATAAGGAAAAGTCAATGCCCAGCAAGCCCTTTAACAAAGCAAACAATTCAGATTTTTATGACATTAGCAAATAATAAAGCGAAGAACTGACATTTACAGTTGACGAAATTTTATGTTATAACAGACTATGAAAATGGAATGAAAATCACATGGAAAAATTTGTCCATGAGGTTCAGCCATTCTGAGGAAATCTCTACCTGTAGACTGTCTTTGGGGACACTTTTCTAACTCGTTCAGTAGCCAGGAAAGTCCCAGGACTACCCTGGGTTGAGGTTTGCTCAGATAGCTGAGCATGGGCGATACCTGCCTAGTCTCCTTGGTTATCTCTCCCTTCATCTTCATTCTCTGCTCCCCCCACTTCCTCCTCCCTTTCATTCATTCAGCACCTCTTGGACTCAAGGGAACACTTATTCTGCACACTTTAATCGAAATTATAATAAGCCACCAGCCTGTTCTTTTCCATGGTGTTATGGGGAGTTTTAGAGGAAGAAAGAAGAGAGTTCTGTATTTCTTTCTGGTGTCCTTGTATTTTTTGTTTTCCCTTAGCATAACTTCTTGTTTCTCTCTCTCCTTAATCCCTTTTAAAATAAATGTTTCTTCTAGTTTTATTTGCAGTCACTGAAAGAAGTTTCACTTTATTTTAGTAAGAATATTTCATTGGATGTCTTAGAAACGGTTGCCCCTTAAGTCAAATAAACAACAAAAATAATTTTTTAAAAAGACATTTCTTTTTTTCTTTTTTTTTTTTTTTTTAAGGAAGTTAAAAATGTAGCAGGCCTATTTTTGGAGAAAGAATGGGCCAGGGAGTTCTTTAAAAATTCTAAACAGATTACACACTTTGAAAAATCCTAAAAGGATTTTAATACTGGAAACTCTGAAATTCGGGAAGGATTTAAATTTAGGATTATAAGCTATCCCACCGCAAAATCCTTCTGTGATCAAATATCACATTTTAGGAGACAAGTGTCTTTGTAGCTGCCACTCAGGCTGCATCTGCTCGTTATGTGCAGTATTAATAAAACAGGAGGACTGCAGGGTTCAGGGAGAAGTCTGTGGAGTCGGGGCTGCCCCGCTGGCCTGCTATCAAGGGCTCAGCCTTCAGAAATAAGTCTGAGGGCTCCAGTCCTCTTCAGAGGCTTGGAGGGGCTAGGGGAAGCTGAAATGTTGCCTGCACTGCTAGATGGAGGCAGCAAGCTCTGAGCAAATAGGCAAAGGGGCTGGGGGAGAGGAGGGTATGGTGGAGGAGAAAAATATGGTAAACCCTCAACCCTCCGTCTGTCCCCTCACTGCCCTCCCCCTTATTCTTTAAATTCAGGCTTTCCAAAATGCACCTTATTTTTGGTCCTTTTCCACGGGGCCACCTTGGGATTTTGTGGCCATGGGTAAAGTGAAGGAGGAATGGGTCAAATTCCTGCACTCCCCAAGTCTGACTTCTAGTGGCCATTGAAGTATTTTTGTACATAAAATTATTTGTATGTTGAGAGTTTTTCTAGAATATTGGAACTAGAAGGGTTCATTGAGGTTATCAAGTCTAGTGGTTTTAAGACTTTAATAACAATAACATATGTATGTATACACACACATACACACACATACACGGGTATGTTTAATCTTAAAACACTCTTTTGAGTGGGAAGGAAATTTAAGTCAGAAGCCCAGTATGTAGAATAGTTAAATGGAAAATTACTCCGATTGGCTTTGATTCAAGGGGCAGCCTGGAATCTTTCATCTCATGTTTTGTCTCATCTCCTAACGTGGCTCCCGAGATAACCTTCAGCAAACTCTTGATGTGATCCATCCTTTTCTTTTTCTGCCCTTTTCCATGGAATGAAAGCTAAAGAAGCCTAGCCCATGGAGGGAAGAGGAGCTGGCCTGTAGCACCCAGGGGCAGATCTGGGCCCCAAAGCCACTTGCCTTGATTCTAAGCCTAGATCCGTTTCTCTAAGGCTATTACCCAGGAATTTCCAGCTTTGTTCTCTATATCTACTCTAAGAAACTGAGAACCCTAAGTTGGACCCAAACATTGACTAATAAATTCAGGGATGAAATTTAAAGTCGGAAGTTTTGATGTTCCATAGGTCAATAGGAATGTGTGGTTTCATGTTGATTCTCAGAAGAGTGGGTGGGTCAAAATCATTATGTGTTTTGATAGGGAGTCATGTGGTAACTTGCGGTAGGGAAAGGCATGATGTGAAATGATCCTATGTTGGAAACCCTACAGCTTGTTTTCTCCTAATGCTAACGTCTTTTCATGAACATGGTGTTAGCGTTGTCAGTTTCATAAGCCCATGATATATGAGGGCAGTGGCTCTTACCAGGGTGATTTTGCCCTCCATGGGATACTTGGTAATATCTGAAGACATTTTCGGATGTTGATAAAATGTCCTATAATGCACATAACATCCTCCCACAACAAAAAGGTATCTGGTCCTATGTGTCAATAGTGCCTACACTGAAATAACCTTCTTGAGAATTTAGCAATCGTTCTCAGATATATGGCGTCACAATTTTCCAATTAAATCCTTACCTTCACCCTATTTCTCCCGGTAATTCAAAGTCAGAACTAACTGGGCAACAAGCCAAGAAAAGTGCAGAAAACATGTTGAACAGTTTCTGCCTTCTGGGGGTCTCATTCTGATGGCAGAGGTGGGTGAACTGAATGGTACAAGTGCCTGTGTTGCTACAGGCAGAGAAGAGATGGGGGAGTTTCAGCCTCTGGCTTCTTGCCTGCACAGGAGGGGTAGCACATGAATGGTGCTTGTGCCAAGTTTCTTTGTTCACTTTTGCTAGGGATCTGATGAGTCAGATAATTGGTCAGCTATGAGGTAGAGAGGTAAAACTGAGAGGGAGCAAAGACAGTCCGTTTAGTTGCTTAAGATCAGGATGGAATAAGGATGGCAGAACATCGTGGTGAACAGATGGGGGTAAGGGATCAGAGGGTAATCTGGCCAGAGGAACGAAGTTAAAGATACAGACCAGGTAGGTGCAGCCTTTCCTTCAGAAAAATTGCACATAAATGTGAGAGCTAAAGAGATCCCCGAAGCAGTTCACACATTGGATTCTATTTTCTAAAAGCACTGCCCATTGCCTTGAAAAAAGAGCTCTCTCCTCTGCTAGCCCAAAAGACAAAGAGCAATGCTTTGCAAAATCCATAAAACAAAAGACTCCAACAGTGTCAAGCCTCTTTAAACAATCACTTGTGCTATGAGGCAAAACAACTGAGACGTCCGGATAAGCACTGTGGTGGTATTTTTCATGTTGATTGCAATAACACCATCAAAGCCATGCACATTCTGTGTAAAATCAATGTCTGCTTGTTGGAGGAGGAGGGGGAGGGGAGAGGCCTGGGGATTTTATCTTGTAAGTCAGCTTTGCAGATAATCGCATGCCTCAGGCTTGGAAAAAATTGATGGCAGATCAATGGTCAGGAACATGAACTGTACTCGTTTTTGACTGTGCAGTGCCCAGTGTTGGTGGAGAATACCGAGATGTGGAAGAGAGATGGGGTGACTGGGACACTACTTTGGAGTGGGCTGGTAAGGTCTTGGCATTATCTGCAAGGTAACTATAAGGACCGCTCTGGGAAGGATCAGGTGTTAGAAAAGATAAGCTGTAGAATAAATTTTCAAGGACTGGAGGATACTCCTATTCAATAAGGGGAGCATGTGTGTCTGTGTGTGTGTGTGTGTGTGTAAAGGAAAACTTGAGTTTATGTCAAGGACATTTTTACAATGTATGTGTGTCTCGATCAAGGGAGTATTTGTTGGTTTGTTTGTTTCACAGACTAGAGAAATGCTTACATTGGCTCAGGGTGGAGTGGGGGGCTTGAATTGTGACTTTAAGTTGGTACCAGTCTCCTTATTTGGCCATAGGGATTCTAAAGCTTTTCTTTATTGGTGGGGATGCTTTGGAAAGAGATGAGGAAGGAAGGGGAAACAAGACCATCATCTTACTGTTTCTTTATTTTTAGATGAGGCTCTTATAAGAGTGAACCCTTTTCCCCAAAATTTCCCACTAAAGAGGTCTCAATTTCTCATTATTGATGGAGAAAGAGGCAGTGATTTGCCCCCTCTCTCAGTTGATCCCTAGGAGGATTCAATGAGTTATTTCATGGAAAGCACTCACTCAACTCAATAAAGAAAACTTCAGCTATTGTGTTTTCATCACTTTTGCTGCACATACCTCATAGACACAAAAACAGAAGTTCAGAAAGCTCTTACTTGTTGATATTTCTAGTGATAAAAATTTACATCATATGGGGGCAAGATGGCATGGTAGAGGGGACAGCAGAGGGTGATGAAACTGTCTGTGGTGGTGATCCAATCAATCCCTGCTCTGGTTTGTGCTCTGTGAAGTCACAGTGACCTCACTACCAAGACCTGAGCCCAGCACGTGCCCTGTTGAGTTCCCCTCTACACCTCTCTTCCCTTTTCAGTTTCTCTGTCTTTTTAACTCTTTCTCTCCTCTAGAATTCTTCAATTTTTTCCAATGTATCCTCCTCCCTGGTTTACTGTTTTTCCTCCAGCTGTGGTAGCCCTAGCTCTCCTCTGGTGTCTATGGCTCTCCCAGCCTCCTGTTTATACATTTCTACTTCTAGGTGTGAGTGTAAGAGGGCACGTTCAAGAAATATGCTAGGTGTGGCAGCTCATGCCTGTAATCCTTGCACTTTCGGAAGCTGAGAAGGGAGGATCACTTAAGCCCAGGAGTTCAAGACCAGTCTGAACAACATGGTGAGACCCCATTTCTGCTAAAACTATAAAAACAAAAAAATAGCTGGATGTGGTGGTGAATGCCTGTAGTTCCAGCTATTTGGGAGGCTGAGATGGGAGGATCACATAAGCCCAGGAAGTCAAGGCTTCAGTGAACCATGATCATACCAGTGCCCTCCAGCTTGGGCAATGGGAAAAAGACCCTTTCTCAAAAAAAAAAAAAAAAAGAAAGAAAGAAAGAAAAGAAAAAATAAGACAAGAAAAAAAGAAATATGTTGGTGCAATGTTCTATTCCAGATATACAGTCGACTTTTTATTTTCCTTTATCATCTCAAAGATCTGAGAAATAAATTCAAAATACCTCTGACTGCCTAATATTTTTGTCTGCATTAAAAATTGATACATGATATTTCATGCATTTCTAGGGTACATGTGATACTTTGTTACATACATAACATGTAATGATCAAGTCAGGATATTTGAGGTATCTAGCACTTTGAGTGTTTATCATTTCAGCCTATTGAATGGGAGAAAATATTTGCAAATTGTTCATCTGACCAGAGACTAATTTCCAGACTATACAAGAAACTCAAATAACTCAATAATTAAAAAATCAAACAGGCTGGGCACAGTGGCTCATGCCTGTAATCCCAGCACTTTGGGAGGCCAAGGTAGGAGGATCACTTGAGCCCAGGAGTTACAGACCAGTCTGAGTAACATAGCGATCTCCCATCTCTACAAAATAAAAAAAAATCCCATTAATAAATGAGCAAAGGACATGAATAGACAGTTCTCAAAAAGGGGCCTAATGTTGTATTTTAATCTACATGCAGTCCTAGCTAGTAGAATACCCATAGTCTTGTAACATATTTGTCCCTTTTCTGGCCTTTGGATATATAAAAACTGCAGTTTTGCAATTGCTTTTGCACCAACTGGTACAACAAGTTCATTTTGAATTAACCTGATACTGAAAGACAACTTCGGACTGTAATAGAGTGCAGAGGTGCACGCACAGGATGGGAGGTGGTAAATACCTTCCTAGCAGATTATAGTTAGGGCTTACTTAAATGGAGGCCTTACCTCCCATTGATATTTCAACTCATACTGGTAGCTCTCTTCTCCAAGATAATGGCACCATTTTTATGCAGTATGTCACATTATTCACTGGTTGATTGCTATGCTTTATGCTTAACAAAGCAACTAGATTGTAAACTCCCCAAGAACAGTGACTATTTCTTTTTTTGAGACTGACTTTTATTCCTGTTGCCCAGGTTGGAGTGCAATGGCATGATCTCAGATCACTGCAACCTCTGCCTCCTGGGTTCAAGTGATTCTCCTGCCTCAGCCTCCCTAGTAGCTAGGATTACAGGTGCCAACCACCATGCCCAGCCAACAGTGCATTTTTAGTAAAGACGGAGTTTCACCATGTTGGCCAGTCTAGTCTTGAACTCCTGACCTCAGGTGATCCACCCACCTTGGTCTCCCAAAGTGCTTGGATTACAGGCATGAGTCACTGCACCTGGCCAACAGTGGCTATTTCTTCTCTCTGTGTGTGTCCCACAGTGTGCCCAGAAGTTTTTGGCTCACAATGAGTTTGAACACATGACAGGCTACTGTATATGGGAACTTTACCACTTTCAAATTGTTGATAACATTTATTAGTGATTTTTGTCTGATACCTTTTTTCTACCTTGTTAAATCGTTTTTCTTTCTTGAGGTCTGAGACCCCATTAAAGCTTATCTGTCCAGTCCTGCCATCTTCAGCTCTGTTTCTTTTGCATTCCTTAATTTAATAATTGGAAAACCATGCTATCAAGCCATTTTATTTCTAAATGAGATCATTTACCATTTCTAAGACCAGACTTCACGTGCACTCTCTGAAGCCAGATTCTCTTTATTTTTAAAGAATAATCACCACTATACATGTTGGCTTCAGAGAGAAATTCTTTAGAAATTGGGCCCTGAGAGAGTAGTCGTAAGATTCTGGGGAGTGGTGCCAGTTACACGGTAGTTGGTTCCAAACCCCAAACTAAAGGGAGTCTCTGGTTTAGTGCAGAAGGTCTTCACAAAAGCTTCACAATTGTCTATGTTAGAAAGAAGATGCAAAGAAATGGTGGCTTAGGGTTTGAGTCCCAGGTGAGTTGAGGCTAAGGTGCATAAACCATTAGCTTATGTGCACCAGTGGCTCAGACCTTAGAGCACGCCAGTATTGTTGGTCACTCACACCTGAGTTAACTGGGTCCCAGGTGTGTTCATCCAGAGAAAGTCAGATGCTTGAATGGAGAAGGGGGCTCAGGGGTCTAGTTTTAGCTTTAACTCAGCCCTGTGATGACCCAGCTGGGACAGGGGACAGGTCACACCATTTATCTGAGCCTCATTTTAGTGACATATAAATAAAATGAATTTAACATTGGGTTTTAAAACTAGGTGATCTATAAAGTGATTTTATTGGGGGACTGTTAATAACTTATGCCCAACCAAGCTTGTAGAGAGGAACAATATTTGGTTCCAATAACCGCATGTTGCTCTCTTGGAGACACCTTGGTTGTGACAGATACAATTCAAAGATAGTTTCCAGATCATTTAATGTAAGACTTCATAGTGAAAGTTATCCAAATTCTTATAGCTGTGATTCTAAACTTTTGGAAGTCAAGGATCACTTTGAGAATTTGATGACATCTGTAGACCCCCTCTGGCCAACACACACACACACACACATGCACACATGCCTTTTTAGATAACACTGGGAGAGTTGCTCGTTGTTGGACCCTGTAAAGGTGGTAGACCCTTTGTTAAGTGTTCCTGCTCTATGGTGAATAACGAAGTGGGCTGCACATAAGGCCAATCTCTTCCTCTAATTTATGGTCCATTGTTACTGTAGGTCTCTTCCTTCGGATTGAAAATCACTCTAATTCAGCTTCATTATTCAGCAATGTAGTGTAGGAATAAAGGAGGAGACAAAAGAAGTCTGTGAGTTGTTCTTACTCTAGCAAGTTTCAGGGCTGTCCAGAGCACGGCTTAGGCAAGTCACTTAACCTGCCAGGGCCTCAGATTTCTCATCTCTACAGTAGGGATCATAATCATATCTATTTTATGGAATTGTTGAGAAAATTCAACAGGGTGGGACTAGCATGAATACCTGTGGCACTCATGTAGGTTGCAAAATCTAAAGGAACACCTCAAAACCAGTAATTTAGATAAGTAATACTTTACCCCAATATTTTTTAAAATTAAAATTAATGCAAAAAGATGAACAAAATATCACAATTTTGTTGTAATATTTTAAGTGAAGACAAGATATCAGTACTGTTGGTGTTTCCTTTTTCCTCAGTCTCCAATATGGCCTGCACAGCACTGTTACTGATTCTGAGAATGTGGTGGCTAAAAAAATGTGAAAATGTTTTATCTAACCCAGCTTTCATCTGGAGCCATAATCCTGTCTAGTCCCTACTTGTATGCCGGTGGAGACAAAGCTTAACTCCTCTAGAGGCAGCACAGTTGTGGGACAGTCCTCCAAATACTTCATTCCTGCAAGTCATATTTCCACCAGGATAAATATTCCCAATCTTTCTAGCTGTTTTTCACAAGAATATTGTCAAGTCTAAGAGCTTGTAATGTTGGTCAGTGTTCATTTTAAAGGTGGATACTAGAACTCAGCTCACTTCTGATGTGATCCCCTAAAACCCAGAAAAGATATTGGGGGAAAGAAATAGCAAAACTTGGCTCTCTTCCTTGCAAAGCTTGAACGCTTGTTTAGAGAAACCAAGTCTTCAAGACAGCAAGGGTTATAATTTTTTTTTCTTGTGTTACTTTCATGACATACCTAGACAGTCATATATAGGTAATTACCATCTGAAGCGAGTGTGAATTATGATTCTTGATGATAATTCCATGTGATTTGTTGCAATATAAATAACCATGATTTATTGCGGCTTTGCCGACTGCTCCGTTGGTGATGGATCATAATAGTAGATCATGATAATTATGAAATCAGCACAGAGCTGTTTCCCCACTTGTAATTCAATTGTAACACGGCCGCCGAGGCTGCTGAACATCACAGCCTGTCTGCTGGATGCTGGATTGCGTTCAAGAGGGGTACAGTGGTCTTCCATGTGACTCACAGCAGTTCATCTCTAATAATTGTCCAGGTGGTTGTAGTATTACAGGTTGAGGGCATTTTACTCGTAGAATTTTATTGCAGATGCAAATTAAATTCTAGAGTTTGTCATTTCTAGGCCAGAAGCATTAATAGAGAAATGCTGAAAGTCCGGGGAGGCCTGAGCAGGTGACAAAACCCAGATCCCCTTCCCTCCCTCTTTGCTGAAGGCCCCTCCCTGTCTCAGGTCTGGGATTTGTCATGCAGACTGTGTTGCAGTGTTTATTAATTTTTCTGATTTATGCAGAAGAACTTTTACTCCAAGGAACACAAGATACCTGTCATTTGGACCCTGCTTTAAGCAACTCAAAACTACAAAAATCTATTTCATTTAAAACAGACATTTCTCAAACTGAGTGCAAAAACGCTAGTTCTAGGCATTCTGTGAATGAAAAGAGTACGTTGGTCAACTAACTTTGGAAAACACTAGGTTATAAAAGTAAAAAATATATACAGGTTGAAATAAGTGAAACATATTTGTATAAAGGTAAGTAAAATAATGGTCTTTACTTCAGGACTTCTTAGAAACTTCATTTTGATTACAAGCATGGTTACTATCTAAGAAAAAGACATGGTACCCAGTGTTTCTTAAGTACAAGCAATCCTTACCTCTGGGTGGTGGACTGAAGGTGGCCATCAATTCTTTGTATGTCTTTCCATGAACAAGTAGAGCTGAATTTCCATACCTTTGAATCTGGGATGGGCCCATGACTTATTTTGGCATGTGGCAAAAGTGACCCAGTGTCATTTTGGGGCTGGACCTTAGGAGGTACAAAGTTTCCATCTTTTCTACTTGGGACACTCCTTCTTGAACCCAACCACCATGCTGGTGAAGCTCAGGCAGCCTCATAAGTAGGCGTTTGTGGGCAAGAACTGGGGCCACTGGATGGTAGACTCAGGTGAGGTCCCAGTTGGCAGGCAGCACTAACTGCCCAGCTTATGGGTGAGGCCACTTTGGACCTTCCAACCATCTCCACACCCCAATCAACACCTCAGAAAGCAGAACCATCCAGTCAACCTACAGAACTGTGAGACATAGTAAAGTTGCTATTGTAAGACATTAAATTTTGAAGTAGTTTATTATACACAATAGATAACTGAGGCTCTGCCACATTAAAATATGAGATTTTTACCATATGTTGTATAATACATATTGTTTGCATTTTGCCTTATTCACCCTTAGTTTTTGGGATTTATCCACCTAAAATCATATATATGTGTTTAATAAATAAAATTATAACATCGTATTCATTTCTTTCACAGAATTTAGCACGATTTACTTGTTAATTTTTTCCCCAACTGTAAGCTCTCAGAGTGCAGGATCCATATCTATTTCATTTATCTCTGTATGCCTCTCTTAGCCCAGTGACTGGCACAGTTTGCCTTCACTAAATATACATTCAATGAAAGTATCTTTTGGAAAACAGTTTTGAACTGTTAGTCTAAGCTATAGACAGAATCAGGGGCTGACTAATTACATAACAGAAGGATTCTTTGCTAAGGCTGAAATTATCAAAGGTTCCTTTAAATATTGATCTTTCATGGTACATCTAAAATAGGATTCAGCGTGAAAAACCCCAAATTACCGAAACTTTACTAGAGACATGAACTGGACCTAAAGGCAATCATGTACTGCTTATATCAGAAACATAACGTTTCTACTCGTGTGCCTTTACTTTTTTCCCTCCACAGAGGAAACGATATCAGTAGGTTGTTGAATATCATTCACAACCACACTTTTATTCTTCTAGTAGATAGACACATAAACCGTATTCACTCCTGGGTTGTTAGATATATCCACCTAATTGTATCTATCATCTCTATCTATCTGTCTATCTATCTATCTATGTATCTATCTATCTATCTCTCTCTATATGTCTATTATCTATCTAGTTTGTTCATTTTAAATGTGGCAGAGTATTCCATCTTTTGACTAAACATCAGTCTATTTGTTCAGTCTCCTACTGATGTATAATTACATTGTTTCCTGTTTTTACTATAGTAAACAAGATTGTGACCAACATCTTTGTACATCTTTCTCTGTGCATGGTAAGAGTTTATCGTTGCCATTTTCCAGAAAAGAAAACTGTGGCTCAAAGCATTTAAGGAGCTTGTCTAACATCAGGCAGTTAATCAGGTTAGGACCAGAGTTCAAATCCAGTCCATGTTCATTGCTTTGCTGCATTTGGCTTCCTGGAAGGCTGGAAGACCCTCCAGACAGCGAGGGTAGTGCTTGGTGGGGGATCTGAAAAAGGAAGTTTCGTGGATACTTCATTGGCCTGAAATTCGCTCCTCAGTTTCCCGGTGCAAGTTACTGAGCAATGACACATCAGAGGGGCCTATGGTGTGGGGCCAGAACAGGAGTGACTCTCATAAGTCATGGAGTCAAGACCCAGCTTTGCGACCTCCCAGCTTTGGAACTTGAGACCTGTTGCTTCACCTTTCCGAAGGTCACCTCTGAAACGGGGATTATAGCACTCTTAGCTCATAGGCTGGTTGTAAACTTCAAGGAAGATAATGTACAGGGGAAATTTTTATGATAAAAATGTGCTGTATTCATGGACATTGTTAAATCTGTTGGTTGGAATTCAGAAAATGTCACTCAGTTGTTGACTCTTGACAATTTGTCACCTGTAAACTGGAGAGAATACATTAAATTTAAGGTCAGATTTATTCTTTCAGAGTAAATCTGGTTTCCTTGAAAATGGAGAGTTAAGATTCGAAAGCAGGAAGAGGGCGCTGTCTCGGGGACTGGCAGCCTTGAGTTCTGTGAGATGCGAGAGGATGGCTTACCCTGCAGGGACGTCTGGTCTGGCTTGTGGCAGAATTCTGGTCCTGACAGCATGGAAGCGTTTAACTGCAGCGACAAGTGACCAAGGTTCTGGGCTTTTCTGATAAAGTGAATGTGGGTCCTTGTTTCTTGGCTTTAAGACAGATGCTGAAAGGCAACGAATCCATTTGCTTAGAACAGGTGAGGCCTTGAGTTCTAGATTGGAAGAAAGGTGGCTGGTTAGCTGGAAGGAGCGAGATGTGCTTGGAGGGATGCTGAAGCGAAGGGAGTTTAAGAGACTAAGTGTCTCCAGCACCACAGGGTGCATTTGGTTCCTTTGAATTTGGGGGTAAATGCTGCTAGGTGTGTGCCAACCATCAAAGACAACATGGTGACCTTCACACTTGCACTTGCTTTTCTCCTATTGTCCTCAGCATTCTTCAGTTTGATCCACAAACCCAGCTCTGTGCTCCCTTAGCTAGGTACCAGAACAATCTTCATTAGCACCTTCATTTTACTGATTGGAAGAGACCCGGCCTTCGCTGGCTCCACGTGCATCCAACACCAGCAGCAGCATTGGAACATTGGACAGCAGAGCTGGAGGGACCCCAGGGGCCCTGATCCCATCTCCCTCATTTGGCAGAGGGAGAAAGACTAAGGGCCAGATAGGGAAGTAACTTACTCAGGATCTCACAGTCATTGAATGGCATGCAAGGACTCAGAACCAGAAAGATTAACCCCTGCCCAGAGTTCTTTTTACTTTTTCTTGTGGCCTCCTTGCCCCTTGCAGGGTCGTGGCCTGTTTCTCTTGCCCATCCCCTGGGACTAACTCAGATGTGGTTTAGATCTGTGTCCCATCCAAATCTCATGTCAAATCATAATCCTCAGTGTTGGAGGTGGGGCCTTATGGGAGGTAATGGGATCATGCGGGCAGGTGGTTTCTCATGGTTTAACACCATCCTCCTTGGTGCAGTCATTGGCGATAGTGAGTTCTTGTGAGATCTGGTTGTTTAAAAGTGTGTGGTACCTCCTCTTCCTCTCCTTGCTGCTTCGGCCATGTGAAGTGCTGGCTCCCTCTTTGTCTTCCGCCATGATTGTAAACTTCCTGAGGCCTCCCCAGAAGCTGAACAGATGCCAGCATCATTCTTTCTGTACAGCCTGCAGAACCATGATCCATTTAAACCTATTTTCTTTATAAATTACCCAGCCTCAGATTTTTTTTTATAGCAGTGCAAGAACAGACTAATACCAGCTCTTTATGTTCTTACCAGGACCCAATAATGTTGTGTCTCATTGGGCAGGATGGGCGGGGTCAGTTAGAGTCAGGCAGTGTCCTGATTGTCCCTTTCAGATCGTGCCAAGAGAGAAAGAGCTTTTTAATCTACAGCTTTCCCCATCCCACTGGTCAATCCCACAGCATAGTGATGGATGGAGAGTTGTTCGCATGAGTTAGAAATATCAAGCCACCCACTCTCACTGGTGCTTTCCTCCTACTTGAGATAGCAACAGTTGGTAATGCCTACCTGGAACGCTGTGTCAAGAAGGATTCAGAGTCTGGCGCTGAATCTGATCAGTTACTGTCTGCCATAAGCATGTGCGTGGGGTGTAGTCGTCTATGTGGCACATGCTTACATTTCTACCTTCCCCTTATCTGATGCCAGTATTGTCTCCAGAGCTCTCCTGTGAGCCTGGAAAATGCAAAAGTGGAGGTGTGAAGCCTTGTAGTGGTTGTTAGAGGAACCACCACTCACATAAGGAATTTCTTTATCAACCCCAGGGCACACATTAGGCAGGCTGTGCAACCCTTTTGCCTTTCTCCTCCTCCCAGTAGAGTAGTTGACACACTTCCTGGCTGCTGAGATCCTGACTAATCATCACCCCTCCAAGTAGAACTTCACTGAATCTTAGAAGCAGAAAAATTCAGAAACAAAAGCAAGAAATAAAAGAGCTGTCAGAAAGGATCTACGTAGAAGCCTGAAGTTGTGCTTTCATAACTGAATAAATACCTCCTTGAGCAATAATTTGTTTGCAAGCTGTTAATTAGCAGCATAATTAATTTCTGCAGATTATAAATAACAGAGCACAAAGTGGCATTCCCAGTAGAGTCAATGAAAAATTACCTAAGCCATTTTAAGAACCAAAAATAGTTCACAATATAACAGATTTAAATGGGCTCTAGAATCTACATGGTGCCGTTTTCTTTTTCTCATGGGTTAAAAATTTTTTGTTATTAACTCAAAAAACTCGGCAACTCTGAGCTCGTATCTGAAGTCAGAAATTTATTGGTGAAAAGCAGAGTTTCATTAATCACCCTATTCTCTTATGCCTGGCATGTTGAGAAGGAAAAAAAAATATCTGTTTATCTCTGCTTCAAACAAACAGTGACATAAGTAGATTATTCCCAACAGAAAGATTTTCCCTACACTCTAATCTCAGAGCAATCATTCACTGCTCTAAATGAGCAGTTACTTAAAATGTTAAGAAGAGATGCTAATTAGCTCAAGGAAAACCCTGCCAAGTATTTAATTTTGAGAAAACAAAATAAAGATAGGAAAGGCCTGTCACCTGTTGCAATCATAAGGCCATCGATTTATACCTAGACTTTTGCTTGGTTACCTCTCTAGTGTTAGCATCTGTACTGTGGGATGCTGGCCGAGTGGTATGAATTGATCTCTAGGTTCAAAAACAAACTTGAAGGTAAGAGTATTGTTACAGTTTGGGGAGAAAGAGCCTTAACTTTATTTGTAATCTGGAATCATTTTTCAAAGGAGTTGCAACTTATCAAAATCAAAAAAAAAAAAGATAAAAATGAATTTAAGAGAAAGTACAGGGTGGGTAGATGTTAGAAGGAAACTGACCCAAGAGGAATGAAGCTGATATTCCAATAATAGGCAATAGATGATGTAATTTAGTATCACTTAGCTCTGAGCTTCCTGGTAGCCAAGGTGAGGAACAACATGGAGCAAGCTCCTTAGCTTGTGTTATTTGAGAGGAATAACTGTGAGAAATTGAGAGCATGGCCTGTAAGTAGTGTAATGGTAGTTAACGCATGGGCTCCAACCAGGTGAATGGACCCACCCCTTCACATTTGAGCTTTGTGATTTGGGCAAGCTCTTTAACCTCCTTGTGTCCATCCCAGGATTTGCTTTTGTTAAAAAACAAAACAAAACAAAACAAAAAACCTTTATTTTGAAATAATTCTGGACCCACAGAAAGTTATAAGAAGAGTAGAGAGAGTTTTCTTGCACCTTTCTGCCAGCTTCCTAACCTGTAATATATTAGATAAATTAGTACATTATCAATACCATAAACTGACATTGGTACAATACTATCAGCCAAACTATTAGGCAGTATTCAGACTTCACCAGTATCAGATTTGGCATTTTCTTTTTTAATATATGTAAAATACTACATGGTTAATACACGTGGCTCACTTAACATATTATTGGCACTGGTCACATAGTATGCACTTAATAAATAGAAGCCACCACCTTCCTCCTTATGATGAGTTATGAGTTAATGAGAAGGTCGTTAGCCCCAGCAACTACAGGATGCTTCCTACACACTAACCTATCTTATCTTTGTTTTCAGCCCAAATTTCCAGTGGAAAAAGATATATTTGGTCAGGTATGACAAGGCTTAGATTAGAAAGAGGGTCTATTGAAGAATAAGGAAATGCAGACAGACACATTTAATCAGGGATCTGGTAATAAAATGAAAATAATTCTAGCATCTTCATTTTTGTTTCACATGGTGGTTTATTTTCTGTTTTTCCAGCCACCCAGAAAGTAAGAGCTCCTTTCTTATAGTGTGGATATAAAAAGAACAAAATCCTAATTATAGATAGTGCTTTTCTAAGATCCGAGCCAATGCTGCAGAGGAAGCGGGTATGAGTTTGCAGTTTTATTGTTGCCTCTTGCGGGTGTTTGAACATTTCTGCAGATGCTTGTGCTATACTGTTCAATTCCGTTTGACATAGCTAAGCTCTTATTATAAAAGTGCATTTCATAGTGCTTGCTGGGCACTACAGGAAGCACAGCAATGAAAAAGAGTTGACTTTTACCCCCAAGGAGCTTATAATCTAGTGAGAATATGCCAAGGATTCAAATCCTAACAATACTTCCCATTGAATTTAGTTATTACCAGCTATTTTATTCAACTGTTGAGTAATACTGTCTCAAGCACAGTAAATTGACTACAAAAGTAATACCTGTTCTAGATGGTATTGTCCTGAAGCTTCTAATAATATTTAAGGAAAAAGCAAAAATTATTTATTTACCCAGTAACTATTTATGGAGCTCATTCTATATGTTAGGTAATGTTCTACATGCTGGGGGTACAGGTACGGCAATGAACAAGATAGACAAGATTCTTTGTTTTTTTTTTTTTTTTGAGATGGAGTCTCACTCTGTCACCTAGACTGGAGTGTAGTGACATTATCTCGGCTCACTGCAACCTCCGCCTCCTGGGTTCAAGCAATTCTGCCTCAGCCTCCTGAGTAGCTGGGACTACAGGCATGCACCACCACACCCAGCTAATTTTTGTATTTTTAGTAGAGATGGGGTTTCACCATGTTGGCCAGGCTGGTTTCGAACTCCTGACCTCATGATCTGCCTGCCTTGGCCTCCCAAAGTGCTGGGATTACAGGCTTGAGACATGGCACCCGATCCACAAGATTCTTATTCTAATGAAGTTTACCTTCCAATAGGAAAGAAATATGGAAAAATGAAAACAAATGAGAAAAGCAGATTGAGCCAGGCACGGTGCCTCATGCCTGTAATCCCAGCACTTTGAGTTGCTGAGGTGGGAGGATCTCTCGAGCCAAGAAGTTCAAGGCTGCAGTGGGCTATGATTGTGCCACTGCACTCCAGCCTGAGCAACAGAGGCAGATCTTGTCTCTAAAAAGTAAATAACTAAAAAATTTTTAAAAAAAGAAAGTAGGAAGATTGAAGAGTAACTGGTGGAGAGGGGGGAATGCTACTGGAAGAGCAGAATAAAGGAAGGCTGCTCTGCAGAGGCAACACTTAACCTGACATCTGCCAAACAGAGAAGATCCAACCACGTGAACCTGTGGGGGGAGGCAGGAAAACACAGCAAATAGAGACCAGCAAATCAAAGGCCCAAATGCAATCTCACTTGATAGCAGAGAGCGTGATTATAATGCTTAGCACAACATAGGCATGTAATAAGCATATGTGGACTGAAAGAAATGCGAGAAGGAATATGGTACAGAAGATCAGAAACAAAGGGCATCTCTTAGGTGGTGAGAGAGAGCGTCCCAGAAGGAGACATTGAACTTGACTCTCCAGAGGACATCTTATGGCTAACTGGAGGAAGGATGGCTTTTGTCTGAGAAATGGAATGAAATAAAGATCATTTGGGAAAGTTTGCGATGAATGGGTTGCAAGGGTGGTGAAGGTAAGTGATTATGGCGGCTGAGGGAGACAAGCAAATGTCTACTACTATTACCAGTAGCAACAGTAGAAATTATTACCATTCATTACTTTTTACTCTTAATATGAAAATATTTAATAATATTAAGCATTCATGAAAAGTTTACTATATGCCAAGAATTATGCCTCATATCTTACTCTCATTATCTCATTGTTACCCACATTTTATTTTACAGTTGAAGCACTTGAGTCTCAGAGAAGTTAAATTACTTGTCTAAGGTCACATAATTAAGTGACAGAGTCAGGATGTGCATCCATGTTTCTCTGACCTCAAAGTCCGGGCATATTTATTAACTATAAGCTGTTGAATTTCTTCCCCAAGTCTCTCTCTCTGATATTACAGAGCATATGGCAAATGGTGATTAAATTCTATGAATCAGTGAAAGAACAGAGTGCTTATTAGTTAGATAACTTTAATGTCATCACCAATGGCAATCTTATATCTATGCCATAATCTTGTCCCATATCAGCGGTGGCGGTGGTGGTAATGTTTTGTGTCAGGGAGAGGATTAGATAGTGTCTGGTAGACCAGATGGGTTATACTGAGCTGCTCATTTTCTTATTTGGCTCTTTGTGATAAACGGTAGTTCTTGGCCAAATTGGAAAATACAGTACTTTTCATTAATACAACATGTGGTTCTAGAGCGAGATTTTCTAGGCCGAGCTAACTGGCTCTCATACATATTAAGTCTGTACATGGCTGAGCTCATTACTGGATGAGGCATAGGAGCTTCCTTTAAGAGTGCCATTCTTTCTGGGCATAGGCTCAAAGTCATAATGCTGAAGTGGAAGTGGGTGATGAGAGCACAGAGATAAGGGGAAGAAGTTGTGGCTTTCATCACACTGCATTCGTGTCCTAGTTAGCATCATTCAGCCTCTGGCTACAGCTGGAGCCATGATCTTGGCACTTTGTCTTGTATATCTGTGCTGTTGTCTGTAAAGGACACTGATCAAGAGAGTAACTAATGAAGCACACTCAGAGTAGAACTGTCTTCTGTCTTGAGATAACATGTTCAAAACCGCAAGAACAACATCTCAATAAACATGGCACAAACACACTCAGTAAGGTGAATTTCTTCTCTTTTCGAAACATCTCCCTATGCCATTCTCCCTGGTTCTACTGTTTACTTCTTTTGTGCTATTAGATATTTTCCCCTCTGATCCTCACCTTTACCATCTCTGTAAAAAGTTGGTCAGGGAAGGCAAATTGTATTCATCTCACATATGAAGTTGGAACCATTTTTAAAGAGCACCAAATGAAAGAGAAATTTGGAGCTATATTCAGGCTCTAAAGAAGAGAGTTCTGTGGTCAATTGGTGATGTCTGCCATGGATGTGGACAGGGAGAGTGTGTGTGTGCACACGCTATGTATTGATCTGGCTGGTTTCTAAGTTTCTTCCATATCTAATATCTGTGATTATGTCTCAACAACCCATTTTACATGCAGGAAACCAATTTAAACTACCATATTAAGAAGTGGGATCAGTAAGGTTATCTTTATATTGAAGAATGGTGTATTGTCATGGTAACTTGAACAATGTAAGACAGACTAGCAATGAGCAAATCTTAGCAGCTATAGAGGGAGTGGAGGAGGCTCTGAAAGTTACTGCAAACACTTTTGTGACTCTGGTCTTCTTGCCAAGTGTACAGCTGCTGTGGAATAACAAGCAAGTGAAGACCTGGGCCTCTGCATGGTGTAGTTGATGAGATGACCCCACTGTGGTTAAAAGTGGTGAACAGCATAGAAGGCACAGAATAAAAGGGTGGGGGGTGACCTTTTTCAGACTGGGATTCACCCCTGCCCTTGACTTTGAGCCTGAATAGCCCTGCCTTTGCTCATTATTATTTACAGCTGCAGCCTCTTCTTTTCTCGTCATCATTTTCAGTTCACATTTCCTATTCTGGTCTCATTTTTGGAATGAACTTTCTCTTCTTCACTGGGCTTTTCACTGGATTTCCAAATTCTTTTCAAATATGCTGTTGTGACAGTTATAGAATTTTGAGCAAATCAACCTGCTTTTTTATTCTTCTCTATGCCATGTTCCATTGTCTAAGGATAAAAGTTTAGAATCGCAAAGACCCTCTTAGTATATTATAAGGATTAGCCATTTATCTGTCCTACACACATACACACACATATACACATACATATGTATGTTGCATATTTTCCTAAAATAGTGTGATTTTGATTGCATCTTGTGTATCATCACATTAATAATAAAGAAAGACAGCTCAATAGAAAAGTATATGAATAACTTATTTAGAGAAGAGCAAATCCAAATGGTCAATAAGCATGTGAAAAGATGCTTAATCTCAATACTAATCAGGAATATTTCTAATTAAAGATACAATGCAAATATTTTAAGTGTATTATCACTCAGACCTGGTGATATGCCAAAGAGAAAGAGGCATCACACATTGCTGATGGATATGGAAATTATTTCAGCCCTTTGGAAAGCAACCTGGCAATATGCCTTTAAAGTGAAACATACGGATCTTTCGACCCTGCAATCCCACTTCTGGGAATTTGGCTGGTAAAAAAAGACACCAGGATATAATGATACCTTTATTTTAGCATGTTTTTCAGTGGACGAGAGAGAAAAGAATGAAATAAATGAAATGAAGCAAACTAAATACCAAGTGATAGAGGAAGGGCTGAATGAAATATGCTGCATCCACAGTGGGTAATATTTTGCAACCATTAAAAAATAGGCAGTCCCTCACTTATGATGGTTCTACTTAAGAGTTTTCAACTTTACAGTGGTGAAAAAGCAATACACCTTTAGTAGAAACTCTATCTCAAGTACTTTTACAACCATTCTGTTTTCCACTTTTGGTGTAGTATTCAATTAACTACATGAGATGTTCAATGCCTTATTATAAAATAGGCTTTGTGTTAGATGATTTTGCCCAATTATCGATTAGTGTAAGTCTTCTAGGCATGTTTAAAGTAGGATAGGATAGGCTATGATGCTTAGTAGGTTAGGTGCATTAAGTACATTTTGGACTTATGATGTTTTCAACTTATGATGAGTTTATCAGGACATAACCTCATTGTAAGTTCAGGAGCACCTGTAATGAATTAAATTTGTATCATTTAACCTGAAATATTTCCATAATATATTGTTATAGGAGAAAAGCTACATGCAAAAGTAGGTACACAATATAATGCCATTGTTATAACAAGAAAAACAACAATAACAATATAATTCTAATAAGTATATTAAAGGTTATTTTTATTTGTTTGGTCATGAAGAAATATATAGAAGCAAAAACACTGGGCCCTTAGCATTTGTTGCTGAAAGGTGGGGTGGAGAAATGAAAGTGGGGAGAGAAAAAGAGGGAATAGTAAGATGTAAATAAAATTATAGAAAAAAGTGAAAAACATTTATAATAAAAATAATACATAATATGATTGCATTTAGGAAAAACGACATGTGTATGTGTTTACCTAGAAATAGATGAAAGCCTGGTCATAAACATGTTAACTTAGATTATCTCTAAGTGGTAGGATTTCAGGTGATGTTTACATTTTGTTTGTACTTTTTTTTTTTTTTTCAAAATATGGTCAAATAGTGTCATCAGAATTAATGTTTCTTTCTCCACCACCAAGTTCTGCTTTCTGTTGGTTTAATTTTCAATTTCTTCTCAAATGATACTAACATGTCAAGATATCCCAGACTTCTGTTCTGTCACCCTAGGGAGCCCAGTGCAAAAGCGCCATGTTTGTAATAGTTCTAACATAAAGTCCCAAGCATACTCTCCTTGGTCTGACCCTGAGTCACAATGTACTCCTGAACCAAGGTCATAGAGTATGCTGATTGGCCATGTTTGGGTCGCATGCCCTAACCACCTGGGCTGAGATTGGGAGAGTAGAGTTTCCCAAATGCAACACAATATGCTTTCATCAGAATATGTCCATTCTAGAGAGTGAGGTAAGAGACAGTTGAGCAATAATATAAAATATTACAGTGACAAAAATGATGAACTATGAGAGCATACAGCAGGCACTGAGTGCAAAGAAGAGGAAGTGAGCCTTTCTAGAGAAAGATATTGTTAAGGTAATAGTTTCTGTTTGAATGTTTGAAATTTAGTTGCATGCAACACATCCCTTCTGATATAGTACACAGTATGAGGTAGTTTATTTAAGGTCTGGGTCTGGGAGAAGTAGGAAACCGGGCATGGATACTATATACTAGCAGAAATAATCTATCTACCCTACCAAATGGCTATTCCAGCTGGTCCCCTGCTTCTGCTACTCGTTTAAGCTCAGCATCCATGAAGCTAGGGAGTGAACATGAGAAACACTGATACAACTACCGCAGAAGGAAGATTTGCTTACACCATGCCAGAAAAGCCAAATGTCCTCAGACACTTGTGATATTGTTTCAGCCTTCCAATTTCATAATGATGCATCTACTTGATGAAGTAAGTCTACTTGCAGAACCATAGCTACAAGAGAGCTAAGGGAATGTCATCTTTAGCTTTGTGGCTTCTACTGCGAAGAAAGAATGTGAGAAGGCATTTGTAGTAGTAACGAATGAACTATTCTGCATTTTCTGTCTCATTCCATCATGTTTTTTACTCAACGCCATACCTACTCTTCCTATTCCCCTTAAGCTTCCAGAAAATGAGAATAGTATCAATAATAGGCTCTTGCTTTATATAATTAAACCTGCCTGTTGAATGAACAAAAAACCTCACCCTTACTTCCAAAAAAGGAAGACTCAAATTCTTATCAGTCATAGCACCCTTTCCAAGTTATGTTACAGATTTTCTCTAGTCTTAATTCTATCTTGATACTGGCAAGCTAAAGTGTAGTTTGTAAAGGTAATCACCAAGAACATATCCCATATGAAACAGTAGGGAAAAATAAAAATAGCTAATATAAATAAATATCTAGATACCAGGGCAAGTGAAAAATGTGGATAACTTCTTCAGTGTTTGCTTCTGAGATGGGTCATGAGGTTCGGTTGGCATTTAAAACTTCCTTCCTCCATGTCGCATTTCATATTCCTTTACCTCTATCAGCATCCAGCTTCTTGGGGTCTTCTGGGTGAGTCATTCATTTCTAGGGGTTTGAGTCTTGGAAGTATGATAAATTTAGTGTTTTTGCCATTTTTCATTAATACTTATCTCTACAAATGTCAGTACTAGAAACATTTGGGTTCCATTTTTATTTTCCCTAACTACCATTATGTGGCAAAAGGCCCTCCTTCTCCTTTGTAATAAGGAAAGATTTTCTTAGCCAACACTTTTCTTTTTGAAGATCATGAAGTGGCCAGGAGGAAGTCTCATTTCTATTCAATGGACCAATCATTACCTTTGTGGAAGAAAGCATTTCATCCTTAGGTATCAAGATCCCTAAGCCAGCAAAATCCAGAATTGTGTAAATATAAAGGAAATACTTTTTTGGATTGTGAGTTGTGATAGTGAGAGGAGTCATACACCCTCCCACCCACTGTTTCCTGCTCCTTTGTAGTGTGGCTATGAGAGAAATGACATCATACTTTGGTCTGTCGTTTGTTCAGAGCACATATTACCTAGGACAATTATTCAGTCTCCTGAGAGATTGTCGTCTCTAACAGCCTACACTTCCATGGGCCACTCCATCGTTCTGCAAGACCAACTACTTCTAGGAGATAAGGTACTGGAAAAGACAAGTAAATGTCATGAACATTAGATAATACTTTACTACTTTTGCTATAAAATTAGGAGGCAGCATTGTGTGTACTACTATAGTCATGAGCAAAGCATTGAGTGATTGCATGCCTTTTGGGACTGTGGGAGACATTAAGAACAAAACACAAAACTTATATAGAGAATAAGTATATAGTCCAGAGGACAAATGTCTGTCCCTTCCCAAAGGAAGGTATCTAAGGTAATCAATTGCCACCAGACAGTAGGCTGGTCCTCGGGCAGTTATGTAGTGTTTAGGACCCTGGTACACTCAGTAATGGTGATCCCTGAGACTAACTTTGTGCTCTTGAACCTCTGCATCACTTCTGTCTTTGCCACCATGGCTACATTATCCATCAACCAATTCACAAGAGTGTCTGGAAAGAGGCTGACAGATGTCTACAGGGGTTTGATTTACCACATGACTATTGAGAACCTCCTACACAATGGGGCTCTTTGCTGAGCTTTCATATGGGACACAAATACTTTCATATTCTGGATCCATTTAGAGATGCACTTTCTTCATTAAAACCTACTTGTTATTGATCCGGTAATCTTATTCTTTTCGAAAGCCTGGACTTCACATCATGAGACTGACTACTTAAAATTCTATCTACAAGAAAACTTTCCTTTCTCCATTGTCCTTCAAGGCCATCCTTTAGTGGTGATGCAAGCCACAGCAATCAATTTCTTACTTGCACCAAAGATTAGACTTGATTTTCCTTCTCAGCCAATGGATTATAGGGATTTCTCATGAGTCTTGAGGCTGCAATGGGCAGGAGTGAATATACTGGGAGTGTCAGGCTCCTGTGGGTAATGTATGCCTTAAAGATCTGCTCAAGTCCAATTCCGTAGGTACCACATTTACTGAATGATGGAATGCAGCAGAATCTGCTTGAGGCTATAGCTTGGTAGAGCTGACAACTCCGCTTCATGAAGACAGCTCAGTTCACATAGCTTCTTGACATTCAGGAGCTTTGAGAAAGAACTTCCTAAAAAGAGAGCATCAACTTTCTGAAAAGAGAGTGTGTTTGCTACCAACCTCTAAGGGCTGCAACTATGATTCTCCTGACATGTCTTGACTCAAGCCTTATATAGCATCTGAAGCCACCACAAATCAAACATCACTGGATCTGCAGAATCAGAGAGTTTAACTGGCTGAGCTGGACCAGCTGGAGAGCCTTCTCTTGCTCTGAATCTTCTTCTAAATTGTCAGTTTTACAAGTTACTTAGTAATTGCTTCTGGTATTTTCTGCTAATTGAGATAGAGCAAAATGCATTAGACAGATCGATATCTGCACAATAGGTGCCAGGGGCTGTATTGATTTATTCCACAAAAAAAGACTCTGTCTTAGTGAGTTCAGGCTGCTGTAACAAAAATATCATACAGTATGTGACTTTTACAACAAACACTTTATTTCTTATAGTTCTGGAGGCTGGGAAGTCCAAGATGAAGGTGCTGACAGACCCAGTTTCTGGTGAGGGCCTGCTTTCTGGCTTGTGGATAGCTGCATTCTCACTCCATCTCTCATGATGCACAATCAGCTCACACGGTCAAGAAAAAATGCTTTTATTTCTTTCTTCTCTTATAAGGACATTAATATTCTCATGTGTGCTCCACTTGCATGATTCCATCTAAACCTAATTACCTCCCAAAGATTTCACCTTCGAATACTGTCCTTTTGGGAATTAGAATTTCAACATATGAATTTGGGAGGTGGCACAAAGATGTAGGCCATAATATTTTGCCCTCCCAAAATTCATGTCCTTCTCACATGCACAATACATTCATCCTATCTTAACAGCCCTGTGACTCTAAAGTCTCATGTACAAAGTCTCCCTAAATATTATCTAAATCAGTTATGGGTGAGACTTGAGGTATGATTCATTTTGAGGCAAAATTCTTGCTTAGCTGTGAACCTGTAAAACCAATCAAGTTATGTGCTTCCAAATACAATGATAGAACAGGCATAAGATAGACATTCCCATTCTGAAAAGGAAAAATAGGAAAGAAAGAAGGGGTGATGATGGGCTGGATGTCTAAAACTCAGCAAGATAAATTCCATTATATCTTGAGGAGTGAGAATAATCTTTTTTGGTTAAATGCTCTGTCCTCTGGGCCCACTGGGCAGCAGTCCCACCTCCACAGCTCTGCTGGGTGGGGGTTCACATGCCCGTGGCTCTGCCCCATGGTTCCAAGAGTTTCCATCTCTACAGCTTCTGGACATCTCTGTGTGACCTGTTGGGATGCAGGTGATGGCCCCACCCACATAACTCTACTGGGTGTTGGTCTTGGCCTTTGAAATTGAGGTGGAGGCATCTGTACCCCCCCAAGGCATGTACACTTTGGGCCTGTGGTAAGAGTGGCAGCCTCAATGACCTCTGAATTGCCTTCAAGGTTATTCTTCCCTTGTCTTGAAGAATATTTGCAGCCAAACATCCCTGTGGTCTGGTGCTGTAGAATTTAAGAATTTTGACAGCTTTTTTTTTTTTTTCATTTCATCCTGCTTTTACTGTTCCCTTTAGTTCAAATGGACAGTGTCTTTGCTGGTATAATCCCATCTCTATTTCTGGCCCCTGTTGAGGTGGCTGATCAGTTTAGTGGTTCATACCCATGCTAATCTCCCTACGGAAAGTTCAATCAGCCACCCGCTTGGTGTTCTTTTCTGAACACACTCTCTTACTTTTCGTAATATGAACAAGCTGAGAATTTTCCAAATTTTTAAGTTCTAGTTTCTTTTTGTTTAACAATTCTGTCTTCAATAAATTTCTGTCTTCTCACATTTTATAATAAACAGTCAGGAGGAATCAGACTGCTCTTTCAACACTTTGCTAAGAAATCTCAGCTAAATTTCCAATTTTATCTCTTGCAAATTCTGCTTTCCATAAAACACTAGAACACATACACAATTCACCCAAACTCTTTGCCACTTTATAACAAGGATCTCCTTTTCTTCATTGTCCAATAACGTGCTTCTCATTTTTATCAAGATCCCAAAAGTGTGGCCTTAATAGTTCATATTTCTATCCATATTCTGTACGTGATTATTTATGTGTTATCTAAGAAGATGGAAGCTTTCTCTACAGCTCTACTCTTTTCTCTCTGATACCTCACAGGAATTACCTTTAAAAGTCCTTTCACAGCAATATTGGCTTTTTCTTGCATGCATCTCAAAACTCTTCCAGCCTCTACCCAATACCGAGTTCCAAAACTGCCTCCACATTTTTAGGTATTTGTTATAGCACCACCCCACTTCTCAGTACCAGTATCAGTATTTGTCAGGGTTCTTTGGAGAAACAGATCCAATAGAAGTGTATGTGTGTGCTTGTGTGTGTGCATGTGTGTGTGTATTCACATATATTTGTTCACATTTACCCTCAGTGATTACAGAGGCTGATAAATCCCACAATCTATTCTCTGCAAGCTGGTGACCCAGGAAGGCTGATGCTGTAGCTAGAAGGCCTGAGAGATGGAGAGCCGATGGTATAGATTCTAATTTGAGTCTGAAGACCTGAGAACCATGAGTGCCAAGGGCAGGAGAAGATTCAAGCCCCAGCTCAAGCACTAGGGTGACAGAGCCAGAGTCAAGAGCCAGAGCAAATTCTCCCTTCATTCACCTTTTTGTTCTGCTTAGGGTTTCAACAGATTGGTTGATGCCCACCTGTGTTTAGGAGGGCAAACTGCTACTCAGTCTACCAATTCAAATGCTAATGTTATGTGAAAATATCCTCACAGACACAGCCAGAAATAATGTTTAACCAGGTATCTGAGCATTCCATGATCCAGTCAAGTTTAAATATAAAGTTAACTCTTAGAAGTCCACTTCTTGTTAACTTGGCACTAATATGCATCTCTTAAATCATACATAGTCCCCAAATAGGCAATAATAAGGTCATAATTCCACATAACATGATACAACTATCCTGCAACTGAGAACACATGAACTCCTTCCCCAAAAGAGGAGATAAAGTCTTTGAGTTATGTTTACACTTGTTCATATCCAGTAACTTAAGTATAATGTAATATTAGAATATAAAGTATACTAAAGTATAATGTAATATTAACAATATATCCTATAGATTTTGTTTTCTGGAGAACTTTGACTAATACAGACTACATCTGGAAGAGTAGCTATAATTGAAGTAAAAACCTTATTAAGTTTAGAATAATCCACTGTCATTATTCCAGATCCATCCATCTTCTGAACAGATTAAATAGGCAAAGTACATGGGACAATGATAAAGTAGATCTTCTAAGATTTAGTTGGTGACCCTAATCTTTGCATTCTAGTAGGAATTGGAATTATTTTGGGTTACCTATTATTATATGGCAGAGAGCTCTAGGAACTTCCCTTTGGTCCCTCTCTGATAAACCTCTCATTCCACAGGCATTCTGAGAATATTATTCCTAATATGAACTCAGGGACTGCGAAAATAACTAAATTGGGTTAATGTATCCAATGAACCCACTGTTAGATGGCTCAGGCCTAAACTCTATTTCAGTCCAACCTTTGGTCCGCAATTAGTCCTCAAGAATTCATAATAATTCACAATAACTCAGTCCAATGCTACTGCAAGGATCTGTGTATCTTCCTTTTTCCACTGCATAGTATAATGTTTGAGGCCAAAGCTTCCTTTGGGGAACAATAGAGGTATGACTTGCAATACATAGTTGTGATATAACTGTAGGCTTCTTCATCAAGTGTACTGGGTTTCTCTTTTATTCAAAGGATTCTGGGTCTGTAAACAGAATTAGGCCACAGAATTGGGTCATAATGCAAGTTGAGCTTCTAATACCAGATGTGGAATTTTTCAATGATACAGATCAAGTTGGATCTTAATGAACTATCTTAAGAACCCCATGATCAATTGGTCATTACTAGAGATTCAATGGATCAAACCATTCTGATCATCTCCTCAGTCATGGTGCCTGCCATGATTTAAATGTGTACCCAAAAGTTCATCTGTTGGACACTTAATCCCCAAAGCTATGGTGTTGGGAGGTGAAAATTGATAAGGGGTGATTAGGACCTGAGTACTCTGCCCTCATGAATGAATTAATGTCATGATTAGGGGTAGGTTAGTTAACATGAGAATGGACTT
This sequence comes from Trachypithecus francoisi, assembly GCF_009764315.1. Lineage (NCBI taxonomy): Eukaryota > Metazoa > Chordata > Mammalia > Primates > Cercopithecidae > Trachypithecus > Trachypithecus francoisi. Next base: position 92,648,571 of record NW_022681455.1, on the reverse strand, counting down.
GTAAAAGTAAGTTTGACCCCCTCTAGTTCTCTTGCTCTTGCACTCTCTTACCCTTCGCCTTCCACTGTGGGATGATGCAACATTAAAACCCCGACCAGATGCCAGCACCATGCTTTTGGCTTTCCAGCTTCTAGAACCATAAGCCAAATAAACTTCCTTTGTTTATAAGTAACCCAGTCTCATGTATTCTGTTACCGTAACACAAAATAGATGAAGACAGTGACTATTATTATAGTTGTGCCCATTTTGCTTCTGCTTGTTTTGCCATTCTGTCTTCTCTACTGAAATCAGAAAGTCCACTTTAATTACAGTATCTTGAATTCTCACATTTAGCTTACAGAGTGCAGCCACTAAAGTGCTTCTTAAGAGTCCTGCCACGCCTTTCATCAGTGTGTTTCTCAATTTTTTGCTAAACAGCATGTTTTTGAACCCTCTCAAAGGTGGGTGAGTGAATGAAATATAATAAATTTGCTCAAACATTCCTTTATCTCTATCTTTGGGGTCTTCCTTCTACATTATACCAAGGGATTACATGACTATCAACTTTATTTATAGTAGGCCACCACTGAGTCAAGATTTCTATCAGCTATTTGGAACCACTCTCATCTGCTTGAGTGAATCCATTGACTTTAGAATCTCTAGTAAATAAACTAATAGCATGAAATGCAGCCTAATTCAGAATTATGTTATTCCCTCTGTGATGTATGATCTTATCACATGTATTTTCCAAGTTTTTTTCTCACCTAATTTAGCATAAGCTTTCAGTTCTTTTAGTGAATCTCTCTTTTTTTTTTTCCTGGTTTTATTCTATAACTGATGCCTCAGGGTTTGTTGAGATCTGACTTTAGTTTTAGTCTGGATCCTATAAGAGGTAGTACATTGAAGTAAAATTATAATTGATATCCTTGTGAGAGTAAATATGTTATATGACATCTGTATTGGTTATTCTAGGAGACAGAGCCAGCTTCATCAGACAGGGAAAGAGGGGTTGCTTTTGTTTACAATAAATGGTCAGATTTGGAAGGTTAGAGGTTCTCAGAATTATTCAGATCTTCCCCAAATGTCGTAATTCTTGTTCTCAACATCCTATTATTTCTCAAACAATTCTCTAGTCTGTATTCAAGTCATCCAGTGAGGCTGTTTATTTAATCTATGTGAAAGTTTGAGTGACCCACAGGATTAGAATTAGCATCTATTTTTGTACCCACATTCTTTTAGGTTAAGTGATAGAAACCTTCTGATTTTCTGACTGTGTCTTGAATAGCAAATTTAAAATTGAACTTGTCATTTTATTTTTTGAGATGGCCAGTGCAATTAAAAGTAGTCAGCTATTTTGGTTATATAGTGCTGTGTAACAAACTGCTCCAAAACTTAGTGATTTAAAACAATAACCAGTTCTTCTCTCACAGTTTTGTGTATTGACTGGACTTAGTGGTGAACACTGGTACTACAATAATCTGAGGGTCAACAGAGCCTGAAATATTCAAGATAAATGACAACAATGTCTGGGAGTTGATGGTGGGCATTGGTTAAGTGTTCAGGTGAGATTGTCAGCTAAGGATATTTTGGTTCTACTTCCTATAGAGTCTCAACATGGTTGCTTGAGATTCCTTATAGCATGGTGGCTAGATCCCAAAAAGGAGTGCTCCAAGAAGTAAAGGTAGATGTTATAGATTCCTTAAGGCTTAGCCTTTGAAGTTACAAAGAATTAATTTTGTTTTATTTCTATTCATTGGGTCAAGTAACAGGGATAGCCCAGTTTCAAGGGAATGAGGGAATAGACGGGTGAGTGACAAATAATTTGTGATCATCTTTATTCTACCACACCAACCCACTTCACGTCTTGTCATTCCTTGTGCCTTGCAGTAGTCTATAGCAGTTGACACTTAGTCCTCCAAAACCTTACAAGAGTTTCATCTTCTAATGCTAACTAGATTTGCATTGACTTCAAACTCAACATGTTCCTATAATCAGTCTCTTATTCTTGTTTTCTTGAAGATTGATTGTCTATAATAATTTATTGCATCACTTAAGGTCCTTAATTGCAGACAATATACTCTAACTAGTTTAAGAAGCAAAGGATTTATTATAGGTTATTAAGAGCTTCTAGAAGGGCCAGAGAAACAAGATTAAAGGCACACAGCTGGGAGCAAAGAAAGTAAGTAAAAAAAGAATCACATAAGGTGGGATGCTTTCAGTAGAAACCTTGATGCTGTTATCTAACACTGAATACTCAGAAACTAAGGACCAAATACTAAAAATAGAATTATGGTTTTGGCAGAACTAAACATCTCTGTTGATGAGTTGTAGGAGGACTTTACAACTGTGGTCTCATGGATCTCACTTCTGCTTTTCAGTTGACTACAAGTAGAACTTTAGCTTCAAGAATAACTTGAAAATATAATCTTGTTTTTACCTCCTAGGGAAGGATCACAAGTTCAACACTATTGGCATTTTAGAACAGATACTTCTTTGTTGGGGGGTGTGAAGCATCTTGTGCATTGTAGGATGTTTAGCTGCATCCTTGGCCCCTACTACTAGATCCCAATAGTGTCAACCCCTACTCTCCCCAACTGGTTGTGGCAATCAAAAGTGTTTTCAGTCATGGCCAAATAGCCTGTGAGGGGCAAAATTGCCTCAAGTTGAGAAGTACTACTCTAGGTTAACAAAGGCATGATAGGATGAAATAGGAATGGCACCAAGTAAGCTGTCACACTCTGCAAAATAGATTAATAGGGTGTTAGTATAGTAGAAAAAGAAATTCCATGATATCTAAAAGATCAGAAATACAAACAAAAATGTCATTTTAGACATCCTAGTTCCTATTTCTAAAGTGGAATGAAAAAGTCTAACTAAATAGTGGTGAGTGACATAGAGGTGAATGCCAGGCCTTATTTTTCAATGATGTTGACAATTAGAGCTTAGAATAAGAGAATCTATGAACCTATGAAGACATCACCTGGAGCCTGAGGAAACTGTAGACTCATCTGACTGCTTTATATAGCAAACATAGGGGTTAGGAATTAATTTTAGAGAAATCTCTTTCAACATGGTTGCCCTCAGATTAACTCACTTCAGAGCTCTATCTCTGCTTCTGGTTTTGTCAACTTGGCAGGGATGGTTTTTACTGTATAACTGAGTGCAGAGTGCCATTAATATGTCTACATTTCTCTTCATTTAACCATCTTGAAAACCTTAAAATGAATGTGTAAGTGCAATATTGATATTGGTGTCAACAAGTCTCCACTGTCTATCCCTCATAACTTTTATTCCTTAAATCCATGTTCTATTGGGATATTTTTAAAATATAGCAGTAGGAAAATGGTGGACAAGAGAAGGGAGAAAAGAGTCTGTACCTACATCATTGTGGGTCAAAGGGTTTTATTCTGTGCTATAAGGATGTCAGTCCCATGGGAAATTTCTTTTGATACAGGAATCTTTGGAGAGACCAATGTGGAAGACAGAATGATGTTATGCTGTGTGACAGCAGATTATGAGAATGCAATTTTTCATCCAGCTCTAATCTTTACATTAAAACAAGTATTGCAGTGGGACAGGAAATTGAGTTGGCCAGGTTTAAACAGGTCCTTTCTGATACATTGTCTCATGCTGGTATATTTATTAAGCACTTACCTTGAACTCAGTCCTATGAGAGATAAAAGAAACTGGAAGACATGGGCCTGCTATTAACAACATTGTCAGTTATTCATCATGACCTCCATTTGATGAGAATTCATGACATGCCAAGCATTGGTGGAACTGCTGTACATATATTACTTTATCAAATACTTGAAATAATACTGTAAGAGATGTACCTTCACTATCTCCATTTTATTCAGTAGTATATTGTGCCCACAGTCTCATAATTGAGATAGACTTTGAAATCAAATCTATGTTCCTAACCTCTATGTTTGCTACATAAAGCAGCCAAATGAGTCTGTAGTCTCTTCAGTCTCCAGTTGATGTCTTCATAGTTTCAAGTGCAGCAGAAAGAGAGAGGTCTTCTTAACAACCCTATATTTCCCAGTTGTTCCCACAAAATCCCAATAATGAGTTCTCTTGGACTAAATTAGGTCCTTTCTTAAATAACCCACTGGGGGTCAAATTACAGTGTTTGACCTAGTCCATTGGTAAGCTGAATCTCTAACCACACCCAGCATCAATGAGACTGAATAAGGTAGCATGTATTGGAACTAGTCAGGACATCACCTCCACTTCTCCCAACTCCCAATGTCAACAAGGTTCAGTGGAGAGCTGAAACCCCACACCCACCTGCAGCAAGAAGACTGAATGAGGCAGTATGAAGCAGGGCCAGTCAGCACTCTTGTTTCTGCTCCCCTCTTCTGGGTCTTCACCCCCAATTGTCATTAACATGATGGAATGAAGTGGTAGACCATGGAGCTAATTGACATTTCATTCCTCATGGCTCCCAGTAACTAGCAAGAAGCAGAACTTCCATTCTTATATTGCAACAACAAAGTGGCACTCAGCCATCTGTCTCCTTCTTCTCCTCTTTGTCAGTGGGGCCCAAGAGGGATCTGAGCTTACATTTCAACTTGAAAGCAATAAGTTGATTTGAATTGGAACCTTATTTTTGCCAGGAAGATGTCAGTGGGTTGAGGACAAAACTGAACTTTTACCCCATCTGTCTGCAGTGAGGTAGTACTAATCATTTCTTCATTTTTTGGGGTGGTATGGAAGGAAGGAACCCAGGGGAAAGCTGAACAAACACATTTACCCAGCTCTTGCACTACACTGCCATGAGAGGTCTTACTTCTTAAAACAGAAGAGTAAATAGAATCTAGAGCCTCATAATATAATATTAAAAATGTCCAAGACATAATACAAATTACTGATCATACCAAGAAATAGGAAAATCACAATGTGAAGGAGAAAAGACAATCCATAGATATTAATACCAAGATGAATTAGATATTGGAATTATCTGATAAGGATTTTTGAGCAGCCATCTTAAAAATACTTTAACAGGCAATTATGAATTCTCTTGAAACAAATAAACAAGTAGAAAATCTCAGCAAAGAAATTAGAAGTTATAAAAAGGGCAAAATGGAAGTTATAGAACTGAAAAATATGGTAATGGAAGGCTCACTAGATGGGCTCAATGGTATTGCAGAGAAATGATAGGGGATAGACTCTGTAAACTTAAGGATAGATCAATAAAGTTTACCCAATCTAAACAACAGAAAGAAAATAGAATGAAAGAAAAATGAACAAAGTCTCAGGGCCTGTGGAGTAATAACGAAAAAGTTGACATTTGCATCATTGGAGTACCAGAATGAGAGGAAAGAGAGTAGTACTGAAGAAGTATTTGAGGAAAAATAATGGCTTAAAGCTGTCTAAATTTGGTAAAAATCATAAAAGTACACATTTAAGAAGCTGGGATAACCCCAAACAGAATAAATACAAACAGGTTCACACCAACACATATCATAATTAAGCTTCTGAAAAGTAAAGACAAAGAAAATATCTTTAAAGCAACCACAGAGAGACAAGGCATTATTTATAGGAACACACCAATTCAAATAACAGTAAACTTCTCTTTTGAAACAATGGAAGCTAGAATGAAGTGGTACAATATTGTTCAAGTATTGAAATAAATGAACATTTGACCATGAATTCTATATCGAGCAAACTATGTGGATTTGCCGTGGGGATGCACAGATGGGTGAAGGTTATGCACAGAAAGTGTTATTCACAGAAGGGAGTAAGGCTACTGAAAAAACACACATCATCTTACAATGTAAGCGCTAAAACTATTTTCCAACTAAAATCAACTAAAATATTTTTTCTTTTTTCTTTTTCCAATTATGACTGTTTATGTTTTAGAAAGACTTTTTGATGTCTTTCATCACTGATAAATCTCAAAACATTTACCATTACATGTTTCTCTTCCCAGTGTGTGAAATTACCTGCTTTGCTACAAGTAGGGAATAGTTTCTGTCCCAGGCAGAGTAAGCAAGACCGAATGAGGAATGAGTGTGTGTCTCTTTGGGGCACCATATCAGGCATTTTGGAGATGAAATCCTTGAACTGTCTTTGGCCACCATGGATTGCCTGAGCAAACTAAGTTTCTGTGAAAAAGAGACTGAATTGAGTTGGGTCAGATATTCATAATGATGACACCAAATTCTTATTAACATTAGACCTTTACCATTCAATGGACTAAGCAATTGGTTATTGAAAGACACACAAAAATGCTGGTTCTTCTCATCCTGCAATGCAAAAGCCTTAACAGTTAGGACCTAAGGTGAGGAAGAGGGAGCCTCAGAAAACAGAGGTGAGAAAGAAAGTCAGAAGCATTAATAGGCATGGAAAACAGGGAGCTTTGCCATTTCAGCATTTCAGATCAAAAGGCTCCATTTATGTCTGGATTCTGTTCCTGGAAGTTTCTAAGCACCCTTAATCATTCCAAGTTTTATTTAATAATCTTTACCTCACTTAATATTCCTCATATTCCTAAATTGATTAGCCATGTATGATTCTACCCATTCCACAGATGAGACAATCCTTACACAGCTTTTACATGGTAGAGTTAACTGGCATCTAGAACTTGAAGCTATTTTAGTATCCTACCTGCTGTAGCATAGACCTTTTGTATACATGTACATCTCTATGTGACTTAAATTGCCCATCCCCACATTGTGGACCTTGGCCAGCAAAGGGACCCCAAATAAACTTTGTGACTCATTGAGGAGGAGGTAGTTCTGCCATGACTAAATGGATCTTGCAAAGAATCATTGAAAAGAGATCCTTTTCACTCGGGAAACCACAGCTTGAAGGCTCAAAGCTGTGAAAGATAAATCAACCTTCCCTCGGACTTCATCCAACCTGCCAAGCAAACTGGAAGTAATTATTTTATGTGGGATGCTTATTACCATTCATATGGCAGGGACTTGATTTCACCATTTAGCAGACCCATCTGTTCCTTCCTTGGCAGGCACTCTGATCATATCTCACCTGGGGCCCTGGCACTCTTGGGCTTTGATTTCAGGGCATGTCTGGGGCTAAGGTGTGGGGTATAGGGAAAGAGAGAAAACCTAGCTTCCCTCCACAATCTAGCTGGAAACATAAGAATAAATGTGAAATGATAAATTCTCTTAAAAGGTATGTTAGTGCCCAGAGCTGATTCTGTAGTATATATTCTAAAAATTAGCAACAAGTCACCTTGGTCACAGCACAGGCCCTGGTTCTATTACTTGCTATCTCTGTGATTTGGGGCAAGTTATATAACCTCTACATGCCTCCAGTTTCTCAATCTAAAATGGACATAATAACAGTTATCTCACTGAGTGTTAAATGAATATGGTCACAAGTGCTTAGTATATAGTGAGTATTCAGTACATGTCAGCTATCCTTACAAAGCATTCAGAGGACGGAGAGTCGTATGGCTGGTCAAGACAGGTGTTTTTTTGATTGGAAACACTGCTTTGTTTTTTCTGCTCTGCTCCCACAGCATTGTACTGCTGTGTTGGCCTCATTGGTCACAATTGATTGGTCTAAGCATGGTTATCTGACCAAAGGGTAGCCAATCAGAGTTCTTCCCCAGGAAATGTGGGGGAGAACTGGGAAAACTGAGAAGACCATCAGGTCCCAGGGGTTGAGACTGGAAGAAGTAAAACTTGGGGAAGATGGCAGCTGAGTTTTCCACTACATAGTCAAGGGAAGGCGGGGGGGGGAGGGTTTCGAAGCCCAGATAGGGTTGTTGGCTTTTCACTTGGTAAACAAAGGGTCATTGGTGGAAATTTTGGAGCAGAGGCATGACATCTTAAAATCAGAGTTTGAGTTAGGACTGGATCTCTTACTCTACCTGAAAATTCTATTTTGTAGAAAACAGTTCCTTTTAAATGATGCTGAAAGTTAGCACTGACTGTAGATGCTGCACAAAGTTTATATTAATGGTTTAGTAACGTTATAATCCCTGGCTTTTACCATGTTGACAATATTTTTTTTCTGCAGGGAAGTTTCTGCAGTCCTGGCTATTCCTTAACTACCTCTCCGATTGCACCAATCTAATTTTTCAGACTAGACAATTACCTCTCATTCCTCATAGGGAGAAGTTGCCAACAATTTCTATTTAGATCAGGAGCCATTTGGTGTCAGGTACCACGTGGCAGCAACAAATGATGAGCACATACGAATCATCACTTAAGTTCTTGCTGAGACGGTTGTGTTGTCATGATGAGGAATATACATTAAAAAACACCCTTACATCTTCATGAGTAACAAACCAGTTGTGACAAATGACATGCCACTGTGTTCCTGGAACTCCAGTTTCTGACAGAGACTATAAAGAGATAGAAACCATTCTTCTGTCTTTACATGCTTGGTAGGCTGGATGTTGGATCACTCTTGGCTTTGACACTATTTATCTACCTCATAATAATTTTGAGAGGATTAGATGACAGAAGGTATCAGTAAAGAGCTTGACAGAGGGTGAATGCTTGATAAATGACAGGAATTAGTATATTTTAGTGATAGCTCTCTAGAATTTGTTAGTTTTGTCTCTTTATCTAGATTACAATCTTCTTAAGAAGGGATATACGTTGGCATCTTGTGAAGTCTAGGATTATTTATTCAGTACTCTTTATTTTATTTCATCTCTATTGTGTTTGTAAGCTCTCTCTCTGTGTGTATGTAGCATGTACAGTTCGATGAATTTTAACATATGCATAGATTCTCATAACCACTCCCACAGCCAGGATTCCATCATGCCCCAAGAGCTCCATTGTGATACTCTTTTGCAGTTAAACCTTTTATCCACCTTTGGCAACTGCTGATCTGTTCTCCATCCCTATACTTTGTCTTTTTCAGAATGTCATGTAAACAGAAAAATTAATGTTTTGAGATTTTTTTACTCATCGTTAATGTCATTGTAATCCATCCACATTGCTGCATTTATCAATAAAGCACTCCTTTTCTATGGCTGAACCAAAGTTTATGGATGTACCAAAGTTTATGCTTGACAATTAAAAAACATTTGCATTGTTTTTAGCTTTTAGTGATTACAAATTAATTGTCTATGAACATTTACATGACCAGCTTTTATATGGACATGTGCTTTCATTTTTTGGTGTGTGTGTGGCAGGGTGGGGGATGGTAAATACTTACAGTAGAAGGGCTGGATCATATAAGTCTCTGTTTAACTTTATAAGAAACCATCAAAACGTTTTCCACAGTGGCGATACCACATTGCATTCCCACCAGTAATGTATGGGAGTTCCATTTGCTCCACATCCTTACCAGTACTTGGTGTTGCCAGTTACATCTTATTTTTAGCCATTCTACTAGGTATATAATGGTATCTCACAGCTTCTGCCCATTTTTAAAAATACAGAAATAATTCATATACCATAAAATTCACCATTTTGAAGTGCACAACTTAGTGGGATTTTTTTTAGCATATTCATAAAGCTGTGCAACTGTCACCACTAATTTCAGAGCACATTAATCACATCATAAAGGAACTATCTACGCATTACTGGTTACTCCCCACTCTCCCCTTCCCAGCATCCCCTGAAACCACTAATACAATTTCTGTGCCTATTTGTCTATTCTGATATTCCATATAAATAGAATCATATGTAGGTGGTCTTCTGTGACTGGCTTTTTTCACTTAGCATTAAAATTTTAATGTTCATTCATGTCGCAGCACATATGGATACTTCATTTCCTTGTCTAGCTGGGTAACATTCCATTATATGACTATAACATATTTTGTTTATTCATTCATTGGTTGATGGGGGTCTGGGATGTTTCCACTTTTTGGCTATTATGAATAATACTGCTATTACCACTCAGGTACAACGCCACTCAGGTACAACGCTTTGTGTGGATATATTTTTTCAATTCTTTTGGACAGAATTCTTTAGTAGTAGAATTTCTAAGCCATATGAAAACTCTATGTTGACCTTTATGAGGAATTGACAAAATGGAAGCGACAAGTGGTAAGACTAGACATCCTTGTCTGTTCCTGATCTTGCAAGGAAAGCTTTCAGTCTTTCACCATTAAGTATAATAACTGTGGGCTTTCTTATAGTGACTGCACCATTTTACATTCCCATCAGAAATGCATAAGGCTTCCAATTTCTCGACATCCTTGCTGAAACTGGTTGTTTACCTTTTTGACTCTAACAATACTAGTAGGCATGAAGTGGTGTTTCACGGTGGCTTTGATTTGTACTTTCCTAATGACTAATGATGTTGAACATTTTTTTCGTGTGCTTATTGGCTATTTGCATATCTCCTTTGATGAAATGTCTATTTAAATTATTTTCCAATTTTTAAATTGTGTTACTTGTCTTTATATTGTTGAGTTGTAAGGGTTTTTTTGTGTGTATACTGGAGGCTAATTTTTTATCAGATATAACATTTGCAAACATTTTCCCCCATTCTGCAGTTTTTTTTTTCAGTGTCTTGATGGTGTCCTTTAACAATCAAGTTTTTAATTCTGATGATGTCCAATTTACTTTTTTTTCTTTTGTTGCTTGTGCTTTTGGTATCATATCTAAGAAATCATTGCCTAATCCAGTGTCACAAAAATTTGTGCCTATATTTTCTTCTAAGTGTTTTATAGTTTTTGCTCTTATAATCCAATTTTAGCTAATTTTTGCTTGTGAGATGAGGAAAAGATTCAATTTTATTCTTTTGCATGTGGTTAGTCAGTTGTTCCGGCACCATTTGTTGAAAAGACTATTTTCTACTTATTGGATTATCTTGGCACCTTTGTCGAAAATCATTGCCCATCAGTTTATGGGTTTATTTCTGGACTCTCATCTATATCATTTATCTGTAGCCTATCCTTATACAAGTCTCACGAAATCATAATTGCTGTAGCTTTATAGCAAGTTTTTGAATTGGGAAGTGTGAATCCTACATCTTTGTTCTTCCATTTCAATATCATTTTGGCTCTTGACTCCCTTTCATTTTCACATGAATTTTAGAATAAACTTGTCCATTTATGCAAATAAGCCATCTGAGATTTTGATAGGGATTGCACTGAATCTGTAGATCAATTTGGGGAGAGTTGACGTCTTAACAATATTAAGTCTCCAATCTATGATTACAGGATGTCTTTCCATTTATTTAGATCTTCTTTAATTCCTTTCAACAACACTTTATAGTTTTCGAGGTAGGAGTGTTGCACTTCTTTCGTGAAGTTTATGTCTAAGAATTTTATTCATTGTAATGCTATTATAAATAAAATAGTTTCCCTAATTTTATTTTCAATTTATTGCTGGTGTATAGGAATACACTTAAGTTTTGTAGATTTATCTGATATCTTGCAAACTGCTGAACTCATGTATTAGTGCTAATGATTTTTGTTTGGTGTAGTATGTCATCTGCAAATAGAGACTGTTACTTCATCCTTGTCAATCTGGATATTGTTCATTTCTTCTTTGCCTAGTTGTCCTGACTGAAACTTCCAGTGCAATGTTGAATCAAAGTGGTAAGACTAGACATTCTTGCCTGTTCTTGATCTTATAAGGAAAGCTTTCAGTTTTTCTTGACTAAGTATGATAACCATGGGTTTTTCATGAATGCCTTTTGTCATGTTAAGGAAGCTCCCTTCTATTCCTAATTTTCTGAGTTTCTAACATAAAAGGTTACGAGTTTTGGTAAGCAAAATGCCATAATGCTTTCCAATCTAAGTTTATCTTTTTTTTTTTTTTCTTCCTGTGAAACCCTCCCCTGGTTGCTCCAATTTTATTTTATTTCGAGACAGGTTCTCACTCTGTTGCCCAGGCTGGAGTGCAGTGGCACAATCATGGCTCCCTGCAGCCTTGACCTCCTGGGCTCAAGCCATCCGCCCACCTCAACCTCCTGAATAACTGGGACTGCAGGCGTCCACCATCATGATGGGCTAATTTTTAATTTTTTAAATACAGACAGGGTCGCATTATGCTGCCCAGGCTAGATTCAAATACCTGGGCTCAAGCAATCCTCCTGCCTTGGCCTCTCAAAGTGCTGAGATTACAGATGTGAATCACTGTGCCTGGCCTCTAAATTTTTAAATTAGATCCCAGAATTATGAAAAATCTAATCTGTAATCTTATGTCATCTTACTGGCTGCTCAGTGAAGGAACTGATTCTTCATGCCCCCTACCCCATCTCTATGATGTCACTCAACAGTGTCTTTTGCAGAGGAAAAGTTCATAGTTTTGAAGAAATCTAATATATCAGGATTTTATTTTACAAATTATGCTTTTTGGTTTCATGTCTAAGAACTCTACCAATACCTCAACTATAGAGATTCTCTATGTTCTTCTAAGAGTTTTATAGTTATGTATTTTTCATTTCAATCTAGACCCATATTTAGTTAAGTTTCTGTATAAGGTGTGAGGTTTAGGTTGACATTAATTTTTGGTTGCATGTCCAGTTGTTCCAACAGTATTTGTTGGAAAGTCTATCTTTCCTCTATTGAATTATCTTTCTATCTTTGTTTAAAATCAATTGGCCATATTTGTCTGAGTTTACTTATAGGCTCTGTATTCTTTGCCATTTACCTATGAATAGATCCCTTTACCCATACCACACTGTACTGATTACTCTAGATTTTAGCAGTGTTAAAATTGAATAGTGTAAATCCTCTCATTTTTTTTATTTTTCAAAAATACTTTGACTATTTTAATTGTTTTGCCTTTCTGTATAAATTTTATAAATAGCATATGTGTATCTGCCAAAAAATCCTGACAGGGTTTTGATTGGAATGGAATCAAATCTATAGATCAGTTTGCTGACAATTTGTGTCCTAACTATATTGAGTGCTCTAATCCATGGATATAGTCTGTCTCTGCATTTACCTAGAACTTTTTTATTCACAATAATTTTGTAATTCTCAGTATATAGAGTCTGTATAAGCTTTGTTAGATAGAGACCTAAGTATTTCATATTTTGAAACTATTTTAAATGGTGTTACCTTTCAAATTTCAGTTTCTAACTTTTCATTGATAATACATAGAAATTTAATATATTTTTGTAAATTAACCTTTTATCTTTACTGAACTCTCAAAGAACCTTTTTTCTGAATTCACTACTCTTTATTTTTCATAGACCAATGTGCCTTTGAATGGGGACAGTTAAATTTCTTTCTCTCCAATTTGTGTGCCTTTTTGTATTTTGCTTAACTTATTGCACTGTTTAGTATTCTCAGTATAATGTTAAATAGGAGTGGTGAGAGTGGACATCCTTGACTTCTTCCTGATCTTGGGGAAAAGTTGCTTTCAGTTTTTCTTTTTCATGTGGTCAGCAGTGTTTTTTTTTTTTTTTTTTTTTTGGATGCCCGTTATCAATTAATAAAGTGTGTTTTCTAGTCCCCAGTTTGATGAGAGTTTTCATTTTAAATAAATGCTGGTCTTCCTGCGTTTTTCACACAAATTTATATATTTAGGTGTTTTTTCTTCTTTAGTCTATTATATGATGGATTTAAAAAAAATATTTTTATATGTTGAACCAGGCTTACATTCCTGGGATTAACCCTATTTGATCATGTTGTATTATTACTATTTTTTTATATTGCTTAAGTTGATTTGCTAACATTTTGTTAAGGATTTTTACTATGTTCATGATGTATATTTGTCGGTAGTTTTCTTTAACTGTCTTCGTCTGGCTTTAGTATGAGAGTAATTCTAGCTTCATAAAAGAGTCTGGAAGCTTCCTCTTTTTTTTTTTTCTGGAAAAGATTGTTTAGCATTGGACATGTTTTTCTTCAAATACTTGGCTGAATTTATCAGGAATCTAGACCTGTATTTTTCTTTGAAGAAAATTTTGAACTAGGAATTTAATTTTTAATAGATAGAATACTAGTCAAGTTATCTATTTCTTCTTGGGTGGGTGAGTTAAGGTAGTTTGGGGCTTCAAAAGAAATTGTCCATATCATTTAAATTGTCAAGTTTATGTGCATAGAATTATTTGTGGTATTTATCTAATACTCTTTTAATGTTTGTAGTTCTGTTGTGATAGTCCATCTTTCATTCCTGACTTTGGGAACTTATGTCTTCTGTCTTTTTTCTTTGCCAATATTATTAAAAATTTATCAATTTTATAGAACTTCAATTTTTTCTATTAGTTTCTTGTTTCACTTTCATTAATTTTTTATCTTTCTTATTTTTTGTTTTGATTTTATTTTGCTCTTCTTTTTTGAATTTCAAATGGTAGAGGCATAGACTATTGACTTGGGACTTTTCTTATTTTCTAACACAAGCACTAAAATGCTCTGTTTATTTCTTCTATTTTTGTTTCTCTGTTTTCCTTTCCTGCTTTTTTTGGATTATTGAAATGTCTTCCATATGCCATTTTAAATTTAGCTATTACACTTTTTATCATCTCTGTATAATTTCTTTTTTTTTTTTTTTTCGAGACGGAGTCTCGCTCTGTCTCCCGGGCTGGAGTGCAGTGGCCGGATCTCAGCTCACTGCAAACTCCGCCTCCCGGGTTTACGCCATTCTCCTGCCTCAGCCTCCCGAGTAGCTGGGACTACAGGCGCCCGCCACCTCGCCCGGCTAGTTTTTTGTATTTTTTGGTAGAGACGGGGTTTCACCATGTTAGCCAGGATGGTCTCGATCTCCTGACCTCGTGATCCGCCCGTCTCGGCCTCCCAAAGTGCTGGGATTACAGGCTTGAGCCACCGCGCCCGGCCAAAAAAGTGTATAATTTCTTAGTGGTTGCTTGAGAGGTTAAAAAGTGAACACTTCTCCTTTTTTTTTTCTTTAAAAAAACGAGATACATGTGCAGAATGTGGAGATTTGTTACATAGGTATACGGAGCACTTCACTTTTTATAAGCTACTCAGAATTAATGTTTTCCCACTTCAAGTAGGATGTATAAACCTTACCATCATAAAGAACATGTTACTCCATTTATGTTGTAGTTTTCATATGTGCTACTTCTTTATACACTGAAAATGTCATAAACATATTAAAATTTTTGCTTTCAACTTTCATATCTATTTTAAAGAACTTAAAAGGAGAAATATCTATTCCATTTACCCATATGTTTACCACTTCTGTTGTTCTTTCCCCATTCCTGGTCTTTTATATTTCCTTCTGGGATCAGTTTCTTTCAGTCTGAAGAACTTCCTTTAGCATTTCTTTAAGAGCTGGTCTTCTGCAGACAAACTATTTTAGTATTCCTTCACCTCAGAATATCATCACTTCACCTTTATTTCTAAAAATATCACTCAATATCAAATGCTGGGTTGACAATTCTCTATTTTTTAGCACTTTAAATGTGTTGTTCCACTGTCTTCCAGCTTCCCTGAGAAGTCTGCAGCCATTCAAATCATTTTTCTTCTGTATGCAATGCCGTGTTTCTCTCTGGCTGCTTTCAGAATGCTTTCTTTGTCATTAATTTTCGGCATTTTGATTTTGATGTATCTGACTATGAATTTCTTAAATTTCACTCCGTTCTGTGTTTGCTGAACTTCTTGAATCTATTCTTTTATCTTTTTAACCAAATTTGAGGAGTGAGCCTTTATAATTCTTTTCCTTTGCCACATTCTTTATCAACTCGTTGTGGGATTCCGATGGCATAAATACTAGACCTTTTGACACTGTTCTATAGATCTCTGTAAATCTGTTCACCCTTTCTTCCCCCAATCTCATTTCTCACTGCTATTTAGATTTAATACTTCTATTGATCTATCTGTAAGTTCACCAACTCTTTCTTCTGTCATCTTCATTGGCTATTAAGCCCATTAAGTAAATCTTTTGATTGGTTTATTAGCTTAATATTTCTATTTGCTTTTAAAAATCTTTTCTCTATTTTATCTACTGAAATTTTCTAACTTTCATTTTTAGAAGATTATTCACCTCAGACCAGCCAGGGTAACATGATTCACCATTACCTTTGGGGACATGTTTGCAAGAGATGCTTTCATGTCCAAGTCTGGAAATCCCAGCATCTGCCTCGTCTTCAGGTTGCTGTGCGTTGTCTTTTTTCTTTCCAAATGTTGAGATTGTTTTGGTTCTTTGTACCCTGGATGAGATTGCTTTGGTTCTTTGTTCCCTGGACTTTTTGAATGTTATCTTAGACACTCTTGCTTTTATTAAATTATATGAAGGATGCTATTTATTTATTTCTTTGTTTTAGCAGGCATCCAGCTAGGTTTTGTTCAGGCAACATGTTTCTACCTGCCTCTTCTGAGCTCTTGTTTCAATGGTAGTCCAGTTTTCAAAGCCTTTGCAGCGCCATTTTTATCACCATGGCATGTGAATGCCATGCGGTGCCAGTTTGAGGATGGAACAGTGGTCTACAATTCATTTCAGTTCTTAAAGTTTTTGGTATGTTGTTTGAAATCAGATTCAGTTATGCATAGCTCAGGGTAAGCACAGGAGTTTATACAAAATGTTTTGGTACTATTCTCTCAAGTCTTCTTTCTGTGATCTCCCAGATACTAACTGGGCCACAGGAACCCTCCTTCCTGGCTTTTGAACTTAAAAGCTGTTACTTAATTTCTTCTCTTTGCCATTCTTTTCCCACAATATGTCTGCTTCTGGGGCTAAGTGCAGGGTAATATATAGAGAAAAAGAGCAGTGCCCATTCTCCTTACGCCCTTGGTATCAGTCTCTCTGGTGTGAAAGAGGTTCTCCCTTCCAACTGAGTTTCAAGCAGTTGTCAAGCTTCTGTTGCCACCACTACCACCACCACTGTGTAATTGCCCTGGGGGCTGGGCTGAAATAAAATTAAAAAAAATAAATAAACAAATGGTATTTTCCTTACTATTTCTTATCCAAAGGACCTCCTCTTTTCCACTCCTTGGACCAGAAATAGAGATACTTTTAGAATCCTTCCTGTTTGCTCTCCATATGCAGTTCTGGATCTCAGGATGCCTTTGACTCTGGGTCAGAAGGTACTACAGGGAGGAAATATAGGGATCTCATCACTAACCTAGTGGTGCTCAGAGTCTAGTTTTCTGCCCTGACCTGCCTGCTACCATTTAATTTTCAGAGTACTACTGCTTTGAGCATTTTCTTCAGGGCTTTTAGTTTTGTTGAGTGGGAGAGACAGAGTGGAATGTGCCACTTTTGAACAAAACTTGAACTCTGTTCCTTATTTGCGAATTTGTGAAAGGGAAAAAATCTTTTGAGGCTTTAGTTAAGAAAGCTCTAGTGCTTTTTAAAATTACGTAGAGTGTTAATTAAGCACATGGGCTCTGGAGCCCATACATGGGTTCAGATCTTGATTTTACAACTGTCTATGTGTATAGCTTTTGGCAAGTTACTTGATCTCTTTGACTCCAAGAGACATCTTTGAATAGAAGCTATTTCATAGGGCCCAGTGCAGGTGGCTCATGTCTGTAACCCTAGCACTTCGGGAAGCCAAGGTGGACAGATGGCTTGAGCTCAGGAGTTCAAGACCAGCCTGGGTGATATGGTGAAGACCTGTCTGCCAAAAATACAAAAACTAGTTGGGTGTGGTGGTGTCATGTGTCTGTGGTCCCAGCTACTCACAAGGCTGAGGGAGGAGGATTGCTTGAGCCTGGGAGACAGAGGTCACAGTGAGCTATAATTGTGCCACTGTACTCCAGCCTGGGAGCCTGGGTGACAGACTGAGACTCCATCTCAAAAAAAAAAAAAAAAAAAAAAGCTATTTCTTAGGGTTTTACTTTATGAATATATATATATAGTTTTGTTTTATTTGTTTGTTTGAGACATAGTCTCACTTCGTCACCCAGGCTGGAGTGTAGTGGCTGGAACATGGCTCACTGCAATGAGTTAATATTTGTAAAGCATTAGAACCATGCTTGGCACACAGCGAGTGATATCTAAGTGTTTGTTATATAAACTGATGCTCATTGGCCCTATAGATAATAAACGTCTTTGAAGAAATAATTGATTCTTCTGCATATCTTAGTTTTCTTGGTTTCCAACTTATCGTCTGGTTTGTAGAAGGCCACAGAGTAGAGTTAAAAGGCCATGGGCATTGCAATCAGGATGATCTGATTTTAAATCAGATCTACAATATGTAGCTTAATGTCAGTCACACATGCAGAGCAAAGTAAATGTTCCCTCCCCTTTAATTTAAAAGAAAATGTACAATGCCTGAAGCCCATTATTCTTGATTATTACCTTAGTCCTCCTTCCTCATTCATTCATCCATCAATTTGTTCTTTCATGCGCTTAGTCATTAGTTCACTCATTTATTCATTTACTCAAAATAGTTATGAAGTACTTACTTTGTGCCAGGCCATGTGCTGGGTGCTGGGAAAGTAATAGTGAGCAAAATAGACATGATTCCTGACATCATGGAGCTTACATTAATCAAAGAATCACCTAAATGTAAAATCACAAATATGATGGGTACATTGAAGAAAAAGTACATGGTATATCTTAGTCTGTTTTGTGCTACTACAACAGAATACCCCGGACTGAGTAATTTATAAGGAACAGAAATTTGTTTCTCACAGTTCTGGAGGCTGGGAAGTCAAAGTTTGAAGGACCTGCATCTGGTGAGGGCTTTCTGATTGTGTTGTCCCATGGCAGAAGGCTGAATAAGGAAGAGTGACAAAAGAGGGCAGAACTCATCCTTTTGTGAGAAACCCACTCCCGGAGTAAGGGGTACTGCCAACCTATCAAAGATGAAAATCAGAAAGCTTTTTTGGCATCAACATCTAGAAAGATGATTGATGTAATATACACTGTGTAATGTTTTCCCCATACTTTCTGGGTATATTTTGTTTGTTTGGAGAAATTATCTTCCTCTGGAAGCTAACATAAAAAACTACAGGGACGAATTTCTGTAGGAAGAAGGAAACAGACCCACTAAGAGAGGGACAAATGGAAGAGGGAGGGGGGTCCCCTACAAATATTTGAAGCTCTGGATGTTATCAGTCTTGAAACTATTTCCACTCCTCCCTTTTCCATGGTTTGGGCTTCCTGGGCTAAGTTGCTCTTGGTGCTTAAGTCAATTTGCAGCTGGAAGAGTCTTGTCTCATACGTTCCTTTGGGAAGTTCTCAGTGACCAAGTTTTGCTTTGTGTGCTAATTAATTTAACCCAAGGATAAGCTGAGGTCACTCTGCCCTTTGGATATATATAAAATCTGGCACAAATTCCCATCTCACCTGCAGAGGGAAAGGGCAGTGTTTCTTCCTTGGAATTCATGTTTGTGTTGTGGGGGACAGGAGCTAGAGGAGGGGGAGGGAGGTGGTGTGTGAAAATTCTCTGTCGAATTAGTGGCATTAGTGGACTTTAAAACATATTCAGTTCTCACATCTGGCTCCTGTTCTCTTTCTCTGCCTCTCAGATTAGGAATATAGCCCTCTTACCTTGCTTACCCCAAGCTGTTCTCACCAGGCTTTGGTGGGTTGAGCAGATTTTGCTCTAAGCCTGAGTGGCAGAGATGCTGATGTTTTGAAATTGCAAACACCTTAAAAGTACATATTAGACATCAAATCTTTTAAAAACATGCCAGACTTTCTCAATCATTACTCTTCGCTGAATGCTCTGCCTTCCACCCTGGTGTTCTCACCTTATCCTTGCTGCTCTGTCCAGTTCTAAATTCCCATTAACTTTCTATGCAAAAAGTTTGGCTGTCTTCTTAATTCATTGTTGCCTTATAGAACCTTCCACCCAAAGCAGCCCAGAGACATGAACCACTTACATATACAGTGCACTCCATGAGCAAAACTCTTTACCAGCTATTAAATGACAGAGTTTCTTTTTTCACTCTACTCTACTATTTGTTTTTACCTCTTTAACATCTTTACTTTTTATCCTGAATTTTTATCCCCCTTCCAAAGGCAGCAAAACCACTACCAAACCTTGGCATTGATTCCTAATGGTGTGCTTTGGTTTTGTTGAGTAAATGGCTTTGAAAGAAGCATTTTCACTCATCTACTGAGATCTGGGGAGAGGCCCCAACACCCCCGCCTCAACTCGGTAATTCTAAGGTACCAAACTGGCACCAGCTCTGAGCAGTCTCTTTTGTGTCATGCAACCCTTCCCTTTTCCTCCCTTCCCCCATGGCCAATAAGAGCTTTGGCAAAAGAAAGAGGGGCGGGGGGGGGGAAAAAAAACGCTGACTGGATTCCAGCTCTTCTCTTGCCTTTTTCTCCCAGGTCTCATGTTACTTGAATGAGGGCCTCTCTGCTGATTAAACCTTCTGTGTTCAGCTATTTAAGCTGACAGCTTCCCTTTCTTCTCCTGCCATGAGAAAGCTTTCGGGGCTTAGGCAGGCTACTTCTCCCCTGGCATGGAGGTGGGACAATGGCCCAATCAGGTGGACTCAGAGGTATAGGATGACTCAGCCCCTAGCCCCACAGTGTCTGGTCCAGGCACCGCTGTCCCTCTGCAATCTACTCAGACACCTTCTCCGAGGAAACACCAATATGGGTGGATGATCTTTTCTCCTTAACACAGCCTTCTTCCCCCTTAAACACAGGTGAAGGAAATGCAGAAAGGGCACAACAGTGAGATGTGCCTTCCACAACACAAATCCATGGCTTCATAAATATCAATAGTAGAGGGGATTTTCCTAACAGCTATAGTCCCAAGAAGAATGCTTGTAGACGACAGAATAAGACTGTAAATGCCCCCTTCACCTTTACTTCTTCCCTTTAAATTGAAAACTCTGAAATATAAGCATTTTGCATTATTTTTACATTTCCTAGTTCATACATTTCACATGCCAGACCCTAAAAAACATTGAATTCGATATAAGAGGTGACAAAATGTCAGGTGTCACTAAAAATGTTAATCATAGTAACCATCATTATTAATAAATGTAATAATTATAAACATTATTACTATTTAATGAACACTTACTTATGCTCCAGGTACCGTGTTAAGTGCTTCATGTTGAACGTCTCATTGAGTCCTCCCAGTAATTCTACGATTTAGATTTGTGCATTCTCTCCAGTTTATGGAGACAGAGAAGTTAAGCCATTTAAACCCAGAAAATTTGTGGTGGAGCCAGAATTTGAATGCAGACCACCTCTGGACTCTGTTCTGAGTCACATAATGTATTCATGCATGTCGTGAATGTATTAGGAGAGTAGTATTGACTCCTTGGTTGCTATTTTGCAGTTGTTAAGGAAAAGTTCATATTTATGCAAGAAAAGGCAAAGAGAAATTTTCTTCTTTGTATGATATTTGTTTTGTGTTTTCCTGCAACCACATCAGGCTTCTTTGTATGGTATTAGCTCATGCCATGCTGACGCCAGGTACATTTATGGAGTTCAGATGCTCTGAGAGGTATCTTTGAAGCAAAACTGGAATCTTTTTTTTTTTTTTTTTTTTTTTTTTTGAGGCGGAGTCTCGCTCTGTCGCCCAGACTGGAGTGCAGTGGCCGGATCTCAGCTCACTGCAAGCTCCGCCTCCCGGGTTTATGCCATTCTCCTGCCTCAGCCTCCCGAGTAGCTGGGACTACAGGCGCCCGCCACCTCGCCCGGCTAGTTTTTGTATTTTTAGTAGAGACGGGGTTTCACCGTGTTAGCCAGGATGGTCTCGATCTCCTGACCTCGTGATCCGCCCGTCTCGGCCTCCCAAAGTGCTGGGATTACAGGCTTGAGCCACCGCGCCCGGCCAAAACTGGAATCTTAATGTCTCCTTGTCTCATCTTTAATACTGTGTAAGTGTTTTAAGGAACAGGAAAGCCAGAGCTTTGTTGTATAATGCAGAAACGTGAAGCAGAGGGCTATAGAAAGATTCAGAAGCTGGATTTTTTAAGGAAACCGAAGGCTTGCCAATTCCTCATTGTAGAGGGAAAATTTGTAACTCTCTCATCTGGCCAACATCAAACAATTCAATTTAGGGAGATTTACACCTTAACATAAAAATCTTTCAATCCATGAACATAGAACAGATTTCTCCATTTATTTAGGTCTTCTTTAATGTTTCTAAACAATGTTTTGTAGTTTTTAATATATGTCTTGCACACCTCTTGTCAGATTTATCTACAAGTATTTAATCTTTTCAATGCTGTTGTAAATGATGTTGCTTTTAAATTTTAATTTCTGATGATTTGTTGTTAGTAAAGAGAAATAAAAATGATTTTTTACATATAGTCTTATATCCTACAAGCTTGCTGAATTCATTTATTTGTTCTTTTAGCTTTTTGATGGATTTTATTATATTTTCTCTATGGACTCCCATGTCATCTGTGGATAAAGACAGTTTTACTCCTCCCTTTTCAATCTGGAAGCCTTTTATTTCTTTTTCATGCCTTATTGACAGCTTGACTATGCAGTACAATGTTGAACAGAAGTGGTAAGAGTAGACATTTTGTCTTATACCTAGTATTAGAAGGAAAGTAGTCAGTCTTTCACTCTTAAGTGTGAGGTTTACTGTAAGTTTTCCATGGAACTTCTTTATTAGGTTGAGGAAGTTCCTTTGTATTTCTAGTTTGCTGAGAGTTTTATCAGGAAGGGATGTGGATGTGTGGTTTTGTCAATTTTTTTGTGTCTTTAAGATGATTATATATTTTTGTTGTTAATATAATGAATTATATTGACTAATTTTTAAGTGGTAAACCAATCTTGCATTCCCATAATAAATTCCACATAGTCAAGAGTTATTATTATTTTTATATGTTATTTGAGTCAATTTGCTAAAATTTAATGAGAATTTTTACATCTGTATTCATGAAAGATTTTTCTCCGCAGTTCTCTCATCTCTTATTATTCTTGTCTGGATTTAGTATCAGGGCAATGTTAGCCTCATAAAAGAAGTTGGGAAGAATTCTATCTTCCTATAATTCCTCTGAGAATTTGTGTAGAGTTGGTATTATTTTTTTCATTATAGACTTTAGTAAAATTTCCCAATAAAGTCATCTGGGCCTGGAGGGTTTTTTGTTTGAAGGTTGTTAGCTATAAACTTAATTTCGTTTATAGATATAGGCCTATTCAGGATATCTATTTCTTCTTTGTGAGTTTTGTTAGTTTAGGTCTTTCAAGGAATTTGCCTATTTCATGTAAGTTGTTAAAAAAAATTGGCATACAATTATTTATAATATTATTATAATATCCCCTTATAATTCTCTTAATGTCTGTATACTTAATAGTGATATGATCCATAGACCTTTTTATACCTGCTACTAGTAATTTGTGTCTTCTTTTTTTTCCTGATTAGTTGGGCTAGAGATTTATCAGTTTTATTGATCTTCCCAAAGAACTACCTTTTGGTTTCATTAATTTTTCTCTTTATAAAAATTAAACTGATTTCCATTCTAATCTTTATTATTTTCTTTATTTTCCTTTACTTTGGGTTTCATTTGTAATTATCTTTCTGGTTTCATAGAGTGAAAGGTAAGGTCATTGATTTGAGACCTTTTTTCTGCTCTAATATAGCCATTTGGGGCTATAGATTTCTTTCTAAGTAATGCTTTAGTAGTATTCCTATGCATGCTTTTATTCTCATTAGTTTCAAAATAATTTGTAATATACCTTTCAATTTTTTTAATCCATGAATTATTTAAAAATGAATTTGTTTCCAAATGTTTGGGGGTTTTCTATATATCATTGTGATATTAATGTTTTATTTAACTCTATTGGAGTCTGGGAACATACTTTGTATGACTTAAATCCTTTAAAATTTATGTATTTGTTTTATGGCTCACAATAGGATCTGTCTTGGTAAATGTTCTGTGTGAAGTTGAAAAGAATGTGTGTATTCTGAAAAATCAGCCATATTTCTTTGAATATATTTTCTCTCTGTAATCCTTCAAGCACTCCAATCACACATACATGACACTGCTTGAAGTTGCCCCACAGCTCACTAATGCTCTGTTCATCTTTCCCTTATTCTTTGTTTCTTTCTCTTTTCCATTTTGGGTAGTTTCTGTTTTTATGCCTTTAAATTTACTAATCTTTTCTTTTGCAATGTCTAATCCTATTCAGTGTATTTTTTTCTCTTATACATTGTAGTTTTTATTTCTCTAAATTCAATATGGATGCATTTTTATGTCCTCCATATTTCTACTTAGTATGTATAATCTGTCCTCTAGTTCTTGTTTTATGTCTAGATTATAATTATAATAATTTTAATGTACCTTTCCATTAGGGTCAATTCTGTGTTGGCTTCAACAGACTGATTTTTCTCCTTCTTATGGAATCTATTTTCCAATTTCTTTGCAAGCCTGGCAAGTTTTGATTGGATGCCAGATATTTGCCAGGTACTATGCTGAATACTGCAGGGTAATTCTCTGCAGATGGACTGAATGTACTCTATGTAACTCTTTCCTCTTTGGTGCTCTGTCCTATGAACTCTAGCTGTCTTGCTCTTTTTGGACTCTCGTGTCCTTATCCTCAATCAGTAACTCAACCCAGCTCTACCTGGGCTTCCCTTCTTGTGCCCTGGGCTGGAAATTCTCTCAATGGAGTAAGCCTGGATAACTCTGGTGCTCCCCTCATTTGTTTCTTCCTCCCAGGGACCACTGTCCTTTGTTGACCAATGAATGGCCAATGTCTTGAAAACCATTGTTTTACATATTTTGTGTGAATTTTCTCTGTTTAGGAAGCAAGGGTCTCTGTTGCTGCATCTTGGCTGGAAATAAAAGCCTTGAAGTTTGCTTTTTAATAATGACTGATAATAACAGGAAGGGTTACTAATTTGTGTGGTCCCTTTGGGGTTTGGATATCTCTTGGGATGACTTAGCAGAGTAAGGGAGGGCATATTCATTATATATTTACTACAAAAGATAGCATTTCACTGTAAGAATGTTCTAATTTTAAAGTGCAAGGTGTGTGAGTGCAGCAGTAAAGTGTTTAAACACTGATCAAGGAATCTTTCAGAAATCTGAGTTAGACTTGACACAATGTCAGTGAAAGTATTCACAGTACACTGGGCAATTACTCATGACAGCCCATTTGTTGGGCTAATGGAACAAATAATGATTCTGTAAAGTTTCAGAACAGATGGACAGTTATTTCTGTTTCTACAAAGTCGATGCACAATATAAGAGTAAACTCATTGTCTCCTAACCAGGGGATTTTGTTAATGATATGGGAAAACTCACTCTTTATAAAGAACAGTAGTTCGCCTGTTATTAACTTTGAGGGTCTAGAAAATTCCCAGGCAAACAGTAGTCATTTTAATATATATTTATCAAATAAATGAGTATTTTCTATCAATTACAATAATAGCAAACTGGTAGCTTGTGATTCGTAGTCTTCCTATCCACAAAGCATTTTAGAAAACCAGGTGAGTTCACATATAACCCAGATCTCCCATTTCTCTTTGATGAGGAACGCTCCTTGCTAACATACTTGGCCCCTCTCATTCATTTACATTAGCTGCATGGCCTGTGTATAATTTTGAGTTTGCAAGCCCCTCCTCAATACTTCATTATTCCTATTTTTTTACATTGAAATTTCCTCCTTCATAAAGATAATACTTAGAATACTGTGAGTAGTAACAACACATCATTAAAGCAGAATTACTCTAAGAAGCACTTTATTTTTTATTTATTTGTATCTTGTGGTGGTTTGAAATAATGGCCACGGAATCTTTGACACTCCTCCCAGTGAAAGAGAGTATCTATGTCCCTTCCCGTTTTTCCTCCCTCCCTTTGAATCTGGAAAGGTTTGTCAGTCAATTAGATACAACAGAATGTGGCAGAAGTAACACTGTGTGACTGTGTAGTCTAGGTAACAAAAGGTAATGCTGAGATGCCCACTTTTGGAGTCTAGAACTATTATTTATTTATTTATTTATTTGAGGCAGAGTCTAGCTCTGTTGACCAGGCTGGCATGCGGTGGCGCGATCTTGGCTCATTGCAACTTCTACCTCCCCGTTCAAGCGATTCTCCTGCCTCAGCCTCCTGAGTAGCTGAGACTACAGGCGTGTGCCACCATGCCTGGCTAATTTTGTATTTTTAGTAGAGATAGGGTTTTTGCATGTTGGCCAGGTTAGTCTCAAACTCCTGACCTCAGGTGATCCACCTGCCTCGGCCTCCCAAAGTGCTGGGATTGCAGGCCTAAGCCACTGTTCCCAGCCTAGAGCTACCATTTAACCTGAGGCTGCCAAATATATGTAGGGGAAGCCCAAGCCACATGGAGTGGAGACCGTGGTCAACAGCACCACCTGAGGATCCAGCCAGCAGCCACTATGAATTTCCAGAAAGGAGTAAAGATGCCCTGAGATTTCAGTCTGCAGCCATCATGTCATCCTCAGACATCAAGAACTCCAAGCAGAGGCCCCAACATTTTGGAGCAGAAACAAACCATTCCCTCTGTGCTCTGTCTGGATATCGACGTGCAGAATAAGTAAATATATTTTAAAAATTGCTTTGGGCTGATAAGTTATAGGGTAGCTCTTCAGATAGCAATAGTAACTTGAACATAACTGGATTAGTCAGGATTCTCTAAAGGGCCAGACCCAATAAGATAGATTTGTATATAAAGGGGAGTTTATTAAGGAGAATTGACTCACATGATCACAAGGTGAAGTCCCACAATAGGCTGTCTGCAAGCTGAGGAGCAAGGAAGCCAGTCTGAGTCCTGAAACCTCAAAAGGAGGGAAGCCAACAGTGCGGCCTTCAGTCTGTGGTGGAAAGTCCAACAGTCCAAAAGCTGAAGAACTTGGAGTTCCACGGTCCAGGGCAGGAAGCATTCAGGAAGGGAGAAAGATGAAAGCTAGAAGACTCTGTCAGTCTAGTCCTTCAACATTCCTCTGCCTGCTTTTATCCTAGTCACACTGGCAGCTAATTAGATGGTGCCCACCCAGATTGAGGGTGGGTCTGCCTCTCCCAGTCCACTGACTCAAATGTTAATCTCCTTTGGCACTCACAGACCCTCCCAAGGACAACACTTTGCATCCTTCAATCCAATCAAGTTGACACTCAGTTTTAGTGGTCACAATAACTATTTCAAATATTTGAAGTAGCCCTGTGCTAAAGAACAGATAAACTGCCTGAACCTGAGTATCTATCTATAAAATGGGAATGATAGCTTCTCTGAGATTAAAGGAACAAAAGTATGTAATATGCCAATCCCACAGATAGATTCTTGCTTTAAAAGACACATAGTCAGGCCAGGCGTGGTGGCTCATGCCTGTAATCCCAGCACTTTGGGAGACTGAGGCGGGTGGATGATCTGAGGTCAGGAATTTAAGACCAGCTTGGCCAATGTGGCGAAACTCCATCTCTACTGAAAATACAAAACTTAGCTGGGTGTGGTGGCATTCGCATGTAGTCCCAGCTACTCAGGAGGCTGAGACAGGAGAATCGCTTGAACCCAGGAGGCAGAGGCTGCGGTGAGCCAAGATTGCACCACTGCCCTCCAGCCTGGGCGACAGAGCAACAGAGCAAGATTCTGTCTTGGGAAAAACAAAAAACAAACAAACAAACAAAAGACCAAAGAAAGAAAGAAAGAAAAAAAAAAAAACACATTGTTAAAACAAGAATAATTTTCTCTGGATAAGGCTGCTACTACAATATAAATTTAGAAGGATTACTAGTACTAAAATGATTTTATCTTTTCCTGTTTGTCTTCCTCCACCCCCAAATTCTAACCATTTGTTGCCAGATGGAACTGATGTTGGAGAAATTATTTGGATTCTGGATGAAGAACCTGATTACGTGGAAGGCTCACTAAATAAAGGCAACTTTCTTGAAAATGACCAAAAAAACCATGATTTTTTTTTTAACCTTTCATCAGCTGCAACAGGGACTTTTAGGTTTTTCAGGTATTTGAAAAAGTCACTTAATTCTGGGAATCATAAATCTTTTGATACCTTAGATGCCTTAAAGTCTTTATTTTACCTAAATACAACCCCAACACATATGTAAGCTACATTTATCTTTCTTATTCTCTAGGGCCAAGTCCTTTCCTTTAGGTATGAGTTCCCTAATTGGGATTTCATATTACCTTTCTTGCATGAAACCATACTTACAGTGTATTGGCTATGATTTTTGACTTCAGCTTCTTTAAGATGAGTGAGAAATAAATGGAACTCAAGCAATTGAGTGCAGACCCCTTTTATATTTCTGCAGCCTTTTACTCCTCTTACTGATTCCTAATCAGATGGTCACTTTTAAAGTTACTCACCATGTATTGATTCTTTCTGAAGTATCTGCCTTAGTTTTGAACATCTATTCTCTTTTTACACATATTAGCTACACCTATGAATTGGTCATGGTAGCTCCCTCAAGGCCCTTACATTTTTGTGTATATATATATATATATATATAAAATAGTTAAATGCCATAAAAGGGTTATAAATAGTGTTCAGTGGGAAGAAGGAAAGAGTTAAAACTTTCTGCTCTAGAGCTGAAAAGTTGTCAACAAAGACATCTTGACACAAAAGGTCCTCAGCACGACCTGGAAGGGTTGCAGAATTGGAAAAAGTCAAGATATAGAGGTGGATGCTCTTTGCAGATGAGAAATACTGTGTAAAGGTGGAGGCAGCCAAGTTCAGGGCATGTTTAGCAAATGAGTATTCAAGTTTCCTGGGGATAAGATGTATCTATAGGGAGAGTGATTCCTACATCCCAGTTTTCCTAAGACACTCTGACTTTTGCCCGTTGTTCAAGAATCCCACTCTACTTGTATTTGTCCCAGATGAAAGTGTCCTGATCTGAACAATAAATTGTATGACCCCCTATCTACAGGGAATAGGAGGTAAGGATAAAATGCCAGGTAAGGATTTTCAATGTTAGGAAGCAACTGAGAGTCATGGAAGATTTGGGTAATTGAGAGAGTCAGGACTTAGTTTTAAAAGGATTACTTTGATGACACTGCAGATTATACAATGTGGGGGGAAGGAAAAAGGGGTAGAAGAGAAGAAATTGAAGTTTCTGGTAATAAACAATTCAGTAAAGCAGTCAGGAGAAAGGCAGGGATTGGGAAGATTCAAGTGAAGGCATGGAAAGGAGCAACAACAATTAGACTCTAATGTTGAAGCATCCACTCCATTCATAGGTGAGGTGAGCAAAAAATTGGCAGGCGATAGGATTTCCTGTTCTTTTCCTTGAGTCTCTTAGTGGCATGATTTAATGGTAATTCAGATCGCTCTTGGATAAAGGAAATAAGAAATCACTTTAGGTCTTATCACTCTTCTTACTTGGAGATGGACCTTGTAGGTATACACCACTTTGCTGTTAAGAATAAATGTCCTGACTGGACACAGTGGCTCACGCCTGTAACCCCAGCACTTTGGAAGGCTGAGGAGGGCAGATCACGAGGTCAGGAGTTTGAGACCAGCCTGGACAATATGGTGAAACCCGCCTGGACAATATAGTGAAACCTCGTCTCTACTAAAAATGCAAAAATTGCCAGGCATGGCGGCTGGCCCCTGCAGATCCAGCTACTCGGGAGGCTGAGACAGAAGAATCGCTTGAACCTGGGAGGCGGAGGTCGTAGTGAGCAGAGGTCTCACCACTGTACTCTAGCCTGGGCAACAGTGAGACTCCGTCTCAAAAAAAAAAAAAAAAAAAAAAAAGAAAAAGAAAAAGAAAAAGAAAAAGAAAAAAGTAATAAATTTCCTTAAGATTCTTTACCCCACTGGCATTGTGGAGGATGAGCAAATGTGAAGTAGTCTTGAGGCCTCACCTGTATTTTGCATTTACTTCCTGTCTTTAGCTCCTCAGTGGAAACTTGAAAAAAGGTGGGACATTCTTGTGTGTGTTGGGAAAGGGAAGAGGAGGAGACCAGAAAAAAAAAAAAGTTGATTTAGCAATACATGAATGGAGAAATAAAATGTGGTATATACCCACAGTGGAATAGTATTCAACCTTTAAAAAGAAGGAAATCTTGTCATCTGTGACAACATGGATGAACCTGGAGGACATTATGCTAAGTGAAATAAGTCAGTCATAGAAAGACAAATGCTATACTGCATGATCTCACCTATTTGTGGAATCTAAAAAAATTCAAGCTCAGAAGTAGAGAATAAAAGGTGTTTCCCAGATAGTTGTACAGCGATTCTAGATCCAATCCATCATAATCTCTACATTTATCCTGGTTAGGGCATCTATGGATTCCCCTCTTCAGGGCAATGAAACGCTGATACCAATGTGGTTAGTGTTGGATTCAGTTATTTTATCATTACCATGGTGATGACTGGCTGGGGTGGGGGAAAATTCAGGGGCTGTTTGTCAATGGGTAGGAAATTTCAGTTAGACAAGAAGAATCAGTTCAGGGGATCTATTGTACAACATGATGACTAGAATTACCAGCTACCTATTGTATACTTAAAAATTCCTAGGAGAGTAAATCTTAAATGCTCTCACCACAAAACAGATGAGTATATGAGGTAATACATATGTTAATTAATTTGAGTCAGCCACTCCACAATGTATCAAAATATCATGTTGTATACCACAAATATATATAGATTTTATTTGTCCATTAAAAAATATTAGAAAAACCGGGGGTGGGGGGGGGAGTTGCTGAACACTTGCAGAGATAATTGCTTTTTATCTTTTCCAAGGTAGAAAAATCACCTTTCCTCCCAGTCCTCTTTTGCAAAAGCCTTTGAGATTGTGTTTTCATCTTAGTATCTGGAAAAAGTTTGGGTAATACTAAGTTAGCTACACAGATGTGGGGCACTTTTTATAAAAGACACCTATGCAACCTCTCCCCTCCCTTAAGCCCTGCCTGTCCACCTTCAGCACACATTTTCATTGGTGCTTTTCAAACCTGTTAGTGAGACTCTGAAATGAAACAGAAACTTATTGGTGAGTTGACAGGAAGCTCTTTCCCTTTTTCCTCTCTAAGAAGCAGACTTTACAGAGGCTTTGTGTTCTTGTGGGTCTGGTTGCTGAGCCGGAGCTCACTTACACAGGTGTGCATTCTCTCTTCATCTTCCTTCCAGATCACAACGAGCTGACGTCAGGCTCTGCTTTGGCCAGCGTCTTTCCCTTCTCAGCCTGAGCAACGTTTTTTCAGGTGGTCTTCAAGCAGGTAGAAATCTGTCTGGATACAAGAAAACATGTGCTGGGGAACCATGTAAAAGGTTGACCCACTTATTGGAAACATGGATCCTAACTGTAATGATCAAAATGACTCTTAGCATCCACCTGTGAGAACAGGATCATCAACTACTGTGAAACACAGCCAAGAAGGCGCTCATTGTCCCAACAAATATTTAACCACCTCATCTATGTCAAGGACTATTTCAGATCCTGGAGATATTACTGCCTCATGGAGTTTACATCCTAATGGAGGGGAGATAGAGAGAGAGAGAGAGAGAGAGAGAGAAAGAGAGAGAGAGAGACAGAGAGAGAGAGAGAGAGAGAGAGAGAGAGAGAGAGAGAGAGAGAGAGAGAGAGAGAGAAAACACAGTATAGTAAATGCAAAATATAACATATTCAAGGGTGACAAGTGTGAATGAGGGAAAAAGAAGCAGAGGGGAGTAGGAGGAAATGATGGGGGTGAGGGAGTTTAAAATCTTAGACAGGGAAGCCAGGGAAGGCCTCATGAGAAGGTGACATTCTAGGAATTATGAGAAAGAAGCCAGAGACCAAGCTATGTCTTGTGGAAGTATGTCCCAGTCAAAGGACACAACAAGTGCAAAGGCTCTGAGATAACATGTTCAAGGAACAGCCAATGGACCAGTGGACTAGAATTGACTATTCATCCATAGTTGCTCCTTTCCACATTTCCTCTACATTGTGGAGCATAGTGGAGTGCCCAAGGTCTGAACTAACACGGTACGTAATAGTGGTTCCGTATACTTGAGGTATTATCACTAATCCTAGGGAGCATTTGAAAAATACAAGTGTCTGAATTCTTGCCCAAGGTATTCCAGTTAAGTGAATCTGGGGTAAATGGTGGCCAGGCATCTGTCTTTGTAGACAGCTCCCAGGTTGTTCAGATAATCTGTAGGTCAGAAGATGATCTGTAGGGGATCAGCTATCTACATCCAATCCACTATAATCTCCATATTTACCCTTGTTAGAGGATCTATGGATCCCCTCTTCAGGGCAATAAAACACTGAGACCCATATGGTTAGGGTTGGATTCAGTTATTTTATCAGCAGGGCAAAGGTGTGATGATGACAGGCTAATGTTTTAGCATCTTGTTGCTTGGAATTGCAACACCATGTGGGCTTACAATACTTTCCAATAGTCCTATAGATGTGTCCTTTGCACTCCTCCCATGAGGCCTAGCCTCTGTATTCAGCAGGTTCTAGCTACTCGATTCCATGCTTCTCTACCCAAGGAAGGGTTAGATAAGCTAACTGTTGGAATGGGTGGGGGGGATTCACCAGGAGCTTTAAATATTCTGCTCTTGTTTTGCTTTCTGTTCATTAACCTCACTCTCCATCATTTCCACAAAGTAGAAAACATGACCACCCATGACTCTTGAGTTTTGCTCCTGAGAGCTTGTGTCATGAGAGAGAGAGTCTGACATATTCTCTGACTCTGAAGTCTACAAAGTTCTCAGGGAGGAGACTCAGTTACTTGTTCTTAGTCAGGTGCCTCCTATTGAGTGGATCAAACATGGCCAGTGTCATGTAAGAACATGGCAGCTTCTTTGGGAGCCATCAATGGGGACCGATGACAGTTCCCAAAAGAAGGAAGGGATGGGGTACGGATGAATATTTTCTTAGATGTTCAGTCCAGAGCTGAAATTTGCCTTGGAACTCTTCTTTTGAAATTGATTTAATTCAAGACCAAAGTCCTTAAAATTGGATAAATGGCTCTACCAGATCTAGTGAGTCCTTCCCTGTCTACTTTACTTAAAATTGTACTTCTTTCATCCCAGAGCTCCCAGTGCCCCCTAATAATTTTACCCACAGCACTCACTATCATATGACACACTATGCCTTACATATTTGTTGTCTTTTTTATTCACTAAGGCATCAGCACCATCAAACCATGGATTTTTGTCTGTTTCGTACAGTGCTGTGTTCCTAGTACCTGGAACAAGCCCAACACATAGTAGGCACTCAGTAGTGACTGATGAGTAAAGTTTACATATCTTTTTAGACACTCATAGTTATTCCACAGCCATGCTTTTCTATGACTCTCCCTGATTAGCCCACCTGAGCCTCCTTTGGAATGAATCCAATGATGATTCCAGAAAACAAACAGAAGGGCAGGGAGGCTGGTGTTGTCATAGCAGCTGCTGAGTTGGGAAGGGGGCAGCATCTGTATTACTCAAACACAGCAGCATCCCTGGGGAGAGGGTAACCCTGAGGCTTTGCAGGTCTTTTCAATATCTTGGATTAAATGAACTGTGAAATATTTGTTTTATTAGAATAGCTTGGGTTTGTTTCTGAGGCCTTAAATTGTGTCTGTTCTGGGCAGCTGATACGTAGCAGAGTGGAGCATGTATGGTATTTAGAGAACTCATGGGAGCCTCCCCCATCATTTGGGGCCTGTCTTTAGGGGCCCCTCTTATTTCCCCTCCAAGACTAGCAATTCCTTTGTTGGCACAAGGCATGAGCGAAAGACGAGCTCACAGTCGGTAAAGGAATGTGGAGAGGAGCGGCCTCATGTAGCACTGAGTACAGAGGAGCTCAGGAAATTCTTTTTGACAGAATGGCTGCAGGCTATAGAATTTCAGACTGGGGCCAGTGCACTAAATGAGGATTGGACTGGGGGTTCAGGAAGAGTCAGTTCGTAAAGTTAATAGAATTAGAGAGCTTTTAGGGGACATGGAAGAAAGCCCCTCATGTGTACAGATATGCCAAATACAGTTCCAGAGCATCTCCTGTCAAATCTATTCTTAAATCACATTTTCCACCTATGTCTAGGAAAGCTGGGGGCCGAGCCCCTACTTTCCAGAGTTGAGAATGATAAAGCTCAAATTCCATGGTGATCTTCCATGGTGAATGCAGAGGGAGCTTCTACATTCTTAGGTATGGTCATTGAGCTCCTTTCTGCCTGCTGGAGATTTATAATTATGTATGTAAGTATGTGTGTGAATGTATGTGTTTATATTCATGGATGTATGCATATGGAAATGTGTGTGAATGCATGTGTGTACATATGTGTATAATGTATGGGAGAAGTTTGGAAATACTGCATATACTTTCCCAATGATTAAGTGTTTAACTCTGAAGAGAAAAGAAAGAATAGGGTAGGATGAAATAAAGAAAGAGAGGAGAGTAGGTTTTATATTTTGCCTTTTACAATATTAAAATGCTTGCATCATTTTACTGTCAAAATGTATTCACGTGTGGTGAGTTTTAAAGCATCTCAAAAAATTGTAATTGACAAATTAAGTCACGAACTGATGACAGATTGAATGGTTTCATTTCATACTCTACTCTATTTTCTGTCCGTCCTGAATGAATACAATGATAAGAGACTGGGGAGGGAATCTATTACATCATGTAGGAGTCATTGTTTCTCTAAGGCCACTGACTTACCTTCCTAGGTATGTGCCATTTTTTTCATGCTGTCCCTTATACCTGGAATACACATTTCCCCAGGCCTGACTGTGTTCAGTTACCAAATGTTGCTCATTTTTCAAGACCTATCATGATTAAATCACCTCCATGAAACTTTTTCTCAGTTGTTCATCATCCATTTTATCCATCCATCCATCATTTAGTGAGTGCCTACTCAATGCCAAATACTGTGTGAAACTTTAGGTAATGCAGATATCATTCTTGCCCTCTTGATGATAATACTGTAAAGAAAAGAGACAGAAAATCTATAATCAAGCAAACAAATGAATATAAAACTTAAAATTGTAATAAATGGTAGAGAGAAAATAAGCATGGTTTCCTGATAGAGAATAGTGAAATAATACCCAAATTAAGTAGGGTGGTCGGAGATAGCATTAATTATAAGACACAGAATGGAAAAATGAGAGATACGTTTTGCAGTGTGAGAGAGTGGAAGTAATGGGATGATTTTAGGCAGGGTGAACAGTACATATGTTTCCTTCCGCTTCTGAAATCCTATATTTGTTGACCACATTGTTCACTGTATTTATCATTTTATGCTTATATTTTTGATTTCAAGGTTTGTTTAAAAATCTTGTAGTTGCCTGTCATGTAGTAGACTCTCAAAAAGCTAAATCAAGCGTCCACAGACCCTACAGCAGGAAGAAGAAGTTCCCTTATATAGTCACAAAGAGAATTTACATTTCACTGATACCCTCTCTAGAGGGTCTCTAAAGATGCAGAGATAATTTCCAAAATTATCTTCTGGGCTAACTACTAAAATGTTTCTTATTTTCCAAGTCACTTCCCTGCT
The DNA here is from genome assembly GCF_009764315.1 of Trachypithecus francoisi. Taxonomy (NCBI): domain Eukaryota; kingdom Metazoa; phylum Chordata; class Mammalia; order Primates; family Cercopithecidae; genus Trachypithecus; species Trachypithecus francoisi. The sequence goes on along the minus strand of NW_022681455.1, from coordinate 92,613,460 downwards.
AGATCTTTGCTCTGCAAGAAAGATCACCATTATCTACAAATCCAGCTCTGGTTGGGTAGAGTCAAATCCTTATGCTGAAATGTCTTTTAAAACCATTTAAAGTCCTGTCAAAGGGGAATACTTTCTTCCTTTTGTGTTTCCTTGAGCCTGTGGTTGTTTTTTATTTGTAGAAGAGAGAAAGTATATTTTTTGGTGGACCAGAAACTATTTTCTTTATTGTTAATACATGAACTGTAGACTATACCCAGTCTATAATCACGTCTCCATGCCTGTAAATTGAACTGGTGCTCTTTTCCCAGCTTAATGAGTTACTTGTCAGTCATTGTGATTTTTCTCTAAGGTCTGGCCTTGAGGCGTGGAAAGGCTTTTATTTTCTAAACCAGTAACTAGGAAAGGTCTTTGCTCTGTCCCTCAGGGATGACATCTTTAAGACGGGGGTACTGGAAAGAACAATTCCCATCTTAGAAACATTTGGTGACCAGAATAAAGTGGAAAACACCTTGCCATATATAGAAAGTCATAGAGGCCGGGCGCGGTGGCTCAAGCCTGTAATCCCAGCACTTTGGGAGGCCGAGATGGGAGGATCACGAGGTCAGGAGATCGAGACCATCCTGGCTAACACGGTGAAACCCCGTCTCTACTAAAAACTACAAAAAACTAGCAGGGCGAGGTGGCGGGCGCCTGTAGTCCCAGCTACTCGGGAGGCTGAGGCAGGTGAATGGCGTAAACCCGGGAGGCGGAGCTTGCAGTGAGCTGAGATCCAGCCACTGTACTCCAGCCTGGGCGACAGAGCGAGACTCCGTCTCAAAAAAAAAAAAACAAAAACAGAAAGTCATAGAACCTCAGAGTTAGAAGAAACCAAAGAAATCATTTAGACCACTCTCTTACTCAATGCTGGGATTTGTTTATAACAGCCCCCAAAATTACCATATGACCCACTTACACATCAATACTTCCCTTGATGAACCACTCGTATCTTTCAGAAAGATTATTCTGCCTTTTAGTTATCTCTGCATCTTAGATATCCTTTCTTTATATGAGTTTCATCCTGTAAATGTCAATGAGTCAGAAACCTACATTTCTAACCTCTCCCTCATAATCCTAAGGATGCTCACAAAGGGTAAAAAACATGTCTTATCTACGGCCTGATTAAAACTAAATTGGGCTTTGAATCAGAAGATTCAAATTGTGGCTCCACAGATTAATTGACTTTAGACAGGTTTTGAATTCTTGTGTCTCAATTCCCTCCTCTCTAAAATATAGATAGCATGACATCACTGAGTAATTGTGAGGATTAAACAGGAAAATGTGAGTAAACATGCCTAACCTATGCTCAACACATAGTAGGTACTCAAAATTCTTTTCTTTTCTGTCCATTTTTTCTCTTTTCATGATTACTTAAAGAGCTTGAGAATAACTAGCTATACAGATAAAGAGTACATTTGGCTACAAGTAACAGGAAATCAAAATATCATTGGCTTAAATCATGAGCATGTTTATCGCTTATTTAGCAGGAAGCTCAAAGATAGACAGCCCTGGTTTTGGGCTGGTAGCTCGCTGTTTCATCATGAACCCGAGCTCTATCTCTCTGCTCTACTCTTCTTAGTGTCGTTGGCTTTTTCCTTCTCGCGTTCTGCAGCGTAGCTGTAAGATGACTGCTATTGTTCCAAGTATCATGGACAAAGTCAAGGCAGGAAAAAAGGGAGATAAATGGTATCTGTAAGCTCTTCTTTCACTCCCTTCCCCTTTCTGAGGAAGTGAAAGCCTCCCTGAAGCCTCCCTGTAGACATTTCCTCATCTTTCATTGGTGAAACTGCATGAAATGGCTGTCTCCCACTGCCTGGTGAGCTAGGAAAGGGATATAGGTAAGACGGAAGGAGGTTGGGGATGGCCATGCATTAACCAATTGACCGTGGCTGCCTTAGAAGATCTCAGGTCTCCCGTAATTGTCACTTATCTAGGGTTATTACTCCCTGTGCCCTCAGCAGCCCTGAACATGACTTGGATTTGCACACTTCTTTGCCCCTTTGATCTCTTCCTTTGGATAAATTATGGTCAGAACCAAGCAATGGCTGAATCACTTGGGGTTCAACCAGGGAGCAGAACGCACTCTAATTATTATGGACTATAGGATTTGTTGTGGGATTACAAATGTTGGGGGAGTTGGACAAATAAGGTCTGGAAAGGGGAGTTGTTGGATCAGAGAAAAAAATCACTAACCAGCTCTCTCAAATAATGGCCACAGGGCAACAAGTTAGAACGTGTAGGAATATCTGGGAAGCCAGGCGTGTCCAGCTGCAGAAGTGGTACTGCAAAAGGGATCTGGTGAGGAAATTTCTGGAAGGCTGTTGCCTCCACGTCTAGAGATAAACTAGGATCGTTGTTGGGCAGTTGGACCAGCAGTCAGTAAGAAGAGAAAACTAGGCCGGCTGGAACCTGTTGATGCCTCTTTTTCTCTTTCACTTCATCTAACCTCAGTGATCTTCAGAGAACAAGGTCAGAGTGATTTGAACAGGCTCAGTGTGGCTTCTCCAAACCCGGAATGTATCAAAGGGTGAGAGAATGATGCTCGGCTCCCAAATGCAGTTTCACCATCATGCCTTTTTGCACATTTTCGTTGCAATGAGAAGCACTGTTTGAGGGTGTATCTGATGACGGAAATAGGGTCTGTTCCAAAGGCAAAAACAGGATTATCAAGGGATATGGACACAGGTTGCTTTTAGGAATCCACGAGGGAAAGAAAAAGCAGGAACGAAAATTGTTAGGATAAAGAAGAAAGAATGAAATGTTGAAGTAGAAACTATGCCCCCACAATCGTGTTCCTATATAAGCTCTTCAAAGCTTCATTATTAATTTTTATCTCTTTAACTTCTGTTTGAAAACCCCATGACAGCAGTTTTTCCTTTGGACAATGTATTTTTCTTTGAAATTAAATCTTTTTTCTTTGTCTTGACTTCTATATCAGTAAATGTTTAGCAGTATGTTAACTGTTATCTTTTGTGTACTACAGCGCAAGATTGTTTAGAATAATTAAATCATGAAATGTTTCCTATGCCCATCTTAGCACTGATACTCTTTTCATCTAGGTGATAAAAGCCAGCCATACATTAATCCACATCAAATTGTCTCATAATAACTTGAAAAATTATGAAGGGATGTTCTTTAATAGGGAAAATAAGTTAAATTCCTCATTTTGTATAACAAAGAATTTTTTTTTTCTATTTACAGAGTAGGCAGAGGATCAGTGAGTAGGGCCATTTTTTATTCCATTATGGAACACATATGATATATTTATCATTTCTAAGATCTGTTCTTTGGGGTCAATTTGTCAAAAGGACAGATTGACCTATGTCTTCTCTGTATGGCAAGATGAATGCCAAACAAATGTCTCCTTCATTCCAAAGGCACCATTCTACTCTGTTAAGCAGACAATGATGCTGTCTTAACTTAGCAGGAGGAAATTGATTGACCAGAGTACCTTCTGATGATAAACTAATTTCACAGACCTTTGTAGAGAAGGTAGTTTTGATGTCAGTTCCAGTTAAAACAATCGATCCAACCTAATTTTCAATCATTAAAACAATAGATTCAACCTAATTTTCAACTATTATTGTCCAAATGAGAATATTCAAGTTCTGGGATATTTTATAAAACTTGTAACCCTAGAAAAGTCTTTTTTTTTTTTTTTTTTTTTTAGATGGAGTCTCACTCTGTCACCCAGGATGGAATGCAGTGGCGTGATCTTGGCTCACTGCAACCTCCACCTCCACGGTTCAAGCTATTCTCCTGCCTCAGCCTCCCAAGTAGCTAGAATTACAGGCGCCTGCCACCATGCCTGGCTAATTTTTGTATTTTTAGTAGAAACGGGATTTCACCACGTTGACCAGGCTGGTCTCTAACTTCTGACCTCAGGTGACCTGCCTGCCTCAACCTCCCAAAATGCTGAGATTATAGGCGTGAGCCACCGCACCTGGCCAAAAAGCCACATTAAAAAAATAAATAAATAACATGACTTAAGGGTATATACAAAAGCCAGCATTGTAAATTCCATATTGCTGTCAACGTGGAGAAATAAGCAGATGGAATATATTGGAAGGGCTGAGGGCACAGATGTCTTCTTGGCTTGGGTTCAGCGTGAAAGAAGAAACCCATTTTGTGGCTAAGTCTGTGATAGGAAACATCTAGATAGACAGAGGGCTGAAAAATCAAATGTACAAGGTTTAATGAACTGTTTTTCAAGACAATTATTACAACATTTAAGCAACAGGTTATTGTTTGGGAGCATGATCTTCTAACTAATTCAAGCATGTGTTTTGAGTGGAAAAAGCTTTTCAATGGTGGTTGAGCTACATAAAGTGTCCTTAGATCTCCCACTTACAGTAGGCTCTGGCCAAAAAAAAAAAAAAAAGACAAAAAAACCCCGCTTCTTCTACTGAAGCCCTAAGCCCTTTGTTCATTACAAATACTGTCTCTATGATGTTTAATAAAGTGAGAATGGGTATTTTCTGTGTAAGCCTTTCCATAAAAAAGTTAAAAATAAAATCAACTGCCATAGTCAGTGCAGAGGCCATATTCCTAAATGGCCTAAATAAAAAATAACATCTATTATTTAGTTCTACAAAATTATAGAAAGTGTAAGAAGATACAGACAAAAAGTTGAAATCATGAGAAATCTTTCTATTGGGAAATAATCACAGTTAACATTTTATAATAAAACTTTTCAGTCATATCTAAAATTACTATTTTCTTTTTCATATTCCTGTTCTCTTTTCTTCCAGAAATATGTTATAGAGGTGGCTCTTTGTCAATAAATGCAGATATAAGTTGCCAATTTTATTGGGTGCCTATATTTTATCTAATCAATAATTTACTTGACCTATCCAACCATCATTCAGCTATCTAATCTATCTACCCATCCATTTATTTACTTTCAACAACATAGCAACAACTATCTTTGCACATACTTCTCTCTGTGCTTGCCTGATTATTTCCTTGGGTTGAATTCCCAGAAGTAGAATTGCTGGATCAACGGGTCTGCACAAGTTTAACTTTTGATAGATATTGCCAAATTGCCTGCCAAAATTTCATACCCATTATACTCCCTTCAACAGGGTATGAGAGTGTCTTTTCTCCATATGTTCCTTAACACTGGGCAATATCAATCCAATTAATCTTTGCCAAGCCGAAAGGCTAATACAATCATAGTAGCAATACTTTTTCTTATTTGTCTATTTAAGGTTGCTATTGAGTTTGCACAGCCTGTTAATGTTATTTAGCCTTTTGCACAGAACACTATACATTTTCAGACTATGAACTTCTGTTGATTGCATTTGCACTTTCCTTGTATTTTGAAGAGATTATATGAACATGGAAGTTAGTAAGCTTGACATTTAATCTTTCCTGACAGTAGCTAAGAGATTAATTACTACTTCTTTCTCTAGATGCACCAGTAAAATGGGTGCAGTTGTAACCCAAGCACAGCCACAAGTACTACTTTGTACTATTACGTGATTGAAAAGGAGATGTTTTGTGTTTGGTGTTTTTGTTTGTTTGTTTGAGAAAGGTTCTCACTCTGTTCCCCAGGCTGGAGTGCAGGGATGTGATCACAGCTCACTGCAATCTTGAACTCCTTGGCTCAAGCCATATTCCCACCTTGGCTTCCTGAGTAGTTGGGACTACAGGCACATACCATCGTGGCTGGCTAATTTAATTTAATTTTTTTGTAGGAACATCTTGCTATGTTGCTTAGGCTGGTCCTGAACTCTTGACCTCAAGTGAGCTTCCATTTCAGTGTCCCAAAGTGCTGGGATTACAAACATGAGCCATTGCATTTAGCATTTGCTGGTTTTTAAAATTTCTGCCCACTCCTGTGGCAGGCAGTCTATAAAATATCCCTGCTAACAGTCCCCAATTCCTGGTAATCACACCCTGTGTAATCTCCCTCTCTGTGTGAGCTGGACCTAGTGAGTCTCTTCCAAGGAATATAATTCAGCAGAAGTGAAGGGATGCCACTTCTAAGATTAGGTTACAAAAAGATTCTGGCTTCCATCTTGCCCAACTTCTCCTACACTGTTTCACTCCCTATCACTCTCTTGGAGTCCTTGCTCTGGGAGAACTAGTGCCATATTATGAATACTCTATAGAGAGGACCATATAGCAAGAAACTGATGTATTTGATGTCTTTGGTCAACAACCAGCAAGGACCTCTGGCTTGCCAGCAGCCATGTGAGTGAGCTTGGAAGTCCATCTTGTCCCATCCAACCTGAAGATGACTGCAGCCCCAGCCTGCCACACTTTGATGCAGTCCTGTGAAAGTCCCTGAGACAAAGACATCCTATTAAGTCATGCCCAGATCCTAGTGCCTAAGAAACTCTGAGAAAATACATGTTTGTTGTTTTAAGCCACTAAGTTTTGGGGCAATGTTCAGCAGTGATAGATAACTAATATGACTCCTGATTTACCCTCTGGGCAGTTACTACCACACCTTGTGTGCTCCAGCCTCCTGCTAATGGTTCAACCATGCATCGCCTCTCTGTCATCACTGGTTGCCACCTAGAGCTCTGAGGCTCTCAACTCCATGTACTTAGCTTATCCTCAGCAGGGCGATTGGAGAAAAGCTACCCTCATGCATTAACCATGTTTTTAATTTTCTGTATATTGATGCTTTGACATCTGAGGCTAAAGGGACTGCCCATCCCAAGGCTAGCCAATTTCTAGTAAACAGCTCATCCATGAGCACGCTTTTCAAATGCAAACCAACCAATCCAGAGCCCGTGCCCTCAACCACCTCCCTGATGGGGTTTTCAGATTCCAGGCCACAATCCACTTGCCCTATTCATCCCAGCGCCAGGTACCAGCCCCTGTGACCCAGAGCCTATTGAAATTATTCAGACTATGCAATCCTCTGCCTGTTTACCCTGCCTTGCTCATTTCTTCCTGAAAAAACCTCAATTATGGCATTTGTCAGAGTTTCCCCTCTCTCCCTCGTCTTCTGGCTGACCCCACTGTTTCTCCACGTGACCCCCTCCCTCCATGACATGCCCCCTCTTCCTGAAATCTGTAAGCCTAACAAGCCAGCTATTCAATGGCAATCATTTCCTGATCTGTTGGTCTTACCATACTTGACTAATAATAAAACCTATGTTAAGACAACTCCCCTTAACACCTGCTTGCCTTATTTCCTATAGTCTCTCCTTTCAATACATTATTCAATTGTTCAAGTAAGTTAAAGACTATGACCACACATAACAAAAGGCACATACTATTACACAGAGACCCACATTAGCTAAAACACAAAAAGAAAGAGAACTACTTTTGAAAGTGCACTTGATCTGGACAGATTCCTTTGCCTATTAATATGCAAAATCAGCATCAGTTTTTCTTTGTTTATTACAACATTCAGATTCTGCTCTAGGCTCACCCACATTTAAGAAACGGGCTTGGTAGAGAACAGGCTACCCCATGATGGTTACCCTGAGTTATATAAAGACTGATCTGGAAGTGATACTTTAAAAAGTAAAATTATTTCCTCTCTACATCCTCCTTGCCTCTTCCCTCAGCAAGTGAAAGGGGGAAAAGAAAGAGGTTGGTTTTCCAGTTACTGTATTTTATCCAAGGGGCTTGACCAGATAATCTTTCCAGGTTCCATTTAGCCCTTAAGGATGATTGCTTATTTGTGGATTAGTTCTGCAAATGGCAGAATGAAGGAGATCGTGGATCCCTCCATTTACTCATTTGTTGGTATTGCTGTTTATTTTTCGTTCTTTTCCTTTTAAAGAAAAAGCTCTCCAGATTGAATGTCCCATAATCCTGTCTCAACTCCTTACTTTCTAATGAGGTGGGGAACACACGTGAGCATAATTCACGTAGACTGTTTTCCAGATTTTCCACACACTTGTTTTCCTGGGCAAGATGTTACCTTTTGTATGTAAAGAGGATGGAACTTTAATGTTATCCCAGAGAGAGAAAGTGAAAGGTTTTGCTTTCCTAAAGTGCAATTGAATTTTGTCACAATTTGTGTTTAATGAGAATATTTGTCAACACTGCATTGTATCTAAAGATGCTTTTATCTACTTTTATTTGTCTTAGGTTGAACTAAATAGGATGTAATTTGCTAAATCACTTAAACATGAAAAAGAAAAGGGAAATGTTTCTTACTCTTTGTTCTGCATCTCAGCTGGGAGGAGCAAAGAATCTTATACTTCAGGACTGTTAATCACTTCTGGTTCTAGAACTGTTTTAGCAAAAATTAAGATATTCTGACAGGTTAAATTCAGACACTTTTTTGAGACTCTTCTCTTTGTTTAATGAACTGCCTCTTAAATAATGCTGTGACTCTGTTGAGGAAGGGAACTATTGAATTGTCGTGTGTGTGTGTGTGTGTGTGTGTGTGTGTGTGTTGACTAACAAACACATATAAATGGGATGGTGGCAGGGCTTCTGTAACCAAGAGAAGTTTATGAAACATTAAATTGTTAAGGGAGTCACAGTGTTACAGAGATTGACCTTGAAGTTTTAAAAAAGTGAATTGATCCACTGGAACAAGTACAAAGCCAGCTTTGGTGCTAAATGTAAATTGTTAAAAATGGTACGGAATAACATCTGCCTTGTAGTATGCCTTAATCAGCACTGTGAAAAATGAAAGTTAAACGATCTACTATAGTGGCTTCTAAGTGAAGGATAAACAAAGGATGAAAGAGTTTCTTGCATGGTTTGTAACTGATGCCATGAAAAATGTCAAGAACCATCTGCCTCAGACTTATCCAAACTGTCATCAAGTATTCTAATCCAGTCAAACGAGATACAACTAGAACAACCTATGTAACTTGCTGAAGGCTTATCAAAAGAGTTGTAAATAAAGAAGAAAAAAAACCCATCAACTGTGTAGCCACAGATTGCAGCCAGCTTGCCTGTGGCTTTGAAATTCAATCCCATTTCTCTAGTCTGACAAACTGTACTAAATAGCAAAATGGATTTTTATTGCTCTTAGTCATTTTCACTTTAGTTGCTATCAGGAGATAAATACAGTTTCCTCATAGAATCGAATCATGGCTTATTTTTTAAAATGCACAAGCTGGTTTAGACCTTACCATTCAATCCATAAGTATGTACCAAGTGTGTCCACAGGAGCTTAGCATTGCATTTTGGTCAGTAAGAGATCATTTACCCATGTATGGGTAGATTTCCATGGCTTACGACCCCATAACTATTTTTGAATTAGAGTTTCTCTTATGCAACTTAATAAATAAATTTTTCATAATCTACTCACTAAGACTACAGAATTCAGATTCAGACAGATGGGCTTTAAATCCCAGCTCTACCACTTACTGGCTGAGTAACCCTAGGCAAGTTGCTTAACTTCTCTGAACTTATTTTCTTCATCTGGAAGACTGAGATAATGATAGCCACCTAGATCACAGATAGACATGAGTTGATGCTTGGGAAATTCCCAAAACATTGAAGCCAAGTATGGCAGGGGCAAGTAATGCTCACTGAATCTCAGTGCACTTGCCTTAGTTTCCCAGTCCCCTCTGCAACTGGGTTGGGGCCATGAGATCCCAGTGGAATCAGTTCTGGCCAATGGACTGTGAAGAGAAGACATGCATGTCATTTCTGAACTAAGATCTCTGTCTGTGTACCTCCTTCATCTTTCTCCTTTCTTGCAAAGACAATTTTGGAATTCGTGTATTCCATATGGAAGAGTTAAAAGATAGAGAAAGACCACTGGTCCTATGTTGGACTTCCCATGAGAAGGAAATATATATTTGTTGGGTTTGGCTGCTGACATTTGGTGCTAATTTGTTTCTGCACATAGCTGAGCTAAGGCAAATATATCAGTCAATGTATTGATATTTATAAGTACATATACCTCCTTTGTTATCAGTAGATATATAATAAGTATGCATTTAAAATGGCATGTAATCTTCTGACTCTTCTATTCTCTTGTTCAGTATTTCTAAGTGAGTAGAAACTAAGGACTTTTTTTTTGCAGGGGAAAGAAAGATGATAAAACAAATAACTATAGAACAATACAAAGGGTTGTTAAAGTCATGAGAATAGCTGATACCAATAAAGGATTGGTTAAAAAATATATGATATACATGAGAATATTACATTAAATGAAATGATACATATATAAACCCTTTGACATAAAACGATTTACAATATATAGCTAAAGAAAAGGATATCTCAAAACATTATGGACTATATGATCCCATTTGTACTTCATAAAATGACCTCTAAGAAATTAGAGGAGAAGATCACTGATGGCTGAGGAACTGTAGAAATATCTTCATGGATGTGGAGTCCCTCTAGCTAGCATTAAAAGGGAATAGTGAAAAAGGTAGGTCTAGAGGTATGGAGGGCATTCCTTGTCCCTGTTACCAAAACACCAGTGGTTGGTCTAGGTCCTACTGCTTGCCACACAGAAAGCGAATCACTGAGATGACACATGTTGCCAAGGAAGAAGGCTTTAATTGGGTGCCACAGCCTAGGAGATGGGAGTCCAGTTAAAACTGTGGGAGAGATATTTATAGGTAAAAGCTTATGGTATAAATTTCAATTGTTTTCGATCCATCTCCCTGACTGACTAAAACTAAGGGAAAAAATATATATATATATGTAGCAGGGAAAAATGTAGCAATGTTTAAGAAAACAAGAACTAGGGTGGGGCAAGGAGGCATCTAGTGCATTTATCTGGTGAGTTTCAGTACTTTGATAGTTTTTGGAGAGGCCTGAAGGTCCTTTCCTCAGGAAGAAACTCAGATAAAACAAATACAGGTTTCAAGTTCTGAAAGCAGAAGGGTCAATTTGTATGTTTACCCAAAAACAATGGTCTATGGGACTATTGGGCCCATTTCATCCCCTATCCCTACCTCTAAAGATGGAGAATAATGCATAAGTATTTAGGCAAAAAGAAAAGACATACAAATGACCAGTTTATATATGGAAAGATACTAATCTTCACAAGTACTCAAAATAATCAAAGCAAAATAGATAAAAATAAAAACAAAGAAGAGATATTATTTTTTTCACCTTCACATTGGCTAGAATAAGAAGGCTGATAACCTCCAGGGCAGGTGATAAAGCCTATGGCACTTTCACTGCTTTCCAATGGGAAGGTAATTGGTTACATCACCGAGGGTTCCGGCAATTAATATTAAAAGTCTTAACAATGTGCTTGTCTTTCACCCAATGATTTCACATCTAGGATGATTTCATAAAGATAGTTGTATGGAGATATTAGTCACAAAACAAAATTTAAAGTGGTAAAACTGAACAAAACATCTCACAAAATAGGAAACAATCTAAATATCCATCAGTATGAGACTGGTTAAAAAAACAAAAACAAAAACAAACAAACAAACAAACAAAAATATATATATATATATATGGCCGGTGCAGTGGTTCACGCCTGTAATCCCAGCACTTTGGGAGGCCAAGGCAGCTGGATGACTTGAGGTCAGGAGTTCGAGAGCAGCCTGGCCAACATGGTGAAACCCTATCTCTACTAATAATGCAGAAATTAGCTGGGCATGGTGGGATGTGCCTGTAATCCCAGCTACTCAGGAGACTGAGTTGGGAGAATCGCTTGAACCTGGAAGTTGGAGGTTGCAGTGAGTTGAGATCACACCACTGCACTCCAGCCTAGGCAACAGAGTGAGACTATATATATGAGAATATTATATTCAATGAAAACAATACCTATCTAAACCTTCTGACATGAAAAGATTTACAGCATATATCCAAATAAAAGGATGTCTTAAAACATTATGGGCAGTATGATCACTTTTATGTTTGTATTTATGAAGTTGTCTATTGCCTGTTTTATATTTTTAGAACTTGGAGTTATAATTTATAATTACATCATGTCTGATTATATTTGCATACCTATTATGTTGTATATATTTATATGGACTTAATTATATTTAGATTTTATATATACATGCATATACTTTCTGAATTTTCATTCACCAAAATTTTAACAATGTTCATACTTGGTGATTTTGGGTGGTAGAATTGTGAATGATATTAACTCTTATCCTAATTTTCTGAATTATTTTCCACGTGTATGTGTTACTTTTCTAATAAGAAGAAAGCTGTTATAATATTTCAAAAAAATGAAAAAGAAACATTGTTTGGGAATGGTCTTCATTTTGTGACCTGGACAAGGATCTCTTCTCACGGCGTCTTCTATGTATGATGGATGCAAATTTTTTTAACCTGGCTATGTCTACTCTGTGTAAGGAGATGAGCTATACCATCAAAAGAGCCATTTTCTGCTTATATAAGTCATACTGGATTGAGGAATACTGCCCACCACCATAATTTTTCATCTTTTTAGTATTGTCTGCCATTTCTCTAAAAGTAACTATACTCTAATTTTATAACAAGTCTGTGGTGATTGGCAGGCCCCAGAAAAAAAGAGAAAGGATAGATTTATATTTTAAGTATTAGAAGAAAGGAAATCTCTTGCCTTATATAGTCAAGGCAGAGAATTCTTAGTTTTGTTATATTTAAAAAAAAATAGCTACCATTTATTAAGTGCTTCCTATTTGATATGTGTGGGCTAAGCACTTCCTGTGCAATATCTCATTTCAAACCCTATGAGATCAGTTCAATGTTTATTTTAATTTTATAGTTGAGGAAGCTGATTAAGTGACTTATTGAAGTTCGATAGTTAAAAAGTAGCAGAGTCATTGTTTTGTCTGATAATTAGAGATGATCAGATTCCAGATGGTGGAACAGCTTGATAAATGGAAAGGGGTCAGGTGTAGGGATTAGATGATCTAGGTCATATTGCCACTAAATCTTCATAAATTTCTTCCTCTTGGGTTGCAGCAAATATGGTAAATAGAGCATACATGTGTATTTATACTCTGTTACTCACATGGGACTAAAGGAATAAAAATTATATAACCATGTATCTAAATCTATACCAACAAAGACATAAAATGAGAGAGGAAGGGCTGCAGATAAGAGATGTCAAAGTGTTTTTGAAAGATTGAAAGCAGAAGAAAGAATAGTAATTAGCTTAGCAGAGCAGAGAGAGCTGAAATCTAAGAGCTTACAGTGTAAGGAGATGATGCAAGAATATTCAGAGATGGATGCAAGGATATTAGAGATATTTAGAGATTCATATAAAAGTTCAGAGATTAAAGGCATCCCAGATAATATGTATTTGTTTATCTATTTGGTTACTTTTCTCAGAATATTTTAATCCACTTCATAGAATTCTTACTTTCCAATGCATTATTTTATGGTTTGCTTCCTTTTTCTTCCTTTTGTATTTTGTTTCAAATTAAAAAGGTGTGGGGTCTTCAAATTATAAAAGTGTGATGTTCGCATTGAAAGAATTTCAAACAATACAGAAATGTAGAAAGTGATATAAAAAACTTTTGTACACCTCTATCTGATTCTCTAGCTGTGCTACCCTATATGGTATCTACTAGCTACATGTCACTTTTCCAATTTAAATTAATTAAAATGAATTACATTAAAAATAAGTTAATAGCACTAGCCACATTTCAACTGCACAAGTCACCTGTGGTTAGTGGTTACTATATTGAACAGTGCAGAAATAGAACATTTTTATTATCATCGAAAGTGTGTTGAAAATTTTATCATAGAGATACTCACAGTTAAAAGTTTATTGTGATAATTCGGGAGGGGCGGAGCAAGATGGCCGAATAGGAGCAGCTCCAGTCTCCAACTCCCAGCGCGAGCGACACAGAAGACCGGTGATTTCTGCGTTTTCAACTGAGGTACTGGGGTCATCTCGCTAGGGAGTGCCGGACAATCGGTGCTGGTCAGCTGCTGCAGCCTGACCAGCGTGAGCTGAAGCAGGGCGAGGCATCGCCTCACCTGGAAGCGCAAGGGGGAAAGGAATCCTTTTTCCTAGCCAGGGGAACTGAGACACACAACACCTGGAAAATCGGGTAACTCCCACCCCAATACTGCGCTTTAAGGAAACAGGCACACCAGGAGAATATATCCCACACCTGGCCGGAGGGTCCCACGCCCACGGAGCCTCCCTCACTGCTAACACAGCCGTCTGCGGCGATCTATCCGCAAGGCAGCAGCGAGGCTGGGGGAGGGGCGCCCGCCATTGCTGAGGCTTAAGTAGGTAAACAAAGCCGCTGGGAAGCTCGAACTGGGTGGAGCTCACAGCAGCTCAAGGAAGCCTGCCTGTCTCTGTAGACTCTACCTCTGCGGACAGCGCACAGCTGCAGCCCATTAGGGGAAAGAGCGGGGGCGGTGCAGACGCGAACGACTCTGTCTGACAGCTTTGGGGAGAGCCGTGGATCTCCTAACGCGGAGGTTGAGATCCGAGAACGGACAGACTGCCTGCTCAGGTGGGTCCCTGACCCCTGAGTAGCCTAGCTGGGAGACATCCCCCACTAGGGGCAGTCTGACACCCCACACTCACAGGGTGGCGTCACCCCTGAGAGGAAACTTCCAAAGAAAGAATCAGACAGGTACACTCGCTGTTCAGCAATATTCTATCTTCGGCAACCTCTGCTGCTGATACCCAGGCAAACAGGGTCTGGAGTGGACCTCAAGCAATCTCCAACAGACCAACAGACAGTCCTTCTGACTGTCAGACGGAAAACTATCAAACAGGAAGGACACCTATACCAAAACCCCATCAGTACGTCACCATCATCAAAGTCCAGAGACAGATAAAACCACAAAGATGGGGAAGAAGCAGGGCAGAAAAGCTGGAAATTCAAAAAATAAGAGCGCATCTCCCCCTGCAAAGGAGCGCAGCCCATCGCCAGCAACGGATCAAAGCTGGTCAGAGAATGACTTTGACGAGATGAGAGAAGAAGGCTTCAGTCCATCAAACTCTCAGAGCTAAAGGAGGAATTACGTACCCAGCGCAAAGAAACTAAAAATCTTGAAAAAAAGTGGAAGAATTGACAGCTAGATTAATTAATGCAGAGAAGATCATAAACGAAATGACAGAGATGAAAACCATGACACGAGAAATACGTGACAAATGCACAAGCTTCAGTAACCGACTCGATCAACTGGAAGAAAGAGTATCAGCGATTGAGGATCAAATGAATGAAATGAAGCGAGAAGAGAAACCAAAAGAAAAAAGAAGAAAAAGAAATGAACAAAGCCTGCAAGAAGTATGGGATTATGTAAAAAGACCAAATCTACGTCTGATTGGGGTGCCTGAAAGTGAGGGGGAAAATGGAACCAAGTTGGAAAACACTCTTCAGGATATCATCCAGGAGAACTTCCCCAACCTAGTAGGGCAGGCCAACATTCAAATTCAGGAAATACAGAGAACGCCACAAAGATACTCCTCCAGAAGAGCAACTCCAAGACACATAATTGCCAGATTCACCAAAGTTGAAATGAAGGAAAAAATCTTAAGGGCAGCCAGAGAGAAAGGTCGGGTTACCCACAAAGGGAAGCCCATCAGAATAACAGCAGACCTCTCGGCAGAAACTCTACAAGCCAGAAGAGAGTGGGGGCCAATATTCAACGTTCTTAAAGAAAAGAATTTTCAACCAGAATTCATATCCAGCCAAACTAAGCTTCATCAGTGAAGGAGAAATAAAATCCTTTACAGATAAGCAAATGCTTAGAGATTTTGTCACCACCAGGCCTGCCTTACAAGAGACCCTGAAGGAAGCCCTAAACATGGAAAGGAACAAGCGGTACCAGCCATTGCAAAAACATGCCAAAATGTAAAGACCATCGAGGCTAGGAAGAAACTGCATCAACTAACGAGCAAAATAACCAGTTAATATCATAATGACAGGATCAAGTTCACACATAACAATATTAACCTTAAATGTCAATGGACTAAATGCTCCAATTAAAAGACACAGACTGGCAAACTGGATCAAGAGTCAAGACCCATCAGTCTGCTGTATTCAGGAGACCCATCTCACATGCAGAGACATACATAGGCTCAAAATAAAGGGATGGAGGAAGATCTACCAAGCAAATGGAGAACAAAAAAAAGCAGGGGTTGCAATCCTAGTCTCTGATAAAACAGACTTTAAACCATCAAAGATCAAAAGAGACAAAGAAGGCCATTACATCATGGTAAAGGGATCAATTCAACAGGAAGAGCTAACTCTCCTAAATATATATGCACCCAATACAGGAGCACCCAGATTCATAAAGCAAGTCCTTAGAGACCTACAAAGAGACTTAGACTCCCATACAATAATAATGGGAGACTTCAACACTCCACTGTCAACATTAGACAGATCAACGAGACAGAAAGTTAACAAGGATATCCAGGAATTGAACTCATCTCTGCACCAAGCGGACCTAATAGACATCTATAGAACTCTCCACCCCAAATCAACAGAATATACATTCTTCTCAGCACCACATCGCACTTATTCCAAAATTGACCACATAATTGGAAGTAAAGCACTCCTCAGCAAATGTACAAGAACAGAAATTATAACAAACTGTCTCTCAGACCACAGTGCAATCAAACTAGAACTCAGGACTAAGAAACTCAATCCAAACCGCTCAACTACATGGAAACTGAACAACCTGCTCCTGAATGACTACTGGGTACATAACGAAATGAAAGCAGAAATAAAGATGTTCTTTGAAACCAATGAGAACAAAGATACAACATACCAGAATCTCTGGGACACATTTAAAGCAGTGTGTAGAGGGAAATTTATAGCACTAAATGCCCACAAGAGAAAGCAGGAGAGATCTAAAATTGACACTCTAACATCACAATTAAAAGAACTAGAGAGGCAAGAGCAAACACATTCAAAAGCTAGCAGAAGGCAAGAAATAACTAAGATCAGAGCAGAACTGAAGGAGATAGAGACACAAAAAACCCTCCAAAAAATCAATGAATCCAGGAGTTGGTTTTTTGAAAAGATCAACAAAATTGACAGACCGCTAGCTAGACTAATAAAGAAGAAAAGAGAGAGGAATCAAATAGACGCAATAAAAAATGATAAAGGGGATATCACCACCGACCCCACAGAAATACAAACTACCATCAGAGAATACTATAAACACCTCTACGCAAATCAACTAGAAAATCTAGAAGAAATGGATAATTCCTGGACACTTACACTCTCCCAAGACTAAACCAGGAAGAAGTTGAATCCCTGAATAGACCAATAGCAGGCTCTGAAATTGAGGCAACAATTAATAGCCTACCCACCAAAAAAAGTCCAGGACCAGATGGATTCACAGCTGAATTCTACCAGAGGTACAAGGAGGAGCTGGTACCATTCCTTCTGAAACTATTTCAATCAATAGAAAAAGAGGGAATCCTCCCTAACTCTTTTTATGAGGCCAACATCATCCTGATACCAAAGCCTGGCAGAGACACAACAAAAAGAGAGAATTTTAGACCAATATCCCTGATGAACATCGATGCAAAAATCCTCAATAAAATACTGGCAAACCGGATTCAGCAGCACATCAAAAAGCTTATCCACCATGATCAAGTGGGCTTCATCCCTGGGATGCAAGGCTGGTTCAACATTCGCAAATCAATAAACGTAATCCAGCATATAAACAGAACCAAAGACAAGAACCACATGATTATCTCAATAGATGCAGAAAAGGCTTTTGACAAAATTCAACAGCCCTTTATGCTAAAAACGCTCAATAAATTCGGTATTGATGGAACGTACCTCAAAATAATAAGAGCTATTTATGACAAACCCACAGCTAATATCATACTGAATGGGCAAAAACTGGAAAAATTCCCTTTGAAAACTGGCACAAGACAGGGATGCCCTCTCTCACCACTCCTATTCAACATAGTGTTGGAAGTTCTGGCTAGGGCAATCAGGCAAGAGAAAGAAATCAAGGGTATCCAGTTAGGAAAAGAAGAAGTCAAATTGTCCCTGTTTGCAGATGACATGATTGTATATTTAGAAAACCCCATTGTCTCAGCCCAAAATCTGCTTAAGCTGATAAGCAACTTCAGCAAAGTCTCAGGATACAAAATTAATGTGCAAAAATCACAAGCATTCTTATACACCAGTAACAGACAAGCAGAGAGCCAAATCAGGAATGAACTTCCATTCACAATTGCTTCAAAGAGAATAAAATACCTAGGAATCCAGCTTACAAGGGATGTCAAGGACCTCTTCAAGGAGAACTACAAACCACTGCTCAGTGAAATCAAAGAGGACACAAACAAATGGAAGAACATACCATGCTCATGGATAGGAAGAATCAATATCGTGAAAATGGCCATACTGCCCAAGGTTATTTATAGATTCAATGCCATCCCCATCAAGCTACCAATGACTTTCTTCACAGAATTGGAAAAAACGGCTTTAAAGTTCATATGGAACCAAAAAAGAGCCCGCATTGCCAAGACAATCCTAAGTCAAAAGGACAAAGCTGGAGGCGTCACGCTACCTGACTTCAAACTATACTACAAGGCTACAGTAACCAAAACAGCATGGTACTGGTACCACAACAGAGATATAGACTAATGGAACAGAACAGAGTCCTCAGAAATAATACCACACATCTACAGCCATCTGATCTTTGACAAACCTGAGAGAAACAAGAAATGGGGAAAGGATTCCCTATTTAATAAATGGTGCTGGGAAAATTGGCTAGCCATAAGTAGAAAGCTGAAACTGGATCCTTTCCTTACCCCTTATACGAAAATTAATTCAAGATGGATTAGAGACTTAAATGTTAGACCTAATACCATAAAAACCCTAGAAGAAAATCTAGGTAGTACCATTCAGGACATAGGCATGGGCAAGGACTTCATGTCTAAAACACCAAAAGCAACGGCAGCAAAAGCAAAAATGACACATGGGATCTAATTAAACTAAAGAGCTTTTGCACAGCAAAGAAACTACCATCAGGTGATACAGGCAACCTACAGAATGGGAAAAAATTTTTGCAACCTACTCATCTGACAAAGGGCTAATATCCAGAATCTACCAAGAACTCAAACAAATATACAAGAAAAAAGCAAACAACCCCATCAAAAAGTGGGGAAAGGATATGAACAGACATTTCTCAAAAGAAGACATCCATACAGCCAACAGACACATGAAAAAATGCTCATCATCACTGGCCATCAGAGAAATGCAAATCAAAACCACAATGAGATACCATCTCACACCAGTTAGAATGGCAATCATTAAGAAGTCAGGAAACAACAGGTGTTGGAGAGGATGTGGAGAAATAGGAACACTTTTACACTGTTGGTGGGATTGTAAGCTAGTTCAACCATTATGGAAAACAGTATGGCGATTCCTCAAGGATCTAGAACTAGATGTACCATATGACCCAGCCATCCCACTACTGGGTATATACCCAAAGGATTATAAATTACTCTACTACAAAGACACATGCACACGTTGTTTATTGCGGCACTATTCACAATAGCAAAGACTTGGAATCAACCAAATGTCCATCTGTGACAGACTGGATTAAGAAAATGTGGCACATATACACCATGGAATACTATGCAGCCATCAAAAGGATGAGTTTGCGTCCTTTGTAGGGACATGGATGCAGCTGGAAACCATCATTCTTAGCAAACTATCACAAGAAGAGAAAACCAAACACCGCATGTTCTCACTCATAGGTGGGAACTGAACAATGAGATCACTTGGACTCGGGAAGGGGAACATCACACACTGGGGCCTATCATGGGGAGGGGGGAGGAGGGAGGGATTGCATTGGGGAGTTATACATGATATAAACGTCATGCACATGTACCCTAGAACTTAAAGTATAAAAAAAAAAAAAAAAAGTTTATTGTATAAATTTTCAATTTGTTTTCAATTGTACATAGAGAATAAGGCATCATCATTAGAGAAATGCAAATCCCAACCACAGTGAGATACCGTTTTACACCAGTCAGAATGGCTGTTATTTAAGTCAAAAAATAACAGATGCTGGTGAGGTTGCAGAGAAAAAAGAATTCTTATTCACTGTTGGGTGGGAGTGTAAATTAGTTCAACCATTGTGGAAGACAGTGTGCCGATTCCTCAAAGACCTGAAAAAAGAAATAGCCATTCAACTCAGCAATCTCATTACTGGGTATATCCCCAAAGGAATAGAAATCATTCTGTCATAAAGACACATGCACGAGTATGTTCATTGCAGCATTATTCACAATAGCAAAGACATAGAATCAACCTAAATGCTCATCAATACTAGACTAGATAAAGAAAATGTGGCACATAAACACTATGGAATACTATGCAGCCACAAACAGAACAAGATCATGTCCTTTGCAGGGACACGGATGGAGCTGGAGGCTATTATCCTTAGTAAACTAATGCAGGAACAGAAAACCAAAACCTACGTGTTCTCACTTATAAATGGGAGCTAAATGATGAGAACATATGGACACACAGAGAGAATCAACAGACACTGGGGCCTCCTGCAGGGTGAAGGGTGGGAGGAGGGGAAAGATAAGGAAAAACAACTAATGGGTACTCGGCTTAATACCTGGGTGATGAAACAATCTGTACAACAAACCTCAGTGACATACATTTTTCTTTATCACAAACCTGCACATGTACCTCTGAACTTAAGAGTTAAATTAAAAAAAAAAAAAAATGAGTCATCATACCATACGTGCTCATGGTTTTTCAGAAACAGTCCAGCTGCTTTTAAGGAAAACCAACATTGTCTTACTCTGTCCATCCCTGTTCTCACATCAGTTTCCTAGGAGCACTCACTTAAATTCTAAAAATCAAATTATAGTTGATGCATTATAACAAATTAAATAACATAGACATGTAAGAAAAGAACTCCTCATCGGCCGGGCACCATGGCTCACGCCTGCAATCTCAGCACTTTGGGAGGCTGAGGAGGGCGGATCACGGGGTCAGGAGATGGAGACCATCCTGACTAACACGGTGAAACCCCGTCTGTACTAAAAATACAAAAATTAGCCTGGCGAGGTGGCGGGCGCCTGTAGTCCCAGCCACTCGGGAGGCTGAGGCAGGAGAATTGCGTGAACCCGGGAGGCGGAGCTTACAGTGAGCCGAGATCGCGCCACTGCACTCCAGCCTGGGCGACACAGCAAGACTCCGTTTCAAAAAAAAAAGAAAAAGAAAAAGAAAAAGAACTCCTCATCACCTCCAGTTCTACACTATAGAGACAAAATCTATTTAACATTTGTCTTTAGTTCTTTTGGAGGCTACTTTCACAACTCCATTGCTTGATTTATCACTCAGTCAGTATCTATTAATTCCTTAATATGCAAGATGAGGATTGAGGATTCAGTGCGTTCGTGCTGACCTGTCCCCTTTGTATCTTCCTCCTGTTAGAATTTTATACAATTACATTCTATTAGTTGCCTCTCTAACTCTAAATAACATTGTTTAACTTTTATTTCTTATTTCCTCCACTTTCCCTTGACTCGTAAAATTTGGTATTAGCCCCTAAAGCTTCCTTCATCGCTGAATCTTCCCATTTCCAGATTCCACCCTCTGCTACCATACTTTGACCCATACATTGTGCATTCTGTCTGCCCATCAACGCTTCCTTTCCTGTGCTTTTCTCATAGGTTGACAGTAAAAGTCCAAAGGCAATCAGCACATTAATTTGAAATGTGTGGCTTGAACTAAGTGTATTCCAAGGTCCCTAAATTTGGATATTCTACAATCCATTTAGCTAGATTCGATGTTAGACCATCTGATGTAAACCTGACTCATGGCTGGTGAAGAGAGTCTTTGCATGTGTGTGTGAGTGTGTGCATGTGCACACATACTCATGTTTGTGTGGGCAAATCCTCTTCCTACTCTAATCATGTGACATGGAAGGTGAATATATAGGAGCTTTGGAGGTCCCTGGGAGACAAGCTACAGTAGTATGATTCCAACCCCTTTGATTGTATGCAAGTTTCACATCCTCGGTCTTTGTTCAGACACTGTCTCTCCGGCATGGCCTGAGGGCTGTGGATATCATTTAGCTTTCTGATCTTCCAAAGTGTAAAAGATTCTCTTGGCTAAGGTAGAAGCACATGAACTAAAAGGTACAGAGTACAAGATTTCAATCTTAGAGATCTACACGAACACGTGGAAGACAACTCTATTACATACACCATGAAAGTTGACACAAGGTATTCATAATTTCAATGACCATATTGGATTGCCTTTAATAGACACTAGTTGAAAGAGGGTACTAACCAAAAGCTAATATTGGAGCTTGCTCTCAGGCTGCTGGGAGGCCCCCAAGAATCTCATTGGCAGTCTCTTTTGAGGATCAGTTCTCTACGTCCATTAAACCGAGATTAAATTAGTTTGTGGGAGCTGCTTTTAGCATTTGCACTATTACATTATGCATGATTTCTGACTGCACATCGCATGAACAGACTGCACTGAGCTCCATTAGTGATTTTTTAGGGCTGTGCTTAACTTGGAAATGGATTGATTTTGTGTAGGTTAATGTATAGCAGTGATGTTGCCATGGCCTTAAAAATACCCTCTTATGTTTGATATCAATAGGGAAGCACTCTTTGGGGATTATGGCTCATTTTAAAAGGATAAATTATGTAGATTGCATGATTAGAGAGCAGTAAACCCTATAACAGTGCATTGTATATCAGGAAAAGCAGTACTCTCGTCCTCCTTGCCTTGGTGAGGTCAGGCTACCTTATTCAATGTGTTTCCTACTGGGACCTTCCCCATGAAGCTAAAATGATATTCCCAGGATTATTCAACAAGTTAGGGCAAAGCCAAAAATTGAATGCATATCTTTTAAATTTTGGTTATGAGAATCAGAAAACTGGATTTTAGGGGCCTTAGCTCATTCTCCGTACTAGAGGGCTGCACCCATCTTTCTATCCTTCCCAGAGCCAGACAAGGTGCCTGGGAGGGTATAAGTGTTGGTACGTACCTGCTGAATTGAACTAATGATTCACCTTCATTTTATAGAGAAGATGACTGGAACATGGTTTAAATATTTAGTCAAAAAGTACTTTTGCTAAAGTGTACCCTAGGCCAGGCACAAAGGTAAATTAGCCATAGATGCTTGCTTTCTAGGAGATGAGAGTTCAGGGATGAGGGTGGCATAAGGGGAGAGGCAGGTGGTGCATAGACAATGCCCTTGCACAGTGGCAGAATGCAGCAGGTGCCCTGGGAAGCAAGAGGGTGGTTCTCAGCTTCTTTGGGGCATTGATGTCTGTGGTTAGTCAGGCAAATGAATTGGCAGAAGGCATCCAGGCAGAAGTACAGGCCTGAGTCCAAGCCCAAAGGGACAAAGCAACCTAGAATGAGCAAGGGTCCATAGGCCATCGTGGGTGGTGGGGAGATAAATCAGGGTAGGGAAGTGACAGATCAGGGAGGAACCTCCTTGCCAGGTGAGCTTACTTTGTCCAGGGACACCTGATATTTCATGGCAGAAGCAGGACTCAAATTCACTTCTCTTGATTCCCAGAACTGTACCACCCTTTGATGTCATTCTACAAGGCTCCTTCCCCTGCCTCAAGCCTGGAGTGTATCTTTTGCTGCTTTTACTGAGGGAACTTCTGCTGTAGCCCTTTCTTTTTATTGGTACTTTCTGATTAGAAAAGTAGTATGTGCTATTTTTTAAGGGGTGAAAGATGAAAAGAAAAAAATTATCTACTTGTCTACTTTCCAATCCCAAACTACTAATAAATAATTTCTTTTAAATCCTTCCAGATACATTCTATGAATGTAAGAAACATGATAAACAAATGGCATCAGACAATACTTAATGGTCAGCAACTTACTTTGGTTTATTTAATAATAAAATTTACATATTTTTCATGAATGTATAGTTCTGTCTACAATTTTTTAAATTTCTATGTAATATTTAACAGTGTGGATTGGCTTTAATTTACTTGAATAGTATCATGATGTTAAGCATTTAAGTTTTTCTCTTATTTAGGTATTTTATATATGCACACACACAAATACATACATACACATAAATATATGTGCATACTATATATATACACTCTACTATATAATGTGTATGTGTGCTCTATACATTATTATACAAAAGGACTTCAAAAAGTTTGTGAAAAAATGGAACTAAAAGATTAAAATATAAAATATAAACTTTATTTCTCAAGATAAGCTGCATCAAAATCAAGACAGTTTTGTAAGTAATGATAGTGGCCACTTAGTCCATCCTTAAAGAAATGAGGGTCCTGTGAATTTAACCGCATCAGTGCAGTCTTCTTTACAATATTAAGTGAGAAAAAAATGGGTGCCTCTTACAGGTTTTTTTTAAGATTAGGAAACAAAAAGAAGTCAGAAGTTGCCAAATCAGGACTGTAAGGTGGATGCCCAAAGATGTCCCATGAAAATTCTTGCAAAATTGCCCTTGTCTGATGAGAGGAATGAGCAGGAATTTCATCATGTGGTGAAGGACTCTCTGGTGAAGCTTTCCTGGGTTTCTTTCTGCTAAAACTTTGGTCAACTTTCCCAACACACTCTCATAATAAGCAGATGTTACTGCTGTTTGGCCCTCCAGAAAGTCAACAAGCAAAACGCCTCAAGCATCCCAAGGAATGATTGCCATGACCTTTGCTCTTGACTTGTCTACTTTGGCTTTGACTGGACCATGTCCATCTCTTGGTAGCCATTGCTGTGATTGTGCTTTGTCTTCAGGATGCTACTGATAAAGCCATGTTTCATCTCCTGCTACAATTCTTCAAAGAAATGCTTCAGGATCTTAATCCTACTTGTTTAAAATTTCCATTGAAGGTTCTGTTTCTGTCTGTGGCTGACCTGGGTGCAACTGTTTTGTTACCCATTGAGGCAAACTGCTCAACTTTGATTTTTCAGTTGGAATTGTGTAAGTTGGACCAGTTGAGGTGCCTGTGATGTTGGCTATGGTTTCTGCTGTAAATAATCAGTCCTCTTCAATTAGGGCATGAACAAGATTAATTTTTTCCTTGCCAATTGATGTGGATAGTCTGCTGCTGTAGGCTTCATCTGTGACATCATCTCATCCCTTCTTAAAATGACTTATCCATTTGTAAACCGCTGATTTCTTTGGGGGCACTATCCTCACAAACTTTTTGTAAAGGATCAGTGATTTCTCCATTTTTCCACTTCAGCTTCACCATAAGTTTAATATTTTCTTCTTGCTTCAATTTTTGCAGAATTCTGTTGCTTTGATGGGGGCTCTTTTCAAACTGATGTCTTATCCTTCTTAGTGCCTCATAGTAGATCCTGTTCAGACATTTTATAACAAGTTAGCATGAGTTTCTTTTGGTGCTAAAAAAATTTCAAAATCCATGCATGCATAGTTCACTGTAATATGCAGTTTCTTTGAAATTTTTGAAATCCCCTTGTATATATACACCTACTATATGTGTGTAGATATATATACACACACATAAACCCATAATAGGAAAAGTATGAAACATGGACTATATAAATTCAGAATCATGGGAACAGCTGCCTCAAAAGAATGAATAGGGAGGAGAACATAAGAGACTTCATCTTTGCCTGTCATGTTTTATTACTTTAAAATATATATTATCACAAATAAGGTAGATACTTCAATAGTTCTGACATCATCCGTTACATACATAGATAGTTGTAACATCACCCTTTGTAACTTTCTGAATTTTTCAATTCTACAGGTTTCATTTAAAAATACACACACATACAAAGCAGGGTGACATTTTCATCTTATAAAACTCACCCTTTTATCTCCTGTAGGTGATTGAAGAAACCACCCATGGGATCATGACAGAAGCCCCGGTGACAGTCTTCTCAGATTGAACCACAGTACTAATGGAGATTACTGAAATTTCTATGTTGTTTTATCACATTGAAATCAATGGAAAACAAAGGACAAGAAAGAGCCAAACAGACAATTTTCCCCTCTCATCTCTATGATGTGGTCCCTTCCAGTTCTTCTGGAAAAGTCCAGAGTGCCAAGCAAATACACTGACTGTGGGGTCCTGCTGTGCTGCATCGTGGCTCATTTTGAACCTGTGGTCAATCTAGGAAGCCATCTCCTTAGATACTTTGCATCATTTCCTTTCCCTCCCCTTCACCACTGGGGGCTTGCACTTCCCAAATAAAATATCAACAATTCAATCCATATCCCTGCATTCTGGACCCTTAGCACACTCCCACGGCCCACATGCTGGTGAGGATGTTGAGTTCATGTGGAACCTTGGTAATTTTGGTTGGAAGTATGTTTCTAGAATCAAGGCAATATGGTTTAGTCAAATTCAGATAAGATTGTGGAGCAACATGTCCTAGATTCCAGCTTTGGCTCTAGACCTTATAAACCAATCCTGTGGCCTTTAATCTCTCTCATCAGTCTAATGGAAATCATATTACCTGCCTTCCTTATCTGGAAATGTCATTGTCTGGACGGAGGGAGGGAGGGAACAAAAGAACAAAGGGACTAAAATGGCGCATTTCCGGGTTCTTCATTGTCAACTTTCCCGTGCCCGGGAAAGACACAGGTCGACTGCGCAGGCGCAGTCTGAGGTCTGACGAAGAAAATCGAAACCTACCTAGCCGCGCCTACCACCCCGCCCCCGACCCACCTATGTCCCGCCCATTGCCCACCCACTCCCGGGCCCAGGACATAAAAGCTGCTCCTGGCGGGCGCGCGGCGCGAACTTCTTGGCCCCTGCTAGTGTGCGGACTTAGGAACCTCACGGAAGAACGCCGGAGCGACTTCGTCAGCCTCCACCGCGGGAGACGGGTGAACCTCGCCCCTCCTTCACATTGGCAAGTTAATAAAGTTTTCTTTTACCCTGCTTACTTGCCTATTCTCTGGCACTTACTCTGGTGGTCATCTGGAGTACTCTGGTGGTCGTCTGGAGCAAATCAGTCATCATCAGGATCAAGAGAGATAAGGTTTGAGAAAGTAATGTGTAAGCCATTAAGTAGATGACCATTACTGCTGTCAAACAGGAATTTGGTGCAATGAACTCTGTTGCCATTTTCTGTCAATACAAATTCAGTGTTAAACATTTATACAGTTGTGAAAACTTCACGTAGGTTGTGTGTGTGTTTTGGCTTTTATACAAATGATATTTTACCAGAGCAGTGATCAAAAAATTATGACTCACAGGTGAAATTCTAAAGGCAGTCCTTTTTGTAAATAAAGTTTTATTGGAACTCAGTCACTTGCATTTCTTTACATATTGCCACAGCCACTTTCACACTACCAGGGCAGAGTTGAATATTTTCAGTTGTGACGGAGACTGTCTGGCCCAAAAGCTGAAAATATTTACTATTTGGTCCTTCATAGAAAAAGTTTGCCAATACCTCTACTAGAGGAAATGCTACATACTGTGTCCCTTTCGGTTAACACTATGTATGAGAGCTGTTGTCTTCAAATTTTGTTAGAAGGTATAAAATATATTAGTATGTTTGAACATGTATATAATTTACAAATACAAACATAAATAATTATATCACAGTGCACGTGTCACTAAATGTGTACAATTTAGCCATGTTACTCCATATGGATCTAGCTGTTTTGCCTGAACGCTTTGCGCGGAGCTGCGTTACTTGAATTCACCACAGTGTAAATATCAATTCCCCTTTCAGTAGTATTTGGGCCAGTCCCAGTCTTCACCATTGCAAACAATGATGCAGTGAACATGCATGATTTGCTTTTGTACAGACGCATGGCTACTTGATAAAGCCTGGTGATAGGAACTCATTCTGACCTTGTCCAGGTTGGAGAACTGGATACAGCTAGTCAAATGCAGACCCAGACACAATTGGACCATTGCTACATTATTCTTGGCTGACTGCAGATGTGCTTTACCTGCCTTGATGACAAATGCATTACACTGAACATTTTCATGAGTTTCAGAAGACAAAGGTGAAAAAAGGTCTCAAAGATTTCAAACACATAGAAATCTATAGGAAGGAAAAACAAACTAATCTGAGGTGCCTCTGACTCTCCCTACTTCTTCCCTGTCTCCATTGTTCTCTGACATCAGCAGAACCTTCTCCCTGGCACTTTGCAGGGAGAACTCCCCTCACCCCTTTCCACCTCACCCATGCTAGCTGACTTTTGTGCCCTCGATGCAGCACAGCAAGACCCCGGAGTCAGTGCATTTGCTTGGCACTCTGGACTTTTCTAGAAGGACCGCAAGGAGGAACCACATCATGGAGAAGAGAGGGGGAAATTATCTGTCTGAGTCCTTCCTGGTCCCTGCTTCTAACTGGTTAATGTTCACTCCATGATGAGCTGACTCTTCTTCCACCCACTTCCAGGTGACCTCAGCTGCCCTCTGCAACTATAAATATATCTTTCAGAGTGAGGAGAGAGGGTTGTACTGCTTATGTATGCTCAACTTGGTGATACGTTTTTTTATTAGAGGATTTTTCTCCTTCCTGTCCACTAAAATGGTTTTGCAGAAATGATAAGAAAACCGACCACAGTTCTCTGAGAGCCTCCTGTTCACAAGGAAGATGGAAAAAAAGGAATGTTTTTGAGTCTCTGGCCAAAGCCAATGTGCAATCAAGAGCCACTCACAGGTTAAGCATTTGTGGCTCCTCTGCCAAGTGTCCAATGTGCATTCTCTCATTGTCATCACTACTATGAAACAGGCACCTGCATTTTCTAGATGAGTAACTGAGGCTACGAGATGACTAATTTGAGGAAATTAACTGGAAGAATACGTTGTCAAGCTCAAAAGTTGTGCCTAACTTATCTGCCATCAAAACCAGAGTTCATAAACACAATGTTATACTACCTGATAATTATCATATTTCATTGTATCTAAGACCTCACTGATTAAAGGGAAACCATTATGTCATGTAGGATTAAGATACTTAAAGAAAAAGACTGCCAATTACATAGGCTCACTGCTTTCTCATCACTCAGAATTTTGACTTTTTGCCTGGTAAAACGTTTATTTTAAACACATTTAGACATACCATTATTAGAAAGGTGAAATATAAGTGAAATAAATGTGTTGGGATGTTCCTAAAACCTTGACATTTTACCTACTAAAATTTAGTTAAAACTTATTTAGACACATCTTTGTAGAAAAAGAAATAAAAGTGAAATTCATTTGTTGGGACATTCCTAAAGCACCTGCACTTTTGAATAATATTTCACCTGGGTTGTCAATGTCTGCAAGCTTGATACCACTAAGCACCTTGGTGATGAACTGTGGGAGAATTTGCCATTGTCTCAGAAAGTTTTTTGCAAGCCATTGCAAGCCATTCTGCACACGTTAACACCCATATGCAGACAATGACAACTCCCTCATGACTGACACCTGGCCAACAGTGATTATGATATACATTCCAATTTCTGGGAGGTGAAAAGGTGAAAATACTCATTTTAGAATCTACGAAGTATAGAAATTTTATCCCTGGTCATAATGTTGATGTTAACTTCCATTTAGAATAAAATGTTTTCCTCTCATAACCCAGGGAATTTCTGCTGGCTATATAGGCTTCTTTGGGGGAAATAATGTAGAACATTTTCCTGTTGCTGGTTTCAGTAATCCCAGCCACAGCATTGATGAACTGGATTATTGTATAGGCAAACTCAACTCTCTCCATTCTTTGCAAGCTATGAGATTTAACCGTGTTTGAGAAAGTTTCTGGCGAAAACTCCTGGGCTTTTAACTTATGTGGAGTTTTAAGTACAATTCCTCATCTTATCTAATCTGATATCCAAGGATAGCTTTGTCAAAGCAGAGTCAAGTATTGGCAATCCCTCAGAAATCTCTGAAGAATGAATAACAGAAAAATGATTTAAAGCTGAACGATTTAAGTAGAAGTTTGAAATCTTTTTAAAAACTGAGCAACGGACCCCTTCTGGAGTCTGCTAATGCCAGCTTTGGAATATGAATAGAAAACCAAACTCTGAGAGCAGAGATGGATCTTGGATATCATCATGTCTCCTGTAAGAGGTGTATCCAGTTCCATCCTGGGTGGATAATAAAAGAATGTGTTGATTCCATGGGAGATTTCACACAAGAACAAATTCTCTAACCTGTGGTAACCTGCTCAGTGCCTCCTTCCCTCCATAAAAAATGAGCTCAGATTTTGGTTGGTATTATTTATATTTGACCTTGGAAGATATGGAAGAATACAACATTGTCCCACATGTAGCGAAGGCATTGCAGTGTCCGGGTTAAAAGTATGGGTTCAGACCCAGGTTCGAATTCCAGCTTTGGTGCTTAGGAGCTATTTGACCCTGGGGAAATTATGTAACTTTTCTGTGCCTTTGTTTTCTCATACGTACAATGGAGAAAATAGCTGTGTCAATTGAATGGTATAGTTTTGAGGACTGAAGATTAATAGTTGTTAAGCCCTACCTCATAGGAGGTGAACTTGATAGGTACTGTTTTGTTTTCCTTTTCTTTTTCTTTCTTCTTCTTTTTTTTTTTTTTTTTTACAGAATTTTGCTCTTGTTTCCCAGGCTGTGGAGTGGCACAGTCTCGGCTCACTGCAACCTCCGCCTCCTGCATTCAAGCCATTCTCCTGCCTCAGCCTTCTGAGTAGCTGGGACAATAGGCGCATGCCACCATATCCTGCTAATTTTCTATTGTTTTAGCAGAGATAGGGTTTCACTGTGTTGGCCAGGCCAAGGTCGAACTCTTGACCTCAGGTGATCCATCCACCTCAGCCTCCCAAAGTGCTGGATAGGTATTTTTAAAATAAAACAAAAGTAACAGCTGCTCTTATTAATTCGAGTTCTATATAAACTAAATTGGGATCCTTTATTATGTCACATACCCATTGCTTTCTTCAGTTTCTAAAGAAGAACAGTGAATTGGCATCACTGGACTATTTTTCCTTCAGATGTTATCTACCTCAGAAGATATACTTACATGATTTTCCTAAATTCTGATAAATGGAAATGAGAACTTTTCTTCTTTAAAATAAGTCAGTACAATTATAATGGCCATTCCAGTTACCTAACCAATATTTTAATTGAAAACATAAGTAACATCCAAGGAAACAACACAGTAACTCACTGAATATGGAATGAGGGTCCGTCATGAAATAGACAACATGTATGTGAATACAGTATGTATATTCAATTTTGTTTTTGGTTGACTTTGAGTTTGTGCTTCTTCCTCCATCAGGACAGAGGGAACCTACAGGGTCTTCCGGCAAAGGCAACCTGGACATTACATTGAAAAAGAAAAAAAAATATCGAGCACCAAAGTCTGAGCTCTTTACCACAGGATTTAAAGCTCTTCCCTGCAATGCTCTATTATTAGAGGGACTCAGCCCTGCTCCAAGGGTTGCTTCCCTTTTTCCTGTTATCTTCTGGCGAAGTCCTTTTCAGATCTGGATTTCTGATGGAGAGAATCTGTGTGCCCAGAACCCTTTTCTTTCAGTCAGGCTGCTTATTAGAACTTCAGCCAACCTTGCCCCAACCATAGATAACCCCTTGCCCACAAGGGGGTTCATGGAACCACACAGTGCTGGCTCCATGACCAGGGCATGAACAGAGGCCATGTATGCATTGATAGGAGCATAAAAGGCAAAATTTCCTATGGTAGCAAGCAGATTGACGTGTCTGGTGCAGACACTCTGTGCCTCCTTTACTCGTTCATGTAGGCAAAATTTAGCAAATCATGATGAGCACATTTCTTTGTTCTAGAAGTTTCCTATTCTCAACTCAGAATTTTCAACCTAGATTTGCAGTAGAATATAGTCTCTATCAGAGCAAGGACATGGGACTGAGTCAGCCCTCTTTACCTCCATGTCCCCAGTGCCTTTCATATTGCCCATGAAGGACCATGACTCCATATTTAATGAATGAATGTGTTGTTTCTCTGAATGTGACTTATGTTTTCAGTAAAAATACTGGTTAGGGAACTGGAGTGGCCACCGTGATTGTACTGATTTAGTTTAAGGAAAGAAAGAATAAAAGACAAGTGAAATGGAGGAAGAAAAGAAGAAAAGGGAAAAGGAAAGGAAGAAATAAAGGCCCCAGTTTCTCTAGATTGGGAGTGACTTCCTACTTGTTTAAATGGTTGACTGTGGTCTGGAGCACACCTATGTGCTGAGTCATCTGACACCTCGTCCTACCTAGTAACTGCCAAGAAATTCATGTTAGTTGGAGAATCCATTGGATTATAATTGCAAATGAATATCCAAAGTGTTCTTGTTTTTTCCCCTCTTTTAAAAAAGTTTAATAGTAATGATTGACTATCACAAATCTTTTACCTCAAACAATAGAAATTGCAACAAAATGAAAATCTCCTTTTGGCTTCTTGCCCTTATAGACTCTCTCTCAATTCTTTAATGTAGCCTCTGTTAACAGGTTGGTATGTGTGGCTCCAGTATAGTCTTCAAAAATAGAATACAAATATAGGGGTGTGTGGGTGTGTGTGCATTACATATTTACAAGAATCTGACATGTTTACTAAGCATAGCTCTCAGAACACACACTTAAAGGATACATTTCTTTTTTTTTTCAATAAATGAACATGATTTGCCACTGAACAGGAACTCAATCACAGAATATGGAATGAGGGTTCATCATGAAATGTCCCCCAGCTCCCAAGAGTTCTATCAAGGCCAAAAGGTCTTATGAAGCATTCGTCAGATGTTTTCCGTGATGACTTACGTCATGGAAGCTCCTGGGGTCTTTTTTTTACCCAGGATCCTGCTGAGATGTCCATGGTCTCTGTTTATATAGTCCCTTCCAGAAAGTCTTGGGAAAGCCTTTCTTGGTAGTGAGGACACATGGATGGGCAAAAGGAATGGTGATATATCATTTAAAAAGGCATTTCTATCCTACATGTGTTCATATTGTTTCAGGAGAACCAGAAATGAGCATATCACGGTACATATCTGTATAAAAACTAATTGTAGTGAACCTAGAAAACTATCCCCATACTAACTATGAAGTTACATTGGTCATTTTATCTTTTCTTTTTGATAGTGAATTAATAGATTTCAATAAGCACAAGGAGAAAGCTGAATAAGCCTCCTATCTGGTTCAGGCTCCATGTATATGAAGTTCTTTGCTAATGAATCCTTTTTAGTGGTGCTCACAACTAAGCTGCATAATTCAATATAGGCACAAAAATATCCAACATAGAGTGAATCATTACTTGAATTGTGAGAAGGCACTGTCTGCCCTGTAAAATGTCCTCTAGAGTCTCCTCATTATGCTTTCTCTCCCTTTCCTCATTACTTCTCAGGTGTATTGATTAGGTTTGCACCTTTCCATTTTCTTTTCCTTCTGTTTGTTCTACTCTTTGTCCATATTTTCCTAACTGCAGCAGATGTTCAGCCCACTCCTTTGCAAGGGATGAAATTTCTTAATGAAACAATTGGTGATAAGAACCCGGGCTCTTCACATGCTGTCAATATCTGTCTTTCAAATTTAAAGGAGAAGCATGAACCTTGTGAGCTTGGATGAGACAAGTCACTTTGCAATTTAAGCTGATTGGTTTGAACAATGTGTTTGAGGCACTGAAGGAGGGGGTAACTTGATTCATTTCACATCACATACCCTACTCGAGTTCCATCCAATTTCTGAGTCTTCAGCTAAGTCAAG
The DNA here is from genome assembly GCF_009764315.1 of Trachypithecus francoisi. NCBI lineage: Eukaryota > Metazoa > Chordata > Mammalia > Primates > Cercopithecidae > Trachypithecus > Trachypithecus francoisi. Next base: position 92,579,995 of record NW_022681455.1, on the reverse strand, counting down.
GAACTTTCAGAGATTCAGGACTTACAAAGTACATGTGCAGTCCAAGAACATTCATCATGTTATCTTATCTGATAGTGCTGCTTCCCCTTCTGTTCACCGAAATAGAAAAGTCAGTGCATGTGGGTGATGTGCCCTTCGTACTGCAGTATAAGGCATTTGGCCAAGTTGACATGCACTGTTGGGTGTGAGAAGTCAGTTTTATCTTTCAGCTTCTAACATTTCTATCAGTTGAAAGTGCAGCTGCAATCTGAAATCTCAATATCCATTTAGGTAACATGTCCACCTCTAAAATTTGTATTAGAGTAGCTAATAAATCTGGATATCAATTAACTTCTGTGCTAAGGGTCAAGGAGGAAAAGGCAAGACATTGGAATGCTTCATCTTTTCAGTGTGTGGTCCTGGTGGCTCTTTGTAATTATCCACTCCAATCTTTTCCATGATCATAGATGTAAGGCTATGGAATTCTGACACATTTGTAGCCTGTGGAACTCTTTCTGTGACATATAAAACTCTCTATATTTAATGTGTACACCATAGCCAGTTTGGGGATAATTATACACCTATGAAACCTGTATTAGTCTGTTCTCATGCTGCTAATAAAGACATACCCAAGACTGGGTAATTTATAAAGAAAAAGAGGTTTAATGGACTCACAGTTCCACATGGCTGGGGAGGCCTAACAATCATGGCAAAAAGCAAAGGAGGGGCAAAGGCACGTCTTCATGACGGCAGGCAAGAGAGCATGTGCAGGGAAACTGTCCTTTTATAAAATCATCAGATCTCATGAGATTTAAACAGCACAGGAGAAACCCACCCCCACGATTCAATTACCTCCCACTGGGTCCCTCCCATGAAACATGGGATTATGGGAGCTATAATACAAGGTGAGATTTGGGTGGGGGAACAGCCAAACCATATCAAATCCATTACCACCATTAAAGCCACAGACATATCCATCACCTCCTGAAGTTTTTTCCCACCTCAGCTTGTGGTGCTCTTTCCTTTCTCTTTTATAATTTCAACTTTTATTTTAGATTCGGGGGATACATGTGCAGGTTTGTTACATGGGCATATTTTGGATAGTACCCAATTGGTAGATTTTTAATCCTTTCCCCCTTCCTCCCTCTCCCCTTTAATAGTTTCCAGTGTCTGTTATTCTCATTTTTATGTCCATGTGTACCTAATGCTTAGCTCCCACTTATAAGTGAGGACATGTGGTATCTGGTTTTCTGTTCCTGCATTAATTCACTTAGGGTAATGGCCTCCAGCTCTATCTATGTTGCTGCAATCAACATGATTTTATTATTTTTTATGGCTACATAATATTCCATGGTGTATATGTACCACATTTTCTTTATCCAGACCAACACTGATGGACACCTGGGCTGATTCCATCACTTTGCTATTGTAAATAGTGCTTCAATAAACATATAAGTGCATGTGTCTTTTTGATAGAATGATTTCTTTTCCTTTGGATACATACCTAGTAATGAATTGCTGGGTTGAATGGTAGTTCTGCTTTAAGTTCTTTGAGACATCTCGAAACTGCTTTCCACATTGGTCTGCTTCTCAAGTGATGACTTTTCGTATTTTCTAATCTTGGACCAGAGCCTAGAGATAGAACATTTTCTTTTTTCTTCTCATTGTTTTCTCTAGACCATTTTCCCTTTCTTCTTCCCTAAATACCAGTTCCTTTGAGATGCATGCTATCAGCACAGCTCCTTTTTGATACAGTCATCTATTAGTGTTTGAGCCACCCCACATCCCATTTATTGATAATTTAAACAGCAATAGGTCTCTCACATAGTCACATGTTTATTATTTGGGGGATATTTTATATCTACAAGAATGATCCATCCAGTCTGTTGACATCTCACATTCTTTCTTCTCCCCCTTCCAAGGGTCATTTTCCTTCACAGTGCCTGTTTAGCCATCTATTTCTATGATATTACCCCAGATTTCTAAGACTGTTCCCATTCCTTTCATTTATCTGGGATGTTTTCTCCAAACCTCTCATGACATGTTCTTTCAGTTATTCAGGTCTCTGTTAAAATGAAACTTCCTTAGAAAGCCTTTTGGAGTATGCTAAGATAACCATCCCGTCCTAACTTCTTTCCTCCCTTTCTCTCACACTGCTTCATTTTTTCCCTGTACCTTTTATTACCATCTTGACCATACATTATAGAGGAAAACATTTCCTGTCTCTTCCTATAATGTATGTCCATAAGATAGCATTTTATCTGCTTGTTCACCACCATGTTCCTTGCACCAAAACTCTGTCAATTCATATTAGACTCTACATAGATATTGAGAATGAAATAATGAATAGATTATGTGTGTTTATAGTTATGTACCAATTTACCATGAAGACTTTCAGGCCATTAATGAATTATCACACTATCTCAATCCTCATATGGTAACTTTTCTATATTAAGAGCGTTCCTGGGAATAATTTCCATCAGAATTTTTATATTTCCCCACTTGAAATTTTTCTGATGTGATCTAATTAATCTGGTAACATTCATAGCTTATGCTGAATTGCTGTGTAGATTCCTCTTGGGAGGAATTTTGAAACAGGCAGGCTAGCTCTTTATAATATTTCTAGCATAAGTTTTGATAATTATTTTGCTGCTGGACAAGCAAAATTGCGTTGATATCAAAGATGAGGGAACATGGGTCATTCTTGTGAATGAGAAAATGTATTGCTTGCTTAACTTTCAAGGAATACCTTTAGCTCCTTCTTAAACTATGGGTCAGTAGCTTTTCCTGTGTTTATGTAGCAGCTTTATTCATGGGCCTGATGTTTGGCCTCTTCTGGGGAGTTCTGATATTCTGCATCAGAAAAATGCTCTGCTTTGTGTACAGAGATGATCTGTTGACCTGCTGCCACAAGGCTCTTGCTGGGCTGTTTCACTGAGGTGAAATTTTTTTCTAAGGCATTAATAATTCTTTTCTGATTTTTCTTGTGATCAGTGGCCTGAATTTGTAATATGTCTGGCAGTACCCAAAGACATAGACCAATGCTGGAAAAAAGAAAAAAAAAAAGATTTTCCCCTTCTGCAAACCTAGTTAAACTTTATATAGACTTCAGCCTGATTAACTCCTTTTTGTTTTCTAAGCAATTCTCTAGCACACTCTTAAGATTAAGATTAAGATGCACTGAGTCCAGGAGTTTGAGACCAGGCTGGCCAACATAGTGGGACATCATCTCTAAAACAAAAAAATGAAAACAAATTAGTCAGGCATGGTGGCATGTGCCTGTAGTCACAGCTACCTGGGAGGCTGAGGTGGGAGGATCGCTTCAGCCCTGGAGGTTGAGGACGCAGTGAGCCATGATCTTGCTACTACACTTTAGCCTGGATGATGGAGTGAGATCATGTCTCAGAAGAAAAGATAAAACAATAAAAAATAAAAAGCTTCAATGAAGGCCTTCCCTAAAGTAACTTCCTCTGAAACTTAATTTTATATTTTCACAAAACCGTAAGGTCTCTGAAGTTGAGTAGGAAGGCTTCTTCTTGTACTTTTTCATAGTTCATATTCAACAAATACTAAATAATTGATTAAGTAAATAATGAAAAAAATTGGATATGAAGAGAGAATGCATTGTTTTTTTCACTGAGAGAGAATCTTTTTATGTTCTTTGGGAGCTTCCTTGGTAGAAGTTTTAAAAGTTCCAACTGGGAACTTCTCTGCCTTAAACACGAATCACTGGCCTGGTGAGCCAGGTAAGATATTGATAGCACAAATTCCCATGCGAATATGAAGGGGAAATGCATGCATATTAGCATCCCTCCATGATTATTCTGAAAAAAAAAAGAGAGAATGACTCACCGAAGTGGAGAAAAGTGACCAGAGAGCAAAAAAGAGCTAAGTGGGTTATGTTTTGGTTAGAAACTGGTTGGTATTAAATATGAGAAATATAAGAATATAGAATTTTTTAAAAAGAATTCTTGTGACATCTGTATGATTTTCTTCATTTTCTTAAGAGTATGTACTAATAATATAAATTATTTTCAGACTTTTTGAGTATTGCTATTTTATTGAATATATTTTGTTATCCTGTGGGGCCTGTTTTATGTGGCTTGCCTATTGTGATTCATCACTGGTGTGATGAGAGGATCACCTAGGCTTGCTCTGGATGTTCTGGTAATCAGGGAAGGCTTCCTGGAAGGGAGAGTATTTTACCCAAGCCTTGAAGGATGGGTGGACTATGAATTAATACAGATGACAGACAGAGTTTCCAGATAGAACCAATGATTAAAGTGATCAAAATGGTAAAGATTAGGGAGCAGGGAAGAGCTCAGTGTGGCTGGAATCTTTTGCCTGGAACGTGTCCTTTACACCCAATCATCATGCCAACACTCTCACACACACACTACAACACCTTCACCTGGTGAACCTCACTCCCTTAGGAGTGAGTAACCTTACTTAAGCTCCACTCCCTCCAGGAAGCTTTCCCTGATTTCTCTCCACACAGTGCTATGTGAGGGGCTCATGATGTAAACTCAGGGGGACCCAGGGCTTCTATTATCAGAGCACTCATCACCCAATAATGCCAGTGCCCATTGCCTCTCATTTCCAGGAGGACAGACAACTCTTGTTTATCCTTATATTTCCCCCAGCATCTATCATAGTACCAGGCATATCATAAATCCTTAATAATTGTGTGTGTGTGTGTGTGTGTGTGTGAGAGAGAGAGAGAGAGAGAGAGAGAGAGAGAAAGAGAGAGAGAGAAGAACGGGGTAGAGAATACTTTTGAAACAAATCCTGAGAGACACAGCATGGAAAACACTGGTCTTCTTACCTGCCAGGTGAGTCAACTGTTCAGTCATAAGCTCCCATTGTTGGAGGGAGTCTTTAGAAATATCTAAATCATCCCCTCTTTGTAGCAGACATTATAGAATTGAGGATAGAGGTAATGAGAAGGAAGGTATTTAAGAAAAGCATGGCCGGGCACGGTGGCTCACGCCTGTAATCTCAGCACTTTGGGAGGCCGAGGCGGGCGAATCACAACGCAGGAGATCGAGACCACGGTGAAACCCCTTCTCTATTAAAAATACAAAAAATTAGCCGGGCGTGGTGGCGGGCGCCTGTAGTCCCAGCTACTCAGGAGGCTGAGGCAGGAGAATGGCGTGAACCCGGGAGGCGGAGCTTGCAGTGAGCCAAGATTGCATCACTGCACTCCAGCCTGGGCGACAGAGCGAGACTCTGCCTCAAAAAAAAAAAAAAAAAAGAAAAGCACACAATCTGTTTCAGCTGGATCACTCTTTTGGTTACCCCTCTGGTGCATTTTCCCCTGTCCCACGTGGTTACTTTGCAAATAAAAAATGTAGCATTATTTTTATTTAAGAACCAGAAGTTTGCAATCCAAGATGCAAAAAAACTGAAGGAAAAAACCATGGCTAAAATGTCATGCCCTGAAGCATAGCTAAGTCTCACAGAAGTGACAGAATTCATTTGCTTGGAAATATTAAATATAGAATCCAGTCAGCAAACGCCCCTCGCTTCTTGCTCCACAGTCTATTGTCACTGTTGTCAATCACAGCTGCTCCATCCCTCGCCCACTCACATTTATATTGAGTGCACCTGTATGACTTTAAGGTACAAGAAGCCATAATAATAAGGGATTTGGAGTAAAGTTTTTCTCACACTGAATGCATAAACCCAGTAAAACATTGGTTTAAAATAAGAGATTGACGGGTGATGAATACATTAATCATATTGGTGAATATATCAATCAGCTCTACAAAAAGATGTGTTCTTTTAATTTTCTTGTGAGTTGTAAGAGCAAACAGACAATATGAACTTCTGACTTCATGGGATCTTCCATATCTATTCATCCAACACTAACTTAACATGATAGTTCCTTGGGGTGTGGCAGCAAACAACAGACATGGCCATTTACTCTAGGACATCACGGTGTGATGGGTGGATGTATGGTGAACATATAATCACAAATGTAACCATTAGTTCCTGCAGTGCTGGAAGGAAACATGCAGACATCCCAAGGACCCATGATGGGAGAATCCATTCAGGTAAGGGCACCCTCCTAAGGAAATTACTCTTAGGACAGTATATTTGTTAGGGTTCACTAGAGAAACAGAACCAGTAAGATGAGATAGATAGATAGATAGATAGATAGATAGATAGATAGATAGATAGATAGAGCTAGGTAACAGATATTTTAAGGAATTGGCTTACACAATTGTGGAGGCTTGGTAAGTTCAAACTCTCCAAATCTGTGTTAGTTTGTTAGGGTTGCCATAACAAAATATGACAGTCTGGGTACCTTAAACAACAGAAATTTAGAAATTTATTTTCTCACATTTGTAGGGGCTAGAAGTCCAAGATCAAGCTGTCAGCAGGTTTTTGTTGTTGTTGTTGTTTGTTTTTTATTTTTTCCTGAGGACTCTCTCTTTGGCTTGCAGATATCTGTCTTCTCCGTCTGTACTCACATGGGCTTTTCTGTGTGTGTGTGTGTGTGTGTGTGTGTTGCATGCACACGTGCGCATGCATCCCTGGGCATCTCTTTGTATGTCCAAATTTCCTCTTCTTGGACAAACAGCAGTAAGATTGAGTAAGGAACCATTCCAGTGGCTTCATTTTAACTTAATCACCTTTTAAAGACCTTCTTTTCAAATACAGTTTCATTCTAAACTACTGGAGTTTAGGGCTTCAGCGTACAAACTTTGGGGGGAACACAATGAAGCCCATAACAGATAGGACCTGAAGGGTAAGTAGGGTTTGCACTGGTGTGTTCTGACAGTGAGACTCATCACAGCCACATTCTCTGTGGGCACTCGGGATGCATTCTATCTGGTCAAAGTGGAGCATTCACTGTGGTGATGAGCTCCTGGTGAATCTATCCAAGGTACGAAGGAGTTGGGGAAAGAAGGTCCCTTTTTCTCAGAGAGAAAAAAATCTTAAAATGCCCTCCAGCCTCTTGCTAGTGCAAACCTGTTGAAGTCATTTTAACCCACATAATTCCAAAATGAGCTTAGGAGGTAAGGATCAGTATTGCCCCTGCCTCAGCAATGAGGCAAGTAACTCATCCAAGATCATATAGCTAATCAGGTGGGGAGCCAGGATGTCTAACCACCACACAAGAAGGCTTGTCTCCAGGCCAGAGCTCAAGATCAGCAGAGTATGAGCAAGGAAGGGTGTGTGGTGAGAGATGAAGCTGGATAGGGGCCTTATAGGATTCTAGAAGGAAATTGGGCTCTACCTTGAGATCAGTGGGGAGCCTCTGAGAGATTTAAGAGTGAGAACGATAGGATTAGAAGAGTCCTATGGCTGCTATTTGAAGAATAGATTATTTAAGGACAAGAATGCAAAGCAGGAGACCAAGGAGGAGCTTTCCACTGTTTTCTAATGAGAGAGGATATTGACTTAGACTATAGGAATAAGTAAAAATTCCAGATGTATTTTGAAGGTGGAAGAGACAAGACCTCATAATTAATTAGATATTGAGAGAGAAATATTTGAAGAGCTACGATGACATGATTAATTGCATATAATATTCAATTATATATTATCAAGCAAAATACTTTCAAATTAGAAAACATCATGATGATGACAAATAATTTAAGATAGGCTGAATATATTTCATTTGGTCTAAATAAAATGCCCTGCTGTCAGTTTGTCTCCTTTGCCTCCACTCCCCATACCCCATTAAGGAAAATGTTAGAGAAAGAAAATGTGCTACACAAAAGTCAGATTACAGCAAAGTCTAGGGTAATTGGCTCATACTCCAGTTCAGTTCCCATAGTTTCTGTGCATGTACCTTTTTTTAAACATCTACAGTATGTGGAGATATAAAATGAGTCCATTTACAGTGACACATTTAGCTCTAAGATGTGTTATCCTAGCCAATATGTTCATAGATGAACTGCCTTTTTGTAAAGTGTGTTTTCTTTATTACTGTGAAAAAGAGGTTTGGGGCCCATCATGAGGAACTGGGATACAGTGAGATTCATCCTGGGCACATGCTCTGTGGGCATGGAGGATGCATTCTGTCCAGTCTGCACTCCCTGTGGTGGTGAGCTCCTGGGTCCAGTTCCAGACTGCTTTGCAGCCAAGCTTCTTTGGCAGGGTTTGCCAGTGCTTTGTCATGGGGGAAGGAGGGTGGGATGTGAGCTCTGCATTGGGTCCTAGGTGAAAACTGTGCCATTAGTGAAAAAGATCTGTGCTGAAGAACATTAACTGGAGTGAGAAGCAACTGATTAAAATAAAAGATTGAAGAACCAACAGAATAGAGGCTCCCTGCTCCTCCCCACTACACTGCATGAATAACCTGGCCCTGAGGACATGCCTACAGGACTGGGCACCACTGGTCCTTCAGGCAGACCTAACTGCATGCCCATTCCTGCCTGCATCCTTACCAAATGGCATTTCCCACAGCAGAGTCAAAACCATTCCAACCCTGTGAGGACAAGCTCAAGTGTCACTGCCTCCGGGAAGTCTTCATCAGTACCTCTTTCCTGGCTCATCTGTCCTGAATTCCTCTAGTCTGCTGCTTCCTCCAGCCTGGCATCATGGGTGGTGCTCTGGGATCTCTGTAGGTAGCACAAGAACAAGGGATTAAATAATGTCTTACAGTGAGGAAGTCACTGCCTTTCAATTCTCTCTCAATTCTTATCTTTAAAGCAAGGGGAAAAGTTCAGGTTTGGTGCTAATATGTCTTTACTAACTCTCTGATACTTGCTAGCCATTTTTTCTTAATAAAGAGAGAGCAGGCCTTGGGCTTAGAGGCTTGGCAGCAGTATCTATCCGGAATTTAATAAGATTGTTTTATTTTTCGGATACTTTCTATTTATGGCAGAGATACCAGTGTTCCACTTATGTTTGTGACACAGATCTTCCTTTAAAAATAAATATACTTAAGTAAAAAGGGGAGTTAAAGGGAAATGTTAAGTGATAGGAGTGGAGTTAGGAAAATATAGCAAACACAGTGAATGACAAAAGTTTAATCAACACAGATCTAGATAGCTCTCATACCCTGATTCACAGATAGGCAGGTCTCCACATTCCTAGACAACTGAGTCCCGAAAGGTTGTGGGAGAAATACGTGCAATAGGCAAACTTATTACGAAAGCTAACAAAATTACATTTCCAGAGTCCAGCATCTATTCTTTCATTGTCTTCCTTTACATTTGAACTCCTAGTCAAATGTGGTCTAAAGAACATTCAACTGAGGAGGGAAACTTGCTAATTTTCCCTCACCGTGTGACGCCCATGCTTGAGCTACATGAAATTTAAGAGAATTATTATTACACAGTGATATAATTATTTCATGTACTATCTTTTTCTTCTTCTTTATTTTTATTTTTTAAACGCAAAAAAGCAATAAAATGGCCATCAATCGCATGAATACTACTCTAAAAAAATAACAGTGAAGCGGAACCTGAACTGTTGGCTGCCTGGCAGTGCCATATTGATAGCTTACAAGCATCAGATACAGAAATATCAATCACAGGTGGTGTAGAGGTGTCTCTGTACAGAGCACAACATTGTATATTAAAAGGATGTTGAGCCTTTATAATTATTGATATGGTTTTATACAGTGTAATATGCCCATGATAAATAAGAGCTCATACTTGATCTTAATGAAGTGCTATTTTATATTACTTATTGATTCGTGTTTTTCCCCCAACAGAGTGTTAACCTTCTGAGACTTGGAGACTCATCTAAATGCTTTGACCCCCAGCCCCTCTTTGCAGGGTGCAGGAGGATGTGTGTGCTCTTAACCTTTACAGCAAATCTCCTCTTTTGGATGGAGTATTGCAATTTTCTTTTAGAGGATCACACTTAGTCCAGTTCAGTGTAGTTTAGAAGGGGCTGACTTCATCTCTGTTCCACGGGTGGACACTTGATCCACTCTGGTTAAGCAAAATACTGCATCAGTGCAACTCATTCGTGAATGGGTACATGATCCAAGCTGGACCAATAAGAGCCCTACCTAGAGTTTTGCTTGAATTGTTAGGATAAAGGAATTTTCTTTCCTGAAGCACCAGGGTTATTTTCTAGAGAAATCATGACCAAGAGTGAAGCCAATGCATAGAAAAGCAGAGCCATGAGTAGTAAAGAAAGCCCAGATAATCCTGTTTGTGCTCTAGTTCAAGCCATTTCTGGAAGTATTACTCTAGAACTTTTCAGTCATATAAACCAACAAATTCCCCCTCCACCTCTTTAGGTTTAAGCTAGTTTTGATTGGGTTTTTGCATTTTGCTCTGGAAGAGTCTTCACTAATACATCTCTTCTTCCCACAAGTACGGTGCCAAGCATGTGATGTGTATTTGGTAAATACGTGTTGATTTGAGTGCTGCAAGTTCCCCTATACTTAGAGAACGGGATGGTGTAATCTGTTTTTTTTTTTTTTTTCTTTAATATACTTTAAGTTCTGGGATACATGTGCAGAACATGCAGGTTTGTTACACAGGTATACACGTGCCATGGTGGTTTGCTGCACCTATTGACCCATCATCTACATTAGGTATTTCTCCTAATGCTATCCTTCTCCCATCCCCCAATCCCCTGACAGGCCCTGTGTTGTGATATTCCCCTCCTTGTGTCCATGTGTTCTTATTGTTCAACTCCCACTTATGAGTGAGAATATGCAGTGTTTGATTTTCTGTTCTTGTGTTAGTTTGCTGAAAATAATGGTTTCCAGCTTCATCCATGTCCCTGCAAAGGACACGAATTCACAGGATGGTATAATCTAAACGTCACTTGAATGTGAGTGCGAAGATTTAAATCATTGCCTCATTCAGCACATGTTTATCAAGTATTTCCTTAGTGCCAGGCACTGTTCTAGCTTCTGGGAATATTGTAGTGAGCAAATAAAGCCCAATTTTAATGGAAAGAATATTCAACTAGAAGAATATATAATATGTCAGGTGGTGATATATTATATGCAGCTATGAACAAAGACTTGCTACCAGATAGGTGTGAGACCTTGAGAAAGCCACTTTATCGTTCCAACTTTCAGTTTTCTCATATATAAAGAGTTGGAGTTGCAATTCTCTCTCTCTCTTTCTTTCCCCAGGAACACAACCACCACCCACACGAATAATATTTCCATTTCTTAACACACTTTTATAAACCTTAAACCTGAAGCACACCTGAAAATATATTTGCTGGTAGCTGATATTTCTAGGAAATTTTATTTTTTCCTGTGTTTATTGGTAAATTTGTCTTTGTACAATTTTGAGATCTATGAATCCGTTCTTGTTCAAGTTTCCCAGAAATGAACCGGATTCCCATGGGGATTTGGGGCTGCCTCAACTAGCTGAATTCCCTTGAGGTCTTCACCTGAGAGTGCTGTCTGAGTCTACCTGTTCTGTCTGCAAGCTTTTCCTGAAATCAATGATAGTCGGTCGCTCAGTCACCTTTCATTTGGGAAAAAGCTTCTGTTATCTCTGAACCTTGGCTAAGTTGAGACATCTTTTTCCCACTACACAGCTCTCAGTTAATCACTTTACTTATCACAATCTCTAGTCTTGCCTGCCTCTTCCTGTAAGTTTTCAGAGCCCTCAGAACTTCTCTCCCAGCGGAAATGGTCTCAGTAGCACTACTGCTGCTGCCTTTTAAAGTGATACCATAAATAAAATTTGGTTCTGAAGAGTGAATCACATCCTGTGCTTCTCAAGTGATGTTTGTAGACCTTATTTCTATATTTGTATATTATTTGAAAAAATATTTATTAAGCATATACTATGTGCCTGTGGATGCTGCATTGCTGTGTTTTCCCCAAACCCCTTCTTCTTCTCTCCAGTAGGAGTAGGAGAGAATTAAATTTGCTTTTGGGCAGACACCTCCTTTTCTCATCACACTTACTGTTCTCTCCATTTTGCATACTACATGCACACTTAGCCCACCGCTCCTTATTCCTATATCTCATCACAGCTAGAGGTCCAGTGCCTCCTTTCCAGACAATTGCCAGGATGTCTTCCAGGCCACTAAGACATCAGGCTCTTGGAAAAACATATCCTTTAGTTTTTTCTAAAAGCCTTTTGGAAGACGACTGTGAGCCTTTGGGAGGGACTCCTCAAGAGGTGATTTTGATCTTGGGCATATGGTATACCCTTCATAAACCCTTCCTGGGCATTCTGCTCATAGCATTAGCTTATTTCAAGCTAAAAGCCCTTGAATGGTGCGCTGAAGGGATTCCTCCTCCACTTATCCCCCACCTGCCCTGACATTGGTAGGCTGTAGTTTGGGAATCTCCAGCAGCGACAGCATAGTTTGTCTAATCCTAGGTAGCCCTATTTTAGTTCCATCCTGCTGATTAGGTCACATGGCCTCCACCATGTTTGTCTGTAAAATGCATGTCAGAATCACTGCTCTGGTTCCATGACCATGCTATTTTGTGCCATTTCTCCTAAGGAGGGAGACTGCATCTGATTTCTCTTATTCTTCCCAGCACCTTCTCACTGCTTTGCATGCAGAGAGTGCCCAGTGAATGTTTTCACAATTGGGTTTTGAATCAGTTACTTGGATAGCTGTTGACAATATCCCAGCTTCTTGATAAAGTAAAACCTTATGTTAGTCATTGAATTTCTATCAAAGGCATTGCAAACTGGTTATTGATTTTCTTTTATAAAAAAGAGAAATAAATCTACCATTTGATACTTACTGTGGCACTAAAATGTGAGCTAGGGCAGTCACCTATAACTCAAAAGTCACATGAAGCACTTATTAAATTAAAAATAAAAATAAGAGAATAAACATCAGATCGGGATTTAGTTAACTTTAAACAATAGCTAACTGCACGATCTTGAAAGTCTGGAGCCCTCTCCATAATTTGGGGGATGTTTTGTTGGTTTGTTTGAGATGGAGTTTCACTCTGTCATCCATGCTGGAGTGCAGTGGCACTATCCTGGCTCACTGCAATCTCCACTTCTTGGGTTCAAGCAATTCTCCTGCCCCAGCCTCCCTAGTAGATGGGACTACAGGCACCCATCACCATGCCCAGCTAATCTTTGTATTTTAGTAGAGACAGGGGTTTTACCATGTTAGCCAGGCTGGTTTGAACTCCTGACCTCAAGAAATTCACCTGCCTCGGCCTCCCAAAGTGCTGGGATTATAGGCATGAGCCACCACCCACAGCCAATTTTTGGGGGTTAACTCTTTGTTTTTTTCCTCTTTCTCCATTGCTCATTCACATAGGCTACCTTAGAGCTGTCCCACTCTATGTCAATGTCAGCATGAAGCTCAGTTTCTTCACTGTTTCCACCAAAATTCATGTACACACAGGCATTTTGTGAATTTTGTAACATGAAAGAACTGGGATAGGTATGAGAGAGAGTGCACGGAGAGCATACATGTGTCTATCTTGATGGATATGCCCATCCTCTTTCCTTTTATTTTCTTCCTCCCTCCTTCAGTGGAGAAACTACTTAATTCTCCCCCTTGTTTCACAACTAACTCTTCCACCTATATGTGCGCCCTCTTCAATCCAAATCATTTTTCTGAACAGTCCACTTCCTAAGAGTACTGGTATAATAAAAATGTTCCCATCTTATGATGCAGAAAATGGGTCTCCCATATTTAATATGGGCTTCAAGTGGAGTTGCTGCCATCTGAAACTCCACTTCTGCAAAGGACAATACACTAGAAATGGGGTGAAACTTGCAGATGGAGTGAAACACTAAAACACCAAAAAGTTAGAGGAACTGATCTTCAGCACCCAAGCTCCAAAAGAAAGCTGATCAACAGCTGATTCCCTTGACTTCTGCTTCCACTGGGCAGGACCTGAGAGACCTCTGGAGACTTACAGCATGAAATCTAAAGAGCCACATGTCAAGAGTTAAGTGCCTAGCCTGGGGCAAGTGCCTTATGATGGGGATGTCTCTTTACATCCTACCTGTGCCTTGAGAAAGAAGTCAGAAGCTTTCCACGAAAGGTTATATAATGAGTCTCCATCAACGCCCTATGGAATAGGCTGTATTAAAACAAATGCAGTAACTGGAAGCCCTATCTTTACCCACCAGAAAGGTCTTTTCCCTCCCAAATGGTAGTGTCCCAATGCAGAAGGCTAACTGCCAGAAGTTTATTGCATGCAAGTGTAGCAATTTCTAGTTTCCGCAGGAAGAAAATTAGATGAAGGGTACTCGATAAATGCTTGCAAATTATGATGCTCTGGCAGCAGTAGTGCATATCCATGCTTGAGCCCAGCATGGTGCTGACTCGTGCTCTTCCAGTGGAAACCTAGCTACTCTGCCAACACTCCTTGCTGTGCAGCCTTCAATGAGGGTTTCCTCTTAGCTGCAATGCAGCCTTGCAGTGGCTTGCTAGAAGTGTAGAGTGAGGCAAGCAAATAGTGGAGAATCATCAACTTGGCCAAAGGAGTATTGGGTAAATGTGTTAATTGGATTCTAGATGAAACCAAAAAATATATTAGATCATGGAACCTCCAGGGCTATGGTCTCTAGACCAGGGATCAACAAGCAATGCGACCTGTGGGCCAAATCTGGGCATGGCCTGTTTTTGTACAGCCTGTAACCTAAGAATTATTTTTACATTTTTAAACAAACAAAGAATATGTGGCAAAATATGTAGGTGGCTTGCAAAGCCTAAAATATTTACTAACTGGCCCTTTACATGAAAAGTTTGCCAATTCCTGCTCTAGGTCAATAATATTCAATTTTGGCTACACTAAGATCACCCAGGGAATCTTTAAAAACAAAACAGCACAGATAAATAACTCTGCCTTTGAATAGCAGAGAACATACTTTTCTTCTGTCTATATGCACACTCAACACAGAATACCTCTGTGCTCAAACGTGTAGGGTCCACACCAATACTCTATGGATACCAACTGGGTTTTTTATGATTCAATTCAATTCTGACACTTACCAGGCTTACCAGCAGATCCCACAGGTTAAGGGCTCAATCCCACAAGACTGCTCCCACTTCAAATGTTGATAGAAAGTCCAGGTTGTCATGTGTGCTTCTTACCAATGGCTGTAAATCAGAGGTTCGTACCATTCCCTCCCAGGGTTTGACCATTTGCTAGAATGGCTCACAGAACTCAAAGAAAGTTCATTTGCTACATTATTGCTTTAATATAAAGGATGCAACTTAGAAACAGCCAGATGGAAGAGACAAGTAGGGCAAGGTATGGAAAAGGGATGTGGAGCTTTCACATCCTCTCTGGGCATGACCTCCATGTGGTCAGCAACCTGGAAGCTCTCTGAAGTTCTTCTGTTAAGATTTTCTTTTTGGTGGAGGCTTCATTAGGTAGACATGATTGATGAAATCATTGCCCATTGCAAATTAAGTCAATCTCCAGCCACTTTCCTTTCCCTGGAGGTCAGGTAGGTGGGTGGTGAAAGTTCTAACCCTCTAATCACATGGTTGGCTCCCCTGGCAACCAGCGCCCCCCATCCTTAGAGGTTTTCCAAAAGTCACCTCTTTAGCATAAACTCACCACTTAGGACATTCCAAGGGCTTTAGGAGCTCTGTGCCAGGAATAGAGACCAAGAGCAAATATATATTTATTATAAATCACAATATCACAGCTCTAAACTAACCTACTGAATTAGGCTTTCCAAAATGTCATCTGCATTTTTGTAAACCTCCTCTCCAGGTAATTATGATATTTACCTATGTTGAGACTGATGTATATGTTTTACTTTTAAAAAGATCCTCATTACAGACCTTTGCACTGTTCCGCATTTAGTGGAGAGTCAGATCTACAGTGGATTAATTACAGCTTGTTTCAGCAGAAGGGATGTTTGAGGCAGGACTGATTAAGTGAAAGGCTCCAAGAAAGCTTTTACCTTGCCCAGGGAAAATCTGAAGAGTTACAACAAAGCTGACATTTATTGAGCACTACTGTGTTTGCTAAACACTTCATGTACATTTTCACATTGATTCTTGCAGCAACTCTATAAAATAAATTATCACGAGGTAAATGAGGCATAAGAAGGTTAAGTAATCCATCCAAGATCTCCTAGTTATTAAGTGGCAGATCCGGGATTTGAACCTGGGTATGCTGTACCACCAGGCTGTCACTGAGAGGAACCTCCAATACCTGGAGATCTGATAGACCATCTTGGGAGTCACGGGGCACAAAGCGTGAAATTCATTGGCTGATACTCTTGCTCTTACACAGGGCCTCAGATGCTGGAGATCTGGGGCCTCCTTTCTTGGAGAGGATCAACAGGGCAGGGGGCATCTGGATCTTAGCCCCTCACTCACCTGCAATATTTCTCTGGTTTTGTAGGCTCCCATCCTTTCCAGGCCTAAAATGCCACACACAGAACTCTACCCCTTTAGACCTCAGGACATCGTAGAAAGCATGCACCTACTCACTGCAGTGAAGGTTAGGCAAACATAAAATATAACCCCAATGGTGCCCTCTGGAGTTGTCCAGTGCAGAGGCTCTGATATTGCTTAATTCTATGGAGGAAACTGAGCCTTAGTGAGATTCATGAACTTGCTCAAAGTTGCAAGGATTCTAAAGGGTAATGGCTGTCTAAGGCCCATCCTCCTTCTGTGATGTCACAACTGCCCTGACTGCTGCCGGTTCATGGACTCATCTGATTCCGAAAGGTCTCTTTTCCCTTCTCCATTTCATTGGAAAGTCGCTGGGGGTTTTCCCAATAAAGGAACCGTCCAGTGATTCTGGTAGCCTCCTCGTGAGGTTTGGGTATGAGCTCTCCTTTCTTCCATCTCTCAGTGGCCTGGTTCCTGTTGAAGATTTTTCCCCTTCAAGGAGGCCCAACTGCAGCCACATTGTCAATTGCTCACCGGTTACCATGGAAACAGGTCTCAAGAGGGACTGCTTTTCTCCCTCCCTGAATGAGGCATACAGGGCTTTGTGAGGGGCAGCGCTTCCCCTTTCGTGGCCAGGAGAAGGACTGGCCTTGGGTGATGAGGTTTATACTATTTTACCTAGGGACTCCCCACTCTTTGTCAGCATGACATTGCCAATTTCTCATTCTGGAGAACAACTGTTCTTACTTGGAGACCACATCCTCTCTTTTTTGATGGTTAAAAGGCCTTCTCTTTTACAAAATGATTATGATGGTAGAAAGAATGGTTTAAAAGATATCATCACTTTAGTAAAGTAAAAAGTTTGTTGCCACACACAACAACATGGATACGTCTCAAAATTCTTCTGATGGGTGAAAGAAGCCTTGCCAAAAAGAGCACATACTCTGTGATTCCATTTACATAAAATGTAAGAAAGTGTAAATTCATCTAGAGTGACAAAAAATCGGATCAATAGTTGCACAGGCTAAGGCGGAGGGAAGGACAGATTACAAAAGGGCACAAGGAAATTTTTGCAGGGGGTAAAATTGTCTTGATTGCGGTGATGCTTTCACAGGTGTATGCGTATTTCATGGACACAGGGAGGGTAACAACACACACTGGGGCCTGTCGAGGGTTGCAGGGAGGAAGAGCATCAGGATAAATAGCTAATGCATGTAGGGCTTAATACCTAGGTGATGAGTTGATAGATGCAGCAAACCACCATGACACACGTCTACCTATGCAACAAACCTGCATGTCCTGCACATGTATCCTGGGACTTAAAATTAAATTAAAAATAAAACAAACCCATCGCATGGTACATGTTAAGTAGATGCAATTTAGTGTACTTCTGTTAGACCTCAATAAAGCTGAAACAAGGTAGCAATCTTTTATTGGTTCCCAATTTTTATTTTTACTTTTTTCTTTTTAAAAAAGTTTTATAGAGACAAGGTCTCACTATTTTGTACAGGCTGGTCTCAAACTCCTGACCTCAAGTGATCTTCCCGACTCAGCCTCCCAAAGTGCTGGGATTATAGGTGTGAGCCAACACGCCCAGGATACCAACGTCTGGAAAGCACAGGGCCCTGATATAAACAGTTCTGGATACAATGATGAAGGAGGTGAAGTCTGCTTCTGTTGTCTTCTCTAGACTCACCCCAACTCCCAGGATTCTCCATTACAGCAGAAGGAGATTCCATAACTCATTAGGGTTAAGATATCTGGAGCCTGTCTCCTAAGAGTATTTACGTTTTACAAATAATTCCTGGGAATTGTCATGTTCTCTCTGGAAGCAGCAATCTTCAGTGGTGGAATTTTAAGTTGCAAGTTACCTAGTCTCAGTAGTACTTTGAGACTCTTTATATTTGATCGTCTTTGTCAAACGTGGGGATTGATGATTCCTTCTGTGTTCCTGGGGCCTTTTGTTGTATTTTGACCTATTTATTATACTTACCATTTCTGTTTCCATAGTTATTATTCTGCCCAGAGTTTTTTATGTAAATATGATGTACTGTAGTCATAAACATAAATAAATATGTAGGTAGTTATAAATATATATGTATGTGTATCTGTATGTATGTGTAGTGTGTGTATATGTATTTGTGTATATAAAATGGCATAGTATTTGAACATAATCTACATAAATTCTCCCACATAATTTAAGTCATCTCTAGATTAATTAGAATATCTAATACAATGTAAATGCTATGTAAATAGATGTTATACTGTATTTTTTATTAGCTTGTATTTTTTATTGATTTTTAAAAATACTTTTTATCCACAGTTTGTTGAATCAGAGGATGTGAAATCCATAGATATGGAGGGCCAACTGATTGTATGCACACACATATATATGCATTTATACATTTATTTATATTTATAACTACAGTTTTGACTCATGAAGGTAAAATCTGAATGGATAAAGTGTTGAGTAAAAATATCTTTGCAGGTTGTACATATTTGTTCAACATCAAAATAAACCTCATCACCTACTGTGCACTCAGGACTATTCTAGCAACTAGACACACAAACAAAAATAAGACATAGTCGCTGACTTGGAGGCATTAATAATGTAGTGTGGAATGTAACTCAGTAAGTGGGCCATTGAAATGAATTGGGATATACAGACATCCTTGGAGATATTGTGGGTCCTAGTTCCACGCCACCGTAATGAAGCAAATATTGTGATAAAATAAGTCACACAAATATTTTTGGTTTCTCTGTGAGTGTAAAAGTTATGTTTACACCATACTGTAGTCTACTACATGTGCAATAGTATATGTCTAAAAAAATATGAATACTCTCATTTAAAATACTTTATTGTTCAAAAATGCTAACTATCATCTGAGCCTTCAGTGAATCATGATCTTTTTGCTGGTGGAAAGGTTTTGCTTCGATATTGATGGCTGACTATTTAGGGTGATGGTTGCTGAAGATTGGAGTAGCTGTGGCAAGTTTTAAAAACACAACAATAAAAAAGTTAGCCATATCCATTGACTCTTCCTTTCACAAAAGATTTCTCTGTACCATGCAATGCTGTTTGAAAGCATTTTACCTGCAGTAAAACGTCTTTTAAAAGTCAAGTCAATCCTCTCAAACACTGCTACTTCTTTATTAACTAATGATGTAATGTTATAAATCCTTTATTGTCATTTCAACAATATTCATAGCAGCTTCTATTTTATCTCATGATAAAACTTCTCATTCTTCCAAGTTTTATCATGAGATTACAGCAATTCAGTCCCCTTTAGCTTCCACTTCTAGTTCTACTTCTCTTGCTATTACCACTACATCTGCAGTTACTTTCTCCACTGAAGTCTTGAACTCCTCAAAGTCATCCATGAGGATTGGAATCAACCTCTTGCAAACACCTGCTAATGTTGATATTTTCACCTCCTTCCATGAATCGTAACTGTTGTTAATGACATCTAGAGTAGTGAATCCTTTCTAGAAAGTTTTCAATTTACTTGGTCCAGATCCATAGAGGAATCACTGTCTATGTGTGGCAGCTGTAGGCTTATGAAACTTATTTCTAAAATAATAAAACTTGAAAGTCAAAACTGACTTGATGTATGAGCTCAGGGCATAGGGAAGCCTGAGGAGAGGGAGAGAGATGGGGAAATGGCTGGTTGGTGGAGTAGTCAGAACACACACAAAATTCATCAATTAAGTTCATTGTTTTATATGGGCGAGGTTTGTGGTGCCCCAAAACAATTGTAATAGTAACATCAAAGATCACTCATCATAGATCACCATAACGATTATAATAATAATGAAAACATTTGAAATGTTGTGATAATGAACAAAATGTGATATAGAGACATGAAGTGAGCATGTGCTGTTGAAAATATGGCACTGATAGACAACACAGAAACACAATATCCACGAGGTGCAATAAGGTGAAGTGCGATGAAACGACATGTGCTTGTATGCTGAGATCGTAATAAGCACAGGAAAATAGGACCTACGGCTGCCACTGGGATGTCAGCAAACAGCTCCAGAAAGAGGTAATAGCTATGCTAAATTCCAAGGAGCTGAGGAGTTAGTCAGCAATGAAGTGAGAGAAGGACTCACCTGGAAGTGGTTCTTTTGTGAGCCTGAAAGATTGCATTATTTTGGAATGTCACCTGAGTCCTGGGAAGAGACCAACCTAAAGTGATATTTAGAAACTAGATTATGATTATGTGTTGTCATATGGCCAGTGGGCAGCCTTTGTGAGGTTTCAAGCATGGTAGTGCAGAAATCAAAATTTAGATTTAGAAGAATGATTTTGGCTATTGTAAAGCTGTTTATATGCAGACACGGTAGCAGTTGAGAATCAGGTGAGGAGACTCCTGTGGCAATCTAATGAAAGGCAATGGTGTCTTGAACACTAGGATACTGGGATAGGGATGGAGACCAAGTATATATTTGAAAGGTACTGAGAAGGTAGAATCAACAGGACTAGATTCAGTGGATTGATTGGATGTAATTGTGGGAACCATATTGAAGGGAAAGCTAGGAATGATGCCCAATGGTTGGCCTCATGTAACTGCATGTTTAGTTAATGGAGGATGGGCTCAGGTTTAAGTAAGGTTAGAGGAGATGATGAGTTCTACAGGGACTGTTGAGTTGGAGGCAGGAGAGACTCATCTAGAAATCAAGAAGAAGGTCACATTTAGGCATCTGGAATTCAGGAAGCAGTTTCAGCCTGTAAATATAGATTTAACATATTGATGGAACTTGAAACCATCAGGAGAGGGTGAAACAGTAAACACATGTCGAATTAAATTCTCAGTGACAGGTTGTTTTAGTCAAGACTTTGTCGTGTTTCACAGGTGATTTTTTGTTTGCGCAGCAAAGAAAGAAGTCCCTAACTAGTGGCAGGTATAACTGAGAACTATTCTTTTTTGACTGCAAAGATGGGCAGGTCTACTGGGGATAGAAATGTGGCATTTGGATTAGAGTTACAAAAGTTCCAATCCATGAATTTTTATCTGATTGTACATATTTAGGCTTTTAGGAAATGTTTCCTTGTCAATCTTCCCACTGCACTTGAGACATACCTCTATGAGAGGAGTCAAGAACCTTGGCTGATATGATATATTTACGTTATGCCCCTGTGCTGTTAAGCCCCTTGAGGCCAGGTGCCAGCATGGCTTATTTAAGTTTTGGCATGCATTGAAAGATTGGTCTGCTAAACTGACTGCTTCCGCTCCACAGTTCCCATGTTGAGTTTCCTTGCAAATTACTCTTGACTCCCACATTGACTTTTGTGTATTCATGAGAGCAAATTTAAGTGGAGAGGTATTTGTATTCAAAGGAAAGAATAATTCTACTTATTTTTTACATAAGGAAAAAATAATAATAGATTTTGTATAATGTGTTGAATGCTGAATTTATACATCTGTCTTTGTTGCTTATGATAATCTAAACCACTGGACAGATGTTCCTGTTGGTTTTTGTACAAACGCTGAGGAGATCCCTTTTAATTTGGCCCATGGACTCTGTGATTTTCCTTAGCTTGCCAGACCAAGTATTCATTCTCCATAATCACCCGGAAAAGTAACCAAAGGTCTCTTTGTTTCTGTCAAATGCTAAGATATACCAATCATATCAGAACGGTGTCCGTTTGTGTTCACATCTTAATTTTCAGCCAACTGTTTTTGTGTTTACAGTCTGCATTAATTAATTTAGGGCATCATGAAAATGGTTTGTGTTTGATGGGTGAGTTTCATAATGAGCAGAATTTCTGCATGGATTTCTTACTCATTTAACAGCTGAGAACATGCCATTATTTTATAAGCACTACTGATAAATCATTTGGCAAATACTTCTCAGCCGTTTAAAATAATTTTTATTTCCTATGATTTCAATTGTCTCTGCATTTTTCCTTGTAAATAGTTGAAGAGTAAGCACATTTTCAAAGAGCTGTAGGGAGGCTGAGATGCCAGTTGCATTTTAACGATATAGGGCATTATCGTTCTTACTGTAGCCAATTCTCTTTTAAATCATTGCAGTTTCTGCTCTAGCCTCCAGCTATAGAATTCTTTTCAAGCTGGCAGTGAACTTGGCAGGTTGCCAGAAGAAATATAAAGGTGTTTTGGTCCACCAAAGTATTTTGAGTGGTTCTTAGTGATACAGTTTTCTTCAGTACATCTGCAAAACATTTTTTCTGAAGTGAATTTTCATGTGAAAAGCCTTCTTAATCATCAACAGTATTGTTTGTTTCAATGCAGTTATTTAAGTGCCCCCCTGGGTGCCTACAAAATAAACAAGGGAATCTTCTAAAGAGTTTTAAAAGTGGCAGGTGCTGAGGCTGTGCCCTATTCACTTAGTTTGCAATGACATTTTTGTGCTAATCTATAGACAAACAAGAGACAGGTGACACACCAAATCAAGAACAATGCACAAGAGAAGAAGGTTTTAGCCAATGGGGTCAGCTCTAGATAAGATGCTTTTGAGGCAAACATATACAAGAAGTAACTGCTTTTTAACCCCCTTGTTGTTTGCATTCTGGCTGTAAAAATCTGATATTGAAACTTGAGATGTTAATTAGACTTTTCAAATTTTAAATAAAAACAAAAGATTCAAGATTAAAATGTCTATGTGTCTGAATTTCATGTGTATGTACATGTTCACATATGTATATCCACTCACATAGACATATATTTGTATTTTAAAAAATGAATACTACTGTTAAACATTAAAACATGTGAATATAGCCATTTGTTTGCTATTTTGCCATGAATTCAATTCATGTATGTCATATTTTCACAACAAACCCATGGTATTTGCATGCCAAACACCAACACACATGACGGAATTTAAGAAATAAATGATTGAACACATTCGTATATTTTTGTCTTCTTTATTGATTGCCATGTGTATGTAAAAAATTTGTTTCTGGTGAACTTGTATTAAAAGTTGGATTAGTCATTAATTTACAGATACTTGATGGGAAGTTGATTTTGTTAAGCTTTAATGCAGGCACATTATTAACCACCAACCTCCTATTTCTTTGTTAAAGTAATCCTACTCATAAGTTGGTGAGCAAGTTTTATGGAAGATTTTTTTAAAGTTTATTTTTTGGTAAACATTGTAAATAATACTAAATGCAAAAACAAAAAAAAAGAAAAAAGAGGAAAAAAAAGCACTGTAAAAGCATCAAAATATTCCACTAGGCTAAAAGGTAGCATTTTGGGGACATTTATATACTGCTTAGGAAAAGCTGAAGATTTTGCATATAATCCCTTAAAAAGAGAATCAGACGATGGCATTTTATCCAGCCCTTTCTACTTTAAGAAGCCTTGGCAAGGTTCATTTTGATTATCGTGATCAAGAACAAAAAGTACTCACTGTGCTGATGGTTAGATCTTTAGTATCACTACATTTCAAACTTTGTATCTATTGTTTGGGCTCAGCTGTTTCTGTGACAATCAGCCTTGCTTAACAAAAATGTATTATTTACCAAGTGAAAATAG
This sequence comes from Trachypithecus francoisi, assembly GCF_009764315.1. Lineage (NCBI taxonomy): Eukaryota > Metazoa > Chordata > Mammalia > Primates > Cercopithecidae > Trachypithecus > Trachypithecus francoisi. The sequence continues at coordinate 92,556,272 of NW_022681455.1, read as the reverse complement.
AAGGCAACATTTACCTTCTTATAGCAAACATGGCAATCCTAGTATTTAGGAACCAAAGGAAATTTAGATATCAATGTTGTGATTTGGGAACATACAAACATCATTAAAATTGAATTGATAATCCATGAACCAAACAAAGCACTTCAACAGATTTGGGTTGAGATTTGTTTGTAATGTGGTAGGGTCCTCCTCTCAACTTAGAGATGACTGCTGTTGATGCAGCAGCTGTGGAAGAGAGGGCCTGTTGCCATCACTGGAGGGGTTATTATGTTCTGAGAAATGTCAGGAAACTCTCAACCAACTAGGTAATAAGGCAGTTGAGGGTGAGGTACTGTCCATTGGCCAGTCTGCATCAAGGCTGCAATGAAAATCTTTAGCTTTTATATTTGTAGCCTGCTATTTTTCCTACTGAACACATTGTGATCATTTTTCCTATCAAACAATGACTCGGGATTTATCAAAACCACAAGCCTTCAGCTTGCCAAGTTGGCATCTTGGCCTTCAGAGTCAACCCCCAACCTTCATACACTATTCCAATGCCTGCCAGAAATGGGAGTAAACAGAATAGAAATTTAAAGAAATGACAACCTTTAAGGAAATAAATATGTTTAGGGAACACATTGTCTGAGAGTAGGCTGTTCAGTTTGAATATATTGCGGGCCTTTTTTCCTCATAAAAATGGGAACAATTACAATGAAATACAGATTATGTACAGGATGCATAACTACCAAAAGGAGGTGATGCTTTTCACAAGAGAAGCATGGATCCCTTTGGTATTTTGACGAAACTCTGTGTGCGCACGTACATTCACACACACATATTGGCCATATACACATATAAGTAAACACACATATATGATAGAACTTTAGAGGAAACAGAGACTCCATTGAAGTGAATCCACAGACTTTCCTGAGAACAGTGGACGCAGCTGGTTGAGGACTCTGTGTAAGAGCATGCAAAATACTGCCAATCCAGAGTTTCTTTTGGAGGGGAGTGCTAAATACTGCTTTTGCAATATGACTACCTAATTATTTTGATGACCAGCACACAGTGGAGGAAACCAAACACTCTTGAATTGTCTGTCAGTGTAACCAAGATAACTTGCATTTCCACAGGGCTTTATATTTTTGAAACCACATTCCCATCAATAGCAGTGTACAGCAAAGTGCAAATACTGTAGTGTTATCTCCACTTTACAGGAGAATACAAAAATGTGGGAGTTAAGTGCCTGTCTGCAGACCAGAGATCCCTAACCTTGTACTCCTACCGCTCCACTGCTCTAGCAAGGGCTTTATTGGAACCCGTATCAAATCCTTGTCAATCTTGACTTTTCATTCTTGGTTTTCGAGCACTTAAAGTAGGCCTAAGGTTTTGGTATAACCCATTTGTGTTCTTTCCTATGATCTCTGAGTAGATGATATCAATTTTAGATCTTTTAGGCAGGCCAGTATTTGGAGAATTTATATTGCTAAAGAAAATACATCATTTTCAGCCCGAATAAGACATGCGTCATTATCTAAACTTTATAGCATCCTTTACAAGTTGTCTTCAGAATCTCTCCAAAAATGAGCATGTAGTCCCTACCTACACTGGTTAATCATTTTATTTCAGAATGCCCAATAAAAAAAAAATGAAATCAACAATGGTGGCAATTTTCCAGCCAACTCACATGAAATTAAAAAAATAAAAAATAATAAGAAAAAACCCCCACAACTTCTCCTTGAAATATCCAAATAATGGAGACAATAATACAGTCATTTACTTGACATTGTTGGTAAGAACTGGTGCTTCTTTGTCTCTTTTACCAACATATGACACAAGGGTGCTGTCAGAATGCTCATAAAATATAACCACACCTGATATTTGTACCATCTTTTTTAACTTTGCAATGTGATTTTGCAGCTATTTTCTCTTGCCCTTCACATAATGCCTTTAAATGGTTACAACCATTTTATATGACAATCTTAGGCCCTGAAAGGTCAGTTATAGTTCAGTCTGTTGCTTTCACTGAGTCTAAGCCACCTATCTAGAAGCCAACTATCTAGAAGGTGACTGTATACATTTATGGTGTTGTGTCATCTACGGATATTTTCCCATTTGTAATTCTATTTCATCCTCATCTATGGAATCATTAAACAGGAAGCTGAAATCCAGTGTTACAGATCGAACAACTGAGGTTGAGAGACACAGGAAGAGAACTAAACGGGAAAAGAGCGCTTCCTAATCCCAACCTTTCCCGTTGTGTTGGAATCACTGGTCCATTTTACTGACATGATTATTATGCTGGGGAAGGGCCAATGAAGTTGGTTCTTATTTTATACCTGTTTCTTCTGACCCTTCTGTGTCCTTGCAGGCAGCACCTCAATTTACTTTCAAGATTCAGGTAACCAATTTTCTTGCTGTTTGCTTAAGAGCACTCATTTTGAAGTACACGAAACTGGCTTAGACCTTTAGACAGATCCCCAGGGGATGACTTATGTGTGCAGTGGTGAAAGTCGATTTAACAAAACCATTAATTTGAGTTTCTGGGAATAAACAGTAGCTGTCACCCACCATCAGCAAATACACAGTGCTTTGTAATCCAAATTGCAAAGTGTCTGAGAAGACGACTGAATCAAGGAAAATAACTTTCGTGGTTGTTCAAGTATGTGTATTGTTTTAACTTTCTGGCCAGGATGGTTCATTTCAGTGTGGTTTTCAGAAAACTAGATATTGGGTTGTGCCTGCCACATTTCATCAGTCATGCTGCATTACGTGCATTAGGAGGCCCTATGAATTCTTTTGGTCTCAGATTTACTGCAAGATGAGGCAGAAATCCATTTATGAATCCAAGGAAAGAGACTTTAAAGATAGTCCCCCTTCACCAGGGGAGACGGCATTTGTTTCTCTCTCACCATTCTTTTGCAACAACCCTCCTGCCAAACCTGGTCTCTCCCCCACAGTAAAATGCCTAACAACTCAAGTAAACCTAAACTCAAATAGCGAAAAAATATTTCTCAAAGACGCATGGCTGATTTCAAAATTGTCTTTGTTTTTTTCTTAAACAATTCACTGTAGGCAGCATTACTATGGTAAGCGTAAAAAATAGCTTCAACACCAATGATCCGATGAGCCCGCAAGGGAACACCTACTGATATTCTCAGATGCCTGGAGTGTATGCTCCTGTATGAGCCATGTTCATTGACTTTCTGTTTTGAAATTATCTAAAAAGATTTAATATAGAATGTTTCAAATGTACAGAAAAATAGAGAACACCATACCTGACACCATCAACCAGACAAATCTAACAATGTGAACATTTTGCCATATTTTCTTCAGATTGCTTGTTTTTTATATAAACAACACAATAGTGTGTATATATGTATACATATATGTGTATATACACACATGCATGCATACACATGTATACATATATGTATATACACACACATATATGCACATATACATACATATGCATGTACATATACACATATAGATATATGATTTTATAAAATATATGTAAATGTAATTGTCCAGAGATCACACTCAACAAAGTGATTATTATCAGACATACTGTATTGGGATGTGAAGCTTTCTGTTTATAATTGGAACCCTAAACTTCTAATATAATATGTCTGCTAATAATACTTTAAGAAAGAATATCTCTTGTCAAATTCTCTAAATCTTTATATGTCTAAAACCGTTTATTCTGGCCCCCTTTGAATAAAAATTTAGAGGTCGGGCGCTGTGGCTCATGCCTGTAATCCCAGCACTTTGGGAGGCTGAGGCAGGCGGATCACGAGGTCAGGAGATCAAGACCATCCTGGCTGACACAGTGAAATCCCATCTCTACTAAAAATACAAAAAATTAGCCAGGCGTGGTGGCGGGCACCTGTAGTCCCAGCTGCTTGGAAGGCTGAGGCAGGAGAATGGCTTGAACTCGGGAGGCGGAGCTTGCAGTGAGCCGAGATGGCGCCACTGCACTCCAGCTTGGGAGACAGAGCGAGACTCCCTCTCAAAAAAAAAAAAAAAAAAAAAAAAAAAAAAATTAGAGAACTCTAACATTCTAGGTTGACAGGAATTGTTTGTATTGCCTATTGATTTTTTCCTTTTCAACGTGAATCTATTGTTCCGCTCTTATGATGTCCCTTGCTTTCTGACCATGGTCTGCCATCTTATGTGAGCTACATTTAGACCCAAATACTCAGTGGGAGTCACAGTGTTAGCCCCTGCTGCAGGTTCTCAATTTCACCTTATTAGATGTTTTACATTTGTCTGCCATTTTTGCCAAGGAGATATAAACCTTGTTTTTCAATCTGATCATATAGTTTAATTTTTTTTTCTTTTTATGCTCTACTGTTGGGTGAAATTAGTCTCATAAAGGAAACAAATAAAAATTAAAATTTTAAACTACTAATCTCATAAATATGCATAAAAGTTTTAAAAGAGCAGTATGTGTTTAAAAAGAAAAGAGGTAATTGAAGGACAAAAGAGTTCACAGAAAATGTTTATTTAAATTAAAAATGAAATATAAACACTAAATAGCCAAACAGTGAAATAATAAACTGATAACAAAAGATAATTTCTTAAAATACAGAGCAAAGAGGATAAAAATTAAAATTATGGATGAAAGAGAAGATACACAGGATAAATCCATGAGATGGGATATCAAATGAGCGTTACAGAAAGAACAAACATAGATAAGAGAAAAGTAAAAAAAAAAAAAAAAGAAAAAAGTGATAATAGAACAAACGGATACATCCCTCAAATGGAGAAATTCTTTCTTGAGTCTTTAGATTAAAAGAACAGACTAAATTCCAGGCAGGGGCTTGGAAAAGAAACACACAGAGACCTATACTAGTGCTGTTTTTGAATTATTAAGGTATGTAGAGAGAAACCTACACAATTCCAGAATAAAGGGTGTAGTATTTATTAAAGAAGGGGAATCAGTCAGGCATTGTATTATATATATAATATAAAAATGTACACATAATCTACATTTATAATATAAAAATGTGTAACATAATCATGTATAATATAAAAATACTAGTAATAATAGAGCAGTAATTCCCAATTCTGGAGGAAAATGATTCTGACTTCAGCATTTTTGGATCCTCTCAAACTATTCCCCATGTGTAAGAACAAAAGAAAAGGATGATAATATAATAACAATTATAAAAATGAAGTTCAAGGAACAATGTCTAATTAAAGGATAATTTTGTTCAAGGTTGCAGGCAGAAGTGTGTAGAGATACTATTTAATTCTTGAAGGAGAAATATAAACTTGTTTATATTTGGTAATTTTAGAGTAGGTATCACTGGTTGTATGAGACAGACACATACTGAATCTAGCTCAAGGAAGAAAGAATTATTTTAAGGATTTGATGGGCAAACTCAGAGTCACAGCCAATGCCATAGGAACTAGAAATCAGAAGAAATGAAAATCCCACTCTCAGTTTCAGGAGCGATTTGGTCCTGTTTCTCTCTCTTAGTGTCTGTGTTCTGCCATAGTCCTGTTTTCTTGGCAGCCTCTCTTTGAGCTTGCTATATTTCTTTTTTTTTTTTTCTTGCTTATTTATTTATTTTTATTATTATACTTTAAGTTGTAGGGTACATGTGTACAACGTGCAGGTTTGTTACATATGTATATATGTGCCATGTTTGTGTGCTGCACCCATTAACTCATCATCCGTTTTTATGTCTGCATAGTATTCCATGGAGTATATGTGCCACATTTTCTTAATCCAGTCTATCATTGATCGGCATTTGGGTTGGTTCCAAGTCTTTGCTATTGTGAATAGTGCTGCAATAAACATACGTGTGCATGTGCTTTTATAGCAGCATTATTTATAATCCTTTGGATATATACCCAGTAATGGGATGGCTGGGTCAAATGGTATTTCTAGTTCTAGATCCTTGAGGAATCACAACACTGTCTTCCACAATGATTGAACTATTTTACAGTCCCACCAACAGTGTAAAAGTGTTCCTATTTCTCCACATCCTCTCCATGAGCTGGCTGTATTTCTATGTACACAGCCCAACAGTGCCATGAGTCATGAGTCTACCAACTGGACACATGTGACTGAATGACCACAGTCTCTTTGGCTCTTAATTCAAGTTTTCAGGAAAGAGAGCCAATGAATGCCTGGCCATGGGTTACAGATCTGATCATGGATCAGTTAGCTAGGATGGGGTGGGGTGGGATCATGAGGTACAACATGGCTAAGTGTGCCTGTCTCTGCACAGAGCATAAAGATGAGATGCTGTCATGAAAGAAGTGAGCTGATGGCAAAGAAACTTGCCTAGCAAGGTGGAAAAATGTATGACTGGCGACTTGTAGCATGAAAATAGGACAGTTTGGTAATTCTCAAAGAAGATAGCATCTTAGGGAAATACCTTACTTAGGAGAAAGTTCCTACTGATGTCAAATTAAAATACCTCTTGTAGGTATTTAACCAGATAAGCTTTCTTGAGCAATGCAGAGAAATACTATTTTACTCTGGCAGTAGCAGCTCAAGTGGCCGAGGCAAGATGGGTCAAAGTCAGAGTCGTGGTCATGGTCCTGGAGGTGGCAAGAAGGATGACAAGGACAAGAAAAAGAAATATGACCCTCCTGTACCAACTAGAGTGGGGAAAAAGAAGAAAACAAAGGGACCAGATGCTGCCAGCAAAGTGCCAGTGGTGACACCTCACACTCAGTGCTGGTTAAAATTACTGAAGTTAGAGAGAATTAAAGTCTATCTTCTCATGGAAGAAGAAATCATTATAAATCAGGAACAAATGAAACCATTAGAAGAAAAGCAAGAGGAGGAAAGATCAAAGGTGGATGATCTGAGGGGGACCCTGATGTCAGTAGGAACCTTGGAAGAGATCATTGATGACAATCATGCCATTGTGTCTACATCTGTGGGCTCAGAACACAACGTCAGCATTCTTTCATTTGTAGACAAGGATCTGCGGGAACCTGGCTGTTTGGTCCTGCTCAGCCACAAGGTTCATGCGGTGATAGGGGTGCTGATGGATGACACGGATCCCCTGGTCACAGTGATGAAGGTGGAAAAGACCCCCCAGGAGACCTATGCAGATATTGGGGGGGTTGGACAACCAAATTCAGGAAATTAAGGAATCTGTGGAGCTTCCTCTCACCCATCTGAATATTATGAAGAGATGGGTATAAAGCCTAAGGGGGTCATCCTCTATGGTCCACCTGGCACAGGTAAAACCTTGTTAGCCAAAGCAGTAGCAAACCAAACCTCAGCCACTTTCTTGAGAGTGGTTGGCTCTGAACTTATTCAGAAGACTTAGGTGATGGTCCCAAACTCATACGAGAATTGTTTTGAGTTGCTGAAGAACATGCACCGTCCATCGTGTTTATTGATGAAATTGATGCCATTGAGACAAAAAGATATGACTCCAATTCTGGTGCTGAGAGAGAAATTCAGTGAATAATGTTGGAACTGCTGAACCAGTTGGATGGATTTGATTCTAGGGGAGATGTAAAAGTTATCACAGCCACAAACCGAATAGAAACTTTGGATCCAGCATTTATCAGACCAGGCTGCATTGATAGGAATATTGAGTTTCCCCTGCCTGACAAAAAGACCAAGAAGTGCATCTTTCAGATTCACACAAGCAGGATGACGCTGGCTGATGATGTAACGCTGGACGACTTGATCATGGCTAAAAATGACCTCTCTGGTGCTGACATCAAGGTAATCTGCACAGAAGCTGGTCTGATGGCCTTAAGAGAATGCAGAATGAAAGTAACAAATGAAGACTTCAAAAAATCTAAAGAAAATGTTCTTTATAAGAAACAGGAAGGCACCCCGAGGGGCTGGTATCTAGTGAACCACAGCTGCCATCAGGAAAATGGTTGGGAGATTTCTCAGTCCCTGAAAGGGATGACGTTGTGGTAATTGCCCAGAGGAATCCCTGTTCCCATTGATTTTTATTAGCAAAACATCCTGTGTCTTTTGGAGTACGATGTGTAAGTGCCCACTGGGTGGCCTGTGTGTTGGTCTTTCACAAAAATAAAAGAGAAAGAAATGCTATTTTACCTTCTCTGTGGTAATTCTTTGACTATCTGATGACAGCAATTGATATCCACAGCTTTCCTATCATATCTTCTCCAGGTTAAAGTTCTATCTACTGTTAACTTTAAGATTTTTGAGGGAGAAAGAGAAAATGGCACCACTGTTGCACCTGTAGACACTTCTATCATTGCACTTGTCTCACTTGTCACAATTCATCTGCCTCACCTATGAGTTCCACTGTGAGCATTTCAAAGTATTTTGTCCAATTAACTTTTGAACCTCCAGCAACTTGGCCTGATGCCAGGAACATAGTAGGTGCATAAAGTGGTGAAAGCGTTAGTTAAAATAACATTTATTTGGAATCCTAAGGCATTTTGTTTTAAAATTCTAGACAACTCTTTCTTGTTGCTGATGATTTCATCACAAAAGAGAAGTACTAACTTAGAGAATCTCCTACTGCACAGAAACACTGTGCATTGTGTTAAATGTCTTCTTCCTCGGTGCCACTTTCTGGCAGATGCCTTCTGAGCTGATGTGCCTGGGAATCAATCACACATTCTCCAAGGCACGCTGGAAGGGAAGTTAGCAAGAGTGCAGAGGGACAGGGCTAATTTTCTTGATCTTGGCTCACTGCAACCTCTGCTGCCTGGGTTCAAGCGATTCTCATGCCTCAACTTCCCGAGTAGCTGGGGCCACAGGCATGTGCCACCACACCCAGATAATTTTTGTATTTTTAGTAGAGACGGGGTTTTACCATGTTAGACAAGCTGGTCTCGAACTCCCAGCCTCGAGGTGATCTGTTCGCCTAGGCCTCCCAAAGTGCTGGGATTACAGGTATGAGCCACCGCGCCTGCCCCAGGGCTAATTTTATTAAAGTTGCTTTATCATTTGGGGGGAATGAAAGAAGGAAATGGTGTACCACTGTTGGCTTGTCCCCCTGAGGCGCTGAATGACAGCCACTGATTTTAAATCATAATTAGCATTTCAAAAACAAAGATAAAGACACAGTTGTGCTTTCTCACAGTGACCCAGGGGTTCCAGGTAGCAATGGACAGGGTTAGTCCATGAGATGTTCACCTCTGGAATCTGATGACCCAGGTAATAGATTATAGCAATTCACCGTTTGTTTGGAAAAATAAAGTAGCTTAAGGTTTGACAGTTAGGCTAAAGGATCAGAGGGCACTGTTCAAACTGAAACTAAAATGCATTACAAGAAAATTTTCATCCACATAAATATGGGACAGCTGGGAAAAAACAATCCAATCCAAACTGAGTTGGCCATTTTCTGTTCTGTAGACACAGTTAAGGGGCCTAAGAAGAAATGAACACAAATGCCTTCAATGATGGGATTCAAAGAGTGTTCCTGCTCTCAAGCCTGCTTATTACAGCTTTACGTTGTTCCTTATCTGACCCAGATTTTGAATCACTACTCTAAACTTAATTTAAGGAGTGGTTCAGTGTAATGAGTTTCCAAGTCTGTACAGAAAACAAATTTGGATTTTTCCAACTGATTAGTTTCTCTACTGATTAACTAAGCAAGGTCAACTTTTGGTCACTGATGCTGCTGATAGACACAGCTGATATTTTCCAGTTTCAGAGTAGGGAGAACTCACTAGAAGCTCTTGTTTTCACTGCTGAAGGACAAATTATGGCATTCCAGAAGCAAAGAAAACGCTGGAATGCTCACGTCTACCTGGGTGTTTATTAGCTTCTGTCACTCAGGTCGTTCAGGGACATAGCAAAGGAGAAGCTCCCCTCCTCTATTCTCCATTCTTAGCTTCTACTATAGAGTCTTTTCATGAGAACTGCCTGAGATGACCAATGGTTGTCACCTCATAGTTTCACTGTAAACATAGTGTGAAGTAGAAGATATGGGCTTTGGAGACACAGAAGGAACTGGATTGAAATCCCCAATTCAATTACTTTGAAAGCTATGTGACCTTGAATTAGTCTGTGCCTTGGTTTGCTTATCTATAAAATGAGAATAATCACAGGTACCTTATGTTATTAGGATCGAAAGAGGAAACATGCAAAAATGCCTAGTTTAGTGTTTGGAACAGAGGAAGCAACTAGTAAATGTTAACTGGCCATCATTTTTGAAGTCCTAGGTCAGATGTGATGGTCGATTAAGAAAGCAAGCTTAGCATCTCTTGCATACTACTTCGATGTCTCAATTCTTCTCTCTAAATGCCCAAATCATTTCTGCCCCTGGGTCCAGTAGTTGGACAACTATGACTATGGATTCAAGCTCTACTCAAATCTTCCATCTTCCACGAAACCTTTCCACGAAGCCTTAGCAGATCACCAGACCCAGAGATTGTTCCCTCTTCTGAATTCCTTTCACTGTTATTCTTTTAATGCCTCCCTAAGTATGGGAAACATACTACTGGTGGTACCATGATGACTTTGGGTGAAAGAAAAGTGATTTGAGATTTTACAGATGCATAGTAGTTCTCAGCCCCTTTAGCAGACAAACATAGCTGAAACTTTAACATTATTTTATTTTTATTAGAGTGGTGTAAAAGTAATTGTGAGTTTTGCCATTAAAAGCAATGGCAAAAACCGCAATTACTTTTGCACGAACCTAATAGTATATTTGCTTTTATATTTTCTAATTCATGGCAAATAAGGCTGTTTCCATTTATGGTAGTTATCTAAAGTTTCCTTTGATTATGAGGCTATTTAAGGAAAAAAATAAATTATTTCACTTACATAAAAACACTGAGTAAATAATTCCAGTGGCATATGAAAGTAACAAGAGAAAAATGGCATCAGATTATCATGCATGAGACTGAAATTTAACAGATATCAGTCTGTTCCACTTACGCAGAAGTACACTCAAGTGGACTTCTGTCTTTTGAGGTTTTAAATTGATTTCTACTCTGAGTTCTGTCTTCCCCTCAAATGGATTATTAACTTCTTAGAAAAGAATGTCTAGTACTTTCTCTTTTCTATCCTGTGTAATAATTCTATGGATTCATTTACACAATAACTACTCATTACTTAATTGAAGAAAAAAGTAAATTATTTCTTGACCCAGCTTTGTAAATTGGTAGACACCCACAAAGATATAGTCCAAGGAAAAACAGTTATGCTGTGAACAATTAAGAATTATAAGGAAAAGGAAAACCATGACTCACTTACTACTACTTTTCTTCCTTAGGAGTGTCTCTTAGTCCTTGCTGAAAATAGAATATTAGTACGAGCCACGAAATCATAGTAGAAGGCTAGGACACATTCCTACTGGATATTAGATTAAAAATAAGTTCATCTTTAAGACTCTAGCAACAGGGACTGTCTACTCTGTCAATCAGTGATGACTGGCAGCTGGAGAGAGAATTTTGATATGGTGGCCCCTGTCAGACCCTATTAGTCATAGGAATTTTTCTCTACTTTGATTCTTGAGAGTAGCTCTGGTGCCAAAGAACATGAAAGAAATTATTCCTTAAACGTATATCGCACATGCGCTCTCACACCTCGGAAATGGTTCTCATACCCTTTCCAGCAAGCACTTTTATTTAGTTAAAATTAAGTCTTGGTCTGCTAGGGAGAATTACCGTTCATCAGTTATTCAAAGAGAGTGCCTTATCTTAAATGATCATACTGCACTGGCAATATAGAAACTACCCAGTCACCACTAATGCAGCCAGTTACATCCATCTCTGTAAGATTCTCAGAGTACTCCACTCTAAAGTTAGAAGTGCCTGCCTCTTTCCCCTTCAATTTCTTTTTAAAAGTGATTCAGTTAGATCACTGAGATTAATTCTTTAATCAAACCTGGCCTGTAAGATGGCCCTCACTTTATGAACAGACAACTGATCAACCTTTTCGTTTTCCAACATTCAGATGTGCTGAAAAGAGCAGTCATTCTTGTGGTGTGGTATGTGCTTTTAGCGTTAGCATTATGATTTTTTTTTTCTTTCTCAAGGTGGTTAACCTCCATGTCATGTGCTGAGTAGTCTAACAGAAATATGCTTTTTTCTCTTATGATCTAGCTGCTGCTTTGAACTGATCATTTGGTGTAGCATGGCAGGAACAAAATTAGAGTAGCATTTATGGATTGCAGCAACTTATGTTTAGCCTGGAAGAATAAAATCATGCTTTAAAGAGTGAAATTTAATCATATATAAGAAATAGATCTAAAACCAGGTATTATATGACATTGGGTTTTCTAAATTGTTTATTGTTTGCTTCTTGATGGTTCTGGAAGAAATTACAACAAAAACCTGAGTGTTTTAAGTATAATAGGACAGTGTTGCAACAATGAAGTTAATTCCCAGAGAATATTAATCAGAAATCTTTTATTTGCTAAGGACAGAAGCCAGCTCAAACTAGCCTATATCAAGATAATTTTGGGGGGAATTCATATGACCTGGGAAGTTTAGGGCTCTGGCTTAGGATAACTGGAGACAAGCACTGGGATTTGTCTTTTTCCTTTCCTTAAATCAGCCTCATTCTTTCCCACTGTAAGAAGTCCTTCACAAGTCAGGGAATCTATTTCACAAGAGAGAAAGTGCCCATTCTCCAGGAAGATCCTAGGAAAGAATTCTGACTGTTCCTGCATGAGGCATGTGCCTGTTTCTTAGGCAATCACTGTGATCATGGAGACAGGGTCACATAGGTAGATGCATTTCACATTTGGAACACAAGTTAAAATTATGGGTGGGGATTAGGTAGGGGATAGCAGTAACCAGAGAAAAAAAGGGGTGGCGCAAATAAGGTCTTGAAAAGTTAGGTTGCAACCATAATTTGTATCTACTACAATGAACTGAGAAAGGAAGATGAGAATCAAGAGTGGCTAGAATGGTGATAAAGTTAAACAAATGATAGGAGGAAAAACAATCTCTTGAGACTGTCTATTAAAATTGAAAGTTAGGGTAAAGGCTATATTGCTATAAACAGAAACCCTCAGTACAGACTAATGGATAAACATTTATTTAACTCTCACCTTACAGTTTATAATTGGGCAGGAGGTACAGATTGATTAAATTACTTTGTTCCATGAGATTATTTAAGGACCCAGGTTACTTCTTTGTGTTGCTCTGTTATACCCTACATATAGCTTCACAAGATTAAATCTGGCTTACACCTTCACCTTCCCACTCCAGCCCACAAGAAGGGGTTCCCTTATAAAAAAAATATGATCTCAAGTTACAAACTTGGCTTCCGCCAGCATCTCATTGGTCAAACACAGTGTAATGGCCACACCTACCTACAAGCAAGGCTGGGAGAAGTAATCTTCAGATAAGTAATCTTGCACCCAGGTAAAGCTCAGGGGATTCTGCTATTATAGATTCTGGGAAACAATTAGCATTCCACCACACTCAAAATGTGGAAGATCTCTTAAAGCCATGTAGCTTCACTGATAGTGAAAGGAGTGTAATCAATGTTTATGATGCTGATTAAAATACATGTAACCAGGTGACTATAGACCCAAGCAACATGTAGAATTGGGTTTACAAAGCCCTATAACTTGGTGAACATCCTTGGTAGAAAAAGCACTCTTTGCTTTGCCACTGAGGTTACATTTGCTTTGCTTTTTTTCCTCCTTGTGTCTGTTAAAACAAAAGGTAGGTAGATTGCGTCTACAGTGTGATGATATTTTTCCTAATTTAAGTCTGAATAATACGGGTGAAGGGTAGAGTGAGACTTCTTCAGCTTGGAAGAAATAACATGCATTGTGGCATTTGTAATGAATCCATTTGTACCATCATCATTGTTTGTCTCCCTTGTGTAATTTTTCCTAGGCATTCTCTGGCAGTTTCCCATAGAAAATGCTGCCCCTTATAACATCTCTCCTGTCTTGGGCTAAACCAGCTTTCTCTTCCCAGGTCTCCAGGCAACAGAATCTTAAAAATGAAATATTCATTTTCTGAAACCTAATTTAATTTCAGCGATGACTGGGTTGCAGAGCTTATCAGATCACAGAATCTGAAAAATTCTCTAAATTAACAATTCTCTCCTAGTGATGGAGGTTTTTTAATTTTTTTTCTGCATCTCGTTAAAATGTACACACTCAGTTTTAACCTTGGTTTGTCTGACAGTGATTTACTCATTTGTGATCTAGGGGTAATGAGAAACATTGCAGGCAATCATCTTGCTGTCAATAAATGAAATACATAGTTATTTTTCTAAAGCACGGATTAGTGTTTTTCCCAAATGTAGCTTCTACCCTGAGTGAGAAATAAACTCTTCTTTAGTTTTATTTTTGGAGCAAATTCTAAAGTATGGTAGTAAGGAATTCATCTTTCATAACTTCTGGGGCTGATGAGTCATTACTGACATGTAACATCCAATTAAAGCAGTGACAAATGTAATTGCGTGTCATGTACCGTGGGGGTGATAAATTGTACCACATTCTAAAGACATGTTTTGGTAAATGCTGTTTTGCTGAAAGACTGCAATTATAGCCTGCTTTGAATGAGGTGCCTTTGTTTTAAACACAGGGTAATGGAGTTCTAAATAGAGAGTTCAGGTTAACAAAAGACATTTCAGAGCAGAGTTTAACCAAGCTAACTAGCAATTGAGGTTTTGCTATCACTATCATTTCGACCTGCAGCCAGAATTTATCTTAATTTTTCAAAATATGGCTGTTCCTACAAAGTTTGGTCCAGATGACTTAATTTCTGTCTTAATGACATGGGCTATTTTGGCGAATATTAACTGCTTGACACTGTGGGCTCTCAAAACAAAAATTCAGAAAGCATTTAATGAAGTTGGCTTATATTCAGACAAATTGGAAGAGTTTACATTCGTTAAAATTTACCTTTATCTAAAATATTTAAAAGAGGGTGGACAAATTTGGTTAAATTTTGAATTTATCAGATAATTTTTCATCTGTCTACATAAACTTCCCTTTGCTAGCATATGTATTTGATGACTGTTACACTGTGGTATGTATGTGTGTAGTGTAAAACTTAGTAATTCCTGATCTTAATAAGGAGATTAATATAAGTGGTAATAAGTATAGTCCGTTTTTTAGGTAAGAGAAGAATTAAGGACTTAGTTTTACATGATGATTGCTTTGTCCATTAAACTAAGTTGGCCCAATTTGATAAATAGCTAAGTCATTCTCAGCAAATTCTACTAGTGTAATAACTTTCTTTGTTGTTTTACTGAGAATTGCATTGGATAAATAGAATATTACACTTATAATAGTAATGACAATAATAGACTACATTAATTGAGAACCACTAATAGGCTAAAAGTAATAATTCTAGTGTTTTTTTGCATTGTATGAATAAGTATTCAGTATCTGGATTCAAATTTATTTCTCTATGCAGATACATGGTCTCTGTGTCTAAGGAGATTGCTATATAATAGAGGAGAAATAGAATGCAATATAAGAATAATCAGTGTTTTTCCTACAAAAAATATTCATAACATTATTTCAATATGAGATAGATTAATTACAGCACGTAATTTACATTTATCAGTCAGATATTTATTTTAACAATATGGACAGTATTTACATTTTGAATTAACATGGATGAGTAGAGCAATCCTCCTGCTAAGAAAAACTAGCAATGCTGAATAAAACTTAAAAAGATATCTTTTTGAAGGCATTGGGAGGAAGACTTGAGGGTCAAGATGCTGAAGAGAATGAAAGTGCAGAGAAGTTCAATAGTCTCAGCCACTTTTTCATTCAAAGTAATCTCCAATTAAAAAGCAGTTCAAGGCAAAAGGGAGAAAAAAACATGTAGAAAGTAGCAGAAGGAGGATGAGAATCTAAGAAGAAACTTTTGATAATTAAGATAAAATGAATGCATGAATAAATTATAGCTTATTAAAACCGACTTAGGAAGAGAGAGAAAATCTGAATGGTCTTATATCTAGTAAAAAAAAAAAAGAATCCTCAATGAAAACCTTCTCACAAAGAAACC
Organism: Trachypithecus francoisi; assembly: GCF_009764315.1. Classification (NCBI taxonomy): domain Eukaryota; kingdom Metazoa; phylum Chordata; class Mammalia; order Primates; family Cercopithecidae; genus Trachypithecus; species Trachypithecus francoisi. The sequence goes on along the minus strand of NW_022681455.1, from coordinate 92,540,375 downwards.
CTGGCCTCAAATGGACTTACTATTGAATTGGTCCAAACAGTTAGGGAATATACACCAGTCTTATGCAAATAGAGAGAAAATTTATTGATTCATTTAAGAAAGTCACTATGATCTTGAAAGCAAAATCTGGCAAAGCAGTACAATGAAGGAAACTGATAGACCAATATCTCAAAAACACAGACATAAAAATTTTAATCCAAAATTCTGGCAAAAAAATTTCAAAAGATGTGTAAAAGGAATAAAAAACTAAGTTGGGTTTATGCTAAGAATCTAAGTGTTGTGTGTATATATATATATATTTATATATTTATATATCTATAAAACACTATAGTTATATACATATATAACTATAATACAAATATATGTATTATATACATATATAACTGTATTATATATAACTATAATATATATAACTATAACAATTATACACAACTCTATATGTATTTTATACATATATAACTATATTGTATGTAACTATATTACATATATAGTTATATATGCATTATATACATTATTGTAGCTATAATACTTATATAGTTATATATGTATATAACTATATATAACTATAACAATATAGTTATCTATAACAATATAGTTATCTAGGTAACTATTACCATATTGTAACTATTACCATATAGTAAGTATCTAGATAACTATTACCATAATAATAGTTATATTGTTGTATATATTACTACATAATAACATAATTATTATTGTTTAGACATAATAATATAATAGGTATAAATAATAATAGTTTTAAGAGATCTTCTTGGTATTGATTTCTATTTTTGTTGCACCATGATCAGAAAGTGTGCTTGAGTATGATTTGACTTTTCTGAATTTATTGAGACTTGCTTTATGACTGAGCATGTGGTTGATCTTAGAATATGTTCCACACACCGAGGAGAAGAATGTATATTCTATGGTGGCTGGGTGGAATATTCCACAGATGTCTATTAGGTTCAATTTGTCAAGTATTGAGTTTAAGTCCAGAATTTCTTTATTAGTTTTCCCCCTCAGTGGTCTGTCTAACACTGTCAGTGAGGTGTTGAAGTCTCTCACTGTCATTGTGTGGCTAAGTCTTTTTGTAGGTTAAGAACTTATTTTATGAATCTGGATGCTCCAATGTTGGGTGCATATATATTCAGAATAGTCAAGTCTGATTGAATTGTACCCTTTATCATTAGGCAGTGTCCTTCTTTAAAGTCTGTTTATCTGATCTAAGAATAACAACTCCCACTCTTTTTTGTTTTTTGTTTGCATGGTAGATCTTTATTCACACCTTTACCTTGAGCCCATGTGGGTTTTGTTATATGAGATGATTCTCTGGAAGACAGTAGAGGATTGGCTTGTCTTTTATCCAGCTTGCCACTCTGTGTCTTTTAAGTGGGGCATTTAGCTCATTTACACTCAGGGTTAGTATTGATACGTAAGATTTTGATCCTGTCATTGTATTGTTAGCTGATTGTTATGTAGACTTGATTGTGTGGTCACTTTATAGTGTCTGTGGGCTATGTGCTTAAGTGTGTTTTTGTGGTAGCAGGTGTCATTCTTTCAATTCCATGTCTTCTAAGGGTGGTCCAGTGGTAACGAATTTCCTCAGTGTTTGCTTGTCTGAGAAGGATTTTATTTCTCCTTTGTTTATGCAGCTTCATTTGGTGGGATATTAAATTCCCCGGTGAAATTTATTTTCTTTAAGGATACTGAAATTAGCCCTCTAATCTCTTCTGGCTTGTAAGGTTCTGATGAGAAGTCCACTGCTAGCCTAAAAGGATTTTCTTTTTATGTAACCTTACCCTTCTCTTTAGCTGCCTTTAAAAGTTTTTCTTTTGTGTTGACCTTGATGAATCTGATGACCATGTGCCTTGGAGATGGTTATATTGTATGGTATCTAGCCAAGGTTCTCTGTATTTCTTGAATGTTTCTGTTAATCTCTTTAGTGAGATTAGGGAAATCTTTGTGGACAATGTCTTCAAATATATTTTCCAAGGTGCTTTCTTTTCTTCTCTCTAAGGAATGCAAATGAGCCATAGGTTTTTTTTCTCTTTACATAATCCCATATTTCTCAGAGGTTTTTTTAATTTCTGTAGTTTCTAAAAAAAATTTTTATCTGATGAGTTGATTTGAAGAACTGGTCTTCGAGCGCTGAGGTTCTTTCCTCAGCTTGGTCTATTCTTCTGTTAATATTTCTGATTGTATTATCAAATTATTATAATGAATTTTTCAGTTCCAGAAGCTGTTTGGTTATTTTTTAAAATGGTGATTTTATCATTCACCTCTTGAATTGTTTTACTGGATTTCTTGGATTCCTTGGTTTGGGTTTCAACTTTTTTGTAAATCTCAATAAGCTTCCTTGCCATCCAGATTCTGAATTCTATGTCTACCAGTTCAGTGTGGTTAAGAACCATTGCTAGGTAGCTAGTGGGTTCATTTGGAGGTAAGGAGACACTCTGACCTTTTGAATTTCCAGAGTTCTTGCACTGATTCTTTCTTATCTGGGAAGGCTGGTGTTCTTTCAATTGTAGTGTAAGATGAGTACACTCAGTTGGCTTAGTTTCTGTATGCTTTCAGAGCGCCAAGGCTCCATATAGGGCTTACATGTGACTGGATTCTTACCCTTAGATTCACAGGTGTTAGCAGAATAATTCTGGTGGTGTAGGTCGAACTGCTATCTAGTAGTTGCCACTTAAGAGTATGGCTGGTAGATAGGCTCTTAGCCATGTGGCTCTTTTGTATTTCCTCATATTTGCAGATGTGCTCTACAGTGGTAAGGAAGAGAGAAATGACTCGCTCACCAGGTCTGCCCCTGAACCTTGGGGTAGCCCCTCCAATCACTGGCACCACACCCATGTTTCTTATGTTAGGTGTTCTTGGCTATGGGACTCATTGGGTAGAGGCTGACACAGTGAGATAGGCCACACCATTTCTGGATTGGCCCTGCAGAGAAAGGCATACCCTGCTCCCACACCAGCTCACAAACCTGCATGTCTCACCCCTGTCAGTGCTCTGAGAGTTGGGGATCTTCCCCAGCCTGAGTTCTGGCCACAGATCTCAGCTTAACACTCTCTAGTGTTGACTGGCCCACAGCTTAGTTTTGGGCTCTGGCTGTACTGGGGGATCCAAAGTTCTCCCAGGTCACTGGAAAAGTACTCAGGTGGAGCAAAGCACCCAGGCAGGGAAGCAGAGACTGTACTGGGCACATGATCCTGCAGGAAAGCCAAACAGACGCATAGCAAGGGGCTAGTGAGCAGGATGGCCTGCAGAACACACATGCCCCAGTCCCGTGGGGAAGCTAGTTCTCTTCTCTCCTGGCCCTGCAGTCAGCTGGGGCTAGAGCTTCTCAGAGAGAGATGGGGAGCCCTGGGGGATGGGTGCCTATGGTCCCATTCCACCGGAGCTGTTCCACACACAAAAGTCCCTGGACTCCACACTGGCTGAAGACCTGTCTCTGCTTACTCTCTCAGCAGATCCCCTTTCTAGCTCAAATGTTTATGGAGGTCACAGGAACCTCTGTATCTAGGATCCTAGAGATCAGTGGTGAGAGTGCCTGTGCCTCAATCCCTTCACTCAACCCTTCCCCAGGAGCCTTTTTGCTAAGAACTAGCCCTGGAATTTGAGTACACCATGCAGGGTTCCAAATTTTGCCCCATTTAAGCTCTGAATCTGTGTCACCTCTCCATCCACTCTCAGTGTTTTCTCTCTGAAGACCTGCTCAAATTACATTGGTTTACCTGATATTTTGGTCCCTTTCCATGGGAGCAGTGCTTCCTGGTGTATCTAGTCACCCATCTTGTCTCCCATCTCTCCAGTTTAGCATTTTAAAATTACTATAATTTGCCATGTGAATAGAATAAAAGAGAATAATATGAATATATTATATAATTATCTCAACAGATACAGAAGATACATTTAATTAAATTCAATATTTGTTCCTTAAAAACTAGAAAGAGAAGGGAAATTATACCTAATAAAAGGTATGGACAAAAATGCCTACAGCAAATATGATGTTTATATTACATTATAAAATGTAAAAGGTTTCCTCCCTGAAAGTAGGAATGAAACAAAAATGTTGACTATCATTACTTGTATTTGTCACCATATCAGAGGCTCAGTGCAATAAGAGGAGAGAAATAAGTATTTGGGTTGAAGTAAAAAATAAAAGTGCCAACTTATTCTTCTTCATTCTGTTCATATAGTAAATTACACCACATTCTAAAAGGAGTTAAAATCTGAAAGCTCTCTGCACGCAGCACTCCCAGCATTTTACAACTGCCTCAATTAAGGGAGTCACCTTGCTCTAAGCCATACTCTTTTCTCAGAGCAGCCTTATTCAATAACCGGTGGATGTACATGTGCAAAATCCCAGCTCCGTCACTTGAACTTGAGGGTTGTAGCTGTAGAGTTCCCATATACAGTTGACTGAAGACTTTATTGAGACTGTATCACAGTCCAACTTTTCTTGTTCAGTACCACTTTATTCACATCCCTTCCTTAATTGTTGATCCCAAAAGCTTCCTGTATACTAGTCTCCATTTCAAATTCTGCTTTCTGGGGAATCAAATCTGCAACAGTTGGTATTAGAAGTAGATGGAGAAAGCAGATGCTGAGATAAAGTTTGGAACTGGTGGTAAGAATACAGTCAGTTCCTGGCATGAGGTGGCAATGCAATTATTAGAGTTTTACCGCTGGTTAACTAGGATAGCATACTAGCAGAAGGGAATTCACAAACTGGTGCAATAGCAGGCTTCTGAGAAACAAAGTGATAAACATAAAAAAGGGACAGTCATCTTGGATAGCTATTACTAAGCTCCTCTGATGCTGTGGAAAAAGATCATGAAAGACTGAGAGTAATCAATTGGCAGTGAAAAGATAAAGAGGAAATGCAGAAGTCCTGCTTGGTAGCAAATAAAGATGCTTACATTTCGTACAGCCTAAGGGCAGAGATAGCTGAGGACCAGGCCCAGAACTTCATCACAGGAGTGACAAAGTTTTGAAAGTTAAACTCTAAACCTAGGCACATCTATTATGTCTAGACCTTGATTAGGAAAGAGGAGAAGTAAAGCAGATTAAAACCTTAAATATTAAGGTTTCCCTGAGCCTCTGAACATATGGAAATGGTGCACACCTACCTTAATGGCCTACCACTTCCCCTTATTTGAAGACTGCAGGCATCTCTTCACTGCAAGACACATGCCAACCACTCCTTCAGGATATGCCCCAATTTTTCTCATGGCCCATAAGACTATAAATAACAAGGGTCAAGTCCAAGATAACCTGGGAAGGGATATAGTGGGCCTGATAAGGGAGAAAGGGGTCTAGACCTAAAGGAGATGCAAGACCTAGTTATGATGTAGAAACTATGTATGAGTAGAAACTAGAAAATGTTCATGGGGCTGTACTCTGAAGGTGCTTGATCTAGGGAGAGAATAGAACATTCAGTAAGACACAATTTATTGATCAGGAGACATTCTGTCAAATGCAGAGTTTAACATCCTGGCAAGGGCCCTGGAAGATGGCACAATTACACTTTTAGAGTGGCTTCTACACACATGAAAATAGTGATGGCCTACACCAAATGAAGTAGAAATGCTAGGGAAGCCAGAAATGGCAGTAAAGAACCACCATGCCCGTCAGTGGGAGGAGAGAACAAAAATATTAGAAAATTGGGTATATTAGGTCGATATATGATGCAAGTCTAATAACCCATCATATGTCTATGGTCCTGAGGCAAGGACTGCTGGATACACCATTCACCAAATGATGCAGATTACCACATGCACTACAGTCCACCCTGTGTGCCACTCCAATTCACCTCTTCATGGAGCTTCTGGGAACAGCCCCCGCCAGAACTCCAATGGGCTTCTTTTCCCAAGGGAAATTCAAATGAAGGCTAATGGTATAACCTTCAGCTCCTGCCACTTGCAGCTGGTCTCAGAGCTATAACTAATAGTCACCATTTCCCTCTTCTTTGCTATTTTAGATTCTCCTCACTGTTAGCTAGCACCTCTGCTGGACTCGGTGGCTTACCTGATGCTATGATCCAGATCCTTAACCATGAGCAGTTCGAGTTCCTGTTCACTATGCCTTTTCCAAGCCATGGCTGCTGTACTTGGGTATTTACAGACAGCATCTCTCAAGCAAGACCAACAGGCATCCAAGTTGGCATCTGGACACCAAACCTATTCCTCCCTGCTGCCACTGTGTATCCACAGCTCTATCACTTCATGAGATTTGGGTAGTTAATGATCTCTTCAAAGGCTTTGTAAAACATTAACTCAAAGGGAAAAAGCATATATGTATACAGAAAAAAATGAAATGTTAAAATGTAAATCAAAAGCCAAATTTAAGGAAGTAAAAAAGCAGAGTGGGATACTTCATTTTCAAGACATATATCTAATACATATTTGTGATATATAAAGAAATTCTACAAATTACATGGAAAGGAAAAATTAACCCAATAAAAAATAGGTGAAAGACAGTCTTTTCAGAAAAGAGGATATCTAAATGGCCAATAAACATATGAAAAGCAATATCTTATTAGTAATAAAGGAAATGAAAAATAAAGTCATAGTGGATATTATTGTGATTCTATTAGAAAAGCTAATTTGCCGAAGACAGAGGACATCAAGTGTTGGCGAAGATATGGAGTGACTGAATGTTTACTAACTGCTGGTTTAGAAGTGTAAGTTAGTTCAATCACTTTAGCAGCATCTACTAAAGCTGGAAATAAAAATGCCCTATATATTAAGCAAATGTATACATACATATACTAAAGGCTTGTACAAAGACCTTCATAATAGCAGTATTTTTAATAGTCAAAAATTAAAAATAAGTCAAATGCCCATTAGCAGTAGAATAGAGAAATAAATTATAGTACACTCAATAAGAGACTACCAAATAACACCTTAATTCCATTCATATACATTTAAAAACCAGGTAAACCTCATGTGTGGTGATAAAAAGGGAAGCTAGTCCCTGAAAAGAAGGACAAGAGGCATTTTTGGGGATGGTCGTGGCCAGTAATATACAGTTTCTCAATTTAAGTACATACCCAGGTGTCTTCACTGAGAAAAAATTCATTTAGCTGTAAAGTTATGATTGTGTACTTTCCTATATGTATATTATAGTTCAGTTAAAATGTTGAAAAATAAAGTGAGGCAACCAGTAGAGTCTAGAATCTAGTAACTTCTACTTAAGGGGAAAAATAAAACACTTGTACTTGTGACGAAACCTTTTAGTTTGAGTGGCTTTGTGTGTTGCCTTTGTTCCATCAACAAACCAAGCTTGTTTCCTCACTCACAGGCCCAGGTATTCTCTAGCCTGTCAACCTGGTTTTCCTCATGGTAGTAATTGCTGTTTGAAATTTTTTGCTTGTTGTAATGTAATGTCAACTGAGTGACAGCATAAATCTTGTCTCTTGTTTACAGATGTATCCCTTGCACCTAGATCAGTGCCTGACACATAGTTGGAGCCCAATAAATTTTGCTGAATGAATGAGAGAGAAAAAGATATCAAGAATATGCATGATAAAAAGACAAAGGCCATTGCTTGAGCAGAAGTTAAACGTATTCCAACACTGGATTTATTCAGTGATATTTGCATTTTTTAGCTATGCACAGGATCTATTAATCTTAAAATTAGTGCAGACAATATAACGACTTTTGTTAGTGTGAATCTGTAGATCGCTGTCTCCTCATTCCTGTTTCATCCTTCAGAATAACAATTTTAAAAACAATATTCTTTATAATAATTATAAACATTTATTAGGGATGCAACTACACATTAAGGCAGGAAAGACTAAAATGTAATAAAGCAGCAAAGTGGAAGCACTAGATTATAGGCACTACAAAAGTTTTGAAATGGAAAAGGTCTTCTGTAACTGAAGCAACCAGGACACTTTACTGAAGATGAAGTTTGAGCTGCTGTGAAGGATGAATAGGACAGGAGGAGGGACAGAGTGTACAGGTAGAGGAAGCAACATAGGAACATGGATGCCTGTGTCCATGCTGCTCTGGCTGGGGTTCAGAGCAAAGTGATAGGATGGGGATCAGTCATGGAAGCTTAGAGGAAGAAGGAGGAGGAAATGTATTTCAAGAGCCCAATATAAATGTTTAAGCATCTGGGGAAGCATCTGGTTCAAATTCATTGCTTACTACTTCTGTTCTCAGAACTACATTCATTATTATTGGTGATTATAAAGAACCTTGGCCTTATCTTTCCTAATGAGTCAACCATAGGATTTGGTTGTGTGATGACGATATTGTTAGGGGTGTGGCGCATGTGTCTGTGTGTATCTGTGTATGTGTATGCATATATATGTATTCACACATCACACATCACAGTATCATTTATTCACTTTTCCAAATTACTAAAATTTTTCCTTTTACAAATAGCTGTATAAAACTTTCTATCCTCATTAAATAAAAATTGAGGTCCATTGTGGACTAGCGACTGGGGACAGAAAGATGAAGGAGCGATCTAATAGTACAGAAATAGCTACATAGACAATTACCATTCAATGGGATATGTACGGTATTAGAATTATATTTAAGTTACAATAGAAACAGACAGAGACGGTAATCAAAATTGTTTGGTGCAGGAGGTACTCAGGCACAAGAAAATTTGACATGACTGACCATTTGGTTCTCCCACAACATACTGATTTGGCTGTTTTGAGTGAGTGATGTTGTCATTGCCAATCCTGAACTAATCAAAATAGAAAAATGAAGAATGGACAGGAGACACAAATAACAGTGTACGGGCTGAATTCTGCTGGAATAAAATGACTGATGTGGCCTATAGAGTTAGAAAGAGAGACAGGAAAAAAAGAAGATTAGTTATAATGTAAAGATAGAGATATTACACCTGGATCTGGATTAAAAGCTTCCCTTGAGAAAGTGAAAGATCTGGCAACACCTGGACCTTGTTTTTTCATGGCAATAAGTGGCTTGTGTTCTCTGGTTTACCATAGTCCCTATGCATCCCTTGTTATGAAACTACTCTTCCCTCCTTGTCCCCGTGTGCATTTGAACTTGATCCTTAGTTAACGGGATGGTAGGGTCAAAGAACAACTGAGGGTGGCTGTAGCACATAATACTGGATAATAAAAATTGGTGCTTTTGGGTTATATCAAAATGTTATGTACCTGTCTTAGTTCATTTTCTCTTGCTATACCTGAATACCGCCAAACTGGGTAATTTATAAAAAATAGAAATTTGTTTGACTCACATTTCTGGAGGTTGGGAAGTACAAAACCATGGCACTGTCATCTGGTGAGGGTCATTCCATGGCAGTGGAAGTGAGCACATGAGAAAGAGAAAAACAGGCCAAACTCATCCTTTTATGAAGTGCCAACTCCCATGATAACTAACTCACTGCCACGATAATGGCATTAATCCATCTGTGAGTGTGGACCCTCACTGCCTAATCACCTCTTAAAGGCCCCACCTCTTAATACTGTTAAAATGTCAATTAAGTTTCCAACACATAAACTTTGAGGGACACATTCAAGCTATAGCACCACCCATCAGGGAAGGCCATTAACCTGAAGTCATATGCCAAAGCATTTGAAAAGTCTGCTGTGAAACTGTGCATTCATTGATTAATTAAGATATAACCTTAAAGAGTGGAATCATTAACAGCATTTGTGTCCTTAACATACTTCATTATTCCAGGGTGGCTGTGAGGATTAAAATATGATAACAAATATAAAAGTGTTTTGTAAAATGGATGTGGTTTACAAATACAAGAGAGGATGTAAAGAACAACAAAAAAAAAAGAATGCAATAAACTTTCACGATGAGTACATTTCAGAATAAATCTGACCTTGTGAAAGTAATGGAAAAGAGTGGCATCTGAGGGAGTCCTTTAAATCTTTTTTTTTTTTTTTTTTTTTTTTTTTGAGGCGGAGTCTCGCTCTGTCGCCCGGACTGGAGTGCAGTGGCCGGATCTCAGCTCACTGCAAGCTCCGCCTCCCGGGTTTCCGCCATTCTCCTGCCTCAGCCTCCCGAGTAGCTGGGACTACAGGCGCCCGCCACCTCGCCCGGCTAGTTTTTGTATTTTTTAGTAGAGACGGGGTTTCACCGTATTAGCCAGGATGGTCTCGATCTCCTGACCTCGTGATCCGCCCATCTCGGCCTCCCAAAGTGCTGGGATTACAGGCTTGAGCCACCGCGCCCGGCCGGGAGTCCTTTAAATCTTAATAAGTTATATAAAAATTGTTGTACTGGGTAGACTGGGGTAGGGGTGGGGATAGAGACTGTTTTAGTACCACTTGGCTGTGTTCTAGTACTGCCTTCAATATCAACAGATGGCTACTGTGGGTGAATATAATAGTAACCCACATTGGTGATGACCCCAAGACACATCCTAGGCATTCTTAATTTTCTGCTTGCAAACCTATTACAGGCCCACTCTTCATGAATGTAAGCCTTTCCTGAGCTTGTTAAACAGTAAAGAAAATAATAACTTAAAAAACAAAACAAAACAGGAAAGCTAGTATGCATAGGCAGACTAGTGAATTAAAGCAGATTAGAAACCGAGCAGTGAATGCATATTTTCTTGACATTTAATCCAGCAAGTGGAGATGGTCAGCAGTTAAAATGCAGGGTGGTTATTTTCACTTCCTCATTAGAAACTTTGCTCTTGAAAGGCAACTCTTTTATTGTAATTATTAGTAAAAGAACCCATACAAACATTGAATGGGGGTCTCCTTCCAATCAGAAAAAAAAAAGGGGGGGGGACAGAAATGAAACTGGTGGACAGAGAGAGTAAGAGCAGGAGAATAATTTCCCCCTCTAAGCACATTTTCCAGAAGTTCCACCTTTTCAGCAATTTCTTCTGTAAGCTTATATGATGACATCATGGCTGTTGAGAGCAGTGTAAAGGCATATTAGAGGAAGCAGTGTGAAAACAAACAAAACAGTGATAAGATAAAGCGTGGTGCCTTTTAATTTACTTATTTTCTCATCATCCAACACAGCAGCCCCCAATTCTCTTCCCAAGTGCCCCCGGCATAATTCCCCTAATGTTAGAATCTGCCCTGGAGTAGGGAAAATTAGTATGGCTAACCAGGATGAGGGTTCTCGAGGGTTTGGTAATTTTTCCCCCTTCTGTGAACAAGTTTGCTAAAGAATATACGCAGATGCCCTAGGATGGTAGTTCTCAATCATGGCTGAACAGAATCACTTGGGGAAGCTTTTTAAAAAGATCCGCACCCAACCTCTTCCCATCCCCTCTCCAACAGTTAAATCAATCTCTGAGGGTGGAATTCAGTCTTAGAGATGTTTGAAAAGCTCCTCGGGTGATTTTAATGTGCAGCCAATGTGAGAACCACAGCCTTCAAGATTTAGGTCAGTTTCTGAAGCCCTGTGTGCCACAGCAGGGGCTTTCAGGTTGTCCATGTCGGCTCAGCAGTCAGCAACAGTCGTCAGAAGGACACGTAGGGAGAAAACGCCTGCCATGTTGTTTTCCCCATAAGCCCCATCCTACTGCTCCATGGCCTCCTTTCTCCATTCTCCGGAACGTCTGTCATTTTACTGGGCCAGCATCCAATCATGCTACTTCTAGTAACAGCACCTCCGCTCTCCCTTGCATTACCAGTTGGCCTGCTGTCTCCAACTCTCAGCCCTGAAGGTCACATGGGGCCTGAAATACCCTGGAACCCCACCACCACCCCCCGACCTGGCCAATCAGAATATCAGCTCCTCTCACCCAGTGTCATTGGGTCAGGAATAGCACGTGACTGGATCCCAGCCAATGAGGGGCAAGTTTCTCTGGAGCCTGGAGAGCTGCACAGGTGCTTTAGTGCACTGGAGGTGCTGCCCTTCTTCTGGTCACCATGGAGCACTAGGCAGCATTGTGCAAGAGGATCTGCTGGGAGAGAGAAGGCAGCCTGGAGATGCCCAGGGCCCCAGAGCCTGGAGATGTCCAGGGCCCTGGAGGTGCCGTGTTGTGCTCAGAGTTGGAGCCACCCCCAGCAGTTCCTGGTTTTGCAAGCTCTTGGCCTTCTTGCCTGAGCCAAGTGGTGTTGGCCTGTCATTTGCAGCTGCCTGCTCTGTCCTTCAGGAAGTGTCAGGAAGGCCCTTGTGCAGGCAGCTGTGGCTGCACCGAAAGAAGATGCCCAGAGGTCCCCTCCATTGGAAGACCCTGTCAGGCATAGCTGGCTCAAATGCTTGCAGAGTGGACCGTGGACCGCGGTCTCAATTTCAGCCCCCGTTCCTTCTCTCGGTGCTCTTGTAACAGGGTGCAGCGTGGATAACTGTCTCAAAGGCTGCCCCGGCGAGTTACGCTTGGCTTTAGGCAGAAGCCTCTTGCTGGGATCCCACTGGGAGAGCCATAGGAGTGCGCCAAAACACGCCACCTTGATTTCATTTCCCCGCTGACTCAGTTAGAACTAATTCAAGCTCACAACCTTCTCTCATGATACAGCATCACAAAGGGCAATCCGCCAAGAGTATTTAGTTACTGAGTCTCCATTTGACATTCTGATTTGAATAAAATATACGTATTATTGTATATATACTGTATAAGCCTTTGGCAGCTATTAACGGCTAACATTTATTGAGGACTTTCTATGAACCAGACTCTCTCTCTCTCTCTATGTGAGTGTGTGTGTGTGTGTGCGTGTGTATATACATATGTGTGTATATATAAATATGTGTGGGTGTGTGTATCTCAGACTATATATAATACTTTCATTTCATTCTCATAACAACTGTAGGAGTCTTATTACTGTTATTTTTGTGGCTTTTATAGACATAAAACCAAGGCACAGAAGATTTAAGTAATTTGCTGAGAGTCACACAGCCATGAGGTTGCAAACATGGAATTCCAACCCCAGAATATGTATTCCACAGCCTGGGTTCTTAAGCAGAATGCTTTACCCCAGTTTCTACAAGGCCACATGCTCAACCCAGAACAAATAGTCATTTATGGCAGAAAACAAGAAAAGGTTGCAGGATCCAGGATTATACGCAGATGCCTTTGGCAAGCTGGTCATTTTTTCAGGTGCCTTATAGCCACCTCTCTCCCTCTCCTGAATGGAATGTTTGCTCTGCTAGATGTGGGCTAGGCTATATAAATACATGTTAATTTGTAGGGGTTTTTCTGGGCGGGGAGCGGGGGTGGGTGAGGAGCAGAGAAACTCAAGAAATCAAACTGGTGTGACCATATTCCATTTCCGGATACATTACCTGATCAGTAAAACCATATAGGTTGCTTTCTTGTTAAAAGGAAATATTTAGCAACATTTTCCCTTTTCATTTTAATATGCAAATAGCATTTGATTCCCGGGGCATTTTTATTTCTAACTAGAGCTCTGAAATGCAACCTAATTAGCAGCAATGCCTCCAAAGTCTAGCTTTCCTCTCCCAGGGAATGGGGGGCCATTAGAAAACACTTCTGTCTGTTGTCCCCCACTTGCCATACACTGATTGCAGTTTGTTCACCTTGTCCCTCTTTGTCCCAAATAGCTCAGCGGTGCAAAGAATATAATTTAACTTCTTACCACACCTTGCGTTTTGTTCCTTTTTTCTTCTTCTTGGTGAGGTTGAAAAACAAAGCATTTCAATGTGGTTATTCTCCCCTGTGGTTGGAGGCCAGCCCTGAGATTTCAAAGAAACCTCCTTTGTTCAAGATTTAAGAAAACAATCATTGCACAGCAAACATTGATATGACTTTTAATGGCCATTTACCTGATTAATATCCTTTCATGCTATGAGGCAGCATGAGACACCGCGCTTTAATGAAAGCCAACAACAAAGAGTGAACCAGGTGTGTTACTAAGAAACAATCTCTTGTGTGATTTAATTAGTCAAAGCATTGCATGGAGCAATTATAAGCAACCTTGCAGAAGTGGCAGTGGTATGGAGGAGCCCTCTGATATAAATTGGTTTTTAAAAGAAAGACATCATGATTTAATAACTGTGCATCTGTAGTGAAAGAAGAAACCCCTCTTTAATTGGGAGCAAGAAGAAAAAAAATAACACGCTAATCACGATTTTTAGATCTTCCTCCACCTTCTCTAATCTCTAATTGGCTATGAAAAAAGCTTTCAACAGTTTCTAGGAGGACTTGAAAATGATGTTTTCTGTTATGTTTATTTGATTCTTCAGTTCCTTAAGGTACTTACTTAGTATCATCTTTGAAACTGGCACTCCAATTGGCATTGCAGTTTTGGAGAAAACCTGGAATAACCCCATCTGATCAGGCTGAATGCAGGACATCTGCAATTTTAAGAGTTGCCTTTATTGTATTGTTACGTATAAAAGAAGTGGGAGTTGTGATGGTTTGATGGGGTCTATTTTTTTTTTTTTAATCCTCATGCCTTGGTTTAATGATGTGTCAACCTGCCACAGGAAGATTGACTGGCGTAATGCTTATTACTTAAGATAAAGATAGATTTCTTGTGTGATGTGGGAGCTTTACAATAGATAGGGTCTTATCAAGGAAAGTCTGCCTAACCCAGGTAGGATTTGTGACTGACTTCTACATTTCAGTTCTCTATGCTTCCACTTAAATTAAGAAGACAAGCATTCAACATAGAGAGAAACACAGATTTGAGAACCAAAATTGAAACTTCTCTTCCCTATCCAGCTCTTGTGTTGATGTCTGGGGTCAGTTTGTGCACACTGAGGACCTGAAATTCCTTGAGTACAGGAAGTTGAACATCACATAGTCCCAAAGAGTCCTTTATCTCTGAGGTCATTGGACAATGCTGGGATGGAAGCACTTTGGAGCCCTTTACTCTGTACAGATCTCTTAATGTGTAAGATGTTATCTTGGATTGAGAATCTCCATCTGGCTTTGGGGTTTTGCTACTTCAGGCCAGTGATGAATTAGAGAGAGACAAGGTATTGGCAATAATACTTGTCAGCCTCAGGAGTTTGTGAAGCATGTCCTGCTGCAGGCTGTTTTTGTAAAGAATGTGTTATTGGAACACAGTCGTTATACCCATTCGTTTCCCTGTTTTTAGTAATGTGTTACAATGGCAGAGTTGAGTGATTTTCACAGGGACCATCTGGCCCACAAAACCTAAGATATTTACTAGTTGGACCCATATGAAAAAGTTTACTGAGCCCTATAAGTTGTCAGAGATGATTTCTGATGAACAATTTTTGCTTTTGCAGCTTGTGAGGTGGGAATGACTGAAGAGGGGCCCTCTTTCCCTATTTCTCATTGTCTAATTGTCTTAGGCTGAGAAGGAAGATTGGATTGGGATTTGAACAATAGGGGCTTAGTCTACCTTGACACATGGCATGGCCATTTCAAAGTTGGAGGTAGGGTTCTGATGCATTTTTGAGTCCAGATGGAGGTGTTGAACTTTTGGAAAACTATAGATTTGTGGAATGAATCAATAGATTACAGTCTCTGGACTACAAAGTCATAAACTCTCAACTCTTTTTGTGGATAAAATACATATGCATGACATATACCATCTTTTCTATATATAATTTTTAATTTTAAAAGAAGCACATGAATTCATTTGCTAAGAATATTTGAACAGTAAAGGTAAGGCTAATGACCACGGATAATATTCAAAATACCTAACAACAGTAACAACAGTTTCACATGTGATATGGCCAATCAGGTGGACGCCAGCCGTAAAGGATGAGTGCTGCCTAATGGCCTGTCCCGGTGCTGTGTGTTCTCAGCTAATGGCCCCTTGGACCATTTATCCCTGACTCCATTCCATTTCGTTCCCTTCCTCGTTGTTCTTGGCTTGGTGTATAACTCTCAAGAGAGTGTTACACGTTTGTATGTAGGTGCCCAATGAATTTGGAGTATTTGGGGGATGGTTTTCATATCAATGCTTTTATAGTATAAGTGGTTATTTCTAAAGTTGTTTCTTTTTAGTAGATCTTTTAGTACTGACACAGATAGAGCTACCTCATTCCTTTTAGATGCTGCATGATACAGTGAAGTATAGGTGTTCTTAAATGCCTATAAGATAAGTTGTTTAAATGAATGCAGATGTTGTTATTAATAAAACACTAGTTCATTTAAAGTGCCACTAAATTCAGTACCTATTTTAGCATATGGAAGTAAAAATATAGCAGCTATCATGGGGGCCTGAGAAATATTTCCTGTTAAAAAGAACTACAGAAAACAGCAACGAAAGTGTGTATATTCACATATTTTTATCATTGGACATTAAAAATACTTTAGAAAGATTCAGAAATAAAATCTGGAAACTAATAAAGTCATCACCTTTATGGAATGAACTAGAGATGAGGATAAGTAGGGGAAAATTTTGGGGTAGATTTAGAATTTAGCATCATGGACCTATATTATTTGTTTAAAATAATAACCAAAGCAGAAGGAATGGTCTTGGTGGTTGATATTGGGATTCCCTGGTCATGTCTGTGACCCTGAACAATTGTTCTCCTATCAGACCAAATAATTGAGTACTTAAATTACTATCAACAACCTCAAGGGAGGACTGGGGCTTTCCTGAAATAAACTGCAGATTGAAAATCTTTCCTTGAAAAAAATAACATAAAATATAGATCCACTAAATTAAAATCATTTCATTGAAACTTAAGCAAATAATCCCCAGGGGGCACAGCCCAGCAAACAGCAGCTGCTGCTCCTGGGGTCCCTCCCCTTCCCAGCCTGTGTTTGACCTCTGAGTCCCAGAGTCATCTGCTCAGACCCACCTCCCCTAACCCTTCTGGCCTGTGAGTGGCAGGGGATGGGAAGCAGCTGTTCTGAGAGGCAATGGGCCGCCCAGATGCCAAGGCTAGGACTTGAGGCCTCAGCCCCCATTCACTTCTAAACAGTAGGATTGAGGAAGGAGGAACTTCTGTCTTTTCCTTTATCTCTAGTGCCTATAAAGGAGCCAGAAAATCCTCCAAACTAGAATGGGAGAAGAAGATTTTTGAATGCATTTTCTTATCAAATGGAATTTGTCCATACTAGCAGCTAGAATTCTTCTTCTATTATCTTGTATAATGATGACACATGTTTATTGAGCACTTACTATGTGCCAGGGAGTTTACTGAATGTAAACTGTTGAATTATCATTGAGGTATATACTGGCACTATACCTACTTTGCAGATGAGGAAGATCAAGTGGTTAAAAAATGGATCACCCTGGCCGGGCACGGTGGCTCATGCCTGTAATCCCAGCACTTTGGGAGGCCAAGGCAGGTGGATCACGAGGTCGGGAGATCAAGACCATCCTGGCTAACATGGTGAAAACCCATCTCTACTAAAAATACAAAAAAATTAGCCGGGCGTAGTGTTGGGTGCCTGTAGTCCCAGCTACTCAGGAGGCTGAGGAAGGACAATGGCATGAACCCAGGAGGCAGAGCTGGCAGTGAGCTGAGATTGTGCCACTACACTCCAGCCTGGGTGACTGAGCGAGACTCCATCTCAAAACAAACAAACAAACAAAATGGATCACCCTGCTACTGGTGGTCAAGTTAAGATCTGAAATCCAGAGGTAGTGGTTCTAACCATACTGTAATTATGCCTTTCCTTGTATCCCAAAAGGTGACCTTCACATTTATATGCTAGAATGATATAGTTAGGCTCTGTGTCCCCACCCAAATCTCATCTTGAATTGTAATCACCACGTCTCAAAGATGGGAGGTGATTGGATCATGAGAACAGTTTCCCCCATGCTGTTCTCCAGATAATGAGGGAGTTCTCATGAGATCTGATGGTTTTAGAAGACAGTTTTCCCTGCTCTTGCTTGCTCTTCCCTCTTCTGCTGCCGTGTGAAGAAAGTCCTTGCTTCCTCTCCCCATTTTACCGTAATTGTAAGTTTCCTGAGGCCTGCCAACCCTTGCGGAACTGTGAGTCAATTAAAACTCTTTCCTTTGTAAATCACCCAGTCTCCTGTAGTATCTCTATAGCAGTGTGATAGTAGACTAATACACAGAATGAATATTCCTATTTGCCTAATAGTGGATGAGATGCCCCAGAAATCTTGCAATGGAAGCTGCCAAATGTAAATCTTAACCTCTGAAATGATTGGTTTAAAATAATAATAACCATTCCATCTTGACTAAAAAATGTATACAGGGTCTTCTCTGTGCCAGGAACTGAAAAGGATAAAGAAGCATAATAGCATCTAGTAATGATTGAACACTTACTTTGTGCCAGATGCTGTTCTAAGAGCTCTACTTATCATGTTTATCCACAATAAGTCTACAGAAAGGGATCTATTATTTCTCTCATTGTACCGATGAGGAAATTGAGGCCTAGAGAGATATAGAGTCCTACAGGTATTAAGTGGTGAGCTGGAATTCAAACCCAAGTCTCTTCTTATACATTATATCTTACATCATATTTTATGTCATGTCATATCATAGCATAGTGGAGTATAATACCAGCATGGTTTTTCGTTGCTGATATTAATATTGACCCCTTGTTTAAGGTTGTGTCTGTTAGGTATCTCCACTGTTTTTCCTTTTTCATGGTCTATTCTTTGGAAGTCAGTCACTGAATCCCACAATCAAAAGGAGGGGAATCAAGCTCCACCTCCTGGTTGGGGAGTATCTACATATCTAATTTGTAAATCTTCAGTAAGAATGATTTTCGCCTTTCTCACATGTATTTTATTGAAGCATTTATTTGTATCTGTATGACTTACATATATTTAGTTTTATACTTTGTGTTATAATCCACTACTACATTGCTTTGTTGCTTAAATTGCTTTGGCATGGGCCACTGAGAACTCTTTCAAGTTGGCTCTTTCGTCTCTTTGAAAAGCCTTCATTCTTTTTTGTTTGTTTGTTTGTTTTGAGCACTTCCTTTTTTTCTGGCATTACAAGATAATCAAACTCATCTTGTACTTTTTCGTGCCCCATCCCTAGAATCAACCATTTTTCTGAGGAACCCTGTTTACTTCAAGAATGGTATTTAGAAACCAAGGTCTGGACACATGGTGTGCTCATTGTTAACTGGTATGTCATTGTCATTGCTCTTAGAACCTCTCAGTGGACTGTGGACTATATATAATATAATGGACTATATATATAGTGGACTATATATATTATATAAATTATATATTGTATATAATTTATTATATTATATATACATATATATTATATATAATATGTATTTTTAGATAGAGTTTTGCTCTTGTTGCCCAGACTGGAGTGCAATGGCACAATCTTGGCTCACTGCAACCTCTGCCTCCTGGGTTCAAGCTATTCTCCTGCCTCAGCCTCCCAAGTAGCTGTGATTACAGGCACCCACTACCATACCTGGCTAACTTTTTGTATGTTTAATAAAGATGGGGTTTCATCGTGTTGGCCAGGATAGTCTCAAACTCCTGACCTCAAATGATCCACCCACCTTGGCCTTCCAAAGTGCTGGGATTACAGACATGAGTTACAGTGCCCAGCCAAATGTTTATATATTAACCATTATATACACACATGTATAGTTATTTCTGTATCTATGTGCATATATATTAAATTTACATAAGTTTATACTAATGTCTCTGATGCTAATTCAGCACTACCGATTTAGTTCTAGTTTTCCTCCTTTGCTTATTTGCCAATTTCTTTCTCTAAGTGTGAACAATCTGGGTCTCATTATCTATCATTTATTGAAATATTTGTTCAACTATAGTGTACATATAGCTACAGAATCTCATGCACTGAGAGAAACAAATTACCAACTAGAGGGTAATGATTATAGACAGTGCTTTTTGTCTTTAGCCTTAGAGTTTCTCATTAAAATACCAAAATGCCATTTTTCTTAGTTACTTAAGTCAGTACTGTACTCTTGTCAGGGATGAATGAACTGAACCAGGAACCAGGTACATTGTGTTTGACAATAATGCTGTCCACTGATATTTTTAGTTCTCTTCTTTTGGGCACATAGGAGGTTTGAACTTACTTGCCCTCTCCAGATTAAGCAAGAACATGTTACTTGCTTTGCCTAATGAAATGCAGGAGAAGATGACATGTTGCTTTCAGGAAGAAGGATTTGATTGCTTTGTGTGAGATTGTTCAGCCAGTCCTCTCTTCCCTTGTCTTGGCAATTATTGAAACGTAAGTTGTAATAAAAGTTTGAGCTGACTCACTGCATAGAAGACAGCAGACTAGGAGAATCATCTAAACTCATAGTGAATTTTATGTGAGAATTAAACATTTATTGTTATAAGCTCCTGAGATGTTGGAGTTGTTTGTTACTGTGGGATGAATACGATCTTGCCTGACACATAAATAAATATAACAATTAACAATAATAAAATTGAAAAAGTGAATTCCAACATATCCTATGAGGAAAATTAGTGGTTCTTAAAGTTGTGTCCACAAATCCATTTGGAGATCTGATGAACACCATCAACTATCTGCATCCAAATACAGAAAGGCATATATACACAATATTTCACATTCCATTGCATCTGCGTACATGGACTCTCTGAAGCCTGTCTGGATCACATGGCCCATATCAAGCAAACAGCTGATATTCATATTCACTGACAGCCACCATGTGGGAATGCGGGCTCAGGATTCAGGGCATTAACCTTTGCTATTAATGTTTAGGTTGATTCACGAAGGTGGAGGCCTCTGAGAGTGTTTTTTGGAGGAGGTACTCTTCAGGCTGAACCTTAAAAGAATGGCAAGAGAGAGTGAGAATCAGATTTCAGGTGGAGATCATTTAGGTGGGAGAGACCTTTAAGCTCAGGGAAATCTTATTCCATATCTCACCATTAATGCTTCTTTATAAAGGCAATGCTGGCCCTATTAAACCTCTTTTACTGCTTTAGGGAGGCCAAGACAGAAACCTAAACTTGATTAGATATGTGGAGCAAGGCTTTGAAGAACTTGAAGGTGGTTGCAAACTCTGATGCCTTCAGTACCCAGCAGGTTAAATGGGGAACAATAGGAAGTGGCATGGACTGTGGTGAACTGAAGAGCATGTGGCCCAACTCAAATGAGCAGCTGCTATTCGTCTTCATTGACAGCTGCCATGTGGGAATTTGAGTTCAGTGTTCCACAATTCCAATTTGTCAAGGGAAAATGTAAATCCATGAGGAGTGTGTGTGTGTGTGAAGTGCTCTGATTTTTTTTTTTTTTTTTTTTTAAAGGACAAAGCCAGAGAAGGAGGCAATCAGAACCACCATGCACAACTGCATAAGTTATGTTTTGGCTGAAGATCCCAGAGTAGGTCTACCCAGAGGAAAAGTTGTCCTTTTGTAATTCATGCAGAGGTGCACAGAGGGCTTTGGAATCCCTGACCAGGCCATATCAACCTGCAGGCCTCCAATTTGAAGCCCTGGGTTGGAGGCAGCTTGTTTTGTCTGTTCCCAGCAGACCTTTCTATAAGCTAGTGTGAACAGCTTACAAGGCACACTCAGTTCAAGACAGTCAACCTTCTAACCAGTGTGTAAATCCCTGGTTTCCCTATGGCTGGCATTCAGGCCCACAGTGGATAAGAAAGGGGTTGGTGAGCATTATGAATTCTGGTCCCTGGACACTTGTAAACAGGTGCTATGTACCTGGTGCTATTTATCTGTTTTTATGAACTACAGCATAACCTGATTTTCCAGGAGGCCTTGCAAATCTAATCACGAGATTCTTGTCAATCGAAAGGATGGAATGAAAACAAAAGCAGAGTAAAATTATGTGTTATGAACGCTTTCTGCACTGCACATATAATACTAGTAATTTGGAGAGCAGCAAGCGTCTAAGCTATCATTAGGGGCACTAATACATTTCCCTAGCATGGTTTCATATGCTACTTATTCATTCCATGAACTGTTCCTTGATGTAGTTTTCTGTGTTTATTTCCTTCTCCTGGATTGTACAGCTTCCAGGGCAACAAAAATCAGTAGAAAAGTGTTTTGGCTTTCCTTACCCAAGAAACACGTGTGCATTCTTCCTGCAGGGCCTTTAAGAGATGTAATCAAACCAAGCTTTCAGAGTAAATGGTAAACCCCAAAACACACTCTCCTCTATGGAAAAAAGAAAAGAATTATCTGGACTGAAGAGTTTGATTGTGGTTACAGATCTTCCTCATGGTCTTGTGAGGCCTTCCACTTGAAGCAGTGAGTGTCAGTTGATTTCTAGCTGGTCATGGTAGATCAAACAAAACACATACTGAGTAGAGATGGGGCCAGTGACTGAGAAATAATTCAGGCATTTCAAGAATGCACAAGCTATAGTCTGCTGTATTCATGGAGCACACAAGAAAGAAATGTGAAGAGGTAATGTTCCTATTTTAAAGAAATCTTTTCTAGTACATTGTTGGTAAGACTTTTTCTTTTCTTTATTTCTTCTTCTTCTTTTGTTTTGTTTTTCATTATTTTCTTTGACTGCTATTAGGTTCTGCCTTTGCAGTTCCAACACTCCTTCTTCTCCCATTACCCATGGGAGTTAGTTAGTGTTTTAATGTGCCTCAAGGGGGCCAAGCTCCAAAAAACAAAAGGAAATGAAAGAAAAAAAAAGACCCATTAGAAAGCTAATGAGCTTCTTCAGTTTCTGATTTTTTTTTTTTTTTTCCTTTCTGGCCTTGCACATAATCAGAAGGAGAGATAAGGAACTTGTGTATACTGTTCATTGCTGTTAGGAAATCTGTTCTGTGGTATGCAGGTGGGGGGCATTAAAGGATTAATGTTGATAGCTAGTGCCCAGAATTCAGTGGGCATTCAAAAATTTAGTGGTTCTCAACTTTGTGTGTTAAAAGTTCTCTGAAGATTTTGATTTAGTAGGCCTTGGATAGGGTCTAGGTCTCTGTAGTTTTTCTGTTTTGTTTTGTTTTTATGAGACAGGGGCTCACTCTGTCACCCAGGCTGGAGTGCAGTGGCTCTCTGCAACCTTGGCCACCCAGGCTCAAGTGATTCTCCTACCTCAGCCTCCTGTGTGTCTGGGACTGCAGGTTCACACCATGACACTTGGCTAATTTTTGTATTTTTAATAGAGATGGGGTTTTGCCTTGTTGCCCAGGCTGGTCTTGAACTCCTGAGATCAAGCATTCTGCCTGCCTGATTTCCCAAAGTGCTGGGATTATAGGCATTAAATTTTTTAAATGTTCAAAGGCAATTCTAACATACAGCCTAAGAAGGAAAATGTATGTTTGTTAAATGGAAAGATAGTTGAATTAATGAAGGAGTAAAAGTGCAAAAAGACTAAGAAGCAATTGTATTAGATTGAGATAAAAATTTTTTAATATCACAGTGTGAACCTGAATTGGAAGAATTTCCCTTCCACTGACATATGGACAATTTTGTTTGTGCTAGGGCTTATGGAGTTCTACTAGGTTTGGTGAATGATTAGTAGGGCAGATTGTAGGTGGGTGCATGCTGTACCACCTCATTTACTCATTTAATAAATACGTCTTGTGATTCCCTTGAGCAGCTATAGAAAACACACACACACACACACACACACACACAGACGAACTGTCAGATTGTGATGGTTAATTATATATGTCAACTTAACTGGGCTAAGTGATGCTCAGGTAGCTGGTAAAACATTATTTTAGGGTGTGTCTGTAAAGGTGTTTCAGGAAGAGGTTAGCATTTCAACATTTCAATCAGCAGACTGAATCCACCCTCATCAGAGTGGTAGGCATCACCCAACTTGTTGAGGGCCCAAATAGAACAAAAAAATAGAGGAAGGGTTAATTCTCTTTGCATTCTTAACTGGGACCTCTCTCTTCTCCTGCCTTGGGACATTGGAGGGAGCTCCTGGTTCTCTAGCCTTCAGATTCTGGGACTTATACCAGTGGCCTCTTCTATCCCCTGTTTTTCCCATCCCTGGTTCTCAGACCTTTGGCTACTACACTACTGATAAGAAAATCTATATTTGTATGTTAATGTCAAACAAAGTAGACTTCAAAACAGCAACTATTGCCAGATACAAGAGGGGCATTTTATAATAATAGAGCCAAGTTATTGAGAAGATATGACAATCCTAAATGTATATGCATCTAATAATAGTGCATTAAACTACATGCAATACAAATGGGCAGAAGTAAAGGTAGAAATAGATCAATTCACAATCAGAGTTGGGGACCTCAACACTCCTTTCTCAGTAACTGGTAGAAAAGTAGACCAAAAATATCGGAAAGGGTATTGATGATTTGAACAACAGTATCAACCAACATGACCTAACAGACATTTATAAAATTCTTATAATCAACAGATACACAATACGCATTCCGGTTAAGGACACATAAAAGATTAACTGGGACAGACCATATGCTTGGCCATAAAACAAGCTCCTCAAAATTTAAACATTGAAGTCATACAAAATATGTTTTCTGACTGTGATAGACTTAAACTAGGAATCAGCAATAGAAATATATCTACAATGTTTCAAATACTTGGAAAATAAGAAACACACTTTTAAATAAGACATGATTCAAAGAAGAATTCATAAGGAAAATTAGAAAACTATTGAACTAAATTATAATGAAAACACAAATATAACAATTTGTAGAGTGCTGCTAAAGTTGTGCAGAGAGAAAATCATATCTTTATAGACAAAGACTTAAACGTAAAACCCCAAACTATAAAAACCATGTAAGACAACCTAGGCAATGCCATTCTGGACATGGAAATGGGCACAGACTTCATGACCAAGAAGCCAAAAGCAATTGCAATAATAACAAAAATTGACAAATGGGATCTAATTAAACTAAAGAGTTCTGCACAGTAAAAGAAACTATCAACAGAGTAAACAGGCAACCTACAGAATACGATAAAATTTTTGCAAATTATGCATCTGCAAAGGTCTAATATCTAGCATCTATAAGGAACTTAAACAAATTTACAAGGAAAAAAACCAAACAACCCCATTAAAAAGCGAGCAAAGGACATGAACAGACACTTTTCAAAAGAAGGCACACATGTGACCAACAAGCATATGGAAAAAACTCAACATCACTGAACATTAGATAAATGCAAACCAAAACCACAATGAGATACCATCTCACACTAGTCAGAATGGCTATTATTGAAAAGTCAAAAAATAACAGATGCCAGAGAGGTTGTGGAGAAAAAGAAACACTTATTCACTGTTGGTGAGAGTGTGAATGAGTTCAAATATTGTGTAAAGCAGTGTGGCGATTTCTCAAACAGCTAAACAGAACTACCATTTGACCCAGCAATCCTATTACTGGGTATATACCCAAAGAATTATAAATCATTCTATTGTAAAGACCCATGCATGTGTATGTTCATTGCAGCATTATTCACAATAGCAAAGAGAAGGAATCAACCTAAATGCTCATCAAGGGTAGACTGGATGAAGAAATTGTGGTACCTATATACCACCACGGAATAATATGCAACCATAAAAAAAATGAGATTGTGTCCTTTGGAGGTGGAGGCCATTGTCCTTAGCAAACTAATACAGGAAGAGAAAACCAAATTCCACATGTTGTCACTCATTAGTTGGAGCTAAATGATGAGAATCCATGGACCCATAGATGCAGATAACACACACTGGGGGCTATAGGAGGGTGGAGGATGGGAGGAGGGAGAGGATCAGAAAAACTGAATAATGCGTACAAAGCTTAATACCTGAGTGACAAACCCCCATGACATAAGTTTATCTATATAACAAACCTGCACATGTACCCCGAACTTAAAATAGACATATAAAAAGAAAATCATAATTCTAAATGCTTATATAAGAAAAGAAAAAAGATGTAAAATAAATTATATAAGCTTCTACCTTAATAAACTAGGAAAAATAGAGCAAAGTAAGACCAAAGTAAGCAAAAGTAGGAAATACATATTAAAATAGAAAGCAATAAAGTCCAAATTTTTAAAATAAATATTAATAAAATTGATAAATGCCTAACAAAGCTGATTAGGAAACAAGAGAGAAAAATGTAAAAACTGACATTAACAAGGAAAGAACCTATAATAGTAGCTATTTCATGTCACCAAATTTTATAACATAGATTAAATGGAAAAATTTCTTACAAAATACAACTTATCAAAATTTATTTAAAAGGAAATAAATAACCTGAATATCTTTAAATATTTGTTTAAAATTGAAGTCACTATTAAAAGCCTTTTCCTAAAGAAAACTTCTAACTCCAACAACTTTACTGGTAAATTCTATTACATCTTTAAAGAAGAAATACTAATTTTATACACATACATTTAGAAAATAGAGGAGATGGGATTTTCTAACTCATTTTATAAAGCCAGCATACCAAGACCTGACAAGGACATTACATGAAAAGAAAACTACAAGTCATAACCCCTCATTAAACAGACCTCAAAAAAATCCTTAAGATAATATTAGCAATTAGAATAGCAATATATAAAAAGCATAGTACATCATGACCTGGGTTTAATTCCAGGAATTCAATGTTGTCTTAACATTCAAAAACCAATATAATTCACTGCATTTACAGAGTAAAAGAGAAAAATCATATAGTGATCTTAAGATGTGCAGAAAAAGCATTTGACAAAATCCAATACATATTTATGATTAGAAAAAAAGGAAGAAAAATAATATCTGAGCAAATTAGAAATAGTAAAGCATTTCCTTATCTAATACTGTATACAGATCGCTGAAAAAGAGATCATCATTCTTAATGGTGAAATATTGAAAACATTACATCATTTGTTAACATAATTTTTAATGGTGAAATATTGAAAACATTGATCCTAAGGTCGGTAACAGGAAAGTATTTCAATTCTGAGCCATTTATCGTAAACATTGTATTGGAGTTTCATGACAAAATACTACTGTTCATAGTGACATGCTTGTGTATATAAAATAATCTTTAAAAAAACTAGATCTAATATGTAAATTTAGCAAGGTTTTAGTATAAAAAGCCAATGTACAAAAATACTTGTATATTTATATATTAGCAGCAAACAATTGAAAAATTATAGGCCGGGCATGGTGGCTCATGCCTGTAATTCCAGCACTTTGAGAGACCGAGGTGGGTGGATCATGAGGTCAGGAGTTCAAGATCAGCCTGGCCAAAATGGTGAAACCCCATCTCTACTAAAAATATAAAAAATTAGCACAGCTACTTGGGAGGCTAAGGCAGAGAATTGCTTGAACACTGGGGGCGGAGGTTGCAGTGAGCAGAGATTGCACCACTGCACTCCAGCCTGGGTGACAAAGCAAAACTTTGTCTCAAAAAAAAAAAAAAAAAAAAAAGGAAAGAAAAGAAAAGAAAAATTATAAAATGTCAGTCATAATAACATAAAAATAAACAAGTATCTAGAAATAAATTTAACAAAGGATAAAAGATGTAAAGGAAACTGCTCTGTTGCAATCTGTAAAACACTGTTGAGGATAAAACAGACCTAATTAAATGGAATTTTATCATGCTAATGTATTGGAAGACTCCATATTGTAAAGATGTTGAATTTTATAGAAATCATTCTTTAGAGTTAATGTATTTTCAACAAAAATCCCATCAGATTTTGGGTGGAAAGAGACAAGCACCTACTAAAATTTAGATAGAAATGTAAAGAACCTAAAATAGCCAAAACAATACTGAAAAAGAACAAAATTGGAAGATTTACACAACATGATTTTCAGATTTACTATAAAGCTCCAGTAATCATGATAATGTAGTACTGATAGACATAGAGATCAATGAAACAACAAAAAAAGAAAGTTTAATAAAAGATCCACACTTACACAATCAATTGATTAAAAAAAAATTAGGCTTTTACTTTTCGTAAGACATGGGGTCTCCCTATGTTGTCCAGGCTAGAGTACAGTAGCTATTCACACATGTAATCATAGCACATCACAGCCTCAGCTCAAACCATCCTCCTGCCTCAGGCTCCCAACTAGCAAAGACTACAGGCATGCATGTAGTCAATTGATTTTTGAAGGAAATACTAATAAAATTCAATAGGAAAAGGAAAATGTCTTCTGAAAATGATGCTAGATAACTGTTTATCTGTATGGGGAAACTTTTTGAACTTTAACTCTTATGTTATACCACACACAAAAATTAACTGGGAATAGATTACAAATCAAAATGTACAAGCTGAAACTATAAAGCTCTTAGATGTAAAAAAAAAAAAAAAACAGGTAAATATGTGACCTGGGCATAGGGAAAAATGTTTAGGTGGAATGCAAAATGCAAAACCATAAAAGAAAAAGAATAAACTTGACTTCATCAAAATTTAAAATTTATGATCCTCTGTGGTCACCATTACAGAAAGGAAAAGCTAAGCCACAGAATGGGGGAAATATTCGCAATACTTTATACAAAGTGCTCCATATATATCCACAAGAACTCATATGAGGAATATGCAAAACCACTCCTATAAATAAATAACAAAAGAGAAACAACTCAATATAAAATGGGTGAATGACGTAGAAAAAACACAAAAGAGAATGCATTAATGATGCCTAAGTACATATATAGATACACAACATTTTAAGTTTGCTG
Source organism: Trachypithecus francoisi (assembly GCF_009764315.1). Taxonomy (NCBI): domain Eukaryota; kingdom Metazoa; phylum Chordata; class Mammalia; order Primates; family Cercopithecidae; genus Trachypithecus; species Trachypithecus francoisi. Next base: position 92,512,016 of record NW_022681455.1, on the reverse strand, counting down.
GGAAATGAAAACTAGAACCACATTAAGAAACTACTATATACTCACTGAAATATATAAAATTAAAAACATCTAATGCTAGTGGATGCAGAGCAACTGGATTGCTCGTGTATTGTTGGTGGAGGTATAAAATTATACAACTACTTCGGGAAACAGGCAGCATCTCATAAAGTTAAACATATTCTGATTCCTGTGATTCAGCAATTCAACTTCTACCTACTTACCCAAAAGATATGGAAGCATATTTCTACAAAATGACTTGTGTGAGATGCTCATTGCAACTTTATTCATAATAGTTAAAAATCCAAAACAATTTGAATTCCGTTGACAAGAAAGTGGATACCAGCCTGAACATCATAGCAAGACCCCATCTCTAAAAAAAATACAAATATGAGCCAGTCATGGTTGTGCATGCCTGTAGTGTCAGGTAATTGGGAGGCTGAGGTGGGAGTATCACTTAAGCCTAGGAGGTAGAGGCTGTATTGAGCCATGTTTGCACCGCTGCACTTCAGCCTGGGCTGGAGAGAGATACTATCTTAAAAAAAAAATAGGCCGGGCGCGGTGGCTCAAGCCTGTAATCCCAGCACTTTGGGAGGCCGAGACGGGCGGATCACGAGGTCAGGAGATCGAGACCATCCTGGCTAATACGGTGAAACCCCGTCTCTACTAAAAAAAAAAATACAAAAAAAAAAAACTAGCCGGGCGACGAGGCGGGCGCCTGTAGTCCCAGCTACTCGGGAGGCTGAGACAGGAGAATGGCGTGAACCCGGGAGGTGGAGCTTGCAGTGAGCTGAGATCCGGCCACTGCACTCCAGCCTGGGCGACAGAGTGAGACTCCGTCTCAAAAAAAAAAAAATAAATAAAATAAAATAAAATAAAATAAAAAATAAGAACAAAGAAAGAAAAGAAAATGAAAACAGATAAACATATTGTGGTAAATCCATGCAGTGAAATATTATGCAGCAAAAAGGAACAAATTACTAATTCACACAACAACAGGTGTAAATCTCAAAAACATTATGATGAATGAATCAATCAAGATGCAAAATATTTTATACTGTACAATTTCATTTATATGTAGTTAAAGGGCAGGCAGGATTCATTTTTAAGGACAGAAATGAGAACAGTGGTTGCTTCTGATGGGAAAAGGGATAAAATTGGATAGACACACAAAGGGAAGTTTCTAGAGTGATGAATTGATGTTCTATACCTTGATGGAGGTGTTCCAAGATTGTACACTTGTGCCAAAATTCATCCAAATGTTCACTTAGGATCTGTGCATTTTACTGTATGCAAGTACATCTAAGGAAGTAATATAGGAACATCCATTCTGTGTTAGGCTCTGTGCCAGGCTAGGGGCAGGGTGGTGAGCAAACACAGACATGATCCCTACCCTCATGGAGGTTACAGACAAGAGAAGGAAAATAAATCAATGAAAAAATCGTAATCTTGCAAATTTGAAAAATATAAATGAGTAAAAGTTTTAAGCAGAAAGAAGGGTATAGTAGGTAAACTCAGATTTGCAAACAGTATCATATCTTTTCTTCTAAATAATCTTCGTTCTCCCCCATCCAGGTGCAGATAGGGAGTTCCATCTCCATCTACATTGAGGTTGCTTCTCCCTTCTGGGTTACTGAAGATCCAGGGTGCTCTTTTGGCACCTGGACAGTGTAGTAATGGCCCCCAGATTCCAGGATCTCATGGTCATGTCTCTTTTGTCCAAAGCAGAAATGTCCTTGAAGGCCAGAGACATGCTATTTTGTCCTCATAAACAATTCTCTGGAAGATTCCTTAGAGGTCTTGCCATCTCTTCAGGGGACTGTATATGAGCAAAGAGGAAGTCTCCACTGCTTATAGTTTCTTGCTTTCTGCTCCTCCCTTACTCTCCTCCCTGGATACTTAGCATTATCTCTTCAATGGCCTTAAACTGCTTGCAAAGGCAAAATGCTTTTGCTTTCTGCTCTGAAAAAGTTGGCAAGTCAGGGAAAAACAGAAAGGCTATGCTGCAGCCCTGAAATGTGAGAAACACATAATAAATATACAATGCATATAACACATTTAATAAAGTACATATAATAACAATATTTTAGGAGCAAGATGGCCGAATAGGAACAGCTCCAGTCTCCAACTCCCAGCGCGAGGGACACAGAAGACCGGTGATTTCTGCATTTTCAACTGAGGTACTGGGGTCATCTCACTGGGGAGTGCCGGACAATCGGTGCTGGTCAGCTGCTGCAGCCCAACCAGCGAGAGCTGAAGCAGGGCGAGGCATCACCTCACCTGGGAAGCGCAAGGGGGAAGGGAATCCCTTTTCCTAGCCAGGGGAACTGAGACACACAACACCTGGAAAATCGGGTAACTCCCACCCCAATACTGTGCTTTAAGCAAACTGGCACACCAGGAGAATATATTCGACATCTGGCTGGGAGGGTCCCACGCCCATGGAGCCTCCCTCACTGCTAACACAGCAGTCTGCGGCGATCTAACCGCAAGGCAGCAGCGAGGCTGGGGGAGGGGCGACCACCATTGCTGAGGCTTAAGTAGGTAAACAAAGCCGCTGGGAAGCTCGAACTGGGTGGAGCTCACAGCAGCTCAAGGAAACCTGCCTGTCTCTGTAGACTCCACCTCTGGGGACAGGGCACAGCTAAAAAACAACAGGGGAAGCAGCAGAGTCCTGTGCAGACACGAATGACTCTGTCTGACAGCTTTGAAGAGAGCAGTGGATCTCCCCACACGGAGGTTGAGATCTGAGAACGGACAGACTGCCTGCTCAAGTGGGTCCCTGACCCCTGAGTAGCCTAACTGGGAGACATCCCCCACTAGAGGCAGTCTGACACCCCACACCTCACAGGGTGGAGTACACCCCTGAGAGGAAGCTTCCAAAGTAAGAATCAGACAGGCACACTCGCTGTTCAGCAATATTCTATCTTCTGCAACCTCTGCTGCTGATACCCAGGCAAACAGGGTCTGGCGTGGACCTCAAGCAATCTCCAACAGACCTATAGCTGAGGGTCCTGACTGTCAGAAGGAAAACTATCAAACAGGAAGGACACCTATACCAAAACCCCATCAGTACGTCACCATCATCAAAGACCAGAGACAGATAAAACCACAAAGATGGGGAAAAAGCAGGGTAGAAAAGCTGGAAATTCAAAAAATAAGAGCGCATCTCCCCCTGCAAAGGAGCACAGCCCATCGCCAGCAATGGATCAAAGCTGGTCAGAGAATGACTTTGACGAGATGAGAGAAGAAGGCTTCAGTCCATCAGAATTCTCAGAGCTAAAGGAGGAATTACGTACCCAGTGCAAATAAACTAATAATCTTGAAAAAAGAGTGGAAGAATTGACAGCTAGACTAATTAATGCAGAGAAGGTCATAAACGAAATGACAGAGATGAAAACCATGACACGAGAAATACGTGACAAATGCACAAGCTTCAGTAACCAACTCGATCAACTGGAAGAAAGAGTATAAGCGATTGAGGATCAAATGAATGAAATGAAGCGAGAAGAGAAACCAAGAGAAAAAAGAAGAAAAAGAAATGAACAAAGCCTGCAAGAAGTATGGGATTATGTAAAAAGACCAAATCTACGTCTGATTGGGGTGCCTGAAAGTGAGGGGGAAAATGGAACCAAGTTGGAAAACACTCTTTAGGATATCATACAGGAGAACTTCCCCAACCTAGTAGGGCAGGCCAACATTCAAATTCAGGAAATACAGAGAATGCCACAAAGATACTCCTCGAGAAGAGCAACTCCAAGACACATAATTGCCAGATTCACCAAAGTTGAAATGAAGGAAAAAAACTTAAGGGCAGCCAGAGAGAAAGGTGGGGTTACCCACAAAGAGAAGCCCATCAGACTAACAGCAGATCTCTCGGCAGAAACTCTACAAGCCAGAAGAGAGTGGGGGCCAATATTCAATGTTCTTAAAAAAAAGAATTTTCAACCCAGAATATCATATCCAGCCAAACTAAGTTTCATCAGTGAAGGAGAAATAAAATCCTTTACAGATAAGCAAATGCTTAGACATTTTGTCACCACCAAGCCTGCCTTACAAGAGACCCTGAAGGAAGCCCTAAACATGGAAAGGAACAAGCGGTACCAGCCATTGCAAAAACATGCCAAAATGTAAAGACCATCGAGGCTAGGAAGAAACTGCATCAACTAACGAGCAAAATAACCAGTTAATATCCTAATGGCAGGATCAAGTTCACACATAACAATATTAACCTTAAATGTTAATGGACTAAATGCTCCAATTAAAAGACACAGACTGGCAAACTGGATAAAGAGTCAAGACCCATCAGTCTGCTGTATTCAGGAGACCCATTTCACATGCAGAGGCATACATAGGCTCAAAATAAAGGGATGGAGGAACATCTACCAAGCAAATGGAGAACAAAAAAAAGCAGGGGTTGCAATACTAGTATCTGATAAAACAGACTTTAAACCATCAAAGATCAAAAGAGACAAAGAAGGCCATTACATCATGGTAAAGGGATCAATTCAACAGGAAGAGCTAACTATCCTAAATATATATGCACCCAATACAGGAGCACCCAGATTCAAAAAGCAAGTCCTTAGGGACTTACAAAGAGACTTAGACTCCCATACAATAATAATGGGAGACTTCAACACTCCACTGTCAACATTAGACAGATCAACGAGACAGAAAGTTAACAAGGATATCCAGGAATTGAACTCATCTCTGCACCAAGCGGACCTAATAGACATCTATAGAACTCTCCACCCCAAATCAACAGAATATACATTCTTCTCAGAACCACTTCGCACTTATTCCAAAATTGACCACATAATTGGAAGTAAAGCACTCCTCAGCAAATGTCAAAGAACAGAAATTATAACAAACTGTCTCTCAGACCACAGTGCAATCAAACTAGAACTCAGGACTAAGAAACTCAATCAAAACCGCTCAACTACATGGAAACTGAACAACCTGCTCCTGAATGACTACTGGGTACATAACAAAATGAAAGCAGAAATAAAGATGTTCTTTGAAATCAATGAGAACAAAGATACAACATACCAGAATCTCTGGGACACATTTAAAGCAGTGTGTAGAGGGAAATTTATAGCACTAAATGCCCACAAGAGAAAGCAGGAGAGATCTAAAATTGACACTCTAACATCACAATTAAATGAACTAGAGAGGCAAGAGCAAACACATTCAAAATCTAGCAGAAGGCAAGAAATGACTAAGATCAGAGCAGAACTGAAGGAGATAGAGACACAAAAAACCCTCCAAAAAATCAATGAATCCAGGAGTTGGTTTTTTGAAAAGATCAACAAAATTGACAGACCGCTAGCAAGACTAATAAAGAAGAAAAGAGAGAGGAATCAAATAGACGCAATAAAAAATGATAAAGGGGATATCACCACAGACCCCACAGAAATACAAACTACCATCAGAGAATACTATAAACACATGTACGCAAATCAACTAGAAAATCTAGAAGAAATGGATACTTTCCTGGACACTTACACTCTCCCAAGTCTAAACCAGGAAGAAGTTGAATCCCTGAATAGACCAATAGCAGGCTCTGAAATTGAGGCAACAATCAATAGCCTACCCACCAAAAAACGTCCAGGACCAGATGGATTCACAGCTGAATTCTACCAGAGGTACAAGGAGGAGCTGGTACCATTCGTTCTGAAACTATTCCAATCAATAGAAAAAGAGGGAATCCTCCCTAACTCATTTTATGAGGCCCATCATCCTGATACCAAAGCCTGGCAGAGACACAACAAAAAAAGAGAATTTTAGACCAATATCCCTGATGAACATCGATGCAAAAATCCTCAATAAAATACTGGCAAACCGGATTCAGCAGCACATCAAAAAGCTTATCCACCATGATCAAGTGGGCTTCATCCCTGGGATGCAAGGCTGGTTCAACATTCGCAAATCAATAAACGTAATCCAGCATATAAACAGAACCAAAGACAAGAACCACATGATTATCTCAATAGATGCAGAAAAGGCTTTTGACAAAATTCAACAGCCCTTTATGCTAAAAACGCTCAATAAATTCGGTATTGATGGAACGTACCTCAAAATAATAAGAGCTATTTATGACAAACCACAGCTAATATCATACTGAATGGGCAAAACTGGAAAAATTCCCTTTGAAAACTGGCACAAGACAGGGATGCCCTCTCTCACCACTCCTATTCAACATAGTGTTGGAAGTTCTGGCTAGGGCAATCAGGCAAGAGAAAGAAATCAAGGGTAGTCAGTTAGGAAAAGAAGAAGTCAAATTGTCCCTGTTTGCAGATGACATGATTGTATATTTAGAAAACCCCATTGTCTCACCAAATCTCCTTAAGCTGATAAGCAACTTCAGCAAAGTCTCAGGATAAATTAATGTGCAAAAATCAAAACATTCTTATACACCAGTAACAGACAAACAGAGAGCCAAATCAGGAATGAACTTCCATTCACAATTGCTTCAAAGAGAATAAAATACCTAGGAATCCAACTTACAAGGGATGTAAAGGACCTCTTCAAGGAGAACTACAAACCACTGCTCAGTGAAATAAAAGAGGACACTAACAAATGGAAGAACATACCATGCTCATGGATAGGAAGAATCAATGTTGTGAAAATGGCCATACTGCCCAAGGTTATTTATAGATTCAATGCCATCCCCATCAAGCTACCAATGAGTTTCTTCACAGAATTGGAAAAAACGGCTTTAAAGTTCATATGGAACCAAAAAAGAGCCCGCATTGCCAAGACAATCCTAAGTCAAAAGGACAAAGCTGGAGGCGTCACGCTACCTGACTTCAAACTATACTACAAGGCTACAGTAACCAAAACAGCATGGCACTGGTACCAAAACAGAAATATAGACTAATGGAACAGAACAGAGTCCTCAGAAATAATACCACACATCTACAGCCATCTGATCTTTGACAAACCTGAGAGAAACAAGAAATGGGGAAAGGATTCCCTATTTAATAAATGGTGCTGGGAAAATTGGCTTGGCTAGCCATAAGTAGAAAGCTGAAACTGGATCCTTTCCTTACTCCTTATATGAAGATTAATTCAAGATGGATTAGAGACTTAAATGTTAGACCTAATACCATAAAAACCCTAGAAGAAAATCTAGGTAGTACCATTCAGGACATAGGCATGGGCAAGGACTTCATGTCTAAAACACCAAAATCAATGGCAGCAAAAGCCAAAATTGATAAATGGGATCTAATTAAACTAAAGAGCTTTTGCACAGCAAAAGAAACTACCATCAGAGTGAACAGGCAACCTACAGAATGGGAGAAAATTTTTGCAATCTACTCATCTGACAAAGGGCTAATATCCAGAATCTACAAAGAACTCAAACAAATATACAAGAAAAAAACAAACAACCCCATCAAAAAGTGGGTGAAGGATATGAACAGACATTTCTCAAAAGAAGACATTCATACAGCCAACAGACACATGAAAAACTGCTCGTCATCACTCGCCATCAGAGAAATGCAAATCAAAACCACAATGAGATACCATCTGACACCAGTTAGAACGGCAATCATTAAAAAATCAGGAAACAACAAGTGTCGGAGAGGATGTGGAGAAATAGGAACACTTTTACACTTTTGGTGGGATTGTAAACTAGTTCAACCATTATGGAAAACAGTATGGCAATTCCTCAAGGATCTAGAACTAGATGTACCATATGACCCAGCCATCCCACTACTGGGTATATACCCAAAAGATTATAAATTATTCTACTACAAAGACACATGCACACGTATGTTTATTGCGGCACTATTCACAATAGCAAAGACTTGGAATCAACCCAAATGTCCATCTGTGACAGACTGGATTAAGAAAATGTGGCACATATACATCACGGAATACTATGCAACCATAAAAAAGGATGAGTTTGCGTCCTTGTAGGGACATGGATGCAGCTGGAAACCATCATTCTTAGCAAACTATCACAAGAACGGAAAACCAAACACCGCATGTTCTCACTCATAGGTGGGAACTGAACAATGAAATCACTTGGACTCGGAAAGGGGAACATCACACATTGGGGCCTATTATGGGGAGGGGGGAGGGGGAGGGATTACATTGGGGAGTTATACATGATATAAATGACGACTTGATGGGTGGTGACGAGTTGATGGGTGCAGCACACCAACATGGCACAAGTATACATATGTAACAAGCCTGCACGTTATGCACATGTACCCTAGAACTTGAAGTATAATAAAAATAAATAAATAATAAAAAAATATTTTAATAAATTGTCTTGTACAGGATTATATATTAAAACAAAATGATTTGACAAGAAAGGCCAGGAAAGAGTTCCCTGAGGAACTGATGTTTGAATTAGAGTTTTGGAAAAAGAGATGGAATTAGGTAGGGAAGGCAGAAGATGAGGGAGGAATGTGTCAGGAAGTAGAACTGCATGTGCAAAGGCCCTGTGGTGAAAGGGAACATGGTTCATTCAAAGGACTGCAAGGACACCAGGGGAGTTGCTGTGTGATGAGGAAAATAGAGGGAACCACAACAAGACCAGAGAGACAGGCAGCAGCCAGACTTATTATGGCCAAGATTTTCAATCTTTTCCTTGCATAAAGAAGACACTGTTAAAGGGTTCCTTCCTTTTTTCCAGCCCTTTTAAAATATGTTTGTCTGGAGTATTTATTAAAGTCATGGCTGATCCTCAATTCTGTCACTGTTGAGGCTGTTGCTGAAGTCAGGAAGCTCTGATGCCACATCCCTGTTGGCCTTTTTGAGGCAGAAGGGCTGCCGTACTCGGAGATGGGTATGTCCATGCAAATGGGTAATGTAATCCAGCCCACTCTCACTGCTGTATATTTCAACAACTTGTGATATGTGATCATTTTCCTGTTTGATTCAAAGCAGTTAAGTGAAATGGCTGGAGAAATAAAAGTAATTTAGGTTATAAATGAGAATGCTAACCATATGATAGGTTGCTATAAAGGAAGACCAACATTAATGTGCTGTAATATGCATTTGAACTCACAGAGGAGTGAATTATGTACTGCAATAATAAGGAAGCAAAAAAGTTATATGAGTACTTAGTGTAGGAATAGCTATTTCGACAATGAGGTTTTTACAATCTGGGTGCATGTCTGTGCATAATTTCCATATGCTTCTCAGATATCATATGTTGTATCTAATGACAGAAAGGGGCTAGTGTCCGGAGGAGGAGAAATCTACTATTAAACTCATTAATTTCAGAGTTCTGGTTGTAGAACGATTGTGAAAGACAATCATTTCTTGTCTGGAATGTGGTCTTGTGCTATAATTCAAAGTGTGAACTTGTGAAAATGTTGAGTGCATCTGCTAAGAGAAGCAAAATGTAGACGGAAACTTTATTTATTTAACCTTATCTTGTCAGTAATAAGGATAGGAAATCTATGAAGAAAGAGTCTTTCTTAAAATAGAAGCTGAAGTGGGAATAAAATGGGGTAATGTACTTAAAATACTGAATAGAATCTGTTTTAATTTCTGTTTTCTAGCACCTTCGAGTATTTTAGAAGCACAAATTTACATATCAGTCATAAATCAGTCACTTATTCCAAAAGTATTTTTATTAGGCAATAGTTTGAACTTGTTATAGTTTGATGACTGTATGTTCCTGAAAGGAACACAGCCAGATGCACTTCTTTAAATATATTCTAGAAGTTTTCCCTAACCTAGAATGAATGCCCTACTTTTCCAAGCAGTTCCACCTACCGAAGTTTTGTGGAAGTGAGATAAGTCCTACCTAGCTAGAATCATTGGCGGGCGGACACTGATGACCTCAGGGAGTCAGAAGATCTGGCCACTGGGCCAGTAGGAAAGGTGTGGGGGCAGAGCCTTGAATGCTTTGTTCTAATCCTATCAATGAGCTTTTCAGGAGAATAACTGGGCTGTTCAGCACCACTGGAGACCTTTGGTGTCTAGGTTCTGTTGAGCTCCAAGCTGCTGCTCTGAAATTTCACTTGTCTCTAATTAACTCCATTCCTTTGTCAATAAGTTGATTGCTCCAGACTTTTCACGTTTGGTTTTTGCCCAGCCCAAGATGCTCATCAAACTTTACAGAGTACAGGGGTAAGGCCAAAAGGAAGCACCTTCATAGATCCTCTCCTTAAGGTATCACGTAAGTCGTGTCTTGTCTCTCTCCTTCTTTCCATCAAAGATTAACTAACCTTCCCACTTACCTGGTTTCTTTATTTTCCGTAGTTCATCACTGGCCCCATTGTCCCAAGCAGCTCTGCTCAGAATTTCTTCCTGACCCTGAGAGAAGTCTTACCTTGCAGAATGCACAAGTTCACCTTCTGGCTGTTGTTTTGTTTCTCATTTTGTATATTTGCATCTTCTGTTGTGGATTACAACAGGCAGGGAAAATACCCACCAGGCTAAGACCTGTGGCAGTTTCAGAGATCCTGAGTCATCTCCTCAACTTTTCCTACTGGAAAGATGCTTAGCTGCTCTCTATTTTTTTTTTTTTTGAGACGGAGTCTCGTTCTGTCGCCCAGGCTGGAGTGCAGTGGCCAGATCTCAGCTCACTGCAAGCTCTGCCTCCTGGGGTTTATGCCATTCTCTCGCCTCAGCCTCCCGAGTACCTGGGACTACAGGCGCCCACCATCTCGCCCGGCTAATTTTGTATGTTTTTAGTAGAGACGGGGTTTCACCGTGTTAGCCAGGATGGTCTCGATCTCCTGACCTCGTGATCCGCCCGTCTCGGCCTCCCAAAGTGCTGGGATTACAGGCTTGAGCCACCGCGCCCGGCCTAAAAATACATTAACTTTTAACAAGATCACGTCCTTTGCAGGGACATGGATAGAACTGGAGGACATTATCCTTAGCAAAACTAACAGGAACAGAAAACTAAATACCGCATGTTCTCACCTATAAGGGGGAGCTAAGTGATGAGAACACATGGACATATAAAGGGGAACAACACACACTGGGGCCTTTTGGAGGGTGGAGGGTGGGAGGAGGAAGAGAATCAGGAAAAAAACAACTAATGGGTACTAGGCTTAGTACCTGGGTGATGACATAATCTGTACAGTAAACCCCTAGGACACAAGTTTATCTATGTAACAAGCCTGCACTTGTACCCCTGAACTTAAAATAAAAGTTAAAAAAATTAACATTTAAAAACTATGTCACATATGAGCATTATGGGGAAAATAAGATGTTTATTAGCAAAAGGTAGAAAATAAAACTTCCCTTTATCCTTCTAGAGGTTTTGGGCACATAAAGACAGTATCAGCAGTATGGTGTCACAGTTAAGAGCATGAGCTCTGGGCCCAACTGTGTGGATTTGAAAGCCCTGTCCTGCCACTTACTGGCTGTGTGACTTCAGAAACGTTAGTAACCTCTCTGTGTCCCAGTGGTTTCAGCTTTAAAATGAGGCTAAAAATAGTAACATCACTGGGGTTGTAAGGACGAGTGAAATAACTATATCTGAATAAAGGAAGTCTTTGATAAATGTACTGTTACACCATCTATAAAGAAAAGAGATCATGCTACATATTCAAGTTTACAACTTGTGTTTCCACTGAAAATATATTTTGAAAACTTCATGCCATTTATTTTATATCAATACATGCTTAACCTGCTCACCATATTATACTTTAAGTGTATTGTTTTAAATTACTGTATAATGTTCCATTGTGTAGCTAAATTTGAACTTATTTAATATTCCATTGAATGAATTATTTCGAATCTTGTGGTATAAACAATGCAGCAAATCAACATTATAGTCCATGCTATATCTTTCTGCATATCTATGGTTTCTAGAAACAGGGTTTATAGGCACATTTGCCTATCTGTTGCTAAATTGCTAAATTTAGATTATATTCCCATCAGTAGAGTAAGCTGGTTTGTTTGCTTGTTTACATTCATTCCTTCAAGGACCAACAGGAAATTTACCTTCATCAGATCCTATATGTCTGATGTGGCTAACTCTTCTGTATACATGGTTTCCTAGTAGATACCATGATAAATACTGATTTTTAGATTGTCATAGCAATGCTTAGGCATGAGGTTTCAAGAAAGAGTTCTCTAAATTAGCTACAGACCTCAGGAAGTTCTTGAGAATACAGCTAAATCCTATAGGATTTGTTAAAGGACACTCAAGCCAACAGGCAAAATGGACGCCCCATGGCTAACTGAAGTGTTCAAAGTTAAAACAGAGCTAGGTGGCCATGGCTAGGTGAGGGAGCAATCTTATACTCTGTGTTCTCAGAAAGATGTTGTAAAAGTATCACAGGACATCTCTTTCTATAATCAAATCAAACCAGTTCCTGTTTATAGTGCCAAGATAAACCGCAGTCAGAGCCCCCCGCACCACCACCTGCAGTTTGGGAGAAACATTTAACAGATACTTCTGGTTTGAGGTTTGGAAACCAATCAATCAGAGCTCACCTCAGCTGGCAAATTGGGGGCTCAGTTGTATCAAACAATTAGGGATCCACTGTATCCACCATCAGAACTAAACTGCACCAACCAATAAGAAATAAGCCTGTGTGTTAGGTTGGTCTTGCATTGCTACAAAGAAATACCTGAGACTTGGTAATTTATAAAGAAAAGAGTTTCAATTGACTCATGATTCTGCAGGCTTTATAGGAAGCATGGTGCTGGCATCTGCTCAGCTTCTGAGGAGACCTCAGGAAGCTTGCAATCATGGTGGAAGGGGAAGGAGGAGAAGGGATCTCACATGACCAGAGCAGGAGCAAGGGTTGGGAAGTGCTACACACTTTTAAATAACCAGATTTTGCAAGAAGTCACTGACTATCCTGAGGACAGCATCAAGCCATGAGGGATCCAACCCCATGACCCAAACCCCTCCCCACACCAGGCCCCACCTCCAGTGCTGGTTATTACAGTTCAACGTAAGATTTAGAGCGGACAACATTCAAACTATATCAAATCATTTTAGTCCTTCATTTGTATAAACAGATCTGATTGGGAGCCTAGGCAGGAACTTTCGCTACAAAACTCAAACTCTCTTTGTTTTCTGGAAAGCATGGCATCTTTATTTTATGTGCAAGGCCGTGTCTCCCTGGTTTGCAAACTATTCACTGGAATAAAGTCTCTTTCCACCAAATTCCTTTTCAGATAACTTTTGTTCATAGATACTCTTAATAAAGAGGTTCTAAAATGTGGTTGCACATTAGAATCTCGAGGGAAACTTTTTGAAATAACACCAGTGGTTGAGTCTTGACTCAGTGGGTCTGGGGTAGGACGTAGGCATTAAAATGATTTTAAAGACTCTCCAAATGACTCTAATATGCAGTCTGCGTTGAAGACATTAATGGATTGAATTCCTTTAATTACAGGTGAGATTACCTGAATTCATTGTATCTGTTTCTTCACATCTGCTAAAAGTGTCATCTCAGTACTACCATTCAGTCATTCCCTTGTTTATGAAAATAAAAAGAACTTTCAAAAAATTGGCAGTATCCAGAAGCACAGGTAAATTATATTCTTGGTATTCACTTTTCTGTCTCACTTACACTGTAGACAGTATCCTAACATTAATCTTACTGCTAAGCCATCATCATTTCTCTTTAATCAGACATCTCCCTCAAGACACTAAATATCTCTTTTCAGGTGATTTCCCCAACTGTTCTGTTTCCTAAGCTGAGTGTGATGTAAATGCCATTGGTTCTATTTTGTTGCTTTTATAAGACAACTTCAGCACTGTTCATGTTTGTTGGAAATGTGGACTCTTAATGGGGCTCACTGAACCAGAGACTTGACTTTGGAATTTCACAAGCGTGGGAAACCTCTTAAGTAACAACTCTCAATGTGAAACGAGGGAAGGCACTTAGTAAAAAGGCTTTCCAATGGCATGTTCCCAAGTCTTCGTAAGTTAATTTGAAAGAGAATACAAAGAACTGATCTCCCTACAAAATGATATTCAGTCGTATTCTGTAATTAAAGAAACAAGTCAAATTGACAATTACATCTAGTTTTACCTGCCAGATTAATAAAGGTGTGAGGCAATAGGTACTCTCACACCTTTCGGGGAAAATGTAAGTGGTTAAAGCCATTTTCAAGAGTAATCTGGCAATATTGACTAAAATTAAAAATGAACATCTCCTTTGACCTAGATATTCCATATTTAAGAATTTACATTATGGATATTCTTATAAATATATACTAAGGCACATGTAAGAGATTGTTCATTTGAGCATTGAGTGTAACAATGAAACACTGGTAACATCCTACACATTCATCAAGGGGGACTGGCTAGATAAATAAGGTTCTTTCAACCAGTTGAAAACAATGTGTTAGTCTTGTGCACATGTACCCTAGAACTTAAAGTATAATAATAATAATAAATAAATAAAAAGCAAAAAAGCAAAAAGAAAAAAAGAAAACAATGTGTTAGAGTGGTGTGTGCAAACATAAAATAATCCCAGGATGTATTATTGAACAAAATAACCAAGCTATAAAATGGTCTCCATGATTGCATTTGTGTAAATTTAAAAATGAAAATATAAGTATGGTTTTACATTTTTATGATCATTATATCTGGAAGGGTGTATGAGAAAATTTTAATGATATTTCTCTTTGAAATGTAGAGTTAGGCAAGAAAGGAGCCTTGTACTTTAAAATTTTATAACATTGTGTGCTTTTTGGATCTTAAAACCACATTTATGTATTATTTCTCCTAAAAAATTAAGGCAATTTTGGGATCTGGTGACTCACTTCATAGAAAAAAAAGAGTAAAACAGTCACAGAAAATTCTTTACAGAAAATGTTTGCAGGATTGATGAAGAAGAATGCCACATTTGATGTTAAGAGGTCTCTAGCAGTGCTCCCCTTTAATTAATTGTTCTTCAAAGCACGTTTCAAAAATGATCCTCTTGTGTTTATGTAAAAATTGATTATATTACTCTCCATATCTTTATTTTTTAATGTCTAAGACATTTCATTAAAAAGGTTACCTTCCAAAAAAAAACTTAACGTCCTGTTGTGTTCAGTCATTCAGCAATTTGAGAAATGGAAGTTAGGGTGGGTAGACACAGTCTTCTCTCTGATCCTTTATTCTCCTGCCTAGATATATTTTAAGTTTCAGGGAACTATCAAATAGAGTGGTTTAGCATTAGTGATTCTCATAGTTTTAATTGCAATACATGTCATAAAAATCCAGATACCTAGAAAAAAATATTTACTTGCAAGTCCTGTTGACTCTCGAAATGTAATATGTCAAAGAAATACCCCAACCAGGCTGTTCATTTCTAATGCCAAACTTGTTCCCTTTCTCTTCTGTCTTCTTCGTCCTCTTCCTTCCTACACCTTGACCTCCACATAAGTGTTTCTTAGACCAATGTCTCATTTCCACCCCTGCTACCACTACCATGGCATTGCTGTATTAACCTATGCCTGGATTACAGAACTGTAATTTTTGCTCTTTCCTATTAATCCTACTAGAATCACTTTCCTAAAATGCTACTTTATCCTGGTGCCTCTGTTCCTATATCAATAGAGGCTGCCTATGTGGTTAGATCCACCATCCTAAGCCTGTATTCAAACTCATTAAAGTTCCAAGAAATGTTTTTTGATTGAATTGTTTGATTGAATTGAAACCAGCACTCCCATCTGCTGCATTCATACACACACACACACACACACACACACACACACACACATACACACGGTACACAAAGACGTTTCCAAAATCTGTTTACAGAAAAAGACTCAATTACCTCAAAGACACTACTTGAATCAGAGGAAACTGAAATACCAATAGATGACATGAGTCTCTCCACTTCCCTCCCTTTTTTGACTAGGGATGAGGTGCTATTAAGAAGATGAGGTCAGCTACAGAAATTAAAGTAATTGTGATTTATTCACCTACCTGCAGGGTTCTGTGTAACTCTGCTGTCTTGCCATGCAGGCATGCTCTCTGAAGGCTCCTTGAGGGGAGTGGTGGTGACTTGTTTCTTTGGAATCCTCCAGTGCCATATAAACCTCTGAGAACAGTTACCCAGAAGTCATGTCAGAACCCAGGCCCTGAAGAAGTGTGTCCCGTTACATGGTCATTCAGCTAATTCCTAGGAGGATGTGTAAACTTGCACGATCTCTGGCCAGGCAGACTTTTTGGTAGCTCATGAGGCTGTGGTCCTTTCTCTATGGAAAGTACTTCCATGTGGGGTTGCCTTTATACACCAGGCCAGTGTCTCGATGCTTCCTGGGTGTGACTCCCATCTTTGGAGTCAATCTTCGCTGTCATCAGTATTAGGAAGGCATCAGTTTTCAATCGTAGCACACATTGGGTTGGAGTTTGAACAGCAGCCTTGGAGTCCAAAAGCTACTTTCAGTATTACAAAAGATCAATAGAAGTTGTGTAATGGCTGCAATAGCATCACATTGGCTATTCTGGAGTGTGCAGTTTATTAGACAACATTTTTCCTAATGTGGAGTTGCTGATGGGAAACTAATAAAAAGGGTCTATGTTAGAGCCTAGTTGGTCTCTATATTCCTTGCAGGCTCCCTTGACATTCTTTAATTCAGTCTAACTGGTGCATGAACTTGACCATTGAGGTGAGATGCCCTCATTCAACCTGCCATTTTGTCTCTTCAGAGCCTAAATACAGTTTCATCATCTGGGCAGTGCCCTGTATATTGGGCAAATATCCTAACCTGATTTTGATGGCATCATCTACCTATCTCAAATCTTCAGGCCTCTGTATCTGTCTAAACCCACAAGGTTAGAAAATGCATTTCTTTTCTGTTCTTTTTTAAGCTGGAATATGTCAGTAGAATTTTCTGTGTTTGCTTTTATTTCCTCGGTCTCTTCTTTCTGTTCTATATATTCATTTTCTTGTGTCTTTCCTTGAAGCTCTGCATGTTTTGCTTTATGTCATTTTCCAGATTCAACTTCATCAACACAGTAGCCATCAAACCCATTTGTTTTCTCTTAAGATGCTAATGTTTATCCACTTATGAAGTATCGTGGATGCACTGGTCACTGCAGGATGGGCTGTGCTTCTTACAGCCCTTTACATGTTTTTTTCTTTTGATAATTTGATAAATTAATATTGGCTAGCAAAGTATTATTAACATTTAGTAATCAAAGGTGTACTGTAAAGAGTGAGTTGTACCTCCCTCACCATAATGATAAGGAAAACCTTTTATGTTGTGATGTCTTAACAGTTAGCTGCATGAGTGCTAAATGTTGCTTTTAATTAAACAATAAAGAATGTAACACCCTTTATGGTATCATTATAAATTTTGATGTGGTACACCAATTTGATTATTTAAAAATTAATTGCCTAGGAGTATGTTTAAGTAGTATTGATTATGTTGGTGCCTCGTGTTGATCTGTGATACTTAACCCAACATTTAAAATATCTTTTTTCCATTATATGTTGTGGTGCAAGAATAAAAGCAAAGTACAAAACAAATAGGCACTTGAATTCTAATAGCAATAAGCAATAAATGTCAGGCATCTGGAAATTATGGTTGCAATTTCATCAGAGTACACTTTGTTCTTCTATTATGCCTGCATGAATTTTGCTATAGGCAAAATCTATTACAGATAACAGTTAAGAACCTTTCTAATCTACACAGATAGTCACGGCAAAATGCTAAAAAACTAAATGTTGGAAAATGTAATATTGCAGGGGAAATTGACACTTGTAGAAAATAATGTGGTCCTGTTTAGAACCACAAATGGTAATAATTTCTTTAAGATCATGGTATGGTGGATGTTTCTGTGATGGGTGACCCAGATGAAGGACACAGCAATAGTAATGAATCCTGTTTTGCTGGCTGATGTGTGTGCGTGTAGGTAGATGCTTATCTGTAAATTGAGGGGTGGGGTGTGTGCTTAATGATTGCTACCTGAAGTTGTAATTACAAAGTCAGATCACACATGAGAAGCCTTGGTTTTTTTCCACTGCCCTTAGGAACATTGGAGAGGAATATTTCTAGTCTGGGGCCACTTGACTCCCCTTGAGAGAAAGATTAGTTAGTCTTCACCATTCTTGATGACACATAGTGACCCTGGATAGTTGTTTGGTAAATTTACTAACTGAGTTTTCAGAAAATTGGCCCCTGGCTATTAACTTGGAGAAACTGTTTTCCTGCACTTAACTCCAGCTTAACCTGCCTCATAGGGATTTCAGAATGTTTGAACTAGAGTTTGAAAACATGGAATCTGTAATTGACTTTCTTCTCTTCATCCTCTTTATTTTTCACATCCATTCAATATATATACATTGTCATCTGGATTAATAATTTATTACTGTGTAGCTAATTACCCCCAAACTTAGCAGCTGAAAGCAACTAATGTTTATTATCTCACAATTTCTATGAGTCAGAGATTTTGGGAGTAGCTTAGATGGGTGGTTCTGGCTTGGTGTCTTTCATGAGGTTGCGATCAGGATGTCAGTCAGGGTTGCAGTTAACTAAAGACTTGATGTCAATCTGGGGATGGAGAATCCTCTTCAAAAAGGATAGCTGTTAGCTAGAGATCTCAGTTTCTTATAGGTGATGGACAGGAGGCTTCTGTTTATTGCCTTGTGTGTCTCTCCATAGGGCTGTTGAGTATGCCCTTATCCTGACAGCTGGCGTTCCAGAGGGCAATTGATCTAAGAAAGAGGAAAGCAGCCACAGGTCCTTTTACAATTTGTATGGTTTGGCTGTGTCCCCACCCAAATCTCATCTTGAATTATAGTTCCTATAATCCCCAGGTGTCATGGGAAGGACCTGGTGGGAGGCAATTGAATCACGGAGGCAGTTACTTTCATGCTGTTCTCGTGATAGTGAGTGAATTCTCAGGAGATCTCATGGTTTTATAAGAGGTTTTTTCTTTTTTGGTAGGCACTTCTCCCTGCCATCATGTGAAGAAGGACATGTTTGCTTCCTCTTCTTCCATGGTTTTGTTTCCTGAAGCCTCCTTAGCCATGCAGAACTATGAGGCAATTAAACCTCTTTCCTTTATAAATTACCTAGTCTCAGGAAGTTCTTTATAGCAGCGTGAGAATGGAGTAATACAATGACCTAGTCTGAAAAGTCAAGCATTGTTACTTCTCCCATATTCTATTCCTTAAAAGTGAGTTACCGAGTGCTACTCATATTGAAGGGGAAATCTAAACTCTGCCTCTTGAAGGGAGGAGTATCAAAGAATTTTAAAATCACCACACCACCTAAACACGGCACACCAGCATGGGCTCCCAGGGCAGAACTGTTCTCCAGGCCTGCTAAAGTGACATGTTCTCTGGAAAGACCTCCTTCACTTTTCTAACCATATTCTTTTGTTTTTTCTTCTCTCAAACCTGGATAACATAGCATCTCATCATTTTGAGCATGTTGTCTTTGATTGCTGTAAATCATTATTTCATGTCTATATTTCATTTCTCCCTAGTAAAATGTCAATTGTCTCAAACTTTATCTGCTCTAGAGGTGATTCCATTTTAGGAAAATTACTGGTGCTCAGTAATATGTTTATATATGTTGTATATAACTTATATGCTACATGACATATATAACATATATTATACATGATATATAACATAACACATACAACATATAACATATGTATAACATATAACATGATATATAACATATAATATATGATATATAACATAGATATATCATACATATCAAAGTTATATGTTATCTAACATACATATGTGATATATATAATATATATATCTCCCCACTGACTTAAATTCTTGTCCTACCAACTTCCTGTGTGACGTTGAGCAAGCTCTTCTCTTTCTCAGCCTCAGTTTTCCTGATCTGTAAAATAAAAGGGTTGTTTCAGACAATTTCTATGATCTTTCTCTAACTCATTTTGTCTTATATAGGTATAAATGAAAATAGAAGAAATTGTCTTCAATCTGGACAAGTTCTACAGGACACACCATGATGAATCTTACAGAGAAGAACTTGGGTTAGAAGCTAAGATAGATACTTGGGTTAGGCTTGTTTTTTGAAGGAAGATGAAGACTAGCATTTATGGAGTACCTATTATGTGCCAGAGTTTTTACATGTGTCATATCATTAAAAGCTTACAATGATCCCTCTGTACTTCCTCTCCTTTATACCCATCTCAGTCCATCCATCATTCAAGATCCTCACTAAAAGTTAAGGTCTCAGGTCACAGGACATACGTAGCAGTGAGGAGTTGTGGATCCAGTTCTATCTGATTCCAATCTAGATCCTTCTGTTGCCTCTGGCTACCTACATTTGAGCAGAATGTGAGTGACCTCTTTGCAGATGTCTTTTTCTTTTTCTTTTTCTTTTTTTTAAGAGACAGAGTTTCACTCTGTTGCCCAGGCTGGAGTACAGTAGCTCAAACACAGCTCACTGTAGCCTCGAGCTCCTGAGTTCAAGCAATCCTTCTGTCTCAGACTCCCAAGTAACTGAAACTACAGGTGTACAACACCATGTTCAGCTAGGGTGTGACCTCTTGAGTAAATGGCTTAACCTCAGTTTATTCTTCTGTACATGGAAAAGTCTACTCAGGTAACCCAGGAGAAGCAGCAGCAGGGTCATTTGTGTAGCTGAGTAGCTCTGGCTGGGTCAAGTTGAGGGGAATGCTCAGAAGTCCCCATAATTCCTGTATAAATCTAATAGGCAATTACCAGCTGTTTTACCACTGTAACTCAGTCTTATTGACCCTAAGAAGGTTAAATAATTTGATATGAAAATTGCAGGGCTTCTGCTAGGGTTTTTGAGCGTCTGTACAGGAAGGTTTTGCTTGCTTGTTTATTGCTTTGGTGTCGTTTGGGGTTTTGCTTTTATTTTTATTTATTTATTTATTTTGCCCTGGTTCCTCTAAGGTTGGGAAACTTGGCTTTGTGTGGCAAAGCAGGGAAGAGGCCCTGTGGGGTTTACCCCATTGACTGCTGCACCTCTTATTGGCACCCATTCATATCGCCAGAGGGTCCTTCTCAGAATGCAGGCCATCACTGAATATCACAGTCTCTCCTCTTCAGAAGGCTGTAGGAGGCTCAGCTGGCCAAGTCCTGCCTACCCAGACTCTGAAGTGGGACTTTGTCAAGGTTGCATGGTATCTGAGAACAGGTGCTTAGGAAGGAGGAAGGACTAAATTCTTCTCCATGAATGTATGAGCATGAGGAGGGGGATGAACAGAGTGGGCCATGAGAACCACATAACAGGCTGGGGTGGCGGGGGTTGAGATGACCGCAGGGCAGGAGTGAAGGGACATAAACATGGAACATATCACAAAGAAAGGTGGGATTGACTTCAGTGTTCAGGGTGGGCCCTGGTGCCCATGGGTGTCTCGGATGAAACATAGGCATTGGAGAGCAGGAAGGTACTAAATCCAATTCTTTAACCTAGAGATAGAAAAACAGGTGGGCCACGGGCATCCTCTCTCTCCCACTGTCACTGTCCACCTGATATTCACGTCAGCTCTTATCCTTCCTGAACTGAGGTCTCTTCAAGGTAGGAAGGAACATCTGCCTTCTGAGGCAGAGAGCCCAGGATTCAAGGGCGACAATCCTCTTCTCACTGTTGACCCTACAGACCATTCACCAGACGCAGACAGGGAAACTCTTCAAAGGTCATTAGGGTCACATCACCCATCCCCCAGCTTACAACAACCTTCCTATCAGATTATTGATCTGCCTACAAAGAAAATAAGAAATATTAGTGTACTACAAATATTAGAAGTTCTAATTGTGTGTGTGGGTTTCAACTGTAATGCTAGACTTCTGCTGCTAGAAGTGATTCAGGCAGCATGTTATGGTAGTTTGAAAGGTATGTAAGGGTAAGACATATTTTCCTTTAATGGAATGCCTCATTCCAGGACAAGTCTAACCAAATTAGCCTAATTGTAGCATGTAGCATCTTGGTCTGTTAGAAATTTGTTTCTTCTATTTTACTTTTTGAATATTGCCTCTAGTTTTAGAGAACTTGCTTATTGAAAGGGAAAAACAAACAGGACGAGGGCTGTTTTTAAAAACAATCATATGTAAAGATGACCCCTGCAGTGATTTCCTATCACGGGGAATACAATCCAAATTTCTTACCATGCCAGTATGTTCTTCATAACCTGATCGCAGCCAACCGCTCTGACCTATTCTTCTTGGTCTCCTCTTACTCACACCTCCCCAGATAGATGTGTCTTTTTTCTGCCCCTTCAATATGCCAACTTTGTTCTCTTTTTAGGGCCTTTATACCTGTAGTCCTCTCTGCCTGGAAAGTTATGACAAATTTTGGCATGGCTGTCTCCTGGTCATTCTGATCTTAGGTCTGGGTAGTCACATAGAGAGGTATCCCTGACTATCCCACTTTATGTGATCATATGACAGGTATAACCAGTGGCAACTGTCTTGTTAATTTATTAGCTTATAGATTTATTATCTGTTTCTTTCCCTGAAACATGAGCTCCAAGAAAACAGGGATTACAGCCTGGCCACTCCTTTCAGGATCCTCAGGGCTGGGCCAGTGCCTGGTAAATATTCACTGAAAAAATGAAGCAATCTTGGCTTTGCCACTTGCCACATTTATGACCCTGGGGAAGCCACTTTATTTGAATGTTAAATTACAAAATGTACTTTTATGAAGATGAATTTTGTATATATTGCTTATCACAGTGCCAGATTCATAGAACATGTTGCACAATTAGAATACGTTTTTCCTAAAAGGCCTAAAACAATGCGTATGTGTGTGTACTCATAAGTGCATGCGGTTGGCACTGAATAAGTATAGTCGATTGAACAAAATACATTTCCTGGATTATTCAATTGCTGAGACAGATCTGCAACACAGGCCTCCTGTTTAGGGCTTGTTACATCTTTGGTAATTCTCAATGCCAAGGATTCCTGTGGGGTGGTTTGGGGGAGATGGGATTTATGGGGCTGGAGCATTTTGGGAAGAGAATACATACTGGCTTTCTGAAGATGTTGTGTCTAGATGTGGTTTTGGCTCTAAGTAGTTGAGTCACTGAGGAAGCCACATTATGTATCTTCGTCTCTGTTTTCTGATCTGTAAAATGGAGATTATAAGACCATTTCTTTTTCTCCTTCTTATTAGCAGACTCTAATTTATTACCTGCTGTGAATCAAAATGGGAGGCACAGCTCTGCCCACATGTTCTGTAGGATCTAGTTGGGGAGCTGTACCATGAACAGGAGTTACTGAGAACAACACAAGACTCCATCAACAAAGTGAGGTTGGAGTAGAGCAATCTGAGTCCAGAATTGGGTACTCTTTGTCATTGGAGGCTGTAATGGCTTAGAATGTTCTGGAAGAGAGGTTTAAATGGACTCTTGAAGAACTTCACTGGGTGACTGTGAAATTAAGATGATATAAATGCAATGAAATCCTTACAACAGTCCAATAACGGGTTTCACTTCTTTCAGAACCAGCTATAACTCACTCTAGGATAATAGGTCTACTCTACATTCCTATCATGCTTTAAACCTTAAGGAAAATCTGAGAGATGAGCCCTCCTTTCTTTTTACTCCACTTAGTACGATGTGGGAAAATGAAAGAAGCATCATAACTTAGGTTAGAAAATTTGAGTTCATGTCTAGACTGTGCTTTTTATTCTAGTACTTAAGTGGCCTTAGACAAGTAGCATAAGCTCTTGAAACCTCATTTTTCTGCTATGTAAAATAAGGATACACCACTGACTTCATAGGATTGCAGTGAGCATTGCATTGTAAAATGTAAAGCTCTATTCTGGATAGCCTATGTGCTATAGAAATATTCCAAGCAATAGATGGTATGCTTCCTAATATATGAAAAATTCCTCAAAGGCAGAATCTATAGTATTTAATTTTTCTGGTATGCATTTCATCTTCCATACAGTATCTAGTTAGATGACTCAGTAAGTATAATTGTTGATTAGTCTTCAGTTAGTCTCCAAATGAATATTTACCACATGCCTGCCAAAGTCCAAATTCGAACAATGTTGTTTATTTGTTTGGTGAGAGTTATCTAGTTTGTATATAAAAATGAGGATCAGTGGATTATGGGCATCTTCAACACTGGACCTTGAGAGAAACACTAATTTCCAGAATTGGCCACAACAAATAGGTGCTCATTAGATGACAAAGCTGATGGCCCTGAAATTTTGCAATATTTTTAGAGAGCAGTTTTTTTGATCATCTATCTAAAGTATTCCTCTCCTGATTATCCTGCACAATACCATCCTGCTCATTTCTTCCATAGCACTTACAACTATGTAAAATTATCTTATTTGTTTAATTGTCCAGTTCTCTTCTCCTCCACTAGAATGTAAGGTCAACGGGAGCAGGGCTTTTCTTCACATTTTTTTTTTTTAAATCTGAGACCCAGAATAATTCCTGGCACATGACAGTAATCAAGAAACATTTTAAATTAATTAATTAATGAGTAAATACAGCCAATGAACTATCATAGAAACTGAAAAAAGAAATCAGATCGTCCAGCTCTTCTTTTATTTCAAGGACGACTTTCCTTGGGTGCAAAAGTAAGCACACTTGAACATTTCATGTTCATTTGTCTGGGAATAGTCAACCAGTACAGATGAAGCAGAATGTCAATCAGTATCACCTACATACAAAGAAACCCAGTCAGAAGAGCAATCTCAGCGACTCAAGATGGTATCCCAAACTCTGAAGACGTGAAAATGGATTTAGCCTACCTTCTCCTTTGGGATGTGGTCAGTTGTAACAATCTTCATTTGCTGGTTCTCTATACAATTATTTAAATAGTTTTAAAAATGTATGTATTTTTGAACTAATTTTTTAAATTAATAGATAATAATTGTGCATATTTTTGGGTACATGAGATATTTCGATAGATGTATTTAATGTGTTATGATCAAATCATGATAACTTGGATATTCATCAGCTCAAACGTTTTTCTTTATGTTGGGAATATTATAATTTTTTCTTCTAGCTATTTGGAAATAAATGATAAATTGTTGCTAACTGTAATTTCCCTACTGTACTACTGAATACTAGAACTTATTCCTTCTATTGAACTGTATTTTTGTACTTGTCGTTTCAGTAGAACATGTCTGCTCTATAGTATAATGGCTTGTGAAGGAGTTAACTATTCCTCACTGAAGACAAACAGCATGATGCATGCTAAGTTCTCTGCCACCAGGGTTGTTAAGGCTGTGAGCTAGAATGCGCAGTGATTAAGCATCCCAGAGATGAGGGACTCATAGGCTAGGACCCTCATCTTCATGCTCCAAATAGGCAGCATGGCAGATAACCCTTGTGACCAGTGAAGTCTTTCTTGAAGATTGGTGTTCAGTACTCTTAAGTTAATTTTCAGCATGCAGTTAGTTATGGAGGTAATTTCTATATTCATGCAACATTCTTCCTTGAATAGAATAATTCAGGGTAGCATTCAAAGTTTCTCTCTGAATCATTATTGCAATATCATCTTGAACGACAAAGGCTGATGTGAATAACTTTGTTCAGAGGTGCTGATTATGGACTGAAGTTTTGTATTTTTATGGAAATTCCAACCAAGCCCTTTCTCTCATGTATTTGACATTAACATAGCTGGGTAATTTTGAGAATCTGGTGATTGTATTTTTAAATGCACAAAACAAAGTTCCAGTGCAAGTAGGTATTTTTCACCAGTGGAAAGACTGAAATATGTTGTAAATATTACAGAAAGTGCAACATTCTAGCTTAGCCACCATACTACAGATTTATTTTCTCTCAACCCTAGACCTAAGCTTTGTAATGGCACACCCCACAATGTCTAGCTTGTCTATCACCTCGGGCCATATTTGGTATTTCCTCAGTAAAAATTCATAAAGGTTTGGATGATCACATCTCTGCACACAGCTGTCCTTTGGACATCACTTTGATTTCTTTTGAATCAGGAGATTTTAGAAGTCCAGAGATATGTATAATCCAACAGGGCCTAAACTCTTTTTTGTTGACTGTGTCCAAGTCAAAACACCTGAGGATCTTTAAAAACATATAGATACTAGGATTCTTACTCTTCACAGTTCTTATTGAGAAGGGTGTTTGCCAGGTGTGGTAACCTCAGCACTTTGAGAGTCTGAGGCAGGAAGATCACCTAAGTCCAGGAGTTTGAGACCAGTTTGGGCAACATAGCAAGACTCCATCTCTACAAAGAAAATAAATTGGCCTGGCATGGTGGTGCATGCCTGTAGTTCCAGTTACTTGGGAGGCTGAGGCAGGAGGATTGCTTGAGCTCAGGAGTTCCAGGCTGCAGTGAACTATGATCACATTGCATCTCTCCAACCTGCGTGATAGAATGAGTCTCCAAAACAAAATAAAACAAAACACAAAAAAACACCAATAAACAAAATAAAAAATAAAAACGATGATATCTGGTCCTAGAATCTGTATTTTTAAAAACATCATGTACAATATCTGGGAATAGATTGCCTCTGCCTCAACACTCTGATTTTATAGACAGTAAACTGCAATCCACAAATGGCAGACACACAACTAGCTAATGACTGAGCACATATGTCCCCAGTTTTTCATCCTGACTTCATCAGCATGCTTTAATTATGATGACAATATCATAATCAGTAACAAC
Source organism: Trachypithecus francoisi (assembly GCF_009764315.1). Lineage (NCBI taxonomy): Eukaryota > Metazoa > Chordata > Mammalia > Primates > Cercopithecidae > Trachypithecus > Trachypithecus francoisi. The sequence continues at coordinate 92,485,506 of NW_022681455.1, read as the reverse complement.
TCTCCTGCAACTACTGCTCAACAGGTGCATCTACTATGTACTTCTTTTGTCCTGCCCTGGATGGCTTATATGCATGATCTTCTTTCATCCTCCAGGGAACACTGATGAGATATGCCTTCTCTGCTTCCTAGAATAACTAGGCCTCCCAGTACCTTCTTACATAACCAAGTTCCTTTAATGACATTTCTACGTTTTTCCAGATGAGAGTGTGAACGACTGAGCCAGGAAGCTGTTCATCCTTTCAACTAGGAAACTGATCTGGAGGATTGCGATGTTCATGATTTGAAGCCAAAAGATAACAGATATATTAAAATGGGAGGGAAAGGCATTTTTAAAATACCATAAGCTAAGGGTTGTTTATAAATCTTTGTTCTGGGGCTCCCAAAATTGATCATTGAGACTTTGTTTTCATCAGAAGCTGAACCTTTCTTGGTTACTCTCAAGGGAGTAAATTCATTCTTAGTGATAAAATAATTTCCAGACACAATCAAAACAACTCCTTCCCTTCCTCAAAATTCTCAGCACTTAATAGGGAGATGGGCTATGGACTCATAAGAATGGAGTCTGAAAGTCTCCAAGGTATTTTCCTGATCAGGCTTCTGGGAGACACAGGATTCCCTAAACTGGATTTTCTAATAGGGTATTTGGAGGAGGAAGGTTTGGGGACAGCTTTGCCTTCATGAATGTAAGGAGAGTTTTGTGTGTGTGTGTGTGTGTGTGTGTGTGTGTAAGGAAGACAACATGGCTCTATGAATGCATGTGTCATGTGTGTGCACAGGCACAACTGAACCTTCTTAAAATTCTTCCCCTCTCATAGGAACACAGGAGACCACTCTTTCCAGCGGGAGATCAAGCAATCAGATCCTTCCAGGATTTCAAAGTTCTGGGAGTTAGGCTACCTTTTCTCACTTTGGATTTCTAATGTCCTCTAGCAACTCATTCTCAGTTTACTTGATCTTCTCCAATTCCCAAGGCATTTTTCTCCTTTATGTTAGTTATATTTTGCTTATTAACAATGTAATATAGTTTCTAACATAGAATGTATTTTTAGAGCAGTTTTAGGTTTCCAGAAAAATTGAGAAAAGGTACAAAGAGTTTCCAACACACCTTTCCCTCCACACGTGGACAGCCTCCCCTGTTACCCATATTCCACAATAGGGTGGCCTGTTTATAAAAATCTATGACCTATATTGATACATCATTGTCACCCAGAGTCCACAGGTGACATTAGGAGTCATTCTTGGTATAGAAAATAATACACTTTTATTATTTTTATTAGAAGAGCTTTGAAACATGTAAAAACTAAAGAAAATTAAAGGCATCTATAATCCTACACCTAGATTTAACTACTGGTAATATTTTGGTTCTATAATTCACTCATCTGTATGTGTACGTGTGTGTGTTCTTTTTCCTTATTGAAACAAGATCACATTGGGAATACCACTTTATTATTATTTTCAATTAACATTAGATATTGAGTGTTTTTGACATTCTTAAATATTCTAACATGATTTTTCATGACTGCATAGGTCTACATGAATATTTGATTATGTTATTTCTACCTAAAAATTATTAAAAACGCTGATGAAATGAACCTCCTCTGTGCCCTTTTTCCTCCCTTATGATAAATTCTTAGAGGCAGGATTCCCACATTAAAGGGCACTCTACCGTCAGACTCTCTTTATAAGAAGCCAACCAGTCTTCAGGAAGATCCACCTATGTGCAGAGAAAGAAAGTGCTCTTTTTCTATAAACTTACCCAAACTAGATCTTTGAATCTAAAAAACATCAATTTTAAAAGCAATTTAAAAATCTGGCGTCTCAATTTTAATAACCAAGAAAAAAAGTCTCTTACTACGTGGATCCAAATATCTAGTGTTAAAAATAAACCCATTTAATAAGCACCTTCTAATCCTCTCCTAATAGTTGGGGCCATTAAATATATGCGTAAGTAATTCTCTGCCCTCAAGAATTTCATTCATTAGAGTAGAGATAGATGAGTATGGAAATAAGTTCTGTGATGTGCCAAATTCTTGGTATACGGTTAGCGCTCAATGACTATTGAATGCATGCCTTGTTGAAGGGGAGCAGTGGGCAGTGGGATTGCCAAGAAGGAAGTCATTAATTTTTCCTGAGGGTGGTCAGGAGAAGCTTCCCAGAAGCAGTGGCTTTCCAGTAAAAGTGGCTTGCCATTCGTTCATTCTCTGGCTGTTTATAAGCCCCGGACAGTCTTCTGGATACATGGTGATGCAGAGCTTCTATTCTAGACAGAGAAGATAGACAACAAGCCAGGAAACAGCAGTAGTAGCATGCAATGTCAGGTAATAGCAGTGGTGTGAAGTGAAAGACAGACACTGCGTTAGGGGGAAGTTTCTTCCACCTGACTTCCAAGATCAGGAAGATTTGTCAGGCTGAGATGAGAAAAGCATCTGGGGGAGGAATAAGAGCCTGAATGAAGTCACAGGTGGCTGGTGTGCTCCAAAAAAACTGTGGAAGGCATGGCAGGGATGAGAGCATCTGGAGCCCAAAGAGAAACCTGATTTGATCACTGACCCAAGGTACCTCTGATGGAGTTTTGAATGAGGCAGGAATGAGGACGTATTTTACATAATTATTCTGTATGTTCCCTTGTCTAGCATCAGTCTGGAGGTCTAAAAGCCCAACCAATCATTGGCATGTTTTGGACCTTCTGAAAGCAAGGCAGATGTGAGTTCAGTGACAAGGTTGACAGGCAAAATATTGGATATCCAGTTAAGCTGGACTTTCAGAAAAACTTGTAATAATTTTCTTTTTAGTATAAGTATGTCTCAAAAGTTGCATGTGAATTTGAAAGTCGAGTTTAACCGGGTGTTTCACATTTTCACTTCCCTAAATCTGATAAACTCTATTAGGGAGGTGGGAATACCAGACCCAGATGCCTGTGTCATCTTGCAAGGACTCTGAGATTAATTGAGAGAATATTAGAGAAAAACAATCGTCCTGTTTTGGTTTTATTCCTCCCAGGACTAATTAAATTATTTGTTAGATAGTTTCTTTATTTTGGGGATCCAGGAAGATGATTGTTAATGAATATTTAACTAGAATAAAGAGGGGACTGGCACGGTGGCTTATGCCTGTAATTCTAGCATTTTGGGAGGCTGACGCAGGTGGATCAATTGAGGTCAGGAGTTCAAGACCCCCGTGGCCAACATGGTGAAACCCCTCTCTGCTAAAAATATAAAAATTAGCTAGGTGTGGTGACGGGCGCCTGTAATCTCAGCTACTTTGAAGGCTGAGGCAGGAGAATCACTTAAACCCGGGAGGTGGAGCTTGCAGTGAGCCAAGATAGTGTCACTGCACTCCAGCCTGGGCAACAGAGGGGACTCTGTCTTAATAATAATAAAATAAATAAATAAATATATAAGTAAATAAAATAGAATAAAGAGGAACAACCATACTTTCAATGACTGCTGTAGGCGAAGGCCTCTCATAAGTGTTTCACACCGGGAAGGGTGGGGTGCAAACTCCATTTCTTCGGAATTCAGTGTGGTTGAAGGAGGCACAGTGCCTGTGTGTTCAGTTGCCCCAGGACAGTCCTAACTGTTGTCCCACAGTGATCATGAACAGTACCACCTTTCACTCTCAAAAATATTCTTCTGGTTTTCAGTGATAAAGGATGTGACCATTTCATGATGTGGCCAATAAACTCTGAGAACTGGGCTGGACTTTTTATAAACTGGGGGTGCCACATGACCTCACTGAGCCTCCCTTTATTTATGAGTGATGGGGCATTGGGAAAAACTTTGAGCTCCCTTCCCAGCTTTGAAAATCTAATTTTGTGGAAGTCTCTGGACACAATTAATGGTAAGAGGACATTTGTTCACTTTCAGTTTGAAAATGTTGTGAATTCAGTTTTGGTATATGCTGTGTCTGTTCATGCTAGCAGGATTATATATTAGTTTCCAAAAGTCTTTCAAGAGAGAAAACTTAAAATTTTTGCTTTGTCCTTAGGATATGGAGACCAAATGCTAGGTAGTACCTGAAACAAATAGAGTTTCAGTGAATAAAGAATTGCAAGTGACCAAACATAATGTTGGCTAATGTGAGCCCAGTTATGTAAGCAACATTTTAGACTTAACAAAATTGTGTAAGTGATACCAGAATATAATTAAATTTCTACCTTTTTACTCCTCTCTTATCTATGACGCTCCCCTAAACCAGGTTTATGTAAATCCTTCCAGATTTTGAAATACAAATCTGTATTTGCATTCATTTACATACATAGACATATAGTTTTTAAAATGAAATATATGTACTTAACATTTTTAGTACATTGCTATTAATAATTTTCAGCCATCCTTCTCTTTCACTGAAGACAGATACATCTCAATCTTTTTCCTTTTTTAGCTGTGTAGTATATCAGAGTGTGGGTATATCAAAATATATTGAAATAGTCCTTTATTGATAGAGATTTAGTTTGTTTCCAGCTATCTGCTATACATGAACACACACACACACATATATATATATATATATATATTCGTGTAGCATACATTCTAGAAATAGAAAAATCCATTGTAATAGTTATTGCTAAATTGTTATTTTAAAAGGCTGTTTTGATCTGCGTGCCAAATTGAGGGTGTGTTCCTGGAACTTGAAGAGAAATTTTGCATGAAAGCAAGAAGTCAAGGTGTTGATTTGTCCTGAAATTTAGCTCTAAGTAATCTTTTTTTTCTTTTTCTTTTTGGCAGTGATTCCTTGATCTGTGCAGTTGGATCAAACCTAGACCAAATTCAATCTTACTTATGTATAAACTTGGTCTCCATGACCTTGTCTTTATCTGGGGAGTGATTTCTTGGTGTAGGCTGCAGTCCAGCTATGAATGACCCTGATGGGGGAACACTTTTATCCTTCCATCTATAGAAGCTGAATTAGGCTTACTGGGATTAACTGGGACTGAAGGACTTGTTCATCTACTTTAATTATCCTGCCAATGAGAGCTTTTTTTCCGGGCTGGATTTTGGATCACAAGAAGAATGGAGGCTGAAGGGAGTGATAGCAGAGCTCAGTTAAAGATCTTATAGAAAAGGTGCTCAGAAGGGAAACTCTCTCCTAATGTAGTAGATAAGATTTTATTTTATTTTTTTCTTTTCTAAAGGAGAGGCCATATTTAAAAACAAAACAAGACAGGTACATTTTGTAAACTTTGAGTGTTTTGGCTCGTTGATGAAATTATTTCTCTAAAAAATCACATGAAAAGACAGGAAGAAAAAGGTATGGTTTTCTTTGCTCTAAACCAAACCAGGCTGTTCTGTACTGAAACTTGCACCCATAAAGCTAAAGTTAACAAAAGGATGAAAGCTGGGAAAATTGAGGGACTAGGAGAGCTGAAGACAAAGACTGGACAAAATGGCCATCGTGCCATCATTGTGTTTTCTGCTGCCCTCTAGTGGTCCTATATGGGAATTGGGTGTAAAAATGTCTGAAGGTCATCCTTAGGGAGTTGAATTGTAGAAGAGAGAAAGGCGGCATAAGGTGTATCCCTTAAAGCAGCCTATCTTGTCAAATAGCCTGTCTAATCATGAGGGAACAAATATTCTCTCATAGAAACTGTAAAACAGTGGAGCATATGCTGCAATGAAGCTATCTAATAGAAAAGAAAAATTATGAGAAACAGGACACCCTTTCCACTTAATTCAGTGAAACATATATATTCAGCACAGACCCTGTGCCAGATTCTGTGCCCAGCACTGGAAATGCAGGGAAGAATTTAACATGGCCCCTGGACTTGGGGTGATTCCAATGTAAAGGGTGGGGCACAAAAGAGCAAGTGAGATTGCAAATAGCCGTATAAGAGGCATTTGACAAGACGTTTGCTCTTGATAGTAATTCTTAAGTCAAAATGAGATTACTCATGGAGCATTTTCATTTGTTCTAAAACAGGAAAACATTGCCTTGTTCTGGGTAGAGGTGACGGGTCAGGGAATGGATAAAGTTTTCTTTCTTCTCTCTCTTTTGTAAAACACTGAATTTGGGCTGCTGAGATGGCACAACTATGACAGCTCAAAGTTTCAGTCTTGGTTTGAAGATGAAAGTCAAATCATGTACACGAGTTCTTTATTCCTCTGCAAAATAAATTCCTCTGTGAACTACAGGGAAATAAAAGGCTCTACTGAGGGAGATTGTCACACTGAATGGCAGCAGAGTCAAAGATGGCCACCTGCCCCCCATCTGTGCAGAGCTGTGCCTGATGCTCCTGAAGGAATCTTTTGTAGACTCCTCATCATCATCAATCTTAGGAACCGTCTTTATTTAGGGACGTGGGCTTTGCTAAGGAATTTTCTCTTTCAGTTCTTTTGCTATCAGTTCTGGATTGCATTTGTTAAGAATTGATCTTCCACTCTTTGTATTAACCAAGAAGCAAGAGAGAGCATGAGGAAGAGAGTGAGATTAAAGGTGAGGATTCTTTTTCAGTATCCAGAGAAACACTAATGTAATTGTGTGTGTGTGTGTGTGTATGTGTGTGTGTGTGTGTGTGTGTTTAGGGAAGCTACTTGTATCTTAATCTGGAATTTATTAGAAGACCGAGGACTAAATCTCCTTAGCATCCATTCCCCTGCCTTCTTGCATTCACATTGGACTTTTTAGGGGCAACCAGTCCTTCTTACCCTCTGTCCTTATGGCTTTAGAGTTCATGCCACCTCTGACAGAAAAACCATAACTGGCCACTCAGAGTTTGACAACCTCTGGCAGCGTGGTAAGTTCAGGGAAGGGCACAAAACCTGGCCTGCACCAATCAGGGAGGTCGAGGGACTCCACTTGGGGGTGCTTACGGAAGCTTTTGGGGCAAAGCACTTTCTTTATTCTGGGGTTTCTTAGTCATTTCTTGCATTGATATAAAGAAATACCTGAGACTGGGTAATTTATAAAGAAAGAAAGTTGAACTGGCTCAGAGTTCCACAGGCTGTACAGGAAGTATGGTATTGGCATCTGCTTGGCTTGTGGTGAGACCTCAGGAAAGTTGCTATCATGGTGGACGTGAAGGGGAAGCAGGCGTCTCACACGGTGGGGGCAGGAGCAAGAGAAACAGTGATGGGGGAGGTGCTGGCTTGTTAAATAACCAGGTGAGTGAGAACTCATTCACCATCATAAGAACAATACCAAAAAGATTGTGCTAAGCCATTCATCAGAGACACCTCCATGATCCGATCACTTCCCACTAGGCTCTACCTCCAACACTGGGGATTACAATTCGACATGAGATTTGATGGGGACATAGATTCAAACCATATCATGGGGTAAGTAAAAAAGATGGGACATAAGCATGGAGCTGTTGATATCTTTCCATTATGAAGAGAGAAGTTATCTAAGGGTGGGACCACACGAGAGGAAAAAACTTGATATGATGGTCCTAATGACACTGTTTGAGTTACTGGATGCAGTCATATTTGCAGCCTCATATATCTAGCCATGAACTTTTCAGTTAAGTGAGCCAGTCTTTTGTCTCTTTTGTATGCACTGAATCACTTGAAGGATTTGTTAAAATACCTATTGCTCTGCCCCACCTCCAGGTTGGTCGAGGGTGCTGCCTGTGAACTTGCATTTCTAATGATTTTCCAGGAGATGCTGGTGCTACTGGTTTGGGAACCACACTTTGAGAACCAGTGGCTTATAATCCTTTTTTGGTTTCTGCTACTTGTAGTCAAAACGTACTGACTGATACCAGAAGATCTTTCTAAATGAGAAAGAATGTCATTCTTTGAAGAATTAATAGAATAAGATCAAAAAGAGTGTATGGGACCTAGTCAATAGGCATTTGAAAAAATGACATGGCCACAAATCATGGGGACCAATCTGACACTTTCTTTAGGGGGTTTTCCATTCTGTTTCTACTCATACATGATCCCTTTTTGTGGCTAAAGGCAAAGCCAATGGAATATATGACAAATGAGCAAAAACAGCAGGACTAATACGTGTTTTGTCAAAGACTTAAAACGCATGCATTGAGAAAATGAACATTTTTTCACTCTGACCCAATCTATCAATAAAATGCTTTTCATGAGAAACATCAAAGCCATTTCATCTGCAAATTTCATATTTTTGAATCCCTTAATCTATACTGTTGACAAAAATTTCTGTCAAGTGCCTCAAACCGTTGTATTAACAAATTTCGTTTTGTCAATCATGATTTAGCCTGCTTGCAAACGCATTTTGTAATATTCCGCTCCATCTTGCAGGAAGAATACCTAACAGGCAATGCCTCAATCTTAATATTGAAAGCGAGTGAAGAGGGAAAGTAAAAGTGGCGTCAGAGTCTGCTCATTTAGCACGTTGATCAGATGTCCTCGTGTGTTTTAACTAAATCCAGCTCAGCTGAAGTCTTCCCTGGGTAGTGCAAGCCACAGTGATGAAATCACACAGTGCTGTTCATGCCTTTCTCTTTGGCCTTATTTGCTCATCACAGCCTTTCTGTCTTTACCTCCAAGACTCATTGTGGTTAGTTCTGGTAGCTTGCATCACCATTCACAAATGTCCCTGATTGCAAATTTGGGAGGATGGCATCTAGATTCTGGTGTCTTCTGATTCCACCATGACTTCACTCTAATTATCATGTCACTAAAGCAAAGAATGGTCACTAATATTTTCCAGAGATGCTGTAAGAACAACTTGCTGTTCCTGCTCAAGAGGAAGCTATGGTGGGTGATCTCAAGCTTGAGATGTGTGTTTTCTGCTTTGCTTCTTCCTAATTCTTAGTGAAGGATGATAAGGAGAAGAGAAAATACGGAATTTCCTGATAGCCTCTGACATGCTAAATTGCTAAGGATTTTTAAGTACTTCAAAACAAGAAAGTCATAGGCTGAGGCCATCAGTTCAAGTTGTGTGGATCCCCAGTGGACAATTTGCAGATGCCAATGTATCCTGTAGGGAATTAGACATCTCCTTGAACTGCAGAGAAAAAAATGTTCATTGGGTTAAATATTGAGCAATTTGAATTCAAGTCCTGACTCCACGTCATAATAGCTATTTGACCTTGAGAAGTCACTGGACATTGCCATGCCAGGACATCTCACCTGCACAATGGCACTAAGAGAACGATTTACCCTGCAGACTTTCTAAGCTCCTGGAGACATCAAAGGGGAGGACTTTATAAGCCAAAGCTTAGGGTGATTGTCAAGTGTTAGATGTATATAAGCCTGTATTGGATATTGTTTCAGAAATGCTACTTTTAATTTCACTACCTTAAAGGAAGCACTAGGTTCATCTCTGTGGTATAAGCCAATGGAAGAGTGGTGATGAAGTTTGACAACTTGCTGTAAACCTCTTCAATATTTACCTTGCATATGGCCTGAAAACCTGCTCTTAGGTGGTCTTTGGAGTGTGGCATGTGAAGGAGAAAGACCACATATAAAATGCATTGATAAAGGTTTCTGTGGGGAAGTGCATGTATATACCACATTGGTTTCCTCCATGACCATCATTAGAAACAGAGATAGATTGGTCTGATGCAGGAACAGTTAAGACCCGACACTTAGAATCCTGCCCTTGAAGAGCAGGTAGCAGAGGGCAGCAGGCAGGTGGAACGGATTCCATGTATGTCTAAGGGAGATAAAAGGCCAAACCAAGACCTAACATTTTAGTTTCCAAAAATTTGCTGTCATCCATTCCATCACCAAGGAAGCGTCATCTCATATCTGAGACACTTTGGACCCCAAACTATTCACAGGGGCAGTGGTCACTACAAAAGCCTTATGGTGGCCAAGTTTGGTGGCTATGATGTTTTCAATGGACCCCCATGTCCAGAATTGCGGCAAGGCTAGGGAGGTCTGTGTGTTTGCGTACATGTTTTCTTGACCCCTTTGAGACCTTTTCAAACTTCTCTTCTCCAGAAAAAACTACCTTAGCTCTGGTCCTCACTCTTCCCAAACCCTCTCCATCTCTAGGGCCATCTAAATCCATGCTCCCAGCATGGCAAGTGATGTGCAGCTAATAATGACTTCCTGGAGCTCTCAGCTCCAGATCTGCTGTCTGAAGCCAAGGAAATCAGTACACAGTTAGGGAGAAACAAATCAATTACAATAAGTGACAAACAAACAAACTCCTTTTTCTCAGAAGCCAAAGCTCGTGGAGTGAATTACAGAGACAAGAGCCTTCTGGGCTGGTGGTTTCTGGAGAATCAGCTTCTGAATGGATGTCCACAGACATTAGGAGGAAGCAGGCCTGGGGCAGACCAAGCATAGAGAGACAAGTAAAGTGGCAGCCTCTGGCCCCAGGTTCTGCACATTCTATTGCATATAACGGATTATTTCCCAGGAAACATTTGCATCAATCTTTGGTTTCTAGAAGCAGAGGCAAGCCCACAAAAATAAATTACTATGTTGGATAGTATGACAATCAGGACTTTTTAATTGCAAATAATGGATAATATCACCCAAACTAGCTTACGGGAAAATAAATAAATAAATAAATGAAACCCTCTTGGCTTACATACCTTAATTATCTAAGAGTAAATTTTACATTTGCTGCAGCTGGATATAAGAGCGCATGCTGTCACAGATGTGATTTTTTATTCTGCATTTCCTGACTTAGTTTTCTCTTTGGAGGACTCACTCTCAGACAGATTTCTTCTCATAGAAGCAAAATGCCTGCCTCTGGTTCCCAAAGTCACATCCTACTAGTTTCAATTTTGGCAGAAAAGTGTTGGAGACTCTATGCCTAGCATTCCTAGAAAAATTCCTAAAATTCACTCTGATTTGGGTGGCTAGGGCCACATGCTCACTCCTGATGCAAAGACCATGTGAGGAGGACTCAGTCCTCTCACTGGCCATAGCATGGGTTGTATATTCCACCCAGTGGGCTTAGGAGGACTGAGATGGGGCAGGTGGGAGAGTCACTGAAAATTACAACTAATGGTAGAAAAGAAAGGTCTTTCAGTCATGGCTTGGTGTTAGAACACAAAAATTGCTATTTTAAGCTGAAAGTAATTAATCACATGATATTCAATGCTTAGAAGATGGTTGGAAAGGCTGAGATCAGCCTCCAGGAATGACTTTGAAAAGAGGAAACAGACTTAGTTCACATAGCGAATGGCCTCTCTTTATACCCAGGGAACTGGAGAATTGACACACTGCCCTACAAAGTGCTGGCTTCTGGTCATATCCTCTTTGTGTGATCCAGGAATCAAGAACCCACCATCAGAACCATTGGTTCCGGAGCTATGACACATGTGCTGAATCCACACCAGCAAAATGGCACCCTCCATCCTGCCTTATGACACCCATAATGCTACTAAGTCCCTTCCGTGGAACTCTACTAGTCCTACACAGAAAAATCAAATATTGTTGTGTCAACTCTAGCCAGCAGAAGCAGTAGAAACATAGCTTCTCTCTCGCTGCCATCTTCCAGGTCTTGTGCATCCCATTGGCCAAACCTAAATGATATCTTGAAACCTGGGGGGTCTAAGAAAAACAGCATTTAGCTTTACAGCATCTGTAGCCACTAGAAGGAGGGTGAAATGGAAGTTAAATGGTCATCATCATGGCCACGATGGAGGGCCAGTTAGGAAGGTCTACAATAGGTAAGATTTAAATTGCACACAAGGCCTCTCATGGATATTCTCTATGCTAAACACTTCTCCCGGAGGAACCCATTTGGCTAGGGCAAAGCTGCCCAGACCCATGGAGGGACAGACACACTGCTTGGGAGAGAGTCACTCATGGGCCACCATGGAAGCTCAGTGAGGGGTCTGCTGTATGCACCTAGCTGGAGAAGAAACCCAAGCATATCAACATGGGAGGAACATGAAGTTCATATGATGTCTGGCTGGATAGACAGCAGCAAACCATGGAGTAGAGAGCAGGCCAAGAAGGAGAAACTCCAGGCTGCCTTGACTATACACCTATGGCTGCTTCTGGGTCTGGTGACCCAATCTAAGGCTGTCCTGTGCGTGTTTAGAGTTCATGACCCTTTGTTCGAACAATGCTTATTTACAGTGTTATGATAGCCAATGTTTCTTGTATGCATAGCATGGGCCAGGTCCTTCTATGCCCCTCAGAGATACAATTCCATTTAAGCCACATGGCAACCCTGTTCCACAGGAACCAGCATTCATTCATTTATTCAACAAATATTGTTGAATGCCCACTATATAGTAAGTGCTGATGTTCTAGCCATAAACTAAGCAGACAAGGATCCCTCCCCTTATGTCTCTTATATCCTAACAGTAACTATTATTATTCTCATTTGACAGGGGAGGAACTTGAGGCATGGGAAGGTTGCATCACTCACTCAAGATCATTGTGCCAGCAACTGGCATATTTGAACCCTGGCAGTCTGGCTGCAGAGTCTGTGCTCTCCATCACCTGGCAACACTTCCACTCCCTCAGGGCTGCCCTGAGTAGGACCTTATCTCCATTTCACTGATGGGTAAATTGAGACTCAGAGACTGTTAGGTGATGTAGTCAGGCTCATAGGAATAGTAAGAAGCAAAGCTGAAGCTCTGTCACCCCCATGCCAGCCACAGTGACTTCTTTTTAGGCGACATTCTGCCTCCAGGTCTCAGCACATTATTATCCTGCCTTCCCTGTAGTGCTCCCAGTAATAATGATGATGATGAGATACGAAGGCTGGCATTCCAGGGCTAACTAGGTGCCAGGCTCTGATCTAATTGCTTTACATGTCTATCTCATTTAATCTTTACTACTTTGTGAAGTATGTGCAATTGTTATCCCCATTTCACAGGTGGGAAAAGTGACTGGAAGAGTAATTTTCCCAAGATCACACAGCGAGAAAATGGGAGAGCCAAGGTTTAAATCAGCTCCCCTAATCCAAAGCCATTTGAAATTGCTCTTGACCTTAGCAAACCTCTGTCTTTCCCTTATAATCAGAGGAAGAGATTTGGGGGATGGCACAGAAAAACACTTTTCTTACTGCAAAAAGCATCTCATTTTCATCTGTGAAAACAAGTTCAGAATTGTGGTCAAGACTTACCATTTTGCCAAAACCACATTGGATAAGTGTTCATGTCAGCACATGGGCCAAGAGCAGTTGATAGGAAAAAGGAACCATCCTATGCCAGATTTTCTTTAGCATCCATCCCCTGCTGCCCCTTGCTGTTCAGATTGAAGCCAACTCTTGCTTTGGCTCACACCTCTGCTTATTTGCAGTCATATTTCCAAAGGATATATTTTTATTGGAGCAATAATTTCCATCATAAGTTAAATAATTTGGCAATTTGCCTTTTGCATTGCAGGAAAGAAGCCCTGTATTACTTAGATTTAACAGTTTCATGTCAGTCTCAGGAGCTTTTCCAGGGGGGTAACCCCTGGAGGTCCAGCCCCGCATCCTTATATCTGTTAGAAATGTATCATGCTAAGACTTCTCAGGCACTGTTGACATTTTTGGGTCAGGTAATTTTTAGTTGTTGGGATTGTTCTGTGCAATGTAAGATGTGTGGCATCGTCCTTGGCATCTTCCCACTAAATGCCAGTTCTGGTTCCCCAGTTGTGACAAACACAAATGTGTACAGACATGGTCAGATATCCTCCAGTGGTAGGGGGTGTGGGGTGGGCAAAATTACTCCTGTTTGAGAGCCATAGGATACAAGTATTAAATTGGGAACCATAAAGACTTGCATCTGAGCACTGCTCTGGCTGTGTGAACTTGAAGAGTAACTGACTTCTTGGACACTCAAGTATGCAATGGAAATGACAGCAGTACTCACCTCATACAGTTGTTGGAAGGAGTAACTGAGATCACACAGCGAGAAAATGGGAGAGAAATATACAATGTATATGAGAAATATACAATGGTGGAGATTGCTGTGTTTCCTCAAACTTGTCTATCTTATTCCTGGACACAAAGCCACTCTACATCTCCCAGCCTCCCTTGCAGCCAGGTTAGGTCATGTCTCTGGGATCTAGCTAATGGAATATGAATGAAAATGATGTGAGCTAGGTCCATAAAAGCCTCCTATAGGTGAACCTCCATGATCTCTCCCTGCCTATCAGCTATTGGCAAAGTCTCTGAAACTGCAGGGCATGCGAAATCCACAAGATGGAAGCAACCCGTGTCTCTGTTTGGTTGCATGGAGCATAACGGCACTCACCTCCCTTCCCTGCTGACTAGGCATTTTGTGAGCATAAAATAAGCTTTTTAAATGTTAAACCCCTGAAATGTGAGAATTTATCTGTCACAGCAGCTAGCATCATCCTAACTGCTGCTCTACAATGTATATAACTATCCATGGTACATAATACACATCAATAGATGTTAGATAATACTATTATTGCTAGTAACAGGTGAATCCCGTCACAGTATTCTTATGTTAAAGATGATTGGAGTTCAGCAAGGGGAAGAAATGGGAGCTGAACTGATTGGCACAGGTTACGATGTGTTTTTAACCAAGTTGTGAAATTTGATGGATGAGTCAGCATCAGCTTGTGTCAGACATTCAAGAGAAATCTTGTGAGCACCACAAAGCATCTCAACAACCAGCAGACTTGGCTCCTCCCAGAGCATGGGTCTTGCCCACCTGTAAGTAGAATCTATGATAGTCTCCCTCTCTGACAAGGTAGTGTCTAAATCCAAGGAAACAGTGTGGTTTAAGAGGACTCTGGGAAGGCCCTTGGGTTCCAAATCTTCTTCTTACCAATGCTAATAATTCATATTTCTGTGGGGAACTGCATTTGAATAATGTGCATTGAACAAATGCAGTGCTTAACCCAGTAGGAGCTTAGACTGATAAAATGATTATGGAGAGAGACCACAAGTCTCACAGGGAAGACTTAGTGGCTGTATTCTTTTTCTGTTCTCTGACATAATCCTATGCCTTCCCTAATGTTGAAGATGCTTACAACATTTGAGATTTGGAAAGGCTATAAACATTTCACATATTCTCCTTCTATGAATATTTGTTGCACACCAACTATGGTAGGTTGAAAAATGGCCCCTCAATGATGCCCATATCCTAATCCCTGGAACTTGTGAATATGTAACTTTTTATGGTAAATGGGACTTTGTAGATGTGATTATGTTAAAGATCTGAGATGGGGAAATTGCCCTAGATTACTTAGATGGGTTGAATGTGATCACAGAGTTTTTATAAAAGGGAAGTAGGAGGATCAGAGTTAGGTGTGACAACAGAAGTAAAAGGTTGGAGTGATGTGAGTCAAGGATGCAGGTGGCCTCTAGAAGCTGAAAAAGACAAGAAAACATATTCTCCCCTCATAGCCTCCAGCAGGGACCTAGCCCTGCCAACACCTTGACTTTAGCTTGATGAGAATTATTTTGGATTTCTGACTTGCAAAACTGTGAGATAATACAATTGTTATAGAATAATAAACGAATGAATTTTGGATGTGGCCATGGTATACGCCAGGATTCGTCCAGTTGTGACAGAAAACCCAGCACGAACTAGCTCCTGATATGCTTATCAAGGAACTCAGATAGTGTCATCAAATCTCCTCTCCCCTACATTATTCCTGCTTCGCAAATTCTGATTCTCTTTGTCCTGATTCTTTTTATTTTGTGTTTAAGGTTTATTTATTTCATTTTTTATTTTTTATTTTTAGAAATGGGTCTCACTATATTGCCCAGGTTAGTCTTGAACTTCTGGCCTCAAAGGATCCTCCCCTCTCAGTCTCCCAAGTAGCTGGGACAACAGGCTTCAGCCACTGCAGCTCTCTCTTCTGACTTTCTCTGCCTCAGCCTTGTTCTCTCTTACTTCATAAAGAAAAGATGGCTGCCAACAACTCTAGAAAAAAATAAGCACAGTTCATTCAGTGGCAAAATTATTTTTCATCCAGAATTTACAGGCTGAAAGTTAGAATTGTTCTGGTTGGCTGACTTGGGTCACATGTTTATCCCTGGACCAATCACTGGGACAAAGGGAATCATGTAGTATGATTGGTTAATGACTGTCCCCTGAGAACTACATGGAGTACAAGATGAGTAATTATTCAAATGAACTGGGGGGCTTTCTTTCCAGAGGAATGAAGAAAAACATGCAGGAGAGATCAACTTCTGATATTACCATCAAAGTCAGAAAACGTTTTGCATACTGATTATAACAAAAGCCTTAAATGAGTGTCTAAAGAAGTCCACCATGATCACCCCTCCACCTCCCTGCCTGTGTTTTCATTTTATTTATTTATTTATTTATTTATTTATTTATTTATTTTTTATTTTTTTTTGAGACGGAGTCTCACTCTGTCGTCCAGGCTGGAGTGCAGTGGTGCCATCTCAGCTCACTGCTACCTCCGCCTCCCAGGTTCAAGTGATTCTCCTGCATCAGTCTCCTGAGTAGCTGGGATTACAGGAGCCCGCAACCATGCCCAGCCAATTTTTGTATTTTTAGTAGAGACAGGGTTTCACCAGGTTGGCCAGGCTGGTCTCGAACTCCTGACCTCAGGTGATCCACCCACCTCTGCCTCCCAAAGTGCTGGGATTACAGGTGTGAGCCACCGGGCTCCGGGCGCCTGGTTTTTTCTTTAAAGGAATGGCTGCATCCCAATGTCTATCTCCACGTCTTACAAAAAAAAAATGCTGAAAAGGTTAGAGCTATCTTGGCTCTCCATTTTGCCACTCATCCTATTATATTTTGGGCTAAGAACTTCCAAGAATCAACTCCTGGGCAAAGCTCTTAGGGCCCCCTTTGCAAAGACTAACTCGAATGCATGTAATTAATCATTGTAACTATTTAATTTTCTTATGGAGAATGCCAGACTTCCCTAAAGAAGCAGAGCTCCTGATTTCTGGCAGCATTTCATACCTAGAATTAACTCTCAGCTCCTTTTGCCCTGGCCCCAATCTTTTCTGCACATTAATATAGCTTATTGGGTTCCTGTGGAGTTGACCACAAGAGCCATCAAGTGAATTTCTTTCCACTGTGGTGCGGGATTAGGATAATGCCAGTGAGAACCTGCTGATTATCTAAAAATGACTCAAGAAGCGTGCATCTGACTCTATTAATCTTTCCTAATTTGTGCCAGCCTGTTACGTTTGATTTCAAGGCTTTTCTCCTTGCCTTGCTATTTAAATGCTATCTGGTTAAGATCGCCCCCCCAGCATGTATTTGTGCTGGTGTGGATGTGTGTGTGTGGCAGGGCACATGGGTAGTCTTCCAGCGACATCAAGAAGCTGAACCCCTTGCTCCTGGCAGGAGCTTTGGAAGCAGACCTGTTGAAATGGAAACGGGATGGGAATATGGAGAAGGTGCTTCTGGGAGGCTCCAGGCTTCCTGATTAACGTGCTCTAGATGCGTCTGGGCTGGGCTGTGGGAAAGGGTTATCTCCCAGTGACACTTGTCCAGTGGTCCCCAGGTGTGGTCCATATAGTAGATCCATGGTGTGGGGTGAGCTAATTGGTGATGCTAATGCAGTGAAAGGAGCTCCTAAGTGATAAGAGGTCTGGGGAACAGTGCAGTAAACAAAAGGAAACATGTTTCTTCCTGCAGAACTTCTCAGAACCTTTATTTTTTTCTCATACACCGTGGATCCCTAGGAAGATCAAATACATAACATTTTCCTAACTTATTTGACAACAGACAAGTTCTGCACGACAGCTTCATTCGCTCAATTACCAGATGTTTATGTAGTGCTCACCACCCACGAGGATCTCTGTGGGGCACAGGGTATGACATTTTGACATGAGCAGACTCAGTCCCACATATCCCATGGCTGACATTTCAGGGGACCCTCTCAGGGAAATGTGGTCATAGCCCATTGTATTTTCCTCGGAATAATAAGTTTCTGCCTTAATCTTCTTGCTCTGAAAAACTGATTTATGAACTGAAGTGATGCAGTTTGAAAGAGAGAATAGCAGATATTGTTTAGTGCCACAGAACATAACTATTAGAAGAGCCTTCTGTTCTATGGCTTTTTATATCTTGTGGGATATTATAAATGTATGCTTGTGATAGTTAGGGGTTCAGATAGCTATACTTGGCTCTTTAGGTTTTAAAGTCCTTGAAAGTTGAAATCATGGCCTATTTTCTTTCCTTTTTTGTTTTTCCTTCTTTGTTAGGAAGCCAAATCTAATCGGACAATTCTTGGATTTTATAATCAGATAAGGAAAGGGCAAGAGTGAGGTTGGCTTTAGGTACTGCAGAACCTGCAAATCAAACACGCTGACATTACTGTAGCCTTATCTCTACCTCTGTCTCTGTCTCTCATGCACACTTTGATGTGTGCACATACACATATACATACACACATGTACACATATAGATACACACATGTACACACATACATACACACATGTACACACACATACTCTTCCTCCTCTCTTCATGTGTCACTTCCTTTGCTCCCCCTGCAGTCATTCTCCTCCACCTGCCAGGGGATTTGGCCCTGTGACAGCCATGAGGTCATAGTCCCATATCTACTTGACCATAGCGTGAAGATAAATTTGATCATGGTCTCCAGAGAGAAAGTCTCAGAGCAGGGCTCTGACCACGCTGCGCTCATGTTCATCCCAGGTCATCCCTGTGAGCACAGGAGGGGATTCACTGCAATAACCCACTGCCCAAGATCATGGCCCTGGTACCTACTCTGTTACCAGAAGGGAGATACACAGTGGGTGACCAAAACAACTTCCCCTTGAGTTCCACAAGTCTCAGGAGCATTGAGGAGATTGCAGGCACTCAGTAAATAGCTGCTGGATAAATGAAACAACAAGATGTATAAAATAAATAGTACCTGGATATGGGATTATTTATAATTCAATAATATGTTCTCCCGTTCTATTACAGTCTTGGAACATAGTAAGCGTTTAGCAAAAATTTGAATAATGAGAGAGAAGGTCTCTGTTTTGGCTTAACAGTATATTCAGTTTTGTTGCAATTGTCTTATTTTCTTTGGAAGCCTCTGATCTTAAGATATTTATAAAAGTGCATTTTCAGAATTTTTTGGGTAGATTTTGGGGGAGCTTCTGCTTTTTCTGCCCCAGTAAGATTTCCTCTTTTCATTGCCTAGTGCTGAAAGTGCATTCTATTTCTCATTAGCTTCCCTGCTTTCTGGGTATTTGGTTCCTCCCTTCTTGTCCTTATAAAGATAGCCAACCTTCACTTTATCACTCCCTTTAATGAGGTTCCATAGCGAGATACAGGTCTGCATGCACTCTCCTAATTGCAGCCCAAGAAACTTCATGTCATTTTATAGGCTGATGCAACAAACAGGTAAGGAGGGCCAAGTGGTGGTCAAATAGTGACCCTGGGCTGGAGAATTAGAGCTGAGGATCTGTTAACTCCTCCTCTCTCTCCTCGTATTTCTCCTGAAATACAACTCCATAGGATCTCAATTCTAATCGCTGTCTTATTAGGAAAGATGGAACTGAACACCTGTGTGTAGGGAGCTGCCTAAACATATGGCCTATGTCTCTAGCATGAGAGCCTTTTTGCCTTTTTGTTTTGTTTTGTTTTTTTCTAAACTGAAGAGAGGATTAGGTAAGGTTGGAACAGAGAGCAAAAATTTAGTAGGTTAATCCTCATAATATGTTAATATTTTTTGCACATTCATGACATGCCAGAGATTATATTAGTTCCTTTACAGTTAAGAGTTCATTCAATCCTCAAATCAGCCATTTGAGTATTGTTTCTATTTTACAGTGAAAGAAATTGAGCTTCAGAAATTGGAAAAAAAATGCACAGCCCCTCTGTTCTCTGACATCAAAAGCATATGTCTTCAACAAGCTCCCCAGAAAATTCTCAAGCTCTCCCAAGTTTGTTCAGGGTAGTAGTCAAGTTCTGCCGTCAGCAATTTGAGACTCATATAGTAGTATGCATTTGGAGGCAGCTGTGACTTAGGGAAATTGGGGCTGGATTTGAAAGTCATGGTGTGCAGTATGACTCATTTCTTTCCACAAGACTCAGTTTCTTCATCTGCAAAATGAGCATCAGGCATCCACTTATCTCACAGATATGATAATGGGTGAAATTCAGTTTGTGACTCGAAGAACAGCTCTGTGCACAAGTTTGTAGTGAGCACCAGCATAAAGGAGGATCTTGAATGGAATTTGTAGAGCTCTTAGGACTTCCCTGGGAGCCCGTGTGTAGGGATTAATCTCATGATCCGTGTGTTCGCTTGCCATTCAGCTCTCTAGGGTAGAAGAAATCCCAAGGGCAGGTGGTGATGTGTCAATGAGTGTTAATGCAATCTTAGTGGCTGTTTCCAACTGGCAAACTTTATGCATCCAGCCATCGCCACCACGGTTATCTGTAGACTATCTGGTCTCCCCACCTGCCTTGGATATTCCTCTGTTTCCTTGCACACTGTTAACCCATCTTCCTTACCGTCCTGAAGTAGAAGTGTAGATCACAGAAGGGCAGAGCTAGAAGAGGCTCTTGAAATAATCTAGAACTAAAAGTTCCTTATTTTCCCAGCATTTCTCAAAGCCCGGGACAGAAACCACTGGTGGCACTTGCAATTTGTTTAGGTGGTAAAAAACAAATACTCCATTTTTCGTTTTACTGATGATGTAGTTGTTTGAAGACATGTTAGAAAAGCACTTTAGTTCTTTATTTATAGTAAAGATGTCAAATTTCCTTTTAAATATGTTTGTTAAAAAACAATCGTAGTACAGAAGTTACATGCAAACGTTGTGATGGAGATTGTATGTCATTGCGATGTATAATACAGCTTAATTCTCTCTCTCTTTCTCTCTTTTTTTTTCTTCACAAAGGAAGTGGTTGGGGCCCAGAGAGGGAAGTGATTCATCCAGAGATGCACAGACCATGTGCAGAGCTAGGGCTAATATTGGGCCCGGGACTTCTCTTCCAGGGCTGTGCTCATCAGCTCAGTGAATGTCAACTCTGGGCCTTTACTCAAATGTGTTAGGTAAGTAACCAAGCTCCTAAAATGTCCTCTCTAAAGTCAGCTAAAATGCATTTTGGAGTACCTCCATCTTTTTCATTGGATTATGTGTTTGTTTGTTGATGATCCTTAGTGAGACAAAAACCAATGACAGCACCAGCTGGAATTCTGCAGCAGTAGTGCTAGGGATGGAGAGGCAGGCAGTGGATTTGCCCATTGAGGCTGATCTCTCCACTGAGTAGGGACTTAGGATTCTGGCCTGTGCCAGCACCCCCTGTGTATATGAGCCAAAGGCTGCTGCATCTCAGGGCTCTCTGTGTGGCTGGGATATGTGTGTGGGCAGTCGAGTAGGTAGACTCTGTCCCTGGGCCCTCTCTGAGTTTACAGAATTTATAAATCAGAGTTCCACAAAAATTTCCACTTTAATAAGAAATAATGGAGAGGAGGTGTTTCATAGCAAAACCTAGAAAATTGCTGTATGGTGGAAAGGGCACTTTGGAGAAAGACAGGTCTGACTATAAATCCTAGCTTTGCCCTACACCAGTGGGGCTACTTGGGGTGAGTTAACTTGCTTTTGTGAACCAGAGTTTCCTCAACATGAGAAACCCCCTGTTTCTCAGAGTCTATTGTGAATATTAAATAAAATAACATATAGGAAATGACCCAGCATTGTTCTTGGCGTGTAGTAGACACTAGGTAATTTGGAACTTTTATTCTTCATTATCATCATTATTATTATCATGTCGTACCTCTTAAAGTGATTTTATTTTAAGAGGGTGCAAAGCTCTAAGCTAGAATATCACACTCAATGAGGAATTTCCAGGCTTCCATGAAGAGGTGGTGTGTGTTATGGGCGGTAGTGCTGGTGAAGGCGGGGTTTAGTTCCTTATATGCAAAAATGATGTCACTTCTTTGTAAGTACATGGCTAATTTTTCTTAGGGACCACCATCATCAATCATCCCATACCTAACCACAAAATTCAGAAATCTACTTCTGGCTGAAAAAATCAAAACCTCTAACACAAACGAAGCCAGAAACAGAGGCTTGGGTGCACACCGAGGCAGCAGCCTGGGGCATGTGTATTAACACAGGGTATAGACACAGTTTCTATGGTGGTCATCCTAGGACCCATTCTCCAGAATATACTTCCTTCGCATTGCCTCTGCTCTAGGGAAGGGAAAATAAATTTACTCGTTCTACTTATGGATCTAGGAGATTATTCATGAGGCCTATTTTCTTTTTTCAAATGAGTTCTTGCAGGAGTTGGTACCCTGAGTCTGCAGTGCTGAGGGAGCACTCTCATGGTAATGGATTATCTGAAGCAATCCCACCTCCACCCTCCCCACTCCGTCTTCCCATCCTTCAGTAGAAACACTCCATTCTGGCCCAATTAGGAACACACAATGACTCATGCTCATGAAGTGTGTTTTGAACTTTAAGTTGCCTCTTCATATTTTTAAATCATTGCATTTAAGTCTAATTCAATAAGATTCTGTATCTCCTTTCAATTTAATCTGTGAGCTGCTTCCACCTACCTGTTGCTAGGACAACCAGTGCCCGTACTGGCTTTCCCTTGTTGTCCAGGTGGAGGCTGTGTTAATTAACTCCCTGAAATTGCAGGCCAGGTAATCAATACCAAATGTATGGACTTGGCTAGAATGTTTTAATTAAATTTACAGTAATTTTATTTGCAGCTTCTTCTGCAATATGCATAGTGGGCAATTGATTTTTATTTCAGATACAATGGTCAGCTCACCAGCCAGGTCATCCCTTCTCTTAAGTGCTTTTTTTCCATTAGCTGAACCAATGTTAAATGAGGAATAACCGAGACGAATTGTTACAATAATAGTAAAAAAAGAAACAAACCTTAAAATATCAGGGGGGTTGAGTTTCTGACAATTAAGCCACCCTCTGGCTGGATGTCTTTTGCATGAAATAATTCCAGAAGCCAGCGATCAGTAGGACCCCATGGAAAATATCCAGTGATGATGGGTAGGAAATGCAAAGCCCTGTGCCACAGCCTCCTCTGTGTTGCTTAAAATAAAAGATGCAAATAACCAACCTCCACCACCAGTATTCTTGGTAAAGATGTGTCCTTGAAGAACTGGGTTGTCCTCCACTCAGGAGAACAGCTCTCTCCTTCCTCCTTTAATCAGAGTGGTTAAATGTTTGGGCTCCCAAGGGAGGTAAACCTGGAGTCCCCATTCTAGCAATGCCACTGACTCAAGTTTATCAACTTCTCTTGATATCTAAAGAAGAGATTATAAATCCCATCACAGATGGGATTAAATAAAATCACACACATGATGAGGTGGATGAGCCCACGATGTTGAGAGCATGGACTCTGGAGTCCCACAGTCTGCGTTCGTGTTTTTGCTTGGTGCTTGGATGATCTTACGCAAAATACTGAATCTCTCCAGTCCTCAGGCTTCTCACTTGTAAAATGTGCATATTGCCACTGTCTCAAAGTAATGCTGGGAAACCTCTGAAATAATGCACCTAAAGCATTGGGCCTCAGTGCCTGACACACACTTTTTCTGCAGTTTTTTGGCGTTTGAAGTTAGGAGAATTCTTTAGTCCTCGGTAGTTGTACAGTTTCAGCCAAGCAGCTGAGGGTGTAAGAACCAAACCTGCTTCAATTGCTTTGGGTGATGAAAACTTATTGAAAGATCTGTGAAGACCCCAGGTAGGACTAGAATCCGTCCCAACAGCCACAGTGACACTCTAGACCCTGTCTCTCCTCTCTTATGGGGGCCTCTCCTCTCTTGGGTGTCTCTCCTCTCTCACGGGTGCCTATAGAAGCAAAAAGAGTCTTTATCTTCTTTAAGGGTAGGAACATGAGCAGAATTCCCAGCCATTTTCTTTGTTTGCCTGGCATTCCCGCTTTCCCCAGTGAGAATTATCTTGGGTGGTTTTCTTCCGCTCAGTAATGGGGAACTTCTACTGGACAAATTCCCTTTCAACCGCATCAGAATCCGCTGAGTTTCCTTATGCACTTCCCTTTGGCGATGACCCTGTTCTAATCCCTTATGGCAGGAGTAGGGACAGAGGCTATTCCTGATGGCTTCACCCAGGAAAACAGCTCAACATAACTAAAACATAGCCTTGGCAGGGTGCCCAGATCCAACAGTGGCATTAAAGCTTCTATGCCTTCAATATAGGCAACTTTTATTTGCAGATAAATTCTATTATGTGAAATACCCAGTAGGAACTCACTCAATATCATTGAATGAAGAAGAAAATGAACAATTTAGGAAGACAAGTATGATTCCATATGGTTCCCTTAAGATGGTGGAAAGGCAACCAACCACTGCCTCTGCTAGAAAGACTTTCAAGAGTCATTTTCTGAGAAAGGTGATGTGTTTAATTAAAGGCACTGTTGGTCACAGGAGCTTGCAATGGCCATTAGGGAATGAGTGAAATTTTCTTATGGTGAACACCTGCGTGAAAATCCTTTCTCTCTACCCACGTCTTACGATCCAAATAAACAGAAACTTGGTGAGAATATATTAATTTTCCTTCAAAGACAACAGTAGAATATTGCATTGGAAGAGATTCAGGTAATAGAAAAAAAAATGTGTCCCCTGGTGAAAATATAGTCGTTATGCTGGAATCTGAGGATATTTCCCTTGACAATAACATTAATCTCTTTTATTTTCATTGCATAAGATGATATCCCGATGGGAGACACTGTGTCTATGGAGATATTTTTGCTAATTTATCTGAGTCCAGTTAAAGAACTGACCCTAGTTCATTGTAACTAGGTAAAAGCTGACCCTTGACAACTGGCTTATTCTCTAGTTAGGTTTTCCTGATAAACACCTCTTTCTCACTCACTCCTTCTTCACATTCATCAAGAAATTAGACCCAGACAAGCACATCAGGCAGAAACTGAAGTCTATGAAGGAGCCATTAGGATTGAATGATGTGGGACCCAGTCCCGACCTTTTCTGTAGAGATGAAGGCCTGCAAAGAGGCAGCCAAGCTCGGCTGGGGAACTCTACCCTCTCCCTCCAGGTAGCCCATAGTAGAATTTTAGTGTTGGAATTCTTTGTTCCCCCTTTCCTCCATCTCAAAAGACCTGGATCAGGGCTTGATGAATTTCTGGAATCTTGGGGAGCTCATAATGGGCTTTAAAACAACATTAACAAAGCTGAAAGCAAAACAACAGCAGCAAAATGGGACTTTTTGGTTCTTGCTCTTGTTATTGCCCATGAGCCAATTTCCTTTTCATTCACAGATATTATTTTATGTTATAATTATGAGCTTGCCTTTCTCCTGTAACATTTCTTCTTCTTTTTCCAACTGCCAAAGCGCAAGAGTTCTATGCATTTGTTAAGTTCCCTTTCTATCCTTAAAACCAGGTTGAGTTTGACAGTTGATACTCTAGCCATGATTCCTCAAAGGCAATACTGATTTGGAAGAGTTTGCTATGGGCTCAGTGTTCTTTATCTTCACAAATTAGAGCAAAATTGATGTAGAGATAATAAAATGACGTGGTAAACACATATAGAGCACGTGCTATGTATATGGCACCATTCTAAGTCTTTATGTATAAAATAACATTTAATTCTCATAGCAGCCCTTTGAGAAAAGTACTACTATCATCCCATTTTTATCCCAAATTTAAGAAACTTGCCCCGAACACATGGTTGTTAAAAGGAAGAGCCCAGATTCAAACTCAGGCAGTCTGATTTTAGAATCTGAACCTGTTTTATCCCCATGATTGCTGACTTTTGAACTATCCTGTGGTTCTTCTTCCAATGGGATTTATCTTTCTATTTTCACTTGGGTGGTTCATCCATTCATTAACTTGTTCATTCCATTATTCACACATTCAAAAAATATTTACTTGTTATTCAGTATGTTCTGACTCTGTACTGGACTGCAATTATGACCAGAGTGGCCACAGGCCCTGCCCTTAAGGAGCATAGAGTCTAGCAGGGGAGCCAGATGAACGAGTAATTTTATTTTTTTTATTTTTAATTTTTTTTATTACACTTTAAGTTTTAGGGTACATGTGCATAACGTGCAGGTTTGTTACATATGTATACTTGTGCCATGTTGGTGTGCTGCACCCATCAACTCGTCAGCACCCATCAATTTGTCATTTATATCAGGTATAACTCCCAATGCAATCCCTCCCCCCTCCCCCCTCCCCATGATAGGCCCAGATGTGTGATGTTCCCCTTCCCGAGTCCAAGTGATGTCATTGTTCAGTTCCCACCTATGAGTGAGAACATGTGGTGTTTGGTTTTCTGTTCTTGTGATAGTTTGCTAAGAATGATGGTTTCCAGCTGCATCCATGTCCCTACAAAGGACACAAACTCATCCTTTTTTATGGCTGCATAATATTCCATGGTGTATATGTGCCACATTTTCTTAATCCAGTCTGTCACAGATGGACATTTGGGTTGATTCCAAGTCTTTGCTATTGTGAATAGTGCCGCAATAAACATGCGTGTGCATGTGTCTTTATAGCAGCATGATTTATAATCCTTTGGGTATATACCCAGTAGTGGGATGGCTGGGTCATATGGTACATCTAGTTCTAGATCCTTGAGGAATCACCATACTGTTTTCCATAATGGTTGAACTAGTTTACAATCCCACCAACAGTGTAAAAGTGTTCCTATTTCTCCACATCCTCTCCAGCACCTGTTGTTTCCTGACTTTTTAATGATTGCCATTCTAACTGGTGTGAGATGGTATCTCATTGTGGTTTTGATTTGCATCTCTCTGATGGCCAGTGATGATGAGCATTTTTTCATGTGTCTGTTGGCTGTATGAATGTCTTCTTTTGAGAAATGTCTGCTCATATCCTTTGCCCACTTTTTGATGGGGTTGTTTGTTTTTTTCTTGTAAATTTGTTTGAGTTCTTTGTAGATTCTGGATATTAGCCCTTTGTCAGATGAGTAGATTGCAAAAATTTTCTCCCATTCTGTAGGTTGCCTGTTCACTCTGATGGTAGTTTCTTTTGCTGTGCAGAAGCCCTTTAGTTTAATTAGATCCCATTTGTCAATTTTGGGTTTTGCTGCAATTCACAATTGCTTCAAAGAGGATAAAATACCTAGGAATCCAACTTACAAGGGATGTAAAGGACCTCTTCAAGGAGAACTACAAACCACTGCTCAGTGAAATAAAAGAGGACACTAACAAATGGAAGAACATACCATGCTCATGGATAGGAAGAATCAATATCGTGAAAATGACCATACTGCCCAAGGTTATTTATAGATTCAATGCCATCCCCATCAAGCTACCAATGAGTTTCTTCACAGAATTGGAAAAAACGGCTTTAAAGTTCATATGAAACCAAAAAAGAGCCCACATTGCCAAGACAATCCTAAGTCATAAGAACAAAGCTGGAGGCATAATGCTACCTGACTTCAAACTATACTACAAGACTACAGTAACCAAAACAGCATGGCACTGGTACCAAAACAGAGATATAGACCAATGGAACAGAACAGCGTCCTCAGAAATAATATCACACATCTACAGCCATCTGATCTTTGACAAACCTGAGAGAAACAAGAAATGGGGAAAGGATTCCCTATTTAATAAATGGTGCTGGGAAAATTGGCTAGCCATAAGTAGAAAGCTGAAACTGGATCCTTTCCTTACTCCTTATATGAAAATTAACTCAAGATGGATTAGAGACTTAAATGTTAGACCTAATACCATAAAAACCCTAGAAGAAAACCTAGGTAGTACCATTCAGGACATAGGCATGGGCAAGGACTTCATGTCTAGAACGAGTAATTTTATGATTAACTAGTTGTTTTTAATTTCTACTTGCATTTAATACCATTGCATTTACTTACTGCTTTTAAATAAAAGGATGTGAACAGATGCATAGAGAATGTATGAAAGGGGGGCAAGAACTGGGCAGGGAGGAAAAAATATAGAAGAACAGATAATTTTGGAATTATTTGTTTCTTGAAAGTGGGGTTGAGTTTCCAGCTGAAGGATCTAATCTATCATGGAGCAAAAATATCTGGACTGACTCTCTAGTCTGGCTAAAGACAACCAGCCCTTTATCTTCAGCCTAAGTTGGGGAGTGTTCTAAAGGTGACAGAGCAGGTCCCTTTGTGCCTGTGGTTTGTGGGTGTATCTTTCCAGCTCAGGGAGCAGGTAGAAGAGGCAGCTTCCGAATCCAGAAGAAGTCACAGCAAGTTCACTGTATCAAGACTTCATTTTCTTATCTTCTCAGAAGAGTGAGCATCTTAAGGATGTGTGTTTCTTTGTCAGTTATGGTGTTTGATAAAGAAAAGGCCTTGTTTTTATGATACGGGGGCCCTGCAAGCAGTAGGACATGCAGTCCTTGTCAGGGCCTTTTCTGTGTGCAATGTCACCAGTAGGTGACTGGGAAATCTTTCTTTTGCCCACTCAGATCTGGGACCCCATGAAAGATGAAAAGGGGCAACCCAGAATTACTCAGTCTCAGGAATGGCGGGATCCTCTTAGGGGGGTGAACCAACCATGGACTTGCAAATCTGACTGCTTATCCAAAGCACCTGAAAGCATTTGTTTCATGTATGCTCTGTATTAGTCAGGGTTCTCCAAAGAAACAGAACCAACGGGATATGTATAACTATATCTACACATCCAGATATATAGGTAGATAGTTATAAGAAGATATTTTTATTATAGCAGTTGACTCATGTGATTATGAAGGCCAAGAAGCTAGAGATCCAAGAAAGCTGGTGGTGTAATTCAGTCTGAGTCCAAAGGCCTGACAACCAGGAGCTCCAATATCCAAGGGCAAGTGAAGATGGATGTTCCAGCTTAAAGAGAAAGAGAGAGAACATTCTCCCTTCTTTTTGTTCTATCCTAGCTTTCAATGGATTGAATGGTGCCCATCCACATAGGGTGTGAGTGGATCTTCTTTACTTAGTCTACTGGCTCAAATGCCAATCATTTCCAGACACACCCTACAGACACACCTGGAAATAATGTTTTATCAGCTATCTGAGCATTTCATATATGTCTACATATATGTGTATAAATATCTTGAAATCCAACAATTCGGATTTAGGAGGCTTATGTAGGATGGGGACAGAAATTTACAATCTGATAATTCAGAATAATGTTTTTCCTCTGAGGGACGTTGTTAAACTACAGGCTCTGCTTCCCCAGATCTGGTGTGGGGCCCTAGAGTCTACACCTCTAATAAGGTACAGGTGATGCTCTTAGTCCAGGGATCATTCTTCTAGTTGAAAGGAATTAAAATGGCCTTTTAACCAGTGAGGTTGCTTTTCGATCTAGATTTGAATTCTTCCGGATATATAGAGCTCTCAGCCATGTAATGTATTTTCTATCATTTGAGTTAGTTTTCAATTATTAGCAAGATCTTTCTTTTACTGAGCCAAGATCTCTATGTTGATAACTTCTGGAAGGCACTGTTGTGAAGTGGGTAAGAGTGAGCTCTGGAAATAGGTGACTTGGTTTGGATCTCGGCCATGACTTTTGTTAGCTTTGTGACTTTGAGCAAATACATGGCCTTCCTATGTCTATAAGTTAGGGCAATAATAGTGCCTATCTCATAGGATCACTGTGAGTTCTTAAGAGCACTAATCCATGCTCTAATCCAATAAGATTAGAACAGTGTTTGACACTGAATAAGCGCTTATAAGCATTTTGTTATTGGCTCAGTGGTAGAATCATTTTGACATCAGTTCTGTTTCATTTCCCAGTCTGAGGCATTAATAGACCAGGCAACAACTCATAAAACATCTCGAAGGCAGAAGTTAGGATTTACACTTTCAAGCACCCTACCAACTTTTGCAAATTTCACACCCGTGGTGGTTGTGTATTGATACACATCTGTGCAATCTCATTGGCCTAATTTTACTTTGTATGGACAGAAATTAATAAAGTTCTCAGAATGTGGGAAAGGGCTCTTCTAGGAGCACAACAATTTGACTGCATGTGGTTGTGGTTTTGTCTTAAACATAGGGGTTTCTGTCCCCAATCCAGAACCCGGGGAGAAGAAAGAGTTGTTTCCCTCTTCTTATGAAACAAACAAGCAAACAACTAAATATTTTGGACATGCAAAAATACTATAACAACAATTCATGTAACTACCTTCCAGCTTAAGTGATAAAATATTAGTAGTCCTTGAAAGCTCCCTGTATGTCCTGATCCAATTATATTCCCTTTTCTTGAGAGGCGACCATTATTCAGAATTTAGTGCTCATCATTTTCACATGTTTGGGTTATTCTTTAAGTGTAAATACATATACTCCTAAACAATGTAAAGTATTATTTGGTGTGTTTAAATATTTTATACAATATATCCTTCTGCAATTTACTTTTCTCTCCTCTCTACATTACAGATGTGAAATTCATTCATGTAGCTATCTGTGGCTCCATTATTCATTTTCACTGCTATAGAGTGTTTTATTGTATGGATATAGCCCAATTTATTTCTCATTCTCCTGCTTGACATATTCTTAACGTCTTTGGGGTGGACAATGGCTGTTTCCTCATCTTGCATTCTTTCCTGATCTATCATTTATAGCATTAATTTTGTAGTGGGGTCTTTCAGGCTTGGTTCTGGATTTCAAAGACATTTTGTCTTCTAGTTTATGTAGTTGAAAAGTGATGGTTTTCAGTGTTTGTTTTTTATCTTTTTGCTTCTCTTTTTGCCTCTACTGTACATTTAAAACATATGTTAAAAAAATCAGTTTACTTCTTTGTTTCAGGCTAGGTAAGCCTCGTTTTGCCTCCACTAAGCAGCTACTTCTATTGATAAATGGAATCAGAAGAGTCATGGGTATAAAGAAGAGGGAGAAAGGAATTGGGTTGGGGGGAAAGTCTTAGTTAATATCTTAAAATGCTATCTGCCATACTGACAAGGATAGTTAAACACTTATCCTTAAGCACAAATCAACACTGATGACTACATGGTATCATTAACATTTACCACGCTAATGTCCTGCCTCTCAAATTTTATTACATATGATTATCATCCAGGGATCCTGTTAACATGTAGATTCTGTTACCATACATCTGAGGTATGAGCTGAGATTCTACATTTTTAGCAGGTTCCCAGGTGATGCACATGCTGCTCATCCTGGACATATTTTGAGCAGCAAGTGTGCATGGGCAGAGCACACATTGGCTCAGACTTGCCTTTGAATCTTAGCTTCATAGTTTCTATTAGTCTTGGGGAACCTTAGGAAAATTAGCTTCTAGTGCAGTGGCTCCAGTCCTGGGCTGCACCTGGGATACTTTTAAAGATCTGATACCCTAGTTGCACCCCAGATTAATTAAATCAGAATATGTAGAAGTAGGATCAAAGCAGTAGTTTTAAAAGCTATTGAGGAGATTTCAATGTGTATCTAAGATTCTGAGAACCTCTGTTTCAGCACAGTTGTTCTCAAACATTAACATCTATTAGAATTGCCTAAAAGACTTGTTAAAACACAAATTGGTAAGTCACAGCACCAGAGTGTGTGATTTAATAAGTCTGGTGTTGGGGCTGAAAACTAACATTTTTAACAAGTTATCAGATGTTGCTAATGTTGCTGGTCCAGGGACCTCACTTTGAGAACCATTGTTCACAGGACTTGGAGTTCTCATCATGAAAGTGGGTGTAAGTATTACACATCTTTCATGTCCCATTGGAGGATCAATGAAATCAAACACTTAGTATGATGTTCAGCTCATGGTAGACAATCAAGAAATAGTGGTTTCTTTCTATTATTGCTAATACTAGTGTTATGTCTTTGCTGAAGTTAATGGGTTAGCTAATCTTAAATGGTTTATCCATAATATTGGCTAGGCTATTTTCACTTAACACCATTGTTTCTAAATTTCTTACTTGAAGAATCACTTTCAAGTGTGGCTAAAGTGGTACCATCACCTCTCAGAAGGTTTTAACTTGTAGTCTGGTCGCAATGATCTACCTGGGACTAGCCTTGTTTGAGTTTCCCAGCCTACCTGTATTCACACCCAGTGGTTACACTAGTGCCTGCTTGTACACCATCTACCTGGTCATGTCTGATAAACTCATCCCTTTGGAAAAAAAGAACCCTACAGGCCGTGCTTTCTTTGTGGTAGAACTGTAGTAGCCCCCAGGAATTCATGGTGCGCAAGATCCAGATGGGCTGCTAGATGAGAAGGGGAGGGGGTGGGTGGATCCCCTCCTGAGGCTTGATGCTCTGTTATAAACACTTTTCCTCCACTGCGACCCTGGTATATGCAGTAACTTCATTGTGATTTTTCTGCTCTTGAATATTGTGTTTCCACACAGCTCCTTCCCAGGAAGAATGGTTCCCAGGTGGTATTCTCTGGCCTGAAGGCTGCTACTTCATTATCGTCTTTGTTAACCTGAGAATACCACCCTTTGGGTTCTGCAAAGGAACACATCATTATCGCTAAATTCACTGTGTCAAAAATGACTCCTCGCTGGGCTTTGGAGCTTCATTGGTGAACTGCAGGTATTGATCTTGTTTCCAGCGTTGTGAATAATGCAGACAATACGGTTTCTGGGTGCCTTCTCTGAAAACTGCCCAGATTTTGGACTTGAGCTTGATGCAAACTGCATTATAAACATGCCAAA
The DNA here is from genome assembly GCF_009764315.1 of Trachypithecus francoisi. NCBI lineage: Eukaryota > Metazoa > Chordata > Mammalia > Primates > Cercopithecidae > Trachypithecus > Trachypithecus francoisi. Next base: position 92,453,148 of record NW_022681455.1, on the reverse strand, counting down.
CTTGTGCTGACAGCACTGAAAGCACTTTGGGATAAACATTTGTGTTTGCTAAAAATGTCTCTAAGGAATTGGAAGTATTTCATCAAAAGATTTATCTGTGCATTTCTGGGGGTGTTTAAAAGCTTTCCATGACCCAAAGGCAGTGGTTACTGAGTGACTCATTCATCAGCTTCTGATCCATTTCTAACCTCAAGATTCAAAAAGGAAAATTGACATGAAAAGGCTAATTCTTATTAAAAATTGACAGGTGTCCTTTCTGAGGGATAGAGGAGTTTAATTGACAGGATGTTTGCTATAGATAGGAGTTTTTGGCTTAGATGTGACTATTTTCCTGCCTCTTTAGGTTTCTTAGCAAATCTAGGTTTGAGGATCAGATGTGTTGCTTAAGAAAAGATTGTAATTATCACTAAGCAATTGCTGGGTTAATTAGGCCTGTCAATAATTCAGAGGGTGATTGGAGCAACATTGAGACAGGTTTAGAGTCAAGGCTTGTTGCTGTTTTGTGAAACAATCTGAAATAAATCTCTCTTAAGTCAGTAACTCTGGCTTGGGTAAAGGTCCTCTTTTGGAGCTGAGTTTAGGCAGCTGGACCTAATAAAAGCTATGTGTTTATTAGAATTCACAAGCCACAGGACATTAAATTCTTCACTAGTCTAGAGTAGAACCTAAGCTAGAAGAAGGAGATATCCATTAAGGAGAGATTAATGTTGCATGTCTATTTGAAAACTCAGTCTGTATCTATGTGATGGTAACCAATGTTGTGGGCACATTTTATAAATGGTCTTTTAATGGAGATGATATAGTCCTGAATAGAACATACACATAAGTAATGATTTTTTGATATTTATGAAGAATATGCTCTTGTTCACTAATAGTAATAGGAACAATAACCATGATCATATTAATAGTGATTCTTAGGTATTGTGTACCTCCTATGTGCTAAGTATTTTGTCTATGTTATCTCTAATCTCAGAATGGCTCAAAAAGGTAGGGATTTTTTTTAACAATTTAATTATATTCTTTCAGTTACTTAAAAATATACAATGAGGTGGTTATTGACTATAGTCAGTCTATTGTGCTATCAAATAGTAGGTCTTATTCATTCTTTCTAATTTTTTGTACCCGTTAACCATCCCTACTTCCCCTCCAGACCCCTCACTACCTTTCCCAGCCTCTGGTACCATCTATCTACTTCGTATGTTCATGAGTTCAATTGATTTGATTTTTAGATCCCACAAATACATGAGAACATGCAATGTTTGTCTTTCTGTGCCTGACTTATTTCACTTAACATAGTAATCTCTAGTTCTATCTTTGTTGTTGCAAATGACTGGATCTCATTCTTTTTTTATGGCTGAATAGTACTCCATTGAGTGTACGTATGACATTTTCTTTATCTATTCATCTGTTGATGAAAGTAGGGATTATTAACTCCATTTTATGGATGAGGAAACTGAGACAAATAAGTTTAAATGAATTGTGCAAGATTACTTAGCTGATAAGCTGCAGAGCTGGGAATTTAACTCAAGGCCATGTGGTTCAAAACACCTCTCACTTAGGAGGCAAATAGTTCAAGGGGAAAATGGTCCCAGGAAGTGTTTGAAATGTCAGAGGTGATAATCCACTTCCAACAGGCACTGTGACGTACATTTGATTTAGGGCTCTAACTTTGTCCACTGGGTAGCATTCATCAGTAGTGTTTTCTACACATGTAGAACAAAAGTCTGGGAGATTGCTTTTCTTATTTCTCTTTTACGTATGCAGAGATTGAAGTTCAGAAACAAAAAATCTTGCCCAAAATCATACGGCTGAGCAAACAGAACAGGGATTTTAATTCTAGTTTGTTTTATATGAAGGGTAGAATAATCCTTACCAAATTTTTCATCATGTGTGCCTCATATTTGAATACTGTAACTAGATTCTATTATATAGGAATATGTTGAAATGCTTATACTCACTTTTGGTTGTATTTTGTATCTATCTATCTCTATCATCTGTCATTTATCTATCATTTTAGCATATAAATATAAATATAGAGAAAAATGTTCTTTGCATTTTAACAAACATTTGTCAGATCAAGTTGAAGTCTCCTATATCCACTTCTACTATTTCATTTCCCTTTCTTTCCTCCATAGAGGTAAACATTATCATGAAATTTTGTATATATAGTCTATTTTTCTACTTGTACTAAACTTATTACATGCATAATATATTATGAAAACATATAATTTTAGTTCTTTCTAAATGTATATAAATGGAACCATATAGCATGTATTATTCTGTGGCTTGCTTTTATCTTTTAAGATGAATAGATTTGATATTAGACCATCCTTGAATTCTAGCATAATGCATTATGTTCAAGTAGGATTATTATTTAAAAAATAAACCGCGTAATTCATTTTGCTAGCATCTTATTGGGAGTTTAATTTAGGTAAGATTGGTTTATAGTTTACTTTTTTTTGATGGACTTTGCTTGCTTATGCATTATGGCTTTACTGGCTTATAAAAGTGAATTAGGGGAATTTTACCTCTGAAATGAAAACACTATGAGCTCTGTGAAGCTGCTTCCCAACAAAACAAGTATAAATTGACTTTATTTTTTAAAAAAGAACATTTTAAAGTCTCTAAAATTTTTTCTAGGTGCATATAGGAAATAAAAAACATTTATTCAGGAATACCTAGTAAAACTCAGAACAGTGAGACTCTGCGGCATTTGAACCGTGATTCAGTTCCTCCCTTCCCTTTCAGCCCGGCATGATCAAAACTTTACTAAAGGCAGGTGCATTCAAGAACACAGGGCTCCCTATTGCTGGAGCTTCGAGTTGAAAGGTAGGTTTTCCCAGGATGAGCAGATCCCTGGCATTTCTCATCCACCCCAGATATATGTTGCAGCAGCTAACTTTCAGGTGAGTGCAGCAGAGGCTTGAGAGATTCTTTATTCCACCAAGCCCCTACTCACAGGGCGGAGGCTCTATGTCAGGCATGGTATGCTAAGAATACTAGGACCCATCACTGTCACTCCAGCTCATTCATAGGTTGGAGGCTCCACACCAGGAAAGTCAAGCCGAGAAGACCCAAGGCTACTGACCTCACTCAGTGTCCTGATCTGAAAGCAGAGCTGTTATTCAGAGAGAAGCAGGCCACTAACCCTGCTCCTAACTCTGGAGTTGGTGGCTCAGAGATTTTACCGAGGGAGAAAGGCAGAATTTAAGAGCTTCAAAGCCCTCTCCAATGGAACTGACTTTGAAATTGAGTTGGGGGGAAGTTCAAGCCTAAATATGTTGCTCTCAAAATCAATGGAGGTTTGGGAGGTGAACACAACAAGCTAAATACTAGGATAGTTACCTTACCAGAGAAATAAAGAAAGGGACAGTTAAGGAGAGCTTTCTTTCGGTTAACTTCAAACACTGGTCTAAAAAACTACCCATGCTAAGGGACCTATCTTTAATTGTGGATTCAGTTATGCCCCAGAACAATTATGCCCCAGGGCATTGTTGATAATAATAGAACAATAATCTGACCATTAGTTCTGGGTATGATCATGAACTTCTGGGTATGATCACAGAGAAAGATAGTAAAAAAGAGCCTTGTCCAAACCATTGTCATTCCAGAGTGACTGTGGACATACTCAAAGCTGTGCTCCCTGAGGAATAACTTCACAGCCTGTACACTACAGGGGTGATGGTGAGGAATGGACTTCACTAAAATAGTTCAGTCATTCACTAGCAAAATGAACAAGCAAACAACAAAAACAATCCCTAAAAGTGGGGCACCAATACCCAGAATTGCAAAAGTATATATCTAAAATGTCCCATTTTCAAAACATATTGTGAGACATGCAAAGAAATAGGAAACTATGATGCATAAACTAGAAAAAAGCAGAGAAGAGAAACTGCCAGTGAAAGGAACCAGATGTCAAATGTAACAGAAACACCTCAAAGTAGCCATGCTAAATATAGTCAAAGAACTAAAGGAAACCATAGTTAAACAAATACGAAAGTATAGCGGGCATTCCAAGATGGCTGAATCAGAACAGCTCCAGTCTGCAGCTCCCAGTGGGACTGGCACAGAAGATGGGTGATTTCTGCATTTCCAACTGAGGTACCTGGTTCATCTCACTGGGACTGGTTGGACAGTGGGTGCAGCCCATGGAGGGCAAGCCAAAGCAGGGTGGGGCATCACCTCACCTGGGAAGTGCAAGTGACCAGGGGATTTCCCATTCCTAGCCAAGGGAAGCCATGACAGACTACCTGGAAAAGTGGGACACTCCCACTCAAATACTGTGCTGTTCCCAAGGTCTTAGCAAGCAGCAGACAAGGTGATTCTCTCCCATGCCTGGCTCAGTGGCTCCCACGCCCACAGAGCCTTGCTCACTGCTAGCGCAGCAGTCTGAGATCGATCTGCTAGATGGCAGGCTGGCTGGGGGAAGGGTGTCTGCCATTGCTGAGACTTGAGTAGGTAAACAAAGTAGCCCAGAAGCTCAAACTGGGTGGAGCCCACTGCAGCTCAGCAAGGCCTACTGACTCTAGACTACACCTCTGTGGGCAGAGCATAGCTAAACAAAAAGCAGCAAGCAACTTCTGCAAACTTAAATGTCCCTCTCTGACAGTTTTGAAGAGAGAAGTGGTTCTCCCAGCACGGTGTTTGAGCTCTGAGAACGGACAGACTGCCTCCTCAAGTGGGTCCCTGACCCCCAGTGTAGCCTAACTGGGAGATACCTTCTAGGAGGGACCAGCAGACACCTCATATAGGCAGCTGCCCCTCTGGGATGAAGCTTCCAGAGGAAGGATAAGGCAGCAATATTTGCTATTCTGCAATATTTGCTGTTCTGCAGCCTCCACTGGTGATATCCAGGAAAACAGAGTCTGGAGTGAAACTCCAGCAATCTCCAACAGCTGTGCAGCTGAGGGACCTGATCATTAGAAGGAAAACTAACAGACAGAAAGGAATAGCATCAACATCAACAAAAAGGTGATCTACAACAAAACCCCATCTGTAGGTCACCAGCATAGAAGACCAAAGGTAGATAAAACCACAAAGATGGGGAGAAACTAGAGCAGAAAATCTGAAAATTCTAAAAATGAGAGCGCTTCTTCTCCTCCAAAGGATCGCAGTCCTCACCATCAACAGAACAAAGCTGACAGAGAATGACTTTGATGAGCTAGGCTTCAGAAGGTCGGTAATAACAAACTTCTCTGAGCTAAAGGAGGATGTTTGAACCCATCTCAAGGAAGCTAAAAACCTTGAAAAAAGATTAGAGAAATGGCTAACTAGAGTAAACAGTGTAGAGAAGACCTTAAATGACCTGATGGAAGTGAAAACCATGGCATGAGAACTTCATGACACATGCAAAAGCTTCAATAGCCAATGCGACCAAGTGGAAGAAAGAGTATCAGTGATTGATGAACAAATTAATGAAATAAAGGAAGAAAACAAGGTTAGAGAAAAAAAGAGTAAAAGAAAACGAACAGAGGCTCCAAGAAATATGGGACTATGTGAAAAAACCCAAATCTACATTTGATTGGTGTACCTGAAAGTGATGGGGAGAGTGGAACCAAGTTGGAAAACATTCTTCAGGATATTATCCAGGAGAACTTCCCCAACATAGCAAGGCAGGCCAACATTCAAAGTCAGGAAATACAGAGAACACCACAAAGATACTCCTCGAGAAGAGCAACCCCAAGACACATAATTATCAGATTCACCAAGGTTGAAATGAAGCAAGAAGTTTTAAGGGCAACCAGAGAGAAAGGTTGAGTTACCCACAAAGGGAAGCCCATCAGATTAACAGCAGATGTCTCAACAGATACCCTACAAGCCAGAAGAGAGTGGGGGCCAATATTCAACCCAGAATTTCACATCCAGCCAAACTTAGTTTCATAAATGAAGGAGAAATAAAATCCTTTACAGACAAGCAAATGCTGAGAGATTTTGTCACCACCTGGCCTGCCTTACAAGAGCTCCTGAAGGAAGCACTAAACATGGAAAGAAACAACTGTTACCAGCCACTGCAAAAAGAGGCCAAATTATAAAGACCATTGATGCTAGGAAGGAACTGTATCAATTAACTGGCAAAATAACCAGCAAACATCATAATGACAGGATCAAATTCACACATAACAATATTAACCTTAAATATAAATGGGCTAAATGCCCCAATTAAAAGACACAGACTGTCAAATTGGATACAGAGTCAAGACCCATCAGTGTGCTGTATTCAGGAGACCCATCTCAGGTTCAAAGACATGCATAGGTTCAAAATAAAGGGATGGAGGAAGATATACTGAGTAAATGGAAAGCGAAAAAAAAAAAAATAGCAGGGATTGCAATCCTAGTCTCTGATAAAACAGACTTTAAACCAACAAAGATCAAAAGAGAAAAAGAAGGCCATTACATAATAGTAAAGGGATCAATTCAACAAGAAGAGCTAACTATCCTAAATATATATGCACCCAATACAGGAGCACCCAGATTCATAAAGCAATTCCTTAGAAAACTACAAAGAGACTTAGATTCCCATGCAATAATAACAGGAGACTTTAACACCCCACTGTCAATATTAGACAGATCAGTGAGACAGAAGGTTAACAAGGATATCCAGGATCTGAACTCAGTTCTGCAACAAGCAGACCTAATAAACATCACAGAACTCTCCACCCCAAATCAATAGAATATACATTCTTCTTAGCACCACATCACACTTATCCTCAAACTGACCACATAATTGGAAGTAAAGCACTCCTCAGCAAATGCAAAAGAACAGAAATCACAACAAACTGTCTATCAGACCCCAGTGCAATCAAATTAGAACTCAGGATTAAGAAACTCACTCAAAACTGCACAACTACATGTAAACTGAACAACTTGCTCCTGAATGACTAATGGGTAAACAACGAAATGAAGGCAGAAATAAAGATATTCTTTGAAACCAATGAGAACAAAGACACACGTACCAGAATCTCTGGGACACATTTAAAGCAGTGTGTAGAGGAAAATTTATAGCACTGAATGCCCACAAGAGAAAGCGGGAAAGATCTAAAATCAACACCTTAACATTACAATTAAAAGAACTAGAGAAGCAAGAGCAAACACATTCAAAAGCTAGCAGGAGGCAAGAAATAACTAAGATCAGAGCAGAACTGAAGGAGATAGAGACACAAAAACCCTTTAAAAAATCAGGGAATCTAGGAGCTGGTTTTCTGAAAAGATCAACAAAATTGATAGACTGCTAGCAATCTTAATAAAGAAGAAAAGAGAGAAGAATCAAATTGACACAATAAAAAATGATAAAGGGGATATCACCATCGATCCCACAAAAATACAAACTACCATCAGAGAATACTATAAACACCTCTACGCAAATAAACGAGAAAATCTAGAAGAAATGGATACATTCTGGGACACATCACCCTCCCAAGCCTAAACCAGGAAGAAGTGGAATCTCTGAATAGACCAATAATGGCTCTGAAATTGAGACAACAATTAATAGCCTACCAACCAAAAGAAGTCCAGGACCAGATGGATGCACAGCCAAATTCTACCAGAGGTACAAGGAGGAGCTGGTACCATTCCTTCTGAAACTATTCCAATCAATAGAAAAAGAGGGAATCCTCCCTAACTCATTTTATGAGGCCAACATCATCCTGATACCAAAGGCTGGCAGAGACACAACAAAAAAAAGAAAATTTTAGATCAATATCCCTGATGAACATCGATGTGAAAATCCTCAATAAAATACTAGCAAACTGAATCCAGCAGCACATCAAAAAGTTTATCCACCACAATCAAGTTGGCTTCATCCCTGGGATGCAAGGCTGGTTCAACATACACAAATCAATAAACATAATCCATCACATAAACAGAACCAATGACAAAAACCACACGATTATCTCAATACATGCAGAAAAGACCTTTGACAAAATTCAACAGCCCTTCATGCTAAAAACTCTCAATAAACTGGGTATTGATGGAACGTGTCTTAAAATAATAAGAGCTATTTATGACAAACCTACAGCCAATATCATACTGAACTGGCAAAAACTGGAAACCTTCCCTTTGAAAACTGGTGCAAAACAAGGATGCCCTCTCTCGCTGCTCCTATTCAACGTAGTGTTGGAAGTTCTGGCCAGGGCAATCAGGCAAGAGAAAGAAATAAAGGGTATTCAATTAGAAAATGAGGAAGTCAAGTTGTCCCTGTTTGCAGATGACGTGATTGTATATTTAGAAAACCCCATCATCTCAGTCCCAAATCTCCTTAAGCTGATATGCAATTTCAGCAAAGTCTCGGGATACAAAATCAATGTGCAAAAATCACAAGAATTCCTATACGCCATTAACAGACAAACAGAGAGCCAACTCATGACTGAACTCCCATTTACAATTGCTTCAAAGAGAATAAAATACCTAGGAATCCAACTTACAAGGGATATGAAGGATCTCTTCAAGGAGAACTACAAACCACTGCTCAAGGAAATAAAGAGGGCACAAACAAATGGAAGAATATTCCATGCTTATGGATAGGAAGAATCAATATCGTGAAAATAGCCATACTGCCCAAAATAATTTATAGATCCAATCCCATCCCCATCAAGCTACCAATGACTTTCTTCACATAATTGGAAAAAACTACTTTAAAGTTCATATGGAACCAAAAAAGAGCCTGCATTGCCAAGACAATCCTAAGCAAGAACAACAAAGCTGGATGCATTATGCTACCTGACTTCAAACTATACTACAGGGCTACAGTAACCAAAACAGCATGGTACTGGTACCAAAACAGAGATATAGACCAATGAAACAGAACAGAGGCCTCGGAAATAACACCACACATCTACAACCATGTGATCTTTGACAAACCTGATAAAAACAAGAAATGGGGAAAGGATTTCCTATTTAATAAATGGTGTTGGGAAAACTGGCTAGCCATATGTAGAAAGCTGAAACTGGATCCCTTCCTTACACCTTATACAAAAATTAAGATGGATTAAAGACTTAAATGTTAGACCTAAAACCATAAAATCCCTAGAAGAAAACCTAGGTAATACCATTCAGGACATAGGCATGGTCAAGGACTTCATGACTAAAACACTGAAAGCAATGGCAACAAAAGCCAAGATTGACAAATGGGATCTAATTAAACTGAAGAGTTTCTGCATGGCAAAAGAAACTACCATCAGAGTGAACAGGCAACCTACAGAATGAAAGAAAATTTTTGCAATCTACCCATCTGACAAAGGACTAATATCCAGAATCTACAAAGTACTCAAACAAATTTACAAGAAAAAAGCAAACAACCCCATCAAAAAGTGGGCAAAAGATATGAACAGACACCTCTCCAAAGAAGACATCTATGTAGCCAACAGACACATGAAAAAATGCTCATCATGACTAGCCATCAGAGAAATGCAAATCAAAACCACAATGAGATACTATCTCACACCAGTTAGAATGGCAATCATTAAAAAGTCAGGAAACAACAGATGCTGGAGAAGATATGGAGAAATAGGAATGCTTTTACACTGTTGATGGGAGTGTAAATTAGTTCAAGCATTGTGGAAGACAGTGTAGTGATTCCTCTAGGATCTAGGACTAGAATTACCATTTGACATAGCCATGCCATTACTGGGTATATACCCAAAGGATTATAAATCATGTTACTATAAAGACACATGCATGTGTAAGTTTATTGCAGCACTATTCACAACAGCAAAGATATGGAACCAACCCAAGTGTCCATCAATGATAGACTGGATTAAGAAAATGTGGCACGTATACACCATGGAATTCCATGCAGTCATAAAAAAGGATGAGTTCATGTCCTTGCAGGGACATGGATGAAGCTGGAAACCATCATTCTGAGCAAACTGTCACAAGAACAGAAAACCAAACACCACATGTTCTCACTCATAGGTGGGAACTGAACAATGAGATCACTTGAATACAGGGCAAGGAACATCACACACCGGGGTCTGTTGGGGGATGGGGGGTTGGGGGAGGGATAGCATTAGGAGAAATACCTAAATGCAAGTGATGAGCTGATGGGTGCAGCACATCAACATGCCACATGTGTACCTATGTATCAGACCTGCACATTGTGTACATGTACCCTAGAACTTAAAGCGTAATAATAAAACTCTTCAAAAATAAATAAATAAGAAGTAAGAAAGTATAATGACAATGTATTGTAAAATAGAGAATATTGATGAAGAAATAGAAATGTTTAAACGGAGCAAAATGGAAATTCTGTAGTTAAAAATTTCAATAGGTGAAATTTAAAAATTCACTAAGAAACTAAACAGTATCATTGAACTTGAAGATAGATCAATAGAAATTATGCAATCTGAAGAAAGTACAGAGAAAAACAAAGAAATATAAACAGAGATCAGAGAAATGTGGCAAACTATTAGGAACACCAAGAAGTGTATAGGATTATCAGAGGAAAGAAGAAAAAGTGTTAGAAAAAATATTTGAAGAAATAATGACTGAAAATTTCTTCAGATTTTTGAAAGATATTAATCTACACAACCAAGAAGCTCAACAAGTTGCAAGTACACTAATTGCAAAGAGACAGACACAAACCCATCATAGTATAAATATTGGAAGCCAAAGACCAAAATATAACCTTGAAAGCAGCAAGAGAAAAATGATGTATTTACAAAGGATCCAAGGAGGCTGGATGACATAATTAAATAGCTTAAAGAAAACACACACACACACACACACACACACCCTGTCAACTGAGAATTTTATATTCAGTAAAACTATATGTTAAAAATAAAGATGAAATGAAAGTACTCATAATCCTTATTTATCACACCATTGTAAAGAAATAAAGACAGTTCCTTATCTTACTATATAGGGGTATAGAAAAAACCAAGATAATTCATTGGTAGCTGAATCACCATACAAGAAATGCTAAAGGAATGTCTTCCAAATGAAAGCAAGTGACCCTGGGGCAGTAATTCCATTCCACAAGAAAAAACAAAGAGCACTGGTAAAAGTAATTCTATACTTATAAAAGGGTAAATCCATATTTTTCACCTTTTCTCTTTTAACTAATATTAGAAAATCATGTAAAACAGTATGTATATAATGCTATGTTGGTCTATAACATATAGTTACGTAATATAATTGCCAACAACAGGGTAGAGGAGGTAGGTGGGGAAACACCTGTGCTGAAGCAAGTAAATGATACCAGATGGTAACTCAAATTCACAGGGAAAAATAAAGAGAATCAGAAATTGTAAATAAAAAGTTAACAAATTGTTTAAAATGAAGTGAATCAGAAATTGTAAATAAAAATTTAACATAACAAACTTTCATTCTTGTCTCAACTTCTTTAAAAGATAACATATAATATAATAATTACAATAGTGTATTGTTGGGTTTGTAACATTTATGTATGTAATACATATAACAAAATAGCACAAAAAGGGAAAGAGCAAATCAAACTATATTTACATATTTCTTGTATTTTTATATCTCATTGTAATTAAGTTAGTATAGGTCTGAAGTAATTTCTCCTATGTTAATAAGTATGTGATAAACCCTAGATAAGTGATCAAGGAAATATCTAAACAAAATAGTAAAAAAAAAAAATTGAAGAAATTGTTACACTAGAAAACATTCACTTAATATAAAAGAAAGCAGTAAAGAAGTAGAGGGTTCAAAGAACCATGAGACATACTGAAACACAAATTGAAATGGCAGACCGTATAAATAATTACATTAAATGTGAGTGGATTAAACAATTGGATTATGATGCAGATATTATCAGACAGGAGGGGAAAAAAAAGACCAAGATCAAATTGTATGCTGTCTGCAGGAGACACACACTAAATTCAGTGAAACAAATATATCATAAGTAGAGGGAGGGAGAGAAATATATTATGCAAACAACAACATAAGAAAGCTGGAGTTACTATACTAATATCAGACAAAATATTTTTTCAACAATGTTACTAGAGAAAAGAGAGACATCTTACAATGAATGATAAAAGGCACAATTAGGGAGTTATAATAATTATTAACATACACGTACCTAAAAACAGCTCCAGGACACGTGAAGGAAAAAAGTGGCAGAATCAGGGGGCAGAAATAGACATTTCAACTGTAATAGTTAGAAATATCCATACTCCACTTTCGGTAATAGTACAACTATACAGAAGATGAACAATGATATAGAAGACTTAAACAATATGATAAACCAACTAGTCCTAACAGCATCTGTAGAATACTACACCCAACAACAACAATAGAATGCATATTCTTCTAAAGCATACAAGGAATATCCTTCAGGTTAAACTATAGTCTAGACTATAAAACAAGCCTCAATAAATATAAAAGGATTTAAATTATACACAGTATGTTCTCCAACCACATGAAATGAAATTAAAAATCAATATTAGAAAAACATTCTAGAAATTCATAGGTACAGAGAAATTAAGCAACACACTTCTAAGTAACCAATATGTTAAATAAGAAAATACAAGGGAAATTATAAAGTATATTAAAATGAATGAAATTAAAGGCATACCATAATAAAACGTAAGGAGTACAGCTAAAGAAACACTAAGAAGAAAATTTATAGTTGTAAATATGCACATTACAAGGGGAGAAAAATCCTAACCGATAATCTATCTATCTTAAAGATACTGAAAAAAAGATGAGCAAACTCAACCTAAAGCAAGCAGAATAGAATATTAATTATATTCTCAGACCTGAAAAGTAGAAAAATAATAGAGAATATAAATGAAGAAAGCAATTTTTTAAAAAATCAGCAGAAATGTGAAATATTTAGCTGGACTAGCCAAGATAAAAAAAAGAGAGGAATTAAATCACTAAATACAGGTGCAAAAGAGGGAACGTTACTATCAACTTACAAAAATAAAAAAAGATTATAAGGGAATATGATAAACAATTGTATGCCAATTAATTATGTAAATTGAATTAAACAGAAAAGTCCTGGAAAGGAAACTGGCTCATGAAGAAACATAAAGTCTGAATAGTCCATAACAAGTAAAGATACTTAATTAGAAATGTATAAATGGCCCACAAAGAAAGGCCCAGATGCAGATAGCTTCACTAGTGAATTCGAACAAATATTAACAAAGAATTTAAAATCAGTTATTTAGAAACTCTTCCAAAAAATTTGAAGTAGAGGGAACACTTTTGACCTTATTCTATGCGGTCAATGTTATCCTGATAACAAAGGACAGAAAAACAAATCACAGAAAATCTACAGCTATTATATTTTATGATTTAGATTACAAAAATTCTTAGCAAAGTACAAGCAAACTATATCCAACAACATATAAAAAAGAAGTATACAACATGACCAAGTGGGATTTACTCACGAGTGAAAGGTTGACTTAACATCTGAAAAGCAATTAATGTAATATACCTGTCAATAGAATAGAAGACAAAAAACCCATGATGATCTCAATAGCTGCAGAAAAAGCATTAGACAAAACCCAATATCCTTTATAATAAAAGCATTCAACAAAGATTAGAAGGGATGTCCTCTATCCAATAGTGGACATCTATGAAAAACTCATTATTACTAACATCATACTTAAAGTTCGTGTTCTGCTACAGCAAGAAGGTGGTTATCTGCAAGCCTGGATGAGAATCTCACATGGTGAAGCAGAGAGGTCTAACTCTGCTTTTGTTAGATCAGGGTCCCTTCCTGATGACCTCATTTAATTTTAGTTACTTCCTTACTCCAAATACAGCTACACTAGGAGTTAGGGCTTCAACCTATTTTTTTAAAGGGGCACACAGATATTCAGTCCATAACAAAAGGTGTTCAAATTGTGAAGAAATAAGTGAAACTACACCTATTCACAGATGACATAATCTCACATCTAAAGAATCCACTAAGAAACTTTTAGGATTAGTACATGAGCTCAGCAAGGCAATAGGAAACTAGATCAATATACAAAAATAAATTCAGTTTCTATATATTTGTAATAAACAATCCAAAAATAAAATTAAGAAAAAAATCCATGTATAACAGTGTCAAAAAGAATAAAATACTTAGGAATAAACTGAACAAAAAGAAGTGCAAAACTTACATTCTGAAAACCATAAAACATTGCAGAAACTAAGTAAATAAAGGGAAAGACATCTCATGTTCATAGATCAGAAAACAATATTGTTAAGATGGCAATACTTTACAAATTGTTTCCAGATTCAGTGCAATCCCTATCAAAACCTCAGCTGCTTTCTCTTCAGAAATGGACACACTGATTCTAAAATTCATATAAAGATGAAAGAGACCCTGATCGCCAAAATAATCTTGAAAAAGACCAATGTTGTAGGACTCACACTTCCTGGTTTTACAACTTACTACAAAATCATAGTAATCGGTATTCCATGATATTTGCATAAGGATAGATACATAGATCAATGGAATAAAATTGAGAGTCCAGAAATAAATCTTCACATTCACAGTTAATTGATACTTCTAAGGGATATGAAACCATTCCACTGGTGGGGGTGTTGGGGGACAGGGAAATAGTGTTTTAAACAAATGGTGCTGAGATAGCTGGATATCCACATGCAAAAAGATGAATCTGGATCCCTGTTTTACATCACATACAAAAATTTATTGAAAGTGAATCAAAGACCTAAATGTAAAAACTAAAACTTTGAAACACTCAAAAACTATAGGGTTAAATCTTCTCAGCTTGAATTAGGCAATGGTTTCTTAGTTATGACACCAATAGCACAAGCAGCAAAAGAAAAAACAGATAAATGGACTTCAATCAAAACTGTGATTTAAAGGACACTGTCAAGAAAGAAAAAACACAACCCACAAAATGGGGGGAAATACTTAAAATCCTATATGTGATACAGGATATGTATAGGACATGTTTGGTATATGAATTATATTTTAATAAAGCTGTTACCAAAAATAAATAAATAAATAAATAGAAAAAATTTATCTGGATAGCTTTACCTCCTTATTGCTGGTTTCTGATACGAGTTTCAGGAGTTGCCTGTCTTCTTGAGTTTATTCTGATTTTTTTTCCATCCTAAAAGATTACTTCACATAAGTTTAAAAAATTGACAGAAAGTGGATTATGTTTATTTATTTATTTTAAGATCTTGTTACTAAATCTATCTTCCAATAAAAGCAGCCAGGGCTTCATGAAGAAATGACTGATTACCCAGTTGAGGTCAGCAAAGTACAATAAAACTTAAAGCATCTTGTGGTACCAGAAAGTTAAAAAGTGCTAAAACACTGATGGAAGCATGTTTGAAATACACACATACTCATCCAGGAGTTCTCAATAGGCGTATCTAGAGTAATTAAGGCAACTAAATAATGATAGTATTTTGTGATAATTCACTGAATAAAACAAATATCCATGAGTCTATATAGATATGAAGAAATGATTGATTAATTGACTGATTGATTAAATAAATGAGTGGAGAAGAAGGCACAGGTTTTCCTTAAAGAATACTTCAATTATTAAGCTAATGCATTTCAATTAATAAATTAATAGATAAAAATGAATGATGCAACAGAAAATCGCCATTTGACAAACACTCTGCAATAATTCTGGCAGAGATAAATAATAGATGTTAAAATTATTGGGAGAAATTATGATGCTAATCAGAATATTTGCATCATCTCAGTGTATTTCCTCCTCAAGATATTCATTAATTATAAAGAGAAAAAGTTAATTTTATAGTAGAGAAACCATCTGAACCAAATGATGATAGTTAACATCATCGGTAATGAGGCACATTGAATTTATGACATCACTTCTGTGGTACTGTTGCCAAAATTCATAACTTGAATTTGATCATGAGGAAACATTAAGTAAACTCTAATTAAGAAATATTCTACAAAGCAACTTGCAAATACTCTTCCACAGTATCAGTCATAAAAGACAAAGGACTGTGGAACTGTTTCAGAATGGAAGAAACTAAGGAGACATGGCAACTAAATGCAATGTGTGAACTTGGATTAGATCCTGAGCATGATAAAAGCCATTTGTGGGGCAATTGGTAAAATTGAGGTTAAGTCTACAGATTAGTTAATGATATTGTACGAAGGTTTTGTTTTTGGTCTTTGTACTATGTTAACATTTGACAAGATGTTAACAGTTAAGGAAATTTGGATAGGAGTTATACCAGAACCCTGCACAAATATTTAATTTTTTTAAAATTTGAAGTTCTTATAAAATAAAAAGCTAAAACGTTTTTAAAAATTTAAAAATCTATTGTACCTGTTGTTTGATAGTTTTTATTTCTAATATTACTGTAAGTAGCCTTTCTCTTTCATTTAATCAATCTTATTTTGATTTCTTTATTTATTTACTTACTTTGAAACTGGGTCTCTCTTTGTTGCCCAGACTGGAATGCAGTGGCTTGATCATAGCGCACTGCCGCCTAGAATTCCTGGACTCACAGGATGCTCCTGCCTCAGTCTCCCAAGTAGCTGGGATTACAGGCACATGCCCAGATAATTTTTAATTTTTTTTGTAGAGGTAGGGTCTTGCCATTTTGCCCAGGCTGGTCTTGACCTCCCAGGCTCAAGTGATCCTCCCACAGTATTAGGATTACAGGTGTGAGCCACTGTGCCTGGCAGAGTATTTTTTTTTTTTTTTTGATTTAAGCATTCCCCCAACAGGTTCAGCTTTTATTCTTGTTATTGTTTCTATTACTTTTGACTGTTATCCTTTCATTAATTAGAGTTCTTATTACTTATTAACTTTATTATTTATTTACTTTACCTTTATTGTTTTACTATTATGAATATATTTCCTTTGGATTTACTTTTAGTTCCTTTTGTAGCTTTGCTTAGTAAATTAATTACTGTATTAATTTTTTAGGGCTGCCATAATAAAGAACCACAAACTGGGTTGCTTAGAAAAACGGAAATGCATTCTCTCCTGGTTCTGGAGGCTAGAAGTCCAAAATCAAGGAATTGGCAGGGCCACACTCCGTCTGAAACCTCTAGAGAAGGATCCTTCCTTGCTTCTTCCAGCTTCTAGTAGACCTAGGTGTTCCCTGGCTTTTGGCAGTATAACTATAATTTCTAGTTTTATTTTCACACGGCCTTCCTCTTATGCTTCTGTCTGTGTCTCTTATTTTCTTATAAGGACAGAAGTCATATTGGATTTAGGGCCCACCCTACTCCAGTTTGACCTCATCTTAATTTGATTACATCAGCAAAGGCTCTAATTCCAAATAAGGTCACATTCACAAATACCAGGAATTAGGACTTGAACATATCTTCTTGGGAGATGGGATTCAATTACTTGCTTTTGTTTTTCTTAATTTTTAATACATGTATTTAAAGGCTATACTTTTGTTTCTAAGTATTTAGCTGCACCCCTAATGTTCAAATAAATTTTTACAAATATATAATATAAAGAGAAAAGTACACAAGTATAATGCTCTATGAATTTTCAGTAATTGAACATAACTGTGTAGCAAGTACCCTGATTGCAACCCCCCTTTCAACACCCTTCCAGTGACTACCCACCCAAGAATAATTACTGTATTCACTTCTAAAAATATTAATTTGTTTGGCCCATTTTTTTAACTTTAGATAAATGGGATCATAGATCATGTATATTTTTCTATCTGGCTTCTTTTGTTAAACATTTTGAGAGACTCATTTGTATTGTTGCATGGTGTTGTAAATTATTCATTCTTATTGCAGTCTAGGATTCTATTGTTAATCCATTCTCCTGTTGACAGACATTTGGTTAGTTTCCAGTTTGGGTATAATAGTTGCCATGAATATTCTTGTACATGTCTTTTAATGATCATATGCATGCATTTCTGTTGCATATGACTTGGGAGAATGACTTGGTCACAGACTATGCAAATGTTCATCTTTAGTCAACACTGTCATAGAGTTTTCCAAAATCATTGCATCATTTAACTTTCCCACTAGCAATTTATAAAAGTTCAAGTCAATTCTTGCCAACACTTGGTACTTTCTTTTTTCTTTTAGGCATTCTGGATGTGTGATGATATCTAGTTGCGGTTTTAATTTGCATTTCTCTGAAGACTAATGAAGTAGAACTCCCGCTTTCATAAGTTTATTGAATATTTAGATATTTATTCTATTTTGTGAAATGCCTAGTCAAATGTTTTGCTTCTTTTTCTATTGTTTTGCTTGTCTTTTTCTTTTGAATTTGTAGAACTATTTATATGTTTTTCATAAGTCTATTGCTGGATATATGTATTACATCCCATAAGTGTTTTTTATATATAATGCTAATGGCTTTTGTTTTAAATATTCTATAATTACAAATGCAATTTCTTTAATCCATGGCTTACCTAGGGTGTGCATTTTAGTTGCATGTATGTATGTTTAATATATATTTGTGTGTGTTTAACATATATTTAATATGTATATATGTATAAATATGTCACTATGTATACAAATATACAGTTATATGCATACAAAACATATATAATATACAAATATAAATTTATGTGCATATAAAAATATATATAAATGTATAGTTATTTGCATATAAAAATATATCTACATATATAGTTATTTAAAGATAGGGAAAGAAATAAAGTTAGGTATCTAAGTATTGTATTATAATTTAAGAGTAATCATCAAAAGGCCTGCTATGCAAACTCTAAGTCATAGCATCCAAACCAGCAGAGGAAACCAAAATGAATAAACATAAGTACGTAAATACATATTTTATATATATACATAAATATATTTTTTAAAGTTAAATATTCCAAATGTACTTAAAAATGCATATTCCTACTTGTTGGGTAAAATTTCTTTCTGTCTCCAGATAAATAGAAAGATAGGTATGTCTATGAATTTATAAATCAAAGTGGCCTTCTACAGAGAGTGACTTCGAGTAGGAACTATGTCAGTAATAATAAGGCTTATTGATTGTGTTACTCATATCTTTCATATTTTTGTTTTTGTTTTGTTTTTGGCTATTTTGTTGATTAGTTTCTAAAGGAAGTTTGTTAATATTTCACACCCTATAACATTAAGCTATGTTTTGTTTTATATTTTTAAGATGCATATATTAGATGCATATGATTTTCATATCTTCTTGGTGGTTATTTCTCTTTCATTATGCAATGCCCCATTTTATTATTAGTAGTATCTCTTGCTTTAAATGCTATTGTATTGTGATAATAATATCACTATCCCAGTTTTAATGTTGTATATAACTGTTTTTCTTTTATCATCTCTTTATTCTCAACTTTTCTGTATTGTTTTCCTTTACTTCTGTCTCTCTAAGCAGAAAACAGCTGGATTTTGTTTGTTCCAGTTTCTTATGCTCTTTCTTAGACTTTTCTTTTTTTTATTTCTCATGACTCCTGTCGATTGACAGAATTCTGTTTATTCATTTTGGTTTTCTCTGCTGTTTTGGATGCTATGACTTACTGTTTGCATGTCAGGCCTTTCAGTGATTACCCTTAAATTTATAATACAATACTTACATGCCTAACTTTCTCTCTTTCCTTCTGTCTCTCTCTTTCTGTCTTATCTTAGCTTCTGTTTAATCAAATAATTCAATGATGTGGTTTCAAAACTTAATAGATTTACGAGGTGCATAATGAAAAGTAACACTTCTCGTGACCTGGTCTTTTAAATATTTTAAATTAATTGTTTTGGACATTCTGTAGGCCCTTTTAATAATCCATAGTTATTATCACTCTAAAAGAAGCAACAGTGCCCTTTCAATGTGTGCAAAGAGGAATTTAAAACGTAGTAGGTGTGACCCTCAAGAATTTTTACTCTCAATACCCAAATATTTGGAGCCCTAAGTCAGTTGAAGGTGAAGTAACAACACTCAGAAACCTAGAATTGAAGTAAACTTGGTAGTACAGTCCAAAGAAAATGTTCCAAAGCTCAAGATGTAGTAAGAAAATACACAAGAGGAAAGGGAATTTCTGAGTTTGACAGCCAGGTAGAGGCCCTATCTTGGTTTCTGAATGTCTTTCAAAGTGAGTTACCCTTAGTGAGACATTGTGCCATACATCATAGCTCTGCCTAAAGTATGAGTGTCTTGATAGCTAGCTCCCTTAGTCCTTGAAACAAAAAGTGATGATGAAGACAAAATGGATTAGGAAAATTTGTGAAAACCCAATGAGAAACAGAAAAGTCAGACATAGTCACTTCATTTAAGAAATGAAGTAGCTTTCTTAAATTAAAGAACTTCCTGAGCTGGCTAGTTAATGAATTTCACATAAAGGGACATAAACTTAGTTTTATTCTCATTCAAACCTCTGCCACATTACATCTAAACTGATTGCATTTTCTTGAAATGGCTGGAAGTGGTAAACTATGGACAGTCAATAATTTCTGAGCATTTTCATCTTTCCAGTACACATCAAATGAGTTTATGTCTTCATTCTTGATTACTCCAGCAATATATATTATATGATCCCATGTGAAAAGACATTTAATTAATATTGCCTCTTAAAGCTTTGTGAGGAAACATTTCCTTGATTTGTCATATAAATTTATAGGTTCCATCATGGATATCACTCATGCAATAAGTGCCTCGGGAAATGGTGCTAAGCAAAGCCACTTAGCAATCTGGTAGCAAACAGGAAGCAAGGCAACAGCTTTATTTTCGATGTAAGGCCCTGGGTGGAATGCAGAGAATAGATGTAGATCATCCTAAGTGTTACCAGATTTATGAAGGGTCCTCTTAACCAGTGGAATGAAGGAGGGTAGGCAGCATTGAGACTGGATTCTTCTAGTGCACCGAGGGAGAAAAAAAATCTCTTAAGATTTTAGTTACCTATCCTTTTAAGTTTTAAAAAATATGTTTTAAGTTTTTTTTTTTTTCTCATGGTGGAAAATTTGACAATTGGAGAATAGTTTAAAATGCAGAAAAAATCTAACACCCTGAGACAATCACTATTGTGTTATGTAAATTCCCTCTAGTCTTTTTTTTTCTTTTACTTTTAACATGGTTGATAATCGTGTATATTGTCCCTTTATATTTGAAGGGGTTTATTCCAGGACTTCTGCAGATATAAAACACCAGGGATGCTCAACTCCCTTATAAAACATGGTGTAGTACAGTTGGCTCTCTATATCCAAGGGTTCCACATTTGTTGGTTGAAACTACAAATACGGAACCACAGAGAAAGAGGGTCAACTGTATATAAAGTTTTTACAGGATCTTCAATTTCACTTCACAGTATCATAACCTCCTCAAATATCACTTTTAATTTAAATATTATTTAAATATACCTTAAGTTAATTATTCATTTTCTTCACAGCATCCATTTCTGTAGGAAAGAGATAATGATGGTTTTGTAAATGCTCATCAAATAATTGTTAGCTGACCAATTTTTTCTGCATCTCCATCTCTAAGATAGGATGATGAAGCATAACCTCCCTTTTTCTTTCTAATGTGGAGCTGATACACATCTAAATATTTTTTTTTAAAGTCATTGGCATTTTGTCATGGTGTAGAGCTTTTCATAAGACAGATTTGGGATTCAGAAGGTGAGACTGGAGGTTAATAGTAGATTGAGCTTCATACATTTTAATTACTGACAAACCCAAATTAGATTCTCAGATAAAATAACATCAGATTTTAACCAGGGCCAGGAGGTCAGAGGTGCCAGGGCCCTGCCAACTATACCAGCCGTCAATGCTGTAATTGATTAAAGCATGGCAAGGTAACATTTTTCTAAGAGTGTCACAGAGTTTCTTCTCGTTAGGTGCTACATTTACTTGCTGCTGTAAAACATGGTGAAATAATTGAATTACTGGTGATCACAGGGAAAATAACTTCTTCCAGGGAGATAATGCCCCAGTATTTCAAAGGGAAAATATTCAAGATGCTTCTTTCATAGTCTGAAAATTCTGTCTTATTGCTATCTTTTGTTCACTCTCTAACTCATCTCCGCTTTCCTAACAGGCAGAAAGGAGTCAGATTTCTCTGGGGTGTGAACTGAGAAATATTTGAATGTCTGGGTAGAGCAGAAGCTGGTATATTTCCCTGGAGGTCTTTAGAGATGGAATATCTATACAGATATTTGTATGGAATATTAGAGTGAGGTCATGAATTTATAGGTTTTCCAACATTATAGTGAGTGCTGTAGAGATAAAGAAGAAACTCTAAATCAGAGACTGTTGGTTTTAGGGCCCTATTTCCTGGTTATGTCAGTGATTTAACTCTACCAGGCTTCAATTCCTTCATCTCTAAAAATAAGGAAGTTGAATTATGAATTGAAGAGCCCCTTCTTGCTTCAGTTTGCTTTGAGAAGATATTCTATCTCCTCAAGTTGCCTACAGAGCCAGCGAAAGATCTCATACGTGACATCCAAGAAATGGGATCACAGAACATGCACAATTGCCTACAGATACAGAGGAATCAGAAATCAAAAAGTTTGAAAGTTGGTGGACAGTGAAGGGTTGGTGGTCAGTGACTGGTAGGAGTGACTGAAAATTAATTGATTTGCTTGTTGCCTACTTCCCACCGCACCCCCAGAATGAGAGATTCATGAGAGATTGTCTGTCTTTTTCCCAGCTATATCCTCAGTGCCTAGAATTGTTCCTGGAACACAAAAGTGTTGTAATTATTTGTGTAAGAAATGCACTAATTGGAGAGATCAATAATAAATAAATAGGTTTGCTCAGTAGTAGAAATTTGCAGTGTGAGATCCAGGTCCATTGTTCATCCACTTGCTATATACCATGAGGCAAAGCATTCTTGGCAAAGTACCCTCACCTTTCTAAATTGCTTTCATGCTCAGGGACTGGGATGGGATTGAGTCTACAGAATGGGCCATTATTAACTAGTGCCATTTTCTTTATTGATTGGATGGCCACTGGATTGACTTTCAAAGATGCCATGCAGATACTAAAAAGACTGGGAAGACTAGGTTGTTTCTACTTTACATTTTGAGAGTGTTCACCTAAATAAGTACTAAATCTTATTATTCACACATCTGTCTGTGTACCGTTAAAAAAACACACACACACACACACACTTATTTTAAGTTCAGGGGTACATATGGAGGTTTGCTGTATAGGTAAACTTGTGTCATGGGGGTTTGTTGTACGATTAGTTCATCACCCAGGTATTAAGCCTAGTACCCATTAGTTATTTTTGCTGATCCTCTCCCTCATCCCATCCTCCACTCTCTGATAGAAGCCAGTGTATGTTTTTCCTCTCTATGTGTCCACATGTTCTCATCATTTAGCTCCCTTTTATAAGTGAGAACATGTGCATTTGGTTTTATGTTCCTGCTGTTAGTTTGCTAAGGATGATAGCCTCCATCTCTATCCATGTCCCTAAACAGGACATGATCTCATTCTTTTTATGGTTGCCTAGTATTCCTTGGTGCATATATATCATATTTTCTTTATCCAGTCTACTGTTGATGGGCATTTCGTTTGATTCCATGTCTTTGCCTTTGTGAATAGTAGTGCAATGAACATACGTGTGCATGGGTCTTTATAATAGAATGATTCCTTTGGGTATATACCCAGTAATGGGATTGCTGGGCCAAATGGAATTTTTATCTTTAGGTTTTTGAGGAATCGCCACACTGTCTTCCACAATGGTTGAACTAATTTGCACTCCCACCAACAGTGTATAAGCATTAATTTTTCTCTACAACCTCAACAGCATATTTTGGCTTTTTATTAATAGCTATTCTGACTCATGTAAGATGGTATCTTCTTGTGGTTTTGATTTGCATTTCTCTAACGATCAGTGATATTGAGCTTTTTTTTTCCATATGATTGTTGGTTGCATGTATGTCTTCTTTACAAAAATGTCTGTTCATATGCTTTGCCCACTTTGTAATGGGGTTGTTTGTTTTTTTCTTATACATTTGTTTAAGTTTCTTATAGATGCTGGATATTAGACCATCACAAATTAGATGTATAGTTTGCAAAAATTATCTCCCATTCTGTAGGTTGTCTGTTTACTCTGTTGATAGTTTCTTTTGCTGTGCAAAAGCTCTTTAATTAGAATTCGTTTGTCAGATTTTGCTTCTGTTTCAATTGCTTCTGGTGTCCTCATCATGAAATCTTTGCTCATGCTATGTCCTGAATGGTATCACCTAAGTTGTCTTCCAGGGTTTTTATAGTTTTGGGCTTTACTTTTAAGTCTTTAATCCATCTTAAGTTAATTTTTATATGATGTAAGGAAGGAGTCCAGTTTCCATTTTCTGGTTATGGCTAGCCATTTATCCCAGCACCATTTATTCAATAGTGAATCCTTTCCCCATTTATGCACCTTTTTTTTTTTTTTACTAACTTTATTTATTTTTTACTAACTTTTTTACTAACTTTATTTTTTAGAACAGTTTTAGATATGCAGAAAAATTGAAAAGACAGTACAGAGAGTTTCCAAATAGCCAAACCAATTTTCTTTATTTTATTTTATATTATTTTATTTTATTTTATGTTTGAGACAGAGTCTTGCTCTGTCACCAGGTTGGAGTGCAGTGGAGCCACCTCAGCTCATCTCTGCCTCCAGGGTTCAAGCTAGTCTCCTGCCTTAGCCTCCCAAGTAACTGGGACTACAGGAACACGCTACCACACCCAGCTAATTTTTTTTTTTGTATGTTTAGTAGAGAGGGGGTTTCACCATGTTGGCCAGGATGACCTCCATCTCTTGACCTTGTGATCTGCCCACCTTGGCCTCCCAAAGTGCTGGGATTACAGTCATGAGTCACTGCACTTGGCCCATTTTCCTTATTATTAACATTTTTTTAGTATGGTGCATTTGTTATAATTAATGAACCAATGTTGACACATTATTATTAATTAAAGTTCATAATTTATTTAGATTTTCTCAGTTTTACTTTATGTCCTTTCTCTATTCCAGCATTTCTATAGAATATCATGTGATATTTAGTTGTCTTTTTCTTTAGGCTGTGATACTTTCTCACATTTTTTGATGCTAGATGACCTGGACAGTTTTGATGAGTATTGTTTGAGCGTTTTGCAGGGTGTACCTCTATTGGAATTTGTCTGATGTTTTTCTCATGATTAGAGTGGGTTTATGAAGGAAGACCACATCTTCACCATATAGTAGCCATGGCACATACTATGAACATGACTTATCATTGTTGATGTTGTCCTTAATCACCAGGCTAAGGTAGTATTGGTCAGATTTCACCACTGTAAAGTTATTCCTTTTGTCCCTTCCTTACTGCACTCTTGGAAGAAAGTTATTATGTATCACCCACAGTTAACAAGTGGGGATTTATGCTCTATCATTTTGAAGGCAGAGTACCTACATAAATTATTTGAAATTCTTCTGAAGAGGAGACTTCTCTTTTCTCCCCCACTTATTTATATGCTCAATCTTTTATTTATATCAGTATAGGCACACGGATATTTATTTTATGCTTTTGTTTATAACCCAATACTAGTTAATTTTGTTGCCCAAATTACTTCAGCATTGGCTTTTGGTACCCCTTTCAGTTGTCTGCTGTGATCCTTTGACAAGCCCTCATCAATCTGGTTTTTTGTTTGTTTGTTTTTGTTTTGTTTTTGCTTTTGTTTTGGCACTTCCTTACTTTTTGCTACTGTAAGATGCTTCCAGGTTCCTTTTGAATGTTTCCTCCTCCAGTTCTAGAAATCAATCATGTTTCCAAACACATGTATCGTTAAAAATCTACTTTTTCTTTTTTGAGAATGTTTTGGTTCTTATTTCCAGTTTTAGCTGTGCTTGAAAACTTTTATTGTTAACTTCTTTGTATGTCAGTCCAGAGGTGCAAGTATTAGAAGAAAGTTTTCAGTTTCTATTACTAAATAAAGAGTTTAGAAACAGACTTGCAATTTCTCTTCTGAGGCTCCTATATCACCGGTGTCAAATGTGGTAGCTTGTTAACAAGAAAGCTACTACTCAGAGAGAGCTTAGAAATGCCAATTAGAGTCAGATCATTTATTTATAAATGTATAAATTCATTTCACGTTTTATCATGGGGCAGAGGATGCCTTGCCCCTTTAACTGTAGAGATTACTGAGCTTCGTGGAACGAATGGCATGGTCTCCAGGTGACATTTCTGACTTGCTCATCAACTTCCCTCCTCCCCAAGGACCCCAACCTCTCCTGAATTCACAGAGGGTGGGCTTTATATTGTTTTTAAGAATAATTTCCCATGGAAGGCAGAATACATGAGTTGTTCTTGGTTAAGTAGTAGATGTGGACATGGAGAGAAGATGGATAACTTTAACCCTGGGCATGTTATCAAGCTCGTTTATGGAATTTTAAGAATATTTATTACTTAAGATTTTTATTTTTAATAAAATTTATATTTATTTATTTATTTTAAAAGAGTGGTAATTTATAACACAAACTGTT
Source organism: Trachypithecus francoisi (assembly GCF_009764315.1). Taxonomy (NCBI): domain Eukaryota; kingdom Metazoa; phylum Chordata; class Mammalia; order Primates; family Cercopithecidae; genus Trachypithecus; species Trachypithecus francoisi. The sequence continues at coordinate 92,426,836 of NW_022681455.1, read as the reverse complement.
TTTTAATCACTCTAGGTCTAGGGCTTCTGAAGAAAGTCTTTCTGTTGGTCATACATAGATACTGAAAGAGCAAAAATCATTTCCCAAGGACCCTCCAGTGTGTCCTGTCTGGCTAGGGAGCAATTTCTTTTGGCCTAAGGGAAAATTATACATTTAAGTCCAGGAAAAAGAGAGTCCACCTCTGGCAGCTGCCTCTTGCTTCTGGAGACGTAGATTATTAGTGTCCTTTTTTCGTGTCTGGAGCTGCATCTCAATGGCATCACTAGAGGAAACACATATGTCCCCCACCCACCACCCCCAAGGCAGCAAGTGAATTATTCAAGGTGAACTTAATTAACAATACCTCTACCCGTCACAGTATCCTAAACAAGACTGCAATTTAAACAGTAAGAGCAGCAGTATTTTAGCTGCGCCTTAAAAATGTGCAAGGTGAACTAGGAGCAGACAACAGGGAACAGGGAAGTTTTATTTTTGGTTTCTATTAAGATATCGGATTGACTTGTCAGTAACTGCCACAAGCATGTTTTTAGTTTCATAGATATCTTGAAAAATCTTTAAATGTGTGTGCATGTATCACTTTCAAGACTGAATCTCCCAGGAAAGAAAGAAAAGTTTGTTTGCTTGTTTGTTTCATTAGAGATAAATTATTTGAAATGCCAGAAGGGGCCAGGTGTGGTGGTTCATGTAATCCCAGCACTTGGGGAGGCAGAGGCAAGAGGAGGATCACTTGAGTCCAAGATTAGAGACCAGCCTGGGCAACACAGTGAGACCCCGCCTTTATGAAAAAGAAAAATTGTTGGGCATGGTGGTGTGTACCTGTAGTTCCAGCTACTCGGGAGGCTGAGGTGGGAGGACCACTTGAGCTTGGGACGTTGAGGGTGCAGTGAGCCATGATCACATCACTGCACTCCGGTTTGGATGACCGAGTGAGACCCTGTCTTAAAAATAAACAAACAATAAATGGAAAGCCATTGATGTGGGTTGATTGTTCACCCTAACTGCAGTATAGTAGTCCACACTTATCTGCAGGGAATATTCATGAGGAACCCTCAGTGCATGCCTGAAACTGCGCTTGCTGAAGAAACCCTATATATACTACGTTTTTCTGATTTGATAACTGAGGCTGCTACTATGTGACTAATAGCTGGGTAGCAAATATATACAGTGTGAATAAGCTGGGCAAAGGGATGCCTTAATTCTTGGGCACCACAGAGCTAGATGGTGTGAAATTTCATTACACTACTCAAAAGGGTACACGATTTAAACTTATGAACCATTTCTTTCTGGGGTTTTCCATTTAATATTTTTGGACTGTTGGTAACTGAAACTGTGGAAAGCAAAACCATGAATTGGGGGTGGGAGGTGGAGAAACTGCTTTTACCTATTTTTCCAAATAAGTTCTTCCATCTGTATCAGTCCTTTGACATAAACTCAAAAATTCCTCTCTAGCTACAAAGTGACGTGCCATTACTATTAAAATTGCTAGCCACAGTTTGATATGTTAAACCTCACTTGTTCAATTCTGTTCTATCCAAGCTGTGAAATAATTACTAGCTATAACTTTGGTTCAAGTGAGTTCAACATTTCCTTTGAATTTCTTCTTTTCATAGGGTTTCCAAATTAGCCATCAATCATGAGAAATGCCTGTTGACACCCGCTTTCTCGACTTTCTACTCTGGAGTTCAAGTTTACAGGTCTTTTTGGGCTTGGGCTTGGTTGGGTGGATCAGAGAAGATGAGAGGTAGAGGTCTCTCAGCATCCCCACTAAGTGACCACACGGGTTGATACAGAATAGGGACTCTAATTGCAGGGCTATTAAACTGGAAGGCCTTCTTTAAACTTGCCCATTTCCAGGTAGAGCTTGAAAGATATCCACATTAAAGTTTACTACGGATGAAATGTACATAATGGTGCAAGGCAAAATGTGTGACAGTCTCTTGGCAGGATTCATCAATCATTGCAGACCTTTTTCAGTGGGGATAAAGGGCTCAGTGTGACTCGAGTAAGGGTTTATATTCCAGGAATCTTGGTTTAGCGGAAATATATCCTCTGAGTTATTTTTTATTAATAGCTCTTTGGGGAGAATAGGTTGTAAGAAAATTCCCCCTTCTTGGACTATGGATTTATTACTAAAAGCCCATATCAAATCTCTTGATCCATTAAGTACTGTGAGTTACTATACATCATAGGTGACTATCTTTGGGGAAGCAATGACATAGTACATAAGACTGACAATACTTTGTGGGTGGAAGCCATTCAGTACACTTTACTTACCTCCTCTCCTCCTCTTCTTTTTTTAATCAAGAATGGTCAGGTACAAATATGTATAATGCAGTTAAATATTTGGCCAACTGATATGTATTAATGTATTTGCTAACGTTTTAGTAATTTTCAAAGTTTAAAAACAATGAAATATTCATGCTTTTAAAATATTCAAAATTTTTACTACTCATTTTTAATTAGCTAAAAATACTTAATATTGGCTGAGTTCTCAGTGTGTGTTAAACATAATATTAGCTGTTTTAGGTACATTTTTTTTTTTATTCGTTGTTCTCCAGTTTTCTCTGAGGTAGGTGCCAGTATGGACTTTGATTTCATGAGTTGACAACTGAGTCTCAGAGAGGTTAAGTAATTTAGCCCAAGGTCACACAGATATTCCGTGATGGGACCAGGTTTGAACCAATGCAAGTTGCCTGTGTTTTCCTCTGTTACTCTAAACTGACTGCCAAATAATATAAATTGCTCTGTAGTCTAAGTCAGTTTATTTCTAATATTCCAGATGTGGGCCGGCTTTGGCTTCAATACACCAGAATGGGAAACTTTCTGGGTCTCAAGATAGTCCTTTGTTATAGGAAATCATTTTCCTTTATTATCTAAAAATCTCTCTTCTTGCAGCTTTTATCCACTGCTTCTGGTTTGGTATCTAGACCTAGCTATATGAAAGCATATTAGGAACTACAGAGCCCAATGTGGGTATTATTTTTTTTTAATTATTATTCTATGAAAGGTGAACCTTCTTCTTATGTGGTAGACCTGCATGTATTAATGGGTACAAATATGTTATTTGATAGAAGAAATAAGACCTAGTCTTCAGTAGATTAGTAGGGTGACTGTAGTCGACAATAATCTATTGTACATTTTGAAATACCTACAAGAGAAGAATTCAAATGTTTCTAGCATAAAGAAAAGGCAAATGTTTATGGTGATGGATGTCCCAAGTACACAGATTTGATCTTTACAAATTATGTAAGTGTATTAAATTGTTGCATATACCTGGAACTATGTAATCTATTACGCATCAATAAATTTTCTAAATGGAGAAATCACAATAAGAAAAAAAATAAAGACAATGATCATGATCCTTTATCCCCACCTACCACTTTTCTGGGATGAGCACTATCAGTCCCTACAAGTGTCTTCCATAAAAAATAACAAAAATAATAAATGGAATGCATAGTAATTCCAGAGCAATATGCTAAGGACTTACATAAATACAAATTCACTGAGTCCTCATGAACACCCTCTAATCTTGTTTCCACTTTACAGATGGGACAACTGAGGCCCAAATCAGTTGGGTGACATGCTCAGGCCACAATGCTTATAGATGGCAGAGTTAAATTGCAAACCTGTGTCTGTCTAACTCCAAAACTTTTGCTCCGATGGGATTTCCTTGGTGGCAACCCTCATTAGGCCTTTCTGTAGTTGATCCTCAGAACTCATTGTCAGGGTCAGGCCCAGGTAGCTGTCTCATGCACTCCTTTTCCACCTAGACTGTTGGTCCCAAGGCTGGAAGAAGTCACCTGCCTTCTTGTATAGAAAATTATCCCTACTCACTCTTTCTTTCATGGGTGCCTCTATCCAACTAACTGCAGAGTGGACTTCAGTCTCCCAGCTTCTACTTCTTTTCTTTATCATTTTGAGTGTTTGCTACCAGGATACCAATGGAAAATCAAGATGATGTAAAAATATCTCTAAAATAGTAGCTTCTGGCTCTGGTCAGTCTTTCTTGACTTTCATCTGGGAGTATGGTGACCAATTCATCCAGTTTGCCTGGGACTTTTCCTGTTTTAGCAGTGAAAATGCCTGTGTCCTGGAGTCTCCTCACAATTGGGCAACCAGGACAGTTGGTCACCTGAACTGGGAAGGTAAATGGACAAATTTTAGATAGGCTTGGGGAATGAGGAGATTATAAATTAGCCTCCTAAAATTGAAAACAAATTGTTGTTGATTAGAGAGAGGTAGCAGTCAGGCTGCTAGTAAATGGCAGAACCAGGTTTCAAACACATGTCAGGCTAAGTCCAAGTTACACATGCCGTGTCCTTTCCATGATGGCTCTGGAAAAATCTCTCCTAGGGCAAGGCATCAACAGATTACCAAAAGAGAAAAAAAAAATGTCCTGGAAAGGGCAAGTATCATGGACCTAAATACCGTTGAGTTAGTAAAATTTCCTTGTGAAAAGAGATTCTCAGAATGTAGCATTTTGGGCATAGTTAGACCAGTATAAACTAAGACTTCTAAATCTGTTCTTCTATATATTATATCTTTATCTATATAGCTTTAAGACATAATCACAGCTTTTGTGATTTTGAGGGGTCTGCCACATTATTTTTGATTCTAGGATCTGAGATCAGTTAGTGCTCTTTTTTCTTTCATTTGAACTGGCATTAATCTGGGTATCTGCCATTTGTATTTTTCCAACCCTCTATTATTTCTGGATGTCTGAAAAAATTTTAATAATTATTTAAATTTTCAGAGTGGTTGTATTCTAGATTGTCTTGTGGTTATCATTGTATCTATACATGTAGGCCATATCTAATAAATAAAGTGACACCTCAAAATGATAGTATTATGAGTAGTTGCATGTTCACTGAAATTACAGATAATTTACGTGGTTTGCAAGCTTCTTGTTTAATGGAATATGACAAGTGCAAAAAAAATTTAATATGAATTCCTTAGAAGTTCTGTTTTGCTATCAAAAACCACTGACTTCCTTCTTGGTACAATAATAGCAGTTAAAACGTCCAGAAATACAACTATTTTAACTGGGAAAAGAATAACGAGACAATATGAGCTTGGGTATGTGATGAGGCAGTCTCACGTGTGAGTGTTATTGAAAAAGGTTTTTCACTGGTAGTTTTTCATGCAAATAAGAACAAACTAATCACTTTACATGCATTATCTCATTTGGTCTTCACAACAAACCTGTAATAATCATTAACATTTATTATGTGTTTGCCATGAGTCAGGCACTATTTTAAGTACCTTATCTGTATTATCTCATTGAATTATCACTATATCTTAAGTACCTTATCTGTGTTATCTCATTGAATTATCACTATATCTCTAAGAGGAGTATTAGGAATACTTTCTAAACCTGGCTAAGGTGGCTTAAACTGGCAAAAGTACTTACTGATTTATAGGAAATCCTGAGGCAGATTGTATTAGTCCATTGCTATGATGAAATACTCAAGACTGGGTAATTTATAAAGGAAAGAGGTTAATTGACTCACAGTTCCGCATGGCTGAGGAGGCCTCAGGAAACTTACAATTATGGTGGAAGGTGAAAGAGAAGGAAGTACCTTCTTCACAAGGTGGCAGGAAAGAGAGAGAGCACAGGGGAAACTGCCACTTATAAAACCATCAGATCTCATGAGAATTCACTCACTGTCATGAGAACAGCATGGGGGAGAACACCTCATGATCTAATCACCTCCTACCAGGTCCCTCCCTTGACACATGAGGATTACAGGTGGAGATGACATGTGGGTGGGGACATAGAGTCAAACCATGTCACAGGTTTTACTGGAGCTCAATGATATCCTGAAGAATTCAGCCTCCTTTGATGGTTTCTTTCTGCCACCTTCAGGGGGTCATTAATGCATTAAAGGATGGCTTCGACAGGCTCCCCCCAGCATCATGCTTTCATACAATAGCATCCAAGCAAGAAACAAAAGGAGATGTAGCAAAGGGCCTTTTTTGTATATTCGTCTCTCATTTTCAGGAAGGAAAATCCTTTTTACACTTGATCTCAGCCAAAAGGACTAGAAGCAGTAGGTAGGAAAACCCTTTCTAGACATTTCCAGCAAACTTCCTTTCTCAATTAGTAAGTTAGAACTAGGTCATACCATCGTCCTTACCTTTCAGAGAAGTTAGGAAGCTGAATAACTGAAAGAGGAAAGTTGGGTTGCCTTGATTGGCTTAACAGAGTAGTTCTTAGACTATTTTGTCTAAGGAGCCGTTTTCACCCTTAAAAATTATTGAGGACGCCAGAGAGCTTTGTTTATTTGTGATCTCTATTGATATTGAAATTAAAACATAAATTTTTTAAACATTCATTAATTTATTAAAATAGCACAAGTGCCTATTAGCATTAAAATATTTTTGCTGAAAAATAACTGTTTTTCAAAACAAAAAATTAGCAAAAATAGTGGTATTGCTTTATGTTTTGTACGTCTCTATTAATGTCTGGATTAATAGAAGACACCTGGATTTTCATATCTGCTTCTGTATTTAATTTGTTGTGATATTTTGATTTGGTTGAAGTATATAAAGAAAATTCAGCCTCAGGATATCTTAATAGCTTTTTCAGGTAATTGTAGATATTCTTCTTTGATACTATACCCAAACTCACCAAGTGGTAGTTTGTTAAAGGTTAACTGCAATGTGGAATTTGAAACCATAGCTATAAATGTTTTAGTACTTTGTTTCATTAGATTCCATTGGTCTCTTTTCCATTTGCAGGGGTCTTTTGTCCACATATGATTTTGTAACATCATGTGTTGGTAATTTGGAAGCTATTGGTTTTTCGAGTTATGCATATCTTCTAAATGCTTTTATATTTTATTAAGTGATACAAAAATCACGTTCATCAATATCCCCACAGATGTTATCACAAAAGTCTTTACATGTCTAGAAGTTGTTAAGCTGTCAATGATGGATACAAATTCTCTAAAACTCTAATTTTCATTTGAAAGCCTATATCTTATTGTTGACAACAAATACTATCAGTTGTTTTCCTTGAAGTGTGAGGTTCATACTGTCTGTCAAATACCTAAGTCTGAATTACCATGATTTGTCAGTTGCTCTTTTAAGTAAAAATAATGTTCCATGATAAAAGTGACTAGTTCAGCTCATAATTCAAACAATTGCACAAGTTGTCTTTTCTTAAAATAACCATAGCTTTTTTTCATGCCTAGAAGTGCTTCATGTGTACTTCTCATTTCACCACACATAAAACATTTAAAAGATGTGTGTTTAAGGGTCCAGATTTAATAGAAATAATTTATTAATACTTTTTCTTGCTTTTCACCAATGCCTATTTTTTCCTTTTTTTGCGATGACGATGAAGATCACAACATGGCTCTTGATGTAGTTTGGTGGCTCTGCCTTGATTTATTCTTAAGACCCAAGCAGTTTTGCCCATCGTTGCTTTGGCATCACAGTGAAAAGAGTAAATAATGCACTAGCATTCTTATGAAAATAGTTTATTTCTTGCAGACTTCCTGAAAGGATCTCAGGGACCCCCAATGGTCCGTGGATCACACTTCGAAAACTGTTGTCTTAGACCATCAATAATTCATCTTCTAAAGTTGGACAAGCAGCTGCCCAAACAAAATTAGGTTCTATTAGCAAGGACAGGAGAAGAATACATGTTTTATAGAGACCTATTGCACGCAAGACAAGTGTGAGTTCTGAGACAGCAGGCGTGGGACTCAGCTCAAGGATTGCCGGTCTCTTTAGCAGTGACTTTTAATTACTCCCTGGTTTTGCCTCCAAAAATGATTGCTGCTTCTTAATTCATAAATCTAGCTTCTGATCCTTCACTCCACACCCTTGTTCTGGAATTCATGTCTTCCACAATCTTTACAGGATACTGTCGCACCTTCTATCCATCCACTCAACTCATTCATTCTCCAGTTATTTGCCACCCCTTGCTGTTCAGTGTTTCCCACTCACAGAGGAAGACTGCTTCTCCATCCTTGTTTGTTGAAACCCTACCCAAATCAAATGCCACCACCTTCATGATGCCTTCCCTGTTCCTCTGTTAGTCTATCCATCCTTCGTGACCTCATATTATTAGAACATCCATTGAATCTTGCTTGTGTTACATATAGTTGTGCCCAGACCTGTTTTTTCCTGCCAAATTTCAACTTCATTCAGGGTACAGCCCACAGCTTTCTTCACCTTTATGTGTTGTGCTGTTCCTAGCACAGGTCCTGGCCCCTCCTAGATGCTCACGACTGTTTGTTGGGTGAAGTTTCACCTACAAAATTCTGATATGCAGAAGATGGAAGACACAGCTGAATGCCTGAAATGGCCTATCATTTCATTGGTTAGACAAAAGAGAGGAAAATTAGGATTGGTTTTGATACATATTCATCACTAATTTGACATATGTTTGTCTTCTGGGAGTAGCTGTATAATCAAATGTAAGCAGAGAACCATAAATGCAGTCTTTTTGATTTTATTTTATTTTATTTTTCTTTAGTGTGGTATGTTTCCTTTGTACCAATGTGCATGATGAAACAAGAGATCATTTTTGGATGTAATTCTTGTCTGACTCAGTCTTTGAGGTGGTTGACATGAAAATTTTGCACAGGTGTGCAATTCTTCTGCTAATTTAAGCTACTTTATCAAACTCAATGCCTGATGCAAATGAAAAACCCTGAATTTAATTTTTTTCAAGTTACTAAAATGAAAGTGCATTGAAAATGAAACTCTGTCTAGATTATTTCTGCTAAAGTCTTGATGATGAACTTTTGCAAGTAACCTGAAAACCTCTAGTGACATAACTGCAAATTGGAGGTGGTAGAGTTTGCACCATCATGGCTCTAAAGAGCATTTATCAATACAACTGCAAGGAGGGCTCCTTGCTCTGGGCTGTTATACAGGGGCTCTGTGGAAGGAAGGAACAACTGAGATTGAGGGAGTGGTAAACTTGTTTTTAGTTGAGTTTACTGAGGTATAATTTACATATGGTAGAAGCCATCCTTTTCTTTCTTTCTTTCCTTTTTTTTTTTTTTGAAACAGAGTCTCGCTCTGTTGCCCAGGCTGGCGTGCAATGGCGTGATCTCTGCTCACTGCAAGCTCCACCTCCTGGGTCCACGCCATTCTCCTGCCTCAGCCTCCCGAGTAGCCAGGACTAGAGGCGCCCGCCACTACGCCCGGCTAATTTTTTGTATTTTTGGTAGAGACGGGGTTTCACTGTGTTAGCCAGGATGTTCTCAATCTCCTGAGCTCGTGATCCACCCGCCTCGGCCTCCCAAAGTGCTGGGATTACAGGCATACGCCACCGTGCCCGGCTGTAAGAAGCCATGCCTTTCAAGGTCCACTTCTATTAGCTTTGAAAAACACTTACAGCATCATACCACCAAAATTAAGAAATAGAATGGTCTCATTACCCCCAAATGCCTCCTCTTGTTTCTTTATAATTAACCCCTCTCCAAACCCCAGCCCTGGGTACCCATTGATATGTTTTCTGTCCCTATAATTTTGCCTTTTCGTGAGTGTCATACAGATGAGAATATAAAGTGTATAGCTTTGTGGGTCTGGCTTCTTTCACTTGGTATAGTGCATTTGAATTTTATCTACGTTGAAACAGGAATCATGAGTTTATTCCTTTTTATTGCTGCGTGGCAATTCCATTGTAGGGATATACCACAGCTTGTTTCCATTTATTAGTTGAAGGACATTTATTTTCAATTTGGGGTTATTGTGAATAATGCCACTATAAACATTTGTGTACAGGTCTTTGTGTGAATGTTGAGTTTTCATTTCACTTAGGTGAACACCCAGGAATGAGATTGTTAGGTCATACGGTGGTATGGTTTGGCTGTGTCCCCACCCAAATCTCATCTTGAATTATAGCTCCCAGAATTCCCACATGTTGTGGGAGAAAACCTGTGGGTGACAATTGCATCATGGGGGTGGTTTCCCCATACTGTTCTTGTGGTAGTGAATAAGTTTCGTGAGATCTGATGATTTTTTAAGAGGAAACTCCTTTTGTTTGGCTCTCATTCTCTCTCTTGCCTGCTGTGATGTAAGATGTGCCTTTCACCTTCCACCATGATTGTGAGACCTCCTCAGCCATGTGAAACTGTGAGTCCATTAATCCTCTTTCTCTTTATACATTACCCAGTCTTGGGTATGTCTTTATTAGCAGTGTGAAAATGAACTAATACATATGGTGTGTTTAGGTTATGGTATTTTAAAATATATATGGAAAATTACTTATTCTTATAAAAATGTTATTTCTTACAAAAAATTATGTCTCTTTATGGTTTTTGAGCTGAACAGAATCATGGATGACCTAAAACAATAGGTGATAGTGTTATTGTTATTTGATTTGTGTAGATTTTATGTGGTAGTTTTGTAACAGACCAACAGACCTATCTTCCTGATTATATTTTGCTCCAAGTGGATATTTAAATTAGTTGGCATTCTCTGGAAACCACCCATGTAGCAGCCAAGCAGAAAGCCACAGGCCAGGGAGAGGGCAACTAACTGAGGATATCAGTGTGGCTACAAATAATTTGCAAAGTGGTCAGCAAACAGGCAGAAAGTCCATTGATGCCTACTGTGTTCTTATAGCTAGAATGGCAATTGCCCTATTTTACTTGCACAAAACATTGATTTTTTTTTCTCGGAGAGCAATATGAGTCAGAGCTGTCCCCATTCCTTAAAGTGAAAATATGAAATTCAATGGTTTCCAAAATTCCCATTCAAACTTCTACCTCATCCTTCTCTACACTTTGCTGGTTGCTAGGGGAGAGTTAGGCATCTGAAAAATGATATTTGTCCAGAGACTAATATCAGATATTCTGTCATTGTAAGCTAAAAGCAGTGGGCAACAGCATGATTGTTTTAGGAACATGAGAAGGAAAAGCTCATATAGGATAGGACAGTCAGGAAAAGTGCTATAGAAAGGATGGGAAATTGAAAGTGAGGGACATCACAGTGGTCCCCACCAGTGTTGAGACCTCCTTGCCTCTGTTGTGTTCCACAGCACCTAACATGACCCCTGATCTCAGCAGATGTTTACCAAAACATATGAACCAGAAGGGTCAATGCTGTAATTTTCAGTCCAAAAGCTGGTAGTCTTGAGACAGAAGAAGAGCTGATGTTTCAGTCCGGGTCAAGTTGACACGTAAAATTAATCATCACATCAGCCATTTATATTCTCCTAAGTATGACTCCTGGAAAAACTTTTGCACATGTGCACATGTGCAAGAATGGTCAGAGCAGCATAATCCATAGTATTAAAAACCCAGAAATGAAACATATACTCATCACCAGTAGAAAGGATGAATAAATTGTGGTGCAGTTGTTCAATGAAAATGAAATTAAGTAAACCGTATACATACATTTCAGCCTGGCGAATATCTAAAATATCATGTTTGGTGTAAAGAAAAAGCAAGACAGAAGAATACATGCTACTTTTATAAAGTTCATTTATAGGAGGTTGAAAGTGAGACACAATTAAACTATATATTTTTAGAATGAAAAACAAATATGGAAAAACTTTAAGAAGAGCAATGGATAAATCCAAAATTCAGGATATCGGTTGCCTTTGGGAGAGAGAAAGGAGATATGATTAAAAGGAGCATATAAGAAGCCTTTAAGGCACTGGCAACATTTTATTTCTTCAGCAGGGTAGTTGGTACATGATGGTTCTTTTATTATTGTTCTTTAAACCATACATATATACACTCACATTTTATAATAAAAATTTAACAATTTTCTGAAATAGGTAATAAAACTTTTGAATTGCCTATGGCCTTATTGTCTAACATACTGAGCCAGAGTCTCTTATTTCCCAGTCCTTCCAAGTCTTGGCTGGAAACTTCTAGCAATAGGAATGGTATCTAGCCCCAGCTTCATGGAGCCAGTGGCATTTGTTATAAGCCCGCCCTTTCTCGAGTCCTTTATATGTTGAATTGAAAACTGTCTCTTGGCGACTTTGCCCACTGGTGGTAGTGCTACCCAATAGGTCATGTGTCATTTCTAACTTCTCTTGCAATTGAACCTATCCTTCAGTATTTGAAAATATCTATGTGTGTCTTTACCTTGCACTCAAGCATTCCTTACCAAGTCTCCTTGTTAGGCATCCCCAGTTCCTCGACCTCGAGACCACATAAGAAATGGATCATGTCTTCTTTACCCTGGTCCTCTCTTCCAAAGCCTCTAGTTATTTTTCCAAAAGTTTATAGTCAAGCTGGGGGAAGTGATCTGAAGACAAGAAACAAATTTAAGTGCCAAAGTCTGACATGAACAAGACATGCTGGAGGGATCTGGAAGGAGATGAGTAAGTTTTGCTTAGAAGAGTGAATAAGTATTCTATTATTTTGTTATTTGTTTAAAATTTTAATTTGGGTTTTTATCTGCTGAGTAATAAGGCTGCAAACCAAAGAGGGGTAAATGTTTATAATAAAATATATCTTTGATATTACAAAATAAGGCCTGTTCCTAAGAATTCAGGAAATTGGTTAATATTATCTAAACATTAATATTAGTAACACGATAGGCAAGAGATGGCTTATGCAAATTTTAAAGATAGTGTGTCTCTCTCTTTCTCCCTTCCTTCCTTTCTCTCCTTCCCTTCCTGAAGTACTGGTATCTGCTCAGTATTCATTGTTTATGAAATGACATTTTTGGAACTCTGATATGTTTCAATTAGACCCCATTGGAAGGGGTGCCCAAGCCCTTTCCTCATCACTTACTAGCTATCATTCTGCTCCTCGGTTTCCTCATCTGTAACACGGTAATGATTCTGTACCTACTCCATAGGGTGGTAGTTAGGATGTGATATAATGATGATTTTAAAGCACTTAGACCTGAGCCTGGAACAAGGTAAATTCTCTATGACTGCAAATGAACTTTGCTATTATCTCCCTCCTATCCTCAAGGGTTTCACAGCCCAGGATTCCACAATGCTAAAGTTCCAGGTATCTTCTTGTTCATTCTTTGGGGTTTTCTGCTTTTTTTCAAGTACTTCCTTCTTTGTAAACCAAGCTCAGATGCTTAAGGGGGTTACAGTCTTTTTCCAACCTGAAAGTTGAAATGGATAGCTTGGGAATCTCATTTAGATTGGCTGGCAAAGAAATAATCATAACTATTTTGAAAGTTGGGATTTCATGTAAAATTCAGAATTCTAGTATCTCTTTAAAAACTGCAGTTTCTACCAGTACTGAGACTGCATTTCCTTAGGGCGCCAGTTGTCTGGAGCTGAGCAATGGCTGCCCATTTTCCCTGGGGTGTGCAGTCTTCCCTTCTCCACCATCTTCAGGCTAAGCATTTCACTGACATCTGCACACTCGGCCCACTCGGCCCAGGTGTCAAATGAATCTGAAATCCTTCCCATTCCTAATTGAAAAGACCTTTATTGAAAACATGAGCTTGGGTTTTGCTATCACAGATTTTCACTTTGAATTTTTGCAGAAGCTTTTGAATCTCTTCTCACTTGTTAGAGAAACTTTTTTTTTTTTCCTGCAGCAGGTTTCTCTTTGTACTCTCCAAGAACAGCTTGCTGGCTTGCAAAAAAGAAGAAGCTGGTATCTTTGGGGAGCCGTCAGAAAGAGCAGATGCAGCCCCAGCATGGTGCTCCTGTTCCCTGCAAGTGGCACCGTAACACTTTATTTGTGAAGAGGAGGACAGAGAACATCTCTTCTCCCCACATCTCTATTTGCATTTTATTAGGCACCCAGTAGGATGGTTTGTAAATCGCCATCTTCACTCACAGATCTCTCTATAAGCCTCCAACTTACCAGAGGGCAAAATACAAGAATGCTAAAAACACGATGGTGTTAAAAGGAATCAGAAAATGAGGCTCACAGCTGTGACTTTTTCTTCTGCTTCAAAAAGTGCCTTTTGTTTATAAGACTTCTGGGGGAAATAAATGGTTTCTGTCGAGATACACGGAGGTAGTACAAGGCTCAGTTGAGGAAGGCTGTTTCAGGGGAGTGAGGCAGAGAGATTAGGGTTCTCCATTTACCACCTCCATTTTCTGGCCACTTGTTCTGGCATGACTTCATGCTTAACCTCAGTTTCCTTATATCCTGTTTCATAGAGTTGGCTTGGATGCAGTAGAGCAAAGCATGGAACTTCCCTGGCCATCTCCATATCGCCATCCCGTCTCCTTCATCTTTGCAACTTCCCTTGTCCAGGATTCCTATGTTTAATTTTGACTCAGTGAGCGGTGGGAAGACTGTACCTTCCAAAGAGCTTTGACTTACTTGTTAAGCTCAGTTGATACTATTATTTTAATCATTCTAGAGGAAACTTGCTCTTGAAATAAGGAAAAGAGAAACCTAATTTTCCCCCAGAATTTTATTAACTGAAAGAGAGGAAACTAATGTATGGAATCATGATTATCTTCAATCTGGGATACGTCCGGGGGAATCTTTTGAAACATGAAAGAAAAAACAAGTTGTGCTTGGTTGAGTTTGTCTTAAATGTAAAGTGGGTGTGCTATGTATGGTATATGTGATACCTCGCTTGGTGTCAAAACAGTCCGGTACCTGGCCATTCTGCAGTTAGTTCAGGCTGCCTTCAATACAATTTGGATTTCAAAAGGGAAGCTGTCAGCTCAGCACTAAGGAGATAGAGAGGTAGAATTGAAGTTTGAAGTCAAAGTTAAATAATTTATTGTCTTTTTCTTAAATATAAAACTTCATTACAAAGGCAAACCATCTTTGTCTTATTTTCCCAGGTACACTGGGGCTAAATTTGCTCTAGCTCTTTCTCTTTCTTTTCGGGATATTGAGAAGAGATTGGAATGGTGAATTTCTCATCCTATCTCCCATGCTGGGTGCTGAAATTGGATCTTCCAGATCCCTAGAAGGTTGAACTCAGTGATCTCTGAGAGTCTCTGCTAGGCCTATGGCTCAGTGAAGCTCTGCAGGCTTCACTATGTGGCTGGTGAGCTTCATATCTCTTGTCTCTGTGGGTTTCTTATGATGCCTGTTACCATGGAGAAAGACCACCTCCCCTGCAGTTACTTACTTCCTCTACTGGAATTCCTTAACACCAACTAAAGAGCTTCATTTCAGCACTTAATACATTTCAGTGTAATTACTTATACATCTGTTGATGTATCTCTTGCCTATGACTTTCCTGAAGAGAAAGATCAGGTCTCACCCGTCTTTTTATTCCTGATACTTAGCATAATGGCAAGTACCTATTAGGGGGCAAGTCCAATACAGTGTTAAATGGAAGAGAATGAATAAATGTGGTGCCCAATGCAGGCAAAGGAATGGAATAGGGTGAGGTGTGGTGACTCACGCCTGTAATTCCAGCACTTCGGGAGAGTGAGGCAGGCAGATTGCATGAGCTCAGGAGTTCAAGACAGGCCTGGAGAACTTGGCGAAACCCTGTCTTTACAAAAAAAAAAAAAAAAAAAAAAAAAAAAATTAGCCAGGTGTGGTGGTGCACACCTGTAGTGCTAGATACTTGGGAGCCTGAGGTGGGAGGATGATTTGAGCTCCAGAGGTCAAGGCTGCAGTGAGCCATGATCATGCCACTGCACTTCAGCTTGGGGGACAGAGGAAGACCCTGTCTCCAAAAAGGAAAAAAAAAAGAAGGAATGGAATATCTTCTTATTCACACTTCCATATCTCCAACGTAGGAAAAAAAATGGGCTAAATAGAGAAAGGCTGTTGGAAGGAAAAATACCCAGTCTTATATCAACTGTTTGGCTCAGTTTTGCCACTCGGAAGGGGATAGTGGGAAAGGAAGGTTAATGAAACAGACAGAGTCCAATGCATAAGGGAACTTGCAAACAACAGCAACAAGTTTGATGACAACACATTGGATTTTGTTAGTTTGTTTCGGTTGAACCATGGTCCTGGGAAAAACTGCCATCTTCCCTCATTTACCCCATTCTTTTCCAAAGTAAAAATTACAGGGCCAGGGGGCTTTACCTTTGCCATCAATATCACCCCTTAGATGCCCAGATTTCACCCTGTTTACCTTTGACACTACAAGGAGGGCTGCCTACATGGAGTTGTGTACATAGGGAAAGAGACTTAACAAAATCTCAGATCTGGGAAGTCCCTCAGGCAGAAACAACTGGCTAGTGGCAAGGGCAAGTCCTCCCCAGAAGCTGGGGTAAGCAAAACGGAGAGCTTCAGAGGCAGAAGTTCTGGACTGAGCAGTGATCACTGGACTGACACTAGGCATCTTCTGAGCTACACACTTAGCTCTCACAGTGAATGTTCCTGGCAGGGTCCGCTGCTGAAATGATCCAAGTTTCTATGGCCCTGTATGTTGACCTTCTTACTCTAGACCTCACTGATTTCTCTTCTCTCATCTTTTCCCTTTCTGTCTAAGCTGTGTCTTTCACCCAGGGAAATGTTTGGCTATCGAAGGTGGGGAAAAAATCCTTGCTATCCTTCATAATGTTTCTTCCAAATATTTTTAAATGCCTTTTATACATTCTAAAACTTTCTAAAGATTATGCCTTTGGAAAAAAAAACAAGGAATACTGCCTTTCTTGCCTCTTTTTTTTTTTTTCCTAGTGTCACTTCCCTTTCCTAGCACAATGTATGGAAATGTCTTAGCTGCCATAATGAGAGTGGGGATAGAAGATGGGGAGGGGAATATGAAAAACCAGCGAAACAAATAGAGTTACGCTTTCAAAACTACTGTCTTGCCAAATGTCCCATGCTGTGGATCATAGAGTTTATCCTATAGACAATGAGAAGCTATAGAATTTTGAGCAATGTGGCAACATGATCAAAGTTGACCCTGATGACTGATATGTCTGTTTGGAAGGCTTTGTCAACTCATATTTTTTTGTGAGTATACTTGTTCTCAATATTTTACTAGGATTTATGGTGGTTACATAAAGTAAAAGATAAGACCTATGTCTTCAAAGTGCCTCAAAAACTTAGGGGAATAAAATATTGTATCCATAAATAACAGAAATTCAGTTAAGTATGTGTATAAACTAGTCCTCTGGATGGTACAGGATGGACCATAAGTATGATAGGGGTATATGGAGGAAAAGAGTCAGAGGCATGGGAAAAGGCTTTGTGAAGAGGTGGTATATGAACTGAACCTCAAAGGATGGATGAGTAGAAATTGACTGTCAAGAGGAGTGGCAGGAAAGTGCAAAGTGGAGGAGAATGCTGTTATGACAGGCTTATGCTCTTTTCCCCCCAGAACATTTCCCCTTATGCCTTCCCAAAAGACCCCAGCATTTGTTTGGGGACCCACATGGCTCTGGGAAACCTGATTTCACCCGTAGTTCTGGAAGTGGATCTTTTGGTCTAGGCTAAGTCGTTCCATCTCCCAGTTCATGGTGATTAATTTGGGCTAGGGCTTTTGCTTAAATGGTAGGATAAAAGTCTTTCTCTGATCAGTTTCATGTGCAGATGTGGGGCCGATAAACTGCTGCATGAGAGAAGCCATCTATATAATGGTGCCAATGCAGAGTAAGATATAGTCAAGAGATTCAGAGAAAATAGTTTCAGAGATTGCTGGATCAAGCCATATTTGAACTTGTCACTTATATGATACAACTGAGGCCTTTCTGAGTTGGGTTTTCTGTTCCCAGCATTAAAACATATTAACAAAGAGAGCTGTTCAAAGTATGCTGGCCTGTGATTGGAGGTAATGAGTAGATTCTTTGGAAGGGAGGTTTGAAATTGTGGAAAGAAGGAATGATAAGAAGCTGAGATTGCTTATTCAGGGTGAGACCAAATTCTGAAGGGTTTTGAATACTAGACTGATGCAGGTATATGTGGATAGGCATTGATGCCATTGCTTGATGATAGGAAAAAGTTACTAAACCTTTTATAAAGATGTAAGAATGAGACTGGCCACTAATACTCAGAATCAGAAACCATGTAATGAGCCTGGGGAAGACTCTTATCTTAGTTCCCAGTTTCTCTTTTCCCCAGAAGAAGGACCCATAGGGGCCAATTAATACCTCCCCAAGCTTTTACTTTGCCAGATATCATCTTTACACCAGGCTTCTGGAACTGCTCCCATAAAGTTTAAAAGTTAGTGTGTATAAGTTTATGTGTTTCCTTGTAAAATGCATTTGTTACATTGCTTCTGCTTGAAATAAAATGTGTTTCCCAAGTTATAAATATGAAGTTTAGAAAAGAGCATATTTCTTGGTAGGAATGTTTTCCTTGTGACACATTTTGAAGTTTGTTTTCCATTTTTCTTTATCTCTGTTCCTTCAGAACGGTTTTGTTTTTGCCATTATGCAAGATTTGCAGCCAAACACTCTACCATGTTTGTATATTCTTCCTTAATCAGATAAGAAAATCACTCTAAGCTTTATCTAGAAATTTCCGTAGTAAAAATAGTTTTAAATAAATCCAAATAACACTACAAAGGTGACTAAACCTCAATAGGTATGAACACAATTGTCCATAGAAAACACACACTACAAGCAGGTAATGGATGGTACAATTTCACATGAAATTCCAAGCTCAAAGGCTATGTAAGGTTTACATTTTTTCAGGCTACGTTACTTAATAAGAAAGATTATCTTGCACTTTGTGATTTATTTCACAACAGTCATTTTTTTTTTCTGCCTCATTTTGCTGATGTTTATGGGGAACTGTGTGGTTTCCAAGCACCTGCCACCACAGACTGCATAATACTACACCTCCATTGGGCAGCACTTTAGAGCATTTTGGCTCTGGGTGCCACATAAAGGTGCTGGTGATCTCTAGGGAATTTGGACTGACAATCTGAGCATTCAGTTCAGCTGGCCAGTTGCAGTTTAGTTTCCAGGGGCAAAGCCAAGGATCAAAGTTGAGTTTTCTGATTCTTTTTGCTTTCTTCTCAATAGAATTCCTTAATGCACTATTTGTGTAAGAAAACACCAGTGATTTTTCTTTTAAAAATGGGGAAGAGTGGGGACTAGTTAAACCCAATAAACAGGATCATCACCTAAAAAGTCTGATCAAGATATGCATGTGGAAAGCTATTGCACAATCCACCAATCATTTAGTCACTGATAATAACACATATTGAGGGCCTAGTTTGTTCCAGGAACTGAGCCATCAGTGCTGTTTCTAGCAGAGCCTGAGAATCCTAAATTGGCTAGCAATCAAATTCTCAATTAGACCAGAGTATGTGGATCCTCTCAAAGGGAGAAACACTGGAGCAGAAATCAACAGAGATGTTATCAGATAAAATGATTCCATGGGGGATAGCTGTGGTCTACTGTAGTATTTTCCAGCTGGTATATGGTGCCATACAATTGTGATTAGAAAAAAAAACCTTAATGATAGATGAGGGCCTCTTTCCTGTCCTTCCATATTCTGTTAACTTAATCTGATAAGCTTGTTTTAAATTAGTAGGTTTTTATTTAACTAATAGAGCATTCTTCAAAGTGTGTGTCATAGAATGCTACTCCTACAAGATAGCCCAATTAAAATATTGTTATAGGATCAGTTAATTGTGGGACACCCTACAAATTTTATGTCCTTCTTGGAGTCGTTATTTTCATACTAAAGACTCTGAGAGGTCCTGCAATACAGAAATTTTACAGTCCCGAATTCTTTTTAACTTGATCATAGAATAATTTTATGTCATCTGTGGCTATGTCTTTTCCCTTCTCCCTATCTAGAAAAGTCAACACTACTGAGACCTGAAAAAGACAGGCAGCTAGCAACCTCAGTGGCCCTGATATAAAGGCAGTTTACACAGGGCACCAGGAGAGCTAGAGTCTATTTTTTTTGCCCAGCCCGTGTCTTCTGTTCAGCATGGATACCAGTCAAAGAGTCAAGGCAACGAGGACATAAAGCTACATGATTTATGATCAACAATGACCCAAACAGAGATGACAAGAAAGACAATGGGTACAAGAGAAGGTCTCTACCATATGAGATTTACAAATTCATAAAACACAAGACAACATTTCTGGCTTTGTTCCATTCCTCTATTCTACCAGCCTTCTTGATCAATATCTCCTTGGGGCCCATTGTAGATACAATGCTAGCTAGCCTGGTGCCACATTAGATTTCCAGCAGGGAGTCACCTTTCATTGATTACACATATGTGCACGCACACACACACACACAAACACACAACATACACACACAAACTTTTGATTCCTTATCATCTTTTAACCTGTTACTAACAGTAGCAGTCTTGCTATGAAATGTTTTAGTAACAGGATTATCATCTACAAGCATTTATCACATACTTTTGTATAAAAGGCTTGAAAGGCACAGGTAAGGGCATATGTAGTTCCTTCCCTCATAGAATTAGTTAGGAAGAATTTCCTCCTCTTCAGTTTTTAGAAATAGTTGAGAAGAATTGATAAATTCTATGCAGCACATTGAATATATCATCCCATTTTGCAGTGAAGCTATCCAGTTCTGGTTTTTTCTTTGTCGGGAGACTTTTTGTTACTAATTCAGTCTGGTTGTTCATTATTGGTATGTTAAGGTTTTCTATTTCTTCCTAGCTCAGTCTTGCTAGGTTGTATGTGTCAAGAAAATTATCAA
Source organism: Trachypithecus francoisi (assembly GCF_009764315.1). Taxonomy (NCBI): domain Eukaryota; kingdom Metazoa; phylum Chordata; class Mammalia; order Primates; family Cercopithecidae; genus Trachypithecus; species Trachypithecus francoisi. Next base: position 92,406,362 of record NW_022681455.1, on the reverse strand, counting down.
TTTCCTTTAGGTTTTCTAATCCATTTGTGTATAATTGTTCATAACAATATCTAATGATCCTTTGTGGTTCTGTGGTATCAGTCTCAATGTATCCTTTTTTGTTTTTGATTTTATTTGAGTCATCTTTTTATTTTCTTAGTCCAGCTAATGATTTGTCAATTATGTTTATCTTTTCAAAAAAACAATTTTTTGTTTTCTTGCTCTTTTATATTTTTGCCCCTGATTTGTTTAGTTCTGCCCTCATCTGTATTATTTATTGTCTTCTGCTAATTTGGGATTTGGTTTGCTCTGGATTTTCTAGTGTCTCAAGGTACATTGTTAGGTTTTTTTATTTGAAATCTTACTACTTTTCTGACATAGACATTTATTGCTATTAACTTCCCTTTTATTACTGCTTTTTGTATACTATGGGTTTTGGCATATTGTGTTTCCATTTTCATTTATTTCAAGTAATTTTTTTAACTTTGCCTTAATTTCCTCATCGACCCAGTTGTTCAGAAGTATGCTATTTTATTTATGTATAGTTGTACAGCTTCCAGAGTTTCTCTCATTATTGATTTCTAGTTTTTTTCTATAGTGGTATGAGAAGATACTTGATATAATTTTAATTTTTAGATATTTTTTGAAGTTTGGTTTTTGGCTTAACATATGGTCTATCCTGGAGAATACTCCATTTGTTGAGGGGAATAATATGTATCCTATAACTTTGGATGAAATGTTCTATAAACGTTAGGTTCATTTGGTCTATAGTGCAGTATAAATCTGATATCTCTTTGTTGATTACTGTTTGGATGATCTTTCCAGTGCTGAAAGTGATATGTTAAAGTCCCCAACTATTATTGTCTTGGAATTAATTTTTGTCTTTAGCTCTAATAATATTTATTTTATTTTATTTTATTTTATTTTACTTTATTTTATTTTATTTTACTTACAATGGAGTCTCACTCTGTCGCCCAGGCTGGAGTGCAGTGGTGCGATCTCGGCTCACTGCAACCTGCACCCCTACAGGTTTAAGCAATTCTCTGCCTCAGCCTCTGGAGTAGCTGCCCAGCTAATTTTTTGTGTTTTTAGTAGAGACGGGGTTTCACCATCTTGGCCAGGCTGGTCTTGAACTCCTGACATTGTGATCCACCCACCTCAGCCTCCCAAAGTGCTGGGATTACAGGCGTGAGCTACCACACCCGGCCACATGTTTTATATATCTAGGTGATCCAGTGTTGAATGCACATATATATATAATTGTTATGTTCTCTTGCTGAATTGAACTCTTTATCATTATATAAGGGCCTTCTTGGTTTCTTTTTACATTTTTGTCTTAAAGTCTATTTTGTTGGATAAAAGTATAACTATTCCTAAACACTTTTTATTTTCCTTTGCATGAAATACCTTTTTCTATCTCTTCACTTTTCAGTCTATAAATGTCTTTACAGGTGAAGTGAGTTTTCTAGGCAGCATATATTTGGGTATTTTATTTAAAATTGACTAAAGCAATCTGTATTTTTTAATTGGAGAATTTAAACTGTTTATATTCAGAGTTGTTTTTGATATTTTTGATAGGTGAAGATGTACTCCTATCATCTTGTTGATATCTGATTGTTACATATGTCCTTTGTTCTTGTCTTCCTCTCTTACTGTTTATCTTTGTGATCTGGATTTCTGTAGTGATAACATTTCATTCCTCTCTCTTTGTTATTTGTGTTTCTGCTCTGCCAGTGAGGTTTACACGTTCATGTGTTTTTATGATGTTAGATATTATCTTTTTACTTCCAGATCTAGGACTCTGTTAAGCAGTTCTTGTAGGACTGGTCTAGTGGTGACAAATCCTTCAGTTTTTGCTTGTCTGGAAAATATTTTCTTTCTCTTTCACTTTTGTAGGATAGTTTTGCTAGGTATAGTACTCTTGGCTGATCTTTTTTTTTTTCTTCAGCACTTTGAATATATCATTTCATTCTCTCCTGGCCTCTAAAGTTTCTGCTGAGAAATCTGCTATTAGTCTGATGGGAATTTTCTTGTATATGACTTGATGCTTTTCTCTTGCTGTTTTTAGAATTCTTTTTTTTTTTTTTTTTAACTTTTGACAGTTTTACTACTATGTGCCTCAGAGAGGACATTTTGAGTGTAATGTATTTGGAATAGTTGAGCTTCCTGTATCTAAATGTCTATTTCTCTTCCAAGACATGAAAAGTTTTCAGCTATCATTTTATTAAATAATTTTTCTAGGCCTTTTCCAATATTTTCTCTTTCTAAAATTCTTAACATTTCAACATATGATTTCTTGATGATAGCCTATATGTTATGCAGGATTTCTTCATTCTTTCTCATTCTTTCTTTTTATTTCCTCTTTTTTGTCTGACGAGGTTATTTCAAAAGATCATCTTTAAGTTTAGAAATTCTTTCTTCTGCTTGATCTAGTCTATTGTATAAGCTCTTGATTTTATTATTTATTTTGTTAACTGAATTCTTTATTGTCAGTATTTCTGTTTGATTCTTTTTTATATCTATCTCTGTTGAATTTCTCATTCAGATTATGAATTGTTTTCTTATTTCTTTGTATTGTCTATTGTGTTCTCTTGTATCTCACTGAGTTTCTTTAAAATCATCATTTTGAATTTCTTATCAGGCATTTAATAGATTTTTCTCTTCTTCAAAGTCTTTTACTGCAGAGTTATTGTGTTTCATTGCTGTTTCATATTTCTTTTGATCTTGGTCTTGCATTGATATCTACATCTTTGGTATAAAGGTTATTTCTTCCAATTTTATGGAGTAGCTTTTGTTGGGAAAGACATTTTACTATAGATATATCATAGCATCTGTTGGACAGGGTACTTTGGCTTTGGTTCTGGGTGAGCATTGTACTGTAGTCTCCATATAATTTCTTTGGCTGTAATCAGTATTGGCGATGTCTATGAGTTCCTCAGTAGCTTAGGCTGTGGTGATTTGTGGAGGCTGTGGTGAGGCTCTGCTGGGGATGGGAGCCCCAGGTTGGCTGGTCCTCTAACCTCTAGGTGGTACAAGAGGACACCAGCTGTGGTGGTAGTCTGCCCTGGAAGCAGCCAAGGGCTGCTTCCCAGGCCCTTGGGTGGCATGCACAGGACTCAGTGGTGGTGGCAGCAGCCCTTCAAGAGTCAGTTCTCAGGCCTCCAGAAGGCACACTCAGACTGTGGTAGCCATAGTGGCTGAAACAAGCTAGGTTTTGGGTCTTGGGCAGCACACCTGGGTGCATGGTGGCCCCACCGTTGGAGAGGAGAGGTTCACTGTCAGTGGCAACAGCCCTGGCAGACTTCTTTCAGGCTTCAGGGAGCACCCACTTTGGCTGCATTTATCCTGGGAGCAGCCCCTTTAATGTGTAGAACTGCCTGTTCCCCCGGTGGAGGGTACTGTGTGGGCTCAAGGGTCAAGGATGTAGCTGCTTCACTGGATTCAGCTGGTGTCACCTGGTGAGATGTTGATGAGGCCCCAGAGATTTGATGATACAGGGATTATTGGGCCCCAGGGCAGGATGAAGTCTGGTGTTGGCTCTTCTCTCAAAATGATGTCATGCTGCAGCAGCCTCTGCCCCAGGGAGTGAGTGGAACTCAGTGCGAACTTCCTCTAAGGGACAAAGTAGTTGTGTGGACACCAGGCAGCTTCCTGTACTAGGGGCCTCAGAGTCTCAGGGCCTTTGGAGGTTGAAGGGCTCTCCTGTAGCTAGGAATGCAGGTGTCCGTAGTAGGAATATGAACTTTTAGGGATATCTCACCTTTTGTTTGCAATAGGGAGTCCTTCCTGCCTCTGAGCCAAAAGTGGCTTGCTTCTTCACTTCTCTTTCTATGCTGTTATTTTAAGTTTCTGTACATCTAGGGTCTCAGTCACTTCTCTGCTGAAATTCAGTCTTCTCAAGGATGGGATTAATAATGACATAATGTCAAAGCTGAGAACTTCTGGGGAATCATTTTCTTGAATATGCCTTTTCTCCTCTTACCTCTCTAGCAGGACCTGAGAGGGTACCTAGACCCACAATGCAAAGTACTTTGGCAACAAATCTCTTAATTTAACAGATGTACAAAAATGTATTCCCTCTTCTCTAGGTGGTCACAGTCTGGTGGGAGAGAAGACAAAGCAAATGATAAAGGCTATGACAAAGGGAGGTACTGGTTATTATGAGAACACAAAGGAGGGTATTCAGCTTGGGCTGGAAGTTGGGAAGATCAAAGGAAGGGGTCAGACTTGAATGATAAAAAGAGCTCTATTGACCTTCTTTACAAAGCAGTGGGAAATTCTGTGCAAAGGTATAGAGGAAGGAGAGTTGCTGCAGTACCAGAAGACCCAAACTTGAGCATGGGATGCATTGTGGGAGGTTAGCACTGGAAGGCAGGCAGGAACTGGATGCCAAAGCCCTTTGCATGACATGTTAAGGGGATGGATATTCATTTGTCAGGGGATCAGAAGATCTGGGTTCCACTTTTAGGCTGCCAGGCACTGGTTATGTAATTCTTGTCACCACTTTCTTTGGGCCGTAGTTTTCTCATTTCTAACCAGAGAGGATTAACCCCTTTGAGATGTCATCAAATTTTAAGCTGTCTATGATCTTTGTGTAAGAATTTTTAATGAATTGTGATTCTTTTTTGTCTTGTTCCTGTTCCTGGTCTGCTTTTGTCAGAGACTGACCAGGCCAGTTCTCACTGTATTCACAAACAGGAGTTTTTTTACCTCAACATGTTAGGAAAAGTCTACTTCTCTTTTAAGCCCTTGGCCTTTGTCTTAGAGTGAAACAAAGAGCTGTTGCAAAGTCAGACTGGAATAATTATTATTCAGACCTTTTCCCTCTTCCATGCTGTGTGGTCTTTTTCATATTCATATGACTTTTCTGTTTTCATTGGACCAAATGCAATGAATTTAATGAACTTTTTATTAAATTCTGTTTCTTACAACTAGAAAGACTTTTTCCTTCTCTCCATGTTGTGAGTTTGTACGTGTTACTAAATATTCAAGCTTTTAAAATACATTAGTGGCCTTTTTTCTATTTTGTTATGCCTTAATATGGTATAAATATTTTCAAGACATCAAAAGATTAATAAACTAGAAAAATATAATTAATACTGGTGCTTTCACCATCCAGAATGAGATGCCATTTTTATTTTAAATTTGCTTCTGATTGAATTTAAACATTTTAATAAAATCATTTCAGATGAATGTAGAATTTTATTTGATTATTATCAAAATCAAAAGCTTGTTCTCCAAACCCCCTACCATGTGCTTTATCTTCAAATGTGAAATGCATCCATTTAAGAAATCTAACAAAATTACAGACATCCAATATACATGTACAATAAATAGACCCACAAATCAGATTCCTTTTTTTATGTTTTAAACTTTTTATAATGCATACCAATAAATACAATTGAAAATTAAACTTCTATGGGAAAAATTAGATAAATGAGGATTAAGGAAATGAACAAAGGCCAATGAAGGAAAGGGAAACACTGGGCAAATAGTCAAGTGGCCACTGTATTGTTCTGTTGGATGTGGTTCCTGGCCGTGGATTACTTTAATTGACTTCTCCTATTCTAAAGTCAATTTTGCCTTGCACCTGTCAACATGGGCTATAGAGACATTTGTCTTTTCTTTATCTTCAATTCGATGCCCAAATAGTCTTCCTATAGAGGGCTGCTCAATGGGTGAGATACAGCTTTGCTTTCCCTATGAAAACAAAGATAAAAGAGTTTCCTTGTTTCCACCCTCTGAGAACTAGGGAAGGATGGATTCAAATGACCTTGTTCATAGTTTGAATCTTGAGACAGCAAGGCAGACTCAGGGACAGTTGATAAATCATTCATGAGTTGGTTTGCACGAATAATAAAGGTTCCTGATTTCTCCAATTTATTTTCAACACTGTGTGTTTGTTGTAAGTACTTTAATAAATATTACCTCTCTTAAACCTCATAACTTTATGCATTGAGTACTCTAAAGGTATCCACTTTACATATGAGGAAACTGGTGAGATTTTAAGCAATTTGTTCAAATTTATTAGTAAAACTTGTTCCTTGATGAAACCCCTTGCATCTTGGCTTTATTACCATGCTGTGCACCTTGGGCTTCCCCATCAAAAGTCCAGAACCAAACTGTTCCTATTGTGTAAACTAAGTCATGCCTCCTTATGGTCAGCCTTTCTTGGTTGCTGCCCAAAGTTATAGCTGAATTCTCTAGCCTCCCATTGATTAATTAAATTGATTAACTAATTAACAAGGAATTAACAAATTTCTTGTTTCTCTTAAATTAGCTCAAGCTTGATTCTATTACTTGCAATAAAAAAACCCTGATTTGTACATAGCCTCTGCTTCCAGTTTCTTAATGATACGATATTAATCCTTATTCATTTCCAATAAACTGCTTAAAATATAATATTAAGTACTAAACTTGATATTACAGGTTAGATTTTTATTCTTTTTTTCAAGTTATGACTTCTAGATATCCTCTTTCTGAATTAAGGCTTAATTTTAAAAAGGAAGTCAATCTTATTTCCCTCTTATTTTGACAAACAACTTAATTAGTTGATGTGGATGGGCAAATAATGGTCTGTTAAGTTATTTAGTACCTAATATCTGGAACCCATGAGAGTTAACTAATATGGCAAAAGGGACTTCACAAGCATGATTAAGTTATGGATATTGAGGTGGGGATATCTATTCTGGATTACTTAGGTGGGGCCTAAATGTACTAAACAATCTATATAAAAAAGAGGCAGAGGGAGATTTGACTTCAGAAGAAAAGCGAGCAATGTGATGAGAGAAATAGGGATTAGAATGGTATACTGTGAAAACAGAGGAAAGAACCACAGACTAAGGAATATAGGAGGTCACTAGAAGCTGAAAAAGGCAAGGACTTGGATTATGCCCTTAGAACCTCCAGGAAGAACCAGCCCTGTTAATAATTTGGTTTTATTCCTGTCAGACACATGATCTCCAGAACTATAAGAGAATAAATTTGTGTTTTTTAAAGCCACTACGCTTGTAGTAATTTGTTACAGTGGCAACAGAAAGCTACTTGTTGATGGAACGAGATCATCATTTTGTAGACTTATGCCTGATATAGAAAACTGAGCATATTTTGACTCTATTATGATTTTAGCCTAGGAAGGATTGATGACAACTCACACACATGCTTTGTAAGATGTTCAGACAGTTACTGGGAAAATTGTGTCATGATTTCTGTTGTAAAGAAGGCAGAGCACTTTTATTTTATGGTCAATGGGTTTTTTTTTTTTTTAAGGTGAATGATAGGAAAGCATCAATTGGCATAAGCTTGATTAACTGTCAAAATTCACACTTCAAATTGTCTTATGGGTTTTTCTTCATGAAGTGTCATTAACAACGTTCCTGTCACCAGTTTTTCTAGTGTTGAGAGTAATTCAATATTGATGGGAGCGGCAGCAGGAAGTAAGTTTGGCTGGAGTGCCAATGTAATGTGACCTACATCTAAAAAAAAAATCCCAAGGAAGCTGTCTGCCCAAAATAAAGCTCCGTTTTTATTCTAAGTGCTATTTGTCCTTTAGAGAAGGGAAGAGTCAATTAATCACTGAGGCCAAGTCCTTTGAAAGATTACAAGGCTTGTAGAGTATGTTGCTGTGAAAGTGATGTCCCTTGAAGATACTACACACTAGATAAGGTTTTATAAATTTAATTTTTAAAGTTATACATATTTTAAATGACATGGGGCTTTTTGCTTGTAGGGAAAAATAATGAGCCCTGTGATTCTTGTCATAAGTGTGTGTGCCTGTGTGCATGTGCACATGTGTTGGGGATGGGGGGAGTTCACCTGTTAGAATTCTTTTGAATTATGTCTCAATATATTGCTATTGTTAATAAAATTATGGTTGGTGTACCAAGCAGAATATATTTGAAATAAATAGCTTCTAAACTGATATTACAGAGATTTCCAATATCAACTTGTTTCTATTTCACCGTGTGTAGATAATAGGAGGGAGACATGTCTAAAGGTCATTGCTTATGCTGTAGTTATATGTCTTACAATGCCTGACTGATGTTTTTAAAAGAGTGGCTGAATACTTACACCATCCAGGATGGATATTCTCTCAGATGCTGACAAATACACATCTATCTAGATAATGGAACTGATTCTTTCTTTTTTTATGTGTGTTTGTTCACATAAATACAACACATAGAGCATTCAGCTGTGACACATGAATAAATCTTGAAGATGCATGAGAAGACACAGCATTCAAATTTGATTTTCGATTAAGGGCAGAAAGAGAAAGAGAGAAACAGAGAGAGAGATAATATCATCTATGGGGAAGAATGCTATTTCATTAAATTCCTTTGGTGTTACTGGGGAGGTAAGATTATACATCATGATAGAGAAGTGACATGTCTTAGATTCAACCATTGTTGATAGACGCCAAACATATTGTGTTTTTTGTTGTTATGGCTTCTGTTGTTACCATTACAGCATTATGATCTCTGCCAATTAGCTAAAGGGAAGGCCATTTTGCTAGGTCAATTTTATGAATGATCTACCATCGAGCACCTAAGGTGTGCTTAAGTTTGGCTCTGGTGGATTACATAAAAATGTCAGTTTGTTTCCACAAGTTACTGGGGAGTTAGAAGAATAGAGTGAAAAAGGTATAATTCTCAACGTCAGCAAAGTGTGGCACACCTACTTGCCACTTCCTTGTTTAGTGTTCATGGTAGACATTGCTAATTGCTCAGGCCTGTCCTTTCCTCTGACCTTGGATGTGACTTCTCTTCTCAGCATCAGATGCTAGGAAAACACTAGCAGTGAATTGAAGATGGCATTCTCAGTAAAGCTTTCATGCTGTCTTGTCCTCAGGTAAACAGATAACTCAACCTTACTAGGTGAGTGTATTTATTTACTTGCAAAATACCTGCCCTCAAAAGAGTTAGTGAAATAATGTGGATGAAAGTCCTGTGGTGCTGATGGGGCCAGACAACAGTTGCGAGTGTTCCTCTCCAGGTGGCTGGATGAGACTTGTACATGTGAGATAACTTGTGAAGAATATTGTGATCAGTAACAGCTTCTCGTAGCTCAGAAGTTAGCTTTAAAACCAAAATCCCACCAAAAATGTGCAATATCCTCTTTAGTTGTTAATTTACCCATGAATTAATTAGTTAATCTGATAATTCAACAAAGAACACACCTACTATAGATCAATGTCTGTGCTTCTGGAGGAAGATTCAAGCCAGTAGGAGGAGAAATGTTCATGATACATGCAATTTTATATCTTGGAATTGTTTGCATCTTTGGATAAATTAGCATTTAATTTCAATAAATAAAGAAAAAACTCTCCCTGCCGAGCCAGTTTGTTACAGTCCTAAACTCAACTGCCTCACAAATCTTCCTAGAAAAAAAAAAAAGGCAGGAAACACCATCATGCACCCTTTTGGTGCTCAGATGAGGTATATGTGACTTTCGGCACAGAAAAATCAACAGCTTTTCGTTAAGCCATTGTAGCCTTCCTGGGGACAAGAAATGTCACTGAAATATCTCAGTAGCATCCTCTTGGCACCTGGTAATTAGGCAGGTCTGATAAATGAACATTTTGGAAATGACACATGCAGAACAATAGTGTATACGGAGCATCATAAATACTTTCTGGTTTAGATGCTAAGTGCTTATACAATCTTGACTACAGACTCAAAATGGCATTGGAACTTTTTCTGCAAAGGTAAGTATGCTCTTGTGGTTAGCCCTCATGACGTAAGCATGGCAGTCACATTTAAAATGATCCTGTGAAGCTAGACACAGTAGTGCATGCTTGTAGCCCCAGGTACTTGGGAGAATGAGGCAGGAGGATTGCTGGAGCCCAGGAGTTACAAGCTGTAGTGAGCTATAATCATGCCTAGGAAAAATCACTGTATGCAATCCTGGGCAACATAGTGAGGCTCCATTTCTTCAAAAAAATAAAAAGAATTCTGTGAAATAAAAATTTAATGTGAATTTTTTTCTGGTGGAGTTGGAGATAAGGAATAGGAGATTAAGAAAGGGAGAGAGAAGAAAAGTACATTCATTTAAAATGACAAAAACTAATATTTTTCGAATAGAGATAATAAGACCAGGTAAAGATTGGGGAAGAGATTTAAAGTTCATTGAAGAGTAAGAAGTAATGTTTTTGGTTTATTGTTTTGTTTTGTTGTTGTTGTTTGTTTATTTTTGTTGTTTTTTGTTTTGTTTTGGTTTGTTTAGATGGAGTCTTGTTGCCCATGCTGAAGGCTGGAGTGCATTGGAACAATTATAGCTCACTTGCATCCTCAATCTTCCTGCCTCAGCCCCACAAGTAGCTGGGACTACAGGTGCATGCCACCATGTCCAGGTAATTTATTTAATGTTTTGTAGAGACAGGGTCTCCCTTTGCTGCCCAGGCTGGTCTCAAACTCCTGGTTTCAAGTGATACTCCCATCTTGGCCTCCCAAATGGTTGGGATTACAGGCAGGAGCCACTATGCCCAGCCAGAAGTAGGTTCTGATATTCTCTTCAGTTCTAACTTAAAATAACATAGGTAATGTGTTTCTAGTAACAGAAAGGGGAATGGACTTCAAGTTAATAGGAACAATGTTTCTCAAACTTTTTCACTGTATTCCACTCAACAAAAGTACCACATGGAGCTAAATGGTGTAAATAGATCCACGAATGTATGAAGCAACAAGTCCAAGGGCTCTGCTCACCTCAAGTCAGCCAGGTCTCCTTGAGGGATGAGCTTCTTGGTACGTCTGTCACCCAGAGGTGGTTTGACTGAGGTGCTGATGAAGTTCATACTGCAACAGGACTTACTCTCATGGGTTCTCTTTATGGTCCTACATTTAATTTTGCATCTATAGTTTTTTATTCATTTTCTTTTAAAAAAATTCCCCAGGCCAGGCATGGTGACTCACATCTGTAATCCCAGCACTTTGGGAGGCCAAGGCAGGCAGATCACGAGGTCAGGAGTTTGAGACCAGCCTGACCAACGTGGTGAAACGCCGTCTCTACTAAAAATACAAAAATTAGTCAGGCATGGTGGTGTGCACCTGTAATCCCAGCTATTCGGGAGGCCGAGGCAGGAGAATTGCTTGAACCCGGGAGGTGGAGGTTGCAGTGAGCCAAGGTCATGCCACTGCACTCCAGCCTGGGCGACAGAGTGAGACTCCATCTCAAAAAAAAAAAAAAAAAAAAAAAAAGATTCCTCAAATTGCGTACACTTCCAATGCCACATTACTGATTTCCAACTCTGCTTTTCTGCTTACAACTCATGTATGGTATACTTGCTGGGAAGTTCTCACGTGTGATGTGTTCATGCTGAGCCCTATACTAGCAACTCCTTCAACAGTCATGAGGGGCATCTAGAATATAAGGTGGGTGAGCTTCTCTACATATGAAAGTTTAATTCTTGGCTATTTAAAATAAACAAATAAATACCTTAATTCATTAATATGTGTGTCCTGCACTGAGCACTAACAGTATCTGCAGCCTTGTAAAACACCAAAGTCATACACTTTGGAGCAAGGGTTTGAGAAATAGCATAATTAGTCATTAGTTTTCAATGTCTTCTTACTACATTCTACCAACAATTCATGCAATAATCCCTGTATTTTAACTCCTCCTTACAGAGATGATGGCAATTGAATACAGGCTCCCAATCCATGATGCCTCTGTTAGATCTTCCAAGCCTAGAAGTGTCTTTGATATCATAGGAATCTGGACCTATCACAGGCTTCATTTCCAGATGCCACTTGATATGACGTGATAAAGGACCCAATTCTCCTCTCTTTCTATTCAGTTATTCCAAAAGCAATTTTACTTTACATAAAAAATACAAAGTAGGTAGAATTTGTCTTTAGGATGTTCTGCTTTTCTTCTCAACACCCCCTTACCTCTCTAACATCTACTTTGTCCAATTTGCTTTCAATGAGTCATGGAATCTCAGAGTTAGAGGGAAACTTAGAATTCTTAGAGTTCAACACTTAGCTGATTCTTCAATGATATATATAGCATCCTCAACAAGTGAGAGCCATTAGCTACCTAAATAGACCCAGGGATGGAGAGTCCGCTGCCTCCATGCGTTTGACTTTGCTCTAATTGGAGAACTGTTCTTCCTTATGTTTGACTGAAACCATTTTCCTTCCCCATGGGTTTAAACATCCTACTTCTCTATTCACTGGTTTCATGATTATTCTCTTCGTACTTTGGCAGGATTTCTACCAAGATGCCAACTGATGATTTAAGCTCATTTCTACAAGGCCTATTCTCCATGAACAGGAAACTTTAGAAAAAAAATATAAAAATATAAATCCGTATAAGAATCCCAAAGAATAATTAATACCAATGAAGTTCCAAGCACAAGCTAGAAAGAGCAGTCTGTTATTTGCCTATTAATTGCTACCCCATGCTTTTCTGGTCTCACATTATCACTGTAGACAGCCTCAGATGGACAGCCTCAGCATCAATTCAGGATCAATTCCTGAACTAGAATTGATAAACTTTACTATGAATGGGACCTGAACAAACACAACCTCTCTGGAAGTCTCCTATTTTCTCATCTTCAAAATGAAGAGGTTCATCTCAGTTTCAAAATGTTCTCCAGTAGCCAAGTACCATAGTTTGGAGTGCCTCAATTATTACCTGACAGAGCACTTACTGAGATTTCCAGGTTCCAGAATTCAAGCCATCACCAACTCAATACATGTAGAACACTGATTTTGTATACTTGAGTAAATTTAACCTCAAAAAACCATTAGGTAGAATACAGAAAGTTGGAAAGTTGTGTTTCTTTAAAATGACATCACTGGGTAGATAGTAATTTTTATTTCTGGAAAGTACTTGTTAAGTCATTTCAGTCTCTGTTGATATTGGATTATTACATACCATAAGAGAGCTGTCAGAGAGTTATGTGTGAACAAAATCATATGAATTACAATAGTTTACCTCTAAACAGTCTATTAATATATTCATATAGCACTTAGAGATCTTTCTTTGTGCCTCAACTGTGTTAATGCAGTAAAGATTAAAAACTATGCACATGTGGTCAGCACCAATATTTGTAATTAATTTTGACTTACAGTACACTAAATTATAAATCAGGTTAAAATTGTAGCAGTTTAAGTGAATAGTCATTAATGTGTTCCTTTTCTGTTGCCTTATTCAGTTTTAGAAGTATATTAAAAGAGTTTTGATGTTCTAAAAAGCAGATTAAAGGCATGTGGAGCCCAGATAAAGCCTAGTGAATGTGATTATTTAGCAGCAATGCAAATTGTTCTTACAGCCATCTCCCTTGGTCCATTGTGATACTCTCTATTTCAAGAGATGAAAAGAACTCTGGAAACAATTAATTTCTGTGAATGGAATTCATCCATTAGGACAGAGACAGACCTTGGGAACCATGAATGATGGAGGAAAGGGTGATTGGTGAAGGTACATCTTGGGTCACATTCTTTCCAAAGTGATAGACAGCAAGGATGATTGTGTAACTTCATATGTGAGTGGACAGAGCTGAATATGAGATGATATTTTCAATGATATATCAATATGTAGTACTAGTGACACTATGTGACATTATAAAGATTTTACTCCATTTCTAGAATGTAAACGTTCTCCCTATCACCAATAACTGATCATGGCACATCCATAATTAGTGATTTGTTATTTGATGTATGGAAAGGTGCAGGTTGTATATACATCACGATGGTTAGCCAGGTGCTGGATACATTTTAGGTGCAATTAATTGTTGTATGAATTGGGTAAATAAGCATTAAGTAATTATGTGGTGCTCTGAATCTGATATTTTAGATCAAACCAGAATCACAGGTCTTCACTCTATTGCCCTGTTTTCCATTACTGTCTTAATTCATGCTTGTTTTTTTACAAACATATTTTCTTTCTGCTTAACCAAGACATAACCATTCATTGTAGGTTTTTCATTCATTTTGGTTCATTTCAGAGGCTTCCTTCCGTTCTAGGTGTTTTGGTTGGTTCAGGGGTAATACCTCTCTTTTTCCTCAACTCTCTTGAAGCCCTTTGCAGCAATTTGGCATGTGGCACATAGCTGACCATAATCAGTATTTTCAGTACTGAATTTAGCAATCTGAACCAAAACTGGCTTGTTAAGGATAGCGAACAGGATATAATGGAAATGAAATTTCTGGTTCTTGCAAAGATTCTATGACAAAAATACAATACAACTAGCATAAATTTTGAAGAAAATCAGTTGGTATAGGACTTTCACCAAGGAAGGCTGCTCAAATGCCAAACCAGATTGTCCAAGAGGCCAAAACATGTTCCATAATATGAGAACATGACTCCATGCTGCCACGTTTTCACTCCAGCAGACTGGGCTCACTGGGTTTCACTGTGGAACCCATAGGAATAGTATGGTGAAATATCACCCTATAGGGCCTACAAATAGGCCAAGGAAAATCTAGGTAGAATTTAAAAATGGAAAACAGAAGGGAGAGAGTTTGGTTTCATAAGTACTATGAAAGTTTCAGTGAGTGTATGAAAATGTCTTGGATACCATCTTCTTCATGAGTCCATGAGTTGCTTCCCGTTGCTTGGCCCTCTCCCTCTCTCCCCCTCTGCATCTCTGTGAGAGATACTTCTGAGAATGCAAAATGGGAGTGCTTATGAGCTGAACAGAGATTGTAGACAGAGACAAACTGCTCTCCTGTTCCTTGGAGTCACCAATGAGAAGGCAGACCCAGGGAGGGGGGAATAGGGAGGATGTTGTCAATACTCTCTTATATGATTTATTAAGTGTGTGCGTATAATGAGAACAAGTGGTATAATAACTGCTCCTTGTTGCATGTTTACTGTGTTGCAGAGAGACTTCCAGAAGGTAAAATCTTACAAACCTTACTTGAAGAAAAATCTTTATTTTAGGCATGAGGAGACTGAGGTTCTCATAGTTAATGCATGGCAGAATCAGGATCTATCCTTAGATCAGTACTGGATTTGTCTTACATCTGTTTTTAAATCTGCCTTAAATCTGTCCTTAGATCTGTCCCACTCCAAGGCCTCTTTGCCTCCATCCTACGTTGCCTTACCAAACATGGAGTTCTTGGGGACAAGGGCCTATTTTGCATCTTGATGTCTGAACACCAAGACATTCTACAGTTGATTAAAACAGTAGCAGAAGGAATGTTCTTCTCTTCAACCCTCTGCCCTTGTATTATAAAGTATTTCAAAAAGAAGACAAGTATATGGAAAAAAACATGGGAAATGCCAATCTGCAAAATCAGTGGTTCTTAACCAAGGTGATTCTGTCCACCTCCGCCTCCAGAGGACATTTTGCAATGTCTAGAGATAGTTTCAGTGGTCATGACATGGGGAGGTTCTGCTTGGCATCCAGTAGGTAGAGGCCGGGGATGTTGCTAAGTATCCTGCCATGCACAGGGCTTTCCTCCATGATAAAAATTATTTGGTCCAAAATGTCAATGGTGCAAAGGTTGAGAAACTAAATAAAGAGTTTAGCAAACCAGACATTTTTAAAGCCTTTTTATATTTATCCTTGATTTTTCTCTTCTCCCTAAAGCAGGCAACCTTGGGCATGCTTTATGTATATACTACTAATGTATTTACTATTGATATAAATATCTATCAATAATACAATGGATCATTTTAATATCATCTGTACATATCATTCCCTGACTCATTTTTTAATTAAAATTAGGTTTTTAAGAGTTATGTTTTAAAAATGTAAATGTTTTTTATAAACATCTTAAAAACATTGTCCATTTTTATAAATTTAAGCCTAGTTTACTCATTTAAATATCAGGAGAATATTTATTATATGAACACACCACAATTTATTTACTCATTTTTTGATAGACATTTAAATTATATCAGATTTTTTCTTTAGTGTAGTGATTCAGTAAACATTCTTGTACATGTGTGTATAGAATGGACTTTCTCTAGGGCTTACAGAGAAAAGTCAAATCTCTGGGTTATACCAATGTACATTACCAAGAGTGAATATTAGTTTTCATAACCTTACATCTTCTCCAGGGCATGATATTGTCTAATGTAATTTTTGTGAGAAATTCTTTCTTTTACATTGCAGAGTCTTCTGGGAGTCCTTAACACTTAATCTTAAAGGATTATCAGATTCCTTTAAAATGTTATGTGGATAGTCATTAATATGTCTCGTTTCTATTGCCTTCTATTCATGTTTAGAAGCAAATTAAATGAATTAAAGTCAGTGCCCTTTTCAACAAACTGTATTGCCTCTTAATCCAACTGCCATCTAAGTGTTCATTCCTAAGGTTGAACTTTCAAGCTCATGTCAAAAATTCAGAGGTCACTGTAACTCTTCTTCTGCCTTTGGCCACACTTAGACACCACAGCATTAACCTTTTGGTTCCATCCAGTTCTTTTTACCCCCACTGCTAAACCCTTGGTTTGAGTTCATAATTTCTCATGGAATTTCAGCAACAACATGCTAACTGATTTTCTTGTCCTCAGTACTACTTGTCTCCCATCTGTTTTCCACCCATAGTCCAGATAAGTCTTTCTAAAAATAAAAAAGGGCCAGGTGTGGTGGCTCATGCCTGTATTCCCAGCACTTTGAGAGGCTGAGAGAGGTGAATTATTTGAGGTCAGGAGTTTGAGACCAGCCTGGCCAACATGGTGAAACCTGGACTCTACTAAAAAATACAAAAATAGCTGGGTGTGATGAGATACCATCTCACACCAGTTAGAATGGCAATCATTAAAAAGTCAGGAAAAGGCCGGGCATGGTGGCTCAAGCCTGTAATCCCAGCACTTTGGGAGGCCGAGACGGGCGGATCACGAGGTCAGGAGATCGAGACCATCCTGGCTAACATGGTGAAACCCCGTCTCTACTAAAAAATACAAAAAACTAGCCAGGTGAGGTGGCGGGCGCCTGTAGTCCCAGCTACTCAGGAGGCTGAGGCAGGAGAATGGGGTAAACCCGGGAGGCGGAGCTTGCAGTGAGCTGAGATCTGGCCACTGCACTCCAGCCTAGGTGACAGAGCGAGACTCCGTCTCAAAAAAAAAAAAAAAAGTCAGGAAAAAACAGGTGCTGGAGAGGATGTGGAGAAATAGGAACACTTTTACACTGTTGATGGGACTGTAAACTAGTTCAACCATTGTGGAAGACAGTGTGGTGGTTCCTCAAAGATCTAGAACTAGAAATACCATTTGACCCAGCCATCCCATTACTGGATAGATACCCAAAGGATTATAAATTATGCTGCTATAAAGACACATGCACATGTATGTTTATTGCAGCAGTATTCACAATAATAAAGAACTTGGAACCAACCCAAATGTCCATCAACGACAGACTGGATTAATAAAATGTGGCACATATACATCATGGAATACTATGCAGTCATAAACAAAGATGAGTTCATGTCCTTTGTAGGGACATGGATGCAGCTGGAAACCATCATTCTCAGCAAACTATCACAAGAGCAGAAAACCAAGCACCGCATGTTCTCACTCATTGGTGAGAATTGAACAATGAGAACACTTGCACACAGGAAGGGGAACATCACACACCGGGGCCTGTTGTGGGGTTGAGGGAGAGGGGAGGGATAGCATTAGGAGATATAACTAATGTAAATGACGAGTTAATGGGCGCAGCACACCAACACACCACATGTATACACATGTAACAAACCTGAACGTTGTGCACATGTACCCTAGAAAATAAAGTATAATAAAAAAAAATTAACTGGGTGTGGTGATGTGTGCCTGTAATCCCAGTTACTGGGGAGGCTGAGGCACAAGAATCACTTGAACCCAGGAGGTGGAAGTTGCAGTGAGCCGAGATAACACTATTGCATTCCAGCCTGGGCAAAAGAGCAAGACTCCATCTCAAAAATAATAAATAAATAAATAAATAAATAAATAAATAAAATTTTAAAACCATTTACTGGCTCTTCCCAATGGAGTTCAAACACTTTAACCTGACCTAGCTTGCCTCTTTAGCCTTCTTGCTAACTATTCTTCCCTCCACAGTCCATCTTCCATCGTAATCAAATGGAACTACATTAGTTCCCCCTTACCCGGAGAGGATATGTTTCAAGACCCCCAGTGGATGCCTGAAACCACCAATAGTCCAGAATCCTATCTAGAGCACTACATTTTCCCCTATCCAATAATGGGCAGTTAGAGTACATAAAGTGGATACACCAAACAAAGGAATGATTCATTTAAGTTTTTAATTTTCATGTACTGAATGGGAACAAAATGGGATGGTGTGAGATTTCATCATGCTACCCAGAATGGTGCACAATTTAAAATTTATGAATTGCTTATTTCTGGGTTATTCTATTTAGCATTTTTGGACCACAGTTGGCCCCTGATAACTGAGATCACTGAGGGCAAACTCATTGGTGAGGAGGTCGGCTGTACCAGCATTCCCTGCAGCGCCAAGCTTCCCATGCCTCTGCTCTGTGCATGCTAGTCTCCATGCGGCAATGTCCTTGACAAACTCTGCTCATCTACTCCTACTCATCCTCCAGGTCTCCTTGAGGACATCTTCCCTCATGACTCCCGCAAACGTGAATTGCCCCTCTTTGTACTGCCCTGACACTATGTCATACGTCACTAATCACATTTCATTGTTGTTTGTCTCTTTCCACATCTGGTTTCCTTACTAGGAATTCAAGGTCTTGAAAACAAGGTTTGTCTTTCATTTGTCTTCACATCTCTGATTTTCAGCACAGAATAAGTGTTCATTAAATCGGTGAGGAATAATTGTAAAAGCTTCCTTAACTGTGGAAAGTCTCTCAGCCCCTCAAATCATAGGCCTACACTGGGGTGAAACCTGGGTCCAGAGACCTAATGCCCCCCTCTTTGAAATCTCATGTGAGAGGACCAAAGACCTCCTCTGTTTGATCTGCAGGAATTATGCAAGACCCAACCTGCGTGTTGACCTGCTCCAAATATCCTACGTATCTTACACTTACCATGTTGTGGAATGTGTTCTTTCTAAAGTATTTTCATTAGATTTTAAAGCCCACATGCATCCTAAAGAAAATGTAAACCACATGTTTGATATTCATTTACACTTAACTGCTTTTTTCCTATAAAACAGAAAAATGTAAATTGATGTTCAAATGCCTTTGGGCTTTTTAATAAATGCAGCTTTCAAGTCGTTTTTCTTTCCATGGAATTATTACAAAGGAAAATGCCTTTGAACAATAGAAGGTCATGGATCTATCCCAAATTCTAAATAAGTGGTATTTTAGTGGGTTTTAAATTTGGTTAAAGTTCTTATCCCAGAGCTCTAAACCACAAAGCCCAGTTTTATTTGTTCTCTTCATCTGTCAGAGATAAAAACAGAGGGTATTGACCTTTTATTTATCTTTGAAGCTTTGAAGTATAATTTGTTCAAAGAAAGGGTTCTGTACTTAGAACATCTGGGTTCTAGCTTTGACTCATGCTAGAAACAAGGATTATGTCTGTATTAGTCTGTTCATACACTGTTATAAAGAACTACTTGAGACTGGATCATTTATAAAGAAAAGAGGTTTAACTGGCTTATGGTTCCACATGCTGTACAGGAAGCATTCCTGGGGAGGCCTTAGGAAACTTACAATCATAGCAGAATGTGAAGAGGAAGGAAGCATGTTTTCTCATGGCCAGAGCAAGAGGAAGAGAGAGAAGGGGGAGGTGCTATTCACTTTTAAACAACCAGATCTCATGAGAACTCACTCACTGTCACAAAAATGGCAAGGGGGAAATCCACCCTCGTGATCCAATCATCTCCCACCAGGCCCCGCCTCCAATATTGGGTATTACAATTTGGCATGAGATTTGGGCAAGGACACAAATCCAAATCCTATCAACATCCTTACTCTACTTTATAAACTTGGTGGGAGAATCAAGTGGCATGGGGATGAAAGTAAATGGACTTTCATTTACTTTCATTTACTTTAGTAAAGAGGACTACTCATGGTCTGAAAGTGGGAGAGTGAATTAACACGATGCCTTTAGAGGGAATATCTACAGAAGTTTTAAAATAATGTATGTTCCTTCACCAAACTATAAATATAAGAGTGTTTATTGTACTCAAGATTTTAAATGCCAAAAAGATGTAAATTAAATGAACATGTGTGAGAACTAGTTAAATAAATTAATGAAATATTAAATGATTGTTAAAAATCATATATATAGATTATATATATGAAACAGAATACTTTTTCTTAGTAGGATATATAAGAAATATACAAGTGGTTACCTCTGGGGACAGAGCTTGGGGAAAGTTTTTAATTTTCATGTTATACTAATCCACTCTTGGATTTTCATGCCATGTACATGGATTGGTCTATGGACTTATGGGACATTTTTCTTTTTTCTTTATATTCTTCTCTACACACACATTCAACACACACAAATATTTAAATAATGTTTAAAGAAAGACAGAAGTATGTGGTCCAATAGAAGATACTGGAGGAGCTTATGCCCTTAGCCTAGAAATAAAGGGTTCGAGCTTCAGATCAGACAAATTTGGGTTTGCATCCTGGCCAAGCCACCATTCTAGTTCTATCACCTGAGGAAAATTACTTGAATTCTCCGAACTTCAGGTTCCCTATATAAAATTGAGGGCAATAACCTACCTTTTAAGCCTATTATGAGAGATGAATTATGTAATAAATAATGAATAACAATAATGCGTAATAAATAATGCATAAAGCTGCATACAGCTTGCAAGATGGCAAACCCTCATTAAGTTATGTTTATAGTTATTGTTTTTATTATGATCATCATTATTATTACAATAAGATAGCTAACACCTTTAAAGCTCTTTCTTCATTAAGAAGACTATTTCAAGGGGATTGAGTCCCTCAGCCTTGTTCGTGGCTAGGTTTAGGGGAAAAAAAATGTGAGAGTATGCTCCAAGTATGGCTTAGCTGTTAGAGCCAAAAGACTCAGGCAGTGGAGGAGTAACAAAGTACATATACTGAAGCAGCAGATTACATGTGAAACATTCCCCATCGACCTTCTGTGGCAGCCCGTGTTGCGTGGAACTCTCAGCGGAGACAGGGCTTAAGTAGCTCACAGCATTTAGCTTTTCAAAATTTCTTTCTTTTTTTTTTTTTTGAGGCAGAGTCTCATTCTGTCACCCAGGCTGGAGTGCAATGGTGCAGTCTCCGCTCACTGCAAGCTCTGCCTCCCTGGTTCACGCCATTCTCCTGCATCGGCCTCCCGAGTAGCTGGGACTGCAGGCGCCCACCACCACGCCCAGCTAATTTTTTGTATTTTTAGTAGAGACGGGGTTTCACCGTGTTAACTAGGATGGTCTCGATCTCCTGACCCCGTGATCCACCTGTCTCGGCCTACCAAAGTGCTAGATTACAGGCGTGAGCCACCGCGTCCAGCCCAGCTTTTCCGTTTTTATAATAAGCTCCAGTGCCAGGTTCGGACTCCAGAATTCCTAGTCTCCAGATGAAAATCTTTCAGTGGACCCATGGTTTAATGTATCCCCGGAACAGAGTTTTCTAGAGTTTGAAAAAGTTAAAGTGCACTCCTGACCCCAAACCATTTCTTGACTCTGAAAAGAAATTGTTCCTGGAAGTGCTTCAGGGGAAAGCTTTGGAGGAGCAGTTTTCCATTTTGCCTTGAATTGCAAACTCACATTAAAAAACATTAAGGATAATAAACTGGAAATTCAATTACCAGGCTTGAAGCCAGAACACCGCACACTCGATTTGGATTTGCATCTTAACTTATAGCTTGTTCTTGCCAATATTACTTACCATTCAGACCTTTGCTCATGGTATAAAAAGCACTTAGTGCACAGATGATTTCTCCCCAAGTGCTTTTTGATGGACCTGCCCAAATGTCGATTTGGGTATGAGTTTAAATTAGGAAGAAATTTAAAATATTTCTTCCTTTTATTTATATGTTTTTATTTTTTGCACTTTGGGAATCCAGAGAACTACACGACAAGAGTTTCAAATTTCTAACAGTGTTGAATGTCTCCTCTTGGATACCAATGAGAGTTTCTATTGGACCTACATCCTAATTAATTTACAAACTCTCATGTGGAGATGTTAGCCACCTCCCCTAATGAAGATGATTCCTAATATGACGCTTTGGTAAAGAATAAGTGGATGCGTGGTAACCCTGCCAAAGAAATCAACTTTGAAAATAAATTTTTGTTAAAACAAATGTTAATTGAACCCCTGGAGATAGAGGGTAGAATGATGGTTACCAGAGGCTGGGAAGGGGAGTAGGGAGAGGAGGAAAAAGTAGGAACGGCTAATGGGTACAGAAACATAGACAAAATCAATAAGACCTAGTCTTTGATAGCATAACAGGGTGACTACAGTCAACAGTAATTTATTGTATATTTTAACATAACAGAAAGATTATAACTTGAAAATTTTTAACCCAAACAAATGATAAATGGTTGAGGTGATGGATATCCCATTTACCCTGATATGATCATTACATATTGTATGCCTGTAACAAAATATGTCATGTAGTCCATAAATATATACATCTACTATGTATCCATAAAAAGGAAAAATTTTAAAATCTAAGTAAAAAAAAGACAAGAAAAGAGTATGCATTTTTGGCTGGTTTTGATTGTTTCAGTAATTCAGGTATCCAGTTGTGGGTGTCTATGAATCTGGATAATTAATCTAAAGGTAGATCTCCTCAATCCCTGAAGCATGATATGTCTTAGCCCTGAAGGGCACAGGCAGTACTTACTAGGTGTGAACTCAAGCTCTGTCACTTAGCAACAGTGTCAATACAGACAAGTTGCTTAAACTTTTGTGACTCAGTTCTTTCATCTATGAAATTGGTATGCAGATGAGAGAACCTCTCTTACAGGGTTGTGTAATGATTAAAGGACTTAATCATGGGTGTAAAGCTCTTAGAATAGTGCTTGGCACTAGTAAGCACTCAGTAAATATTAATTTTTATTGTTATCAGGTGGGATTCATAAAAGTTTTCAAGAATAATTATATGATTCTGCTTGGGATAGAGAAAACAGTGGTTTCTCTTTGGATGCCTTCCAGGATTTTTGCTTCTCTCTAGAGCGGTGAATCTCAATCTTGGATGCACATTGGTATTACCTGGTGTCAAAGTATAGTTTTTTTCAAAAGTTGAAAGCTCGAATCTCATACAAATATTCAATGAGTACTTGCCAAAAAGCTGTTTAATTCATTTAAGGAGGGAGCCAGCAGGATAAGTTTCAACTGGTTCAAAGAGAACTTGAAAGACCAAGTAGACATAGGTCCTGAAAGAATGCTGAAATAAGGTTGCTAGATGAGATACAAAACTGGTTAATGTTATATAGGGCAAAAACCCTGTAATCTTGGAATTAGACAGAAATTATTTGCAGCTCTACTAGTGAAAAAAAGTATTTGCATTTTTATTGTACCTGAATCTGTTGCATTGCTATCAGACTTTTCCAATAGTTGTCAAACTTCAGCACGTGTCAGAATCACCCGAGAACTTGTTAGAATTACAGAAACACAAGCTCTATTCTATTTGAATAAGCTTAGGCCTCTGTTTTTTCTGCAAGACAACATCTACTTTTACAGAGTTGTATAATATCCTAAGTAAATATCCTAGTAAATAGTAAAATAAATGAAGGTACAGTCCCCTAAAGAATTAGATAGTCTTTGATAGGCTTGTTAGACAATCTTCCATCATGACAGTGAATGACTATGTAGTCATCTCTTAACTTATCTCCACGTTTTTTTTCCTCAATACTGAGTGACAATTAAAAAAAGAAAACTACTTGTGAATAGTTACCACCCCTACCTTCTGACTAATTGACCTTAAGTGTGATTTAGGAATCAAGGTCATAAAATTTCCCCAGGTGATTCTAATATGCTGTCAAAGTTGACAGCCTCTGGCCTTTAAGGTTGCCTAATTTCCTGACTGTATTCTCTATTATACTGAGTGTCAATAACATAAAATGTGCTCAATATTATGTATTAAAGATTTAATAAATTAAATGAGGGCAGACCAATTTGGAATGGCTTGAGTAGCAGTAGGCACAGATTTATTTAACTAATCTTCAATAAAAGTGGACACTTCCACAAGGATGGTTACGCCCTCCTCAGTTTTGGGAAGACAGCAGAGACTTCTCCAGTTAACATTCTTTTATGAGTGGTACACCATTCACATCACTGTACCCAATTTACAGGTCTCTTGGATATGGCTAAACTATCTCTTCCTTCCCACCTGTTCTAGACATTTTTTTTTTTTTTTTTGTGAAACACAAATCTTATTTTTTTTTCCTGGAACATAATTGAAATCTTAATCATTTGCAAAAGTCTTAAGAGGGAACAGTCTTCACAAGATAAAAATAATCCTTTTTTTGCTTCTGTTTTACTCTCAAGACTTCAAAGACTGTCATCATCACCCAATTTTTTTCCACTCCAGGATTCTCGTGTCTTCCCCTCAAGGTGCAGCTTTCTGTATGGTGTTGCTGTAGGAAGTCAGTAAGGTGGGTGATTTAGGAGATGGACTTCTCAGCCATCATTCCCTTATTAAGATCCATTCTTAAGGAGCTATCAGTCTTTTCTTTTGGTTGTCTTTACTTCATTCTTCTTCTCCTCTTTGCTTTTGTTTGGTCATTCTGTAAGCAGGAGTGAAAATTATCTTCACTACTGTCACCAGAATTCTTTTGCCATGAGGAAGCTGCTTGATGTGGAAAAATAGCATCCCTAAGTGTTTGGATTAAAAATGAGCCTCTGAGGGCATGAGAGTGCCTGGGACAAAGTCAAGATAATGGCTGAACTCCTCCACCTGCAACAAAGAAAGGAATTTATTTCTCTTCCTGAGAGGAAGGAGAAAAGACAAAGAGAAGCAGAGAAGAGACACGGTGATGGTGGAAATCTGGTTGCAGCACGAGGCTGAAGAGCTGGATAAAGCCTCTGGTGGCAGAGAGGTTGGGAGATGTATGAGAACAGACTGGCTTTGCTCACAGCTCTTGGCACTGCTCTGGCATGAGTCCCACCTCTTTGCAACCCTGTGCCCCATCCTTTCAGTAGTTTATTTTGCACATACGTGTCTAAGGTGAATATGTGTGCCTGTGTAAATTATAAAAAGTAGCATAGAATTTTGTGACTGGATGAAGGTAACAGAGTCAACATACATGGAAATTATAGCCAAAGCCAGGGGGAAACTGTGCTTATGGAAACCCTGGAGAGGACTTTGGATGTATTGAGGTACTAGAATGGAGCTCAAGGCAGTTCTATGTAGGGTTACACTGAATTCACCCTTTCCACAATGATTTAATTGGAGGATAAAGAGTAAATAGATCTCACCTAGATACTGTGCAGGATTCCAAGACCACCCAGAGATACCTCATGAAGGACTGGCAAGCTAGTGGAGGTAAGAGACACATACAAAGAGCTAAATCTTAACACCAGGAAGACTGTATCTTAGACATGCAAAGAATAAGTTCAAAGTAAAAGAGATCTCTTCCAATTACAGAGACTGTGAAAGCTACATGAAAAAAATAATGGTTCCTGAGCTAAACTTTGAAAAATAAATAGCATTTAGATATGGAGATGGGAGAATAATAATAATAACCACCACCATCATCATCATCACACCTATATATTAGATGGGGAAAATACACCTATGTAATCATCACCCCATTAAGATATACAAAATATTTATTGCTTTAATTTCCTTATGTCCCTATCCAGGTGAAACCCCATGACCCTTCACTCCAGAAAAAAACACTCTGATTTCTGTCACCATGAATCAGAATTGTACATTGTGCTGAGTGTTTACTTGCATTATCTCATTTGATCCTCATAAAAGCCCTTCGATGTAAGTAAAATGAATGACTCCATTGTACAGATGAGAGGCCAGGCTTGGTTTAATAAGTAATTTGCTCCAAATCGCATAGCTAGAATTTGGCAAAGCTGGAACTTGAACCCAAAGCTAATTTTAAAGCCCAGACTCTTATCTAATTCACAGAGAAAATAACATAAGCAAGATGAAGAAAACTATATAATATATATGGACAATAGTAAGTAATTTGGTTGCAGTGTAAGGCATATGAGGAAAGTAAAGTTTAGCTAAAATGTTCTGGTCTTCTATGGGTCTCTCTTCCATCCAGAAGAAGTACTGTGTGTATCTGTAATCCTCCCACTTGTAATAACTCTGACCCTTAAACCTGCAGGCTTCAATCACCTTGTAGAAGATTTTTACATGTCAAAGAGCATGCTATTTATGAGGCACAGGATAACTCCCAGGTGGCCCTGTTAAATAATAAGTGTTGACTTCATAGTATTTGCTGTTATTTATACATATGCATGTACACATTTGTACAGAAATAAATACACATTGCGCACATGGGCATCTGTGCTGAAGTATGCAGCCAAGTGTCAGCACATTATCAGATTTAAATTAGTTGCCTGACTCTATTAATAGCCCTGGTTTTCCAGTTTTTGAAATAAAAGATCCCAGAACAGCTGGGCTGAAATCTGAAACAGAATGGAAGAATACAACCCTGTAAGCAGTAGTAGTCTGTCGATAACTGCTAAATAAAGTTTGTTGCTTCATAGGTTTGTGCAGATGCCCATAAAACAACCCTTGAAATGCTAAGTGCTTTTTAAAAACAGCATAATCTTCAACCAGTGAAAGGGGTTGATTATGCCTTATCAATCATTTTGAAAACCTCACTGACATCCCATTAAAATTTGAAAGCAGGGCTAAATCCAGGAGCAGAGAGTATCCATGCAGGCCACATGGCTTCATGAAAGGGCAGCAAGATTTCTGCCCACTTATCAAAGTTGCTTTCCTGCCAGTTTATTATTTCTGGAATTCCCCCATTAAACATTTGGACTTTTTAAAATTCAATGCTGTCTTAGTTCATTTTGTGTTGCTATCAAGGAATGCCTGAGGCTGGGTAATTTATAAAGAAAAATGGTTCTGCATGGCTGTATTAGAAGCAAGGCACCAGCATCTGCTTCTGGTGAGGACCTTGGGAAGCTTCCAATCATAGCAGAGGAGGAAGAGGAGCCAGCATGTCGCATGGTGAGAGAAGGAGCAAGAGGGAGAGGAAAGGGATGCCATGCTCCTATAAACACTCAGCTCTCTCATGAACTAAGGAAGGATTCCCTCATTACCACAGGAACCACACCAAGTCATTTATGAGGGATCCACCCCCATGACCCAAACACCTCCCATTAGGTCACATCTCTAACACCGGGGATCAAATTTCAATGTGATATTTAGAGGGGACAAATATCCAAACCATAACACAATTCAGCTCAATGTCCCTACTACAATTGATCCCTTGACTCCCTAAGTACTACGTGCTCCTTCCTCATTTCTCCCTGAACATGTAGTACACGGTGCTTTGCTCTGCCACTTAGTTCATGCTGTTGACTAAATTGTATATCCTTACTTCCTCTGCCTGGCAAAATGCCAGTCACTCTTTAAAGCTCATCTCAAAGCACCCCTCCCATGACATTTACAAGATACTCCTCCACTGTCTCCCTACCTGCTCGGACAGAATAAATCATGTCTGCAGAACTATATTATTATTACTACTATTATTGTTATTTTGAGATGGAATCTCACTCTGTCACCAGGCTGGAGTGCAATGGCGCTATCTTGGCTCACTGCAACCTCTGCCTCCTGGGTTCAAGTGATTCCCCTGCCTAAGCCTCCCGAGTATCTGGGACTACAGGCACGTGCCACCATGCCTGGCTATTTTTTATTTTTTTTTTGTATTTTAGTAGAGATGGGGTTTCACCATGATGGCCAGGATGGTCTCGATCTCCTGACCTCATGATTCACCCATCTCGGTCTCCCAAAGTGCTGGGATTGCAGGCGTGAGCCACCGTGTCTGGCCAGAATTGTGTTCTTGAACTATGGTGACAAGTGTCACATCTTCTCATGGCATACGTCTTTTGTTAGAGTGAGAGCACGTATCTACTGTGGCCTTAAAGTGACCCTGGGGCTGGGAATATTGGTTTTACCTGGAAGACAGAATATCAGAATTTCAGGCGCTTTCTCAGATCTTCTGCATCAGAAACTCATTTTACTAATATCCCAAGGTGGATTCATATAGACACTAACATTTGAGAGAGCCGCTCTAGAGGATAGAGAACATGAGTTAGTGATCCTGTTCTCCACCATAGTACCAAGCAGGCTATGTATTCATTTAACAAATAGATGCAAGGGACCACAGGCCAGACACTGTATTAAGAGCCAATGATTAAAAGATGACCAGGACATGAAGCATGTAAAATTGGAGTAGTTACACGTGCAGTTAGAGGTTAGAATACCATAGATGAAGTAGGAAAAGGCCAAGTCAGTAGAAAGCCTTGAAAAGGCTTTATGAGTCTGAGAAACACAAAACTGGAAATTATTCAATAGGTTCCTTCACTGTGGGACATCTCAGAGCACTTGAATGCATTTGTTTCTCGTGACTCTACAACGTGTATGATACCTCAAACTTATTTAATCATAAAAAGTATTTATACTTTTATTTACTTACTTATGCATGGCCAACTGTGTGGGATTGTTTTTCAAAACATACACTGGAAATCACTAGTCTACTGCCACATGTTTGGATTTCATTTTGTTTGGCCTGGTGACAATATTTGTAATGTCTCCCATAGTGAATGAACTATTGAACACCTAACATTTTTCTCAACTAAATCGTAAGCTCTTGAAGAAGGGAGAATATCTTATACTGATTTGCTTTTCTACTCCAGCTTTCACATTGCTACTCAATCAGAATTTGCTAAAGGTTGTTCTGTGTCTGCCTTGCAACCAAGCAAAGCATAAAGGCATGGTGGATTCTTGATTGAGAACTCTACGGGGTTTAACATAGTAAGGAAGACACTCAAATGGGAGTTGTAATCCTGGCTCAGGTCCTAGCTGTGTTGATTTTGAGCTGGTCACTTACCCTCTCTAGGCTCTAACATTTACTTCATGTGCCAAGCATGGCTACTGTGTGACCATGTTCTGTGGTGTCAGGATCTGCAAGTTTAAGAGTCTTCAATAGACGTGAGGCCAGGCGCAGTGGCTCATGCCTGTGTGGATCACCCAAGGTCAGGAGTTCAAGAGCAGCCTGGTCAACATGGCGAAACCCTGTCTCTAGTAAAAATACAAAAATTAGCTGGGTGTGGTGGCGGGTGCCTTACAGGCACTCAGCTACTCAGAAGGCTGAGGCAGGGAGAATCACTTGAACCTGGGAGATGGAGGTTGCAGTGAGCCGAGATCATACCATTGCACTCCAGCCTGGGCAACAGAGTGAGATAGTTAAAAAAAAAAAGATAAGGATACAGGTAGAAAGGTTAGAATTGAATTTTAGGGAAAATTCTGTACTCTGCTGTTCTGAAAATCATGTTTGAAAATTAGAACCAATATTTTAGGATGACTTATATGAGAGCCATTCCAGAAGCTGTAAGATGTATACAAAATCTTCTAGAGAGAGATTTTTCAGGACTGATATTATTTTATCTGTAAAATGGGAATAATAACATTGGTTTTCCTTTATCATTATTCATTTGGAACTTCAATAAATCTGAGAAGATTTAGCCTTACTAATTTTAAAAGTAGCTACTAAAATATAAAATTAGACTATAACCACAACAACAAAAATGTTGAACATGCATTGAATTCTAAAGTATTATTAACACAAGACTAAAAAATAATACCATATGCTTATTTAGCACTGGTCTTCCAAGCTGCTCAAAACACTTCACCCTTGTTACCTGAAAATTAATATCCTCATTTTATGGATGGAGGAACAGAAGTGTGGATGGAGGCTAGCTCACTCAAATACCACTGATGTCCTATTCAGAGCTGAGCGTTGTCCCTGGGTCTCATGCTCCCTAGTCTGGCCTTTTACCCACCAAAAGATATGCAAAAGAATTTTCATTTTGACCTTCAGCCTGGTTGATAAAAGCTGTCTTCCTCCCTGAAATATGTGTATATACACTGTGAGTTGCGTATTTATATGATTTCCTGAAACCTGCAGATAAACAATGATAATTGGAAATGGCCTGTGTGCTTTGGCAGGTTTGAAATACTGTAGTATTTAATATAAGTCCGACTGCTTCTCATGATAAGCAGCCTTCACTTACCCGAAATCGAGGGCCATGAGTAACTGGCAATTGGCTGGTATTAATTATGCGGCATGCCCTATAAACCTCTCTGCTGATGGGACCCTGGGAAGGTCTGAAATCAGACTAGGTCTTCAGGGGGATTGAGTTGGGAACAAGCAGGAGACTCTCTTTCTCAGTCCATATTTGCCTCCCAGTTCCTGGCAGCCCCGACTGCATGTATTTCAAGCTCCATTTCCATCACAGTGAGGTTATGTCCAATGTGATTGTACCTTCCCCTGGCAGGGCCCATCCGCCAACCTTGCTCGTTTATCTCCCCCTTGGCCTCCAACATCAGAGTACTTGTAGAGTCTTACAATGTGCTAAACATTAATATTCACTAACTTGCTCCAGGGAGCTACGCTTCGCCGAGCGCATTTTCACCTGAAAGGAGTTGTTTAATATAAACATTTGGTTAATATTCTGTACATTTGAAAGTATTTTATCAGCATTGGTGTAGGACCAAAAGTCATTTAAATTCAATGGGAACTGATTATGCGCCAAGAATCAGTCCTTTCCAAAAGAGTGTGTTTCCCCCCTAATATAATGTATACATTATCAAACTCACTTACACAGTTGATGGGAACACTTTGTGGACAAACCTGCAGCTCTGCATTTCTTCTGACTGAGTATTCATCCATTCTGATGCTGGTGTTAAATGGGGAAAAATATTATACAATATTGCTTTAAAAACTGTCTAAATATAATTATCAACATCTCTGGAGTGATAATAATTATCATAACAAGAGTTCATCAGAGGAAACACACGGTTTGATGAGGATCCTCTACTCTCGAGTTACTGCCCCCTCACAGAAGAAGGATGCAATAACATTTCTCTTCTTCTTTACCTCTCTAAAGAACCCTAGCTCTCTGAACTGTCTTTTGGTCAATTTTTCTTTATATATATATCTCTGTGACACTCATTACCCCAAAGAATTGTTAGGTAGACAAACAAGGAAGATCCAATAAGGGTTGAAATAGATAAATGAAAACTACATTCCTATGTGTCTACTGAGATTTATTTGAATGACATTCCAAATTTTTAAAGTTTTCATAAGAAAAGTTGCCCCATCCTCCCTCAAAGAATGTGTTTCTCCTTGACTACAAATCTTTAAACAATGGCTTCACAGGCCATATTTTAACTTATAGAGGACTGTATCTGAGTTAGATGCTGATTGGGATACTGGAGTAGTGACTTCCATGTAAAAATCCTTTGCAAATACGTTGCATAAAGGACATGGCTCTGGCATGTATTCACTGTCAGGCCCAGAACAGAGGTTCATATGACAATTTGGTGCTAGTAGGAACCTTGGAATAGGTGGGACTGCACAGCTCCTTCTGCTCTCTTCTCTTTTTGCGACAGAATCAGTTGACTTGAAGCTGAACATATGGTCCTTGTTTGATACTGATTTTTCTTTCAACTTTTGTTTTTAAGCTGGGAAATACAACTTACTGGAGAGTAAATTGAAATATATATGTGTATATATATACATATATACATACATACACACACACATATATATTTCTTCTTCAAGAGCTTACAATCTGGTGGAGAAGAACAGTTAGATGTTCAATACTTCATTAATTATGTCAGACAATACAAATACACTCACCAGGCCAAACAAAATGAAATCCAGACATATATTTATATGTACACATAACACGTAAAGATCTATGTAGCCACCAACTGCCTACTCTTCTTGACAGCAACTCTCTCCTTACCCTCTCAAACTTACTATGTCCTTAAGTGTAACTGGAGTTTGTTCATTTTCAATGATGATAAACAAATTTTTGGACCAATTGTCAATAATACTGATAGGCATTTGGGAAATTTCTGTTTGGGGCTATTACAAGCTATGGTGCTGGGAGCATCCTCATTGGTGTAAATAGACAGTTGTACACACACCTTAGAGTATAATCGTTAGGTAAGAATTTTTGCATTTCTTTAATTTTATTGAATAATGCCCAACTGTTTTCCAAAGTGTTGGCAGCAACTTTTATTCCTACCAGCAGCATACGAGAGTTCTGAATGCCCCACATCTTTAGTAATACTTGATGTTGTTGAACTTTTAAATTTGAGCCAACCTGGTGGGTGCACAGTGGTATCCTACCATAGTTTTAATTTGCATTTCTCTGGATATGGATGAGATTAAACACATTTTTGGTCTGTTGAGATATGGATATGGATATTGAGATATGTATGTGGATGAGATTAAACACATTTTGACTGTTGGGAATTCTTTGGTAATGTGTCTCTTCAAGTCATTTGCCCATATGTAGAGTAGGCTGTCTGGTTGATTTGGTTACCTGATAAAAGAATGACAGCCCTGTTATTGTGTATATGTACAAATTGCTCAGCGTTGCCATCTGCAACTTTTACACAATTTAACCGTGATAAAGACAAAACCATGATTAGTGTAGATTGCCTACCTTAAGTCTGCTAGTTTAGATATTCTTACAGTTTTCCATAGTAAAGAAAATAGGGATTACTGAAGAGCACCATTGGGGCCGTATCTCAACATCGAAAGTCCTTTGCTTGTAGTTGGAAGGGCTCTGACTCCTTCAAGGATCATTTATACTGCTGTAGCAAGGATTTAATAATGCATACCATAAAGTTCCAGAAAAAAATAAATTTCTCTATCAGTGAATAGCCAACTTACTCACAGGACCTTGGAAGAATACCAAAAAGTAATCTCTTGGATACTAAAAACAGTCATTAGTGCTCCGACAGTGGGAACATTGGCATCCTAACTGGCAACATAACCACATACATGATAGTCACAATGAGTCAGTGCATGAAACACTCAGCCCAGAATTATTTATGGAGAGAGAGAGTTGGGCAAGAATATGCCCAACTCACCCTCTGAGATTCTGCTTCAAATGGTCCAGACATCTTCAAACTCTAGAATTCTTCCAGGATTTATCCCCTACAGGTAAACACTTATTGATTCTATTGGTGATCCTAGAATTCATACATTCCCTCTGTGTGTCTCAAGTTCCAACTCTCTAAGGTCATTGGTGCCTCCAGTTGTCTCATCCTCCCCCAAAGAATGTGTCTCTTCTTGACTACAAATCTTTTAAAAAATCGCTTCATAGGCCATGTTTTAACTTATAGAGGACTGTATCTGGGTTAGATGCTGATTGGGATACTGGAGTGGTGGCTTCCATGTAAAAATCCTTTGCAAATATGTTGCATAAAGGACATGGCTATGACACGTATTCACTGTCAGGCCCAGTACAAAGGTTCATAAGACAACTTGGTCCTAATAGGACCCTTGGAATAGGTGGGGCTGCACAGCTCCTTCTCTCTTCTGTTTTTGTGATGGAGTCAGTTGGTTTGAAGCTGAACATATGGTAACTGCTGTCATATCACAGAAACCATTCCCTCTGCCATGGCAACCAAAGAATCAATGCACAGTAAGAGCGTGGGCTTACTCAATAAACACACAATGGCACAATGCATAGGCATTTTGTTTGTTTGTTTTTAGAAGCATTTAGAATAGCTGTAGATAATTAATATGTTTCTTTAAACACATTTCTCAAGTCTTTCTGTTAGGGGAGATACTTGGAATTTATGTATCTTGTTCTACTTTATTTCTGAAGCAATTTCTTAATGGAAAGACATTTCATTTCCAAATTCAGGGATATTATTCATCCCTGAGTTCACTGGATTCAATTCTGTTTTCTCCCAAAGATCTTTGAAATTAATTCACCAATATGTTGTTGCTAAATTCAATACCCAAGGAATAGCACAGGGATTAGAAGAACTGTCCTGATGCATCTAATAGCTATAGACTACATAATTTGGCTCAGGAGTGATGAGAATATCAGAGGCATGCATTCTGCTTAGTATTTTAAGGATACCTATTTAGTTTTTTCCCGTGTTCATCTTGGTGCATTCTTCCCTTGCTCAGTTCCGAAGGATAATTGCAATCTACTGTCTATACCAAAGTAGTTCCATTACATAAAGGGTTGGAGGGGGAAGAAATAAAAGCGGAGAAATTTCTGTGAGAAAGCATTGCCAGGGGCTGTTTCTTCAGGCTTTACATAACCTCATTCCAAGAAAAAACAAGCCAAAGTGTTGAAAGGAGCAGTAACTGGGACTAGGAGGCATACAAGTTTGGTTTCCACTTCTGTCTTACTTTCATTGTCTCCAGCCCCTCAGACAGAGCTGGATAGTACAGACTGTGGTTCAAAGGGCCTTTCTGGATGAAATCCATGTTTCTTTAACCCTCAGCAGTGTGCTGTTTTCTCTGTGTCATGCTCATCCATTAGCATTTTAATCTATCTTCATATGGCACTATTCTGCAGATGGATTTGCTTTCTTGCCTTTGTTTGTTGTACAAGTGACAAACTTGAGGGCATTTTCATGATTGGGAAAATGCCATGAAGTTGTAAAAATCAGGTGACTTCTTCTTGCCACACCCCAAGGAATGGGAAAGCAGAAATGGCTCCAATGAGGACTGCAAATGTTCTCAATATTAAAATGCTCAGGAGACTTGAATCTGATCAAAATGAGAAGGTCTAGTGGAGGCCTAGAGACTCAGACATGACCCTGAATTTCTCTATCTGCTAAATGGGATGTGGCTCATCCAACTCTTCAGGAAGTCATTCAATCGATCCTTTATTTAATATGGACACATACTTCTTTCCGTAGCTTCTAAGCAGCACTGGGAAATAAGATACATGTTTACATATTGCTTTGGTGGCATAATGGTGAGTTGATAGACTGTTCATTCTTATAAAAGTATTTTCAAACATTGAGGGTTTCTGTTTTATGACTTCATCGCTCCTTGAGGTCTGCAAATTCCTACATTTCTTGGTATTTCCCAAGAAATCGTGTATGGATTGGGTCTATACGTAAACAACCTCCCAATGGAAGACTTTAAGTAGAAAAAATGAGAATTTGCGGGATGGGAAGCAAAGAAACTGTTGATGTAAAGCGTGAAACTCTGTCAAATGTTTTTTGATTTATTCTGAGCCAAATATGAGCCAAATGTGCTCATGGTCTGTGACACAGCCCTCAGGAGGTCCTGAGAACATGCGTCCAAGGTGGTCATGGTACAGCTTGGTTTTATATATTTTAGGGAGGCATGAGACATCAAACACATTTAAGAAATACATTGGTTTTGTTCAGAAAAGTGGGAAAAAAAGTGGGGGCTTCTAGGCTATAGGTACATTTAAATATTTTCTAGTTGGCAATTGGTTGAGTTTATCTGAAGATGTGGAATCAAAGGAGATTTTCAGGTTAAAATAAAGGATTGCGGAAACCAAGTTTTATTGTGCAAAGGAAGCTCTCAGAGTGTAGACTTCAGAGAGGACAGGCTGTAAAATGTTTCTTATCGGACCTAAAAGGGTGCCTGGCTCTTAGTTGATTGCCTCCTGGATCTGGAAAGGAAGGAAAAAAGACAAAGGGGGAAGGGGATTCTCTAGAGAATGTGGATTTTTCCCACAAGAGACTTTGCAGGACAATTTCAAGGTATGGCAAGGAAGTATATTTTGTGGTAAAACATTTTGATTTTTTTCCTTGTTATGCCAGAGTCAATTGGAAAGTAAATTACAATATACAGGGTTAAATAAAACCCATCTGATGAGAATTCATGGTTTGTAGGGCATGACTTCCCAGACCCTTTAGATAGGAATTTGGGTAAGATTTAAAAAAAAAAAAAAAAATCAGAGCTTAGTCCTCAAACGATCTTATAAAGGCCGTCTCTTTTCTATACAGTGTGTATTCCTAAACACTTTGTATTTTGTTTTAATATTTGTTGAGATGTCTTCGGGTGAAGTGTACAGTCTAAGTCATGAATAGTCAATACTTGTTCAACATATTTCCATTCACCATCCAGAGTTCATGAAAGACATAGCTAATCAAGAACGGCACTCTTTACTGCTGAGCCACAACACAGTCTCAGAATATTTCTCAGGGTGACACTGCATGCAGACTCTATCAGTTGATCAGAGTTGTAATGCAAGATAAAATAACCTGCCCTCCTAGGTCTGGACTCAGCCAGTGATGTGGTTCCTCTTCTTAGGATGAGTGGCCAGATACAGAAGACAACCTTACTCTGAAAGGCATAAATATTCAACTTTTTCTGCAGCTCCCTCCTCCTTCTGCCTCTAGTGAAGCATTCCAGATACAACAGGGACACCTTTGGCAGGCAAACACAGTTTCTTCTGTCTCATTCCAGGCCACTGCCTCCCTTATGTCCTTATGCCTTCTCTCTGCATTCCTCAAGGATTTGAGTTGCTTTCTCATGGTGCATCCTATAATCCCTAATAAAGTTCTGGGTCCACAGCCGTGGTAGGCTGAATTCTGAGATGGCTCTCACAATTCTTGCCCACTTAGTGTTCATGCTCTTTACGCTCATGATTAGGTTGCATCCTATGATAAAGGTGAAGGGATTCTGTAGACATAATTAAGGTCCCAAAGAAGTTGATTTTGAGTTAATCACAAGAAAGATGATCATGGATGGGTCTGATCTAATTAAGTGAGTGCTTCAAAGCCCAGGACCTTTATAAAGAAAGAAACAGAAATTCTGCTTGTCTTGAAGGATTAAACAGTCACATGCTAAACTACCTGTGCAAAAGGCCAAGTGACAAGAGCCTGAGAGCAACCTCTAGCTGCTGAGAGAAGTCTCTGGCCAACAACTAGCAAGAAATGGGAACCTCAGTCACACAGTCACAAGAAAATAAATTCTTCCAACAATCTGGAGGAGTTTGGTGGTGGACATTTATCTGGTTGGTCTCCAGATGATGATGTAAATGACCAACATCTTATTTTCAGCCTTGTGGATACCCAGCTAAAACATGTCAGGCTCCTGACCCACAAAACCTGTGAGATAATGAATTTACAGTGTTAAACCACTAAGTTTGTAGTCATTCATTATGTAATAATAGAAAATGAAGGCACTAGATACAGGAGTATCTACTTGACCCTTTCTCTTGCCTCTCAAAACCAGTAAATGGTTTCTTTTGAGTGTCTTACTGTTTTTTTCTGTAGGAAAATTAGCCTAGTATAAGAACAGCAATGAAACAGTGATAAGATTGGGGGAATTAAAGAAATTTCAAAAGCTCTTATGTCACAATAGTTATTTCTAGTCCACATGAAGGCTAGCTATGGGATCAACCCTCCCACTCTTCTTCATTCCCCTGGGACAGATCCTGCTAGTCCAAAGATGGAATGGGTAGAATCCCTGCCTTAGGAAATACCCAGTGGTGATGTAAGGTGAGATTTGTCTTGGAGGAAATCTTAACAGCCTCCAAGCCCTCCTTGGTGAATTCTCTTATTTGCAAGTGTTAAAGTGATTTACCCAGCCTTTTATTCTACTCCCTGCTACTTCCTATGTATACCTTACCTCCTTCATGAAGGGGCACTGCTTTCTTCAAGGCATTTAGTAAGAAATGAACATTATTAGTCATTTACAGTTTGAAAAGCTCCAGACAAGAGTCTATTTTATCACTGGGTCATTCATTGCTTGGGGTAGCCAAGTTTACCATAAATAACTATCATAGAATTTCTTACAATAGATCAAATGGACCCTCTCCCTTGCTTTGGAAAGAGAGTCTTTTTAAAATTATTTTTATTTGAGACTTTTCATTAACTTATACTCCAAATTGGGGAATTATAATATAATAATTTTACCTACTTCATAAGGCTTCTGTGAAGATTCAATGAGGAAATACATGAGTTCTTAGCACCATAAAGCACATAACACATGCTTAATAAATCTTAGCCATTATCATGATGATTACTTTAAATATCTAGTAGGCTGCCAGCAGCATGCAAGACCTTCAGGAAGGCAAGCAAAAATTCTTTTGTACCAGCTGCATTGGTCACAATAGAGACCTTTAGGTTCAACATCACAATGCCGCTGGTCATTCAGCTGTGGGTGGGGCTTGGAGCCAAACTATAAATTGGGGTACCTGAGCTTGTAGAATCCAGACAACCAAACTCCATCAATTGGCTGGGCACGGTGGCTCACGCCTGTAATCCCAGCACTTTGGGAGACCCAGGCGGACGGATCACGAGGTCAGGAGATTGAGACCATCCTGGCTAACACGGTGAAACCCGTCTCTGCTAAAAATACAAAAAAATTAGCCGGGCGTGCTTGTGGGCGCCTGTAGTCCCAGTTACATCAGGAGGCAGAGGCAGGAGAATGGCGTGAACCCGGGAGGCAGAGCTTACAGTGAGCCAAGATGGCGCCACGGCACTCCAGCCTAGACGACAGAGTAAGACTCCCTTTCAATAAAACAAAACAAAACAAAACAAAAAACAAAAAAACTCCATCAATCAAGAGGAACTTAATCTAGGGAGGTAGGGTAGGGGGTTGATCAGGAGGGGTAGTTTAGAAAAATCTTTATTTTGGGCCTTTTCTAGACTATTGGGGAAAGAAGGGAATAGAGTAGATGGTTATAAAATTTCAGAATCAAGAAAGTTTAATCTGAGAGTCCCAGTTGATGATGAAGACCATGAGATATTGGTATTGGGTACTTAAAAGAATGCCAAATTGGAAAGAATTATGGGCTTTGTCAGAGTTTCTTCTCTTCCTAGGCATGTAGAAGAGCCTATCTACATCATTAAGTTGCCAGTTTTGTGTATATGCATATGCAGATATGCATGCATAGTATACCATAAGGCAGCATAGCTGATTGTAGACCTTAAGGTATGTTTCTTTGTCCTTTCTATCAGTTCACAAATTCTAAGTAGGCAAGAA
Source organism: Trachypithecus francoisi (assembly GCF_009764315.1). NCBI lineage: Eukaryota > Metazoa > Chordata > Mammalia > Primates > Cercopithecidae > Trachypithecus > Trachypithecus francoisi. Next base: position 92,367,583 of record NW_022681455.1, on the reverse strand, counting down.
GTTCTGCCTTAGACCTTGGATTTTCAGTTTTCTGCTGTTTGGTCTGTATGTTTTACATTTTTAGCCCTTTGAAAAAAAGGTCATCCTTTTCCCAGGGTTATTCTGCTCACTGGGTCAGAAGCATCCGATTTCCTGTCATCAGTTGCAGTTCAGCCATGTTAATACTAAAAGTATAAGAATATCATAATCCCAGAGTGATATAAAGACCTTTCCAAGGAAGATGAGATACCCGGAGGTTGTGAAGAAGTCTGAAGGATTTGACCACGTTCAAATGAAAAGCTTCAGTTCAGCAAAACGCCAGAAACAAATTCAAAAGATAAAATACATTCTGGAGAAGCCCATTCTCTCAACACATCTGACAGTTCACAAAGAGCAACGGCAGTCCAACTTAAAACTTGGTAGGAAAATGGGCAACGTGCACAGAGGCAATATATAAGAAGAAATAGGAATGCCCAATTAACCAGCAAAAGCCCGCTCATTCCTAATGAGGGAAGATAAAAGTTTAGTAAAGATTCAAATTTATTGAAGATAAAAATGGACACTTCTGGCCATATGTAAAAGCATTGTTGGTAAGAGAGTGGGGTAATTGACTTGCTCCTGGGAAATAATAGGCATTCAAACCACCTCTAATAAGTGAATCCACTGGGGGTATCCACTAGGAATAGTAAACAACTGCCAATGCCCAAGTTTGTGGTCCAGAACTTGAGCAGCGATCTAACAAAGTAGAGGCTCCCCCTGTGTCATGGGCCCCACCTCTTAAGCAAAGAAGAATGCCTCATTTTGGTAACTCACCAAATAACAGAACCTTTTTTTGATAATCTTATAGCATTTATTTGGTTAAGTCTGAGGCAGAATTCTTTTCTCCTTTGTATCTTTGTTTTTTGCTTTTTGTTTTCTTTAATCCTTGAAGTTTATTACCAAACTACGTCTTGATGTTTCTTTAGGATGTGAACAGGTCTTTCTATTCTCAATTAAGTGTTTCTTTCCTTTAATTCAGCAATCTTCTAATCACGTATTTTAATTTCTTCTTCTGTCATCCCTCCCCATGCCATAAGCTACCAGTCATTGTACATGTTGGAGCTCTCCTTATTGTGCCAAAGATCTCTAATGTCATGTCTTTAGTCATTATTTTGTGTCAGAAATTTTTGTTCTTCCAAGGTCATCTGGCAATGTCTAGAGACATGCTACTGGCATCTATAGAAATGCTAGTGACTTCTAATGGGTAGAGGCTAAAGGTGCTGCTAAACATCCTACAATGCCCAGGACAGCCACTGCCACAACAAAGAATTATCCAGTCCACAATGCCCATAGTGCTGAGGAGGAGAAACCCTGTCCGAGGGTCAAGGTTGGATGCTGACAAGACTAATTTCAAGTGATTTCAAATGATTGTGGGGAAAATACCCAGAAGTTGACAGGAGCAATATGTAGATATTTCCTCCTGTAAATTATATTTCCCTAATGCTAATGCTAGAGCATTTGGAAGCATGTGTATAAATATTTGAAGCACAAAACCAGAGAGAGGCCCTTATGTATTTAGCTTCTAGTTTTAAATAATAGATACTACAATAAACCTTGATTAAACCTTGATTATCTGACATGCTCTGGGTTTGTGCTTTTTGTGTGGGTTACATTTTCTAGTTAATGAATGTTTAACCACAAAATGTTTTTGTTTCAAGCTTTGCTTTGCAAAAATATAGCATTTCTAACTGAGGTGCTTGTAATGTCCTTGGATTGTGAAGTAAGCTGAAAACCCTGAAATTCTATATAAATAAAGGAGGGGAGAGTATTATGGTTATGAACACAATTTCTTCTAGGTATGAGATTGGACTAAAATGGTAACTGAACACAATGTTAGAATTTCTGAAAGTGATTTTAAAAGTAAAAGTCAGCATCTAGCAATTAATAAACATCTATCTAAGATTTTATTTAGCACTTTAGTCACATATACAACACTCTTACCAAGATGAAGAAACTCCATGAGACTAATGAACTGATCTGTATTCGTTTTATGTCTTTTTTCATAAATACACATATTTGAGTAGTTCCTGTTCTAATTGTTTGCAAATTCATTTGCATGATTTCCTTCAGTATTTCATAGAACCTACAAAATTAATTACTTGATCTCTGTAAGAATAAGCACCCTGTCTCCTCCCTTTCTGTATTAAGGCTAATTTAAAGGGAGGAAAGCAATTTAATAGAATCTCATTGTTTACTCACATTACACGTGCATAATGAGATCTCAGTAGGAAAGGATGCTGAATGCTACCTTTGAGACTCAATTAGTGCCTTGGGGCAAAAATATGATAGTCTAACCATGTAGTCATTAAGACTTCCCAGATGATAGCCTTTGAATGGTCAGACCTGTAGTTTCTAGAGCTCCTCTTAATTCTTTTAAAATGCTAAAAAGCAGGTTCAGAAGACGGTGGGCAAAGACTACAGGAGCCAGAAATCTCCATCGTCATCACTGTACTGGTCTGTCGAGGTGGCATAATTTCCAAAACTCACTGATACCCTACGCTTGATACCATGATGTAATAAGCTAAAACAGAACAAGAAAAATTATTCTCTTATATATTTTCCTTTTTTGGAGTCATTTCTTGACATTCCCCGTATATTCTCTCCATAAAGAGTTGAAATAAAACAGTATGATGAACCCTGAAAACTGATACAGAGGTTGTTTGTCTGAAGAAAAGTTTGGATGCCATTTTCTTTTTTCAGTTTCGTTCTTTTCCTCGGGTGTTCTTTACATTAACCAGAACCTATCTTAAGTATATTATGCGCATTCATTCAGATTTTTTTTAACAATTACCATCTTCATTTATAAAGGCAGTTGATTTAGAGGTTACTCAATCCATTGTGTCTTCGGATGTTGCAGCAATATTTATTCAAAGTTAGTTGGACAACATCATTTTGCTTACATGTACTCATGTTCCAAAGAGAATTTAATTTTGCTTACAGAGATACCATATCAAAATGATGTTGTGTTCATTTTTATCACTGCCTGAAATCTTGAGGGCAATCAAAATAGCAGGTAACACAAAGACTCTATTGGTCATTATTGGACACTTTTTGCAGTTGAGGACACTGTAGTCACCAAGTAACTTGTTCAGTGTCTGCTGTGCCCTTGTACAGAGTCTGCCGTGCCCTCGGCACTGAGTTGGATACTGTAAAAACATTACCTGATGAATTTTATCTCCCGAAACATTTCCCCTTTTCAGAGCTCAGCTATTCAGGAAATTTCTCCAACTAAAAATAGTCAAGAGACATGAATCTTTGATCAAACCTTTGATCATTCCAAATAATGGAATTGTTCCTCTGGCTCTGACTGGAGACCTATTTACTCATACTTTGCCCATGTGTTTAACAATCTCAATTTTCTGATTTCCCAGTTCATGATGCTTTAGGAACAGTGAGTTGGAAGGTGATAGAAGGTTCCCATTAGAGGCTGGGCATGGAGGCTCACACTTGTAATTCCAGAACTTTGGAAGGCTTAGGAAGGTGGATCTCTTGGGCTTAGGAGTTTGAGACCAGCCTGGCCAACATGGTGAAACCCCATTTCTACTAAAAATACAAAATTAGCCTGGTATGGTGGCATGCACCTGTAATATTAGCTGTTCAGGAGGCAGAGGCAGGACAATCACTTGAATACAAGAGGCAGAGGTTGCAGTGAGCTGAGATTGCGTCAGAGTGAAGATTCCCATTGGAGGCACAGTAATGGCTGAAAGCCTCAGCAATACGAGGAGAAGTTTGAAAAACAAATAGATAAAAGACAATATGCTTCAGACTATGAGGGCATTAAGTACAAGAGTACCAATAATAAGGCACAGTGCAATAATGGATGGCGAAAACGTGCTTAACATACTGTGTTTAAGAAGACAGAGGTGTATAAGATACACCATAAATGTGCTTCTTGCCAAAATATTTACGATTTTAAAAATGCTTGGGCTTAAGAAAGAAAACCATCAGTTATCTGGAAGACTCAGCCACTCTGGTGGATTTATTTTTCTGTATAGCAGACGTTTTAGCATTGTTGATGAAGCACAGCTAGCAGTAAACATCAAGTGGCAGGATGTCATTAAATGCTGGGTTGTCTGCCATCTCTTTCCATAGGTTCTAAGAAAAAGTAAATGATTGAAAGCTCTAATAGTGAAAGAAGGTTTACAAGTCTGTGCTAGGTCTTGAAGCTAAACTAGAATTTGAATAAGTAGTGGAGTTTCACACTGATTAAATATGAAGTCAATTTTTTTGTCTCTTTATTCTCATCTTATCTGTGGATAGTAGGCCAAGAAAATGGACCACTTGAGAGTAGAGATTCTGAAAAAGCCCAAAACAAAGTCTTCCATCTTCACTGTTTCCTCTGCCTTCTTCCAACTCTCTTCCTCCAACCATCCTGCGTCAAGTTATTCTGCTCCAGTGTGACATGAAGAGCAGAGTAAGGCAGTAGAATCCATGTCTTAGGTTTAAATTCTGGAGCTTACCAACTGGTACCCTTGAACAAGATGTTGAGCCTGTGTTCCTGCAGATGACACCAGCACTCACAAATTATGATCCCACTGATCATGAATCGTTAGGACAATGCTGGTGATGAGTATTTTCCACAACACAAAATCCTATAAGAAACATTTTAAATGTTAATTTTCTATTGAGTGATGAGATTCTTCAGGATTCTTCTTTTCTCTCTCTACACACCTAGGACCTCAGGGGCCTGATTATGGGAAAAAACTGCCCTTTGGGACTTTAAATTACTCAGCAGCAATACCAATGCTGTGATTATTATTGCATGTAGTTTAAATCTCTGCATGAAGAACAGACAGGTGTAAACACCTCTTTTTCTTTCCAGTATTTGCTATAGGAAAGTATGTAAAAAATGACTATTTGGCTGATCAAGTGAAATGTACTATGAAATTATAAATACGTAGATGGCAAGAATGAAAGAGGGAATAGTTATGACTCCAAGTCAGTCTATCTGGAGGTTTGGGGAGATATAGTGATTGATGAATGCCTGTTCAAGTCATCATGATCTGTTAGGTTCAAGTCCACAGGCTGGAAATTCTTATTAATCAAACGAGGTGGGGCAGAGTGGCCACTTATACAAGATGAGCTTATTCTTATCCAAACCAGCCTGGCTATACTTGCATTTACAAGGGGTAAGGCCTGCCGTGTCTCACTCAGACTTGTACTCTGCTTAGGTTTTCCTCCTAATAAGAAATAACTCATTGTTGTAATTGATTTGAGAGTGAATCCTACTTTGTGTCCCCAGGGAAATCTGCAAATGCCCAGGGTTCATCTTGTCCTCTCTCATCACCATCCAGCCTCATCCCCTTGAACCCCTCCTCCCATTGGAGCCAGAATGATCTATTTAAAATGCAAATCTAACCACTACTCCTGTTATTCTCTAAGTCTTCCAGAATAAATTCCACATTTCCTAGCATGGACTACAAAACCCTCTGTGACTGGTTCCCTGCTCTGTGACATAGCCTTCTGCCAGTCACCAACTACAAATTGATGGTCTACCAATGCCAGAGTACTTACCATTCATGAGGCCCTCCCCCTCTTACCAAGACACTGTTTACACCTCCATGCCTTTGTGCTGTTCTTTTTATTAGAGCTTCCTTCTATACTCTTTTCTGTGCTATTCTTCCTCATTCTTCAAGATTTAACACACACATTTTTTTTCTGACAAACCTTTCTTTGTAACTCTAGAGTGGGAACTGAGGGAGTTTGTGCTTTTTGCTCACATCAATCTTTGTGCATAGCTCTCTGCTTATCATAGTACCTTGAAATGATCTGATTATGTGTTCTTTTCCCATTAGAAATGTATGCTTTACAAAGACAAGGACTGTATTTTGTTTATTTCCAAGCACTTAGAATCAGACTTGGCAGCCTACTCAGTAAGTGTGTGTCAAACTGAACCATTGTGTTTCTAGAACCTTCTGACCATGTGATCAATTCATTGGTTCATAAGTGGAGGTCTACTTTGATTACCAGACAAAGGGGAGAACTGGGGTACTTACCAAGCCAATAGAGATTAGCTGGTGGTTGTCTACATATTCAACTGAATCAAAATTTCTGTGTTTCAAAAGTCATTTTAACATCTCCTGTGTTGCTAGCAACATAATAGGCATTACGAGCATCCACTAACGACCAGGCAGACCACCTGCCCTCAAAAGATTTGTTCTCTAGAGAAACAAGGCTAAATCTAGATGCTGCAAGAAAAGTCACAGCCTTGGGGTTTCAGTGAGAAGACAAACCAAATGCTCTTGAAGTAGTCAGAAAAGACTATAGGGTAAGAGATACTCCAAATGCCATTGGAAAATGGCTAAAACTTTGAAAAATAGAGATAGGGAAGAGGTAAACAGGAAGTGGGAGATGATGCTTTCTAGCCAAAGGAATATCACAGGCAAAGACATAGAAAAGCCCTGAGTATAGTTAGGTAACATGAGCACTCCTGAGAATTCACTATCTATCTCTAATGTGACTCATCTTCCATCCATTACCCCCACCTCCAGGCTCCAGCCACCTTAACTCCTTTCTCTAGCCTAATGGTTCACAATAGAGTGATCAACAGAACTATTGCTGGGCCACCATTGCTGGGCCCCATTCCCAGATTTCAGATTCAGTAGTTTAAGTGATGCTGTGATCTGGGCCACTTTTGAGAATTGCTGCAAAAGTTCCCTTTTAACACCATCACGGCAAATACCTGAAGGCATTCTCCCCACTCCCAGCCCAGACACCGTAGCAGAAGAATTTCAGAACTCACTCAGAGCCTCGGGCACTTCGCATCTGGAGGAACAACTGTCCCTGGAAACCACAGCCAACCGTCCATTGGCAAAGCGGCCACCACCATTTCAGTTGCAGAGCAAGGCAGTGCTTTCCCATCATCCTGGCAAAAGAAAGACTAACTTAGACCATCTGGTTCTGTAACACCCTCCTACACCACTGCTTAAAAGCAGCCGAACATATTTTCTCTTACATTTTGTCAATAAAATATTGCTCCCCCAGGCTGTCGGCTTACCACATTTGCAGCCCTTAAGCAAAGTGGGAGGAGTTAGTGGTGGCACCAAGAGGACAGCCATGGGCAGAGCCCCTCAGCCTTTTGCTGTTGACTCTCCACAATCCCCTCTTCTTGGTGGCAGATCCTTAAACTGATGCCTCAAAATATTTTTTAAAAGCGCAACCAAATATATATGAAGACCTTTCCTGGCTGCTGTGCCCGTTCTGTCCTGTTAATTTTGCTTGGCTTTAAGGGAGTGAAGAATCAATGTCTAGCATTTCCAATGGCCAGGTAGAGTGTGTACACATTTATTAAGATTAATTAAAAAGTAACAAATTGTAAAGTAATAACATTAACAACCAGAAGAAAAAGTGTAGACATTTTGACAGTCTTTTTGAATTTCATTAAAAGATGGTAGTGACAAAAACCCCAGAGACTATTTCTACTTTACTAAAGAAATAGGTCACAGATTCAATTACAGTCACTGAAGCATGGACTCAATCTATCATGGCAAATTAAGTACATTTTAGCAACCTACTTTCCTTTAAAAATTTTATAGACACTTTCGGTGGAAGAAGAAAGACTATAGAAAAAAAAAAAAAGAAATTGCAAAACCAAGTGTCACCCTACTCCCCCCCAGGCTTTGAGTAAGCATTTGGCTTATTTGCTTTGGGTATAAGACAGAAAATCATTAAGAAATACTCAGCGTGCTCACAATTATTACTCTTCACTCTTTCATGGTTTAATGATGCAGATTTGGAATTGGGAGTGGGAAATGGCTCCAAATTAGAATCTCTAAGTCTTCAAAGTAGGGCTTTGTTTTCCAGGCGGGGCCCCACCCCCCTGCTTTTAAAACAGGACTATTTGTACTCTATAGCTTTTATAAGTTTTTTTTTTTTTTTTTTTTTTTTTTTTTTTTTTTTTGGCCTTTGAGTCTCAGCAGACCCATTGAGTTCATTTCTGGAAAGATAAACAAATAAATAAGTAAGACTTGTGTGGCCTGTGGACATATGGTTTAGCAAAGTGCTGGTACTGGGAAAAGGAAACACCATTTTGCCCACAACAAAACTGGTTTCAGATTGACAACTGATGTTTAGGAAGGGCCTCTTGCCCAGCAGCGAGCAGGGACCATCTTCGAGACACGCAGCCACAGTAACCACCAAGCGTGAAGGACTGAGATCCTTATGTGTGCCCTTTGACAAATAAGAACCTGGGGCTGCCTATGGCCTTCAAAACCCAGGGCAGGAGTCTTAGGCATCTGTTGATTGGCCTGGCCAGGAAGCTTCAGGAGCCCAGGTGTAGGTCTTGCTCCTCAATAACATGGCCAGCAAAGCCCCTAGTCCGGTCAGTGCTGGGATTGCTTAATCCGCTTTTCTCTTACAACTCTTACTGGTCTTTTCCCAGTGCCTCCGTGTAATGGGCACAAAGAAGTAAGCAATTGCATGTGCTCACCAGAGAAGCATTATAGTGCTTCATGCATCTCTGAATTATCTTGCTATTGCCCAATTAAATCAGAACCTCTCGTCGGCCAGGCTGAAGGCTAAATTTACTGATTGAATCTCAGTAGAACTAACTGGTAGAACTAAATTTTTAATTTTAATTGCAAAATTGCAACTCCCTTAGAGATTATGTTTCACAGCAGCTAGTACTTTTCAAAATATTGCAAATACAGAGGTATTCACAGCCTACTTGCTTGGTAGTATCTCTCTTCATAGATAGATAAATGATAGAGATAGATACATAGGTGATAGTTAGATTTAGAGATAGATAGACATAGAGATAGATAAAAATAGAGATAGAGATAGAACTGAGTCAAGAGCTACCAGTCTTCTTACAGTACCAGCTCTTTGAAACTACAGAGTTGGTATGTCTACCTATGTGCTCTTTAACTCCCATCTGTGAGACTATTCCTGGAAAGGGACAACAATGAGTTTGGGGATGACTCATGAGACCAAAAAGTCTAAAGACTGGCAGCAAACTGAGGCTGCAGATTCTCCATATAAAGATGGTGAACTCACATTGGTACTCATGTGCAGTAGCTATACTTGTCCTGAATAGATGAGGGGACAAAAAAAGATGCGTATTTAGGTGGCTGCCTAGCTTCCCACTTAGTTTAAGATGGTGTGATACGTACATTTCCTCTATCTATCCTTCAGTTAACTTGATACAGTAGCAAAGCCTATTGCATCCTCTGAGTTTAAACCTGTACTAATGACATCTTGGTGAAAAAAAAACAACTGAATATACCTAAATATATTTATAAATGTGTAATATATTCAGTAATGTTTATCACATAATAATTTTATATGCTAAATACAATTTTATACTGTTTTATGAATTACACTCAGTGCAGCGAGATGGTCATACTGTGAAAGGCCCCTGGGAACTGAGACCAAAGGGAGAGTTGTTCCTATCTCAAGTTCACTGGCCAAGTGTAGAAAATGCCTGCAGGATTTAAAGCAAGGTCCTGTCCTCAAGCATTCTGGTTTAGCTGTTCCAGAGTGGGCCAAATTTTGGTAGTTGTTTTTTAAGCTTTGTCAGGTGATTCTAATATATAGCACGGTCTAGTATCATTGATTTAAATTTTCTTTCTCTTTCTGTATTCGCTGAATTTGTGTAATTTAAAATCACTTTCAGTGTGACTCCCTTGTGCTGCTCTCTCCTGCCATTTGGGGAACAGTCAACTTCCAAGACCAACCTTGTTTCTGGAGAAGCATTCTTCCCACATGGGAAAGGCAAGGATGATGCTGAGCGTGGCGAGTCTCTGCTCGGGGCCTTTGACTGTGCCTGAACACACATTTGCTAAAACTGACAAAGCAAGACAGGAGGTGGGGCTGCCCAGAAGGACAAGTGCTTCGCTTTGTAGCCTTTGAAATGATTTTAAACCGCTGAGATCAATGCTGATAAGATGGATATTTCAGATCAATGCTGGGCAGTATGAAGCCAGAAACTGGTCAGAAAACCTCTGGAAATACGTGAGATATAGCTCAAAACTCTAGATAAAATCCATTTTTCTCTTGTTTTGAGTTTTTAAAAGGTAGAATCAGATGGTGCACTAGGCTTGGTGTCCTTGGGAGATGGCCTAGCGTAATGGTTAGGATCACAGACACAGAAGCTAATTTGTCTGTGTTGAATACTCACTCTGCCATTCGCTAAGTGATTTGGGGCAGGATACTTAATTCCCATGTGCCTCACCTTCCTCATCTGCAAGATGGGGACACTAATCACACCTAACTCATAGGGTAATTCTGAGGATTAAATTATTTAGTGCATGTAAACTGCTGAGTCTGGTGCTTGACACAGATTATGTGCTGAAGAAATACAGCCATTGTTCTATGTATTATCAGAGGCATGACGCAGGGTAACTGATTGCTGGATGAGTCATTCTATGTCTTCAGTTACATTTTCTTTCCCTAGCTTACATAATAGAATAAAGGATATATTTTCAGAAAAAAGATATTGATGTCCACCCCGGTGGATCATCGGTGAGGCAGTATAGGAAAGAGGGCTTGGAACTGGAAGCCTTGTACATTTCAGCTACCTGTGGGTGACTTTGGGTCAAGTCCTTGGCATTGTTTGAATTCAGGTTTTATTAAGTTCAAACATAGGATTTATTTTCATTGCATCCTTTGCTGAGATCTTCACTAGGCCCTTATGAAAAATTATTCATGTTTATGTCACACTTTACAGAAAACGTATAAATCATTGCATTCAAGCCTCATGCTAACATGTTGAAAAATATACTATTATCCCCAATTTACAAATGAAGAAGTGGAAGTCAAGACTTTTCCCAAGGCCGCCAAACTGGTTAAGTGGCAAGTAGTTAAGGCTCGCAAGTTCAGTGATGTTTCTAATAGACTGTAAGTGCACCATTTTAGATAAATAGCATATGGGAACATGCCTAGAAAATTATAGTGTGCAATATAAGTGGTATGTATTATCATTATTTGGGGGCTTTCCCTTTGATATTATGTAAAGAGAAAGGTAGCACAGAAATAACAAGCCTTAGGTATTATAGTCAGTCACTCATCATTCATTAGCAGTGAAGTTGGTGCCCAGTGACTGAATCCCTATTCCCAGTGTTGATTTAGGACAGACATCATACTATTGGTGCCTTTTATCATTTACCCTTCTTTCCTTTACTGATTTTCACTTCAAGGTGATACACTGCTGACCTATTAAACAGTGATCTTTGTCCACATGAAAATTAATTAGCTGATAATTGTCTGGAAGATAGAACAGTGACTAAGAGTTTGGAAAGTAGAAGGAAGTTCTCTAGGAAGTAAACTAACCAGAGTTTTTTTGGTTGAGTTATTTCCTTCCATCTGAGTCTCATTCTGTCTTCCCCTACTCCTGCTCCCTCAGAAGCTCAAATATCTCTTGATGAACTTGGCATAATAGCCACACACAGCTGGATGGCAATATGGCTTGAGAAGGAGTGTACTCACAGCCTGTAATGTTAGATGAGCTTCAATTTGTTCAAACTACTTCCTGTGTCAGTCTGACTCCAGGCATCAATGTGAATAATGGGAAATTTAGTTAACTATATAGATAGTAATAGCCACAGTCATACCTTGAAATGTTTTAATATTTTTGAAGTTACAATGCACACACGTTTCAGGCGATTGTTGCCACAGTTTGGTGAAATAGGCAGGTGTTTTCTTCCTATTATAGAGTAAACAAATCTCAGACCTGGGGAAATTTTTGTCTGGTCCTGTTTTACAGGGGCAGACTCATGTCTTTACTAACTCTGCCTTTTTGTGTAGACACTAATCTTTTGCCTACCCAGGACAACCACTACCAGGACAAAGTATTCTTTTATTTTGTAAAAATAGGCCCTCTTTTTGGGGTGGAGCTCCTATATTCCCAACTACACATATTTGTTTACAGTTGCAATGCATTGATTAGATCTTATACCCTGGACATGATTGATTGATAAAGGGTTGGACATCCAACCCAATGTAGGCCAATCTCTTCCCAGAATTTTTCAAATTGGAAATAGGAGACAGAAGTTTACAGCCATGGAAGCTTAGACAGCCATGTTTTTCACTATGTTGAGAAAACTGGTTTGCATGGAAAGAATGAAGCCAGCAAGCGGAGAAGCAGAGTTGGGAAAAAGAGAGAATCTTGGTGGCATTGGAGTCCCTGGTACCAACTGTTCCTAAGACTGTGTCCATTGGGAAAATTATCCTTCAATAAGGGTTTGTAAGAGTTTTTTCTCTCAGATTCAGCTCTATCATAAAGTGGTGACAGGCATTGCATTTCAGAACCTTTAGCTCTTTAACAAAGTGTGGCAACATTTTCGACTTTTATTAGAGAGTTCTTAATAGTTTCTTGTGCAAATGAGGCCAATTAGCCAATCTTGAAAACAGGCATATGGATCCATGTATACTATTTGGGTTGTGCAAGAAGTTCAGAGTGTACTATGTGGAGTGCATTAGGCGAACATCTGAGAGATTTGAGATTGATGAAGTGGGAAAATAGGAGGTTGGTGCAAGGGAGCTATATGTAATTGACATCCACTCATTTGTTAAAGTCAGTGTAGAACCTGTTTTTTGGCAGATATGTCTTTTTTTTTCTACAGCATCTTAAAAACTATGCATAAAGTTCTCAGCAATATAATTCTTACATTTGTGAACATTTACATTAACAAAGCCTTTTATGCACATTCTTGCCTTTACTTGTCACAAAACCTTGTGAGATAGGGAGGTTCTATCACTCCAAATGCTTGCAGTAATGAGGACAGAGGGGCTTGAAAAAATGAGTGGTTGAGGAGACAGAATGCCTTCGGAGGTTTTATTGGATAGTACTTCTTGAAGGTATTTATATAAAGGACCTAGCAAGTTTTCAACCTAAGTTGATGTTTTTGTTCTTGGTATTTTTTCCCACCTCTTAACACTTGCCTGCTCTAAATGTCTGAATTCTCCAGGGTTACTGAGCAATCCTCTGCTTTTTAGGCACCAGGTGTAGCTCGTGTAATATCTATGAATTTAGTTTTTAAGTTTTCTAAAGGTAATGCCTAAGGCCTTCTTCAGAACATTTTACAATGGTTTATTGCTTTTTAAAAATAATTGTGTATCAACCAGGATTGGCCTAGAACTCTCATAAATTTTTATATATTAAAAGAGACGATGTTTTATAATTTGTTAAACTCCAAAAAATACAGGTATATTTTATGATCTCCCCATTTTTTCCTTGTCCTGGCTTCTTTTTGTATAAGGTACAGCTCTCCCACTCTTAGCAAGGAGGGTTTGAGCGCAATTGGCTTCAGCATAGGGATTCTGATTGGGTTAAGGCGATAAGCCACGCCTATCTTCCCAGCTGAGATTGGTTCAGGGATGGACCCTTAACCCTGTCTGAGCCAATGAGAGGGTGAGTCACAGGCGAGAGAACTTCAGGAAGAGGCATTCTTTTCTCCAGAACAATGTGATTCAGTGGGACCCTGTGAGATACGGACCTATTTGCAAATAGGTCATAGGTAGAATAAAAAAACTCTAGTGTCATAATTATTTTATGTAGGGCCTGATTTAATGCATTGTGGAATATTCCACTGAATGAAATCATCTTGCAGACTGTAAGCAGCAGACTAAGATACTAAGAACTGGAATTTGTACACCGTGATTGATTATATTACAATAATTTAGTTCAAAGTAGACATCATTATATCTTATCTAGAATTTCCTTCTAATGTGAGGAAATGTTTCTGCATGATAAATTTGCTCAATTTTGCAGCACCTGTTTCTGAGCCAGAGACCCTTACAACTCCCTGCGGCTGGAATGCTGGGGGTTCTGGAAGCTGGGCAGCACCCCTTTGACTCCAATATGGAGTGGACATGTGCCCTAGGGTTTCCCCTCCAGTCTAACTGTTGTCTATCCCAGGCCTACTGTTTTCAGGAAATGCTATACAGTTGCATAAACAAGTTCAAAACCAGCTTCATTTTTCTGGTTGACCGAATAGGGCTGTTTAACATGGAAAAGACATTTACTGGTGAGGCCTCCTTTGTAGTTAAATTCATTCTGATTGCCCCATCTTGTGGAAGAAAGAAAAATAGCCAGATTCTTCTCCCCTTTGGGTATATACCGTAAAAGAAAAAAGTCAACCCCTTTATCTCTCTCTTTGTCTATAAGCTCTTCTCTTTCACATGATACATTCCAAATACGTTATTCTGAAGAAAGGCCTGTATTCCTCACATATTTGCAACCTGATCCCCTTTCGTTACTGATACAAGACCAGTATGCGATGGTTGCATTCAGAAGTGCTATACAGAAATTCATTGCTGCAGGGGAGAACTCAAGCTCTGCCCAAGTCAGAATCCATTTGTGCAAGTCAATCTCTCAACCTGCTGAGTTATTCTCAGAATCCTGGAACAGTAGTGATCACTCTATTTCCAAGTATTTGAGATACTCTTCTCTTCTTTAGCCAGTCTACCTTGTATTCACTCACTGGTACATCGTTGTCTATTCAGAGGAAGAGTAGATGGAATCAATTCACATATTTGTTCATTCGCCAATCTACTTATTTATCCACTCATTCACCTTTTAACTTTTTTTTTTTTTAACTTAACATTTATGTAATGAGAATCTTCCATATGCCGTGTACCATGCTAGATACTAGGGAAACAGTAATGGGCAAAATAGTCACATAATCTACCTTTATGGAATTGGCACTTTTATTGGAGCTGGGTGCAGATATTAATTAAACAATCAGACACATATATAATTGAAAGTTGTGATAAGTCTATGGAGGGTACTGTGGGACCATAAAAGAAAGACCTGATGTATGGAGCCTGACTTTTCAGAATAAAGGGACAATTTGAACTGAGATCTGAAGAGTAGACACTAAAGGAGAGACACGGGCATGTGGCAAGAGCATTACAAGCCGAGCCTGTGAGCTGGGAAGAATGCAGTGACTGCAGCGGAGAGAAAGGAGGCAAAGTGGCTCCCAAGAAAGCTATAGAATCAGTCAGGAACCAGAATATATTGGGCTTTGAGGACATATTAGGAGTTTGGCCATCTGACCACATGACTTGCAAATAGAAAGCACTGTTCTGTCATCAAACAAGGCTGATTTAGTCTGACCTTCCTTTGCTCTGGCTCACAACAGTTGTGAAAAAGGAGCCAAACCAGTGCTTTCTGGGTGTCCCTATCTCCTTCTGGGCCAGCAAAATGCGATAGGTTCCACTATTTATACTGTGCCCATCCTCTGCAACCTTTGAATCACAGCTACATCTTGATAAGTTGTTGTGTAATTTCTCAAATTACAGTTTCTTTGTGGGGGACGTCTACGATTTACCTAGCACCTAAGGGTGTTTGTTTGTGGGTACAAATGACTGTTGATTCTGTCTCTAAGCGACAAAGAACAGCTTGCCTGTGCAAGCAGTCAGACTGAAAGTTGCACAACACTGACATCTGCTGCTTGTATGCAGTCTGAGATTGTACCAGGTCAGAAAGAGGAAATGTAGTAAAACTAAATGTTTGAAAACGTTGGGCAAATGCGCGCGCACACACACACACACTCACACACACACACACACACAGGTGTGCGCACACAGCTCCTCTGCAACCTTTGGTCTTGTACTTCTGATTTTTCAATAATATACAAGAATAGAAGGCTAATTTCAACATGATGTTTTCTTACTGTCAATATTTGCCAATTGGACAGGGTGTTCACATGATGGAAGATGAAGTTTCTGCTTGGCTTTGGAGGAAAAACAATTGACAAAAACCTAGATCAATGTTTTCACTTAGCAAATATTAATACAAGGCATAGAAATAAATGAAAAAAGGTATCAACTTTCATCATAAAAGCAGCTTAATAATAGTGATTTTGTGGATGACATATAATATTTGCATAGTAATTTACCATTTCTAAAGCATTTTAAGATGTCTTTTCACATTTCCTTAGTCATTCAACCATTTATTCACTATATAATGGGTGCCCACTTTATGTGAGTGATTAGTCTAGGCTGCAAGGATTCTCTTGGTCCTGGCAGGGTAATTAAGGAAGAGTACAGCATAACGCTTAACCCAGTATGCATTGGATTCAGACTTTGCTGCTCTAAGTGTCCATGTCCTTGTGTGTTAAATGGCCAGTGACAGTAACAATGCCTATCGCATCAAAATGTTGTGAAGATTAAGTGAAAATAATACATGTAGAACATTTGCTACAATGCCTACTACATCACAAGGTACTCATGGAACCATGACTTTAGGTATCCCAATTTTTAATGTAGGAAACAAAAGATTTTCAGCTTAACAATGTTTCATGATGAGAAAGTAAAAAATGGGTATGCAGTTCATGAGTTTATGGCTGGGATATCATGAGAGTTAATGGAAAGGGGTAGGTAGAAAAGGCTGGGAAGGAGGGCTGGTCCTATTATCAAAGAAATCTAGTGTCTAAGAAGTTTTGGCTTCATCGTGTAGGGAGATTTTAAGGGAATGCTATTCTCAGAGTAGTGCTTTAGGAATATAGATTATTGGGGTTAAATGACAGGAAGGAACAGCGATAGAAAGCAGAACCATCAGTTAGGAAGTTCTTACACGGGCCCTGGTCTGAATTAATTGGGCCTTGAGACAGACCAGAGGTGATGGTGGGATGCAGAGTAGTAGGTTGATGAGGATATTACAGAGAATGAATCTAGATGAGATGTTGGCTGTTGAGTGTTTATTGGCTGTTTCATAGGATGGCTACCTTGTAGCCTTTGAGATCTCATTCCTTGGAAACAGAGAAGAAAATAATTTTTCCCTTTTTTCTGCTTTGCTGTTTATATTGTGTGGAGATCAAATTCTAAACCAGAAAATTCAGTGTGTCCCAGCAACTCGTTTATACAGTAAACAATCAGTCTGTGTTCCCTTGACAGGAAACTGCCAATGGCCACCAGAACAATTACACATTCTTCCATCTGAGAAAGGCAGCCAGGACAAACTTTGAAAATCTAATATGATTGGTCATATGTCTAGATCCTGTAGGTTTAGACTTCTGAAGTAAAAAATCTCTAAAAGTTGTTTCTGGAAAGTGAAGAGAATTAGATCTTTAAATGTAGTGAAAGTGAAGAGAAAGCAAAGTAAGAAATGGAAACTATTAACCAGCACATGTAATAAACATATGTAAAACTGTATAATCTATAGCAAATAGCAAATACATGTTCTTTTTTATTATGGAAACATTTGTCAATATTTATCATATTACCATAAAGAAAATCTTAAGAAATTCTAAAACATACAAACTTTAGAGCAACTCAAACCCAAGGTTACAAATAATTTACAAAAGTATGTAACCTCATTGTGGATATTTTGGTTATTAAACAAGAAAGTTATAAAAAATTTAAATAAATTAAATATTTAACTTATGAAACTAAAGATAACACCAAAATAATCCAAGTAAAATTATTAGATAACTAATGATAACAACTGAATTTAATAAATTAGAAAACAAAATGCAATTAATAACCAAAAACTTCTTCAGAGTATTAAAGTTACCCCCTCTTCCTTGAAAGTATTTAAAAGAAAAGACAAGAAGAAAGAGAACTACAACTTTTAAAATAAAACAGAAGTTAGAAATATAAATGTTAAGAGATTAGATGAGCTAGAGAAATATTTTGTGCAACATTATGTCAATACATTTAAAAATATAGATCAAAATAATAACTTCCTAAGAAGATGAGTTGTTAAAATTGGCTCAACAAAGATAAATCAAGGAAGCATCCACACTATTCCAGTAACCAGAAAATAAATGTAAATATTTGTTAAAGATCTACTATTTAAAAAGATACCAGGATTATGAATAACTCTGTATGTAAATTTGATAGCCTTGAGAAAATGAACCAACTTCATGAATGACATAACCAAATCTCACACAAGGACAAATAGATTATCTAAATAGGCACATATCTATAACCAAATTGAATCAATAATTAATAACCTTCCAAAACAGATGGCACCAGACCTGCATGTATTCACTAGTGAATTCAAACAGTTAAGGAAGAAATGCTACTATATTTTTACAGTTTCTTCCAGAAAATAGAAGGAATATTTCCTAACTCGTTCTATGACACAGTATTAACATAATACCAACACTAGACAAAAACATTATGAAAAGAGGAAACTAAAGACCAATATCTCTCATAAACATCAATGCAAAAATCTTCAATAAGATACTAGCCAATCATATTTAACAATATAAAGAATTATGCACATAGCCAAGTGGGATTTACTCTAGTTATAAAAGTCTAGTTCAACATTCAAAAATCAATGAATATAATCTATCACATCAATAGGCCAAAGAAGAAAAATTATATAATCAGTTAAATCAAATAAGTAGTTGCAGAAAAAAAGTTTGACAAAATCCAACACTCATTCATCATGAAAACTCGCAGTAAACTAGGAATAAAGGGGAACTTCCTCAACTTCATAAAGAATTCTATAAAAAAAAAATAGCTAACATCATAATGGTGGGAAAATAGATGGTATCCTTCTAAGATCAGGAACAAGGTAATAATGTCTGCTTTTACCACTCTTGTTCAGCATCATATTGGAACCCCTAGCTAATGCAGTAAGACAAGAAATGGAAATAAAATGTATAAAGATTTGAAGAAAGAAATAAAGCCTTCTTTGTTTGCAGATGATATGATTGTCTATGTAGAAAATTTCAAAGAATAAATAAATAAATAACTCCTGGAGCTATTAAGCAATTATAGAAACGTGGCAGGATACAAGGCTGCTATACAAAAGTTAACTGATTTCCTATATACCAGCAAGCAACAGGATTTGAATTAAAAACACAATACCATTTACATTAGCACTAAAAAAGAAAATGAAACACTTAGGTATAAATCTAATAAAATATATACAAGATCTATATGAAGAAAATGACAAAACTTTGATGAAAAAAATAATGAATATTTAAATAAATGAACATATATTACATGTACATGAATAGGAAGACTTAACATCATCAAGATGTCTGTTCTTCTCAAATTAATCAATATATTCAACACAGTACCAACCAAAGTACCAGCAAATCATTTTATGGTTGTCCACAAGCAGATTATAAAAAAAGACCCAAAATAGCCAAAAAAATATTGAAGAAGAACAAAATTTGAGGTCTGACACTAACCAACTTTAAGGCATACTATAAAGCTAGAGTAATCAAGACACTGTGGTATTGGTGAAAACAGAGACAAATATGTTAATAGAATAAAATAGAGTACCCAGAAATAGATCTACACAAAGGTAGTCAACTGATCTTTGACAAAAGAGCAAAGACAATTCAGTGAAGAAATAATAGTCTTTTCAACAAATGATGTTGGAACAACTGAACATCACATGCTAAAAAATGAATCTAGACACAGATCTTACAGTTTTTACAGAAATTAGTTTCAAATAAATTATAGACCTAAATGTGAACTACAGTACTATAAAACTCCTAGAAGGCAACAAAAAAATCTAGGTGACCTTGGGTTTGGCACTGATTTCTTAGTGATCCATAAAACAAAATTGTGATCCATCAAAAAAATTGGTAAGTTGGACTTACTTCATTAAAATTAAAAATTGCTCTACAAACACACTGTCAAGGGAATGAAACAACAAACTACAGAATGGGATGAAATATTTGCAAAAAGCCTATCTAATAAAGGACTGGTATCCAAAATATAAAGAACTCTTAAGATTAAACAATAAGAAAACAGCCAACTTTAAAAATGAGCAAAAGACCTGAGCAGATATCTCACCAAAAAAGATATGCAGGTAGCAAACGAGCATACAAAGAGATGCTTACCATTATAGTTTAATATGGACCTGCAAATTAAAATGATAGTGAGATATCACTACTTACCTATAAATTAGAATGGCTAAAATCCGAAACACTGACAAATGGTGAAGACGATGTGGAGCAACAAAAGCTCTCATTCATTCTTGGTGGGAATGCAAAATGCTGCAGCCACTTTAGAAAACAGTTTGGCAGTTTTTTCGAAACTCAACATATTCTTACAATACAATCAGCAACTGCTGTTTTGGATATTTAGCCAAATGAATAGATAATTTATGTCCACACAAAAACCTGCACATTAGTGTCTATATAACTTTATTTGTAACTGTCAAAACACAGAAATGATCAAGATGTCCTTCAATAAACAAAAGAATAAACAAATGAAGGCAAGCCCATACAACGCAATATTACTTTGCAATAAAACGAAATAAGCTACCAAGCTACTAAAAATGTGCAGGAACATTCATACATATTGTTAAGTGAAATAAGCCAATCTGAAAAGGCTATGTACTGTATGATTACAACTACATGACAACCTGGAAAAGCAAAACTATGAGGACAGTCAAAAGATCAGCATTTGCCACAGGCTTATGCAGAGGGAGGGGAGGGGAGAATGAACAGGTGGAGCCCTGGATTTTTAGGGCAGTGAAACTATTCTGTATGATACTATAATGGTGGGTACATGTCATTAATACATTTGACAAAACCAGTCGAATATACACCACCAAGAATGAACCCTAATATGAACTACAAACTTTAGTTAATGATGTTGTATCAATATTGGCTCATCAGTTGAAACAAATATACCACAGTAATGCAAGATGTTAATAATAGGGAAAATTGTATAAGGGAGTGAAGTGGGGAATGAAGGGGCCTGTGGGAACTCAATGTACTTTCTTCTCAATTTTTCCCTAAACCTAAAATTACTCTAAAAATGAAGTCTACTAATTTTAATATATATAAATTAGATCTTGTAAAATATATATAATATATAATTAATGAATAAAAATTTTAAAATGATACCTCAGCTGAATGGTTTTATAGGGCACTCCTTTTGAATGTTAGGTGTTATAGGGCAGATAACACCTAAATTATCCAGATAATGCAAGAATATTTTCAAGAAGCCAAATCTTCCAAATTCCTTTGAAAAAAATACGAAAACCAAATGGAAATTACACCCCAAAAGAAAGCCACAACCTAGCCTTACTTAAAAATGAAAATGCAAACATCTAATACAATTTTAGCAAAGAAAATACAGCCATGTATTAAAAAAATTATATGTTTAACATTTTACTCTAAAATTTTTAGAAAGGGCCAATATTTGGAAATTTATTAAGGGGAATTCCACATCAAATATTTTCAGAAAATAAACTCTTGGCGATTCACCATGCACATTAACATATCAAAAATTTTGCAGTCCTATTGTACAGCAACCTGGTTTTGGTTTAAACCAGTTTCCCCAAACATATTTGACAAGGGAACATGCTGTTACTTTTAGATTTTATCCACTAACATCCCATAAAATACACGGCTCAATGTAGACATGCTTCTCTCCTTCAAGTTGCATAAGGGGCTGTAGCAGGTTGACTCATGGTCCCAAGGTGCCATGTCCTAATCCCTGCAACCTGTGAATATGTTATCTTATATGGCAAAGGGGAATGAAGGTTGTTAATCAGCTGACTTCAGATAAGGCAATTTTCCTGAATTAACTAGAAGGGCTCAATGTCATCACAAGGGCTTAAAAATGGAAAAGGGAGGCAGAAGAGAGAATGAGAGAAAGAGATATGAAAATAGAAACAGGTCAGAATGATGTGAGAATGACTTGACCTGCCCTTGCTGGCAATGCAGATGGAAGAAGGGGCCATGATCCAAGCAACGTGAGCAGACTTTAGAAAATGAAAAAGACAAGAAAGGGATTTCTTGAGAACGCTTTAGAGCCTCTTCTAAAGACTCCAGGAAGGAATGCATCCCTGCTGACACCTTGATTTCAACCTGTTGAGATCTGTGTTGGGTTTCAGAAGTGTAAGATAATAGATTGGTGTTGCTTTAGCCACTAAGGTTGGGGTATTTATTACAGCGGCAACAGGAAACTAATATAAAGACTGTCTGTTTCAATACTTCCTTTAAAAAACCCCTTGCTTGTTTTTGGTCTTCTACAATTAAACCTGTGAAATAAACATACTGAAGGGAAAGTGAGTCGGAATTAGTACCAAGTCAAAATTTTATAGCATTTTTACAGTATAATTGTCATGTTCATTATTGCGGCTGTGGTGCTGTAGGAATAATACAGAACTTGCAGTTTTAATGTTTGTGTAATCTTGAGAACACCTTTTTTTCAGGTGGTTTGTTCTTTTATGCTATCTCATGGAGTTATTGTGAGAACTCAGAGTCACTATTTGACAGTACTTGAAAGCAAGGCTTTAGGGTGACCTCCAGGGTTTGAAACCTGGCTGTGGTCCTAGCTGCCTGTGTCATTTTGAGGAATTTCTCTCCTGCTTACCCTGCCTATCTTACCCCACTCCATTTCTTATTTCCTTTCCTTTTTCATGCAAATTTTGCCAGGGAATACACTCATATGTGTTAAAAACCAATACATTTATTATAAAATTTCAAACAGTGACACATCTTTGTCTTAACTTTATCATATATCTGCCTGGTTCCCCTGTCAACCCGTCTCTGTGACACGCACCCATAGGTACCCACTGTTCTTAGTTTCTTACGTATACTCCAGACTTATGAAATTGAAGACAAAAAATAGAAATTTAGATTTTACATAAAAGGTGTATACATTTTATACATTATGTACATCATACTGTACTTTTCTTTTTTTACTTAAAAATTTATCCTGAAGACCATTCTCTATGTGCACATGAAAGGCCCCTTTATTGTTTTTATTTTTCCCAGTTGTATGATATATCTATATGCATATATTATAATTTATTTAACCTATTTATGAATACAATACTGTTTCCAGTCTCTTCTATTACAAACAGCATGGAGGTAAATGGTCTTATACATAAGTAATTTTACATATTTGCAAGTATCAGCAGGAAAATATCCCAGAAGTGGGATTGTTAGGTTAAAGGGTTTATACATTTGTAATTGGCAGATGTGAGTAAGTTTCTCACCTTCTCTTAGCTATAGTTTCCTCATTTATAATTTAGGGATGATCATAAACATACTTCATGAAGTAGTTTTGAAGATCTAATAACGTATCATGTAAGGCACTTAGCGTTAAACACATTTTAACTTCTATTAATATCACTATAATATTATATCATGTTATAAATTGCAAAGTGCTAAGCATAGCACTTTAAATATAGAATATTAATGTTATCAAATTCTGTAAGTGCTAATTTGGGGATAGCACATGCAATCGTATTTTAACAACTCACCTAATAGGTAGTGGTTCCTTGCAGTTAGCATATTTATATGTTAGTTTTGCTACTAATTTGTTTAAAATGTTCTTTTAAAATATGATAAAGACTTTCCCAGTTATCCAAATTATGACAAATTGAGTAACAGTTAACTGCTCCAATGGCAAGTTACCCTTCTCTATTAAAATAACTTAAGCTGCATTTTAGCTAAAACAGCCCAGGTTGACAGTTGTCCAAAGGTGTTATAAGAAATAATGTATCCCAATATGTTATTGGATGATTTTTATAAACATTAGAGGGGTTGGAAGATGTGTACCCTATTCTAAAAAAGATAAATAGTCCAATTGGAAAAAAATCTCAACTCAAATAATTTAACTCTCTCATTATTAAGATTTCTATGAAATAATTGAAAAGTTGTTAGAATTCATATGAGCTGTACACCTTATACATTTCAACATATTTATTATGTAGGAGGTGTCTATTATATATTCATTATTGTTATATGCACTTAAAGATTAATATTTGCCATTTGCTATCCATATGTAGGATAATTTTACAGGCCACAAGTTCGATAAAATCACACAAACAAAATAATAAATGTCTAGCTGTAATTAGCACCTTACAAAACTTTCAATTTGAATGTCATAAAAAGAAACTATGGGATTTTGAAATATAATAGGTCAGGATTTAAGAGGCCTCTTTGATTTTCGGCTCTGATTGTAAACAAAGGAAATAAACAGTATTGGTAGGATATGAGGGCGTCTTTTGGAGCTCAAGAGCAAGAATTACAGTTGGTTTTCACGAGGGGCTGTAAACAGTTTAGTTCATAGCTCCATTCTACAGATTTGATGGGTCCTGCTCTCTGCTTCCTTGACCAGCTTTTTTTTTCAATCTAATGGATTTTAACTGGATTGTACTTTGAAATAATTGCTACTCCAAAAGGGTAGCTCCCTAGCTACCTTGAGCTTCTTCTAAAAGTTCCAGGAAAAAATTTTTAAAAATTCAGGACAAAACAGAATTGTATAGTGAAAAGAATATTGGACCAGAGAGTAGTCAGCAATCCGGGATTCCAGCCTATCTCGACCATGATCTTGCTATGTGAGTAGGAAAAAATCCATGTAAGTACTCTCTTAGTTTTCTTTGTTCTACCCATTTGCAGGAACATTTATTCCCCAAATCTATGTCAAATATGCCTGTGTTCTCTCTTGCTAGTACTGGAACCTTAGACTGGTCTATTGCAATTGCAGCTCATTTTCTCTCTCCAGCCTGAGCTCACTACTGAAACAGTACAGTCAATACAGGGGAGAATGAAAATTCAAGCATGTATGCATTTTTGAATCCAAATAATAAGCTTTATGATGATACCTTGGATAGAAATGTGTAATATAGCAGAAGGAAAACGGTAGGTGGTGAGTTGGAACATTCACTTTTACACATATTGAAGTCAAATTTCTTATGTAAAATCTAGTTGACTTGTCTAAGACTCAGCAAGGAGGTCTTGGCTACAGCTATAGATTTGGAAGTCAACGGAAAGTAGGTGGTGGTAAATCCACAGGAGAGAATGAAATACCCAGGGAGAGTATATATTGAGAGGAGAAAATTCAAGCAAATAATTTCATAAGTGTGTTATACATCCCATCCCCTTCCCCCCGACAGTGCCTAAAGCCTCAATCAAACAAACAAAAACAGAGCCTGGCACAGCTGTTTCCTTGCAGTTGGTTTATTTTGAGAAGTGTTCTCAAAGAACAAGAGTGGGGCATTGTTGGAGTGGAAGGAAAGGAGGAAAAGTTAAGGAAAGGTGATTATCAAGCTGTTCACTATTGTGAACAACTGGAGTGGATCCCTTAGAGATTCACAGAGGAGCTATGAGGAATGCACCTCAGAGGGGAAGTTTACCTTCCCACCAGCTTCTGTGCCTCATTGGATAAGGGTGGTCTTGTGGGGTGTCAACTCCCTCATACTTTCAGGTTTTCTAGAGACAGAATGACTGAAAGTTTCCTGCAGACATCCTATACAATGATGGCAGAGAGCCCTGGACTTCCCTTTTGTTTGTCCATTCATTCATTTCATTGTTTTTCATTGAATATACACTTATTTTAAATGTGTGCCAGACACTAGGAAGTGGTTAAAGGTTAGAGCTCTTTCTTTGATATCCAATAAGGGTGGGTCAACACAGGTATGGAGAAATCAAGAGGAGGTAGAAGAAGCAGAGAGCTTCACATCTGGTGGCCATTAACCCAACTTTTATAGCCACACATACCCTAAATATCCTTTCCATTTTACCATCCACTCTTAATTACTTTCAGTTATTCCTATTGAGGTTGGGGGAGGGGGTGGGAGGGGCGAATTTTAAAAGAGGTTTGGCTACTACCAGCTGTTTTCTTGGAGTGATTAACAAGTCTCTTCCATCTTTGTTATAGTCTGCCTCTGTGTTCCCTGGACACCTCCATTCCAGTGCAAGATTCCCGTGGTTGAATTCATGTAAGTAAAATAAATATTTGGTGCAACTTGACTGGAGTAACTATTATTTATTGGCCTTTTGCTATGTCTCGGGCTATTGTTACTCTTGTTGTAAGTGCCTTACTTGGAACATTTCATTTACTTTTTTCAAAAAAACCATGAAGAAGGTCAATTTGCTGAACCTGCCCACAGCCTCTGTAAGGACATACAGGATAAACCTCATGCTCAACCCTTCACCATGAAAGATGTGACCAAAGTCCAGGTTATCTGTCCCATAGGATAATTAGAGGCAATTGTCGTAGAAGGAGAGCCTAGGCAGAAGAGCCTACAGATTCAGGTCAGTGGCTGGTGGCCAGGTCAAGCCATTTTTAAGAAGTGGCTGGTGGGTGAGAGATAGAGGAGACCAAGAAGCAGAAATGGGAGAGGCCAGCCTGAGAGATGGAGGGAGATTCTTCTGTTACTGAGAATTTTCATGTCTATAAAACCTGCATGCCCCTATGGCTTTTTTGCTCCAAATGGTTCTTTTTTTAATTTTTAATTTATTTTTATTTTTTTTTTTTGAGATGGAGTCTCACTCAGACACCCAGGCTGGAGTGCAGTGGCGCGATCTCGGCTCACTGCAAGCTTTGCCTCCCAGGTTCACGCCATTCTCCTGCCTCAGCCTCCCCAGTAGCTGGGACTACAGGCACCCGCCACCAGGCCCGCCTAATTTTTTTGTGTTTTTAGTAGAGACGGGGTTTCACTGTGTTAGCCAGGATGGTCTCGATCTCCTGACCTCGTGATCTGCCCGCCTCGGCCTCCCAAAGTGCTGGGATTATAGGCGTGAGTCACCGCACCTGGCCCAAATGCTTCTTTTACATACATTCCATCTTTCATCTGAGCTAACTTGAGAGACTTTCTGTTCTTTCCAGCCTTGATTAGAACCCAAGCCTTTATTACCGGAACTCCAGCAGCATTCATCATGTTTAATCTATACTGTCAGGAGAGAGATGGTTTTGTGTAATGGGAATGACTAGTAGTTAGAGATCAGGTGACGTGTTTTATTTAAAGTACTACCCTTTACTTATCTTGTGTCCTTGGGCGAAAACACCCTTTTTGTTCAGAGGAACAGAGGCAAGATGGTGCAGTTCCGGGTTCTTCACTGTCAACTTTCCCGTCCCTGGGAAAGACACAGGTCGACTGCGCAGGCGCAACCCGACCTCCGACGGAGAAAAACCAGAACCCACCTAGCCACGCCTACCGCCCGGCCCCCAACCCGCCTATGTCCCGCCCACTGCCCTCCCACTCCCAGGCCCAGGACATAAGAGCTGCTCCTGGCGGCGGTGGTGCGAACTTCCTCAGCCCCCACTCCTGTCGGGACTGCATTAGGAACCTCGCCCAAGAGCTCCACCGGGCGACTCCCTTGGCCTCCCCTGCTGGAGACCGACAGACCTTACCCCTCCTCCACAAAGCTGGCTGACCAAAAAATAAATTTGCAATTTTGCTCCTAGCCTTGCCTACTTGCTGGTCCTTTAATACTCACCCTGGTGAGCCTGGAAAGCAAATCAGTTTCCTGGAAAGCAAATCAGTTTCCTGGAAAGCAAATCAGTTTCCTAGAAAGCAAATCAGTTTCCTGGAAAGCAAATCAGTTTCCTGGAAAGCAAATCAGTTTCCTAGAAAGCAAATCAGTTGGTACCAAAACACGGGAGGAGACCCCTCCTCAGGCCTCTAAGGGTTGAGGAACCTCCTCCTGCTTCCACACCGCAGACGGACCAGGACCTGAGACCTGCTTCCCTCACTCTCACGGCCTCTCTGGGATAAGTGCCCTTGTCTCCTCTTTACCTCCCTCAGCCAAAAATCCTGCACAGGTCCGAGGCCCACTTTTGAGCCACCAAGTGGCTCAGGAGACCCGTTCAGGACGGAGACGTCCGCCTGAAGGTAATCTCCACCTTGGCTCCAAGAGCCTCCAGTCTGTCTCTGGTGGTTTCAAAGGACGCTTTGAAGCCAGGCAGAGATCCACTTCCATTTCCATTGTGTCCATTGTGTAAGTAAAGAGGAAACAAATGGGAACCCCCCAGTCCAAATTTCCAAAGAGCACCCCCTTAGGGTGCCTCCTAGCCAATTTAAAAACCTTACAGCTCAAACAAGACCTTAGGAGGAAGCAGTTAATTTTCCTTTCCACTGTGGCGTGGCCCCAGTACAAACTAGACAATCAGTCTCAGTGGCCACCAGAGGGCACCCTAGACCACAATGTTCTGATCGACCTCAGCAATTTCTGCCAGTGGCTAGGCAAGTGGTCCGAAATTAATTACATACAAGGCTTTTGGGCCTTAAGCTCTCGTCCCGACCTGCCCTATACCCCTCCTTCTCTCCCCGCTCTCTCCACCGCCTCCCTTCCTGCCCAGACTCCTCCTCCTTGCTCCTCGTCGACTGGTAGCCCGCTCGCTCCCGTGCCCCCTTCCACGTCCTCAGCCAGCCGCCTTGGGTCCCCTATCTCTGCCCACACCCACACTAAGTGCCCTGCTGACACCCCCCACTCCTGCCCCACACCCTCCTACAGTGTTAGCGCCTTTGTGAGAGGTAGCTGGGTGGAGGGGGTAGTCAGAGTACATGTCCCTTTTTCACTGGCTGACCTTTCCAAAATTGAGAAGCGTTTAGGGGATTTCTCAGCTAATCCCACTGTATACATAAAGGAATTTAGATACCTTTGTCAGGTCTATGACTTAACTTGGCATGACCTCCAGGTTATCCTAACCTCTACCCTAAACCCTGAGGAGCAAGAGTGCATCCTAGCGGCAGCCAGGCAGCACACCAACCAACAACATTTAACTGACGCCACTAGGGGAGCAAACAGTCACCTCGGCAGACCCAGACTGGGACTACCAAGTAGGCCAGCCTGAGCACCATAGGAGAGACATCATGGTCCAGTGCCTGTTGGCTGGTATGCAAATGGCTTCAAACAAAGCCGTAAATTTTAACAAATTAAAAGAAATTTCTCAAAATCTGGAAGAAAATCCAGCCGCATTCCTAAATAGGCTAACTGAGACTCTAACCCAATATACCCGGCTAGATCCGGCCTCCCCCACAGGGGCCACCATTTTGGCATCTCATTTCATTTCCCAATCAGCTCCTGACATTTGCAAAAAACTCCAAAAGGTGGAAAATGGTCCCGAGACACCAATATAAGACCTAGTTAAAGTAGCCTTTAAGGTCTATAACTCCAGAGAGGAAACAGCTGAGGCACAGCGGCAGGCTCGCCTCAAACAGAAGGTACAGCTCCTAGCGGTGGCTTTACAACCCAGTCATAACCCCAAACCAGAGAGCACACACCCCGCAGACTCCAAGGCTACAAAAGGAGCCTGCTATAAATGCGGCGAGGCAGGACACTATGCCAACAGGTGTCCGCAAGGTCCCCGAGCCCCAACGCAGCCTTGCTATAAGTGCAAGGTGTCAGGACATTGGGCCAGCGAATGTCCTAACCCTCGTCCACCAGCAACCCCCTGCCCTGCTGGCCAACAGGAAGGACACTGGAAGTCTGATTGCCCCACCCTGAGAACAGGTGCCACGTCTTAACGTGACCCCCTTTCCCAGGATCCTGGGAGCCCCTTCCAGCTCCTACATCTGGACGACGATAACTGAAGGTGCCGAGACTCGGGGACCCCCATCACCCTCGCCGAGCCGCGGGTAACTCTCCTGATAGCGGGTAAGACAATTAATTTTTTGATCGACAGCGGGGCTACCTATTCTGTTTTGCCATCTTTCCCTGGACCTAGCCTTCCATCCAATATCTCTGTAGTAGGAGTAAACAGAAGGCTATCCACTCCGCGAAAAACTCCTCTCCTTAATTGCTGCCTGGCCAACAACTACTCTGCGCACTCGTTCCTCATTATACCCTCATGCCCTACCCCCTTATTAGGCCGAGACATCTTGAGCACCTTAAAGGCCTCCATATCCATTCCCACCAACTCATCTACTCCCCTTCAATCCCCTCACGACCTTGTTCACGCTTTGTGCATGTGCACACGTTCCTCCTATGCCACCCCCACCCCCCATCATCCCTATTTTTGTACACCCTCAAGTGTGGGACACTTCCATCCCGGTCATAGCGGCCCACCACCCACCAGTTCTTGTCAAGCTCAAAGACCCCACTCGTTTCCCAAACCGCCCCCAATTCTCTCTCCCTCGAGACTCGACAATCGTGGGTAACTCTCCTTCCTTTAGCCCTAACCCGGCTGCGAGCAGCCCCACGGAGTCCAACAGGCCCTCAGTCCGTTTGAATTAGTTTACGGCCGGCCCCTCACCCTCCAGCAGTTACCCACCCTTTCTTCCCCGCTGGCAACTTATCTTCCATACCTCACCCTCTTGAGACAACTCCTGAGACAACATGCAGAACTAGCACACCCCCCTCCAACAGACACCTATAGCCCACATCTCTCTCTCAGCCCAGGAGACCAAGTATACTTAAAAGATATCCAAGCCAAAGATCTTCAACCCAGGTGGAAAGGTCCCTATACTGTCCTCCTATCCACATACACAGCAGCCAAACTTCTAGGACACATGCACTGGGTCCATATATCACAATTTAAAAAGGCCCCCACAGAAGACAATCAGTGGACATCTACTAGGCTTACCCCTACCTGTCTCAAATTCACCAAACTCTCCCAACCACCACATGTTCCCTGACCTCTTACGCTCATCCCGATTTCTCACCATACTCTATATAAACATAACAGAATTCCAGTATATTACCCCAGATCCCTTACTTGCCTCCAGATAATAGCCCATCACAGTGGTTTTCCTGCTTACCTTTATAGAACATCTTCAGTGGCAAGGTGTACTCAGTGATTACACTGAAGATGAAGTCCTATTTCACACTTATATTACTATCTTTTTCTTGCATTTCAATCTCTATTACTAACACAACTTTCATATGGAGATTCTCTATAGTTGGGACCTGGTCATGCAAAAATAAACAGCACTCACAGCTACAAGGCACTGCTGACTGCCCCCCTTCAGGCTGCCAACCCCATCTTACTATAAATTTCACTCTATAGTGTTGCAGTGCAGTTGGAGCTAAGGCTCTCTGCTTCCTGCACGATCAGACACATTACAATTGTAAGAGTTACTGGAAACAAAAGAACCTAGGATGCCCTTATATTTATTGTAAGATCCATTATGCAACCTTGAGACAGGAGAAACCCACTGCTCTCTTCACCGTTGTGAATCAACGAACCCTCCTTCAATACCAATTAAATATCAAAGACCCATGGGACCCCCGATGGGCAGACGGAGTCAAAGGTGAACTCTACACAGGCTACACAATTTTTAGTTCATTTCCCATGGCTACTCTCCTGATAAAAAGAACACTTGTCCAGCAAAGATCCCTTCCTCAAAACATACAAGTCCTACAGAATTTAACCTTAGCCATACAATCACAAGAACAGGCCTTACAAGATCAATTACATTCCTCCAATAAAGACCCCTTCTCATGGTTAAAACTAGTCCGTCAAGGGTTAAACCTAACACGGGCAGCTAACATAA
The DNA here is from genome assembly GCF_009764315.1 of Trachypithecus francoisi. Taxonomy (NCBI): domain Eukaryota; kingdom Metazoa; phylum Chordata; class Mammalia; order Primates; family Cercopithecidae; genus Trachypithecus; species Trachypithecus francoisi. The sequence continues at coordinate 92,336,466 of NW_022681455.1, read as the reverse complement.
CAAATCTCTCCCACTGTTTTCTCTGTGCGGCCCTTGAAAGAGCCCCCTTAGTGGCAGTCCCTTTACCTACTGCTTTCAAGGCTACAACTAACTCTACAAGCGCCTCCCAAAAACCGTTCTTACTCCAAGTCCCACTATACCAAAACCCAGAAAGTCCAATCATTCCTTTCTGCTACTCTACTCCAAACACCTCCTGGTGTAATTATACCTAGCCACCCACTAAGACCCAGACGGCTCCCATCGGAGGTTATTTCTGGTGGAACAAAATCCTCTTCAAGGTCCTTAATCACACATCCATTGGTCAATCCCTCTGTGTCCCAGTGTCCCTAGTACCTAGTTTAACCTTATATAGCAAAGCAGAAATAGCTGAACTTGTCATTGTAATTGTCATACAATTTAACCCTCCTCCTAATGACCTCCAAAAACGGGCTGTCTTCCTTCCCCTAGTCATCAGAGTCTCCCTGGCCTCCTCCCTAGTGGCATCAGGGCTTGGAACTGGGGCACTTGCCTACTCGGTACAGTCTACCCGATCTCTAACAGCTCAAATTTGAGAGGCCATAGAGGCTTCAGCTGAAAGCCTGGCCTCTCTACAGCATCAAATTACCTCAGTGACCCAAGTAGCAGCACAAAATAGGCGAGCATTAGATTTACTTACTGCCAAAAAAGGAGGAACATGTCTCTTCTTAGGAGAAGAATGCTGCTATTACATAAATGAGTCAGGCCTAGTAGACACTAACATTCAAACCCTAAAGAGGATTAAAGCAGAATTAAAAACCTACAATACCCCCTTCACCCCCAGACAACCGATATGGATGCTGCCCATAATACAGCAGATGCCCCCATTCCTAATTCCCATACTAATCCTCTGTTTTGTCTTATGTCTCGCTCCTGTTTTAACCAAATTTCTCCGAGCCAAAGTTCAAGAGATCACGCGCGTCACCTTCAACCAGATGCTTCTTCATCCGTACGTCCAAATACCAACCATAGACCCCAACCTTAATGACGTCTCCTAACAGCAGGAAGTAGCCAGACAGACCACGGCGCCCCTTATCACTATTATCAATAAAAGGTTGGACTGTTTGGACGAACGGAGACAAGATGGCGCAGTTCCGGGTTCTTCACTGTCAACTTTCCCGTGCCCGGGAAAGACACAGGTCGACTGCGCAGGCGCAACCCGACCTACGACGGAGAAAAACCAGAACCCGCCTAGCCACGCCTACCGCCCAGCCCCCGACCCGCCTATGTCCTGCCCACTGCCCTCCCACTCCCAGGCCCAGGACATAAAAGCCGCTCCTGGTGGGCACGTGGCGGGAACTTCCTCAGCCCCCACTCCTGTCGGGACTGCATTAGGAACCTTGCCCGAGAGCTCCACCGGGCGACTCCCTTGGCCTCCCCTGCCGGAGACCGACGGACCTTACCCCTCCTCCACAAAGCTGGCTGACCAAAAAATAAATTTGCAGTTTTGCTCCTAGCCTTGCCTACTTGCTGGTCCTTTAATACTCACCCTGGTGAGCCTGGAAAGCAAATCAGTTTCCGAGAAAGCAAATCAGTTTCCAGGAAAGCAAATCAGTTTCCTAGAAAGCAAATCACTTTTGGGTCTCTGTTTCCTGATCTATAAAGTGGGGATAAAATTGCTTACCATATCTCTTTTATACAAGGAGGATATATAAAAAGATACAAATTAAAGTGACTTAAAAGTTTACAAAGCAATATATAAATGCAAATCATCATTATTATATTTGACCAAATAAAAATATATTCATCATATAGCCTTTCACACTAGTAACATTTCTAAGAGCTGATCTAGCACTTGAGTTTCAGCAAAAGTTGTCAGATGTGCTCCTTCCTTATTCTAAGGAAACGATAGAAAAAAAGTCTGAGTAGGCATACCTGCCATATGCATGCATATGTATTTCATACATGCTTTTTCACTGGAGCAATGCAAATAAAATCAGTGTTACTAATCCTTCCAGCTGGGTGAGAGCTTATTTTAAAGTCTGAACATTCATATGTTCACTGGTATGAATATTTTTAGGATACCCCACATGAGTCTGCTTAGTAGAAAAAAAATTCCAAGTGCCTTCTTGGACAGAAGGTGTTCACTTTATTAAGATTTCAATATTTGGGAAGTTATAAATTTAGTGTTTTATGAATCAAACAAACAGAAATCTTAATACAAAAGTGCTCCAAATCTTCATCTGTCTCTTAATGAAAATGAGTAAATTGTGCAGGCATGAGCTTTCTGTTACTAGAGATGTTTGAGCTGTGGCTGAACAATCATCTAGCAGAGATAGTTAATGCTTGGGGGAGGAGCAGAAGATGGTCTTGATTCCTATTGAAGGTCATGACCACCTTACATTCTGGAATCAGACTGCATTTACTAGAGACTTACTATAATACCTATTGGAAATAATGCTGAGCCTGGAAGGAGTCTATTCTCTAGAACTATGGCTATGGGTCCCATCTGGCCTCTCACCTGATTTTGCAAGTGAAGTTTTATTAGAATGCAGCCATGCCCATTCATTTAGTTATTGTCTAGGGTTGCTTTTGCCCTGTAGCAGCAGAGCTGATTAGTTATGACAGAGACCATTTGATCTGCAAAGCCTAAAATATTTACTATCTGATCCTTTATAGAAAAAGTTTGCCAATTTCTATAAGGAGCAGATGGCAAAGTTTACTGCATACTTCTCAGAAAGTGCATCTTTACCTACTGGGGTTATAAGGTGTATTTGAACTTCTGTATCTATTTTTTTTGTGATGTTTATTTTTAATTTTAGCCAATTCTATGCACTAATTTCTTCTTCTCTAGGATAGTAATATTACGACACTTGATCTTACCCAAAAAGCACAGAAGCAGTGAGAGTGGTGATATGATTAATACTCACTTCACTGAGTGGTTGTGAAGATTAAAAGGGAATATTTTACATAGTGTGAACCTGAACTCCTAACCACTACACTGTACTACGTTGGAACCATATAGAGGCAGATGGGGGTGGATGAGGGTTAGGGATGTCAAGGAAGTTTTGTTGTGGAGGGTGTGACTAGAATTGTATTTTTGAAGAGAAGATGAGGACTCAGATGATAGTGGAGACACTGTTATCGCAGTTACAGGGAGGCTGGCTAAGCTGACCTCTGATCTTCCCAGCAAGGAAGTCCTCACTCCCTTACCCAACCCCCCTGCCATGTTTTAAAAGGCCAGAGAGATTTTTGCCTGCTAATTATTCACTTGACCCAGAGAAGTAAGTGCTTCTCTACTTTCAATCTGTGCTTTCTATCACTAAGATAAACTAGTAATGATTTGCCAATAAGATGCAATTACAGTGCCTGCTGAGGTCAATATTCAATCAGTGGTTCCATTCTGAATGCTGCTTTGATCAGTTGGTCAAAAATTTCCTTTCTTTAGATGCTTTGTAAACTATGATTGATTGAGAGGTTTGGGGGTTTAAGATTGGAATGTGGTTTCATTTTTAATCCAACTTGTGAGCCGCAGTTCAAACTCTGGCCAAATGTGATAGTCTCCCTTGGGAAGCTCCTGCCCACCCTGAGACCAGAGTGGGTACTTCTTCTTATTCCTCCCATCATCTCCTGCCTTTCTACCAATACAGGTCAGACTCTAAAGAATAGCAAATAAAGTAGACTATTCTGAAGGTTTTGTAGAAAAATCAGCAAGTCATGTTGATCACTCTCCAGCAAAAACAGCATTTTTTTTTTGAGTTTTCAATTATTTTCTAGTTTCTCCTTACCTGCTTGGTCACCTTTTTCTCCTTTCTCTTTTCCACATACAGGCTTTTAGACTTTCCTCTATAAGTTAGAATGACTCAGCTTCTCCCTCACTTTGTAAATTTTACTCTGAATAACAAAGTCCTTGTAGATAACTGAACAAGACTGTTGACTGATCCTCAGACACACTTTTTGGGAACACCAGCCCAGATCACCACACCAGATCTGCTGATTTATAGGAATATAGCAAAATTTGAATGAGAATAAATCTAAGTAAAATTTTGGCACTTCATTCCAGAAACTCAAAATGATGGTACCTCATTGCATCTTGGTGTTCTACTGGGTCATAATTAAAGTAGAATGCCTGAGTTTTTGTAGGCTCCTCTTTCTCTCTCTCCCCTGATCTCCCTAATTCATCTGAAAGTCTAATTTTAGTTCAAGGATAGAATTTCATCTTTGTTTTGATATGGATTCACATTTACTTAGGATTTATAATCAGAGGCTTTAAGTAGCTGGTGGTAGCCCTTCTGTGTAGCTAAGATTTTATTACTTTATGTATAAAATTTAAATCTTTAATCCTCCTGGGTTTTATTTTGGTAATGTAGCAACATATCTTAAATTTAAGATATATCCATAGCTTTTGTTGCAGAAATCTCTCTTACAGGAATCTACCCTAATGAAACAACAGCTGGACTTTAATAAACAAGGATGTTTATCACATTATTTGTCAAGGTAAATACAAAAAAATACACATGGATGTACATTAATGAGGGAGCTACTGAATAAAGTCTGGTATAATCCTCTTATGGAACATTAAATGTTTCCTAAAATGGATAAGCCTCTCTCTATTGACCCAGAGGACTGTTGATACTGCATTGTCATGTGAGAAAGGCATCAAATGACAATAACAATTCCAAATCCCTTATATCAATTTTTTTTTTTTTAAATGTAAAATGATGTGGCTGAGAGTGGTGGCTCATGCCACCAGCACTTTGGGATTTACTTGAGGTCAGGAGTTCGAGACCAGCCTGGCCATCATGGTGAAACCCCATCTCCACTAAAACCACAAAAATTATCTGTGCACAGTTTCGGGCACCTGTAATCCCAGCTACTCAGGAGACTGAAGCAGGAGAATTGATTGAACCCAGAGGAGCGGAAGTTGCAACGAGCTGTGATCCTGCCATTGCACTCCAGCCTGGGCGACAGAGTGAAACTCTGGCTCAATAAAACAAAACAAAACAAAACAAAAAAAAGTTTAAGTAGAAAGACACCAGACTGCTATATTAGTTACTCTTGTTGGGGGTAGAAGTATGAGTAACATTTTCTTTACATGGTTTTATATTATTTCACTGGTTTTAAAGATTGTGGTAGACACATGTTAATTTTGTAACAACAAAAAATTTCATCAGACAAAAAGATTTTTATTTTATTTTATTTTTTTTACTTTTTATTTTTTGAGACGGAGTCTTCCTCTGTCACCCAGGCTGGAGTGCAGTGGCCGGATCTCAGCTCACTGCAAGCTCCGCCTCCCGGGTTCACGCCGTTCTCCTGCCTCAGCCTCCGGAGTAGCTGGGACTACAGGCGCCCACCACCTCGCCCCGCTAGTTTTTTGTATTTTTAGTAGAGACGGGGTTTCACCGTGTTAGCCAGGATGGTCTTGATCTCCTGACCTTGTGATCCGCCCGTCTCGGCCTCCCAAAGTGCTGGGATTACAGGCTTGAGCCACCGCGCCCGGCAAAGATTTTTAAAAATAAAACAAGTAGACAAGTAAAACTATTATTTCTCTATTTGAAAACTGTGGTGTCAGATATTTTGGGAGTTGCATACATGTACAGAGAACAGTCTGTTGTAGTGTTCTTCTCATAGTCAATTTGGGTGAGAGCTAGGATAATTCAGGGAAGGGAAAGACTCTTAGGTCCAAATTGAAAGAGGAGAATCCTAGAGCTATTCGTCTTGGATTGTGGTGACTTTACCTTTATTTCTCCTGAGGTAGATTCTCCCTTGCACCCATTTCCCCGGTGACTCACCTGTCACTTAATCCACTGAGGGTTAAGATGGCTCTAACCCAAAAGTTTTGTAGCAAATTTTTAACCTCTCTTCTTTCTGCTGCCTTCTGAATTTGAGTTATTGCTATACTTTTTAGAGATTAATAAAAGGACTAGACTTGGTGGGTCCATAACACAGGTTTGAGTTGAGTGTTCTAGTACCATCTATGTGACCTTGCATAAATAACTACTAATCTTAGATTTGTCAGCTACGGAGTGGACACAGTAATGCCTTTTTAGCAGATCTCACCCAGGATAGTAGTAGGTTTATGTAATGCATAGGGGTTGTAAAATTACTTTATAGTTTTTACAAATTTGGAATTTAACTGCTAGTCTCAACTCTCTGTGATAATTTATCATAGAAATTATTGATTTGTATGATTACTTTCTTTTTGAAAAAAAAAAAAAAAGAAAAAGTTACTGCTTTCCTAGGTGAGGGCCCATTGGGAAATAATGTTTGCTTTTTGGTCTTTCTGCCTCTGGTGCTTGTGTAACAGAAGGTAGAGTTCAAGATGGTTGGTGTCAGACAAAATTCTACAGACCCATAGAAGAAAATTTCAGGCCTCTTGCCTATTGGGTGAAGATTAAGTGTTCCCATGATCTCCTCTATTACAGCAGTCAACAAGCCTATGATAAAAACAAAACCACTAACTCGTCATCTTTGACTTCATTTTTGCTGTATCTCTTGTCCGCTGGGTGACAACAAGAAAATAATCCCTTTCTGTAATATTTTCAGTTTTTACTTAGAAGTGCGATCTGATTTTTGTTTCTTTGTCCCATCTTTGGTTAAGCATCCTAGCTTATACAATTGCTCCCTCCTTAAAGATAGAGGCATTGTCTTAATAACAGGAATATTCTACATATTAAAATAGGCATCTTTGAAAGCACAAATTCATTTTTAGAATTAATAATCAATGTTAATCTGTTATCTTCAGGTGAGTAATCACTTATACACATATTCTCTTATTTAATCCTCAAAACAGGGGCTCAGAGGGAGCACCTAGCTTGCCCAAGGTCACATTGTTAGTGAGTGACAGAATTAGGGCCTCAGTCATTCTTTTTAGATAAGCAACCTAAACTATTTTAACACAGAGTTAAAGAAATGATCATTGACTGAGTTAATGATTCTATCAGTTAGACCCAAGGGACAACTCGCTTAACCAATATCTACTCCATGTAAGCCAAGGAGACTTCTTTTATCTGGGATTTCTCAGATAAGCTAATAGGAATTCCAAATGTTATTTGAACCTAGTCAATCATGGAACCCTGTTGAAGACCACTTCAGGGGAATAAATTCTAAAACACATGCTTTGGGAAAAGCTGCTCCAGCTAGAGTCAGACTCTTTTACCAGGTACCCTCAACACTAGAGACCCTTGCTTAGCTCTTGTAACATGGCAGCACTTAAATATAGCTTCTCGTTCTCTTTTGGGTGCACAAGCTATTAATTAATTTTAGTTGTAAAGAAATTAGCATTGCCAACTGTCCCTTGTGCTTGAGATCTGGTGTTCTTTTGTCAAAAAGCACTGAGGCCTATTGTTCTAACCTTTCCCATGTTCACATTGAATTTCTGATGACAAAGTATATTTATTGTCTTCCATCCAAATTTTAAGTTCTGTTTGTGGGGTTTTGGGCAGTTGCCATTCTGAGGAGGAACAGAGGATCATGGGTTTGCCAAAGGTATGCTTGAACAAGGTGGCTAGAAATGACCTGACCTGTCTCTTCTTAGCCTTCTGTGTTTCATGTGGATGTTTCAACAAACGTGCAAATCATTGTTGGTATAGGAATTGTTCACTGCCTGGATATTAATTTTCTCCCCATAGAAAAAGGAGCTGGGAGATGAATCACTGAATTGTTACCCAGCACAGAGAATGCTGTCTGCATTCATCTATCTTCCATTCAATCTCCCTTCAGAAAGACATTATGGGTGAGCCCCACTCTTCTGACTGCAAGTATCACCAGTGACAGCTTTGCAAGTGGCCTTAACAGCTTGTTAGGAAACTAATCAATGTAGCTTTTCACAAAGGAATCTACTTGATCAATATCACCAAGGAAGCTCAGACCTAACAAACAGATCACATAAGAGTTTTCTTGATCAATAGAAGTTACACAGAAAGTAAATTATTGGATATATTTCAATGAAGGCATTATAAATGCTTCCTGCTGATAGCTCTTTCTCTGGGGGCTATAGTAATATACCAAAAGTGATAGAAGAGACAGTGTATGCCCTGTCAGACAGACCCCTAGGGACATGTTCTCAACATGAAACATACATACACAGTTAGTTGAGAAGATGTAACTCTGGTTTTGAAGGAAAACTGGTTTCAATGTTTGTCACCCTACCACCAAGTAGATTATAAATTTTTGATGAGTGGGATTATTTTGGCATCCCAATACCATGGGCATGGGCATATAATAGACATATCAGTTATATTCCTGCTGAGTTGACCATTATTCCCTACACTTCTCAAAAACTATTGCTACTTCTACGTCATCCCTCCATTTCCACCCTCTGCCTTTCCCCCCACTATCCTTGGGGAAACCCCAATTCTAAATGTTGTAAACTTTCCTAACATATAGTCTAGAAGTGTGACATTAGGAAATGCTGAAATCCCTGGAAATAAAACTTAAGGCATAGCTGTACTGCAATAATACATTGAGACATTACCCAACTTTTTTCTTCCTGGTGTTTATGTCTCTATCAAGTATCTTGCCTCATAAAAAATAGACAGATCAATGAGACAGAAAGTCAACAAGGATATCCAGGAATTGAACTCAGCTCTGCACCAAGTGGACCTAATAGACATCTACAGAACTCTCCACTCCAAATCAACAAAATACACATTCTTCTCAGCACCACATCGCACTTATTCCAAAATTGACCACATAGTTGGAAGTAAAGCACCACTCAGCAAATGTAAAACAACAGAAATTATAACAAACTGTCTCTCAGACCACAGTGCAATCAAACTAGAACGCAGGACAAAGAAACTCAATCAAAACCACTCAACTACATGGAAACTGAACAACCTGCTCCTGAATGACTACTGGGTACATAACAAAATGAAAGCAGAAATAAAGATGTTCTTTGAAACCAATAAGAACAAAGATACAACATACCAGAATCTCTGGGACACATTTAAAGCAGTGTGTAGAGGGAAATTTATAGCACTAAATGCCCACGAGAGAAAGCAGAAAAGATCTAAAATTGACACCCTAGCATCACAATTAAAAGAACTAGAGAGGCAAGAGCAAACACATTCAAAAGCTAGCAGAAGGCAAGAAGTAACTAAGATGAGAGCAGAACTGAAGGAGATAGAGACAAAAAAACCCTCCAAAAAACCAATGAATCCAGGAGCTCCTTTTTGAAAAGATCAACAAAATTGATAGACCGCTAGCAAGACTAGTAAAGAAGAAAAGAGAGAAGAATCAAATAGATGCAATAAAAAATGATAAAGGGGATATCACCACCGACCCCACAGAAATACAAACTACCATCAGAGAACACTATAAACCCCTCTACGCAAATAAACTATAAAACCTAGAAGAAATGGATAATTTCCTGGACACTTACACTCTCCCAAGACTAAACCAGGAAGAAGTTGAATCCCTGAATAGACCAATAGCAGGCTCTGAAATTGAGGCAATAATTAATAGCCCAGCAACCAAAAAAAGTCCAGGGCCAGATGGATGCACAGCCAAATTCTACCAGAGGTACAAGGAGGACTTGGTACCATTCCTTCTGAAATTATTCCAATCACTAGAAAAAGAGGGAATCCTCCCTAACTCATTTTACGAGGCTAACATCATCCTAATACCAAAGCCTGACAGAGATACAACAAAAAAAGAGAATTTTAGACCAATATCCCTGATGAACATCGATACAAAAATCCTCAATAAAATACTGGCAAACAGAATCCAGCAGCACATCAAAAAGCTTATCCACCATGATCAAGTGAGCTTCATCCCTGGGATGCAAGGCTGGTTCAACATACGAAAATCAATGAATGTAATCCAGTATATAAACAGAACCAAAGACAAAAACCACATGATTATCTCAATAGATGCAGAAAAGGCCTTTGACAAATTTCAACAGCCCTTCATACTAAAAACTCTCAATAAATTCGGTACTGATGGAACATATCTCAAAATAATAAGAGCTATTTATGACAAACCTACAGCCAATATCATACTGAATGGGCAAAAACTGGAAGCATTCCCTTTGTAAACTGGCACAAGACAGGGATGCCCTCCCTCACCACCCCTATTCAATGTAGTGTTGGAAGTTCTGGCTAGGGCAATCAGGCAAGAGAAAGAAATAAAGGTTATTCAGTTAGGAAAAGAAGTCAAATTGTCCCTGTTTGCAGATGACATGATTGTATATTTAGAAAACCCCATTGTCTCAGCCCAAAATCTCCTTAAGCTGATAAGCAACTTCAGCAATGTCTCAGGATACAAAATTAATGTGCAAAAATCACAAGCATTCTTATACACCAGTAACAGAAAAACAGAGAGCAAAATCATGAATGAACTCCCATTCACAATAGCTTCAAAGAGAATAAAATACCTAGGAATCCAACTTACAAGGGATGTAAAGGACCTCTTCAGGGAGAACTACAAACCACTGCTCAGTGAAATAAGAGAGGACACAAACAAATGGAAGAAAATACTATGCTCGTAGATAGGAAGAATCAATGTTGTGAAAATGGCCATACTGCCCAAGGTAATTTATAGGTTCAATGCCATCCCTATTAAGCTACCAATAAGTTTCTTCACAGAATTGGAAAAAAAATGCTTTAAAGTTCATATGGAACCAAAAAAGAGCCCACATTGCCAAGACAATCCTAAGCCAAAAGAACAAAGCTGGAGGCATCACGCTACCTGACTTCAAACTATACTACAAGGCTACAGTAACCAAAACAGCATGGTACTGGTACCAAAACAGAGATATAGATCAATGGAACAGAACAGAACCCTCAGAAATAATACCACACATCTACAGCCATCTGATCTTTGACAAACCTGACAAAAACGAGAAATGGGGAAAGGATTCCCTATTTAATAAATGGTGCTGGGAAAATTGGCTAGCCATAAGTAGAAAGCTGAAACTGGATCCTTTCCTTACTTCTTACATGAAAATTAATTCAAGATGGATTAGAGACTTAAATGTTAGACGTAAAACCATAAAAACCCTAGAAGAAAACCTAGGTAATACCATTCAGGACATAGACATGGGCAAGCACTCCATGTCTAAAACACCAAAAGCAACGGCAACAAAAGCCAAAATTGACAAATGGGTCTAATTAAACTAAAGAGCTTCTGCACAGCAAAAGAAACTACCCTCAGAGTGAACAGGCAACCTACAGAATGGGAGAACATTTTTGCAATCTTCTCATCTGACAAAGGGCTAATATCCAGAACCTATAAAGGACTCAATCAAATTTACAAGAAAAAAACAAACAACTCCATCAAAAATTGAGCAAAGGATATGAACAGACAATTCTCAAAAGAAGACATTCATACAGCCAACAGACACATGAAAAAATGCTCATCATCAGTCACCATCAGAGAAATGCAAATCAAAACCACAATGAGATACCATCTCACACCAGTTAGAATGGCAATCACTAAAAAATCAGGAAACAACAGGTGCTGGAGAGGATAGGAACACTTTTACACTGTTAGTGGGACTGTAAACTAGTTCAACCATTGTGGAAAACAGTGTGACGATTCCTCAAGGATGTAGAACTAGAAATACCATTTGACCCAGCAATCCCATTACTGGGGATATACGTCATGCTGCTATAAAGACACATACACATGTATGTTTATTGCGGCACTATTCACAATAGCAAAGACTTGGAATCAACCCAGATGTCCATCCGTGACAGACTGAATTAAGAAAATGTGGCATTTATACACCATGGAATACTATGCAGCCATGAAAAAGTATTAGTTCATGTCCTTTGTAGGGACATGGATGCAGCTGGAAACCATCATTCTCAGCAAACTATCGCAAGAACAGAAAACCAAATACCACATGTTCTCACTCATAGGTGGGAATTGAACAACATGATCACTTGGACACAGGAAGGGGAACATCACACACTGGGTCCTATTGTGGAGAGGGAGTAGAGGGGAGGGATAGCATTAGGAGATATGCCTAATGTAAATGACGAGCTAATGGGTACAGCACACCAACATGGCACATGTATACATATGTAACAAACCTACACATTGTGCACATGTACCCTAGAACTTAAAGTATAATTATAAAAAGAAAGAAAATAAAAAAAAAAGTGCAACAATTTAGTGGCCTAAATAACTGTAATTTTGTTTACTCTTAACGCAGTGGGTAAGCATTATAGACTGGGCTCAGCAATGGGGTTTTCTGCTGTCCTTGCCTAGTGTGGGCTCATGAGTCTTCAGTGATTTTGTGGCTTAATTGGGCTGAAGTCCAAGATGACCTCACCCCATGTCAGGCAGTTGGTGCTGGCCATCAGCTGAGTTTCTCTCTTCACTCATTCCCTTTTCTGCAGGGAGACTAGCTTGGCTTCTTTCACATCATGCCCACTGCATGCCAAGAGAATGAAAATGAAAGCTGAAAGGACTTTTGAGGTCTAGCCTTGAGAATCACTCAATATCAATTCCTCTACATTTTGTTGGTTACAGTAAAACAAAGGGTTAGCCCATATTCAAGAGGGGTTGGAAAATAGATTCTACCTCTTGTTGGGGGAGCAGCAGTCACATTGCAGAGGGACAGGGTAAAGGGATGGAAAGGTTTATTGTGGCCATCTTCTCAAAAAACAAATCTACCACAGTTTCCCTCTATTGTCCCCCTGCCCACCCTAAACACATCACCCCACTTCATTCAAGAAGCTAGGTTTTCTCTGCTCCAAAAGGAGCCACAGATGAGAGGAAATGGAAGAGTGGAAAGCAGAGAAGAAAAGTGAATGTCTTCTAGGTTTTTATTTTAAGGGACTAAGTCTTTAGGATGTGGGAGAAACAAGGTGAAGACAAAATGTTATGAAAAAGTGTATTGAGTCAGCTTCTCCTTAGATTAGGTAAAGTTTCCTTGGGTTGGGAATGGAAGTGAGTGTCAAGGAGGACACAGAGGGGAGGATTTGGATAACTCAAAGAGGAGCCTGAAACAGGCTTGCAGAGATGACCATGCCCCAATGTCATGGAAGAAGCAAAATAAATCTCACAATATTAAGCATGTCTCAAGTAGCCTGAGAGGAGGCATGAGTCAAAGGGAAAATCGAGACCTATGTGGAACAATGGCCAAAAAGCAGAAGGTGGCTGGTGTCTCAGAGAATTCCTGCATGGACAGAAAATAACAGAACCAGATGCCTCTGTTCCCTCTCTCTTCCATGCTGTCAATAGCTTCAAATTACTTACTCCCAGTCAACTCCTCAAACCTTCCCTAGGTTAGGGGGAAGAGGAAGAGCCAAGATGGTAGAAATTACCTTTCCACTGACTGAGTGAGTCAGGGGCTTAATGTCTGCAAATTTTGGAGGATTTTATGATCAAATCTTTTGAATTTGTGCTGTCAGACAGTCTTATCAAGCATGATGTCAGTGGAATTCTCGGTAAACACACTAAGGAGAGTTCCTTTTTGAAGGGAACTCTTGGTCTTCTAAGAACTAGGAATGAGTGGTATGCTTTCTTGCCATGTAATTGAAGAAGAATGAGACTGTCCCAGAACCCAAACATAAATTTCTCATGCACATGACGATGAAGCAGATAGTTGATCTTGTGACATCTGATCCAGCAGTTCAGTTTAATATGATATGTCCATACTCAACATTCTTAAATTGAAAAAATATTTTTGAGCACTTATTATGAGCCAGGTGCTGTGGAAGATGCAGTGGTGAGCAAAAAGATACTTTGTCCTTGACCTTTTGGAGCTTAGAAGGTCCAAGAAGTACCCCTCAGTGGAATCTCCTTGTAGGTTACATAGTTTAGGAGAAAACTATATGGCCCCAAGTGGTTCTGCACACCTCCTGGGAGGGAGGCAACATGGCATCACCAATAATTTAGCACTCTCCTGGCAATTATTTTTCCTGAGACAAGTCAGATCAAACTGGCTTAGCTCTGGCAACTATTGTCTATATATAGCCAAAAAGAATACAATTAATTACCATGACCTACCATGGTTAAGCACTGTGCTATAGGATTTACCTGTGTTATATTCCTTAGTCTCTTCAATATATCTAACTTTCCAGTGTCTCCCAATTCTTAGCACCAGCTGCAAGAGTCCACTTGGAAAATACTCAATGTAATGAATATTTCTTTTCTTCCTTTCATCTTAGAATAAGCAAACACAATTTTCCTAGTCTTGTTAACATTTCTTACTTTATTATCTCCTAGGTGTGATAAGAGCTAATCAGATAAACTAAGGCAATGTGATAATGGATAATTATGACCCCATGATAAAAACAATTATGCTTTTATACGCCATAGGAAATTAAGGCATGCATACCATTAATAATAATTCAAGAACAGAAACAAGAATATCACAGATATTTGGGAATTTGGTGTCATTTTATCAGTATATTTTTATGATCCCTGTTTAGCCTTGCTCCAAGTAACTTGAGAATGTATAACTTCCCTTTCTTCTTTAACTTTGAGAGAAACCTGGCAGGCAGCTGGAGAAAAAGTATGCACCGGCATTTGTGAATGAGCACACAGCTCTCTCTCATTGATCATTTATCCTCTAGCATCCTCTGAGAGACATACATATATGCTTCTGGGGGCAAAAATCTTTCCCCTGACAATGAACAATCTGTAGTTATATCCTGGATAAGCCTAGTCAAACTTAAAGATTGGTTAGATGTCAGATAAGAGCTTGGAGGGCAACTTGGAATTTCTCAGGGATGTAAAATATCCTTTAGATCTCAAAGAACAAAAAAAAAAAGTAAAAAAAAAATCCATTAATCTCTGTGCTTGCCATCAGAAAAGCAACCTTTGAACGTTTACAATATTTTGATTCTTCAAATAGCAAATCAAGAAGAGGAGTCCTTGAAAGTGCCAGTTTAAAAATGTGTTTGCCATTAACCTGAGGGTAGGCACCTACGGAAGAGGGAAGTTTCTGCTGCTGAAATTTTTTGGGCTTTTATGTCTATTGGCACCGGACAGCTAAATGCAGTTAAGGGCTAACACTGAGGTTGGCAATGAGAAAGTAATGCTCTTATGAGGTTTTACCTCCCCACTGAAACATGCTTAAGTACCTTTCAAGTTGTCAACAGCATTTGAATATTTCTAGGACATTAAGTACCTTGAAATATTGATAGGCTGAACTCCTCTACCATCATATCATATGGAAGAATTCTGTTCTGAAAGAAATCAAGCCTAAGTCTATTGATTGGCTGAATGGCCAGAATCAAGGCTATTGCTGAATCTCAGGCTGCACAAAGCTTGTAGTGACACACGCATAGGTTCTAATTCCAGCTTCACCTCTTTCTGGGTATTTGATATTTAACAAATAACTTACCATTTCTAAACCAGTTTTCTTGTCTGGAAAATGAGAAAAATAATGGTGCTTACTTCATAAGACTGTTGTGAAGATAAAATTGGCTTCTTTAAATGGAGGAATGTCAGCAAAATGGTGAAATATAAGTTTTCTCAGTTATCTTCGTATAGAAAGATTTTTGACCACCATTCATGAAAAAGAGTACATTTGTGGGATTACAGGAGTCCAGTGGAGAAGTTTAGCACACTATTCAAGCATAAAGCTCCAAGAATAGATATATTAAAGAGCATAAGAAAAACAGTTTTACTTTATCTGTATCACCTCTCCCAAGACTGCACAGATCAGTGCTAAGAGACAACCCCTCGACATGCAGTTTTTCCCAGGGAGGAAAGTTAGAGTGCAGTGAGTAAGCATCTAGCTTCCTCAGCTCTGCAGAACACTGTGCCCAAAGATCCATTTATTTCTTGCCCCACCCAGAATACAGAATGGCTGAGTGATTGAGAGAGGTTAGCAATAGAGAAGAGAGGCAGGTTTTCAATGCAACCAGGTCTCAGAAGTCAACCAAGGGCAGTGTACCACAGACTCCATCAGGAAGCTTGCTCACCATTCTCTTAGAATGTTTAGCTGGCCAACCCCACCAACTGACCCACAAAGACTCCCAATGCTCCATGTGTCTCAAACACGCCTTCCCCCTGTGGCCAGCCCCCTGCATGCACCCCTGCAGAAGGCAAGTGTGAGCTTTTTCAGATATCTTGTGGACACATACAGGCAGTCAGGTTGACTCTGTGGGATTTGGAAAATGCATACAAAATTGAGCATTTCAGGGCACTTCTTTAGGAAAAACAAACAGGAGACTCTTAGACCCTGGCATGATTTTTTAGCATCAAGAGAAGGCATACAATCTTAAGAACTACTATCCAAAAAAGAAGTGTGGAGCATGTTCATCCATAGAAAATATCTCAGAGGACCTAAGAATTCCTAGCCAGGTTGGTTGATGAGGTTGTTTCTTTTCTAAAACCTAGTCAGTAGAGACTGGAGGAGATGACTTCTTCTTTAAATGAGAATACAGCAATACAAGACTTTAAGAAATGTGAAAAAAATTGGCCAGGTGCAGTGGCTCACACTTGTAATCCCAGGAATTTGAGACCAGCCTGCCCAATGTGGTGAAACCCTGTCTCTACTAAAATTACAAAAATTAGTTGGGCATGGTGGTGGGCACCTATAATCCCAGCTACTTGGGAAGCTGAGGCAGGAGAAACTCTTGAACTCAGGAGGCGGAGGTTACAGTGAGCCAAGATCACGACACTGCACTCTAGCCTGGGTGACAAGACTGAGACTCCATCTCAAAATAAAAATAAAAAAAAAAAGAAAGAAAAGAAAAGAAAAAAAGAAACATGATAAAAATCAAGGAAACATATGACATCACAAAAGGAACACGATAACCAGTGGCTGACCCCAAAGAAATGGAGATCTGCAAATAGCCTAACAAAGACTTAAAAATAATAGTTTTTATAAAAAACTGAAGGAAATAAGGAAACTACATGAACAAAATTGTAAGTTCAACAAAGGGATGTCATTATATAAAAAAAGAACAACAGAAATTCTGGAGCTGAAGAATACAATGAATAAAATTTAAAATGCAATAAATAGCATAAAGAGCAGGCTTGATCAAGCTAAAAAAAAAGAATTTGTGAAATTGAAGACAGGTCACTTAAAATTATCCAGTCAGAGGAGAAAAAAATAAAAAAGAACAAAGAAAAAAAAATAGTCTATAGGATAATGGAATACCATAAAAAGAACTAATATATATTATGTGAGTTCTAGATGGAAAAGAGAAAGAGAAAGAAGCAGACATTTGTTTGAAAAAATGA
Source organism: Trachypithecus francoisi (assembly GCF_009764315.1). NCBI lineage: Eukaryota > Metazoa > Chordata > Mammalia > Primates > Cercopithecidae > Trachypithecus > Trachypithecus francoisi. Next base: position 92,319,357 of record NW_022681455.1, on the reverse strand, counting down.
TGATAAAACTTTTCTAATTTGGGGATGAAATATATACATTTAGTTATATGAAGTGTAAAGATTTCTAAACAGGTTAAATGTAAAAAGAACACATTATAATCAAACTATCAAAAAACAAAAACAATTAATTTTGAAAATAGTAAGAGGTAAGAGGCTTGTCACATGCAAGGGAACCTCCAACAGGCTAGCATCAGATTTGTCAGTAGAAACCTTGCAGGCCAAGAGTTGGATGATATATTCAAAGTGCTGAAAGAGAAAAACAAACGAACAACAAAAAAAAACCTGTCAAGGATGAATGCTTTACCCAGCAAAGATGTCCTTCAGAAATGAAGGAGAGATAAAAACTTTCATAAAAACTTTCACAGATAATATCTCAGAGGGTTTGTCACCACTAGACCTGAAACACTAAAAGGGAGTTCTTCAAGCTGAACTCAAAGTATACCATTAGTAACATGAATACATAAAAAAATATAGAACTCACTGGTAAAGGTAGGTATGTAGTCAAAATCAGAATACTCTAATACTGTAACAGTGGTATGTAAGTTGCCTTTAACCTAGTATAAAAGTTAAAGGGTGGGTGGCTGAGCACAAGAGTTTGAGGCTGCAGTGAGCTATGATTGTGCCACTGCACTCTGGCCCAGGAGAAAGACTGAGACCTTGTCTCAAAAAATAAAAAGTGAAAGGACAATATTATTTTAAAAACCTACAGTTACAATAATTTGTTAATGAATATACAGTTTAGAAATGTGAAATTTGTGACATCAAAAGTATAAAATGTGGAAGGGAAAGTAAAAGTGTAGAGTTTTTGTATGTGATCAAAGTTAAGTTGTTTTAAGCATAAAATAGACTGTTATAACTGTAAGATGTTTTATGTAAGCCTTATGACAGCCATAAATCATAAACCTATAATAGATACATAAAACGTAATGGAATAAAAGCATATTGTGACATAAAAGTCACGAAATTACAAAAATACACAGTAAAAGAGGAAGAAAGAAACAAAGGACAAAATAGCCAGAAAACAATGAACAAAATTAGAATAGTAAGTCTTTAACTATCAACAACTACTTTAAATATAAATGGATTAAATTCTCTAATCCAAAGATATAAAAAAGCTAAATAGATAAGAAAAACAAGACCCAACTATAAGTTGCCTCAGCAACTTACTGCAGCTTTAAGGACACAACAGACTGAAAGTGAAGGGATGGAAAATGGTATCTATGCAGATGGAAACAGAGAGCAGGATACCTATGTCAGACAAAATAGTCTTTAAGTAAAAACTGTAAAAGGAACCAAAGAAGGTAATTATATAATAATAAAGAGGTCAATTTATCAAGATGGTATAATAATTACACATATATGTGTACCAAACATAAAAACATATAATTACATAAAGCAAATATTAACGGATATAAAGGGATAAATAAACAGCAGTACAATAACACTAGGAGACTTCAATATCCCAGTTTCAATGATGGGTAGATCATCCAGACAGCAAATCAATAAGGAAGTATTAGATTTGAATGGCACTTTAGGCCAAATGGCCCTAGCAGACATACACACATGACAACCAACAGAAACAGAATATACATTCTTCTCAAGTATACTGGGAACATTCTCCAGGTTCTATCACATGTAGTCTCAAAAATTTTAAGAATTTTGAAATCATATCAAGTATCTTTTCTGACCACAGTAGTATGAAGCTAGAAATCAATAACAGGAGGAAAACTGAAAAATTAACAAATATGTAGATATCAATTAACACGCTCTCAAACAACCAATGGGTCAAAGAAGAAACCAAAAGCAAAATAAAAAATATCTTGAGAGAGACAAAAATGGAAATACTACTTACCAAAACTTATAAGAGGCAGCAGAAGCAGTTCAAAAAAGGAATTTTGTAGCAACAAATGCATACATTAAGGATAAAGGAATATTTTTTTAAAATCTAACTTTAAACCCCAAAGAACTAGATAAGAATGAAGTAAATAACAAGATCAGAGCAGAAATAAATGGAATAGAGAATAGAAAAACAATAGAAAAGATCGGTGAAACTAAGAGCTGCATTTTTGAAAAGATAAACAAAATTGACAAGATTTTATTTAACTTACCAGGAAAAAAGAAAGACTCAAATAAATAAAATTAGAAAGAAAAGAGGAGATATTAAAACTGATACCACAGAAATGCAATGGATAATAAGAGACTACTATGAACAGTTACATGCCATCAAATCGAATAAGCTAGAAGAAATGAATAAATTTCTAGAAACATACAACCTACAGAGACGGAATCATGAAGAAAAAGAATATTTGAACAGACCAATAATAAGAAAATTGAATCAATAATAAAATATCTCCCAACATAGAAAATCTCAGGACCAGATATCTTCGCTGATAAATTCAACCAAACATTTGAACAAGAACTACTACCAATTCTTCTCAAACTCTTTCAAAAAAAATCGAAGCGGAGGGAATATTTTCAAATTTATGTTATCAAGCTAACATTACTCTAGGTTTATAGGGGCACTACAAAAAAAAATTACAGACCAATATCCCTTATGAGCATAGATGCAAAGTATCCTCATCAAAATAGTAGCAAACCATATTCAACAGCATATTAAAAGGATAACATTCCATGACCAAGTGGGATCTGTTCCTGGGATACAAGGGTGGTTCAACCCACATATGTAAAAACTCCCAATAATTTAGGTATAAAAAGAATGAACCCCAACATAATAAAGGCCATATGTGACAAGACCACAGCCAACATTGTAGTCAACAGTGAAAACCTGAAAACTTTTCTCTAAGATTGGGAACAAGACAAAGAACTGAAAAAGAAATTAAGAAAACAATCCCATTTATGATAGCATCAAAGAAAATAAAATACTTATGAATAAATTTAACAAGTGAAAAATCTATGCACTGGAAACAATAAAATGTTGATGCAGAAAGTTGAAGAAGACACAAATAAATGGAAAGATAGTCTGTATTCATGGATTTGAAAAATTGATATTGTCAAAATGACCATGCTACCTAAAGTGGTCTATGGATTCAATTCAATCCCTGTTCACAGAAATAGAAAAAAACAAAAAGATTCTAAAATTTGTATGGAACCACAAAGACCCTGAATAGCTAAAGCAATCTTGTGCATAAAGAACAAAGCTGGAGTTATCACACATAATGATTTCAAATTATATTACAAACTTATAGTAATCAAAACAGTATGATACTGGCATTAAAATGGACACATAGACCAATAGAACAAAATAGAGAACCTAAAAATAAACCCAGGCATATATAGTCAATTACTCTTTGAGAAAGCACCAAGAACACACAGTGGGAAAGGGATAGTCTGTTCAATAAATGTTGTTGGGAAAACTAGACGTCCATATGCAGAAGAATGAAGTTGGACCATTATCTGACATTATAAACAAAATTCAACTCAAAATAAAGACTTAAATGTAAGATTCTTAGAAGAAAACACGGGGGAAATCTTGATCTCGGTCTTGGTAATGATATTTTTTGGATATGACACAAAAATCACAGGAAACAAAAACAAGAGGGACTACATGAAATTAAAATGTTTCTGTACAGCAAAGGAAACAATAAACAAAATGAAAAGGTAACCTATGTGATGGATGAAAATATTTGCAAACTGTATATCTCATAAGAGTTAATATCCAAAATATATAAGAGATTCAAGCAATTCAACAGCAAAATTCCAGGTAACTCAATTTTAAAATGAGAAAGAACATGGAGAGACATTTTTCCTAAGAGGACATACGAATGACTAGTAGGTATATGAAAAGGTGCTCAGCATCACTAATCATCAGGGAAATGAACATTAAAATCTCACTAAGATATCATCTCATACCTGTTAGGATGACTATTATCAGAAAGTCAAAAGGTAACGTGTTGGTTACAATGCAAAGAAAAAGGACCCTTGTGTACTGTTGGTGGGAATGTAAATTAGTACAGCCATCATGGAAAACAGGATAGAGGATTCTCAGAAAACTAAAAATAGAATACCATATGATCCAGCAATAATTTATTTGTGTCTGGGTATATATCCAAAGGAATTGAAATCAGTATGTCAAAGAGGTATTTGCACTTTCATGTTCATTGCAGTTTTATTTGCAATAACTATGATATGGAAGCAACCGAGGTATCTCTCATTGGAAAAAGAGATAAAGAAAATGTGGTGTATTATGCAGGCTTGAAAAGGAAGGAAATTTTGCCATTTGCAACATGATGAAGCTGGAGGACATTATGGTAAATGAAACGAGGCAGACACAGAAAGACACTGCATGATCTCACTTATATGATTTTTTTTTTTTTAATGAGCTCATAGGAAGAGAGTAGAATGGTGGTTACCAAGGGCAAAGCAGTGGAAGAAATGAGGAAATGCTGTTCAAAGGGTACAAATTTTCAGTTACAAGATGAAAAAGTTCGAGGTACCTAATGCACACCACGATGACTATAATTAATAATATATACCTATTGTATACTGGAGATTTGCTAAGAGAGTAGATCTTAAGTGTTCTTACTATATAAAAGATAACCACGTGAGACTGTGGGATGGTGAGTATGCTAATTAGCTTGATTTGTGTAATAATTACATAATGTATACATATATCAAAATATTATATTGTATACCTTAAATACATGCAATTTTATTTGTCAATCAAATCTCAATAAAGCTAGAAAAAAACAAAGTCTTAAATAAAGAAATAAACCTTCACATTTATAGTCAATTGATTTTTGATCAGGGTACCAAGATAACTTAATGGGGAAAAACAGTATTTTCAATGAATTGTGCTGGGAAAACTGGATATTCACAGATAAAAGAATAAATAAATACCCTTATACTGTATACCAAAAGTAACTCAATATGTAAACATAAGAGTGAAAATTATAAAACTGCTAGAAGAAAATAAAGAAGTAAATCTTCACAATTTGGGAGTAAGCAAAGCTTTCTTAGCTATGTTACTAAAAACACAAGGAACAAAAGAAAACAGATAAATTAGACTTCATCAAAATTAAATCTTGCTCTTCAAAGCACACTATCAAAAAAGTTAGAAGACATCCACAGAATGTGAGAATAGTTGAAAATCAAATATCTGATAAAAAATTATGTTAGGATATATAAAGAACATACACAAATCCATAATAAAAAGACAGTCCAATTTAAGAACGGGCAAAGAACTTGAATATATACTTCTCCAAAGAAGAAAAACAAATGGCCAAGAAGTGCATAAAAAGATGTGCAGCATCATTAGCTATCAGAGAAATGCTCTTCAAAACCATAAGATACCACTTCACACCCACTAAGACGGGTATAATAAAAAGATAGGTAAAACAAGTGTTAGATTAGTTGTGGAGAATTGAAGCTCTCATATAGTGCTGGTGGAAAATGTAAAATGGTACAGTCAGTTTATTTGAATATTTGAATAACTAATGGTACAGTCACTTTAAATATTTGAATGACTATTCAAAAGTTAAACATGGAGTTACCACATGACCCAGAAATCCCACTCTTAGATACAGACCCAAGAGAAACTTATGTCCACACAAAAACTTGTACACCAATATTTATAACTGCATTATTCATAATAGCCAAAACCAGAAACATCTCAGATGTCTAGCAACAGATGAATGAATAAATCAAATTGTTGTATTTATATAACAGAATATTATTCAGCAAAAAAAGAGAAATGAAGTACTTATATATGCTACAACATGAATGAAGCCTGAAAACACACTGTGTGTAAAAAGCCAATTATAGAAGATCACATATTGCATAATTTTTTTTTTTTTTTGAGATGATTTCTCACTCTGTCACCCAAGCTGGAGTGCAATGGTGTGATCTTAGCTCCACCTCTCGGGTTTAAGTGATTCTCCTGCCTCAGCCTCCCGAGTAGCTGGGATTACAGGTGCCTGCCACCATGCCTGGTTAATTTTTATATTTTTAGTAGAGACAGGGTTTCGCCATGCTGGCCAGGCTGGTCTCGAACTCCTGACCTCCAGCGATTCGCCCACCTCAGCCTCTCAAAGTGCTGAGATTACATGTGTGAGTCACCATGTCAGGCCTGTATGATTTTATTTATATAAAATGCCTAGAATAGCAAAATTATAGATTAGTTGTTGCCTAGGTCTGGGTGAAAGTGGGGAGGAAGTGACTGCTACAGGAATGGGGTTTCATTTGGGGATGATAAAGATGTTCTAAAATTGTGGTGACAGTCGCACACCTCTCTGAAAGGCACTAAAACCTCTGAGTTATACACTAAGTGGATGAATTGTATGGTATGTTAATTATACCTGAATAAAACTATTACATTAAAAAAAAAAAAAAAAAAAAAACGGGCCGGGCTCGGTGGCTCACGCCTGTAATCCCAGTACTTTGGAGGCTGAGGCGGGTGAATCACGAGGTCAGGAGTTCGAGACCAGCCTGGTCAACATGTTGAAACTCTGTCTCTACTAAAAATACAAAAAATTAGCTGAGCGTAGTGGCTGGTGCCTGTAATCCCAGCTACTTGGGAGGCTGAGGCAGGAGAATCCCTTGAACCCGGGAGGCGGAGGTTGCAGTGAGTCAGGATGGTGCCACTGTACTCCGGCCTGGGTGACAGAGTGAGACTCCATCTCAAAAAAAAAAATCAAAAAACAAACCAAAAAAGAGACTTCTGCAGGCGCTGAACACTGGTGGGGTGGAGAAGGGGGTAGGTACCTGGGTAGAATCCCAGTAGGGTAGGGGAATAAACTTGGATGAGAAAAAAAAAGTACTTCTGCTAACTTCTACCTATTAGAATTGTAATCTTCTATTATGAATGTACATAACAAGCTGTAATGGTACTAATGGTACCTGTGATTGTATTCACCAGTAGAAATCCCTGATATTTTCATTTTATATTACAGTTGCCTCAGGGATTTGAGAAAAATTGTTTGTACTCAATGGCATTTCAAAATTATAGTAGCTATTAGATTAACCAGTAGATATTATTAACATTACTGGCCCATGTGCTACTGGTAACAGACTCACTTAGGTAAAGATCAAAGGGAAATACAACTTTCCTCTTGCATGCTCTGTCTGCACAAGGCAGGAACATCTGGAAAGAGCCAGCCTCCCAATCAGGACTGGCCACACTCTCTCTCTTTCCATTCCTCTCTGCTGTCTGTGACTATTAGCCACCTCAGATTCAAAGTAAAAGCAGAAAGCCAGAGTCCTACTTTAGTTTTTTGGCTTAAGCAATGTTGTTCAACCCAGTTGTAACCTCTATATGAAGGAATTGAAGCAGGAGTCATAATCCCAATTGGCTACTGTTTCTTCTGTTTAGAATTCTTTGAACAAGATCTTCATAGGGAAAGTGAAGTGAGTAGTCTTAGCTAGGTCTCACACCTCTATTACAAACTCCCTGTTAATATCTCTATCAGATAATCCCTCCAGTAAGAGGTTAACATTAATTCTCTGTGTCAGTAGTATAGATGAGCGAACTGGGATGTGTAGAAATGTGATAACTGACCCAAGTTCACCCAGCTAGTAAGTGGAAAATCTCGGGTTCAAACACAGGCTCCTCTGACTCAAAGTTTTGTGTCACTTCTACTACTTTCAATGAAGTCAAATAGAACAAACAAGTTTTACTTCCCTTTTTGGACTCTTAATAGGCATAATATATTTATCATAATATGATATGAGGAAAAACCCCCCACCTCTGCAAAATGACAGGAATAATATTTTTTCTGGATGTTTTCCTTTGGGTGGTGGGGAAAGAAATTCTTTTTCTGAAGCACATTCTTTGCTTGCATGATAGAGTACTTGGGATTATTTTTAGAAATACCTGCACTTTTTTCTTGCTGATGAATTAATGTTGGCATAAGCCTTCTGCCGGAAACCGTTCTTGGACACAAGAAAGTTTTGCTAATTGAAACCCTGCTTTTGACTTCCTTGCTTATTATGAGCCATCTCAGTAAGTGGCCCCATCATTTGTCCAGTCGGACAAGCCAGCAATATTGAAGCCTCCTCCTGTTTCACTGCTCATAGTTAGTCCATCACCAAAGTCCTATCAATTCCAACCTCCCAAATAGATTTCAAAGATGTCCATTACTTCCCATCTCTGCTACCACCACTATAGCAAAACTATCATGATCTCTTGCCTGGGCCATGCAGTTGACTCCCCAGGTCTATTTATTCTTGCTTCCCCACTCTTTGCCCTCTTTCCCATCTTTTCTCCACATTTCAGACCTTTCAGTAACTTGCCTTTGCTCTTAGGATGGCATCACCTCTTCTTAACTTGACAAACAAAATCTTTTTACTGTTGACTCTAATCACTGCCCTATCTTACCTTACCCCTTAATTCCCTTTACTCTCTTATTGCCAGTTTTATTGACCTTCTCTATAAATCAGGATAAGGTAGGTTGAGCTGCAGCAAAAAGCAACCTCCAAATCACAGCATCTTAAATGCAAAAAGGCTCATTATTGCTTACAGTACGTATCCAGTGTGTATTAGCAGTGGCAGCCTGCAGGGGTGTGCATGCACTAGAAGAAAGCATGGCCAGTTGCACGCTAGCTCTTGAGGCTTCCATGCAGGCACGGTGTACATACACACAAATGTTTGTTCACATTCCATTGGGCAGAAAAAGTCACATGTCCACATCCACATTCACAGAGGCAGGGACATGCAATCCTAGCATGTACCTAAGTACGCAGGAGGACACAGAATCAGCATCAGGGCATTGCACCTGCTTCCTTCCTCCAAAGGCCTTTAAACAAGCTGATTCCTCTGCCTGAAATACCTTTCCTTTTATTCTTTTATTTTTTTCAATATTGCCCATATTTAAAATACACTCCCCATTCCTTGAAGTAACTCCTGTATTATTCTCTGCATCTAAGCTCATGCTTAGGGAAACCTTCCTTAACTGGGTCAAAATATCCATATTTTAAGCTCTTACAGCAACATATACATGTATAAAACTTGCCATAATTGCATTTTATCTTTGTTTGAATGAATGTTTGATAAATATCTGTCTCCCATATGAGACTGTAAGATCTATGAAGAGAGTGACTATGCTGGATTTTGCTCACCAGTGTTATAACAACAACAAAAAAACAACACCTATTGCAGGCCAGGTATAGTTCTAAGTACTTTGGCACATGACTCTTTCATATGTACAATAAATAGGCTAAATCATTCATATTTACAATAACACTATGAGGCAGATACGATGATTACTGCATTTTATAGATAAGAAAATTGAGGCACAGAACTTGTCCAGGTTCACACAGCTAGTAAGTGATGTGAAGCCAGGGCTCACACACAAGCCTCTGACACCAGAATAATGCTCTTTACCATTGCAGTTTACAAGTGTCTAGACACCCCATGGTGCCAAAAGAGGTGTTCGGTAAATACCTTTTGAATGGCCTGATGAAGGAGTAAACCAGTATTCTGTGATGTACACTCAGGAAAAGACTACCATGGGGCAATTTTTCTGGAATGTCAAAGCTAGAAATTTCCTTCAAGATCATCTCGTTCAACTTTCTTCTCTTATGGACTGGTAAACCACAGATCAGAGTTAAGGCTGCTGCAGAGTTGGCTCTGGAATGGCACATTGGAGGGCATCTCTCAGAACCACACCTTTCTTATTTCATTAGGCAACAAGGTAGACAATGGCACCAATGGGGATTTCTTCCAGTAGACCAATGGAAACGTTTGTGTATGTGAAAGATTCGAGTGCAGTGGGTGGAAGTGACTTTTACCTTCTCTCTTTTCTGAAATTAGATTTTCTAGGACAGAATAAAAAAGAATGCCAAAGGTAATGAAATCTCCACGGTTACACACACAGTTTAAATTAACAGTGTGAGTCAGTGTTTCAGAATAGAAACAGCAACAAAAGCTGACATCCTGGGGAAAAGTGACTCAATTAACTGTATGTGCGCTGCCACTGGTTCAAATTTCTTTGATGATTTGTAACCAGAGTCCCGTGAAAATTAAACCCCAAAGAGACTGTGGCAGAATTTGTGTCTAGTTACCAGGGTAGCTGGTTCACTGCGGTATGTAGTGGTGATGGTTGAGAACCTTTGATTTCCTAACCCACTGTGGAGATCTAGATGCCTGTTAACCATCTCCTAGAGGTACAGAGTGTCTCATGGATGAGGAAACATGCTAATCATCACCTCCATAATTCTCTCTCCTGGCATCTAGGTCCTTAGCAAACTCCATTTATCCAACTCCCTGAGAAAGACATTTTTGGGCCAAACACTTTCAGAGAAAGTAGATCAGGTGTTTAGAAGGCAAATATCTTTACGAGGTTTACTTATTTTCTCTCCAAGGAGAAAAAAGCACCAATAGCTAGCTTATTAGAGATTGCTTTGAACCCTGAGGATTACACAGATAAAAGGAGGGAACATTGTGCCTTATGGTATTCAAGCATCCTTTGCTGCAAATGGAAATTGACTTAGCCAAAGCTTAGTGAGAAGAGTGGAAAGAGGAAGTGGGTCCTGGGGGTCCTTGGAGGTACAGCTGGAACAGAGATGTCATGTGGAGGCTACAATTCCTCTCATCCTCTTTATGTTCTCCCTTCAAAGCCCCCATTTATTATTTCAATTTTCCATCTTTGCGACAGAGTGGGCTTCTATGACTCTGCCTTGCCTGGAGGTCCAATACAGGTGAGTCACTTGTGCAGCAGTAAGGATAGGAGGGCAAAAGAGAAGGAGCCTGGGGCTTGGGGCTGGAAAGTGATAGTCAGCAGTGCATCCGGTGCCCCCCATCCTGCTCCCAGCATCTGTTTCTGCCTCAGATTCTTGGAACACAGATGGGCCAGGGGTGCATGGCAGCATTTGTATCTGGGTTGCTGGAGCTTCTGTAGAATTGGTACACGTGTGAAGCCAAATACTGCAGGGTTCCTTGCAGTTAGCTTAGTACATGATCTGCAATCCAGGACCACTGCCTCTAGACTACATTCCAAGACATTTCAGTATGTTATCTTTTTATTTTTGTTGCTTTCTGCCTACAAGTCATCAATCCATTCATCCTTTCTCCCGTACTCATCCCCCCCAGTACATGTATTTATTTGTTCAACCAACAAACACCTGTTTTATGCATATGTGCCACATATTGTGCTCTGTTTTAGGGGACACAGAGATAAGTGACTCAGTCTCAAGGTAGACTTAGAAAAAAATCAGAGAAGGGTGGAAATTTCTTAGTTGCTGAGAGCATCCAGCAAATAGCCAACCTCCTGTGTCCCATGACATGCTCAACAGCCAGGGGCATTCAGGCTCTGTCTGAACAATGATTGTGAAAAGTCTATGCTGGGGCTTACTTAGCCCTCCTGGAGAAGACATTAAATTATTCTGTCACCCACACTGTTAAGCTTGGTGACTGAATCCAAGCTGCTTTATATTCAGCCTAACCTGGAAGGAAGGGCACAGTAACACTGGGAATATCGCCCATCTTTCTCTCCTACCCCATCCCAGAATAAAGCTGCCCCTTTCCCAGGATGCCTCTATTTCTGCTTTGCTGTTCCCAAGGTCTAGCTGAAGATTCTACCCTCTGGAGAGGACTGGGCCTTTTGTTTCAGAAAATTGCAGCAAAATGGAAGAATAGAGAGATATAAACTTGTCATGAGGGCAGAAGATGATCAGTTTCCATAACTTGGGCAATGACCTCAACTAGGACACGTTAAATGAAATCACATATGCGTGTTCTTTCTTTATTGTAATTGGCGAGTGCTAGTTTGAAGCATGATCTTTCAAGTGGTCATCCAGAATCTGCTGCAGAAACAGTAAGAACATCAATCATTATTTGAGGCTGCAGATGATTTCATCCTATGAAGAGCTAGCCTATGATGAGTTTCTCTGGAGGCCTCTGAGGTTGGCAGGGCAAGAGATGACCATCCTATTATACAGACGGGGAAACCAGACTCAAACAATAATGGCTATGAGCACTTCCTATGAGTCTGCTGCTGTCCAGAGCATTCTCCATATACCAGGTATTTTGAACTTTTACAGATGAGGAAACGGAGGTCAAGAGAGGATAGGCCTTTCTCCCTAAGACACACAGATAAGGATGCAGTAAAGCCAAATTTCTAGACCAGGACTTTTAGGTGCCAGATTCACACTCTTAGAGACCCTGGCTATCTTATATTATCCTAAGGTCACATAGCCATGAGTGGTGGGTCTGGGAGGGGAACCCAAGTGTTTGACTCCCACCCTTTAGTGTTTCTCCATTGCTTCATTTTCCCAGTACAGTCTTCATCCTCCTGAATTCCCACTTAGCAAAATGACATGTGGAGAAGTTGTGCTGGCTGCCACTTCAAGGAGGCTAAGTGGTGGGCATGGGCTCTCAGCCACTCCCTATCAACCTAAAAGGAAACTATTCCCAGTAAAAGCCTTAAATCTGTGGTGATGAGAATTTTCTAGCTTACTTGAATGCCATGATCTCATCGAGGCTGGGATACCTGGGATCACAGATTCACTGGGCAAAGACAAACCATTTAAAAATGCAGGTCCTCCCATAAGCAGAGACTGCAGAGTCTGTAGAAATTGTGCTCGTTTACTGCATGCTGGGCAGGGAATAGCCACTCATACTGAGCACTTGTGAGGCACCAGTCACCACACTAAGCATGTGGTCTGCATTAGCTTAGGTTGGTATTCTTATCTCCACCTAAAAGGTAAAGAAACTGAGATTCAGAGAGACTAACTAGTATGCTCCAAGTCACACACTGGAAAGGCCAACTAAGATTTGAACTCTAATTTCTGTGGCTCTCAGAAACCAGTCACTGAGAGGCACTCTCTGCTGTCTGCTAAACCAGGCTGCCTGCCAGAATCAGAAGAGGAACCTCCATCTGGAGTTTACATTGTGAACAAACAGTAAGAGAAGAAAGGCAGGGTAGATGGGGACAGAGCGCAAGTCAACTCCAGAAAGCTGATGTTAATGGCCATGAGGGTCTCTGAAATTTCATTGCAATCCAGAAATACAAATTGATAGTGGCACAGCCCTCTCTCTGGCAGGACAGTGCAGTATCTGGAATTTCTTCTTTGCCAATGAGATAGTCACCCTCAGGAAAGGCATTTAGTATTCCACATTTTTCTTGAAATGTATAGGTTGAACATTTACATTTTCTTGAAATGTGCCCTACTTATTGATTTAAACGTTTGTAAGCATTTATATATTTATATAATTTTTATTGCTGCTATATAGAATCTTCAGTTCTGTTTGATTTTGCTAATTGCCCAAGTGCTTCCTCTGTACTGGAGTATCAATAATAATAATGATCAAAGACCTAAAACCACATAAGCATTTTCTGTTTCTAGCTTCTATTTCACGAATAAAACATTGATGCTCTTTTTAAGTTGGCCATCACTCATCTGGGAGGTTTTGCAGACAATAACAGTTCATTAGTAATATCTGGTGGGGGAAGATGTATGATGCTGTAAATATTTAAAATCAAATTTGAAAAAGAAGACAGAGATGAATGCATGGGATGGGGGCGGTGGGGGATGAACATGGTGCCCAGGGCTATGGTTTTCACAGCAACTTCCACTGGGGCCCTGCCATTGTTTTCCCTTGTAAGTTCCATGAAACAGGACTTAGCAATATTGCTACACCCAGCAGGGGCCAAAATGGCCTTTGTGGAGTTTAATGGGGATCTAAGCCTATGGTCCTTCTAAAAGTAGCCCCCTTGATGGGGACTTGCGAATAGATAATTTGTTTGGAAACTGATTCCAAGGAACACTTTTAGGGAGTCTCACATGATAGGGAAGGAAAAGGGCCAATGAAGAGTGTCACACATGAGGTACTGCTGTAGATAGGGGGCCCAATCCCACTTGGAGCCCTTTAAGAAACCACTATGAGGCGACCTAAGGGGCCAGGAAACCTTGTTCCATCCTCCACCAGCTCTTTTCCTAAATTGGTAGAGTACTGCTCATGGAAGGGTACTGGCTCCCATTTCCAGCTAGCCCTGAGCTCAGGCCCAGGTAGACCCATCAGGATCTGCAGGTGGGAGCTATGGACATGTCAGCTCCTGGGTAAGTCCCTGAGAATGGGCAGGACCCATTCAGCTTAGCTACAGGGTGTGGGTGCAAAATCTAGAGTTTCTTTGTTGAGGTGGATGGTAGAGAGAATCCAGCTCACCATTTTTCTTTTGGAACTCCAAACTCCAGGTTTGCCTTCCACATCACATCTAAGAGTTGTAGAGAGCAAAAACTGGTCATAAGTGACAGTCTAGTCCAGCTAGGGAAACTGAAACAGTGTCAGCAACAGAGACATCACACAATGGCCCTCAGCCAGAGGAGGACTGGTTATCAGAGACAGCTTCCTGTTGTGGTTAGGAGGAAACCCAGAAATGGCTTTGGGAATGCTGCTTCTTCTAGTCACTTCCTTTGGGTTATGTTTGGTGGACTCTGATCCTTGCTGGGACTGACTGGGAAATGTTCTCCCTCCAAGCCCTCCTCCCATTCCCAAATCCTTTGTTCCTCAAAGAGCTTATATCCAGCTCTCCAGGCTCTTGACCCATCTTTTCCATCTTGCTTTGTAAAACTTTCCTGAGGCAGGGTGTGGTGGCTCATGCCTGTAATCCCAGCACATTTGGAGGCTGAGGTGGGCTCTTCAGCTCTGGAGCTCAACCACCAGCCTGGGCAACACGACAAAACCCCATCTCCACAAAGAAAAAAAATTACAAAAATTAGCCAAGCATGGTGGCCTAAGCCTGTAGTCATAGCTACTTTGGAGGCTGAAATGAGCTGTGATTGCACCACCGCACTCCAGCCTGGGTAAGAGAGTCAGACCTCGTCACAAAAAAAAAAAAACCAAAAAATAAAAATAAATATAAAACAACTTTCCAAACATGTTTTATTTCCTTGAATCCCTGTTTACTACACACACACACACACACACACAAAACCCTAATCTGTATTCTGATGCTTTGAACTAAGAATGGATGAAAATGGTATGTTTTTCAATGGAGGATTCCTAAAGCTAAACTGCTTTAGCTAAAGTAAGTGGGTTTTTAAACTCTTCTCCTGCTCTGCTTCATGCATGTCTATAAAATCACGAAATGTCAGAACAGGAGGAAATCTTAGGCTCATCTAATTTAATGTCTTTGGTTCACAGAGTTGTAAATCAGGGCTCAGAGACAAGATGGGACTTCCTTGAGGTCATGACTAGGTGACCCCATGACAAGCTGATAAGAGTCTATCATATATTTGTTAATAGACCTCAGAGCTGGGACAGAACTTTGGAGCAAGTTCCTTTGATCCAGGGCACAAAGGAAGTAGGGGAACCAAGCACACATTTCCTACCCTGCCAGAACAAGGCCTGGGTGAATAATTTTTTGGCACATCTGCCTTTGCTAGAGGACCTGCAAATACTTTTACATTAAATACATTCCTAGTGGACTTGGTTCCATCTTTACCTTATGATTAAATCTACTTTCAAATGTAGAGGCCAAGGAGTTGCTTCTATATCCTTCATGATGAGATGTTTATGAATGTGAGAGACCATACCTTCTATTTTTTTATGCCTCTGACCATATCTTCCTGTGTGCAGTCAGAAGCTGTCTGTCTATAACATCCACCCACTGACTTTGACTTAGAACTGAGATCGGAAGGCAACTCCCTTGACAGCCTTACAAAGGCCCACATTGTACCAGATCTAATGCTCCTTGTGCAACCTCCTTTTGATTTCCTTCACTTTCCTCTTTATACTTTGACAATTGTCACTTGGCTTCTTAGAATATAGGACTCATAACTGATTACAAAACTCTGCATCAGTGGTCTGACCAGCATAGAGTGGGCAGTCCTCTTCTTTCCTGGTACCTGAGTGATCTGCAAAAGTACTTTAACGTCTACATATAAACATGTTAATTTAGCCTCAAATCATTTGTATTTGTTTTTAGCAATGTAATAGTGGCACAAATTTACCTAAACTCAGTGGAGAACTATAGGCTTTTACTGTTTTGCTGTCAACTCCTAATCACTCCTTTTCCCTATTCTGTACTTGGGCAGCTGGTTCTGAGAGCAGGAGTTGCATTTTTGGCAGGACTAAACACATGTTTTATATGCCAACAGGATGGATTATTTTATAATAACTTCATATTGACATATTTATGACACACAAATACCATGATGACAATTGAGAAATAGGATTTGCTATGCCATCAAAAAATCAATCTACAGAGCCACGCACGGTGGCACAGGCCTGTAGTCCCAGCTACTTGGGAAACTGAGATGGGAGGATCGCTTGAGCCTAGGTGTTTGAAGCTGCAGTGAACTATGATCATGCTACTGCACTCCAGCCTGGGTGACAGAGGAAGACCACGTCTGTTTAAAAAAAAAAAAAAGAAAAGAAAAACATTAATTTGCAAAATACATAGGCTTAGTAAAAGAAATACTTAAGTTAAATGAAGGTCTCCTAAACACACTGTCATTATTACAAAAGAGGATTCTACAAAGGTAGGGGATGGGGGTAGGGTGGATGGGAACTAGCATTACTCCTATCTTGACGGAAATCAGGGTAACCTTGTGCTTAGTCAAAAGACCTCCCTGGAGGGCTCTGTACCAGGTGAGTGACAGATTATTAAACAGGCAATTAAAAAACTGACTCGTGAGCAGAGGTAAAAACAAATGACTCGCAAAATAATAGACCCATAGACACTCGCTCAAGTGAAGAGGATTTCACGAAGTTTGGGAAATGCTTTCCTTCTTAGAAGTTATTAGCATATTAAAAGTACTGAGAAATTTTGTAATGAAGAAACACAACTTTGTTTAAGCATGATTTCTCAAGCCTTCTATGACCATCACAACTTTTCTTTTACAAATAACTCCAACTAAATTTGGTAAATATTGCTTTGGACAGACCTTCTCTCTCTCTGTTTAAGTTATCTAAAGTTTACCAGAATCTAAGTTGTCTCTTTTCAAAGGGCTCTGTTTAGAGACCACAGAAAAACTCGTAAATGTGTACTAACCCATCTCATTTGAAGTCATGGGTCATAAGAACTGACACAAATCCAGTGACACACCAAATAAAGAATATCCTTTTCTCAAATTGGCATGGCAAGATTAAGATTCCTATGTAAAAATATTTTCCCAAGGATTTCATTATTGGGTTAAGAAAGAAAAAGAAAAAAATGAGCATTTTTTTTTCCTTACAAGTAGGGATTTTTGTTGTTCTTATTGACTTGAGATTAGAACCCACAAATATTTACTGAGCCCAGTGTATACACTCAAGATGATTCTAGGTCGTGTAACAGATATCAAAAGAAAATCATAAATCATCACTGTTTTTGCTGCATTTACAGTCCAGCAAAACTAATATTAATAGAGAAAGGGTAAATGCTCCAACAATGTTGCCTAGAATATGGCACTTGTGAGAATTGATCAAAAGAAGAAATCTGTGGATTGGAGAAGATATGGGAAGATTTCATGGAGTTAGTGGGACTTAAATATGGCTGGGAAAATTGGGAAGAATTTTTAGAAGATAAGAGGACAAATGGAGCCCCAGGCAATTAAAAAACTAACTCTTGACAAGGGGCCTCCAGGAAATTTTTTTTTTCTTGGGCCTGAGCTATTCCAGGAAAATGTTCCTGTATATGAAGAGTATCTTTATTCACCAGACTTTCATCAGAAGTAGATGAAGCTTGGTAACTTTAAATATAAAGCAGACTGCTGAAACTAGACTATATGTCAGGAGTTTGAATTCAGATATTAATGGGTATTAGATATTAAGATAGTAATTATTATAATTACTGCATATTAATATATCATTACAATATTAAATATATATTAATTAATTATACTATATAATACTAGTATTACTATATAATAAATTAGTATTACAAATAGTTACTATAATTATGTATAATTATATTTTATCTATTATATTATAATAAATAATAACTATTATTATTACTATATAATAATTATATATTATATACTATATAACATAGTACTAATATTACTATATGATAATTAATTATTAATTAATTAATATATAGTGATCTTAATAACACTAAGTATAATCTAAGTAATAATACTGTTTTAATATAATTCATAATAGATATTTATAGGTATTAATAATATAATATCTGAATTCAATATCTAATATTTGAAAAATAAGAGGGTAATTGGTTTTTGTCTATGTCTATTTTTTATAAGGACCAGCGAGTTATTTGTGTGTGGACAGCCCAGTCCCAGAAGGTAAAACCATTCTTAACTATAGTCAGGACCATCACACTCAGCTGACCTAATAGCCTAACAAGCCCTCTTGGGGGGCAATAGGACAATGGGGTAGGAACTCTATCCTCGTTGCCAAGACTTCATGGTATGGTAGATGAGCTTTTTCTCTCTCTGGCTAGACAGGACCTCCTTGGGACCCTGTGGGCTATTGGATGGCAATTGCTCCAACTTCTTTGCATTCAACACGAGCAGCTTTCTGGCTAGAGTACCGGTAAACTATAGCCTGAACTTTCCTCTTAACTGGGACCCTTTATTTTTTCCACACAGGGGCTTGGGAATACAGCAGTAGGCTTTAAAACTTGCCTTTCACCTATGCTTCTGTGTAAGATCTCACTCATTTAATAAGAAAAGACCCTGCTTCGCAGTTTCCCCCTGAAACTAGAAGGTAAACTGGAGAAAGAAAAAAGTGATCTTCTATCTTTCTCTGAAACACATCTTCAGGAGGTCCTGACCCCACAGTTTCCCCACTGAGTATCTCTTCACTCACATTTTTCAAATTCCCATTCACTAGCCATCTTTCCACCACCTATTCCTCTCCACTCCTTGGAACAGGACCAAAACTTCACACATACACACACACACACACACACACACACACACACAGACACAAAGCAAAGCAAACTAAGACTGATGGGTTCCACTGAGGATGGGTTCATGGCCCAGTGAAAGGCTGTTGGATGGTGGAATTCTGCAAGTGCCAAGAAACATCCACCAGCTTGCAGGCAGGAGACAGGACCCTTCACCTTTGAGATCATTTCCACAGAGGCAGAACAGTGTGGTGAGGGCCAGAAATGAGACTACTTGGAACACAGCTGGAGTTCATTAAATGATTCATCTTCTCCTTTTTGTCATCATTTATTAGAGTCCTCAGGTTGTGTTGACCCACCCGGAAACACCGCTGGCTCCAGAATGCCAAGCTCCAGTAATTTTATAAAATAAAATTAAAATACCCGAAGGATGTATTTGCAAACAAACTATAGAGATTTAAGATTATACAGCAGTTAAGAAAGCATGAGGTGGGCGAACATGTGCCAGTAAGGAAGGAATTTTAAAAGCAAGATGGAGAACAGCACGAATAATGTGATCACATTTTTGCTTTTAAAAACCAAAGTTCCATATAATACAGTTACCATTTGATAAGTTATTAGTGTTTACCTGGCACTGTGCAAAGTGCTTTTAAAACCCTTATCTCGGCTGGGTACGATGACTCATGCCTGTAATCCCAGTACTTTGGAAGTCTGAGGCGGATGGATCACCTGAAGTCAGGAGTTTGAGATCAGCCTGGCCAACATGGTGAAACCTTGTCTCTACTAAAAATAAAAATACAAAATTAGTCCGTGTAGTGGCATGAGCCTGTAGTTCCAGGGGCTCAGGAGGCTGAGGCAAGAGAATCGCTTGAACCCGGGAGAGGGAGATTGCAGTGAGCCGAGATCGCACCACAGCACTCCAACCTGGGTGACAAAGCAAGATTCTGTCTCACAAAAAAAACACAACAAAAACAAAATGTTAAAAAAAAAAAGACAAAAAACCCTTATCTCCTTTCCTGCTCACAATGCTGAGAGAGTGGTATTGTTGTCCATGCCATTTTATAAATGCAGAAATTGAGGTTTAAAGAGGTTAAATAACTTTCCCAGCATCATACATTCAGGTAGTCTGATTCCAGAGCCTATTCTAGAAGTCATGATACAACTTAGGTGTCCAAGCCTAGAAAAACACAGGGAAGAACACACACGACTGTTGTCAGAGGTTACATCTGAAGAGAAGGGATGGGCTGGAGGGAGGGGTGAAAGATAAGTTTGAGAAATTTATTTGTTACTCTAAATTAATATATTGCTTCATGTATTTGCAACAAATATGTATCGGTTTAATAGTTAAGAAGACAGTCCTTTTCGCAAAAGAGCAAATATATAATCTCACCTCTATGAAATATATGAAATAGGCAGATTCATAGAGACAGAAAATAGATTCAAGGTTCTCAGGGACTTGGGAGAGTGGGAAATGAGGAGTTAATGCTTAATAGATGCAAAATTTCTGCTTGGCACGATGAAAAGTTTTGAAAATAGTAACAATGGTTGCACAGCACTGAAAATGTAATTAATGTCAATGAATTCTTAAAAAATGGTTAAAATAGTGAATTTTATATTATGTATATTGTACCATAGGAAAGAAGGAGAAGGAGCAGGAGGAGAGGAAAAAGAGGAGAAGAACAGCAAGAAGAAGGAAGAAAGAAGAAGAGGAGGAGGAAGAAGAAGGAGGAGGAGGAGGAGGAGGAAGAGGAGGGGAAGAAGGAGTCCTTTGAATTGAATTCATCTGGTTTTTGGAAAACTCACTCTATTTCCCTTCTTTTTTCATTTTGCCTGTACATTGTTGTGTCACAGATGTGTGGCGTCCCCAGTGGCTCACAGGGCCAATGAGATGTAAATGCAGCTTTACCTATTTGGACATGTGGTTGTGTTACAATCCCTGAGCAGTAGAAGGTGCCTCTGAGCACCAGCTCCTTTACTTCCCTTTGTGGTTTGAAGCCATGTATTTGTGATCGGCTCAGTGTTGGGCAAAGAGACTCCCCTTTCTTTTTTAGAGTACCCCGGTGTCTCTACAAGACCTGAGAGGCAGTGGGCACAGTTTCTGTGGAAAATATCTTACATTCTACATTTTTAAAAGGTGGGATTGGGTTAGGCTCCAGAGTTTTTATATACATGAACGAGACCTTCACCTTCATATGGTGGATTAGAGAAGTAGGCAATTATTCATTCATCCATCCATCCATCCACCCACCCATCCATCCATCCATCCATTTGTACGTCCAATTTATGAAAAAATCTTTAAGGAGTACCAACTATAAGCCAAAGTTTTAGCCAAAAACTGAGTAATAAGCATCACATTTTTTATAAGACTCTGAAAATCAGCATGGTGTTACAGCAAATAAATTAGAATAGGCGTCCAAGATCATGTCTTCTTCTCCAGTCATTTTTACTTACTCGTGACTTTGGGCAAGTTCTTTTCCTTCTCTCAGCCTTTCGGGTGATCTCAAAGTTGCCCTCCAGCTCCCAGATGTGCTGATTCTATTCCTATAGCTAGTCTCAAGTGGTCCACAAATAATTTCAAATAAGTCTACAAGTCTATGGGTGTGAGAAAGACACACATATATTGAAAGGTTGTGTCTTTATGTTCGTGCCAGTAAAAATTGATAAGGATTGTTCCTATCCCAGTCAGCATTTGAGTGCTTAATTTTGGTAGTGATGAAAATAACAGAAAGAAACATGGGCACTTGCACATATAGAAGAAATATGTGATTATGATTTATAGAATTGAACTAAAGAATAGTTGTCCATCTGTGAAAAGATTTTATAAACACCAAATAGAAAATCATGTTCAGCTCCCCATAGATGGCATGAAAGTGTGCTTAATAATCGATAAATATGCTTTTTTGCTGCATGCGTGTGCCTTTAACAAATATTGACCTGTCCTTTGCTGATATATTTCAAAATGTGAGTAAATCAAAATAAGATGTGTTTTATGGAACTCTCTTGTTTTATTATCTGTCATTTAATTTTTAATACCTAAGTGACACCTGATATATTACCTAATCAAAAGAAGAGAATTATACATTGCACATAATCAGTTATTTTTGCCATATCACCGAAATTAGACTAACAGATGAGGAAAATAAATAAGATGAACTTTAAAAATGAAAATGCTTAGCCTTTGGAATTTTAGTTGACAGCTTTTGAAAATTAAATTATAAGTCAAGTCCTGATAGGTTTGATATCTTCTTTGCAGTTTTGCCGATGATGTATTGCAGCTTTAATGGAATATCATTTATCATCTGATAATAACAAATGTAGTATTTCTGAGCTTGTCATCTCTTCTGTGATGACAAATAGTCCAACTTGTAGCAGCGATAATGGAATTTTATAATGATCTGTCCTAAACTGACTCAACTGCAGCTGAGCTATTTTTCTTAAATCTCATAATGCCTATTACATGTAGATTACAACAGTCGGCACCTCTCATCTAAGCGTGAGCTCGGATCAATGAATCCAGATTTGGGGCAAACAGCCCAAAAGGATGGAACCATATTTACTTGTTTATCAAGATTATTCCTGTTAGGCTAATAAGAGAGCTTGTCAGAGGTTGTCGAAAATGGCAAACTATATCATTTAGAGGATAAAATAGGTGATGAAAACTCTGTTTATCTCTTCAACAGTAGGCAGCATATCCAGTTTGCAATTCTACTCATCCAATCCATCATTTCATAGGGATTTATTTAATGAAGGCCTTGTGCCGAGAAAACCGAGTTAGAGAGCCCAGCCATTCTTTCACTTTATCTTGAAGCAGGATTTATTTTATGTCTTAACTCTTGGTTTGTCTGATAGCATCGCCTTGTTGCACCTGTACATTGTATAGTCCAAATCACTTGCCTTCTTGACACTTTTCTGAAACTTCCAAATATCTGAAGTGTCACAGAAAACCTAGATTTGGAGGCTGTGAGCATCTTGAAATATTGCATGGTATGTGTGGACATGACTGTGGCAGCCGTGATGTTCTGAAGCTCACCTCCTGGGAAGGAAGTTACTGACATAATTGGAGAAGCCACCTGAGTGGATAGTGGAGGGGACAGTATTTCCATTGCAGATTTGATTTTTACCCTCATCTAAGCAGATCTGATTTTCTGACTGTGGTCACAGCAGGCCAGCATGTGGACAAAGGGAAAGGCCTGGTGTGAAGGCGTTAGTTTTGACAGTGAGTTAGTGTTATGTACAGGAATGAAAGACGAGCATACTGCTAATGGCAGGCACTGATATGCAAATTGATGCCTGACATGCCTGAAGCTTTCACAGGTGGAGACAAAGGTAATGGGAGGTGTGCATTTCAGATGGGCTCTGATTTCATACCCTCTCAGCCTTTGACCATGTGTTTCAATGTCTTCTTGGATGTGATTATTCTTTTTCTTTTTTGGTGGAATTTTACTCCTGGCCCAGTTTAAGTATCTGATTCCTTCCTTCAGACTCTGAGCTTTGCAGTAAAGCCTGTACACTCTACTTTTTTTGGGTTTCTTCACTTCTTTCTGTGCTTCTCCATTACCGTTTTCTCCTTTTCTCTCTCTTCCTTTCCCTTTTTCTTTGACTTCTCTTTCCACCTTTCTTCTCTCTCCTACTTCTTTTACACAAAGGGTCACAGATTCAAGTAGAGAAGATGAAGAGGAAAGGAGACTTCATGTGAACTCGATGGCCATGGATTTTACTTCAAATACAAACCATGTCCAGCTAATTGTGGCCAGGTGAGGGGACAGACCACAGGTGACCAAGATCTAAAACTCTTTCAAAAGAAGCTTGAAATGTGTTTTCTATATAAAAGGCCATGTTTGAAAATATTGCCAACTACTTCAATGTTTCTTTTTAACATTATTTGTGGGGCCTAATAAAAATTGAACTGAGAACAAAGGCTACTTCTTTGTGAGCTGTGGTTTAGACACTTGACCTGGGTGACCTCATCTACTCCAATGACCTCAAGTACTCACCACTCAGAGTAGAGCTAGCTCCTACTCTCTCTGGTCTTATATCTATTTTTCCAACTATCTGTCAGATGTTTCATAAATATTTCAAGCTCGGAGGCAGGGTAAGAGTATTGAGAGGAAGTCTTGATTTAGATAGAAGGCTTACTTCAGGAGGAGTGGGAAGTAAAATCAAGTAGGTCAGGAGGAAATTTTTAGGGAGTTTGGGCGACAAGAAGACAATCTCAACTGGTTAGCAAGCAATAGGGAGCCATTGTGAACTCATGAGTAGGAAAGTGACATAGCAGAGGAAGATTTTAGGAAGATGAGTCCGGAAAGGAGAGGAAATGAAGGCAGAAATGGAGGGAGGGTGGGAAGTAAGGTCTCATATGAGAATTCAGCAGTAAGAATGGACATGTGGATGTGAAATGAGAGAAATTCTCAAGACACAGGTGACTGGATTTGATATATTTAACATGGATAATTAAAAACACAACATCTAGAAGAGGTTGATGATAGCTCTTGTAAGAAATGCAGCAGCCAGACGGTGGAGCCCTCTGGTAGGAGAGGCAAGATGAAGACCAATCTGGATGACAGCTTTTCCCTTCATTTCAGTTTTTTTTGTAGTGTTTCACTTTGATCTCCATTAATTATACTGTAGGCCTTAGAAAGAAAAACCCTTATCCCCAATATTTTAACGTTATGTTTCTTTCAACAGACGTGTGGACACATTTGTGGAGAGCCTCCTCAGACCCTGGAGCTGTCCCAGGGCAGGGATACAAGATAAGTAATAAAATTCCTGCCCATGAAGACCCCAGAGCCCCAAAGAAAGATGAATAGTGTAGATTTCAGTAGAGAAAGAACTGGATTATAGTAAAAAGACATATTCTGTGACTTTGGGGAAGTGATATAAAACCTTACGTTACCTCATTTTTTAAATATACAAAATGGGCATAAACTCTTCCCTCTCTATTTCATGAGGCTGCTGTGCTACAGTAAAAACCATCCCAATTTGCCCAGGACTGAAGAGTTTCCTGGGTCACAAGACTTTGAGTGCTAAATTAGGACAGTCCTGGACAAACTGGTACCTTGGTCACCCTGTGTGACACCTAAATATTATAATACATGTAGAAGTCCTTTAGAAAATACAAAGACTCAGAAAAATGTGATGCAGTACAGCCTACTAGGAATACTTTCTGGGTCTTCAGGACCAGGATGGAAAAACTGAAGTCTCTAAACTGGTGATTAAAATTCAGTCACCAAGAGTAACTTTTCCAAAAATGTTGCTCAGAAATGTATGTATTTTATCCTTTTCTCCAAATGTCAGATAATGGAGTATTTGGTATTTCATTAGTACATCTGAATTTTGCCTGAAAGATATTTATGAAGAACTAGGCCAACTATAAAACCTTGCAACTTTTCTAAAAAATGTACAGGTAAGTAAAGACAATGCCCTAAGTCAAAGATGAAAAAAAAATATTTTCTATTGCCTGGAAAACAATCAGTTTTCTAAATAAACCAAAGTAAGATTTAAAATAATAATAATAATAATAATGATAATAATAATAATAAATTTAAAAAGCCAGGCACAGCATGGCTCACACCTGTAATCCCAGCACTTTGGGAAGCTGAGGTGGGAAGATTCATTGACCCCAGGAGTTCGAGACTAGCCTGGGCAACATAGTGGAATCCCATCTCTACAAATTTTTTTTTTTTAAATAGCCAGGCATGGTGGCATATGACTGTAATTCCCAGCTACTCAGGAGGGTGAGGAGGCAGGATGGCTTGAGCCCAGAAGTCCAAGGCTGCAGTGAGCCATGATTATGCCACTGCACTCCAGCCTGGGCGACAGAGTGAAACACTGTCTCAAGACAAACAAACAAACAAAACCAATCTGGCAATATGTGTGTATTTTAAATGTATTTTTTATCATGAGTTTAAAGTCCTTATTGCTATGGCCTCTGTGTTTAAGAAATTACAAACTCCTCAGCAAAATTTCCAGAAGTAGCAAAAGAAAACAGAAAACAAGAAACTTAGAAATCCTAAGAAGTGATGTGATAGTTGCATTTAAAAGACAGTTCTGGTCTTAAGAATTGAGGACTGAAAAATGTCTGTATTCTTTTTGATGATGAAACCAAGATGTCCCCATCAATAGGGAGGTTGGAACTAGTAGCATTGCTTTTTATACCCTGCCGTGTTGACACAGACTAGAAGAATAACATGGCATCCCTGGACAACATGAAATATTTGGGGAGCTTCCTAATTAGGTCCACAGCCACAATCACTGTCAGTATCTTATCAAAGAAGTGATAGCACTTCAGTAATTAGCTGGAAAGAAAAGGAGGATGTTTATAACTCATCAACATTGAGATCTCTTCAAAGGATCCCAGGGTGAATTCTAATCTCCCACAGCTTTATAATCACCCAGTATAGTTGGCTTACGTACGGCAGATTCTACCTATCCAGTAAGTCAGATATGGGGGATTAATGTGTCAGAAAATCTAATAAAAGCAAGAATGTTATTGTGTTAATTCAGAGGAAGGGACACTGGAGGCTGCAAGACTTGAAAGTTGCATAGAATCTGAAAAGGGTGGTCCTGGGTGTTGTCCTTGCTAGAGAGAAGACTCGTGATTGCCTTTTCTTCTCTAAGAGCAAAGGAGAGACAGCTCAGGCCTCACCATCTGTCTCAGGTGCAGCCCCAGTCAGGTGTCAAGATGTTAATTCAGATTGTTCTTTCAAGGCATTGTTTCATAACAGGCTGGGGATAACATCTCTCACTTGGTAATTCATGAACCATCATCATGATTTTGATATCTTTATATTCTTGTACTATCATACACTCAAACTTTCTTTTTCAAAAAGGATAAGTTCAGACATATCTTTTTATTCTGTCTCTTGATGTCATTAATATAATGATTACTTTAAGCTGAAGACATCTGAGATTTGAAGACAGATGCAGAAAGAAGCCTTCTTGGAGTTTCCCTTGTATGACTGAAAGCAACAACTTTTGGAAAATAAAGCTTTTATAAATTCCTACTTCAGACCAAATCCACTCTCAGAAGAAAAAATACAAATAAAACTTACCCCAGTTCTCTTCCTGGAGGAGTTTTATGGCCCTAAAGTGGATAAAAAGACTAATGGTGTCTGCATAGGCAGATATTATCACAAACTTTCTTATCTCTCATTTGTTCTTTTAAAAACCCATTTGTCTTTCCTAAAGAAACCCACATATCCTTCCCATTGGAGCCTTTTCCCCTCCTTCCTTCCCCCTATTAAGTTAGGTGTATTCGCCCCAAATTTTAACCACCCCTTTGACTTACTAATCACTGAGCACCTCATGTATATGTATATATAGCATGCATCAATAAATTTTTCTCCTATTAATCTGCCTGTCATCAATTTAATTTGCTGATCTCCAGATATGAACCTAGGAGGATAAAGGAAAAGGTATTTTTCCTCTCTGACATAATAGTTATAGGCATTTTTTCAAATACAAATTGAAGTATGGAACTCTTAAAGCACAATGGAGAAAAGTGTGCTGAAAGGTCATCACATGGGAGGAAAGAATAATCAATATCCCTTCCTGGTGGGAGCATTTGGTAGCATAATGTCATCTGCCCTTCACAACAGCCTAGCGTGGTATCTATGTGACAGGGATAAAACACAGTAACATGTATATATTCCCTATCTCCTCTATGCTTGGTCTTTTGAAAAGAGGTCTCCATTAGCTTGTCCAGTGCTTGATCCTTTTCTCATGATGTCTGTGATTATAGGTGAGGCAGAGAACTGGAGAAATCTGGCAGCCTAGGTTGTTTTACCAGACAATGTGTGTAAGGTAGAAGGAGAGAAGTATAGGAGGGAGGGAAGGAGGGAGGAAGGAAGGAAGGATAACCAGAGAAAGGGACAGGAGAGGAGAGAAGAGAAGCGGAGAGGAGGAGAGGAGAGGAAAGGAGGTTGTTTCGAGAGAGTGTTGGAATTTTGAAGGAGGAAACACTAGAGATTGAAGGCAGCTGTTCTTTGGTGGGGATAATAATAGAGAAATTGGGAAAGAAGTTTATAAGTTTTATAAGGTATGAATGGGATTCTTTATCTTTTAATGAGACTTCAGTAAAGAACAAAGTTGTATTTCAGTATATTTAGGCTGTTAGATTGACTTTTTTTGTTGTTTTTTTGTTTTTTTTTTTGAGACAGAGTTGAGCTCTGTCACCCAGGCTGGTGTGCAGTGGCACAATCTCAGCTCACTGCAACCTCCGCCTCCTGGGTATAAGCAATTCTCCTGCCTCAGCCTCCCAAGTAGCTGAGACTACAGGTGTGTGCCACCACACCTGGCTTATTTTGTATTTTTAGTAGAGACGGGGTTTCACCATGTTGGCCAGGCTGTTCTCTAACTCCTGACCTCATGATCCGCCTGCCTCCATCTCCCAAAGTGCTGGGATTACAGGTGTGAGCCACCATGCCTGGCCAGATTGACACTTTTAAATAACTTGATGTTATTATACCCCACGAGGTAATTTAACTCTATGTGAGTTACACAGATAATTTTTATTCTCATTTTATAAATGAGTAGAGGTAAGGTGACTTCCCCAAGGTAGGAGGGCTGGGCTGGGCTTTCTAACTTTATATTCACTGTTCTTTTATATTTTGCCACATGGTTCATGTTTTATAGACCTCTAATAATCTAAACTGATGAAGCAATGCAAAGTCTTTTTTTCTTTGCAAAAGAAACTACCCATTAAAAAACAAACAGGTGGGCAAACATCTTATTTTTGTTCTTATAAATATTTCCCAATATTTTCTCTCCAAAACCCCAACCTTCTTTCACAGCTCAACTTCCCTGTCTTCTGGATGCGTTTCTATTTTTCTTCCTCTGTTTTCTTCCTACCTTATACATACAATCTCTACTAACATTGCATTCCAAATATATGTTTCTGGTGGGTCAGGTACAGTAAGGGAGGCAATGGAGCATGGAAAAGAAACAAAACAAAACCAAATAAGAAATGTAAACAGACAGTGATTAAGAAACAAAACTGCGTTCTAATTTTGACTGCATCATTTATTAGCTGTGTGGCTTTGGGGAAGTTACTGAAATTTTGCTGAGCTCAATTTTCTCATCTGTAAAATGAGACTAGTGAAAGCACCTCCAGGGTTATTGGGAAAACTAAATGAAGGACTGAGGTCACACAAGGCTTGGCAATAGTGGTGACCACATAATACATGCTTAGTTCTCCCCTCCCTCTCTATTCCATTGGTCTATTATTGTTGTTGTTGTTAAAATTTTTCCCTCCCTCCCTTCCACCACTCCCATCTGATTTGGAGCTCCTCAAGAATGGAAACTGTCTTCTTGTTCATCAGATGGTTATCTAAATGGACAGGAAGTTTATTCTGCTTAAGGAGAAATTCTACTTCCCTGCAGCCTGTGGGCCCTTGCTCACCACTCAGGGGTGGTTTCTGGGTGCAGCAGGCCTAGCTGAGGGTTCCCATCAGCCTACCCTGTGCTAGGGAATCACCCACACCTGGGCTGTGCAGAGGCTAAAGTCCCTTCCTAATCAATCCATCACTGCCCAGAGCCTGCTTCACTCCTAACCCCAGCAGGCTGTTAAAAGGGGGCCCATGTCCCTTTAGTTTCTAAGTGTCCACTTTGCTACTAGCAGAGAACAGACATTCAGAGGAGAGGGGTTCCCCACCACTCCCAGGCCGTGCATGGAGCTTCTATCTCCGTGGTGCCAAGGCTGGCCTAGGATGCCAAGAGAAGTCCAGAGCTAAGCCTCTGACCTCTCTAACCCATTCCTGCCATTACACAGCCCTAAAATCTTTAGAGTCGGAGAAGGTAACCCCTGCCCTGGCCTTACCTTCAGAAGTCCCATTGCTTTGGAACAACATGCTAGAAAATTTTTAAGTACCTTCATCTGTGCCTCAGATGAGTCTGGTGGGGTGTTTGAGCCGAGTGGGAATTCCCATGGACCTAGTCTATGTTCCTCCTGTTCAGGGCAATTTCCAAACTTCTAATTGCAAATATTCACATGTGGGGTCAATCGGCCACCTTGCTTCTAGGAAGGTGACCAAGAAGTTGACTGCTCCCACTGTGGGTATAACTGTATGAGGTTCTGCAGCCAGAATGGTGCTGACACCTTGATTTGGGGTAATTCTCACAGCAGATATAGGACAATGTAGCTCTGGCTGCAGAGTCCCCTGCAGACCCTAAGCTTAGTGACACATGTAAGCCATGTACGTATTCTCTACCATTCATGTAGAGAAACAATTCCTAAGAATGTTGGGCCCCCAACTCTGACACCTGGGTTGGCTACCCCATCTCCTCCATAGGTTCCATATCAGGTGTCAGGAGCAGTCACACCTGTCTCCTCCACGGGCTCCCTAGACCACTGCTCTGTATCACCACAGGGACTCACATGTCCTCTCCTGCCTCAGATGAAATGATAAAGTCTTGCCCTCCCAGGTCAGTCCTATGGCACACGAGGCAAGGGATGAACATGGCTTGCACTAAAGGGACCTCTCATTCGTCTTCCTCTGGCCATAAA
This sequence comes from Trachypithecus francoisi, assembly GCF_009764315.1. Classification (NCBI taxonomy): domain Eukaryota; kingdom Metazoa; phylum Chordata; class Mammalia; order Primates; family Cercopithecidae; genus Trachypithecus; species Trachypithecus francoisi. Next base: position 92,289,108 of record NW_022681455.1, on the reverse strand, counting down.
ACCTCACCTATGCTCCCTGTGGTAGTTATGTGGAAGGCAGAGGCCAGTCAACACTAAAAGCAATCACATTCTATACATGCAGCAATTGCAATCTACAGAGTTCAAAACAAGACATGGTGGGAAGATGTGTTGTTCTACTTTTTAACCCATACAATTTGGAACAGTAAATTTAACACACACAGAACATTAATCATCATAGTCTTGTTCTGCATACATTGGGTAAGACTTGGATTTGTGGTCATTATTAACAAAGCTCAGTGGCAACCTCTTAGAGTCATTGGAAGCTGGTATTTGTGGAGGGCACAAGGATGATGCAGCTGTTAAGTAATGTTGTAATCAGCATTAATAGAGTTAGGGGACAGCAACTCGGTGAAGATCTATATTGTTTCAAAGCAAACAGGTTAGGAAGGAACCATGGCACTGTAAGGAATAATTGTTGCTATTTTTTTCTTGCAGCAGACATGTGAAATTAACAAGGAATGGTTCACCTGATAAAAAAGAACATGGAGAGATGGTTCTTGAACCTGAATAGGAGGAGATTGTGCCTGGACACTAGGAAGAATCTTCTTCTGCACTGATTTAATTAAAAAACAACTAAATAAGTACCTCTTTTCCACCTATTATTCTCAATCTTCATTAATAAGTAACTATATTTCACATGAGCCTATGAATTTTGTAAAACATATTTTAAAAAAGAAGTTCATTGTCCTGGGTGACAGAGCAAGACTCCGTCCCCCAAAAAATAAAAAATAAAAAATAAAAAAAGAAGTTCATTGTATAGGCAGAGGCCCTGCAGGAAATATTTTGTCTTGTGCTGTGCACACCTTAGGGGTTACCCTGTTTTGGCTTAAGTGACAGTAGATCACATTAACTGCCTTGAAAAGACCCATTTTAGGAATAAGTAGATCTCGCCTCATTAAACTTTTCTACCATGTATTCGAGTGGTGTTAACACCTCCTCCATCTTCCAAACGAACCTTTCCCAGCCTCAGAGAGGGTAAATAACTTTATCAAAGTTGCATGGATGGAATTGGCAATGCTGCACTTTGAGCCTGATGATCTCATGTCATATTCTTTTAGTTACAGTGGTCTCAGTTTCTAGAGGTAGAAATCTTAAAGGTCAGGACCCTTGGTGATCCAGTGTGCATGGCTGAGCTCAGTTAGGTTTTTGTGCATTTATTTTGAATTTTATCTCCAACAAGATTAAGGGCCAAACTCAACATACTTATTTCCTCTGGGCCCCAGTGGCTTTAAGACATGGGATGATTGGAGTCAGATGAGACAGCAAGGATCTAGTTTAGAGCCCTGATACTTAAAGTGTAGTCCACAGATCAGCAGCAGCAACAGGACCTGGAGCTTGTTAGAAATGCTGATTCTCAGGCCCCCTCCCCCAGACCTGCAGGAACAGTGTCTGCAGGTTGACAAGAGCTATGAGTGTTCCATAAGAAAGTTAAAGGTGAGCGGCACTGGTTTCCGAAGAAAGAACAGGATTTAGAGTACAAAGACTTAAGTAAGTCCTCATTTTGCCCATACCACTTGCTATCTGAGTGATCTGAAACAAGATCCCTGATTTATCAGACACTCACTGTCACCAATGTCAAATGGCAGTCATGCTTACTTTGTAGACATGAGCCCCATGAGATGATCCACAGGAAAGCGCTTGATAAATTGTCAAGTGCCATGAAATACTCAATGAGCCCCAAAGGAAGAGCCTGGAGGCCTTTATTATTTCAACACACCCCTAGTTTGGCTTGAGCAGGTATGTAATAGATGTGGATGGAGTGAGTGAACTTGACCCACACCTTGAGAATAGGTTTGTTCAATTAACCGATTAACTAATGAGTTAATTAATTAAAAGACACATTAGCAAGCATTCAACATTCATTTATTCGTTGAACACATTTTTGCTGCATGCCTTCTTTGTGCTCTTAGGCTGGGAATACAATGGGGAATAAGATAGATGATGTTGTCTTCCTCACAGAGCACACAAGCATTGCTGCGCATCCTGCACAAGTAGGCTCTGTGCATGCTTAAATTGAGCAAAACTGTGGCTGTGGCAAGGGAGACTCCAATGATCTTGTTTCCATGTAACCTCAAATCATCCATTATTGCTGTATCTGCAAAGAACTAAAGTCCTTACTCTTTTTCTTGGTCATGAGGTTTCTATAAAGAAAACATTAGGATTCTGAAGTGGCCTCTATCAGATATCACTCATCTGACCAAAATATAATACACCGAGCTTCTATTGGTTGGCCTTGCGTTGACTGGTTTTACACAAAGGAATTTAGGCAGAAATTGCAGGCCTGCTGAACTTTCCAGTGTCTCTTCCCATTTCTAGATGAGGCCTGGAATTTCCACCATTAGTGCTTCATTTCATTGGCTTAAGTGGAGCAGGCCCATGGGCCTCCTATGTGAAAGCAGTTGTTTCAGGAATGGTGAGTACATTGATACAGGGCAGTCTGAGCATCTTAGTTTGAATTCCCTAAGAGTAAGCTATGTCACAGGGAATAGGTGAGAGTGTAAACACTGGGACCTCAGAAATGGGGAGTTAAAGCAAAGGCTGAGGCACTGGGCCCAAACACGGACCATTTTAACAGTTTGTATTCTAGAAGTTTCTCTTTTTCCTGTGTGATAGTGTGCTTAGGTATTATATTTTAACTTACAGTTATAACTTATAACTACACACTTTTACATTATAAATTTTTAACTATTGCTGAAGTTTATGTTTTTAATTAAATATTATAACTTAAGGTTTCCTTAAACATTGGTTCTTCCAATATCACCTTTATTATTCTTGCTGTCTGTAAACACCTGTGCGAGTGTTTTAATTTCAGTTCCTGAATGCTAACACCTTTTTCTTTCTTTCTTTCTTTTTTTTTTTTTGAGACAGTCTCACTCTGTCACCCAGGCTGGAGTGCAGTGGTGCCATCTCGGCTCACTGCAACCTCCACCTCCCTAGTTCAAGCAATTCCCCTGCCTCAGCCTCCCGAGTAGCTGGGATTACAGGAACATGCTACCACACCCTGCTAATTTTTTTTTTTTTTGTATATTTAATAGAGAGAGGGTTTCACCATGTTGGCCAGACTGGTCTCGAACTCCTGACCTCAGGCAATCCACCTGCCTTGGCCTCCCCAAAGTGCTGGGATTACAGGCGTGAACCACTGTGCCCAGCCCACCTATCTTTAAAATACTGAAGTTGATGCTATAAAGTAATTTTAAAAAGATGCATGTGTATGTTATTGAAAATATGTGTTGCATAATAATGATATTGAAATTGATTTTAAACTAAATCCCTTTTGATGCCTTGGCTTTAACTTCAGCAATAATACTTACAAATTCATGGGTTTGATGTACATCCCCTTCAATCATAACTTTGATGTATGTTTTGTGATGCAATAAAATAAAAATATTTGATTTTAAAAGTTTATTTGTCTGACATCTTAAATCATCTTAAGAAGCATTAGGGGTTGAAATATATACTTGAAAACCTAATTTTCAAGTATCAAAGATAAATACTTGAAAAACACTGTCTTAACTGCCATTTTGGTTGATCCTGATGTTCAAAGAGATAATAGCTGGAGAGTTGTTCCTCTTTTTAAAATGTGTGCACACAGGAGAATGCCATTAATGATGGTGGTGAAGGGTCTGGGCTGAGAACTTAAGTAACCTGGGTTCTGTTTCCACCTCTGTCTTAAAATTTCTGTATGGCATTGTGCAAGCTCTTCCCCTCTCTGGGCCTCAGTTTCTCCATCTGCCCAATGAAGGGGGAAGGGTTCTAGAAGCCATTCCATCCTGTGACTCTCTAGATCGCTTGATTCCCCCGCAGTTGAGTCAAGTGTGTTTAAGTAAGCAAGCCACCTCCTGTTTGCCTCATCCGGCCTCTTATCTTAATAAGTAATGAGTGTGCCAAGGGCTGACAATGACATATTTTGAAAATAGTTTTAATGCATAGCTGGCAGAGGACCTGTTGGGCGTTGACAAATTGCACAAACAGAGATGATGAGGAGTGCATCAAATATTAACGGCCCAGGGCCCAGACGGTAATAGAGAACTTACCTGTGTCTTACATAAGCCTACTCATGTTCGACTAAAGGGAACATTTCTTTTCAACATCTCCAGGCAATTGTAGGGTTGGCTTTCAGCAAAACGAAGAAGAAGCCAAAGTTAATTTTTGTAAGTGACCCTTGACTTTGGTTTAATTTATTCCTGGAGGATATTTGAGAGTCAAGCTCTTTTAAGTGGACCCCCTTACACCCTGCATAAAGGTTATGAACTGGATTTTTGTTCCTCGATGCTGATTCCTATCTTAAAAGTACAAAATTGACTTAAAAAGCATGAAATACTAATAATAATTAGATATAAGCATATTTGTTTGAAAAACATGTATTTAGAATATATTTCTAACTATTTTAATATAAAACAAAAATGCTTCTTTTGGATTTTTTCTAACCTAGGCCTGATTGGGCTCATCTTCTTGAACATTAACAAAATAAAGTCATTGTCCTAATAACTCTTTTTGAGTATTAGTCACTCCAAGCGCCCTTGAATTGAGTTCAGACTAAAGTGAAGGTTTCCAAAAAGTTAATGGTTGATTTGAAGAGCAGAAAGTCTTTTTTATTACTTCTTGCTCTTCTATGTCAATGAGATATTGACAGATCTTTACTGTGAGTAAATAATTATATTCTAGCCCAGTTGGGTTGCCAGATTTGCAAATAAAACTACAAGATTCCCAGTTACCTCTGAACTTCAGACATACATCAAATATGTTTTTAGTATAAGAATGTTCTGTGCGATATTTGAGACATGCTAAATATGATTTGCTGTTTATCTGATAGAATAATTTAACGGAGCATCATCTATTTTATTTGGCAACCCTAAACCCAAGGTTTGTCAAACTTTTTCTATAAAGAACCAGATAGTAAATATTTCAGGTTTTGCAGGCCATAGACAACTATTTCACGTTGCTGTTGCAGCACAAAACAGTGTAGACAAAATGGAAACAAATAGGCATAGCTTTGTTTCAATGAAATTTTACTTACAGACACTAAAACGTGAATTCCATAAAATTTTCATGTGTCATGAAATATTATCCTTCGATTTTTTTCCCCAGTCATTAAAAAATATAAAACTGGCTGGGTGCAGTGTCTCACGCCTGTAATCCCAGCACTTTGGGAAGCTGAGGAAGGTGGATCATGAGGCCAGAAGATCGAGATCATCCTGGCCAAAATGGCGAAACGCTGTCTCTACTAAAAATGCAAAAATTACCTGGGCGTGGTGGCACATTCCTGTAATCCCAGCTACTCAGGAGGCTAAGGCAGGAGAATAGCTTAACTATACATAATATAACCACGTGAGCTTGCAGTCTGTACAAAAGCACTCAGCTGGCCAGATTTTGCCCACAGGCTGAATTTGTTGCCCCCTATAAAACCTCCAAAGATACAGCCACCATCTAAGTCTTCAGGGTGACCACTGACTTCAAGGTAAAGGTGGCTCATCAATTTAGAGCTGTTTTGTTTGCTATAGTAGCCATTAGAATTGAGAAGTTGTGTTAAGTTTAAAATACACACCACATTTCAAAGACTGAGTATGGTAAAAAAGTAAAATAAAGTTAATTTCACCTGTTTTGTTTGGAATATGTCTACTACAAGATTTAAGATTACATACATAGCTCTTCTTTGTGTCTCCCTTACACTTCTTTGGTTTCTTTGTTTTTTAGATTTGGGGTCTCACTCTGTTGCCCAGGCTGGACTACAGTGGTGCTATCATAACTCACTGCAGCCTCTTGGCTGCAGCCAACTCTTGTCTCAAGTGATCCTCCAGCTTCAGCCTCTGGAGTAGCTGGGACTACAGGCACATGTCACTACTTCCAGCTAATTTTTAAATTTTTATAAATAAGCTGTCTTACCATCTTGCCCAGGCTGGTCTCAAACCCCTGGGCTCAAGGGATTCTCCTGTCTTGGCCTGTCAAAGTGCTGGGATTACAGGTGTAAACCACTGTGCCCAGCCTCTCCTTGTCTATAAGAGCTGGTATTTGAGCATTCTTTCTTTTACTCATTCCATTCATACAACACATATTTGATAAGCACCTACTATGCATCAGGCATTCTTATTGGCCCTGGGTAGAGCAGCCAACAGGACAGACATGGATGATACCCTAGGGAACTTTCCCTCCCAACTGTTATCCCAGCTACTCAGGGGGCTGAGGTGAAAAGATCACTCAAGCCCAGGAGTTTAAGGCTCCAGTGAGTTATGATCATGCCACTGCACTCCAGCCTGGGCAACAGTGCAAGACCTTATCTCTTAAAAGAAAAAACAAAAGTAGAGATTGAAAATCCTAACTGTAGGAGGAAGAAAAGAAGCTTAGTGCTCTGAGGGCCTTAAAAGGAGAGATTGACACCATCAGGGCAGAGATGAGGAAGTCACATTGATCTGAGATATGAAAGAGAAGTAGACATGAACGGAAGGTGGAAGGGAAGGACAGTGGCATTCCAAGGAGAGGGAAGGATGGGGGAAAGCTGTGGCGGTGACAGGAGGGTGGCTGGTTGTTTGAGAGTTGGGAGAAGGCCACGAGGCTGGGGCATGAGGGTGAGGATAAGCACAGTGAAGGATGAGGGCAGTTCAGCAGAAGATGGAGCCATTACCCATCATCTCTATCCCAGAGGACCAACAGGAAGCCACTGAAGGGTGTTTGCTATCAGATGAAGATGGGGAGTGCCATGGTGTTTGCATTTTAAAAGCCTCTTTTTGCTGGAGAACAAAGCCTCTTTTTGCGGGCCACAAATCTCAAACCAATAACGCCCACCCCACTGCAGTCCATGACTGAGCTCTTCAGGGCGAAGAGACTAAGAGAATACTTCCCAAAGCACCTCATAGGCATTACCTAGAGTTCCCTGAAATGTCACTCCAAGTGCATGTTTTGGGGAGCACTCCCAGAGGGGTGACTCTGGACTCATCTCGGAGATCATCATCAGCCAGAAAAGCAAAGGAAAATAGAATGCTGGCATGAGAATAAGCCATGTTAGCACCAGAGTAGTTCTCTTTAAGCACTGAAAGAGAACTGAGCAATTGCCTACTCTAGAAATTGAAGGTGTTTAAAAATGCAAATTGTATATACAGGTGCCAAAATCATATACTTGTGGTTTTAGCCCCAGTATGGACACATGGTAGAATTTCAGGGAGTAGCTTGACCACATTCCAGTTGCTCTCTTCCCCACATGCATATGCACAGACACATACACACCAGACACCTTTCCCGTTAAAGGTTGATATTACGGGCATGATTGAAGTAGATCATCCCATGAGTTCTTTGTTTTTCATTTCTATTTAGGTATAAAATTTGCAGTGTTGACATGGTCACAGAACAAAGAGAACTGTGATTTATGTTTCATAATTCCTAGAGCTGATTTCCTGTGTTTTATGTTCTACCACATCGTGCGCACTCTGTATTCTCTATCCTTTGCTGCTTGGACATTATTTGGCTAGAGCATAGCTGGAGTGTGGAGTTCTGGTACCTCTGCAGGGCAGGCGGAAGGGGTTGGGGGCAGGGGGTTCTATTGGCTATTCTCTGCTTGTACTGTATAGGCTGCTACCTCTCCTCATAAAGCATGGAGCAATAATGGGCCAAGTGAGGCAAGGATGCTAAAATGTAGAATCTTTCTTAACTTGCTAAATAGTGTGTGACTTGTGAGATGATAGACACATTGTGTCCGGAATTTATTCCTTCTTGTGGGTTCTTGGTCTCACTGGCTTCAAGAATGAAGCTGCGGACCCTCATGCTGAGTGTTACAGCTCTTGAAGACAGTGTGTCCTCAGAATTGGAAAAAACTGCTTTAAAGTTCATATGGAACCAAAAAAGAGCCCTCATTGCCAAGACAATCCTAAGTCAAAAGAACAAAGCTGGAGGCATCATGCGACCTGACTTCAAACTATACTACAAGGCTACAGTAACCAAAACAGCATGGAACTGGTACCAAAGCAGAGATATAGACCAATGGAACAGAACAGAGCCCTCAGAAATAATACCACACATCTACAACCATCTGATCTTTGACAAACTTGACAAAAACAAGAAATGGGAAAAAGATTCCCTATTTAATAAATGGTGCTGGGAAAAATGGCTAGCCATAAGTAGAAAGCTGAAACTGGATCCCTTCCTTACTCCTTATTCAAAAATTAATTTAAGATGGATTAGAGACCTAAATATTAGAGCTAAAACCATAGAAATCCTAGAAGAAAACCTAGGCAATATCATTCAGGACATAGGCATGGGCAAGGACTTCGCGTCTAAAACACCAAAAGCAATGGCAACAAAAGCCAAAATTGACAAGTGGGATCTAATTAGAGAGCTTCTGCACAGCAAAAGAAACTACCATCAGAGTGAACAGGCAATCTACAGAATGGGAGAAAATTTTTGCAACCTACTCATCTGACAAAGGGCTCATATCCAAAACCTACAAAGAACTCAAACAAATTTACAAGAAAAAAAACAAACAACTCCATCAAAAAATAGGCAAAGGATATGAACAGACACTTCTCAAAAGAAGACATTTATACAGCCAATAGACACATGAAAAAATGCTCATCATCAGTAGCCACCAGAGAAATGCAAATCAAAATCACAATGAGATACTATCTCACACTAGTTAGAATGGCAATGATTAAAAGGTCAGGAAACAACAGGTGCTGGAGAGGATGTGGAGAAACAGGAACACTTTTACACTGTTGGTGAGACTGTGAACTAGTTCAAGCATTGTGGAAGACAGTGTGGTGATTCCTCAAGGATCTAGAACTAGAAATACCATTTGACCCAGCCATCTCATTACTGGGTATATATCCAAAGGATTATAAATCATGCTGCTATAAAGACACATGCCCACATATGTTTATAGCGGCACTATTCACAATAGCAAAGACTTGGAACCAACCCAAATGTCCATCAATGACAGACTGGATTAAGAAAATGTGGCACATATACACCATAGAATACTATGAAGCCTTAAAAAGGATGAATTCATGTCCTCTGTAGGGACATGGATGCAGCTGGAAACCATCATTCTCAGCAAACTATCGCAAGATCAGAAAACCAAACACTGAATGTTCTCACTCATAGGCGGGAATTGAACAATGAGATAACTTGGACACAGGAAGGGGAACATCACACACCAGGGCCTGTTGTGGGTGGGGGGTGGGAGAAGGGATAGCATTAGGAGATATACCTAATATAAATGATAAGTTAATGGGTGCAGCACACCAACATGGCACATATAAACATATGTAACAAACCTGCACATTGTGCACATGTACCCTAGAATATAAAGTATAAAAAAAAAAAAAAATGGTGTGTCCGGAGTTTGTTCCTTCAGATGTTCAAACGTTTCCTGAGTTTTCTTCCTTCCAGTGGGTCCGTGGTCTGGCTAACTTCAGAAGTGAAGCCGCAGACTTTTGCAGTTCTTAAAGGTGGCGCGTGTGGAGTTGTTTGTTCCTCTGGGTGGGTTTGTGGTCTCGCTGACTTCAGGAATGAAGCCCCGGACCCTTGCCGTGAGTGTTACAGCTCATAAAGGTAGTGTGGACCCAAAGAGTGAGCAGCAGCAAGATTTATTGTGAACAGCAAAAGAATAAAGCTTGCACAGCGTGGAAGGGGACCTCGGCAGGTTGCCTCTGCTGGCTCGGGTGACCAGCTTTTATTCCCTTATTTGGTCCTGCCCACATCCTGCTGATTGGTCCATTTTACAGAGTGCTGATTGGTGCCTTTACAGTCCTTTAGCCAGACACAGAAGTTCTCCACGTAGCCATCTGACCCAGACACCAAGCTGGCTTCACCTCTCACCATGGGGAAGGAAGGAGCCTCAGGAGCTGCCATGGTGCCTTGCACCCTGCAGGGATCTCCTCTCCCTCTTGCCCCAGCCTGGAGGTTTGGGGATGGCCTTCTCCACAGTCACCTTCACTGTTACATTGCACTTCCTTTGATTGAGGTTGGACCTACCTCCTGTAGCCTTCTCCTCTCTTTCCACCCTAGGGGCTTTGAATTAGTCCATCCCATGCACTTGCCCCAGCAGGGTGAGGAGTGATGGAGGAAATCTCCTGGAGAGGAGTGTATTTGCTGCATTGTACCTGGGGAACAGTGAAGCTGATTGTCCCTAAACTCATGTGTGGTTCTTGTGCCAGAGTGCCATGTTCACCCTCAACCCTGTGAGGGAGGAAGGAAGAGAAACACAGATTCGGGAAGCTGTGCTGTCCCTCTCTTCAGAATGCTCCTACTAGTCCTAGTCCTAATGGAAGCCTTCTCTCTAACTTTCTTTGTGCCAGTTGACCTTGCCCTATTACCAAAGCTGATTGGACTGAGAGAGTCACCTGACCTAAGAGGAACCAATCAGTGTCTTTCTTTCAAAAACATGAAGGGCTTGGAAAAATACAGCCAGCCATGATGGCCTTGAAACAGGCCGGAAACAGTTGGGATGGCAAATAGCAATATCCGAGTAAAAAAGTCCACAGAAGTTTGGAGAAGCAGAGAAAAGAGCTTCAGAGAGAAAGAGAGACCATGGGGAGAGTGGAAGAGGCTTGCAAAAAGAAACAGCCGTGAGAGCTCAAGTGGTCCCCAAAATGAGGAGATAAAGAACAGAGGGAGCTGGTGACTTTCCAGGGCCAGCTGTAGTTCTTCAAACAGGTTTCACGAGATTTTTCTGCATCCTTCCAATAAATTCCTTATTGCCAAAGCTAGCTTAAGTGAGTGTCTGTTTCTTGAAATAAAGTGATCCTTCAGACTGGGTTGTAAAATTTGATATCATAGGGAAAGATAACCCTACTGGTTCATTTCCCAGAGTCACTGCCAGTCTTAGGCATATGGTTTAGAGAGGGGGAGGAGGGTACCAGGCCCAAACTCTTTGCTCCTCTGGTGTGCCATCCGGCCATAAATTGCAACATTAAGGTCCCGTTCCTTTGGGTTAAGGATTTGTCTCTCAAAGAGCTTAGCTAAATGGCACTCAAAAGATGAAAATCGCTCACTCAGGGATAATGAGCTTGGAGTGTCTTTCAGGGAAGCAGACAGGTGAGTGCACAGCCTGCAAGAAGAAGATTGCAGATGGGCAAGATCTGAGGGGCTCTGTATATGTGTGTGTGTGTGTGTGTGTGTATATATATATATATATATACACACACAACATACATATGTTTTGGAGTTGGGATCACAAATAGCAACATCTGAATAAAAAATTCGGAGAGGTTTGGAGAATCAGGAAAAAAAGCCTCAAAGAGGAAGAGAGACTATGGAGAGAAGTTACATGTATGTAAAATACATATGTGTATGTATAATATATATAAATATATTTACATGCATATTTTACACACACCCACTCACATCTTAAATCACAAATTTGGGGTATTTTCTTGAAAGGCCATGGGGATTTACAATTTTTTTTATTTTTGATACGGAGTTTCGCTCTTTCACCCAGACTGGTGTGAAGTGGCATGATTTCAGGTCACTGCAACCTCTACCGCCAAGGTTCAAGCAATTCTCTTGCCTCAACCTCCCAAGTAGCTGGGATTACAGGCGTATGCCACCATACCGGGCTAATTTTTGTATTTTTAGTAGAAACGGGGTTCTGCCATGTTGGCCAGGCTGTTCTCAAACTCCTGACCTCAGGTTATGACCTGCCTCAGTCCCCCAAAGTGCTTGGATTACAGGCATGAACCACCAAGCCCGCAGGATTTACAATATTTTCAAGACGCCAAAGTGAGCAGCACCCTGTGTAGATAGCAGAGGTTTCTGGGGATATAGTCCGTGCTGTCCCTCTCTGCTCAGCTCCTTGAGAGACAAATCCTTAACCCAAAGGAATGGGACCCTAATGTTGCAATTTTTGACAGGATGGCACATCAGAAGACAGAGTTTGGGTCTGGCACCTCCCTCTCCTTCTCTTTAATTCTTTGATCTTTTATTCCTTAATAGATTGGTTTGCACATTTACAAAAAGGAAAAGGCAGGAGAAGAAGGGCGTGGCTGGCCCTCTCTAAAACGGGGTGGCAAATCCACATGGCTTTGGAGCATAGTGGGCCAGGTCGGAACTGAGGCAAACTGGAGGAAGCAGAAAATGCTTCAAGAGTTTCAAATTAGAAACTCACAACTGCCCCCTGCCCCAAGTGGAATGCAAGTGAAGAATGAGCAAACCACCTCCAAAGGGCTGAATTTGTCTTACGGGTGCCAGTTTATAAGGTTTGATTGTGGTTTTGTGAGTGCCAAAAGTTTAATGCTTGTATGTTTGTCTTTGGCTGTGAAGAGAACTAAGATAAACCAAATGAGTAAAATCTGAAAATTTTTACTGAGGATGGGAATAATTTGGGACACTTATTGGAAGTTGATAACCATAATAATGAAAATAATCGTGTGGGTATAAAAGTAACTTTGCTCTCTTACTTCTCATCTCCTGTCCCATCTTTTGCCTCCATTGGTTCTCCTACTTGTCCTCTCATTTTTGTGGACAAGGCCTACAACTTGTGTTCAATGAGTCCCACATCCTGCAGAACCTTGGCAAAGGCCCAGAGACATGGCATGTGAATAACGCCATGGCTTTGTGCCAAGTGCAATTGAATTTGTCACCAAGGACCATGTGTTCTGAGGGTGCTCAGAGATGTTCGGTAATGAGCTAATGCTCTTGGCATGCAGGTGCGCTGGGATCATGTGTCTTCAGATACAGGCATTGCTGGCCTAGTTAGTGATCCTTCTTATTTGTTTGATGTGGGCCACCTTTCCAAATAATGCATGGGGCCGGTATCCTGCTAGAGCCCAGGCTGTAGGTAGCAGAAACTGCCATGGCCCAGAACACAGTGGTGTCTGACTTTTACTCACCTGTGCTGCTTTCTCCTTCCAGGTGTTCCCAGGACCATGTTAGAGACCAGGGTAAGACCTCAGCTTTCTATCATATTTTAAATCATGGAAACAGTAAATATATTGAGAATTCTGGCACCGGCTGAGCTTAAATTTTTAAACTGTGCCAAAAGAAGGCTTTAAATACCATTCTATTTTCTTTCTCTTTCACTTCATCTGTTTTTCTTTTGTCTCATTGAGATCTCAGATACAGTGGGGTGTGGTACAAGGGTTTTTAAGTGGTGGTTACTGGATACTGTATGGGTACCCATGAATCTCCTGATATGGTAATTAACATTCTTTGTACATATGTGTTTTCTGGCAAGATAGCCATTGCTTTTATTTGTTCTTCAAAGCATCTAGGATGTTTCCAGGAAGGTTAAGTAAAATCATTAGAGAAAAATGAGAGTCTTACAAATTTGGGTTGCATTTTCTGCCCTGCCCTTTCCATATTTTGTAAACTTGGGAAATTTGGTTAGCCTCCCAAGGGCTCTATATTCTTATATAAATGTGAAATGTTCCAGACTCAACAGGATTATTAGGGGATTATTGTTAGGAAATTATTAAAGCAAATGCAGGTAATAAGACTTACACAGTACTCAGCAAATTGTAGATATTTAAGAAGTGCTCATTCTAATCAGGATACAGGCAGCTGGAGTCTTTCTTGTTCTTCGATTCTTTAGACACTGTCTCCTGTTCATAAAAATGTAATAAACTGTCGGGGGTGGTGGCTCACACCTGTAATCCCAGCATTTTGGGAGGCCAAGGCAGGTGGATCACCTGAGGTCAGGAGTTTGAGACCTACCTGGCCAACATGGTGAAACCCTGTCTCCACTAAAAATACAAAAATTAGCTGAGCATGGTGGCAGGTGCCTGTAATCTTAGCTACTCAGGAGGCTGAGGCAGGAGAATCGCTTGAACCTAGGAGGTGGAGGTTGCAGTGAGCCAAGATCGCGCCACTGCACTCCAAACTGGGCAACAGAGTGAGAGAGACTCTTCTGTCTCAAAAGTAAAGAAAAAAAAACATAATAATTATTTTATTTGGAATAATTTTAGATTTATATAAAAGTTGCTAAGAAAGTGCATAGATTCTCTGTGTAGTCTTCACTTGGCTTCCCCTGACCACTGTTCCTCTGTCTTTCCTTACTGTTCACAACAGTGACAGTGTTGAAAAGTGCTGGTCACTGATGACTGCTGTCTTTAATTCATGAAAGTGGTAGCTGAGTCACCTGCACTTTCTACCTACAGAACCTTTTGAGTCCTGGCCTGTCTCGGACTTTTGTCTTCTCTTGACAGTGCGGGTTACTATGCTGCTCCCATGCCATAATAATGTGAGGCCATCAAAGAGTGTATCTTCCCAGCCACACCTCTGGGTCTTTTCGGAACGCTGTAGTGCCACAGGTGCCCATCCTTGTATCTTTCCTCAATTTTTACTCACTCTCTAAGCCATTTCACCCTATCCTTTAAAAACCTGCCTTACACTGATGGCTTGCAAATTTTTATTTCTAGCCCCACCCACTCCCTAAGTTCTAGACTTATGTGTCTGACTGGCTACTGATATCTCCAGTGAAATATCCAAATATCTAATAGGCTTTCTGAAATCAATGTGATCAAAACCTAACTCCTATGACCCTCTCAAACATGCTTCTCCCCAAATGTCACCCCCCCACCCCAGTATATGACACCACCATCCATCCCAAAACTTAAAATTCCCAAATGCCTTTTCTTTCTCTCACATATCACACTCAGATCCTCATAAATCCTATCATCCCTTCCTTTAGAACATACTTGGAATTCAACTACTTTTCATGACCTCCTCTGCTCTCACCCAAACGTGGCCACCATCATAACTCAGATGGACACCTCTAGCGGTTTTCAAACTATCTCCTTGCTCCCATGCCTTTCCTGTCCCCCATAACCCCTTTAAATGAGTCAGCTCATATCGTTCCCTTGCTCAAAATTCTCCATCAGGTTTCCATCATACTTAAAATAAAGCCCAGCATCCTCGTGTGGCACACCTGATCTGGCCCTTGGAGCCTCTGCAACATCTTCTCCTTCTACTCTTCCTCTTGCTTCCTGCACTTGGAACACTCTAAGCATCTAGAATGTTTCCAGGAAGGTTAAATAAAATCATTAGAAAAATCATGAGAGTAGTACAAAACTGGGCTGGACTTCTTTCTGTTTCCTCATACACAATAAACGCACTCCCTTCTAGGGATCTATAAATGTGCAGTTCCTTCTGCCTGGAAAGCTCTTCTGAAGGATATTCTTGTGGCTCGCTCTCTTATTTCATTTCGGAGTCTTAAAATACCATTTTCTCAGATAGATCATCTTTGACCACACCAGCCCCCATCCCTCACTATCTCCTATCCACTTACCTTTACCAGACACTGTATTGTAACATTTTATTTGTGTATTTATAATGTGTTTATTCATTGCAAGAGTGCTTCTCACTTGGGGTTCATTAACTCGCTCCACCACCTTTAGGGGCCATTTGGCATGTTGGAGACCTTTATGTTTGTGATAACTGAGCGATTGCTGCAGGCATCTAGTGAGTAGAGGTCAGGGATGCCTCTAAACACCCAACAATGCACAAAGCAGCCCCTGTAACAAAGAACAATCCAGCTCAAGCTATCAACAGAGCCATGGTTGAGGAATCCTGTAATGGAATATGAGCTCTCATAGGGTGAGAACTTTTAATACGAGCTCTCACAGGGTAAGCCTGCATTGGAATGTGAGTTCTCATAGGGTGAGGACTTGGTCCTTCTTGTTCACTCGAGCACCTAGGACAATAGTTGGCACATAGCAGAGACTCAGTAGACATTTGTTAAATGAATGAATGAATGAATGAATGACTATTCGTTCTAAGGTTGACTGCCTTCCTGCTTCTAACCTGGAAGCTAGGCTCATGTGCCTTATGTCCTTGAATTCCCTCCAGCTAGAAAGGATCTGAGAAGGGGTGGGAGGGGATGAGTTTAGAGCACAGGGCTGATCTTCATCAGAGTCCATATTGCCTTCCCAAAACTTTCTTCATCTTCAACTCCCCACTCGAACCAAAGCATCATTAGCTAGTTTGCAGGCGTGGCTCACAGAAACAGGTGTTTGAGTCTTCCCCCTGTTTATACTCTAAAATCTTTCCATTCCGTGCACAAACCCACTCTGATCACAAAGGGTAGGACTTTTGAAACCCAAAAGCTAAGTATGATTCAAGTTTTTATCTCTGTCATTCATTCTCTTCCTTGGAACAATAAATGCCAGACCATTTTGGCTTCTCTGTGTTTTTCAGAAAAGGAGTCAGGAAAAGACCCTAAAGTTATTCAAAATATTGAGGAATTCTTGAATCACTCTGACTTTAGCCCTTCCTTATGACCCCAGGATCAGGCAAACACTTGCAATGTTCTAGAAATAGTATACTGTCATCTTAGAATGTTTTAGTTTTGCAGAACTCTATGTTTGTTTTTATGTATATATGTCAATATTAAAATAATTATTTTAAGGAATTGGCTCTTGTGATTCTGCAGATCTGGCAATTCCAAAATGTGCTGAGCACAATACATAATTGCAAAGATGTGGAACCAACCTATGTGCCTATCATCTAATGAGTGGATAAAGAAAATGTGGCACATATACATGATGGAGTACTACTCAGCCATCAAAAGGAATGAAATAATGTCTTTTGCAGCAACTCGGATGAAGCTGGAGGCCATTTTTCTAAGTGAAGTAACACAAGAGTGGAAAACCAAAAACTGAATGTTCTCAATTGTAAGTGGGAGCTAAGCTATTAATATGAGTATGCAAAAGCATACAGAGTCATAAATGGACTTTAGAAACTCAGGAGGTGGAGGGTAGGAGGGAGACTAGGTACGCTAAACTACACATTGGGTGCAATGTGCACTACTCAGGTGACAGTTGCACTAAAAATCTCAGAATTTACCACTATATAATTTATCCGTGTACATAAAACCACATGTACCCTAAAAGCTATTGAAATAAAAAAGAAATCTACTGAGTGAGCCAGCAGGCTGGAAACTCAAGCAAGAATTAAAGGTAGAATCTTGAGACATAACTTCTTTTTTGGAAAACCTCAGAGTTTTTGCTCTTTAGGACACCAACCGATTGGGTGATGCCGACCCACATTACGGAAGGTCATCTCCATTATTTAGAGTCAGCTAGTTGGAGATGTTAACCACATCTATACAATACCTTCACTGGAACACCCAGATTACTGTTTGGTTAAATGCTTAGGTACTATAGCCTAGCTACATTGGCACATAGAACTAACCATCGTATTTGGTACCTGGGAGATTCAGAGTTTGAACTGTGTTCACTGCCTATCCCTTTGTTGAAGGCTAGTAGCGTCACCTTTCAATAGAAGGGCCAGCAAAATGTGTGTGCCTAGAAGTTCTCTTGCTATATACACGATAAAGCTGCCGAGTAACCTAAGTTAGTGGAAGGACCTAAGCCAGTCCACGGGTGCCTGAAGGGAGAAATGAAGCAGGTCCCAGCACGGCTTTGGAGTTTGGAGTTTTCATAATCCAGAAAGCACCTTTCCATTTGTCTCCCGTAAAGGAATGACTAGGCCCAAGTCTGCACAAACCAATTCCAGCCTGACCCTGATTAAAATTTCCTTCCAGCAAATCTGAGAAACAGCTGTTTCTCCACACGATGCCCCCAGCACACCCAGCCACCCTGTCATCCCCGGAGGCTATTCCTCAGAAGCCAGCTGTTGTGAGTGAGAAGATGAAAGGTGTCAGTCCCATTTTTAGTGCTTGTAACTTAGGGGAGGCAACAAGATTCTTCCTTTGTTTTATCCTTTCAAGTTTAACCGTTAGTCGTTATGACTGAGGGAAAGAGTTATCATTTCCAGTTTCTGCTGGATGTAGTGAAGCAATTCATCATTCTCCTTAGTTAGAAAAAAAAATATGTGATCCAACCAGGGTTGGTTTTCTTTGTTCCATGTTGTTTTTTGATGTATCAATGCAAGCACAGTCACTTAAGTTCTGGAAGGGCAGGAGTTTCAGTTTCATTGAGTCTCCAATTTAAAGATGGTGGAGTTGAATAAAAAGAAGAAAATATTTCTGTTGTTTTAGTTACAGAAGAAAAGATGACTTGGATTTGTAAATGAGAGTTCTAGAGGCTTTCATTACCTTTGTTTCAGACCTGCCTCTCTCATTCAGAATATCTTCTTTTCCTTTTTTTTCTGGGGGTAGGTGGGGAGGGAGTCTTGCTCTGTTGCCCAGGCTGGAGTGAACTGGCACGATCATAAGTCACTGCAACTGTGAACTCCTGAGCTCAAGAGATCCTCCTGCTTCAGTTTCCTGAGTAGCTGGGACCACAGGTACACCACTATGCCTGTTTTATTATGATTATGATTATGATTATCATTTTTGTAGAGATGAGAACTTGCTATATTGTTCAGGCTGGTCTAAAACTCCTGGACTTTAGTGATCCCCCTTCCTCAGCCTCCTGAGTAAAGGTGTCTTTGTTTAGTTCATCCAGGTGGGTGCAATATAAGGAGAAGCCTCCAAACGTTGTATTTTATGCTATGATTTATATCAATCTAAATTCTAAATGCATTTTCTTCCTTAGTAGTGATTAATACATGTGGATTGATGTACCATTTATTAGCCACCAATTATCTCATTTTGAGAAAATGAGAGCTAGGAAATTTGACTGTCTTGACCAGCTTTACCAGCCAGTAGATGGTGGAGACAGATTCAAACCCCGCAGCACAGTGATCCACATGGCTTCCAAAGTCCAAACCTAAACACAATCTTGGGAAGACATTCTCGGGAATGTATTATTTATAAAAAGGCAGAAATACTAAGAACTAAATATTCAAATAGATTTAAAATGATAGCAAATATGTATGTGCGTGTATATATGTATATATACGTGTGTGTGTATATATAGAGAGAGAGAGAAGCAAACTTGTGAACTGATTAACTAATTTATACTAGAGTATAAATGATTTGGTGTACTTTTGCTTCCAGAGAAAAGTTTCTTTAAACACATTTTTTTATGACTGGAAGGGCAGTATTTAGCCCGAGGGGATGCGTGGCAAATGCTATAATTTATATATAACATGTACCTTACATGTACATGTGTCAGGTTCTTGAGAAAGACAATTTGTCTCATACAAAAGGTGTTTTTTTTTCCCAATATTAAAGTCTTCAAACCACATAAAGGTTATATTTTAATATACATATTTGACATCAAATTATTTCAAGTTTTTATATCATGACAAATTTGGAAATACTATATTGATTGATTTATTTAATAAGCATATTTTGAGTACTTATTGTTGAATCAGATAATATCCTAGAAACTGAGAGAATGAAAAATCACTAAGCCAAGCATTGCTTCCAAAGGAATATAGTATCGAAGAACCTAGGGAAATTTTAGAGTTATTGGAATCCAGAGAAGGGACACACTACTTCAGGCTCCAGTCTGAGACTGTCATAGAGAAGAGAACACCAGAGCTTGGCTTGAAATATGAAGTGTACCACGTGGAAGGAGGGAGAGAAGGGCACTGTAGGCAGAAGGAATGGCCTGTAGGGAAGACATTGATTAGAAACTTTCATGCTGTAGGAAATTGCCAAAACAATATGTTTCATATTCAGCAATCTTACTGAGCACCTACTTTATACTTTGCATGGTGTTAGGGTCTAGGATTACAAAGATCCTTCAAAGCCTCTAGGAATACAGACCCTGCCACATGGAGACAGAATCAAGGAATGCTGGGACTTTGAGCGATCTCAGCAATGATTGAGTCCGGTACTTTGCCAAGTCCTAGAAGTTATAAGGAAATGCTTCCCAGGCCCCTAATGAGGCAAGAGGACACTGGACATGAGAATGTATCAGTCAGCTTTGGCCGAGTTGTACTGCAGTAACAAATGGCACCAAATCTTAATGGCCTGCAGAATTAAAGATGCATTTTTCATTCATGTGACATGACCATCATGAAGCAGCTCTGATTTTATTTCCTATCTTTTTCAATCTAATTCTACTGAAAAAGAAGCTCTTTTCTGGGACATACTGGTCTCCCTTCAGAAGTAAAATAGAAGAGTGGTGAACCGTGGCTTTCAAAGCTTCTGTTTAACAATAGCACCCATCACTTCTAGCTACATTCATTGGGAAGGAGTGAGTCACATGGCCAAGCCTGATGTCAGTGCAACAAAGCAACACCTTCTTTCTCCATGACCAAAAAATATTTTGAGCAGTGATGCAACCTTCATCATGGAGTTTAGGAATTCCCTATTCCATCTTCAACTCATACAGCTACATGATGTATGAGTTTTATATATTGGATTCATGTGCAACATTTTCTTGAAGCATAGGTGGCAAAGAATGCCAGACATCCACTAAAATCTGTTCTTCCCTTCCACAGTGTAGTCATGCCACACCCTGTATCTGGGTGTGGCTGTGTGTCCAGTTCTCACCAACTGAATGTATGTAAAAATGATTTGTATAGATCTTGGGTCGTGATTTTCAAGAAGCAAGTGTTTATTTCCTCTATCATATCTCTTCTGTGAGAGCAGCAAGAGGTAGACAATGGCAAGGCCATGGGAGCCAACATAATCACAGGAGAGTAAGTCTTGGAATCACAGGGTGGAGGATACCTCCAGCTGTCTCACCCTGGATTGTTCTGTGACTGAGAGTGAAACTTCTATTTGTTTGTTTATTTTTTAAGCCATATGCATTTTACAGTCTATTTATTATAGCTGTTTACACTCTAGATGTGCATTAAAAAAAATTGGTCATCTAATCTCCTCCTTGTTCAGAGAAGCTAAGGAGATGATCAGGGAGGGGTACAAGTTGTCCACATTTTTACAGAGTTTATAGTAGAATGAGGCTGCCCACCCCAGCCTCTGGATTCACAGGCCAAGACTTCTTCTACTATATCTGATTGATACCCCAAGAGTTGAAGAATGTGACAAAAATTCAGGATCTAAATTACTGATTCATACCCTGAATCTGGACCAAAGATGTATCCCCTGTTTCCCGCACAAGTTTTTAAAAGAATATGTATTAATTGTACATGTAACTATATTAGGATATTTCACAAGAGTAGGTTCCAGCTTCTTTTGAAAAAAGAGCAGGCAACACTGAGTCCATAATCCCATGAGGGGACAATTAGCTCTAGCTCCTCCTTATTTAGATGAGACCTGTGCTGTTCAATTCACCAGGGTCTTTTCTTCACCATGGTGGCTTTCTGCCATTGAGACATAGAATTAGATGTCATTTACTGTAATTCTTTCATGGACCAATAGTAAAGAGGAATATAAATTTTTCTTTTTCCTTTGTCCCTATAATATACAGAATAATGAACCTATAAGAAAGAAGAACAAGTCAAAGAAAATATTTCTTTGGGAAGGTGAAGAATTGTCCTTTAGCCAACCCACTTCTCTTACTTATGTCACCTGTCTAAGTCTCCAAGAGTATTTGGATTTTGGACACCTGGACTAAGGATTCATGTGGATAAATGACTAACAAGCGGGTGGAGGCTCCCATAAAAACACTTTTCTTTTCTGAAGGCTATTCCTGATTGGAGTCAGGAGTTCTATCCTGAGTTAGAGGTGCCTTATTCAGACTCTTGCTTGCATGGGTGCGGTTTGATTCATTCCTTCAGGTCAGCCTCTCGGATGGGTGCCTTCGGTGGCCATGGTGCCATGCCAGAGGGCTGGGTGGGCATAGGCATGAGGATGCAACAGCCACTGAGGTCTCTGCTCTCCAGAGGCAAAAAGTAAACCTCAAGGAAGGCTTGAGCCACCAGGAGTCTGACTCTAAATAGTGATACAATCAGTCTTATTTTTTTAAATTTTTTTCTTTTTAGTTGACATGTAGTCATTGTATATATTTATGGGATACAGAATAGTATTTCAATACATGTAAACAATGTGTAATGATCAAATCAGGTTGATTAGTGTATTTGTCACCTGAAACATTTATTATTTCTTTCTGTTTGGTACATTCAAAATCCTTTCTTCTGGATAATTAGAAAACATAAAGTAAATTGTTAACTATAGTCATCTTACAATGCTATAGAACATTAGAACTTATTCCTCCTGCTTTGATGTCATTTTTTGTCAGTTAACCAACATCCACTATCTCCCCACTCCCTTTTCCCATGCTTCTGTAACCACTATTCTATTCTCTACTTCTATGAGATCAATTTTTTTTAACTCCCACATGTGGGTAAGAACAGACAGTGTTTATCTTTCTGTGCCTGGTTTATTTTACTTACCATAATACCCTCCTGCCTCATCCATATTGCTGAATATGACAGGATTTCATTATTTTTATGGCTGCATAACATTCAACAGTGTATATGTCACATTTTCTTCATTCATTCATGTGTTGATGGGCATTTAAGTTGATTCCATATCTTGGCTATTGTGAATAGTGCTGCAATAAACATGAAAGTGCAGATATCTCTTTGATACACTGATTTCAGTTCTTTTGGATCTAAACCCAGAAGTGGGATGGCTGGACTATAAAACAGTTCTCTTTTTAGTTTTTTGAGGAAACTCCACGCTGTTTTACATAATGTATCAGCCTTATTTTCCCCTCCTCATCACACACAGCAGATAATTTGTCATGAGGGATGTTCCTCCCAAAGCCTGCCCAGAGTGGATGTGTCCTGAAATAATATTTTGAAATATGAGCTGGTATTTTTCTCTATACTTTCTGTGAGGCCCAGTGTACCCTATCAGCTAAGAACTCCACTTTCATGGAACATAAGAAGGCAAACACACAAAAATAAGATTTTTTGCTTTTGCTATTTGTAAGAATAGATAAGTTCCAGCAGAAATTCCATGCTCCAAAACTAGAAATGTCCCTGCTTGGATGTTTATGCAAATCACTGCTCAAATGTCCCTTCCTTGGAAAGCTTTTTCTTTTCTTTTTTTTTTTTTTTTTTTTTTTTTTTTGAGGCGGAGTCTCGCTCTGTCGCCCGGACTGGAGTGCAGTGGCCAGATCTCAGCTCACTGCAAGCTCTGCCTCCCGGGTTTACGCCATTCTCCTGCCTCAGCCTCCCGAGTAGCTGGGACTACAGGCGCCCGCCACCTCGCCCGGCTAGTTTTTGTATTTTTAGTAGAGACGGGGTTTCACCGTGTTAGCCAGGATGGTCTCGATCTCCTGACTTCGTGATCCGCCCGTCTCGGCCTCCCAAAGTGCTGGGATTACAGGCTTGAGCCACCGCGCCCGGCGGAAAGCTTTTTCTCACCACTCAGCTTGAAATCAGATCCTTCCTCACCACTCCTCATCACTCTCTTCCCACTCTTCCCTGAGATCACTGTGTGTACATTTTGCTTGTTTAATGGTATCCTCATCACTAAGTTGTGAGCCCCTTGGGGCTGGTACCTGGTCAGTCTACTCATGGGGTTATCTTCAGTGCACAGGGGAGAAACTCAACAAATGTTGATTGAATTAATGAATGAGGTGTATTTGATGCTGGTGGGTCTTTGAGGAATGGCCTTGCCTTTTGCCACATAAAGGCAGTTTTGAGGTGGGTGGGGTGTATGGTGGGTGTGCTGGCAATGGAAACATCACATCAATGAGATCCAAGAGCAAAAGGAAACGATGCTTCTTCTCAAGTAAAGACTGGGGGTGGGAACAAAGCTTCCAGGGTGGACACAACCACATGCCATACCTGGGTCAACAGGGCAGCTCATGGTGGGGAAGCAGTAGAAGTTTCCTAGGCACTAGGGGCATGCTGGGTTTAATTCAGGAGCTGATGGGGTTGGCAGGTCTCAAGACTGTTCATGGAGCACCTGGCAGGGATGAGGAAATCTCACTGGGTGCAACCTTAAAGAAATGATGACATTGGGGACCAGGGCTGCACCTGTCTCTCTAGTGCTTTCCCATTACATTGGCCCCTCTACTCGAATCCAGATAAAGTGGGAAGACAGACCAACCCTGAATCAACTGAAATTAATCTTCCACCACTCAGTGAAATGGGGGTCTAAATAAAAACTGAGTTTTAAAAGAAAGTTACATTTCTCACACATCAGTATTTATGAATCGAAATTTCTATTTCTCACATGAACAGTTCCTCATGGCTGTATCTGCACCACTTGCAAACCACTCATGGATTCCAAGAGTGATGCAATTACAGGAATAAACTGGGATCCACTCTAATTTATTCCTAAAAAGTATATGTTCCATAAGGTTCCATAATTCAGTTCTTATTTGTTAGGTTACTTGTTAATGCCCATTGCAACTGATTATGAAAACGTGTTCCACACCTGCTGCGATAATAGAAGTAAAAAATAAATTTTGAAAGCACCTGTTGTAATGTTGTTACAGGGAAAGACCTGGACCGTGAATCATAGGACCCAGATTCTGGTGATATTTATGCCACCTATTAGCTCTGGGTGCTTGGCAAGTCCCTTCCTCTCTTTGGGCATCTATCTTCTCATCAGATGACAGAAGGAAATAAAATGACTCATCAATTGCACGTCATTGTGATAACTGCATACCTGCTGTGCTGTTATATATGTAGTGATTTTTCTTTAATTCACCTAAGAATTTGAATATTTCTGTTATGTTGCTTGAAATCATCCAGCATTAGGATGAGTGAACTTTAAATGTCCCTTCTCCCTCTGACACTAGGGCCTGTGCCCTGTGATTCTAGAATTGAGAGACTGGGCCATTCCCAAGCATCCTGTAAGCAGTCTATTCAGCCCATCATATGAACATAGGAGTTGTCCCCTCGCCCGCTCCCAACCCGTCTTTTGTTTCTGAGGCATGGCTGTAGTAGCAGGTGATTCTTAGATAAATAATTAGAAAATATTTGACAGCCTCACCTCCGTTAAATGTTCTCCCAAGGGATTTCAACTGAGTCCCCTGTTTTCAGGTCATTTAGATTTTGCTCCTTCTAAAGTGCCTCTTACCATCATGGTGTGATGCAAAGAGTTTTCCATTCCATGCTTCCATTGAAATAAATAAATCGAAATGAAGGCGAGGAGTTGTCAGGTTTCCACTAGAGGGCAGCAGAGTAGTGAGAATCAGGGTTCTCGGAGGCTTTGTAGTAGACGTGTTGACATGTGACTTGGCAATTGAATAATTTTTGATACTGTCCTGACACATAAACACCTAGAAGCAGGTTTTCAAAGGTTATTTGCACACTAAAAGAGGAATTAAGAAAACGAACTTGCATGCCAAAAGTAATTTTCAATATTCTACAAAGAACCGTGGCTTCATTATAAGATTGTTTTTAGAGAATATTCAGCTATCGTTAACTGGATATGTTAAACTTAACTGGTAAACACGCATTCAAAATAAATTAGGCTGAATGGACCTAAGAAAGTAGATTCAGTGACTAATAAAAAGTTTCTGCTGGGATTTGGGGGCCGGCCAACTCACCCAAAAGGAGAAATTGGGCTTTAAGTGATTTTTCTAGATCTTCCAGCCCTGGGGGCTCCTAGGCTTGTGCTATTAGCATGGTTAAACAGTTGTGCACATACTGCATGGCTGTGTGTGTGTGTGTGTGTGTGTGTGTCTGTGTGTGTTATTGTGGTCATTTATTTTTAAGGTATTACTCTACCTTCAGCATAAAAAGTCAGCAAATTATCAGAGTTTATTCCATTGACATTCTCACACCTTGAGAAATAGCCCATTTGTATTATCACAGTTTGATATATTTCCCATTTACTGAGCTTCCTTGGCAAGTTGGCATTTTAATTTAATTATGCTTTTTGCTAATGGTCTTTATTTTTCAGTGTCTGTGTGTAAAACGCCTGTAGGTTTGATTATCTGCCCCCCTCCTCTTCCCAGTGCCAAGCTATAGTGCAAATTTATAAACTGACAAAATTCAGTGTAAAATTCAGGAAGGTGAAATTAAGGAACTTGTAAAGAAATCCTGCTTAAATGTTGAAACCTTTTCCTTACTTGCAGAGGATGGCTCCCTCTTGCATGAGTTTAGTTTCTGGCCTTGGTGCCTCCAATAGGAACCCAGAACAGAGAGGCATATGGCCTATGTCCTTGTCCCTCTCTGTCCTAGCTCAGACTCTGTCCTCTTCTGTGCCAGATAAGAGAGGGCTTCTGTGCCAGATCAGAGAGGGTGTCCGTCTGAGCTGACAGAGAGAGGGACAAGGCACAGACAGGAACGAGGAACTCCAAGAGTTTGAACTCCTCCAAGGGTAATTTCTGAGCCTCAAGGGATATAGCAACAATAGCAATCACAGGGTTTTCTTGGCTTATTGATGATGCTGGCAGCTTATGGAGGCTTCTCCCTTGAATAGAAATCGATCGTGTAGGGCTGTAGCTCTCCTTGAAGACCGTAGGCTGGCTAGTGGAGTCTGGACCAAGGGCCCTACCAGGACCCTAGGGCTGTGTTGGTATACATTTAGTAGTAAAAATGAGCTAAGAATGGAAATACCCAGAAAGGCAAGTACACACATCCATGCTCACATTTCACACAAGTGTGCACACTCTGTTTCCTTGATCCTAAGACTCTGCTGACCACAAGACATGCCATTGATCCAATCATAGCCTTCCAGGGAAAAAAAAAGTAAGAAGAAGAAGAAGAAAGAAGCATTGCCAGATTAAACTTACACATCAGTTGTAGGGTGCATCCCAGTTTCAGAAATGCCGAAAAGTGGAAAACAAAGGCTGATTTCAAAATCTTGGAAATTTACCATATCTAATTTTGATAGGTGGATTTAAGGTAAATCTGCCTCCCAAAATTTGTCCTGAAGAAAACCTCAGGATTTGAAACCTATGAACCACAGTCAAGTTTCTAGTCATGATCCATAAATGGGCTAGCAAAGTGTGAGAATAGTCTTCGTCTGTGGAAGTGCTCTGCAACAGTAAAGTTCTGGGCAAATGTTGGCTTTCGGTATTTTATTTTATTGGATCTGTGTTATCTATTTGTTTTTGTTTTATTCATTTTTTTTACACAGGATACCCCCACCCAACCTAACCTGTCCTTATGACTCCCTTACCCCTTCATCTGTCTCATCAGCTTGGATGATTTGCCTTATAGAAGTGTGTGGATGACAAGTAATTCATTTAATCAATTTAGTAAAGCTTAGAACCATTTATTTGCCTGTGGTTGTAAAGGTATCCCTCCACTCCTGCTGAGAATGCTGAGAGAAACAGGAGAGTTATAATGATGTAGGGTTTTCTATTAAAGTAGAAGGAAGTTGTACAAGAGAGGGGGCAGGGACAAAAATAAGAGTATCAGGCACGGTCTTGGTGACACTAGTCAAGAGCCTCAGGAACCCACCCATTGCACACCTCGGACAGAGTGACGCAGGTCCCAGCCATGGCAGAGATGCTGCTGGCTGCAGTACTCACAGGAAGGCAAGAAAGGGACAAATGACTGAAGAACAGGGTGTGTTAATTACCTTACTCAAGGGATCTTAGGAAACATGGCATACATGTAAATTGACACAATGAATATGATTACCGCAGAGTTTCATTTTCATGCAGAGGAGCAAAGGAAAAGAGACAGAGGCTTAGATGCCACTCTCTATCATGTTTGCTCTCTCTTCCGCAAATGGAAGTCCTGCTCTTATCTATCAGCCTCCTCGCTGCTCGGCCTTCTTGGTGATTACGCTGTCTCTCTTTTGCCTCTCCATTTGCCACTCAGTTACTTGCTTGATTGAAGGAAATCCTTTTGGGAGGCAGGACATAGTCAGAGAGGTAATAGAAACCAAATCATGGAGAGTGTCTGAGACTTTTGGAAGGACTTTGCATCTCTCTGGTATTATTGGTGGTTACTCCCTGGTATAAGAACAGACATTGTGGGTGGGGTGCCACAGGGAAGCAGAGGTGAGATGGATGCGTTGGTGGGAGAAGAGGAGGGAAGGGAAGAGTTTGACACCAAAGTGGGGAGGGGGAGGGAAGAAGTTGTCAGATTCCGATATATTTTTAAATATGGAATTGGATGCAGCTATGACAAAAATGTAAGGGGAGAGGAAGATGACACCCAAGTTTTGACTGGAGCAATCAGAAGAATGATGTTGTCACTTTTTGATAAGGAGAAAATATTTGCTATAAAAATGTGAAATGTTAAATTTGTACTTGTCGAAAGAGGACACAAGTAATGTTGGGGATAGAGTGAGGTTGTATGACAGAGACCAGAATTCAAGAGATGACATAGCAGAGAGAAACAACAAGAGAAAACAAACATTGGAAGAGATTCAACCCCTTGACAAACACTTGGCTATGTAGCCGGCTGGATCAGAGTCAACCTGGAAGGATGTTTGCCTTGAATTACTATCAAATCACTTGTGTGTGTGTGTGTGTGTGTGTGTGTGTGTGTGTTGTCTTGTCTTCTCTTCATTTGTGGAATCATAAGTTCTTGGGCAACAGGGTTCTAAGTCTCTGGCACATAGTAGTCCTTAAGTTAACCCTTCCTAATTGGCTGGCTGGAGCAGCCACAATAGCTTGAACCTAACTTATCTCCTTGTACTAACTTCCCACATCTAATCAAAAGGGTAGCCCAGCGTAGGAGGAAGTCTCTTATATTGTCTGGTGGCTTTCTGCTTTCAGAACAGCATGTTTCTCCTATTCCCACATTCAGAAGATAGATACTGCATGAAACACTGTGGTATCCTCACCTTCTTGGTCTGGTCTAGGGGTCCAAGAGAGGGAAGAGTCCTGGCATAGTTTTCCTAGTAAAGAGTCCAGCCTCGCGGTACTAGAATTTTAAAGAAAAGAAGCAACAAGTTGCAATTCAGTGCAGTCAGCCCTTTTAAGTTTTGCATTTATGGGACCCCATATTCAGACACTGATGGGTGGCAGATGAGATGGTGATGTGGGAAGAAGGCTGGTGATGTGGGAGACACTTGAATATTCTGCAAACCAAAGATAAGTCCATGTTGCATCTCTTGTTCACATTCATTGGGAAGGTGATGTGGCTGCTGAATGGATATGAGTCAGAACTGGTTGTATCTACTAAGAAAAAGGAAGATTCATGGTTCTTCTTAGGATAAGCATGCGTTGTTCAATCATTATTTAGTAGATGTATCGTTGATCCTAAGCACTCTTTTCTTCCTTTAAGGGACTGAGTGGAGAAAACAATCTTCTTGCTTGTTGGGGTCTACTCCTCATCACTGATGGTCACGGTTGGGTCATTTTCACCCATCATTTGTCCTAAGTGGTGTTGGGTGCATGAGAAGAGCAGCCTCACCAGCTAATGGAGGACGCACCCTCGGGGGTTTTGTTGGCTGAAAGAATTGGGAACAGCTCTCCTGGGAAGATGGGAAATGTCTGCCCACAGGTTTCAAAACCACAGGTACAGTGCCTCGACTGGGCTCAGGTCAACCATGCATGGGGTTGCTGCAGTCCCTGGGCCATTGCCTCTGTGACATCTTCATGTGCTCATTTACAGGGGGTCTTGGGAAAAAGGTTGGAAAATACTGAAGAAAAAGTTTGGAAAATACTAGAGAACCATGGAAGCCATGAGATGTTTTTGCTTTCCAGTGAAAGTTTTCCCCCTTCAAAAAGGGACATCTGGTGGTAATAGATGTGGAAAAAAGCACATGGAGCATGGGGGGATATCGTCCTTTTCATTGCCTGGAAAGAGACATTTACTACGGTGTTAGCTCTTTTCTTTCTTTTGTTGTATAGGGTAATAGTGTGAGTTGGGCTTAAATCTCAGCTCTCCCACTTAACAGTTGTGTGACTATGAAGAGTCACTTAAACTCATGACTCAGTTTCTTCATGTATGTAATGAGTATAAGCAGAATGCATATTTCACGTATGTATGACGGTGAGAATTAGAAAATGTAATACATTCACAACGGGCAGAACAGTGCTTGGCGCTAGAAAGCATTCAGCAAGTGTTGTTGTTCCGTTGTAGTTGTGCCATTGCAGTTGTGGTGTTGTCAGGGTGTTGTGCTGTTGTAGTTGTATTGTTGTAGTTGTTATGCTGTTGTAGTTGTGTTGTTGTAGTTGTCCTGTTGTAGTTGTGTTGTTGTGCTGTTGTGGTTGTGTTGTGCTGTCATAGTTGTGTTGTTGTGCTGCAGTAGTTTCATTGTGCTGCTATTGTAGTAGTTGTGTTGTTGTTGCTGTGCTGTTGTAGTTGTGTTGTTGTTATTGCCAAAACCATTCATCCTCAAGGAGTTATCTGAGTTCTCCACAAGCAAGGATGGATAGAGAAGTAAAAGAAAAGCCATGGGTGCCATAGCTGAGAGGAAGAGCAAGAATGAACAGAATGGTGATGGGAAGAAGACGCTGGAGCCCCAGCAGAATCCAGTGGGGAAGAAGAGACAGGAGTCTTGAATTATTTTCCATCCCATTTGTACAGAGTCAGAACTGGTGAGTGACAGAGCTGGGACCTTGAGTACCTGATGCCCTCAATTATTTGTCCCTTCTGTAGGCCCAGAAGACTTGTGTAGGGTTTTTGCCATTTGAGCTCCCAAAGAGGGAGGTCCAAACAGCCAGACTCTTGCTGCTGGAGAAATCTGCTTCTGTAATTGTGATGCGTGAGCACCAAATGCCAAGTTTTTCTGGAACACAGATAAGGGATGAAGCAGAAGAGACAGAAAGTCTATTTTCTGTGCATTGTCTGTCTCCCCACCTTGGTACCTAAATAGCATTCAACACATAACTGTCTTTACAGTTATCTGTATTTACTGAAACTAGAGGTAATCGAATTAAAGAGCTCATTAGGGTGGTCTTTAATTCAATATGATTGGTGTTCTGATAAAAAGTGGAAATTTGGACACAGAGACAGACTAGAGGGAAGATGATGGAAAGAGACATAGAGAAAAGATGGCCATCTACAAGCCAAGGAGAGTGGCCTAGAGCAGATCCTTCCCTCACAGTCCTTAGAAGGAACTAACTCTGCCAACACCTTGAATTTTGAACCCCTAGCCTCTAAAACTATGAGATAATATGTTTATGTTGTTTAAGCCACACAGTTTGTGGTACTTCATTATGGCAACTCTGGCAAACTAATATAATTACCTATGGCATTTATGACATCTCAGGTCATTCCATTGGTGCCTTCCAATATACCCACTGGTTGCTTAATATGATCTTTGGAGATGTAGGTAACAGAATCTGTACTATCAAGGTTACCTCCAAAGGCAAATGAAATAGACTACATATAATGGTTTGGAATGGTGATTTTGTGGGTCAGAAATTTGGGAAAGTCTCAGTTGAGTATTTTGCTGCTGGTCTTGTAGGATCACTCATGTGACTTCAGTTTTAGGGACTCATGTTTGGCTGGCAAGTCTAAGATGGCTTCACTTGCAAATCTGGTGGCTGGTACTGGCTAGGACAGCAAGGACAGCTGTGACCGATGGATGACCAGTTGACTTCTCTTCCTTGGTGAGGCCAGCCTAGACTTTTTTGCATGGCAACCGTAGGAATCCAAGAGCTTTATCTATGCTCTTAATTATTTCCCTGGGATAGTTTCCCAGAATTGAAATTGCTGGGTCAAACGGCATGCATAGTGTTAAGGCTTTACCTTAATAATACAGAAACGCATTTTCTTTTAACAGATATTACAATCAGGTAATATCTGTATACCAATATTTCCTTTGCTGATATTTTCTATCACTCACTCACGTGTAGGGGGGAAAAAAGCCTCACGCTTTACCTGACTGCATTCAATCAATTCCTAAATTAAGTAGTGCAAGTGGAAATGTAATTCAGTATATATATCCCTGAGGAACGAGTGGACTACACATTTGTTAAGTGGATTTCATTCCCCATCATGAAACATATCCCAATTTTTCTAGCTGAAGAAGAGAAAGGAACATGCAATTTTTAAAAATTATTTTGTTACTAAAACCAAACAATGTATCTACGGTTTTCTTTGTTTAGGAAAACCATGCATTTCTGCAATTTCTACTTATATTGCAAGTATAATTGGAGCATCTATTCATTCAAAATCCAAGCTGATATGCTTGTTTTAAAACCTGGCTGCCATTTTGTTTTAAGCGCTCTAACAGAATATTATTCAACCTTAACATCTATGTAGATATTTTCCACTAGAGAGTCATATGGGGGTCAAAGTGAGTGGGGTGGTGGAGCAGGAAGCTTCAGAGAGAATGCCTTTTTACATCTAAGAAATGCCGGATGCCCATCTGCTTATACACAGACACGTGAAGGAGAGAGAAAAACACAAAGTCAATAGAAGAATTACTTAGCTACTCCTAGTGTCCTCCCCACATAATCAACATTTCCCAAAATTTTCTTTTAAGAGAGACAGATCCACAGAGGCCAAATATCAAATAGTTACATTTCATTACCTCATGTATTAGTCAGTAAGAAGAGGAAAAAAATAGTCAAATCTCTGAAAAATATTCCGAAATTCAAATCTTCTGCAAAAATCTCTGAGAACTGTCCTCAGGTAATTTTTTCTCCCTACTGGCAGGGGTGATAGTAAAGTGAAGAAGATAGGGATGTATTTCCTCGGTTTCTGAACGATTTCTTTCCAAGGGCCTGTATTTCAAGTTGTGTTTTGAGCTAAGCTGTCCCTCTTTATGTTTCTCAGAGAATCTAACATATTTCTTTCCTCACTTGTAGGCAAAGGTTAAAACAAACAGATAGTAAATGCTGTGCTTCATTCCAAACTCTTTATTAAGTTCTTTAAAATCACACTGACATGTTTCATGGATACAACTTTGAACTGGCATAGGGATGGTGGTCGCAGACTTAAATTCTAGTCCAGGCTCAGCCACATACCAGAAATGTGACCACAAATCGCTCACCCTCTCTGAGCCTAGGGGTGCTCATCTGCAGTAAAAAGAAACTTACCTCTTATTGGCTGGGTGCAGTGGCTCACGCCTGTAATCCCAAGACTTTGGGAGGCCGAGGCAGGTGGATCACGAGATCAGGAGATCGAGACCATCCTGGTTAACACAGTGAAACTCCCTCTTACTGAAAATACAAAAAAATTAGCCGGGCGCGGTGGCAGGCATCTATAGTCCCAGCCACTCGGGAGGCTGAGGCAGGAGAATGGCGTAAACCCGGGAGGCAGAGCTTTCAGTGAACCGAGATCACACCACTGCACTCCAGCCTGGGCAACAGAGCGAGACTGCATCTCAAAATAAATAAATAAGAAACTTACCTCTTATTTTAAAGGGCTATTAGAGTATGGATCAATTGCCACTCTAAACAAAGCAGGTAACACCAAGCCAGGTACACAATAGGCTTAAAGTAAATTAATAATTATCCTTATCAATACATCACTTCATTGTACTATGTCTTTTATATAATTAGGTCAGGTATTACTCTTCACATTTCAGGAACAATAAAAACAGAAGTACAGGCTGGATGCGGTGGCTCACACCTGTAATCCCAGCAGATCACCTGAGGTCAGGAGTTTGAGACCAGCCTGGCCAACATGGTGAAAACCTGCCTCTACTAAAAATACAAAAGTTAGCCAGGCGTGGTGGTGGGTGCCTATAATCCCAGCTACTCAGGAGACTGGAGCAGGAGAATCCCTTGAGCCTGAGAGACGGAGGTTGCAGTGAGCCAAAATGTTGTCCCTGCACTCCAGCCTGTGCAACAGAGTGAGATTCTGGCTCAAAAAATATTTAAATAAATAAATAAACAGAAGTACAGAGAGGGGAAGAAATAGCTAAAGTTCACATTTCAAGTTCCAGAAAGCCAGACAGGACCCACACAACAACAGGAGCTATGAGCTTCATAGGGTTGATTGGGCTACTTAGGCTAAAATGGGATCAAATACAATACAGTTTTATATTTTTTGATTCATAATAGAAATAATCAAGAACACCAGTCATCTGAGCTATAAGATTTAAAATCAGTTTCAGGACACTGGCTTTCACTATGCCATAAGGCCACCATTTTCTACATTGTTTCTTTTTGAAAAATGTGTAGTCCTGAGACTAGATGCCACATTTTTACCCATTCCCCTTTGTAAGCATAATGCAGATTGTTCATCTCAGCCAGAGTGACATATGTGTTGAATCTGTCCAATGGTGTAGAATGATAAAAATTTCAACTTCTCAGTGGAAGCTGGTATGTTGGGTTAGGTTGATGGCTATGCTTAGGAATATAGTTCTGGCCGGGCGCGGTGGCTCAAGCCTGTAATCCCAGCACTTTGGGAGGCCGAGACGGGTGGATCACGAGGTCAGGAGATCGAGACCATCCTGGCTAACACGGTGAAACCCCGTCTCTACTAAAAAAATACAAAAAATTAGCCGGGCGAGATGGCGGGCGCCTGTAGTCCCAGCTACTCAGGAGGCTGAGGCGAGAGAATGGCGTAAACCCAGGAGGCGGAGCTTGCAGTGAGCTGAGATCCGGCCACTGCACTCCAGCCTGGGCGACAGAGAGAGACTCCGTCTCAAAAAAAAAAAAAAAAAAAAAAGGAATATAGTTCTAATTCAAACATAAGTACTTCCATTCTTCAAGATCAGATCAAACAGCCTGGAAAATCAAACTCATGGTTCCATTTAAGAATGCACCAAATACCTGCTTGTTCACATGTGGTCCATCTTTTGTGTTGGCAAATCCTCTTCTGGCTTTTTATTAGTGACTGGTCAAAAGCACTCTCCATCCAGGAGACCTGAAACCTGTCCTTTTATTGATGGAGTAGCACACTTAGGATCTGAGGCTAGAGCTGAGAGATGGCAGGGAGCTGAGCTGGTGGAAGGTGCTGGGGAAGGGGATGACACGAAGATGAAATCAAGTTTGGCTTTCTGAGATGACTTTTTACTCCTGTAGACATGCTTTTCCAACTTGACATCAAGAATGCACGTTTCAAACAAAAGCTGAAGTAGCATCCTTATCAAATGTATTGCAAGTTTGAAATTAAACCTTAAAAAAAAGTCTGGA
This sequence comes from Trachypithecus francoisi, assembly GCF_009764315.1. Classification (NCBI taxonomy): domain Eukaryota; kingdom Metazoa; phylum Chordata; class Mammalia; order Primates; family Cercopithecidae; genus Trachypithecus; species Trachypithecus francoisi. Next base: position 92,254,483 of record NW_022681455.1, on the reverse strand, counting down.
TGTGTTACAGGAGCATTCATGTCAGAGGCGGCATGATGTTCAGACAGGGGAAAGGTAGAGTTGTCAGTCAAAATGCGTATGTTGGGACAGAGGAAATATGTAGGTTTTTAGACAAAGCAACAACCAGGCACAGACACCTAAGTAATTTTTCTTTGGTAAAATTCTGTATACTAGTTCTATGTATTACTAAGACACTGCTCATTACCTAGTCCCCTTATTTCTTCTAAAGAGCACTGTGGCATTTCTCCAGGCCCTCAGTGTGCTCTGTAACAATTTACATCAGACCTCCGGCCACTTGGGGTGGGCACGTGATATGGTTATGACCAATGAGACATAAGCCAAGAAGTCTGGGGAAAACTTCTTATGTCCTGGTATCAGTATCATCCTTTCAGTATCTTCTTCCTTCCTGTTTCTGCCTGGAATAGGGGTCTGGGATACAGCAGCCATCTTGTGACCATCAGGTGATGTGCATAAGGGCATAGGCCTCCTAAGAGGGAGCAGAATGTCTGAAAGAAAGACCCTGCATCACCATCTCCAGCCACCATCCCAGCCCTGGGTTGCTGCCCACACACTCCTAGCCATGTGGAGTAGTGCTTTCATATGTGTCCTGAATGCATTTCTAACTGAGTCCATTGTTAACACCAAACAGTAGCTGCATTTGTTAGGGTAAGAATAGCTGCCATAAACAACTGCCAAAGAGCAGTGCATTTTATAGTAAAAGTTTATTTTTCACACACATAAAATCCTGAACTGATATTCTTGATCAGCAGAGAACTCTTCTGCAAACAGTGATTCAGGGGTCCTGTCTCTTTCTATCTGGGGGCTCTGCTATCTTCAACACATGGCTTTCAAAGTCACCCTGTATATGGGTTTCTGGTTGGTAGAATAGGAAGAGAGAGAGTATTTCTGAGGCTGGGGCTGGGGAAGGGTGTGTACCAGTCCCAGGGGGGCACATGTCACTTCCAGAATTCAGTCTCTCAGCCTGGCATTGAACCTAGCTGTGTGCTCAGGAGGGAGAGATGGGTTTGGTAAAAATCCAGGGGTCAGTTGTAGCAACCGCCAAGCTTTATCCTTGGGGTGGCCTTGGAGTACTGAGGGATGAGTCGATGGCTCACTTTTCACAATGGTGATTAACAGTCAAGCTGGTTCTTTCCGGTATTTCGATGACGGGATGTGAGCACAGACAGGTAACCGGGCCCATGGCTTTTCTTCAGTCAATGAGGAGGAAGAGAGGGTCGGAGAGGGTGATAGGGTCTGCACATCCATATCAACATCCCTGCTTGATTTCCAGTGAGCAGGAGGTGGGGAATGGAGAAATAAAAATTATTTAAATATCCTGCCCTTTAAAACTGCTAGCTGCATCCCATAAAATTACGGACAGGATATAAACAGCAACTATTTGTTTAGCCAAGGTCCTTTATGAATCTTGTTGCTCAGAAGACAATGGGATGGAGTGGTTAGAAACTCAGACTTGAGCTGTCAATCCTGGCTCCGCTACTTAGTGATCGTTTTGTTTTATTTTGCTTTTTGTTTTTGTTTTTGCAAATTTCTTGTCACTCGGAGCCTCCTGTGAAAAGGAATTAATAGAAGTAATTCACCTCATGGGTCTGCTGAGAACATAAAATGCGATGAAAAGCGTAAGGCTCTCAGGATAGGGTCTGACCGATAGCAAGTATTCAATAGATGTCAGTTAGCTGTTATTTACTGTTACTATTATTAAAGAATTATGATTCGCCAGCTTGGAGTGTCTGGAGGAAACCTCCAGATGGCGCTGAAGCAGAGAATCAGCCTGGCACCCAATCGCAGATGCAGGAGCACAGCTGCTCATCATTTCTCCACGTCAGGAACCTCCCAAGTCAAAACTGTAGTTATGGCAAATGAAGTTATCTGGGAAGCTTCTCTCCTCTCCTTCACCTCTGCAAGCTCATGTGTCTTTAAAGTGAGAGTCATTGGCCATTCTTTGATTACTCCCTAAAATAATATTTAAACACACCCACTCTCATTTAAATCCAATGAGATGACATATGCAGCACTTGCTTAATGCACATTAAATGCTTGGTAAGTTCAATTTCCTTTTATTCCCTCTAACGGGAAGAGAGTGCCTCCCTCTATTTCTTTCCTCATCGGCCTGGTCAGTGGGCAACCGACTTTCAAAATCTGTTTATTTTCTTAGAAAAAGTTTGAGGTAAGCAAGGTTTGCCTGAGCTATTGCATTTCTCTGAAACTCTGTTGGGTGTAGAGATTTCCAGTCTAGGCTTCGGATGCAGACAGTCTTTGGTTCAAAAGCCAGCTCAGTCAGGGGCTGCAGAAGCTTGAACATGCTGTTTATTGTCCTTTATGAAATGGGAAAGATGATGATGACCCATTGTTTACTGGAGGGAATGAATGCAAAGTGCCTAGCACATGCATGCATCCAATACACCCCACTTCCCTTCCCCTATTAAATATCTATTTATCCCCTTGACTTACCCTGTGCTTTTTAGCATGTCCATTTCTCAGGGCCCTGGCTACTGTGGGGGAAGAGGGCACTCAAGGGTTTTGCCTTCCATTAAAACCAACCTCCCCAACTCCCTTTTTCTCAGGTCCCTGCCTTCTTTCCTACTTGGGATGCATTAATCAGATGAACTAAACAGCGCCAGGGTGCGCTAGTTGATGAGGTTCCAGAAGGTGGTTAGTGTGAACAGAGGGTAACCTTGGTGGGAGTCCGCTCCATGCAGCTGAGTTGTCTGGGACAAGCCATGCCACATCTCTCAGCTGCAGCTCCTCATCTGCACATAAAGGGGCAGATGAAATCATCTCTGCTGGTCCTTCTTGCTCTTTTATCTGTATTCTTGTTGAGTGCTATGATAGGCAGCAAGAGATGTCATGGAGATTACGTGTCTTTCCTAGAGAGTGCGGCCGGTCTTGGCTACCCTCCTATTTTCTTACTAGACTATTTTCTCACCCTTCATGGGGAGCTGGTCCAGTCTGATGGATGAAGACAGGAACCCTCTGAACTGCCAAGACAGTCCTCAAGAACTCTGAGACCATGAAATGTGGCTGCCCTGGGAAAGCTGATAATTTGGTGCCCTTTTAAATATGTTCCTGACATACTTGTATATGCAGTATGTGTGTGAGAACTTGATTTATCTAAGAACAAAATATACATTTGCCTCTGTGTTCAAACAAAAGACTTATTAAAGCCCTGAAATGATATTTCCTTAAAAAATTTGTTCAGTAAAGATACAGATGCATAGAAAGAAAAACAAGACTATTACTCCAAAATTCCCCGTCCACATAAACTCTGATAATCCAAAAAAAAAGGTGTGCATGTACAATTAGAATATGTAAAAAAAGGTCAAAACGTTTTCAAGACGAAAAGAGAAACCTTTCCTCCAGTCCATTTTCATTACAGCTAGCAGTTTGTTGTGATTTTTCTATTAATATAAGCATTTTACATATTTGGCAGTACATATGCATACACACACACACACACACACACACAATTTTACTGCAGAAAGGGATTCTAACAGATTTATTACTTCTACTGAACATAATCCTGCATTTTAGCTTTTTATTCCACAGTTTATCTGTTACTCAGTGTAATGTTGGCCCCTTAGTGTCACCAAAGTAAAGGTAGTTTTTGTGGATATACATACCAAGTCTTATTCAGATTATTTTAAAGTTTCTTTATCTGACCTTTATGGTAGTGAATTTTCTGAGTACCCCTCGTCCTCTCCTAAGGTCTCTTTTGCAATTTTCTAAATCAGACATCTTCTTGGGAGGCGTATTAAAAGGGTTTAAAATTTGGATAATAAAATAAATTGCTCATTTCCTGTAAACAGCATTCCAGCATGCATTATTCAGTTACAGAATTATCCTGATTGCAACTGCTGACTTCAGTCAGCCATGGGCTCTGTTCTTGGGCTTTGTGATATAGTGGCTGTATTTTGGGGAAAAAAAAAATCACTAGAACTTCCAGGGAGGATTTTTGTTTGTTTTGTTTTGCTGTTTTATTTTGTTTTAATTTCCAATTATGGGAACTGTCTACTTTTGTGGGACCAAATTATGTTTTGCCAATTCTGTAAGGAGCTGCATGTGGAACCCTGGATTTACTGGAAACATACTGACAATCAGTAAATGTTCTATATTCCTGCCCTTTTCAGAAAGTTGTCTATGGCAGCTGCACTGTTGACCTAACCTAAATCATATTCTCCTTAAGAGCAGGGGCAACTGAAACATTTTTCTCCATTCTGTAGGGAGGGGATGAATAGGATTTGGAAGTTCTGAGAAGCACCCAGAATGCCCTGGGGAGTGAATGTAGAACAGAACAGAAGAGGATTTGCATGTTCTCTACTGGAAAGCCATGTTAACAAGGACTGCATCAGGATCATCTCCAATAACAACACAATGGATGCTGACATTCCAACTCCCCCAGTCAGGGCTACAAGACGGTAATTCAGTTCTCACACTCGTGGCCTCTGGGCCTTCTCTATGATAACCCTGAAAGGTGTCCTCTTAAGAGTGGGACAGGGGAGAGAAAACAGTCATTTAACTTTTAGGAACACTAAAAACACAAACCGTGTCATGTAAAATTACAAATCAGTTCATAAAATTGCAATAACTGACCTGCACAATGTGAATTTCCTGAAATGAGCACTCGGATTGGGCAACAGTACCAGGTAATGAAGGGACTTTACAGAGATGATTAACAAGGGCCTCCACTTTTTATTAGACTCATTTCACTAATCCCTAAAATTAAGGAATTCCAGGTGTATGGAGCCAAGTATGCAAATGATTTCCTTCCGCTGAGCTGCTGATTTCATAAAAGGCCCTCAAACAGAGAAATAAAACACACAGAATGGGAAAGCTTTATGGCACAGTCGAGAATATTGTGCCTTTAAATAGTTCAGACAAGCAGTGCGTGCTGTAAATTTGCCACAGAGACAAATTTGTGCAAAGCTATAAAAAGAGAAAAAGTGAAGCTGAAAGGAGAAGGCTGGGGGAGGGGCTGGGGGGCAGGAGGGACTCTCAAGACCTCGGTGGCCGAGGCAGTGTTGATTCAGCTGAGGCAGCCTCTGTGGGAGTGCCGGTGGGGAGCACATTGTAAGGAGTGGGCTCACTGGACACAGAACCAGATGGAGAAAAGAAAGTGGAGACATTTTTATTCAAAGGGGGATGAAAGCATTGCATTTTCCTGGTATTCTATTTGTAGGGTCTACAGACTACACCCCGAGGGCCAAATCCAAGCAACTGCCTGTTTTGCTATGACCCAGGAGCTAAGAATGGTTTTTTGCATTTTTAAACAGTTGAGAAAAAAATCAAAAGAAGAAGAATATTTAGTGACATGTGAAAATTATATGAAATTCACACTTCCGTGCTCATGAATAAAGTTTTATTGGAACATAGCATGGATGGTTTGTGGTTGCTTTGCATGACAACGGCAGAGTTGAGCAAGTGCAGCAGAAACTCTGGCCTGTAAAGTCTTGCTTACTTACTGTCTTGCCTTTTATAAAAAAGTTCGAAGTTCCATAGCAGGAGATCAACGAAGTGTGACCTCCAGACGAGCAGCCTCAGCATCACCTGGGAACTTGGTAGAAGTGCAGACTCTCAGGTATCTCCCAGATTACTGAATTAGAAACTAGGGGTGGGGCCCAGAGATCTGTTTTCACAGATTCCCCCCTCCCTGCCACTGCTAGGTGATTCTGATGCACACTGAAGTTTGAGAACCGCTTCCATAGAGTAACTGGACAGCCGGTGCCCAATGGGACACTGCATGTTAAATCCTCACAAGGGTGGACATGGGGTCTTTATCAATGTAGGAAATTCTCTGGGGGGTGGGGTAGTCACAGGGGGCACCCTGGGCTGTCATCTGGTTGTCCAGTCCCTTAATGAGCTCTGCTTAAATATTGTAGGAGGACAAAGTATTGCTGTAGGGTCAACCACATCATACCCATAGGCATCAGGTACTGTTGTTACTCATTTTACAGACAGGCTACTAAATAACTAGCCCAAAGTCAAGCAAGTAGGAGAAACAGCCTTTAAGAATGGGGTCTATATGACTTCAACACTGGAGTTCCTTCCCCTATCCCATCGCGCCCTTGAATGAAACACACTTACGGATTCTATAGGGAGTCACCAGGTCTCAGGCTTCAATTCCTGGGAGTTGGTGCCTTGGATTTTGGAGTTCACACCCTGCACTGCTCACAGAGCTGGCATTATGGAGAAAGCCATTTTACAAAATGCTGAGAAATCAGTGGTCTCTTCGGGAAAATGTCAGTTATTCACAGTATTTATATGTGTAGAGCACAGAATATTCTATTGTGAAAATATTGAGATAACAACTGCTTGGGGAACATTTTCAGTGAAATATTTACTTGGGAGAACGGGAAACATGTCTAACGATAAAAAAATTGTAGGCGCATCTGGGTGAACATTATTTAGCTGCAAGTGTTTGCTTAGATATTTTTAATATACATTTATGCACTTTAAATTTATTTTATTGGGTGAAATAAGGACTTTGGGGAGAAGAGCTGTGGCATAGACTTTTAAAGTTCTAGGCAAATGAATACAGTTTCTGGTAGATGATGGTGCTCCCAGCTGCTTTTGTTTGATGGATTATCCTGATGTCCTTCATTTTATTGTGGTGCTAAGGAATGGGTCTGCCTGGAATAGTTTGCTGACAGATGAGAGCCTTGGTCTGTCACCGAAATCCCAAGAATTTAAAGGGAAATACAGAGCAATTCACCTGGACTCCCACTTATTACCTGCAGTAAAGGGCGTGCGAGGGGGGATTGACTGGCTTTTATTTTAACTTTCAAAGAAGAGATTTCATCTATGTTCCTGCAGACTGGAGGTGCAGACAGGCAGGTGAGTTTCTGCAGCCATCTCACCAGCACATTAATTAGATTTCCTGTTTTTCCAGCCAAAGATGACTTTACTCAGACAACCCAGTTCATGTGTGGGACATTTGCAGAGATGTGGGGCAAAGGTCCTGGATGGAGAAGCTTCTCCAGCAATTTTTTTCCACTTTTAATTTTGAAATAATAAGACTTACAAGCATTTGCAAAAATTGTAGTGTATAGAGAATTCCTATGTATTCAGCTTCCCCAAATGTTAACAGCTTACATAATTATAATACACTATCAAAACGTGGAAATGGATGTTGGTAATTAACTAGAATGCTGGTTTTATTTAGAATATCATCAGTTTTTTACATATAATCATTGTGTGTGTGTATGTTTGTATGGTTCTGTAAAATGTTATCACATATACAGATTACTTGCTGTTATAAAGTATTAAACGATAATAATTACAATATTGTTTGTAGCTTTTTAATGATTGGAATAATAAAATACAAAATAGGTTGCATCTTTCATCCTGTCTTTACCACCACTCTCTCACTGGAGTGGGTGTATACTCTGATATCATGAGTGTTTGAGGCTTCTAACCCCCTCCTACCTCTTCTAAAGATGCAGTGTGATTAAGGAGAAACATAAGGTTGAGTCACTATGGTAGACATTATGAGTATCCACCAATGAATCTTGTTCTCCTCTATACTTGGGCACATGGAAGGTAATACCTCTCCTCCCTCTTGATATTAGGTATCATCATGTGATTTGCTTCAACCAATGACATGAGTGGAATTCTTCACCTGTCCTTCTGCTCTGCTCGGGAGATCATGTAATGGTCCATGTAGAGGTGCCATGAGACTACAGCCATCACGTGAAGGTTAGCTCAATCTAGGAGCATAACTCAGTGAGCAAAGGACTTGCCTTGAGTGAGACATAAACTTTGTGCTGCGAAGGCACTGAGATTTTGGTGTAGATTTTTACCTAATCTAACTTGTCTTAACTGGTGCAGTGCTAGGATATGATGTCACCTTGGGAGGAGAGGTTATTTGCAACTCTTTCTCATGGCTTGGACTTTCTAGAATTGTTTATTCTGCTGTGGAAGGAACTGCTTCTCCATGGCTGAGGGAGAGAAATGGATCTAGTGTTCCTTCCTGCTTAGAATTTGTTGTCTTCCATCTCCCTCTTCTCCACTTTAGAAGGCCAAGCAGAACCAAGGTGAGACTCCATCCCCTTCCCCTGAATCAGAAATTTTGGGAGTTGAGCCCAGGAATCTGTGTTGACAAACCATTCAGGCGATTCTGATGCACTTTCAAGTTTGAGAACGCTGGTCTCAATGCTCCTTCAGTGCCCTTTCTGTGGCTTATTTGCTGTTTTAAGAATCCTTGAAAGCCTGGAAGAGCTGGGACGCTGGTTCTCTACCAATGTATGGGATCTAGCAATGTATTTTAAAGAGAAGAAAAAGTGTGTCTTGCTCTGCACTGGTGTAATGATTGGGATTTCCAGAACCTTACTGATTTTACATGAAAGAGAAGATTCCTTCCAGGCTGAGTGGGATCTGGAAGTCTGTCCTCCATCACTCAGAAATCTTTCTTCTATGGTTGTCTTCTCCTTTTCACCATCAAATGCCTCAGTTCCAATGCAAATGCTTCAGATTCATGATTGCCTGCCTTACTGGGATTTTCCAGCTTTAACTCTTCTATACTCATTGACATACAATTGTGTTTGTATTTTGAAAGGGGATAGCTGTCCTTATTTCAATGGGAAGAAATGCTAATAGTGCCAGTATCAGGGAGGCATAATTACTTTTTACATGAGACCTTCAAGTCTCATGGGGTAAGACCCTTTTGGGCTGTGCACGGCCAGGTTTGGTTATGGTGTTGACCTTTAGTCATGGCACTATGGTTCTGTTCATGTGTCCCTCCACTTGGATATCTGAACTGCACATGAAGCCCACCCTAGGTGCAAAAGTAGGACGTTCCACTGTGCTGTCATACACTTATCCACAGGCAGCACAAAACACCTTTCTGAGCTGCACTGGCCACATCAGACATCATCCCAGCCAAAGCAAAAGTCAACACTTGAGCTCAGAATTTTATTATCTGGCCCAAAGTGTGGATCAAGACTCTGTTCAGTGGATATTCTGCATAGAGAAGCCAACTTCTGGGCTCCAAATCAGAAGGTCGATAGGGATGTCCTATGCAAAGGTGGCTAAGAGGGGCGGGTCTTGTGAAATGGAGCACAGTGGTGCCTAGAGCAATGGAGACTTTCACGTTGCTGTGAGAAGTGGAAGACAAAATGTTATGCAGTAAACTACAGGCCTCATGGAGCCACATTTGGCTTCTGTTAGGAAGGAGGAATCGCAAATGAGCAGTGGTGACAGTGGGCTGATAGTTGGGCAATGGCTTCTCATCTCTGAGTGTCCCTCACACTTGGGGAAAATTGCAGGTCAAGGGGATTCTACTGAAAAACATTGAGGACTCTCTATGAGTGGGCCAACTAAGCACCATGGAGCACAGGAGAAGAAAGTGCTATGCTTTGTTCTTCAGTTTCTATCTTTACTTGTTAAGAAATAGGTATACAACACAGCAAACTTAGAAGGTAAAATATACATTAACGGAAAGTCAAAATTGCCCATAATGGCAAAAAAGGAAATAACTGTTTACTATTAAACTGGTATATAACTATTACAGTTGTATACACATAAAGTATAATAACATTGGGATCATACTGAATATATGTTATGTAATTTGTTTTACTAAACAATAGCAAGGGACCAATTTACCCACATCGTTACAGCCTCAAAAATGATTTAAATCTCTGCATGATATTTTGTTGGTCTGCTTTCCAAATTTACTCATTTGTGAGACAAACATTTACTGGACTCTAGGTGTACAGTGGTAAGGAGAGATGCCCGCAGCACACCAACATCTCTGGGTTGGGAATTACAAGGACACTTCGGAGTTTCCCACCTCCACCCAAGATGCTGTGGGGAAGGGCGACTTCCCCTTCCCCTCTCCATGCAGAGTGGACCTGCTTCTACTTTGGAGTTTGCAGGATTCAAGCTGCTTCAGATAAATTGGAAACTGTTACGCTGGCTGCCTGCAGGGCGAGGTCTGATGTCTGTATGGTTTCGATCAATGATGAGGTAAGTGTAATAAGCAGATCGCCAGTCCTCCTGTGGGACCTCTGCTGATTCACGGCACCACATCCTGGGTCTCCTTTCAGCTCAGTGCTGCCTGTGGCGCCTGGCCATTTATCTTTGACAGAATCTTCACCTGAAACTTTCCCCAAACTCCAGGGCAGCCCACGAGCCCCAGACATGTGACTGGGGCAGGTGCACAGGGGTAGAGGAAGGGATCCAGGTTTAGAAAGTACCAGCCTTTATAGCATGAAAACAGCATGCACCATGGAGTATGTCTGGTGCTGAAGTAAAGTGTCTCACTCTTGGGATGGTGGCTTTGTTCTCCTGCCTAGGGTCTAAGGGTCTAAGTTAGAGAGTCTAACCAGACCTCAAAATCTCTTACCAATGTAACTGTTCTAACCTGAGTTTCTGATCTCTCCAACGCAGAGGGCACTCAGTTCATTATCAGCCATTATCAAACATCAGAATGTAAGAAGAAAAGGCCTTCTCCTGGGGCAGTGATTCCCTCCACAGGCATAACTTATTTCTCAAGTAAGTTACAGTTCCCATTAAATCAAAGGTTACTGTGACAACTTCAAAATCTCCTTCCTTAAATTAATTTAAATTAATAAATAAACACAATCCATGTCCAGATTTTTAAAAACCGTTTTATTGACTTTATTGAGGAACACTTTTTGTACCATAAAGTTCATCTATTGTAAATGTAGAATTCAATAACTTTTTGTAAATTTTCAGAGTTGTGCAGGCATCACAATCCCAATTTAGAGCATTGCCCTAACTCCCTTGTGTTCTATTCTCCTGCCCATCAGAGGCTCTAGGTCCTAGACCTCAAAATCTCTCACCAATATAACAGTTCTAACTTGAGTTTCTGATCTCCCCAATGTTTATACTGACTTGTAGTCCCTCCCCATCCCCACCCCTAGCCCTAGGAAACCACTGACCTGCTTTCTGTCTTTGTAAATTTGCCTGTTCTGGACATTTTACATAATTGCAATCATACAATTTATAGTCTTCATTTGTATCTGGCTTCTTTCACTGAGTTTGTTTTTGACATTCGTGCAAGTTGTTGCATGGATCCGTCGCTCCTTCCTGTTGATTACAGAAGAATATTCCATGGTATGAAAAGATCACGTTTTGTGTTTTATTCATCTGTTGATGAACATTTGGATTACTTTCAGTTTGGGGTTACTATAAATATTGCTTCACGCAGAGGTTTTGAGGTGTTACTGTAAAATCAAAATATTGCAAAAAGCTCTTGGAGTGAACACTACAAGTTGCTTTGACAGGTGATGTTAAGACTTCAAAGATCAGAGTTTCCAGAAGATGCTAAAAATGTCTGGTGAGTGAAGCCTAGTCACCACTTCCTACTGATTAACCTGGAAATTCACAGAGAAAATTATGCTTACCTTTTCTATTTCCCATGTGTTCTGCTCTTAAGGAAAGTGCAGGTTGACATCAAACTGTTTGCCAGAATTTGAGGACCATGTGAGCAGGGCCCTGAAACCTAGAACAATCTGACATATTGTTGGCAATCAGCAATTATTTGTTGAATTAATGAACAAACAAATGGTCCAAAAGTATGATCAAAGAGGCTTTTGGCTCCTAAGTCATCTAAGCCTGATGGACATTTCAGGAAGCGGGATGCAGAGCTTTGTGCTTAGCCGGTGGGGTGGAAGAGGATTAGGAACTGCTGATGTAGAGAGGGTAGGAGAGGAAGAAGGAAGCCCCATTGATAAGGATCACCTTCTAGATGAGGTTGCCTATTACCTCTGCCCTTTAACCTAAAGGTGCTTAAAAAATTAAGAGATAGGAGCCAACCCCAAAAGTCTATCAATACGAATACAAAACAAACTGGAATATATTCGTGCAACTGAATACAATATAGCAGTGAAAGTGAATGAAATGACAAGTACACAATATAAAGGGATCTCAAAAACATTACGTTCAATGAACAAAATCAGGCACCAAAAAACACATGCTGTATGATTCTATGGATTTAGTAATTTGTTTAAAAGCAAAAAATTAAGCCATAATGTTTAAGAATTCATGCTCAGGCTATGGAAAAACCATAAAGAAAGTGAAAGAGTGAAACCGTAAAAGTCAGAAAAGTGGTTAAGCTTTGTGGTTGACCAGAAAAGTGGCAGAAGGGAACCACTTTTGAGAAGATTGAGAGAGACTGAGCAAGTGCATCTGGGGTGCTGAAGACATAATTTTCCACTTGCAAACATGCACAGGACATTTTTTTTGTTTACTTTTCAGTGGGTACATTTCTCAATAAAAAAGTTTGACAAAAAAGACACTAAAATGTCAAAACAAAACAAAAAAAACTGAGCAATCATCCTGAATTCAAAAATACTGTAGAACTGTTGAAATCCACGTCCATGACGCACGTATAATTTTGTTTTTTAGTAGCTCTCACTATCGGTGCCCTTTTTTGTGGCTTAGGCTCATTCTCTGCTCTTTGATTGGTACAATTGCTGGGGACCCTGTACTTGTCAAGTAAGTTGTTCCAAAAGTTAACTTTTTGTTTTATTCTTGGGAATTTAGAATGCATTTCTTTTGGTCCACAAGGATCATGTAAAAAATAGTAGGTAGCAGGTTTTCACAGAGGCCCCTCAAAACCAGTTTAATTTGTGATGTAGCCAAAAGGTAGTGTCCATTGTACAGGTCTGGCATTTCCATTCTGGGAGCAAAGACCCCAGCAAGGCAAGAGGGAGAGTTTTAGCTCTTCATGCTAAATACAAGACTAATTCCCAAGGGAGATTTTGAAATAAGTTAAGTTTGCCTTTGACTTCTTCTTCTTGCTTTTTTTTTTTTCTTTTTACTGTGCCCTTCTCCCACTTTTGAAGACCGATTCATAATCAAAATCTCACTAGAGAACCTGCCACACACCTGCCTGGCCCACAATAATGTCTCCCATTTCCTCAAGGCACCTGCCTCAACCAGGATTCAGAAACACTAATGTATAAGTGGTTGATGTGTCTTGGCTCTGCTAGAGGGATCTATAGGACTTTTTTTTTTGAAGATGTGATTTGATGGATTTTCCAGCAGGCCAGCATAGCAATGCAATACAATTCAAGTAGGAATTGTAGAAGAGAAGAGCTTTGGCTAGCAGGGGCCTTTGTATTGACTGTTGGCCAGGAGAATCTGCCATCACTTTTACTTCTTCGTGTCTCCTTCCCTTCCTGCACATCTCAACCAATAGCCTCCCTGAGCATGTGAGTTAGAATTGGGATCTAAAGTGTGAGAGTTTGGAGGAGCAGCAAAGGTCGCCTAATACTTTTGCTCACAACTCATTAGTCCTATGGCCATCTCTGTCTCCAAAAGAGGCTAGGAAATGCAGGTCTTAGCAAGGTGGCCAGGTGCCCAGCAAAACCAGGGTTCTATCACTAGGCAAGTAAGGGAAAATGGATATTGAGAAGTATATTAGTCTGCTAGGATTGCCATAACGAAATACCATAGACTGAGTGGCTTAAGCAACAGAAGTTTATTTTCTCACAGTCTGGAGGCTGCAAGTCTGAGATCAAGGTATCCGAAAGGTTAGTTTTTTCTATGGCCTCTTGGACTGGCTTGTAGATGGCTGCCTTCTTGCTGTGTCTTCACATTGCCATTGCTCTGTGTTTTTCTATGTCTTAATCTTCTTTTCTTATAAGTACACAAATAATATTGAAGTAGAGCCTGCTCCAATGACCTCATTGAATTGTAATTAACTCTTTAAATGCCCTATCTCCAAATACAGTCATGTTCTAAGCTACTGAGGGTTGGGACATCAACATATGAGTCTTGCCATGGAGATACAATCCAGCCTATAACAGGGAGAAACTAAGAATCTCTGCCATTAGCTTCCATATCTCTGCCCATATGTTGGCCAAATCCATGTATTCTTGTTGCCAGTTAGACTGGAGACTCTGTGACAGCAACAGTGATGGATTTTGATCTTCATTCTTCTCTGTAGCATTTGAAGCAGGGCCCCACACAACTGCACATGTTCCATCAATGCAGATGACTAAGTACTACTGGCAAAGGTAATAATAGAAAGCATTGTTATGATACAGGATAGGGCAGTTGTGGATAAATCCAGTTGTGAATCATGCATAAAGCAAAAGCATATTGGAAAAAATTGAAATAAAGGGGCATAAATGTGTACCCATTCATTCATTAATTTGTTCATTCATTCACATACTTTGTTAAACAGCTGTTCATTGAGCACTTATTAAGGATCATTTGGTTAGAGGCGATGGGGTCACATGATGTACAAGGCACTTTTCCTTACAGAACTTGAATTCTGAAGAGACAGTGAAAAGTTAATAAATTAATAAGATAACACCAGGTTGTGATCATGGTTATTCAGGACACAAGCAGAAAAAAATGGCAGTTGGAGGATGGCCTTTTGGCATTCTAGATGGCTTCCCTGTGGAGACAGCACTAGTGTTGAGACCTATGGTTGGAAAGAAATGAGCCATCCTCCTACAATGGGCTGTAGGAGGAGCAGCAGTCACAGAGGGCAGTAAGGAAGGAGGTTCAGAATTGAGAAGAATCATGACTGTTAGAGGAACAAAAAGAAAGCCAGTGGGGCTGCCGCATGGCGAGAGGGTGGAGAAGGTGGGAAGAGGTGAAGCTGGAGATTGGTAGGGCCAGAACAAGTAGGGCCTTGGAGGTCATGTTAAAACTTGGAATTTTGCTCTAAAAAAAAAAAAAAAAAAATGGAAGCAGAGAAATGATACCATCAGATTAAAATTACAGATTTATTACTGACAATAAATTAGCTTTTTATTCTGCAGTATCAAGGCAAACTTTATATTTAGTGATGCTAGCGGATTGAATATTTTGATTCCTTGACTTGCGAGGAAGAAATAGATGGGCTCCGTGTTCCAGAAAACATTTAAACACAATAAAATGCTTTCAGTTCTAGAAAAATTTGGCTGAGGACAGTTCAATTTCTGATTATATTGCAAAGGCCCCATGGGTATATATATATGGGCCTCAGAATTATGATCATTATAATCACCAGCACTCATTGTCCAGACAGGAATCGAATGAAATCTTAGATGGTTTTTAGATGTTGCTTTCAGAAAATATACTTATTGCTATACTTATAAAATATTTACTATTTATTATTTATTTTTGTGATAGGGCCTTACTCTGTCACCCAAGCTAGTACGCAGTAGTGAAATCATAGCTCACCGCAACCTTGAACTCTTGGGATCAGGTGATCTTCTCACTTCAGTGTCTCAAATACCTAGGACTACAGGTTCACGCCATGTCTCCTGGCAAGTTTTTATTTATTTTATTTATTTTTTATAGAGATGACATCTCCCTATGTTGCCCAGGCTAGTCTCAAACTCCTGGCCTCAAGTGATCCTCCCATCTCAGACTCTGAAAGTGCTGGGATTACAGATGTGAGCCACTGCACCTGGCCAAAATGTTTATTTTATACATCACATGTAATTATAAAATTAGTTTTAAAACACTTCTAGACCTGAGTTTCTTTCTTTTGCCAGTTAATCCCTTTCTTGTAAAAGTGCTGGAAAGAGTTCTTATAAACTGAGTGTGTAAGTGTTTGGATGCTGGTGACTGAGAATTCACTGTGCTATAATTAGAGAATTGGCTACCTTGATTGGCTCTAGAGAATTATAGGAACACCAAGTAACGTTGCAACAATTATGCCCCGGCAATTAGCAACCAATAAAGCAGCAGACCTCATTGATAGAACTGTCCTACTTAGTAAAAATATTGGAAAACAAATACCCTACAAAACAAATAACACGTAACCAGCTCTGGCAGAAGAGCAAAAAGAAACTTGGCTTCAGCAGAGAACCTAAAAGCAGCCAAGGCCAGGGCTGAGAGGGAGCAGTTCCTGAGAACATGATGGCTGTCTTACCGATCAGGATAGCTAGCACATTTTGAATGCTTTGTGTGTGTGAAGTACCATAATCAGTGTTTAACTGACATAGTAACATTTTGTTTGTACTTAAAATCTATGAGAAAGCTGCATTGTTAGCTCCATTTTACAGATGAAGAAACTGAGGCCTAAAGAGATTACACCCTTGTAAGTAGCAGGGCCTTGATTTAAACCAGGGTTTGAATTAAACCTACATTCTACAAGCCTAAAAGTAGGATACTCAACTTTCCTGTCCAAGCCAGGCCTGGCTTAAGCGTCTATCGTGCTGCCTAAGTGATTTTTTTCACCAACAGTTTATTGTTCTTCCAATTAGGGATAATAAAGCCATATTGTGAAATCAAGTCCTCTTTGACATAAGTCATTTAAATCATATTTCAAGGTGTTTGCTTAGCACGCATAGTTTGCTATTTAATTTTATGCCAACCTGTAATGGTGATGTAGCTACAGATAGGGAAACTGAGGCATGCCAAGACCATTAGACTAGGCCAGGATTTCGATAAAATGGGAATATGCATTCTGCCCCGGAATCTGTAAATAGAGTTACTACCCACTCACCACTGGGTGGTTTTCCTCTGTTACCTCACTCCTGAATTGACACAGACCCCCCTCACCACTGGGTGGTTTTCCTCTATTACCCCACTCCTGAATTCACCCAGATCCCCTACTTTACCACCGGTCATCATGCTTATCCTGATCTGCTCCAGACCCCTCACCCCAGTTTGATTGTGTCCTTTTCCTGCAAAATCCTCCAGTTTGGGGAATTGCTTTGTTCTCCTGGTTCTAGCTGGACCTCAGAATTCCCTCCCAGGTACTCTCGACATCCATGCAAGAAGAACAGCAGTGTGGTGCTTAAAAACTTGGCTTTGCGGCCGGGCGCGGTGGCTCAAGCCTGTAATCCCAGCACTTTGGGAGGCCGAGACGGGTGGATCACGAGGTCAGGAGATCGAGACCATCCTGGCTAACATGGTGAAACCCCGTCTCTACTAAAAATACAAAAACTAGCCGGGCGAGGTGGCAGGCGCCTGTAGTCCCAGCTACTCGGGAGGCTGAGGCAGGAGAATGGCGTAAACCCAGGAGGCGGAGCTTGCAGTGAGCTGAGATCCGGCCACTGCACTCCAGTCCGGGCGACAGAGCGAGACTCCGCCTCAAAAAAAAAAAAAAAAAAAAAAAAAAAAAAAAAAAAAATTGGCTTTGCATCCACCTGTGTGACCCTGGATGAAATATCTAATGGCTCGGAGCCTCGGATTCTTTTTTTTTTTTTTTTTGGAAATGAGGTCTTACTCTGTTGTCTAAGCTGGAGTGTTGGAGTGCAGTAGCAAAACCAGGGCTCCCTGAAATCTTGAACCCCTGGAATTAAGCAATGCTTCCATCTCAGCCTCACAAATAGGCTTCTTTATTTTTAATTTTTTAAAACTTTTGTAGAACTGAGGCCTTGCCATGTTGCCCAGACTGTCCTGAACTCCTGGCCTCAATCAATCCTTCTTTCTCAGACTCCCACAGTGCTGGGATTACAGGTGTGAGTCATCATGACAGGCCCCTTTTTGTTTTAGAGATACCATCTCTCACTCTGTCACCCAGGCTAGAGTGCAGTGGCACGATCACAGCCTACTGCAACCTCGAACCCCTGAGCCTTGGATTCTTTACCTGCAAAATGTAAGTATCAATACCATCTTCTCTGGGTAGGAAGCCTGTGATGGAATCATGTCCAGTACTGTACTTCTCTATCAGGTGCCCCCAAATGTCTATGGTGTGACTGAACTGTGCCCAGCACATGGGACATGCTCAATACATAATCACTATTTCTATTGAGAGAAATCTCTGTCCTCCCTGCCGGCAAAGCAAATTAGGGTCATTCCCCACCTAGGGATTGAATGGGAAGAGAGTTAGCTATGTGAGAACACACATCATGCCTGCATTGTTCCTTTTGTCTTCCCAGCTTCTAGAATAGCTCTTAGCAAATAATTACAATAATAACTAGAAGGAAAAGAGTGCACATTTATTGAGCACATACTAATTGCTAGGCACTATGCTAAGCAATTTATCTGTGATATTTAGTCCTCACAAGTATTATCTACAGCAAGTCCTAAAGATATTTCCTCTCTTTTTTTTTTTGAAATGGAGTCTCACTCTGTCTGGAGTGCAGTGGCACCATCTAGGGTCACTCCAACCTCCGCCTCCCGAGTTCAAGCAGTTCTCCTGCCTCAGTCTCCGGAGTAGCTGGGAATACAAGCGCACACCACGATGCCTAGCTAATTTTTGTATTTTTAGTAGAGATGGTGTTTTGCTATGTTGGCCAGGCTGGTGTCAAACTTCTGACCTCAGGTGATCCACCCGCCTTGACCTCCAAAAGTGCTGAGATTACAGGTGTGAGCCACAGTGCCTGGCAATTTTTCCCCATTTTATAGAATGAGAAAGATGCACTTTAGAGAGGTGAAGTAACTCGACTTGGGTCATAGAGTTAGTAGCAGCAAAGCTGGAATTCAAAAATGAGAATGGTCTGACTATAA
This sequence comes from Trachypithecus francoisi, assembly GCF_009764315.1. Lineage (NCBI taxonomy): Eukaryota > Metazoa > Chordata > Mammalia > Primates > Cercopithecidae > Trachypithecus > Trachypithecus francoisi. The sequence continues at coordinate 92,236,099 of NW_022681455.1, read as the reverse complement.
ACTCTGGGCTTTAACTACAGAAATATGCTGTTTCAGTAACTAATGAGAAAGGGAGGTAAGGAGGAAAGGTAGAAGAAAAGGAAGGAGGAAGGAAAAAGGAAGAAGGGAAGGAAGGAACAAAGGAATGAAAGGAGGGGAGGGAGGGAAGGAAGGAAGGAAGAAAGGAAGGAAGGAGGAAGGAAGGAAGGAAGGAAGGAAGGAAGGAAGGAAGGAGAGAAGAAAATAGGAATAGAGAAATGAAAGAAAAAAGAGAGAGAGGTAAGAAGGACACCGTGGGTAGGCCCTGCCTAGTGTTCTTTCCTTAGGTACTAGTTCTTAAACTTGGCTGCATGCTGGAATTATTTGGCCGACTTAAGAGAATACTGATGCCTAGGTCCTGTCCCCAGAAATTTCAGCTTATCTGGTCTGGTCTGTGGCCTGGCCATCAGGACTGTGGCAGCTCCCAGGGGATTCTAGCCTGCAGCCAAATTTGAACCCTACTGCCTTAGCAGGAGCACGCTCCCCCTGTCCTCCTAGGTGGCCAGAGCACTTTTCATTAGCACATGTGAGCTGCACCTGAGGCCTCCAGTGACTCCTCCAAATGGCTTCAGCTGCAGGTGCTCTGAGCTCTGAACAGGGCAAGGGTAGACACAGGGTCGGCATGGTTGAGGCAGAACCTGGAAGGGCATGGGGTTCAGGAAGTGGGGTTTATTACAGTCCAAATGACAAAACCTTCTGTGCCGAGGTGCATGCCGACAGTGCTCAGGCTGCAGCAAGGGGATGGATGCAGTCCCTTCTGGTGAGTGTCCCCCTCACTATGGTGACAGGGCGTCTTATGTCTGGGATTTACCCTACAATGACTTTTCCAGCTTGCCCCAGGCAGGTGCTCTGATCTGGCCTAAGGCCTGGCTCATCAGGGTTGAGTGGCTTTTCTTGGCCTGGGGCTGGGGATCCCTGACTAGACTGGGCAAACCCTGGAGCTTGGCACTTGGAGGGGTAGAAAAGTGTCTGCCTGTCGGGTGGGGTGTCTGAACAACCACTGTGGGAGTTGCTGAAGTTATTTGAGCTGTATTGCCAAAGGATATAGCATTTCCTTTGATTCAGGAAGGAAACGGACCTTTTTAATGTGAGGTGGTGAGTATTCCTCAGGTTCATAGCCAAGCCTGGGGCTGGAGGGTGGTCTGTGAAATCCCCAGGCTTCCACTCCACGGAGAACCAGGCAGGCAGTCTGTTCTCCGTCTCTTGGCTGCCACAAAATTCATCAGCACGTGGGAGATCTGCCTTCTGCGAGACGAAACAAAAATCATTAAACAAAAATAGCCATTTGCCATGCTTGGCCCAGCCATCAACTCAAAATGTTCTTGAAGCTTATAATAAAAGCAGCTATTTATTGCCTGTTTTCTGTGTTTGAGATCTTGTGCTGAGTGGTTTACATTATCAGTACATCTAATCCTCACTTGTTCCCTAACCAGTTGAAATTATTATTCCCATTTTCTAGAAATTAACCTGAGGTTCAGAGAGAGGTTAAATAAATTGCCCAAGGTCAGAGAGCTTATGAACAGCTAAAGTAGGAGCCTGTACCCAGCTTTGTTAGATTCAAAAATATATGTGCTCAAAGACCTTGCTACACTGTCTCTGTCAGGATAACGACTCTGTTTTATTTACCTCTGGATTTCTGCCTCTTGCACAGAGCCTGGTGCCTAAAAGATCCACAATTAACGTTTGCTGAGTTAATGAAGAAGGAATGAATGAATAAAAGAACAAACGGGCTGGGCACGGTGGCTCACACCTATAATCCTAGCACTTTGGGAGGCTGAGGCGGATGGATCACTTGAGGTCAGGAGTTCGAAACCAGCCTGGCCAACATGGTGAAACCCCATCTCTACTAAAAATACAAAAATATTAGTCAGGCGTAGTGGCGGGCATCTGTAATCCCTGCTACTTGGGAGGCTGAGGCAGGAGAATTGCTTGAACCCAGGAGGTGAAGGTTGCAGTGAGCCGAAATCGCACCACTCACTCCACCTCAAAAAAAAGAAGAAAAGAACAAATGAAGCCATTGCATCATTCTAATCTCAAATTCCTCATCTGCAAAATAGAAGCTATATGGAATAAGGATTAGAGAAATGATGCTGCCTGCTACAAAGCTTTGAAGAACAAGTGGACATCCTATATAGGTTTGCTGATACTAATCAAAGCACTCAGAATAATGCTGAAGGGACAAAATTTCTCATTATAGTTATATAAATTTTGCCCGTTTATTGATTTTTTTGTTTTTTTCTGTTTTTTTTTTTTTTTTTTTTTTTTTTTTTTTTTTTTTTTTTTTTTTTACTGAACAACCACAAAAAGTAACAATGGCAAGACATCACATAGGAAGGATCTAGAAAGTTTTCCAGATGATAGAGGGATGAAGTGAGAGGAGATGAGATTTCAGAATATTCTTTTTGCTACTGTGTTTGTGGGGATCCAAGCCTTTGGAGCTGGGAAAGAATGCTGAGATGATGTGTGAAATGGCTGGGGAACTCGGAGGCATGTAGCTACTTTTACCAGACTCACAGAGAAAGCAAGTGGCAGAGCAGAGCTGCAAAGAGAAGGAGAGGCTCTGGTCTGCCTGGAGCTGGGGTGAGCCCAGCCTCTCTGAGCCAAAGGTTGGCCTGTGAGTTGCATGCCTGCAGCGGGAACTGGCAGACCAACTACGGCATGATTGATGCTTCGCTGCTTTTGTCATTTATTTGCCTTGTTTTTTTTCCTTCCCCCAACAGAGCTGATAAGGAAGGTTTAGCCAGAGAATCATGTATCTCTTCTTTTTTTTTTTTTCTATTGACCAGTGAAATGCAGTTCTCATTGCTCCAGCCACTTTCCAAGGGTAAGCAGTTTTGCATTATTTAGCACCTAAATTGGGCCTTGAAAGAGACTTGGCAGGGACCTCTTCATGTTGGGGTGCTATTCTCTGGTCTCTTGGTCCCAGCAAATAAGCCATCTCTTCGTGTCAAGGCTATATGATCTGACAATTCTGTTTGGTTTTGCTCAGGATCCTGACATCGAGGACCAGAATTTGGAAGTTGAAAGTTCATTTTCAGAAACCTCACTTTTCAGGCAGTGTGATGTGATCAAATGATAGAATGACCACTGGTAGGGGATAGATAGGATGTGAATCGAGGTTCTGCATATAGTCTACTGGGTGGATTCTAGTAAGTTACTTCACTTTCTCTGGGCTTCTCTTTCTGCATCTGTAAAGCTGAGATCCAGGCAGGTGCTGGAGTAACACCAGTGAGGTTTGTGCAGTGCCACATTTACAGAAGCAAGCATGCGTGACCCTGAAAGTGAGTGCCCCTTAAACACCGCCTCCCACAAGGCCCCCTGCCTCCCAGTAGTTTGTGCCCTGGTTGAGACGGTGAAGGTAACAACAACTAATCCTTATTAGGCATTTACTATATACCCGTCATTACTTCAAGAGCTTCGCACAACAGCCCTGTAAGGCAGATATTATTATTGATCCCATTTTGATAAATGAAAAAAACTGAACTAGAGTTGGTTATCCACCTAGGATTACAGAGTTTGCAAGTAGTTAAAGCCAAGATTTTTACTCAGCAGCTTGACACATAGTAGATGCTTAAATACATACTCGAGAGGTGTTTCATGCTGTGGTTATTATTCAGGTGAGCATTCAGCAGTCATGCTCCTCCCCTGAAAGAACCAGAATGTTGCTCGGGATCTCAAGTGGCATCTGACCACTTCAACCAGTCTTAGAGATGACAGATACATTTACGGCACTGCCGAATAGAGTCATATTAAGTTATCCATCTCTGCCAACTGCTATTCATTGTGAGACCTGCTCCATAGTGAAACATTATGGATTGCTTCTTTTGGCTAGAGAAGAACTTCACCTCTGCCTCGGGATGGAGGTATGTTTTCCATGAAAAGGTGGTTAACAGCCTCCTCCACTCAGCAGAAATACCCACCAAGGATGTGTGAAGTGCCAAAAGACGTATTACATCCTCAAAGTCTGTGACAGCAAATTCCTCTCAATATATTATGTATTTAGTTCCCCGTCTGGGTCTCCAGGAATTAAGGCTGTTATTGTACAGTCTAATTTTAAATCTGGAGCTTTATTATTCAAAAGAAATGTCTTTTTTCCCCCTTCTCATGCTCTTTTCCTTCCATCTTGTTCCGTGTGTATTCTGTAGTGAGTTAATTGAGTTTTCCCCACAAGGATTCCATTGCAACTCCAGGACTTGAATATTCTGATAGTTGATGAAGCTTAAAAAAGAGAACTTTTGCAGCCATGACTGTATTCACATGGAATCTCTTCTTTTCCATGGAGAAGTATAATATGTCTAAGTGAGGTGGTTTTATATTAACATTGAGCGAATGGAATCAGAGAATGTGATAACACATTGTCTTGTGTCTGTCTTCGTGGTATCTCTGGCTGCCAGGGTACCTGTCAAGTGCTGGGCCTGGGCAGAGAATCTGGCCCAGGAGCCCATTCCAGCTCATCTCATTCCCTTCCTCCTCCTTGTCTGTCTTTCATCCAGCACAGGGTTGAAGTCACCCCATATTAGCTGGACATTAACATGGAAAAGCCTAGGCTATGGCACTGTTCCACACTAACTCTTTCCTGCCTTCCTAGGTAACTGTGGGTATGTTTTGGAAAGAAGAGTAGCTGAACTCAAGGGCTTCCCTCCCCTTCTGTTTACTTCTTTGAAAGTGTATTTCTACGTACTGATTGGAGCTGTCTTTATTTTTTTTTCGGTCTTTAAAATAGGAACGCTAATATCTGAAAGTGATTTGTGACCTATGAGGTACATGCAAAATAAGTAAAAATTTAAAATTATTTTTCAAACATTCTAAAAGTGTATTGATATAGCACATAACAAACCTTTGGAGCTTATGCATTCCAAACCTGGCTCTGCCTCCTCTTAGCTGAGTGATTTCCTGTCAATATCTTGGTTCCTTATATTCTCAGTTTCCTCATCTCTAAAATGAGAATATCTATTTATCTCAAAGATAGTTACGAATGTTTAATGAGGCCATCTACTTAAAGTCCTTTTTGCAGAGTTAGCCAGTTAACTCTTAATGTTGTTAGCAATGCTGATGAAAGGGATGGGTGTTATTTTTATGCTGTTATGATTATCATCTCTCTCCAAGAGGAATTCTGTCCCTTACTCTGGCCATGCCAGAGTGGAAGGTAACTCCCCTTGTTTCTCCTGCCTTTCATCAGCACCGGGAGCTGGTTACTTGAACTGTAGACTAATGCACATGTGGCCTCTAGCAAATATCAGGCAGAGAGTGAGAGTGGAAAATTCCAGGTCTGGCTGCTGCTTGGGTGGCTGACCCTATTAACCATTAGCAGTTTATCTTGAATCTGATTCTGATTACATCCAATTTGTTCTTTTGCTCTCCTCCCTCCCTGGTTCCCATCTAGAATTTACATTAGAAAATGAACAGCCAGTGTATCTCATTTGTTATGCTGGAGCCACTGGCTGATTTCTGATGTGGACTCACCTAAGCATTCTCTGGGTTTTACGAACTCACTACATCACCATGCATGGAGGTGGGGCAGACCTCTCTCTGGGCCTTGGTTATCCTCTCTGTTAGACAACTAGCCCTCAGTTATTGCTACCTTGTTTTGGCCTCATCAGGAATTCAGAGGCGATGGCTTTTGAGCTTCTAAACGAAGAGTGCTTCAGAAAGAGTGGAGTACAGCAGTGTTGTTTCTAACCTAGAGGTTAGATGCTAAAGACTGATGAAAATGTTGAGTGGTCGAAGTTATCCTTGGAACTTGTAAATTGTCCAACAAGGAAGCTCAGAAATCTAGATCTTATGGATATAATTCTGTAGTAATATGGATGTGTCAACAGAAAATATACACAGAATATACATAACAGAGCAACACGCAAAACATAATTGTGTGCTGGTTTTGAATTACATAAAAAGAGAGCCCATGTAGTTGAATTTGGGTGTTGAATGCACCCTGAATTCTGCCTCTCTGTAACAGAACTGAATTATTTTGCTTTTCTGTGAAAGGGATTCTGTGCAGAAGAATTCTGTTTCAAGATTCACAGAGTTTAGTTTCCCAACGACGACAGAAGCTTTATTGGGAGGGAAGCTCACCTATAAGGTTGTTCCACAGGAAAAACGGAGAAGCCAGCATGGAGCCAAAAACTCTAGTCTCGTTTTATCATAAATATAAAAAAAATGCTTCTAGCTGACTCACAGCAATGGACCTTCAGATGAGTGACCATCTCGTAAAAATTCAGAGAGATCCTTAGGTCTATAATCGCATTTACCCAGGAACAGTTACCCCAGGAGAAGACTACAGAAAATAACTGCAGTGAAAGCCAACATTTGTGACTGCTCTCTGTATTCCAGATACTGCACCAAGGCCTTTGTATCTGCTGTTTTATTTGAGTTAGGTGTGATTACTATTCCCTGCTCCCAGATGAGGAAATGGTTGAGTAGCAGTGACCGGCCCAAGGTCACACAGCTAGCAAGCACAGGACCCTGGAACACCTGCAGCAGGCTTATTCCAGAGTTCATGATCTCAGAAGGACACACAAAACCAAGGCTTTCTTCATGCCACCCCTCCCCAACCCTGGCTTCGCACTTGGACAAATCTAAGTTTCCCCATCTATAAACTGGAGACAGTGATGTCTGATCAGAATATTGAGTAAGAACCAGGAAACAAGGCATGGAGAACTGTGCCTTGGAAGTTTTTAGGTAGGTGTTGATTTAAAAACTAAGATTGGCCGGGCGCGGTGGCTCAAGCCTGTAATCCCAGCACTTTGGGAGGCCGAGACAGGCGGATCACGAGGTCAGGAGATCGAGACCATCCTGGCTAACATGGTGAAACCCCGTCTCTACTAAAAATACAAAAAACTAGCCGGGCGAGGTGGCGGGCGCCTGTAGTCCCAGCTACTCGGGAGGCTGAGGCAGGAGAATGGCGTGAACCCGGGAGGCGGAGCTTGCAGTGAGCCGAGATTGCGCCACTGCACTCCAGTCTGGGCGACAGAGCGAGACTCCGCCTCAAAAAAAAAAAAAAAAAAAAAAACTAAGATTGGGGGTAGTGGAAACTTGGCCTTTTAGTACTACCCGCAGTGACATCTAGTCAAAGAGAATGGTCCTCTTCTATGCTCAGGAGAACTTCCGGACCCCCCTCTTCTCCAGTGCTGCCCCTTTGTTTGAGCCTGGAGGCTGGGGGAGTGTGGGGGTATAATGGATGTATCCCTTTGATCCTATATCTTTTTTTTTTTTTAAGTCAGGAGTGTTTCTGAATTTTCTTCTGATCTAAGAAGTCTTCAAGCGATGCCCCAACCTCCTATTCATGAAGGACTGAATTAGTACCCATTAAGGAAATGACCAGTGAATCTGCTGACTTGAAAAAAAAAAAACAATAAAAGGGGTTTTTCCCTGTCAGATTCATTGCTCAGATGCTGATTCATTTGCAAAAAAAAATTGCCTTAATGAATCCCATTGAGCCCAGTATGAGAATGAGGCAGAGTTAAGAATAAAAGACATTCTTCTGCAGGGATCAGAAATGTTGTGATAGGGAGTGTCCTGGGATTACGAGAATGCACTTATTGGAATGACACTCACACTGAAAAGCTGGTGAAAGGAGGCAAGACACTTTTCTATGTGGTGGGAAAAAGAAAACCAACTCGGTTTGTACGTACATCGAAGGCATATTTTGACACACAGTGAGGGGGAAAGTGGGGGCCCTGAGGCCTGACTAGGTGCCTGGTGGCCGGGTGGGGGCTGAAAGTGGAGGGGGTTTTGGTTTGGTGGCATTCCATGGTGGTGTGTGAGGAAAGCTGCCACCATTAGGAGGTCTGAAACTCTAAGTTGGAGTGCGGGCTCCTCTCTGTTGGCTGTGGGACCTTCATCTCTCAATACCTTGATTTCCAAACACCCCATGGAGCTCTTAGGGGATACGGATAAAATCTGTGACAGCATTTTATTACTTGTAGGGAACTGCTCCTAGGTGACAAACCGTCATATATATGATCAGCATTTATCGAGCACCTATTCTGTGAGATATTACCCTCAGCCCTTTGAGTATGGTACTGATCAAAGCCACATAGTCCTTGTCTCATGGAATTTCCATCCAGGCAGTGGAGACAGACAATAAGCAAATAAATGTATAACATGGGAAAGGAAGGATTTGAGCAGGGAAATGATAGCAACCTACCTGAGTTCCAAATGGAGAAAAGTAACAAATAAATAAACATGCCTCCTAGTTTTATTTGAAAGAGATACTTCAGAAGCCTATTAATAAACATTCCATGTTTTTTAGCCCATCATAATATATAGGTACAGTATGTTGTAAAAGGATTTAATCTCTAAAAGTCTCCACAAATGTCAAGCTCATAACAAATATCAGAGGCAATTTCATATTCAATTCAAAGTTCTTCTTAGACATATAATCGATACAACTTCAATATATAACTTCTTAGACATATAATCTATATAACTTCACTATTTTCAAAATTCATCCTAAACACTGAATTTGTTAGGCCCAAAGGACTGGTTAATGGCAAGTTAATAGTCACCTCCCATCCACTCACTGACGCAAAGATGCCTCTCAGCTCACAAGGGAGCTCTACCCCGATAAACCCGTCCTGAGTCAAAAGTGCATTTCATGCTGGCGACACTGCACAGGGTTCTTGACTGACTTATGATGGTTTGACTTGCTGATTTTTTTACTTCAAGTTGGTGCAAAAGTGATAAGAATTCAGTAGAAACCATAACCCCATGGTAAATTGTAAGGCGCTCTTTGATTTAGCGTGTGGTTACACGTGCATAAATCCATCATAACGTTGAAAAATCTTGAATTGAGCCATTATAAATCCGTATTTACCAATTGGCTTTTTAAGCACTACGCTGTGTCCCAAGGTAACCCCTGCTCCATGGGGCTTGCCATCAGTTCCTTTGGGGTTGCATTAGATCCAGAATTGTTCTGTGCGAGAAGGACTTTTAAATCATGATCCGTATTCTTTATGTTTCTCAGGCTTGCTGAGGCTGGAGGAGCACAGTCATATCGTGGGGTATCTGAGTGTGAGGTAGTGCAGAAAAGGTGTGTGCTGAGCATGGGAGAGGATCCTCTGATGTCTAGGAACAATCTCATCCCCCAGCCAGGAAGCCCACAGCGGGGCTTGCCAATGCATCTTTGTTTCCTTCTGATGTTAGTTCTGTGCAGAACAAAACCCCAGTAATGCTCTCTTACGGGTCTCCTCTCCTTTTAGAAAACAAAGAAACAAACCAAAACAAAACAAAAGTCTCTCTTCTCTTATCATTTGTTCAAATTTCCTGTTTTCTGGATCTATATATGTATATTTTGCTGTTTTTTTTCTTTTTGAGACAGAGTCTCGCTCTGTCGCTCAGGTTGGAGTACAGTGGCACAAGCTCGGCTCACTGCAACCTCTGCCTCCCGGATTCAAGCAATTCTCCTGCCTCAGCCTCCTGAGTAGCTGGGATTACAGGTGCACACCACCATGTCTGGCTAATTTTTGTATTTTTAGTAGAGACGGGGTTTCACCATGTTGGTCAGGTTGGTCTCAAACTCCTGACCTCGTGATCCACCTGCCTGGGCCTCCCAACGTGCTGGGATTACAGGCGTGAGCCACCACGCTTTAGTTTGAACTAATTTTAGATTTACAGAAAAGTTGCAAAACTATAGAGTCCCTATATACTCCTCACCCAGTTTTCCTTCATGTTGACATCTTCCTCAACGACAGTAAAATGATCAAGAGCAGGAAATTAACATTGGTACAATACTATTCACTAGATGGCGGGCCCTATTTGAATCTCACCAGTCTTTCCCCAATGTTCTTTTGTGTGTGTATGTCTGGGATGCAATTCAGTGTCCGTGTTGCATTTGGTTGCTGTTTTTTCTTCACTGTCTTTTAATCTGCTACTTTTCCTCAGCCGTTTGTTGTTCCTGGCTATTTCTAAGGGCACGAACCTCTATAGTCCTTGAAGAAATGTTAGGGTCATGGAATTTTGATGCTGGACAGGGCAGTCACAAGTTGTAAGGTTCCCAACATCAGAATCACTTAAGAAAAGTTGGAATGATTTGGCATCATGACAGACATTGCAAAGGAAGTAAGTGCAGGGCACAGGCATTGGACTTGGAATCAACATCCTAGCTCCAATAATGATAATGATAAATGTTAGCTCTCATGGAAACATCTTGCTTCTGAACTCAGGGCTGTGATCAGCCCATATAGTTTGAATCCGGGCAAATTATTTCATCTTTTTGGGCCGCTTCCTAATCTGTAAAGTGGGGATAATAATAGCATCAGTTTCAGGGCTGTTGCAAGGAATAAATGGGATAAAGCATGCAAAGTATTTAATACCGTATCTGAAACATGGAAAATGTTCAATGTATGTTAACTATTGTTACTATTCTATTAATATCGTTGTTTTTATTCTTTTTGCTTATTTGTTTGTTTTGAGACGGAGTTTCACTTTTGTTGCCCAGGCTGGAGTGCAGTGGCGTTCACTGCAACCTCTGCCTCCCAGGTTCAAGTGATTCTCCTGCCTCAGCCTCCTGAGTAGCTGGAATTACAGATGCCCGCCACCATGCCTGGCTAATTTTTTTGTATTTTTAGTGTAGATGGGGTTTTACCATCTTGGCCAGGCTGATCTCGAATTCCTGACCTCAGATGACCCACCTGCTTCGGCCTCCCAAAGTGCTGGGATTACAGGCATGAGCCACTGCATCCGTTCTGTCTTTTTCTTATTATCAGTCACCATATACACACTATTTGCCAAGGATGATGTGAAACACTGCCAACTTCTATCCTACAAGGTAGCTATCTACATTTTCCAGATAAGAACCTGAGGCTCAAAAGTGGGACTTCAGACCTAATTCTATCTGACCCTGAAGCCCATGTTCTTTGAAATGCTACCCAATTGCCTCATCAGTAATAATGGAATAGTTGTATGCATGATGTATTTTACAGCTCTTTCTCATGTATGACACTCAATTTAACTTCAAAATATCCCTGGGGGTTGGGACAATGACAATAACATTTGGTAGATAGGTAGGGAAAGTGGGAGACAGTTTTGGAAAGAAATGAGATACTCCTCAACCATGCACATATTCTTTCTGGCAGAGTGGTCTTGGAATCTCAAGGCCCTTCCAAGTTCCTAATAAACATGTACTAACTTTTACAAAGCATTCTGAGTTATTTGCTGCAGTATCAGTGTGAGGCTTCAAGCTTGCTCCATATCAAGGATGCCAGGAGCAGATGAGCTGTGAAGTCTCAACAGCCAGCTCTGTGCAGGGACCTGTAACTTCAACCTCAACCCCAGGAGATCTCTAGCTAAGGCAACTTGAAATCATCCCACATTTGGTTAATGATGCCATAATTTAAGGTTTGTCTTTTCTCTCAGAGAAGTTATACACCCAAGTTGCAAACTAAAACCCAAAACACAAGACCTGAATCTCTTGTGCTTTAGATTTTCTGGTGTGACAATCTTTGTGTTTCAGGAGGAAAAATTGACCACGATCCTTATGTCTGGAGAGAGGCATTAGAGACACTAAGGGATATAAAAGTAATAAGAACCAACATTTTTAATTCCAACTAAAAGGAGGCCAGCCCAAATGGTGAGCTAGGCAGGAAAACACTTCTTTTAGTTCAAAACATGTTCTCTGAGTAGTGAGTATACTGGGGCCATGGACAAACGAGACGTTGCCCCTGGAGACATGGGAATGATCCCAAATGACACCTGCTATGTGCCTCATATGGTGATGTGCATGTTATCAGCCTTATTTTTTGTTTCTTTATATATAACTCTGTGATGTAATTATTATTTATTGTAGTTTACTCAATGAATGATTAGAGATTTAGGGAGACTGACTAAGCACCCCAAGATGACACAGCAAGTTAAGTACAAACCCAAGATTTAAACTCAGGTCTATCAAACCCCAAAAGCCATGCTTAATACACACTGCCACATGGACCTTGAAGAACTTGCAGATCAGTGTGGAAGACAGGTAAGAAAGCTAAGCCTTGTGATGCAGCAGTTGGATTACCAATTGGTTTCCCCTCGTTATTCTGTGAGAAGACACTACAGAGAAGTTTCTAAATTTGCTTGCAGAATGTGCTTCCAGGGTTCTTCCAGAGCCCCATTTAGACTGACCTCCCTTCCCCACTGCTTAAGGTGGATGTGTATATAGTGTTTCCTGTCTTGCAAAGCCAGAATTGGAAAGGGGAGGAGTGGGGAATGAATAAAATGTCTGCCTATCAATGAACTTGCATTAAAATCAGGTAAATTCCATTCATCATTCAAGAAATAGTTGAACTGGAAGGAACCTGGCCCATAGTGGGCATTTGGTAGATGTGAGTTGAATGAATTAATGAGTGAGTGAATGAATAAATTTGAGACCCAAAGAGGTCAATAGAATACCTTGTGCATATAAACCCATCTCTGGCTCTATCCTTTTTGCGCAAATGCAGGAAAAGAGGTGAAGAAAGTTATCCCCAATCAGTGTCACCATTATATTGAAAGAATATAGAATCACTTCGTACCAACATGTATACTCACAATTGTACTTTTGCTCATTTTGAAAAACTAAACATTTTTGAGAGCTTTGATGAAAGATTAGAGAGGAAGTCTTGGGAATCTTAACTATTAAAACTAATTGTTCCTACTGTTGTTCAGCTCATTCGAGGGGATCGCTTCATGTCTTCTTCTACTGCTGTGATTCTGGGAGACTTAACACAGTCTCTTGTCTTCGGTCAACTCAATACAATCATGGTTCAATGATAGACCATGAACCATTTTAGCTATTTAACTATTGTAACTATCTAGCAAATGAAGAAATGAACATGAGCCTCATTTATGATTACCATGTAATTAATTCAGGTCAGTAAGAAAAAAAACACATTTAGGGGCTACCATATGTGGTTGTTTTCTTTTAGTTATTTGTTTGCCTACAAGAGAAATGAGGTAGATAATATTGACCATCAGAAAGCTAATGAAAAAGTCCTTGCCTGGTAAGACTGAAGCTGCCTTGTTTTTCAGGGGGTTGTACTTTCACGTGGAATGAAGGTGAGTGAGAATCATTTGTTCTGCATGAATGAGCCCCACTAACTGGTGGTTTCTGCCTTTGGCCATGGCATTCACAGCCACCACGAGGGGTGGGCCTTGTTGGTACTAGGCTCCAGGTGAGTCTTGACACATGATCATGCATCTCTGGCTTGTCAGATTTTCTGAAATTTTATGAGAAGCTGGAATCAGGCTTTGGAGCTAATGCCTGCCAATTTTTTTAATTTCGTTGTTTCTATGATTAATATTATTGTCTTAAATTGTGAGATTTGGCCAAGCGCAGTGGCTCACACCTGTAATCCCAGCACTTTGGGAGGCCGAGGTGGGTAGATCATGAGGTCAAGAGATTGAGACCATCTTGGCTAACATGGTGAAACCCCATCTCTACTAAAAATACAAAAAATTAGCCGGGTGTGGTGGTGGGTGCCTGTAGTCCCAGCTACTCGGGAGGCCGAGGCAGGAGAATGGTGTAAACCCGGGAGGTGGAGCTTGCAGTGAGCCGAGATCACACCACTGCACTTTAGCCTGGGCAACAGAGACTCTGTCTCAAAAAAAAAGAAAAAAAAATTGTGAGATTCAAGCAAAACATGACAGCACACACTGGTTTCTGGAGTCTAGTTAAAGAGAAGCATTGACACAGCCTTGGAGTCAGGGAGCATCTACTTGCTCTGTTGCTCCTGTTTCTCCCCTAGCTCATAGCTGCCTGGAGGGGGGCAGATCTATAGGGAGCTGTGCAAGCCAATAGCACTGTTCTATGGTTTGGCAGTATTCTGGGTTGCTGCATGAGAAAAAAAACGAAGTGATGTATATGAAGTACTTAGGATTTTCTAGCTTTTATTATTTAGATAATTTTATTTTTTATTTATTATTTAGATAATTTTTCATGCACATAGTAGTTGTGCATATCCATGGGATGTGTGTGATATTCTGACACAAGCATACAAAATACAATAATCAAATCTGCATAATTGTGTCATCCATCACCTCAAACATTTATCATTTATTTGTATTGAGAACATTCCAAATCTACTCTTCTATTTTGAAACATACACTACATTATTGTTAATTATAGTCACCCTATGGTGTTACTGAAGAATAGATCTTATTCCTTCTAGTTAACTGTATTGTTGTATCCATTAACTAACCTCTCTTTCTCTCCTCATCCGTCACTACTAGTTAGTTTTAGTAACCAAAGACAAGAGCTACAACCTGGTGGCCTCCACTATCCTTGCCAGCAGAGGGGTCTCCTTTGGTCTACACGGCTTGCCTCTCCAGTTCCCTGACTCCCAACTCATCCCTTCTTATGGACAGCTGGTCAGCTACACCCAATTTTATATGTTGGATCTTTATAGGCATTTGAGTTGCAACCCCCTCCCCTTTTTGGGGGGAGACAGTGTCTTTCTCTGTCTCCCAGACTGAAGTGCAATCCCAGCTCACTGCAGCCTCAACTTCCTGGGCTCAAGTGATCCTCTCACCTCAGCCTCACAAGTAGCTGGGACTATGGGCACACACCATCGCACTTGGCTAAGTTTTTTATTTTTTATAGAGACAGGGTCTCCTCATGTTGCTCATGGGTCTCCTCATGAACTCTGGAACGCCTGAGCTCAAGCGGTCTTCCTGACCCAGACTCCCAAAGTGTTGGGATTACAGGTGTGCCACTGTGTGCCTTCTTTAAGCCTTTAGTTACTAGCATCTCATGTGCAACTGGCTTTAAGGCTCTGTTGGAATAGGAAAAAGGAGAGCAAGGTAGGCTCTGAGCCAAGGATGAAGAATGCAATTCTTTCACATTACAAATCAAGATTTCTCAAAAGTTCTCCATCATGCAGTGTAAAATTGACAACGCCTCAGCATCTTCTGTATATGTTGTTACCTGGCCCAAGTCCTACTCATCCCGTAGGTCACACTTTCAAGGTTCTTAGCAGGATTTATTTGTTTTGCCTCTATGTTCCTACAGCAGCCTGGGACCAGCACAATCAAGCACCTCTTTCACATTCTTTACAAGCTTTCAGTTGACATAGCTACAGTCACAAGCTGCTAGAGCTAGGGGTATTCATTTCATATTATTCCCCTTGGTCTCCTCTGAACTCAGAATATTTTTTGGCACACAGTAGGGGCTTAAAATATTTGTCAAGGGAGAAAGGAGAAGGTCTCTTGAATGTGGATGTATGTGTACCATTGAAAATCTTTTCGATTTTGCAATTTTGCCATGAACCCTTCTCCGTAAACATTGTGACAGAGCAGGTTGGAACCTGAGTTTCCTACTTCCCTTGCCTTCTTTTTCCTCATTGGAGAAGCAGAAGGAGGAGGCGAGAGAGTACAGAAAGAATTATTCTGAGACTTTCTCCTTTCCGGTATCCATGCCACTGATGAGGGATTAAAACCCAACCTCCTTCCCAATGGCATGTTCGGCAAACCTCTGACTGTTGGGATCCAATGCGTCAATTAAATACCAGAGCAGCAGATCTGAATATTGTGTTCTCTTCAGCTGACCACCTCTTGCCGGATGGGAGGCAGGGCTGGGGGAGGCAGAGAGAGCCAGGATGGGGGAAGGGAGATGGCAGAGGAGAGCTCTCCATGGGAACTTCTCTCCCTCCCACTCTTCCAAATCGTAAATTAACAACAGTGGACCTTGTTAAGTGCAGCTTCACAAATTAATATGAAATATAGTGCTTTTTCATAAGCTTGAGAACCAGATTTAAAAGCATATTGGTGTTTGTACACAGCAGGTCGTAATGATCCATTATCTTGCAGACAGAGGAGCTTGCAGCAACACATAAAGAAGATGCAATTGGGCCATCTGCTTTGATTTCTGCAGCGTCCCCAGAGATCCAAGGGAGGAGCTGACAGTCCTCTCCATCTGCCTTTACATTATCAATTACAGTTGAATTATGCTGCATGCTGCAGGGCTGGCGGATACGGATGGGAGACTGTGGCACCTGAAAAATATAGAAGAAAATCCATATGTTGGGAGCCAGCTGTTTATTTACAAGTGCTTGACATATTTCCTCACTTTCTCGGCTGTTGCCTTTTTTAAGGTTCCTAGAGACATTTCAGTTTAGTGTGAACTTGAGAAGAAATTAGGTGTAACAGCATAACACCACATGAATAATATTTCAGTTTCCTTGTTTACAGTTGAAATGCACACGGAGCAAAAACCATCAGGTCGAACAGATTTTAAATTATGAAAAAAGTAAGTTGTGAAAACATCTGGGGTGGCTGCTACAGCTTGTTATGTTTATAAAACATGTTGGAACAGGCGGGGCTGTGCACACTGTACATTTTTGGCAGCTTAGAAATCACGTGTAAAACTGTAACTTTTATGAAATGGCAAGTGTTTATGAAAGCTTAGGGAGTGGGGAAGGTAGAAGGTGGAGTGGCCGGCACTTTCATGAAGTCTCTTACCACAACTTCTGGGAATGCTGCTTGAAGGATGAAATGGTCTGTTTTGTTTTGATTTGATTTTTTTCTTTTTCTTTTTAAACAAGGGACTTAAGTTTTTCCTGATTAAATTGGTTCTAGAATGGTGAGGTGGAGGGCTGCCATATTGATTATGTTGTGCTTGGGTTTTATAGTATGAGATTCCTTCCAACCGTGTGGGAATTTACACTTCATTCTCATTTCACGCCACGTCCTATCCCCACATCTACTGAACCGCGGAGAGCCTGTGTGTGTGTGTGTGTGGTGTGTGTGTGTGTGCTTGCTCAGCTGAGGCTTCCCATGCAGTGTGTCCAGAGGTTTGAAGAAAAGATGCTGAAATTCGGCATTTGCAGGTGGCAAAGAATAGGGGACTCATTCTGCTATCAAGGGAGACTTTTTTAGATGCCCTAGAAGCAGAAATTCTTGCAGGGCAAGTAAAGAGACTGAGGTCAGTCGTCAAGCCCAATTTTCCACCACTCACTTACCATTCAGGGCCAATTCAGAGGGCCTCTTGGTCCATAGGATAACTCCTCCAAGGTCCCAGCACTTAATGCTTTCTTTCTTGCATTATACTTTCTGATGTATACATCTTACACTTTTGAGATCATGAAATGGGGGCTCCCTGAAGGAAGGCATGAACTTACTTATTTTTCCTTCTTTCTTAAGATCCCCATGGCATCTGGCATTTTCTGAGTGTTCATAAAATGTAAAAGGAATAAATTAATGGGTGAATGAATGATGCCATTGTATTTTCTGTATATTAAATAACAGGCTTAGTAGGGCAGGTGCAAAAATCTAGTAATGAAGAATTGTCAACTCATGATATGGCCGTTGAGACACAAGCTCTGCTGCTAAGAACGCCTTCTCTAACCTGACCACTGTAGATGAGAACATGCCTTTCTGTTTGTGGTCACTGGGCAGCTCCCTGGAGAAGCTCCCTCATAGCCTCTCAGCCACTGACGTCCACTGACTTTCTCACCATCACCTCCTGGGTCTCTCCTGTCTGTGCTCACAGCACTGGGGTTCATTCGTAGTCTCATGGAAATGAAGTCACGTGTGCATAATGATCTCCATAATCTTAAGCTGAATGCATAAATACTGTGGTACCAGCATGGTATGTAAGAATTTGTGGGCCCAGTGCAAAATGAAAATGTGGGACGTCTTGATCAAAAATTAAGATTTTCAAGATGGTAACATCAGGGCATGAAACTAAACACAGATCTCTTCTAAGCACGGCGCCATATGCTTCGGCTACACCCCCATGAAGCTGGCTTTGCTAGTGACACTTGGTGCTATTAGTGCTAGATTCATCAATACTTTTATGATTTCTCCTTCCCTTTCACTTTCTTTTTCCCTTTTCTGTGTCCCCTCCCTTTTCCCATCATTCCTTCTCCTCTTCCCTCTTCTCCTCCTCAAGACATTATGCAAGAATCTTTCTCTGTGTCCTGTTTCCATCTTTCCCTTTGCCCATTTTCTTTTCACTAGATACTGAATGGAGACTCTTTAATGGAAGCCGGCAGCCTCATCACTTTTTTACTCCTGAGTTTCTCTCTCCTTTTTTTGAGCTTGAATAAACCTAGATAATAATTTTCTCTTTGATGATGCTCATGCATTTGGTTCTTTATTTTTTTAACATGTGTTATTGATACATAATAGATGTATCTATTTTCAGGGTACATGTGATAATTTAGTACATCCATATAACTTATAAAGATCAAATCAGTGTAATTGGATATTCATCACCTTAAATATTCATTTTTCTTTGTGCTAGAAACATTCAAATTATTCCCTTCTAGCTATTTTGGAATATATGTAGATGATGTAAATGTTAGTCTCCCTACTGATCTATTGAACACTAGATCTTCTCTGTAACTGACTTGGTTTTCAGTCCCTTTGTCAAGGGACCTAGCCTAACTGTGCCTACTTCAGAGGCATGTTGCATTGCTTCAATGATAGTACAAATGAATATACATAAAAATACACTCACGATTTTGTATGCTGCTAGGGACATGGTAGGTGCTCACATAATACCAGCCATCTTCATCCACTTATTCCACCTTCTCCTCATCATTGTTGTAACTGTTTTTACTATCTACCCAGCAGAAATCCTTATGTCTAACCACAATTTTTTTATGTGATACGATACTTTCGTCATTCATTTGCTTATTCATTTGATTATTTAGCATCGTTTGTTGAATCCCCGAACATAGAAAGATGCAAACAGGCCAGGACATCCTATATTGGTTTTTATTATTTTTTCTGTCCCTTCTTTCCCATTTATAACCTTCTTTAACCCTATATTATATTTATAAGAAATGATATAGCAATAAAATTGGTCAGAGAGAGGAACTGAGTTGACTAAACTCATATTGCAGGTCAGTGATGAAGCCAGGATTGGAATTCAGCGTCTGTGAGCCTGAGCTAATTCTCCATCCCCAAAGTGTAATTCCTGCTGAGCTCACCTGTAAATTCCTAACAGATGGTGACCTAGACTTTTGCTCCTTTTCTGTCTTACTTTGACTCCAGTTGAGCATGCTGGATAGGCAAGATAAAAATGAATGAATGCCTGAGGGAGAAAAGAAAATCATTAATGCTCCATTGGCTGGTATCCTTCATAACTCTCATTTTCATTATCTATTGCTACTTAACAAATCATCACATATTTGATGGCTTAAAACAGCTATAACTATTTGCTCAAAATTCTCCAATTTAGGCAGAGCTCATTTCTGGCCCATGTGGCATCAGCTAGGATGACTCCAATGTGGCTGGATAAAGCACTTCCAAGATGACTTACTCATATGGATGGGAGGTTGGCATGCTGGCCGCCAGCAAGGAGCTCAGCTGGGGCTAGTGGCTGTGTCTTGTTTCTCCTTCATGAGGCCTCTTCACACGGCTGAACTGGGCTTCTCACAGCATGGTAGGTAGGTTGCCAAGGGGAGAATCTAAAAACAAGAGTTCCAGGAAGACAAGTCCCAAGCTTAAGCCTGCCCTGCCCCAGACACTAGCCATTAACTACACATGACAATAGAGCATTTGGAATGTAGTTGGTTTGAATTGAGATGTGACTTAACTGCAAAATGCACACCTGAGTTTAAAAACACAGTCTGAAGAATTAACAGGTGTAATATCACTAGCACTTTTTTAAAAATCTTGATTACATTTTAAAATAATTGTTTTTGTTAAATAAAGCATGCTATTAACTTTATTGGCTTATTTTTCCAACATGGCTACCAAAAATTTGAAAATCATATCTGCGACCCACATGATCCTCTGGTGCTCCCCGAGCTTACAAGACTCTAAGACTGTTTGCATGGCACTTGTTATTGTCCCACTGACCAAAGCTGGCCACATGACCACACTGGGGTCATCCTGGGAAGACGCTACCCTATGGTATTAATACTAGGAGGCTGGGTTCACTGGGAGCCACTCAAAGAACAATCTCCTGGAACTTCCAATGCTTCCATTTTGTTCAATTTAACAAACAATATAATGCAATTTTCTAAAACAATCAAATGCAAAATGTTCTATAAAAGTCAGAGAACAAGCTTCCAGGTTCGGACATAGTAGGACACAGTATTTTATGTGTTTCAGCAATGATTACATAATTATTAATCGTCTGTTGTATACAAAGCACTAGGCACTAGTCAACAGAAGCAAAGCAAAGGATTCTCATGTGTCTTAAGACTGAAGAAATTCAGACTGAATTTCTGGAGTGAAAGCGTTCACGATATAAAACTGTGCCACGTTAAGTTCCAGTTGTATGTTTCAGAATAAGTGTCACATGGGATACCTGCTTATCTGTGGTTATTCCAGTTATATTCCATCTTTTTCTTGAATGTAAATTTTCCCACCTAGGGTTTCTGAGGTTCTAATTCAGGAGCCCGGAGGTTGAAGCAGCATAGGAATATTTGCTGAGTACAATTTAACAGTGTCATTTTTATGGGCATCCCTGATCTGGAATCATTGCAGGGTAGGCTTCACGGGCATTCAGAGGAGATAAAGAAAGAAGAGAAACGAGGTTGGAGGACCTTTCTGAAAAAAGGGGTCCTTAGAAGTCAAGTGGATTTCAGCCCCTGATAAGAGGATACCAAGGGTGTCACAATATTACACAACATTAGCAAACAAAACTTCTGCGATCACCTCACTCTCAGGCATCTTAGGGCATGAAGACGGCAGTTCACTAGGGCTGCCATAACAAAGTACCACAGACTGGGTGACTTAAGCAACAGAAATTCATTTTCTCACAGTTCTGGAGACTAGAAGTTCAAGATCAAGGTGTCGGCAGGATTGGTTTCCTCCGAGGCCTCTCTGCTTGTCTTACAGATGGCTTTATACCAATGTCTTCCTCCTTACACAACAGGTTTCCCCCACTGCCCCCAGGCACAGCCCATGACCCTTGATAACAGTCGCTCTGTTAGTGACAGTCCTACCTGACATTTGCCATTTTTTTCTCTCTCTCTGGCTTCCCTTTCCTGAAATTTTATCTGGGGCCACTTGAGGGTGTCCTGCAGTGGTTTCTGCTGACGGTACCCAGGGAGACCCTACCTAGTTCTGTGCCCAGAGTCTTCACCTCAGAGAATGACAATCCCATTCTTCCAAATTCTCAGGCAAGACAATTGGGAGTCAACCGTGACTCATTCCTAAACTCTAGTAATTCTTTGTCATTTTTGTCCTTGCTCCTTCCTCTGCCTGGGATGCTCTGTCCCCAGATATCTTTATGGCACGTCTCACTCTCTTCAGGTCTGTACTCAAATACCATCAAAAGAGCTTCCCTGACCACCCTAGAATAAAAGCACCCCTCACTATTTAACTTACTTAACCTAACTTCTATTTTTTGAGACAGGGTCTTGCTCTGTCACCCAGATGGGAGTCCAGTGGCACGATCTTAGCTCACTACAGCCTCTGCCTTCTGATCTTCTCAAGCTATCTTCCTATCTCAGCCTCCCAGGTGGCTGGGACTACAGGCATACATCATGCCTGGCTAATTTTTCCTTTTTTTTTTTGTAGAGATGGGGTTTCACCATGTTTCCTAGGCTGGTCTCAAATTCCTGGGCTCAAGTGCTCCTCCCACATCAGCCTCCCAAAGTACTGGGATTACAGACGTGGGCTATTGTGCCTCGCTTCCCTAATTTCTTTATACTTTTCTTTTAGCATGCTTTTGCAGGTTCTCAGAATAGTTAATGTTTCCTAATGCTGCTAAAGCCATAACTCACTTGTTCACCCTTCATCTATGACACAAATGCTAGTACATGGAAAGGACTATGCTATGTTATAAAGATAAATAGAACAAAGGAAAGACATCTGGTCTCATTCTAGTGGAAAGCAAATAAAGAAGTTAATAAATGCACTGGGTTATTTCATGGTGGAAATAAACAGTGGTCCATGAAGCGTTTGTGAGGAAAGGATCAAAAGGAGCAGGTTTCACAAGCCTCTTCTCTGTCCCTTTCTAGTTCTCATCACTGTCATAACATGGGCTCAAATCTAGGTGAAGGAGCTAGGCAGAGAGCAGATGCTATGTCATCCCTTCCATCAATCGTCCTGCCTTTTCTACCACCACTTCTGACAGTTGCAACACAATAGCTTCCAGGCATTGATATTCATGGGTACCTGTGGATGGATGATCCAGGGCTGGAGGGGCTGGGAAGAAGATGGTTTCCACCCTGACAAGAAATGTCAGAGCCCTGGTTTAGCTATGTGCCATCACATTCCATAGTGTCCCACCTCCACATGGGAACTGCCTACCTAGCCCAAATTTTGTAGCCTTTTTGATCACGGAAAACTCTAAGTCTTTTCAAAGCATAAACAATGACCTTTTCAAAATGGAAATCTGATCATACATCCCCCGCCTGAGTTTAAAGCTCTAAAGTGGCTTCCCACTGCTCATGGAATAAAAGTCACCTCGGCCGGTCGCGATGGCTCACGCCTGTAATCACAGCACTTTGGGAGGCCGAGGCGGACGGATCACGAGGTCAGGAGATCTAGACCATCCTGGCGAACACTGTGAAATCCAGTCTCTACTAAAAATACAAAAAAATTAGCCGGACATGGTGGTGGGCACCTGTAGTCCCAGCTACTTGGGAGGCTGAGGCAGGAGAATGGCATGAACCCGGGAAGTGGAGCTTGCAGTGAGCGGAGATCGCGCCACTGCACTCCAGCCTAGGCAACAGAGCAAGACTCCGTCTCAAAACAAACAAACAAAAAAAGTCACCTCTGTACCAGGGCCTGTGGACCTTGTGTGGTCTGACTTCAGCCTCTGCAGCCCCATCTCCCATTATGCGCCCCTCTGCACTGTCCACTGTGGTGACATTGGGCATCTTTTAGTCTTTTGAATTCATTCTGTCCTTCACTTCACTAGCTTTTGCATATGCTGTTCCTTCTTTTTGAAATGCTTTTCCCTCTGTCTTAGCCAAATGTCAGCCTTAAGATTTAACTCAAATATTTCTTCATGGAAGCTTTTCATGATCCCTTGTCCCTCTCCTTTATAGCATAGAGCATAGTTGCAATTTCTTAGTGATTTCTTGGTATACTTCACTACCCCCATTAGAGAGTAAATCCTGTGAGGTCTGGAATTGTGATCATTTGTGCTGATCTCTGTGTGCCTAGCATGTTGTCATGGCCTGCAATGGAGTAGGCATGTGTTAATGTTTATTGAATGTGTGAATGATTTAAGTAAATTAATTAATGAATACAAATATATTTCTTTGTACTCCCCTTCATCTCGCTTATGAAGTCAATAACGGTTGTTGGATAAAAAGGCAGCCCTTGTTCATGTCCACAGAAGTATTAAGTCACTGCACAGGAAATATTAGGTCATTGATCATAAGAGGCAACTAAGTCCTGTCAACTTGCAAGTTGTTTACTTTTTGGTTTTACTAGAGAGCATCCTGACCTGGAGACAGTGGTGTTCAGGTTGGAGAAGGGGTGGGAAGGGTGGCGTCTTAGGAAAAACACTTGGCATGAGCTGACTTACACTTCTGCATCACAGTTTTGTGTCCTAGTGTTCATATGCACCAATGTGCAAATAGATATTATTTCTACATTTATATTCCCACCTTTTTTTTCTATTATTATTTCCCCCTTAGCCCAAGTTACAGCTTTTTCCTGAAGATTATTGGTGTAAATGGAATAAAATCGGTTAGGATCATAAATATGATTCAAGAGGAGTAACCGGCATAGGTTTGGGGGGTGGTTGCCCCTCCCTCCTCCTCTATAATTTATTGTTTTTCTTCTGTAGGAAGCCAAATGACATTTCTCTAATTAACAGACACAAGCAACTACCGTATAAATCAACATCACAGCCTTTTTAGTGATGCAATCACTTTATGATCAGGGAGTATAAATTAAACATCACAGATGCATCTCTAGAAGCAAAACATAATGAAATAAAAGAGAGCGGGGCTGCCTGGTTCTGGAGACTGTTTGGGCACCAAGAGCAATCTTCACTCTGGGAGCTGCTGGTTTTGCCCCAGCATGATCTGGGGAATCTATCCTGCCTGGAGTGAGGAATGTCGCACCTTCATGTATTTTCTGTAGTATGTTGTCTGTAGGTGTGACTGGGTGAAAGTGAACTGGAAAGCCCAGAATCTGGGTGCAAACCTCAGCTATGGCACTTATTCCCTGCATGACCTTTGGGAAGTCACTTGCCTCCATAAGCTCCATTTTTTCCATCTGTAAACGAGATAGTAACAATCCTCACTTCATAGCACGATTATGGGTGTGAATACATTAACACATACAAAACGCTAAGGATAGTGTCCCCCACATAAAGAGAAGTTTAATTAATTCGAGCCATTATGAGTATTAGTATGATTGTCCAGACTCATATTTAGTTTCTCTTCATTTTAGTGTCATAATCACTTAGAAGCTGCGACACTTGTTTTGGGCCACAAACTCAAAGTTTAATTTCACAATTTGTGAGGAGCCAAGAAGGCTGCATTTTTAACACTACACTAATGCTTCTGCAAGCAGTCTGTGGACCATAGTTAAAAAGCCCTGCTCTCTGACATGCACAGAAAATTGAGACGTTGACTACCTAACTCAGTCTAAATTCTACCCACTAAGAACCTAATGGTGCCAAAAAACACCCAAGGAGCAGATTTAAACTTATTTTTAAATTTCCTTCTAGGAAGTGGATTCTGGGTGGGCTTTGAGGGAGCACTGCCCTTTCCCATTCCCCTAACTCAGAGCTGGTTTCCTGTAAGTGTGGAGATTGACTAGGAGATGAGGATTCATCAGAGAAAGGCCAGGTTGGGTAGATGAACTACAAGGATTCCTTTCCATTCACATGTGTGGATCAACTCCCTTTCTCTCCCTTCTCTTTCCCCAAACTCGGTGATTATTTTAATAGTTCCTCCCAAGTTAGAGCATTGCAGAGGGGATGACACCTTCCAACTTTAATACCACTTCTGTGTTCTTGAGCTCATGTAAAGTTCTCAGCTCTGCAAGACCAGTGGGAAAGATAGATTATTATCTCTGTTTAACAGATGAGAAAACTAAGATTCAGAAATAATAGAGGATTTGCCCAAGCTCATACAGTTTCTAAAGGATAAGTAAGTCTTGGTTGCAGGACTTTACATCCTAAACCGACTATTTTTCACATTGTGGCACAGAACTATTGATCTTTTCTCTTACCTAGAAACAAATCATGATGGTTTGTATACAATCATGTATAGACAGTTATTATATTTTGAGATGAAGCTCACATGTTATGTGTGTGTGTGTGTGTGTGTGTGTGTGTGTGTGTTATGGGGATGGTGTTCAGCACCACCTCTTATAGCTTTTTGTTCCTTTGTTCCTCCTACTTTGGTGTCCCAAAATACCATCTCACCCACAGAAACCTTAATGGTCCCAGTTGCATTTTCCATCTTCCATCTTTCCAACGTGTCATTTACTGCTTCTCTCTGATTCAGCCAAAGTCCAGAGCTTTTAAAATCTTGAGACATCTTGGGGTAATGTGGTGGCCAAACTTCTGTTGTAACAACCACGTCTTTTGTCCTCTCTGCTATTCTGAAATCTGAATTCAACCCTCTGTCAGCAATGTTCCTGTTCAGGCCCTATTGATCTGGAGACGGGTGAACTCATTTTTCTTTTCAAGGTATGAAAATGGACTGGGTCCAGGCACTTAACTCAGCGGTGAGGGGCTGTCGACTCCCAGCTCCCCTTTGCCAACTTCGTCTAATTAACGTGGAGACTACCTTCTTTGATGGGTTCATAAGTGTTTCACACACAGGCGAGATGTAACAACTTTGCAAGACACTGTTTAAAGATCTTCAACATCTGAGAAAGCCACAAAATCCAATAATCCTACTTTTAGAATGCCAGGGTGTCCACGGAGATCAATCTCATATCTAAACATCACATAAAGAGAGTGCATTGCATTATAGACTGGTTTCTATTGAACACCACCTAAGAAACAGCATTAGACAGTTTTGAAAAAAAAAAAAAGATGGAGTCTATACTAGAGGGAATGGAAAAGGTTGTCAAATTCTGGAAAATTTTCCCCTTGATTAAAGCTGCACTTTCAAAATTGTTACATTATTAACAAAAGTCAACTTAGCTCCAATTTATCTTTCTGACAGTTTCTTGATGGATTAGATGTTGGGAATAAACTGGAGAGGCTTTTAGGTGCTTCTTTGGGCACAGACAAAGCTGCTATTAATTCTTCCCTTGGTAACTGCAGTAATACCTGTGCAATGTCCTTCTGAGTGGGGTAATTCGTGTTGGAGATGGTGGTTTCCTGGGGACACTTAGAGCTGTGCCTGTTCTGGCATGTGTCCCTCAATGCAAAGTGTATTTGGTATGTTTTAGGAAACAGAATCCAAACACCAGATAAGAGAGCACTGCACTGAGACATGCTCTGGATGTCAAAAACATATAATTTGAGGTGGGGCAGGCTGAGGGGTGTTGGCATCAACAAGTGTTCTGGTTATGGAGAAATAATGAAGTCAAATTTTTCTGGTCTCAAATAAGCCTAGAGTGAGTGCTGCAAAAACAAGCTGAAGCCGACAAGAGTTTCTTTAGCAAAGTACTGGAGCAGTATCCCTTCTCTCTTTAAATCTACTAGCATTAAAAGATGATTGCCATTTTTCTTTTTTTCTTTTCTTTTTTTTTTTTTTTGAGATAACATCTCAGGATGCAGTGCAATGGCATGATCTCTGCTCAATGTAACCTCTGCCTCCTGAGTTCAAGCGATTCTCCTGCCTCAGCCTCCCAAATAGCTGGGATTACAGGCACCCACCAACATGTCCTGTTAACTTTGGATTTTTGCAAAGACAGGGTTTCACCATGTTGGCCAAGTTGGTCTTGAACTCCTGACCTCATGTGATCTGCTGGCATCGGCCTCCCAAAATGCTGGGATTAGAGGTGTGAGCCACAGTGCCCAACCTTCATTTTTCTTCAGGATAAGAAATAGGTTTACTTGGCTCCACAAATTTTATTAGTTTTCCAAGTATGTTAATTGTCATTAGTATTTCTACACCTATGCTCTGTGAAACACTAAATCCATGAATATGGGAAGGAAATATTATTCTGTTTAGTAAAGCTTGAGATGTGCTGGTGGAACAGATTTAGAAAGATTTATTTACTGAAGGACTTTTCAGATTTGTGAATATGCTAAAGTTCCCTGTGAATTTCCAAGGGGTTGGAGAGTGAAGCTAAAGTTGAATTTCCTAAACGTAATTGATTATGAAAATCTTTATTGACCAACCACCTCTCTCTCAACTACCTCTTTGGGAATAAGGTTTTTGCTTTGTTTTTTTTCTTTTGTTTTGTTGACAGGGTCTCACTCTGTCACCCAGGCTGGAGTACAGTGGTGTAATCACGGCTCATTGAAGCCTTGACCTCCCAGGCTCAGGTGATCCTCCCACGTCAGTCTCCTGAGTAGCTGGGACTACAGGTGTGTGCCACCATGTCCAGCTAGGGAATATGCTTTTGAAAACAGTGCTCGGGGTACACATTTCCTTTCATTCGCATCTTTCAGTTTACCCTGGGAAGAAAAGGTCTAAAGGAAAGGGAAAGTCAAGTGGGTACATTTTTAAATACTGTCCTACATCTCCTTTGGGTTCTCTCAAAACTGTCTTTTCAAAACTGCAACAATTGCCTACGTCTCTAATTTGAAGGTAATTGTTAGTCATTTGGCTAATGTCAGGAATCTGAATGCTACTGTGTTCTCTAAGGATTCACATTATCTTTCCTCAGTTTCCCCACATGTCAAGTGGTGATAATCTGAGCTGTCACAGATACAAACAGGAGCTTGGAATTTAAGGGTATTTCTTTGATTACCTCCAAGTTCTTAATATTTGTGCAGTTCTTATACCTCCAAGTTCTTAATGTTTGTGCAGTTCTTATGCACTTGAGAAAATCTAACACAAGAAGTCTGGTCTATCTCTATCTCATGCTCAACATCTGGACTTCAGTTAAAAAAAATTCTATTAATGTCACAGAAATTTTCCATACTAAGTGGGTCAAATCCACTCACTTTCCAGTGTTTATCTTACTGCTTGTAATGTTTCTCTGAATATCTTATAATATCCCTTTCAGCCAGTGGAAGTCCAATGTAGATGTCTACAGAGCTTGGTTTCCAGTACTTTAGTCTATATTATGATTACTTTTATAACTTGATCTTACTTAACGCACCCTCACTCTCACAAGGATTTTAATTTCAAATTTTTGGTTTGTAAGATATGGGCCAGCACCCTTGGGACCAGCAAAGATGGAAGATTTTGGAGAAAAATAGGTTAGAGGAGAGCTAAAATCAGAAAACCCCAACATGAGAATGCTAGCATGTCCTCACGTTATACTCTGTGACCTCTTTTTATTTTGTACTAGTTCCAACTTAAGTAAATTCCATGGTGTTCAGTTGGTGAGACACTAACTCTTCTATGGCAAAATGAATTAGTGTGTTATTTATATATTTTAAACTTAGTTAGGCACTCCCTTAAGGCTCACAGCCAAGCCAATAAAGTTATGCTTAAAGATGGAGTTTGAAATTCTATTTTCATTCATTTTAATGGTTTACAAGTAAATTGCATTTTCTACTTCATTCTGTGACATAAGTCAATAGATATCCAATGTAAATGTAGTTCATTTATATTTGAATTGATGTTCTGTCCACCATTACCTTATGTTTCTAATGCATTCTGATACATTAGTAAATAGGCTTGTCTGATTAATCATTAGCACATGAAAAGAATTAGCTACTGCCTGCCAAATGGAATTATTGACACTGATAAGAGGACCAACAATGGTATCACCTGGAAACGGATTGTGCAAGTAATTGAAGGAAAAAAAATGTGCCTTGATAAATATGAAGAACCTTGAATGTATTTTATTAATTCCCTATATGATAGATATTTTATACTTGTATTAAAAATAATAATTTTGTAACACTTTAAATAGGTGAAAGAAGGTCTTTATTTACTTTACAAACTTAGTTGCTGAAAATCTAAGCACAATTTTTAGTCTAGGGAAAACCTTTCTTCATAGTTACCAATGGAGAGTGAGAGAAGCTTTAGAATTTCAAGAAGAAAGTAGATAGAGCACAATAAAGGCTTCTAGATGCCCTCTCTGAAATGAGTCACAGCTGAAGTTTAGTCCTGTCGAACCTGAGTACTTACTTTCAAGTGATCTGTCTCATTGCAATTTTGGCCATAGACACTTGTACAGGTTTGAGCACATGGACACAGACGCACACATTGTGCGCGCACACACACACACACACACACAGAGGATGGCACAGATTCACATTTTTGAAAAACCTCACACTGCTTATATTATCAAGTTATCAACCCCTAGTGCCATACTTGGGCAAATAGGAACAGGCTCAAAGTCAATGTAATATACCACAACTCCAGCAAGTCCCAGGGATACGGCAGCATGGCATACCTAAAAGGGTCACAGCCCCAACATTTTGAAAATGCTCGCGTAATTTTGCTTTGTTATTGTCTGAGCCATTAGATTTAAAAGCCCTTCTGTGTTATTGCCAAGTACATTACTGTGAACCAATGATAAAAGTCTAGCTGCTTGAGCTGCCAAAATCTGTGCAGTGTCTTAAGGCAGCACAGCAGTGTGGTAGCATATGGCAGAGCCACGATTGCTGGGACTTGTTTTATTCCCAGCTTTAAAGTGGCACAGAGGATAGTGCCAATGAAGTGCTACTGTGGACCCCTTTGTTCCAGCTGGACCTGGAGCTGAAGTGTTGCTTGCTTTAGAAGTATGGCTGAGGCACATGCCTTGGCGGCATGTTCCACATAGGAGATTTTCCGATAGAGCAAGGACTCTAATCAACCATGAGTCAGGAACCTAAATGCTGGCATGCTCTTTAAGGACTCACATTCTCTTTCCTCAGTTTCCCCACATGTCAAGTGGTGGTAATCCTAGAGTGACTTGAATTTCATACAAAATAACGCTTATGAAAGCATTAAGAAAGAGATTTTTAAGTGAAAGACTGTAGAGGTCCCGTTTTTATTGTAGTATGTCTTCTGTCTTCAAAATTGAAAGCTACTGGAAGAGGTATACAACAGCTTGACTTCCAGGCAGCATTGGACTGGGCAAATGTTTATTGAATTTTAAGTTAACCCAAATAAAAAGCTGCAAATTTAAGCATAAAAAATGATGACTTCATGTCCTTTGCAGGGACATGGATGAGGCTGGAAACATCATTCTCAGCAAACTAACACAGGAACAGAAAACCAAGCACCGCATGTTTTCACTCATAAGTGGGAGTTGAACAATGAGAACACATGGACACAGGGGAACATCACACACTGGGGCTTGTCGGGGGTGGGGGGCTAGGAGAGGGATAGCATTAGGAGAAATACCTAATGTAGATGATGGGTTGATGGGTGCAGCAAACCACCATGGCACGTGTATACCTGTGTAACAAATCTGCACGTTCCGCACATGTATTCTAGAACTTAAAGTATGTAAAAAAAAAAAAAAAAACTGCATATTTGCTTTTTTCACTTCAAACTTGGGGTAAAACCTTCTCTACCTCTCTCTTTTTTTTGTTGTTTTTTTTTTTTTTGAGACAGGGTCTCACTGTTATCCAGGCTGTAATGTAGCGCTGCAATCACAACTCACTGCAATCTCAACCTCCTGGGCTCAAGTCATCCTCCTGCCTTCCCAGTAGCTGGGGCTACAGACATACACCACCATATCCAGCTAATTTTAAAAATATTTTTTGTAGAAATGGGGTCTTGCTATGTTTCCTAGTCTGGTCTCAAACTCCTGGTCTCAAGTGATCCTCTAGCCTCAGCCTCCCAAAGTGTTGGAATTACAGGTATGAGCCACCATGCTTGGCCTTTCTCTTATGTTTAATGACACCTTCAAGACTCATGTTCTGTACATTCATTTAGACTACCCACTGGATAACGCATAGATTGCTTTTGAGGTTCATGATGTATCAGCAGGTTCCATAATGAGAGGACATGTGTAGGTCTCAGGTAACACATGCTTTCTTTGATCTTGATTCTAGTGGGAGGCTTTCTCTAGTGTCCTGCTAGAACAAGTTTCCCAGGGTTTGGTGAAGGAAATAGGATGGGCCACCATGCAGAGACATGAAAGTGCCTGACTCATTGAGGAAGGCTATGTTGCACAAGGAGTGATCTAGAGCACTGTCAGGAACAATGAGAGAAAGGGTAACTATGGCACAGGCTCAGGAATTCAGCTGCTCATGTTCTCATCCTGACCTCTCACTCATATTCTTTCTCATATTATTGTTAACATATCTCTGCCTCAGTTTCCTCATTTACAAAATGGGGATAATTATACCAACCAACTCAAGAAATTGTTGAGAAGAGGAAAGGAGTAAAACACATACATCATTGAGTATCATGTGTAGTCCACAGTGAGCATTCAAAAAACCTTTTGAAGAAAATCTTACTAGTGTATGTTTTGCTGAAGATGAAGATGATGGTGATGGTGATGGAGATGGTGCAGAAATAGTGGGAGATGGATTTGATTCCTACAAGACAGAATATGAAAAGTTTTGAACCTCATTCTTAGGTTTCCTCGGGTATTAATAATGTGATCCTAGAAGAGACTTGAGCCTATGACGTGATCAAAGAGCTCTTTCCCCAGACTATGCATTTGCCTCTTTCATTTTTTGGTGGGGCTTGTCTCTCTGGTTCAGAGCCATATCACCATTGCCAAGAATAGTGCCTGAAGCCCAGCTGGCACTCCATAAATATTTATTAAACCTATGAATAACCCTTCTACCACCGAAAGTGAATTTTTTGCTTTTTCTAGTTAGTTTGAGACATATTTGCCAGCTTCATTGCAATTAAGCGAGTCCCTAGATAGAGTCTCACACTGTTGCCCAGGCTGAAGTGCAGTGGTGCAATCTTGGCTCACCATAACCTGCGCCTCTAGATTCAAGCGATTCTCCTGCCTCAGCCTCCAGAGTAGCTGGGATTACAAGCGTGTGCCACCACGCCTGGCTAATTTTTCTATTTTTAGTAGAGATGGGGTTTCACCATGTTGGCCAGGCTGGTGTCCAACTCCTGACCTCAAGTGATCTGCCCACCTCAGCCTCCCAAAGAGCTGGAATTACAGGCGTGAGCCACCTCGCCAGGCCGGTGCGTCCCTTTTTCTTTCACTTGAAATAAGAGTAGTAGAAGACTGTTTTTCTCTTAATGATATAGACGCCGTTTGTTTGAGCATTTCAACACCAGGACCTATAAATACTGGTCACCATCTCTACCACACAACACATTTGGTGATCCATGAGGGTCACCTGTCATTGAAACTGTCATTGAGAAAGCACTCAATTGGAGCTTAAGCATCTTCTTATACTTTCTTTCCCAACCTGGATCCTCATGTAACATCAGTTCATTTCCTACAACAGCATCCAGGAAGGTGGCAGCAAGCCATTCTCTGGGCAGGGGCAAGGATGCCAGGAAGTGTGATATTTTATTAATTATTACAAAAATAAACTGCAGGGCTGAGACTTGCTACTGCGAAGCACATGTGTGAAAATCCCACTTCGTTGGTGAAGAAAAAACTCCTCGTTAACTACAAAGCTCTTCCCTCAGCAACACGTAAGGTAGGAGAAAAGAATAGTGTGCAGACATTATCAGCATTTTAAACAAGTGGAAAATTTTATCTCTAGAAGGTAATGCTGTAGATCATATTTCCTTTCATGGTAGTTTTATATTCCGCATTCCTGTACATTTTTCTTTCAGATATTTTTTCCCCAAAATGAATCTAGGAAATAGGTTGTCCATTGATTCATTTCTTGCAAGATGTTAGCTATTAATAATGCTCTCATTTCATATTTTTTTCCTCTTTTGAATGCATTCCAGATGTTCACCTTGCAATCATGAATTTTAAGTGCCCACTGTTTCAATCACTTTGTGTTCCAGGAACTTTAAACCTGTTTGTAGCCCTATTTTGAGAAGCTTACATAGACTGTGAAAGGTTGAGAGAGAGAGAGAGAGAACAGATGCGTGTGATAGAACACATAGATGTGGGTACGAATACAGAAAGAGTCACATAATTTTGACTTCTGGTGTTCTACGTTTGTACGTCTTCATGTTTTTTAATAAATTGATTTTATTATTTTCTTAATAGACAATATTTCAAAGAAATTCATTGACAAAATGGATTTATTACATGGTAACATCAAGATAAATAAAACTTCATTTTGTGATTCAGCCTGCTATTGCAAGAAAAAATGGCAACTGAAGAAATTCTCAAATCAACCTGTCCTTTGTATTGCATAAACTGCTTTCAGTACAATGCAACATAAAAATAATGTCACAGAGGAGATTATAAGAATAAAACAGGCCGGGCGCGGTGGCTCAAGCCTGTAATCCCAGCACTTTGGGAGGCCGAGACGGGCGGATCACGAGGTCAGGAGATCGAGACCATCCTGGCTAACACGGTGAAACCCCGTCTCTACTAAAATATACAAAAAATTAGCCTGGCGAGATGGCGGGCGCCTGTAGTCCAGCTACTCGGGAGGCTGAGGCAAGAGAATGGCGTAAACCCGGGAGGCGGAGCTTGCAGTGAGCTGAGATCCGCCACTGCACTCCAGCCTGGGCGACAGAGCGAGACTCCGTCTCAAAAAAAAAAAAAAAAAAAAAAAAAAAAAAAAAAAGAATAAAACATACTTCCTAAATGATATGGATATATTAGTTATTATGTGTTTATTAAGCAAAAACCAAGACAGAGTTTTAGATCAAGAAGTGATCTTAGGTTTTTGTGGTTTGATTCATGAAAGTAAATTTCTCTTTGAGAAAATTCTAGGTTTATAGTATTGTTTATAAGTTTCTGGTTCATTTTTGGGGAGTAACTTGCATACTTAAGAAAAGCTTTGGGTTCCCCTACATCAATTTGCTGTATCAATTAGTGTAAGGTTTTGCTGCCGTAACAGAGACCCAATGTGGCAAGAAACATTAAGAACAAATGAGTTTGTTTCTCTTTTATTGACCAGGCCCCATGTGATGAGACATCCTGGTTGGGAGGGCAGCCCAGCTCTACACAACTGTTCATGGATCCAGATCGCTGATGAATCATTGTTCCTTTACATCCAGGCATTGTTATCACAGCATGATTGAAGCTGATTGCTACAATACTCAGATTCCAGCCAGCGAGAAGAAAGTATAGAGGAAGCAAATCAATATGTCAAGAACCAGACACTTGACTTCCTGTAACATTCCACAGATGAGAACCTTGTCTCCTGGCCAATCAACTGCGAGGGGGCTGGAAAATGAGGTGTAGCTGAGCAGATGGGAGCCCAGCAGCAATTCCATTCATGTGAAGGGAGGCCAGTACAGATTGGAAGTGACTCTAGAAGTCTCCATCACAGCCAGTGCTTCCCTGCCATGCCCAAGACCTGTATACTCTTGTGCCATGTTCACAATGCACAATGTTCCAGAATTTTCATCAGGCCTCACTATGATAGCCGTTTCCCTCTTCTGGACTTTCCTGGCCCATGCCCCAACCTCACAGGAATATGATCTCAAGATTACAGAATTTTCACATCAGCTTTCTTCATTTTTTTTCAAACCTGCAGGACACAAACAAACCAGTAAATACTATACCAGTTCAACTTCATCTGTTTACCTTCTTTTTTCCAAATTAACCCAAATTTTCTCTTTTCTGTTTCCAATACATAACCCCGGAAAGTTGTCCTGAGATAAACAAATT
Source organism: Trachypithecus francoisi (assembly GCF_009764315.1). Lineage (NCBI taxonomy): Eukaryota > Metazoa > Chordata > Mammalia > Primates > Cercopithecidae > Trachypithecus > Trachypithecus francoisi. The sequence continues at coordinate 92,201,500 of NW_022681455.1, read as the reverse complement.
AAGCAAACCTAAACAAAATATCAGTGGCTAAGTAGAAGTTCCACGTCTTCATTTTCCATGTCACCTTCATAGGAAAAACTTGGCAACATTTATTCTCTGGTCTTTGTGGTTTAATTTGAAGGACCAATATGGACTGTGTGAAAATATCTATTGCTCATCTTCACTGTGTCAGCTTCTAAAATCTATATGAGCGTGCTCTCCTGTGGGAGACGGTGTAGTGGAAACAGTATGGGCTTTGCCCTCAGACTGTTCTGGGTTTGAGATTCATTGTCTGAGTGGCCATGGTTACATTTCTTTGTCAAATCAATTCAGCCTCAGTTTCCTCATGTTTACAATGAAGATAATACAATCTCTCTTGTATAGTTATTGTGAGTATTAAAGGAGTTCATAAAGGTCAAGTCTCTGGCACATATTAGGGGCCCAGTAGGAGCCACTGACATTATTATAAAAGCAGTGAAATTAGCAGCCTGAATCTCTAGGCCCTCTTTGCTGTTGGCTTGTTATTTTCATTTAGATGAAGCACTTAACCCCTCTAGGCTCAGTCTCCTCACCTGTAGATGGGGAATTATACTTATCCTACCTATGAAATGGTGTGATGCAAGAAATGAGTAGGATAATGGATGTGAGGCACACAGAGGGGAAGAAAGCAACAGATCACAAAAAGTGCTCTGCAAATACAAGGTGTTATCTTTCATCAGTGTTCCCAAATTGAGATGCTGCCTCAAACTAACGGAAGATATGCTTCAAACTAAGATTTGAAACTAAGGGATTTTAAACTAAGGTTTTCAGACTAAAGGATTTTACTATTCCAAATATACAGCTGGACCCTGTGTGTCCTACAGAATCTACAGAATATGAAAGATCATCCAGGTAACTATTAGCACATCAGTTTCATCCCAAACTCTGTCACCTAAAGAAATAAGTGAAAAAAAATTCTTTCACAGTTGGGGTCATACTCATTTAATAATTTCAGCCCTTAATTTTCTCCAGCAGAAATCCACTCCGTTAAATGAAAATCCTGGAGAGATCAGAAGGAAGTTAACAAAATGTTGAGAGCAGCTGAGCACTGTTAAAAATATTGTAAAGTTGTCCTTTGGTTTCCTGTTGGTGCCATGAGCTTACAGTCAATTGGGAGTATTATGGACAAGACTCTGGGTATGTGTTTTTTTGTTGTTGTTGTTTTTATGTCCTACCATTGACTTTGGCACCTGAATATTGACAAATCAGCTTATATATTTTAAATGTTTTTAAATATATTTTATATTTTGATGTTTGTTTTTTACTTGAGATTATAAAAGTGTTAATTACAGAAAATTCTAAAAATTCAGGCAGTTACCCAAAAGCAATTTTCTTAAACACCTGTAACAATTAAAAACTTGTTTTATTTCTTTCCAGATCTATATATGGCATCTCTAAGAATGTGAGCTGAAAGGGTAGAAGCAGGGAGGAAGAGCATTAGGGCTTGAAGTTACAGAAATACTTTTGGATTTTCACTTTGTAGGGACAAGGATTGGGCTGGGTATTTGTATGGTTGCTCTGGCAATGTCTGGCTGTGATGTCGAGGAAGCAGAGGGACAGAATCATCTGTGTGGGGCACTTGTGTGTGTGTGTGGTGGTAGTGGTTCTTCTGTCCTTCCATTTTCTAGCCACAAGTAGGTTTCCAGCGCGACCTGCCCCTGAGGCACTCTACAGTTTCTTCTCTGAGGCTGAATTCTAGAACTCCCTGTTACACTATTAGGAGAGGCCCATGCTAAGGAAAAAAATTATAACATAAATATACAATATACAACTTCAACTGTAGTCAAGTGCTATAAAGAGGACTTTGATCTGATCTTATGGAAAATAGATGCTATCTAGGTCCAGGGGTGTGAGTAGGAAGGGCATTTTAGGCAGGGAGCACAGCATGGGCAAAGGCTCAGTAGCAGCAAGAAGAAGGAGGACATTCTGTTGTCTGGAAGAAGGCCTGATTGGGTAGACATACAAGATAGGGCATGGATTAAGGCTAAGGATTATTGCCTTTAGGTGAAGAGCAGAAAAACTTGTGTATTTGTAAATTCATGTCCTGAAGGCAGCATAGAAAATGGAAGGCCTAAAGGTTTCATGCTGGGTATGATAAAAGGAAAATGGCATTGCCCAAGTAAAATATGAGCTTAGACTCGGATGTGGTGGTAAAGCTGGAAAGTAAAGTGGGGAGAGGGATATGGTGGCTTCAGAGAGATGTTCAACGGGTTTATCAAAAACCTTGCTATACAGTCAACGGGTATGCTTAGAACATAATACAGAGAATGTTTCTCTGTCAGCCACTATGTCACAGGAAGAAAGCTACCATGTTGAGTGGACAAGTGGACAGTTTTCATACTGATTCCCATCTCAAGGATGGAAGCATGTCCAAAAATTATCCAGTTACCAGGGAAGATGGCTTTTTTTCTTTTGCCCAAACATACCCAAATATAGTTCTCTTATGTCAATAAGAGAACTAAGTAACTGCCATACTTTCATCCTCTAAATCTCTAAATATTTCTTCTAAAGTGGAGAATTTATGTAGCTCCTGAAAGGTGCTTCCTGAGTAGAGACATAAGAACCTCCTGACCATGGCAAAAGCCACCTCATGGCCCCACCATAGTTGTCATTTTACTATGTTTTACCTGGCTTAGTGGAGGATTTGTAAACACTCTTTATGATATAGAACTAAGCCCTAAAATTGAACTCTGGGCATAGACATCTGGCTTATACTTTTAAAGCAGCCCAAATGCTTAAAATAAAAAGTAAAATTTCTGCATGATTTATGAGATAGGGTCACAAGATAAAGTCAGTGGGTGACCGGATGTCAACTCTTCACTGATCCCCTCCCGAAAAGCAAAATATATGTTTCCAAGCAAGTCTAGCCCTGTGTATATTTTCTTTATTCCCATAGTTCATTATGTACACTGCAGTAATTTGTTGACAGTACAAGGCAAATCCGTGATAAAACCAGAGAATGTCTCCAAAGTAAATATTTGTTGCTACAAAATAGGGGCTTTTTGCACATTAATCCAATAGTAAAATACCGTCTGCAAGATGCACAAGGACTATTTGCTAATTTCCAAAATTGCAGTAGGTCACAGAAGCTTCTAAATGATTTGATAAATATTTTCTTTACAGAAAAGTAATATTCCTAGTCAGAAGGCCAAGCTCCTTAATGCTGTGGGAAGCTGCAGTGGCCCCCAGATGCCATGCACTGGTGGAGTGGGGTTGAAAAGGAAATGAGAATTCAGTTCGCTTCAATCAATGACCTCTGATCTTTGATGGCAATATAGGAGACACAGCAAGGAGGACAGATACAAATGGACTATGAGAAGCTAAAACTCTGCTCAAATTATGAAAGTCTATTGCAATAGGTGGCCTACTGTCTCATCTACCCTTACATTACCAACATTTGTAGATCTTGACTTTGCCCTAGAAGCAGCTCAGGAAACAGAATATTCAAAAGCCTGGGATTGATGAATGTGGGTCCACTCAGCATTAAGTAGGGAAGATGTACGTATATATTACTAATTGCACAACAGTGAAAAGCTGCACTTGAGGGTGCTGAGATGAAGAGGTGAGCATGAATAATGTGCTTGCTCTACCATGGTGCTCCAGAGGAAGTGATGGACTCAGGAAGATGGGGGAAAGTCAGGGAGTACTTCTCAGAAAGGGCAACACTTTAAGTTTGGAAACAGGAGTAGGGATATGCTAAGAGAACAAATTTATTCATGAAGCAAAAAAAAACCCAAAAAAACAAAAAAAACAAAAAAAAACATATGGAAATAAATGATATGAGCCAATTTATACTTACAACTCTATCATAGCTGAGGCACAGAAGGGAGGTAGTATTAAATATATTAGGTACTATTTTGTAGACATTATGTCCTAGGCACTATGTCATGTACTTTCCCTATATTGGTTTGATTAACACTACCTACAGGACTGTGGGGTAGATTGGATTATTCCATGGTGTTGATGAAGAAGCTAAGGACTAGACAATTAAGCAACTCTTCCAATCAACACAGCTTAGTAGGTAGAAAATATGAATCTACATCACCTAGATGTAAAGACATTTGCTTTAATCCAAATACTCTACTGTCACTCAAGCTGGTTGACACACATAATATAAGGCTGAGGATAAAAGAGGTTGCACAGATTTCTCCACTGAAAATGCTTCAAAACCAGGAAACATAAAAACAAAATTAACACTGGACCACAGGAAGTCCATGACCCTCAGTGACCGTCTCTACAAAGCTGCCATGTTGCTGTAGAAGATGTGGGTTCTCCAACTGTGGGATTCACAAAGGTCGTTTGAAAACTAGTGATTGAGCAAGGACAATTCCAAGGGACTCATTTAGAATGAGTTGAGGGTATATTTAGGTCAGATTTCACTCTTGTCAATAGCATGTATTTTCTTCCATCTTCTAACTTCCTGCCTAGCTCTATATAGCTCCACTTCAGTGGGCGTCTCAGTAGGGAAAAATCCATTAACCTGCTTGACTAGCATCACGTCAACACAGGCAAAATAGACCTCAGCTTTGAGAGACTCACAGACTCCAGATTAAAATACAGGCAAATAAAACTGAGCCCATTTAGCTCCAATGGAGCCTCCAGGTCACCTTTCTTTCTAATTCCTTGGATCTCTTTTTCAGAGGAGATTTTTAACTAAGTTTCTCACCTGTGTTGCCTGAGTGCCTTTGTATTAGGATAGAAATAACTGCAAGAAAAATTGAGGTTTGACAATAGAAGGCCAGATGCCACACCTTGTAAATAAATAATAATAATAAAACATGCAATGCAGCCAGCTGCACCATATAAACTCAGATTTTTATACCACACTGTTGTGTTCTCTATATCCTCATTTGGTTCCAACATCTGTTCATCCCTGTCCATTCCTCCCATATATTAGTTATAATTACATACACAGGAGCTTGTTTATGAGGCTGAAAAACTGACCTGATAGCAGAAGGCATTGGTGGGTCTCTCACTTTCTCTGTTAAAGACCCTGGTGGTTCCTTTTTAAGGATCAGGCTTCAGGTCACTTACTCTGGAGCACAAGACTAAACCTAGACTTGTTTAGCACCCTCCTGAAGTGGAGAAATGCTGTTTTACTTTCTTTCACTCCTAATTCCCTAAAGCAACCTGCTATTTCCTGGCCCTCTATCTCTGCCCAGTGCATTCCTTAGGAATGCTTTATGAAAGTGTAACCAGTTCCTCTTTCTCTCCAGATCACCCAGCTGAAAGTGATCTTTCTTTTCTTCAAATTCCCATTGAAATTCCTCTCTTTGATGCTTACTAAATATTTAATTATAAATATAGTATTTGAATATAGCAAAATATGGTCTAGGAAGCAATAGACTTTAGAAAATAAAAAGAAAGAGAATGGCAGCTGTCACCCTATGACTGCATATAGTCTAAAGATTATACATACATCTGTGTTGCTGGTTTTCACTGGTAAGCCCAAGGTGGATAACACATAGCACTTTCCTTTTTAGACAGATCATGTGATTTGCACTTTGACAGTCCTTATCAGGCATATTTCTCTCATTTATTTTACTTGCCTAATCTCTGTAGAAATTTGAGTTTGTAATACCTGCAATAAGATTGCAAGTTTTTATGGTATGTGATTATTATTATAACCATCTTCCTTTCAGAACAGCTTGTATCACATCAATCCTCCCACTGGAAAAATTAGAAAAGCTGGATAAACATTTTAGAAATCCATCTGAAGACACTGGAGAGCTGTGGCAATCAAAATTTAAAGAACTGTGTTCTTGTAGAAAGAAGAAATGCATTGTGTTAAACCTGAAAGTCTGTAGTACTTTTCTACTTGAGGCTGGCTCATACGCAGCAAAGAGTGGAAGAATATAAAACTAAGTAAAATATATCAGCTACAAGAAGAAATTGAGGAGTTTTGGCTTGGAGAGATAAAAATTGGAATTTAGAACTTGCATGGTAGCCAGGCTTTGAGGGGGGAAAATCCTACAGACATGAGAGGCATAGAGAGATCAGTTCAGCATTACACACAACTTTTTCAGGTAAGGCATTTGGCAATTCATAAGTAGCAACCCAGAGGCTGAGACACTGCTGAGAGCTTTTGACAGTCTCATGGTGCTGGGAAGAAAAAAAAAAAAAACTGTAACCTGGGGCCTCCAAGGAAAGAAGGGTTTGTGGCAACTATTTCTGGCTTTCCAGGGGCACCAGTGAATAGTCATGTCTTGGGAGTAAGGGAAATTCAGAAGTAGACTCAGTATCACATGTGCTTCATTCTAGACTGAACTACGATGATTTATCCCTCCTCTAACTGCTTGACAGACAAAATAGAACATCTTTAGATATAGACAGCATCACCTAGAGCCTCCGCAGATTCCTTACACAATAACTGCAACTCAATAAAATATTGCCAGACTACAAAGACACAGAACTATATAAAGAAAAGTCAAGAGGAAAAAAAAATTGAAATAAAACAGAAGCATAGGCAATCCAGACATAGGTATATGCAGATGCAGACTTTAAGATTATTGTGTTAATAGGTTCAGTAAATTAGATAACAAGATGAAGAATATCATTAGAGAATTGAAATGTATAAAAATAATCACATAGAAATTATATTATTGAAAAATAATTGAAATTAGGACCTCAACAGACAGATTAAATGGAAAATAAAACATGTTAGGAAAAGAATTAGTCAAATAGAAAACAAGTCAATAGAAAATATTGACTGAAGCACAGAGAGCAAGAAAAATGGGGAACACATACAAAGTCTAACATAATGTAATTGAAGTGTTAATGAATAGGAGAGACAGAATTAAGGAACAAAAAGACTTAAAAAGATAGTAATCAAGAATTTTAGAAGTCATTATGCTACAAATTGCATAAGCTCTGTAAGCCCAAACAAGGTAAGTAAAAAATAAGAATTTTTTTTTAAAACCACATACCTAGGCACACAATAAAAAACTTCTAAAAACAAAACAAAGAGAAATGAAAAAGCAGATAGTCATAGAGAGGAAGTAGGGGTGAAGAAAGACACTTTACCTGGAGATAAACAACAAGACTGAAGAACATTTTCAACAAAAACAATGGATAAACACCAAAAGGACATGTTTTAAAGCGCTGAAAACAAAAACCCTCTCAACTTATAATTCTGTATCAAGTGAAAATATTCTCCAAAAATGAAGGTAAAAAAAGTATTTCAACACAAGCAAAATACGAAATAATTTGTCAGCAGAGGATCTGTCCTAAAAGAAATAAGGTGGCAATCAGAATTGGGGGAGCTGCTAGATTATTCAGTCAGATAGGAACATAAAAATGAAGGAAAGCCTAAGAAACAAAAAAGATATAGATATGTGGGTAAATCTAAATATTATCTATGCAAAACAATGCTTTATGGGGTTTAAAATACAAATTAACAGTGTATTGTTATTATATAGAATTGATGAGATTGAATACAATTAAATTTTTCTAAGTCCTTTGCATATAGCAGAAATTAGTTGGTAAAAATACTAATTTTTATTGTACTATAACAAGAATTTGTATTGGAATATCCAGTTTAACCATGAAAAGAATTATATACAACCAACAATTAATGGAGTGAAAAATGAAATAGTTCAAAATACTGTATTTATCACAAAAGAGGTAACAAAAGAAGGGAAGAAGGAACATAAAATCTATGAGACTAATAAAAAACAAACACTAAAATGGTAGATATAAACACATATGTTAGTAATTAAATTTATTCAGATTAAATGTTCCCATTACATGAAAAAGATTACATGATTGAATAAAAATTCAAAACATAATGATATTCTGCTTACAAGAAACAAAACTTAACTATATGTTTACAAATAGGGTAAAAGTATCTACCACTAAAAACATACCATTCTAAAATTAAGCAAATTAAGTTGATGCAGCTAGGATAACATCAGAAAAAGTATATTTTAAGCAAAAGTAAGTCATAAAGATGAGAATTTTATGTTAAATGAAACAATAATAAGGAATATAAAATAAATTTAAATGTTTACTTACTCAAATTTGTATGTAGAACACAGGAGACTGGCACTATATTATTAACTTATTTCAGTTAATAGACATTACCCAACACTATACCCAACAATTGAAGAATGCACTTTCTTGTTTAAGTAGACATGGAATATGTACCAACATATTTTTGGGTCATAAAATAAATGTCAGTTAATTTCAAAGGACTGATATTACCTATAGTATATTCTCCAATCATAGCACAATTAGCTTTGTTATTAATTTTTAAAAATATAAAAAATACTCAAATATTTGGATATTAAGCAGCACAGTTATATATAACACATGCATTAAAGAGAAACACCTGAATGGGAATTAGAAAATATTTTGAGCTTCATAAAAGCACAACACGGTAAATATTTTGGGATGCAGCTAAAGCCATGCTTAGTGAGAGATTGGTATCCCTAAAGGCTTTTATTAAAATGTAGACAGATTGAAAATTAATATGTTTATCTCAAGAGCTTAGAAAAGGAGGAAATTTAACTCAAAAAAGAAGAATATAAATAATAAAGGCTATAGCAGAAATTGATAAAATTAAGAATAAAATAAAGAAGATCAACAAAGCTAAAAAGGAGTTTCTTAAAAAGATTAATACAATAGACAAAACCTGGCAAGAATAAAGATGATCAAGAAAAGAAAGTATGCAAAAAAAAAAAAATTGGCAGAACTTGGCACAGTCCTAAGAAAATCAGCAAATCCACCACATTCCTAAGAAAAATTTGTGTTCAAGACTGGCCCTTGCCTGGCTTCTGGGAGGTGAGCACTGAGCCCATGGAATATTCTGCCTGACAATAGTATTTTTATATGTCTGAAGCCTTGGGCCACATCATACCAGTTTAATCACATAGTTTATGCTAGAAACATAATTTATGGTGAATGCCTGGTTTTGAACTGGGAGACTAGAATATGATCAAGTAGCTGAAGTCAGTCACACAACTGTTGCATGGCTACATGACTGACCACCAGTAAAAACTCTGGGTCTCAAGGCTCAGGTGAGTTTCCCTAGTTGATAGAACTTTGCATGTATTATCACACATCATTGCTGGGAGAACTAAACACATCTGTGTGACTCCTCAGGGAGACCACACCTAGAAGATTATATCTCATTTCTTTGGACTTCAGAAAATCCTTTTGATGATTTTAATGTGTGCACTTTCACTACAATAAACCATAACCATGAGTACGGCTTTGCTGAATCCTGTGAGTCCTTCTATTGAATCACGAAGTCTGAGCGTTGTCTTGAGAACTCACAACACACATATACCTATGCACACATATTACAAATTATTGATCTCAGGAATGAACAGATAATAAGGAGTCACTCTGACAATTTTAAATATAATAAATTTAAGCTAATACATTCAGAAATTTAGACGTAATCAGCAAATAGAAAAACACAATTGAATATAACTGTGAAATATATGAATAGTCATGTATCTACTAAAACTCACATGCATAATTAATAACCTATAAGCAAGCCCTGCACGCCCTAAGCACACACAAATAAACAAGTGCTAGGTCCATATTGCTTAAGAACTGAATTGCATCAGTTAAGACAGAAACAACACCATCTTACACAGACTCTTCCAGAGAAGAGAAAAAGAAGAAACATTCTTAACTTATGATATTAAAATGTAAGAGGATATTAGAAAAGGGAGAAATAGAGATTAATCTATCTCATAAATATAAATAAAACTTATTTAAAAATTAGTAAATTCATGTCAATGATATGAAACAGTATATTACATCATAACAAAATAACTTTATTTGAGAATTCAAGCTAGGTTTAACAATATACAATTATATACATAAAGTATCAGACATTCAAGATCAACTATAAAAATTAAATAAATTTAGCTATCAACTAAGAAGCAAATTTTTTTAAAGTTACCATTCAAAACCCTTTTAAAATGTTATATATTTAAAAATAAGTCTAAACAAGGATTTATAAGCCATTACAGAAGCACTACAAAACATTATTGTGATAATTTCTAAAAACTTAAGTAAGAGAAAAGCTGTATCACATTTATGGATTTTAAAATTCATTATATGAAGATGGAAACTCTCCCATATTGTTTCATAGATTCAATGCAATCTAAATTTTAAAAATCCTAAGAGTTCCCTTTTGGGAAAACTGACAAGCTGATTCAAAATTTATACGTAAGGCAGAGGGCCAAGAATAGTGAAATTGGCTTGATGAAAAAAAAAAAACAAAAACTAGATGATTTACATTTTCCAAACATCAAGACTTATATAGAGCTATAGTGATTAAGATAATATGGTATCTGTTCATTAATAGATACACAAAAAATTGCACAGGATAGAAAGCACACAAAACCCCAGACCCATATTGATGTACAAATGTGAGACTACAGTGCAGTGGGGAAAGGGGGCTTTTCAATAAACAGTTCTAGACCAGTTGGATATCTGTATAGAAAAAGAAGTGAATCTTGGTTTCATTTCACACCAGAAGAAAGGATGAGTTGCAGGTGGATTGCAGATCTAAATATAAACTGTAAAACAATAACTTTCTGGAAGATGACAGAATATTTGTATGAACGAGGAGTATGCAATGATCTCTTAAAAGTAAATTTAAAAGCGCCAAACTTAAAGGAAAGTGATTGATAAATCGCACTTTTAAAATTAAGAGAGTAGAAAGGCAAATAAAGAGTTGGAGGAGATATTGCAATCCACATATCTAATAAATTCTACAAATCAATAGCAAGACAGACAAGCCAGTGGCATAAGATATAAGAAAGTTTGAACAGGCACTTAATAAAAGAGGAAATCCAAACAGCAAGAAACATATTTTAAAAACCAAACTCATTAGTCATTAGAGAAACGTAAATTAAAACTATAATGAGATATATCTACATACACCAGCATGACTAAAATTTAAAAGTCTAAAAATACTAAATGTTGATGAATATGTAGAGCAATGGGTACTCATTGCATTGAGATGAAGGCCAGCTATAGGCCTGGCTGCTGAAACTGCCTGTTGTAACCTGAAACTAGTTTTATCTAAAAGCTAATGAAACAGGCTGTTGTGGGTAAAGACTGGTTTTACTTACTGCCCTCAGTTACCAGTTAGAACTTAGCAGCTCCCCAAAACCTTAGTATTGCAGATGAACTTCCTGGAAAAATAATACATAACATTTCTTCTTTTTATAAAACCTCCAACCTTCTCTTTGTTTTTCGGAACTATTGAAGTCCGCCCAGCCTGTGTGTATACCCCAAATTGCAATTCTTGCTTCCTGAGTAAAATGTTTGACACTTAAGATTCATCACTATATTTTATTTGATTTCAACATCCTTTAAACAAATTGAAGACAGATAAAGTTAATCTATGTTATAAGGAGTCAAGAAACAGATTATCTTGGGGAAGAGATGGGTTTCAATTGAAGGAGATATAAACAAAACTAGCAGTGCTGATTATATTTTATGTATTGATCTGGGTAGTGGACACACAGGAGTGTGTTCACTGTGAAAATTTATTGAGCTGCACATGTATGATTTATGTACTTTTCTCTCTGTTATTCCTCAATTATAAAGTTTATTAAAAAGAAAAAAAAAACTTTGGGTCTGGGTAAAGGTTAGCAATTTAAGTCCCAGGAGTTTTGAGTTTCCACAGTGCTTGTAGGAAAAATAGCTCCCTATGTGGAGCCCTGAGAACATACTGCTCTCTGAAGAGCAGACAGAGGTAGCACAAGGACTGGGTTTTGCCTTCCACCATGAGGACCACGTGAGTCTTAATTCCAAAAACATGTGCTGGTTCGTGTCTTAATGTTTTGACCAGACTGATGCAGGCTGCAGTTTTTAAGAACTCTACCAATATTTTCTCTTGAGATGAGCACATGCTAAGTCACAGATGAAACTATTCATATTTTTTGTCTAGTCATCAAGACACCCAACCATGATCATTAGAAGATGTTGTTAAAGGAAATCGATTATCTACTGCATTTGGGGTTGCTGTAAGGGGTGAATTCACCATAAATGACATTGAAGGAACTAACCACTAACAAAAGAAAAACTTCCATTTGAGGGAATGACTGGAAGAGACAATTCATTAGATCAAGCTGCACTGATCCCTGCTGGGATAACTGTAGTATTTACCGTGGTGTGTTAACTTTTCCATGGCTTGTGGCAACTACCCCATATTCTACCAATTATTTGCCTTTTTGCTTTATATTTGTTGGAGTTGGTTTCTGATGCTTGCAACCAAATAACCTTAGTTGACTTGCCATGTTACCAACTTGTAGAGCATAGAGAGCCTTGGATTTTGCACAGAGAATGTCTAGCTGGCAAGTGGCATCTCAGACAAAAAAGACAGTGAAAGCTGAGCCTCATGTGGTGTCCTCAAAGCCCTGTGATTCTCTATAGCTAACAAGGAGGCCAAGCACTGTTGAGTTAATGTAACTCTTCCCTTGGAACACAAGAGAATACAATTCTGTTATAGTATTCATCTTGTAGTAAACTGTTCCTTTTTCAGAGTGTAAATGACCAGGGGGGATATTTTTGGGGAAACAAGCTTTTACTTTGGTGAGTCAATAAAGGGAGTGGCCCATCATCAAGTCTTCAAGGAGCACAAAGAGACTCTGGTAAAAAGGTCTAACATTTAGGTTTGGGGCCACTTCTTGAAAGATGTAGTCTTGAATTTGGGAGTAGGCAGAACCAGGTGGGACAATTAGGTCCCTATAATATCAGTGATGCTAACGATGATACTGTTAGCAAATGCTAATACTAGTTGCATTTTTTTGACGACATAAGCTAGCATTATTCTTGAGCATTTACTGTTTGCCAGGTGCAGTACCAAGCATTTTACTGGCGTTATCTCATTGAATCTCCCCCAACATCATGACAAGACAGACTTGAATATTGGCTTTATGGCCAAGCACGGTGGCTCATGCCTGTAATGCCCGCAATTTGGGAGGCTAAGGTAAGAGGATCACTTGAGCCCAGGAATTTGAGACCAGACTGGGCAACAAAGCGATACCTCATCTTTTTAAAAAAATGAAATCAAATAAAGTATTAGTCAGTCATGGTGGTGCACGCCTATAGTTCCAGATACTCAAGAGGCTGAGACGGGAGGAAAGCTTAGGCCCAGGAGGTCGAGGTTGCAGTGAGCTATGATTGTGCCACTGCACTCTAGACTGGGTGACAGAACGAGAATCTGTCTCTAAAATATATATATATACACACACACACACACACACACATATGCTTCATGAGAGCGGAGAATTTCCTCTATTTTGCTCTTTGTGTCTCAAAGCACCTAGAAAGGTGCCTGGTTTGGTTTGTTTTGTCAGTAGATAGTTGATATTCAATAATTTTGTCAAATGAACTTGCTGACTCAGCACTATTCCCTTTGTACAGATAAATTGGGGATTAAGTAACTTTCCTGCAGCTAAGAAGTGATAAAGCAATGATGTACATCAGGTCATCAGATTCCAAAGACTACAATCTTAACCACAACCTTGTTTTGAAGTTTTCAGGGAAACAAAAGTGATCAGAGAATGGAAAATATTTTGGGAAAATATTGCATCTACAGGGCTTTGCTGACCCAAATCTTCCACGGCTTTAGAACTGGTCCAGTGTCTTCATGCCATTGTCAATGTCCTCAGGATGGTGAGGAGAGGAGCAAACGCACCACTCAATACTCACTTGTTTACACAAGATATAGTGAATGACTAAAGGAAAAATTGTTGATCTTATCGATGATTCGCTCAAGTAATCAATAGAACACATTTGCTCAATTTTAAGCATCATGGGAAACTTTTTATATTCAGAATAAAAATGGAGACTATTGAAGATTTGGCTGATAACTAAAATGTGGATACCAAGGAAGAAAGAACAAGTGAATGCTGGTTTCTAAATGACCATTTCCTTTGAATATTAAGTCCACTGTGGCTGAACCATATAGATCAGTGGTCATTTCACTCTCCCAGGAAGCCCTCACTCACATTGAATTAACAAGTTATGCAATCTCCTTTGTAACAACAACCAAAAAGGACTTCAAGAAATATTTATAAAATAGACACATTTATAAAATTGTATCTAAAGTAATCTGGTAGCCAAGAATTTCATGTGCTGAAGTGTAACTGTCAAAAAAAAAAAAAAGAAAGAAAGAAAGAAAGAAAAGAAAACAAAAAAGAAACCTCCCACCATAATTTTAGGTAGCTTCATTCAAATAACAAGTCTCTAGGAATGTTTAGTGAATTTGAGTGACTATCAGACTTTGCTATTAGAAACCATTGATATTGCTGGATTTTGTTATTTTCTGTTCTGTATTATTCTGATCTCTCAGATGCAAGTAACAAAAACTTGACAAACAAATGTAAACAAACATGGAGACTTTTGTTCAGAAAACTGAAAAGTTTAGGTTATCTGGCTTCAGAGAAGAATATATCCCAATGTTCACATGATGCCATTAGGATTCAATGTCTCTTGCCCCATCTCTGGTTTCTACTTTCCCATGTGCTGGCTTCACTCTCAGGCTGACTTCCTCAAAATGCTGGTCCTCTCAAAGCTCCAAGCTTACATCATCCTTATAGCAGATACTTTGCATTTCAACAAAAGTCCAGGAATGTAGTATCATTGTCCTGTCTTGAGTAACGTGACCATCCATCTCTGAATGAAGATCATGACTAGACAGATAAATACAGTTACCTGCTCTGGAAACTCAACCTGCTAAAAGATGTGTTTGACATCGTAGATTATACAGAGGTTTGTAAATTTGATTTAGATCATTGCATGACACCCCAGAAAGCAAATCTTTTTGATAGATATTATAAAATGAAACTCTCCTTGGTCATAACCCGCCACCACTTTGCTGGTCTAGACTAGATTGCTTCCTTTCACAGCTGTAGGATTGGCTTCTATAAGCTGTTTTCTCCTCCTCCAGAAACTACTGAGGGGTGATTGTAGAGTCTTAGTTATCACAGATAACAACAAGACAAGAGTAAGGGGAAGAGACAGGTGACTGGAAGATGAGGCATTCCCAATTGGTACATCATTGTGTATTCAGACATCTTTAAACCTTATAGTGTAGAAGTTTATAATATAGGCTGAGAAATAAGACAGACTAGTATTTGTGTGCCAACTTTGTAATCTAAGATAAACCAGTTAACTAAATCAATAAAATGAAGATACTAATATCTGCCCCATTAATAATAGCTACTCCAAGTAGGTGTGCCTAACTGATGGCCAGAGTAGCTGTCACTGTCACCCAACCTACCCCGTATTCTACCTTCATGGCCAGCACCCTCTCTCTTTTCCATGAGTCATAGGCTTCTCAAAATGAAGAGGTTCCTGTTTCTAACTTCTAGACTTTATTCTCACAGCACTCCCCAGTCCCATTAAATAAGTTCTCAGGCAACCCAAGTTCAAATCCTTCCTCTTTCACTTATTAGTTGGGTGACCTTGAGCAAGATGATCACTCTAAGCCTCAATCTTCTCATCTGTAAAATGGGGTTATTCACAGTAACCTCTCAAGAATGTAGTGTAGCTTAAATTAGATCATGTCTTTAAATTATTTAGAAAACAATAGATGTTAAATAAATTTTACTTGTATTTATTGATGACTTGCAAACTATGTGCTAGTTCTTGTTTTAAGCACTTTGAGAGTTTTAATTCATTTAATCATATTATTTGAGATTAACCCTATCATTATGCTTATCTTAAAGACAAAAAAGAAAGGTTCGAGAGGTTGCCCAAGGTTACACTGCTGGTACATGGTAGGAGTGAGGTTTAAATCCATTAGTTGACTCATTCCATTATCTCCTCCCCCACCTACCTCTTCCTGTAAAAAGATGACCTTATAGTCAGAACTGAGTGGAGAATGGGATGCCATGTCCTATCTCCTTGTGAGGCTTAAGTCCATTCTACTACTCATCAGTCTATTTGCCCAGGGAAGTATTTAATTATGGACAAAAGCAACATTTTTTCTAAGAAGTCCCCAATATCTCTTATGCCTTGCTGTAAGCAGTAAAGATGCAGATACTTACCACCATCTCACTGAAGCCTTATGGCTGCTCAATGAGGAAGGCAACATGGAACCCCCAGTGTTACTTAGCCAGAATGTGGAAAACCCTATGCTTTGAATCAAGGACTCTCTGTCCTCAAATAGCTTGCTTTTTATGACCATGCCATACCATCATGGAATGCAACAAAGGACACTGAGAATACAGAGTAAATGTCTTCAGTGTCTCTGTGATGTACCATGTTTTGTGAACCCATGTCAAATTCTTAGCTAAATGAATACCTTTACTTATTTTTTTTTCTAACCCATGTTGATTGAGCATTTACCATGATCCAGGCAGAAGCTGTGTGAACCTTGGGCAAGAGATCACTTTTGACCTCTTGTGCCTGACTTTTGAAATTACCTAGGTTATGCCAGCTTGCTGTAACTCCTACCAGCCTTGCTGTGATGGGATACATTCGTTTGATTTTAGGATATGTTGTTAAAGTCATCAATTATCCCTGTTGGAAAACTTAAGGTTCATGTATCAAGTTTCTGCAAAACAAGATTTAAAGAGTAAAAAGCAATGAAAGAGGTTAAAACATTTTGGGCTTACTTTCCTCATGGCTGACATTTTGTTGGAATCATAAGCCTTATTGCAAAATGGATGAGAAAAGGGATGACTAATCTCTTAGTTTATTCAGACTGCTATAACAAAATATCATCGACTGAGTAATTTTTAAACAACACAAGTTCATTTCTCATAGTTCTAGAGGCTGGGAAGTCCAAGATCGAGGTGCAGCATATCTGGTGTCTGGTGAAGGCTTGCTTCTGCTTCCAAGATGATGCCTTGTTTCTGTGTTCTCACATGGCAGAAGATGGAAGGGCAAAAATTATGAATGCTATGTGAAGCCTCGTTTATGAGGCCATGAATCCCATTTACAAGGGAGGATTCCTTATGATCTAATCACCTGCAAACATCCCTACCTCTTAATCCTATTACATTTGGGATTAAGTTTCAACATGAATTTTGGAGAGACACAAACATTGAAAACATAACAGTTAGTTTAACCAGTTAGTTTAACAGATGGTCCTCATCCTCTAACACTTTAGGTAACTTACTAGGCTTGAAAAAATCAATGTTTCCATGAATTTGAAAATTAATCTAGTTCATACTCAATTAAAAAATTACAAATTAGACCCAGAGTTAGAAGATAACTATTGTGCCAATCAAATTTGACCAACATTAATGAGTTATGTCTGTCAATGCAACAGTTGCAAAATGCTTTTTCCCCCTACTCTTTATATTCTGGTCTTTATTTGTATTTTTTAGTCTACCTGGATGACAGCATGTAAATTTGGGGAAAAGAATCAATTAAAGCTTGCCAGCACAAACGCTTACAATTTACTAACTTCCCCCATAACCTTGCATAGCATTATTCTAAAGTTTCTCTCTGTTGCAATTTGGGCTCTGTTGTCTCTGAAATGACCCCTCTGGCTGAGAAGACCATCAAGAATATGCAGTATCTCAACCATCTCCTGCCCAGAGACCAGCCTGATTAATCCCGATTGAGTCTATGGAAAGCACACAAATATAAACTATTCATTTATTTCAAATCGGCGGGCGCCGTGGGGAAAGTTATCACATATAATCTAGTGTTAGTCTATCCACTGCATCATAAAAATTAATTTGTCTAATTAATGACATTAGTACTTTTATACATGCATAATTCATATTAATTGATAGGTCTGCCTAAAAAGAATACCTTTTGGAAGAAAAATGATCCCATTAGCACAAGTTTAATCCAAATCAGGGCTGACAAAGCATGGAGCCTTCAAGGCATATCTTCAGCTTTGTTAATTGTCATAAGCATTCTAAATTGATTATTCTTACATTAGCATGAGACATTTCATTCATCAATGCTTTGCTATAAAGGAAATTTGTCTAATGGATTTGGGTAGCTCAACTAAATAAGTAGTATTTTTTTCTAGGGTAGCTTGAGGGGCATTTGAAGCATATTAATTCACTAATACTGGAGGGAAGAAAAATTAGCAGTGGAAATATATAGAAATATCATACAAAATTAGATTTCTGACACTGAATAATTTTTGTGATATCTATTTCAATGGTAATTGAGTGAGCATGCCTGCACTTTTATTGCTTTTCTGTTTTGCAAGCTCCATGATAAACAGCCAATGTTAATATTTCTTATGAGTTATGTTCCTGCACCTGGTAGGGCCACAGGGTTATGAAGTGGAGGATGAATGAGATAAATATGCATTTTCGGGAAGACTGCTAGGAGGCATAGGGATTACACAAGGATTGGCCATGGCGCCAGGCACCTTGGACTTCTGGGAAGACCATTCCTACAGGCACATTTGGCCAACCAAGCCATGGGAAGACAATAAACATAGATGTCACTGTGTCTCTGTTCAAATAGACTCAAGAGCTGGAAATCCATGAAGTTTGAGGGCTAGTGCTTCATTTTTCAGGAGTCATTGAAGAATTATTTTTAACGGCCAAAACCAAAGTTATTGGTTGATGGCCGAAGATTTACAGAAAGCTTCATTGAGATACCCTGGGAGAGGGAAGGGAAAAGTTAAGAATGAGATCAGTGAATATATTTAATACTTGCCTCTCTTCTCTTTTTTGTGTAAACAACTTCTGCTCCATGGGTTCTGGGTACTGCTGAGAGGTATATTCTAGATGCAGTAGTATTTACACCATTAGGATCTTGGCACACTGGGGAAGTTGTCCACAATGGTCTTCTAATTTGGAATATCTTCTCCTGCTCTTCCTTCATTCTCTTTTCCTCACCAGAATGGATTTAAATTATTTCCAGTACTTCAGACTATCATAGACACTGGAGTCAGCAAACCTGTATGAAAGTCTCAGCAAAGCTATTCAGAAATGATGTGATTTTGGGCAAATTGATTAACATCTTTGAGCTCCATTTGTTTTTTTTTAAGATGGCATGAGAATGATATTAGTAGCAGTTGCAATGTGCAGTTGTGAATGGTCATGAGCATGAGATAACCCATGCAAATAGCACATTGTGTGTAGCACATAACAGTGGCTAAATAAACTGAAACAAACAATATCGGCTATTATTTGGCTGATCTAAATTGAGAAAAGGGAAGAATAGGCTCTGTTGTATTTTTATTCATTTTTTGACATTTTCCCTTTTCTTCTATCTTGGAGGATTTTTGACTCTAAGTAGCATGTTTTCATTAATCTCAATTCCCTCTTGCATTTCAGAGTGAACTGTTTTGGTCACTTGCCACTCACAGAAAGGAAAAAGTGCTAACAACCTGCCATCCACCTTCACAAGCAGTGCCTCAGCAACTGCTCTACCTGTGTCACTAACCTCAAAGCTGCTGTGCTTTTATCAAAGGAGCCAGCTTGGTGGAGGAAATTGAACTCAGGTTTTAAATTTAGATACACCTGGGCTAGAAACCTCTCTCATGCATTCATTTATTCATACATTTATTCAATAAATGTGAATACCCACAGTGTACCAGGGACTGTGCCAGGCTCTGGGAATACTCACAAAATAGAGGAAGACAAAGACTGTGCCTTCAGTGGGAGGTCAGCTGATCGACACTTGACTGATAAGTATAGACACAAAGAAGAAAATGTCAGAGAGAATTGCTGAGAACGGAAGTAGACTAGGTGATGTGGTGTAGAGCAGCTGGGCTGGGGGAAGACGGGAGCGGAGATCACTTTAGCAATGATAAAAAGGGAAGGACTCTAATGTGAAAGAAACTGGAAGCATCTAAAGAGGCCATCCCTCCAGACAGAGGGAACACTGGGTAAAAAGATTCTGCAGCAGGAAGTACCTTGGCAGCTCGGAGGCACAGGAAGGAGTGTGTGACTACAGCACTGTCATCAAGGGGAAGACTGGCAGGAAATGAGTCTCAGGGTGAGCAGGGATCTGAATAGAAATGATGGAAATGTTATCTCTACCATTGGCTAACTATATTTTCCTGGAGAGATTTCAGAGTCATCTCCAAGCCTCAATTTCCTCTTTTGCAAGATATAAATAATAATGGTTGCTTTCCACAAGCCTCTCTTGACTAATAAATATGTCAAGATTAGAAGAGATACTTTTAGAATTATTAAATGTTGCTTTCTTTTGTCTTTCCCTTCCTTGAGTACCATGCTGAAATATTCCAGATCAGTACAAAGGCCCTCGCCTGAATTATTTTGGGCTTTGCACACAATCCAGTAGATAGCTACATATTTCCTCCCACCAGGGAAAATCTTCCTCTAATTGGTGACTGTATGTGCTACCAAATAAGATTGGGAGAGTCTGGAAGAAGCATTGAGGCCCACAAGGAAGCCATCCTCTACTTCTCATATAGAGCTATTGGATCCTATATTCTGGCCATGGCTTAAGGTTGATTCACTTTCCAGCATCCTGAAGTCACTCCATGGGCTGTTCTTTTGGGCTGTTTTCAGTGTAAACTGCCTTCAAGCCCCATATATCCCAAGATGTGATCTCTTTAGAAAGAGTCATTTCTTTTGCAGGCTCTAATCTCCCTGTTCCATTGCTATTGATTTTTCACATCCATTTTTAATCCATCCACCAACCTCTCTGTTTGGGCCTCAAGTTTCAACTGAAAGAAAACAAGTCCTCAAGTTGTTGATTTTGGTTTCCAGTAGACAGAATTTGGGAGGCACAGAGATATTACATATCCCACAGCTAAAATATACCAGATGTGTAACTTTTTTCTGGTTTTCAACATATAATATTCCTGTTTCCTAAATGTAACTTAATATTGCTTTCAACATGGAATGTGATACTCCAATTAGGCCAAACATAAGCCATACCACCCCCCTACATATATATTTATACATAGACTAATGGAAGTGGCTAGGACAAATGATCTGTGTTAGATATTCCAAATGTGAAAAAATGAGGTTTGTAGGGATAGATTTAATAACTATTGGGAGAAAGCTTACAATAATTGGTTATCGTTGAAAAGAAATGTCAGATATCATTATTGGCATTTACAATTTAATTAGCTTGATCCCTGTGTGTCCAATATGTTATGTTTTCCTCCTTTCAGTTTTTTCTGGAAGAAATAAAACTAATAGGCTTTCACAGTTATTTAAGGAAATGTTATTAAGACCCACAATGCTAGGATATACTAATAGTTTAATGAATAAAGAATATGGGTCATTTTTCATGTTAAAACACAGCCCTGAAATGAGATACTTCATCCACTTTCCTATTGAGCTGGAATACAAAATGATACAAAATGCAGTATTTCCTCAAAGTTCTTGGTTTGGTCCAAGTTTCCTGTGGTTTTCAATCTTTGTGCCTTCCATTCCCTTTCTTTCCACTGTTATTTGAGGAAGGGCATGAAATGGGAAGGGTAGATTTTTAGTGAAAGAACTGCTCTCTAGGAGGCTTGTTCTGAAGCTTAAAAGGCAAGTTATCGTTCTTCCCAGGCACCTCTGGGGTTAGAAGTTTCTTGTTTTTCTGCAGAAATGGCTCTACATATTGTTGCTGGCATCCTACACGTGCTATTTTATTCTATGCAGTGTTTTATGAAATCAAAATATACATAATTATTGGAGCCATCTCTAATCATATCCACCTGCAGAACTTTGGTGATGTGTAGTATCTGCTTCTCTGATCTCTAACACTCCAAACTCACATACTTCAAGAATCACAGATAATCTGCTTCTTTTCTGAGGCAAGCATAATTTGGAATGCATGGATGGGTTGTCAAGATTATTTAATCATGAAAGTATATATATATATTAACCATGTGAATGTAGATATATGTGTGTGTGTGTGTGTGTGTGTATATATGTACAGTCATGTATCACATAATGACATTTCGGTCAAGGATGTGCTATATATATGACGGTGGTCATTCAGTAAGCTAAGGTTAACTTATTACTGAAGAAAAAATATTTTTTATAAACTTTGTGTAGCCTAAGTGTACAGTGTTTATAAAGTCTACAGTAGTGCATAGTAGTGTTCTAGGCCTTCACATTCACTTACCACTCACTCACTGACTCACCCAGAGCAAATTCCAGTCCTGCAAGCTTCATTCGTGGTAAGTGCCTGGCACATGTGTGCCATTTTTTAAACTTTCATACAGTTTTTTTACTTTACTATTTTTACTCTTGGATATGTTTAGATACACAAATGCTTACCATTGTGTTACAATTGCCACAGTATTCAGTACAGTCACATGCTGTGCAGGTTTGTAGCCTAAGAGCAATATGCTACGCCATATAGCGTAAGTATGTAGAAAGCTGTACCATCTAGGTTTATGTAAGTACATCCACTCTGTGATGTTAACACAATGAAAAAATCAATCGCCTAATGATGCATTTCTCAAAAAACATACCAGCTGTTAAGCAATTCATGACTAGATATATGTATGTATATACTTTTGTATATGTACCATATCATGCATACTTGGATAATTTATTCAAACATAATGATATGTGGAATTATGAATACAAAGTTCTGAAGCCTGACAAAACACTTATGCATCACTCTTGCTTGGGGATTATTGGCATTTAGAGTTAGCCTTGCCATCATGTGTACGTGTTTAAAGATGATGTCACTAACAGGAATGCTACAGGCTCACCTGTAACATTTTCAAGGCAAAGGAGGCCTATAGACCATATGTTTAAATATTTAAATTACAAATCAGGTAGCAACCTGTTAAATATGTTCTATCCTTGACAAATATACATCACAGTTCCTTAGAATTGCACCATGGAATGTGGCTCTTTCCTGAGAGTCTCCAGCCTTGCATTCAGTCTAATTACCTTCCCTTTCATGGCCAACTTCCTCTCACATTACAGGGAACCTCTGGCTTGTGAGTGCCAACAATGTGGCTGGCATTCTCAATGTCCATTTTTCCCTTTTCAAGAGGTCACTCCTTGATTTCCTCTCAGATCTAGGGGTGGGCACACTGGGTGGTACCATTCACTCTCAGAAAAGCAGACCCCAGAAGAAATAGCAGAACCCATAAAGTAAGCCAGGACTGACCAATCAGGGATTATTATCAGGGCCTTGAGTACATGGAGGAGTGTGGCCCAAAGGAAAGACCGGGCTCTGGGTAGGACAACTACTTGATCCTAGTGGTATTTTGGCCTGAAGAAAATATGTAGTGGCACTGTGGTCAGAGTAGAGACATTTTAAAGTATGCATCCCAGGACTAAGGGTAATATTACAAGCTTCTTTGCATGGTTAAAACCATCATCTGTATGTTTTGGTCTTAACAGCTTCTCACAAAATGGATGATATTAAAAATGAGAGATGTGTTTAGATTTGTTTATTTATCAAATTGTCCAGTTACCAAGGTGTTTCTCCATTGTTCTTCCTTTAAATAGACCTAATCAGTATAGTTGTAATTTATTCTTTTTTGTATAAGAGGATTAAGACCTGACTGTATTGGAAAGAATGGTATATCATGGGACAATATGAAAAGAAGACATTTAGGTGTAGCTTACAGAACAAATAAAAGGAGCTCCAAAAACATAGGTACCACACTGTTGGTGAAAGAAAAATATAAAATGGCTCTGGGAAAGCAAGACTGAATTTTAGCTCTTGTCAAAAAGATACTTCCACTCTGCTTCAATGTAGGGACCTTCATCTTGTACACCCTGGTCGCATAGGTTTTTTTTTTTTGTTTGTTTGTTTTTTGATGAAATTTCTCTGCCTTCTCATTTAATGGGGCTAAAGGAAGTCCCACAAGTGATGTTGTTTTGCTAGTGGCTAAATTCAATAATGTAGAGTTTCATTTATTTTCCCCAAGTGTAATGGATACTATATGATCCTGTTCACTCAGTCATTGACATCAGGTTCCTTGGTGTTCTGAAGGAAGATTGAGCCCTGTGTTGGTTCTGCATAAGCGTTACATTCTCAGCATGTTCTGTCTTCACATGGCATTGGCAAAGAAAACATTTGACAAACCTCTTCAAAATTATACACATTCTGAACAGTTAGATACAGTGGGCCTGGAATCCTGGGTTAAATGGAGTGGTTGATGGCAGCATGATGGAAGTTTGGGCATTATCCTCTTGAACCACTGGGTCATCATGAGCCTTTAAAGGGGAGATTTGAACACAGCAACACTGAAGTGGAGGCAGGGGCCTGGGAGTTGTCTAGGGGCTTCCTGTCTAGGAAGAAACTGGCTCTGGGTAGTTAAACATCAATTGTTGAAGCAGGAAAGCATCAGAAACACTCTTGATGGACTAACTGCACTGCATTGTCTCCTAAGGAGGCTGGCAATAGTAAATATCCACCGCTATGGTCTCAATAGCCTCTGAAATGTATGTATTGAAACTTAATCCCCATTGTGGTGTTATTCAGAGCTGGAACCCTCTGGGAAGTGATTAAATCATGAGAACAAGGTCCTTATGAATAGGTTAGTGCCTACAAAAGGGCTGAAAGGAACTACCTTAGCCCCTTTTTGGTCTTCTGCTCTTTAGCCATGTGAAGACGTTTATTCACTCTGGATGATGCAGCAACAAGGCGCCATCTTGGAAATGAAGAAGGTTTCTCATCAGACACTAATCTTGCTGGCACCTTGATCTTGGACTTCCCAGCCTCCAGAACAATGAAAAGTAAATTGCTATACTTTATATATTACCCAGTCTGCAGTATTTTGTTATAGCAGCACAAATGAACTAAGACCTCCACTCTCCTTCCCACTTGTTTTCTGGTTTTGTGTATCTGAATGAGGTAGAAAGCTCAGGAAAGTCTTTGCCCAAAGTCCTTTACAAAGAAACCTGTGGGTGTAACAGGTATATAGGACCACATGTGATCTTGGCCTGCCTTCCTCATCCACCTTATCCTATAGTGCCTCCCTCCTTGTTTTCTTATTTCTAGACATCTGGATCTCTTTTATATCCCCCTCAATCTGTGTCAACTTTCACCCCTTTTGTACACACAATTTCCTCTGGAATGATCTCTCTAGATGCTACTGGCCTACCTCCCTTACTTCATCTTTGCCTCTGACTCCCATTCATCCATCAGGTCTAAATTTGGGAGCAACTTCCAATAAGACCCTTTTAGCCTATCCCCCTTGTCCCGTTAGGTCCCCTGTAATCTGCTCTTTGCACAGAGCTCTTCCTGAACATTTACCCTGTAGCACTGTGTACACTCGTAATTATCTGAGTAATGCTTTTATTCACTTAACATCTGTGTGGCCTACCAGACTATAAGAGCAACATGGGGCCACGGCTCACGCTGCATTGTCAGTGCCTGGCAAGTGAAGGTTAACTCAAGGGCTGACAGTGAAATGGAGGAATAGCTCTGTCTTTGGAGAAGAGGCAGCACCAAATGGTGGAAAGAACTTTAGTGTGAGAGTCAAGAATCCTAGGTCCTTGTCATAGCCCTGAAGTTAATTTCTTGGGTGACTTTGAAGTGGTTATAAAAAGAAAAGGTGCCTGAAAATTTCTAATATAATGGCAGTGAAAGATAAGAAAAGAGACGAATTATACGGTTCGACCATATTAAACTGCTAATATTTAACCTTTTTTAATCTACTAAAGGGGCAATTTCATATGGTTTAAACATATGGTTTAAACTAATTGAATAGAAGTCTGTTTCAACTTTGTTGCGGGGTCACTGAGTTTCTTCTACAAAGCTTGGAGTCTTGGAGTCCCGTTTTAAATGAGTTTCCTTCTAAGGTGGTTGGATCAGGTCACAGAGAGGAAAGTGCACTCTGTGTGGGACATGGAGAGCTAGTCCTAACTGATCCCAGTGAGCAAAGAAGGTGGGCTCTGGTCATCACTGTCCCGAAATCACATTTTCTCTCTCTCAGTCATAAGTCCCACATCTTCACTTTGAACATGGTTTGAAAAGATGATCTTTTCTCATGTTCTCATGCCTACCCCTCGGCCTTTGTGAAGCAATTTCTACAGAAACGATGGTCTGCCACCAAATAAGAGTTTACCAAGAATAAAAATTGAATTTCGTCTGCCTGTTGACAAGCTGATTGATCTGGGGGCTCTCGTGACCGAATCGTCTCCTAAGCACATTCTCATTTATCATGTGCGAGATTGTTTCAAAATCAATAGCAGCCCTGCACAGATGAGTGTCTGCTGGGGACCTGTCAGGGCCCACAGCCTTCCCTATAATGCTGCTAATTTTTTTGACAGAATTATTTCAACAGTTAAATCGTTCTGTGCCTGTTATCCCCACATTTTCACTGGAATAGTTTGTTGAGGTCCTAATTTTTAATATCCTCCTTGTAAAGGTTGAGCTTTAAGGAGTTTGCCCTTTGTAATCATGAAGGTAGCTTCTCACCGCTTCTTTTCTTGTTTAAAAATCTGTGTTTGAGAATTAGATTATATTTTAGGATCTCACTTGGGTGTAGTAGGAAGCAACTCTATATTCAACTTGCATCAAAGCATGTGTCGTAGAGAAGCAGGAGTGAAGCAACCTGACTTCACTCAGTAGAATAGCTGTGTGGCTTTCGAAATTTTCTTCCCTGTCTGGGCCTCATTTTAAGAAATTGAGTCAAATGATGTCTTAAGAACACTGTTTTTAACAGGCTATTTGTTCAGGTCAGGAGCTGCAAACTGAAGGTACATGGGTAGGATTCAGACTGCAGATAGATTTTATTTGATCTCCAAAGTATCTGTTTTGTTTCATTTAACTGAATTCACTCTTTTTCTACTTAATTTTAAAAATTAATTTGTTGATTTTTAAATTTACATGCAGTACCATTAACTCTTTCTGGTGTACAGTTCTATGAGCTTTGGCACATGGATAGATTCTTATAACCAATGAAAGTGAGATACAGAAGAAATTCAACATTCCAAAGAATTCCTTTGTGTTTCCCCTTGGTATTCATGTGCCCCCTCCACCACAACTTCAAACCTTTGACAATCACTGATGTGCTCTCTCTTTCTATAGTTTTGCTTTTTGCAAGATGTCATATAAATAAAATGATACTATTAATTACATTTTGAGATTCAGTTCTTTTACTTAACATAATGCATCTGAGATTCATCATGTTGTGTGTTACCAGCAATTTGCTCCTCTTTGTTGCTCAACGATATTCCACTGTATGGATGTACCATGGAAGTACCATAGTTTGTTTATTCACTCGCCCACTGAAGGGTATTTGAGCTGTTCCTAGTTTGTGATGACTGCTATTGTTTGAATGTGTCCTTTCTAAAATTTGGGTGGTTCCAATGTAATAGTATAAGAAGGGAGACTGTTAAGAGGCAATTTGGACATAAGGACTCCTATTCGTATGAAAGGGATTCATGGTCTTCTAAAGGAGACTTCAGGCAGCATTGATCATTTTTGCCCTTCCACCTTCTGTCACGCGATAACAGAGCAACAGGGCACCATCTTGGAAGCCAAAAACAAAGCTTCACCGGGCACTGAATCTGCCAGAGCCTTGATCTTGGACTTCCCAGACTGCAGAACTGAGAAAATAAATTGATGTCAATTATAAATTACCCAGTCTCAGATATTCTGTTATGGAAGCACAAAATGGACTAAAACAATAATTATGAATAATGCTGTTATAAAATTTGAGTACACGTTTTGTATGAACATTAAGTTTACATTTGTCCAGTATAAATATCTAGAAGTAGGATAGCTGGGTCGTATGGTAAATGTATGTTTAACGTTTAACATTTTCAGGGCCGGGCTCGGTGGCTCAAGCCTGTAATCCCAGCACTTTGGGAGGCCGAGACGGGCGGATCACGAGGTCAGGAGATCGAGACCATCCTGGCTAACAGGGTGAAACCCCGTCTCTACTAAAAATACAAAAAACTAGCCGGGCGAGGTGGCGGGCGCCTGTAGTCCCAGCTACTCCGGAGGCTGAGGCAGGAGAATGGCGTAAAACCCGGGAGGCGGAGCTTGCAGTGAGCTGAGATCCAGCCACTGCACTCCAGCCCGGGCGAAAGAGCAAGACTCCGTCTCAAAAAAAAAAAAAAAAAAAAAAAAAAAACATTTTCAGAAATTACACGTGTATTTTTCAGAGTGACTATGCCATTTTGTACTCTCAACAGTGATGCAAATGTAGAGGGAGTTCCTCTCCCTCTACATACTCACTGACACTTGATATTGTCAGGATTTTTTTATTTTAATCATTCTA
The DNA here is from genome assembly GCF_009764315.1 of Trachypithecus francoisi. Classification (NCBI taxonomy): domain Eukaryota; kingdom Metazoa; phylum Chordata; class Mammalia; order Primates; family Cercopithecidae; genus Trachypithecus; species Trachypithecus francoisi. The sequence goes on along the minus strand of NW_022681455.1, from coordinate 92,173,398 downwards.
ATAGGTGTGCAGTAGCATTTCATTGTGATTTCAATTTGAATTTCCCAATGACAAATGACATGAGCATATTTTCATGTGTTTATTTGGTGTCATATATCTTTTCTTTTCTTTTTTTTGAGACAGAGTCTTGCTCTACTGCCCAGGCTGGAGTGCAGTGGCGCCATCTCTGCTCACTGCAAGCTCCACCTCCTGGGTTCATGCCATTCTCCTGCCTCAGCCTCCCAGTAGCTGGGACTACAGGTGCCCACCACCAAGCCCGGCTAATTTTTTTGTATTTTTAGTAGAGACGGGTTTCATAGTGTTAGCCAGGATGGTCTCGATCTCCTGACCTCGTGATCTACCCACCTTGGCCTCTCAAAGTGCTGGGATTACAGGTGTGAGCTGCCACGCCCAGCCCATGTCTCTTTTCTAGTGAGCAATTTGCTCAAATCTTTTGCCTGTTTTTAAAATTGGGTTGTTATTTTCTTATTTTTGTGTTGGAGATTCTTCATATATTCTTTTTTTTTTTTATGGTTTAAGTATCTTTATTGGGATTAACTAGGGAGGTGATTGGAGAGAGATTCTCGATCAAAATTGAAGATCTAATAATTTATCCTAGAAAGTATGAGGTTTATTTTAATATAAGCAATGCAAATTATAAGCATGTCCAGAACAGAACACTTGAATTACACACTCAGCTAAATAATTCCTTCCAACACGTTAACGCCTTCAAATACTTGGAATAGCACTTCATTGCTAACTAATCCTGAAGAACCCATGAAGACAGTGGTACCTAAAATTATACATTTGGCAAGGGTTTCGCCAAAGTTCCCCAATAATTGGCAACATTTCCAGGGAAATATGTCTCTTCCATGCTCTGTGGTACAGAACTCTGGGATCTCAACTAAAGCACTGGTTCTTTCACAAGAAAGAGAAATAATCAATAGGACCCTTAAATACAAATACAATTTATATTCTTCAATTTACATAATGGGATATTAACATGATAACTACAGTATTCTCCCATCAATATCTGAATCTATGTATACCCTAGGTTGCTGGAATATAGACAAAATGGACGTGAGGACCTGCCTAAAGCCCATGTCATTTCCCCACTTCATAAGAGGCACCAAAATTTTGGTGTCATAACCACATCCAGACAGAATTCCTTTAAACTTCATACTACTCACATAGACTACCTTCTTTTTTCCATTAAGATAATAAGGGGCAGTAATAACAAAGAGCAAAAAAACAGAATAACATGCCCAGTCAGGTTCTTTATCAGATTCTCAGATCTGTTTTCTGATCAAGATAGATCTGACTCTCTGTAGAATTTTCACCATAGAGGCTTCTGTAGTTTATGAATAAAGGAAGCATGACTGTTACACAAAAGATATTATATTTGCCTTTTTTCTAATACAGCAAGGCTTTCTCGATAAAGAAAGTGGTGCCTTGTTTTACATTCTGGCTCCCATTTCTTATTTCCATTTCCAGCTGCAGTACTCAGAAAGAGCTTACTTAGAAAGGCACTGTGATAGCATATGCCTAGAGGATATCCTTAGGTTGGGTGGTCAGGAGTCAGTAACACTGAAATCTGAGATGAAGATGGCAATAATGAGACTGTCATGCAAAGATCTGAGGAAGAGGCTTTCTAAGCTACTGCAAAAACACAAAGACAAAAATAAACTTACTGTGTCTTTATATATTCTTGGTACATGTCCTCTGTCACATATTTGCTTTACAAATAATTTCTCCCAGTGTGTGGTTTATCTCTTTATTCTCTTGCTTTTGTCACAGCACAAAAGTGCTTAATTCTTATAATAAAGTTCATTATTTTTCCTTGTAACATTTTTTATTTTATCCATTGTGCCTTTAATGTCATATCTAAGAAGTCTTTGTCTAACCCAATGTCATGAATATTTAATTCTGTTTCCTTCTAAGTGTTCTATAGTAGTTTGTTTTGTATTTGAGTCTGTGAGTCCATTTTGAGTTCATGTTTTTGTCCAGTGTAAGGTGTGGATCAAGCTTCTATTTTTTTCTTTTTTTTTTTTTTTGGTGTGTGTATGGATGTTGAAGTGCTTTTTTTGTCACTACTTATTGAAAAGACTGCCCTTTCTCCATTAAATTATTGTCAAAAATTCAAAAATCACTTGATGATGTTTGTGTGCTTCCACTTCTGGGTTTTCTATTCCATCCCATTGGCATATCTGTCTACCTTTTCATCAATGCCACACTGTCTTGACTACTGTAGCTTTACAGTACATCTTAAAATTTACTAGTGTGAGTTTCCAACTTTGTTATTTTTCAAAATTGTTTTGACCATTTGAATTTATTAATCTTTCCATACAAGTTTTAGAATCAGTTAGTGTTATGTACAAGAAATCTTGCTGGGGTTTTGATTGGGGTTGCATTAAATCTATGTATCAACTTGAGGGAAAATTGACATCTTTACAATATCTTAACTATATTGACTCTGTCACTCCATGGACACAGTGCCTTTTGTTTGTTATAGGTCTTCTTTGATCTCATTTATCAGCATTATGCAATTTTTAGCACACAGATCCTACACATATTTTGTTGTATTCATATGTACGATTTCCTTTTGAGAGCTATTGTAAATGGTACTGTTTTAATTATTTTATTTACACTTGTTCATTGTTCATACATAAAAATAAAATTGATTTCTATGTATTGATCCTTTATTCTACAACCTTATTGAACTCACTTATTTGTTCTAGGATCTTTGTTGTAGGCTCCCTGTGGTTTTCTATGTAGAGAATTATATTACTTATGAATAGGGATAGTTGCATTTTTCTTTCTATTCCAAATGCCTTTTATTTCTTTTTCTAGACATATTGAATTTGCTAGGACATCTAGTACAAAATTGAATACAAGTGGCAAGAGTTGACATCCTTGACTATTTCCTGATCTTATGGAGAAAACATTCAATATGATGTGTTGGGTGTACTGTTTTTTGTAGATATCCTTTATTACTTTTCCTTCTATTCCTAGTTTTCTGAAAGGTTTTGTTATGAATGAATGCTGAACTTTGTAAAATGCTTTTTTCTGCATGTATTGATATGATCATATACTGTGATAAATTTTCAATTCTGTGATAAACCTCATTTGGTCATCAACATTTTTAAATGTAACGCTTTTAAATAAACACTTTGAATTTTCATTTTCTCCTCGTAAGTTAGAAGATCTGACATCAGTGACTCAGAAATCCTGCCTGTTAACAAACTACAGTTGAATAGAAACTACTGTCTCACAGAGTGGGTAGGTGCCATCAGTAAACCACAGTAGAAGACAGAGTCAAGAATGTTTGTCTGTGACATAGGTAGTCATGGCTTTTTCAAAGGAAAGAAACATTTATCTATGATAATGTCTTCAAAAAAAGTGAAAAGTGAAAGACAGATAAAGAGTTCTGTTTGTTTCAGGGAAAATGGAAAAAACCATGTAATTTGAGGAAAGTAGAGAAAGCACATACTTTGGGGGAAGTGATCAGTATTTTCAGCTATTTTTCGTCACAATTGTCACCATCTTGACCCCTGCAGGCATCGAGGTTAGAAACTGTACTCTAAATGAATATTCCAGGTATCATTCCCTATATCTTGCCCGATATACAACCATGCCACACCTCTGGAGGGGTACAGAGAGACTGCAAGGAAACAACCGAGCATATAATTCTTCTTAGTATTTGCAACTTGGACAAAGGTGGTGCAATGAAAGCCCCAGGCTGTTTCTTCTGTACCCGGTCATCCACATGACTCCCATATCTTAGTATGATGATCTTGTTTTCCCCTACTTTATTCATTTTCAATCCAACTCTTTATTTAGTGGCACCATATATGAATCCAGGGCAACTATTCTTTGGAGAGAATAAAGGATGATACATTTGTCCCATTAACATTTCTCTTGGAAAGGTCTCTTAAGTCTACAGTGAAAACTTTTCTCAAATGTGTATTTCTCTTTTGTGCCTCTGTCTCCCCAAGTAACTCCTTCTGCCTAAAGTGTCTTTCTATTAATACCTTTTTTTAATACCTGAAAATATTTACCAGTGTCCCCGAACTCTGGGCAATGCTTCTGACTCTCAAAGGAAGAAGTAATCAAGCTCTTCTTGGGTCCTTACTGCCCTGTTCCCCTTCTTTTGAATCACATTATACTGTTATCATCTGATAGCTTTAATCATGACTCTAAAACCAATTTTAACAGGTAAAATGTGGACATAGTAAACAAAAGCATCGGAGCTTCTGAAAGTATACGTGGTAAAATATAAGTATCCCTCCCTACTCTTAACCCTGTGTCCCTGGTACTTTTCCGTAGAGGAGACAACTTGTTTCAGTTTCTTGTGTCTCCTTCTGAAGGCCATCTCTGAAGCATGCATAACACTTTGCACACAAACGAGGACACTACACACACGTCTTCACCTTGCCTTTTTGTTACTTGAAATATATCTTAAAAGATTGTATTCTGAAAGTGTGTCTTTAAGAGTATTCCACATCAATACATTTATTTATTCATCCAAAAATATTTATCAAATGCCTACTACATACCAGCACAGTTCAACCTCTAGGGATGCAGCTTTGAACAGACACAATTGCAACCCTAATTGATTTATTTTCTGTGTTGTTTTGATTGACAAATTGAGGATTTTGATTGGCAAGTTTTCATTGACAAATAAAAATAATATAAAACAAAATTATTTACATATATTATGTATCATGTTAGGTAACATAATATGTATTATGACAGGTGGTATTTAATACTATGCAGGAAAACAATGCAGCATCAGAAGATATAAAATGTTGGGAGATAGAGTTGTGATTTTAAATCTACTGGTCAGAGAAGGCCTCATTGAGAAGATGGCCTTTGACTGGGGATGAAAGTCTGTACCTGGTATATACAGATGACCTCATTTTTTAAAGTGAATTATAGTCTTCTAAGTACATGATATGCCATAATATTAATGCATTTGCCAGTCCATGATAAGGGACTGTTGGTTGTTTCTACTCTGCGTCCAACAAACAATGATACAAAGATTATCTTTGCAACCACTCTTTGCATTTATGAGCATCTTTAAATATAGTGACAAAAAAAAAAACTCTTAGAAGAATTGCTGTATCAGAAGAAAGAATTACCTGTATACATATTCATGTCATTTATTAACTTGAGTTTCTCAAGAGTAAGAACCACATCTCAGACATCTTTGAATTTCCTGAACCTACAGGATGTTTTTGGTTCGAACATGTAACATCTCAGGTCAAGAGTGTGGTTTTTCATTCTTCCAGTAAGCATGCCAACTTCCTCAGTCCCCTAAATTATATCCTATAGCTTAAGTTCACATCTACCCCTTTGGATTCCAGCTGACATGGCTGAACTTATTACAGGAACCTAAGTAGGACAGAAAGTAAAAAGTCTTTCCCATTAGGCAATAAACAGTCATTTTTCTCCTCTGTATAGAGGGACACCGTGTCCTCGGGATGTGAAACCGTGAAGGCTCACCCCAAAGGACAAAAAGAATAATTCACATCACATCCTTATGCTATTGTAAACACATATGCATCGCCTTCCCAAAGCCCTTTCTTTGAAGGTATCCAAAGGAGACTACATATCCTCAAGGTCAAGGTAACTGAGAAAACTGGCAGACTCCAAAAGCTGTTGAGCATTTCAGTTAAAGTTAAGATCAGTTTAGTTTAAGGAGAGAGAGAAAAAAAAAAACTCCCAGAGAAGACATGATGGATATGTAGCAACTTGGAGCTCTGATAATATTTTCAGAGGTTGTCAGAGCATTTACAATTATTCAGTGCTCGGAACTCATTTGCTCCTGGCATTATCTGTGTTGGTCACAATGGAAAGTATCCTTGAAACATGTAGGGAAAGGTCATCTCATAAAAATAATAAGCAAGCTCTTTGCTCTTAGTTCGCTTAGAGAAGGTAAGAGGAAAATATATAAATAAGAGAGTCAACAGCTGCATGGTATGCCTGAATTTGTAGGGCAGATGATTCCTGCTGACGCCAGAGGCTGGTGTTCCCAAGAAGAACAACAAGAAGTGATTTCTATTAAACCCTCATATCTTATTAATTTTATAACATAAATTGCCATTAGGCTTTCCTGTGGAATAGACAATGATGATAATTTGCACATGCTGGACAGATAAATGGTTCAATTCTTAGTTACAAGAGACTGTTGACAGTGATTACTGATGCTCATTTCTTTCATGCACATTATGGGGGGCAGGAAACTCCAGGTTTAGAGGCCTTTCATGTTTTTTCAAGGTAAATCAGTCACTCACATAATAATTATTTATTATTCCACATTGGCAGACAGTTGGGTGCATTTATGACAGTTAAGAGCTTGAGACAAAATGCTGCAAAGTGGTGCAACCGATAAAATATTTTATAGCACAGGAGATAGCAACAATAATTAGAACACCTTGGTACATAATGAAAGAAAAACTGTGAGGTTTTCCTAGTGACTCCTGGCTAGTTTCACCCATACCTTTAACTCGTTTGGGTCTGAAGTGCTGGTGTTCACGTGAGATTTGGACCCAGACCACCAGAAATCTTTATAAAGGCCCTCCTTCCCTAAATATCATCCATTCACCCATCAGTCCACGTATTTCTTTTTTCATTCATGCATCCAACTTTGATTAAGCATTTTGTATGTGCTGAGAACTCGATTAAGTTCTTTATTTCATATCTAACTGGAAAGACAGACCCTTAACTGAGAACCGGGTGAATTCTCATTTCAATTTAAATTGACCTACCTCTTCCAATTCCCTACCTTGTTGTGTTTCAGGTGTTCATCAGAGTTAGGTTTCCGTAAAAAAGAAAGTGTTAAATCTGGGTTCGTTTGTCACAGTGCTTGATAAGTGTTATTTTATTTCTGAAATCCATTTTTAAAAAATACACACATTATAAAAGAAAATACAGTGAAAACCTCATTTCTCTCATATTGCTAAGCTGTAATTGCCTCCCTGGGATACCAGTTTCCTACGTCCTCTACTGCGTTATTCTGTGTACAGTCAAGCCTGCTATGATTCAACAGATATACCCCTAAAGATCACTGCACTCTACAAAATCACACAGCAAAAACAGCAGGTCTGATGGGGAAAAGAGGAGCAGAGTTACAACACTCTAAAATATCAGCAGCATGTTTGAAAAATAATAAACACCATAGGAATCTAGTAAAAACAGTAGAACAGTTTTACACGTGTTAGGTGGTTAAGAAATAAATACATACTACAATGAGTATGACATTTTACCTTGAAAAAGAACTAGATTTTGCTTATATAAATAGATATGGAAAGACTGTAGCTTACAAGTTTCTAGGAAGTAATAGAAGGAGGGCTACCTGATGGAAACTTCAAACACCAGGCATGATAGCTATGGCTTATAACACAGCTAAGCTGAGGTTGCTGGTAGATGTTTGAGGTGTGTGTATGTGTGTGTTTTGTGTATTTCTCTGTGGCTTTATTTTCTCTCTCTTTTTCTTTCTTTTTTTTTTTTTTTTTTTTTTTGAGACAGAGTCTTGCTCTGTAGCCCAGGCTGGAGTGCAGTGGCTTGATCTCCGCTCACTGCAAGCTCCCCCTCCCGGGTTTACGCCATTCTCCTGCCTCAGCCTCCAGAGTAGCTGGAACTACAGGCGCCCGCCACCACGCCAGGCTAATGTTTGTATTTTTAGCACAGACGGGGTTTCATGGTATTAGCCAGGATGGTCCAGATCTCCTGACCTCGTGATCAGCCTGCCTCGGCCTCCCAAAGTGCTGGGATTACAGGCTTGAGCCACGCCGCCTGGCCTTATTTTCTCTTTATTATTTCACAGACTTTTTTTTTTTTTTGTGGAGACAGAGTCTTGCTTTGTCGCCCGGGCCGGAGTGCAGTGGCCCGATCTCCGCTCACTGCAACTTCTGCCTTCCGTGTCCGAGCAATTCTCCTGCCTCAGCCTCCCTAGTAGCTGGGATTACAGGTGCCCGCCACCATACCCGGCTAATTTTTTTGTATTTTAGTAGAGACAGCGTTTCACCATGTTGCCCAGGCTGGTCTGAAACTCCTGAGCTCAGGCAATCTGCCCGCCTTGGCCTCCCAACCAGGATTAAAGGCGTGAGCCACTGCACTTGGTCTATTTCACAGACTTAATTTTCCCGTGGGCTCAATCACAATAGAGCAGAATTACTCAAAGTCAAGTCTCTAATATTTGGCAGTCTGTGTTTAAATCCTAGCTCTCCTGATTATTTTTTATGTATCTTTGGGCTAGTTAACTATACCCTTCTAGTTTAAGTTTTATCATTGTAAAACAGGAATATTTATACATATAGCGGGAATGCTTTCAGTATTAAATGAGATGATGCATAGAAAGCTCTTACAAGACCCTGTGCCTGACATATAATGAATGCAAAAAAAAGAAAAAAGAAAAAAAAAGGTACAGTTGTTTTTAACTCAGAAGAAATATATCTGAATCCAAAGTATGACAGCAAAATGTCTGAATTTTCTCCAGCTTTCTTTCCATATGGATGTTTGTTGAATTCTCTTCTGAGTTTAAAGTTGATGCTATGTCATGGCTCTGTCTACCTGGGAATTTTTTTCTGCCTTCACTACCTATGATGCACTATGATGCTACTCAAAGCACTATGATGTTTCGAGTGTATGGGATTTGTGAACTCTTACTATCACAGATTGTCCTATCTTCTCTTCATTGTGGCTACTGCCTGGGATCAGTATATTACTTCCAGTCTTCCATCCCCTTTTATATCCAGGTATTCTCCAGAAGTTGTAATCTATGAATGGAGATTAAAGGAGAGTCATTCATAAGAGCTGATGAAGGAGTTCCACAACTCTAGCTGTTTCAACTAGAAATACTAATGTAAGTAAAGAGACAACAGTTTTCTGATTGGTGTAGTCCTTGGAATTCTGAACCAATGAAAGATAGCAAAAATGGGATGAGTAATCTTCCTATCCTCGGTCCTTTAATCCTGTTACATTGCCTTTGTGCTCTGAGAGGTGCTTCTAGATTCTGTCTAATGCTTGGCAGACCTATTTTTTGGTGTTGGGAGAAGTTCTTGCCTTCTGTGCCTCTGCTGTTTGAAGTTAGAAGACCTCTTCCTTATTTACAATATGCTTATGTTTTTGGTGATTTTCTCAAATTCAGGACCATCAGAAAAATGGTGGAAACTGAATGCATGTGCCTTTTTGTTTTCTGATGTCTGGTGAGGACTGAGAGTTCTTTCCAGGGACTGATTGTCTGACTTTTGCAACATCTCACAGAGGGTACTTTCAAGGGGAATTAGTAAAATCGGAAAATCTCGAGTTGAACAGAACTTTTAAGAATTATAGAACCTAAGCTAATGCCTGGTGTTCAAATTATTTTAACAACAACCCCTTCATATAATTTGTGCAATTTCTTCTTGCACTATCTTCTTGATACCAATCTCACCAGCCATCAATATAGTCCATTTCATTGCCAGACAAATTCCTGAATCAAATTAAAATGCGTCCTTTATGTATGTTCTTAGAAGTAAAGGAGAAAGTTATTATACTAGTCAGGAATTTGCACAGGAAACAGAAAACACTCTTGGTATTATAATCAAAAAGACATTTAACAAAAGGAATTAAATATTTTCAAAATTATTGAAAAAAATGGATGGATCAGAAGTTGAGGGATTGATAGGTTTTTTTTTTTCTGATTTAAACTTTTGTTGAACTATAATGTGCATACAGAAAATGCCATTAATATTTTGGCTTCAACATCACCCAATAGGAAACTGCCTCTACCACCAGTTCCTGCAGCTGTCTCATACCCACAGATGTGGTCCCCAGACACTGGAACCTGCAATCAGGCAACGGCACACACATATAGCCATTGCAGGTTGTTTGTCAGCCAGTCTTGCTGAAAAAAAAAAAAAAAAAATTCTGCCTGCTTTTTACCTTCCAAATCTCCCAAATCTAATTTACAGAACTCAAATCACGTTGAGGGCTGTGGTCACAAGTTGGTCTCAGAAAAGTTGTTTTTATCTTACCAACCTCTGTGTTATAAGGGTGCACGTAGCAGGGCATGAGAATGCATGGCAAGGAACAATAGACCATATGAAAGAAGTTATCTAAGTTCTAGATGGACAGACGTTTTTTCTTTTTTTAACAAAAATGTTTCTTCCAGTGTCTTGGCCCATATGATGTATAATAGTCATGAGGTTCAAAAGAAAAAGGCACTTGATTAGTTATTTTTGTCTTCTGAATAGCACATAATGTTTAGCCATTTTAAGACATTAACACTTGAGTTCAAAATACTTTTACAGATTTGCATTAATCAATTATCAAGATCTGATGAGAACAGAATTATAGGGTCCTGAGATTCAATAAAGAAACTGGGGAAGGGCAGAGAAAGGAGAATTAAATGATAATGAATATAAATGAGATCTTTTCCTCAAGAAAGGATACCTCCTAAAGATTACTCTAAGAATCTATAGAAAAACAAAGGCAAAGAGCCCCAGTGATGCAGCTATCATGTAAAGTCTCAAAAGCATTTCCCAGTAGTGACATGTTCTTCAAATGTTTACCGGTAGACATGAAAGAGACATGAGAGACCACCAGGAGCAATTCACTATGACCACATTTGACCAGTGAAAAATAGAGTGCAATTTATGGGATGCCAAGGACCTTTGTCTGCTCTGTTCCCATCTCTCTGGAGAGCAGCAGTGCAATCAGGAAGTTTATTCCCTTGTAAACACACCTTATTTTTAACATCTTAGTCATATTCAGCTGAGTTATCATTGCTTATGTTATTCAAATGACTCATTTCCTCTTGCAGCCTGCAAATATTAGACATGATCATATCCCATATCTGTCTTCTTCCCTGTAACCCTGAGAACCATCGTTTAGTTTATCCAAAAGAAGAGTTTTAGAGGAAAACCATACCAAAGGCCAACATAAAATGCAAGAAATGGAAAAGCGAATTGCACATGTATCTTTTTATTTGAAGCCTCCACACACAAGAAAGGTTCAGTTCGTGTTCTCTGTAAAATGTAGATGGATGGCAGCAATAACATCAGATATAGGGGAAAAAAATTAAATCACTGAGTAGGTCACATTCCAGATATATTATATCAGGATGGGGGGAGCTCTACCTTCAGGCATGTGTTGCCTTTCTCAAAAGGCTTCTGAAATGCGTCCATGCATCCTTCCCTTCACCCTGTTTGGGCCTGATTCGACACGCAACTCACGTATTGTCTTATACTCAGACTGCTTTCTTATTGTTCCACAAAATTCTTACGCTCATTTATACATTTTTATCTTTGCTGTTCATAGCAGATGCTGGTGAGTTTCCACCTAAATTCCCTTTACCTGAGCAGTGCATCTGGCCTTAGCTGCTGAACTTCTTGCCCATAGGTTACCCCTTCACTTGAAGGGAGGGCCCATAATCACTGACTGACACATGGAGAGTTCAGAAGACCCCTTGCTTTAAGAGGAGGATATTCTACATTGCAACTAATGAATCCACATCTGTAGTTTATGCTCTCTTTTTAGGGAACCTGATCTGAGACACTGCTAAATAGGTTTTTTTCTTTATCAGCTTGAAACTCTGAGTCCAGACACTTTCTGCTTCCCCAAGGTAGTAAAGGTCTGGGTTCATTTCCACTAACCTTCCGGAAGTCTTCCCTGATAGTTACAGTTCTCTTCTCTTTTCAGAGATGCTCTGTCATTCCCAGGTGCTGATACTCACTTAAGTGCTCTCATAGATGCTGTTTTGTGGGGGTTAGCTGCCAGTTTGTCATATATATAAACTGTAGTTCCCTCAAGAAGGGTGTGGTAGAGGTATACGATGTGCGGTCCATAAATGGTGTCCACCTAGCTTGACTTATAAGAGCGGTTGATTACTACCACCCAGTTGCTCGTCAACTCCAAATCAAACCAACCTGTACCCTTCAATGAGTCAGGAGCAACAACTCTGTTTATCTAAGGAGGATCCCAGTCCCGGGTCACCACAAGGGCTTCTGACAATGTGGTGCAAAGAAAGGGGGTGGGCAGAATTACTGAGCTTCAAATAAACACAAGTTCATGTCTTACCAAGCACCTCATCTACACATGAAAGGAAGGCCAAGCCATCCCATGCTGCTTGTCGCCAACTGATTGTCAGGAGGAGTTGATTTTTCAAAGTGAACATCCACAAACTGAGGCATTTGGCCTAAGAAACTGAGTCTGGGATTAAAAGAAGAACATGTAAGGGAGACCTCACTTGGAGTGTGCAGATTGGTTCTTTTAGAAGAAAGATAGGAGGGCCCTTTGTCAGAATAGAAACAGTTTTGCCCAGTTTCCAAAGCTACGCTTTTTGAAACATAATTTTATCTAGGTAAACTGAGAATATAAGATTCTGTCTTTAGGTAAATTTTGAAAACTACACACTACAGCCAATGGAAATTTCCAAAGGACATTAAAGGCTCTGAAAATTCCTGTTTAAGTTAAAAAAAATCTGTCTAACTTTGTTTAATCTAGCCTTTTTTATTTTTATGTGACCACAGAAGAAAAATTATTCTACAGAGCTATTTATTGTGGAAATCTTTACAGACATTCTGGGGGTGGCAATTATGGTCCTGGTCATCTGAGACCATGTGAAATTTGCATGAAGTCCTTCTACATTGGTGAGGAATTGAGTACAGGGCCAGTAACCTGTCTTTCTGTTTGACATTTACTGGGAAGATAATCATTTGGCTACAAGCAGCGTGGGATGGCTCAGCCTTTCTTTCATCCTGTAGATTAGGCAGTCGGTGAGAGCTGAACTTCTATCTATTTGCAGCTCCATAATTCTGTTCTCCTTTTCTCTTTACTCAGTTGTAGGAAGCCCTTGTGGTGACTGGCAATTGGAATCCTCCTTAGATAGACAGAGTTGTTGCTTTCTGCCTGCTTGAAGGATACAGATTGGTTTGTTTAGGGGATGACCAGCAATGGGGTGGTAGTAAAAATGGAGTCTATTTTATTACAATTCTTTACTTTTCTTTATTCCCATTCTTTAACATGACATTCCAAGAATTACATAATTTATTCCTCACAAGCATCCATAGGATCTACAGAACAGATGTTAGCATCTTTCTACTTTGTAAGCAAAGAAAATGAGGCCCAGAGAGAAAGTAACTGTCTTGATTAGTTTGTACTTCATCCAGTTTCCCATCCACTTATTTACTCAGAAATATTTATCAAGTACCAACTCGATGCTGGGTCCCATGCTCCTGCATTCATCTCACATTGGTCTTGTTCTGCACAGAAAATGAACAACCATGTCATAGCAGGCAAGGTGCATGGTCTTGCCAGAATAGCAAGATGGTGTCCAACTCAACTCAACAAGCAGGAGGAATGTCCCCACTCTGGGCAGACTCTGGGTCCGGGTTATTTCTTAGAAGACTTTTAAAGATCTGAAAAACCTAGGAACAAGATTCCTGCTTCTGTTTTTGTGGTCTAGTGTTCAAACCAGTTTACTTTATGTTTTCCCTGAATACAAACATTATTAAGTCTTAAAAGGTTTATACTGTTCTAAAGTATCTAAACTATTTAAACCAGGTTTAAATTAGGTAACTTTAGCTCAAGAGTAGAAGATGGTGCAACACTGAATCTTCTCTCTTGTATTTCACATAGGGGAGCAAGTTCTTGATCTTCAGAACTTATGTCTGTGTTTAGGGAACACCATGATAACTAAAATAAATGCTTACTTAGAATAAAAATATCAAAGGCAGTTGCTTGTATATGGCAGGTCATTAATTGTTGAATAACTTAATGACTATATGTGATTATTACACCCCAATGTGGGATTTTCTAACCTGGCCACGATTGACATTTTGGGCTAGATAACTTTGTTGTGGGAGGCTGTTCTGTGCACTGTAGGATGTTTAGCAATATCCCTGATGTCCACCCTCTAGATGCCAGCAGCCTGCCCAAAGTTATACTATCCAAAATGTCTCCAGACACTGCCAAATATTCTGGAGTGGGCAATATTTCTCCCAGTTGAGAACCACTGCCCTGATGTGCACTGAGCGTACTGAGTGGTCATTCATTCTTTGACCTGTGCACCAGGAAGGTAGATAAGGAAGTTGAGCAAGGTGTGAACAGCTTACTGAAGGTCAAGTCTAGAGTTAGCTATATGGTGGGGGCTAGAACAGGAGTTATCTGCCTCCAACCTTATGCCAGGCTATTTGTTCCACAATGACAATGACTTTTACATGAGTGGCTTCGCCAAATTCACAGTCCTTTGCAACTGGATGTGAGAGCGCAGTGAGGAAAGGCATCTTAATTCCCAAATGAAGCGGCCCATAGGAATCAGACCCTGGAGGCTGCGTTGCCCCCTTTCTGGTTTAATCTAGAACTAGAACTCTCTGCGCATGAGCAGCCAAAACATGACTATCCCTCCAACAGGTCTACCCTAGTTAGTCATGGCGTTTGGAGATAGTGGGTGTTTGGTTAATGACAAACTGTACCTTTTCCAGACTCCAGATGAAAGATGGTCAAATGGACTCTCTTAGGGGTGGCAGTTTGGCTGTTTCTTCTCTCCCTTTCTCTCTGTATCCACGTACATCATGACTTGAGTTACAAAACATTGGCTGGGCAGGGTTTGGGGTTGGTAGGGAGCCATGGGACCTAAGCCTCTGTTTATGACACATGTCATATTTCATGGACCACGTCTGGACCCCACCTGCCTCCTTAATCTCCCTGGAATGCTGCTGCTTCCTCTGCAAGCTGCGTGCTGTTCTGATGACTTCGGTGGGTACTGCAGTTTCCAATTTCCTAACCTTTCTATTAAAATTAATATTTAGATTTTATAACTTTAAAACTGGAAGAATGATGGAGGCAGTATTTGATGTTTATGTCTCTCAGTCACGAAAATGCTCCCCATGTCACTTATGCCGGGCCACACACATGTAGTCACAATAAATAGCATTTAACGTGTTTACAGTACGGAGAGGATGAGGAGGACTTCTGTTTTTATATTGATGGACTCAGCTGGGCTGGGGATACTATTGTTTACAATGAGCTACATTTTTTGTTGTTCTGATTTACCCTCAAATTAAATCTTTATTTCAGAAACCAACCCCAGGGAGTCTCTGTAACGAGAGAATGTAATAAACAGCATTAGGAGAGGGCCCGTAGCTGCTGCTCCCTGGTAATTAGTCCAAATGTCTCAATCAGAGTGGTTTTCAAAATTTTATGGCCGAAGTTTGGTCACAGGTTTATTTGTAAAAAGCTGGTTTGGCATTTTGTTCAGCTTGGCCTTTGCCCTCTGGGGAGGGAAGCTGGGGGTCTGGCCACACGGAATGGGATGGGCAAATCAGGCTTTTAGGTTTGCTTGGGGGCCATGCCCACGTTTCTCGTTGCCATCTGTTTCCAAATTGAAAATGATCTGAATGTAAAGGAATTGAGAAGGGGAAATAAATATCTGGTCTTCGTTTGGAGGACACGCAAAGGAAGACGAGGGGGCGAAGCTGGGACCCAGTGTGTGGGAGTGTTCTCATCAAGGCGGGACCACGGCCCTATAAAGCTCGGCAGGAGAGGAGAGGTCATTAAAATGCCCCGGGTGCCCGGTACACCCCCTGTCCCTCAGTTTGGTGGGAAGAAGGAAGCCTGGACCTTGGCGACACTCCTACCCCCAAGCCATACAGAACCTCCCTGGGGGCCTGTAAGTTGCTGAGAGCTCCAGCCTGCCTAGGGAAGGCTGCCCCGCCGAGCTGGGGGGAAAGAACACAGCAGCAGGGCCAGCTCCAGGCAGCCTCTCATTCACTCTGAGTGGAAAGGCAGGGAATGCAGACAGGCCGAGCTGGCTGCTCGCTGTGCAGACTCTCCTGCTGCCCTCTCTCCAGAGCATTTGTTTTGTCACTCAGTATTAGCTGAGCACCGTAAGTGTTGAGATATTTAGCCATCTTATTTTCTGTGCCAAATGGCAAAATCCCTAGGGGTCCGGACAGGTAGGAGGTTCTGAAGGGCATAATGGATGGATAATTTAAATCAGAAAATCCAGAATGTCTGGTGTCTGTGTTGCAAGCCCCTCTGCTTACCTCTAAGTCACTTAGCCTGGGTGCAGACGTCGCTCTAGGTCCGGGGTAAAGGAGAGAAAGGGAGAAGGGATAGGAAAAGCGAGTGAGGGAAGGAGATCAGGTCACAGGGTCCTTCCTCATCCATGCTGCCATGTTATTTATTCATTTTCAAATAACATTTGTGTAAGATCTATCTCCTAAGGAACCGTCAATCATTGAGTCTAAGCATCTGCAAACATTTTCTGTAAAGGGCCAGATAGTAAATATTTTATTTAAGCTTCGTGAGTCGTACAGTCTTTGTGATAATGACTCCATGCAAAAGCAGCCATAGGCCATATGCAAATGAATAGGCACCACTGTGTTGCAATAAAACTTTACATACAAAATCAGGTGGCCAGGCAGGGTTTGGTCCATAGTTTGACCACCACTGATTTAACCATTACTTCCACCTTCTGAGTTAATTTTGCTCTTTCTTTAGTTCTCCTCCTCTTCCTTTCTTCATTCCTTCCCCCCTTTCTCTATGCGTTCCTCCCTTCTTCCCTCTCTCTCTTCCTTCCTTCCTTTTTTTCCTTTCTTCTTTCTTTTAAATTAAGACACAGAGAACACAGTTGTAAGATGGGCATGGTCCTATTCCTCATGAAGCTTATCATAGGGAATATTAATCGGTAAACAAATCACACACATGAAATATTGTAGCAAACGATACTAGTTTTGCAGCATCCATCTCCGTTTCTCACCACAAGAATCCCAATTTCATTCTGGGTGACAACGTCTCAGATTTTTTAAAAAAAATCAATTCTGCTTTTCTTGCAGTGACAGAATCTGCCATGTGACAGATTCTGGCCAAGGAGATACAGGCAGAAATTCTTGAAGATCAGAAATCATTCCCAGGTGAAAAGAAAAGCCCCTTTTGCCTCTTTGCTTCTTGGGCCTTTTACTTTCTTTTCACCTGGAATGCTGCTACAATCCCTGGAAGCACAGCAGCTAGAACGTAAACATGAGGATAAAAGCCACGTGCTAAAAATGGAAGCAAGAGGGTAGAAGGAGCCTGGGTCTCTGAAAATATTGTTGATTCTTTATATCAGCCCTGGACTGCCTTCCTGTGAACATTTTGTTGCATAAGGAAATAAACTGC
Organism: Trachypithecus francoisi; assembly: GCF_009764315.1. NCBI lineage: Eukaryota > Metazoa > Chordata > Mammalia > Primates > Cercopithecidae > Trachypithecus > Trachypithecus francoisi. The sequence continues at coordinate 92,156,274 of NW_022681455.1, read as the reverse complement.
TTATTAGTTTAAGCTAATATAATAGGCTTTTCTGTTAATGCAACCCAGCATGTAACAGAAATGCAGTAATGAGCTAAATTATAATTAGGAACAGAGTAACAGGGCCATGGACTAAAAATTTGTGCTCATTAAATGCTGGTATAGTCTAAAAGAGAAAATAAGTGCAACTACTATTAGATTTACTAAGTTATCACCTCAAAATCTGTATATCTGAACATTTAGCAATGCTTTCCAAGATTACAGGAAGAAAATGTGGCACTTAGCTGGCAATGCTGCCCTAGCATTGTTCTAAAAATGATTTATGATGGCTAAGTTGTTTATTAAGTCAAGAAAACCAATGCAGCAAATTTAGGTGGGAGGTAAGGGTGGCGGCAGGTCTTGACTTAGTTCTTTTTTTTTTTTTTAATTTTAAGGTTTCATTTTTAAAAAATATTATTTCCGTAGGTTTTAGGGAACAGGTGGTATTTGGTTACATGAGTAATCTCTTTAGTGGTGATTTGTGAGATTTTGGTGTACACTTTGTAGAAACTTCTTACTGCAAAAGGTTTTGTTTCTTTCCGCATGCAGGCAAAGGAACACAGAACCATTTAAACATGAATTCAGTTAGTCTGAATTGTTGACAGAACTACCGCCTTCACGGCATCTTTTCAATATCAGGCATTCTACATGTTAGGATACGTTAATAAATGAAAAGTGATACGCGGGGGTGTATTTGTGTGTATGTGTTTTAAAGGATAAAGGTAATCATGACCACAACAGCAGAGTATCTTTCACCAGCTTGAGAAACACCAGGTAACAGCTCAAATAAAGACCTCAATCATCAGTGATTTAGTTGAGGCTTCCGTTAAGGGTTAGAAGTAGGGGAAATCTACAAACAGCCTGATTGCTAGTGGACATTAGCTGGTTGATAAACTGTTCACATGATACTTAATTCTGAGAACTCAAGCACACAATTCAAATGTACCTATCAAGGGGGCAGGAGGTTCTTAGTCTGTTCAGGCTGCTATAATGGAATACCATAGACTAGGTGGCTTATAACAACAGGAATTTACTTCTTACAGTTCTAGAGACTGGGAAATTCAAGATCTGGGCACCTGCTTACTTGGTGTCTGGTGAGGGCCTGCTTCCTGGTTCACAGCCAGCCTTCCTCTTGAGGTGTCTTCACATGGCACAAGGGACAAGGAAATTCTCTGAAGTCTTTTTTTTAAAAAAAACAAGAGCACTAATCTCTCCATGAGGGTGAAGCTCTCATAAATTAATCACCCCTCAAAGGTCCCACCTCCTAATATGATCAACTTGGGGGTTATGATTTCAATATACAAGTTTTTAGGCAACACAGTCCTTCCTACCATAGCAGGAGTGGCTTGATATAGGAGCTGGTGAAATGGAAAACTAGGTGGAAACTTCCTTGAAGGAGCTTCTAGTCCAAAGGATAACTTTTCAGGAAAGAAGGAAAGTGATATTCTACCGACTTTTGACTGAAGTGAAGGTACACTGATGACATTCTGGAAACATACTCACTTTGATTCCTTCTCAGACACTGAATTACATCAGCATTTAGAAATCAGAGCCTTGGCTTAAATGTCCAAGATTCCTGTACTCTTGTCATCCAGGCACCATGCCTTGGGGAGTCAATAACTCTTAGTATCGTGGCTCTCTTCTGTCTGCTTGATCATCTTCTTCTTCCTGCTTTCATAGTTTATTGATGAATGAGATGCACCTTGGATACTGAACATTGCTAGGATGTTCTTTTTTATTTTTCAAAGAATTGCTGCACAGTGGCACACCTAGACTGCATTCAGAAGCTTTCTAGGAAATTTAACTGCATTTTGCTTGAGCTTTTGGGTCAGCATTTTGGAAAGGAAGACAATTGATTTCTTTTCAGTCTTGCTGATGCAATTCTTTTTGATGTGTATCAAGTGTATTTTGACACAATCCCTTGAGTCATTGTGGTTTTCAATATTCTTGGCCCTATAATGAAAGTCAAAGGAAGGGGGAATCTTTTCACTTCATGTTGATTTCTAATATTGATGGCGCATTATCCTATTTGTGTTTCAGAAGCTACAAGGGATAGAATTAACCCTTTGGGTCTCAGATTAGGTACATCTCTTGTGGAACTATGGCTGACAAAAGCTGATACTGACACTGGAGACAAAAAAATTTCTTGAGGAATACATGTCATTCTTATGCAGGTAACACATTTTTTATCATTACCTATTTTATGATAAATACAATAGCTGCAGCAGAATTTGTAGGTTTTTTTTTTCTTTGGCTGTAAGGCATCTTCAAGAGTGTTTGCCAATTTTCTGTCTCAAAAAAGGTGTCTTCGCATCTTGATTTAGCCCTGAATAATTCAACAGAATCTCTAATAACAGACTTGCATGTTGCAAAGCCCCAAAACATGTTGTAAGCTTAAAGAGGCAGCAAGAAATTTAGCATCACAAACAGAAGTCAAAGAAAGCAAGGAGATCTTTAAAGGGTAGGAGTCAGTGCTTCACACATGTGCAGGGTGCTTATTTTTGCTGACAGTTTCTTGTTTGCCATATAGCAGAGGCTCCTAAACGGGACAAAGAATATTCCTGGAGGTTGGCTATTGCTCTTAATTATTTTTTAATGAGAATTTCCTTCTTAAACCTTGTCCATTAACTTGCCTTCCTTCCTTCCCTCCCTCCCTCCTTCCTTCCTTCTTCCCTACCTTCCCTCCCTCCCTCCCTCCATCCCTCCCTCCCTCCCTCCTTCCTTCCTTCTCTTCTCCTTCCAACACATAATTATTGAGTTCTTACAACATTTCAGCCAGTGTTAGGCCTTGAGGTTTGGATGATTCATAAAAACAAACCTTAATCCTCGTCTAGATGAGAGTTTTTAATCTTGTCTTTCTCCCAAAGACCAGGTTGTTTTGGAGATCCCTTGGATTCTGAGATAAACCAGTGTTTTCCCAACAAATTCCTTCACAACCTACTGGCACCCCATTTTCATTAATATTCTTTAAATAACTATTGTTATTTTGTAATTTTCCACAAAACTCATGATGAGTATATTGGAAACCCTGACCTACAAGGGAATGTGGAAAGGAATGGGGGAAGCTTGGTTTGGAGATTGTAACTTTGGAAGATGTCGTCATATATTTGTAAATCTATATTTTTCTGTGGGGTAGATCTAAGATTGAATGAAAACAGATTTGGGTTCAAGAGAATCATACATTTTCTAACAAATAGAATAAAAGGAAATCTGCCTGACACTGCACTAAGTATGTGGATGTGTTTATATATTTTTCTCTGCGTGTATAGAGTAGGGTTTCTCAATCTCATTACTATTGACATATTGGGCCAGATAATCCTTTTGTTGTGGGGGACTGCCTCGTGCATTGTAGGATGTTTAGCAGCAGCATCCCTGGCCTCTCCCCACTAGATGCCAATAGCAATGCCACCCGACCACCATTGTGACAACTAAAAGTAGCCCATCTTTGACAAATTTAGCCTAGGGAGCAAAATTGCTTTCAGATGAGGATTATTGAATATTCACACGCACACACACAGAGGAACAGGTTTATCTGAGGTACAGCTAGGATTCTGACTTAAAATCCACAGGTTCCCTGGAAAACCACATAGCTTTTTTGAGATGTAGGGGCTTCTCACTACTAGAGTTATTGATTTGAAGCAGACAACAAGTTGTCAGGAGAAACTGGAGGAAATCCTGTCTCAGGTAGGGGGCTGGACTCTATGATCCCTAAGTCCCCCATTTCCAACTAATAGACTTTATAATTCCACAAGACCAGATACAGATTAGTAAAATTAGTGTCAGTTTTTAAGGGAAATACCAAACTAAGGTTATGACAGTGGGCCCCACAGTGCTATTTGAAATATGATGCAAGGTTATGGGGTGAGATGAGTGGGAGAGGTTGAGCTTGTTTGAGGTTTAATTGGCAATCAGAAATGTGCTTCCTAGATGCAGGCATGTCACTGTGAAAGCACACCCGGGACATTACTTTCTTTGGCTGAAGTTATTAATATATGTTGATTGATGTCAAAATGGGAATTAAATCATAAATGTGCTTCAGTGCCTCGGGCTGGTGTCTTGGCAGCTTCTTTAGCCCTGTCACTTTGGAAAGACAGTTCAGATGGCCCTGCCTCATTTTTTTGATGATTTCTTAAAGATTTCACTTTATCATCATTTGTCTATGAGCAGGCTTTGCACCCCATCCCATTAGTATTACAGTCAGAACAAAGTTCTTACCTACAAAGGAGCCATGGATGGATTTCATACTTGAGTGAAACAATGGGGTGGTACATTCTATAAAGCAAACAAAACAAAATAAAATGTTCCCAATTAGTGGTATTTACAGACATGTAACACCATGGCTGCTGATTGGGGATCTATATTTCTTTCCCATGGGAGCCTCAAAATTCCTAGCATCTGCTCACAAGCATAAAAAAGCATGGCCTTTCTCATTTCCAAGTTAATCCAATTTGAGTGTGGACTGAGAGGGACCAGAACTTCCCGAATGGCCTGGCAGAACCGGGCAGCTCCACATGGCATCATTTCCAGACCACACACGTTATGTTTAATAGTTAGACCCTGTGCACTAGATCAGAGAGCAGAAAAATCAATGAATTTAAAATTCCTCAGGAACAGCCACCTTCTTCCTCCATGCTGTGGAGGCTTTTATTCTAAGCCCATCATCTCTCACCTGACTTTCAAGTCTCTTAAAGGATGGCACCGCCTCTTGCTGTGTCTTCTTCCTGGTTATTTCCTGCAACATTAGTGAAGCAATGTCTGTAAGCCCCAGTACACTTTTATCATTCTCTTACTTAAAAACAATTTTGGTTCTTCTGCATTTAAGGGATAAAATCCCAAATTCAAGCAATTGGAATAAATTACTCTTAATAAATTACTCTTAAACCATCACATCACTCCTTCCCTCCAGCCTCTGCTGTAAAAACCTACTTATCCTCAGGTGAGAGTATGTTATGGGTGGACCTAGCCACATGCCACACTGTCTAATGATGGTCCTATTTCTTTTGTAGCCCATCTCAAATATATCCTTCACTGTGAATCTTTCTTCGTGTTTCTGGTTGGAACACGTTTTTTATTCTCCAGGGATCCCTCAACACAATATATTCAATTCATCATGTGATATTTCAGTTTTTTTCTACTGACAGATTTGTTTATTTGTTTACTTTGTTAGCCCTTATGGTTAGAGGGATATCATCCTTGATGCCTGGAACATAATAGCCACTCATTCAAATGTTTTGGAATGAATAAATACATAATTTAATGTAAGTGTGAATAAGCAAAAAGGTTCTCTCCATTTTCAAATCACTCCTTAGAATAAATTGCCAAGACTCATGTCATTATAGCAGAGTGGTGGTTGAGAGCTCAGACTATGCATTGAAACTTAGCTTCCCTACTTATCAGCTCTGTGACCTTGGCAAGTTACTTGTCCTTTCTCTGCCTCAACTACTTCTCTCTGTAAATGAGAATAATAATAGCATCTATTTATTTATTAGAGTTGTTATGAGGATGGAATACATCAATGTATTTAAAAGATCTTAGAAACTGGCCCACAATAAGTACCATGTTAGCATTAACTATTTTTGGAGACACCAGCTCTTCCTGGAATCTGATGTATGGATTTGCCACCATACACAATGAATCACCAGGAAATATTACACAAACAAACAAACAAAAATACAGATGTTGGGGCCCCACCCCAGGCCAACTGAGTCAGAATCTTTGAGGGTGGATCCCAGGCAGGAATTCACTATGAGATATTTCAAATAAAGACATTTTTATAAAGTGTTTGTTTACAGAGGAGAGTAGGGTTAAGGGACCAAACAAGAGATCATGAGGCACCCAGGAGCTAGAAACAGCATGAAGCACCAGTGCACGGAAGGAGGCAGGAATGGGAAGAGTGTCACTGGAGTCGGAGAAGGCCCGAGCCCTGGAGGTGGGCTGCCTCATCTCAAGGGACTCAGCCTCGAGGTGAGACATAGCACCAAGGCAGGGAGGTATGGGAGAGAACCACCTGACCTCTTTCCTATTCCTGGCTTTCCATGTCTGACTGGGCAAGCTCCCCATGGCAAGATCCAGCCATAATCCATCTGGAAAGAGAGCAGGGAGAGCCAGCCACCAGGGTTTAGTAACCTTGGGTACAGGCCAGAAAGAGAAAGGCAGAGAAGCCAGCACAATATTAGGAGAAAAAACACCCTAGTTGCTTCTGCTGCAGAATGAGGAATAAGACCCACTGATCCATGGAGCCATCCTCATCAGACCTCTCTCCAGTTCCTCCAGCAGCCAAGGAAGAGAGGCACCCCAGCCGGAAAGCACGCGGGTGGCTTTCCTACACCATATTCCTCAGGAGGTGCTTCCCAGGAGAGCCATTTCAGTCCTTCTTCTAGGATACCAGGGACTAGGGGAAATGGTTTCTAGGAAGTACCCTGATGACATAATCCAGTCAGTTTTATGTATGAACTAACAGCTACCTTTCTTTCTAGGGCTGTGGGCTCTGGAAACTCAGGAGCATCCCTCAATGAGAATTTGAATTTTAAATACACCCCCTTACATTTGGAAAGAAGCTCATGGCTCTTGCCTCTTTGTTTTTATCTAAGCAAATGTGTCAGAAGAGATTCCCCACACCCCATCCACCCAGACTTCCATCGAATGTCAGATCATATGACTCCCTCTAATTTGCATAACCACAAGGTGAATTTGGAGAGTGGAAGGTTGCACCGCACCCTCGGTGAAGTGCTTCAGTGTGCATTAAACCCACCAGCTTGTTTTCCTATCCACAGTGTCGGCACATTTAAGAAGACTTCATTTCTGCCACTTCCTTTCCAAAAGGGGGACGATATAAATCACAGGCGCAGAAGTAACTAGCAGTTGTGACATTTTGTTACAGAGTTTAATTACATGAATCATAAAATATTGCTACAATTTTCCAAACTGTTAAACCTTAATTAATATGAACCCACAGGGACCACCTTGATGGTTCTAAATATTCTGAATCACTACTCCTACAGTAGTGCTTCCGTCCGCCTGAAGTGCTTCGTAATTTGCAAAAAGTGATTAATTATTAGAAATGAAACCAGACAAATTAATTTAATATAAATGAGGCTGTACATGGTTTGATTAATTCTTTTTAATTACCTATATGTTATTTTTTCAATAGTTGAACAAAGAACCCTATTCTTCTCCTGCATGTTCATATTCATTAATCTCATTAGCACAGAGTATTAATATAATTTTATCGCACATTCCAGAAGTATGGCACATTGACAAACCGTAATGAATCGTGGCATTAGTGTCCTATCACTACATTAATTTCAAGACATGCCTGGCTCATCTGTAATTTACTTTGAGACTTCGTTTAAAATGAGCTGAATAAGCGTGTAATTATGACATCTGCTTCTTTTCAGGTACCTCTTTGTAAATCAGTGACAAAGGAATAGCAGGTTTAAATATGTGTTAACACTTGGATAGCATGTATAATTGCAATATGGTGATGTGTAATAAGATTAAATTAGACCGTACTATACCTGACACATGCAGGAACATAATTGAACTATAGTCATTGTTACAGTAGAAGCAGCTGCAAAATACCAATATTTGAATTGAGGAAAGTAAAACTGAGTTAGAAAAGCAGATGATGAGGATAGCTGTCAATGAGTCACCTAGAACATAACCATATCCAAATAGGATGCAAACTCTTGGTTTTCAGCCTCTTCTCTCCTTGTGGCTGATAACAGTTGGTCATGAATTTCATGACATTTTCCAAAGGGGTCCATTTCGGATGTCACTGAGGCATGACCTGACGCTGCATATCTTGCATGCTCAGCGCTTCTGTTCTGAGCAGGCCATGAGGTGGGTGTCATGCCTGCAGTTCCCATTCTGAGCCTCGGGCAGGGAATTAGAATTCTAGGATTGAAATCTACAGACTCCACATGGTTAACCCCAGATTTCCCTGAGCAAGATGCCTGGGATGACAAATCACTTGAGATAACCTGGGAAGTGAGGCAACTCTGATATTGGCTCTCAGGGAAAAGTTAGGCGGAAAGGATTTAGGGACTTTGAGTCCTCTAAAGCCCATGCATTGTTGGTCTAGAGAAGAAAATCATGTTTTCTATTATAAATCTTCTCTTATCTTTCCTGAAAATGAAGCCTTATGTCAGTCTTTAGGATTTATTCAATGTTTGGCAAGAATTTAGCATGTACCAAATCTACCCTGTTATTCCTGGGCAAAACGGGGGCTCACTTAGTCGTACAAATGATTTCTTTCTTTTGGAAGCCCCTGAGTATTTGAGTACAGAGCTTAATAGGAACCCATGAAACAGTGCTTTTGAGATATAAAAAAGAATACACCAGAGGAATTCAGAGATGTATCTCTAAACAATTTTAAGAAATTAATGAAATCCCCACACCAGCCTTTTTAAGTTGGTGGTAAGGAAATATAAAGAGGCCCTAAAAAGGAGATGAAAGGAACCCTGCTTCATCTGAAGATGCCTGTGTGAAATGCTGACGCAGGGCCCTCCTAGGGCCCTTGTGCAGAGTTGACAAGAGGAAGGAGGATGCATTAATTATATGGGCTACAATGTTCCATTACTCAAAAGTAATCTCATATTAGCAGGGATTGACTTATTTACCCAACACCTAAAATTATCTTCTGGGAGAGAATGAGATATTTATGTAGTTATTTTGATGGAAATATTGACCATCAGACTTTCAACTTAAAGATTCTCCATTTTGATGATATTAAAGTGTGTTGTCAGAAATCAGCCATGACCCTATATGATCTGGGAGATCTGTTAAAAAATAGATTCCTTGACCCCACCCCAGAGCTCAGGGATCGGAAACTCTGGGTATGCCAATTTGTAGTCTGCCTATTTAAAAAGGCCCTGGTGATTCTTAGTACACACTTTTTAAAGTATTCTAATCTCCTCATTTTATAGAGAGGGAAACAAAGGAACTCTAGAAAGGAAAGATACAGTAACAGAGCTGGGACTAGAATCCTGATAGCCTGAGCCTGGACTTTAGCTGGTCTTTCCTCTTATGCTGTGGGTGTGCGTCAAGGTAGAAGGCTGGATTCCAGTTTCAGCAATGAGTGGGCACCCACACTATCATCCCTTGGTCCACTGAGTTGGTGCTTCACAATATCTAGGAAACAGATGCTATAATAATAACTATCTATGGAGGTAAGTGAGCGTGCCACAAACTCAGGAGCTCATTGTTTCTAGATAAATGTATGGAATGGTCATGGGAGATTTTTCTGCAAAGTTTTGGAACAAGAAAGAAAAGAAAAACATGACTTTCAGTTTACAGTGAGGGGTATTTCAATGTCAACTTTTTTCCTACCCAGCCATTCATTTTACAATCTTATCAGGCTCCTCCTATATTCCAAGTGTTACTTTCAGCACTAAGATTACAACAGTGAGCAAAGTAGAAATAGAGTTGACCCCAAGAGGAATCACTTAATCCCTGACCTCTCTGGCTCTCAAAGGTGATTTAAAATAAAAAAAGCCTATTACATGGGTTGTTTCATCTCTTTTCTTCTATGCTCAAAACTGTGTTCCCCTAGACATCCTAGTACAAAGGATCATTTAAGGAAACTCATTCTTCCCTACCCTTCTCCCCTCCCACTCTCCCCCTTAATGGAAAGTTTATGTGTGAGTAGTGGAGAAGAAATCGTCATTTAGGGCTATTCTGAATAACTGATCCTATCCTTCCTAAATGCTTCCCACTTCTGCTCGTTCAGTCCGCCATGAAATCCCTGTGTCAGCAGTTCACTGTGAGCATCTTCAGATAAAATAGTGTTCCTTTCATCTCCTTTTAGCTCTTCCTCACCCTTCCTTCCTGTTATTGACGTGGTTGCCTGTTTACCAAATGTGTACTATTTATTGTTTAAATATTAAAAAATAAATGGCAAACTAAATACAGTATTCAGAATGATACAGTTTTCATTCCACATTAGAACTTTTCGTTTAAAAGAAACTCTATCTTGAAGTCTCTAGTTTCTTAGGGATCAGAATGAATTAGGTCAGGGTTTATTTACACAAGGGTGAATGAGAGAGAGTGCATATCAACCTGATAGACTAGGCTATGCTGCTGTGACAAATCGTACAAAAACCTCAGGGACAGAAAACAACTAAGGCTCCGTTCCTCCATGGTCAGAGAAGTCTCCATCATGAAAGCAGCTGTTGTCATCCACAGTGAGTTCTGAAGCATTTGGGACAGAAAATGAAAGCTCCAGTCCACATGTGGCCCATGCCATTTCACTCTAACTCATAGGCCAGAATTAATGCCACAGCTCCATCCACACAAGGCGCCAGGAAGCACAAGGGTACCATACGCCAGGGAGAGAGAAGAAGGGAAAGATTTGGCAAACAGCACTAATGGCTAGCACAGAGTAACCAGAGGTTATCATCTTTGTTTAAGTTTCCAATCTTCTTACCAGATTGAGGCTCCAAGTTGAGTAAAACATTTAGCTCCAACATGAATTTCTTTGCTGAAAATTGAGCATCTCACCTACCCAAATAAACTTACACTGACGTTATCTCTCCTTGAGTGAAAGTGGAGTTTCTTGGAAAATTACAAGGAAAAGCCAGGCCCATCATGTTGCTAATTACAAATTATAGTGAAGTGTGAAGAGGTAAGCTCCCAACTGACTTGAAATAATCTCTTCTTGTGTATGGAAAGCAGGAAAAGAAAGAGACCAGTCTTTGGTATGGTACATTTCTTGCAAATCAAGTTGAAGATTTAGGTGACAAGTCAGTAGCCCAAATAATATAATTGTGGGTCTGCAGAGCAGATAAATGGGTTTTTTTGCTCTTTGGAACATTTAAAGTTGTTTTGAAACCACAGGGTTCTTTAAACACGGCATCCCCTGACAGAGTGAGCTATTTCTGCCCAGAAGAGGGAAGGTATATGTTTTCATAATAATGGGGGTTTCACCCTCCGACATTGATGCAGTCTTCTGCAATTGTTTTGCATCTCCTCTGGGCTTGCCTAGCTATCTAAAAGTCACAGTGGTGGGAGGGAGCCAGTGGGAAATCGCCACTACACTCTAAGCCAGAGCTGCTGCTCTGGGCTTTTGTGTGCTTAGAGCGAAAAGTCTATGATACACTAGCTAGTCTTAATATCTAACGTCCCTGAGATGCCTACATTATTAAGATGCAAACAAGACACAGGAATCTCACATTCTGCTGGCCAAAACTGTACCTTGGAAAACCATAACGATATTCACTACAGCCAAATATATGCTTTACTTGTGACTCAGCAATTCCACTTCTATGTATGTATGCAACAGTATTGACTATATTTGCTCACCAAAGACTTATATTTAAAAAAGGACTTCATAGTAATAGTTGGCATAGAAGCCCCAAAGTAAAAATAATGCATATCAAATCAACAGTTGAATAGATAAAATGTGGTATATTCATATAATGGAATGCTACACACTAATGACAATACCAAACTACTACAGAGTGAATCTCCATATATAATGTAGAAAAAAATGAGCCAAACAAACAAAAAGGATATGTTCCATTCAAGTAAAATGCAAGCAGAAGGCAAAACTCATCTGTTGATGTAGAGATCGAAAATAGCCATCACCTTGTGGGAGAAGGGGCATGCAGGCTGGAGCCTTCTGGGATGCCAAGGTATTCTCTGACTACATCTGAGTGGTGATGATGAGGCTTTAAAATGCACCAGTATACATAAATTTTCTTCTTCTTTTTTTTTTTTTTGACAGAGTCTTGCTCTGTCATTCCAGGCTGGAGGGCAGTGCTGTGATCTTGGCTCACTACAACCTCTGCCTCCCGGCTTCAAGCGATTCTCCTGCCTCAGCCTCCCAAGTAGCTGGGACTACAGGTGTTACAGGTGTGCGCCACCAGTCCCAGTTACTTTTTATAGTTTTAGTAGAGACACGTTTTCACTATGTTGGCCAGGCTGGTCTCAAACTCCTTACCTCAAGAAATCTGGCCTCCCAAAGTGCTGGGATTACAGACATGAGCCACTGCACCCAGACTACTTCAATTTAAAAATAAAACTAAACTAAGTTATATTGGTTCACTTAATCTATTAGTTTAATATGTACAAAGCAGGCAGACACAGATAGGGGTGTGTGTGTGTGTGTGTGTGTGTGTGTGCGAGCGCGTGCGCACATGCAAGCCTTAATTAACTATATGAACTGGTGGTTTAGTAACTTAACAGGTAAGTTACTTGCTCAATTTACTTAACTGTAAAATAACAACAGCAATAATACTTGCTCATAGGATTGTTAAGATGGTTGGATTAGGAGATATGTGCGACTGATGTGAAAGAATAAGATGTGTGTTTGTATTTATGGGCTTGTACAAATTCCCATAAATACACAGATATGAAAGAAGGAAACATTTCCTGGTTGCCCATTTATTCCATTCACTCAATTATTCAGTAAACATACATCAGCAGTCCACTCTGCTAGGTACTATTTTATGGGCAAGCTGCAGAGTGGTGACCAAGACAGATAGATCTCCTGTTTTCAAAGCGTTTACATTCTAATTGAGGAAGACAGGTGATAAAAGCAAGTGAACAAACAGATAAAAATGTAATTTCAGTTTAGGAAGAACAGGTGATCGGAGACAGAATAACTGCAGATGAGAGCGGGTGGAGCTAATTTGATTGATGAAATCAGAGACCATCTCTCTAGAGAGGTGGCATGGGGCTGAGACTTAAAGGATTAGAAGGAATGAGCCCTCGAGAAAGCCTGGAAAAGAATGCTCTAGGCAGAGAACAGCAAGTGGAGAATCCTGAGATGGGGAGAGCCCATGATGTGTGAGGATTCGAAATGGGGCTAGTGACAGTCTCCATGAGGAAGAAGAAAATAAAAAGGGAAAAATGGGGCCACAGGGGAAGAGAATGGAATCTGATGAGGTTGAAGACATAGGCAGGAGAGGCACGTACACAACCCTGTGTGCAGAAGAAAGAAGTTTAATTTTATTTCCAAGTTCATCTGGATGCAACCGAAGGTTTATTAAGACTTGAAGAGTTAGTATTTTAAATACATCACTCTACCTCAATGAGTTGCTTTAAATATAGTATCTCTAAAACAGGTTAGACTTACATGCCCTTAAGTTGTTGGAACTGTAGTTCTTTTGTGGGAGAGAATTGAATTTATTTGTTAAAAAGCAATCTGGCCAGGTACAGGGGCTCATGTTTATAATCCCAACACTTTGGGAGGCTGAGGCAGGAGGACTACTTGAGGCCAGGAGTTTGAGAACAATCTGGTAACAGTGTCTCTACAAAGAATAAATTAGTCGGGCATATTGGTATGTGCCTGTAGTCCTAGCTACTCAGGAGGTTAAGGTGGGAGGACTGCTTGAGCGCAGGAGGATGAGGCTGCAGTAAGCCATGACTGTGCCACTGTACTCCGGCCTGGGTGACAGAGACCTTGTATAAACAACAACAAAAAACAATTAAAACCTCAGCAACTAGAATAAAGTAGAAAAAGTAAATATATGTGTTTCCAGGGCAGTTGGTTTGTACTTAAGAAGAGGGTTCTTCTTAGGCTTCTGAGAAGGGAGCAGAGAGACTTGCAAGGTAGTGGGATTTTGTGAAGTCATCAGTGAAAAATGTGGGATATGAGCCAGTTAGAAGTTTCGAGAATGAAAATGTCTAATATTCAATATAAAGTATGGTTTGTTGTGATAGAAATACCTTCTCACCTACCTTCCAAAATTCCATTAAGTCTAGTATTCTCATGACCTGGAAGTTTGTGTAATTTACGAAGAGTCTGGAATTCATCCTGAGATGACATGGTCCAGTGGTCTAGACTGGAGGAAGATAAAAGGAAGAACAAGTGTCAGGCACATATGGCCATGAAGCTCCCAGAAAGTCTCAGCAATTGTGATTAAGGGTTCTGCCTGGATGAGAGCACGGATAGAAGACATAACAATCTTCACTTCAAGGATGCAGAAACCCACGTAACATCTGTATGCATTTCATGTCAGTTGAACTAATGAAAAATAATTTTCTGTTAACCTACCTTGACAATCTCTTAGTATACAGTGGAGGATATCTTATCCTAGGCACCAAAAGGATCAGATGCCACTTCTAAAGTTCTCTGCCCAGTATCAGAATTCCTGGGAAGCATGGTGAGCAATTAATCTGGGCACAATGAGGAATATGTTATCCAAGCCGTGCTGAGGACTCTGTGATGGAGAAGTGAGAGCAGAGGCTGAATGTCTGTGATGCTCTGAATCAGCATCCTGCTTAGTGAGAGCCAGAGGCACACAGAAAGCTTCTGGCTTTCTGGGCTTCCTTGTCTGTTTTCAAAGTGGCTACCTCCTTCTGTTTATCCAGGTTTTCTCTAAGCAGGCTACAATGCACTCAAAAGTCTACAAAAGTATATGCATATTACACACTTACAAAATGTACATGAAGGTATCATCACGTTATACTTTATAAAAAGTATAATCATATTTTCCTGCCCAGAGATTATGTCTAGTTTATGTTCATCAGAGTCCTTGTGGACTGATACTTTCTACCTGCACTAAGAGGCAGTAGATGGTGGGGCTGGAGGCGCGTACTCTGGAGTTAGACTGCCTCTCACCAGCTGAATGACTTGACAGCTTACAGGACTTCACTCTCTGCCTCAGTTTTCTCATCTGAGCCACAGGAATAATTATGATAGCTACCTCATAAGGTTTTCATAAAGATTAAATCAAAATATACATTTATTTATAAATAAATATCTTCTAAGTGATTTTACAGATAATGATGTGTATATATATTATAACTGTATTTAATAGTACACTGTATATATATATATGAAATTAAAATAGCTACCTTGTAAAGTTGTTATAAAGAGTAAATGAATAAATATATGCATAATCACTTACATATCCGTCTCCTAAGTAATTACATATGATGTATATAACATATATATCACTATATTGTATTAGTGATTATATATTATTACTATATGTTACATCATATATAACCACCTAGTGTATATATATGCATATATCTCATACACATAGATATGTATATGTACACACACAGCACTTAAAAGGATGCTTGCATAAACACTTAGTAAGTTTATATAATCAATTATTTTTCTTTACAGACCGTGAATTGGGAGCTCCAACAGAGGGCTAATGATATCCATTTTTTGTGGCTAGAATTTTCTCATTTTCATTTTTTGGAGTGGGGCTAGAAGGTGTGTGAAAGAGTTGAACCTCAATCTTCCCTCTCATGAACCCAGAAAAGATGCATTTCACAGCAAGAAAAGGACATCCAAGTAAGGCCGTCTCTTGCCCATGGCCTGATGTGAAATATAAAACACTTCAAGTCACTGAATGGGTAAAAGAAAATAAAAAGGAAATCTAGTCAACTCACCAACATTCTGAAACTAGAATAAAGAAGGAACGAAGTTAGGAAAGCAAGTGGGGCTGTGAGTGGGAATAGAAGGCTTATGTGAGAGCGAGTGGCAAACACTGCATCTTATTGAGTGAGTTTAATAGGCTCTGGAGGCCCCCCAAATCAGGGTTAGAACACATTTTTAAAAGGGAGAGAAAATGAAACTCTGATAGACTGTGTAGAGGGGATTATTCTTCACTTCAAGTTTTATTTGAAAGAACTGAAAGACAGGGTCCAGAAACCCTAGGGTTTGGCTGGTGAAAAAATAATCAAACAAAACATTTATTTTCACTGATTTCAAGGGACTTGCATGACTTTGAGGTTGAGAAAAAAGTGAGCAATGGAGGCAGGAGAAGGCCTCACCTGGGCAGGCTGGGAGTCTAGGTGTGGAGGAAGAGAGAGGAGGCTGATGGAGACGCACGTCCCCTGTCCCTTCCCTGTGTACCTCTGGAAGGGATGTCAGCTGCTCCACCCACATGAGGGGAAAGATAATTATTTGGTCACTGCCTGTTGGGTAAGGCCACATACCATAAGCAAGTAAGATTTCTCCAGAAAGAAATGGGCATTCCCACTGTGTATCCCCCAGGTAAGAGGAAGGCATGATGCTCAGAATTAAAACCCAGCGGCCTTGGTGTCACGTGTCCAAAGAATGCCTCTTGGTTTATGTGTCTGTATTGAGGAGTCTACAGGGTCTTGGAGATGGCTAAAAGACAAGCCTCTGCCACAATAGCTATGTCGAAGTTACCTGTAAGGGATCCCAAGCGGAAGAGGAGGTGCATTTTGTAAACCAGTTAGCCAGTTTGTAGTTTCTCTCTTATTTCTTTTTACAACACCCAAGTGGACACTGCAAGAAGGGCTCCATGCTTGGTTTACTACACTGCTGTCATCATCTTGAAATTCTCCATACTTTTTAACAGAGTGCGCTGCGATTTGTGCAGTGAGTACTGCCTCCTATTTAGGAACTGAGACACTCATTTCCCTCACTGTAGGGAGTGTTGACTCATGACAGCTTACAGCTATGACATTACCCTGTGGAAGAGAGCTTCCTTCCCAAGGTTAAACCCTCTCCTCAGGGACAATGCTATACCCAGCATAGATTTGAGGGTATGAAGACCCAGCTCCCTTGCCTCCAACCGGGACAACTGGAAAGGACTATTCTTGCTCCAGAGCTCCCAGTAGGTTAGTCTGAGACCTCTGTTGCAATTGCATCACGGTCCAACATCTCCTTCTACCCACCTGGGCTTTCCTCATTCTCTTACAGGTGTTTTTCACTAGAGGACTCCCCAAGAAACCTTCTGCCTGCAAATATCCTCGAATTTTTGTCTCCAGAAACCCAAAGGCACCTAGCCTATTCTCAGGTATGCTACAGAGAATCAGGGATAGAATCTTGGACCCACATGTGGACGAGGAAGCTAGCGTGGTGGTAGTAGCAATCATCAGTGAAAAGTCTCCCAGTGTAAACTAGAGAAAACGGGGTCAGAGAGGTTAATGAATTGCCCCTCAAGGCCACACAGATGGTAAGAGTTTGAGTCAGGATCCAAACTTAGGTTTCCTGGCCCCTAATTAGATTCCTTTACAATAAGCTATGAAAAGTTGTCACACTTCTTAGCCCCACAGGGAGCCTGGCAGTATCTAGTTAGCACTACATGCAATGGAATTATTTGCATTGTCTCCTCTTTCCAAATTCCAAAGTACTTTGTTGGAGACTTGCTGGTGGCTCTTGGTATGTCACCCCTTGTATAATGTAGAAATTATCCTTTCCTTGGAGACAAAATCAACCAATTTCCTCATCCACATTTAGGAGGACACTTGGCATTTCTCCAAATATCTCCAGTGTTCTATTAGTCTGTTCTCACGCTGCTAATAAAGACATACTTGAGACTGGGCAATTTATAAAGGAAAGACGTTTAATGGACTCACAGTTCCACATGGCTGGGGAGGCCCCTGGTGGAAGGCAAAGAGGAAGCAAAGTCGTGTCTTACATGGTGGCAGGCAAGACAGCTTGTGCAGGGGAACTCCCATGTATAAAACCATCAGATCTCATGAGACCTACCCACTATCATGAGAACAGCAGGGGAAAGACCCACCCCCATGACTCAATTACCATCCACTGGGTCCCTCCCACGACATGCAGGAATTACAGAAGCTGCAATTCAAGATGAGATTTGGGTGAGGTCACAGCCAAACCATATCAAGTGTTCTTCCAGGTTGAACCAGCAACATCCATCTCACCTGAGGACCTGTCAGAAAGGTAAATTCTCAGGCCCCATCCCAGACCCAGTAATGGTGTTCCAGCAAGGCTTCCCAGCATTCTGCTGTGCTAAAGTTCCACTGCTCCAGGGATTTGGTCTTGGGGCCTTGCTTGGTCTGACCTGACTCTGAGCTCCCGCATCTGCTTGGGATCAGTCTCCCTTATGTCTTCCTCTTGTAGCTAGTTCTTAAATCTTTGCTTTTTGCAATCCCAAACAAGCACCTCACTATCACTGTCCCCCAAATGCCATTCACATGATGCAATTGGATATAGCACATTTACCAAAGAGAGAGAAAGAAAGAGGAAGATGTTGAGAGAGAAGGTGGTCTTCCAGAAAAATCCAATAAAAACCTAAAGCAGGCTGTGGACATTCCAGATCTTCCAACTTCCTCAGCCACAGGGAATTGTCTCTGGTTGCCTCTTTTGTTCAACTTCCAGCCTTGTTTCTCTCTCCTCCTCACCTTTGGGCCTCCTAACTTCTCTTCTTTTGCTAATCTCCCATCCCTCACTCAATACCTCTTCACTTCTCTCTTTCAGGTATATCTTCATTTCATCAGGGGTTATCTGGCCAGATATAGTGTAATCCCAGCACTTTAGGAGACTGAGGCAGGAGGATCATTTGAGCCCAGGTGTTTGAGACCAGCCTGGGCAACTTAGCAAGACCCAATCTCTATTTTTTAAGGTAGTTATCTGTTCAATAGTAAAATGGCCCAGCAAGAGGAGCTTGATGCCAGTACTTTGAGCAACTATTATTCCTGGGGCACTTGTGACTCAATTTCTCCTTGTCTAGCACCACCCAGTACACCATCCAGCAGTGTCCTGATGCCGTTTGTTATCTAAAACAGGTGCTACCACTTAGGTTATCAGTAAATCCCCATCACGTTGGGCAAGCCTGGACGCAGTGCTCCTGAGGATGGCTTTGACTTTCATGTACTCCGAGGCCTAGGCTTAACCAAACAGCACTTTGAGCTCTCAGGCACAGTTCTGCTGAACTGTAGAATCTCAGTATATCCAAATTAAGGAGGTCCAGGCAACCTCCTCTGAACAAGAAGAGTAGAGAACAAACCTTTTAAATCAGCAGAACCAGCCCTAAACACATCGTGGTGGAGACATACTGAGGCTTTTTGAGTCCTTTGTTTCCTCTTGTCTCTACTCCCTCACTCCATAATTCCACTCCAAGCACCTATGTCTTGGTTCTCCATGCTTTCACCTATTCTCCAGAATCCAGAATCCCAGGTATCACCTCTCTATGGCCTCTTTCTCTCAAGAGCAAAACAACAAAATCCCTCCCCCTCACTGATCCTAACTGTCCTTTGCAAGGTAAGGAGCTGATGTGATGAAACTAATTCATGCTATGTAGCTAAGGTTTATTTAGATTTTAAGTAGGACCCCTCCAGGAAACTTCTGTTTTTATCCGGGCCTTCAGTCTTCCATTTAAGACCTTAGCTGGCAATGTGATCCCTTTAAGTATCACATTGATCCAGTGCTCATTTTTGAAATGTTATAATTGAGAGGCAGCAACATAGCAGAGAGATTAAGCACTGTCACTGCCAGGATCTGAACCCTAGATCCACCTTCTGCTAGCTGTGCAAATTTGGATAAAGCCCTCAATCTCTCTGTGTCTCGGGTTTTTTTCAGTCTATGAAACAGACATGATAATGGTATTTGATTAAAACAGTAATTCATATAAGAAATTTGGAGCTCAGTGAAGACAGGCCTTCATTACTGTAATGAGCTGGTGGGGCCCTGCTGATCAGGGATAACACTGCAGGGACTCCAGGAAATCAGACATTGCTTTGGAATCTAGCCCCATCCCAAACTATGCAAGTACCCAAAGTTACTTCATGCTGTTCTGGAAAACAAAGAACAAATTTTAGTTTTGTGTATTAGGTGCTTGACTTTACTAGGGCCAGCATTGTTCCAGCACCCCCGTGCCCAGCCCCTCAGCCCAGTTTGGATGTCCTCTTCATTCCCCTCTGGTGGCATGTCTTCCTGCCTCTTACTTCTCTGCAGGCGTCTTTCCCACAGCTCTGCAGGGATGCGCAGAATGACACAGGGCTTCAATTGAAAAATGAGTAGTTAGTTGTGATGACAACCCAAACCACAATGCTGTCAAGAAGCCCTCACTGGAGGAGCCCATGGGAGTAAGAGGAAGTCCCACAGCCTCCCTATAATTTGTATCACACCAGGGAAGGGCAGAGTGGCTCCTACATGACTAAGATTCCTTCTGTTCACACACGCACAGCCCATTGACAGAATTCACTTGGGAGACCAACTCCGGAAATGTTTCCAAGGCAAATGATTAATAGTAACAGGTCAGAATGCTTAAGAACCTAGCTCTACACCTTGCAGATCAAAATCCGGTGCCTGAAGTAGTGAATGAATTATATTTCACAGCAGAACCACCTTCTTCTGGCCAAGATAATTGAGGCCAAAAAGTTATGCTTAGCTTATTTAGCCTGAATTATGTGCCATGCACTATGCTAAAGTCTGCATTGCCAACTTCCCTTGGAACCACAATATCTGTCTTATACAATGTGTGATGTTGTTATCTCTTTTTACAGTCAAGAAAATCACCCTATAGAAGTTAAGTAGCTTTCTCAAAGTCACACACTTCCTGGTGGAGCAGAATGGAACTGGAGCCTGCCACCAAAATCATGTTCCAAACCACCACATTATCTTGCCTTTTAATAGCCAGCTCTGTGCGATCCAGTTATTCTAGGGCCCCCTCCCCGTCTTGAAGTCAAACCTACTATCTCAGGGAGGATCAACTATTTCTTCCTTCATACTCCATAATACCATTTTTATCACCACTCTTAAAATACTATGTTATAATTACTCAAGATTGTCCTTGGCTTCTGATCGCAGCTTCAACTGTCTGAGAGCAGGAGCCAGATTGCTTTAACAATTGTATGTTCCCAAGCTCGGCACAGGGGGTTGCACACAATAGACATGAATGAATGAGTGGATGAATGAATGAATACAAGACCTCCCAGCTCCTTTTCCAGTGCTCTGTCTACCATTTTCTATAGGCCAACCTCTTTTTGTTGACCTGAAGTATTTTTTCCCTTGGGATCTTTTTTTTTTTTTTGAGACGGAGTCTCACTCTGTTGCCCAGGCTGGAGTGCAGTGGCCAGATCTCAGCTCACTGCAAGCTCCGCCTCCCTGGTTTACGCCATTCTCCTGCCTCAGCCTCTCGAGTAGCTGGGACTACAGGTGCCCACCACCTCCCTCAGCTAGGTTTTTTTGTATTTTTGTAGTAGAGATGGGGTTTCACCATGTTAGCCAGGATGGTCTCGATCTCCTGACCTGGTGATCCGCCCGTCTCGGCCTCCCAAAGTGCTGGGATGACAGGCTTGAGCCACCGCACCCGGCCTCCTTGGGATCTTGAACATCTTCTCATGATATTTAGAGTGAATAAAAATCATTTCCCCTGAGATCTCACAAGACACTGACCAAGTTTACAAAATAAACAAAAGTATCCCATTTTCTTTCTTACCTCTCAAGACGTGTGTAATTATCTTGCAGTGCTGTTGGCAGGAGGAAAAAAACAAAAAACAGAACAACAACAACAACAAAAAAACCTGATGCTGCTGCTCTCGGGCTATTTGAAAATATTGGCCAAAGTGTTGCACTCTAAATGATTTTAAGTTAGACATATAATTCTAGGACTGACATCCCCCCAGCGACTGATACAATTAGGAGTGGTTCCCCAGAGTGACTACTTAATATTCCTGTAATAGCCTGAGTTTATGAGGTTTTGGGACCTGCTTCTAAGCATCACTGTAAAATGCTTTAGTGTATTGGGTGTGCCTCTTTGTATCTTGTCTTTTTCTGATCATTTTCACACCATTGTACTCATAGAATTTAATTTTATATACTGTGCTTTTCTATTAACATTGTTAATATAAGCATTTTTTAGGGTTTTAAATGTGTCAATGCTTCCATTTCATGGCTGCTAATATTTCCAAGTGAACGTATCATAACTTATTTAGCTTTTCTCCTATTGTAGGACATTTATGTTGTAGCCAATATTACAGTCTTACAAAATAGAAATGTGATACACGAACCCAAGGAAGGAGCTTTCTCTGAGCTCTCTTCTTGGATTGTTTCCTTAGGGTCAATTCCCAGCAGCCTGCCATTTATTCTTGATAACTGGATTTGTGAGCAAGAGATGAGCTCACCAGGGAACGCAGAGCAAGAGAAGAAAGTTAACTCACTAGTCACTGAAGACACTAAAGATTATTGTTCAGCTGGAATATGTGCCCTATTCCAGAGGAAATTTTCACACTTTATTTTCATCTTTAGTTTTTAATCTACTTGAAGAACAAAAGCAAGGCTTTCATTGCAAAGAATGAATCAATGTTAGTATAAAGAAAAGTTAATGACTACCTTCTACCACAACCCTCCTATTCCCACCCCACTATGATGACAGATTTTAACAGCCTGGTGTGTATCCTTTCATGCATTTCTCCATGCTTATAGAAATAAATGCATGCTTATAAGCATATTTGCTTTTATACAAATAGGCTTATATACAGCACACTATATTCTCCATAACTTTTTCTCTTGCATTTAACAAATACACCATGAAAATCCTTTTAGGTTAATAAGTAAAGTGCTGGATTATTCTTTATAAGAACTGTGTAATATTCCATAGCAGAGTTGCACCACAGTTTATTTAGCCATTTTTGAATTAATGGAAATTCAGGTTGTTTCCAGACAAATGAAGTTTCTACTAAAGCTACGAGAAAAAAATTTTTTGGGTTTAAATTGTCTTTAAATATCACCTCATATCCTCATTTCTTTTTGGCAATTTGCAGTTACTTTATCATAGAGTGTATGTGACTTTTTTTTTTCTTTTTTTTGAGATGGAGTCTCACTCTTGTCGCCCAGGCTGAAGTGCAGTGGTGCGATCTCGGCTCACCGCAAACTCCACCTCCCAGGTTCAAGTAATTCTCCTGTCTTGGCCCCCTGAGTAGCTGGGATTACAGGCGCCCGCCACGCCCTAATTGGGCACGGTGATGTCCATGTCTGAGGACTGTCATCGAATGCAGAGTTTCACATACCCCTCCTGGAGTTCCCAAGATTTTTCTTTTACCAATTATATTGAGAGATAGCCACTATTTTATTTGCAAGAAACACATATTGCGTGTCCACTGTTGCCCTACAGCAGATCTACATATATAGCCTAGAGAATTATAAAGAAACACAGAAAAGAGAAGCTGAAATAATAAGAAAACCAGTCTCTCTTGATTAAAGAGGTTAAATAGTGAAGTATTTAATTTTACTAAACAAAGGCTGATGAATACTAACTAGGTGCGAAACACGGTACTGGATTGTGATGTCCTCAGAGGAGAGTATAGTCTATTGGGGAAAACGGAACTTTGCACAAATGACACAGGGGAGGGAAAGAAAATGGGACAGGCAAGCAAAGTGTAAGGACTGAATATGAAAGAGGCTACGTTCAAGCTTCTTCCAAGAATGTAAACTGAACTGTTTAGAGTTATTTTAAATCTGAAAAGAGAGAATCCTGTACGTTTTAAAATTAATAATAATCCAGGTTGAGGCAAAAGGAAAGGTTAGAGTTAGAAAGCGATCTTTCAAGCCATTAGTGGTTCCTGCTTGTGTGCCAAGCATCACTTTCTAGCTTAACAGTAACCACTATTATGCAGCAAAAAATAATATAAGCCTTGGAGGCAGCAAAACCTGAGTTCAACTCCATGATTCATGGGTTCATGTATTCTTTCAATCAGCAAGCACTCACCTCAAGCAAGGCACTGTGCAGGCATTGTGGATACAGCAGAGAACAAGACAGTTACTACCCCAAGGGGAGATATAATCTGGTGGAGGAAAACCGACAACAAGTCAGACATCTCATATGGTGATGAGAGGCACAGAGACCATAAAAAGGATGATGTGAGGGAAAGAGCCAGAGGGCTATCCCGATCAGACAGTAAGGAAGGGGCAGCCTGTGGGATGTTTCAGGTGATACCTGAAGGGGAAGTAGAAGGTGAAGGTCAGGCACACACCTGTGGGGAGAATGACTGAAGCAGAAGGAACAGGCTGGTGTGCACAGGCACAGAGGGAGAGCCCCGAGGGCAGCTGGAATGTGGGAAAGGAAGAGAAGAGTGGTGCCGACTGGTCCAGAGAAGGTCACAGGTCAGCTTGGAGAGAAGTGTCTTCACTCTATTTAATAAACTGCAGTGAAAATCTATGGGAAGGTTCTAGGCAGGGAGACATCATTCAGCTTAAAGTCTTCAAAATCACACTCTGATTGCTACGTGGGAAATGTATCGAGGAGGCTTGTGTGGAAGCAGAGCAAACAGTTGGGAAGCTAATGCTGGTCAGAGACGACAGTGGCCCCAGCCCTGGGAGTGGCAGAGAGGCGGCCATCCTGGAACCTTCCACTGAGAAGCAGTGAGGCACCTGCGGGCCAGTGGCTTCACCTCTCAAAACCCAAGTTTCATCATCTGTTGAAATGGAGATAGTGATACCTACTTTCAGAGACTGCTGGAAGGGACCACCTTCGACCTGTATGCTGACACCTAATACAGTGCCTGGCCTATCACATGCCTCTCCAAAAGCCAGCCATTTCCTCATATGCTTTACCTCTCTTAGACCCAATTGGAAACAACAAGCAATTCAAGGTCATTGCTACAGGCTGCTAGAGACTGAATACTCTAATGGATTAAAATGAGATCAACACACAGGAGGAAACGAAAAGGAAAAAAATATGTAATGAAATTCATAAATTCATATTGACATGTTGAAGAAGTTTCAGTGAGACCAACAAAAAAATGAAGGTTTTGAAGGTTTTGATTCCTGTCTATTCAATCATAACATGTCCCAAGATGCTGTGTGCACAATCACCAACCTTGCGAAATCCTATTCCAAGAGGCAGAGAGATAGCTGACAAAAATAGGGCTTTGTGGTTTTTATCCCCAAATGGCCTGTGAGTGGGAGAGACCCTTTATGTCTCTGGTAAACTTGAGCCCTACTGCAGGTGTTTGAGTTTATCACAGAGAGGAAATGACTTTTTTGACACCTAATTTAATCTGAAGCTATTCACAGTTTAAAATGTTTAGAAACGGTGACCTTTTTAATGACTAACACATTGCAGGTGGTCCTGTTGTGACCAGCAGTTAATGTTTGCCATCAGGAAGAGAGAGAGAGAAAGAATTAAATGACCACTCCGTGGCAGTTGTCTTCGTATTGCAGGGTTCAAAGGACAGCTGGGTCTGAATGGAACCATAGTTAAGTATCTGTGTAAAAAGGGTGAGGGCCTTTCTCCTCAATAGGAGAGCCACTATCTTTTTCTTGGTCATTATTGGAACTAAGTTGTGGGCAGAACATCTCAAAAAAGA
The DNA here is from genome assembly GCF_009764315.1 of Trachypithecus francoisi. NCBI lineage: Eukaryota > Metazoa > Chordata > Mammalia > Primates > Cercopithecidae > Trachypithecus > Trachypithecus francoisi. The sequence continues at coordinate 92,131,263 of NW_022681455.1, read as the reverse complement.
ATTATAAACCAGACACCACTTGCTGCTGGCCTGGGCTCTGTGTGTATTTTCTTTTTGGAAAGACAGATGGGTCTGTGATATTTCAATGGCCCGAAATGGAGAGAGGATTGTTTTAGTAGCTGACAATTGACTGGATTTCTGGGGTTTTTACCGACTTTTAGGGCCACAGAATGTCCAGATGAAAATCTGCCTTCCTGGATGAGGTGGAGGAAGCCTAAGAGAGAGAAAATAGTTGACCTCAGTGTGTTATACCAGATCTCATGCCACCTACCAAGGCTCTTGACAATGCCTTGTCTGCTATATACAGTGTACCAGCATGGAGGTTTCCTTTTTTTGAAATGAAGTCTTCCTCTGTCACTCAGGCTAGGGTACAGTGACATGATCTCGGCTCACTGCAACGTCTGCCTCCCGGGTTCAAGTGATTATCCTGTCTCAGGCAGGCACACGTTACCAAGCCCACCTAATTTTTGTATTTTTAGTAGAGACGGGGTTTCACCATGTTGGCCAGGCTGGTCTTAAACTCCTGACCTCTGGTAATCCATCCACCTTGGACTCCCAAAGTGCTGGGATTACAGATGTGAGCCACTGCACCCAGCCAAGGTTTCATTTTAATTCCATCCCAAGCCAGGTGATGTGTGGGCTGCTTGATGATTCAGGTGACTTGGATCGGACCCATATCTGGTCTCAGACCATCTTTCAGGGCTTTCCCATCAGCACCACCCTCTGAAGGTCTCCTTTACAGAGACTACAGTAGCCCATACCTCAGGCATAAGAATACCCCGAGAGTGTCCCTAGCTTCCAGGGCAGTGTGACAGCACACTGTGCTGGCAAACACCATTCTAAGTCTACAATCTGTGAGCAGATACATAATTCAGTGTCCTGACTCTCCCAGCACGTCCTGTCCTGAGGCAAGCAGAGTGAACCTGCCTTCATGCACAGAGCTTTTTTATAGCTCAAGGCAGTCCATTTTATTGTTTCAGTCTTTCCCCTCCCCGTCTGCATCCCCCACCACCTTCATTCATCCTGGAGGCTGCACACCCCCCACCCCACTTTGGTGAGAAGCAGCAGCAGGATTCAGGAAAGGAGGAGGTGTGAAGAAGCTGCTGCTTCTTCAAGGACAACTTCTCCTCTGCTCAGCAGACTGGTACCCTGCTCCTCCCCACGAATGGGATGTGGGTTTTTCCAAGTCCTGGTTGATTCCTGTGGCACTTGTTTGTGTTCAGACTGGCCAGCCCTGCTAATTTCATTCTGAAGTAATTTACATCCCCTCAGTTATTTGTGTTGAGTAAAACCTCTGAGATCTGTGCTCACCAGTCTTGTTCTGGCTGAAGTGTCTTCCTAGGTTGTTGGTATTATATACAAAAGCCTTCTTATTATAATACTTATACCATCGCACTTGTAATCCCAGCAATTTGGGAGGCTGAAGTGGGTGGATCACCTGAGGTCAGGAGTTCGAGACTAGCCTGGCCAACATTGTGATACCCCGTCTCCACTAAAAATACAAAAATTAGCCGGATGTGGTGGCACGCACCTGTAGTCCAAGCCATTCAGGAGGCGCAGGAGAATCGCTTGAACCTGGGAGGTGGAGATTGCCGTGAGCTGAGACTGCGCCACAACACTCCAGCCTGGCCAACAGAGTGAAACTCTGTCTCAAAATAATAGTAATAATACTTACACCAAAGGAAAAGCATAGAGACCACACGAAGGCAGACAGTGGTTGGTTACTACAGGGAGGTTTTCAAGGCATGTAATGAGATGCCCTTGTCTCTAAGGAATCTGCAGGGTCTTCAGGTCTCCCATAAAAGTGTCAAGGACTAAGCCACTCAGTGTCACATATTAGGCCTGGTCGCCAAGCTCACTCTATTTTAGAAGTTTTCTTGTATTTTTTCCTATCTCCACCTCTTAGGCACGATTATTATCATTTAAAATTGTTGCATTCTAAAACTACATTAGGATGATGATTGCACAACTTAGAAAATCCACTAAAAATCATTGAATTGTATACTTAAAAATGGGTAAGAAAAGTTAACTTTAAAAATTCATCAGCTGGGTGCAGTGGCTCACACTTGTAATCCTAGCATTTTGGGAGGCTGAGGCAGAAGAATGGCTTGAGGCCAGGAGTCCAAGTCTGGCTGTGGCGACATAAGAAGACCAAATCTCTACCAAAAAAAAAAAAAAAAAAAAATTAGGCATGGCAGCTTGGGCCTATGGTTTCAGCTGCTTGGGGGGCTGAGGTAGGAAGATCACTTGAGTGCAGGATGTTGAGGCTGCAGTGAGCTGTGTTTGTACCGCTGCACTTCAACCTGGATGACAGAGTGAAATCCTGTCTCAAAACAAAACAAGCAAACAAAAAAATACAAAAAACAAATTCGTTAAGGTATCCATAATTACAATTTGTAAACTTTTTTTCTTTATGTTTGTTATACTTAAGTAAAAGAGTTTATTAAAGAAAAACTTTAACCTAAAAAACAAAAGCATTGGAAAAGTCAAATTTGTATTTTGTCTCTTATTGAAATCACACCTTAGTAACATAATGGCAGAGAAAGAAAAGCTGGTTGATTTCTGGAACATCTTGCCTATAGCCTATGGTTATTCCAGAACATTTAAGCTATTAGGAGAATCTAGTCACTTAATACATCCTACCAATAAATTTAAAATAATATAAAATAAAATAACATTTCAAAATATAAGGAATGAACTGTATTCATCTAGTGGCATGCGTTGGTGTAAATTCTATATTTAGGTTTCACGGGCATGATGTCATTTATTCATATTTAAAATAGTACATGAAAAAAATCTAAAAATATTTGCGTTCCTTCTCCTTTCTAGCTCATTCTCACCCTGAGATTTTTTACTGAGCTTAGGAACAGTTAAAGTTGCTACCTATATTAATGTGAGTACTTTATTGTCCTGAAATTACGGCTTTTGAAGTTTCTTCCTTTCTGAAACAAAAAAGAAAAGCGATGGTTGACATCAAAGAGGAGACATTCTCCTCACTAGCAATTACGGTCGCTTAATGTTACTCAATATCCACCCAGTTGCAAACTGCCTTTGCTTTTTGTAACATGTACTTATTTTGATCGACCCTTTTAGGAAAAGTATCCCAAAGTACCCAACTACCTATAAAATTCTCGCTGGATTCTTCCTGGTGGTGGTTGTTGTGAATCAAAATACTCCTTTAATAATGCATTCTGCCATATATGATTGTGGGTGTTTTTTTCTTTTAAAGAAAACATTTAATTACTATTGGAGAGTTGTAACTGTTAGCTGTGAGTTACCAGATGTGAAACCAGACACAAGGGTGAGATTTTACAATTTCAGCACAGCTGCTTACGACCAAATCTGGTTTAGGACACCGTCGATGGATTTAAAAACATTACATTTATATTAAAAATAGCAGCCCAGCCTCATATGCAGCCCAGCTGAAGGTCTTCTTGGCAAACTTGTTAAAATCAGAACGAATCCCCTCCATCAAAGTCCAAAAACAGCCAGTACGCAACCGGCCAATGACATGTGCTGTCACTCCCGGCCCACCCCACCCCCCGCACAAACATTCTCATAGAGACACATGTGTCTGGGCCTTTTGTCCGAATTCTAAATTAAACCTCCAATTCTTTTCATTTGTATATTATGTGCGCTGAACGCCAGGATGTAAAGGCTTAAAATGCACCAACAGTTTGTGCAGGCTTGAAAACCTTAACTTACTGCACTGATGATTTGAGACAAAGGTGTTGTTTTGTCTCTCTGCCCACCCCCAACCCCCTGGCATTTGAGTTTTTACAGTGTAGGGAAGAAAAAAAAAAATCACTCTCTAAAGCTTACTTTTTCTTCCTTCCCTCACCCCACCCCCATGAGTTCTTGAATCTGCAGCTATTATTCCAGGCCAAATTGTCGCCATGCTTAGTGGAGCGTGCGGAACCAGGCAGGACAGCTGAAATAACTGCGAGATGGCGGGTACTTTGGCCCCCACACCCGGCACATGGGAGAGCCTGGACTCGGCCTCGCCTCCATTTCTGCTACTAGTTTAACTAGAGTTTTGAGAGTTGCCAAAAATGTGTCCAGTGAGTGGCTTTTCGTTCTTAAACCGGAGGAGTGGAAAGAAGTGGAAGACTTCTAAGTCTGTGTACGTCTAAGGCACGTTGGAAGCACTACTGCTTTTGAAAATCTGGCCCCTCTAATAAGTAATACATGGACATGTTTAAAATGTATTCAGACTGTACAATGAGGTATCCAGAGAAGGGGGCTCTATCCTTCTCTTCCCAGACCCTTTATCTACAACTGTCACGCCACCTCCCAGTAGCATAGCATAGCACAGCATGGCATAGCATAGCATAGCATAGCATAGCATAGCATAGCATATCAGTTCTTTTAGAGCCTTCTAACTTTTTCCTGTATGTAGTTGAGCAAATGCATAGGCTTCTCTCTGTATATATATACAAACTGTATGCATTATACTACAATTTGTATGTCAACTCCTGATAGATCTCGGAGATCTTTTCATATCTGATCAAAGAGCTCCCTTATTCTTTATAAGGTGATGAAATATTTAATCAAATAGAAATTTAGGCCACATTCAGTTTTTTCACTTATTGCATACAAAGCTAAAAATGAACCTCCTCATTCGCATATCTCTTTATATGTGTAAATACAGCTGAAGGACACGTTCCTAAAAAAGTAGTATTGCTGGCTTAGGTGATTTACGTATCTTTTTAAAAATGCATGTGTATGTCTATTTTCTTACTAACTTTTGGTTGGTTTGGGTTTTAAAAGTCTCCTTGGCAAACTTGTTAAAATCAGAATGATCCCCCTCAATCAAAGTCCAAAAACAGCCAATGGCACGTGCTGTCACTCCCTGCCCACCCCAACTACAAGCAAACTGTGCTCCCCTCCCATGGGAAGTTTTGTGGTCCCCATCAAAGTGAATATGTCATGCACACGCACACATTCATTCATTCGTTTCCTGTTTCACCCACGCTTTTTTAATATCTTGGGAATTCTTAATATAGTATATGTAAAATGTCTACCTTATGGTTTCCGTCGAGGATATAGTAACTGCATTTGTACTATGATAATGTCACCCACAGGTTACACATATTTCCTATTCTGGGACACTCTTGAAGTCCCTACCACTTCTCATTGGCTCTTGCATTCTTACACAGGCTTTTCATGCCCCTACCTCCTCCTGCAGTCCTCAATGCAGCAGAGTAGTGGACCAGAAAAAGCACCAGCCAGGATCTCCAGAATTGTAACATGGGCTGAAAAAACAAGCACGGAGTTCGTCTTTGCTAGAAGTTAGGTTCAACATGAAATGTGAAATGATAATATCAAATCTTTAGCAGGGAATGAGGAAGGGGTACACTTTTAAAAGTATCCCTGCTTTCCTGTAGCCTTTATCTGCTTTCCTAGTAACATTCTGAGTAAATTTATTTACAGTGAAGCTTGGGGGTGTGAGAGGCAGGAGAGAGAGGTGGAGAAGCCTGTGTGAGAGTGAGAGGGTCAAATGTCATTTGGGTCCAAAGACAAGCCCTAGATCAATGCCTAAGTCAATATAATTGGGCTTTCTAGGAATTTACAGTTAAATAAATGGTAGTGTGAACTTGAGTAAGCCACTTTTCCTTTATTCGTTTCTGTTTCTCCATCTGTGAAATCAGTGGATTTGATCAGATTAGCAGTTCTCCAAGTACCTTCCACAGTGCACTGGTCTAAGACAGTCTTTTTAAGAATAGAATCTAAAAGTCAAGTATTTTAAAGAAAACAGTCAACTTCATGACCTCTTAGAGATTTCGAAACCTTAGCAGGTTCAAGGCTCTGAGAAGTCTTTCGACAAACAGCTGTTAATTTTTCTAAGTCTAGTGGTTCCCAATTGCATTTGACAAAAAATTGTTTGTGGATTCCTTAATAATGTTCTGTGGAGCTCACTTTGGGAAATGTTGGAAGTTTCCCCTGGTAACTTCTAGTTCAAATATTTTTTTTTCTTTTTTTTGGAGATGGAGTCTCTCCTTGTTGCCCAGGCTGGAGTGCACTGGCGCAATCTTGGCTCACTGCAAGCTCCGCCTCCTGGCTTCAAGCAATTCTCTTGCCTCAGCTTCCCAAGTAGCTGGGACTGCAAGTGCACGCTGCCACGCCTGGCTAATTTTTTTTTGTATTTTAGTAAAGACAGGGTTTCACTGTGTTGCTCAGGCTGGTCTCGAACCCCTGAGCTCAGGTAATCCACGTGCCTCAGTCTCCGAAAGTGCTGGGATTACAGGCGTGAGCCACCATACCTGGCCTCAAATATTTCTGATTAACTGATTAGCCGTGCACTAGTTCTTATAGAACAGTCTTTCTTCCTCTTCACCTTCTGCAATTCTATCATCACGTCTACCTACATCCAATGTTAGTCTGCTCACCTAACACCTGAGGATGAAAACCCTGCCCACAGCACTGGGGCCTGCATACAATAGGTGCTCAATAAATGCCTGGGTGTTGAGGTGCTGGGGTCTGCGGCGGGAATCACTCCTCAAATCTGTTAGTTTGACTCCGTGCAAGCTTTTAGGTTTTGCTGAAAGACTTTTAGTCTTTGCCTCATTTTTGTCAGTAATTTCTTCTTTTTTTTTTTTTTTGAGGCGGAGTCTCGCTCTGTCGCCCGGACTGGAGTGCAGTGGCCAAATCTCAGCTCACTGCAAGCTCCGCCTCCCGGGTTTACGCCATTCTCCTGCCTCAGCCTCCCAAGTAGCTGGGACTACAGGCGCCCACCACCTCGCCCCACTAGTTTTTGTATTTTTAGTAGAGACGGGGTTTCACCGTGTTAGCCAGGATGGTCTCGATCTCCTGACCTCGTGTTCCGCTCGTCTTGGCCTCCCAAAGTGGTGGGATTACAGGCTTGAGCCACCGCGCCTGGCCCAGTAATTTCTTTATTGTCAGTTGTTATGTAGTGTCAATATATAGACATATTATATATGTATATATATCATTATATGATACATTCTCATTATACATTCTCTAATCATATACACGTATCTAGAAAATAGGCTGTATGTAATTCACTTATTACAGCATCAACTTTTACATTTAAAGACTCAATTTGATGAACAAATGCGTAAGTGATTAAAGAGGAAATTTGAAACAAAAAGGCAAAATGAGGCAATTCGCATGTGTTGAATACATGTAAATTTAGGGGAGGTGGCATAAAGAGGGGAGGGGAAGGAAGGAGAGATAAAGGAGAGGTGAGGAGGAGAAAGACAAAAGAAACCAAGATGGAAAAGAAGAAGAATTTTAAACGGAAAAAACATAAACAGGTTGTGCTTGGAGGGTAGAGCATGAAGATGATTTGGAAAGTGGGTGTAAATGCAACTGGACTTCTGTGGGACTGCCAGGTTCTACAGGAGGATGCTCTGGCTCTGCTGTCTCACACTATTATAATAGTAACACCACCTGGCCCATAGTGGGTGCTTATTGATATTTGATATGTGAATAAACAAAGACCATAGCAATAATAACTAGCTAAACTTTCATATGCGTGATCTTATTTAATCTGTGCAAAATCTCTAAAAGCTGGGTAATAACTCATTTCTGAGATGTGGATTCCAAAGCTCAAAGAAGCTAAGTAACGCATCCAATGCACAAGAGCCCAAGTCAGCTTGACTCTAAATCCCACTACTTCAACCATACACCGCACCCTCTCTCTGAAACACAGCCTCACCTGAGGGGCACACCATCTGACCACGCTGCTTCCCTGAGCTTCAGGGAGAAGCTGTACTTGAGGAAGTAATAGCTGGGAAACCTGACATTTCCTGTGCCCCACCACCCCTGTTTTTCTAATACATACAAGACAAATGCCTGAGTGAGAGGGGAAGGGTAGAATACAGTGGCTTTTGAGTGGCAGATGTTCACTCATCTCGCTTCTGAAAGGACCGCCATTGACCGCTGATGTGAGGCAGCCAGTACAGGCCTTGTTGTAAGCAGACACTTCCACATCCCATCTGGGGACATGGTGGCAACACTGGGCTACTGAGAGGGCCGTTTCTCAAGCAAGTCTTCAGCACATTTTAGAGGATTGAGGGTCTGCACTCTCCCATCTGTTGCAATTACACTTTCCCCATCCCCACTGCCTGACAACCCACTAGCCACCTCGCCTCCTTCTGCTGGGACCCATGGCTTGGAAGGTCAGGACTCCAGGGGGAGAAACCTCCCAGAGGAGGATGGTTATTTAGCAAAGCCTCCAAATTGCAGATTATTACTGTAAGATACGAGCATATGAAATGGAAATGCTCAAAGCTTTGACACCCTTGCAATGCTTATGATTGTTCTACCAGCCCCTCACATTGTAGCTTGGAGAGACAATTAAAGCCCCAACTGGACCCTCTGACCCATCTTATCACTCAGCATATCCCCTGACCTCCTGACTTCTCTGTTCTCCAGCCTTCAGGAGGTGTTGAGGTCAGCCTGTTAGGTTCTAGTACTTTTGTGTGTGCATCTGGCCCTGGACAAAGAGGGCAGAGAATAATTTAAAGGATCTCAGAGAGGCAAATTCATCTACATAGTAGAAAATGGAGCCAAAGAGAGGTGGGAAGACATCAGCAAGAGGCAGAGAGAGAATTAGACTCACTTGGAAGAAACAGAAAAGAGACCAGAAGTTCTGAGAGGCTAAGTGGGATTTGGTGAGATGGAGAGAAGAGGGATTTTATGGTGATTTGCTGGGTGGATTTCATGCAATGCAGTTCCCTCTAGCTTTTCAAGAAATTTTTGTGATCATTTAAATTGCTTTTTGCATTTTTAAAAATGTTAGACTGCTTTTTAAAATGTTGTCATTACAGACAGCCCCAGGGCAAATCCCTTTATTACAGATGCAATATCATCTGACTTGCTTGGAAACTTTTTACCAGCTCCAACTTAGCCAGCGTTATCCAGACACTGTCTCCATTTCCCCACTCCACTGCACTTTGCCCAGTGACCCCTGGATTGGGAGGATATTGGGGATCCTAAGAATAGGCACTGAGAGAAGGATACACAGGTTGAGTATCCCTTATCTAGAATAATTGGGACCAGAAATGTTTCAGATTTTAATTTTTTTTCAGAGTTTGAAATATTTGCAGAATACAAACGGGTTAAGCATCGCTAATCAGAAAATCCAAAATCTGATTTGAGCATCTAGGCCTTCAAAAAGCTTCAGGTGTTGGAGCATTTCTGATTTTGGACTTTTGGATTAGTGATGCTCTGCCTGTATTAGATTCTTTTGCCTTTCTCTTCCTCTCTTACCATAGCATTCTCTGCCTCTTTCTTCAAACCCTTAGCTGTTCTACAACTCTCTCTCCTCTTTCTAATATCTTTTATATTCTTTTCTTGTTGGTCCCTTCCCTTCCTTTTTCTTTGTTTTTCTCTCTTTCTCTGACTCTTTTCCATCATTTTCCATGTCTCGACACCTTTCTCCACCTCTTGGTCCCTTCTTCCTCTTCCTTTATTTCCACCTTCCTTTCCTCCTCTTCCTTTTAGCTCTTCTTTTCCATGCTTTCCCTTTAGCCCAGTGTCCTCCGTGGGCAATGGCTTTACTCACTGGTGGCATCAAGGCCAAAGTGGTTGCAAGACAAAACACGAGTGAGTCATCCAGTAAGCATTTGCCATGGCAAAATCCCCCCAATGAACTCCAGAGGTGTAGAGACTTAATTACCTCTGGGTTTGACCACATCACATTCTTCCCATGACATTCTGCCAGAGTGAAATGATTGATGGATGAGGAAGTCAATCTGAAGTAGAGTCTCCATCTTATAAAATAAACATTTTGAAACACTCAACCCCCTCAGGATATGCAAAATCCCACTTGGATCTTGCCTGAGTATTTGGTCAGGAACTTCTGAAAAAAGCCATAATTCTGGACAACCAGTAGAAGGAGAGGGAGTGTGTCAGGAATTCAAGAGTAATTAAAAAGATATAGATCTGAAATGTAGACAGCCTGACTGCGTGGCTGGCCGGTGGGATTTCTTAGCCACGGAGAGTGGGTAGGCCTTAGGTGAGAGCTGGTGGCTCCCCTGTGAATCGCATACCTGCTTATATCTGACTCCTTTCTGGGCCTTAAATCTTTAACTAAGTGAGGATTTGGGATAAGATTATATGTGAAAGTTCTTTCAATGTTCTGTGATTATATGATGATCAGTTTTTGTAGTCAGTGCCTACCTAAAACAGCGAACAGGAGAGTATGGAGCTGATCTGTTCTGTGCACAGCCCTGCCCTAGGCCCTGTTCCGCATACTACCATATTGCCCTTAGAAATCTTATCTATCTGGAGGAGAAAAAAAGCAGGTTAAGATTAAAAAGAAATGGGTTTTAACTCAACATCAAAACCAAAAAGAAAAGAAAAGAAAGAAGAAATTGAGGCCGGGCGTGGTGGCTCAAGCCTGTAATCCCAGCACTTTGGGAGGCCAAGACGGGCGGAACACGAGGTCAGGAGATCGAGATCATCCTGGCTAACACAGTGAAACCCCGTCTCTACTAAATAAAAAAAATACAAAAAACTAGCCAGGCGAGGTGACAGGCTCCTGTAGTCCCAGCTACTTGGGAGGCTGAGGCAGGAGAATGGCATAAACCTGGGAGGCAGAGCTTGCAGTGAGCTGAGATCTGGCCACTGCACTCCAGCCTGGGTGACAGAGCGAGACTCCATCTCAACAACAAAAAAAAAAAAAAAAAAGAAGAAATTGAGAAGAGAACAAAGGGTAGCAGTAAGTAATTTTCACTGAATGGACTAAAGCACAGATAATTACCTCCCAGTGAAGATGGGAGCCAAGACAGAATGAGAACATCTCTTCGGCTGGTTGGGGAGAAGGCTGGGATCCTTCCGACATAAGGGGGTTGTCAGGAACAAAAAGTAAAAACAAAAACAAACTATGACAGTAAAAATAATATAAAATAAACAGACTCAAAGGCCACAGGGATGATTAAGAACTTTAGGAACTTGGGAGAATTTTGCTAAACTCTCCCAGCAGTTTTAGGAGTGAGGTAGAGGTGCCCAGAAACCTCCCTTGCAGGTCTTGAGAAAGGCGCCTGGAAACATGGCTCTAAGCGCCAGTTACAGCTGTACCGTCTCTTTGAGGTGAGAGTTCCTCCATTAAAGTGTCCCGTTAAGATAGGTGGCCAACAATAACTGGAGAAATTCCACTACAGCTGCTGTAGGTCCTTATAAAACACACATACACAAGGAAAGATGGACGCTGTCAAGAACTCCAGCAAAAGTAAATTATTTTCATGGTAAGTAAAAATAGTACAGAGAAAACATCATGATTTGGCTTATTTAAATTTTTTAATTTTTCACTGAATTTGTTTTAACTACTGAGTTTTGTGAGGGATTAGATAATGACAAAGAGAGGACAGCTTTCTCCAGCAATATGGAATAAAAATGGCAGGTTTTGGGATTGAGTCCAGGCTCTGACTTCAGCTGTGGGACCTTGGACAAGTTACTTAATCTCTCTAAGCTTTCATTTTTCTATTGGTCTTACTCTAGAGAGCTTTAGTGAGGATTGCATGAGTTAAAATGTGTTAAGCATTGACAACAGTGCCTGTCTCGTGGTGTTTTAGTTCTCTTCTGCTTCTGTAACAAATGACCACAAACTTTAAGAAACTCAAATTTATCATCTTAACAGTTCTATAGGTTAAAAATCTGCTACTGGGCTAAAATAAGGTGTTGGCAGGACTGTGTCCCTTTCTGTCAGCTGAAGGGGAGACTATATCCTTGACTTTTCTAGCTCTTAGTGGCTGTTCACCTTCCTTGGTTCATGCACCCTTCCTCTGTCTTCAAAGCAGCAACACTGCATTGCCCTGACAATTCCCCCATAGTTCCATCTTCCTCTGGCCACACCTGGGAAAGAATATCTGATTTTAAAGAGCATATATAAGATTAGATTGGGCCCACTGGGATAATTTAGTTTATCTCATTTCAAGGTCCTTGACTTGATCACATCTGCAAAGTTTCTTTTGCTGTTAAGGTAACATATTCACAGGGTTTAGGAAGTAGGTAGTTTTGGTATTTCTGCCTACCACAAACAGTGTGTGCTCAGTTCATTTACTATTATTAAGAAGTGAATTTCCAAATATCAAGACAGATGAAGTCCTTTCTAGAGCTGTAAAATAACTTGAAGAGGTCATTTTTTTCTAAAGGGAGGGAGAATATGTATGTATTTTATAACATCTAAATTAAGAAAAGATAGAATACCAATTTTAATTACAAAACTATTTTGCTTATCAATATGTTTTCTGAGTTTAATTGAATGATAGCTAATAGTTATAGGGTATCTACATGCTCTAGACATCATTTTAGGAGATGTTTTTCTTTCATACATATGATCTTATTTAATCCTTACAGCAACCTGCAGGGTATGTAAAATTATCGACTTAGACACCATGACAGAATAAGCACAAATAAGTGAGGTAATGTTCTCTAGGTCCCACAGACAGGAGGTGGAATAGCTAGAATATTTCTTAGCATTGAGGTTCATCTTCAAGTTCTAGTCCAATCCTATCATGGAAGGAATGCCTTTTTGAGTAAACCAGCCAAACTTTCGAGGTGTGACTTGAGCCTCTGGAATCATATTGTTCACTCCAAAGGCCAACGTGGAGACCTAATTATGGACAGCCTCACTCTAGTACACTCTAGTCATTGTTGGGGGTTCAGAGAGGAAACATGGACCCAATTTCCAGACTGGGTTCCTTCATAAGGGCTGGCTCTGGGGCACAGCCCTGTCCCCTAGAAGCATGACCACCCAAGTCAGCATTCAGTTTACATCTCACCTTTCCTCTATGAGCAGAAGGCAGAATTGCATGTGGCTACCTGGTTTTCTATAAAAGCATATAATATTTCACACTTATGATAAATGCCCAGGTCTAGGGTTTCATAAAACCATTTAGTGTATTAGAGTCTATTAACCAGACTGAAATCATGACCCTCATTTAGCAGTTATAGACTGTGGCAGCACTTAATCCATATGCATTGATTTTTATAACATTTATGATCTGAACCAGATCCCTTAATGCCTAAACTCATAACTATTGGCTTGAAATATGAGCATCTGGAAAGCACAACTGGCAGAGGCCCATGTGATGTTGTAGGAGAGAGCTCATGCTAACAAATCTCTTAAAGAAAAGATCAATTTGGATGTAAAGGTACGCAGGAAATGGGAAGCTCAGTCCTGACAGTTCTCTAAGACACTCTTGGTTACCTATCCAATATTTGTTACCCCTGCTCCTTTCTACCAGGCTCCAGATTTTATTAAAATACCCACCCCCAGTATCTGCACACTCTATCTGACTCAGGAGAAGTTGGATTCACCTCGTTTGTCAGTGATTGGTTTAGGAACCAAGGTTTAAGCAATGAGCTCTTGTATTTTTCCCAGCAACTATTTTGTTCTAGGGTTAAGCTCATGTCCTATATCGACTCAATCAAAATAACGGCTAGAGCCAATATTCTACAACTAAGGAGAGATTCTTTTTCTCTTCTGCAGACCTTAAACAAGTAAGCCTGTTTCCCTGTGCTAATGGAAGCCATAGTCCATCCATGCCAAAATCCACCTGAAAGAAAAGTGGTTACACATGTTCCAGGAAGGTTGGAGACTTTTTTTAATCCCATTTGCAAGCTAAGTACTTAGTCTGCCAGGATTTATGGATGCTGCCAGACGACACAAGACTCCCGGGTCAGAGACAATGGAATTTGTTACTCATGGCACTGCAAACATCATGAGCATTAGCATATTTGCATCTGGTCCCTGAGCCCAATTCCCACAGGGTGATGTGAAGCAGAACAGGTGATAAACTGCATACGTACCAGGAATTCTGAACTTATATCTAAGGAACCTACATCTTTTTTTTTTTTTTTATACTTTAAGTTCTAGGGTACAAGTGCACAACGTGCAGGTTACACATGTATACTTATGCCATGTTGGTGTGCTGCACCCATCAACTCGTCAGCACCCATCAATTCATCATTTATATCATGTATAACTCCCCAATGCAATCCCTCCCTCCTCCCCCCTCCCCATGATAGGCCCCAGTGTGTGATGTTCCCCTTCCCGAGTCCAAGTGATCTCATTGTTCAGTTCCCACCTATGAGTGAGAACATGCGGTGTTTGCTTTTCTGTTCTTGTGATAGTTTGCTAAGAATGATGGTTTCCAGCTGCATCCATGTCCCTACAAAGGACGCAAACTCATCCTTTTTTATGGCTGCATAGTATTCCATGGTGTATATGTGCCACATTTTCTTAATCCAGTCTGTCACAGATGGATATTTGGGTTGATTCCAAGTCTTTGCTATTGTGAATAGTGCCGCAATAAACATACGTGTGCATGTGTCTTTGTAGTAGAATAATTTATAATCCTTTGGGTGTATACCCAGTAGTGGGATGGCTGGGTCATATGGTACATCTAGTTCTAGATCCTTGAGGAATTGCCATACTGTTTTTCATAATGGTTGAACTAGTTTACAATCCCACCAACAGTGTAAAAGTGTTCCTATTTCTCCATATCCTCTCCAACACCTGTTGTTTCCTGACTTCTTAATGATTGCCATTCTAATTGGTGTGAGATGGTATCTCATTGTGGTTTTGATTTGCATTTCTCTGATGGCGAGTGATGATGAGCAGTTTTTCATGTGTCTGTTGGCTGTATGAATGTCTTCTTTTGAGAAATGTCTGTTCATATCCTTTCCCCACTTTTTGATGGGGTTGTTTGTTTTTTTCTTGTAGATTTGTTTGAGTTCTTGGTAGATTCTGGATATTAGCCCTTTGTCAGATGAGTAGGCTGCAAAAATTTTCTCCCATTCTGTAGGTTGCCTGTTCACTCTGATGGTAGTTTCTTTTGCTGTGCAAAAGCTCTTTAGTTTAATTAGATCCCATTTGTCAATTTTGGCTTTTGCTGCCATTGCTTTTGGTGTTTTAGACATGAAGTCCTTGCCCATGCCTATGTCCTGAATGGTACTACCTAGATTTTCTTCTAGGGTTTTTATGGTATTAGGTCTAACATTTAAGTCTCTAATCCATCTTGAATTAATCTTTGTATAAAAAGGAAAGGATCCAGTTTCAGCTTTCTACTTATGGCTAGCCAGTTTTCCCAGCACCATTTATTGAATAGGGAATCCTTTCCCCATTTCTTGTTTCTCTCAGGTTTGTCAAAGATCAGATGGCTGTAGATGTGTGGTATTATTTCTGAGGACTCTGTTCTGTTCCATTGGTCTATATCTCTGTTTTGGTACCAGTACCATGCTGTTTTGGTTACTGTAGCCTTGTAGTATAGTTTGAAGTCAGGTAGCGTGACGCCTCCAGCTTTGTCCTTTTGACTTAGGATTGTCTTGGCAATGCGGGCTCTTTTTTGGTTCCATATGAACTTTAAAGCAGTTTTTTCCAATTCTGTGAAGAAACTCATTGGTAGCTTGATGGGGATGGCATTGAATCTATAAATAACCTTGGGCAGTATGGCCATTTTCACGATATTGATTCTTCCCATCCATGAGCATGGTGAGTTCTTCCATTTGTTTGTGTCCTCTTTTATTTCACTGAGCAGTGGTTTGTAGTTCCCCTTGAAGAGGTCCTTTACATCCCTTGTAAGTTGGATTCCTAGGTACTTGATTCTCTTTGAAGCAATTGTGAATGGAAGTTCATTCCTGATTTGGCTCTCTGCTTGTCTGTTACTGGTGTATAAGAATGCTTGTGATTTTTGCACATTAATTTTGTATCCTGAGACTTTGCTGAAGTTGCTTATCAGCTTAAGGAGATTTTGGGCTGAGACGATGGGTTTTTCTAAATATACAATCATGTCATCTGCAAACAGGGACAATTTGACTTCTTCTTTTCCTAACTGGATACCCTTGATTTCTTTCTCTTGCCTGATTGCCCTAGCCAGAACTTCCAACACTATGTTGAATAGGAGTGGTGAGAGAGGGCATCCCTGTCTTGTGCCAGTTTTCAAAGGGAATTTTTCCAGTTTTTGCCCATTCAGTATGATATTAGCTGTGGGTTTGTCATAAATAGCTCTTATTATTTTGAGGTACGTTCCATCAATACCAAATTTATTGAGCGTTTTTAGCATGAAAGGCTGTTGAATTTTGTCAAAAGCCTTTTCTGCATCTATTGAGAAAATCATGTGGTTCTTGTCTTTGGTTCTGTTTATATGCTTCATTACGCTTATTGATTTGCGAATGTTGAACCAGCCTTGCATCCCAGGGATGAAGCCCACTTGATCATGGTGGATAAGCTTTTTGATGTGCTGCTGAATCTAGTTTGCCAGTATTTTATTGAGAATTTTTGCATCGATGTTCATCAGGGATATTGGTCTAAAATTCTCTTTTTTTGTTGTGTCTCTGCCAGGCTTTGGTATCAGGATGATATTGGCCTCATAAAATGAGTTAGGGAGGATTCTCTCTTTTTCTATTGATTGGAATAGTTTCAGAAGGAATGGTACCAGCTCCTCCTTGTACCTCTGGTAGAATTCAGCTGTGAATCCATCTGGTCCTGGACTTTTTTTGGTGGGTAGGCTATTAATTGTTGCCTCAATTTCAGAGCCTGCTATTGGTCTATTCAGGGATTCAACTTCTTCCTGGTTTAGTCTTGGGAGAGTGTAAGTGTCCAGGAAATTATCCATTTCTCCTAGATTTTCTAGTTGATTTGCGTAGAGGCGTTTATAGTATTCTCTGATGGTTGTTTGTATTTCTGTGGGGTCGGTGGTGATATCCCCTTTATCATTTTTTATTGCATCTATTTGATTCCTCTCTCTTTTCTTCTTTATTAGTCTTGCTAGCGGTCTGTCAATTTTGTTGATCTTTTCAAAAAACCAACTCCTGGATTCATTGATTTTTTGGAGGGTTTTTTGTGTCTCTATCTCCTTCAGTTCTGCTCTGATCTTAGTTATTTCTTGCCTTCTGCTAGCTTTTGAATGTGTTTGCTCTTGCCTCTCTAGTTCTTTTAATTGTGATGTTAGAGTGTCAATTTTAGATCTTTCCTGCTTTCTCTTGTGGGCATTTAGTGCTATAAATTTCCCTCTACACACTGCTTTAAATGTGTACCAGAGATTCTGGTATGTTGTGTCTTTGTTCTCATTGGTTTCAAAGAACATCTTTATTTCTGCCTTCATTTCATTATGTACCCAGTAGTCATTCAGGAGCAGGTTGTTCAGTTTCCATGTGGTTGAGCGGTTTTGATTGAGTTTCTTAGTCCTGAGTTCTAGTTTGATTGCACTGTGGTCTGAGAGACAGTTTGTTATAATTTCTGTTCTTTTACATTTGCTGAGGAGTGCTTTACTTCCAATTATGTGGTCAATTTTGGAATAAGTGTGATGTGGTGCTGAGAAGAATGTATATTCTGTTGATTTGGGGTGGAGAGTTCTATAGATGTCTATTAGGTCCGCTTGGTGCAGAGATGAGTTCAATTCCTGGATATCCTTGTTAACTTTCTGTCTCGTTGATCTGTCTAATGTTGACAGTGGAGTGTTGAAGTCTCCCATTATTATTGTATGGGAGTCTAAGTCTCTTTGTAAGTCTCTAAGGACTTGCTTTATGAATCTGGGTGCTCCTGTATTGGGTGCATATATATTTAGGACAGTTAGCTCTTCCTGTTGAATTGATCCCTTTACCATTATGTAATGGCCTTCTTTGTCTCTTTTGATCTTTGATGATTTAAAGTCTGTTTTATCAGATACTAGTATTGCAACCCCTGCTTTTTTTTGTTCTCCATTTGCTTGGTAGATCTTCCTCCATCCCTTTATTTTGAGCCTATGTATGTCTCTGCATGTGAGATGGGTCTCCTGAATACAGCAGACTGATGGGTCTTGACTCTTTATCCAGTTTGCCAGTCTGTGTCTTTTAATTGGAGCATTTAGTCCATTTACATTGAAGGTTAATATTGTTATGTGTGAACTTGATCCTGCCATTATGATATTAACTGGTTATTTTGCTCGTTAGTTGATGCAGTTTCTTCCTAGCCTCGATGGTCTTTACATTTTGGCATGTTTTTGCAATGGCTGGTACTGGTTGTTCCTTCCCATGTTTAGGGCTTCCTTCAGGGTCTCTTGTAAGGCAGGTCTGGTGGTTACAACATCTCTAAGCATTTGCTTATCTGTAAAGGATTTTATTTCTCCTTCACTGATGAAACTTAGTTTGGCTGGATATGAAATTCTGGGTTGAAAATTCTTTTCTTTAAGAACGTTGAATATTGGCCCCCACTCTCTTCTGGCTTGTAGAGTTTCTGCCGAGAGATCTGCTGTTAGTCTGATGGGCTTCCCTTTGTGGGTAATCCGACCTTTCTCTCTGGCTGCCCTTAAGATTTTTTCCTTCATTTCAACTTTGGTGAATTGGCAATTATGTGTCTTGGAGTTGCTCTTCTGGAGGAGTATCTTTGTGGCGTTCTCTGTATTTCCTGAATTTGAATGTTGGCCTGCCCTACTAGGTTGGGGAAGTTCTCCTGGATGATATCCTGAAGAGTGTTTTCCAACTTGGTTCCATTTTCCCCCTCACTTTCAGGCACCCCAATCAGACGTAGATTTGGTCTTTTCACATAATCCCATACTTCTTGCAGGCTTTGTTCATTTCTTTTTCTTCTTTTTTCTTTTGGTTTCTCTTCTCGCTTCATTTCATTCATTTGATCCTCAATCGCTGATACTCTTTCTTCCAGTTGATCGAGTCGGTTACTGAAGCTTGTGCATTTGTCACGTATTTCTCGTGTCATGGTTTTCATCTCTGTCATTTCGTTTATGACCTTCTCTGCATTAATTAGTCTAGCTGTCAATTCTTCCACTCTTTTTTCAAGATTTTTAGTTTCTTTGCGCTGGGTACATAATTCCTCCTTTAGCTCTGAGAAGTTTGATGGACTGAAGCCTTCTTCTCTCATCTCGTCAAAGTCATTCTCTGACCAGCTTTGATCCGTTGCTGGTGATGGGCTGCGCTCCTTTGCAGGGGGAGATGCGCTCTTATTTTTTGAATTTCCAGCTTTTCTGCCCTGCTTTTTCCCCATCTTTGTGGTTTTATCTGTCTCTGGTCTTTGATGATGGTGACGTACTGATGGGGTTTTGGTATAGGTGTCCTTCCTGTTTGATAGTTTTCCTTCTGACAGTCAGGACCCTCAGCTATAGGTCTGTTGGAGATTGCTTGAGGTCCACTCCAGACCCTGTTTGCCTGGGTATCAGCAGCAGAGGTTGCCGAAGATAGAATATTGCTGAACAGCGAGTGTACCTGTCTGATTCTTCCTTTGGAAGCTTCCTCTCAGGGGTGTACTCCACCCTGTGAGGTGTGGGGTGTCAGACTGCCCCTAGTGGGGGATGTCTCCCAGCTAGGCTACTCAGGGGTCAGGGACCCACCTGAGCAGGCAGTCTGTCCGTTCTCAGATCTCAACCTCCGTGTTGGGAGATCCACGGCTCTCCCCAAAGCTGTCAGACAGAGTCGTTCGCGTCTGCACCGGCCCCTGCTGCTTCCCCTGTTGGTCTTCAGCTGTGCGCTGTCCCCAGAGGTGGAGTCTACAGAGACAGGCAGGCTTCCTTGAGCTGCTGTGAGCTCCACCCAGTTCGAGCTTCCCAGCGGCTTTGTTTACCTACTTAAGCCTCAGCAATGGCGGGCACCCCTCCCCTAGCCTCACTGCTGCCTTGCAGATAGATCGCCGCAGACTGCTGTGTTAGCAGTGAGGGAGGCTCCGTGGGCGTGGGACCCTCCCGGCCAGGTGTGGGATATATTCTCCTGGTGTGCCTGTTTGCTTAAAGCGCAGTATTGGGGTGGGAGTTACCCGATTTTCCAGGTGTTGTGTGTCTCAGTTCCCCTGGCTAGGAAAAGGGATTCCCTTCCCCCTTGCGCTTCCAGGTGAGGCGATGCCTCGCCCTGCTTCAGCTCTCACTGGTCAGGCTGCAGCAGCTGACCAGCACCGATTGTCCGGCACTCCCTAGTGAGATGACCCCAGTACCTCAGTTGAAAATGCAGAAATCACCGGTCTTCTGTGTCGCTCGCGCTGGGAGTTGGAGACTGGAGCTGTTCCTATTCGGCCATCTTGCTCCGCCCCCCAGAACCTACATCTTTTAATACTGGGCAGTTAGCATGCCTGCCCTACATTCCAGAGGGAGACAGATGTTCTGAAAAACATAGTCCGGAACAAAGACAATCAGTGTTATGACTGTAGCTCACTTACCTCTTGACTTTCGTTATACAAGATAACAAATATTCTTTTTGTTTAAGGTGGTTTGAGAAAAGATCTTTTTTTGACTCACAAACTATCATACCAATAAAACAACCAATGGTCTGAATTTTATAGGGAACTTCAAGATTCTTAGCTTTTTAAAGAGAACTGATCTCAGCCACTAAGTAGGCCATTTCACTAAGTTGTGTTTATCTTTGAGAGGAAAAATTATCTCTGGTCTCTACTTGGATTATTTGATACCTCAATCAGCAATAGGAAATTTAAATCCAAAGGGTGATTTTCTCAGAAGGTGAAGGGTGGGGGCACTGCTGTGATTTACCAATGTACAACTGTACAACCAAATCACATAAAATGCTGTATGAAGGCTTTAAATACTGGAATCTTTCTGAAAACAATACTCAACATTAGACATTGGGTCTTCCGCTACATCATGGCTATCACTCCATCAACGAGTGTTTAAGGCATTCCTATCAGACCTCTGCTTGAAAGAATATATTTCTCTCTACCTAACCATGAAGCTGCATATTAGAAATATTAAACCACAAGGATTTTCCTGAAACAGTATCTGTGAAGTTTAGCAGAGCAAGAAGTCTCTCCCGGTGCCACTGAAGGGAGGCCATCTTGGAACTGGCTTATCACAGTAGGGACAAGAGCACTGCTTGCTCCACCCATGGCTCACATTGGAGAAGCTCCTCAAATGTACACCTGCAGACACAGAGATATCAAATGCTAACACGCTGGAAGGAAAAAGCCAGTCATCTTATGACAGTACATTTGTGCCTCAGGACTGTGCCATACTGCCTGTAAAGACTTATAAATGATTATTTTTAATAATCTGTCATTATTTTCTTAATACACAATAAAAAATGATTGCATTTGTGGTGTGTGTGCATATAGGTCTGTTAAGAGCTCTAATTTGTTAAATGTAAATAGTAAAAATATATTATAATTATAAAATCTGTTTTAGAATGTATACATTTTTCCATACAATTAGAGCCTCAAAAATCAGAAAGGAAACTGGCCCCTTTTTCTGTTGGACAGACCTTGCCTTGTAATGACAATATAAAACATTCTGTAAGTTGTGGAAACTCTTGCATGTGTTACCTACTATTTAGCTCATCTGTCACTGAGGCTGCCGGAGGGGCATGACACTCCTGGGCATAGAGTGGCCTTGAGAACCGGGTGAGGTCATTGTACCAGAAACCCTCACTTGGGTTTACCTGGGGCTCTGCATTTCAGAGGACTTTTTCTGGGTACCTCACTTCTTTCCCATCCCCCAGGAACCTGTTTAAATAAAGAATCAGGGTCCAAGTTCTTCTCTGGGAAAGGCTGGGCATTGCTCAGAAGTGGCATTTATTCTTCACAAAATACCAAGATGAACCAGGGCACCTCATTCTCTTCCCTTTGCTTTTCATGCTGCTAATATGTGACATTCTTCTAATGGTATTAATAATGCATAGAAGCTGAGCTGCAAATTCAGGAAGAAAATGAGATGCACTGACATAAAAACTCTTTTAAAAAGCATTCTTTCTATATGATGTTCATCCAGTAATTTTTAAAATCAGTTTTTAAGATTTATAAGTGGCTAAGTCAGACCGCTCTGACTTCATGTGGGACAAATGATGTCGTTGCTATTAGAACTGATATGCTTCTCAAAGAACCTGTCTCTGCTTTTCTCATCTAACCTAAAACCCCATTCTCTCTGCTAAGTTTTCCCAGAGATTACAGTTTACTCTGGCATTATATAACTTCTAAAATAGCAAGGGAACGTGAAATGCCGATAGGATTTAACTCTGCAGTGGGGTTGCTTAGGGGAGGCGTCATCACAGTAGCGGAATTACTTCATTTGGAAAATATGCCTTATTTTGTGAAGCCTCTTTGTCATCTAAGAAAGGAGGCAGAAGAAGAACGGCTGGGGTTCATCACAAATTAAGCAGCAGCCAGGGTTTAGCAAGATATTTTCAGTTACATTTGGAAAAGGAAAAAAGTATCTAAAATGCTTGTTACGTAAAGCTTCATATCGATAAGAACACTGAGGACGTTATGGAGAAGGTTCAACCTGGGAGGGCTGTGATACTAAACTGAAATTAACAGAACAGGCAATTGGCATAATTAAGAAGTGTGTAATGGTAGAGTGGAAAGAAAGATGGCTTAATAACCTCATCCTGCCCTGGTTCTACTCTACCTAGCTATGTGAACTTAAGCCAACCACTTGACCTCTCTAACCTCTATTTTCTCATGTGGATCCTGATATCCCTCTTTGGGATTATTAGAAGAGAATAAAATGAAATAAATGTACATTAACTTCTAAAGAGGTGTGTACCATGCATATGTCAGCTCTCATTTGTTCTTTATAATGCATAGGAGAATTTTAATATAGGGAGGGGTCTTTTCCCATGGAGGCCCTCTGATAGGCTGCTTGCCACCTGCCTGCCTGAGAGAGCTGGAGGACATTGTGTCTGGTGTCTGCAAAGAAGCCCTCACCCATGAACATGCTGCTATTTGCTGTAGATAGCAAAGGTTCACAATAGTAAGCTTCTGCCTCCTTCCAGGGAGGGAAATGTATGACGTTGGGTATTTACCCACTGAAATCTGTAAATTGTATCCAATTTGTAGATACAAATATGAACTTGGGGCAAATTTATGCCTTTAATACCCTGGACCTCTTTTTTTTTTTTCTTTTTCTTTTTCTTTTTTTCATCCCTGATGAAAGACATCCTTGTGCCTCCTTAAAACAAATGAAGTATCAAGGAAATAACTATGGCTCTGAAGAAGTGGGAGCTCTAAACAGTGTCTCCCAAAACTGCTTGGTCCTGGAAATGGCAAAGAAGTAATCTTAGAGTGCCTGCCTGCCACCTTTGCTCCAACCCTTACAGCGTGAAGTCTTGCCTCCTTTCCTGACTGGTTTGAGGATGTTATGCAAGGTAATAGGAAGCTGTGAGGAGAGACTCGGTCTGAATACAGTGAAGCCAAAAAAAAAAACATTGAACCATTAAGATCAGCACTTCTCCTTCTATTGGACTCCAGATCAGAGTTCAGAAGCAGGTATCTGAACAAAATTATATTTTAAGAGATTGGCATTTAAATTAAAGTAGGTATAAGGCTGTTATTGGAATATGGTTCCAATATGTAGAAGTTATGGTACATATGGAATCAAAGACAGAAATGTAAGAATGCATTTATCAGAACAGGAGAACACTCTATAATATTATTATTAATAATAAAATATTCATATGGCATTTTATAGGTTAAAATATTGCTTCATTTTTCATCTCATATAATTCATGGCATATCCCTGCAAACTGAGGAATGATTATTGCTTGTAGAAGAGAAAATTGAGGCTCAGAGATTACATGGTATAGCCAGGTCACACAGCAAATGATGAAACAGGAATTCAAATATAGATCTTTAAATGCCAAATTTTAAAATGTTTTCACCATATCATAGATAAAAATTTAATAGGAGA
Source organism: Trachypithecus francoisi (assembly GCF_009764315.1). Classification (NCBI taxonomy): domain Eukaryota; kingdom Metazoa; phylum Chordata; class Mammalia; order Primates; family Cercopithecidae; genus Trachypithecus; species Trachypithecus francoisi. The sequence continues at coordinate 92,107,678 of NW_022681455.1, read as the reverse complement.
ACAAGACCTAGAATGTTCTGGTGTTCCATGGAAAAATTGTCAGGTATTTTAATTTTAGAATCATTTATGTGGTGTCAGGGAGTTTTAAAAAAGTTATCAATAAAGGCAAAAATGCTAAAAGGTTTCTCAGAGCCAGTATTATGAGGAAACTGAAACCTGTTAGGAAATTGGTTATAATATGGAATGTGCATATTAAAATGCCATAAACTTCATTGAAAACTCTAAATATGTAACTAGAGTTTTTACTAAGTTCATAAAACATAATATTGGATACAGCATCTTTTGTAAATCCTTGTGGTTCATGTGTCAATTACCTGGTTACTTAGTAACCAAGTAATCCAGTAACCAAGGAGTCAAGCCATAGATTAAATAGTCCCCAACCAGGCAATAAAAAGGTCCCTGAGTACAAATTTGCAGAATTATGGTTTATTGTGTTAATAATCTCCCCATGTCTGTGGCTAGCCTTCCACGGATGGGCTGGCGAGTGTGTGCTACCCTGGAGCCCAGCCGTGGTGCTTGCTATTTTGTTATAGTACCTGCTTTTAGAAGAGGAAATTAAACCACAAAGCATGCTCTGGCTTAAAGTCACTGAAGGAAATGAAGGGCTGAGCACACACTCAACTGAGTTTGGGGATTCGGGGGAAGTCCAGACTCTGGTTAGGAGAGCTGCTGATTTGGGGTTCAGTTCTGCCACTTTCCTGCTAAGCTTTCAGGACACGTTTCACCAGTTGATTCTTGCTGGGATCCTTTGCATAGTGACAGCCCTCTACAATGATTCAAAGATTCCTTCAACAGATATTTGTGGGGCGCCACTGTGTGCCAGGCACTGTGATAGGCACAGGCAATGCAATTTTTAACAAGACATGCTCAGATCATTCACCCAAGGAGTTCACTGTGTAGGAAGCAAAGAGATGTTAATTACATAATGGCACAGATAAATATACAACCATGATCAGTGTTCTGCAGTGAAAGTAGATGGTTCTGTGAGGGTATCCTACACCAAGATGGGATCTAATGCAGAACAGGAGGGGGACAGTTAGGGCAAGATTTCCCAATAAACTATGTGACATTGAAGGGGAGCTGGCAATCCGATGGATGGGGAGAAATTAACCAGGGTAAATAAGATTCAGACAGAGAAAAAGCTAAGAACAGGTCGGGCTTGGTGGCTTACACTTGTAATCCCAGCACTTTGGGAGGCCAAGGCAGGTAGACCACTTGAGGTAAGGAGTTCAAGGCCAGCCTGAGCAACATGGTGAAACCCCGTCTCTAATAGGAGAACAAGACCTAGAATGTTCTAAAAATACTAAAAAAATAAAATTAGCCAGGCATGGTGGCAGGCACCTGTAATCCCAGCTACTGGGGAGGTTGAGGCAGAAGAATTGCTTGAACCCAGGAGGCGGAGGTTGCAGTGAGCCAAGATCAAACCACTGCACTCCAGCCTGGGTGACAAAGTGTGACCCCGTCTCAAAATAAATAAATAAATAAGATAAGAACATTCCAGGAAGAAGAGGAAGCAGATGCAAAGGCCCTGGGGCAGGAGAAAATGTGGTATTTTCAAGCAATCCAATAAAAGCCAGTGTGGCTGAGTGCCATCAAGGCTGAACTGGAAAACTCAGGAATTACTGCTTCAAAGCAATGTGTGAATTTTGTGGGAAACTGAGAGGCCGGGGAAAATAGAGTGTTCTTTACTGTGAGAAGCCTGACTTCCCACATAGAAACAACTCAACTTATTCTTTTTTGTTTGATTTTTACTGTCCAAAGCACTTGGATCTTGGTTGTCACCTGTCTTTACAATTCCACCATTCCCACTGCTTCAGTGTTCCCAAAATCTCTTCACTGAATTCAGAGTAAATGGGAAAAACACAGTGGCTCATGCCAGTAATCACAGCACTCTGGGAGGCTGAGGAGAGGTGGGAGGGTCACTTGAGGCCAGGAGTTCGAGACCAGCCTGGGCAACATAGTGAGACCCCATCTCTACAAAACACAATAAAAAATTAGCCAGGCATGGAGGTGCATGCCTGTTGTCTCAGGTACTCAGGAGGCTGAGGCTGTAGAAGCAGTTGATGCTTGAGCCCAGGATTTTGCGGCTGCAGTGACCTAAGATTATGCCCCTGCACTTCAGCCTGAGCAGCAGAGGGAGACTATCTCTTGGAAGAATGAGAGGAAGGAGAAGGGTTTGTGGATGGAGTGACCAGAGGAGGAGAAGAAGGAGGAGGAGGAGGAGGAGGAGGAGGAGATGGAGAAGGAGGAGGAGGAGGAGGAGGCTTGGAATCTTGGACTATTCCATTTAGTTGGTCAGTGACTGAGCAACCAGATGGTCAAGATCACCTACAATTGGGTTAATCAGCTTCCTGTTGCTAGAGTATGGGTTTGACAGCATGACCATGGAACAGACTTGATGGTGGAGGCAGAAAATGTTAGGCCACAGTCTTTGTACTCAAAATGCTGACTTCTCAATTTCAGTGACAGACTATCATCCAAAAATAATAAACAGCAGGAAGAAGACGAGACCAAATGCTAAGCGTGCCCCAGGAGCACCTTGGTGGAAGTCAGATGCTAATTTATTATGGTTTGGTTATCCTTTTCAATAGCTTATTTTAGTGACTACATCATCGCTGAACTAATGATTCCAGTGATTAGAATGAAATACCTTGCAGAAAACATCGTTTTGTCTTGCCATAAATGGTCATAAATTCTTTTTCAAAATCTATTTGCAGAGCTGGGGAGATCTAGCAACCACCTGTGTCATTGGGTAGGCAGTTGTGTTCAGTTCATAGCTGAGCTCCTACTGTGTGCACAACACTGGAAAACCCGAGGTGAACCCCAAGAGTCCTGGTCTTTCAGGCGATCACAGTTCTCGGAGACGTGTGGATATCCAACCCAAATATAAGGCAGATGTGTGAGAACAGAACTTTAAACCAAGAGGAGAGAGAACCCAGGAGAGGAAATGAGTTCTCATTGGAGCATGGAGGACAGAGTTTGTGGTGTAGTGCACTTGCACCAGAGCTTGGAAGAGGTCCTAGAAGATGGAATAGAAAGGCATCCCTGAAGGTGTAAATAGAATGAACAAGCACAGAGATAAATGCAACGACCATGGACAACATAGTGAGAGAGGAGCAGGGGGACTTGGATATGCTTTGGTGAAGTGCACAGGTCCCTGTAAAACATCGGCTTTGCTGCCTCTTCTCCACTCATCATTGCCACTCCTTTCCCTAGTTCAAGAAGCAGTAACACACACACACGCACACATTTTCATCTTTGTGCACTCTCTGGTCACCAAGTAAGATGCCACAATATAGGACTAAGAGACTTGGTTCTAGTTTCACCTTTGCTATTGAGGGCTTAGGGAGCTTCGGAAAGTCATTTTCCTTTCTGAAACAAGGAATTGGACACATGGATCTGTTCTACCATAAACTGTTTTGATTCTTGAAGAGAGATGAAGACAATACTAGAACAATATTTTTCCAAGAAATGGGGATAAGAAAAGGTAATTCTCTTGACCATGGCCTGAAAAACAAGAGAAACAAGAAGGATGGGAAAATTATTTTAGATAGATAGATAGATAGATAGATATAATTTTTTTCATAATTAAGAAGAAATTTGGGCTGGAGCCAGATCTTATAATAGAAGAGGTTATGACACCTTTTTAGGGCATGCAATATAGTTGAAGAGGCTTTTGGACATACCTGGTTTCCAGTTTTATCTCTGACATTTAGTAGCTCAGTATTTCTAGGGTAATTTAACTTCACTGGGCCTTGCTTTTTCATCTGTAAATGGGGAAGGTCATTATATCCACTACTTTTAATTAAAACACATTAAGCATCTACCAAGTAATGGAGGTTGGGGATAAGCTGTTTATTTTATAAATAATTATTTCGTAATCCAGATTCAATCTCTGATCTCAAAGAACCGCTCGTCTAGTGAGAATTAGCATGCAACTATTGTAAAGTGAATTGACTGTGGGGATAGGGAGGTATTGTGGTAAGAAACTCAGGAGTAGATTTGGTATACTAGAGTAGAGCCATCTACCGTCTTCCTAGGCTGAGGTCAAGGAAGACTTCCTGAGGAGAGGAAAAATGGGACAGGGGAAGATACAAGTGGGAGGCAAATTGTTCCAGGTAAAGAAAATAGGCTTATTTTTTAAGAAAAAAAAAAAAAAACAAAAATGTAGCTTTTGTGTGCGAAGTGCCTTACAGAGGGCCTAATCTGTAAAAAGACTCAATAAATAATAGCAGCCAGAGATATTATTACTTTCATGGTTTGGGGGCAATTAATTTCACCTTGATGATACTTTTTACAACCATTTTTTGGGTCTGTGGTTCACGTCAGTCTCCTTTGCTTGCCTGTGGTGGTGAGTGAGAAGGAAGCCTGGGTGTGTTTGTGCTGGCAGCGCAGAACTAAGCAGAAGTGGGTCCGTATTGGACAGAAATGAATGCATGAGGGTCTGTTCCCTAATTTGCCATAACATGGAAGATCCCGGCTGTCATTGCCACAGAGCTCACAAGGTTCAGATGCTCTCTGTTTAACTGGAATACATAAAAATTCAAATCCTGGCCTCATAAATGTGAGTAAACAGTTTAATGACTTGCGTTAACTAGAAAGTAATCAAATATAAATGCAGGTATGCTCCTCATTTGCGTTTTTTCCATGAGGGTGAATAAAAATAAAAGTTCTCTCCGTGTGATATTGGAGAAGTGAATTTGTCATTGGGATTTTTGTTATAAAATCCCAATAAAGTCATGGTGATTTTCCACCCTGTGCTCAGTGGCATCCGTTTTTAGGAGAGGAAACTCTGCATAGGATTTGTTGTCACGGAACCTGCCTAGGAGTCTGCCAGTAACTAGAACCTCGTGGCAGTGGTTGAACCTCTCTGAGTGATACCAACCTAATGGGTTAAAACGAGATGCTAGTGGCTACCTAATACCAACTGTAAAAAGTTGCTGATATCTACGTAATCCCAACTTAAACACAGAGTCATTCAGAATCAAGGGACTCTCTAGCAAAACCATGGACTAACCAGGCACTGTGCCCCCGCTAATCTTTGTATTTTTTTGTAGAGATGGGGTTTCAGCATGGTAGACGCTACATACGCAATCACTGTTAGATCCTTTCCCTCACTAAGGCTTACCTCCCCATTTTCATCTTCTTCTAGAAGCATGAATTGGTTCAACTTATCTTGATTATGATTTGAAATGATACACTCATATATATCTTAAGAATATGTATATTACTATGTATATTAACTTATGTTAGTACATACACATATTCATCTAAGGATACGCATGATAATATGATATACCTTCATCTAAGACTGTATATTTATATGTATTTACTGTTAGATGCAAAGACTATACATATTCATATTGGTATATGTACATATTCATCTAAGAATACAGTACAAGGGGCCAGGTTCTGTGGCTCACGCCTGTAATCCCAGAACTTTGGGAGGCTGAGGTGGAAGGATTGCTTGATCCCAGAAATTTGAGATCAGTCTAGGCAAAAAAGCAAGACCCCATATCTACAAAAAAAACAAAAAGTTAGCTGAGTGTGATGGTGTGCACCTGTAGTCCCAGTTACTTGGGAAGCTCAAGCAGGAGGATTGCTTGTACCTGAAAGTTTGAGGTTGCATTGAGTGAAGATCGTGCCACTGCACTCAAGCTTGAGCAGCAGTCCAAGGCTCTGTCTCAAAAAAAAAAAAAAAAAAAAAAAAAAATACAGGACAAGAGTATCTCCTTTTATTGTATTTTTCCTTATTGCACTTTCCAGATTTTTTATTTTTTACAAATTGAAGGTTTATGACAACCCCGCATCTAGCAAATCTATTGGTGCCATCTCTCCAACAGCATGTGCTCCCTTTGCATCTCTGTGTCAGCATTTTGTAGCACTAAAGTATATATATATTTTTTGAAACAGTACCTAGTTCTGCCTCCCAGGTTGTAGTGCAGTCATGCAATCATGACTCCCTCCAGCCTCTACTTCCTGGGCTCAAGTGATCCTCCCACCTCAGCCTAGCTAATCTTTGCTTTTTTTTTTTTTTTTTTTTTTGTAGAGATGGGGTTTCAGCATGTTGCCCAGGCTTGTCTTGAACTCCTGAGGCTCAAGCAATCTGCCAGCCTCAGTCTCTGAAAGTGCTAGGATTACAGGTATCTGGCCAGTGTTTTTAAATTAAGGTGTATACATAGTATTTTTTAAAGACATCATGCTATTACACATTTAATAGACTAAAATGTAGTGTAAACATAACTTTTGTATGCACTGGGAAACAAAAAAAATTGTGTGATTCACTTTATTGAGCTCATCCCAGAATATCTACAAAGTATGGCTGTAGTATACCTTATCTGCAGTTTTAAGTCCTCCAGTTTCAGTTACCTGTAGTCAACTGTAGTCTGAAAATATTAAAAGGAAAATTACAGAGATAAACCACTCAGACTTTCTACATTGTAAGTCTTTTTGAGTAGCATAAAGAAATCTCTCGTGCTGCCCTGCTCCATCCCATCTGAGACATGAATCATCCCTTTGTCCAGCAAATCCACACTTATATACAAAGCATTTTAGTCACTTGGTAGCCATCTAGTTATCAGATTGAAAAAATACAGTAATGATAGGGTTTAGTACTATCCTCAGTTTCAGGCATCCACTGCTGGTAGTCCTGGAATGTATCCTCTGCAGATAAAGGGGAACTACTGAATATATTAATATGCATATTAGTATATATATACACTTATCTAAGAATAGATATTTTAATATCTATATTAGTACATATACATAGTCCTAGATGCAAAATTGGATTTTGTACTTAAATCAGGGCTTCCATTTCCCAAAAATAAATTGGAGAGGGTGCTTTCCAAGGCTTCTGATAGTTCTGAAATCCTGGATTCAAATATACAGATGCTCAGCACAAGTTGTGTCATCAGTAATCATTAAGGGAGAGAGGACTACACTTTGCTTAGAAAGCTTCTTGAAGGAAGAGGCATTTCAGATGACATTTGTTTGGACTACTGCAATCCATTTCTGTAAAAGTTAAATTTGGAAGTCAACTACGTTCAGTGTTCTGAACTTTGTCTTTCATCTAGGGATCCCCCAGTTCTGTACACTACCAGCTGTATGCACTCCTGGTGGTTCCAAGATAACATTCCTATGCACCACCATCTTCCTAAAACAGTCTTCATAAAGGTGTTTGCTGTAACTGGATTTTCACCTAATTTATTTCTTCAGCCATACTTCTCACTTGGAATATTGCTATATCCTCTTCACAGTTTTTGCTGTTATCTCTCTCTAATTCATTCTATTGTCCACTGATAAGAGGGCCTGTATCATCTGCTGCTCAAAAATTGTCCAAGACATAACATATTTATAAATAAATGTAATGAAAGCATCCATGATCTCTATTATAAAAACTCTAAAATATTGCTGACAAAAAGTAGAGAAGGCCTAACAAAATAGAGATATATACTATGTTCATAGATTGGAAGACTAAATATTGCTAAGATGGCAATTCTCTCTAAATTGATCTATACATTGATGACAATTTATAGATCAGAATTCCAGTAGACTTTTTAAAGATATAAATTGGTAAGCCAATTCTAAAATTGATACAAAAATGAAAGAACCTAAATAAAGAATAACTAAAGACAATTTGGATGGCCTATACCTTCTGATTTAAAGACTTACTGTAAAACTATCATAATCAAAATAGTTTTATATTACAAAATACATAGACATAGAAATCAATGGAACAGAATAAAGATTTCAGAAATAAACACACACATATATGACCAATTGATTTTCAGGGTTTCAAGGCAATTTGATGAAAAAAAATGAAAGTCTTTTTAATAAGTAATGCTGGATCAATTAGATATCTATATGGAAAAAAGTAAAGAACACTAACCCTTGCTTCACACCGTACATAAAAACTAACTCAAAGTGCATCATAAACATAAAATCTAACACTGTCAAGTTTCTAGGAGAAAATCTTTGAAACCTTGGGGTAGACACAAGTTTCTTAGAACACAAGAAGCAGAACCCATGAAAGAAAAAGTTGATAAACTAGATTTAATAACAAAAAACTTTTATCTTCAAAAGATATTGTTAAGTGAATTAAAAGACAAGCCATTGACTGGGAGAAATATTATTTTAGATAAAGGACTTGATCCTGAATATATAAAGAATTCATCCAACTCAATGATAAGAACACAACTCAATTTTAAAAATATAGGCAAAAAGTTCAGATGCTCAGTAAAAGAAGAGATAAAAGTGATCAAGCATATGAAAATATGCTTATCATCATTAATTTTCAGAGAATGTCAAATTAAAACTACAGTGAGAAACCACTACACACCTTTTAGAGTGGTTAAAATTTAAAAGACTGAACATTTCAAGCGTGGGAGAGTATTTGGAGCAACTGAAACACTCCTCATGCTGATGGGAATGGAAAATGGCACAACAGCGACTTTTAAAATATTTGGCAATTTCTTAAAAACTTAAACATAAATATTACATAATCAAGTCATTCTAGTTCTAGGTATTTAACCAGGAGAAATTAAAGTAGATGTTCAACTCAAAACTTATACCATCTGATTTAAAGACTTACTATAAAACTATCATAATCAAGATCATTTAATATTACCAAATATATACATATAGAAATCAATGGAACAGAATAACGATTTCATAAAGAGACACACATATAAATGAACAATTGATTTTCATCAAAGGTTTCAAATGAAAGTCTTTTCAACAAGTAATGTTGGATCAGTTAGATGCCTATTGGGGAAAAAAAGTAGAGAACATCAATCCTTACTTCACACCACACATAAAAATTAATTCAAAGTGTACCATACGTGTAAAACCTCAAGTTTCTAGGAGGAAATCTTAGAACAGATGAATGTTCACAGCAATTTATTTGTAATAGAAACTGAAATCAACCTATGAACAAGTGAATAGGCAAACAATACAGTTCAGCAGTAAAAATAACCAAACTATTGATTCATGAAATGCTATGTATAAATCTCTGAAATTCTGGAAAATGCACACTAATCTGTTATAGCAGAAAGAAGATCAGTGATTGACTGGAAGCAGGGGTGGAGGGAGGGATAGATTAGAAAGTTGAGGGATAATAGAAATGCTTACTACCTTGATTGTGGCAATGGTTTCTTGAAGGTATACATACGTCAACATTCAGAAAGTTGTACATCTTATAGAGTGTGTTGTATATCATCTTTAACTCAATAAAGTTGTGAAAACAAGCAAACAAAAAAAACCATTGTCAATGTTCTCTCACTGCCTACAGAATTAAAATCAAACTTGCAAGAAGGTATTCAGGCCAGGCTGTCTGTAATTTTACTCCAATAGATCTTCCCAGTCTCAATTGCCACCCAGTTGTTCCCGACACTCTAGATTTCTAGATCTTGTCCACACTCATCTGCTTTTCTGCCATGTGTAGCTCTTTCTGCTTAAAATACACTTCCTTCTCTGTCTACTTGTCCTAATTCTCTTTCACCTTTGTGGCCTGTGGCAGATTGCTCACTGCCTATCCAATATCCTTTCTCTCTTCTTTCTTATCAACAGAACTTCAGTTGTGTTCAGTATGTCCAGCTGAAACTGTGGAGCAACTAAAACGCTCCTCCATAGCTGGTGGGCATTTAAAATGATCCATCAACTTTCAGTTGGGGAATTTCTTCCCTCTATGCTTTTGGGCATGGCCAGTTAACACACTTTTGGCCAGTGAGATATGCATCGGTGGAGATTTGGCTTTCCTGAGACTGCTGTACCTCTTCTCGGTTCTTGCTTCATCCTTCGTTGTGTCTGAAATGTGACTGATGCCCAGAGGTGCCACAGCCATTCCACCACCATGAGCATAAGAGCTACATGTCAAGGAAAGTGGATGAGGGAGGTCAGAGAAGACTGGGTTGCTGTTGGTGCTGCTGAGCTGTGGTGGTCTCCCCAGCTACAAGGCTCTATCTATCTGTCTGCTCTAAGAATCTTTCACTTCCCCCAATTTGGACACACCACTCTTTGTGACTTGAGTAGCACTTTACCTGCCCTGCTTCATGTTACCTGGCACTATCCATCCTATGCTGTGCCTACTTAGGCACATGTTGTATTTACTTTCCCAATGAGGCTGTGCGTCTCTTAGACATGTGCCTAATGCCCAACCCAGCCCCCATAGGCTGAGCTCCAAAAGGGCCTCAAAAGCTGCCAGTGTGGTGGAAAGAATTTGGGTGTATGCCTGCCTGCCCCAACCTCTTGCCAGCTTTGTAACCAACAGCAGCCGCGTGACTCGGGGACTAAGTTTCATCATCTGATACATGGATGTGATATTAATCCTTGCCTCTGATGATTGTTTTGTTGTTAATTAAGATAATCCGTGAAACATATCAATCTCATAGTAACTGCTCAGTAACTGTTGATGGTGATAACATCCAAATGATCACCTCCCCTCCCCTCCTTCCCCTTCTCCATTCCACTCAGATCTGCACAGTCCATATTCAGAAAAGTTTCAGTAAAAGTAGTTCAGATGCCTCTTAATCTTTTCCCTTGATATGCAACAGGGTCAATAAGGTGAGAAGGGTGGATGATGACCATAAAATGCATGTAAGAGGGGCCTTCTCTCCTCTTCATGGTGTCTATGCCTTAAATGGCTTCTGCCTCAGCTGGAAATCCTAATTTAAAAATTCCTTAGCAGACTAGTGCTTACATTTCCCAAGTACACATGAATTTCCTAATCATTTCAGAGGTATGGACCAATGGCCGAGTTATAATTTTAGAGACTCATCTTTGTACACAAGGCAGGTTAATCCCTAAGCATTTGGTGCTCATGGTCTTCCCAGTTAAGATTTTTTCCCCCAAAATTGTTAATTCACTAGGCCGCTCTCTAAAGTTCAGACCTAACACTGTATTTTTACCATCTAGTTGCCTAATTTAAAGATGCAATCTTACGTCATTGTGTCTCAGTAAAATGGGAATAAAAACAATACTACCCATGCTGTCTCTCCGGCTTCAAGTTTCAGCTAAAACTTGACTTCACCTCCGTTGACCCCCCTTCATAGGGCAGTGTTATTGAGGAATGGAGTTTCATGCTGTTTAGACTGTGAGTTCCCTGATGGCATCTGGACCAAGTAATGTGTTCCCTCTAGAGTCAAGAACACAGCCTGGCGCAGAGGGGATACTTGGTAAATATTCATTGTATCACTAAATGAACAAACTGTTGAAAAATCTGATTTGAAAGGAAAGAGAAACAGTGGAATTTAATTCATTTCTGGTTCAGTTCGCATTCAATTACTGATTCAGTCAATCAATATTTCCTGGGTATCTACTATAATCCAGGTACTGTTTACCTTATTGGTTCGTATTAGAAATATAATTTCTAATCTACTAAGGTCTTCACCCTGCATATGCCTTAGAGAAGTAAAATGTTTGACTGTTCTAGACGTGGGCAGGTAAAAGCAATGATTCAGTTTTATAGCATCTTGAAGAAACCTTTTCAGCCAGGTTCGGCCCAAATTTGCTTACACATGTTACCCACTCAACCAAACGTGTAAAGCATGTTGTTCTCTGAGCTCTTCTATGTGATCCAACCCTATATATTATATTACACTTATAAAATACCACGAAGCCCTTATGAATTAAAAGATAATTAGTGGTTCAACACGCACAAGACATTAGGCTTGAAGTGTCAAAAATGTCATGGAAGACCATAAATCATGGTCTGCTTGCACTGATCCCTTATAGAGTTAGTTTTTAAATCATCTCTTTAACACCTTGTAAATGTACAAACAACGATGGACCCAAGGGAAACTTTAATATGTTTTTCATACATATTTTAATTTCATCTCAAAGTGCTAGCTGCATAAAAATTAAGTCAGACTCACAAAAACTCATTGATTTCCTCAGGATAAAACCCATCTGTCCAAACTAATTTAGAGCCTTTTTCAAGCCGTAAAGTTAGTCCTGCAACACTGAGGTCATTATGGGCATCCTGAGCTGGAGGAACTCTTGTGTAATTTTAAGAAGGCAATTTTGTTATATTTACTGTATTTAAATACAGTGCTACTTTTCACGAACAAAAGCCTCACTGTGTAACTGTATTGAAAGTAAACCAGAAGCTGTGAAAAGCGAGATCTGTTCTTTTCCTTGTGATTAATGCACCTTTCTGCCAAAATTGAGACTTCTTAACTGAGCTCATTTAATACAAAGTAAATGAATTCTGCTCTTTGGATTTGATCCTCTGGTTAAACCCTATAGATAAGGCTTTAACAGTGAATAGCTTTTCATTCTAAACAAAGGATGTTTTGATAGAAAGGTCAATGCAAAGGTCTTTATATTGTGATAACAGGAAAGGGAAATAACATATTAATGAAAACCCATGCCATGGTGGTCCAGGCTGGAAGGACACACAGGAGTAATGACCATTCGGAAGTTAGAGAGGAGGTAGAGACCCAGGGGCTCAAGAAGCCCCAGGCTTCTTCTTTTTTAAATCCAGTTCCGAAGGGCATTGTCTTTTATTACACACCAAGCAAAGCAGACTGAAGAAGATCACAATGCAATTTCAGGAAAATTGGATAGTTATAGCTGCATTTTTCTCCACACTGCCCTTAAGGACCAAGCCATGCAGAACATCACCCCTGAAACCACAGTGGTCCACAGAGGAATTTTAGGATGATGGAGAGGATACACTGAGGCAACTTGAATAGGACAAATTAGCTGAAATTCCTTCTGCATCGGGATGCACAAGATCAGGAGTTTCAAGCTGTGACAGCATCACCCTTACAAGCCAGGAGGCCTTTTCTTTGTACAAGTGAGGTTTGTTGGTCAGCTCTGCCCAATTTCTTAACCATGCCCAGCAGGCCAGGCATATTCCTTTCTTCTTACTTGCCACTTTAATTTTCTTTCTCCATTTCTTTTTTGAGACAGAGTTTTGCTCTGTCACCCAGGCTAGAGTGCAATGGCACGATCTCAGCTTGCTGCAACCTCTGCCTCCCGGGTTCAAGCAATTCTCCTGCCTCAGCCTCCAGAGTAGCTAGGATTATAGGCACATGCTGCCACGCCCAGCTTGTGTGTGTATGTGTGTGTGTGTGTTTAGTAGAGACGGGTTTCACCAAGTTGGCCAAGCTGGTCTCAAACTCCTGACCTCGAGTGATCCTCCCGCCTCAGTGTCCCAAACTGCTGAGATTACAGGCGTGAGCCACCACACCAAGCAGGTTTCATAATAATCTAATCTAGGAGCTGGAACCTTTTTGTGCTTACCTCAGGGGGAAACAGGTTGTATTTGTTTTCTTGTTTTTAGTGAGAACATCCCTATTTCCTTAAGAAGTTTCTGCCGATTATGGGAAACAGCAGAATTGAAAGGAGTAAAGTGAATTAATGGACAAATGGGTGTTTAGTTTAACTCATTTCTCTCATTCATTTATTCAACAAATATGTATTGAGCAACCACTAGGTCCTAAGGGTCCAGCTAGGTATTAGAGATACACATATGGATAAGTCAGCCCTTGTTCCCAGAGTAAGAGAAAGACAGACCTATTAAAGGAGAAATAAGGAGAAATCGGAGCACAGTTGAATGGAAGGCAAAGCTTTAAACATCCCTGGCCTGGCTGATGGCTTCCAGCCACTGCACTGCTCTGCCAGAACACTTGCCAACTGACCAGTACTGACAAGGGTAGGGTTGTTTTGAATTTTTCATCCCAAAATTTGTACAGAATGCTTTGAAAGTATTCTTTATCATGTCTTATAGAAGAAGGAGGAGAAGAGAAAGGAGAAAATACAGTAAGTAGTAGGTCAAGTATTTGCAATAACTAGAATTCAATATTTCCTAGAGGGACTGTCTGGTTCCACAGTGCCCCCTTCTGGTAGGTTTCCATGGAGCAACAACCAGTGAAAAGTCTGTAGAAGCAGGAGCTCCTGTTAACTGGTACATTACAGGCATCATTGAATCCTCTCATCAAGTCTTTGGGGAAAGGTTGGTATCATCTTCATTTTACAGACGAGGTTCATTGAGGTGCAGTGACCTAAGCAAGGCCATACATTTTACACGCACCTGGAATCAGGAGACAGACCCAGCCTAACTGGGTCTAATGTGTACTTAAACACTCCATATTTCTCCTTTGATAGTTTATTAGTCAATCAATCAGCAGGTGCCTACTCCCCATCAACACCATGCTAGGCACTGGGAGTTAGGGCTTTCCCTTCTCCTGCTTCTTGGGTATTTTCAAAGACCATAGAATGTTGGCAGAAAAAGGAAAAATCACGAGCTAGAGGGATCTGGCTCAGCCAAGAATTCATGAAGGCAGAGCATGATACAAACGAATACAATCCTTAAAAAATAGCTGGGTTTGGTACAGATGGATAAACAGAAAGATCTTATTTTGCCCAAAATATTCTACCTGACAGAGTCTCTCATGCTACTGCACATCCTTCAACCTCACTTACGTGAAACAGCAATTATGTGCACTGACTTCCAAACATGGCACTGAACATTTGCTGTTTTCCTATTGAAAAAATAAAGTATTATACAGAATTAAAAATCAGACTTATTTATTATTTCCTATTTTATAGGGCAAGATAATAACACAGCTGTCTTTATCTATATTGGCGTGATCTCATTAGACAAAGTTAATACAAGACATTGAAGAAAAGAAAGAACTAAAAGCAGAATTACCATTCAGCCCAGCAATCCCGCTATTGGGTGTATACCCAACAAAATATAAATCATTCTACCATAAAGACACATGTATGTGTATGTTCATTGCAGCACTTTTCACAATAACAAAGACATGGAATCCACCTAAATACCCATCAATTGTAAGCTAGATAAAGAATATGTGATACATATACACTGTGGAATACTATGCAGCCATTAAAAAAGAATGAGATCATGTCCTTTGCAGGAACATGGATGGAGCTAGAGGTCATTATCCTAAGTGAACAGACACAGGAAAAGAAAACCAAGCACCATATGTTCTCATTTATAATTGGGAGCAAAACACCGAGTCCATATGGACACAAACAAGGGAACAAGAGACACTGGGGCATACTCGAGGATGGAGGGAGGGAGGATGGCAAGAATCAAAAAACCACCCATTGGGTACTATGCTTATTACCTGGATAGTGAAATAATCTGTCCAGATGCAGCCCTGAACCTAAAATAGAAGTTTTTTAAAAAGGAGTCTGCTTGAATGTTGAGCAAGAAGTTTCCTAATTCTCTTCCAAGGAGAGAAGAGGCTGTGATAAGTATTCTTGTGGCTGCCACACTCCTCCCCACTGATTAACTCTGCCTTAAGTCTGTCAGCTTCCAGGGCCAGCCAAAGCCTCTGTCCCTACACGACTAATCTCCACCGTTGTTCTAAACAATGTCCTACATACCACACAAAAAGTCCTCAAGGACCGTCTCTTCCTGCTGATTGTCCCTCAGCAAGATTTCAGGAATCAATGGGACCTTATCTTTTTTTAAAATGAGCCTTAGGATGAGGGTCTGCATAGTGTAGAAATGAAATTCGCAGACAGATCTGAGATTGAACCAGGTCAGGCTACATATGTATTGTGTGTTTGAAAGGTTATTCTTTCCCTTCTAATACTTTTAGTTTCCTTTTCTGTAAAATAGATGCAATAATACCTATCTCAGGAGGACCGAATGAGATAATGTGTGGAAAGCGCCTCTCAAATGACAGGTAGTATGCGATCTCAAAGTAACTATTTCATTGTTATCTATCTCAGAGATTATGACATCTTCCTATAAATACCCTGCAAAAACTTCTAAAGGATAAAGAATATAGGCACCTTACCCCAAGCATCACTTAAAATCGAGTTTGAATTAGAGAAATGCAAACCAAAACCACAATGAGACACCAGCTCACACCAGTCAGAATGCCTATTATTAAAAGAGTCAAAAGAAAACAGGTGCTGGTGAGGTTGCAGAGAAAAAGCAATGCTTATACAGTATTGATGGGAGTGTAAATTAGTTCAACCATTGTGGAAAACAGTGTTGTGATTCCTCAAAAACCTAAAAATAGAACTATAATTTGACCTAGCAATCCCATTACTGGGTATATACCCAAAGGAATATAAAACCTTCTATCATAAAGACACATGAGTGCATTTGTTTATTGCAGCACTATTAACAATAGCAAAGACATGGAACCAACCTAAATGCCTACCAATAATAGACTGGATAAAAAATATGTTATCACATATTTAATACATAACATATAATATATTATATATATAATATAATGTTAACTTTATGAATATCACATGCATTAATTTATTTCATGGTCAAAAACAAATAATTCAGATATTTATGTTATTTTATTTTGCAAAGACATAAGAATAGCCAGCAATTTTCATAATGCACATAATATCATACTACATATTATTATTATATTGCATATTATTCTTCAGTAATGTTAATTTTCTCTGAGAAATGATATCTCTCTCTTTAGCTCCTCAAACTCTCAGACTTTAGTATTATCCCAGGATATAATTTTAAAAGATTTTCTATTTTTAGTAATATCTTCTCTTCTTTTTCAAAAAGAATTTTATGTTTTGAGAAGAAAGATAAGCCCTAGAGAGTAAGATGAAAAGTAAACAGATCAGATAAGCTTCATGGACATCACAGATCTTTATTTTGGTTTATGAGCACTTTCTGTAAAAGAAGCAGCCTCTGAAATATGACCTGGTTATGAATTGAGGTTAGAAGCAGGCAACTGCGAGACCTCTGATTAGCTTTGGGTGATATCATGGCCACGGCCAGGATGGCGTAATGCCTAGTTAATATATTGCATCTAACAATTCTAATTTTTATGTATATATTTCATTTTGTAACTACAATAAAACACTCCAAGCATAGCATTTCTGGGTAATGACTGTACTTTTTGAGCCCCTTAGGATCAGAGGGGTACTATGTGTAAATTAGGAAAGCCCTTGTAGTCACAAGATTAGCTTTTGCCAGTAAATCTCGGTTCAGATCTGTGATTAGGGTGAACAAGATTTAAATTGAATCTGAAATAATTTGTGGTTCTGACAGAACCACACTAGGGAAAGCGAAATGGGAGGATTTTGAGGATCTTTTGAAACTTCCTCCCAGCCTAAGAAGTTCAGAGAAAGAAGTGAATACAGAATTTAAAAGCATGGGCCAGGCACAGTGGCTCACACCTGTAGTCCCAGCACTTTGGGAGGCTGAGGCAGGTGGATCACTTAAGGCCAGGAGTTCGAGACCAGCCTGGCCAACATGGTGAAATCTCATCTCTAATAAAAATACAAAAATTAGCAGGGCGTCATGGCACATGCCTGTAATCCCAGCTACCTGGGAGACTGAGACAGGAGAACCGCCTCAACCCGGGAGGCGGAAGTTGCAATGAGGCGACACTGCCCCACTGCACTCCAGCCTGAGTGACAGAGTGAAACTCCCCCCCGCAAAAAAAAGAGAAAGAAAAAAATGCATGGTGCCCATTTCATCCCTGTGTGGACAGATCTCAAACAATTGATTGTGATCTTGAGATGAGGTGAATCGCGTCTTCTGTGGACTGGAGAAGTTCGCTTTCTCCCAGCCAATTCAAAATGTCTGGATTCTGAGATAAGGTGAGTGGAAATTCCTTTGGCACTCTCTAAGCTGCCTCCAACTCAATCCAGTGAAAGTCAAACTCAGCATTACTATTTTTTTCCACTCTGTGCTGTCAACTCTGAATTCTCCAAGACAATTTCCTAAACTGCTTAGATCTCAACCCTCATGATGGCTGCTCCCCGTTCCTTCCAAAACTCTTATTCCCTTGTTTGACGCATCTATGTGTTAAGTTGTTCAGGAAGAAGCATTTAACATCTAAAGCCCATTTCATTTCTTTCTTTTTCTTCAAAAAAATCTTGAAACATCATTTGTTTTTTCTTCATTAGAAAGAGGAAATGGTGTTTTATCAAAGGTAAATAGACTTGAACGCTGATGGGTTGAAGTTCTGTTCGCCACTCAAAGCCTGTAAGTTTGATTAGGTACTAAACTTGGCACAAAGAGTCCTTCATTCACCCCGTCAGCCAAGTCATGCCACTGGTCTCAACTTTTGGAAAATTAATTACATACATGTTTCTCGTGAAGCCTGTGGGTAGCTGACTTATTTGACCACAGCTTAAGCAAATAGGAATCTACTCTTCATTCAAATTCAGCCAAAAGTAACTCAGATGTAAAACCTACCGAATCTATTTTAAAACAGGATTTGAAAAAGATTTTGTTCAATATCTGTGGAGATGAAATCTTATGGCTAGAAAAGAATAAAGGACATGTTTTATATTAGACATACGTGTTTGTATTAATTAAATCATTGAACTTCGGTTGTTTTAGAAACTAAACTGAAGAGAAGAATTCAGATAAAATTCCGACCCACCCACATCTGAAGCTTTACCAACTAATAATATTTCGATGTATAAGTCACCATAACAGAGATGCTATAGACAAGACATAGTCTCCACGTTATGAGCACTTGATTTACAAAGGTACCAGTGTGCTAATTTCTGGCTACACTCTACATCCATGGATCACTGGAAAATGCCTGGTGCTTTTCTTCACACTTCCCCACCCTCCCAAAAGCAGAGTAGCAACTACGCTGTCCTGGGCCCATCCTGCCACCTGGTGACGGAGACAAAGCACTGTCTTGTGCATTGCTTTTCATTCTAGTTCCTTTTTATTTCCCTACCCCAGTCCCCAGCACTTCCAACCAGAGATATCATGTTCATGTTCTCATGCCACTTTTCTTTTGCCTTCATTGCTCAGTTAATGCCAACCTCACAGTATATTTTTTCTTAACACATACACACTTTATTTTTGTTTTACTACATGTCTTCATTCCTGCTTCCTTTCAGTGTTTATCCATGATCAAATCACACTCTTCCTTTTTCTACCACTCTTCTCATTTTTGAGTCAAACAGTGATTCTCTTTAGGGTTTATAATGGCAAGAATGATTTCATAACTTATGTAACTGATATTTCGAATAGCAAGGGAGAAGAGAGTCTTTTTCCTCATAGAGCTTATGTTCTGGTGGGAGAAACGAACAACTTATATAAATATAATTAATATAATTTTAGTGAGTGATAAATGCTGTGAAAAAAATAAGACACAGGGGATGTAAAGTGATGAGAAGCCACAGTGAGCTACCATTCACCCTTCAGGTTGCAGAAAATGTCTGATAATGGTATGATATGTTACACTATGTGTTGACAAGACTATGGAGCAGAATTTCTAACCCACTGCTAATGGGAGTGTGAACTGGTACAAGCACTTTAGCCAACAGTTTGACATTATTGACCAAAATTGAACATGTGTATGGCCTATGATGCTGCTATTCTAATCCTAGAGAAAAACTTGCCATGGCAATAACAAGTCCAAAACATTCACAGGATCATTGTTCATAATAACAAAGATCTGGAAAAATCCAAATGCTTACCTATAGCAGAATGGATAAAGTGTGATATTGTCCTACCATAGAATAATACATGCAGTGAAAAAGAATAAACTGCAGCTACACCCATCAATATGGATGGTTCTCAAACATGTTACATTAAGTTAATAAGCAAATATAGTATGATTCCATTTATGTGAAGTTCAATATAAGCAGAACTAAACAGTGAAATGTTGAAGGATGCATACACCTGTGGTGAAGAAGAGCAAGGTCACTACTAAAATGAAACTTAGCACTGTGGTTAATCTGAGACGGAAAGAGGGAGAAGGTTGGTTAGAGGTCCTTCATAACTTCCAAGGTACAGCAAGGTTCTACCCATCAGCTGGATTTTGGTTGCACTGATTTCATCTATGTTAGTGTATTATTATTTAAAATGCATATATTAATTACGGATATATTCTTTTATATGAGTATGATGTACTTAGTAGAAAAAAGGTTTTGTAGAAAGTTACCAGAGTACAGTTTAGCTAGGGATGTCAGAAAAAGTCTCCTGCAGAAGTTGCACTGAGCAGAGGCCTGAATAATATGGAGAGACATGTGTAAGGAAGGCCTGCGCAGAGGGTTTCCCAAGGAATGGGATATAGCAAATGTGAAAAACCTGAGAGGGCAAATGAGCCTGGTGGTTTCTAAACCAGGGAGAAGGTCTGTAAGGCCTGAGAGCAAATGAGAGAGAGGGAAAACAGAGTTAGGCAAAAGAAAAGGGACAAACTACACAGACTCTTCTAGGCCAGAGTTGAAGTGACATATCTGCCTAAAGAAGAGGAAAGTGATATGGCAAGAGACGTTAAGAGTATGAAGAAAGCTCTGTATGATACTCACAAAAGATTCTATGTGATATACCTTAGCCTTCAAATCATATATATATACACATATGTAATATGCATGTTTGTATATATACACATGGAATAATGGTAGTGCCACCACCAACAGACAATAGAAAAAATGTTACAAGACACACAGAAGAAAACCAGTTCCGTGACCCTCCCTCATTTCTACTTCTCAAAGACAGCAGTTTTAATATTTCTGTTTTTAGTTCCCTTTTTACTCCTATAGCTCTGAAGACTGTGCTGTAATCAGTCTTTCTTGGTGAGTCAACGCTGGATATTATCCATTGGCTGATTTTTTTTTGGTACAGTCAATAAAAGCTCTATTAATTGATCACAGCAAAGTTGAAAGTTCTATTACTACTCTTAGTTCCCATGCAATATCAAACCATATACTTAAATTTCTATTTATTGTTCCAGCAGCTTTAGACAAAATCTTTCAAATATCTGAATTATAATATTATATTATCATATATTTAATATATATGATATATATATTTAATATATATTTAACATATATAATATATATATTATAATATTATGTTATCATATATGTGTATATATATGGTATTTTGTTAATCATAGTTAAGTTTTTCAAGATTTGGCTATGGTTTGACGTTAAAGCCAGAAACATGATATTCAGTGATATTAAAATAACTGTGTATTTGCTTCCTATGGAACAAGAATTATATATATTTTTTGAGGGTTTAGTGTTATGCCTCTTTTTTGCCACTTAAAGGTGAATTGTCTTAGCCATCAAAGGCAAGTGGGTTTTTGTTGTTGTTTTTGCTTTTATTAATTGCACAATATCATGCCACATTGAAGTTTCATGTATCTGCTTTCGGTATAGTTTTGTTGTTATTGTTTGTTTCTTTGTTACTTGAATTTTGAGTTACATTTATTTTAGGTGGTGGATTTTAAAAGCATTTTCCCCACAATGAATCATTAGAAATTGTGTTTTTCGTTTATTTATTTATTTATTTTGAGGGAGGGTTGTGCTCTGTCACCCAGTCTGGAGTGGTGCAGGGGTACAGTCATGACTCACTGCAGCCTTGAACTCCTGGACTCAAGCAATCCTTCCACTGCAGCCTCCTGAATATCTGAGACTACAGGCCCACACCACCACACTCAGCTAATTTTGTTGCTGTTGTTGCTGTTGTTGTTGTTGTAGACATAAGGTCTTGCTTTGTTGTCCAGGCTTGTCTCAAACTCCTGGACTCAAGTAGTCCTCCCACTTTGGCCTCCCAAAGTGCTGGGATTACAGGTGTGAGCCACTGCACCTGGCTGGGAAGTGTTTTTCTTTTTAGATAGAAAAACTGAGGCTTAGGTGAAAATGATGCTTTGAGGGTGACACATTGTTTAATGTTTTGTTTGATTTCAAATATTTTAAAAGTATCATTTTCCACTATGGCTCAGGCAAATATCCTTTTCTCCTTGGGAAATAATTTGGTGAAAGAGCTCTCTGAGGACTAATATGTGAACTTACACACTATTTCTAACACTGACTTGTGGACCAAATGCTTTCTCTGGTCATTCCTGTATTAATTTATGCATGAATCTTTGAAATATAACTTGTTTTTCTTAAAACTGAGATTATTTGTAGAGGAGAAGACAAGTTAAAAGTAGGTAATGTAATTTTAAAATAGTACCTTTGTTTTTTGAGATAGAAATATAAAATTCAGTTCTATTCAAAAGCACATCTTATACAATGTCAACTTTGTATTTATGGTTTAAAGTTTTCGTCCTTTTGATACCAGAATGCATTCCTTATCCTCAGTGTGTTCACTGGTGGATTATGACAGCCTAGCTGCTGAAATGGGTTTTTCTTTGTATCCAACTTCTTGTCTTTTAACATATACAACACCACACACACACACACACACACAATTAAGGGAAGTATCCCAGAGTGCCAATCAATAAATGCAGATAAAATATCACTGAAAATGTCAGTAGATGGAGAAAATTGTGTTTATCCAGCTCTCATGGAGAAAACTGTCTATAGTCAAAAGAAAAGCATTGGAAAGTTCCTTGCAAGGAATAGAGTAGGATGTGGACCTCCCACAGGGTGGAGCAACTAGTGTCTTCCAAAGAGGCAAGATCTTGTTAATTCAAGAGGTTTTATGTTCTTGGGCAAGTATTCTGATGACCTTTTATTCACATCATTGGCAAAAGAGGGTTCCCTCACCCTAATGACATCAAGCACTGGACAGGTAAGATTGAAAACATGTTATTAGTCATATATATTCACAGCCTGGAGAAGAGGGCACTACATGTGATGCAAGGCCATATAGCAGTTGTCCCCTGGAAGAGCGAAGTGAAGCATCAGGAGCTGTGGGAGACAAGCTTTGTAGTAACAAAAGGGTGAGATGCCTTGTGATTCCTCCAGCAGGATGTGATTGGCTTGTTTGAATAATTCTACAGGTTGTCAGGGAAGCTAAACCCATTAAGAGGACCCAGCAGAGTAAAGCAAGTCCTGCTGATGGAGAACTAGCTGGGTAGGGTTGCTTTCTCATTGGGTGGGAAGTACATCCAGCAAAAGTGGGGGGAAACTCATGATTATATCTTTGAGGCTTTATATGACTCAAAGATGTCAAGGCAGAAGTTAAAATGTTAGGTCTCACAGTATCACAGAGTATACAAGTAAAGGCCAAAGCTTAGAACAATTGGAGGAACTGATCATAACAACAAAGTTCTTGTTCTCACAACCTTTTCAGTGAGTCCTGAGCTTCTCCTCAAAATAAATATTGAACATATTGTTATGGACTAAATTGTGTCCCTCCAATATTCATTTGGTGAGGCCTTAACCCCCAATGTTATTGTATTCAGAGACAGAGCCTTGAAGTAGGTAATTAAACTTGAATGAGGTCACAAATGTGGGCCCTAATTTGATAGGACTGATGTTCTTATAGGAAGAGGAAGAGACACCAGATATCTATCTACCTATCTATCTGTCTATGTATCTATTCATCCATCCATCTAGCTAGCTATCAATCATCTATTATCTATCTACATCTATTATCTATCTATCTACATAGCTGTCTATCATCATCTATTATCTATCATCTCTCTATATATCATCTGTTATCTATTATCTATCATCTCTCTCTTATCCATTTATCTGTCTATTTACATACCTACCTATCTCTCTATTATCTATCTATCTATCTATCTACCTATCATCTAGCTACGTACCTATCTATCTATCTATATAGATAGAGTATAGAAGTATCTCTATAGAAGTATCTATCTATCTATCTATCTATCTATCTATCTATCTATCTCTCCCTCCCTCCCTCCCTCTTCATGTACACAGAGGAAAGTCCATGTGAGAATAAAACAGGAAGATGTCATCTTTCCAAGAAGCAACAAAGAGAGGTCTCACCAGAAACAAATCTAGAGAGTGCCTTGACCTTGGACTCGTAGACTACAGAACTGTGAGAAAAATTAATTTCTGTTGTTTAAGACACTCGGTCTGTGGTATTTTGCTGTGGCTGCCTGAGGGCACTAAAACAGATGTTGGTACTGATAAGTGGGGTGCTACTATAGCCAATACATTAATATGGAAACGGCTTTGGAACAGAGTCATTGGGTAGAGGCTGCAAGAGTTTTGAGGTGCCTACTAAAAAAAACCTAGATGGCCCTGAGGGGACTGTTGATAAAAATATGAACAGTAAAGGTAATTCTGGTGAAGTAGCAGATATAAATGAGGAAGATGGTATTGGAAACTGGAGAAAAGACAATAATCATAAAGTGACAAATAGCTTGACTGAATTGTGTTCTAAAGTTTTGTGGAAAGCAGAACTTGTGAGCAATGAAATTGGATATTTAGCTGAGGAAATTTCTAAGTAAAGTGTTGCAGGTGTAACTTGGCTTCACCTTACTATTTATAGTAAAATGTGAGAGGAGAGATATCAAGTTCAGGAATCATTAAGCAAAAGGAACCCAAACTTGAAGATGTGGAAATTTCTCAGCCTATCTCTATTTCAAAAAAGAAAAAAGAGAGAAAGCATGTTCTGAAGAACACCAAGGATGTGGCTGGACAATTACTCCATAAAAAGATTACTCATGATTTTAACCAGCCATCTCAGCAGAAGCCAGAAATAGAAAAGGGATTATACCAGCAGAGACACTGCCAGTTTAAATGAATGAAGGCAGAGGAAGTGGGATGGAACAAAGTATGGCAGTGGACCCGGATTTTACAGGATGGGGCAATAGAGCTATCTGGCTTCAAACATGTGTTATCCTTCAAGAAAAAGAAAGAATAACCTCAAAGGTGATTCAGAGATCATCAAAGGTGCTACTCTCCCCACAGGCCCAATGGGCAAGGCTGTTTCCTCTTCAGTTTCAGAGCATGGGGCCACCTCATCTGTTTCAGGGGGACAAACTGCCCTCCCTGAGGGCTTCAGGAACAAAGTGGCAGAGCCAAGGGGGTGGAATAGTGGCCTAGGGCCATAGAGATGACACTACCATCCAGCAGGCAGGGAAGACAGACCATTGAGCCAAAAAGGATTGTTCTTGAGGTTTAAGATCTGATGGCATTTGCCTTGCTAGAGACTCATCACCTCTTTCTTTTCTCCGAATTCTCCCCTTTGGAATGGGAATGTCTATGCTATGCCTGTCTCATCATTGTATTTTGGAAGCATATAACTTGTCTGAGTTCACAGGTTCATAGCTGAAGAGAAATTTTGCCTAAGGGTGAATCATACCTTGAGTTTCAGCCATACCTGATTTAGGTATTTAAATGAGACTTGGAACTTAGAGTTGATACTGGAATGGGTTAAAAATTAGAGGGTGCGGCCGGGCGCGGTGGCTCAAGCCTGTAATCCCAGCACTTTGGGAGGCCGAGACAGGCAGATCACGAGGTCAGGAGATCGAGACCATCCTGGCTAACATGGTGAAACCCCGTCTCTACTAAAAAATACAAAAAACTAGCCAGGCGAGGTGGCGAATGCCTGTAGTCCCAGCTACTCGGGAGGCTGAGGCAGGAGAATGGCATAAACCCAGGAGCTGGAGCTTGCAGTGAGCTGAGATCTGGCCACTGCACTCCAGCCTGGGTGACAGAGCGAGACTCCGTCTCAAAAAAAAAAAAAAATTAGAGGGGTCTATTGGAAAGGGGTAGCAGTATTTTTCATGCAAGAAGGGCATACATTTTGAGGAGCTAGTAGGTGAACTATATTGTGTCCCCCAAAATTCATATGTTGAAGCCCTAACCTCAATAGTTAGAAATAGGGTCTTTCAAAAGTTAATTAAGGTTAAATGAGGTCATAAAGGTGGGACCGTCATCTGTTAGAATTAGTGCTGTTATAACAAGAGGAAAAATACAGCACCTCTCTCTCTCTCCCTCTCACCTCCTGCCCTGCCCCACACCCCTCTGCATTGCACAGAGAAAGGGTCATATAAGGATATAGTGAGAAGATGGTCATTTATAAGCCAGGAAGAGAGGTCTCACCAGAGACCTATCCTGACAGCACCTTGATCTTGGCTTCTAGCCCCTAGACCTGTGAAAAAATTAATTTTGGTTGTTTAAGCCACCCAGTATGCTGTGGTATTTTGTTATGGCAGCCCCAGCAGACTAAGACCATATTAAATAAAAATTGGTTCAAGTACAAAATTCTTAGCTGCTGACAGGGCAATCATGTCTCAGTCTGCCATATGTACATACTTTTAGAATTTAACCTTTGAACCACAATTCTCCCTCCACCTTTCAAGAGTGAAGAGCAGGTTAAAGTTAAACTTGAGAGTGCTTTTCTAAAAACTACAAAATAACAATAATCAAAATGCCCCCCTTTCCAGTGTACTAAAACAGAGACTCCCCCTTACTAATAGTATAACTCTGGATGATTCAGAGTCCCTCACTCAGCCTCCGTTTCCCCAATTGTAAAGTAAGAGGGTAGGATTAATAGATATTCCAAAAATTCTTTTTCAGCTATAACATTCCATGGCTCTAAGACAATAATTGTTTTACTCCGTAGGTCTTACACAATTCCATTTGCTAATAGCCTAATTTATAATTTTGAATAATACAGCAATAGCAATTAGCACAAATTTAAGTTCATGGAGGCAGCTTCTCTATGAAATGCCCCTCTAGCTATAATTTCCATATGCACATTTGCCACAATTGCCTCTCTCTGTAATACTGATTTTAACAACCTTATTTAGCAGATCGTGCTTTTGAAATGCCAGGAGAGAACTAAATAAAGTCAAGGGTCAAAAGCATGACATGCTTCTGTATAAAATTAAAAGTTAATTACTAGCTGCATCCGGGGCCAGGACTATTTTAATTTTGGAGTCATTTGCCTGACTATTTAGAATCTGTGTTTTAACTCTAGCATTAGGGAGTCCACTGACTTCCATTTGCTACAGAGAGAGAGCGTCAGTCTTCCCTCTACCAGCAGAAACTCTATATGCCATGGCTTAGTCGACCTTTCTCCTTAACTGCTTGCTGCTCATATTAAAATCATGATCACTGACTTGTTTGTTAAAGTCGTCATAAAATTTAATGTGTTTTCTTAAATGTCCTTTATCAAAATGCATTTAGGAGGAAGTATATAGAAACAAGCCTTCCTTAGTCACATTAAAGGGCTTGACATGTGGTAACACGTATTTACTTTTGACAGTAATTTAGGATAGCATTAGAAAACCCAGTTGTTCAGGTGGCACAAGGGGCAGCAGTGAGGAACCCCAGGAAACGCCTGGAAACAAGGAAATGGGGTTGCTCTCTAGGAGGCCAAGTTAAATAAAATAATAGTAAACATTTGAACATGATGAGAAAGGATGAAAATCACCTTAAAGAGACGGCATGCCGCCAGGGGCAAGATTTGACTATCGTTCCTGATTAAATGTTTCCTGAAGTGATTTCTGTAGATCACTAATTCTGTGACAAGAGTCTTTGTTCAGCTAGGAAAACACACACACACACACACACACACACACACACACACATATTGCAGCCAAATAGATTGGAGATAGCACAATAAAAATAATTTTAAATAATTTTACAAGAAGGTTTCTTCCAAATAGGACTTTACAGAACTTATGATACACTAATTTAGAATTTCCAAAAGGGAGCAATAGTATGCCACGTTTCCCGCATTTAGTTTGTGTATTGATCACTCTTGTTGTGAAT
Source organism: Trachypithecus francoisi (assembly GCF_009764315.1). Classification (NCBI taxonomy): domain Eukaryota; kingdom Metazoa; phylum Chordata; class Mammalia; order Primates; family Cercopithecidae; genus Trachypithecus; species Trachypithecus francoisi. The sequence goes on along the minus strand of NW_022681455.1, from coordinate 92,080,291 downwards.
TTCGTATAGAAGTAATATTTTTAAAAGGCAATCAACAACTGAACAAAGCAAAACTTTGGGCAACATGAACATAACTAAAGAAAGATTTTGTCAATTAAAACTAAGAAAACAGCAAAAGAAATGTGAAAATCTCTCTTTTTTTTGAGACAGAGTCTTGCTCTGTCACCCAGGCTGGAGTGCAGTGGCGCGATCTCGGCTCACTGCAAGCTCCACCTCCTGGGTTCACGCCATTCTCTTGCCTCAGCTTCCCGAGTAGCTGGGACTACAGGCGCCAGCCACCACGCCTAGCTAATTTTTTGTATTTTTAGTAGAGACGGGGTTTCACCGTGTTAGCCAGGATGGTCTCGATCTCCTGACCTTGTGATCTGTCCACCTCTGCCTCCCAAAGTGCTGGAATTACAGACGTGAGCCACCGCCCCCAGCCATGAAAATCTTTTATCACCTATGCTCTTCCAACTATGGGCATTGGACTGGTGGCCTGGCTCAAGTGCCTGAGTGACCAGCCACACAGCTGATCTCTCCTGCAATGAGATGAAGATGATACATCCTGCCTTACCTGAGTGGGGAACGAATTACTATGACTTCAAGTCCCCACCTACGCTGTTTATCAGAAAGTTCAATCTTATCTTGGATTCCTCTCCAAAAATATTACCAAGAATCACTGCAGAGTTCATTCTTCAGTGCACCCCACCCTCACCAACTGGTTTCAGGAGCCACAGGCAGTGCCTTGGCACTGGTTTGGAGAGGGACTTCTGCTCGGTGGTCACACATGAGCTTGGTGGAATTCCATAAATCATGGAATCCCTTAAACAAACTTCTCTGCACAAGATAATGTCATTGCACTTGTAATCAGGATAGAAGGGTTTTATCTGAAGCAGAGTGTCACCCAAGGAAGCCCCAGTATACTTAAATCGATTACTGTTTTAGGGGTGGGACTCATATTAACCAAACTCCCAGAGACTGATGAATAGATGCTTGACTGATGTTTATTAATTTGTAATGAGAAAAGTAACTATTGAGCAAGTTAAACACCCATGAAGGTGCTTCTCAGCATGTCCCCTCCCTGCAGAAAAATATTCATTAAAAGAAAAATCAGAGTGGGTGCGGTGGCTTACGCCTGTAATCTCAGCATTTTGAGAGGCCAAGGCGGGCGGATCACCTGAGGTCAGGAGTTCGAGTCCAGCCTGGCCAACATGGTGAAACCTTGTCTCTTTTAAAAATACAAAACTTAGCCAGGCGTAGTGTCGTACACCTGTAATGCCAGCTACTTGGGAGACTGAGGCAGGAGAATCGCTTGAACCTAGGAGGCAGAGGTTGCAGTGAGCCGAGATTGCGCCATTGCACTCTAGCCTGGGTGACAAGAGTGAAACTCCATCTCAAAAAAAAAAAAAGCAAAATTAGATGTGCTTTCATTGAATGACCTTTAAGTCACAAGTCATATGAGTTAGATGAATCTGTTTGCAAAAAGGTTCATGAATAAGATTGAATAACCCTAATGTGTTTCTCTGGGTTAAGGAGTGACAAACTTCTAGGCATTGACAGGTAAGTATTTATTTTTCTAGAAAGAGAAAAAAAAAAAAGGCATTGTAAGAAAAGAGAACCACAGAAGCAAAGTCAAGGAAGCATAAAAATAGTCAATGTGACAAGAGAGAAGTTCTCTGATTCAGGGAGGTCTCCCACATTTTTGTTTTGACATTTTCGGCTTTGACCTCAGATACCCAGTATGACCTTATTCAGAGGAATATATTCAGCCTTCTCTGAGTATTACCATGTCATTCTTTGAAGATTGTAAAGTTTGCAACGTTTGATGACAGGTCTCAAAATCTCTTAGTCCCAGGCTATTTGCCAAAGAAAAACTTCTCACTCTTAGACCTACTCTGTGTCCACTATACCCTTAATTCTAAGAAAACAAATAGAAATGCATCATGGAAAATACTGAAAATAACAAAGAGTCCTAAACAGACAGTTATGACATGCTGTGGAAGAACATACTACTGTAGCTCAGAAGATAGCCCAACTCCAGCTTATATATAAGTTAATGAAGCATATATGGTGCTTTTTTCTACTGAAGGATAATTGTAAAAAAACACTCACAGTGAAAATGCTCACTGTTTTTATTCTGAAACTTTTCCCTAGCAGGTTTTTATCCATCAATTAAGTTCTTACCTACAATTTTTTCACAACCAAATCTAATGTTTGTATAGTCATATGGTCAAAGTCACATTCAACAGGAGAAACTAGAGTTCCATAGTTATGGAGATGAGCTTCAAGAATTCATCTGAATACCCTCTCTCCCAGGAGAGTCAGATCGGGAGAAGCACTGGTTCATGGACTACTATAAATACCACTGTTTGAATGAGTTAAGGAATGAATGCACTAGTGTATTCTAAGCATGGGCTGCACATTCAGCCAATTTCAGCCCAAACCTTAAGTTAATTTTCCAGGCCAGACATGGTGGGTGACTCATGCCTGTAATCCCAGCCCAGGCAGGTGGATCACGAGGTCAGGAGTTCAAGGCCAGCTTGGCCAAGATGGTGAAACCCCGTCTCTACTACAATTACAAAAAAATTAACCATCTCTACCAAAAATACAAAAAAAATTAGTGGTGGCAGGTGCCTGTAATCCCAGCTACTTGAGATGCTTGAGGCAGAGAATTGCTTGAACTCAGGAGGTGGAGGTTGTGGTGAGCTGAGATCACACCACTGCACTCCAGCCTGGGTGACAGAGCGGGACTCTCTCTCAAAAAAAAAGAGAAGTTAATTTTCCAAAAACATGCCTCAAATTGTATTGTACTCATTATGAACACAATTTTAAAGCCTAGCTAACTCTGCCCACTAACAAAGTGGGTGTTGTAATTGTCCCCTTGTTTAGGTTCCTAGATAAGGCAGCTCTCTTATAGCACCATGGAGTTAACTGGAGGTTATGAAATATTTCATCCTTTACCCCCAACAACTCCACTTTCCCAGCCCTAGCAATGGGAGTTCCCTATGGATGCTGTGGTTTGAATGTGGTCCCCAAAAGTTCATGTGTTGTAACTCAACTCCCAATGCAAAAATGTTGGGAGGTGGGGCTTAACAAAAAGTGTTTTAGATCATGAGGACTCTGCTCTCATGAATGGATTAATGACATTATTATAGGAGGGGGTTAGTTATTACAAGAGTGAGCTTGTTATCAAAGCCAGTGTGGGCCCCATTTGCTTTCTCATTCTCATCCTCTCTTGGCCCTCTGCCTTTCACCTTGAGACAGTGCAGCATGAAGGCCCCTGCCAGATGCTGGTGCCATGCTCTTGGACTTCTCAGGCTCCAGAACTATGAGCCAAATAAATTTCTGTTTATTATTAATTACCCAATTTGTGGTATTCTGTTATAGCAGTATGAAACAGACTAAGGCATGGGGTATGCTGAGGAGCTGTATAATCAAAAATCAATGATCCAAACTGAGGTCTGTTGTTCTACAGCTAAGCTGGTGTAATATTACAATGCCAATCCTAATGGAGTTACATAGAATCCATCAAAATATCAGGATGCAGGGGTCAATGAGAACTGCAATGCCTCACTTCCTAGCAATTACCACTTATTACTGAGGCAGTGCTTTTCCTTCTGCTATTCAACTTACTTCAATAAATAATATTAGGCAACCCCGCAGGGCCAGTCAATAGAGCATTGTTTTATTGTTGCAGCTTAATAGTCAGATCAATACCTTGTTCTTCTGAGATGTAGGTGAGAACCCCTGAATATGGCACTAATTAAATGATGTATTTTATGATTTTGAATTTATATATTTTATTCCCTCTTTGTGTTTAGTGTCAGCAAGACTGTTAATGGGGCTTCTTTCTTCTAATCTTTTGTGACAGCTCCACTCACCAGGAGCATGAATCTGTTCCCCAAAAGGGAAAACAAAACATTTCATGAAACTTAATTTCTTATGATGCTTTCTCAGTTGTTCCCATCCACTCTACTTATTTCCCTGGGTTTATGATATGGCTCTTTCCCTCTTTGGTTTTAAAATAAAATGTAAGTAAATAACTGAGATTTCATAATTTTATGAGCTGTCAGTAAAAGAATATGAAGTGGAAGGATAGTCTGCTACTTCTAATCTGAATTTTATCATTACTTCTCTCATTCACTGGGTCTTTCTTTTCTCATAATTACAATGAAAATTGGAATCAAATAGCAGTTATAAACTAGTGGCTTGTGAATCCCAAAACTCACAGGTATATTGTTTGTGCCAGAGCTATTATTATTATTATCATCATTATTATTTTAATAATTTTTGACAGAACATGTACTTTACATTTTACCAGTCACCACCAAACCCTGTTGTACCACATGGGCTTGTTTTAATTACTATGTTTTATACCCAGCTCTTGTGGTTTATCTGTCTATTCAACCTCTAGAAAAGATAGTTATGCCAAATAATTTATAATAATATTAATATCATAGTTGCTATTTAATGAATTCTCACTCTGCATCAGGCATAATATTAACAATGTTGCACGCATCACCTTCACCTTGCAGTTGAAGGTAATTTCTTACTTGCCACAACCTTATGGAGTGATATTACTATTTATCTTAATTTGCCAATGAGGAATCAAATACTCAGAAAGCCACTATGACTTGCTGAGTGTTGACTCCTTGGTATAACTAGAAGATGGTGAAGTCAGAGTTCAAACCTTCTGCTAGGCCCAGCAAACTCCAGGATCCAGGATCCCAGCAAACTCCAGGATCCATACTCCTGACCATGGCTCATGCTTCCTTTCAGCTTGAATTTATTTGTTTCTAAGTTGGATCCCATAAACCTAGGGCCAGTGGCCCAGTTATTATTTGATGCATTAAATGAAGAGATATTCACCTAACTGAGGAGAAAGAGCACTGTAGTAGAAAGTTCAATTAATTTGGGGGCAGAAGTCTTGCATTTTGACTCCTCTCTGACCCTAACTGTGTCTGGGAGCAATTCTCTTAACCTACGCTTGTCCCCATTACTTCATCTGCAAAATGAGAGCCCACCAGGACTGTTGAATGGATTAAATGGAAAAGCACATGTTCTGTCTACAATCAATGCTGTGGGTAAAGCTGCAGGTCTACTTCAGATTATATTGAATGTTGCTCCTGTTCAACTATTAGTCATTGCAGATTACTTTGAATTTTGATCTTGTTCGGCTTTTAGATATTGCTGGTGTGCTTGTTATACTATTTTTTTTAAGATTTGCCCTGGAATCATCATTAGGATGATTCAGTCTTCATATCTGCATAAATGGCACCAGTTCAATAAATTTTACCAAAAATTCATCCTTAAACAGACACCCAGAGTGGAAACCTGAATACTTAAATTCCAGTGATTTATTTGAATTTTTTTTCTCCTTTGTGAGACTCAAGGAATGGGTGAAGGGTTAACTCCCTCTGCAGCCTCTGGCTGAGCATCTCTTGGGCTTGATAAACAATTTATTGGGGTTGCATCATTTTCTTGCTTTTTTCTTTACTGAGGCACTTAATACCCTTGACTGTAAAAACCCAGCCTATCTAGACACCTATTCATATGCATAAATATGGGCCTTCGTTTCACTCTTTTTTGTTCTAAACAAAGTCATTTTATTACTACGAAGGCAATATAAGACAGTCAGCAGAAAAATGGACTTTTCTGCCAGTAAAATTGATTTGGAGCCAAAACTTAGCAGCCATATGATTTGGGGCTCTCATAGCAATCCCTGTGTCTCAGGTTCCTCAACTATAAAATGGAGCAATAAATATGGTTGTGGTAAGGACTCAGGGTAAAGCACTCATCACAATTTCTGACTCAACACATATCAGTGCTTCCCACATGTTAGCTGCTATGTTATTAATATTATAATATATTTATTGACTAGATGAACAACATGCACACACAAAAAATATTTTTTAACACTTTTTTTTGCTGGCCAAGTCCTGAAAAAATACTAATCTTCCTGTCCAATTCTACATTCAGGCCACTGCGCTCTGTTGTCTGCTCCCTGTGCCCCCTGAAAATGGTCACTTAGAGCTCCCTAGAACTTTTCCAAACATGATACTAGGGGCCACCTCTCAGTCTCATCAACCCTGACCAAATCACCCCAGCCTCCCTATGATATTTCTTCTGCTCCTATGTCCTATAGCCTGTGTATTACACTGCCTTCTGAAGGTATGATTGCCAGTACCTTTACCCAGCTCCACTAAAATCTAAGAATCTGAAAGATGAAAGCAGGCTGGGCAAAATGGCTCATGCCTATAATCCCAGTCCTTTGGGAGGCTGAGGTGTAAGGACTGCTTGAAGCCAGACATTTGACACCAGCCTGGGCTACAAAGCAAAACCCTATCTTGACAAAAAATTAAAAACAAACAAACAAAAACTTAGCTGAGGGTGGTGGCACATGCCAAAAGTCCTGGCTACTAGGAGGCTGAGGCAGGAGGATTTCTTAAGCCCAGGAAGGTGAGGCTGCAGTGAGTTATAATCGTGTCACTACACTCTAGCCTGGGCCACAGAGCAAGACTGTATCTCAAAATAAAATAAAATATTGGAGCATTATTTATTATTTTGCATCTTTTTCTAGTGCTGGGTTTCTCAACTCAGCACTGTATTTTAGATCAGCTCTGTCTCTGTGTGGCAGTCACTGTCCTATGTAAAATAGGATGTTTAATAACATCTGTGACCTCTAACCACGAGGTGCTGGTAGCATCCCCCCATTGTGACAATCAACTCCTGTCATTTTCAAATGTCCTTCATGTGCTGAAATCATCCGCAGTTGAGAGCCACTGCTCCAGCCAAACTCCTTCCTTCCAGCAAAGCTCTTTGCTCAGACAGAATCAAAACTTTTCCCTGAGCTAACAGCACTTTAGGGAATTTGCTTTCCAGTTTCTTTAGGTAGAACTTGGTCTTTTGGTGTTTTCTAAAATTTTGTTTTATTTTGTAATAAATGAATTGGGTGTCAAGGGTTTGAGGCCTCATTTTAAATTTGGAATGCAGAGGATTTTGGTAATGAAATGGTAACTAGGCTCTGTACCATGTATTGAAGGTGGTTCTGGAGGGAATCTTACACATGGCTGGAAACAACAGAAATATGTGTGTCTCGTAAACCCCATGACTATTAAAAAAGGCTGTTTTGGGAGACTTGGTAGTGGGAGCCTTAGACAGAGCTCATATCCTTCCATTCCAATGTCTTCTCACTCTGAATGAGAATGCGCTGAGAAGAGAAAGGAGGGTGGCACATGAAGAAGCGCAGGTTCCTTACCCTAATCCACGCCCTTCCCACATCAGACAGGCTCTTCTCCAGCATAATGAGTTTTCTTCATGGGCAGAAGTCCCCAGAGAGAGGGTGTGTTTGAAATCATTCTGCTTTCTTCTGTGGTATGTCATCTCCTGACTGAGAGTGGTTTACAGATGTAAATACACACCCGTTATCTAATTCTAGACTGAATAAGTGGCCAGATACAAAGATATAAATTACCCGCTTTACCTTCCCGGTGGAGGGTGTTGAGAGGGAAACAGATTGCCCTTCTCTGTTCTCATTTTAAATGGGTCAGAGCATCGGTGGAACTAGATAATTCACTCCAATCCACTAGATGTAAGCACCTCATAAATTTCATAATCAGCACTAGCATTTTCCTTTTCATAAAGCAGTATGTCTTCAGCAGCGTTAATTACATGACTGGTAATGGTCTCCCATTTTGAATCCCTGTTTCAGATGAAATATGGTTCGGTCTGAAGCAGGCCCCCCTAGGCAGGGCCCTTGGCAGCCACACATCAAAGGGTTTCCTGAAGCCAAAATAAGGAGCAAATATAAGAAGAAACCCCAAATGGGGGAAGGGCTATGTGTGCAATGCTATTTTGACTTTTAAAATTAAGCCAGGAAAGAAAATGTACATATTGAGGGCCTTTAGAGCTCTTCTATTGGATTAGATTCAGTATAATCCCTTAGGTCTTACCTTAAATATCACTTCCCCTAGTCAGCTTTTCCTACCTACTCTCCCATGCCCTTTCCCCCATATATACCTTCTTCACTCTTCTATATGCTCCTGAAGTATCTCATTGCTTTCCATTGCAAATGAGCGTGCTGTGCCATCATTATTTAGGATTTGTCTTCCCCATATCTGCCTTGCTTTCGTGTGTGTAGTACATTTTGTTGACCATCGACTGCATGGCCAGCTAAGGCAAACTTGTAAGGTAAGTGGGCTTTGTCATGCTGGCCCATCTATCTCCCCAGCAATGACAAAGTAGACACGTTGGCTTTTGTTGTCCAAAAAGACCTATGTATGAATCCTGACCCTGGGAACCTGAGCAATTCATTTTAGTGTCTCTGCTTTGATTTCCCCACTTGTAAAAGAGGGAAGATGTTACTACTGTGACTCAGAAACCCTGATACCCCAAAGTATGGCACTGAAGAAGCCGCAAGAGCTCAAGGACCCCACACCCCCACTGTCCATCTATTACAAAAAAGACCAAGAGTGTAATGGCAACTGAACAGACCCTTTCACAAGATAATGTCTGTCTCTCAGGCTCATTAAAATTCCAAAGAGAACTCTCTACAGTTAATCTCTTCCTGATCCATTCATTCTCCCTAGTAACTATTTACTCTGCCCCTCAACAGAATTCTTCTTCTCCTTCTCATCCCCATAACCAGTTTGCCAGGATCCAAGCCCCCATTCTTTCTGTAACCTCAAGATGGTGTGTAAGTTTCTGCACTCCACTAGGAGGTGAGTAATCACTGTGTGGTTCTTCCTCCATGTACACTTAATACATTTGTATGCCTTTTCTCCAATTAATCCGCCTGTTGTGAGTTGATTTTTTTCAGTGAACCTTTACAGGGTGAAGGGAAAGGTTTCCCCTTGACCCTTGTGTTATCTAACCCATTAACTTGTCATGAGGGGCATAAAAGGAATGGGGAGGCCAAGACAACTGGGAAATCGGGGCCCAAAGACTCTTTAGTAGCATGTCCTTATACAGGGCTGGAAAGGAAGGAGAGGAGAGGGGCTCTGGAACCAATTTTACCACCTCCTAGAGAAGTGACTTTGGAGGCTGGCTTGATCTCTCTGTGTCTATAAAATGGTGATGAGATTACCTCCTTCACAGGGTTATTACAAAATGTGGGTGTAAAAGTGTTACAGAAAAGGGGTCCTGATCAAGACCCCAAGAGAAGGTTCTTGGATCTCATGCAAGAGAAAACTTAGGGTGAGTCCACAGAGTAAAGTGAAAGCAAGTTTAATAGAGAAATAAGAAAGAAAGGATGGCTACTCCATAGACAGAGCAGCAACGTTGGCTGCTTGACTGTGTACACTTATGGTTGTGTCTTGATGATATGCTAAGCAAGGGATGGGCTATTCGTGAGGTTTCTGGGAAAGGGGACAGGAAGTTCTCAGAACTGAGGGTTTCTCTTCCTTTTAGACCACATAGGGTAACTTTCAGACATTGCCGTGGCATTTGTAACTATCATGGCATTGGTGGGAGTGCCTTTTAACATGCTATTGCATTATAATTAGCATATAATGAGCAGTGAGGATGACCAGAGGTCACTTTTGTTGCCATCTTGATTTAGGTGGCTTTGTCCAGCTTCTTTACTGCATCCTATTTTATCAGCAGGGCCTTTGGGACCTGTGTCTTGCAAAATCAGTCCTGCCAACCTCCTATCTCATCCTATGACCAAGAATGCCTAACCTCCTGGGAACGCAGCTCAGGAGGCCTCAACCTTATTTTACCCAGTCCATATTCAAGATGGAGTTGCTCTGGTTCAAACACCTCTGATAAAAGGTTTTGGGGGGGAAATACAAGTGGATATTTGTTGGTATAAAGTTCATTATACTTGAGATAACAGCTCTGAAAGACTAACTGATTTACTCATAATCAGTGTCTGAGCCGGGAAGAGTCTAGACAGAGACAGGAAGAAGACAGCTAGAAGTGGAACCTGAGCTATCTGCTGGGAGAGAGAAATCAACATTGACTTGCTTTTCAGGGAGCATAACTGGAAAATGATCCAGGAATCTGGGATAAGGGATGCAGAGGGAGGCATATGGAATGAGGCTCTTCTAATTTGATTAAACCCAAGGGATGTGGAAACCAGTTTTCCCTTCCTTTTTCCCACTGGTGAGCAGTGGGTTTGTTCTAACACTCTGCATGACAGCTGACACATCTTGATTAAACACAATTTTTAAAAAGTAAAAAATGGGATTTATTGGCTCCCAGAACGCCAAGACCAGGAGTTAAGGTCGGGTTCAGCACAACACAACCCTGATACTCAACAGAGTCCTTGGTGGTACATTTCTCAGCACTGTCCTCCTTCATTCTCAGGTGGTCTCCTGACACAAGGTGGCACATGGCTGGCAGCTAAGAGCTACAGCTTCAGGCCTCCTTCCCAGAACTGTAACCACATCAGGCCAATCTGGTTCAATCTTTATGTCACAAAGTGGTGACTTTTTCAGGTGCTATAGACCTCCAGGCTGAAGGTCACATAACCAGAGCATGCCCAGAGGAATCAAACATGCAACCACAGGCAGAACCTAAGTGCACAGATTGAAGAGAGGGGACTGAATTTATAAGTGGACTCCACATGGCAGGATCCAAGAACCAATCAGATTGAGCCTTGTCAACACCCCATAGCAGGGTCCAATCAGATCACACCTCATTACCATCTGACTATAAAACCTGTTTCAACCCCCAACTTCAGGAGACAGATTTAAGTTCAATTCTTGTCTCTTTGTTTTGGACACTTGACAATAAACCTTTCTCCCTGCAAAGACCTGGGTTCTTTGGTGTCTGGCTTTCTGTTGCCTACAGGCAAATGAACAAAGTTTGGTTCAGTTACAGAACCAAAACCACAGTCTTTGAGTGCTTTTCCTGAATCCACTTCCTGAAAGCAAGTCTTTCCTGAACTGTTAGCTGGTGTGCTCAGGTCCCAGCACAGGCTCAGATCAGGGATTAGGGGTGGCATTGGCCTGGCCTTAGCACATGGGCTTTGATAACAGGTACAAGGTGCGGGGTGTTTCCTAAAGAAATTCTAGGTAAGAATCATGTGTCTACCATTCAGAGACTTTGGAATTTTATAACACAGATTATTTTGCATTCTTATGATAACTTATGACTATCATCTCTAGCTTAATGATACTTCCTAAATCTCCATTTTGCTAGGGAGGGCTTTTCTCATGGGCGGTTTTTCATGACAAGAAACCACACTCTCTGGACTGTGTTCTTCCCCAGTGATCATATTGGCAGCTCCTTTTGGGGCTTTAAGCTCTTTTAGGGGCTGAGGGCACAAGAACTCCTATTGACAGAGCCCCAGAAGCCTCACGATAAAGTCTGATTCGGAGGTTCATAGCTTCTCTGGTTCTGGAATTAATTCACATGCTGCTTGTTTTATGCAGCCTTACCTATTGTGCCCAGTGTCACGAACTGTACTGAAAACTCTTAACACCTTTTAAAACTCGATTCACTTTTGATGCCATAAGAAAGATTGGGCCAATAAATAAGAACTAGAATCCATTTGTGGTCCATTTTGCTAAAGTATATTAAATATCACCTGCAATTTGAACTTGCCTTATAAAATGTTTACATGCCATTAAATAGTCCTAACATCCCTTGTGTAAATTAAGCAGGCTGTGATGTTCCTTATTCCAAGGAGTAGCAGTACTTAAAGCTGTAAACTACTTTCATGCAATAAATCAAATACTTTGCTCCTAAAAGCAGGATTATAAATATAAAAGGCAACAATACTGACCTCGGTGTCTACACTTGAATTGCTTTGGGAAAACAGGTATAGAAAGAAATATTCTAATTTGGACTCTCGGTCCACTTGTTGATTATGCTTTGGGCATGTGGGTTCCTGGAAAATATTATTGTCTACAGATCAGCTTTCCAAAATATACAACTATTCTTTATAAAAAGAACAGGTTCACAAAAATCTATTCAGTCTGCAACTAGCATCTTAAGCAGCAACTTTGAGTGCACCTAAGTAGGTCTCCTCGGTTGGAAGAATTCCGTAAAGAGCTTCCTGATTGAGAAGCGCTCAGAAGTCCTGCCTGCACCCCATGTGCCTTCCACACTGTTGCTTTTTATAAAGCCTCTTCCTTCTCCCTCAGCTGGGCCATCAATGGGCTGTTTTCTTGCAAGTGCTCGAAATTTAATGGAGCTTAAGTGAGACACAGACCATTAACACCGTATCAATATTTATTTTTGGTTCCCATGGAAACAGTTACCAGCCCATGGGTAACTTCTCTTCCAATCTGAACAAGAGGATCTTTTGCATGAACTAATATTCTATTTAGTTTCTTAAGGGGAAGGCAGTGGCTTTGAGGTTAATAAACCATAATTTATTTAATAAACAAAACCACATAGAAGGGGAACTGCTTAGCAGGGCCAGACCTAGTGTGTGTGTGTGCTAGGAAGCGCAGTTCAGTTTGTGCGCTTTGCAAGCCTTGCTCTGCCCTCCCCATCTGGTCATCCTTTAACCTTGTTGTTGCCAGGAGCAAGCTTCCCAATATCATCTCGCTCCACAGGCCCTATTTTCTAACCTGTTAATCGGGTTTGAGGCTCCCTGGAAGATCATGCCCTGTGTGCTAATTGCATTTGGCTTTGTGACAAAGTGAGGGACTTTGTAGATGGCTAGGGAGCAAAAGTCATCCTATCTTGGATTGGCTTAATCTCACAAAGCTAAGGTATCAACAGTCCAGCTGTTTTGTGCAGGCCTCTGCTCTCTTCCCAGTGACAATGTCAGCTATTCCTCCTCCTTAGGGAACTGGCCCTAGCGCCGAAGGAGTTTGGCAAAATAAAAGGAGCCCTTGGGAGATGTGAATTGCGGTCTTGACTCAGAAATTAATTTGCCTGTAACCATGATCAATCCACGTATTCTTCCTTCATCTCTAAATATGTATCTTACAAAAAATTGAAGAATTAAATATTGTCTCAACAATGCCTTCAAATAATAAAATGTGCAAATACGCTTCTAAGTAATAATCTTGCCATGTAACCCCCTGTCACTTAGCAGCATGAACCTCTTCAGTGGCTTTCCATCATCCTCCATGGAATTGTCTATCTTTCTTCTCTTTCATTTTTAATGTCTTCACTGCTCTCTACTAATTATCTATTAGTCAGGTTTTTTCTTTCTTTCAATGTACTTTTCCTTCTTCACTGAGCTGAATCTTCCTCCAAAGGCTCTCTCCTCTCTCTCCTACATCAACTATTTTGTTCATTCCAAATGATTAGATCCCATGTAACTCCAAATACTCAAATTCCATATTCCAGCTGCCATATTCTCTTTCAAGTTATATTAGTTTCCTATTGCTGCATATAAATGGCCACAAATTTAACAGCTGGAAACAATATCCATTTATTAGTTCACAGTTCTGGAGGTCAGAAGTGTGGCACAGCATGGCTGAGTTCTCTGCTCAAAGTAAGATAAGACTAAAATCAAGATGTTGGCCAAGTTAAGTCCTCATACACTGGCTCCAGAGTGAAATCCAGTTACAAACTTATTGATGTTGTTGCAAAAATTCATTTATTTTGGTTGTAGGACTGAGGTTCCACTTTTCTGGCTTCTAGAGGCTGCCCACAATCTTTCTCCTGTGGCCCCTCCATCTTCAAAGTCAACATTGACACACTGAGTCTTTTTTAGGCTTCAGATCTTTCCCACTAGTCCTTCTTCCACCAACTGGAGAAAATTTTCTGCCTTTAAAGTGCTCACCTGACTGGACACAGCCCACCTGGATAACTTTCCCCATCTCAAGGTCAGCTGACTTGGAACTTTAATGACATCTGCAAAATTCCTTCACAGAGGTTTCTAGATAGGTGTCAGATTAAATAGCCATGAAATTGGGATTTGGGTGGAGGGAGTATCTTTAGAATTCTGCCCACCACGCAAGTTATAACTAAGATAGAAACTGTGGCCAGGTGCATTGGCTTACACCTGTAATCTCAGCACTTTGGAAGGCTGAGCTGGGAGAATTGCATGAGAACAGTAGTTCAAGACCAACCTGGGCAACATAGCGAGACCCTGTCTCTGTAAAAAGTTTAAAAACGAGTAGTCTGGTGTGGTGGCATGTGCCTGTGGTTCCAACTACTGGGGAGGGTGAAGCAAGAAGATTGCTTGACTCCAGGAGTTTGAGGCTGCAGTGAGCCATGATCATGCCACTGCACTCCAGCCTAGGCAGCAGAGTGAGACCCCATCTCTAAAAAATAAAAATAAGAAGCTGAAAATGGAATAGTCCTGCATCACTCTGAGTGCCATTGGTTCTATGACTACAGAGGTCTCTTCAAAACAGAAAGGTGGCTGGGCATGGTGGCTCATGCCTGTAATCCCAGCACTTTGAGAGGCCAAGGTGGGCAGATCATTTGAGGTCAGGAGTTGGAGTCCGGTCTGGCCAACATGGCGAAATCCCGTCTCTAATAAAAACACAAAAAAATTAACTGGGTGTGATGGTGCACACCTGTAGTCCCAGCTACTCAGGAGGCTGAGGCAGGAGAATCGCTTGAACCCAGGAGGCAGAAGTTTGCAGTGAGCCAAGATCACTGCACTCCAGCCTGGTGACAGGGTGAAACCCCATCTCAAAAACAAAAACAAACAAGCAAAACAACAACAACAACAACAACAACAAAAACCCACACACAGAAAGACCAGAAAGGCCTAGTGGGCTGCGAATCTGTACCTCCATCTCCAGGATAGGTTCATACCAGTAGCAGTCTTTCTGTCAAGACTTCCAGAAGAGGAGGTTGATAAACATTTTCATAAATGTTGCACAAACACACACATGTCCTCACACTCTAGCAGGCATTGGAATCACCTGGAAGGCTTGTTAGAACCCAGATTGCTGGTTCTCCCACCCCTGAGGGTCTGATTCAGTAGATCTGGGGTGGCCCTAAGAATGTCCCAGGTGATGCTGATGCTGCTGGTCCAGGGACGATATGTTGAGAACAACCCCCTTAATACACAAACTCTCCCAATCTGGATCATCACTCCATGAATGCTCCAGTCAGAGATTTGATGCACACACACTGCATTTGAATATCAAAGAATACTTTTTCATATTTTGCCATATTGTATGTAAGTATAAGATAATTACAAGAAATACTTCCAGTGGTTTTTCTTCCAGACCATGTGTATTCCACCACTGCTAAACTCCATTCTAGTTTTAGATACTGTTTCTTTAGTGAAACCCAACTGTAGTTATCTGCCCACCTCTTACACATTTGTAAACTTCAGCATTTCTGCTCTCCCAAAGGTCCTGTAATGCCATAAGCGTGGCTCTGTTCTTTCTCGTTTCACTTTCCTTTTAATGAGTCCCTTAAACATTCTTTGTAGCTACGGCCTGCCAACCCTTTCCTTCCCATCCTCCCTGACGACGGGCTTCAAAAAGACTTTAGAGATTCCATATTCAGAGACACTGGAATGGCCCAAATTGTGTTTTAATGATTGCTGTGCTGATTGTCAGTTTTCTAGTCTGAAAAAGGAGTTATTACTCTCTCCCTGCTAGTTTCAATAGTCACACCTCTTGGCCAGTAACAGAACTCAAGTCAACCTGGCTCTATCTAAAACCTCCAGACGGAGCCCTGCCTTAGGTATATCCAAATAGGAGGGGTTAGAACCACACCCTGAGGACCCAGGCTTCTTGCTCTCCAGCTTTTGGCTCCATCCTCAGAATCAGTTTTATTCTCAGCCCACCTATCCCCAAGCCAAGGCCTGAGGAGATCCAGGCTTCATTCTCTAAACTTAGGGGCCTCACTGGGAAAAGGTTTATTTTTCCTCATAGGCTCAATTAGAGATCCAGGATTGGGTTTCGCTGGACAGACTTGGATCATGTTTTTTGTCCTTCGGCAGGCACTGTGGTCGGGGGATGTCATCTACTGATGAGTCAGAGCCTCAGGAGTGTACTCAAACTTGGATCCAGGATGTTATCAACACCCTTAAAACATATAGACTACAGTTAAGAGAAAGGCAGTGTTTCTGAGTAAATTGAGGATAAGGGGGAGTAAACTTGAGCAGAGAAAGTGGATGTCACGGCAGTCCACTGTGCCTTCTGTGTGGGTTACCACAGTGATCAAATGTGTGTGTGTATGTGAAAGCGCTCTCAGATCTGCAAGTCCAACATCAATGAAAGGTTTGATGGTGATGATGACGATGAAGGTGGTGAAGACCGATTCGTATACAATCAAGAAAATCATACCCTCTTTGCCTGGCTATATAGAATCCTTATCACTTGACTCTTAAAATTAAAGGAAATTTTCAGTCATCATTCTTCCATGGTGCCTCCCAGCTCTTAGCTCCATTTTCCAAACCCTCTCCCAGAAATCTTCCCTTCACTGTATCTCTCCCTACATCCACTTATTAAGCCCAATAACCCTCTTCTAGACACTGATACTCATGAAGAAAAAAATTAAAGACCTATTTCTTGCCTGTCAGATGGACCTTTTCAAATATAGGTAAGATGGATAAATAAGGCATGTATTTTCAAGAAAATGTGTAAGGTAAAGGAATGTAAATCCCCAATACAGCAGAGTCCCTACTGTTTTCTTAATAATAGGAGAGAGGTCAAGAAATGCCACTTCCCTGTTGATATTCCCAAGGACAAGCCAGCCCACCAGTGTTTCCTCTGTATAAGTCACCACCAACCCAGCCTCTTCATATAATTGTCTGTAGTCTCACACAAGTTGTAAAATTATTAATTGCTTATAATTTTAAACCCACTGAAAATACGAAGGCACTAATTTTCTGAAAGCTACAACATCAAGACTGGAGATAATCTAAACAGAGCTTGATCCATTCCCATTTTTCTAATTCTAGCAAGAGGAAATAACTAGAATGAACATGAGATTTTTAAGAAAAAAAACTTTCAAAGTAATTTAAATAAGAATGTGAGGGTTTGTTCTACTCAGTGAAGCTCAAGATATCAAATTAAGTGCTTTATGACTTATAGTTTATCTTTTATAAAATATTTAATAATTTTTAAGTGCTTTGGTATTCATTATCTTATACCACACTTAGTAAATAGGACAGATTTCACTTTCTTTCTTTGTTTAACAGAAGAGGAAACTGGGACTTGGAAAGCTTATTGGTCTTCAGTTTACAGCTTGGCTATCCACATGGTAGCACCAAGACACGGGAGCCACTGAGCACTTGAAATGTGGTAGCATAACTCAAAACTGAATTTGTGATTGTATGTAACTATAACTAACTTAAATTTAAATTTTAAAAGGACCCTGTGACTAGTGACTGCCCTATTGGACAGCACAGGTCAGTATATACAAGGTAACAGTGATGGATTTGAACCAAGGTCTCTTGACTTCAAATTCAATGCTTTGGGGGTTTTCCTAGATTGCTCAAGGTAAACTGAATCAAGGTGCTTCAAATTTTTAAATTGCCAATGTTTTCTCATAGATGAAGATCTCAGCTGTTAAGTTTTTTAGTAGTACATGAGTTACTCTTGATAAAAATCTAACGTCCATAACTCCATCAGTGAAGCAGAGCAAAAGAGCCAAAGCTACAACCCAAACCATTCACCATAAAAGTCCTCATTGCCCGTGAATCCCCTCAGCCTCTCAATTTCCTCTGCCAGAGTTGATTCTAATTCCTTTCTCAATAATCCATGTCCTGACAATCATAACGTAGAACTCTCTGGGGCTTATTTCTTACTAACTTGGCACAGAAAAAGCTGTCCTGGGAGACATTCTTGATGAGAGAATGAAAATGCCATCGCCTTACCTTCCCTTAGTGCAAGATATGAAGGCCACTGCCCGGATACATTTGTTATTGGCAATTATTTCAGGACCAGCCTCAAGTGATTGTTGCAAAGAAGAGAAATCACACATGAATCCTGATAACGGCTGACTTTCAACAGCCAAGAGGATGGTCGGAGAGGATGATCATGTTGTCAGGTGTGAGTAGGCATAAATAGACCAGACCCTCTGTTTCACCTGAAGAAACATGAGTAAGGAAAGAGAGAGGAGACAAATCATCTCAGGGTAGTGACCTCTCTCAGCACCTTCCTGGTGAAGCATGGGGTCTCATTACACACAGTGTCTGAGAAAAAGCAATGAAGGCAATTAAGGACCATGGTTTACTGAGATCCATGTAATGAGAGGGGTTTGGGATAGATAATGCCAGCTTCTGGTTGACTATAGCCTGGCCTGAAATCCTTTCTTGACTTCCACCAACATGCTAAAAAAAAAATCCCCCCAAAGTGAATTATGATGGGACAGTATGTCTGATGTGGATTAGATTCTAAAGAGAGCAGTTAGGTATGACCAAAATTACGCTTGCAAATCTCCTAAATGACCCCTAGAGAACAGTTTTATAATGTTGAATTTGTAACCCTGTACAATATTGTATGTGTACAAGTAATTACCATACATATTCATATAAAAAAGATTGTCCATGCAAAATCTATGTTTAAATATTTTAAATTACTATGTTTCTATGTTCTTCTCTTTCTGTTTTTGCATTTTTGGTCAAGGACCTCAAGTGGATTTCATAAAAGTTAAACATATAAGTAATGAAACTCTCATCTGTTTTCTGGACTCTTGAGTGGTATTTGATCTTTATAATGGGATGTTAATGATTATGGACAGTGACCATAATGCCATCCTTCTGAAAATATGTCCTCGGCTGGGCTCAGTAGCTCATGCCTGTAATCCCAGCACTTTGGGAGGCCGAGGTGGACAGATCAAAAGGTCAAGACCATCCTGGTTAACATGATGAAACCCCATCTCTACTGAACATACAAAAATAAAAATAAAAATAAAAAAATTAGCTGGGCATGATGGCAGGCACCTGTAGTCTCAGCTACTTGGGAGACTGAGGCAGGAGAATGGTGTGAACACAGGAAGCAGAGCTTGCAGTGAGCCGAGATCGCGCCACTGCACTCCAGTCTGGGTGACAGAGCAAGACTCCATCTCAAAAAAATAAAAAAGAAAAGAAAATATGTCCTCAGCTTCCAGGACAGCAGACAAATGTTGTCCCCCAAGAACCTACTCTAGAAGCTGTGTGTGAACAAGTTCCTAGTGGACATGATAGCGATTAGACTAAATAACAAAAAGCTGGAGGGAAGGGTGTGCAGCTGACAGTATTGAGTGATGCTATGCATCAGGCACATTCTTTGTAGCTTATATACATTATCTCACTTAATGATGAGTAGGGTAGTTGTCTAGTAGTTGGCCTTGTGGCTTGTGGTTGACCTTCATTGGAATCAAGGCATAATGGGGCCAGATAGAGAAGAAAGTCAGCTAAGTAGGTGCATATTGGAATTGTGAGCAATGATTAGAGGATGGAGTGGCAGAAAAAACTTTGCATCAGGTTCTAAAAATATCATTGTGGGTATGGGTTTTGGAGATTGGCACACAATCCATTTGGGGATTGTGGAAATTCTGGAATGGGAAAAGGTGGCATGTGTAAAGTTAAAATGGGAAATATTATATATAAGTGGCAAATGGTGTTATATAAGTGGCCACACAGCACATGGGCCAGCAAAGGGAGGCACAGACTCCTTTGGAGAAGGTATTGGAGAAAACGGTATCGTATGAGGAATTTCAGACTTCAGTCAATGCAAAGAGGAATCTGGAAGGGGGTGATAATAAATTATAGTTATCGTAGACTTTTCTTATCTTGCTAATAGACTAATAAAGCTGGAGCCATACTTGATCTATATCAACATTCCCTGCAGACTCCTCTCTGCCTTCGTAGGTGTCAATGAGTATTTGGGGAGTAAATGGGTAAGCCCATTAAATCAATATGAGTTAAGCCCATTAAATCAATATGAAGTCAAGAGACTTCAGATAGTTAGAGGAAGGATGGATATAAATGGAAGCCAAACCATGAGGCAATGTAGTATCATGGGCAGGGATTAGTGATAAGGATGGATAGATGTGTGGATGGGAGAAGTTATGTGGGAAGAGTCTTGACCAACCTTCTTCCACGTGAGGATCCTCTTTGCAAGTGAACTGTTGATGCAGTTAGTTGCAGCACCTCAGATTTACTAGTGGGAAGGGACTTTAGAGATTATTTATTTAATTCTTGTAAAATAACAAGAGGAAAGCAAATAGACCCATGGAGTCAAGTGAGCATTATTACTCCCCCGCCTGCTACTAGCTACTTTATTGAACATTTACTATGACCCAAGCATGGTGCAATCTTCATTTTATTCTCCATGAAATACAGAATTTTATTACCATCCTGTTTTACAAATTAGGAAAGTAAGGTTCCAAGTGTTAAGGCAACTACACATCTAGGGAATGTTAGAATCATGATTATCCTAGACCTATCTTTCAGCATGGCTTGAAGTTGTACTTCTAGAGCTGAAATTCTATCTGCCATCTTAATCCTCTTTCCTTTCTACAGCCACGCCTTGCTAAAGTGCAAGGTTGAGGCTGGAACTCTTCAGTTTGCCAGATGATGATGCATTCTACTACAGACTTTATATTTAGGGCTACAAAAGAGAATGGCCTAAGTCTTTAGAAGGAGACAATAATTAGAGATAAACTCTGAGTGTGTGAGGGGAGTCCCTTCAATACAGGTATGTGAACATACATTTCTATAACTTATCCAAACACCGAATTGGACAAGAACTGTCTAAGGATTTCAAGGCCTATCATAGAGTAATGAGATTCCTTCTATGGGAGGTAGGAAACCTGTATGCATACACACCTGTCAAGGTAGTGAAATGCCTCCACCCCTTGAAAGGATTTGACTGTATCTTGGACTACTTGTAGGGTCACAGACCTAGTGAGAACCACTCTGCAAAAGCTATGGTAACCCCTCTTAACCACTGGGTTCATGCTAACTGATCTTCCTCTGCTCAATGATCTGGTTAATTGTACTAGGGTAGACTTCACCCAAGGAAGCCATTACCATGAGGCACTGGCATGACCCCTAGAAGGTTGATCTGTGACATGATCTTTGAAATCGTGAATGGCAAGTTTTTATTTAACAGAGGAAGGGGAAGAAGTGGAGAAGGGAAGTCATGGAAATAATGTTATCAAAGTCAGAGTGAAGCAGGATGGTTTGGCTGTGATATTAGTATTTTTCCTGTAGTTCCAGAAAGTGTGAAGATCATGCTCTTATTATCTGATGGATTTTGTGGGTGCTCCTTGAAGTGGGGGTGACATCCATTTTTTAATTCCATAACCTTATCTGTAACTGACATGTGATTATAACACCGCAATTCTCTTTAATGCAGTCTGTAAAAACACATTGATTTTATAGCTCCCCAAACCGATTACATTAATATCTGTGCATAATTAGTTTACACATTACTAAATTACTGACAGATTAAAAGTGAAATAGTGCTGTTCATACTCAGCCGCATAACTGCCAGAAAGGAAATTAATATGGATTCAAATGGTCCTCGGAGACCTACATTGAAATAGCAGAAATCTATAAAGACTGCTTGCATTAGGAAATTTCTATCAGCAACATGTTTGTGGTTGATGCTTTCCTAAGTCTGCTAATATGAGCTGAGTGGTGCAGGAAATGATATGTGAATGATGCTTTGGCTTTTCCCAACTCATGACTGTGTTTATTAAAAAGCAAGTTTTTAATTGTGGCATTTGATGTCCAGGAAAGGCAAGCTCTCAAGTTGTAAATGAGAACTTTCTGCCTTTTCTTGCTTTTCCTAATGACCTAAGTTCAAGGATTGGAACTGAGTTCCCTGACAATGCCGTCTCAGAGCAATGGCACATGTTTTGTGATATCTGCTCCAGCCCCCACTAGACACACACATAGGATTTGTCTCCAGAGCAAAGTTTTCATTCTTCATGTCCACAATGGCCAGAAACATGTGTGTGTTTGTGAGGTGGGGAAATGGGAATGACAAAGGTGAGGCAGTTTCATATTCATCCATAAAGTAAAATTGTTTCCTGATGAACTGGTAGGTAGACTAAACTATTTTTTTCTATTTTTTAATTCCTCATATGCATTAAAGAAGTTTGCTGCCCTTTGAACACTGTGAATTATTTGTCCAACTATGAGTTCAAAAAGGAATAATTATTTTCTATCTGATAAGACACCACATTTGAACTCTTCCCATATGAAAGACACTTGTACTCTGTTGAATTCTGAAGAATGTTAACACTGAAGAGGGTGTTAGTTGTAAATTAGGTTAAAAATGGTGGAACACTTAGAACACTGCTGGTGGGAGTGCAGATCAATTCAACCCCTATGGAAAGCAGTTTAGACACTTCTCAAAGAAGTAAAAATAGAATGGTTTGACACAGCAATCCAATTACCAAGTGTATACTCAAAGGAAAAGAAATCACTCTACCAAAGAGACACCTGTTCTCATATGTTTATCACAGCACTATTCACAGTATCATGGAATCAACCTAGGTGCCCATCAGTAGTGGATTTGATAAAGAAAATGTGGTACATATGCACCATGGAATACTATGCAGCCATAAAGAAGAATGAAATTATGTCCTTTGCAACAACATGGATGCAGCTGGAGACCATTATCCTAAATGAATTAACTCAGAAACAGAAAATAAAGTACCACATGTTCTTACTTACAAGTGGGAGCTAAACATTGGTACACATGGACATAAAGAAGAAAACAATAGACACTGGGGATTCCAGAGTTGAAAAACTAGTAAACTGTTGGGTACTATGTTCACTATTCGAGTGATGGACTCAATAGAAGCCCATACTTCAGGATCATGCAATGTACCCATGCAACACACCTTCACATGCACTCCCTGAATCTAAAGCTTTTTTATAAAAGGAAAAAATGTGAAGCAGTCACTATTAGTTATTAGGGACAAGACCCAACATTAATTGAATACCAGCTGTGTCCCAGATACTCTGTGGGGTATTTTATTCCTATATAGGTTCTCACCACCATAACCCTCACAGTAGTCTCATCATCTCCATTTTATTAAAGATGAAAGTTGCTCAGAGTGACTTGACCAGAATATAGTAACTTAACCAACTTCATACGGCTAGTAAAATAAGAGATTCAGGTTTTCAATTATTTTCTATTTGCCTCCAAAGTTCAAGTAGGAAGTGGGGAGACAGACAAAAAGGGAAGAGGAAGATTCTGGAGGTGCCAGTGATTTTCCATGAGCCCAGGGAAGTGGCTCCTCTATCTGAAGGTTAGGTTTTAAAAAAATCTCTTCCTGAGTACTCAAAGCATGCTATCATATATTGTCATCTTTATCATTTTATTAGTTATCAATTGCTAATTGCTGCATAACAACTCCAAAATTTAGTAACTTAAACTAATATTTACTATCTCAATTTCCATAGGTCAGGAGTCTAGATGCAGCTTAGTTGGGTCCTCTGGCTCAAGGATTCTCACAAGGCTGCAATCAAGGTGTCAGCCAGGGCTGCTGTTGTCTCCAGGCCAGACTGGAGAACGACCACTACCAAACTCACTTTGTGATTGTTGACAGGATTCAGTTCCTTGGGGGCTGTTGGACTGAGGGTTGCCCCTCTGTTCCTTATCAAATGAGCTTCTTAATAGGCAGCTCACAACATGACAGCTCACTTCATCAGAATAAGCAAGCAAGAAAGAGAGAGAGCAAGATGGAAGAGATTCAAGGGGAAAGTCACAGTCCTTCGTAACCTAATCTCAGTTGTGACATCCCATCACTTTTGCTGTATTCTACTCTTCAGAGAAAGTCATTAGGTTCAGCCCAACTCAAGAATATAAAAACTAGAAGGCAGAGATCACTGGCAGCCAGATTAGAAGCTGCCCGTCACAACCATGAATTCACTTCTTCATTATCTAGGTTTATTTATTATATCAACAACTAATTATTGATTCCTTACAATGTGTCAAGTTTTATATTTGGAACTAGAGATATACTGGTGAGAAAACAATATTACTGTTACAAAAACTTCCATTAATAATAGAAATAACAAACACATACAGTGCCTAATATGTGCCAGGGAACATTATAAGTGCTGTGTATATATCGGCTCCATCCTCATAAGAGTCCTATTAAGTAAATACTATTATTATCCCAATTTACAGATGAAGATAACTAAGGTGCAGAAATGTTAGGTAATTTTGCAAGGTCATGAAGCTAGCAAGTGGCAGAGCAGAAATGCAATCCCAGGCTGTGCATGTTCAAATCCTGTTCTTTTCCTAACCCATAAGCTATATCACTTCCCTCATTTCGATACTATCTGTGAAGGATTCACAGGAAAGTCTATAGGAGCTGACTGACTATTGCAGCAGAAAAACTAGCTCCAGGTTATTGCAGAAGCTCAGGTAGAGAATATGGGAGACTGGAATGAGGTGCTGGCCCAGGATAGGGAGAGATGTGACTTTGTTGAAATAAATGTGAAATGAAAAACAACAGGATTCTTTAAAGACTTGGAAGTTGGGTTGTAGGAGAAAATAGAATGAAGTATGGCACATGGGCATCTGGTGTGAATAAAAGCACGCAGGAAGAGAATTGTCTTTGAGAGCAGGATGGCCATTTCCTCCACAGCAACAGGAGAGAAGAAGGAGAAGGGATGTTATCTTCTGCTCTCACCATTGAACAGATGGGGAAACTGATGCCCAGGTATGCTAACTCACTTTCTAAAAATCACACAATCAATAGGATCAAAGAGATCGCTTGGCCTTCTTGGTTCACATTTCCTAACCAGTGGAATACATCAGTGGAACAAAAGGCATCACTCATGTCTACCCATGATTGGTAGTCATTAGGCTGTTCACCAAATATTTCTCTATCTCCTTCTTCCAAGCACTTGGCAAGATTGCACCTTCTTGCCTCCTTTGAAGTTAGGATAGCCATGAGATTTGCTCTGACCAATGAAATGCAAGTGAAAGTAGCAGACATTACTTCTGGATGGAAGCTTTAGGAGCCACTGTGTGATTTACCATGACCCTCTCCCTCTGCTACTGTGATCATGGGAGCACAGGTTGAGATGGAGCTTCCTTCAGCTGTGACCCCTGAGTGATTAATATGATTAATGTGACTGATGTGAGAGAGAGAGAGAGAGAGAGAGAGATTTATTTTGAGGAATTGACCCATGGAAATATGAGGGTTGGCAAGTCTGAAATTGTAGGACAGGCCAGCAGGCTAGAAATACCAGCAGAAGTCAATGCTTCAGTCTTGAGTCTAAAGGCAATCTAGATGCAAAACTCTTTCCTTATCATGAGGACTCTGTCTTTTCTCTTAAAGCCTTCAATTGATTGGCTGAAGCCCACCCACATATGGAACTTGAGTTTGACCAAACAACTGAGCACCATAGTCTACCCATAAAATTAACCATCAGAGGGACTATTTGCTACCATGGCACTACCCTGTCACTTTTGACTAATACTTGCTCCTTTGCCTCCTCCCCTCCAAAGGGAATGGAGTTTAGCTTCAGTAGAACTGTCATTATGAGGATTTTGCTTTTTAAAGTATTAATTTAGTTCTTCTTTAAAAATATGAGTTTTCATTTGTCCTCACCCAAGGAACTCTGGAAGGATGCTGGAGAATCACAGGACACACTCTCAGCAGGAGACAGATATATAGATGTCAGTTGATTCTGGTCACAAAATCCAAGTGCCCTCTAAAAACGGTAAACCGACATCCCAAATGATGAATAATAGCGCGAGAGCCTTCTGCAAAAGAACGCTTGGTTCATAAACGGGTTAACGATGATTCAGGTTCTCAGGAGAGTGCTAATGAAATAGTCATAGAAAGGATGTTCAAAATGATCTCACAGGCCTGTGGTTGCCATGGAAACCCATTTCCCTTATTTGTGTTTCTCTTCCCCCTCCCCAAATTACTAATAGTAATAATTTGGTCAGTTATTAAAAAAGACAAGGTATGGGCTGTGTGAACCCAGGCAAGAAATGAAAAGTGAAAGTGAGAGAAAAGTGTTAAATAGAAAAATGGACGCATCACTGAAGCAGTTTCAATTAGGTAGTAGGTTATTTCCTTCTCTTGGATGGAAATGTTTGGTTGTTTGATGTTGCAGAGAAAGTGCAGGAAATGCTTACAATTCAAGAAGGGAGGTCTTAATTTTTTAAGGCTAGGGTCTCAGCTGGGTGTGCTGGCTCATGCCCATAATCCCAGCACCTTGGGAGGCTGAGGAGGGCAGATCGCTTGAGCCCAGGAGTTCGAGAGCAGCCTGGGCAACATGGCAAAACCCCATCTCTACTGAAATTAACTGGGCATGGTGGTGTGCACTTGTAGTCCCAGCTACTTGAGAAGTTGAGACAGGAGGTTCACTTGGGCCCAGGAGATCGAGGCTGGAGTGAGCCATGATTGCACCACAGCATTCCAGCCTGGGCAACAGAGCAAGACCTTGTCTCGAGAAAAAAAAAAAAAAAGACGACTAACGCTTCAAAATAAACCTTCCTCACAAAAGATTCATACATCTATTTGAATGCATAAAACTCACTTCTGCCCACAAATCACACACACAACCTTATCCATGACCATGCCCTCCCAAATTCCATATCAACACACCACTATCTGTGTCTTTCTTGATGTCAGCATGTATGATTTGGATAGTAAGCTTCTAGCCTAACAGGTCTTAGATATTTGAGGCAAGTAGACTCCCTTGAGAATTTCAGAAAATCAACCATCTCCTCAAAAATGCAGATGGGCACATGCATATAGAAGTCGATCTCATGAGGTTTATGGGCCTCCTGAAATCGATTCAGTGACTCCAAGTTGAAAATCAGTGTCTTAAAGGAAATACATTGTGTAGATACACAGATGTTAGAGTGATGTGAGGTTGGAGATAATTGTATTTTCTGGTGAATGGCTTTCACCTTGTTCTGAAACAACTTTCCTACCTTAATAAACACAGTAGTTATTTTTCTTGAGTGGTGGTGGTGGTAATGAGTTCAGACTCTAAATGCACTTAGTAGGAACAGTAGTAGAAGCATTATTACTAAGGTTCCAAAGGACAGTAGATGGTGTCGTGTACACAGTTGGGCTACAGATGATTTCAGCCTGGTAGAGATGACCTCCAGGAGCTGTGACCACCAAATTCCTTAATCTTTCTCTCCTCTACTCCCCACAATGTATCCTTTTCTCCTAAAGGTACATTGCAGAGACAAACTTTGATTAACTGAGTTGCATATTTTCATAGATCTCTTAGGACAATATTAGAGTGACATAAACAATGTGTAATAACGTTTCCTCAGGGGAAGAGAAATGACTAGCATTTATTAAGCCCCCACTTCACAGGAGGCGCCTATCTCGTCCTCAGCCTCACCCTCAACCTCAGAAGTAGGTTGTATTTTTTCTCGTTTTATGGATTAAGAAACCGGACTTCTGAAAAGAGAAGTAACTCATTTCAACTCACTTGACTGATAAGAGCGAGGAGTGGGATTTGAACGGAGGTGTTCCTGGGCCTCACTCTGAGGTGCCATCACACCACACTTCCTCCAGAAAATGAGGCATGATGTCAGCATGGAAGGTGCTTTCATATGGGAAGGCAGGCTGCTTTAGACCCCTTCTGGAAAAAGTTGCAGACACAAAGATAAAGAATGAGTGGAAAGGCATTGGCTTAGGAATCCCTCCTAACAATGTGTATGGTGGTTAGAACACAAGATTTGTAGTCCACCAAAAAGAAGTTCTTACTACCATATACATTACTTACCATCTATAAGCCTCAGTTTCTGTAAATATAAAGTAGCAATTATAATAGTACCTAGGAATAGGATTTTTATAAGGTTTATGGAAAATACTGTATCACAGAAAATAGGGTGTCCAGCACCCTGCTTGACTCATAATAAGGATTCAAATATTGATTCATGTTTTTGTTTCATATAGAAGCTTCCCCTGCCAAAGCCATCTCGTTAGGATGCACTGACGTCTTGAGGTGAGAGAGATATGGAGAAGGGTGATCTTTGTCTTGCTGAGTTCTGCTATGGGCAGCAATTGAGGCCCCCTGGCCATGTGGATTAAACACAAAAGTTCTCCCCAGATGGGGTGTGATGGCTCACACCTGTAATCTCAGCACTTTGGGAGGCCAAGGTGGAGGATTACTTGAAGCCAGGAGTTCAAGACCAGCCTGGGCAACATAGCAAACCCTGTCTCTAATTTAAAAAAAAAAAGATATACATATATTAATTAGCCAGGAATGGTGGCATGGGCCTGTAGTCCTAGCTACTGCAGAGGTTGGGGTGGGAGGAACGCCTGAGCCCAGGATTTTGAGCTATGATTGCGCCACTGCAAGTTAGCCTGGGCAACAGAGCAAGACCTTCTATCAAAACAAAACAAAACAAAACAAAAAAGTATTTCCAGCTAGTTGGTAGTAACATTATCCACAACCGCTCAGAATAAGTTTGGAGATTTTCTATATTTTAAAGAGCTATAACTTAATTTATTTAACATGTATTTGAAACATAATTTCCCCTTATTATAAAAGTTATGTTTGTTCAATTTTTAAGCTAGCTGCTAACATATAAAATTGAGTATTTTATAGAACGTAGTCAAATTTCAGGTTTCTGTCTAAAACTTAGAATTACAGAACTAATCCAGACTTCATTCCCTCAACAAATACATGACCCGGAGCTAGTGCCATCACTCCCGACTACCTCTTAGATGCAGTCCACATCTCTCATTCATACTGTCTGCTGGAAATTACAAGAATTTGAATCCTTACAGTTTGAATCACAATTCTTGATTATCAGCCTAATCTTTTTAAAAAATAAATACTTCAAGTTACTTGATCAGAAAAAAGAGACATTTGGAAATTTCAGATATATGCAGGAAAAAAAAAAAGTTATTTAATACTTATCCATCCCTGATTTTCCCTCTTGTTTAGCTCAGAAGAAAGTAAATAAGTAAAGAAGGCTGCTCCTAGTATTCATAAAGCTAAATGTAAGCAATTATATTTTGCCTTACAAAATATACCCAAATACATTGTAATGGATTGAATCATTAAAACATGTATAAAGTCATAGAAAAAAGACCAGAAAATAGACAAGCATCCCACTTTTGCTTTAAGTTAGGCCATTCCTAAAAGATGTTGCAGCGCTGAGGACACGTTTCTGCTTTAGGCAACTCTGTAGCACCTGAGTTGGGAGGATCACTTGAAGCTAAGAGTTCAAGGCCAGCCTGGTAACATAGCGAGATC
The DNA here is from genome assembly GCF_009764315.1 of Trachypithecus francoisi. Lineage (NCBI taxonomy): Eukaryota > Metazoa > Chordata > Mammalia > Primates > Cercopithecidae > Trachypithecus > Trachypithecus francoisi. The sequence goes on along the minus strand of NW_022681455.1, from coordinate 92,051,274 downwards.
CTGTCTCCAAAAGAATAAAAATAAATAAACTTAAAAAATTAAAAGTTAGCCAGGCATGGTAGCGGGTGTTTTTTGGGAGGCTGAAGTCTGAGGATCACTTGATCCCAGGAGTTCATGGCTGCAGTGAGGCATGATCAAAGAACTTTAGCAATTTCTTAAAATATTAATGAAAAAAGTTAAGAAGAGTTCCTGTTAAAGAAGGCAGAAGAGAAGCATCTAGACACTGTGTCATCTCTGAAATCAACCAAGAACAACAACAAAGAAAAGCAAAAGAAGAATCTGCTTCTGTGAAATTATAACTCAGATGACAGTCACCAGGTACTTGGAAGAGAAGGAGGAGGTGGGAGGAGGGATACCACTAGAAAAATTGATCCTCTACAAATCTGGAATGGAATAAAGAGAACCCAGGCCTTGCCAGAGTAGGGAAAACATACACACACACACACACACACCACACACACACACACACGAAGTTTTTATATGGAAAATGTTGGATAGAGAGAAGCGAAAAGAACAAACAGAATAAATTACAATTACTATCTTTAGTAACATTTTTATTTCTATTTTGCTCTCTTTTTTTCATTTGGCAAACAATTATGACAATAATTATTAAATATTATTTACTACAGAAACATTTTAAACAATTGCTCAATCTTCTATTCTTGTATACATACAGGATTTTTTTTAATGTTTTGCATATTGCAAACAACAGTTTGCAGACACCTTTATAGCTAAATCTTATTTATATTCATGGTTATTTCCTTGGCAAAAACTTCTAGAAGTGGTATTGCTGGACTAATAATCATGCCCGTATCTAAGCTATTATCTGTGAAAAGTTGTACCTATTTATATTGTAATCAGCAGTGTGTGAGAATTCCCGTTCTTCCACATCCTAACTATCCCTAAGTATTAAACATTTTTAAATGTTGTTTGGGTAGTATGATGGTTAATACTGAGTGTCAACTTGATTGGATTGAAGGACACAAAGTATTGATCCTGGGTGTGTCTGTGAGGGTGTTGCAAAAGAGATTAACATTTGAGCCAGTGGGCTGAGGAAGGCAGATCCACCCTTAATCTGGTGGGCACCATCTAATCAGTCGCCAGCGAATATAAAGCAGCAGAAAAGGCAAGATGAGCCTAGCTTCCCAGCCTACATTTTTCTCCCATGCTGGATGCTTCCTGCCCTCAAACGTCGGATTCCAAGTTCTTTAGTTTTGGAACTCGGACTGGCTCTCCTTGCTCCTCAGCTTGCAGACAGTCTATTTTGGGACCTTGTGATCATGTAAGTTAATACTTAATAAGCTCCCCTTTACATAGATATCTCTTATTTTTTCCCTCTAAGAGAATCCTAATGCAGGTAGGTAAATTATTTGTCATTGTATTATTTTTTTTTGTAAATTATCCATGTTAATCTTTTTCTTGTAAAATTGTTAAAAATTGTACATATTGAGCATACTGTATGTATGTATGTGTGTATATATATGTATATATGTGTATATTTAAATATGTTACCCAATTTGTCCTTTCTTCTTAGTCATAATTTTTGCTATGTATTGATGGGCAGATATTTTTAGTATTTCTGTAGTAAACTTAATTCATTTATTTTATGATTATTGCCTTAGGACTGATGCCTTCCCAATTCAATATTGTATAAATATCCACCAGCATATTCTTAGAAAATAATCATTTCCTTTTTCATATGTATAAATATATTACATCTAAAATTTATTCTTGGTTTTTTATACTTATATTACATCTATGTAATTGTTTCCTTTTCATACTTATTATTAAACCTCAAATTTATTATTTTACTTGTATGACTCAGAGACTACCGTTTCTCTCCTCCCCTAAATGAATAGGCAGTTGCCACAATACCAAAATATTGAATAATATATTACATCTTCCTTTGATTTTAAATGCCACTTTTATCACACACAAACTTATTATATTTACTTGGGAATATTTCTCGGACTTCTATTCCGTTTCATTAATCCTATGCCACCAGTACCATAAGATAGTCTCACTCTGTCGCCCAGGCTAGAGTGCAATGGTGCGATCTCACTACAACCTCTGACTCCTGGGTTCAAACAATTCTCCTGCCTCAGCCTCCAGAGTAGCTGGGATTGCAGGCATGCACCACCATGTCTGGCTAATTTTTATATTTTTAGTAGAGTTGGGGTTTCGCCATGTTTAGCAGGCTGACCTTGAACTCCCGGCCTCAAGCGATCGGCTGGTCTCAGCCGCCCAAAGTGCTGGGATTACAGGCGTGAGCCACCATGCCTAGCTGACTTTATAAGATATTTTAACGGTGGTAGTTAAACTGGAAAGTTTCCTTTGTCCCCCTTGCAGGGCATGAGCTGGGGGTGTGACTCCCTTCTTCAGTGCCCTGCTCCTCAAAACCTCCTAGGGGAACATAGACACGGGCAGACTGTGGAGCTCTGACCCAATGGCAGTGTCTAGAGATGAATGATTACAGCAGAAGCCCCAGTGGGCGTGTGTTACAGGGTGTTCTTTTGGTTTGCTGTCTATAGGCAGCTTCTGTTAACCAGTTCAATCAGACCCCCCTTCTTTATCACAAGGACACAGGGCTTTCTGTATCCCGGGAATGGGCTTGGAGAATGAGTGCAAGGTTTTACTGAGTAGAAGTAGCTCTCAGCAGATGGGGAAACAAGAAGGGAGATGAGTTTCTCCTGGAGTCGGGCCCTTTGGCGGCCTGCTCCAGCAAAACCCTGCGTCATTCCGCCGTGTGTTCTCCACTACCTGCTCAACTCTTGTCTTCTTCTGCCCACGTGTTCCTCGTAACTTCCAGCCGCTTTTGTGTCTGTCCTCTAGGGGTCTCGGGTTTTAATAAGCCCAGAATGGGGGCGTGGCAGGCCAGGGCGGTCTTGGCAAACGCAACATTCGGGCTTCAAGGCAGGAGTGCCTGTCCACAGCTGGGTCCCTGGGGGTGGAGCCCTAGCCAGAGACCACGCCTTTCTCTACCCAGCACTTCCCTGCCCCACTTCCATATCATTTAAAGGGACCACGCTCTTCCCTTCCCAGCACTGCTGGATCAGTAGGAGAAAGTTCCCTTTTTCTTCCTCTTTTCCATTGTTGATTATGCTTATGCATCTTTTCTTCCTCCTAAACTTTAAGATTATTTTGTAAAGAGAAAAAATCATGAGAAATCAAGATTCATTTGTAGTCTAATTTGGGGAGGGTGTAGTGATTAGTGTAATTAAATTATTTTTCTATGGCTCTGGACAAAGAGGAGTACCCTTCTTCAATCATCCATGTTGGACAGATGTTTCTTTAAATTAAAAAAAAAATTCTTCTCTTGAGTACTTTTTAATGTCAAAGAAACTGTGAATATAGAATTGTTCTAGTTTTAGATTTCTTCCTTTTTACGAGCTTTCTTATAGCAAGGCATGAGGAAGCAGCAGACACCCACTGGAAAGATTAGCGAGAGAAAATTAAGTTTTATTTAGGAAAGAAAAACTTTAACAAAAAGACCTGGAAAGAGATCCCATTTTAGGTGACAGCTACCTGGACAATGCTCTGTTCTTAGGATGTGGTTGTCTGGTCCTCTCCCTTTCTTCTTGCTATGCTCCAAAGAGCAAATATTTGGCATTTAGGAGTCTTTTTTCTTTTTTTTTTCCTTTTTCTTGAAAAGACGTACATCAATGATTTTTACCATCGCTTTGAAAGCTAATCTTCTAAGGCCAGAGAAGAAATACGTCTTAAAAAAAAACAAATTAAATTGTACTTTTTTTAGATTTTATTATTTAGGCTGTTATTTAAGAATGGTGAGAAAGTTTTACAGCCTTGTGGAAAAGAGATGTAGCATTTCTTCCACAAATTATCAAAAGTAGTGAATCTATTTAAATCGTAACATGATACTTTCATAATTGTGTGGATGTGTGTGGAGAGGAGAGTGGGTAAGGCCACTTAGAATTTGTAAAAGGAGTGAAAACCTTCTAGGCATAGATAAAGATGTATCACATGTGATATCATTATATCCTGTGGTCAAAATCTATTATGAAAAAATTACAAACAGTACTTATTGGAAAAATGATTGAGAATACAACCTTTAGGTTTAAAATCAATTCTCCACAGTTATTTTAGAATAGATCCAATGAAAATGCAAAATTCTTCAGTCAAGAGAGATGGTTTAGCATTAAACCAAATGCTAAAAGCTCTTACAATGCATTTTATTTATCTAGTTTAAGAAAACTCAGAAATGTCCAGAAGGTTGCATTCTTCATCCTATCATCATAATGGAAGTCTGATGCATTCTTTTTCAAATCATTTTTTACATTATCAACAGGAAGACAGATGCTTTCTTGGTCCTCCCCTGGAATTTCCAGCCCTACTGTGGATGTTTCTGTTTGCTCTGTTTCTCTGAGTGAGGGTGAGTGTCTGACTGTGTGAAATGTACCTAAACAAAATGCCAGGCATGTTCATCAAGTAATCCTTTTTTCAGTCCAATAATGATGCCTGATACAGTGTTCACAGGATCATCTTTTGTTTTCTTAAATTGAAATGGCCTATGTAAGAGCAAGAGACAGATTATGTTTAAAACATTTTGGCAACCACAGTGATGGGTTTGCAACACAAGTAACACGCTACACCGATTAGGTTTCTCCACTAAGAGCTGGTTGTGTTAGCATATCAGATTTCCTGGAGTGGGACCAGCCACATTAGAAAGAAACAATCTCTACAAGGTTTTGACATCAGATTTTCTTTGATAAATATGGGGGAGAAAAGGACCCTTCTGTAATTTTTCTCTGGTGTTTACAGGTATTGCTGGGTTTGAAAGTAGAATAGATACGCAAATAGGAAACACCATTGCTGAATTTGTTTCAGATGTCCCCTGTTTACAGAAATACAGCATTCATTTGTTGTACCTGGTGGCTATAACTGCTCTAATTGTGCTGTAGACTCGTTAACAAGTTTGTTGAAGTTGCACATTATAATTTTAAAGGAGTTAATTGAATACTAATCCAATGCGCGGCACAAAAATTATTTGAACCATTCCAAGGAAAGCCGAAAATCCCACCAGCTGCCTTGGTCCTAGTAAATCCCTACCCCTGTGAAACTGAGAAAATGAATATTCAATATTTTTTCCATTTGAGTCTCTTGACATTCTATTGATTCACTTTATTTTCCCAACAATGTTCTGACAGGTTTCCCAATGTGCATTCTGCACATTCTTTGATATTCATCTTGTGATTGCCTTTGAAAATGAGTGCCATAGCCAACTTTGGGCTAGGGCTTAGAACTCAGGAGCTCCAAGCCCCTTGCATCCCAGAAGCCAGCATATTCATAGAATTTTACTGTACTACCATGCAATCCTCACATATGGGACACAGTCAAACATCAGAAGAGGAAGGAAGTTCAAGAGTGCATAAAACCTAAAATATGTTTGTGAACCAGGTTATTGCTCTGGGGGACTTAGTGGAGGGGGCCAAGAGAAGTGGGAAATGTCTGAACCTAAAGATTGTGCCAGTGGGCCGGGCAAGGTGGCTCAAGCCTGTCATCCCAGCACTTTGGGAGGCCAAGGCAGGAGGATTGTTTGAACCCAGGAGTTTAAGACAAGCCTGGGCAACATAATGAGACCCCATCTCTACCAAAGAAAAAAAAAAAATTCCAAAAATTAGCCCAGCATCGTGGCAGGCACCTGTGGTCCCAGCTACTTGGGAAGCTGAAGTGAGAGGATCACCTGAGCCTAGGAAGGTCAAGGCTTCAGTTAGCCGTAATCACGCCACTGCACTCAAGCCTAGGTGACTAAGCAAGATCTTATCTCAAAAAAAAAAGAAAGAAAAAGAGAGAGAGAAAAGAAAAGATTGTGCTAGAAGAGGAAAGTGAAAGAAAAGCAAATAACTTAGAGATGAAAAAGTCAGAAGTAGAAGTAAATAGATGTGGCAGGAAGGTAGCACTCATTTCAATAATTTTTGTAAAAGGAGTAGTCCATTGATTGTCAGAGAAGTGGCCTGACTCATAGAGAAGAAAGAGAGCACAGGAACAGGTGAATCTCCTGTTGTGGCAGGATCTAAAAGCCAGTTGGTCGATATCATCAGTCTAGGGGGTGCCATTAGCACACAACTAGGTGACTGCAGGCTCCTTCTTTCCATTAAAATGGTGTCCTTTGTTAGAAGAGGGGCCTTACCTCTGTAAAAACTAGATGTTGACCAGAGTTCTTCAGAGTAATGAATGTGGTGTGTGGATTTTTCCCAGAGAAACTCCTGATCAGCAATATGGTATTCTCCATATGCTGTATCTAAGCATTTTGTAACAGGAGCTTAAGTTCACTCAGGTTTGCATTTCTTAGCCCCTAGGTCCAAGCAATGCATATAGTATACTCTCAATAGTATTTGTAAAATGAGTGAATGAATGAATGAAAAGTACATAATCTGGTCGGGTGCGGTGGCTCAAGCCTGTAATCCCAGCACTTCGGGAGGCCGAGGCGGGCGGATCACGAGGTCAGGAGATCGAGACCATCCTGGCTAACACTGTGAAACCCCGTCTCTACTAAAAAATACAAAAAACTAGCCGGGCGAGGTGGCGGGCGCCTGTAGTTCCAGCTACTCAGAGGCTGAGGCAGGAGAATGGCGGTAAACCCGGGAGGCGGAGCTTGCAGTGAGCTGAGATCTGGCCACTGCACTCCAGCCCGGGCGACAGAGCGAGACTCCGTCTCAAAAAAAAAAAAAAAAAAAAGAAAAGTACATAATCTATAATGTAGAAAATATCAGTTTGGTTTCTCTCTCAAACAGGATTCATTTCTTTTCACATGACAGGTAGGTAAGTTAAGTTAAGCAACTGCCTCTCTCTCTGTGTATAATTGATCTTACTGACTTTAAAGATTAAGTTGCAGATAGATAGATAGATAGATAGATAGAGTGCTATATAGATACACATTCTTTGACATATCTGTTAAACTCAAGATGTGTTTAAACGGTATCTTTGGAATTGCATCTTGAAGGTAGGATATTCTGTCCATTTATCTCCTAACCATTTTAGCAGCTAAGATCTTAGACTTCTCCACAATTTAGGTCCCTGGTTAAATTAAGGAGCCTGTTCAATCAAAACATATCAAGCTGGTGGATTTGACTGCTTGAGTATTGACTTTGGCAAATGGTCTATGAGCTGAAACAAAACCTATCTGATGGCTTTCCTTTCTGCTGAATGTACTTAAAGCAATGAATGCCACGTTTAGAGTGTGATGCAATGATATTCATACCCATTTCATTTTTATTATTTTTCTTGAAAAAAAAAGTCTGTAAAGGTAATGCGATTTTAATGCAATGCAACTGAATTAAAATTAAGATTTTAATGAAAAATCTTCCTGATTTGTTTTCATGGGGTGGTGGTTGGTTCAAAAATTAAATATTTCGAAGGTATGTATTGCTTTAGTCTTTATATAAGAGCTTTTAATCTGTGTGTCACCTTCTTTGATACAGTAGACTGTCATTTAATATTTGTGAATTAATACCTCCCCTCCCCTAATACCCACTATAAGTTACAGGAGGGCAGGGCGGGTGTGGTGGCTCACACCTGTAATCCCAGCATTTTGGGAGGCTGAGGCAGGCAGATCACGAGGTCAGGAGATCAAGACCATTCTGGCTAACATGGTGAAACCCTGTCTCTACTATAAATACAAAAAATTAGACTGGCGTGGTGGCAGGCGCCTGTAGTACCAGCTACTTGGGAGGCTGAGGCAGGAGAATGGCGTGAACCCAAGAGGCAAAGTTTGCAGTGAGCCGAGATCACACCACTGTACTCCAGCTTGGGCAACAGAGCAAGACTCCATCTCACAAAAACAAAACAAAACAAAAAAGAAACTTACAAGAGGGCAGAGATTACATATTCTTGATTTACTCAGAACTCTTTGTATACAATAGCTGGTCAGCCAGCTAATGTTACATGTTTTAACTGCTACTGAGATTTATTCATTATTTAAATTAATAAGATTCTGCAAACTATGACCCAAGGGCCAAATCGGGCCCTATACCTGTTCTTGTAAATAAAGTTTTATTGAATACAGCCACATTTGTTCCTTTACATATGGTCTATGGCTGCTTCTAGCAAGCAGTGGCAGAGTTAACTCTAACTAGTTGTGACACAGACCATATGGTCCACAAAGCCTAAATTATTTTCTATCTATCATTTTCCAAAAATGTTCACAGACCCCTAATTTGCAATGTGCTTGGCATTGTGCAGGCTTGTCGTGGATTATCCCTTTCAACTTTCACAATATGTACTACTACGTGGTATATACTGTTGTTATCCCCATTTTATGGATGAGGAAACTAGGCCACAAAGAGGATTTGCAAGGGATTGGGAGAGTGGGAAGCAGAACCCAGTTAGGCATGACTCCAGAGTCCAGGAATCCTTGAGTCTGTGACTGGAGATGGGTGGTGGGGTGCACTTCTACTTCTCAAACTCACCACAAGCAGCAACTCCAGTCCTCTGGTCAGGGAGGGGTAGCTGGGAACAAGGGCCAGAAGGTACTATCGCCAGAAGGACAGGGAGAGGCAAGGGGCCTGTCTGCCTCTCAGGGCTGCATGCTGACAGCTGCCATGCCAAAGACAGAAAGCAGAGCTGCAGGCTACAGCTATCAACCTCCCTCCCACATGGGCATCCACGGAGTTTAGTTTGGCACCAAGGTGTGAGCTCTTAGGCAATGTGGGAGCCCAGCAAGGCACACTCATGGTCACGCTGGCTCTATAAACACAAGAGAAGGATGCTTGCCTGGTGGCCTTGTGCTAGGACCCTCTGCATTGGGCTTGGGTGGCAGTCTCCCTTAGAGAAACCATTTGCTCCTGCAAATCTGGGTTGGAAAACTTTTACCTCCTACCAAGACTGGTGCCCCTTAGTCTACAGAGGCTCCGATGGAGTGGGGGAGAATTTTCAACTTAAGTCCTTAAAAAAGGGGACAAAGAGGCTAGCAAACAAATAGCTGTAATATGAGCAGACTTCTTTCATCTGAATTTTTTTAAAAAAATCCCTCTGCTAATGACTTGGTGATTTTCACAGTACTAAATGTGCTGACTTAAAAAATCTGTGGGAGGTCAATAATTTTCCCTCTGCCTGTCACTGTGCTGATTGTGGTCCCGATGCACCTTAATTACAACACCTACAGGTGGAGTACTATACAGTGTTTACATTAATCAGAATAGATTTACTGAGGGAAATAAACCTGCTGGCTTCCTTAGAGTTGCGCTCTCATCAGGCAGCTACTGGGCTGGCCAGACTGTGGGTTAGTGCCTGGGCTAGGAGCCCAGACCCCAGCCTCATAGCAATAGATAGTCTCAGAGCATCGCTATCCTAAACTGGTGTGCTGGTGCTTAGCTAATGAATCAACAGAAAGTTCTATTAACAGAAACTGCATTTCAGAATTTTGAGATCAAAGGAGGAAAGTGTGTGAGTGTGTGTGTGTGTGTGTGTGTGTGTGTAGAGAGAGAGAGAGAGAGAGAGAGAGAGAGGGCAGAGGGAGAGAAAATAAGAGATAGAGAGAATGTGCAACTGTTAGAGAACTGACTTCATTCTCTGTGGCCACGAAGAACAAGAGAATCACACGTACCTTAGAGGCATAAATTGCTTCCCACCCCAAGTCTTATACTTACATAAAGAAGAAGAGTAGAAGAGAAAGTCTGTTGGGAAATTAAAGAAAGACTAAAGAAGATACACAGAGCTGTCCAGTTGGGATGTGGGCAGAGAAGGGGTAGGTTTTGCTGTGTGTTTGTTGTTTTTCAAATTCATTTTTCTTTTGCATTTTGAATGAGGCTTTATTTTTCTTTGGATTTGAAGAGAGGCCAACAACCTCCATTGACCCAGACGGCCAATATGGGTGAGTAGCTAAAGTCACCAGGTCTTTGATTAATTTCTGTCCTTTACTTTCCTCATACATAAAATGGGCTTAACAGTAGTACTTGTTTCACAAGGTCATCACAAAGGTTTATTGCAATAAAATGCATAAAGTGCTCACAATAGTGCTTGGCTCATAGTAGGTAGTCAATTACAGTTACCTATGATGATGATGATGATTACTTTTTAGAGATGAGGTCTTGTTTCATCACCAGGCTGCAGTGCAGGGATGCAATCATAGCTGACCACAGCCTTGAAAAGTTACCTATTACTGTCAAAAGTCATTGAGAAGATGGACTGTTAGAGTCAATGAGACTCAAGTTTCTAAACCTTTCTAAGCCTCAGTTTACTCATCCATAAAGTGGCGATAACAGTACCTATAAATGAGAATTGCATGCAAAGTACTTTGCATATAGTCAGCCTTCATAAGTACTAGTTATTATTAGCAGCAAATGTGGGAACTTTCTAATTTGTAAGAAAGGGACACAGCCCTAAGTGTTTGCCTGATCAGGTTGTGAAGTCACTACCTTCTTCTCAAGATAGTGCTCAATTCTTCAGTCATTGAATAGTCAACACCCTCCCCAGCACGTTGTCCCTGGGTTTTTGGTTATGTCTAGATTTGGCCAGTAGAGTCCTGAGAGCACATCTCATCTAGAAAAGGAGCCTGCAAAACTGTAGCATGTACTTGAGAGGGAAAGCCCCTGGGATGCTCCAAAGACGAAGTGGAGCCACAGGAAAATATTTCAATGAAAACAATTTGCATAGCATTTTCCAGAGCAAGGTCCTTGAATCAGTTCAATTCATGAAATAGAGTACATGAAGATTTTATATTTTCAAAAAAAATTCATCCATTTGTCTTTGGGAGGCATAGTCTGTCATTACTGTGAACAGGAGCCTGGTCTCCTTGGTGGGCACCACACCCAGCAGGCACAAAAGCTTCTCCTGGCTTGAGGCCACCAGCAAAGGCAGCCTGTGTTTCTCCAGCATCTTGGCTCTGGGTTGTCTCACCCGTGTTGAATGGTTTCTCTGCAGGAGCAATTTTAGGGCTAAAAAAAGTCAAAAGAGGAAGGAAAAAAAAAAGAAAGGAAAATAGGGAAACATCACTCTTCTATCTCCACCTGGCCTCATTTACTGCACTTATACATTCATTAGAAAAACGCAAAGTCCAAGTGGGAAAGAGGGAGTTCCCAGGCAAAACAAGATTTTGCGATCATTTGCCAGAACGGTCCTTCTTTCTGTTGCCCCTGACTGCAGCCTTCCCTTGCCAGTAAAAATGAGCCTGTGAAATGCTCGTGGAGATCTGTTGTTAGGCTAGGGTACTTGGATCTAATTCTAGAAGGTTCAGATCTTCAGCCTGTTACTTCTTATTTCACTGGTCCAGAAAGAGCTGCTTATATGATAAGACTGGCAGAAAAGAAGGGTATGGTGTAAATACAGTCCCTGTCTCACCTGGAGCCCTTTTGCCACTTGCAATTATATGGTTTCATTTCAGTGCTTGCAGCTGAAGCTGACCTTTCTTTGCATTACAGCTAGTTTCATTAACACCTTTTTCTTTCCTTCCTCTGTGTGAGGTTTTATAATTTGGTTTTGATGGCCAGATTGCTTTGGGGAGCACGGGCAGCCTGTGGCACCATCCTGGGCACAGTGGATACTTACAAAAGACTTAGATGCAATTCTTGCTGCTGAATTCCAGTTGGAACTTCAAAAACAGATGTGGTTAACAGAGTACATGTCTGATTTTCAGAAACCTAGTGTTTTAGAACCAAAACAGATTCGAGGACTTAATAAGGAATTAACCCCTCCTTTTAAAAATAATGAAAGTGAGGCTCAGATGTCATAAGAGACACGAACAAGGACACTTGGTCACAGCATAGCCAAAATATAAGGTCACATTTTTGCCCTGAGGTTGGCCACAATATGGAATAACAGTTTTGCCACCAATCTTGGAGTCTCAAGATATGTAACTAATGTAAGTCTTCGAAATAATACATATTAGAGTATTTTAAGAGTAATCTTTTTATCCAAATAAGATGAAATGGCTTTAGAACTTTTTCTTTAATAGGAAGAGAAGCCTAATTGGCACACTCTTTGCTTGTATCTTACTGTGTGCTTAAGGGTTTGAAATCACTTGGTAGAACAAAGTCCTTAAAACAATCATGAACAGTGGTCATAGAAAAGGAAGCGGTGGGACTCTTCAGAGAGAAAAGGGTCTCTAGGTAAAGATTCACTTTGCCAGGAAACCTCACAAATTATAAACTAGTGGCATTTCCAAATGAGTGGTATTTTACTTTATGGTTCTTTGAAGCATGTATGAATCATTCTGAAATTATTATATGAAGAACTGATTTTATGACATGAGCTCATGTGGTACCTTAGCTCCCAATTGGATATCCTGGGGGAAGCAAAGACAGTGTGATTAATCAAGAGAACCAAAACTAAATTTCTAGACCTTATTTCTGACCCTAGTTCTGCCTCGAACCAGCTGTGTAACTGGGCAAATTACTTTGCCTCTGTCAATTTTGGTTTCCTGGTTAAAGATTTCTACTAGAGGGTCTCTAATAGGTTGCCAGGTCGCGAAGGAAAAAAAAAAAGAAAGGAAGGAAGAACGGAGAGAAGGAAGGGAGAAGGAAGGGAGGAAACAAAAAATAAAACAAAAACAACACACAGGCATCCAGTTAAATCTGAATGTCAGATAAACAATGAATATCTTTTAGTGTAAGTATGCCCCATGTAATATCTGGGACATACTTACACTAAAATCAAACCACTATTCATTCTTTTCTGAAATTCAAATGTAACTGAGTATTCTGTAATTTATCTGGCAACCCTAGGCCTCCAATTCTATAAGTAATGATTCTGACTGTATTTGTTTCTAAAAGTCTCTATGAAGGGCGGGGGGAGGGGGGAGAGAAAGAGAGAGAGAGAGAGAGAGGAGAGAGAGAGAGAGAGAGAGAAGCAATCCCCTGAAAGCACTCACCAGCCGATTGCTAGTCTGCAGAAGGACAGCTCATGGCATTAGAGTAAAAGTCTCTTTAGGCTGAGAGGCAACCCTGGAGAAAACAACGCCCTTTCCTGATGACATAGGCCCCTCCCATGGCTGTCTTGAGAGCCAGACCTCTTTGTGGGCTTAGGGAGCTCTGTCCCCTGAACCGTCTCAGTGGCAGGCAGTACTGTACTGAGTGCCCTAAGAGAAAGCCTGGTGAAGAAAGATCATCTCTAGTCCCTTCCATACACAGAGACAATTGCAATTAATCCCTGTTGTGAGCCATCAGGCACTAAGGATCAGAGAATTCTCACAACAGGGGCCTAAACAAATCATCCTCAGGTGGAAACCAGGAATGGATCCAGCCTCCCCTTTCTCCCTAAGTAATGTGGACATAGACAGCAACCACCCTAACTTGTTTGTTATGGGACTGGGTAGGAGTGGGAAGATAGAGCAAGATAGAGAGAGGAGAGGATGTGAGATGCTGGAAGTCAGTGTTGCAGGCAGTTACCAAAAGGCCGGGTAGTTAGAAGTGGAATGAAAATACTGAGATTTCCCCCAAAACATTAAAAAATAATTGCAGATAACACTTTATTCTGTGTTACAGTGAGGTCCCTCCCGTAAGCATAATGACTGCTTCTTTGGTCCATTTAGTTTGGGTCTTTTGCAATTTATCAGAGATGCGTTCCCTGGAGTCTGGGATCCCATTCAAAGCAGTGTGGGCGCATGCATAAGTGTGTTGATTGCATTTCCACAATCCTCAGATTCTGCCCTTGAGAGGGCCTGTCCCTCCACTGATTCCTGGGATGGATGGGCAAACAGAGCCCCAGTGTCTCCAAAAGCACTACTGAATCCCCCTCACCACCACCGCCACGCCGCCAGGAAATGAATTAACCTGGACACCCAGACAGCTGCCATTAACTCGACCTTCCCTCCATAAAGAAGCACGCAGAGCCGGAGAGTTAAGAGGATATGGTTAGGATACAATGTTTAACAGAGAGAAAGAAAGGAGGAGAAACAACTCTTTGCTTTAGATGCAAATAAACTCAACTTCACCTTTAAAGCTGAAAACCTGTGCCCTTGGCAAGACGTTTGGGGACTGTTCCAGAGATATTAATCTTCCTCCGTTTACATGTTAAATAGATCTTTGGAAACGGTTTCTCCAGCACTGTTTTTTCTCTCCGGCACAATCTCCTTCTCTCTTTCTTTTTTTAGTACAGTCAGAACTCCCCAGCAGCGAGAAGCCCTGGGGTACGAAGGTTGAGGCACTAACCCGTGTGGATTTCAGAGCCATCCCCGACTGCGGGCTATTGGGGCGGCCAGGCCCGGCCTGCCAGCAGATGGCGCTGTGCCGCACGATTTGGACCCTCGTGTGCCCGGCCGGCGCTGGGAAGGAGACAGACGCCTCAAAGTTTCTAGTGCCATTCCTGGACTGAAACAAATGTTTGTGGAATTAAGTAGTGATTTCCTTTAGTCTGCGCCACTCTTACTGGCTGTGTTTTCAGGCCTAGATGTTAACATATGCCACATATTACTTTTTTTTTTCCTGGTGAAATCGGGGGTTTCCAAACAGCCTCATCCTAAGTGTTCATGTCAGCTAGCAAAGGTCTGCATTTTCTGATAAAATAACTCATAAAACTTCCATATTAAGAGCTAAAATGGTTTGGAAGACAAAGAAGTGCTGAGAAATGTAAGTAAACAGAGCACCTAAGATTTTGTCTTTCTAAATAAACAAAAGGGGGGGGTGTTACTTTATTAGGCTCAAAAACTACGCAGGAGAGCGACTAGGAGACTGGAGGCATTCGGGAAAAAGTGTCTCTGGCTACTGGCAGGGGGAGGGGGTTGCATTATGTGGTTGCTGGAAACACAGAGGTGCAATGATCATAAATGTAGAATCGTGGAGAAAATTTAGGATGTGTGCGGAACACCCGAGGAACAGCCAGAAGTCCCTGGGTTTTCAGAACCCAGTTAAACAACAATGGGTTAAGGGTGATAGGAATTGCCAGTGCAACTGCTTCACCATGCCAAGTGGCTCCATTAGTTAGGGTTCAGTATGTATTTAATGTTGCCATAAAAATCCGTCTTCTCAAAGTAAACAAGGCAAGTCTGTGTGCATCTCCGACAAGATGTATGAAGCTTTGTTTGGGATAATGGATTTGACATGAGTAAAAACACTGGGGATTAAATGGACCCAGCACGGATAAATATGACTAATTGTCATCTCCTCGTATCAGCGTAAACATCTCTAGCACCGCAGACTAGGGGGAGATGGTGGAGCAAGGGGGTTTGGGGCGATTAGTCACTGCAGAATTGATTCACAACTGATTGATAAAGCAGGAATGGAAGGGAACATTGAGGCCTTTCCTTCCACATGGAGGTGAATGTTGCATTTTAGAATTTCCAAGCATTTATTGCTGAAATTGAACTGTGAGTCACAGCCCTGAAGAGTGAGTACACAGCTGTTCTGTTGTGTGTGTACAGGGTAACTTTGGGCTTCTTTTTCTTAAATGTTCATTAAAGTTTTAAAACTGCCAGAATGGCCCAAGCATCTTTTACACAAAATAACAAGATCTAAATCTTGTCTTGGACTTTTTAGAAGTTTGCATCAAGTTACTCAATTCTTGTTTCTCTTAATGTACATAGAGACAATATTTAACTTTCCTCACCTATGTGATTGCTTTCTTTTGTAAATATCACTATGTGGATTTCTTTTTCTTAGATGATGAATACATATATCTACTACTAAAATACATTTTTTCAAAGTAAGCAATATTCTCAGGCTTTGAAACTTTCTCATTTGGAGCAGTAATTATATTTAAGGTCATTAAATAATATGAAAGATAATATTCATTTACTAACATATGGTTTTTAACATTTGATTCTGGTTTTTTTTTTTTACTTGTTTTCATTTTTTAAGCTAAAGTTCAAAGACATTTTATAACCAAATGTCGTTTGTCATATCAACATATGCTGTTTATACCATGAATATAGTTAACGTAGTGAAATGAAACTTTAGTTCTGTGAAAAATAGCAATGTTTAAGGCTCACCAAATATTACAAACACTGCAAATTCTTTCTGTAATATCCAGAAGTTGATTTTGGATCAAAATTTAGAGCTGTCTTTCAAACAGAGCCACATTAAATTTAAAATTAGTCAAGGATTACAGTTTGCTATGAGAACTGTCTCCACCTCCAATATGAGCAAATGTCATCAAAGTGAAAGGGGAAAAAAAGAAAAGAAAAGAAAAGATGGGATTGTTTTGACACAAGTGAGAGAAGCTTAGTGTCGCTTCATTTTTAACCTCGTTTCAAATTATCTTTTAACCACCCTGATATTTCTGCATGGAGATAATCACATCTCATCAGCCTTCTCAAAACCCGGCAGCTACATACCCGGAGCTAATGCTTCTTGTTAAATCATATTGCTAAACAAATTGTTACAGCTCCCGCAGCTGACTGATGGAAATCAGCTTTGCTGGACGGCCTCTTTTTCTTTTCTTTCCATCATTCAATTTTATTTTCTGTCCTTGGGTAATTTTAATCTTCCAGAAGATGTTTGATTGTTTTTCCTAGAGAGGTAGGACATGAGTTTTAAAAATGTAAAAGCAGATCTGCCCTATAGGTGACGAAGATAGAGACCTGTTGAAATGCTCCTGGGAAAATAAATGCATGGATTCACATCCACGTTTAATAGAAGAAACTCTTTCTCAGGAAAAGCAATAAAACGTGGGGACTTCAGGAGAAGAAAAGTTACTCTGGTTATAAACATCCACAATCAATTATTCCTAACATCATTCAAGAATTCATGTATTGTTGAGGTTTAACAAACACGGCAAGGAAACTGGGCTTATTTATTTTAGCAGTTTTGCATCTGCAGATGTAAAATCAAAAGCTCCCTGCTTAACATTTGAAAAACTCCTATGTAAATGACTGACTGCCTTATCTTGACACAATTTGCCTTAACTTCACTTCCTCTCACTTCGTCATTTAATTTGTATGGTTTCCAAATCAAAGCCGACTATCATCTATTAGTCCCCCTGGTGACAGAGGGCAGGGTGCCGTTGTATTGGAGTTAATAAAGCAGAAACACAAGCCTAATTACTGGGGAGATAAGCCAGGCTGGCAGGGATTCTGTCCTCCAGGTCTGGACCTATCTGCACCCAGACATTTTGGAGTGGGTCTGTGAGCACAAGGGCAGACACAGACAGCAGCAGATTGGGCTGCATTGGTTTTCGTGTTAGAGGTGCTGGTACATTTCAGGAATCACTTTCCCTGTAAGATGGGGTAGTAAACTGCATCTGCAGGAGGAAACAAGTGTGTATTCATGAGTCAAATGAGATAATGGGGGCAAAGGTGTATCATAACTGCAAGGGACCAAACAAATAGAAAGTGGCATTTTTGTTACAAGAGCATGGATGTGTATTTAAATATAGTCTACAGACACGTGCATTAAATAGCTCCATGTTGAGTGTGTGTGTATGTGTGTGAGAGAGAGAGAGAAAGAGAGGAAGAGAGAGAGATTGCCTTTCTGATGCCAGCAGTTACATATACCATGGAATGTATCACCATGGAAAAATTAAAATATACATAAATATGTACTTACAGAAATACACACATATGTGTATATACATCGTATAATGTATAGTATCATACTATACACAGCCTAATGACTCAAAAACTATTATAGCTTAAACCTGATTGAAAATTTGATTTGTTGATTATTCACAAGTCCATGTTGTGTTTTTATAGGTTTATATTATGTGCATATGACTGTATCGGACATATGCAAATTGCATACACATATTGAGAAGTTTCACTATCATACTTTTTCATATGTATTTATGCAAGACTCGAAGCCTGTCATTAGTACTGCTGCTCTGCACAGTTTCCATCCTTCCCAAGTAAACAAACAAAAAAGCCTACCTGTGTGGTTAAAATCACTAACATTTATGAGATATTCATAAAAAGAGGAAGAAACAATACAGTGTCTGCCTCCTGATTTGGAGGGTTACAATTATCGATGGATACTGTAACAAAAACAGAAAACTGTATTTGGAGAGGTGAATCTATTAACACAGCTTTGTCCAACAAATATTAAAATTGCGAAGTAATTTGCCCATTTGACAATGGCTAATGAACTTAAGTATGCAGAATGAACTTTAATAATTAAGGAAATTGTGCAATTAAACTGAAGGCAGCTGAAAATTACAAATAAAATTAACTATGTAGCTTGGCAAGAATATTACTGCTTCCAATATCCAACCAGGTTGAATGTCTGGAAAGTTTCAAGTGACTGTCCATTTTATTGTGATGACTTACCATAAAGATATTGACCTTATTTTTTTTTTTAACAGAAAAGACCACTAATAATGCTTTCCATGATATGTTTCGGAATTACCATGTGGTTGGAATGATATGAAAAGTCTCATTGGCAGGGTGCATTTTAATTTTGATTTGAGGTTTATGATCCTATCTGTGTCTATTTTAAATTTAAGTGGATTACATTCAGCAAAGATCCTTTTACTACCCTGGCTTGGCTGTCTCATACTATTAGGCTCTATATGTTCAGCTTCTACAAATCTGTTAATACATAAAACCATAAGAAGCCTCTTATGTTCAAGCCAGGTTAGACTGAAGACATCAGATTAATATTTGTTAATGTAGAAGGGCTCTTAATCAGATTTGCTTATTTCGTGACAGAATGTTTCTGCAATTATCATAATTGTTGTGCTAAATATGTTTGTCTTTGTATCTGGCTTTGGGCATAATCTTCTCTCTTGAAAGCCACTCAACGTGGGACTTGAGATTCCTGTACAAAACCCAATTAATATTAAGATGACAAGCCCCGATGAGCTCCCAAAGAGGCAACAGCTGAACAGACTCTAACATTCTTAAGTACAGATACTTGAGTGATCAAGTACATCTGAGGGAGACACACAATTCAATAATCCCTTTCTCAAGAAAGTCAAGAGCCCTGTGAGATGCGCGGGAAATCAAAGGAACACATCAGACAGAAAATGATGGGTCTGGTCCTGTAGCGTCTCTATTAAAATGCAAAAGTTATGGATTTTTTTCGGGGTGATGGGAACCTTTTCTGTTTTCATTGATTTCTTTTTATAGCTTGATGATTTCTCTAAGATTATCTTAAAAGCTTAAAGAAAAAAGGGGCCTCATCAAAAGGTATCTTACATGACAGGAGCACAGATAGTTTTGGTTAACATGATGTGGCCAAGGCGCGGCGTAGTCCGGGGAGAAAGAGATCCCACTCAGGCCTCAGCCTGGGGAAAGTCTTCTGCCTCTACAGCAAAATGAAATTTTGCAGCCACATTGGAGACACTTGGAAAACCCATCCTGCTGGGCCCTGGGCCTGTTAGGAGGGACTGAGCGGCAGGCTGGAGCTACCTGGGCCTTCCCCAGAGACCGAGTTCTAAAGAGCTGTATTCACAAATGTATTTCCATTTTCATTGTATAAAGCAATTGCCTTTCTGTGTTGACCCCCAATGTCCTAGGCTCGTGAGTGACTCCTTGGATTTACAGCTAAATTCACCGTCCGGAGGTGACATCCTAACCCACTGATTTGTAATCAGAAATTAGTTTCCTGTCACTTTAAAAGTGAGGCACTAAGGGGCAGTAAAAACAAGGCTGCCGGAGCTAAATGGAGCTAGAGTCCAGGCTCCGGGCCATGATACACTATCTTTCGAATATATTTATTACATTAAAAAACCTCAGTAGTGCACTTTAAATGGCTGGTGACACCCTCTTAGGTGACTTATTGCTCTGTGAAATCAGTTTTGCAGAAACTCTTTCACATATGCCAAAAATAAAAACCACACACACAAAAAAAATACACACAAAACAGCAGGCCTGTGTGTGTGCATTACAATGTACCAGTACCAGTCTATGGAGGTTCTGCTCACTTCTGTGCCCAGCATATCAGCAGCAGGAAGCCCCCACACCAGGCACAGAACCTCCCTAGAGCTGATGTGACTCAAAGTGAAACCAACCAATGTGGCCCTTGCTAGTGGCCTGATACATCTGGAGGAAGCTTCAAGGCCACCTGCCCAATTCTGGGGTCTGTCCCTGGTGAGGAAGGACTAGTATATGTGATCATGTGTCCCCCATAGGCACACACACATCCACACACCTCCCACGTGTACCACCTGGACAGGTCTTTTAGATTTCCCCTTTATAACAAACAACAGAGAATGGGGATAATGATCATCGAAACTACCTAAAATGGGGTAGATTTCGATTTCCCCAACCTAGCCTGACATTTTCTAAGATGTAAGTGCTAGAGAATTACTGAGAAACTGTTTTTATAGATTCCTCTTGGAAACAAGAAACACATCCTATACAAATCCAGCTCCTGACCAGCCTGAGAGTCCCCATTTCTTTACCCTGCTTGTCACAACAAGGCAGGACTCCACCCTCGCCCTGGGAGTGATCTAGGAGCCGTGAACCGTTGCATCAAAATAGACTCTGCCACATAGGCCTGGACGATCCCACTCACAGAGTGAATTGCCCCAAATTGTGAGACATTTGAAACAAAATGTGTCCCTGTTGCCTTCTGGGGTTCCTGCTAATTAATATTCAAAAG
The DNA here is from genome assembly GCF_009764315.1 of Trachypithecus francoisi. Lineage (NCBI taxonomy): Eukaryota > Metazoa > Chordata > Mammalia > Primates > Cercopithecidae > Trachypithecus > Trachypithecus francoisi. The sequence goes on along the minus strand of NW_022681455.1, from coordinate 92,030,848 downwards.
ACTCAAAGAGGAAAAATGGATACCTAAATCATACATATGTATATGCCTTTTAAGCTTTATTATAAAGGCAAAATAACCCCTTACTTGGTTAAAATCCAACTTGAGTCAACATACAAAGGTGACTGCACTGTAATCCTAGACATATCTGCATTATGTAGGCATGTTACTGCGCCACCAGAATCTCTCAATAGTAATTATTATGCCAAGCACCCTGTTGGCACAATTACACTAAAGCTCTAATTAGTAGTGGTAAGATTAGAACCCCTACATGTTAAATCTGTAGAAGCAACGCTGAGTGAAGGATTTAAAACAGTTTCAAAACATTGGATTGTCTTTATTACAGTCTTTATACTTCAGTAAAGAAGGGTTTTCTATAAAATGCACTTAAAATAATCTGGTCCTGTCACTAAAAATAGGAAAGATAAGGTAATTGCAGTCAAACTTAGTGAGTCGGCTTGCTACCTAGGTGCATTAAACCGAAAATGACAAATCCAGTGAACTCCAGTGGGAGATCCATGCTTCCTCCCTGCCGGACGCAGTGGTATTTTTCCTACCATCAGCCTGAGGAATGCACAAGGACCATGCTTGTCACCAGTCTGCCTTCCCGGCTTGGCTTTTTCATTACCTTCGAGAAAGAAGCCGGGAGGCAGGCCAGTTGCCTCAGGAGCAGATCTTCCTCACCAATCTGATTTCAGCACTGGGAGATTTACCTGTCTCCTTAGTGACTGCGACACCCACATCGAACACAACACAGAACACGTCCCTCCTGAGACTCTAGGCGCAGCAGGCAGCCTAGCTACCTGCTGGGTATGAAGCTGAAAGTCTGGATCCTGGAGCCGAGGCCCCCAGGAGAAGGGGACCCCTGGGGCTGAGGAGCTCACCTCTCAATGCAGAGGTCTCAGACAAGCTAAGAGTAGCCTGGGGGAGCGGGGCTGCAGCATCCACCTGAGCATTTGGGAAAAGCAAAACAGCCATGGGGAGTTACGGTCAGGCTTGAGGAGAGGAGAAAAGCAGATGTGGCTCGCCAAATGCCAGGTGTATGTGTTTGGATTGAGGAATCTTTTGATTGGATTTTTCCCTTGAAACTGAGTAGTAACAACTTCGTAAAATGTTTTAAGGGAGAAAACCTAGAAGCTCAGGGGGGGAGAAAGAAACAAAGTCACTCATCTACCTGGTAGTTTCCCACTGCCCCCTTCTATTCCCCCAGCACCTTCCAGAAACAAATGTGTCTTGATCCTCAGCAAAGACTGGCAGTTAAGGAGTTCCAGACCAGGGCAGGAAGCGTCTTCTCTGTGTCCTGTTTCCTGTCCACTGGTTCGTGTGCCCACCCTGCCCCAGTTACCTACAAGATACCTGCTCTGGTCAACTCATCACATTTCTAAGTGAAAAAAATAGAAAATCCTGGGCACTTGAAAGCATCATGATGGCTATCAGGATCTGGTGGCAAATGAAGTCTGAGTTGAAATGTACACTTCAGCTACCCTGTGGGCAGAACTTGGCCTTCCTAGTTTGAGTATTGCTAGTTTGAGTATGTGACATTAAAAACTCTGGAGTAATATGTCCATAGACATCTAGAGAATAGATAAATGTTTGGAAAATTTGCCTCGGTTTTTTTTTTCATTGAAGCAAATGCATTATTTATTTTGCTTCTGAAATGCTAAACCAAACAGCTTTGGCCATCTTTAAGATGAAAATAGGAGACAAAACTCCCAAAATGTTAACTGTAGTTCTATGTTAGCATCACTAAACAGCATTTCTTCCCCATCCACCAGCAAATTTCCCATAATTACAGTGATACTCAGTGAGGGTATATTTGTATACCATACATATATAGACTTTAGAAATGGGTAGCCTAAAAGCTATAAAACTGTCTCCAAGAATGTATAGTGATAAGAGGGCAGAGGTCACAGGACAGACTCTGAATCTTAATAATTGTGTGTATTCAGCCATTTATTATATCTAGAGTGCTATTTACTGTAAAAATGAAGAACAGGAGAGTATGATACTTTCTGGCTTCTATATTTTATGTTGGCTTCTCTTTCGTAGCCCCAGACTGGAGGAAGGAAATGAAAACATCCCTCTGCCTCATAGGTTATCTAATTGCTGTCATAATTCCTTTATTTATATGCATGTAAGTTTTATCTACAAAAGATATCCACATGAGAGCTGATCTTTCTGCAACTGTTACAGAACTATTAAATGTATATTAGTATGGTCATTTTTATTTAATGGAAACAAATAACAGTTAATCTTATTGGAAGGGTTAAGTGGGTTTACTTGGTAAAGGGCAAATCCCTTTGGATGCTTTCTTTTTTAAAGAATGGCTGCAGTTGCTGACAGATGGTCTTTGTCTGAATGTAGCTGAGGACAGATACAGTTTCTTTTTACACATTTATGAAAGTTGTAGATATAGATGCTTGATAATATGCTGTGGCCTAGGACAAAGAGCAAAGCTTGGTGGACAGAGAGGATTAGATTTCAGATCAGTGACAGATGGCTGGCTTAGCAGAGTCAGATAAAATTAAAAGAGGGGGTTGGTGGGTGAAAAGAAACCACTTTCCATGTAAGAGTTGCATCTTTTAAGACAATGGCAGCATGCAACATCTAGCTTTCTTCCCAACCTGGTACTCAGTTCCTGGATTTAAATTTCTCCTTCAAAGACGCATTTTATTTTTGCCTTTGCAGAAGAAATGGATTCTTTGTTGATAGAGCTTATCTAAGGGAAACTAAGAAACAACACAATTAACAATTTCTTTTTCAACTTGGCCAGCAAAGAATACTTCCATTTGCAAAACTACATAGGTTAGTTGCATGTGGGTCCTTACCTTCACCACTCCTTCCCAGCTTGAGCAGATTTTTATAAGCCCAATGGTAAAATCTACATTTTTGCTTGTTCCATATGCACCATTTAAACTTATCACATCACTATAACCTTCGTCAAATAACCATACAACATATTTAGTGTTAATTTGTCACACTGAAATTATTCATAGGTGCCTTGAGTAAGTCCAATAATATTTATGGGTTATGCCATTCCATGTTTTCTGGCAATGCAGTTTGCTAGAATTCATAGATTTACTGTGTCTGCTTTTTTATGACTGACATAGCAATAACCAGATTGCAAAGATATTTATGTTGTTTGTGGCTTAGCAAGATAATTAAAGGATATAAATTAATCAAGTGCAATTAATTAGAAACTTTATGTTCGCAGCAGTCCTTCTTTGCATGTATAATTTATATTTATTGATTTCCTGGCTTTCATTAGCCTATGAGATAACAGCAAAAAATGCATTAGAGAAGAAAATGTACAATTAGCGTGAGAGTGAACCTTGGCATAATGGATAGATCAGCACATGTTTGGGGCAAATATAAAGCTTTGTTAACTGTCATAAGCAGTTACAATTGATGAGTGGTGTTTCACTACATATCTTTCAGCTGATTAACGGCGTTTTTAAAGAGTCCTCTTAATGGGAAGCTGATAGGTTGGCTAAATTTACATTTTAATCAGAGTATTTATGATGGAGGCAGCCCTAGAAATTCATTGGCAGAGGGCAGGAGATGTTCCCTGAGGGACTGGGGTAGGGAGGAGGCTGTGGAGGGTGTCCACTCACCTATTCCTTCTTTCATTATTTGTCCAAAAGTGTCTGGGGTGAGGCAGGGCAAGAATCCTAATGGCCTCCTCATAACTGGCCCCATTCTGATTAATCTTCAGGAGAAAGGTCCAGATGCGTGAGATGCCAGAAGAAGGGAGTCCTGATCGCACTCTGTGTGCAGCGGATCCCAAGCATTTCCACCAAGGACTCCACCTCGGAGAGAGAGAGATCTTGTCTTGAGGAAGGACAATGCCCTATGTGAATCAGCTTCTCCTATTTCCTAACTGGATTGGGAGCCAAACCAACAAGCTCCAAAAAGATAACACAAGAGGCCACAGTGCCACGGTCAGAGGACCACGTATTCATGCCAATGGCTCCAGAGCTGCCATTTTAAACCTGGAGGCAGGGCCCGCTCCTGAATTGTAAGCCATTAAAAGTCAGGTTCATTCAAACAAGAGCAGAAGTTAGGTTGTGTAACAGAGATAACTTTTCAAAAGAAGTGAAAAGTAGATCCTCATGTAATCATCCCTTCTTTCTTCAAAATAGGCTGAGACAGTTCTCTGGAATTCCCAGAGAAAACTGAAATGGAATCTTCTGTTACCCGTCTGAGCAACTACATGTCCAGGGGTCTTTGAGAAGGAACACAAGCTATCTCCTAAATGTATATCTGTTTCTATATCATGGGGCCTGCTGGGGCAGATTGGGTGTCTTTGTTGGTTAAAAGAGACTACCTAAGATGTTATCATGGCAACACATAACAAAAACACTTCAAGTTTGTACAGTCAGTGAGGCCGCAGAGTGGGATTCACGTCTGGCTGGTGAAGAGGCCCTTACTGAGCATCTCTGTAGGAGAGGACCTATTTCTTGTTGTCCCCACATGGAGATGAGACAATAGGTCTGGGCAGCCACGTTCTATGCTTAATGGCAATTCTCAACATGGTCCTTATACTAAAGAATGCCAAGAGGCCCTCTTTCTGGAAAAAAAACGAAAGAAGGTGCTCATTCCTGATTCAGAGACAAACCAGGGAGAACTTCAGTTAGTTCGGAAAATGCCTTGAACGAAGTGAGACTGGGGGCCTGGCCTTTTCTCCAGCAAGAACAAAAACCATTGTCTTCAGTCTTACCAAAACCCTTTCCATTTCCCTTTCATTTTGGTTCCCATGTAGTCTGAGCATTCAAAACCCCCTCTCCTATTTCCTGGTGGAATCCCATAAGTGTGGATTGAATATTGACAGAATCTTCCATGTTTCCTCTTGCCCTGGGGCAATTAGAGTTGAATTATGTACACCAAAGTCAGACTACAAATAAGAAACTATTTTTCATGTATCTCAATGAGAAGAAATCCTTATTAGACCCTAAACAGAAGAAATGAGCAAATATGAGATTAATATAAGTGAAGGAGGATACAGTGTCTGCTTCATGTGGTGATAAGCCCTTTTTTTGCTTTTTGTACTAATTATTATTATCATTATTAGTATTATTTTACCCCTCAATTGCCTTAGGATGTTATCCAAGAGGAAGAGCTTTATCGGCTGGTGAAAGCTCCACAGTATTATTCATTTCATATAATAAAATGTATGTAATGATCATGATTAATGTTTGTTTGTTGTTGTATCATTGTGACTCCTTTCCAGTCTCAGTGTGATACTGGTTTAATTAAACTTGGGAGAGGGTGGGTGTGGGGTTGGGTGACGAGCTTTAGAACTTTATACAGTAATGGAGTGTGCATTTTGTTGCATTCACATGTCGACTGAGATGAAGATGTCCCCATAAATGACTGATTCTGTTTGTTCTTTTAAAGGAAAGTCCATTCCCCATCCTTTATATCCTTTATTGTGTAATTTACAGATAAATTTGTTGTGCTTCAGACCAAATGCTTTTATGTACAGAAATTGCAATGACAGTAGAAATTATGGTAATTGAAGAGTGCTCTATTTTAGGTTTTTCTCTGATCACATGAAGTGATCATCAGCATCTTTCGTGGCCATAATCGTGCCCCAGATTCCAAATTATTTTTTACTAGTTTGTTATTCAGATTAAGAATTTGTTCAGGGGAGGGAAGGACTGAGAGAGAAAAGCAAAATGTTGTCTTTGCTGATTGATCCTCTCCCCTGAAGAAAAATTAGGTCTAGTTGGAGCTATTTTTTTGCGTTTCAATGCACCCAAAATCAGTTTGCAAAGGCTCCTATTACATAATTTCTTCATCTTCTTGGGAAAATCAAATACGGATCCTAAATGAAAGCCATAGAGCTTTTTAATAAACATATTTTTAAAGTTTTTAAAAGGTAGTTTAGATGTGTCTTATCTTAATAACATTTATAGCACTTCAGAGTTTACAAAGCACATAACTACCTACTATCTCATTTTAACATTACAATCTTTAAAGGGGCCAGGTCATGACAATTTTTTGCATAGCATATATATCATACCATGATATACATTTGAAGCTATGTCTATTTTTCTGCAACTTACTTTTTTCCCTTCAATAACATGTCGTGGATATCCTTTGTGTCAGTATGTGAAAATTCGGTCTAACTAGAGACATTTAGGGTACCTTCAGATTTTTCTTCTTATAATAATACTGAATTAGTATTCTTGTGAATGTATGTGTATACATGCATACATTTATACATACATATACACAGATACATAACATATGTGTGCATATGCATATGTGTGTGTGGTTGGGAAACAGTCAGTGTTAGAGAGAGAGAAAGAGAGAGTTTATATATGCATTTAGGCAAGGTAGAGTGTTTTGGATCAGAATATATATAATTCAAGTTTTTGACAGAGTCTTCTAAATCCTACAAGGAGATTGTACCAATTTACTGCAACAATATATACAGGGCTCATTTTCCCATTCTTCTAGCTCTGGATAATATCAATCTTTAATTTTTGCCAACTTTAAGGAAAAAATGGTATTATTTCGTTTGTGTTTTTTCAATTAGTAATGAATAATAGATCACCTTTTTATAAGTTTATTAGTCACTCATGTTTCTCTTTCATAGCATTTCCTGTTCATATTATTTGCAAATGTCGACTTTCAAATCATTTCTCATTTTATTTTTAATTTGTAGAGCTTTCATTAATACTAACTCCTTAGTGATTAAATACACTACATCTTGGTCTTTCATTTGAATTTTAATTTTGTTTACAAGGTCGTACACAAGTTTTTTGGGTTTTTTTGTTGTTTTTTTTATCTTTTAAGTTTTAATGTTGTCAAACCAGAATACGGATTTTATGATGAAGAAAGGAAATTCAGAAGGAAAAGTGACTTGCCCAAATTTATTCTGCCTTTAATTGGGAAAACCAAGATTTGAACTGAGATGTGTTTTTTTAACCCTATACCGTTTCTCTTTGGATGTTATCATGGCTTTAGTTATACATATGCACCTGAGAAGTGAGTGTGGTTATAGATTTCCATTTTAATTACTGGGCCTTTTAGCCTCCCTTCAGTTATCTCCAGCTCCTCTTCCCACCCCCCTTAAAGTAACTTTTCTGCCCATCTTTCAAAACTTAGCTCCTATCACACATGTATAAAGCTCTCCCAGATACTCTGAAGTCAGCCTTTTCCTGTTCCGCTATTATATGGTGGTGGTATGAGCCTTTGGGCAGCATAAACGCACAAAAGAGATCAAAGTCTCTTATGTGAGGCGGGTTTTTATGTCATGGCTCCCTTCTGCCCTAGAGAGTGAACTTGCATGAGTTAAGAACCTGTGGTAGATTAATTGCAGTCGTCGGCAGAACTCCTGTAACCATGTCCTGGTAATGTATTCTTCACATCAAGAAGTGGATACTGTTTCTCCAGCCCTTGAATCTGGAATGGCTTTGTCACTTGCTTTGGCAGAAGAAAGGACCTTGCCTTCACATTCCACTCTTGGTTCTCTCTTGGTCCCTACCACGGACACTGTGAAAGAAGCCCATATTTGCCTGTTGAAGAATGAGAGACCATGTGGAGGAGAAATGTCCCAGGGGAGGCCATCCTAGACAAGCCAATTCCCAACTGATCTATCAAGTAACAAAAGACACATGAGCAATGGCAGCTAAAATCTGCTGAGCCTATCCGAGACCAAAGAAACTCTCAACCAATGCATGCATTTATGAGCTAAGTAAATGTTTATCGTTTCAGCCACAGTTGCGTGCTTTGTTACACAGCAATACATGACTGGTAATAAGCCTTTCTGCAGCAAATTAAGCATGATCTCATTGAGCACAAGTAAGAACTATTTCCAATGTCTTACTCATTTTTCAATCCTTGAAACATAGCCTAGCACATTACATTGGACACAGTAGCTGTACATAAATGTTAAATTTAGTCTCTTCCTTTAACTGCAATGGATAATCTGAATACTTACAGGGATGCTTTTGGTAGGAACATCCTATTTCTCAAAGTCAGTCAGACTCTGGCCACATTCATAATGTAAGGAAATTTGGAATAAGCAAAAAACATTATTGAGTGTCTCCAATAGAAAATTATTCACTGTTTAGAAGACACCTCTCTGGGTAATCTGATCCTGGCCTTGCGTTGACTTTGAACTGTGTTACAGCTCTGTAAGTTGTGGAGAACTGATGGCAATGCAATTGATTTTTGTCTATGAGCATGCAAATGAATTCTAGTCAATGGAGAAACAACATTCCTTCACCTACACTCCCCACCCACCATCACACTAGCATCATCACTACCATGGAAAAGCCAGTTTTGCATCTGTTTGCAAATTCACTTCAATATTCCTGATCCATAAATGTGACTGTTTGAATTCTCCTTTGACCCTGTTATAACTTCTACCTGGTTCCTTCATCTAATAAAATGTTATATGAAATCGTTGACACATGTTCATTTTGTATGTGTATGAGTGTTGTAATTATACCTTTGTTTGAAAATTATATTTTGACAGTTTGCAAGATACTTCCAGATGTCCAGTGGATTCACCTGTCAGAGCTGATTAACGTTCATTGTCAAAGGGTGAACTTCACGGGCAGCTTAAGCCCAAACATGTCATTGCTTAGCTCTAAGTCCAAATCAGGTGAATCTGAATTGGCACTAATACTTTGCTGATTCTCTGCTTTTCTGATTTTAATTTTCTTCTTTGCTTTATTCTTTGTTTTTGCTTTTAGTGCGTCTATAGCCAATACATTATTTCCCATGGGTGGCAATAATGACTTGGGAATTTAGTTTTGTGGTCAGAGCATTTGGTGATCTCTGGATGTGGATTAACGGTTGATTGAGATCTAGTCTCCATTAGGTGAGAGGTGACAGAATCTGGCTTGCTAGTCATTATCGTTTGTCTGTTTGTTTATTTTGAGTTCAAATCAAATAAGACTTTTTTGCCTACCAGGAAGGGGAACAGCTCCTCGATAGTCAGACTGGTGAGCTTTTGTGTTCTGGATTTTCTCTTGATGTTTGGCTGAAATTCTAGAATAGAAGCTTCTAGCTTTCTACGTGTCTCCCTGTATACATGTCATGTCTGCAATTCAGACAAGACTTTAAGTGCATATGTAATGTTTCCATATTTCCCAAGAATATTAATAAATTATATTGTAAGGTGTCTTAAATGAAAGGAATCTGTTCTAATTGGTTTATAAAGCCAAATATGCATATTGCAGATTAAATATTCCTAAAATTCCCAAATATAAGAAAATTAAATTTCTAATACCTTAAATTTCTGATACTATTGTATACTTACAAGAAAAATATTCTTACAGAAATAACTCAGAAATACTTTAGTAACTGAATTTCATAATTAAGGCAAATCTTTGGCAGATAAGACTAGTTTAATAACTTTTGTTTATTAAAAACCACTGTGTCCTTTATTCCATGTCAATTATACTACAAGCAAACATTTTTATTATGCTTGGGTATATTTTCCTAAAGTTATACATTCTATTATGTTTAAATTATGAAATATGTAAATATGTTTAAATTGAATCATTTTATTCTCACAAACTACTTATTTCAACAGTAATTATATTCAGTAGTGTGTCAGCTTGAAGATACATTTCCACCTCTTTAGGTAACTAAAAATCTGAGAATGATGTTAAATGGAGTTAATTAACGGATAATCATTCTATAGTAGGTAATTTCTAACTAAGGTACACTACACTAAAAGGCATTGACTACTAAACATATTTTCAAGGTTGTCTGTTTTTGCTTTCCTTTTTGTTTTTATACGTTACAGAGATGCTATATATTTGGACCAGGTTAATGAAGAAGTTTATATTTGCCACTTAGAGAAGCTGTATAAAGAATATGAGTGGCTGTTGAATGTCATTGTGTAACAGACATTTTTCAATTATTCATTCTTGAGTTTTCTTTCTGAAATGGAAGTTAGTTACCTTGATTACAGTATTAATTAGTATAAATATTTGAAACTATATTAAGAGAAATAGTAAAAGAGAAATATAACTGTATATGCTTCTGCTTTTCAAGAATTTTCAAAGGTTCTGTTTTGTCCTAATATTGTGAATCTCCATTCTGTTTATTTCCATTTCCAGATCATTTCACTCTCTTAAAATTTATTTAGGCCTCAAAGAACTTTGATTTTTATAGATTATAACTACTGATACTTACTATATTAGAAATTAAAACTGATAACATTTTAAAATTTTACTGATATGAAAACAGCTATGATTTTATTTCATGTTAATAATATCTTTAAAAAATTGTTTGCAGGTACATAGTTTGTGTATATATTTATGGATTATGTGAGATACTTTGGTACAGGCAAGGCATGCAATGCATAATAATGACATCAGAGTAAATAGGGTATCCATCACCTCAAGCATTTATCTTTCATATTTCAAACAATCCAATTATACTCTTTTAGTTATTTTAAAATGCAATTTTTTTTTACTATAGTCACCCTATTGGACCAGCAAATACTAGGACTTCCTTATTCTTTCTATGTTTTTGTACCTACTAACCATGCCTTCTACACCCCACTGCCTTGACTACCATTCCCAGCCTCTGGTAACCATCCTTCTACCCTCTATCTCCATGAGTTCAATTGTTTAATTTTTAGCTCCCACAGATAAGCGAGTATATATGATATTTGTCTTTTTGTGCCTGACTTATTTCACTTCACATGATGACTTCAAGTTCCATCTATATTGTTGCAAATGACAGGGTCTCATTCCTTTTCTCGGGCTGAATAGTACTCCACTGCGTCTATGTACCACATTTCCTTTATTCATTTGTCTATTGATGGACACTTAGGTTGCTTCTAAGTTGGCTGTTGTGAATAGTGCTGCAATAAATATGGGAGTTAAGATAGCTCTTCAATATACTGATGTCCTTGCTTTTGGGGATATACCTAGGAGTGGGATTACTGGATGGTATGGTAGCTTTATTTTTAGCTTTTTGAGAAACCTCCAACTGTTCTCCATAGTGGTTTTACTAATTTACATTCCCACCAACAGTGTATGAGGATTCTCTTTTTTCCACATTCTCACTAGCCTTTGTTACTGCCTGTCTTTTGAATAAAAGCCATTTTAACTGGGTGACATAATATCACATTGTAGTTTCAATTAGCATTTCTCTGATAATCAGTGATATTGAGCACATTTTCATGTATCTGCCATTTGTATGTCTTCTTTCGAGAAACATTCATTCAGAATCTTTTGTCTACTTTTAATTGAATTATTATATTTTTCTATAGAGATTTTTGAGCTCCTTATATTTTCTGGTTATTAATCCCTTGTTAGATGGGTAGTTTGAAAATATTTTCCCTCATTCTGTGGGTGTCACTTCACTTTGTTGATTGCTTTGTTTGCTATATGGAAGCTTTTTAACTTGACATGATCTAATTTTTCCATTTTTGGTTGCCTGTGCCTGTGGGGTATTGCTCAAGAATTCTTTGCCCACTCCAGTGTCCTAGAGAGTTACTCCAATGTTTTATTTTAGTAGTTTCATAGTTTGAGGTCTTAGATTTAAGTATTTAACCCATTTTATTTGATTTTTGTGTATGGTGAGAGAGAGAGGCCTAGTTTTATTCTTCTGCATTTGAATATCCAGTTTTCCCAGCATCATTCATTAAAGGACTGTCCTTTCCCTAATGTATGTTCTTAGACTCTTTGTCAAAAATCAGTTCACCATAGATCTACGTATTTATTTCTGGGTTCTCTATTTTGTTCTATTGTTCCATATGTCCGTTTTTATGTGAATACCATATCATTTTGGTTACTATCGCTCTGTAATATAATTTGAAGTCAGGCATTGTGATTCCTTAGTTCTGTTCTTTTTGCTTAGATAGCTTTGGCTATTCTGGGTACTTTGTGGTTCCATATAAATATTTTTTTTTTCTATTTCTTTTTTTTTTTTTTTTTTTTTTTTTTGAGACGGAGTCTCGCTGTGTCGCCCAGGCTGGAGTGCAGTGGCGCGATCTGGGCTCACTGCAAGCTCTGCCTCCCGGGTTCCCGCCATTCTCCCGCCTCAGCCTCCGAGTAGCTGGGACTACAGGCGCCCGCCACTGCGCCCGGCTAGTTTTTTGTATCTTTTAGTAGAGACGGGGTTTCACCGTGTTAGCCAGGAGGGTCTCGATCTCCTGACCTCGTGATCCGCCCGCCTCGGCCTCCCAAAGTGCTGGGATTACAGGCTTGAGCCACCGCGCCCGGCCTTTTTTTTCTATTTCTGTAAAGAATGTCATTGGTATTTTTATAAGAATTGTATTAAATCTGTAGATTGCATTGGGTAGTATGGATATTTTAACAATATTGATTCTTCCAATCCATGAACATAGAATATCTTTCCATTTTTTTGTGTCTTCTTCGATTTCATGCATTTAATGTTTTATAGTTTTTATTACGGAGATCTTTTACTTCTTTGGTTAAGTTCATTCATAGATCTTTAATTTCATTTGTAGCTATTATAAATGGGATTACTTTATTGATTTCTTTTTCAAATTGTTCTCTGTTGACATATAAAAAAACTACTGAATTTGTGTGCTAATTTTGTATCTTGCGATTTTACTGAATTTGTTTATCAATTATAATAGTGTTTTTGTGGAGTTCTTAGGTTTTTCCAAACATAAGATCATGTCATCTGGAAACAAGGATAATCTGACTTCTTTCTTTCCAATTTGAATGCCCTTTATTTCTTTCTCTTGTATGATTCCTCTGCTAGGACTTCCACTTCTATGTTGAATAACAGTTGTGACAATGGGCATCCTTGTCATCTTCCAGGTCTTAGAGGAAAGGCTTTCAGTTTTTCTCCATTCAGTATGATACTAGCAATGGGTCTTTCATATATGGCTTTAATTATATTGAGGTATGTTCCTGCTGTCCCCAGTTTTTTGAGGGTTTTCATGATGAAGGTATTTTCAATTTTATTAAATGCTGTTTAAGCATCAATTGAAATGATCATATGGTTTTTATCTTTCATTTTGTTGATATGATGTATCACATTGATTGACATGCATATGTTGAACCATCCTTGCACCCCTGGAATAAATCTCACTTGGTCATGATGAATGATCTTTTTAATGTGTTGTTGAATTCAGTTTGCTAGTATTTTTCTGAGGATTTTTGCATCAATTTATTCAGTGACACTGACCTGTAGTTTTCTTTTTTTTAATGTGTCTTTGCTTTTGTTATCAGGGTAATACTGGCCTTATAGAGTAAGTTTGGAAGTATTTCCCCCTCCTCTGTTTTTTAAATAGCTTGAATAGGATTGGTATTAGTTCTTTAAATGTTTGGTGAAATTCATCAGTGAAGCCATTGGGTCCCAAACTTTTCTTTGCTGAAAGCTTTTTTATTATGGCTTCTATCTCATTGCTTGTTATTGGTCTGTTCGAATTTTGAATTTCTTAATAGTTCAACCTTGGTAAATTGTATATGTCTAGGAATTTGTCAATTTCTTCTAGGTTTTCCAATGTATCGGCATATAGTTGCTCATAGTAGCCACTAATGATCCTCTGAATTTCTGAAGTATCAGTTGCAGTATCTTTTTCTTCATATCTGATTTTATTTGTTTGGGTCTTCTCTAATTTTTTTCCTAGTCGGTCTGGCTAACGGTTTGTCAATTTTGTTTAACTTTTCAAAAAACAACCTTTTGTTTCATTTATCTTTTGTATTGTTTTCTTTGTTTCAATTTCATTTATTTCTGCTCTGGTCTTTATTATTTGTTTTATTCTACTAATTTTGGGTTTGATTTGCTGTTGCTTTTCTAGTTCTTTAAGATGTGTCATTCGGTTGTTTATTTGAAGTTTTTTTTTGTTTTGTTTTCTTTTTTGATGTAGGCACTTATAGCTGTAAACTTCCTATTAGTACTGGTTTTGTTCTCTCCTTCCCCTATGTTTTGGATGCTGTGTTTTCTTTATCATTTGTTTCAAGACATTTTTCATTTTTTTTCTTAATTTCTTCATTGATCCACTGGTCTTTCAAGAACATATTGTTTAATTTCTATATATTTGTTAGAAATATACATATGTATTTGTATAGAAATTGGTTGCAGACAGCAACCAATCAGATGCTGTAGTAAAGTTACAACGTTAAACTCCTATGCAAAGGTCTGATTGGTTGCAAAAAGTAACCAATCAGAGGTACTTTCAATTTCCCATCTACCACGCAAAAAACATGGGGATTCGCAAAGGGAGTGGCTTCTGGTCCTTTTGTTACTTAGGTGTGGAAAGTTAGAATTTTCCTTTCAATTTAGTTGTAGGAAGTCAGGGTGGGGCCTTAGGTTCTCTGCCTCCAAAACCTATTCTCCTGCCTCAAATGAGTACTCTTGTTCCACATATGTAAATAATCAGGCCAGTGCTAATGAAATCAACCTTATTTGGTAATCAGAATAATCTCTCTGTGAGAGGAAGAGTATAAAGAAATTTGAAATAAACAAAGAAGATCACCGCGTATCTGTCGTGGAAAATTTTGTACTTTTTCAGCACACTCTTCCAGGTTTTCTGATTCTAGCCCTTCTTGTCCGTGAATTGTAAGGACTAGAGAACTCATGGCAATGCAAAGGGTTCTTTCTGCAGACATGCAACTACATTCTGTCTTGTGGAGGAACAGCCCTCCCTCACTGTGGAAAGATTGTTTTGAATTCATTTGCAGTTCATTTCAATATTCCCAAGCTAATACCATGGATGTTCTTCAGATTCTCCTTTGAACTACTTGTGACATCTGCATTGTTTCCTCATTTTGTTTAATGACTTAAATACAAATTTTGACATGTGTTCCTTGTATATCTGTATGAGAGTCATGAGTTCACCATTTTTTTGAAAACGATTTCAACAATAGATAGTAAGCTATAATCATATTGTTTGATGTCTACACCTGGGCAAACATTGCTGCCATGAAGGTTATTCAGGAACAAATTTGTTTTCTCATTGTCTTGTCTGCCCAAGGTCCATTTTTCGTCTTCTGATAAAAACAAAGCTACTTCTTCCCAAGTTTTAGTTCCTGTGTTTCCAGTGGGTTTCAGTCACAGTGAAAGCTCATACTTCTAGGGGTGTGCATGATACTAAGACCTGGCTAATCGGAGTGTTACATTCAACTTGTCCACTGCATTGTGTAATGGTTGATCAGTTGACCACAGGCAAGCCAGAGTCAGTGAGACTCAATTCTGGATTTTGGGTAGAGAAAGAAATTTCTTTCTGCTGGATTTAATGAAAGAATAAGCTATAAGCCTATAATACTGGTGACCCTCTAGCCACAGCATGGGAAAACCCAGCCTGAAGTGAGGCCACACAGAGGAAAATGGATCAAAAAAATGAGACAAGCAACCAAGTTGTGACAATTGTATGTGAGCCAATGAACTGGTTTCTGTCATTTGCAAGAGTCCTGATTAATCCATTTCCATAAAGTTAATCCATAGGATCAAAAGTATGCCAACTCAGAGCCAAAGGGGCTCTCATTTTAAATTGATATTGTAGCAAGAAAGCTATTATTATTATTACTCTTTCAGTAAGAAGAGGAGAAAGATAATTTTTCCTTCAAACCTTTAAAATTCCAGAACTGAATCTTTCTGGCTCTGACTTGCCTGGCTTGCAACAACTGGCTACCATTTGTAGCTGCAGTAGAGTGCTGAGTAGGGCATACCTATAGTAGGGTGCTTTTGAAACTTACTCAGAAGTGTTTTCTGGGCCAACCCACTCTCACATTTTATCTTACTTACTCCATCAAGTCCCAGCCATGGAAGGCTCTGGTGTCAAATCATAAGATCCCACTACTATCATTTTTGCTGCAGGCATGCAGGAGGAACACAGACTTGGTGTATTGTCAGCTCCTAAGAGGATGGACGAAGCCCCTGTAGAACTGATTAACAGAAGCAGTTTGGCCCTGGGTTTTACTCCAAAGCTAAATTCTAAATCAGAATCACAGAGGTATAAATATTTGATGTTAATGCAGGCCTTCCTTAATTGCACTGTAAAATTGTTTGGAAATTGTAAACAGACGGGTAACAAGGGGAACACAAAGTGGAAGGTGGACTTGGAGATCTGGATTGCCCATTAATACATTATGACCAATAAACAGGACTGTGGAGTGTAGAAGGGCACTTCGCATTTAGATGCTTTTGGTGAAAGATGAGAGATAGGAAAATATCTCTATCTTGACAATGCCCCCCGTAATTTTGCATGGATGGCTTATGTAAGACATAGTAATTTGGATGCCAATATTTTGTAATGCTGATATATTAAAGAATTACTGTTCACCTTAGGGTTAACTGTATTCATCGAATTGTTTAACAAGTTTTGAGCATCTTTGCTTAGAAACAAAGTAATCGTGTGTGTGTGTGTGTGTGTGTGTGTGTGTGGTGGGAGAGAATATTTTTAAAGTTCTGTTGTCAGTTTACTATATTGAAATTTTACTTCCGGGCGCGGTAGCTCACGCCTGTAATCCCAGCACTTTGGGAGGCTGAGGCGGGCGGATCACGAGGTCAGGAGATCGAGACCATCCTGGCTAACATGGTGAAACCCCGTCTCTACTAAAATTACAAAAAATCAGCCGGGCGTGGTGGTGCGTGCCTGTAGTCCCAGCTACTCGGAGGCTGAGGCAGGAGAATGGCGTGAACCCGGGAGGCGGAGCTTGCAGTGAGCCGAGATGGTGCCACTGCACTCCAGCCTGGGCGACAGAGCCAGACTCCGTCTCAAAAAAAAAAACAGAAAAGAAATTTTACTTACAAGTAGTTATGTTTCAAGCAGCCCAATTTAACTTGTGGTATTGAGAAATCCAAGTAATAATGAATTCAGTAAAAAAAATTTATTACACTTAAGAATTATATCCAGAAAATTATAATTTATAGATTATAAAAATTATAATTTTCTGGATATAATTCTGGATTAAAAGGAGGAGATATAAAGTCCATTTTACATATATGCATGTTTTCCAAACTTGTCAGAGCCAAAATAATCTCCTAGGGTACTTGATAAAATGTGATGCACTTGGGGATATTTTTTAACAACATCTTACAATCAGAAAATTTTTGGAAATACTGCAAATGTGCCCACCTATACAATATTACATATGTAAATATATGTGTTGATATTCATATATGCACATATGTGTGTGCATTCTTGCCTTTCTTTGTGTAACAATAATGCTTCCCTGTAGGACAGGATAACTGTCTAAGATCTGTTACCTTCCTTGACCAACTTTTTTGAAGACCACATAACATAATGCAAGAATAATTAAGGACTCCTTTCTTTTTGCACATATTTCTAACTGTAAATATATATTGGTGACTCACATGTCTGTCTTCCCTATACGATTATGAAATCTCTGATGATGGAAGCTCATCTTATCCATCTCTATAACTCTAGGGATTAATAAAGAGCTGGCACAAAGTCTAAACACAAATATTCATTGATTATAATTATATTAAAATGTTAAATAGGAATGTGCAGAGAGAAATGGAAAGTCATGCTACAGAGTTGGGTAAGAGTTCGAAGTCAGAGAAGGCTGGGTTGGAATCCCCACTACCATGTAGTATTTGGTGACATGGGCAAGTTACCTAACCTCTGGAGCTCCAGTCTCCTTACCTGTTTGATGTGGGGGATCACAGTATCCACCTCATGAGTTTGCTGTGAAGATTAAATGTGTAAATCTACATAGCACCACATTATTCTTAGCAATTATTGGCTTTCTTTACCACTGTCATCAACTTTATTAGCTATTTTCATTCACTTTCTTTTTAAAAACAGAACTTCACAGTTATTCATATGTTGACTCATTGCCTTGAATTCCAAGTCAACAAATATGTCAAACATTTTTGTTGGAGGAAGGAACTGAACACCACCTCATAAAGGCTTCAGCAAAATTTAAGATGTAGTCCCTCCCTCAGGGGTCTTCCAGAGGGAGCTCTTGGTTGAGTGGACTCAGTATGGTACATCTAGGGAGGAGGATCATCTTAAAGAACAGAGGACTGAATGAGGGTGTGAATGATTGAGAGACCCCAAAATACACTGCTGGGATGGGGGCTGGGGACTACCCAGGTCTCAGAAAACAATTTGTCATTTATTAGGGCATTCTTAATGCCAAACAACTGAGTAGAATACTGGGATGTTTACATCATTCCTTCTTCACTTACATCTTTGGTGTCATATAGGCTCAACTCAGCTGGGGCCAGCAGCAGATAAGGACTGAACCCTGTCTACTCTGAGGCTCTCTGTCCATGGGCACTGCCAGCACCAGCCTCCAGTGTGCCTCCCTTTTGTGAAGCCTCTGGACCACTCACTGGGTCATAGAACCAGAGAGCATCAGTTGGCAAGATCCTCAGTGGACAGAGAGAGAAATTGAGGCCTAGAGGGGGAAAGGAACTTTCAAATCAATATTCAGATAGAATCACAGCCCCCGACTCCTTTACAGTAAAGGGATAACTGAAATCTCAGTTTTTTTTTTTTTTTTTTTTTTTTTTTTTTACCAAAAATGGCACCAAGTAACATTTGCTAATAATAGTACCTGGAATGCCATGAGTTTGGAGTCCTCAAACTTGAATGCACATTAGAATCATATAAAAACTTTAAAAAGATATGGTCCTATTCCAGAACAAGTACATGTGAATGTTAAGGAGATAGAGGGTGTCTGGCTATTTCCAGATGTTCCCCTAGGCGATTCTTGTGTACAGTGAGGGTTGAGACCCAAGACTTTTAAGACATAGCTGTCATAGAATCCATGACATTTTATTTAATACCAGAAGTCATACGCACTTTTAGAACACACCTGCTTTAAAGGTACATAAAAAACAATGGGAAATGTGTGAATATGCACCCTTCCTCATTGTCTGAGGTCAAGCCTCTTGCTTTGAGGCCAAGCAGGATCTCTCCTTTGATAGAATTGAAACGTCATCAAAATTTTATTATTTCTCCAGAGAACTCATCCCAAATTAGGTTCTCATTTTCCAGCTCAGTGGTTCCCAAACCTTAGCCCATGTCAGAATCTAGTGGAAAGCTTGTTAGAATGCAGATTGCTGGGCCCTAACCTCAGAGTTTCTGATTCAGTGGGTGCCCAAAGGAAGCTGATGCTGCTAGGTTCCAGGGGCCATACTTTGAAAACCACTAGTCTAGTTCATGCTAAAACCACTAGTCTAGCTCATGCTCACTGCTGATAGCAATAAACGGAGGCCAAGCATGGTGGCCCACACCTGTGATCCCAGCACTTTGGGATGAAAAGGTGGGAGGAGTTCAAGACTAGCCTGGGCAACATGGAGAGATCCAGTCTCTACTATATATCTATATCTATATATCTATATCTATATCTATATATCTGTATATCTCTATCTATCTATCTATCTATCTATCTATCTATCTATCTATCTGGGTGTGGAGGCACATGCCTGTAGTCCCAACTACTCTGGAGGCTGAGGCAAGAGGATTGCTTGAGCCTGGGAAGTTGAGGCTGTGGTGAGAGGAAGGAAGGAAGGAAGCAAGGAAGGAATGAAAGGAACGAAGGAAGGAAGGAACGAAGGAAGGAACGAAGGAAGGAAGGAAGGAAGTTAATTATTTCAAAATAAAAGAAGTCAGAAAAAAACACTGAAAGGTTTCAGTTGGTCTTAAAGTTGAATGTTTGATACCTTAAGTAATCAGCAGTGACACTGTAAAAACTCCTCCTTTGAAGATTTTGAAAATGGGACCACTTGCAAGAGATGACTCCAGTCTCTCCCAGTAGTAATCATGTCATCATCCAGCCACCAGCATCTGCCCTGCTTGGGTCTCCTTATCCATGAAGTTCTGTCTGCTACTGGCTCCCACTTCTTATCTGCCATCGGGAGAGTTGCTGTGCTTTTGGCCAAATTTATAGAGAAAATAATGAATATAATGCAAAAAGATTGTATGATTTTCTATAGTTGGTTTCTCCTGCCCACTTCCAAGTGAACTAGGTTCATATGTAAAATTGTCAGTGGGTATCTGACTTCAAAGAAAAAATAATTAAATCTGTCTACAGATGTAAGCATGATCATAGACGGGGTCTGTAGGGTTTCTGTCTACAGGACTGTTTTAAAGCACAGTGAAATAAAATATTGCTGTTTGTCTAACTTATGGACAAAAATATTTTAAATAAATAAATATTTCCTTGAGTCTCAGCTTACAACACAAGTGCATTTGATGTTGGGGCTGCTGTGTGCTGAGGCTCATTGAATGCATAATGCTGGACTCTTGTTTTATATGATATTGTGGGAAAATTTAAAATCTCCCCTTCAGAATAAAAAAGTTAGTGTTTTGGAAGAGACAGGGGGATTTTGTGCCAAAGTATGTAACCATCTCCTGTGGAAGTATTTTAGGGACCGGATAGTTTTTCAACTAGATATGTATCAGTTTTAATTATAATGTTAAGTAGTTCTCCTATTTTGACTAGACATACTTATTATAAATAAGCCTGATTCATCTTATGAAATCTCACTCTGAATGGCATTTCATAATCCAAGATAAGGATTGTAATTTGGTTTGAATTATCATACTGTGCTGGTCATCCTAAACGTTTTCCAGGCGGACTCCTTTCTAAGCGTGCCATATGGACATTATTGCATGGTGATTTGCCCCTGTGACCCAGGAAGATGTTCTTGAAAAGTTGAAGGGCTAAGCCAGTCAAGATTGCAGACAGTCTGCTGGTTTGGGGGTCCAATATGTCTGGTGTGAATGTGACTCCCATTGGCCAAACAATCTTGGGCAAGTCGTTTTGCCTCTGTTGGCCTCATTCCCTCATTTGTTCACTGGGGATAATAACACCCCCCTAATATGTGCTTCAGGTAGGTTTTGTGGGCATGTGGACCTATGCAACCATGGTTTAGCACTCTGCTGGTACCATCTTAAAATTCTTATGTTTTTTTGCACGGAGTCCCACAAATTATATAGCTGGTCCTGACGTGGTATTGATGGTGTCAAATGTGGTGTCGAATATAAGATTCATGGCATACCATAAATAATACTGACTCACTCCTCAGGCTGTGGAATGACCTCATAAGCTGCCCCATCGTGTGTCATCAGCAATCTGAATACCCTGGCATGGATTTTGCATCTAGCCCCATGCTCTCAGCCTGGATTTCAAGAAACAGGTGCTTGTTCTTGGGATGTGAGACAGTGCCCGGAGGGTATGCACGGGAAGTCACCTACTTTTAACCGCATACCATTCTGTTCTGTTTATGTTTTGTTCTATGCAAATGGTTACTTCTTTTAAAATGTTATAAACAAAGATGAAAAGATAACAGGGCTATGAATTCAAATCAGAATGTTCAGATAGATAAACAATTATTTTGTAGAATATTGATTCCCCAGTGCCGAAAAACACCTTCAGTTTTCTCAAAGTGTTGCTGCATTTTAAGTTAATTTTAGCCCCTCTTGCCTTCAGTTTACACCACTGATTATATTTTTAAAAATACAGTGACAGCAGTAATTTCTAGGTTGGAGAATGTGTCTTCCCCTTTCTTCTCCTACTTCTTTAACCATATCTTTCACACAGAGTAGGTAACTCCTTCTACTCATCCCAAATGAGCAGAATGCCAAAAGAAATCAGAAGGAAGTAATCAAAGTTGAGTGCAGTCATTTTACAGAGCTATTTTACTGGATTAAATTCTCATGCTCATGAAGGATGACATTTTCATCTAAACAGAGGTTCTGGTCAAGATCCTGTATGTGGTGAGGGGTTAGGGAGTTGGATCATTTGCCCCAGAAGTCTACTCAAAGGTCATGGAAATTCAGGCAGAGCAAAAGGCATGATTTTAACCTGCTTTATCTGCCAGAGCTTCAATGCATAGCCTACTCATATTGAACCCAACTATTTGCAAGTGCGTAAAACTGCATCCTCCACTTTCTGCATCTTTCATGACTCTGAGAACTTGCAAAAGCCGAAGAGTGTGCTACAGCCGGCGTTGTTCTTCCATGGTTATTAACTGTGTCATTTGCACTTTTCACTTGCAAATTCATTTGCCATCATGCTCTTAGATTTTTCACTGTTTAAATAGATCTTAGAATCTGCAGGGTATCCAAGGATCAAATGAAACCCCACATTTAGATCCAATTCTCTTGTTTCCTATATCTCTTTCCTAATTTGAAGACAGGGCTTCATAGATGCTATTTAAATCAAGTCACGCAGAGATTTTCCATCCATGGCCATAGATGTCTGAGGCTGCACCTGCTGAGGAGCCATTATCTAATCTTTCTGGGAAGTTTACACTCTCTCTAGTAAACCACTTCATGTTTACCCAGAACAGTGTTTTATGGTGTAAGAGATACTTTGCCTCTGAGTGTTAAAGCCACTTTGCACCTGGCATAAAGAAGAGAGTTTTGGAAGGAAGAGCCTTATAAGTTCGCTGAATGCCTTTCATGTGAAATTTCCTACGATTATACATCAGATTTCTCCCACTCCCACTAAGCTCGAACAATCATTTCTTAAAACATCACATAGTTCGGGTTCTGAACTTGAAGCCTCTTCGGCACTGATTTAATTGCAGGCTGACAAAGACCGAGACTACTTACAAAGGTGCCGCCAGACACCACAGAACCCAGGCACCGAACCGCAGCAGGAGAGGAATCTTATGTTGGTGCCAAATCCCATCAAAATATTTGAGGAGTCGGGTTTTGATATAGACTTCAGGGAATCATAGAAGAGCACACATTTTGTTAAAAGAGATGATTTGGTTCTACGGACACAGTTGCAATTTGCATCTCGGCATGGACTCTACTTTCATAAATAACCCTATGGGCAGCTTTTTCAGGCTGGGGGCAGGAGGGTGAGGAAGGAGGAGGTCCTTTGATGGCTATTAAAATTCCCAGTCTCAGAAGTTTGCAGAAGAAATGTGCATAGCAATTTTCCCATATTTGGAGCTACATTAATTCTGTCAATGGAGCAGGAAAGAAATCTGCAATCAAAAAAAAAATAAAGACTCTAAGGCAGTATTTCTTGAATTTGGTTGCAAATGTAGGATCTACCAGGGAACTTTAAAAAAATCCTGATGCTTACAAATACCAGATGATCTCAAAGTCTCTGGAAGTGAGGACTGGACAATGGTATTTTTTTAGAAGTCTCCAAATAAGTCTAGCAGGCCACCATGACCGAGAACCAATGATCAGTGGGTTTTTGATGGGAGCTTCCCCAACTTACTGCCCTATGTGTGCCCAGGTATGATGTACAGCCCTGATAAAAGCTGGCTTCCCTCAAATTGGCCCAACATAGAGGTAACAATCTCAATGGTTTATGGTGACAGTTAGTGCTCTGTGACCTGGTGTCCACAGAAACTGTGACTCAAGTAGAAGAATGTAAAGAAAGTATGAGGTCTCAGGGGAGAGGAATCATGGGGGAATCGCTACAAAATTAAGACTTATAAATCACTAGGATTTAGACGGAGGAGATAAGTAATTTAGATGTCATAAAGCATCTATTGTAAAATGTTTGCCCCTCCCCAAAATGAAAAAACAAAAAACATCAGAGAATAAAGTAAAAGTACCTGCAGTGGTGTGTTTTGTTTTGTTTTGTTTTGTTTTAGATAGAGTCTCGCTCTGTCACCAGGCTGGAGAGCAATGGCACGATCTCTGCTCACTACAACCACCACCTCCTAGTTTCAAGCAATTCTCCTGCCTCAGCCTCCCGAGTAGCTGGGACTACAGGCACATGCTGCCACGCCCGGCTAATTTTTTTGTTGTTGTGTTTTGTTTTGTTTTGTATTTTACTAGAGTTGGAGTTTCATCATGTTGCCCAACCTGGTTTTGAACTCCTCAGCTCAGGCAGTCCGCCTGCCTCAGCCTCCCAAAGTGCTAGGATTACAGGCGTGAGCCACCGCGCCCAGCCTGTAATGGTGTTTATTAATATCTCTCTGTCACTCTTCTGTGTGCCTAAAATGTTACAGGGATTCACTTTCTGCCTAAAACTCTACATTTATTAAAAAGGAAGGGGAAGGTGGGAGAAAAAAGTTATTCTGTACTGTCCACACCCTATTTGTTGAGTGCTTCAATGAGAGACCAAATCAAAGTAAATTTAAGAAAAAAATTATTTAATGAGTAAATAAATTCTTCTCAAAATAATGGATCTTCTTTCTTTTGCTGAGCCATAATAATAAGGAAAGACAGGTGTTTACTTTTAAACACAGCTGTTGTTATAAAATTAGCAGAAAGGGTGACTTGGTCCTATTTAATTTCTAACTACAATTTGGAAAATCATTTGGGATTTTCATTTCACCTCAAGACTCTCCAAGCTACAGAGATAAGAGTGAGCTCTCTAAATGGTGGAAGTTGAAAAACAATTTAGGGATGGGATTGGAATTGCTCATCCTTTCCTGCCCCAAAATAATGGCCACTTTCATCATGTAATTGGAATCGTGTGTCTTTCTCCTTATCTTCTTTTAAATCTCCAATCCTTTTGCCTTGCTTCTAGAATATCTTCAACTCTCTGTTCTCCTCTGTGCAAAACACAAAGGGAAAATGTGATCATGAAATTGGCATTTGGTTCAAGATCCTACGAACAAAATGAATGCCTAAAAGAAAATTAAAGGCTTGAGAAGCAATGTGTTTTCATTTTCTACTCACTCCTGTGCCGCCAGTTGGACCTGGAATTTCTAAAGTACTCCGTAGTGCTTGGTTTTTCAAGAGTCCTAGCATCTCTAGGGATGATGCTACATATCTCTTTAAGCAAAGACTGTTGAATTCTGAATGACCTAGGAGGCCACAGGGATCAGCGTCTCACACTTAATGATCTGAAGGATCCTTTGCCCTGGAAAATGCCATTCCCTGTCCACTCCAGAAATTCAACTAGAGATTCATTTCTATAATATGGCATTGCATTGTCTTTTGGACATATACTCTCAGGAAAATTCCTTTTGCCTCTCCTTAATTCAGAAAGAAGGGAAAAAAATTAAAATCCACAGTATCTTTTAGCATTAAGTAATCTTAAAATCTTTTTTTTTTCTTTTTTAATTTAAAAGGTGGTAATAAATCTGCATCCCCAAACTGAGTTATTTGCACAAGCCCTGGAATTCTAAACCTCTGTGGGCCTGGAATCTGGGGCAATTACACCTAAGGTCCAGACCTGCAGTAATGCCCCAAATTACTTTCTGGAGGGGGTGGCCAGGGAGTTCCCATTATTTTAAAGTTAAGACTTCAAACCAAATGTTTCTCTCTTTATTGATCTTCTTTCATCTCCCTTCATTGCATTTCCTGTTTGGCTTTTACCTCTTCTTCTCTTTTTTTCCACCCTGGTGGTGAACACCCTCAAATTGGTGATTGAAGACCTTGAAGGTGCTGTTTACAAAGGCTGTTAATGCCCCTGTCCTCATTTCCTGTGTTCCCGCCAACAAGCCTGACACAAAGCTTTCCTCAGTAGACACACTAAAATATCGGAGAGGCCCCACTGAGTTTCTCAGTATGCAGATAGCTTATGGTTGAGGACCAAAGGCGCCTGTTCTTTCCTCTGGCATGGAAGGCTCCCTTTTGTAGTTATTGGAAGAGGTATTTTAGAATCGCTGAATTATTAAGCTGGAAGGGATTTCACAGACCTGTGGGATCCAGAAGAATCCACTCTTCCTGGTAAGACTTGAAGATGGAACTCAAGGGACTAGAGAAACCCTGGCATCATGTGCAAATTATGCATGGATGTGTACACATGCACTTCCTTCCAGGGAGAGATATTGTGGCCTGAACAGCTTAAGAATCAGTGATAGTCCCATGCCCTCTTCTTCAACAGATAAACCATTAGTAATCAGCTGAAATGCTTTCTCCCAGTTTCATATAATGTCTTTTTTCTGCCATGCTTATCATGAATTGCCTCTTTTGGGGTCTTAAATTGACCTATGTTGCAAAATTACCCCCATTTTCGGGTTTTAGTGCCTTCATCTCTAACATCATGAAGTTTTATTTGAATGGAGCTTTTCAACTCCTGAGAAAGGAAGAATAGGATAAGGGCCAGACAAATGGGCTCTAGAACCAGCCAGATCAGAGTTCAAACCCAACTCAGTCACTCGTGAGCAAAGAAAACTTTGGTAGATTTCTTCACATTTTAAGGCCTACTTTTCTTCACCAATATAAAAAAGAGAATAATAGTACCTGAGAAAAGAATTTTTATCTAGGGAATGTGAGTCCTTTTAAATAATCAGGCCCAGAGAGACATTAAAATGAGACAGCAGTCACGTCCTGTTTCCCCCTTGAGCCATGTATTCATCTCTTGAAACTGCACAGGAAGCTATAAATTAACCTAATAATGCTGTACTGGATGCTGTACCCACACCCTGTAGCCTCACAGTGTATAGCCAATCACTAATCAACGTTATTTCTGTAAACCAATGAGAATTCCTGACAAACAATTTTGTATAAACCCACTCACAGTCCCCCTTTTTGGCCTTTAAAAGTCCACTTGTAACTGCTCCTAATATAATCAGAGTGTATATTCAGGGCAACTTGAATTTAAGCTCCCAGGTTGCAGTCCTCTAGCTTAACCCAAATCAAATTTCTACTTACATTGATTTTGTTTCAACTTCTTCCTTTTAGGTCGACATACCTATCTCATTAGGCTATCATAAAAATTAAATGAGATCACGTGTTTCCCTCATTGCCTAACATGATAGTCAATAAATGTTAATCCCTTTCTAAATGACTACTGTTATGTCAAGGTGAAAAAAATCGATAATATATACTCATACAATGCATTTTCATGGATGTACCTGAAATCTGAAAGAATTCCAAAAAAATAATTTTAGGAAAACACATCTAATTATGCATCTAAGCACCTCAGTTGTTCAAGTTTTACCGGTCATAGTAGGTCATTCCAAGGGAGGCATAGCAAAATTGGCCCTGGGTTAGGCATGACTCCTGCTGTGGCTGTCTTCATGCCCTGTTCAAAGCAGATGATAAAACCAGTCTGTGAACATGATGTTACAATAGAAAGAACTTTGATTCTGCTCTAATTGATAATTTTTGAAGGCAAACCTTTCGTCAACTTTGACATATTATTACTAGAAATAAACTTCTTAGTAGCATGTCATAGAGAAAGCCACTATTATTGTCATCATCATCATCATTTTAACTGACTGTTAATGCACCATTTGAGAATCACAGTAGAAGATTATCTTTGACATCCTTTTTTCTTTCAGTTTTTGTCTTTCTAAAAGCACTTAGGTTTGTATTAAATAATTCAAAATAGTTATATTGGATTTTAAGAATAAGGAAAATAATAAAGTATGTATTTGTATATTCATCAACCTATTAAGAAATCGATTAGCAATGTGTTTGGTACTCCCATATTCTAAATGGTGTGTGATCATTCTCTTGTTGTCCTTTGTATCTCTAATCTGTTCAGTCTTGTATGTTTTTGAGCAAAAGTATTTTAATATTAGGCAATCAGCTGTGACTTTATTCCCGCAGCATTATACCTCGAACTTCATCAATGTTAATGTGTAGCTACTCACAAAAAATGATTAAAGCCATAAAAATATAATTTGTCTCCAGAGTTTCCTATAGATTGGTTGTAGTTTCACTCAAAATTCCAGTGGAAGTTGAAAGTCAACTTACTTTCCAAATATATATGGAAAAGTAAAAGGCCTAGATTTAATCCTATGTATTTTATTTTAAATTGCTATTGCAAATAATATTTTTGTTGCATTTTCTAACTGTTGATGGTGTTTATAAAAGCTAAAGCTACTGACCTCTCTATATTGGCTATTTTGAAATTTTCTACCTTGTTAAACTCTTTAACTTTCATAATTTTTGGTAGATAATTTCAGTTTTCCTACATAGACAAACTACATCATCTACATAGCATGGCATTTTTATTTGCTTAATAATCCTTCCATATATGTTTTTCCTGCCTTATTTCGCTTTCTAGACTCTCCAGTGGAATGCTGGCTAGAAATTGTACTAGGAGCTGGCCTTATCTTCTTTGTGATCGTAAATAGAAGTCATTTGTCACTTCAGTGTTCAGTAAAATGCTTGTCTTAATGTTTTTTTTTTTTTAAATACATCGTTTGTCATATTAAGAAGTTCCTCTTTTTTCCTAAGCACTTTTTAACTGAATGGACAGTAACACATATTGAACACTTATTTTCTGCGTCTAATAAGATGATCATGTAGTTTTTCTCCTTTAATTTATTAACATGGTGAATAATTCCTTGATTTCCAGATGTTAATTCAAGCTTGAATTCCAGGGACAAATCTGACTCGTCATGATGAATTCTCTGTTTTATGCATAACTAGATTCTATTTGCTAATATTTTGTTTAGGATATATGTTTCTTGTTAGTGAGATTGGCCTGTGTTTTTCTTTATCATGTTTTCTTTGACAGGTTTTGTAATCACAACTTACTAGTCTCATAAAATATGCTGGAGAGGGATTTTTTCTTTTATTCTTCTCTGGAAATTTTTGTGTTTGTTTGGAATTGTTCTTTAAAAGTGAGTAGAATTCACCAGAAACCTGTCCACACTTGGAGTCTTTTTAAGGAAAAATGTCTGACTATGGATTCAATTTATTTAGTGATTATGACTGTTCTAATTTTTTATTTCTAGGATTGGAAGTAATAAGTATCGTAGGAACAACATGTTTAGCCATTTGAAATTGTTTTTTCCCACTTTTCCTCATTCTTATTAACACTTATTATTAACTTTCCTTTGATTATGGTTGTGACATAGTATCTCAATGTAACTTTGATTTGTATTTCCCTGATGGCTAGACATGTTAAGAATATTTCCATGTGCTTATCAGCGATTAGTATAACTTTTGGAAAAATTTCTATTCATATGTTTTGTCCACTTATCAATTGGGTTATTTGTCTTTTATTATTGAGTTGCAAGCTTTATTTATAGTCTAGATACATGTTCCTTATAAGATATATGATTTGCAAAGGATATATTCCATTCTGTGGGTTGTCTTTTCACTTCCTTTTTAAATTGTATATATTTATGAAGTACAATTAAGTGTTAATGCATGTTAACTATTACTGTTGATCAGTTGTTGATTATATGATTCATATGACAGTATGATGTAAGCTTTTAAAAGTTGTTAGCACTAGCAGAAAGAAAAAGAGTGCATGGCCAGTTTTCAAAAATTTTTAGTGACTGTCATTTAGTGTACTGTTTTAAATTTGAGGATTCATTAATCTATTTAGGTCCCTTAGATCAAGCTTATTGAATATGCTGTGCAAATGTTCTACAGTTAAAAAAATATTTTGGCTGCTTCATTTATCAGTTATTAAGAGGATGTTAAAATTCTTCACAATGATGCTGGATTTTGTTAATTTCTCCTGAGAGTCTAGCTTTATTATTTATGTATTTTGAAGCTATGTAATAAGCACTTATAATTTTAGAAATTTTGTGTAAGATTTTTACTAATTTGACTGTACTATTCATATTACAGTTATTATCTTTATCTCTGGTAAATTTTTTGCCTTAAATTCTAATTTGTCTGAAAGAAAGCCTCACAACTTTCTTTTTGACTTGCTTTTGTTGGGAATATCTTTTTTTATCCTTTCACTTTCAAACTGCTTTGTTCTTATAGTATAGATATGTCTCATAAAAACAGCATACATCTGCATTTTGCTTATGTTGTTTTAATTTGGTTTGTCAAGCTTTTAAAGTAAGGAATAAATTTAGTACATTTACATTTATTGTGATTACTGATATACTTGTATTTATTTTTACCATCTTGTACATGCTTTTTGTTCCATTTTTTCCTGTTTTCTCCTCTGTGTCTTCCATATTTTTTGTTTCCCCCATTAATTCCATTATTTCATTCATTGCTTTGTAAATTATGCATGCTTCCTCTTTTTTAAAATTGTAGTGGCAACTCTAAGGTGTTTGCATGCATGCTTACAAAACCTAGACTTAACTAATATCTTTTTTTCTCCTAAAATTTTAGAATGCTACAAATCCAGTCAACACCTTCCAACTGTAATTTTTCTAGTATTTTGTATCTATATATTTTAATTTCTCAAAATAGCATTATCATTTTTAATATGGCTAATGCTTACCTAAATTTAAATTTAAATACAAATTCCTTTTGCTTCGTAGCAAAAGATATTTTTTCTTACTTGATAATCTTTTAGTGTTAAACTCAATTTCTGTTTAACTGAGTATGTCTTTGTTTCCTCTTCATTCTAGATAGCTGCATGTTGCATGCAATTTTAAATTGATGATTTTTTTTTTCTTATTGGAAATTTTATCTCACTCTCTTCTATGTCACTCGTGAGAAGTCAGTTGTCAGTTCAATTGTTTTTCCTTATAGGTAATTTTTTCTCTGCTTGAATTTAAGATCATTTATAATTTTAATTTTTGTTATAAGGTGACTGCATATAGTTTGGGGTGGATCCTTGGGTTTTGTAAAAACTGAAGTCTTGTGTCTGTCATAAATTTTGGAAAAGTCTCAGTCTTTAAATATTCCCTCTCCCTCAGTTTCTCATCTTGTTTTTTGGGGGAACTTAGGTAATCATATGTTGGATGTTTTCTTTCTTTCCTTGTAACCTCTTCTTGTATTTCCTATTTCCTTGTCACCCTGTACTGCATAATTCCTTCTGATTGAGAATCCAGTTCACAGTATCTTTGGCTATTTAGAATTTACAGATAAAAACATCCATTAAGTTTTTAACTTCAAGTATTACATTTACTTTTTCAGTCTTAGAAGTTCTATTTGGTACTTTTTCAAATCTACTCTATCATTTGTATCACCTCTTATGTCTAATTCATATTTTAATCTCCTCTTATATTTTCTAATTATAATGAACATATTTTGTTTACATTTTGCATTTTGTTATTTCATTACCAAAGGCTTCAGTGTTGTGATTATGGCTTTTATTTCTATAAGATCACATTCCATTTGTTGCTTGTGTTTTTTAGCTGTGAGCATATACTTGGAATTCTGTTTCTGCAGAGAATATTTGGTTTTCTTCTGCTGGTTGTCTGGGAGCTCCATAAACCTGCCACTACTTTAAAATAATTTCTCAGCTTGAGGAATTTTCAGGCAACAATGAGAACAGTTTCATGATTAAAAATTATTTCTATCCAGTTTCAAGGTAGAGACAATGGAGTCCAGTTTCCATGATGCTTCCTGGTATGACACGTTTATATGTGGAGTGCTTCTTACAGTAAGGATGAGGTGCATTGTTGTCTGTTAGTCTTCCATGTCTTGTGCCCTCTGTAGCCATTTAGAAATCAAAAGCCAATTTGAGTACTACCTTCCTTCTCTAGATTTGTCTTTTCCTTTTGTTTTCTTCTCCCTGTGGATTCTTTACTTAAACAAAAATGCAGAGCTCAGTAATGCATTAAAAAATACAAGTTTTTTTCCCATTTTTTAGCAGTCTTTTTTTAATTGTGTGAACATCTGTGTGGAGTGTGTGTGTGTGTGTGTGTGTGCAGTGGGTAATCTACTCCGTCATATTTATAGAACCAGAAGGCCAGAAAAACTATTGTTCTCTATATTCCTTTATCTTTTTTGAAAGTATGCCTTCCACTACAGTGTTTGACATTATTTTCTTATACCTCATAGAAACATGCTCATGTATTCTCATTTGTCCAGTGAGTTAGGAGAAAAATTAAAGTCTCATGTATTCTTAACACTATTCATTTTTTAAACAATTTTAGTTTATGAAGCTGTTTTTGCATTCTAAGTCCATGGGAAGACCAAAAGAAAGTACTGATTAGAAACAAAACTGAAATGCCCTATTATGGCATCAAAGAAACAAAAGAGGAGATGATACAGGGTAATATAAACTGCATTCCGATATCTTGAGCCCTCACACCAGGTTTCTGTTTAGGAGGGATAATTTGCTTCACCGAAACAAGTTAATGGAGAATTATAAACAATAGCTTTACAATGAACTTTTAGCCATTAGTAATTTAGAGTTTGGGACAATATTTATGTGCCCTTCTTGGAGACATTATACAATACTGGCCCAGATCATGGACTCTGGAATCAGATGGGCCTGGGTGTGAATCCTTTAGTCTGTGATTTGACCTCTGTAAGCCTCAGTTTCCCATTCTGAAAAAGGCAGAGATTAGCACCTACTTCATAGGGCTATTCTGACCATAGGCAAACTGCATTTGGCAATAACTGACAAGTACTTAACACATTTTATGACATATTGTGAAAACTAAAAAAAAAAAAAAAAAAAAAATCGTAAGTTTTATCATTCTTGTGATTCAGTACTTTTGTCCAGGATGAAGCGATACAGCCAGTCAGCACCTTCTAATATGAGCCAGCCATTCAGAAGCCAGGATCAACTCTCCTAAACCCACACAAGTGGATAAGGGTACCCCAAAGGATGCTGGGAAATCCCCCAAACACTCCTGGAATAAAAGTGTTTTCAATTCATAATACGAAACAGCCATATTATGAAACATTGTGCTTGGAAGGAAGAAAAGAATTGAAGGGAATTTCGAAAACAAACATCTAGATCACAACCCATTTCCAAATATTTGGAACCACTCCTACACAGACAGGATCAAGTTGATGTCCCAGTATTTAAGGGAGTCTATGTTGAGCAAAGAAAAGGGGTAGATTTTTACTGTTTAATGACAAGGCTAGTTTGAAGAGCATAGCAAAATGTATGTTAAGAAATAGAGAGGCCTAAAGTGTGTTTAATTGTTGAGATGCTAAAAGCATGGCAATATATGTGTGCCAATAGTGCAACTTGATCCAAACTACATTTGGACTGAGTCTGTAATAAATTGTCAGAGCTGGCCTTTGCATTCACTTAAGCTAATACTGAGTGTCTCATTTCTACAAAGTAAATCACAGTGGCTTTGTTACTTTATTTTCCATCTTGTGTATAAGTAAACTGCAGGATCAATTGGGAGGTAGAATCAATCTGCTATTTATTACCTTGAAATGTGACACCCTATTTTAAGTGCCCTATTCCCTTATGGCTTCACTTGAGAACAGTATTATGTCCAAACAATATAGAAACCAGCTTTACAGCTCCTGGGTTTTTTTTACTTCAGCCCGATGGATTTACATTGTATACAACTTTCAGAACCTAAATAACTTACTTAGTGGATTTTGAAACAAGCATGTAAGGGAGGAAGAGTCCTTTGCTTTTTTTTTTTTACTTTTTTGTCTTAAATCTTAGCACAATGCATTCATGACCAGAGCATTTTTTAAATTTTTTTTTTTTAAAGCAGTACGCCCATTGACCCACTGCTCGTAGCTTAACGTTCCAAAGAAAATAAATAAAAATCTCATGTCTAGGGAAAAGAGTTAGGCTTCATGGGGATTCTGTCATCTTGTCATTATACTTTGCAAAGAAACCTTGGTCTCTAATTTATGGGTTTCAGAAAGAATGCCTCCTCACACTGCTGGAAGGTTGAAAGGGCAAGAGATCTGATGTATATCAGGAAGGTTAAACCTAATCTCTGTGACCTGCCACCCGCCTTTCCTGATTAAAACATGAGGGACTGGGGCCCAGCAAAGACCCCCTTTTCTAAAGCACTATCCATATCTTAGTCCCTGATCTGAGTCCTCGGTCTTGGCTTATTTCAAAACACTCATTATTTGGCTTGCTGGTGACTACACCAAACGTCTCTACTAAGTGTGATAAAACATTTTTAAATGCCCCAAACTGAGTTAGATGGAATTGAAGGGAAACTGGCAGTAATGAAAGGCTGGTGACAAGCTTGATCCCCATAAATTTGGATTTTATTAGGGCTTAAACTTAAGGTTAACCAGGAAGCAAAGGAAATAAAGAGCCTACAACTTTAAAGGTGGTCTGAGAAAGATCGTGGCAGCATCTCATTATCTCCCTAGATGAGATGACAGTGGAAAGGTCTTCTTTTCTTTCTTTCCTTCTTTCTTTTCTTTCTTTCTCGCTCTCTTTTTTCTTTCTTTCTTTCTTTCTTTTTCTTTATTTATTTCTTTCTTTCTTTCTTTCCTTCTTTCTTTCTTCTTTCTTTCTTTCTTTTCTTTCTTTCCTTCTTTCTTTCTTTCCTTCTTTCTTCTTTCTTTCTTCTTTCTTTCTTTCTTTCTTCCTTCCTTCTTCCCTCCCTCCTTTCTTTCTTTCTTTTTCTTTCTTCTTTTCTTCTTTCTTTCTTTTCTTTCTTTTTTTCCTCTTTGTCTTTCTTTCTTCTTTCCTTCCTTATCTCCTTTTCTTTCTCTTTATAAATGTGTACACTTCATATGTGTCCTTTCTTAAACCTTTCAAGCTCAGCAGTGTCTGATACGGTATCCACCCAGGGCTTCTTAGAAAATAAACTTCAAAAATAAAAGATGATTTCTTCCTTTATAAAAGTAAATTAGTTAATATTAATTACACTGATATTTCAGGATACAACTAATCTCCACTTCCCTTTATCCCTCATTAAGCCTGAACTGTATATTCTAAGCTTTTGGCATCATCTCCAGTGAATCGAAGCCGGTAGGACAAAGCATAAATAAAAATATCATTAATATATATGCTCTGATGAAAATTTAAGCTTGAGCACAATTGTGTGTGGGTATGAAAAAGTTCCTCCTCTCCTCTTGGTTCCTTCAGGCCCTCAAAAACTTGTCTACAACAGTTAATATGTTCTGGGATTTATAGGAAAATTTATTATCTTAAAGATAAAATAAAATTTTACATTGTGTACAGCCTAGGACAGACTTTGAGAATAAATGTAATTCTCTTAAATTATAAGGAACCATAACTTCTGGGTAGGTTCTTGTATCATCGCCATGTAACCTTCAGTCAACCTGAAAATCACAAGGGACTTTTGATTCTAAACAATAAAGTTAGAGAGAGAATTATATCCAGAGGGACTAAATTCATAG
Organism: Trachypithecus francoisi; assembly: GCF_009764315.1. Classification (NCBI taxonomy): domain Eukaryota; kingdom Metazoa; phylum Chordata; class Mammalia; order Primates; family Cercopithecidae; genus Trachypithecus; species Trachypithecus francoisi. The sequence continues at coordinate 91,996,122 of NW_022681455.1, read as the reverse complement.
GTTTACTTAAAGACAAATGGAGAGTGGGGGGTTGGGAGACGGACAGAAAAATAGACAGGAAAACTATTCAGTTCTTATCACAGTCAGCCAGTGTTAATTAAAACATCATTGCAAATGTATATCAGCAAGGAAATTTCTGCTAGCTCAGGAGGCAAGTGCCTATATAATCATAAAGATATCTTGGTTATTTATCTGCTGTTTGGATCTTATCCTCTGCCTCAACAAGCAAGTCCTATTTCACCCCCCTTCCCTGCCCTCATTTTATTACAGACCCTCTGTATATTCTACCATAAGGAGGAGGGAAACATATGGGCTGTTGTTTGAACTTCTGTAATGAATCCTTCCAATATACTATTTCCTTCAAAAGTTATTTTTAATTTTATTGCAGTCTGTTTGTGTATTCCCCCCCAACAGTCACTCGGACAATATTCGTATTGGGAAAATGGCTTTGGAGAGCTCTTGCCTTTGCAAATACTTCTGATTTATATGGCATGCCTAGGGTGAAGGGTGCTGTTGTGTGGCTGGGTCTCCCTGCCATGCTGGCGGCTTCCTTCAACAGAAGAGAGTCGAGTGGCTTCCTTCCCAGAGCCCTGGACTCCTCCCTGTTGTTGTTTTGATTTGTTTTCTTCTCAAAAAAAAAAATTTGCCACTAATGATTCTCACTCTCTATCTGCCCAAATCCCCTTAACTCTTGTCCAATAAACACACCAGAGGTCTCAAGCTGATGGCCCACATGCCAGGTTTGGCCTACAGTTGGGTTCTGGTGGACATGCACAGTTGGAAAACATTCTTTAAAGAATCGGTTATGTTTAAAAATTGGAAATTTTCGTATACAAATCTAGGTTTATAGAATAGTTGATAGATTTTTCCCTGAACATGGAAACCACTGTGTGAAGATATTTTTCTTGGAAGCTTAGGAGAACTGACAATCTGTGTCCACCTTCCCATACGGCGGCCAAGTCCTTTCTCCCCATAGGAAGGGATTCTAATGCAGGTCAGTTGTTCAGGCTGGTTGATTGCCATCACTGAGGCACCTGCCTGGCCCCCTCCTAGCTTCTGAATTTGGCACCCTGAAATAACCAATTTTACAGACATGCTATCAGAAAGCTTGTTTTTGAATTGGCAGGAGGTTGAGCAATGGATGTCTGAGTTTCATTTTGTTTCATGCTTTCCTAGAAGGCACTGAAGACTTCTGACTCTCCTAGAAAAATGTTTAAGATCATGATAATTAGTAATAACTTACTCATCTTTGCCCTCCTCAACCTCAGCTATGGTGTCTAGTTTTATACTTTACGTCTATTTTATGATTTGTTGAATGGATGAATGAGTGAACTAGACTCTTGTCCGAGGCTGACAAAGTTTACCCCTCATGGGTGCATGGAAATATATTACTTGAGGCTCCATTTTAGAATTGCATTCCACATCTTGGTCTAACGATGGCAATCAGAACTCCTTTCCATCTAGGACTCACTTTCCTGAAACCCCAGTGACAACCATAGAGATGGACCATAAGAGGCATGCCATTCATATTTGTTAAATAGATTCATTAATTCATGTAATTTCAAGGATAGTAGCTTTTATGCTTGAACTCTTATGTACCAGGCACTGACCTAAGTACTTTCTATAAATTAACTCAAAACTTTATTCACATTTTACAGGTGAGAAAACCAAGACTACTATTGCAGGTAGTAAAATCTGGAGCTGCCGTATGAACCCAGGCAATCTGACTAAATAGTTCACAATTTTTTTTTGCTTTGTTTTGTGTTTGATTTTTAATTGAAGTATCCTTTTATTGGACTCAATAGTATACTGGCTATTCATGTTCCTAGGAGAGGCTATGCTTCTGAAAGCTTGATTTCACTTTCTGAAGCCAATTTAATCTTATGAGTAGAAAATCTATATCTACCCAATGTGCTTCAAATTTTAATTTCAAGTGGATTTTTGAGAGTTAGTGGACAGTAGGGGCGGGGATCACAGGATCTCAGAGCATCTGGCCCTTACAGGGCTGCTGTCTTTTAATGTAAGTGAGCTTGACTTGGTAACAAATAGACTCAGTCATAAGAAATGGCTGAAATTTAATGGAAGTGTATTTTTTTGTCAAATAGAGTTATGCGAGAACTCCTGGTGGAGGCAAGCAGCTCTCTTCCATGCAGATATTCAAGGATTCAGGCAGATGGAATCTCCTTCATCTTCAACATGTTGCCTGCAAGGATCTTAGCCCACAGAGGAGGATTTTATGGGCCAAACCTGGGAGTGAATCATCACATCCCTCCCCATAATCCGTTGACTAATGTAATTATTTGGCCATACCTAACTTCAAGAGCATCTGGGAAATATGAGTTTGCTGGGTGCCCAGGAAGAATAAGGAAGAAGGATGTTGGTGGGCAACTATCAGTTTCTCACTTCTCTTGGCGCTAAAGAGCTTTGTATTAGGAAGATTTGCCCAGACTATTTGTTGCACAGCCAATCCTCAGAGCATCTTGAAACATGTAGAAAAGGTCTGAGGATTGGAAATTGAGTTAAAAGGTATTATTGGAAGACATTTTTATTATCAGCAGCATCTGCTGGAAAGTTTATACTCTGAACTCTAGAGAACAGTTTTATTTAGAGGATATTAGCAATTTTTTAAAGATAATATGTAAACAAAGCTGAGAATAATATTTTCAAACTCTTTCCTTATATCCCAAGTTAACAGACAGCACTAGGGTCAACGCTAACATGATCAAGGGGTTAGTTTCTGTTTCCTTTTTAGGAGGTGGAGATTGCAGAATAAAATTTAACAAATTTGGCTTTTGAAATTAATAGTGCTTTCTTTGGGAAATTTTTATTTTTTGTTTATTTGCTTTGTTTTCTTTTTTCATGGAGGCCTTAATGATGAAGCAAGGAATGAAAGAGGACAAATCATAGCAACTTGGTGAACTTGAAAATATATGTAGGTGGCACCCCTTCTTTGCTGGAAGCAGAAACTAAACCCAAATAGAAAATATTTTGACTGAGCTGCAGCTTGGCATTTTTATGCCACTATTTAACTCCAGAAGAAGCATGGAAGACATCTCTAGCTTTTACAGCACACTTTCTAAATACCATTTCCCACTGGAGAAATGGCTGATTCTGGGTCAGGAGAAAATTTACAAGGCAAATGAGAATATCTTGTCATTTCAGATAACAAAGAAGATATAAAAGACTGCAATGCAAAAAGGACTCAAGAGCCAAAAGAACTCAGAAGATGCCCATAGGTCAAAAATGGAACAAGTGCAGCATTAAATTGAAAACAAGTACAGCAGATTAAAATACATCACATGTTCAAATCTTTGAGTTCAGAATGATACAAAAGCAACATATAAACAAACATATAAACAGCAATAACAACAATAGTCTCAATGTTCATCTTTGGACATTGATAGGAAGCAAATTATTTTGGAAAATAGTAAAAAAAAAAAAAAAATTAAATGATCTGTCCTGTATTTCATCTGTAAACTATTCATTGAGGTAACCAAATAGTTAATAGTAAAGGAAAATTTGTCTTCATGGAAGTATTTCAATTTCTAGAGTAAATGAAAAAGGAATGATAAAATTAGAACATTACCATTTAGTGGCCCCTAATGAGACAATGGGTCTAGGCAAAAAATCTTCAATGGCTGTTGAGATCACAAAAAGAAAGACCCCAGATTTTAAGTGCCTGCTATTGGAAAAATATGATTTTTCCTGAGAAGTAAGTTTGACAAAAAAAAAAAATTTATATTGAATCCAAATCAAGCCTCTAGAAATAACAACCAATCTACTGGAAATATAGAGAGCAGAGAAACATGTTTAAAGACACCATGGGCACACAAACTACAAAATCCAAATTGTAGAAAACGTCATAAGACAGACAATATGGTTTCTTCCACAAATACATTGCATGATAAAAAAGAGGAGTTTTAAGAGACTTAAAGAGCAATCAAATGCAATATTTGAATGTTTCGTGGATCCTCATTTGAACAAATGGTTATTTATTTTTATGCTGCGTTTATGAGATAATTGGGGAAATGTGACCACTGACTGGATATTGGATGATATTAAAAATTATTGTTGGCCAGGCGCGGTGGCTCAAGCCTGTAATCCCAACACTTTGGGAGGCCGAGACGGGCGGATCACGAGGTCAGGAGATCGAGACCATCCTGGCTAACACGGTGAAACCCCGTCTCTACTAAAAAATACAAAAAAATTAGCCGGGCGAGGTGGCGGGCGCCTGTAGTCCCAGCTACTCGGGAGGCTGAGGCAGGAGAATGGCGTGAACCCAGGAGGTGGAGCTTGCAGTGAGCTGAGATCAGGCCACAGCACTCCAGCCTGGGCAGCAGAGCAAGACTCCGTCTCAAAAAAAAAAAAAAAATTATTGTTAACTTTAAATGCAATAATGGGATGTATGTGTGTGTTTAATGAGTCCTTATATTTTACAGATACATGCTGAATTATTTATGGATGGAATTACATGTGCTTGGGATTTGCTTCAAAATAATTGGGGAATCGAAAAGAGTAAGAGTACTATATAGATAAAAGATTGGGCATAAATTTAAAATGAAAGAAAAATAAGAGAAAGGAAAAGAAATAACAGAGAGGTTAAGAGGGTAGACTCAGAGACAAACTGCTTGGGATCAAATCTTCTTTCTGTCATGACGAGCTGTGTGATCCCAGAACAAGGAGTCCAGAAAATTATCTAAGCTTGTGGTGACTTGGCTTCCTGATCTGTAAAATGGGCTCAATAGAGCAACCACCTCATTAGGTTATGCAGATGAAATGAGCTAATAGATGGAAAGTGATTGGTATATTTCTGACATAGAACAGTTAGCTCTCAATAAGCACTTGCTATTATTGTAATTTTTATTCAATGGGCCTTTTAATTGCCCTGAAACTGATTGTGCCACTGGGTGCGTAGCTGTGGTATCAGTGCAGGCATCCATGATCTGACTTGGATGGAGACCCCCTTGGGCCAACTATGTACTGAAATCTCCTTCCTAGCCCAAGATGGCACACAGAGTCTAGGCCTTATTTCCAAGATAGTCTGCCTTCTGGCTTCACAATGTTCCAGCTTGTCAATGCAATCTACTTCCAGAAAAACATATTTTTCTTACCCATTTCTGTCTTCATGGCTTTGCTTTGATTAACATCTTTGGCCTAAAAGCCCCTTTCTTCCTTCTCTTCAAACCTTGTTCTTCCTGGATGCCTGCTCACATTCTTCCTGTTCAAGAAGCCCTTCCCTGAATTAAGATAGGATACTCTGCCCTCCTTCCCCTCTGAATGACAAGACATTTACCGTACATACCACACACGCTAGATTTTGAGTATATTCAGTGGTCTGCTGTGGCTCCAGCACTGGCTCTTTCATATTGGCCAGCAAGGGTCTGTCTATTGTGCAATCTCTTTCCAACTACCAAGTTCACTGATGCTACTTTGGTAGCTTGAAATTGGCCACGTTGGGAGTATTTACACCACAGCAAATATAACAAAACAGGGATTTCTTTTTCCCCTGTGAGCCCGTTGTTAAAAGTTTACCAGCACACCACGAATTTTATCTACCCATAGCTACGAATCCATCTACCCATTTCTACATCTCTCCTGTGCCTAGTATTGTGTATGGCACATAGTAGGTCTTCAACAATTGAATGAATGAATGCAGAATGCTATCATGTATTTTTAATCTTTTCCCTCAAGTTTAAAACACATTGAAAGCAAGAAATCTGTTACATTCTCCAAAATGCCTAACCACCCTGGGCACATAATAGGTGGTGGATTAATTATGGAAAGGAGTTAAACAACATCCTCCATTTTGAAGCAGAAAATCCACTTTTCTATTTCCTTATGGTTGACTATACCCAGAGACACAAAATCAAGATGTGAGGGACAGTTTTACTACTCTTTAAACAAAAAGCCTCTTTCAGAAGCATCTTTAAAATCTTTGAACATCTAAGTGAGGTTTCCTCTACCCCAAGCTGTGATCACCTTGGGGGATTTATGGTGAGATCCCCTTCTCATAATTGCAAAGCTGGACTTGGTGCACTGTCCCCCTGTAAAAGCCTTATCTGTTTTGGAGGGTTTATTAATCGTAGAAAATGGGAATGAAGCCAGAAGCAAGGGCTGCAGCTAAGGGCCAGGGGTCTCCTCCCTGTCCCTTTGGACTGGAGCTCAGGCTGGCCAGCTTCAGCAAGGTGGGGGAAGGGCAGTTCTTTCACATAAGGCCTGTGTCCGGTCTAAACCCCAGACCTGGCCACACAGGGAAGCAGTGGGTGGCTGTCCCTTGAAGAGGCCATTTGCCTTTAATATTTCACATGAGAGATCTTTCTTTAATGTTTTCCTATGATGTATGGAATGTGCAGAGTTTATGAAAAACAATTAAGTGGGCGGAACCTGTAAATCAGGCTCATATTTAAAAGTACGCTCATTTACTGCTGTGCCATTATAATTCTTCTCCTCTCCCTCTCACCACCCTACCCCCTTCCAATCCCTGGGGCTTCTCAGGGGAACAGGGTTCCTGGTGCCACTGCCTCCTCCCAGGGAGCACAAGAAGGCAGGCCTTCCTGCTTCATGTGCCTGAGCTTTAGAAAGAGCCAGAGCCAGGCAGCTTCTGCAAAGGGAGAAGTTGTCTTGCCTGGTCCTGTCATCCTCATTGTCATAATCAGCCTCTGTACATTTCCTTAAATATTTATAAATCTGTTCAACCCATGAGTTCATCAGATCTTCAAAATCTCCTCAAACTCTTGCACTGTAGACAGAGTGTTCAAAAGATTCTAGATGCTTTATAAAGATTAGGAGCCATTGGGGGTGGGGTCTTTCAATGTCCTTTATCTTCCAAAAGTGAGGCACTAGTGAAGTTATCTAACTTTGAGCTACAGTTTTGTCATTAGTTAAATAGAAAATGGTGGAGAAAGGGCAGAATTATACTTTTCTAAGAGGGCAGTTGATGCGTTTAAATGAAATCATGTGTTTACTCTTATAATTGGGATGAGTAATGGTTACTGCCATAATCAGGTTCAAAATCACAGTGGCTTAGCCAAATGGAAGTGGATTTCTCATTTACATGGACTCTAATGGAGACTTTGGTGGGCAATTTCCATGTGGTGACTCAGGGATCCAGGCTGCTTTCATCTAGTTATTCCCACATACTTTAAGGCCTTGAAGTCCTCCATGGAACCGTTTGCAGATGAAGAGATGGAGGATGTGGAGGAGCATAGTGGTTAGGATCAAGCCTGAAGTTGTATACACCCCTCCCATCTGTATTCCATTTGCCAAATTAGTCACTTGGTTTCACCTAACTGCAGAAGAGCTGCCTGAGGAATGCTCCCTTAGTACGTAGCCAGGAAGAGAATACAATGAGATTAAGTGAGGATGTCACATTGCTTCTGTTGTAGCATCCACAAAATGTTACTTCCTTCCCTTCCTATCTGCAGATGGCCAAGCAATAGCTCAGAGGAGTCCAGACAAATAACCCAAAGTGACACAGCCAGAAAGTAGTGAACCCGGGACTCAAACTGAAGTCTTCTGACTGCTGGAGACTTCTACCTAGGGGCTCTATGCACTATTCCAAGGAGGATGAATTGATTCATTCATAAACTCTAATCTGTTGTCAGTGGGTGGGAAAGTGCTGGATTGAAAAAAATTGGAGGAAATGCTGTTATTGATTAGTAATGTCTGCTATGAGTTCAGAAAGAGGGACTGGCATCACGCATGCCACAGACATGTCATTCTTGCTCTACTCTCTTCCTTACATCTTAAAAGTGCACATTTCCAGTGCCCCATTTCCTCCGAGCTCTTTTATAAAATGCCCAAAGGTTTATAAGTCTGAATATAGCATCCTTGCCTGGTTTTAGACTAGCACTGTAAATTGACCTTCTCATTCTTCACCTGAAAGTGTAATTAAAGCTGGATAATATCATGGACTGAGGCAGGCCAGCAAGGGAATCATAACCCATAACTGGGATTCACCCAAGATATTCACTTTCCCGCCTCCACACATCTGCCTGTGCTGTGCTTTCTGGTTAGAATGCTCTTCTTCTTATTGTTATCATCATCATCATTGTCATCATCATCATTATCATCATTTTACACTTCTCCACCTACCAATATCTGAATTGTTCTTCAAAGTCCAATTCAAATGCTAACTCCTCCTTCAGGAATTCTCCTTCAAGCCCATGAGAAAATCAATTAGTATTTCCTCTGGTGGGAAGAACCTGTTTGGCCCTCATCAGACTGTATGTATTAGTCCATTCTCATACTGCTATAAAGAACTGCCCCAAACTGGGTAATTTATAAAGGAAAGAGGTTTGACTCACAGTTCTGCATGGCCAAGGAGGCCTCAGGAAACTTACAATCATGACAGAAGGCAAAGGGGAAGCAAAGCACCTTCTTTACAAGGTGACAGGAAGAAGAAGTGTGAATAAGTGAAGTGGCAAGAGCCCCTTATAAAACCACCAAATCAAATTTCTCAGATTTCTTTGAGAACTTACTCACTGTCATGTGAACAGCATGGGGGAAACCACCCCCATGATTCAATCACCTCCACTAGTTCCCTCCCTTGACACGTGGGGAATATGGGGATTACAATTCAAGATGAGGTTTTGGGTGGGGCACAACCAAACTATATCACTGTGCCTAATATTATTACAGTTGATTATATTTATCTTTTTTCCCCTAGACTGCAGGGTCCTTGAGGGCAGGAATCACTTTGTTTTTGCTTTTCTTGCTTCTCCATCCTAATTCATAGCCCATTATCTCTCTCTCTCTCTCTCTCTCACACACACACACACACAAACACACACACAGATGTCACTTGGGAAGTGTCATCAAAGGTTTATTTAAGAGATGGGTAACTGGGCAGATGAAGGTGGGTGACTGGGTGAGTTGCTCCTTAGTGTCCTGCAATTTACATCCATCAGGACTCAGGGTCTGAGGAAGGCCACCTTCCAACAGCAATCTGCTGGTGTGGAAAGCCTTTGCCTATGTTCCATGGAGGTTTGATGGAGGATAACAGGAAGCCCAGCAGTGGCAGCCCCTTTAATAAGATAGTCTCATGCAATGGAGAGAAAACAAACTTAGAATCAGGTAGACTGGGGTTCTGGCATTTACTAACTCTGTGACCTCTGACTATTCACCTCTTAGAGGTTCAGCATCCCCATCTGAACAATGGGAATAATATCTCTAGTTCATGGTAGCCATGGGGGCCGAATGAGACCAAAGGTATGTTTATTTATAAAACAAGGCTTTGTGCTCAGTAAAGAGTCACTGCCATTATTAACAGAACATATGAGTATTAGTTAATAATATAAATACTCATAATCTCACAGATGTGAACAATGGACAAAGAAACAGGTGTCTGCTTGAAGGGACCACGACTGGACAAAAACAAGCCTGGCAGCTCTGCCGAGTACCTCTTCACTCTTAGGATTTCTTCTAAGGGTGATGTCAAGATTTTCTTCTTGGTGGTAGGATTTAGTTTAAAAACTTTTCCCACATGTGTTCAATCAATATGTATTAAGAACCTATTGTGTATTACGCATTATGCTAGACACTGGGAACAATATCAATTGAAGGAAGCAGAATTCTTTCCTACACAGAGCTTAACCCAGTGGTGCTAGACATTGAACAGATAATCGTACAAACACTAGTGTGGGGTATGCACTGCTCCTTGTCCTATGCCACTCCTAGATGAAGGATGGAAATACCTGGGTTCTAGACCAGGCAGAGCTCCAACCTGTGGCATGACCCCTGCTGGTGCTTTCATCTCTGCATCTGTGCCTCCTTGTGTGTACAGTGGGCTTGGCTTCCTTTGTTCTGAGTGGTTGTCAAGATCACATCAGAGCTTCCGTTCGTTGGAAGAACTTTAGAAGAGAAAAGACTCCTAAGAAGGCAGGGGATTCAGAAGTCCCAGGTGGCTTCTTTGAATATATCCCTGTCCTTCAGGATTTTTTTAAGTGGAGTTTTCAGCCAGGTGTCTCCCCAGAGGGCAAGCAGGTTTGGATGTACATGTAGCCAGTGTTGGGAAGAAACAGGTGTGCCTTCTCATTGGTGACTTTGCCCACCTGAAGGCTGGCACTCCTGGAGCAGTAGAACTGCTATAGAATTGCTGCTCCAAGTTAGCTTTCCTGGGTTTTGAGGGCAGAGCCTCTACCTGCTGGCACTGTCATCTCATCCCTTCCCATGAAGGCCATTTTCCACTTGGCACTTGCCTGCTGGGAAGCTGAAGATTGTGTGTGTGTGTGTGTGTGTGTGTGTGCATGCGTGATGCTCGCATGTGCGTATGTGCACACACATAAAGGTGCGGCTTGCTCTTACATAGTAACTCTGTTGAGAATCTGCAGAGCTTCAGTTAGGGATTGTGTATACTCAAGGAAGATCTGAAGGCAGAGGATTTGTGGACACGGTCTGCAAATAATAATAGTAATAACAGTAGTGGCAGCAAAAATCACTGCTGGGAAAAGCTATTAAATCTTCATTCCTTCTTGGACAGCAAGAGGAGCACTTCACAAATTTTTGTTCTGTATCTCTTTCACTGTTTGCAACTCCATGATGTAAGTAGTGCCGTTGTTCCTTTAGGTACGTTAGCTCAACCCCTAACACACTACTATGAGATAATAATAGTGGTTATCATTTGGTCTGGACTAAGTAGCATTTTCAGTGCTTTATGTCTTAACTCACATAACATCCTATAATATCGCCACTTGGCAGATGATACATCCCGGAGAAGTCTGACTCAGAGCCCATACTTGTAAGCTCCACATGGGGTGTATCTGTATATGACTACATCTGCCTTGGATGTTTGCTTTTTGGAAGGTGGGAGACTGTCCTGGGTCTCCTTTTGCAGCGACTTATTTATCTGCACTGTAGGAATATCTTTGGCAATTTTTTTTAAACATTTAACATATCTACCCTTCAAAGACACTTTCTGATGGATGCATCTCATTTTCCTTCCTCAACATTCTCTCCAGAGTGTCAGGTAGGTCAGGGATGACATTCTCCATTTTACAGGTTCTGAAAGGAAAGTTAGTCTTAGTGGTGAATGTGGCTGGAGCCAGACTTTAGAGGCTGAGTGCAGTACATTCGTGCCCTTCAGGCCTCAGGTAAGCCAGGGTTTTCATGCTAGTGTGTGATCACGAGTTACCTGGGCATCTTATTAAACTGCAATTCTGCTCCAGCAGATCCGGGGAGGGGCCCAAAATGTTTCTAACCAGCTCTCATGTGAGGATGCAGCTGCTGCTTCAGGACCATACACTGAGGAGTCAGAATTTCAGCTCATTCGCCCTTACCCCTGCTGCCTTCCCGTACTGCCTCAGACCAGGGCTCAGAGGCTTAAATCCAGTTCATGGCTCTGGCCAATCAGGTCCTGCCAATGGGTGCTGGAATTGCTGGTCTCATCACCTTGTGAGTCAGAAAATCCACTGTGCATGTCCTGGGAGTGTAAGCACAGAAAGAACCAGAATGCTCCTCCGTGCCCATGCCTCCAGTCTTATCACACCTCCAGCCCTTGTCTTTTGGGCGAACCCTTTATACTTTGGATTTTCAATATAAAGCACAAGTGGTCACCTCTAGGTCAGTTCCTAATTGGCCTAAATGAGGTAAGAGCTGGACAATTATACAGCCACAGGGGCCAGCCCTTCCCATGCCTCAAGCCTCAGACAGAGAGCTTATTTTATTTCTTGTTTTACGGGGTTCATTTATTGTTGGCCTTTGGGTTGCTGGTGTCTCCTATGCCCAGTGTGGTGATTTTATGTGGATACTAGGTCCGATCGCCCTTCAGAAAGGTTCTGCTTTTAATTAAACTTTTTTACCTTCACTGGAGCATGGGGCTTTTGCTTTTTAATGCTTGAAAAATAAACATTTCTTACCAGTTTTTTGTGATCTTTATTATTGTCTATCCGTAACTGTCTCTGTGGCTAAGACTTTCTGTCCACCCAAAAGCCTCTGCTCGTTCATACCAGGATAAGTATTTGTATTTCCCCATTGAAGAAAGAAAATCCCCCTTTTCTAGATGGCAGAAACAAATATACAGATGGCCTTGCATGCAGAGACCTGGAGCCCTCCTCATAGGCTCTCCTTCATGATGGTTGCCAAGGAGAAAGACAGGGGTATTGCCTCTCTCTGCTGCTCCTCCAGGCCAGCTCCAAACAGACACATCCTCCACAGGGCTTCTTGGATACCCCTAAATCACCACATTCCCACATCTCCAGATCTGTCTGACCACCCAACCATTTTGCAATTTCTTGTGGAATTATTGTTGGGTTGCAGTTTTGTTGTTTTACATGTGTTACTCTCCCTACAAGATTCATTCACCATCCACTCATGCATGTATCCAACCCACATTTAGTGAGTACTGACTATATGTTTGATTTCATTCAGGATACTGAGGATATAGGGGCAATCCTGGCAGATATACTCCCTGCCCTCTTGGAGCTTATAGTCTCAACTAATTAGTTGTTTAGTTACAATAATTGGAACTGTCATGACAGGAAAGCACACATGGGATTCTGATCCTTCAGGAATTATACATGTCTCAAGGCCAGATACCAAGTTTGCCTTTTCAAGTTGAGGGATGACCTTGGTATTACTCCCAGCCAGCACTCACCCTTCTGTATTCTCTGTCTCTCTGGGGCTGAAATCCTGTGAATTCTATCACCTAGATTTCCTTGCCAGCTGGGTTCCAGATGGGTTCTGCCAGGAGGCAGCATTCTCAACAGGTTAGAAGACAGAGGGAAGCTAGAAGCCCATCTACTTCTGGTGACACCACTGCAAATAGTAACATCTGGGTTTCCAGCCATATCTTGGCAGCAGCTCCACAAGTATTAGCGCCAACACCATAGGTCACTGGTTAGCACCATGAGCTTATGCTTCCAGTAACAAGAGCAGTGAATGTTGGCTCATGAGTTCCATCCCAGAGGCAGTACATGTTCTCAGTCTCTGTGTAATACCCATTTCCCATTTTGCTATTTCAGTTCTTCCAAAAATGTTGTAACCAATATCTTGAATTAAAACTTTCCCACTTAAAAAATCTAGAATGATTTCTGTTTTCCTGCTGGGACATAGACTGATAAATCTACCACCACCACAAACAACTATCTGGCCACCAAGTCACCAATTCCTATTGTGTACACTTCTTAAGCATCTTTAAAGTCTATCTTTTCTCCAACCCCACTATCATTTCCATGCACTTGGCCTGAAATGTATTTCCTGAACTATTGCTAGTGCAACTCAAATAGTATTTTGTCACACTAGTCTTCTTTCTCTCTCTCTCTCTCTTTCCTTCCTCTTCCCTTCTTCCTTCCATTCTGCCAAATTGATCCTCCACACTACACCAAAGAGAACTTCCAGGAAAACAAATAGGTTATAAAATTCCTTTGTTTAACACACAATTGGATTTAGAGTTCAGCTTCTAGCTAAGACAGAGAAACAGAAGTTGGATATAATCTCCCTCTTTAAACAACTAGAAAGCAAGATAAAATACATAAAACAACAGTTTTCAGGCTGTTAGGCATCAGGCAACCGAGGACATCAATCCCTGGGAGATGGGAAATAAGTTAGGCAAGTCTTACAATTGCCTCAACCTACTGCCTTTGGAAAATTTTCAGATTGTCGTGCAGGGAAACTGAATCACAGGTGGAGCCCAGTGAACTCTCAGAGTTGAGAAGATGGATTTGAGATTTGGGGAAGACAAAGGTGGCTGCAGTCAGAGTACCAGGAAAGAAAGAACTACATAGAGGGAAAAGTCTAGAAGTCAGTAGAGACTCTATTGAGTATGCAGCAGAGCATTGATCAGTGTGTATGTATAACAAAAGCCACTGGGACAGGGGAAAAACCACAGGAGTGACTAGAGTATGGGAATTCACAGTGCTAAGAATAGTGTTTGTTTCCACTAGCCAGAATGAAAGCTTCTAATTTATGGGACACTGGACAGAGTACTCAATAAGGTACTGCTCAGTGGTGGAGAAAACTAGCCCTAGAGAAAACGCAGACCTCTAAAGCAATACCCAAAAAGATTAAGCTGCTTTCAAGGAACTTAACTTCATCCCAAACAAAGGCAAAGAGTATTTATAGAAATACATAAATGTCCAAACCCTAATATAAGGTAAAATCCATAGTATGCATATCTGATTTAAAAAAGAAATCACCAGGCATGCAATAAAGAAGAAAAATAGTACCCATGGAGAAAATGATCAAACAGTGAAAACTGACCTAGATCTGAAATACCTGTTAGAATTATCACATAAAACAATTAAAATGGTTATTATTACAGTATTCTATATACTAAAAAAGATACACATAGAAAAAAGACCCAAATCAAACATCTAAAGGTAAAAAAAAATCACTGGATGGGAGTAACAGAAATGTAGACAATACAGAAGAAGAGATTAGTCAACTTGAGGACACCACAATAGGAAGTATAAAAAATAAAGCATACTAAGATAAAAATATATTTTTTAAAAGCACATAATATCAAAGAGTTGTGGGACAATTTTAAATGGCTTAATGTATGTACAATGTGTGCTGCTGAAGGAGAGGAAAGAGAGGACAGCACAAAAATAAATAGGAGAAATAATGGTTGAAATTATTCCAGATTTTTTTTGTTTTTAATTTTTGAAATTTTTATTTTCATTTTATAATAAACACTACAAATATTGCAGAGTTCTTGTGTACCCTTCACTCAGCTTCCCCTAGTGTTATCATCTTATATAACCACACTACAAAGTTAACAGTGATGTAATACTGTTATCTACATAGTAGATAAGGTAAAAATTCAGAGTATATCTAAATTTTGCAAATTGTTCCACTAATTTCCTTTTTAAAAACTTTTATTTTAGGTTTAGGGGTACATGTGCAGGTTTGTTGTATGGGTAAATTGCATATTACAGAGGTTTGGTACACGGATTACAGATTCAATTGCTATAAAATCACAAATACAAGAATCTCTACTGCTTTGGATCCAGGGTTGAGAAAAAATCTCAATGAACCCCAACCACAAGAAACATGATAAAAACAATACCAAGATACATCACAAACAAATTGCTCAAAAGCAATTATAAGGAAAAAATCTTAAGGCAGCCAGAAAAAAGAAATGACACATCACAGAGAGAAAAGGAAAATTAAATTACAGTAGATTCCTCATCAGAAACCATGCAGGCAAGAAGACAGTAGAGCAGTGTCTTTAAAATACTGAATTGGGCGGGTGCGGTGGCTCATGCCTATAATTCTAACACTTTGGAAGGCCAAGGTGGCTGGATGACCTGAGACCAGGAGTTCAAGATTAGCCTGGCCAATATGGCAAAACCCCATCTCTACTAAAAATACAAAAATTAGCTTGGTGTGGTGGTGAGCACCTGTAATCTCAGCTACTCAGGAGACTGAGGCATGAGAATCACTTGAACCCAGGAGGTGGAGGTTGCAGTGAGCCTAGATCATGCCACTACGTTCTACCCTGGGCAACAGAGCGAGACTCTGTTTCAAAATAAATAAATAAGTAAAATCCTGAATTTTAAAAACCATGAATCCAGAATACATCCAGCAAAAATATTTTTTCAAAAATGAAGGCAAATGCAAGAATAAGGTGTCAATAATGAAGGAAACTGGATGCAGTATATATGGGAACTTTCTGTACTATCTTCACAATTTTTCTGTCAATGTGAAACCATCCTAAAATAACAATTTAATTTAAAAAGTGAAATACATATTTTTCCAGAAATATAAGAGTTGAGAAAGATCCACACTGTAAGAAATGTTAGAGGAAGTCCTTTGGACAGAAGAAGAATGATACCAGTTGAAAATATTGATCTACACAAAAGCATATAGTGTACCAGAAGTGGTACCTAGATGGATAAATAAATACAGTGTTTCTTGTTATTTTTCAAAGATAATTAAATCTTTAAACAAATGTTGATAACAATGTAGTGTAAAGTGCATAACTTACATAGAAACAAAATATATGAAATTAATAGCACAATGACTGAGAAAGGAAAAATTAAAGTATAACATTCAAAAGTTCTTATAGATACACAAGTTGGTATAACATCATTTGAAGATAATTGGTTAGAGATGTATACTATAAACCAAAAATCAACCCCTTAAATGATAAAACAGTTGTAGTTAATAAAAAACAAAAAAGATAGAAAGGAACTATTAAAATATTTGATCCATAATAGGCATAAAAAATTAAAAATGAGTAAATGTAACAAATAGAAAGCAAATAGAAACATTACATATTTATTTCTAATTATATCAATATTCATATTAAATATAAATGGTCTAAATACCCTAATTAAAAGGAAGAGATTGTCAGGTTGGATATATAAGTAAGAAATCACCTATATGCTGCCTACAATAAGCAAACTTTAAATATAAAGATATATTTCACTCAGAGGGGATGTGAAAGAATATTAAAAAGCAAGAGGATACAAAAACATGCCATGCTTACACCAATCAAAACAACGACTATATTAATATCAGACAATGTAGATTTCAGAGCAAAGAATATAACCAAATACACATACACGCAAGGTAATTTTATCAAGAGGACCCAATAATTCTAAGTGTTTATACACTTAGTAATAGAGCCTCAAAATACATGAAGCAAAAACTGATTCAACTGCAAAAATAAATAGACACATCCAGAGTGACATATGGAGATTTTAATAACCCCTTTAATAATTGATAGAACAAATAAAAAATTAGTAAGATGTAGTGGTCAGTTCTCAAACTGCTATAACGAACTACCTAAGGCTGGGTAGTTTATGAAGAAAAGAGGCTTAATTGACTCACAGTTATGCCAGCTTAAAAGGAAGCATGATTCAGGGCCCTCAGGAAACTAACAATCATGGAGAAAGGCAAAGGGGAAGCAGGCACATCCTAACCTGGTGTAGCAGGAGAGAGAGAGAGAGAGAGAGAAAGGTGAAGTGTCACACACTTTTAAATCATCAGATCTCATGAGAATGTCCTTACTATCATAAGAACACCAAGCAGGAAATCCATCACCATGATCCAATCACTTCCCACCAGGTCTCTCCTCCAATTTGACAAGAGATTTGGGTAGGAACAGAAATCCAAACCATATCAAAGGATATAAATGATGTTAAAAAAAACAATCAACTGGCCGGGCACGGTGGCTCAAGCCTGTAATCCCAACACTTTGGGAGGCCGAGACGGGCGGATCACGAGGTCAGGAGATCCAGACCATCCTGGCGAACATGGTGAAACCTCGTCTCTACTAAAAAATACAAAAAACTAGCCGGACTAGGTGGCGGCCGCCTGTAGCCCCAGCTACTCGGGAGGCTGAGGTGGGAGAATGACGTAAACCCGGGAGGCGGAGCTTGCAGTGAGCTGAGATCCGGCCACTGCACTCCAGCCTGGGCGACAGAGCAAGACTCCGTCTCAAAAAAAAAAAAAAAAAAATCAGCCATCTTGACCGAAGTGACATTTATAGAACACTCTACTTGATAAAACCAGAATACTCATGATTTTTAAGCACACATGGAAGATTTACCAAGACAATATCATACTCCTTCAAAACTGACTGACTTATAAATTGGCACACAAATTCTGATTGTGTGTGCTTTTGTGTTCACAAGATGTTCCCTCGTTATAAATGCCCTTCCTTTTCCACCCATCCCACCCAACCTGGCTAACTCCTGTTTATCTTTCAAAACCCAGCTCAGCCACTACCTCCTTTACAAGACCTTCCTCAACTACACCAAATAAATTCCTTTCTCCTCGGCATGAATATAATACTTTGTAAATGTGTTCATCCTTGCTTGTATCACAATATGTTAAATTATACATATAGCTTTTCTGCTTCTCCCACTAGATTACAAAGATAAAATTTAGGGTAAAAATCACATTATTATAAGTAATAGTATATGCTATATTTTATTTATTAATGATAACTATCATCTGTGATTACCTATTATATACCAAACGAAAATTTTCATTGCATTTTTTAATGTAGAGCCAACTTTAAGAAACATTTATGTATGACTATTATGTGTCAAACTCTGGTACAGAACATAGAAAATCTCCCCAAAATACCTTTGGAAATCTTAAGGGTAAGGTGATTTGACCCTACTAAATGACCTTTATTTTACAGACTCATAAATCACTGTGATGTTCCAAATCAAACCAAATAACATCAGGATGGCATTTGTCTCCACACAATAAAGAAATTAGAAAACATATAGCTATTTACTGTCTTCCTTTAAGTTTTATTTCCAATAGCACTACAAGGCACAGATGTTGACTATGTGCTGGTGTAGACACTCTCTTGAGGGACCCCAGTCAGAACTGTCTCCCAGTGAGAGAGCTAATGAAGCCAGAACCATCCTCTGACCCCTTGTCCCATCAGTGAGAATAAATTACCCCATTCAATGGGGAAGAATATTTTTCATTCATTGATTCTCACAGCCATCCAATAATCTGGATTGCCTCTTGCACTCAATCTTTCACTTCAGAAGGAGAAATTGTCCTCACAAATGGACACCCACTGTGCATCTCACAAACTTTGCATTTGATTTATCTGTGGCAAGCCAAGGAGAAAAACCAGATTTTTCATCAAACATGCCCTTAAATTGTCTGAATTCTCATCAACAGCATCATTCATACAAGAAAAACAAAAGCAGTGATTTGACAGAAGACTTCACTCTGGCTGCTTAGTAACAGCATCCTAATGTCCTTTTTGGCTTGACTAGGTGGATCAAAAAGTTTGATTCACTTTTCTTGCTGCAAAAGTCCTAGATTATTGGGCTAGAAATGAAAACCATCTTTCTTTTTCAGTCAGAGAAAACAAAAACATTTGCCACGTTATTATATACAATATATTGTAGTGAAAAGCACTTAGAAAAATGCCCAAGGCAGGTAGTTACGACACAACACCAAGAAGGCAAAACTTAAGTTCAATGGCAAAGGAAATTTGCCATATTTTCCCCAACTATGGACCCTCGTCCCTTAGAGATAATACCATGAGGGGCTGGCACTTAGGCATCCAGAAAAACAGCATGTAGATTGGCATCATGGAATTTAAGGGCACGTTAATACTTGCTAATGGGGCTGAGTTTCTACTTCAGTAGAGTTCTGTGTGGCAAGAACTTATGAAAAGCCCTTTCCCTTGTAAATTCATGGCCCTTGAGGGAGCTAAACCTGATGATTCCAAGAACATGTTCAGGCACATGGAACATTAAATTTTCAAACCAAGAGACCCTGGTGGGGACAGCACAATGAAAACAATTCTGAATTACACAAATCAAGATCATAGATTACAAAGGTCAAGCTGCTAGTTTCCTCTTTGGTTTTCTTTGCATGGACACATTATTTAGAAATTCTTTCAACCAATCAAAGTATGTTGACTAGGTGATAACTAAACTGTTTTCTCATTTATAATTCCAGCTAAGATTTCAGCTTGATATTATTAGTTATCATGTTAATGATAACAGATGATGTCAGTTATCATAGGCAAATGTGCTCTCCTTCCTTCCCTCCTTCCCTCCCTCCTTCTTTCTTTCCTTCCTTCCTTCCTCCCTTCCTTCCTTCTTTCCTTCCTTCCTTCCGTCTTTCCTTTCTTCTGACTTTCTTTCCCTCCTTCCTTCCTTTCTTCCTTCTCCCCATCTCTACCTCCCTCCCTCCCTTCTTTCTTCTTTCTTGCTCCCTCCCTCTTTCCCTTCCTTCCTCTTTCTCTTCATCCCTCCTTTCTCTTTTCCTTCCCTCCTATCTTCACAAAGACCTTTGTAGATTGTAGATACAAGGCCACTGTCTTCATGCAACAAAACTGTAAAGTAGAAGCCCCAGGTTTTGATGCTCGCTGAGCAATTCATTTCCACTTGTATTTATTTCAAATAAGACTAATAATTTTGCATGAGACTGAGATCTCCGAGGGCAGGGACCTCAGCATTTTTACTTGTCAACACCTAACACAACACCTGGCACACAATATATGCTTAATAAATATCTCTTAAATGACTCTATGTTTGCCTCCTATGAGGAGGTTTTGTGAGACATAAAAAAATGTAAAGTATATAAAATCACTCTGGAAATTTAAAAACACTGGAAGCCAATATTATAATTTCTGTAACTAGAGACCTAAGTCTTCATGGCAAAGGAAGAAAGAGTTAAATGCCTTCATAGATTAGAAAAATAAAATAATTCATTTTAAGAAGATACTTATTTTCTAGCCCCTGATTATATATATAGATGAGTGACCCACGGCCTGAGGAGGCTTACTGTCGTTGTTTTACTAGTAATACCTAATATTTATTGAGCACTTTTAAAGATCTGGATGCTATTCTAAGCACTTTATATATGCTGTGTCATTTAGACCTCATGGTAACCACATCAGGTGGACACTATTATCATCCCCATTTTCCAGAAAAGGCATAGGGTGGGTAATATGTGTAACCAAAGTTACCTAGTTAGTTGAGTCAGAATGCATGTCCAATCAGGAGGAGATGGAAGTATGCTTCAACTGTGAGTCACATTTATATCCATTTTTGTCGCATCTAATTATTTATTAGAGATCAATTTTCTGTATGGACATAATTAGGGTCCATCAGTAAAGGAACTATCAGAATTAGAAATTTCTAATTCTAACTTCTATTTAGACATTAGACCCATGAGCAAGATTCCACCCACATCGAACATTAGAATCAGTTCCATTGCCTTTCTAGAAATATTAGTTTCACAAATACCACTTTTATGAACCACAGTTTTTGACTCTAGCTTTTAAAATCAGTTATATCATTCCACCATGAGGTGACTTCAATGCCATTTGAGTGTAAGTCTCTCCCTTCCAGCTTCATAGTCAGATCCAAATTGAAATTCCTAGGCAATTCATCTAATCATTTGAAACTTAGTTTTCTCATCTATAAAATGGAAACATATAAACTTAGCTCATCATGTTGTTGTGAAGATTCAGTGAGATAATAGAAAAACTTGTGAATGTTATCTATCATAACTAACTCAAAGGATGTTTCAAAATTTCACATGTAAAACAGCTGGAGTTACTTGAATAAGAGGTAGGCTTAGCAAACCCCTCTCTAGTAAGAAAACAAACTATTTCAAGAAAATACTGTTTCAAACACTTCAAAACTTGAAGGATTGTAAAATTAGAAGTTATTGTATATTTTTACCTTTTAATGGTAACAGTATTCAACAGCCACTATCTGGATATTCTCTATTTGTGTGGTTTCAGGTGTACCTTAAGTGACTCAGTTCCAAGTGCATTTATTTTAAACAATACTAAAATGCAGATTTTCACTAGTTCAGACTGTACTCCCCCACTATCAATTCAGATCAGTGAGGTTTTAAAACAAATCAAATCACCCTGAAAAGCACATCGCCGCCCACCCAGCAGGCACTGAACAACTGCCACGTTCGTGACACGAGCCTGTAATGTACACACCGAGACCGAGCCATCAAAATGTGCCATCTTGGCTTTCATGGACCCTGTGGGCTAAGACAAACACACTGACATGTCATGGAAAAAAGTTTGAGAACAAATCAGAGCATAGACGCAGTAAGAGTATGTGGGAGACATCTCCAGTTCTCGTTTTTAAAGTAATTGTTTTCCTGCATTAAAACTTAATACAAAGAAAGATATTCCAAATTCAAATAAAACAGAAAGAGCTAAGCATAATTTAAAAGTCTCCTATTCACTCCAAAATGGGAAACAGAGCAAGACTCTGTCTCAAAAAAAAAAAAAAGTCTCCTATTAATCTACCCTTCTGTGACCACTAACTATAGGACTATAATATGCTTTCCGTGTGTGTTTGTGCGTGCATGTATGTGTGCATATGTATGTATAATGAATATGTATTTATTTGGTTAATATATATACACAAACAAAACACAGCATATATTTGTTTTAAAACAAATGCTGAATCATGCTGTGTAAACTGTAGTTCATATTTATCTCTTAGTAATCTATCTTTAGAGTAAAAACACATCTTGCTTTATTATTTATTAGGGTCTTTGGACAGAAGAGAGGAATTGGTTGGTGTGTAAGTTAAGTTTTCATTTCTGAGTTGGTTGATTGCATAAGGTTTAGGTGAGGGGAAAAGAGCTTGAGGTGGACAAAATGGGCAAATAATATAAATAAGAAATGGTTTTCAAAAAGGAAATGGGTATTTTATAACAGAATCCAGGTGAAAGAGGGGTGAAGGGATTGAACAACAGGCTCAAAGCTGCAAGTCAATGCTCAGCCCCCACCCAGAATCCGAATCTGAGCTAACTAGTTTCAAACAATATTGGCGACTTAATACACGATCTGTGATCTCATCAAGGAAACAACCAGGTGGGAAAGGGTGGGTGCCATCCTTCTAACACTTCCAGACTGGGACCACCACTCCAGTGGAAAATAAATCAGAGTGGAGAAGAGTGTGGGAAGGAGGGAGAAAAAACTTGGCATTTCTTGACAGTGTACACAGTGAAAATGGGTTAAGTTAGCTCAGAAAAGACTCAAGTCCCTTCTGCACTAATTGTATTTCAGCGTTGAGAAGGAGATGGGATTTTGTGGCTCTCTTGGCTTCCACTATTAGCTGAAAAAGAGGCAGAGAATTTTTTTTAATAGAGGTTCTTCTGTAAAGAAAGCGGGGAAACAATAGCTAGCTGTCACAGCCAGCTGATATCTACCTTTGATCAGCCAAATGAATGTTGCAGGCATTTCTTATAGAAAGGAGATTGCTTATCGATCTATATCAAAATATGCATGCTAATCCCAGGCAGCAGAGAGTATTTTCAAGTGGAGTTAATAATCTGATTGCTGCCCTGTCTGGAGCAATTCTCTGAACTCGGAGCTCTAATCAGTCCAGGGTCTTGCAGTCAAATGTACTTTGCTGTTTAAATTTGGATTTGTGACATTGATTGAGGAGCCCTTGTAAAGGTGTTGACAAATCAAATTGTTTGTTCCAGTAGTGTTTTGCCAGAGATCAAGTCCAAAGTAATACGCAGTGAATTTGTTCATTACTAGTAGGGTGAAAGGAATGATAAAATTCACCTGCATCATTATCACAGACACAAGCCTAATAAAAGATATGTTCTTTCTGAAGAAAATGTAGTTTTGTGGGTGCTCTTGTGAGTTATACAGCAGGGTTGCCCTTCTAGGCCTGGAGGATATTAGATATGTTTTAAGAAAGCTAGGCAAATAAATCGATTCCATGTTTAAGATCAGAGCACTTTGTTTATTTGGTTGAAAAACAAACTGAAAAGATGGGCAGATAGATGTCATGTGCTATTTGAAGAAGTCCTTAGGCACACAGACCTATGTAAGATAGAAGACTCATCTACAAGAGGAGGATGTAGATAAAGAAGAAAAGCTCCTAAGTGCTCAAGTTTGGTCCCTATTCATCTGAGGATTGCTAGACCATCTTTATCTGTCTCCAACTGACTTTGGAACTTGCATGAGTGGAAATGACATTGATAAGTCTATAGATCTTGATGAAGTAGGAGGTGGGACTTTACTCTGGACCAGACTGAAGACTGGCTGACACAGGGAAGAGTCACCAAAAGCACCTCCCCATGAAGTATGCCCACCAGTGCCATGAGAGTTTACCATTGTCGTGGGAACACTAGGAAGCTACTCTCCTCCCTCCCTTCACTTGGCAACAACCCAGAAGTTACCATGCTTTTTCTAGAAATTTCTAAATAACCCATGCCTTAATTTGCATGTAATTAACAGCAGGTAGAAGTATGACTGCAGAACTTCCCTGAGCTGCTACTCTTTATACGTTGCCTGTGGTGTAGCCCTGCTCTGCAGGAGCAGTCACAGAGCTATAACACTGCTGCCTCAATAAAGCTGTTTTCTTCTACCACCAGCTTGCCCTGAATTATTTCGTGAGTGAAGCCAAGAACCTTCCCAGGCTAAGCCCCAATGTGGGGACTCACCTGCCCTGTACCATTAATATCCCTGTGTCTGATGTGAGGCTGACTTGGTAGGTAGCGTAAGGCTGGAGAGCACACACAGGACTGTCCTAGGTTGGGTTCTCCCAGAAGCTGAGGCTGAGATTGGAATGTGAGTGTGCCTAGTTTATTTTGGAGGTGATCCCAGGAAGCACTGGTGAATAGGAAGGGGAACAGGAAGTAAGCCAGGGAAGGGAAGGAATACAACACAGGGCATGTTAATGAGCAGGTTACTGCTGTGGGCACCTGGGGGATGGTCCTGCTAGGGACTCTGAAATAGCAGAAACATGAGAAAGAGAAAGAATCTGACCTTGCTAGAGGCAGAAAGGAGCCAAGAGAGACAGAAGCTCCTGCTTGAGTTCAAGCATTTGGGCTCAATAAGGACATTGCCCTGGACGTTTGAATTACTGAAATGCTACTATTTGGGGCAGCAGATGCTATTCAGGGTTAGGACAGGATGAGCCCATTGACTGGGTTTGTGGAAACAGTGGGAGAAAAGCTGATGCTGTTTTGTATTCCAACTTTTCACATCACCTTGACATAGTTAATAATATTATCAATAATAATAATAATATTAACAGCTAACGTTTATTTTATATCTTTCATGTTTTCAAACAAACTTTCATCAGCACTTTTTTACATGTTTAAACATACCAGCTTAGTGTTTTTTAATCTGGAGATTGTAAGCCTTTAGTAGATCTAAATTAATTTACTGGGTTGCCTGTGAAATAGAAGAGAACACAACATAATAGACTAGAATAAATTTTGTTACAGTGGAAAATATTAAAGTGTATAATCCATCACAAGGACTAGTTTGGTTTGATGAAAGCTCTGTTTTAATTATGTGTGTGTGGATGTGTGGATGTGCACATGTGTGCACACTAGGTCACAGTGTAAAATATATTTGTCACTGTGTGTCAAATACAACTAGAGAAAGACTGAGTTTTCTCATTTTAGTCTCATAACAATGCTCTAAATTTGGCGTTGTTATCCCCATTTTACAGGTAAGAAAACAGACTCTAAAATGTTGAATAACCTACACAAGTTCACATAGCAAGAAAGCGACAGGACCAGGCTTCAACTTCCTCCACAGCAGTGTTTGACTCCTCTGTAGCTACCATAACACATCCAACTCTTTGCAGCAGAGAAAATGTAAACCCTGGAACTTTCACAGAGAGCCTGTGTTGGGAAGCCTCCGGGACCATCTGCTGCTCCAGAAGGCTTGCAACTGTTCTTTTCATGTTTGTCAGAAAGTTTGGTAACAAAACCCATTTAATATCAAACTGGAAGACAGCAGAGTGCTCCTTAGTGTTACAGCACTGTTGATGTCGCCTTAATTTATAACATGGCAAATGGTTCGGCAGATGGCATTTAATATATTCCCAGACATAAACATGAGGCTAAAGTTGTATATGGTATGAGATCCTGGGCTTCCATAAACTCTGTAGGAGGTAAACCTGCCCCTTCCCTCTCCTGCATGTGAGCGATGTTAACCATTCGGAGACACAGGCGAGACACACAGAGCTGGCCCAGCTTCAAGTGACTTAGGTGGCAGGGTCTCCAACTCATCCCCAGGTAGTACTGGCCACGACTGAAATATTTCATGTTAGTCACTAATCGCAAAAGGCAGGGCAACTTTTACGTAATAGAAGGACCCTGGTCTGAGAGTCTAGACATCTAGGGCCTGGGCCTCATCTCTGGACCTCACAAATCGTGTGACTTTGTTTTTTAATTGGTAGATTTTACCTTTTTTTTTTTCCTTTATGAAACAAGGTCGCTCTGTTGCCCAGGCTGGAGTGCAATGGCACAATCATAGCTCACTGCAGCCTCAACCTCCTAGGCTCAAGCAACCCTTCCACTTCAGCGTCTCCAATAACTGAGACTACAGGTGCATGCCACCATGCCCAGCTAATTTTTGTGTTTTTTTGTACAGACAGGGTTTTGCCAAGTTGCCCAGGTTGGTCTTGAACTCCTGGGCTCAAGGCATGCACCTGCCTTGGCCTCCCAAAGTGCTGGGATTACAGGCATGAGCCCCTGCATCCTGCAAGATTTTACCCTTTAAAACAGTTTCAGATTTACAGAAAAATTGAGAAGATAGTCCAGGGCGTTTTTCTATTACCATGCACACACACACACGCACGTGCGTGCACACACGTGCGGAAACACACACGCACACACATATATACACACACAGTTCTTTTATTAACATTTTATATTAGTGTGATGTATTTTTACAATTAATCAACAAATATTAATACATTATTATTAACTAACATCTGTAGTTTATTCTAATTTCTTTAATTTTTACCTAATCTCCTTTTCCTGTTCCAGGATCCTATCCAGGACTAATATTACATTTAGTCATCATGTCTCCTTAGATTCCTCTTGGCTGTGACAGTTTCTCAGACTTTCCTTGTTTTTGATGACCTTGACAGCTTTAAGATACACTGGTCAGATATATCGTACAATGTCTCTCTATTGGAATTTGTCTGATGTTTTTCTTTTTCTCATGATTGGATGAGGCTATGGCTTTTGAGAAAGAGGATTACAGAGCAAAAGTGCCATTTCAATCATATCATATCAAGGATACATCATACATCAAGGCGGTTTATCACTGTTGGTGTTGACCTTGGTCACCTGGCATAGGCAGTGTTAGTCACATTTCTCCACCATTAAGTTACTTTCTCCTTTCCATACTCTATAGAAGGACGTCACTGTGTGTAGCCCACCCTTAAGGCATGGGTAGTTATGTACTCCCTCCTTGAGGGTGGAGTATTTAAGTAATTTGTTTGGAATTCTGTCATATGGGAGACTTGCCTCTTCTTCCACTTTTATTAGTTTATACAATTACGTATTTATATTACTATGCACTCATGAATATTTGTTTCATATTTTGGGTTATAACTTAATATTACCTTGTTTATTTTGTTGCTCAGATTGTTTCAGCTTTGACTACTGGGCCCTCTCTGTTGGCTCCTGTACCCCTTTGACATACCTTCATCGATATGGCATTACTGTTCTTAAAGACTTCCTTATTTTCTAGCACTGTAAGATGTTCCTAGCTCATCTTGTTTATTTCTCACTCCAGTCCTACAATCAGGCATTGTTTCAAGAAACTCTGGTTATTTTTATTGGAGAATAATATTAGGAACCAAGATCTGGCCAATAAGTGTGTTTGTTGCTATTGAGCTTTCTTTGAATCTAGATCCTCTTAGCTAATAGAGCAAAGAAATACTGTGTATTTGTGTATAATACCCATGTATATGTGTATGCAAATCTATAAATATTTCTATATGTTATCATCTCTGTTTTGAGATAAATGAGTTCTCACTGAGGTCTTTGACTCTGATTTATAAACATATAGATCATTCTGGTTTCCTGCCCATACTTACATAAATCCCTATTACAACATTCCAGTATACACGTGTAGCATTATCAAAAATTGTTAATCTAGTCCCCCATGAGAAACAACTTTATCAATGGGAGTACAGTGCTTATGTGCAGTTCTTCTTGCCTTTAATCTTACAGATCCTATTCATTTCCAAACTTACAATCAGGACCTTTACCCCTGTCCCCTCTAGTGATGTTATTTCAGACATTTGTACTACAGTTAGAGTCTCTTATCACAGTTTGCATTTTTTCCTGGGATCCCCTGACCTCCTAAATATTTTTCAAATATGTATACATGAAGATTCACCCTTTGCACTGTAAAGTTCTATGGATTTTGACAAAGGTGTAATGTCAGGCATCCTCCTTCACAGTATCACACAGAATAGTTTCACCACTCTGCCCGTGCTTCACCTATTTACCCCTCTGTCTTCTCTCTCAAACTCCTGGCAATCATTGACCATTTTACTTTTTCTATAATTCTTCCTTTTTCAGAATGTACTATAATTGGAATCAAATGGTATGTAAGCTCTTCAAAGTGGCTTCTTTCACTAAACAATATGCATTTACATTTCCTCCATGTCTGTGTGTGTCTTGATAGCTCATTTCTTTTTATTACTGAATAATATTCCAGAGCATGGATGCTCCACAGTTGATTTATTTGCCCATTGAAGTACATCTTAGTTTCTTGCAGTTTTTGATGGTTGTGAATAAAGCATCTATAAACATTTATGTGCATATTTTTGTGTGGACAAAAGTTTCTAATTCAATTGGATAAATACTTAGGAGCACAATTGCTGGATCATATGGCAAGGCTGTGCTTAGCTTCGTGAGAAACTGCCAAACTGTCTTCCAAAGTAGCTGTTCTTTCCGCATTCTCATTGAAATGAAGAAGTGTTTCTCTTGCTCCACATCCTTCCCAGAATCTGGTGTATTCGGTGTTTTGAATTTTAACATCCTAATTCTAATAAATATTCCATGGTATCTCACTGTTTATTTAAATCGCATCTCCCTAAAGATAAATGATGTTGAACACGTTTTCATATGCTTATTTGCCATATGTGTATCTTCTTTGGAGAGGTGTCTGTTCAGATCTTTTACCCATTTTTAGATTGTGCTGTTTATTTCTTTTCTTGTTTAAAAGTTTAAAAGTTCTTCGTATATTTTGGATCAGGTACACGTTTTGCAAAGGTTTTCTCTGTGGTTTGTCTTTTTTGTTTTGATAACACTATCTTTTACAAAGCGGATGTTCTTAACTTTAATAAAGTCCAGCTTATCAATTTATCCTCTTATTGATTGTGCATTTAGTGCTATATCAAAAAAATGAATTGCCAAAACTAAAGTCACCTAGATTTTCTTCTGTGTTATCTTCTCGATGTGTTATAATGATTTTTTTCCACAAGAAAACTCAGAAATGATAAAAGTTTTATAGTTTTGAGTTTTTCATTTAGGTCTATGATCCATCTTGAGTTAATTTTTGTAAAAGGTGTAAGTTCTGTGCTGAAATTATTTCTTCTTCCTTTCCTCCCTTTGTTCCTTCCTTTCTTCTTCCTCTTCCTTTTGTCTTCTTCTTTTTTTTTTTTTTTTTTGCATGTTGAAGTCAAAATGGTTCCAAGTACCATTTGTTAAAAAGACTATCTTCTATCTTTTTTCCATTGAATTTCTTTTACTCTTTTTGTCAAAGATCATTTGACTATATCAGTGTGGGTTTATTTCTGGAATTTCTATTCTGTCCCATTCATTTATATGTCTATTCTTTTTCCAATACTTTACTGTCTGGATTACCGTAGGTTTATTGTAAGTCCTGAAGTTGGGTAACATCTTTCTTCCAACTTTGTGTTTTTTTTTTTTTTTTTTAATTTTCAGCATTGTCTTGGCTATTTTGAGTCTTTTGCTTTTTTAGTATAAACTTTAAAATCAGTTTCTTCATATTTACAAAAGAGCATGCTGGAGTTGATATTGGGATTGTGTCAAAATAGATCAAGTTGGAGAGAATCGACAGATTCTATAATATTGAGTTTTTTCATATGCAACTTTTTAGATCAGTTTTACTAAGGCATAATTGACATATAACAAACTGCACATATATAAATTGTGCAGTTTATGCATTTATAAATTTTTTATATCATAATATGATAAATGCTGATTCATGTATGCATTCCCAAAGCCACTACCATAATCAACATAATGAACAAATTAATCACCCCGAAAAGTTTCTCCATGACTCTTTTTAGTCTCTTCCTCATCACCCTCCTCCCCAGACATCCATGGATTTAATTTCTGTTACTATATGTTAGTTTTTATTTCCTATAATTTGATGTAAATGGAGCCATACCACACATAATCTTTCTGGTGTGATATATTTTCATTCTATAATTACTATGAGATTCATAACTGTTGTAACATGCACCCACAGTTTATTCCTTTCTGTTGCTGAATAATACTAATTCATGTAGATACACTACAATTTGTTTATTGATTCAACAGTTGATTGACATTGGATTGTTTCTAGCTTTTTGCTATTACAAATAAAGCCCATATGAATATTTGTGGACAAATCTTAGTATGGGCATATACTTTCATTTCTTTTTGGGTAAATTCCTGGAAGTAAAATGACTGGGTCATATGGTAGGCACAAGTTCGTCTTTTTAAGAAACTGCCAAATTGTTTTTCAAAGTGGTTACAATTCTATAAGCAGGACATGAGAGTTCCTGTTCCTCCACATCATCACTAACACTTAGCCTGATTAATCTTTTTCATTTTAGCCATTCTAATAGGTATGTAGAAAGATCACAGTGTGTTTTCAATTTGCATGCCTGATAATCTCTGAGTGCTGGATATTTTTGTATTCCTAATAATACTCTTGCCTTTTGTTATGGGATACAGTTGAGTTACTTAGAAACAGCTTGTTCCTTTTGAACCCAGCTTTTATTTCTATATCATTTGTTAGGTGGGTCAGGAGCAGTACTTAGTTTAAGGCTAATTATTCCCCATTCCTGAGTCAATACTATACTCAATTCCTGAGTATTCTACCTAGTGTTTTATGAATTATGAGATTTTCCTTTCTGGACTGTGGGAACAGGCGTGGTGCCCAGCCCTGTGCAAGCACTCGACATTCTTCCCTCTAATCCGCTAATTGAATGGTTATTTCCCCAGCCTTGCATAGTTTCCTCACTTGCATGCACAAATCACTAGTATGCTAAATATTCAGAGGGGACTCTTGGAAGAGCTCCAGGCTTTGCTGTGTTCAGTTCTCTTGTCTCTGTTACTATGTCCTGTGAACTTTAGCCTTCTTGAGTCCCTAGACCCTCAGCTCCCTTTCCCTTTCTTCAACTCAAGGAGTCTGCTGGGCTCTCCGTAAGTTTTATTTCTCCATGCCATGGCCTGGAAACCTCTCAAGGCAATTGTAGGCCCATTTGGTTTGTTTTTCTTTCTCAGGGATCACTGTCTTTCTTTTTTTTTTTTCTATTTTTTATTTTTCTGAGACTAAGTCTTGCCCTGTCACCCAGGCTGGAGTGCAGTGGTGTGATCTCAGCTCACTGCAGCCTTCATCTCCTGGGTTCAAGCAATTCTCATGCCTCAGCCTCCCGAGTATCTGGAACTGCAGATGTGAGCCACCACGCTTGGCTAATTTTTGTATTTTTAGTAGAGACAGGGTTTCACCTTGTTGGCCAGGTTGGTCTTGAGCTCCTGGCCTCAAATGATCCATCTACCTTGGCATCCCAAAGTGCTGGGATTACAGGCATAAGGCACTGTACCCAGCCAACTGTCTTTTATTTTATTACGTCCAATGTCTTGAAAACCATTGTTTCATATATTTTGTCTGTTTATTTTGATTGTTCAAGCAGAAGGGTAAATCTGTTACTTTATCTATCTTGGCCAGAAATGTAAACTGCCTGTTAACCATGTGACTTTAAGCAATATTAATGACACAATGGTTACTATTGAAAGGTCAATTACCCTGCTAACCTGTACTGTGCTTCTTTTCTGGTCTTCTGCTTCTTTTTCTGAAAATGGATATCACAATTCCTGCTCTGTCCCTCATTGATATGGTAAGGATTGGTTGGTAATAGGTAAGAAGCCACTTTTTTGAACATCATGATGATGGTGGCAGTGGCAAATGTCAAAGCCCCCTTTATCAATACAATATATGTCTTATTTTCAAAACCCCAAATTCTCAAAAGTGTAGTAGGTGAAATCACTTGGGAATTGTGTCGGAAATATGGTTTACTGAACCCTGACATGTGAGACATAGAGTTCAGTTTTTCAGTCCTTCCTTTTATTCAAGAATCCTAGACATTTCTAGTGCCCAAGGGTTAAGGGTTACACTTTGAGAAAGTCTACTCTAGGCCACTGCTTTTGAAACAGAATACTTTCCCACACTAACCAGTTCATTTTTGAGTCCTGGAGGCAAGGGAGGATATGTTTCCATGGCCTGTGAGGAGCATGGGAGTGAAAGTTTCTATTGCTCCACAGTTCCAGGAAGTTAAACCCAACTCGAGGTAAACAAGATATGCATCTGTAGGAGAGGAAAAACAAAAGAAGGAGAAAGGTGGCTTCCCTTGCCTCTCACCTGGCCAACAGAAGAAACACATGCTGAAGTTGCTAATCCATGGCAACTCCATCCTTCCTCCCCAGTGAGTACTGTGATTTGGGTGAGACTGGTCTTCTCTAAGATCTTGAAGTAGACCCTGGATGGTCTACACCAGCCAGAGGCACATCACCCTCTTGCACTGTGACTGGTTCATGAATGGACCTGTCGTCTAAAATGGTGAGGTCAGAAAGGCGCTCAGAGCTTTGTTAGATGCTTGTGGGAAGTAAAGATGTCTCACTCTGTGGTGAAGCATCTAGCTCCATGTCCCGACCTGCAGGACAGTCGAACGGGCCCTGGAAGGGGGAGTGGAAATGGAGGAGACAAGAAAACACGAGAAATGGAGACAAGACAAATAGCCTGATCAAGTCTCGTTTATTGAATGTAGGGTCATGCCTTATATAGGCTGGCAGGGGAAGAGATTGGGCCAGGGCAGTGACGGGGGCCAGGTCTTCGCAAATTATAATCGCGCATGCCCCGTGGGTTTGTACTGTTCCCGGGGGCGGGATCGCCCCTGCGCCCTAGGCTGCATATCTTCCTGGGCGGGAAAATGTCTGCGAGCGCGCGGGAAAGGTTGGCGTGCGCGGGAACAGTTTAGGCGGGCGCGGGAAAAACTTAGGCGCGCGCGGGAAAAGCTTTGGGCGCGCGCGGGAACAGTTTAGGCGCGCGCGGGAAGGGTCCGCAATAAAGAACCCGGAAATGTGCCGTCTTGTCTCCGCTTTGGGGAGATCAAGCAACAGAGGTCGGCTAATTCCAGGCCTCATGGCTCCCGACAGCTCCAGCTCCTGCTGATGGACACTTGCAACCACAAGGGAAACAGATGTCGTGGTTGACACACAAGGAAGGGCAAAGGTGAGAGAGGTATGGAGAAATGGAGGCAGATCCCTGATAAAACTATGGCTGAAGTGTAATACTATGGTGCTTTTTCTCTAAGTGAACCAATACATTTATTTTATTATCAGTTTGATTTGGGTTTTCAGTGGTAGGTATATTAAAGCCTCCTGATGCTTAAAAACCCAATAACTAGGGTATCAATGACTGGGGCAATGCGACTCACTCATGTTCATTAATGTATTCATTTGTTCCAACCCAATTCTAAGAAGCACTGTAGAATGTTAAGAATGAGTATCCTTGGGAGGCTGAGGTGGGTGTATCACTTGAGGTCAGGAGTTCGAGGCTAGCCTGGTCAACATGGTGAAACCCTGTCTCTACCAAAAATACATAAACTAGCTGGGCATAGTGGCACATACATGTAATCCTAGCTACTCAGGAGGCTGAGGCAGGAGAATTGCTCGAACCCGGGAGGTGAAGGTTGCAGTGAGCCTAGATCGTGCCACTGCACTGCAGCCTGGGTGACAGAGTGAATGAGACTGCGTCTCAGAAAAACAACAAAAAAATTTTAAAAAGAGTGTCTTCAAGCTGCTCATTGACACATGAAGGATGTGATATGACACCGGCTGGAAAGGCTGGCCTCTGAGGTCGAGAAAGCCAAATGCTTCTTCCACTGGTGTCTTTTCTACTCTTGGATATAGGTTATTATTGTGTTATGGGATAGAAAGACTTTCTCTGTCTCATATAGTTCAGTCTGATCTCTTCATGCCAATGGATTGATAATTCTGCCATAGGTTCTAAGTCTCTGGGGTTTTCAAATTTATTCTATTAGATTTTTAATGACAAGTCACTCAAAGTGTTGCTGCAAACATAACTCTATGGGAAAGCCTTCAAATCTCATTCTCTATTCTTGAAGATGTTGAAATTTCTGTGCCTTATTCTTTTTAAGGGAAAAAAATGTGTGTAACCTTTTTGCTTATGTCTCCTTCTATTGAGTTCTGGGTCCCTTGGTTCTCTTTCGAGACCTGTTTCTCTTCCATCTCCCTCCCCTCTGTTTCTTAAACTAAAGGTTTGTGTTGAGCGCCGCTCCATTTCCCCTTACATCACTACCACAATAGTTTCCTGAGAGTGGGACACATTTTGAAGTCAGGGGTGCTTCTTATTTCTTGTTTGGGTTAAGTGATGTTTATTTTTCAACCTAGGGAATATTTCACCTTCTTTCTTATTAGAGATTCTGATAATTTGAAAGACAGTAAAATCTGGAAACAGCATCCACAAGTGCCAGCACTGGCGTATATGAAGCAGCACAGGTAAAGATGGGCTTGGACCCTAGAGAACTGTGCATCCTGGATCTGCCCTTCAGCCTTCCATGTCTTCCCCTCTTCCTCTCTCTCTTCAAAAAATAAAACAACGACATAGCTCACTCTTTTTGATCCCCTTTTTTGTGCTGGGCAGGGGTTTGGGGAACTCTAGAGCAGGGACTGGCAAACGTTTTTTAAACAGCCAGATAATAAATATTTTAGGCTGTGTTATTTATGGGGCAAAATTAAAGCTATTGTGTAGGAACTTGTATAAATACTTAAAATGTAACCATTTTAAAATGTAAAACTCATTCTTAGCTCTTAAGTCATAAACCAATAGGTAGCTGGCCGGGTTTGGCTCTTGTAGTTTGCTGACCATTGCTCTAGAGAACTGGATAAGATTTTGATTCTTAAGGAATAGGAGGAGTTCTCAGTATAAGGAGAGCAGCAAAGAAGAGTTTGAAAAGTCTGCATCCAAGTCTGAAGATTTTATATCAAATCCACCTTTATCAAATGCTACCTGTAAAAATCTATCTAAAATAATTTTCTTTGTAACCGAAGAAGCTATTACTCAGCTTTCCACTGAGGTGAAGCTGACATGTACAGTGGAAGGGTGGAGCCTGGCTAAATAGTTCTGGGCTTTTCTCCTGGTTCAGAAAACTCTCAAGCCTCATCTTTTTCTAGTGTGATTCCTCCACTCCAGCTAACCCATTTGATTTGCATGCAGCCTCTCACTTACCCTCTTTGTCACACATCTGTGTTTCTGTGGCTATACTGCACTTTTTCCCTCCTCAACCTCCCCAAATCTCTTTCACCCCATTGCAACTTGTGCCAAGTTCAACTTATTGCATCCATAATTTGAGGGATTGTCAAAGTGCAGTACACACAGACCCTGAAGAGTAAGCAAGTGGATTTCAGATGGAATATTATGGTAGACTGACTTCAAACATGGCCTCCAATGATTCCTGCCTCCTGGTATTTACACACTTGGATAATCCCCTCTTTTTAAGTTTTGGGTTGGGGCAATGTGACTTGTTTCCAATGTGCTTGGATGTCACTTCCAAGATGCAGTTGGCTCATCGTCTAGTAAGTGTACCCTCTCTCACTCTCTCACTTGCTTAGTTTCATGAAGCCAGCTGCTATGTTATGAGCTGCCCTATGGAGAGGTCCATGTGGCAAGAAATGGAGGTGACCTCTGGTCAATGGCCAGTGAAGAAGTGAATCTTGCCAACAATCACTCAGTGAGCTTGGTATCAGGTCCTCACCCAGTCCAGCCTTAAGACAAGAGCTGCCCTAACACCTCAGTTGCAACCTTTGAGAGATCTTGAGCCAGAAGACTCAGCTAAGCCATGTCTGAATTCCTGACCCACAGACATGGTGAGATAATACATGTTGTTGCTCTCAGTCATTAAGGTTTGGGGTAACTCATTACACAGAAAATAGATAACTATTACTCATATAAACAAAGATTTTCATTCCAATAATCTCATATTTATCATTATGTCTATTGGAAAAAACTATAACTTTAGTAAATATTTTGGTTTTGTTAATGTATTTAAGCTTCAAAAAAATGAATTGTTGTCAAGATAAGAGAATAATAGTACAGTTGATGCAGATATGGCACAGTATTTCAAACACTATAAAAATCACTGACGTTTGGGTACTGCTGTTTTAGGCAATGGCTTTGAATTTACCACTTCCAACAATTTGTCACCATTTAAGACCCTCACACTCTGCTTTCTTTTCTGTCTCCATTTACCACTTTATTCCTTGGCAGTTTTGTGTAGCTATCTTGAGTAAGTGCTGCTGGCAAGGCAGAATATACCTACTCTGAATTTTTGTTGAGATTTAGGACTGTTAGGACTGTTTTAGGTATTAAATAGGATACAAATTGAAGACATTTAATGTGTGGTTTCATGGGTTTAATATGTTAAGCAGAACATCAGGACTTGCTTTCATAAAACAATTAATTTGTATATGTGCTATGTATATAGGACATATAAACATAGTGCTATATATATAGGAATATAAAGGCTATAAAATGAATTTAGCACTTGGATGAATGTTCATGATTCCGGGATGACCTGGGCCAGAGAGAAGAGTTAAAAGGGTTAGAAAAGTCTAGAGAGATTTTGAAGGAGAGTCAATTTAACCCTCAATAAGTGTGCATTCTGAATAAGGCATTGCACCTGCAGGTGGGAGTAAAATAACTTACCATCCTGGTGTGCCTGGAAATGAGACACTTCCAGGGACATGGGAATTTTAGGGCAAATACCAGTAAGGTCCCAGGCAAAGCAGGACGGTTGGTCACTCTAGGTGGTGACCTCTGTTCTTGTGGAGATTTGAATCTACAGAAAGCCACGATTAGGCAAGAACTGTGGGAGATGTTATGGTAGGCTGAATAATGACTTGTCACATATGTCTTCACATCCTAATCCTCTGAACCTGTGAATGCTACTTTATATGGCAAACATGACTTTTCAGATATGATTTAGTTAAAGGTCTTTAGATGGGTAGATTATCCTGGATTATCTGAGTGGGCTCAATGTAATCAGAAGGATCATCAAGAGACGCAAAGTCAGAGGAGAAGAACATGTGATGATTGGACTGATCCACTTTGAAAATGAAGAAGGGGACCATAAGCCAGTGAGCAAAGGTGGCCCCTACAGGCTAAAATGGTTCCTTCCTCCAGAAGGACTCACACTCTTATACCTTGACTTTAGCTCAGTGAGACTGATTTTGGACTTCTGACCTCCAGAACTGCAAAAGAATACATATGTATTGTTTTAAGCTACTAAGTTTATGGTAATTTGTTATAACAAAAATAGGAAAGTAATATAGTGTACATTAATAAAAATGAGGGGCTGGGTTCTGTGAACTCTTATAATAAAGGTTCCCCTAGCCTAGAAGAAGTAAGAATGAAAGGCATAGTAGTTAAGCATTTCTTTCCAATGCAGGGAAATTATCACACCCTCAAAAATGCAAAATAACCAATTTTGGTATATGAAGAAAATAATATTTCCATTTTTTTCTTTATTTCATTTGCATTACTCTATTTCTGGGCATGCTATATAAAGTAGATAATATAGTTGTGCATGCATATGCTTTTACACAAATAAGCAGGCATAGATGGAAAGGTATGTTCACACATTTTCTTCGCAGTAAAGCAGCCAATAGAAAAGTGGGTTTTTTTGGTTTTGTGTTGTTTGTTTTTGCTTTTTGAGGCAAGTTCTCATTCTGGAGGGTCTCCAGCCCAGGCTGGAGTGCAGTGACACAAGTACGAGCTCAAGGAACCCTTCCACCTCAGCCTCCCAAGTAGCTGGGAGAGACCACAGGCACGTGCCCCACCACACCGGGGTAATTTCAGAAGTTTGATGCTGACTAATCCCTGCAGTGAGACTTGGGTTATGCCAGAGCCAACCCACTTATTGTCCATTGGACTTTGGTGACATTTTGGAACCTCTCCCATCCTCAAAATCCTAAAACCCCTTCAGGATTTTAATAAAGATAATAATGTTTTAGCTGACAAAGACGGGTGAGGGTAAAAACTGATCCTGAATGTCTGAGCCAAGACTAGCATTTGTGAGCTAAGGGAGGTGCTCCCTCACAGGGCCAAGCAAGTGCAAGGGCAGCCCCCAAGCTTGGGAGCCCGTGACATTCTGGGTGCCCCAAGAGCCTGCCTTGCCTCTTCTTGTCGCGTGTGGAACCACTGACATACACCTGGCACACAGCCATTTTATTACCAAACCAACCTGGGGGCACTCGTCTGGCACAGTAAAGCCAAATATTCACACTGAGGTCTGCAGCGAGAGAAAGGAGGGCATGTATTTGCAGGGCACCAAGCGAGGAGAATTAGGCAGCTCATGCTTAAGACACAGGTCCCTCTCATCTCTTTGCAGTGATTTGCAGGCAAAGGTTTCTAAAGGCAGGAAGGCAGAGGTTACAGGCAGTCTAAAGTCAATACATGAAGGGTCTACATTGCTTTGGCCTAACAACGGAACACCTTAAAACAGGGGCCCACAGGTCATGGGTACATTCAAAGGTTTTCTGCACAGAAATCGGAGTTTAGCGCTCTGTCCTCAGTTCCCTCTTATCTGAAGTCTATGTGCCAGCAGATCCATTTAGTGAGTGTCTGGGTTTCTGACAAACAACTCAGGGACATATGCTGAGATGTAATCTTTAGTTTTTATAGGGGAACCAAACATGCAGTGACTTCAACTTCCTTGGCTATTGTTTCAAGGTACTACCACTTTTTCGCTTATTAAGTTGCTCATTGAGTTCTCAGGGCTAGGTAGGTGCCTGGAATTTACCTCAAAGGAAATCAAGATTTTCCTTTGTTTTTATGCTTGGGTGGGGAGTACCGACAGGATCCGAAAAGGGTTTCCTGCTCCATCTCAATTTCTTAGTCCCTGGTGACTTGGCAGCTTTGACATTCACTCTCTTGGACTAGTCTTGGACTGTAAAGTCTCAACCATGATGCCACCCCAGGAAGCCTCAGATGCTGAGCTTCCCACATTCCTGCTCCTGGCTTCCTGATGTTCCGGGAAGAGCTTGGGGTTGGCCTTTCTGGAGTAAAGTCTCAAATGCCGCCAAGCCTCACACTGGAGGCCAGCTCTCCCCACATCAGGCACCCTCTTAAACATCTGTCTGTGGTGTGATTTATTCTATTTTAAAATGAGGTTTTCAAACAACTCACTATCTTAATTTTAGCAGTTCAGCTCCTTTGTATGCTAACAATACCAAACATGCAAATGAGCTACCACTTTGCTTTCTAGCAAAAATGTTTCTGTGCAAACACTTGATTTTATAACGCACTTTGCAGCTTTCTCCTATAATTAGTTGTTAAATCTATATTTGACTTTGTCTAAATGGTTGCATTGCAAGGCTGTTTTTCTTGCCTCTCACTTTTGCTAGTTCATCCTACCCCTACCCATGTGTCTGCTTGAAGAGAGGTATGATTTCCTGGCTACATTTTACACAGAAGACAAAAACCAGGAAACAGGGCTGAGGTCTGCCTCCAGTTATGCTCAGAGGCCCAAAGGCTGCAGATTGGATTCAGGTTTATCCCACTCATCTCCTTGGATCAGCAGACTAGCTGAAGAACAGTCAGTGTATTCCTCCCACCACGAGGTCGAAGCAAGTCACATGGCCACGCTCAGTATCAGCAGAGTGGGAAAGTGTATTGCTCCTATGGCAGTGAGAGTAGGGAAAATAGTGAATATTTTTGAATAACAATGGGATCTGTCATAGGTAACAAAGGAATCATGGAGGATAATCTTAGAATGAGAAGGGGTCATTCATTCATGCAGTAAATGTTTATTGAGTGCTTACTTTACACTGATCACTAAAGGTGTATTAGTATTATAAGAGTTTAAACAAAAGAAGAAATAAACCCATATTTTCTTGTGCTTACAGTCCGGAGTAAAGAAGTTCTTAAAGTAAATGGGCATCCTGCAGTGATGCACACCTGTAGTCCCAGCTACTAGGGATGCTGAGGTGAGAGAATCACTTGAGCCCAGGAGTTTGAGTCCAGCCTGGGCAATATGGTGAGGATTCATCTTCATTTAAAAAAAAAAATCATTGAGACCAATTCCAGGCCCTCTAATCTCTAATAGATTGTGGGGCCTGCAGAATATTTCCATTTTGGAGCCCTTATCAAGTAAAAGGATGCACAGGCATAAAAATAATGTTTATTTAGAATAAGAAAAGAAATTATGGCAATACTGATTTCAAAAAGCTGACAATATTGATAAACTGCAATATCCAAAAAAATTAAAATAATATTTTAATTAATTAACTGCTTGATATATCTCTACAGTGATTTTTTCCTACAATTTTAGCTGTCACACTCTTTGCTTCTTCCTATGATGATGATTTTTTAATATTTCCTAAAGAAAGAAGAGAAAGATAATTTAGTCTTTCCTCTAGTAGAGTTGATCAAAAGTCATAAAAATATGATACTTGGGGCCGGGCGCGGTGGCTCAAGCCTGTAATCCCAGCACTTTGGGAGGCCGAGACGGGCGGATCACGAGGTCAGGAGATCGAGACCATCCTGGCTAATACGCTGAAACCCCGTCTCTACTAAAAATACAAAAACTAGCCGGGCGAGGTGGCTGGCGCCTGTAGTCCCAGCTACTCGGGAGGCTGAGGCAGGAGAATGGCGTAAACCCAGGAGGCAGAGCTTGCAGTGAGCTGAGATCTGGCCACTGCACTCCAGTCCGGGCGACAGAGCGAGACTCCGTCTCAAAAAAAAAAAAAAAAAAAAATATGATACTTGGGATGCATAAAACATGCAATTTCACAGTTAGATGTACTCACTGAAGGATACAGATTTGCATCTCTCACACACAATATTTCTGATAAATTATATTTCATGGATTCTCATAAAAATTATGGTGGGTTTATAATTATAGAGTCAAAAAATGCTACTTTACTAAGTATATTCTGACAGGAAAAAACTTCTATTTTGACTAAGAATCAATGTGAACAGAAGTTTCTGCTTATAGTTGCACATATCTGATGAACATAGAATTTTTCATAGCTTCTCTTCTGTCCTTCTATCTCTCAAACTTCTTTTTTCTCTTCTATCCCTCAAATTCTGAAGCCAAGTACCTCAGGACACATTCCTGTTCCCACACAGTCTCTGTGCTGACTCCTTCATATCATTATGCAGATGAGTTGGCCATGTGGGTATGAGGAGTGTTCTTGAAGCCACACTCACACAGAGGCAACTAGCAACAACTTACTGTCCGTGGACATTATGAGACAGGTAACTATGTTACTCGTAACTATGTAACTATGTTATAGGTAACTATGTTACAAGACCCATGGAGGGTCTTGACTGCAAGTTGTCCAGGTTCTTGGAGTTTTGAACAAAGAATTGGACAAAATGCACAAGCAAAGCAGGAAAGAACGAAACAACAAAAGCAGAGATTTATTGAAAACTAAAGTATGCTCCACAAGGTGTAAGCAGGCTTAAACAGATGCTCAGGAGCCCTGGTTACAGAATTTTCTGGGGTTTAAATAGCTTCTAAAGGTTTCCCATTGGTTACTTGGTGTACACCTTATGTAAATAAAGTGGTGGCCCATGATCAGCCTGATTGGTTGCAGAAAGAGACCAATCAGAGGCTGAAGTGAAGTTACAAAGTTACACCCTATGTGAATGTCTGATTGATTGTGGAAAAAGACCAATTAGAGGTTGAAGTGAAGTTACAAGGTTATAATCCTATGCATATAAAGATTATGCCCGAGGTAAGTCTGATTGGTTACTTAGACTTTATATTAGAGGTACTTTCCATTTTTCATCTATGACACAGAAAAAAGTGGGGAAGGTTGCAAACGGAGTAGCCCCTAGTCCTTTTGCTACTTTTGCGTGCAAAGTTGGAGTTTTCCACTTTACTTAGTTGTAGAAAGTCAGCTTGAATTGGCCTTAGGTTCCCTGCCTCCAGACCCTACTCTATTGCCTCAACTATATCTT
The DNA here is from genome assembly GCF_009764315.1 of Trachypithecus francoisi. Taxonomy (NCBI): domain Eukaryota; kingdom Metazoa; phylum Chordata; class Mammalia; order Primates; family Cercopithecidae; genus Trachypithecus; species Trachypithecus francoisi. The sequence goes on along the minus strand of NW_022681455.1, from coordinate 91,954,646 downwards.
AGTAAATACAAGTTACTAAATACAAGTCAACTGTATCTTACTAAATACAAGTTAAATGTACCCCCAACTCAGTGTTCCTTTGATCAGTTTCTAAAAAATGTCCATGGCCACTCAATACATGCAGAGTATATTGGAGAGGAAGCCAGGGTGGAAAAAGACAAGCCTTAACCTATTGAAGTTCAAATATTTAATTTTGCAAGTTTTTTACAGAAACATGAGACTATGTGAATTCACTGCTAGGGCTCATCTCTGCGCCTGATAAGGGGCCTACTAAGCAAATATGAGAACCTGAGAATCAAGCTCCATTAACTTCATGGAGCGTCTGAATCTGCTTGGGCTCCCCTGACTCAGACTTTCATATTAAAGCTTCATGCCCAAGCTGGTATGGCTCTTTGAGGAACTCATACGAGTTGTTGTCCCCAGTACACTCATAGGGTGCATCCTGGGAACCACAAAAAGGGAGTGTCCAGAGCCTTCTTCGCCTTTATGGATTATTTCATGAACTACTTGATATGTCCTAAATCTTATCCTCTCCCTCTCTTTCTCTGTCTCCATTTCTAATCTATTGATCTTAAAATTTATTCTTCTTTTCTGGCTTCAATTTATCATCTAGATTGACTGCAGAGACCATAAGCTCCCTGAGTAAAGCCTGTCTTAGCTTTCCCCAGCCCCAGGACTCTCTTGATAGAGAGCTTTCCCAGACACTTCAGGAAGCTCTTCCTAGATGAAACATGAAAGATGTATATGCATATGAAAAAATGCTCAAGCTAACTCACTGGCAATCAGGAAAATGCAGACTGGAAGTCACAGTCAGTTATTATCTTGGTCTCATAATATTGGCAAAATTTAAAAAATCAATAGTTTCATGAGCTGACACCATTGCTGGCAAATGGTTGTCATTATACAATAAGTGGGGACGCCTAACTTGGACTGTCTGTCAAACTTTATAATGAGCATACCCACTGATCCATGTGCATTTCAGAACAGGTTTTTCAGAAATATACTCAAGTTTACTCAAAGATATATATGCGAACTTTTTATTGTAGAATAAGAATAATGAAAAAGTTGAAACAACATGAATTTCTATCAATAGAAAACAAGTTGAACTAATTATGTTTTACCCGTTCTGCAGAAGGAATTGCAACTATTTAAAAAACTGAGTGAGGTGTGTTCTGGCTTAGAAATATTTCCAAGACCTATTAATATGTGAGAAAATCAAGTCAAAACACAGTATGTGTGGTGTGGTCCTTTTTTTCACGGATGAATAGACTTTGAGCAAACCAAATGATCTCTTGGGATCTCAGTCTCCTCATTTGTGGAGAATTCCTCCAACTTTCCAGATGATGGAGAATTAAAGGTGATAATGGAGTCAAAAGAATTCTATTCACTGCAAAGTTCTATCTAATTCCACCATTTAAAATGTATCGAATAAGAGGGAAAAATCTTGAAAGCCAAAATTATTGGCCTTGTATAGCATGCCCCTTAAACACTGGAAGTTTCCTACTGTCTCTTAAAGACTTGTTAAGAAATAAATTGCTTTCCTTTCTGCTGGAGCTAGTTGTCACATAGCATGGGTAAGTTAAAGAATATCTAGCAAATGCCTGGTGCAAAGTAAGCACTCAAATAGTACTTCTGGAATGAACAACTAAATCACTGAATATAATGAAAGTCAAGCAGACTGTGTTAATAGAAGACATGGTGCTAGTCTTGGAGGCTTTGTTAATTCCAGAATTCCACTAACGACTCCAAGCTGAGGTTCACCTTGATGGAATATTGTAGTGCTATCTACATGATCATCAGGTTGAAATACTAAGTGAAAAGAATAAACTGCTAAAATAGAATGTACACTATGATTACGATTATGCATAAATAAAATATTTTTAAGAGATGAGCCCTGGAGGGCAAACACAATATTGAGAAGAGTTGGTTTATTTAGCCTGGTGATATTGTGGGTAACTTTTTTTAAATTCTAGAGCTGTTGTAACATTTCAGGCCAAAGACCTTTTGCTTACTTAAATCTCTCTTAAAGTTGAGTATCTTTCCATCATAAGAGACACAGGCTCTCACAATAGAAAATTAGGAAACTAGAGAAGAACTGAAAGGATAAATTAATGCCCTCCTAGAGCTATCACCAGTCAACAATTACTATTAATAGGCTGTGTCTTTCGCTGGAGTCTTCCTACATTTTTCATTTTACACTGTAGGGGGTATTTTACATTCTTGATTTTTATCCCTATCATTTAGACTTTCTTTTTCTCCACTCAGGAGTAAAATGTCATGAAGAAGAGCTTGTGTTTGGAGTTATGGGGTTTGGGTTCGGTTGCTTGCCAGTTCCCACAGCCTGGGCCAAGAACTTTCTCTCTCTGAGTCTCAGGTTTCTCATTTGTTAAATGACCATATTCTTAGTACCTGTGTTATAAGTGAGTTATTGCATGTAAACTGCAAACTCAATTCCAGACATACAGTAGGCACTCTAGAAGTATGATTTTGGAATGAAGAATAAATAAATCAAGTAGAGGAACTTGACCTGGTCGAGATCAGGGAAGGCTTCTTGGAAGAAGTGCCATTTGATCTGGGATTTAAAGGCTAAGGAGGAGTTTGTCAAGCTGAGAAGGGGACCAGGTATTGGGGGAGGATGGGAGAGAAGAGGGATCATGCAGATCAAGGGAATAGCATCTGCTGAAACTCAAATGGAGAATCAGAGGCAGAAGGGAAGGAAAAGAAGGTCCATGGGAAAAGAGGCTAGGAACAAGGGGCAGTGTGGTGCAGAGAGGCCAGGGAAGTCAGCGAAGACAAGATGATGCAGGGCCTTGAGTCCATCACGAGGAGGCTGGACTTTGTCCTAGAGAACAATGGGGAAGCCATCAGAAGGTTTTAAAGAGGGAAAGGCATGGTCAGACTTATATATTTAGGAGAGTGCTCTCCCTGAGGTGTGGGGCATGGATTGGGGAGTGAGGGCAAACTAGAAATTGGGAGATTTCATAAGAGGCTGTTTTCCTGTTCCTGGCAAGAATTGGTCATAGCTTGACCTAGTTGGTCCTTTAGCCATAAGTTTTTCTACACAAGTAAGCAAACACCAAAACTGGTTTTGTGACTGATTGCCGCCTGGCTGTTGGTTACCAATGTATCTAAAAATGCACCTTGCTTGGCCAACTTTGCAGCCTGCTGTTTAGAATCTGCAGGTGTCCAACAAGTTGGAATGAAAGAGTAAGGATACATAATTGGGCCTGGCCTAAAAAAGGTACAGAAAGTGCTACCGTTGATAGAGGAGAAGGCTGCCCTCCAGGCCTGCAGCAAGCACCCTAGGTTTATATTCCAGACCACCAGCCACTGTAATTATACATTCGCAGGCCTCAGCAAGGCATGGTATAGATGCTTGCAGCCAGGGTCCCTGTTATAAAGGCTCTGGTCTTGGTTGCTTATTAACTATACTGTACGAAACCTCATAAACACCTTTTTACACGTACAGTGCAACCTTTCAATACAACAATCAAATGTTTTTCAACAAATTACAGTCTCCTAGAAAAAGGACCCCTTGATTACTTCCCAGAAAGAGGTGGAGGGAAACTTTAGACAGAACTTGTTCGAAGCCTGATGTTTAGAACTGTGTTTGTTTTGGGCTGGAAATGCTAGCCTAGAATTCAGACCTTGAACAGCTCTAGGGAAATCAGTGCCAGTTAATCCAGATCTTACCAGAGGAAAAATCAAGCCACAGATATAATTTAACCAACCAGTTCTACTTTACAGATGAGCAAAATGTGCTTAGAGAGGGGCAGCCACTTCTAAGGTTACCTGGGAACTCAGAGGTGGAACTGGGAATACTTTGGGGACTAACTGCCTAAACCCTCCTTAGGCAGACAGTGGTGTTCAGATCCTGCCTTGGGTCCACTTTATTTGTTCAGAGTTTGTCATCTTGTAATCAAAATATTGAGTCCTTATCCACAGTACCATTTCCTTTTCATCATACTTTCTCTGATGTTCCCAATCGAGCAAACTCTTTCTCCTCTTCTAGAAATAGCTCTCTAGATTCCATAGACTAGTAAAATTTGCAGACCTAGGGTTGTGAACTTTTTATTTTGCCAAGTACAGACATTGAAAAAAAGCAAGCAAAAGAGACAACTACCCAAGAAGGTGCGCCATTTGTGATCATCAGCTTTCATGCAAAGAAAGCACATTATCATCTAAGGAGAAGAAGATAAAAGAGAGGAAGAGGAGGAGAGAGAAAAGGAAAGACAGAAATTATATGGGCCATAATGGTAGTGGTTACACGAGTGTATACATTTGTCAAAAAAATCATTGCTGTTCACTAGAAGGTGTGCATTTTGACAAAACAAAAAACAAGGCAAGATATGAAGAAGGAAAAGTCCCATATCCTAATCAGGCCTATCCTTCTTGAACCCAAGAGCTGTGTCTGCATTTGGAGCTGTGCAGAAGGACACAGAAGGATGGATGCATAGGAAATCCCCTAATGTCACTTTCCTTTAGCTCCTTCCCTATCCAGGTCTACCCAGGAAAATGCTGACCAGAGTTTGTATCTACTCAGTATCTCTGATGGAAATCCACCAGTGACACAGCTGGGAAATCCCTCTGCCTTTGAAATTGCCAGGAGCCCTTAGGGAAAGAGCACAATCCTTCTAGGCTTTAGTATCTTCTTTTGCTCGTTGAGAAGGTCATCGCCCTCCAGGGATGAATGTAGGAATCTCAACAGCATGTCTTGAGAGTTCAGGCCCTTACAAAGTTAAGGGGAGCTAAATAAATCCATCGAGACTTGTTTTCTTAGTTCCAGCCTTTACTCTTTTGTTTATAAAACATGACACTTAGAGGAAACTGATAGAATGCTGACTTGGGGATCAGAAAGATCTGGGTATGAATTCTGGCTTGGATACTTAACTAGCTGTGTGACATGGGGCAGATAACCACCCCGAGGAGCCTCTACTTCCTCTGCTGTAAAAAAAAAAAGGCAGGGGGGTCACAATATCAACCTTACAGAGGTGTTGTGAGGATGGAACAAGATAACATATGGAGGGTTGCCAGCTCAGTGTCTTCCAAATAGTAGGTTTTGAATAAATGTATAGATATTATGATCACTTCTCCCAGACAGTTCCTTGTGTTTCCTAGAAGCTAGCAGAAATGGGAGAGCTTTTACAAGTAGGGTGCTTGCAGGCTTAGTCTTCTCGTCTTTAAAGCAGTGAGAATAAAATGGGGTGTCTTATTTTATGTGGAATGCTTATATCCAAGCTTGGCATACAGTAGGAGCTTACTAAATGAGAGTCACAACTGCATTGAGGGGAAGCTCAGCTCCCTCTTGGCCAAATGTGGCTTGCCATAGGATAGTCACTAATTGTACCATTTTTTAAATCAGGCAATGCATGTTTTCCTTAAATTTTTAAAAGACTTAAAAGGAAATGACTGGACCCCTAAATGCCAAAACAGGTTATGAAATTGGAATTTTTTTCCATTTTCCATTATTAGGGGGCCGGAACTTTAGTCTTCTTAATTGTAACTGCTCCCTCCATGCCAGGAATACTGTGGAGCACATAACAGGTGCTCCACAAATATTTGTTGAATGAATGAATGAGCTTGCAAATAAAAGAATGAATGACAGTAATGTGTCTGAGGCCTTTCAAGTTCTTTACTCAACCAAATATGACTACTTACAAACATGATGCTAAGGCAGGGAGGCAGATATAAACATTTTAAAGACATTCTCAAGTGAATGGCTGCAGTTGGATATCCAAGCTCAGGAGTGCTTCTCCTGGAGCTCAAGTCCTTCTGACTTGGGTTTGGGTTGGATTAGGCAGACTGAAAGAAATCACACTATGTCTCTGTAATCTCCCAGAGTCCTTCACACATTAGACGTTCCTGGATCAATGTCTCCAAAATTACTCAAAAAAGGTTACCACCCAGTTAACCACCCCTCCCTCAAACTAGAATGTGAAATTAAAACTCATGATGATTTGCCAAAAAAAAGGGCTTGTGACATTGCATGAAACCAAACCCAAGCCAACAGTCAACAAAAATCAAAATCAAAACTAGCAAACATTTCTGGCTTTCCAGGACTCTTTCTTGTTCATGCTTGAGTTTTAAAACCCCACAAGACAGCAGGAGTACTCTAATTGGAGCCTGGGAGGAGGCACAGAATGGCCAGTTGCTAGTAAAACTGAAAGCATTTATTTATTATTTAATTTGTTTGCCCAGGAGACTTCGCTCCTGATGGAACATCTGGCTTTCATTGTAGACCAACTTTTACCTAATTGTACAGCTGGGGAGATTAAGGCACGAAGGGTCACAGGCCGAGCCCAGCCAGGACCCAGCCCCCCTACGAGGGCTTTGCTCCTCGCTTCAGGGTAGAGACCACACTCCTTGCCTCTGGTCCTCTAGTGGAGACCTATAAATAAGAAAGAAATTACTCTTTCAAGTCCTCACTCTCTCTCCTTCTGATTCTCATTAATGGCAGGGTTGGGGACTAAGGACGAGGAGGGAGCTGGAAGAGGCAGGAGGAAGGGAAGCAACCACAGTGGTTCCAGATCATAGGCAGGTAGAGCGGGTGAGGTGCAGCACAGACCGAAGCTGGTCTTCCAAGGGTCCTTTGTCAAAGCCCAGCTCCTCTGCCTCAAAGTGGCTGGCACAGAACAGGCAGAGTCTATTTTCCAGCTGCTAGAGGAACAAAGGAAGATTTCGACTGCAGCATCAGGATGCTGGAATGGAAAATCAAAAGCTTCCTACCTGAAGTGGCAGCTGCCACCAATGAAATGTTCTTCATTGAACTTGAATCTCACTTTTACTAATTCCAGTGTGAGCTTGGGCAAGTTGTTTAACCTCTCTGAGCCTCACTCAATTCCCTAATGTCATGGAATTGTTGGGAGATGATTTATGTAAAGTACCTAGTATAAATAGCTGATGTTTAGTAAGCACTTAAAAAAAGTAATAATAACCAGCCATTAGAAATTGCTAATGAAATCATCCACTATTGTACATTCATTTATAGAAATGCTTTCCCCTTCAGGGTTATCTGGAGAACATTACGAAATGAACAAGGATTGAAGGGGAATTAGAGTGCTTGTTTGGGCCTCAGACCCTATAACCACCAGGGAATCGAGGAATTGGTGGCCCAGGACCTTGAAGATACATGATAGCAATCAAGAAACTTAAAATCTACCTTGTGTGACAAGTGCACCTGAGCAAGGGTCAAGTGTTAGTTCAGGGCTCTGTCACCTGATATAGCCAAAGGGGAGACCACCTAAGTCGGACTCAGAATCAATGAGGTCTAGAATTGTGAGGGAACACTTCAGAGAAGTTGGACTAGATCTGGGTTTTGAAGGATGGGTAGGAGTAAGATAGGCAGAGTGGCCACAGAAGAGTGTTCCAGGAGACAGCATAAATGATGGCACAGTTTGGGTGAGCTTGGGCCAGAGATGAAGGTGAGTAGTGAGAATGCCAATCTGGATAGAGAAATGACAGGCAGATAGGGGCGCAGAGGGCAGGGTGCTATCATCTGGGAGGGTCAGGCATAGGTACACTGTGCCTCCTGGGCTACGGGCAATACAGCCTACTGTGCTAGGGAAGACCATGATATGCAAGTACTTGAGGAAGCTCACATGCATAGACAACATGGAAGGGACTAGAAAAGACTAAAAACTGATACTGTCTTGGAATTTTCTGGCCTTGCCTCACCAAAGCTCAGTATAGCCTTCCCAACCCATGAATCTTCAACATTTCTCTCTTTGGTGGGCCCAAAATCATGTTTTATTTCCCTGAATTTCTTGTACACCCTACTGTCCTTGCTCAGGGAACATAGACCCCAGTGTATCTGTATTGGTATCATAGCATTTCAACCAGGTATAACCCAGCTTCAATACAGCTCAAGCCTGCTATGAAAGCCCAAGTTGTTGACTAGCCAAGACTTTCAGAAAAATAAGGAGGTAAAGTAAGAAAAATTAGACTGGAAATCGCATGCCCCATTTAGCCATTGTTTAGATTACAGACTAGAACAAAACAAAATGAGACTAAGCCTGTTACAGAAACATTCATGCTGGGCCTTAGGAGATGATGGGGATGCAGAGGAGACTGCAGCATTAAATAGCCCTCATTCTTATGGTATCGCAAAGACTTTATACTTCTTGCCCTGATGTTTTCTGGGATGGTGGCATGAAAAACACCCTTTAGAGAGAGCAGACATCAATTAGAATCCTTATTCTACCACTTCTAGTTGTGTGATCCCTGGGCAGGACACTGAAATCCTTTGTCCCTCATTTTCCTTGTCTATAAGAGGACAACTCTGTGTTTCAAGGATCAAATAGGTCATGAGTGCTAAAGCACCTTAAAAAGGGATTTATAAATACATGGCAAGCACCTATTATAGGCTGAGCACTGTGCAAGGTGCTAGGAGTGAGGTTGAATTCAAAGAATTACGATGTAGCTCACAGCACATTTCTCAAAGTGCACTCTATACAGCATGAAGAGATGTTGCCTGAATACACATGTCCTATTGTCATGTAATGTATGATGTACTGGTAAACTAGAATTCTTCACTGCAAGACTTCTCAACACATGTAATATGGTAATGTACATTGGGCTATGGGCAATGGGATGCTTCAGTTAGAGCTATTCATCTTTCAACAGCAAGAGTGGTCCTTTTCTCTTTGTGAGTAAGCCTCAGTTCATTTCACCTCAGTAACACGTATCTCAAGAAACATCCAAATATTTCAAATAAAAATAAATTTTAATTCAATTTAATTTAGTAAAGTGAAAGACATGTGCTTCTTTTTATCAAATCATGGTTTTGAGTATTTATTTGATAAGCAATGAGTATGCTGAAAATGGCATTCTAGGACTTGATGATGTAGGGGAAATCTCTGTGGGCGGTTAACCGGGTGGTAACCTTTTTCTGTGTGAGTCTTTCCTATTTTTTTATTTCCCATTTGTGTCTTAACTCTGCCTTCAACTTGTGCAAACTGACCACTCTCACCAGAAACAGTCAACGGAGTTGCCAGCAACATTATTGGACCATCTTGACAAGGGCAAGTCAACCATCAAAGGGATCACACAGCGTGGTTCTTCTTTTCAATAAGTTAGGCTACATAAAAGAGGGGTTTGCTGCCACGTTCAGTTCCCATGTCCCAGTAGCTTGATGTAATTTGTCATAAATCTACCTGGTTCCTAATTGTTCCTACTTAAATACTCCTCCCCCCCACCTTTTTTTTTTTAAAGAAACAGGGTCTTGCTCTGTTGCCCAGGCTGGAGTGCAGTGGCACAATCACAGTTCACTGCAGCCTTGAACTCCTGGACTCAAATGATCCTCCTGTCTCAATCTCCCAAGTAGCTGGGACTACAGTCATGTGCCATCACAATGGACTATTTTTTGAATTTTTTTGTAGAGATGGGGTCTCACTATATTTTCCAGGCTGGTCTTGAACTCCTGGGCTCAAGTGATTCTCGCACCTTGGCCTTCTAAAGTGTTGGGATTACAGATGTGAGCCACCACACCTGGCCTTTCTACTTAAATGTCTAAGAGAAAAATCCGCATCTCAAAGTGGCCAAGGTTGGAAGTCAGGGCGATCTGGCTGTGACATCTGTCACCCCATTGATCACTAGGCTTAATTTGGCTGATCTGGCTGATGAGGCATGTGTCCCTTCCCTCTCTCATCACTCCATGTGTATCCCTCCAGAAGCTGTGGGCTTGGTCAAAGAGGATGACCATCCCAGATGGAGGAGGACCAGTCTTTGGTCAAGCGTATATCAGTAGCTGCACTCCCCTGCTAGAACGTGGAAATAAGCTCTCAAAGTGGCCCAGGTTGAGATTGGGATTTCTACTCCCTCCCAATCTTAAACAATGACCAAAGATAAAGGCAAGTATTAGCCTTAAATATTTGATCATCTTCATCTCTAAGAAGGGAAAGGTAGAGCTGTTTTGAGTCTTGCTCCCAGAAGGATAATGAGTGTTATTAAACACATCCATTACTGTGGACGTACCATCTGTGCTTCCTAATCCTGGAATAGAAGGCCTGAATCCTTGCCTGTGAGACTTCTAGAATAACTTTCCTGGAAATCTTCCTGAGATGATAAGGTTTGTCCTTTCTATTTCCATACCTTTCAGTCCAACTTGAAGGTAGTTTAGAGAATTAAGATAAATGCATTAAAAAAGTGTATCTCCACTGCCCTTTACAAATGGAGTACCTTGAAGCAGGACCTCACAAATTCACCAGTCAAGCACACCTTCAGGAGTCAGCATCGAAAAGAAATCTTAAAAAAGAAAATCACTGTACAAGTGGACTCTCTTCACAATAAAATAGGGAAGAACTGACGAGGAGCTTACCGTCTGGTCTTTCAGGGTCTTATCTTCACTTAGCCCACTCAATTCCACCAGGAATGTCCTGCCTTCTACGTCTTGCCTTCCAGCCTCCTAAATACAACTTTCCCCATTCTACTTTCCTTCACAACTGGCTCTCACCTCACCCTAAGCTTGAGCAGCCCTGTCATCATTATCCACACACACCTTTTCTTCTCATTGTCATGCATGTATTAGATTTTCATCCCTAAGCTTGGATGTAAATTTCCTGAAGTTGTGACTTAATTTCTTTAACCACCAACAGTACCTGACTCAGTCATGGACATATAGTAAGTAGTCTCCTACCAAGTATTAGTTAATTTTTGGAGGAGAGGGGGCGGGGAATTACCAGCCAAGCATTTAAAGATGGAGGATTGCTAGTTTAATAGTGTCAGTATTTATTTGTCTCTAGCAATATAACTCAAGTTAGAAGGAAGAAACCAGGGGTCTATCTTTCTCATTCCCTTACCATCTTTTTCATTACATACTCCACTATATTAATAGATTACACCCCTTCACCTATCAGCATATCAACATTGTTTAAAACACTTTCCAGTAACATATGTACTACACACACACTCTCACACACTCATCATCCTTTTGTTTGTTTGTTTGCCCTAGCAGACAATGCCTAAGAAGTTGGTTCTCTGTCGCTTACTTTCCTCCTAGGCTTTAAAAAGCATGAGAAAGGAAAATGTTGTAGATACTAGCATCTGATTGTAGGGGGTGCAAGAAATCTGTATTCTTGCTGACAATTCACCCTGCACAGGAAAGAGTGTCATGCATTGTAGAAAGAGAAAATGCTAAATCTGCCCTTCAGATAATACATCTCTGCTTAGGAAAGTAGAAATTGGGGGGCAAACACATTGAATCACTCCTTCTTTCATTATTTTTGACATTGATTTGTCATTAAGAAAATTTATTAGGCTCCAGATTAAATTGATTTGAAGAATCATTAATTCATGGGATGAAGCGAGAGCCATTTGGCCTCCCCACGCTGAAATGAGGCAGTATTGATAAAACAAAGGGGAAAATATCAGAGCTGTTTAAAATGCACTTTATCCCACTTGGAGAAATATTTTGGACATAATTTGGGGAAGACATTCTAATAGTCCATCTTAGTCCACTTTTAGCCCAAAGAGTATTTTCCCAGTGTCTAAATCAGAGAGATGGATATGAATTTCAGAGTGAATGAATTCAGAAGAAAGAAAGGTACCAACTGACCAATTTGCTTAAATAGAGATTAAAACACAGCTTCCCTCCTTTCCCAACAAAAGAAAATCAGAATCCCACTTGACTGCACCCCAGTGCTGCCCCTTCCCAGAGAACTTTCCCCTTCCCCACTATGATGACTTTCAGTAGAACCAGGGTAACCACCTCATTTAAGGCAGCTTAATCTAATTTAAGGCAGGACTATTGTTTGCCTGATTACCTCCCCAACCCTTTAAAAATTACTGCGGAATATGAACTGCTGTGGAACATGCCATAAAAACAGTTTACCTTTTCTCTGAGTCATCTTCTGCTATATTTCCGAAAGAAAATCAAGCATAAAGCCCACTTCCATTATTGTATTAATCAAGATTGTTGTTTGCAAATGAAAAAAAAAAAGCCTTAAGGAAGAAAGGACATTTATTGGTTCATACACCAGAAAAGGCCAGGAATGTCATGGCTTAGGTTGAGCTAAAACAGGTAGTTAGACAATGTCATCAGGACCCACTTCCTCCTCCTCCTCCTCCTCCTCCTCCTCCTCCACCTCCTCCTCCTCTTCCTCCTTCTTCTTCTTCTCTTTCTCTCTTTTTTTTCTCCTTCCTTCCTTCCCTCCATTTCTTGGCTCAAGTAGGCTTTCCCATGGGTAGCTCCCATTCACTCTGGGATTACGTCTTCTTTACAACTATTAGTTTGGTTCAAAAGTAATTGCAGTTTTTGCCATTAAAAGTAGTGGCAACAATTTTTACCGTGTCTTCTCTAATAGTAATTATGGAAAGTGGCTTGTCTTTTCCAAGGATACCAACAACTGTCCATGAATTAGACTTTTGAATTGAATCTTTTGCTTGAAAGGGAACTTTAATCTCTCATTTATTCACTCATCCATTCCATTGCCTTCTTGTCCATCTAGCTGTCCATAGCCTATTCTTTATTCATGTGCTAAGTTTTGGGGACCAGAGGCAACCTTGCCTTTCCTTGACTCTCTGAGAACAGACTGCAAGTGTAGCTGTTACAAGCACCAATCCTTGTGGCATAACAGATGTGGTTAAGGGTAATGGGGTCATCTTCTGCTTGTCTAGAAATGTCTAAAAATGGCCAAGTTTTCCAGGCAAATTCAAGGCAGACATTGGCTCTGAGAAAAGGTGAAGAGTTAAGTTTATAATCAGGGGTACCCCTCATGACATTTGGGACCTGCTGGAATGCAGAGAAGCCACTGAGAAGAGGTGGCTGCGGAAGGCTGCATTTGGCACTGGAGCTGTGTCCCAGCACCACCAGGTGTGACATGAAATGACAGTTTCTGGTGACCAAATTTTTAAAACTAGAATTCACACACACAACACACTTTGGAATTTAAATGCTCTGCACACACCCCAGGTTTTACTTAAGCTCTGTCCATATTTGAGTGTGTGTGTGTGTATGAGTGTGTTTGTGTGTATTCATCTGAAAGTTGGGAGAATCCAGGAGAAGGAGCCAAGAGTCCCAGCCAGGGGCTGTCCTGATAGTAGGATGCTTATTTGATAAATTCTGTGTTCTCTACAACGCCTCACTGGGTCCTCTCAGCCCCTTGAAATCTTGACCTGCCTGGATACCATAGCATCTTGTTTGGCCTCTCTTGGATGTTATTTTTACTCCATTTGGGAGATTTGTGTTGCTTTCATAAGAAAGGGAAGGTCTAACACAAAAGGCCTCACTGAAACTTTTCACAGCTTATCTTAGAGACCTCAGGCTAACTAAAGAATCTTAGAACTGAAGACACCATCACAAGTAGATAGAATTTCACAACTTTCACACCATCTTTGCATCAATTATCAAATATTTGCAAACATTAATAATCCATGATGATCAAGCAGTGACTATATGCTGGGGATTGTATTCAGTGAATTTTATATCTTATTTAATTTGTCTAATAATCATGCAAGAATAAATATTATCCTCACTTGACAAATGAACAAACTAAATATCGGAGAGATTAAACAACTTGCCTCAGGTCATATACTCATTAGTAACGAAGTCGAGATTCAGACCCAGATGACTGAGTTCTTTTCAAAAATATTAGCCCAATGCTTTTGACATAGGGGCATGGAGCAAATACTCTTAGGATAAACAAAATGAATGAATGAACGAACAATTTTACCATGCCTATGTCAGTTCAGTTGACCCTATTGTGCCCCTGACTCTGAGGCATAGGTAACATTCGGAGATTAACGATTAGGAAACTCAAGACTCTAGCAAATCTATCCTACTCCCATCCTGTCTCTTAGGAACCATTGACAAACTGAGTCTTAGTCTAAGATCCTTGGCTGAGCCTTACTGGGTCTCAGCCGGGTTCATTAATGCCATTGTGGTTCAAAGATGGTCAATACTCCAGCCACTGCCTCCGATCAGACTACATGAAATAAAGGAATGCAACTTCTTCCTGTGTTTTGCCGATGCACAGTATGTTGTGTGGGTAATTTCTGGTCTGGCCAGTAAAAACCTCCGGGAGCCTTCCTTTAGGTCTTTAATTATGAACTGTAGGGGACACCACAAAATAAATACTTAAAATGTCTAGACAACCAGTCATCAGAGTAGGATAATTAACTTCAAACATTCTAAATTGTTGGAGGAGTCGTTATTCACCTTCTGTAGTTCCTTTCCATATCCTTCCCCAGCCAATATGTTTGTAGCAACAAGGCCAGGGAACCAGTTGAAACCTTCTCCTGATACAAAGCAGCCTCTTTCCCCCGCTCTTAAATGACAAGTCACAAAATGACCAGAGAACATACAATAAAGGAACGTAAGCTGAGACCATTAGTTTTTCCAAAGAAGGGAAAAAAAAAACTCTTCAATTTTTAGTTACATCAAAATGTAAAACAGCAAGCACAAAGACAGATTTGGGAAAAGTATTTCTTGTATTTATTTAGTCTATTTTAATTATTTATAACTTTCTATTACTAAGGAAAAAATTAATTAAGTCATCCTGGTTTTTGATGAGAGCTTAGCAAGTTTGTCTCCTGACATCTAAATATGATTACTCTGCTGTGGAACTTGGGATCTTTCTCCCTCTACACCTCCTTACTGCCCACAAAACTTCCTCTAAGGAAGTATTTTTGCATTGAGCTGACATTAATTTCCTTTCTTTTTTTTTTTTTTTTTTTTTTTTCAGTCTAAAGGCAAAGCACTTCAAGAAAGAGATACGGGCTTCGCAATGAGAACTTGCTGCTATCGCGCCTGACTCCTGCCTTCACTTACAAGGGAGCGTGTGGGGAGCCCAGAGGCCTTGCTGTTAATCAGATCCAAAATCTGAACTAAAACAGCCTTGCTTTAGGCAACGAGTAGATCTTAAAACCTTGAACCATGGGAGAGCAAAGCTGAGAGTGGCTCTGAGGCAGAGGAAAGCTGTTCAAAATGTCAAAAGCTTACTTCCCCATACCTTTTCACATTATCCTCCTGGCCGACAATCTTTTTATAAGACACTAAATAACTCATAAGAACTCTCATTGTTTGATCTCAATGTCATTTTCCTTTAAATCAAAGAAATGCCACGTCAACTGTTATTTAATGAATATTTTATAATATTACATTCATAATGACCATATTTAATTGCCACAGCTCTAATTAAAGGTGATATCTGATTGCATGCATGTACTTTTGAAAAACCATAATTGTCTTGTGCAAGCCACTGAATAGATTTAGGAATCTTCAATAACAAAATTACATTAATAGCATATGCTATTAAATATGATTGATGGCAAAATTGGACCCCTCTTGGTTCTCTACCACACAAAAGCACACACTGCTTTTGAAGACGGCGCCTCTAGTGTCAACAAGAGAGCCAGGAAAAATAGACTGGTGCCACCAAGGCCTGCCTTCCCCAAAGAGAGGGCAATATCTTAGTGAGAATAAAAGATGCCTCTGGCATTTCAACCTGTGCTAAATGGGTTGATGAACATTTACTTGACAGGCTTTGTGTAGCAACCCCACTCCAGTGAAGCTGGGGGAACCTATGATAGAAGGCCACTTAGAGGTGGATAGCAGTGTTTGGGAAGGTCCCCTACAGGTGGCCACCTCCAGTGAGAGCCGCCACCTCTAGAAGTAATCAGCACACACCAGCAGCAAGGTGGTGAGTGGATCATATGTGTGCCCTAGATTCTCCATGGCTTGTATCTTCAAGTGTCCTTATCAAGCTAGCAACTCTGATCATAGAGCCCATCATGAACAACAGGAGAAAAAAAAAAAGAGAGAAATATTAGATTCCAAAATAAATAATGTGAACCAGAACCAAAATGATAAATTATAATTGAGAAGAGTGGATGAATGGAATCACATGTTTGCAGCTGCCTTTCCCCCCATTTAAGCCTTATCACAGTCCTTGGAGGGTGAGATAAGGAAATTGGGTCTCAGGGACAGCAAGAAACCTTGGTGTTTCAGACTCCAAATCTCACATTCTTTCAACAATAGCAGACTCTGCCTCTTAGAAGGCAAAAGCATGAATGCACGTCAAGAGATCTATTGTATTAGTCTGTTCTCATGCTGCTAATAAAGACATACCCGAGACTGGATAAATTATAAAGGAAAGAGGTTTAATGGACTCACACTTCCACATGGCTCAGGGGCAGCACAATCATGGCAGAAGGCAAGAAGGAGCAAAGTCACATCTTACATGGTGGCAAGCAAGAGAGCATGTGTAGGGTAACTCCCCTTTATAAAACCATCAGATCTGTGAGACTTATTCACTATCACAAGAACAGCATGGGAAAGACCTTACCCCATGATTCAATTACCTCCCACCAGGTCCCTCCCATGACATGTGAGAATTATGGGAGCTACAATTTAAGATGAGATTTGGGTGGGGACACAGCCAAATCATATCATCTATTGTGCTTCAGATTTAATATGCTGTGTGGGACACAGTTCAGGGGACAGTGAACTGACATAATATACTGTGTGTGCTCCAGTTTGTGGGTCTAAAGAGAGGACTTCTTGTTGGGAAGGGCAATGGTTGCAAAACCATGTTGGGATAACACTTTCATGGAGATATGCTGATGGCCATCTAAGATCAAGGTTTGGTGCTCATGGAGCATTGCTTGGTGTCTAGTGGAAGAAAGTGTGTAGACATGAAATCATTCCAAAGACAGCACTGAACTTTCCAATTCTGATGAGAGCTTGTCTAGTTACTCTTACTCACCTCCTTTCTTGGCTCTGGTTGGAAAGAAAGAGAGCAAATGAAATTCTTGAACCCTAGATCCACCTACAGGGTGGTCATTCTTACTTTAAGTCATGATAGCAATCATTACCATTCATAGGATATAATACTCTTCAACATGTGCCAAGGACTGTACTAGATGTTTTACATACCTAATCTCACTGACTTCTTAAGGAAGTAAGAATTACAATTATTCTCTTTGATAGCTGAGAAACTGAAGTTCCAGAAGTTAGTCAAATATTACCAGGTCTCTCCAGCTACTGTCAGAATCAGCATTTGAACCCAGGACCAGCTGATTTTGAAGATTTTGCCCTTAAGCACAAGGATGCACTGTCTCATGAGAAAGATGGCTGAAAATTCTAGAAGACTAACCCTTTTCTGCAGCTTGGCAGGTGGATGGACTTTGCCTGGGGGACCTAGTTTGTTAGCCTGAAACTAGCCTCATAAATGTTTATTGATACCAGCTCATTACTTTTCATCGTATTGGTCCTGGGCTGACTAGAGAGAAACAGTTCTCACCGTAAGAACAAGGTGAAAGGCAGAAAATGCCTTAGAAGTGAGCCTTCAGTTTTCCAGATCGCCCTCTCCTTACGTCTCGGGTGAAAAGAACTGAAATCATCTTCTTCCTGCCTCCACCTACATGGTATTAAAGGTCCTGGCTGAACGATCATCTCCCAGAGAGTCAAGTGTCAACCTTCTATCACACACAGATGCTGTCAGCATCAGCTAGGATGGAGGCTAGATTTCTTGGTCAATTAAGCCTCCAAATATTAGACAGTAAAACCACATCATTGATAGACAGTAAAGAGGAGAATGAAAAAACCTAACTTGCGATATATTTTAAAGAAAGACAGTGTGATTCACTCTAGAAAGAATTCTAATGGACAATAAACATATAAATAATTTCATTGCACCAGTAATCAATCGATGTACATTTTTAAAAGAATATCTTCTTTTTCTGCCAATAGAAATAGCAAAGATTTAAAAGAAATACATCATACACAGTAATAAAAAGGAACAAATTACTAACACACACAGCAACATAGATGAATCTCCAATGCATTATGCTAAGTGAAAGAAGCCAGGCTCAAAACCATGTGATTTTTATGTATGTGACATGCTGGAAGCAGCAGAACTACACGGCTAGGAGTGGGGAGAGGAGGTGGCTACAGAGGAGCCAAGGGGAATATGGGACTATTCTGTATCTTGATTACGGTGGTGATTCCCCAACTATATATATTTGTGAAAACTTGGAGAACTTGACACCAAAAGCAACAAACAAAAACAAAATCATTTTTGTCTGTAGGTAAATTATACTTCACTATTAAAATGGCAAAATTATTACAATCTCAATGTCATAAAAAAGAAAACATTCTAGCAAGTCATATGCCAGACTTTTAATAGTTCTTATATCTAGTGATGGGTTATGGATGCTATTGACTTTTTCTATCCACCTCCCGAAACTATATAAAATTATTTATAGTAATCACATATTGTTTTGTTTACAGATGCTGAAAAAACAAAAGTATTTTCATGTTTATTAAAAAGGAAGAAAGAAGGATAATTCCCTGTGCTAATGAGTAGATAATAAGATACGTACCCTTATAGACCACTAGAAAAAGTTTGCCTTTATAATGCAGTGATTCTCCTCAAAGGTACTGCAGTGTGTATGCTTTTTAGGTGTCCATAGTAGGAAAAGTGAAAGTGTTTGCACATGGGTATTCGTTAATTTGCTTATGATAGAAAATCTTTGAAGAATCCTAAATATCTAATAATAGAAGGCTGGTTAAATTCGTTATGATATATCTATTCAGTAGTATACTTTGTAAACATTAATTATTAATATATGTAGATGATTTGATATGGAAATATGTTGAATGACAACAAAGCATATATATATTACATAAATGTGCATACAAAAATTCCAATTAGATATTTTCAAATATTAGCAGTTATCGTATCCAGGTAATAACATATTTTCAGTGCATTATATTCTAAATTTTTCCGTTTTTTTAAAACCGAATAGCATGCTGTCAATTGTATACAAGTACATGACCATAATGTCATATTATTGGAGATATTATGTATACACATTTATTATATACACGTTTTCTTCTTTATCCTTATTAAAGCTTTTTTGTCTCCAATTCTGTATTGTCTGATAAGACTACTGTTTCATCAGCTTTGTTTTAGTTAGTATTTGCCTGATGTTCATTCAGTTACGTTCAATCTTTAACATTTAACATTTCTGTGCTGTTTTGTGTTTTTTAATCCAGTTTGATGGTTGCTGCCTTTAAGTAGATGACTTTAATCTATTATGATTAACAATACATTTGGCCAGGCGTGGTAGCTCATGCCTGTAATCCCGGCACTTTGGGAGGCTGAAGAGGGAGGATCACCTGAGGTCAGGAGTTCAAGACCAGCCTAGCTGACATGGCAAAACCCTATCTCTACTAAAAGTGCAAAAAGTAGCCACGTGGTGGCGCGTACCTGTAGTACCAGCTACTCAGGGCTGAGGCAGGAGAATCACTTGAACCTGGGAGGTGGAGGCTGCAGTGAGCCGAGATAGTGCCACTACACTCCAGCCTGGGCAACAGAGCAAGACTCTACCTCACAAACAAAACAAAACAAAACAAAAAGACCCAATCCATTTGAAGTTATTTCCACCAACTTACTTTTGTTTCATATTTACAATGCATTTCTGTTTTCTTTCTCCTCCCGCCCACCTCACCTACTTTCCTGTTTTCTGTTGCATTGTTATTATTATCTTCATTCTCTCTTTTTCAAATTTCCTCAGCTCCTTCAGGAGTTAGCAATTGCTTCTTACTTTCTCAGTGGCTCCCCTTCGATGTTTAACATCCGTATGTAGCTCTAACGTCTTCTAACAAAACCAGAGGTTATTCTGTGACTTTATTTTCCTTTCATTGAAGCCAAGGAACTTCATTAACTATCAGTGTATTTCCCTCACAAACTTCCTCTTCAGTGTTGTCTAGAATTTTAATTGCAGTTTAAAAAGTTTAATTACAGGTTTAAAACAATAGAATATTAGAGTACAGGTAACATTTAATGACACTGAACGACATTTTTTAACCAATTTTTGAGATTACTTGTTTTTCTTTTTTTCTGGTATTTTCATTCTTTCCTGCTGGACTTATGCCCCCCTTGGTGAATGAAGTATGTCCTTTAGTAGTTATTTCCATGAGGGCCTGTTAAAACTACATGCCTGGAAATATTTAATTTTGTTCTCATTCTTACTTTTTCTTTAATTTGTATGTTTTTGAGACAGGGTCTCTCACTGTGTTGCCCAGGCTGGAGTGCAGTGGTGTGAGCACGGCTCACTGCAGCCTTGACCTCCTGGACTCAATGGACCCTACTGCCTCAGCTTCCTATGTAGCTGGGATTACAGGCCACTGCATTCGGCCTGTTCTCACTCTTTAAACATAATATAGCTAGACATAAGATTGGTGTGCTCCATTATTTCTCTCAAAATGTTGAAGGCATCACTCCATGGTTAGCTCAGGACAAGTCTGGATTTTACTAGTTCATTCAGCACTTTAGTACCCTCTGAAAACCAAGAGCTTTCATCAAATTAAGAAATTCTTAGTCATTGTCATTTCAAATATTACAACTTCACTATATGCACCCTATTTTTTTCTTTTGAAACTCTTTTTCTAAGTCTTCTGAAGCTTCTCAGTATATCATATTATTGAAATGATATTTTATATCTTTCATTTCTTTTTTTTTTTTTTTTTTTTTTTTTTTTTTTTTTTTTTTTTGAGACGGAGTCTCGCTCTGTCACCCAGGCTGGAGTGCTGTGGCCGGATCTCAGCTCACTGCAAGCTCTGCCTCCTGGGTTCCCGCCATTCTCCTGCCTCAGCCTCCCGAGTAGCTGGGACTACAGGCGCCGCCACGTCGCCCGGCTAGTTTTTTGTAGTTTTTAGTAGAGACGGGGTTTCACCGTGTTAGCCAGGATGGTCTCGATCTCCTGACCTCGTGATCCGCCCGTCTCGGCCTCCCAAAGTGCTGGGATTACAGGCTTGAGCCACCGCGCCCGGCCATATCTTTCATTTCTTTATTGATTGTCATGTTCTTGGTGGATTTCTCAATTCTATGTCATGTTTTTAAATGACTGTTCCCATCAAAAAGTATCCTGTGAAATGTGATTTATTTTCAGAATTTCTAGCTGCTTCCTTCACGTATCCTCCTTTCCTATTTTATTTCTGCCTACTTTATTTCACAATCATGTTTTATTCCTTAGGTAGATAGCATGCTTTTTTAAAATCTCGTTAGTTACTCTAAGTATACTTATTTTAAAGTCATTTTCAGGCATGTCTGCTTTTGAAAATTTCACCTTGAATACATTCCTCTTCCAAATATTGATTTCGCTGGTTACTAATTCTCCCATATGTGTTTGAGAGTTTATCCTGCAGGCTCATTTTGAGTGGCAATTTCTTATTTTAATTTTTTTCTTTACTTAAGTCTATGAGCCTCTCTCCTCATCCAAATATTTTGTGATTTTCTCTATCCAGGGCTCCAGCACCCTTAGGCCTTCAGCCTAGGTCTAACCCTGGTAGCTTAGGGCAGTGCTTCTCTTATAATCTGTGTTAATACAGCAATTTGTTACTCTGTCCTTGAAGGACTGATGTTTCTGTAAAATTTGATAAAAATAAATTACCAAGAAAAATGACTATCTGTTCATATATCCTGGCCATATATATTACTGTAAAAGCTATAAATGGCAAACAGTCCACAGATGTGTCAGTTAGGGCACCACACAACACATTGATTTGGGGCTCCTGGCCAAAGGATATTGAGGATTTTATGGACTCAGTCATGGGTTCAACTGGTTTTGACTGCAGGTGCTTCTGTCTACCTTTCCAGGTAATCAGCTTTTGGAAACTACAGCCCCAGGAGCAGACGTTACTTTTCCTTCTCACCCTTCTTTTATGAGAAGGAGTATCCTACTCGAGTCCCTAATTTCAAAAAAGTGAAACTGGTTTGGTTCTCAGCTTCACATGAGAAACCTCAGGGAAATCAAAATCACATGACACATACTAGCCAATGAGATAGGAGGAGAAATCTGGTCAGGGTTTCTTCTTGCTTAAAAAGAAGCATAAGAAGAAGACTTAGTCTTGTCCTCTACATAAGAATGTTGATATAAGGAGATGTGAGGTGTATGTGAGGTGTAGCAGCAGCTATTTTGTGACCATGAGGGAGTCAAGCCGAAGACAAAGCCAACATACAAAGGAGGGCAGTGCTGAAAAGTAAAGAGAATTCAGGCCCCTGATGCTGATCAGTCACTGAATTAGCCAAGCCAAAAGTCATCCTTCTTCATTGCCTCTCTTACCAGGTATAAAGAATGTGCTTATTATTCTAACCGGTACATCTATTATTGCTATGTGTTGAGACTAGAAGTATGTAGTGTGAACCTGTATTACCTTCTTAACTTCAAATCACTCTCATTACTGTCATAATTTTTAGGCTAATTCATGGTAATATTTTCATTAGCTTTAAAATATTTGCAGATACTTTTGGAAAATTGCCTTATGAATTGATAAGAATATTTTCTGGTTAGTATATTTAGTTTGATTGGTAAGTGAGAATTCCTGAGGTGTCCAACATTTTAGCCAACATTTATTCAGTGTCTGTTAAATCTCATACCTTGTAATGGAAGCCGTGAGGGTCATTGCAGAAAGACAGGCTCTTTCCCCTTAAGGAATCTAACTAGGAGACAAACCTTACAATGACAGTATGCCATTTAGAGGCATCTGTCTAAATGAGGAAGATGTACAGCAAATTATGTAGGGGTCAGAAAAAAAACAGCGGATTTATGTAAACATTCTCAATGGATGCTTACTTACATTGATACATTGATAGTTCGGTTACTAACTTCTTTCTCTACTGGTCAAACATAAACCTAGCCCATGCCCATTCTTCAATCAATGTTGAACAAGGTAGAACAGCCTGTTGGAGATGTTCTCTCTATAATTAGATGAACTGGAGAATTATTTCCAACTAGTTTCAAAATCTCTAGTTAGCATGTCTTTGAATGTCAGTGAAGCAGTTATCAAATTTGAAGAAATATTCCTTAGGGTAGTATGTTCATTAAATGTGTAACTTTGTCAGAGTGCCACCACATTAAAGATTTTTTTACAGCCAAGTGGTGAGAAAAGTACCTTTGGAATAGTTGCTCACTGACAACATATAAAGTGAAAATTGCACGTGTTCTCAGATCTTTACACGTTTCTCCGACTGATCATTGGCTCCTTCGAAGTCTGGAGATTTGTGTGTAGCATGCCTGCAGGCTACATATGTTAAAAGTTAACAGGAAAATGTGTACCAGAAATCAGATGGAAGATTCTCTTAGATCAGTTGTGCCTGCTTATTGAGCCAGATTATTAGTGGTTTCTTTACAGCTGAAAATGGAGCAGCAACCGAGTGTTTGTGTGAAGAGCTGACACATGCAATGGTTAGTTGTCAAAATCAATACCTATATTTCCATTTTATCCATGCTAATTGCAGTGTAGTTTGATTCTTTTTTAATTTTTTAGGAAATTTCTGTTTTATTCTTTTCAAGCTAGAATAGAAAAAATAAATATATGAGAAGTTATACATAAGATAAATGTCCACCTAATGTAGAAGCAGAATTGTATTTTAAGTCAAATATCTTTATAACAAAGATATTTCCAAGCCCCAGTCAATAGCTGCTTGATTTTGAGCAGCCTTTACTGCATCAGAAAGCAGAAAACAAGCAAAGCATTCTCCCAAAGATCTGTGCGATGGAAGCCAAGCTGTCGGCTACTTGTCTGATCAATTACCTCTGTTTGCTCAGCAAAGCCAACGTGTACTTTTGGCTCTATCAACAGGGATGCCAAGACTGGAAGCAACTGGGCAAGAGAACAAATAAGGAAAATAAAGTTTGAGCACCCACACAGGTCATGATACAGAGAAAAGGATTTTTTAAAGAATTGGTAAACTGGCAGGAGTGGCAATTGGTACAGCCATGTCAAAGGGTGATTAAGTTGAACATATCTTCTAAAATGAAAAGTGGTCTTACCCTATAGTCCAGGAATTCACTTCTCAATATCTATCTTAGAAAAATGCATGTACACAAAAAGCACATGTAAGATGTTCATTGTAACATAGCTTGTATTAGATAAAAAATAAATAGCAAGTTAAGCGTCCATCAACAGGTTAAATAAGCCATGATACATACGTAGTTGTTAAATATAATGAAGGGAATCTGAATTTGTCAACATAGGGTCTTCTTTAAAACACAAGGCTGGGTGGGGAAAAAACCACATTTTTGAGTAATATATACAGCTGAACACTGTATATTAAATCAACTGATCATAAAACAATACTCTTTCTTTTCCAAAAGTACTTTATTTTCCAGAAGTTCTCTATATGCAAATCATAGAAGGAGACTTGGATGTTTACATCTCAAATTGGTAACAGTGACTACCTCTGTGGAGGTGAGAGGAGACCAGAGTTGGAAAGAAGGGATTTTAAAGAGGCGTTATGCATTTATTTGTAAGGTTTTCCTTTATAAAGATAAAAGCTTAGTTTTTACACATATTTCACATATTAGTAATAAAATTAAAATAGATAAACAAATGAAAAGCAATGTAACTCTGTGTGGTTTAAATTTAAATCTATTCTATACACTTTAAGCAAGTCCTTTGGTTAAAGTCCTTTGGAGTTCTGATTCCTTGAGCTGATGTCATGATTCTGGGCATTGAGGATTCTTAGAAAGAGGAAATAGTGATATGAGGAAAGCCTCTTCCCTCTCTCCTTTTCATTCCTGTATAAGCACAAAATCAAACTAGAGTGGCCTCCTGAGCTCTGCTTCATCAGTACCACTTGGCTTGGAGCCAATTCTGTGTCACATCCCACAGTGCTTCAACACTCTCCTCATGTCTCCTAAGTCAGCAATGGATTTTTGAAACATCCTTCGATGTATTGAGATGGAACAGAGATGAGGCATAGGCCACACCAACAAAAAATGTCAAGGAAAGTTGCATGGACCAAAGGTCCATGGGCTGTACTCGAAACCCTCTAGTTTCCTCATGGGAAATCTTGCCAACTGGTTACAAATGTACCGGCAAGAGACCCAAGTGAAATATGGAATCATTAAGAGTTATGGCCAGAGGGGCATTCTGTTTCTCTTAGAGTTGGTGATATTACTGGTGCCATGTTGCTTCTGCAAGGGAAGGGATGTCTGAAAATGGAGCCAAATACAGCAGAAAAGGGAGACATGGTGAAGGAGAATCATTCTTGATAGAGCTAATTTGCTCTTCTGGATTTAACCATACCTTAGTATGGCCTTTTAAATTATGTGCACCAGGCCCGGCATGGTGGTTCACACCTGTAATCCCAGAACTTTGGGAGGCTGAGGCGGGTGGATCATGAGGTCAGGACTTCGTGACTGGCCTGACCAACAAGGTGAAACTTTGTCTCTACTAAAAATAGAAAAATTAGCCAGGTGTGTTGGCATGCGCCTATAATCTCAGCTACTCAGGAGGCTAAGGCAGGAGAATAGTTTGAACCCGAGAGTTGGAGGTTGCAGTGAATGGAGATCACGCCACTGCACTCTAGCCTGGGTGACAGAGCGAGACGTCATCTTAAAATAAATAAATAAATAAATAATGTATACCAATAAAAATCACTGCTACTCCTTTGTCCCCGGATATGTCCTGTCTAATACTTTCCTCCCACTGAGGCCAGATTATAGCTCTTTGAAGGCTGATCATCTTGATTTGGTGGTGAGTATAAACCAAGTTGTTGATCTCCAAGGACCGGAAGCAGAAGAAACTCATTTTGGGGAGTGGCAGTCATCAGAATCAGAGGGCTGCTCAGAGAAGAGCTCTCAACAGAGCTGTGGAATATCCTCCTCAGTGTAGCTGGAAAAGCTAAAGTGTGGAACATCCACACCCAGATAGATCCCCAGGAAGCCAGAGTAGCTCATGCTTTGTAGTAGATTTGCATTTAATCCAAGAGGACTTGTGCTCCTCTTCCAGAACTTCAGTTCATCTCCCTTGCTTAATAAAAGTCTTCTGTTACCTTGGGCAGGCACATTCTACTTTTGAAGACATTTTTGCACACAATATTTGCATGTGATCCTCAAAGCCAGTCTGTAAAGGAGCCTGGTATGGAATGAAAATCTCCCCTTTGCAAATAAAGAAACTGATGCCCAGAGGATTTCCTAAAGTCCCTGCTTAAAATTCTCCCATGGCTGCATTAGAACGGCATCTACATGCTTGTTCCCAGCCTCCTGGGCTTTTCCTGATCTGGCCTCTGTCTGCTCTTCCTCCCTCTCACTACCCCTCTTGCTCCAACCTCACTAGAGAAGCAACCCTTCCACTCACCTCTGCACTAGCACTGGCTGATTCATTATCTTGTACTTTTCTCTCGTGATCTTCACATGACTGGATCTTCCTCATCTTCCAGTTCTCAAATCAAATATTATTTTCTCGGATGCTTCTGTGCAACCCTCCCCAAAGTAGTCTTCACCACTACCTTATATCACATCACTCTTTTTATTTCCTTTATAGCTCTCACCTGCTCTGATTACGTCTTATTCTTGCTGTTACTGCAATTGTTGACTGGTTTATTGGTTAGGGTTCTGCTAGAGAAATAGAACCATAGAATATAGAATATATATGTAACAGTATGTATATATAGAGACAGAGAGAGTGTGTGTATATATATACTGTTATGAATATAAATATAGAGACATATATACATATGGAGAGAGATTTACTTATTTCAAGGAACTGACTTATGTGACCATATATAGATACACATATATACATGTGGAGAGAGGTTTATTTCAAGGAATTGACTTCTGTGATTGTGGGGGCTGGCAAGTCCAAAGTCTGCAGGGCAGGTCAGTCAGCTGGAAATCCTTGAGCAGGAGCTGACACTGCAGTCCACAGGCTGATTTTCTTCTTCCTCGGGAGAACCTCAGTTTTGCTATTGAGGTCTTTCAACCGATTAGATGAGACTCACCCAGACTGTTAAGAATAATATCCTTTATATAAAGTCAATTGATTGCAGATGTTTACTACATCTACCAAATATCTTCATAGCAACACCTAGATTAGTGTTTAATTAAATAACTGGATCCTGTAGCCAAGTTGATGCATAAAGCTGACCATCAGAACTGGTTTCTTCCTCATCTTTCTTCTCCCATAAGAAAGGAGATTTCATGTGGAGAGAGGTCTCTGTTCTGTTCACTGGTGTATCCCTAGGCCCTTGTATTACTGAGTGAGTGACCAGGCAGCTATCTTCCTTCAAGTGGTTCAGATAAGCCAAGGTCACAGCTCGGGGGGCCACAAGATGGCATCTGCTGGAGGGTGCCA
Source organism: Trachypithecus francoisi (assembly GCF_009764315.1). Lineage (NCBI taxonomy): Eukaryota > Metazoa > Chordata > Mammalia > Primates > Cercopithecidae > Trachypithecus > Trachypithecus francoisi. The sequence goes on along the minus strand of NW_022681455.1, from coordinate 91,927,564 downwards.
GAGTAGCTGCCAACTTATCCCTAACTCACCAGAAGCCGAGACTTGGTGCCAGAGGTCTCCAATCAGTGATCAGTAGCCCTGACCATTGCCATGTGGGTCCTTCCTACCTTCAATGAGAGTGAATAACCATGCCCCTCTACCCTCCCAGCTTTGCACCCCACAGCCTCACTCAAGAAGTTATCTCAAGACAAAGTCAGAGCTTCCCAGAAAGTCTGCCATGGTGGAGTCCTGAGAGCAGCCTTTGAAGACAACATGCCATGGACTCAGGCTGATTCAGGGAGTTAACACATCTGAAGCTGCGCCTTAGATGGAGCAAGGCCAGCTGCCCTTTCAAATAAGGCATTAAGGAATAGTGTTCACCCAGTGCTCTTCTGCCCTTCATAGTGGCAGGTGGCACCACTGAGCCCCTTCAGGGGATTCTCTCTGCAGTATGAGGGGAGTCAAGAGAGGGATACGCCCAGCTGAGGCAGGCATGGGCATCTTCATCATTTTAAATACATTTTATACTATTATTATGATACTTATTTATGTGTGTTTATTTCTTATACATCTGCCCCATTAGAGTGTGAACATTTCTAGAACAGGAATCTCGCTGAACATCCTATCAGTTAGAACAGTGCTTAGAAAACGCTCAACTGATATTTGAGGAATGAGGGAAGGAAAGAAGGAAGGAATGAAGGAAAGAAGGAAGGAAGGAAGGAGGGAAGGAAGGAGAGGGGAAGGAAGGAAGGAAGGAAGGAAGGAAGGAGAGAGGGAAAGAAAGAAGAAAGGAAGGAAGGAAGAAGGGAGGGAGGGAAGGAAGGAAGGAAGAAAGGAAGGAAGGAAGGAAGCAGGGAGGAAAAAGAAAGCAAGGCTGGAGAAAAAACAAGGAGAGCAGAAAGTAATTTATTATCATTCCCTGAACCAGCCTTAGAGGCTTAGATGTTCCTGAAATCTGGGTTCTGGAGGTTGGAGGGGTTAAGTAGCAGGTTAGCTTTGGATCCCTCATCTAGAATTTTCTACCCTCTGGTACTGGGTCAACATATTTTCATGGTGCCACAACGTGGCCAGAATCACTGAAAGCTAACTGAGCACTACCTCAGCACTAAGTTTTTGTTTGTTTGTTTGTTTGCTTGCTTGTTTGTTTTTGAAACAGGGCCTTGCTCTGTCACCCAGGCTGTAGTGGCGGTGATGTGATCATTAATATCTCACTGCAGCCTCAAACTCCTGGGCTCCAGTGATCCTCTTACCTCAGCCTCCTGAGTAGCTGAGACCACAGGCACAGGCCATTGCACCCAGCTGGTCAGTGGATTTCACAGTGCATTGTGGATGTTGTGGTCATTTGCTTTTCATCCTGGAGGTCAGAGATAAATTGGTGACACTGATTCTGAATGGGAAATGAAAGAGGGTGCCCAGAAAAGGGGAAGTAAAGGAGTAGTTTTACCAGCCACAGTTCTGCACCAGTGATTTTTGGGCAAACTGCTTTCCTCTCTGTGACTGGAATCCTATCTTCAAAATTAAGGGGATGAAGACAATCAGTAGAACTTGGGCTTTAGTTTTAAGCTGTGGAGTCATACAAGGAACCCCAATATATTAAAAAAGGACAAAAGTATAATTTAGTTTTCATGTATATTATAGTATTTTCAAACGTATAGCATTTACTTATATTAATAAAAACAGTAATACCTCTGAGAGGAAACCAAACGTTGAAATCTATGGTAATGGAAGAAAGAGCTCACTTTATATTTGCTATCATCATGTAATTTATTTTTGAATTTTGTTTTCATGCAAAACAAGGAGATTCTCACAGAAAAACAATTTCAGACAGTAAATGCTTATTTTTTCAATTTCATAATCTTCAGTTTAACCAAAACGGCAACTTAAGCCTTATTCCAAGTCTTCAGAGATGTACCTTAGCCTGGCAATACAATTTAACATGTTTGGGGTCACCAATAGGCTAAAGTATATTTTATTAGCTTATGAGCAGCTGATTGTTTTTTAATTTCCACAGTATGGTTAATAAATATTCAAAAGAATGCTTTTGGGTCCCCTGACGCATCTCCAAGTAAACAATCTGAACATCATTAAGCTAGAGGATTTGTAAAAGTTCCTCTAGTTCTAAATGGCTCTTAATCTGATTATGTATATATAAATGCAGTGGCTTGGTCATAGCTCACTACAACCTCAAACTCCTGGGCTCAGGTGATCCTCCCTCTTCAGCCTCTCCTAGGACTACAGGTATGTGCCATTATGCCTGGCTAAATTTTTATTTTTTATTTTTTATTTTTGAGACAGGAGTCTTGCTATGTTGCCCAGGCTGGTCTTGAACTCCTGGCCTCAGGCAATCCTCCCACCTCAGCCTCCCAAAGTGCTGGGATTACAAGCCTGAGCCATCACACCTGGCCTGTTTATGTATTTATTGAGGAGAGACTGTGTGCTAGTGCCCAGAGACAAAGGTGACTACAACACAAACAGCCCTTTGTATGTACAGCTTAACTCTACAGGTAATTTTCAGCATTTTTCACTGTAAGGTAAGTGTTTTCACATATTATTTTCTTTCATCTCCTAAAATAAATATGTAATGTACATACTATCATTTCCTCATTGCATAAATGGGGAAACAGAGTCTTAGAGAAGTTAAGAATTTTTCCGAGGGCAACAGCTAGTAAATGGCAATGCTGGGCCTCAAATTCGCAAGAGTCCACTGTGGATTTCTTGCTCTTAACCATTTGGCAACATTTTCTGAGTCTGTCAAAACCCTGCTTCAGTGCAGAAATGGCTCTGGCCCCTTGCTCATCTGGGAGGAAGGTGAGGTGGCGCACCAGCTCCAGGAGGGCGGTGACTGACTCCTGCAGGCCCCGCTCCTCTGGTTTGCGCTGATAATGCTGCTCTCCTCCCAGCTCAGCAGCCAACCCCACCCCCACCCTACCCGAGCTGCTGGCAAGGCTGCCAGGTTTCCCGGGCAGGGAAGAAGAAAGCCTCCCATTAGCAGGAGGCTGCGGTTCGGAGCGTCCCTGGGACGAGAAGCATCTGTTGCTGCTCCCCATTGTTCCAGCTGAGAGCACGCTAATTGTCCCCTCCAAAGTTGGGCTGCCGTCTCTTGCCAGAGGGAAATTATGGACCCTTTTTCAGCAGGCGCTGTCCTTTCCGCAGCTGTCAGCTGAATGGCCCCAGGAGGAACAGACTGATTCGGAGGGTGGGGGGAAGTCCATCTTGCATCGTGATCCACGCGAAGGAAAGTCCGCACAGCCCTGAAAGGAAGCAGCGCACCCAGCAGACAGGACTCCACCCAAGAACACACAGGCCGAGGGACAATGACCTTTCTTGAGCATCCATATGATTCCACGACCTGTGGGATGGTTTGCACTGCTGCTGTTGGATCATTCAGGAGCTTGAATGCGGGCAGCATTTTGGAGTAAAAAAAGTAGAACATGCTTGGGAATCAGACTAGGCTGGGTTCAAATCTGAGCGTTGCCACTCATTAACCACGACCTTGAGCAAATCACTGTCACTTATCCACCTTGCAGGGCAACTGGGAGGAATCCAGAAGCCAATAAATAACTATGAAATAGCTAGCACAAGCTGGCATAGAGCAGGTGCTTGATACGGATGACTTTTTGTTATCATTATTACTATTATTATTATAACACTGTGTTGAAACACAGGAGTGAAGACAGCCCACATACAGGAGGGTCTTGTAAGTAAAGAAGTAAGAACATCACTCATATATTAAAAAAATATTTTAAGTTACCTACTAGGTTTCAGGTACTGTGTAGGCAGCTAAATCCCCAGAGAGACCTGGGTCTACTTGGAAGTCAAGCAAGATGGATGTCCTGAACAGGAGCTGGAGAAACAGCTGTTTTACAACGAAAATGGCCCCCAGCAGAAAGAAGAGCTTGGGCAGAAACCCAGAGATGACAGGAGCAAGGAATGCTTCATTTGAGGATCTGAAAGTAGCCCAGTGCTGTCAGAACTCAGAAACTAAGCGCTGGGGAGGATCAATAATAAAATAGATAATTAATAATGGAAGGACATCACCCTTAGCCCTGGTCTTCTGGCTAGAGTCTGCCATAGAGTCTATGGCAATGACTGAGATACCTCACTTCACGTGGGATGTACAAGGGCAGAATGGTGAGGATGAGACACAAGGAAGGTTTGAGGCAATGCAGCATACACGTTAGTGCATTGACTACCACTTTGTAATGCACCACGAAGTGACATGGTAGACTGTCCCTGGGCTGCAAGGAGGGACTGCACACTGGGGCAGTTCCCGGGAGACAAGAAGAAGGAAGATTTATCTGCCCAACTCTTTCTCCCATTTCCCATTGGTAAAGATTCACTGCTTTCAGGTCGTTTCCTCTGCCTCCGCAGTGGCCACTCAGAGAGTCATCTCTCTTCCCAGGATGCAGTATTGTGTGCCAGTCTGAAAGAGGAGGCAGAACCCAGCACACTAGGGTGAAGACCAAGAGACAGCAAGCAGGAGGCAGGCGAGGGCGTCTGCAGGGATATTCAAAGCCTGTGTGCTGGCTCGGGGGAGCATGGATTCCAGAGAGGAAGGGGAGGAGCATCGTCTTTATTGATTGTTATAGCATAGGCTGCTGGTGTTCACTCATGTGCCATTCTCTTTTCTTCTATTCAGCTAAACTATATTTCCTATATCCCCACCTCTACCCATTGCATTTAAGTGGGAGCCTGTGACTGATTCTGGCCAATGAACCATAAGCAAAAATGATGTATGCAGCATGTTCAGGGCTGGCCGGAATGCCTCCTGCAGTCTCTTCCACTGTCTTTTACTCTTTTGTCCCCCAAGACTATAGAAGACAGCCTGGGGCCAGGCATGGTGGCTCATGCCTATAATCTCAACACTTTGGGAGGCTGAGGCAGGAGGATCACCTGAGGTCAGTTCAAAGATCAGTCATGGTGAAACCCTGTCTATACTAAAAATCCAAAATTAACCAGGCATGGTGGCGCAAGCCTGTAATCTCAGCTACTCAGGAGGCTGAGGCAGGAGAATCGCTTGAACCCGGGAGGTTGCAGTGAGCTGAGATCGCACCACTGCACTCCAGCCTGGGCAATGAGCAAAATTCCATCTCAAAAAAAAAAAAAAAAAAAGAAGAAGAAGAAGAAGAAGAAGACAGCCTGGGAGAGTCACAAGGTAGAAATCTGGCTCCTCAAGTCACCCCCTAGAAGACAGTCATTCTGAAGAGCTTCCCACTAGAAACGCCCTTACTAGACTTTGAGTAAGTGAGTAATAAACTTAGATGGTCTTGAGGTGCTAAGCTAAGGGGTCGCTTGCTACATGAAATGACATCACTGTGCCCTAATGGATACCTGAGCCCATGATGCTCCACAGGTACTGTGCTAGGTTAGCCCAAGTCAACCTCACGACAACCCCAAAAGAAGGAATTAGTATCCCTATTTTACAAGTGAGTAAATGAGATTCAGAGAGATTGTCACTTGGCCAAGGTCACAGCAAGTAAAGGAGGAGTTTGGATACAAACCCAATCCTGGCTTTCTCTTTCCACTGAGTCATTCTGCTTGCTCCCCTGGAGTGGGGAGTGACGTGGGAAGAGAGAGGAGGAAGACACACATTCCTGGCTTTGAGTGGGCTAGCCCAACCCTGCGGGGGAGTCCAGACGCTGGTTTCATCCTCATCCCTGCTCCAGAAAAACACCAGAGTCAACTGCCAGAGAGAGAAACTCCGGAGAAATTAGTAGGAATGACTCGGTCACTCAGAGTCCCCTCTTTCATGCTTCGTGGGACAGAGTGATGGAGAAATTTAGAGGAGACTCATAATTAGCAATCACAGGGGTTAAATTAAAAAGAAAGAAAAAACATCACTTAACCAGTCAATGAAATTAGATAAAATTATCTGCTAGTATTTATACAAAGATCTAATGCTGCCCTCTACAATAAAGGCTCTATATGGCTTGCAAGATACAGTAAAATTAATTGTATATTGGGCTGCCAGGCACTGTTAGAATGGTGTGTTTATTTAAGCAGTCCCAGAGCTTCAAACATTTGAGTTGTAAAGGCCCAGTCGCTGTGAGGGCCTTGAGGAAGAGAAGCTTAGGTCCTTGCATTCTCCCTGGGGCCAAGTACCCACGAGCCTTTATGGTTTTATATTCTGTTGGGTGTTTTTCCTTTAACAGCCCTTCCTGACAACACCTGGCAGAGCCCTGAACATGAATAGGTGTGATCTGTCTCTGAGTTTTTGCTCCATAGCAAGTCAGAAGGAAATTAGAAATGACTGTCTTTATTTAAAAACTGGATGAGGACAGTCTCTATATATAGGGATTCAGACTGGATAAAGGATGTCAGGTTCAAGTTCATTGAAGAAAAGACAAAAATGAGTTCGAGCAAGCTTGACTGGGAGAAATCAGGACACTGTGAAGAGATGGCTCCCTGTTCACCAAAGGTAGTTCTGGTTGTTGCTAGGAAGTTGCTTCCCAGGCAGGGCTATGTTTTCCTGTCTCCCTGGCACCAAGGTGGGGCCATGGAATGTTACCAATGGAATATGAGCAGAGGTCCCAGGTGACTCTTTCAGACCAAAGAACTTGAGAAGCAGAAGTGCCTGCAATCACCCTCCTTTTTTCCTTCTGCTAGCTTCCTGTGGAAGAGCACAGTCACCTGGAAGTTGCATGTTAAAGATCACAGTGCCACAAAATAAAAGGAGCCTGAATCCCCAAATCACCATCTGGAGACGAGCTAATGGCCAGTTAGGAAGATCTGTTTCAGAATTAAAGTGAGTGTAAAGTAAACTTCTATTATGTTTACGCCATTATATTTTGAGGATTTTTTAAGAGCAACTAGTATTAAACCAATACAGTAACATTAAGTCCTAAGATTGAGGAAGATTACCTACTTTTTACATGCATTAATGTGTAGCAAATATATTGCTGCTTTCCCCTACTAAGCCCACTGGAAATGTTGTTAGTAGATTATAACATTTTTTTATCATTCTTTCTGTGGCCTCAGAACTCTTCTTAACATTATAATTATTACTAATTTATTATGAGTTCCATGAAGATGTAACTGAGAATAATACCTATTCTGACACAACTGTAAATTTATTGGGACCGGTGTTGACAAATCTCTCATGTAGCACATCATCAAAACAGGGCAGCAGCTCAAAAATGTTGCTGAATGAGTGAATTAATTAATTAATTAAAGTATAGGTGTTCCGCAAAGATCTTATTCTGATATATTTGCAACCTTCCCTGGGTCAGAGAACTGCTAAAACATGGGAACTGATAATTATCAGAATAATTAAACTCAGGTATTAAGACCTCTAATGGACTTGATGGAGCCTTCCTAGAATGGTAGGTCTGTAGTCACTGATGATCTCTCACACTTTACTTTACCTTGCCTCTACAGAAAAAGCAATCCAAACTGTTCAGATCTGCTTTGAGATCCAATGTCAGAAGACATGAGGGGGAAAACCCCTCTATTTGAGTGGTGTCTTGAATGTCATAGCTAGTTAGACTGTTTAACCAGAGTCCTCCAAGAATATATGTACACAGCAGTGCCGACGATCATCCCTCTCCTTTGTAAAGCACCAACTGCAGTAGCTGGACTCTTGCATCCATAATCTCATTTGATTATTTTATCTATTTAAGTAAAGAACAAAAGAAAATACACCCATTTAACAGATGAAAGGAGAATTCCAGAGGGGATGTGACTTGATAACACCACAGAATATTAAAGACAAGCTCAGGTTCAGAGGCCCAGACTTTTTCATTTGTTCATTCAGCTAATATTCAATGAGTACTTATTGGTCAGGCACCTACTACCCCCTGGGTCTCACTTAATGCATCAAAATGTCATGCTTCCACAGTACAGATGGATATTTCATCACACACTCTCATGTTTGGCATTTTATGAAGTACAGTTCTTTCCCTTCCCTTTCTTCCTTTAACTAGTGGAAGGAAAACAAGCAAATTTGATCTGAGCCTTGATCCGCCCCTACTTTTTCTTACCGCAAAGAACACCATATGCTGAAAGGATCTATCTAAGCACAATCCTGTTACTATTGCAGGAGGCATTAAAGAATTAAATTAATTTATCAGATTATTAGGAACAAAGTTGTAGGAAGGATGTCACATGGGAAGAAAGCACTGAATGCCGCTTCTAGAAATATGCACAGTTTTGAATGTGCCTGGAAATAATGAAAAGTGGTCTAAAGTCAAGAACTGGACGGTCTTTGGTGGGCCCCCAAGAGTCTGGAAGTGTTCTCTCAGTGCCTTAGCCTAGGTTTCAGATTTACAATTTGAAAAATGCAGCTGTCAGTTCAGAGCCTACATCTATACACACCACAATCCAGCTTTTCTGGCTACAAGCTGTTGTGGCCTCTGAGATAAACATGGGACAATCCCACATGGAACCGGCCACTTGGTCACTTCCCCTGACTTTAGGACACTCTGATTCAGACGCTGACTTACAGCCTAGACTATTCTCATCACACAAGAAAGTAGGGAGCTGAGGATGTCCACTGGGGGCCATTCCTTCAAGCACTGCGACACTCACAGAACCGCCAATTCCTTGAGTGATCCCTAGAGGAATAGAAGTTCTCCTGGAAGAAGCATGATGGTATTGTGAGTTGAAAGTTAACTGTCACAGAAAAATAAGAGTTTAGAGATCTTGGAGCCTATAATACCTTTTAAAAAAATCCTTAGAGAATTTTCTTTTACGGCTCTCCAAGATTGCTTATCCAACCTTGTTTTCCCCCCCACCCTGAAAGTACTCTTTATTCCCCTCCTCATACACCCCTAACCATGCCATTTTTATTCCTGCTTCCCCAACTTTGCATAAACTGTCGGAAAAGCATTTTTCTCATCTATCTGTCAAAGCAAGTCCTACCCAGTCTTCTAAGGCAGTATCAACTTTGGCATGGAATCACTTTTTTCCCCTAAACTTTCTATAACCTGGAGACAGGGGTCCACACTACCTCATTCATTATCTCCCTGTGTTTATCATTGCTTTATGATTTAAAAAAAAGCACACACTCCTTCTCCAATAATGCCGCAAGTTCCTTTGGGAAGCATGGTCTTTGAATTTGCAGCCCACCTGTGTGTAACCGCTTTCTTTTTTTTTTTTGAGACAGAGTCTTGCTCTGTCACCCAGGCGGCAGTGCAGTGGCCAGATCTCAGCTCACTGCAAGCTCCGCCTCCCGGATTTACGCCATTCTCCTGCCTCAGCCTCCCGAGTAGCTGGGACTACAGGCACCCGCCACCTCGCCCGGCTAGTTTTTTGTTGTTGTTGTTGTATTTTTTAGTAGAGACGGGGTTTCACTGTGTTAGCCAGGATGGTCTCGATCTCCTGACCTTGTAATTCACCCGTCTCGGCCTCCCAAAGTGCTGGGATTACAGGCTTGAGCCACTGCGCCCGGCCGTAGCCTCTTTCTAAGGACTTTGAAAAGTTATCGGGAGAGGAGAGGCTAATTTGCTTGCTTTCTCTTAGGCCACCCCATTCACAAGGATGTCACCATTATTAGTTCCCTGACCTATGTGCAGGGATGCCTGGGAGAATTGTATTGTGTGTTATCTTATCTCCTTTCTGAGATTATAAGCATTGTGCAAAACAGGCAATGTATCTTATAACCTTTGAGTGCATAAACTAAATATTAAATTTTTTAAAAAATTAAATGTTGCTGTTTTTGCTGTTGTTTTTTGAGCAATGCACGTGGCCAGTGTCCTCACAGGTCTCTATTATTAGAGGCTATATTCTAAAGAGTTCATCCAAATTTTGGATTTAAGTGAGTTTGCCGTCTGCTATGTATGGTTTTCAATACAAAACTTTTTGAGTATGGGACAATCTGTACAATTCTCCTAGGCATCCCTGCACACAGGTCACTAAAAATGGTGGCATCCTTGGAGACAGGGTGGCTTAAGAGGAAGCAAAGAAACTCAACCTCCTCCTTGTTCAGTAACTTTTGGAAGTCCTAAGGAAGAGGCTACACACAGGTGGGTTCCAAATTCAAAGGCCAGGCTTCCCAAAGGAGCGTGCAGGGCTATTGAGGAAGGAGCATAAATTATGGCAGTAGGTGGCATTTGTGCCTGCTGTACCCACCAACTTATAAAGGGACCTTAATCAATTGCCCCAGTCCTCTCACGCCTCAGGCTGGCTGAGGGCCAGGCAGACCTCCAACATGAAACCCAGCAAATGTGATCTGGGCCTTGCTCTGCCCCCACCTTTTTCCTCCCTCAAAGAGGATTCTGGTGCCAGCACCATATGTTGAAAGGGCCCAAGCACGATCCTATTACCATTGCAGGAGGCATTAAATAATTACATTAATTTACCTAAATATGGAAAAAAAATCTTTACAAATCAGGGACACTTGGCAGATTTTCCAGCTGCACATTTTTTTGCTTGGCACAGCACACTGTCCTGTTGGGTTCCCATTGCTACTTGGAGTGTTTCCTTTAATTGTGGGGCACATGCCTTCTCTTGTTCTGTTTAATTTTCTCGGAGCTGGTTCCACATTCTGGCTACAAACATATTATAGGGAAAAAAATGCCCACAAAAGTATGGATTGTGCTTGAGTGTACCCTAAGGGAGAGTGCATAAAAATAGTAATTTCTTGTATATGAAACCTTCCATCGGGCAGTCTTTCACTAGATTGCTTTGCAAAAAGTAAAAGGTTGAAGGGGTGGAAAGAGGGAAAAGGGCAAAGGAAGGAAAGAAAGAAAACTGGGAGAGCAGAAAGGGGTTATACAGTGGAGTGCGAGTGAGCACACATTGGAATTCCATGTGTATGAGGATGGTGAACTAGACTCGTGTTTGCTGGACTTGTAATGGAAAGCTCCACCAAAGAAAAGTCTGCATTTTCAGGGTCAACACTTTCTATTAACTATCTGTGGTCAGTGTTTTCACTGCCAAGGCTTGTAGTGTCTAAATCGCAGCCCTCCTGCCATGGAATTCGAGGGCTGAAGTGCAGATAATATTCACAGAGACCACACTTCCCTGACTCAGCATGTCCTCACAGGAAAGCCACAGAGAGTGACTGCCACCCACACAGCCCAACTTCAGAGGCCGAGGGAAGGGAGGCCCTGGCTCTCACAAGTTCACCTGACCGGAGACTGCCTGGTATTCCCTTCCTTGGGATAAGGACTTATAGAGGATGCTTCTTAAATCCTCTGTGTCTTGTTTTTAGTCTACTGAAGACCAACATTAGTAGCAATAGTAGTAGTAGTAGTAGTAGTAGTAGTATTTTGTATCACAGTGCTTGGATGTCTCAGTAAGGTCGGGTTGCTGGATTACATTTCTAAGTACTTCCTCTTTATTTCTAGCCTTGCCTCATCATGGAGAGGTAGCAAGCAGTGAATGAGCATCATTCTGTGGCCTACACCTTGAGTCACTCAGTTCTAGATGCAGGGAGATGAGATTCAGCTAAACTGGCCCCTTCCAAGAAAGGGTGCCCAGGGACTTGCACTGACAGTGGGGGTAGATGATAACTGTCACATCACAGAGAAGAAGCAGCTGGGACCCCGGAGATGAACTTCCCAGCTCCCAGAGTTTCCAGAGCATCCATTGAGCCTGCAAATAGCATTGGTGACTGTCTTCTACCATTGTCTCTGAGGTCTGTGGGCCAGGGTAGCTGGAAAGGGCTGAGCATTCTTTTCTAAGGTAATGTGTCTTGCCTTGGTAATAATAGACAGATAAGACTTTAGTAAAAATATATTAGAGGGAGCAAAGAAGTGTGATTTTTTAAGTTCTTACTTCCCTTCCCAGAAATGGTACGGGCCCCATTCAGCAAAACTCTGTGTTGGTCTGAAGTCATGGTCCAGCGAGGCCTCTGGCTGTAGACATGATAAAAGGCTTCATTTTCTGACTTAACCACGCTTCTGCTTATCTCCTCATCTCCAGCCCGTGGTGAACACTGTGACTTCTTCCTTTTCCTGTTGCTCATTCCTGCTGTGGCTTGATGACACATTCTGATCCATCCTGCAGCATCCGCATTACTGTCTATAAGCTTGTGATATGGTTTGGCCCTGTCCCCACCCAAATCTCATCTTGAATCCTACTCCCGTAATTCCCACGTGTTGTTGAGAGGGACCCGGTGAGAGATCATTTGAATCATGGGAGCGGTTTCCCCCATATTGTTCTTGTGGTAGCAAATAAGGCTCACAAGGTCTGATGGTTTTATCAGGGGTTTACTCTTTTGCATTCTCCTCATTTTCTTTTGCTGCCTCCATGTGAGAAGAGCTTTTTGCCTCCCGCTATGATTCTGAGGCCTCCCAGCCACGTAGAACTGTAAGTACAATGAAACCTCTTTTTCTTCCCGGTCTCAGGTATGTCTTTATCAACACCATGAAAACGGACTGATAGTGCTTGTTAGAAATGCAGAACCTCAGGCCCTGCTCTTTCCTGGAACTATTCCCTCAGATTCCACGAGTTAACAATATCCTTGAGGGATTTTTATATACATTAGAGTTTCAGACGCGCTGCTCTAGGAAGCTCTTGCAGTCCCCTATCACCTGTGTTTGGTGCTCCCTTCTGCCATGTGGGAGAGAATATATTGAAGCAGGGCAACTGAAGAAAGTTGAATGATGGGAAATCAGTAAGTTAAAGCAATAAGGCTATTAAATGGGGGAGTTGCCACCACCCCTAACTCTGAGGGGGCAAAGACAAGAGGTCACCAGAATCCTGGAAGCTGCACAAGGGAGCCCTCTGACGGCAATTGTGGCCTTCAGTGGAGGAAGAGGGGAATGTACAGTTTCCCAGTCCAGGGGAAATAGATACGCCATCTCTCCCTCATTTCCCTCTCTGTCTGTTGTGAATGTCTTTGCTATGGGTTGGAATGTGGCCCTTATACTGAAGTTCTAAGCCCCAGGACCTCAGAATGTGCCGTCATGTGGAAATAGGGTTGTTGCAGATGTAATTAGTCATGCTGGAGTAAAGCGGGTTGTTCATGCAGTATGAATGTTCTTGTGAAAAGAGGAGAGATGCAGAGACAGAAGCATAGGGACAGGACAGCCATGTGACCACAGAGGCAGAGACTGAAGTGAGGCATCTACAAGCCAAGGATTGCTAGAAACACGAAAAGCTGGAAGAGGAGAGGAGGGATATTTCTGCAGCTTTCAAAGGGAGCGTGATCTTGCTGATACTTGATCTTGGACTTTTGGCCTCCAGAACTGTGAGACAGTAAGTTTCTGTTGCTTTAAGCCACTTGGTTTGTGGTAGTTTGTCAAGGTAGCACGAGCAAACGAAGATAGCTTTCCATTGGCTGAGTCCAATCAAAAGCCAGAGGAGAAAGGATCCTGCCGAAGTCATTCATAAAAGTGTGGGAAAAGTGGAGAATGAATCCGTAGGAGAAAATAAAAAGTATCCAGCAGGTGGGGACTATGAGAATAGATCAATGGAAAGTATTAGATTAAAAACTAAACAAAACTCTCTTTTTGTGGGTGTTACCAAACCTGGCTGCTAGTAACTCCCTTCCCTGGATGTGTGAAAGAAACCTGGCTGCTCCCTCTAGTATGTGAGCAGGAGGTACATGAACAAACCTGATGATATCATTTAATCCCTTGATACAGCAATACCTGAAGCCTTCACCCTTGGAATACACCACGGTTGATACAATAAAGTCCCTCTTTGACTTGAGCTACTGTCTCCAAACACCTAAATGCCAGAGAGTGGTAATATATTTTACTTAATTTCATGGCTCTGAGAAACACAGGGATCCACACTAAGGTCTTTCTGGCCAATCTCAATATCCTCCCTGAGAGAAAGAAAGTGACACCTTTCAGACAGGAAATCTGTCTAGGATCCTGTCCCCATGAAAGGGAGTTTTTCATAAACAGAATATCCAGTTTCTTGCAGCTCTTTTTATGAAAAATCAGAAACAACTTAGGTGCCCAACAAAAGGAGATTAGTCAAATGGATTTTCTACATCCATACAATGCAATTCTCTACAGGCAAAAATTATGACATGGAATGATTGTTTTCCAAACGTCCTCTGCAAGACCAAGGTTTCCTCAGAAACCTGCAGAGACAGAATGGTTTAAGTACATACACTGAGCTACCAATATCATAATCCTGATTTCATTAGAGCATTTTTATTTTGACCTATTTTTATCTATTTTGCTTCCAAATAATATTTCCCTTAAATGAAGAGTTCCAGGTAATGCCCATAAGCACGTCCATTGGCTTGTAGGTGGCCATTATCTACCTTTTGCCCCATATGGGTAGCACTGGAGGAGAAATAGGGTGGAAAATTTCTGGGTTTGATGAAGAGCAGAAAAAGATTTGAGAATGATTTGGCAGACTGGTGACTCAGAGTTCACGTACAACTAATTCACATGGATTAAGAGGCCAAGTACAGTGAGGAAAAGTCCCTGGACCAGGAGAAGGGAGAACTGGGTTCCTAGCCCCACTGTCCCAGCAGCAGGCAGTATGTGTGAGCAGGTCCCCTCTGTGCTTAAGTACAAAGCCGCCATCCGCATGACCTCTCAAGCCTGCAAGGACACAAGCATGTTCTTTAGTACAATGGAAACCCTTATGTGATGTCAGAAAGAAATTTCCAAGGGTATCTACAATCATGCAGTCTGCGTATCCATTCCTCACTTCAACTTCACTTATGTATTTCCAACTCCTTTTCTAAATATGAGCCAGACAGACACATAGAAATGGACTGTGACTAATACAATTTTAGTTCATCATCTCAACAATCTTAGGAAATAGATTTCATCATAACTGTCATTTTATAGAGGAGGAAACTGAAGCTCAGAGGGGGTGAGCAATTCATCTAAGGTCACACAGCTGGTAAATGTCAAAACCAGGCTTTGAAGACCTGATGACCTTTTGGTCTTAATGAGTATGTACTATGGACCAAAATATACACAGAGACATCTTCTCAGGCTTCAAATTTAACAAATTTGAGGATTTAAATAGCTATAGGTATAGATGATATTGAGGGAGGAGAGGGAATAGACAGCTTGTAACAATTTTCAGGGGGTGGTAGAGCTGGGAGAGGTAGTAGACTATGGAATCAAGCCTGCTCATTCCTCATACATCCAAAGCTCAGAGAGAGGGTATGACTTAACCAAGGTCATACAATTCTTTGGCATCCAATCCCCAAATAAAACCCAAAATTTTAAAGCCAAGATTAACTGCCCTTAACTCTATAGTTGATAACTTTACGATATTCCCTGAGATGTACTTGCTGTACTTCTTGAGGTCTTGAAGAAGGTTTTTTTAATTTATTTATTTATTAAAAAATGCCTCTGAACTTCTGCTCAGCCTAATGAACTCACCCAATTTACCAGATGTACAAAAGTGAAACGAATCTGACGCACAATCAGTTAATCCTTTATCTTCCTTGGTGGCAGCCTCGGAAACAGCGGGAGGACAGTCCCCCAGCCTGCAGTGGTGTTACGGATCACAACGGAAGCATATTGTCATCAGATTAATTTTCCAACGCTCCTACCCTAACCACAAAATCCTGAGAGAACGAGTGTCAAATACACTTAATAATTGCATAATTATGACATCTGTTACTCTCCAGCACCTCTTAGTGGAAAATTAACTGAAGAAATAGCAGGTTCAAAGATGTGTTAACACTCTGATAGCAGATTTAATTGAAATATGACGGGGGAGGATAATGGAGATTAAATTAAGCTCTCAGATAATCATCTGACACAAAGATAATTGAGCCAGTCTCTGCCACGTTGATGAACGCTTCAGAGATGCTGTGCAGGGTGGCATTTCGAGTATCTTATCCTTCAGGCAAAATGGAATTCTCCTCCCCACCCCCTTCTTCTCCCTCTCTTGTCATTCAACATTTGTATCCTCCAAATCAATAATGTGAACAGCAGCATAATTGGAAATAAAAGATGATCTGAAATCCACAGGAAATTAGGTTGAGGCGCATGGAGGAAATACAGTCGCATTCTGGACACAAGGTGGATTTTTATGGGATGTGCCCCTACTCTGCAGTTTCTCCAGGAGTGTTTTCCCAGTGTCTCTGTCCTCAGTAGAAAGAAGTGGCCATATGTGAGACTGGAAGGTGGCCCATAAACATGAGAATGGAGGAGTCAGTAGGAGGCTTCCTCTGCA
Organism: Trachypithecus francoisi; assembly: GCF_009764315.1. Lineage (NCBI taxonomy): Eukaryota > Metazoa > Chordata > Mammalia > Primates > Cercopithecidae > Trachypithecus > Trachypithecus francoisi. Next base: position 91,911,532 of record NW_022681455.1, on the reverse strand, counting down.
TTCCCTTACAACAATCACTTTGAGCTCTTTCTCCTCTCTGTGGGACCATTCTCTTGTTTTGTAGGGCAAGCCCAGGAAGCAGTGTGTGACAAAGAATGAGTACCCGGTGCTGGAGGGCATGGAGCAATCCACTGGCAGCTCTTGGTGGTGATGAGTGAGTGTCCTGCGGCAGGGTGTGGGGTGGCATGGGAAGACCAGTTGAAGGCAGGAAGTGGGAAAGCATTCTGGTTCCTGTCATGGCAAGGGTCAGCAGCCAACAGTCTGGGAGAGTCTTCTTGCATCTCTCTTCCTCTAACAAGGTAATGCCTCCCTGTCAAAGGATCGTGAGTGGCAAACCAGCATAGAGAATAAGGTGATGCCCTGAAAGGCAGTCTTCACTCCTCTCCCACTCCACCAGCACTCCAACTACTCAGAGTTTCAGGTTCAGGATTTTATATTAATGGGGTTGATCTGCTTCGCTTAGGTGGAGTCAAAGGAATGTGGTCACATCTCCTTGAAGCAACTCCATCCCATTCCCTCTTACTCTTCTCTTCCCTGGCATCACCCCACCCATGAACACCATAAGAATTTCCTAGTCCTGATCTCTCTCTATGCTGTGACATAGCTAAGGGGACCCCCTTGGGGATGGAGGAGGCAATGATGCGAGTGCACCTAACTGGGGCCCTGGACATGACACGAGATGGAAAACATTTCCCTTCTCTGGCACAGCCATGGCTGAAGCCCAGAGTGCCTACTGGGCCTGAGATGAGGGGTTCTGGGCAAGCTGTGCATTACAATGGTCACCACATCCTCTAGTTCAGATCCTGACCTTGGTGGTAAGTCCTTCAACGGACACTGGAGCCCAACAGCCAGGGCATTCCTCCCAAATTCTGCCAGAGAACCCACACTCAAAGTAGGTATCTTTTTTCCTACAAAGTCTCCAAGGTACAATGCCCAGGACGGCAGGGTAGGGTCTGGCACCCAGAGCCTTATGTATGGCAATGCTCTCCTTTCACCACCAGCCTTCTGTTTCAAACCTCTTCGAAAGTTAATTTAGGACACTCATTCTTCCTCCCTATTTTTGGGTTTGGAGTAGAGCCCAATATTCTGAAAGATTACAATAATGTTTAATTTGAGTGGAGAACAATAAGGCTCTCCATTCCATCTCTTCCCTCCTGGAAAAATTCCATAAATTCTATAAGTATGTTTCCCCAACTGATGGATATCGGCAATAAATTCCATGTCATCAGACCCCCAGTTAACCTATGATGGCAAAGTTTGAAAAATGGTCTTGTCCCATCTCTCCTACTACTTTTATCCCAAATTGTTAATTTATTGAAGCATAAAAAAGCAAAGCATCTCATGAGAAAGGGACTTAAGAGTTTGTTTTAATCATCCTCCTATGGTCAAGTAATATGGCACCAGAAATTGTCTTCAAAGAGAAGATTTCTGACTGTCTTCTGACCTCCCTTTTTATCTACAGGATGGGTGTGTGTGGCTCATAAATCAACCGGACCCACTTCCCTTTGTCTGTTTGTGTGCTGCCACCGACACTGGATTGCTATGAAGAAGAAATTTTGCCCAGAGGAAACTAGAAAACCTGAATGTGTACACAATGCTGACATATTTTGTGTTTTCACCCCTCTTAAGAATTTCTACCGTTCCTTTGAGAAGTTGATTATTTTTAAAACTGTGTATCATTTTGTCTTCTTGGGCAAATTGCACAATCAAAGATATGTTTCAACGAGTATGTAAATCCCTTTTACATATTTCAAAATAATATCTAATTAAAACATCAAGGTTATAGCTCATAAGGCTAGAGTGGACAGGGCTCCACCTCCTCCTTCAGCCTCTCAAAGTAACATTTAAAGTATGTCCTATAATTAGGAGCAATTATAAATTCCAATTAAAAAGAAACCCGCATAACTCTGAGGGCATTTTTCTTTGATGTTACTCGCTTTAATTTATGTGCTTGTTGCACCAAATTGTCTCCACTTCCTCAGATATGTTCTCAGACAGAAAAGGCTTCCAAAACTGCAAGAGAAAAGCAGATCAAATCTGAGAAAAGTACTGAAGTTCATTAAAAAGGGTTATTGCATCTATAACTTCTGGACCTGGTGTTCATTGATTAGAGATTAAACATCATCCTTTGTACTACTCAGATTGGGATTTTTAATTAGGATGTCATTATTACACAGATATACTGAATGCCAAATTGATTTTTGAGACCTTTTGAAATAATAGCACTACTTCTGCAAAATGAAAATCATAATAGATTATTGACTTCTTCAGGAGTTTTGATCCAAGGGTACCTCCCCAAAGTCAACATTTTCAATATTTTCAGTTTTATGCAAAGAGATGCTCACAATTAGGCTTATACTAAAAGTTTGTGCATATTGACTCTGTGTCATTAATGCCGATGGCATCACATTGATTACCCTTGAATTACAACAGCAGTGTCATTGCTGGTTGCTGCATTGTTTACATACCATATAGCCTTTGTCTTTTGCTTTTGTTTAATTTAAAAAGTGTTCATATTCAACATGAGTAGCATGCTTGATTCACAAGATCAGAGGTTCAACAATTTTCTCAATTCGTAGTGCCCTTCGTGGCTCAGTAATTTCTTCATAGTGCTCCTAGTTCAAAAGAATTACCCATCAGTTCCCTTTAGTAAGTAGTCAGGGCCAAACAAGTATGAGGGTCCAAAAAACTCAGTGAGCATTTTAAAAAATTACACAACATTTGTTAGAAAAAAAATCTGTTTATTTTCTAATACTCACAATTACTAATGAGATGTCTGTGATGTGTCAAGTTTTAACATCAGATTGGACGCCATCACTATTTCTGTTCCACACTGATCTTCACATGGTTCTTGCTTTTTAACATAGCCTCTGAAAATCGAGCCTCACAAAGATAGACTATCTTATATTATTTATTTATTTATTTATTTATGATGGAGTGTCGCTGTGTCTCCCAGGCTGGAGTGCAGTGGCGCAATCTCAGCTCACAGCAGCCTCCACCTCCCGAGTACAAGTAATTCTCTGCCTCAGCCTTCTGAGTAGCTGAGATTGCAGGCACCCACCACCACACCTGGCTAATTTTTGTATTTTTAGTAGAGACAGGGTTTCACCATGTTGGTCAGGCTGGTCTGGAATGCTGGTCTTGAACTCCTGACTTCATGATCCACCCACCTCGGCTTCCCAAAGTGCTGGGATTACAGGTGTGAGGCACTGCACTCGGCCTAAAGATAGACTGTCATCCACAAAAATATACTGTAATCTAACGTTAAAAATAAGTTAAAACTACCTCAAGCTAGTAGTTTGCACAGTGTCTGACAAATGTTACTGTGTTTTCCTCAAAAATTTAAAATATCAGACAGTTCCCATGTGAATTCACTGCAGCATCCTGGGTATCTCGGTGCACAGTTTGGAAATTGAGGTACAAGAATTAACGTTTCTTGATGTCATGAAATCTACCATGTCCATATCCATCTTTTCTGTGCCTAGCATGGGAACTAATGTACTCAATAGACATTGTTTAAAGAACGTTGCTTTTGGTTAACACTTTTGTAGTTGAGATTATCTTAACTCACAGCACTACAATTTGATAACATATATCCAATGTATACATAGTCACTCCCAATGCAGAAGGATATCTTTTCTTACATGCACTCAAAGAGCTTAGGTGGTGGAAATTGATGGAGTCATCTCTATTTGAAATATCTCATAGATATTTCTCTGTGAAGAAAGCTTTTATCTCGAAGATTCCTAGATTTTCTCTAAACTTAAGAAAATACTTACAAAGTTTCGTCACCTGCTTGCTCCCTGATGTGGTTTAGCTCTGTGCCTCCACCCAAATCTCATGTCAAGTTGTAATCCTTGTGTGTCAGAGGAGGGGCTTGGTGGGAGGTGACTGTATCATGGGGGCGGATTTCCCCCTTGCTATTCTTTTGATAGTAAGTGATTCTCACGAGATCTGATAGTTTAAAAGTGTGGCACTTCCCCCTTTGCTCTCTCTCTCTCTGTCTTGCTCTGCCGTGGTAAGATGTGCCTTGCTTCTCCTTTGTCTTCTGCCATGATTGTAAATCTCCTGAGTCCTCCCCAGCCAAGCAGAACTGTGAGTCAATTAAACCTCTCTTCTTCATAAGTTTCCCAGTCTCAGGTAGTTCTTTATAGCAGTGTGATAATGGACTAATACTCCCTAAGACATTACAAACATACACAGAAGTAAGTGTATGAGCCAAAAATTGCTTGGATCACTTGATTTTATCCAGAGGTGGATGAAGGTGCATATGTCCAGAAACGGAGGCCTCATTCCCTGCCCTTAACTTCCCTCTGAGCACAAAGGCCTTGGCCTGTTGCTCCCACATGGATACCGTGTATTTGAGTGAATCCGAAGAATCATATCCCACACAATGCAGCCTTGGCTAAAAATGAATATCCAGTGGTGTACATATACCCAATGATACAGAAACATAATGGAATAGTATTCAGTCTTAAAAAGGATACAGTCCTCATCCAGCTATGACATGAATGAATCTTGAAAACATGATGCTAAGTGAAAGAAGCTGAAACAAAAGGCCACATGTATGATCCTATTGGTCTGATGCATCTAGAACAGGCAAATTCATAGAGATGGAAAGCAGAATGGAAGTTATCAGGAGCCGAGGGCAAGTGCATAGGGAGTTATTGTTTAATGGGTGCAGAATTTCTGTTAGGGATGATAATAATGTTCTGGAAATGGATAATGGTGATGATTGTACAACTTTGTAAATGTCCTTACTACCACTGAATTTTACACTTAAAAATGCTTAAAATAGTAAATTTTATGTTACGTGTATTTTACCATTTTACCATATACAGACACAAAATTGCCCAGCCTGGCGAATGAGATTTGCTTAAAAAGATGTCACCAATAAATAAAGTTGAGAAAAGTAAGACTGCCACAACTACCATATTGTGTAAGCCATGAAATGCCCAATTAGAACAGGGATTGACACACTTTCTGTCAAAGAATCAGATAGTGAATATTCTAGGCTTTACAGACTGCAGGGTCTGTCTTGCATCCCTTCAAGTCTGTCCTTGAGTCTGCAAAGTCACTGTAGAAAATATGTAAATGAAAAAGCATGGTTGATTTCTCAGCAAATCTTTATTCATGGACACTGAATTTGAATTTCTTATAATTCTCACATATCACAAAATATTGTTCTGTTTTAGACTTTTTTTCCTAATCACTTAAAAATGTCAATACTATTCTTAGCTCATGGATCTTATAAAGTCAGACAGATTTGGCCTGTAGGCCATAACTTGCTGATCCCTGATCTAGAATCCCAAAGCAAGACTGAGACAATACTGTACTGACAACATGTGGAATCTCTTCCAATATTAGAGATGGTTTTCCATGACAAGTGGGAAACGTCCTCCTTGGAAAACCTGTTATCCAGTGTCTCAGCCAGCGTGAGGCATTCTACAATTGAGACAACCTGAAGTTGGTGCTCATTTTCCCTCTTGAAACTTGGCCCCACTATCTGATCAGGCCCCTAGGGCTAGCAGGATGCTCCATCGATCCAACCAGGGAGAAAATCCATTTGATTCACTACAGGATGCTAAGAATGCCTTTTAACATCTCTTACGGGATTATTTTTTTTTACTGCAACAGACACTTCAAATAAAGCAAAAAGCATAAGAAAGAAAAAAAAGAATGAAATAAAAGAACAACGATTGTGTTAAAATTTATGGAAAGCATATTCTCAGGAAGGGAAATTTCCATTGCTACTAAAATAAAATGCTAGGCATAATTTTAAAAAAATAGTAATGGCATACTTTCTGGAAGGAAATTTGCAAGGAAAGAGGCTAGGGGCTTCCCAACACTACTAAAATAAAATGATTCAGGCATGTACCTCATTGTATACATGACCAGATTCGTTGGATGAGTAGAATTTAATTCAACAAATTTTACTGAGCATCTACGTTGAGTTAAACATTTGAGACACAAAGTTTCCTCGTGTTCATACTCTGAATATTCAATTCATCTTGTGAATTTGTTTGTTGGTTTGGAGGGGTGGCTGTTGAGAGAGGGTTGGTCGCAAGGTATAAATTCCAGATTTTCTAATTACAAAAACTTTGTTTCTATCATAGCTGTTCTTGTCTCCCAGAACCCTTAAACAAGAGGCATTTATTCTCATATCAACTGCTGCTATTTGAAAATAGAGCTCCTGGTCAGTGACTCTAATATTCCCCACTGGGCAACGGACAGAGGGATACAGTAGGGGGCCCTCCCTCTGTCCACGTGCCTGGAGTGCTCCTTCAAATGGCTCAGAGCTCCCTTTGAGATTCAAGGGCAGCTGACAGGGGGAGCATCACAGGTCCTCGGCCAGGCTGCTTCCTTGAACTTGGCCTTCTTCTTCCAATTTTTAACACCTCTCCCTCTTTAGTTCTCAGATTCCTCCTCTCATTTTTGTGTTTGAAGTCTCTATATTAGCTTGTGGTGCCATTTCATCAACACATTAGGTTACAATTGGCTCTAAATAATTTAAATATTTGGTTACAACAAAGACAGCACAGCCTGTATGTCCAGCTGAGCTCAGAAAGACCTTCCTTCATTAGTTCTAACTTTATTTCTCATAAAATAGGAGGCCATTTGAGTAAAATGATAGTGGAAAAATTTTTAAACAGAACCAGCAAATAAACATGGTCTTTATGAGTTGTAACTTAATCCCCAGCTGATGTCATGTTTCATGTTTCAACTGCCAGAAAATGCCTGACATCTATATATCAGGCAGATTTATGGAGACTTCAGGGTAAGAGTTAAGAGGATTCCTTAAATAAGGATAGTGTGTTGGTCTGGGGGTAATTTGGAGCCGCTGTTATCCATAGATAGAAATGCACACATTTGGGTAAATTATAGGAATATGCCTTTTCACTTAACCTCTTTTTTATGTTCCAAAAGTCTTTAGATCTGGGAGGCGGATGCCTGGGGTTGGGGAGGCGGGGGGCGGGGAGAGAGAGAGAACAAGAGAGCACTCAAAATATGATTCTCTTTTGCCCCTATTTGGTCATTGATGTTTCTTTGGCAATACTAGAGAGAAAAGAAAAGATCCTGCATCGCAATCCTCAGAATCATAAACCGCACACAGGCTCTCACCCCCACCAGGCATCTCTTGGTTGCAATATGGTTGTGTTGGCTACAGGAGGTGACTAAGGATGTGGCACCCTGGTAGTTTCCTATCAAGAGATTCTTGTTAAATCTGCCTATGACAGCAGTTACTCCACAAGGATAGAGTTTTCCCAACATAAACCTCTCTTTATATTGTACAAGTTGAGAGCCAATTATCCCAGAAAAATGGTTTTGAAATAACCCCAGAAAAAAAATGATTCACTTAGTTTTGACATACATTGACTGTAGATTTGCACTCAAGTATCTCATAGGTCTACTCTGGTGAATTAGCAAGAATAAATTACACTAGCTGGTATAAGAAACAGCCCCAAATTTCAGTGGCTTAACACAGTAAGGGTTTATCTGTTGCTTATATCATAGACCTACTGGATGTTCAGAAGGTGCACTTCTACATGGTGATTCAAATACCCAGTGTTGGTACAACTGGTGACTTTGTAATCTATAAAGACTTGGAGTACTCTACACATGGTTCCACTTTACCTGCAGAAGATGCTGGAAAATGTGGCATAGCTCTGATCCCAGGAAACTCAACTGGCTTCCAGCTTCCATTTTGATATGAAAACTACCATGCTGCACTGCTGAGTGGCTTCTGGGATTTCCTCAGAGACTAAAAGAATTGAAATAATAAAACATCTTTTTTTTTTTACATTTATATCTCATTGACAATGGATTTAATTTTCCTCAGCACTCCACATTTATTCTATGAGGGAGGCAAGGCAAGTATTATTGTCTCTACTTTTACATGAGTGGGAGCAGGGACTTGCCTGTGCCCCAGGACCCAAAACAAATGCGACAGAGCTTGAATCAGAACCCAGGTATCCCTGTATTGGATTTGCAGTTTTTACTACTGTACTAACAGGATAGGAGTAGATGAAGTGGGGAACAGGGTGAGGAAGGAGAGCTGAGCTCCTCAACTGAGTTGGGAACTAGATGGTGTTGGAAGATTAGTTCTGGTTTTATCCAGGTGTTGGTAAGGACTTATAGGATGTTTGAGGGGTGAGACATTAAATTATTTCAGTTCTCTGTTTTAAGGCTAAATGCCAGCTTAATTCAGAGATCCAATCCCTGTATGTTTCCATACACTTTTATTTTTAATTTCTCATCTTTCTTTCACTTCTTTTCTTTCATTTCTCTCTTTTGGAAATGAAAGCATCACTTTTTGCTGTGGTATGTGAATATAACAATATTAAACGGTTACAATAGTAGCCAAAGTACAAGAGGGAGAGCTCTTGTGACCTCCCATAAATGAAAGGTGACTCTGAAAGAATGAAAGACAGTTACAACAGAACTGGCATAATGGGAGGGTTAAGGTTAGGATCCTTGTGTGTGTTGATTTCCACAGCCGGCACAATCGTAATAGAATGTTTTCATCCTTCATGCCACAGGAAGAGCAGAGCCCAAGCCTCTTTGCTCTGGGTATGCAGCTTCAAAGAAGTGTTGCAAGCTTTCATAATCATGATTTCAAAGAGGTTTGTGGAAATGTTTTATTAATTCTTATAAAGAAATCCTTTTTTCTTAATTTTTTCATTAACTTTAGACATTTACTTGCAATTACATTTGTTCAGTGAATACAATGACAGAAATTAATAATTCATAGCTTTTGTCAGTGAAAATTTAAAAAAAAGGACCGTTGTTCAATCAAATACAACTTTAAATGCACAATCTTTATTTAAATAAGATTTTAAAAATAAATAATGGGGAATGTTATTGTACTTCCTAGAAACCGCTTCTTTTCCAAATTATATCTATGCTATACCCAGTGACATGAAATCTTGGGTTGCTCAGAGCACATCATTAAAATAACAGGTTCAGGCTGATAATCTAAATGGGGGGAAACTCGACTCCAGCTCAGTATTTGTGGGACTGCCTGGATCTTCTGGGCCCTTGTGGTTGGTGGCAGAGAGTGAGAGCACGATAAAGTTGAAAGAAATCAAAAAGATTATGCCTTCTTGACAACTCCTCCTGTGACTACTAGGGAAATTAAGGTCCACAGAGAGACAGTATATTGGTCCATGGTCACACTACTATAAGGAACTACCTGAGACTGGGTAATTTATGAAGAAAGGAGGTTTAATTGACTCACAGTTCTGCAAGCTGCAGAGGAAGCATGGCTGGGGCAGCCTCAGGAAACTTACAAGCATCACGGAGGGGAGGAGGAAGAAGGCACACCCTACATGGCTGAGCAGGAGACAGCAGGTGAATGGGGAGGTGCTACACACTGGTAGACAACCAAATATCGTGAGAACTCACTCACTCTCATGAGAACAGCAAGGGGGAAGTCCACCCCCATGATCCAATCACCTCCCACAAAGCCCCTCTTCCTACATTGAAGATTACAATTCGACAGGAGATTTGGGTGGGGACACAGAGCCAGACTGTATCAGACAGGGAGCCTTTTGAGTTCACACAGGGAGTCAGTGGCATAAATGGGCCTGGCGTGTAGATGTCCTGACCTCTCAGCCCAAGCTTTGTCTATCTGTGATGCTATCTTTATCATTCCACCAAGACCTGCCTAACAGTATCTGTGGATTGAGATTTGAGGTGTGCTAGGCAGACCAAACATTTCGGTCCAACTGCCTAGCAACTTATCTGAAATTCTATTGTGCTTCCCTTGTTAAAATGCAAGTATCTATCCCTAGAAATCAACATAGCTGGAAAAGAACGGTAGGAAATAAGGCCAAGGCCTGGCAGAAATAAGATGACATGTGGAGTAGTGACAAGCTCTGCAGTTAGGTCAAAAGATAGAGGACAAGATGAGGTCTATAGGGCTTTCTTCTTCATCCTGCCTGTTCCAAAAAGAAAGAAAGAAAATAAAAGAAAGAAGAAAAGAAAGAGAGAAAGAAAAGTCAAAATTTTAAAAACTTCCAGGGAATTTCCAACTCATCAGTAAGACTTGGAAGGGTAGTTTAATGTAACGGTTAAGAATGTCTCTAGGTTTTAATGGAAAAAAAAAAAAAAAAAAAGAGGCCAGGCGCGGTGGTTCACACCTGTAATCCCAGCACACTGGGAGGCCGAGGCGGGTGAATCACGAGTTCAGAAGATGGAGACTGTCATGCGCGTCCGTGTGAAGAGACCACCAAACAGGCTTTGTGTGAACAACATGGCTGTTTATTTCACCTGGGTGCAGGCGGGCTGAGTCCGAAAAAGGAGTCAGCAAAGGGAGATAAGAGTGGGGCCGTTTTAAAGGATTTGGGTAGGTAAAGGAAAATTACAGTCAAACCGGGAGTTGTTCTCTGGCGGGCAGGAGTGGGGGTCACAAGGTGCTCAGTGGGGGAGTTTTTTGAGCCAGGATGAGCCAGGAAAAGGAATTCACAAGATAATATCATCGCGTAAAGCAAGGATCAGCCATTTTCACTTCTTCTTTTTTTTTTTTTTTTTTTGAGACAGAGTCTCGCTCTGTTGCCCAGACTGGAGTGCAGTCGACGGATCTCAGCTCACTGCAAGCTCCGCCTCCCGGGCTTACACCATTCTCCTGCCTCAGCCTCCCAAGTAACTGGGACTACAGGCGCCCGTCACCTCGCCTGGTTAGTTTTTTTTGTATTTTTTTTAGTAGAGACGGGGTTTCACCGTGTTAGCCAGGATTGTCTCCATCTCCTGACCTCGTGATCCGCCCGTCTCGGCCGCCCAAAGTGCTGGGATTACAGGATTGAGCCACTGCGCCCGGCCTGGCATTTTCACTTCTTTTGTGGTGGAATGTCATCAGTTAAGGCGAGGCAGGGCATTTGCACTTCTTTTGTGATTCTTCAGTTACTCCAGGCCATCTGGGCGTATCCGTGCAAGTCACAGGGGATGCGATGGCTTGGCTTGGGCTCAGAGGCCTGATAGAGACTATCCTGGCTAATACGGTGAAACCCCCTCTCTACTAAAAATACAAAAAAAAAAAAAAAATTCGCTGGGTGTGGTGGTGGGCGCCTGTAGTCCCAGCTACTCAGGGTGTTGAAGCAGGAGAATGGCGTGAACCCAGGAGGCGGAGCTTGCTGTGAGCCGAGGTGGCGCCACTGCACTCCAGCCTGGGCAACAGAAGGAGACTCCATCTGAAAAAAAAAAAAAAAAAAAAAAGGAGATGAGATTTTATTCTGTTGCCCAGGCTGGAGTGGAATGATTATAGGTCACTGCAGCCTTCAACTCCTGGCTTCAAGCAATTCTGTCACCTCAGCCTCCTTCCTGAGTAGCTAGAACCACAGCATAAGACACCATAGCTAGATAATTTTTTTAAAAAATTTTTTTGTAGAGATGGGGATCTCACTATGTTGCACAGGCTGGTCTTGAACTCCTGGCCTCAAGTGATCCTTCTGCCTTGGCCTCCCAAAGTCCTGGGATTACAGGCACTCAGCTTAGGTTTGAATCTTGATTCAGTCAGCTAACAGTTCCGTGCTTTGGGAAAACCGTTACTAAGATGTCCAAGACTTTATTTGTAAAATGAGGATGTATCAGTTAGCTATTGCACTGTAACAAACTGCCCCAAAACTCAGAGCCTTAAAACAGCAGTTATTTATTCTCATGCATCTGAGGGTTGGCAGTGGAGGCTTTGCTTCTCACTGCAGTCTGTGGGTTAGTAATGGTGAGTCTACTGTAGGTGTCTCTCATCATCCTCCTGCAACCAGCAGACTAGTTGGTCCTTCTCAAGGTGAGAGCAGAGCTGCAAAAAGGCAGGAAGAAATGTGGCCTTTGAAGGCCAGGGCTCAGAACTGGCACTGTGTACTTTTAATTATGTGTTGCTGGCCAAAAGCTAAAGTCAAGAGATACGAAAGGAATTTCTGCCCAAAATGAGGCTATGGCAAGAATGTGGATGAAGTGAGCAGTGAAGAATTGGGCCCTCAAATGTAATTTACCATGAAGAATAATAAAACTACTTTCTCATTGCATTGCCCTCACACTTAGTTTTGAAAGTGTGTAAAGTGCTTATGATTGGCTGTGCCCTCTCAGAGAATAAGTAGGATGCCTGGAGGTGGGCCCTTTACTGGGTGAAGCTGCAATGAAAAATTTGGGGCTAAGGATTTTCCTCTCTGATTTGGGCAGCTGTTAGAGGGGGTGTCTTCTGAAGGTGAGGAAATGTGCAGTCTTCCTGGAACCATCAATTTCCTGCTTCCAAGTACAGTATTGGTCCTCACCTCACACACCAAAGAAAACAAATGGATTTTATTAGCAAATACTTTCATCTACATCCTAATTGAAGTCTCTGGGACTTCCTTGTTTTGGAAAATCCCATTTTAATGCATAGCACATCAGGTAGCCAAAAGAATTTCCTCTCTCATCAGCTACCCCGTCCCTCCCAAACCAGGGAGTTTATCCACCATTTTCTCACCAGCCCCCTCAGTCCGTTTCTAGATAGATGTATCTAGGCTGATGGCTGGAAGATTCTCCTGTAGGTTTTGATTCATCCCATGAATCACTCAATCCCAATGCATTTACAACAGAGGCCAAGGACAGCCTTCAGTGCTGCCCCGTCCAGATGTCCTCGCTCTGTGGAGCTATCTACTTCCTGCCAGGACCCCTGAGATGCAAAGCCCACTCTCCCTGGTAGAGCCTGCTGCAGTGAAACTAAATTGCAGCTGAGAAGGTGACCACTTGGCCTTCTGAAAAATCTGACCGGTTGGCACACTGTTGTCTCCAAATGAGCCGGCAGGAAACGGGGTTTCCTAAAACTTGGTTTTAAAGCACTTAGAACAGGAAACCATTTCCCATGCATGTTAGATCTCTCTAATGACCGGCTAACTAGAAACAGGCTATCTTAATACTCTGCCCCGAGCCATTACAAATGGCTTTCTTTCCAGACTTCATTAGAATATTTACTGCGATTTGGATAGAAGACTTTCGACACGGCAGTCATAAAATTTACAGGGAACCATTTTTTTTTGTTTTTTGTTTATTTTCCTTTTTTTTTTTCAGTCTTAGAAGAACTTGGAAGAAGTGAGGAAAGCCCTTGACTCCCCCAGCCACCAATTTCACTCATTAGTGGTCTTCGTGTCTCATGACCTCTAGTTAAGAAAATAAACATCCCTGTGGTAGTCCAATAAATTGCCTTCAGAAAAAAAACAGCTCGATCTCTTTTTTGTCAACTCCTGCTTCTTTCAGAGTTACAGCAAGAAAGAAAAAATTTGCAATGTGTGCGCCTTCTATGTGTTAAGTTACTGAATCTTCAAAACCATCTTCTAAATGGGCATGATCGTTATCCCCATTTAGCCTCTGAGAAAATTGAGGGCAGAAGTCACCAAAAGCCACACAACTAGAGAGTGACAGAGCTAAGATTGGCATCCAAGTGACACTGAAACACAGCTCTCTCTGACCACCTTCACTGCTTGTACTTATCCTCACAGCAGACCCAGCCAGCACAGGCAGTAGCTACTGTAGGAAAAAGAACTTTGGACCCACTTTCACATTGTCTTAAATTTTCTGCATCTAATACCTTCATAAAAATGATTGATCAGAGCTCCAGCAAAACTGACGTTAAGTTTCCAATCAGAGAAAGGTCACTGTGGAACACTGATGTTGCACTGTTTGCAACAGTGCAATATTCAGTAGATCTTGTAATTGCAGAGTGGTGACATCAGCCATTAGGAAAATATAGCAGGGTAAATGAATATTTACATGAACATTGATGGGGGATATGGGAAGAGCCACTAATTTGACTGCATGGTCAGGGAGGGATTCTGATGAGGGTGCATTTGAGTGACATTCTGATGAGGGGGCATTCTGCGGTAGTGGGGAGTGGATGATGTGTTTGAAGAACAAGTGGCCCAAGCTGGGCGTGGTGGCTCATGTCTGTAATCCCACCTCTTTGGGAGACCAAGGTGGGTGAATCACTTGAGGTCAGGAGTTAGATACCAGCCTGGCCAACATGGTGAAACCCCACCTCTATTGAAAATACAAAAACTAGTTGGGCATGGTGGCAGGCACCTGTAATCCCAGCTACTCGGGAGGCTGAGGCAGGAGAATCACTTAAACCCAGGAGGTAGAGGCTGCAATGAGCTGAGATCACGCCACTGCACTCTAGCTTAGGTGACAGAATGAGGCTCCATCTCAAAACAAAACAAAACAAAACAAAATCAAAACAAGTGGCCCCAAGTATCTCTGATGGTGTTCATGTGGTCTGGTGTTGCACTGATAATTTTAGGTATTCAAAGGTTAGTCCCTGTGGTCTAAGGTTGCATTGATAATCTTCAGTATTCAAAGTTCAAAGTTCTCTATCTGTAGTATTAATGACCAGAAATCTGCATTCCTTCATCCCATAGTTAACCTGGTGTCAAAAACATCTCCACTGAGTCTCATTTTGATGTCATGCCTTTGGTTTTTATTACAGGATGTATGAAAAATGTTTTTGTACTCTCAGTGAGGCTTTGTGGAATACACAGCCCTCTACTTACTTACTTACTAAAGTAAGTAATAAAGAGCACACACTTATCATGTTTCTCCCTTTTTGCCTTGATTCCTAGGAAGCTCAAGGTTAAATTGAATGTTTAATTAAAACAAAAAAGTTAACGTTAGCCTTCAAGGCTTTTGAGCATTTCTAATACTTAATCGTGAATCTGCTTTTCATTGCAAGGAGTCTCTAGTTCTCCTGGACTGGTGTATAAATAACACATGTACATAAAATCATGTATGCCAAGAATATAAGAAGTGATGATCTGCCTAAAAATACACTTTTGTTTCTATCATTAGATGTTCTGGATAAGCCATTGTTTATTACTCCATTTACATGGAGGCCAACCATGTGACCAGATTGGATCAAAAAAAGAGAAAGAAATATTGCTATAGACAAATATGCTAATGTCTCCCCCCCAATGAATCACATCCCTCCCTCCCCCAGTGAATCACATTCCTCCCTCCCCCAGTGAATCACATCCCTCCCTCCCCCAGTGAATCACATCCCTCCCTCCCCCAGTGAATCACATCCCTCCCTCCCCCAATGAGTCATATCCCTCCCTCCCCCAATGAATCACATCCCTCCCTCCCCCAATGAATCACATCTCTCCCTCCCCCAGTGAATCAAATCCCTCCCTCCCCCAATGAGTCACATCTTTCCCTCCCCCAGTGAATCACATCCCTCCCTCCCCCAGTGAATCACATCCCTCCCTCCCTCAGTGAATCACATCCCCCATATTCTACCACCCTGTGTCATCTCCTCTCACATGAACACTGGGCTTGGCCATGTGATGTGTCTTAGCCAGTGAGACATCAACAAATATGCTGCAAGCAGAGGCTTGACAAGCAATCACTATGGGTATTGCCTTCTTGAAATGTTTCTGTCACCACCTAAGACAGCCAGGTCTAGCCTCCTTGAGGATGAAAGATCATATGGAGAGAGAGGTCCAACCATTATAGCTGTTCCTCCAGCTCCATGCAGACTCAAGAGTGAGCCCAGCTGAAACAAGCAGAGGTATCATCCAAGCAACTGAAAAGAGTAATGGGAATCGAGAAATCCTACTGAGTCCAAGCCTCAGTTTTGGCTTGTTGCACAGCACTAGATAATGAATACAGACGTTCAAATATTACTTTTAGGGCCAAAATTCTAGAGAACTGTTACTAAATATTTGGGTTCAATGAGGACTTGGGACATCCCTTAAAACATCAAGGTCCCTTGAAGGACTAACATTTCCAGGAAATAACATACCAAGAACACATATTTTCTGAGAATCCACCATATAGAAGGCATCTCTCTTGGCCCAGGGAAGTGCTTTGATAAAAACATAACCACCATCTTCAACAAGCTTAGTAGCTGATAAGGCCAAAATAATTTAGATAGTCTGGGACTGGCAGGAGAACAGAGAGAGATACAAAAAAGTAGAATATTCTAAAAACAGATTCTAATAAATACTAGCATGCAATATATAATAAAAGCAGCAACCATATCAAAAGAAAAAGAAAAAGAAAGGAAAAAATTTTCCACACATAGTACTAGAATAATATTAGCTAATAGAAATACACATGAAGCTAAGACCTCATCTCATATATAGAGAGTACTCACGTATAGAGAATATAGAGAGTACTCACAGTCAGTAATATTATACTTATATTGATTTTCATAATTACTCAGAAATTTTAATACTTGTTTATGGAACTGAAACTGAAAAACAAGTGGCCCCAAGCTGGATGCGGTGCCTCATGCCTGTAATCCCAGCCCTTTGGGAGACGGAGGTGGGTGGACTACGTGAGGTGAGGAGTTAGAGACCAGCCTGGCCAACATGGTGAATCCCCATCTCTACTAAAAATACAAGCCAGCCGGGCGTGGTGGCTCACGCCTGTAATCTCAGCACTTTGGGAGGTCGAGGCGGGCGGATCACGAGGTCAGGAGATCAAGACCATCCTGGTGAACACGGTGAAACCCTGTCTCTACTAAAAATCCAAAAAAATTAGCCGGACGTGGTGGTGGGCGCCTGTAGTCCCAGCTACTTGGGAGGCTGAGGCAGGAGAATGGCGTGAACCTGGGAGGCGGAGCTTGCAGTGAGCCGAGATCGCGCCACTGCACTCCAGCCTGGGCGACAGAGCGAGACTCCGTCTCAAAAAAAAAAAAAAAAAATACAAGCTGACTTCAGTCATGAAAGAAGTATTTATACCACATTAATTGGTAAATGTTGGAAATCAGGGCTTTTTTGAGAATGTTTATCAGCACACCATTGACAATGGAAAAGATGTATATATTTGGCCACACATGTATTGAAAGTTAGTTTATAGAAAATTTAGGAAATGCAGTTGACTAGATAGTTTATCTCATTTATGTGGGAAGATATAGATATGTATAGAAAAATGTCAAAAGAAAATATTTTACCATGCTTTTTTTCAGTCTATGACTTCCAAATTTTCCACAATGAGACATACGTTGCTTCTGTCATCAGTCAAAAAATAAAAATAGAACAAAAAGTTCTTTAAAAATCTCATTTTACAAAAAGAAAATAAAAAGTCCTTCTCCTCAAACACAGTAAAAATTGTACATACTATTAATATTATGCCCAGCATTGGGTTTGAAATTGAAGCGAATTTTAGCCTTGAACCCTCACCGCATTCTCGGTATGCAGATGATAATATCAAGGCTTGAAAAAGTGGAGTGACTTGGCTGAGGTCACGGAGCCTGTAAACGGCAGAGTAAATGTCTAAGTTCTTTTCACCACATAACGCTGTTTCAATAGTAAGTTGTGACAGATGCTAAAAATCATTTAAAATCACTGATTCTCATAAAATCCCCATAGATCTCTCAAGCCTGGACACAGAGGCTATTTATTTTCATTTTAGGTGGAAGTTTGTGGAGCATGGTTAAATCAACCAATCAGAATGTGCAGGGGTTCACTCTAGAGGCACAAAGGGAACCAGAACCGGTGATGCCTGAGAGTTCAAGACAGCAAGCTGCTTTGAGCCCATTGAGGGACACTGTGACTGGCCAGGCGCTGTGGCTCACGTCTATAATCCCAGCACTTTGAGAGGCTGAGGCGGGTGGATCACAAGGCCAGGAGTTCGAGATCAGCCTGGCCAACATGGTGAAACCCCATTGCTAATAAAAATACAAAAATTAACTGGGGTGGCGGTGGGCACCTGCAATCCCCAGCTACTCTGGAGGCTGAGGCACAAGAATTGCTTGAACCTGGGAGGCAGAAGTGGCAGCGAGCCAAGATCATGCCACTGCATGCCAGCCTGGGCAACAGAGCAAGACTCTGTCTCAGAAAAATAATAGTAATAGTAAGAGACAGCAAACTGTTCAAAGACACGGACTGTATCTTGTTCCCTGATGCATTCCCATTGCTTAGCTCCTTGATGGTAGTGGTAGCTCTCAATACATACGTTTTGGAGAAGTAAAGAATGGAAGCAGGGAGAAAAGGAAGGCAAGTGGAAAAGGCAAGAGAGCAACAGGAAGGTGAGAGATTGGGGCAAGGAAGAAAGAAAAACAGAAGAAAATTAACAAAAAACAAACATAAGAAGTAAAACCATAGCAATACAGGGCCATTGAGTGTGTAAGTCGCGGGCTGCCGCCCCCGGTTGCCTCTGAGTGGCTATCAGTAATATTACAGCCAGGACAAGAGCAGATGACAAATCATCAGACAAAGTAAATACTCAGTATAATCTCTTTTAGAAGGCATGAATAATAGGAAGTAAATTTTAGAAATGTTTCTATCAGAAGTGATTAGGTTTGGTATTCAGATGGACTGATAAGAACCATCTAGAAAGTTCATTTTCCTAGAACAGGTCATTCCCAAACCACAGAGGAATCATTATCATTGATTATGGACACATTTTCATTCAGACAAATTCTGCAATGGGGCTGATAAAAATGGACCCTTCCAATGGTCTGTTTATATGACCACATCACAGGTGGTATCAGTATTTTACTAGCATTTGGAAAAAAGTTAAACTTTCCTGGAGAGTTACGTTTTTTGGGTTTTTTGTTGTTGTTGTTGTGTTTGCTTTGTTTTATTTTACCACAAATTATGTTTATTTCTCTGCGTATCCTCTCAAATTCTAATCAGTCTTCCTTGCTGCTTGACCTTCGAATGATTATTTTTTCAACCCTAAGCCAGAATCAAGAAGCTGGCGGATATTGCAGTGATCATCAAATACAGAGTTGGAGAAACCCAGGTTGTCCTTCTTCCCTGTGGTTATTTACTAAGACCTGGTCACTTCACTTTACCAGCATTCCAGCAATTCCATCTTTAAGATGAGGATAATAACAGCTGCTCCCTCAAAGTACTTCTGTGAGTAAGAAATGATATAATGCTCAAGTCCAGTTTGCTCAACAGTACCTGGCACTCAAGAAATGGAAAATATAGTTATAGACCTTAGCACAAAATACGATTTTCAAAGTTTTATTGGGATTGTATTTTTTTTAATGTTGATTCCTGGGCTTTATTTTAAAGTTAGAAATAAAACACAGACTCCAAATCTTGCATTAAGTTGCTAGTTTCTAAACTCATCTTAAACTCTAAGTCATCTCTGGGGTGCTAATTAGCTATAACTCAAGATTTTATAGATATACATGAAGTTGGATAAGCAATATTTAAATTGCAATCCTTATTTTGACTGAAAATAATTTGTTGGAGTTATTACACAGTTGTTCAGCCTCTGAATCGTACAACAGAATGAGCATTCTTCTCTTGCTGGGTAGGGAATTCCAAATCCTAATTGAATTTGTTATAGGTTATTTTGATCCAAAGTTTAGTAAGAGCATTGGTTTGACAATTCCCATTCTAGTTTGCCATTTCCTTCAGAAATATTTGATTCCTCTTATTCTTGTCCTCTGGATACCAGATTCGATACACACACCAAGACCAAGTAAACAAACCTAACTCCAAAATCCAATATATCGCTTCCATTCAGATCCATGTTTAGAAAATCCACAATCTATGCCTTCTGGCCCAATGATTGATGACATAGTCCTCCCGCTGCCCTTTTCAAGAGCAAGCCAAACAGGAACTCAAGAAAGGAGGAACTGTCAGGAAGCCCAAAGCTGGGATGTCCCTCCATTGCAGAAGGGAAGCTCTCATCCTCAAACCCTGTATTTGCAGATGGTCATTGAATTTGTAAAGGAAAGGTCCTCATAAAATGTATTGTACTCTTTCCCACAGCTTTCAGGCTTGCTCCTTCAATCCAGCTAGTTCTGTGGTTTCTTTTTAAAAACCAGAAAGGTTCACAATATTCTACTTATTGACAGTCTTTTCTCTCTTGTTGGCCTTTGTTTTAGATGAATAACATGATCTCACAGACAGGGAAAGTGGGAAAGGTGCATTAGTTACAGAGACCCCAGTTCTTCTTGTGCAGCTCCCATCTGTTTCCACCAGTATGTTTTTAGCTGGGTCCCATTTATTTCAGTGAGCCCACTCGTTCTTACTTTGGCTTCCAGTTTGGGTATAAGGGGTAAATAAGACATCTTCCAGGGAATCCTACCCCACCACTGGGTTTCAATGAGCTTCTCTTTTCTATCCTTTCAGGAGGTATTCTGTAGGAAACGCATAGGTCTCCAAATCATACATTTCCCTACCCAAAAATTTTACTAAGATTTGAGAGAAATGAACCAACTGCTTTTTTTCCATGAAGAAAAAGCTGTAGTGCCTAATTTGTTCTCAAACTTGTCTTTGAAAGACCACCTGCTCCCTTTGCTGACAAAAAAGAAATTGCTGGGGCTTCCAATTTTCAAGTTATTGAACTTACAGGAATTCTTATTCTTGTTTATCTCATGCTTTCCATCCAAAAACCATCCTTCGAGTCCCTCTTCCCCTAAAAAATTTGCCAGAATCATCTAGTCTACACACCTCCCTAACTTCTCAGAGCGTTTAACATCTATTTTATTCATTTTGGGAATTGATAACATACTGTTTTGTACTTATTTCTAATTATCTTTTCCATAAGAATCATCTTAATCTTGTATAGATGCCTCAAGAACAGGGACCATGTGTTAAACTCCTTCCGTTCTTCATATGATAACTCTTACTTCCGAAACAATCTAAATATATATTAGATGGCCAATGAATACTTGTAAAATTGGATTTCTATAATGAATACTTTGACAAAGTCTGTATGCTTTCATAGATGCAAGGTAAAGAGAAGTAGAAAGTAAAACCAGGCCGGGCACGGTGGCTCAAGCCTGTAATCCCAGCACTCTGGGAGGCCGAGATGGGCGGATCACGAGGTCAGGAGATTGAGACTATCCTGGCTAACACTGTGAAACCCCATCTCTACTAAAAATACAAAAAAAAAAAAAAAAAAATTAGCTGGGCGTGGTGGCAGGCGCTTGTAGTCCCAGCTACTCGGGAGGCTGAGGCAGGAGAATGGCGTAAACCCGGAGGCGGAGCTTGCAGTGAGCTGAGATCCGGCCACTGCACTCCAGCCCGGGTGACAGAGTGAGACTCTGTCTCAAAAAAAAAAAAAAAAAAAGAAAGTAAAACCAGGTTGGGCACAGTGGCTCATGCCTGTAATCCCAGCAATTTGGGAGGCTGAGGTGGGCAGATAACTTGAGGCCAGCAGTTCAAGACCAGCCTGGCCAATGTGGTGAAACCTCGTCTCTACTAAAAATACAAAATTAGCCACGTCTAGTGGCAGGCACCTGTAATCCCAGCTACAAGTAGGCTGAAGTGGGAAAATTGCTTGACAAGGAGGTGGAAGTTGCAGTGAACCGAGATCATGCCACTGCACTCTAGCAAAGAAAGAACGTAAAACTAGGTGTTTTTCAGCAATTAATTCATGAAATCAACACATTAATTTTTTATTTAAAAACTTTTTGAATGATTAGGATTGAAAATATCTTATCTGGTACAAATTTCCATCCAAGTTTGAATTCTTACTAATCTTTCTTACAAAGTTATTGAAAGAAGCCTTTTCTAGGACGTTAGGTATAGTTATCACAAAAATTTCAAATAAATCAAAACAAAAAGGAGAAAAAGAAAACAGAAATAAACAACTCTTCAGGAGCAATTGTAGTATATGTTACACATATGTATTTAAAACACACACACAGGCTCAGTAGGTACCTCGTTTTCTGTCACTTGCTCCAAGTTATATTCCAGGTAATTGGTCAGAGGGATTAAAAGTGCTGGGAGACAGTGAATGTTTAATCTCCTCACACTTGCCTTTCTGTAAAACTGCAGCCTATTCCTGTTCTGTAACCTCTGAAACTCATCAGCAATTTACTGATGCAGCCAATTAGACAAAGGAGGCGAGATTTCGGAAGCCCTTTCAGAGGGATCAGTCATTCTTGGGCCTACAACACAACGAGCCCAACAGCTGAGCTTCTCGGTGAGAACATTGGAGGCTGTCTTCTAGCTTAGAGCTTAGTGGAATTCCTTTCACATTCTGAAATGACTAGTTCATTGTCATCCAGAAACATGTGGCCAGGCCATCATGCAATCTTGCCTCTTTTCCCCAATTCTCATTTCTTTTTCTTTTCTTTCTTTTTTTTTTTTTTTAGATGGTGTCTCGCTCTGTCGCCCAGGTTGGAGTGCAGTGGCGTGATCTCTGCTCACTGCAAGCTCCACCTCCTGGGCCCACGCCATTCTCCTGCCTCAGCCTCCCGAGTAGCTGGGACCACAGGTGCCCGCCACCGCGCCTGGCTAATTTTTTGTATTTTTAGTACAGGCGGGGTTTCACCGTGTTAGCCGGGATGGTGTCGATCTCCTGACCTTGTGATCCACCCACCTCGGCCTCCCAAAATGCTGGGATTAAAGGCGTGAGCCACCGCACCCAGCCCCAATTCTCATTTCTATCTGGTTACTTCTAAAGGACAGGTTTCATCCCATTGGGATTTCCACTGGCAAGACCCCCATTTTTTTTTTTTTTTTTTTTTTTTTTTTTGAGACGGAGTCTTGCTCTGTCGCCCAGGCTGGAGTGCAGTGGCCGGATCTCAGCTCACCGCAACCTCCGTCTCCCAGGTTCACGCCATTCTCCTACCTCAGCCTCCCGAGTAGCTGGGACCACAGGCGCCCGCCACCTCGCCCGGCTAATTTTTTTGTATTTTTTGTAGAGACGGGGTTTCACCATGTTAGCCAGGATGGTCTCAATCTCCTGACCTCGTGATCCGCCCGTCTCGGCCTCCCAAAGTGCTGGGATTACAGGCTTGAGGCACCACGCCCGGCCCCAGGACCCCCCATTATTAAAACAGATCCTTTGACAATGTCTAGAGTTCAAAAGTAGCATAGTAGTTAGTGTGAAGGATGAAAATTGCATCTATTTAAATTGAGATAGATTTAGAGAGAGTTGCAAATGGTCATTAGTAAACATGCAGGATTAACAACTACTCAATAATGATGTTTCCTTACATTTTCATTTTTAATAATATCCTGATTCTCCCGGTCTCCTTGCTATGTTTTGGTCTGTTTATTAAAACATTACCTATAAAATGCTTAAGTCCCAAAGAATTTCTAGAAGGCAAGAAGCGTGAAGCATTAGCTTATTATATCAAGACCCTTAATTAATTTTTTTCTTTTTTCTTTTTCTTTTTTTTTTAGATCTGAACACTGAGGTTCCTAGGTGACAGATAATGCTACTGGCCAGCACAGAATCTCATCTGAAGCTGACAGAGGAACTATTTGTGGATAGGCAATTCCTTTCTGCTGTAAGAATCAGTGAGTGAAGGAAAGAGATTCATGTGCAGTTTCACTGGCTTAAGGTACTTTTCTGATATAACAGAATTTTTGGGCCAAAATGCCTGCTCGGAATTCATTTTCATGGCTGTGTTTCATAACAACTATCTACCACCTTTTACTGATTCCAGTAAAATAAGGGACATAATTAATTTTAAAAAAATAAAAAGAAAGGAACAAAAATCTTGACATTTTGATCAAGATTCTGGTTGAATCTTGTAACAAAAATGGCCATGGATGATTTTTAAGTAAGCATATTTTCAAGGCTTTGTTTGCTTTTAAATCAAGTTTTGTAAGAACGCAATAGCAATGCGTGATTACAAATCTGCTAGTTAGTTTTCTCTTTGTCAGTCACTAGAAGACAAAAATTAAAGCTCATGAAATTTTGCATCATATCAAATTTGCTCATTTAAATTAATGAGAAATATCTATGTAATATTTATACTAGAGGTTGCTTAAACTTTCAAGGCACCTTTAGAATGTGATAATTTGGAAGTTGGTTGATTAATGTGCTCATTTGACAGCTTCAGTTTTTTTAAAGAAATTTAAGTAATTAGATTTGCTGTTATATTAAGATATATTAATACTTTCAAGTAGGGCTCTGGGGGGTGCCTTATTTAAGCACACTCCCAAAAAGTGCAACAAACTAAGCATGACACTACAGTTTAGTACAAATTAAGCTGTATTATCAACCCCATTCTCTATAATCTTCTTATGGTGTGTAAAAAAATCCACATGCCTTCAAAACTTAGATCTCCAAACTTCATATGACTAAAACAAAACATCAAAAAAGTTGATATGAAAAAGAGATCAGCAGAAAGGAATTCACACTGGTAAATTATCTTTTTGGTGGTTGTTTTTGTTTGCTTGTGAAAAAATGAAAACTCAGTATTGGTTGCAGTTAAGCTCACTTCAGGATTATATGCCCTGGAAGAATTTTGAAGATTAACTTTTTTTTTTTTTTTTTTTTTTAAAGATCTTTTACAGTCCTTTCAAAATTGCCTGGGAAAAGAAAATAAATGCAGGTGATGTGCTGATCCAATTTCCCCACTCCGTTGAGAACTTTTGAAAATTATACTATTCAAAAACAGTTTTCCATCAAAAGAATTTTGAACAAATTTGAGCATTCAATCACATATGAAAACAAGAGGCCACATGGTGCTAGATTGGAACCCTCTTCATCGGGGTTTGTTTGAAGTACTTGGGGGAAAAACGAGGGAAAGAAACTACATTTGGTTTAGAACAGCCAGCACTAGTGGGCACTTCTCACTCCATGTGGGTGATTCTTCCACCCTCACAGTGCGCCCCCAGCAGAGTATCAAAACCATGAGAAGGAGCAGTTTTGAAGACAGAAGGCCTGGATTCCAAGATCGGCTTATGACTGACAAGCTGGTCTCCTTGGGCAGGATAATGAAGCTTCAGTTTTTCCACCTATAAAGTGGAGATGATGATCGTGGTCACTACCCCCACAGAGTGGTTTTAAGGCTACATTCAGATAATTCACGGAGAACATTTAGCAGAATGTCTGGCCCATGGGAATAACTCAATAAATGCTATTAACTATTACAGAAGGAACACGGCAAAACAAATTGAATCGTGTTACTGGCTGAGGAGAGAAGCCAGAGCTAGCAAAAATGATTGGCAATGTATCTTGTGAAGCACAGGAACACTTTGCCTTCAGAGAGTTTTCAGCTGAAAAGTTATAGGTAGCTATTTCACACCGGGCAGGAGGAAAGGGAGCTGAACAAAAAGTCAGGGTGTTAAGAGAAGAGGTGGTCTGCAGAAAATAGAAATAAGACTAGAGGCTAATAGGCAGCATAGAAGAGTAGAAATTCTTTGGAATTAGAAAGTTCGAGGCCCATTTACCTTTTCTGTCCATTATTAGTTGCATGGCCCTTGTCATGCCTTCTGTTGTTTCTTATGCTTAGTTCCTCATTCATATAACTTGTTACTAAAGGTTACTTTGAAGGCTTGCCCTGATATCCTAATGAAAAGCCACATAATGTGTCTAAATGTAGCACCTGAAAGTACTCTACAGAGAGTAGCTCTTACTGTGAGGTGTGATACCCAGCTACAAGAATGTCCACAATGATGGAACAGGATGGAAAAAATGGTTCAGGGAATGTATTGACAAAATAAATAAATGCGAACACATGCCACAGCACCATTGCCAAATTAGGAATTAGGAAAGTTGGAAACTGTTTAAAACTTTGTGAGAATGGCCAGGTGTAGTGACTCATGTCTGTAACCCCAGCACTTTAGGAGGCTGAGGCAGGAGGATTGCTTGAGCCAAGTAGTTTGAGGCTGCAGTCAGCTATGATCACACCGCTGTACTCTGGCCTGTGGGACAGAGTGAGGCACAGAAAAAGTCAACTTTCTGAGAGAACACCTGGAATTCCCTGGTGGAAAGGAAAAGTAATTTACTACACTGCATGTCACAAATGTCTTAAAAATATAGATTAATGGAACGTAATAGCCAGTAGAGATTGTGTCAGAGAGTGGCTGGCTGTTCTGCACACTCAATGCCTTTGGACGCCTTGGTAAAGATGGTGGAGCCTCCATCAGCCTGGGCCCCTGAATGACTACAAGGAACAGCCTCCCCAACTCCTACTCCCACATTGTACAACTGGACTTCATGTAAGTGAAAAATAAACTTACATTATGTTAAGCCACTAAAATGTGAGATTATAATAATTGGATAGGTCTCTAAGTGGCACCCAAATTTTTTCTCTAAGCTTTTTCTTTCTAATTTTTGGTAGAATTTAATATGTAATCCACTTTCTTCCCCATAGAAATATTTTAAATATTGACTCTATTTTTTTTTAAATATAAATAAGGAAAATTGTTCTTGGCATTTAATTAATTCTATTTATGGAATTAGCTTCATCCTCAAGGAAATTATAAGGAAATCAGTAACAAAGCAACTGTATGGGGTGTCTATGATTTTAGGATATTAAAGAGCCATTGTCAGTGAGAAATGAGATAATATGATGAATCTATGTTCATTCAGACATCCCTGTCCCAACTAAAAACGCAACACAGGGGGTACTAAAGAAAATGAACAAACAAAAGTATGAATCAGTGTTCTATTTTACATAATATTTTCAAATATATTTTTAGTGTACTATTTCAAAACAAAAAAACACCTTATTTTTTCCCTCATCATAAAAGAAATGCATCTTTTAAAAATACTCAGATAATACACAAAGTTTTTTTAAGTCAAAATTATAATCTCACCTCCCAGAGGCAACTCCATTGTTAATAGGAGATACTTATTTTCCTCAAACCTCATTGACCCCAGGCAATCTCAATCAGTTTATTCTGCCAAGGTGATAAGAGGAAAATAACACAACATTGTTTGCTTATTTGATTATCTAGGAGTATGAGTTATGCGTGCTTCCTTTGGCTTACTGTATACACATTTCTTTTGTACACTTTTTTTAAATATTTATCTCTTATTGGTTTTAAAAGTTCTAAATAGAATACACATGTTAATCCTTTGAAATAAATTAATCTTATTACTTATTTATTTATTTATTTATTTTAGAGTCAGGCTCTCTCTCTCTGTCTCCCAGGCTGGAGTGCAGTGGCAATTTCATAGCTCACTGTAGCCTCGACCCCCCAACCTCAAGCAATCATCCCACTTCAGCCTCCTAAGTAGCTGAGACTACAGGCATGAGCCACCAATTTTTAAAATTTTTTTTGTAGAGAAAGGGTCTCCCTATGTTGCACAGGCTGGTCTCTAACTTCTTCTCAAGCAATCCTCCTGCTTCAGCCTCCCAAAGTGCTGGGATTACAGGCATGAGCCACCACACCCAGCTGAAATAAATTCAGACAATCTTCCTTGATAGAGCATTTTTTACCTTGGAAAAATAGTAATAACATGTGCATAAGTATTAGAAATATCATGCATGTAGGTATTCTCTCACAGCAGGTACCTGGGCATTTGTTTTTTTTTTTTTTTTTTTGAGACAGAGTCATGCTATGTTGCCCGGTCTGGAGTACAGTGGAACATGATGTTGGCTCACCACAACTGCTGCCTCCAGGGTTCAAGCAATTCTCCTGCCTCAGCCTCCCAAGAAGCTGGGATTACAGGTGCCTGCCACTACACCCAACTAATTTTTGTATTTTTAATAGAAACGGCATTTTGCCATGTTGGCTAGTCTGGTCTTGAACTCCTGACCTAAGTGATCCACCTGCCTCAGCCTCTCAAATTGCTGAGATTACAGGCATGAGCTACTATACCCGGCCCAATACTTAACAGAGAAAATCTCACTACAATTTTGACATGATGGATATGTTAACTAATTTGATTGTTGTAATCATTAAACAATTATGTGTATGGAATCACGTTGTATACCTTGAATACATACAATCTCTAATTGTCAATTAAATGTTTTTAAATTTTTAAAAATTGTTCATAATTGTCAAGGGAAGGACCATAGGTTCAAGCTTTTGCTAATTGACCCATGCTGTGCATATGAGATGCATTTTTTTATTCTTAATACTTTTAAATAATGTTTAAAATTTTTGTAATCAATCTGGTGATAAAATATTTTAGTCTATCTCACTTGAAGACTTCATGTTCTGAAACACAAGAAAGTGTAAAAATCGCAGTAATAATCACTTCTTTACCTTTACCTGTACTTCGTAAATCTCAGATGACTTTATCCTATTATTAAAGTTGGTTTAATATATTAATGTTATAATAATAGTAGTGCATATATATAGTTACTTTTTTAATAGATGGGAAAGATGAAATTTGAGATGTTACATGATTTTCTGGAATCATGGTTAATAACAACAATTAATGATATTTAAGATTAATTATGCCTTTATGATGCAATAAATCTGGTCCATCATACTTTATGTCATTGAGTCATAACAACCACATTATACAGATGAAAAAAGTGAAGCTCAGTGGTGCAATGACTTTTCCAAGGTCACAGTGCGAGGGTGGAGTCATGACTTCAACCCTGGCAGATTCTAGAATCTGCTCGTTTAAGCAGCACTGATTAACCCCACTGGAAGAGGGGCAAATCAGTATTACCTATAGAACCAGAACCAAGGCCTAGGAATCAACACCAAACATACACTTGGAACTTTGTTCTTTGCCTGGTCTTATCACAGGGGCATCTTAAAAGAGCCTCTCCAAGCAGCTCTAAGGCTAGGGTGGAACTTCTAAGGCTAGGCAGTGGAGGAAAGAATGGCATGGTTCACTGGTCAGCCTTTTCTCAATTACAAGCAATTTTAACTTTCCCTCAAATCTGTAATTATAGGATGATTGCAAACTCAATATATAGATTGCTGATTTTGAAGCATGCATGTACACAATTCTGACAATAACTGACAAAAATGTAAAAGGTATACCTTAAAAATGTTTTAAAATGCACTTCTTAATTTTTGTGCAAGGAGATCTTCAAACATGATTCTAAGCACAGAAGGCTTCAGGAAAAAGAGACTCTGCACATAAGTGTGTGTAGATGAAAGCTGTTTTTCCTTTTAAACTCTGTTGCCTAAAACATCCATTTGTGTTGCAAAAATAAATACAGACATGACAGAGAAGCACTGGCAGAGAACTCTCTCATATTTAGTGAATCCTGAAAACACTGTCCCCACTCCAAACTAGTGATTGAGTTCTTGTTTTCCCACCCCCAAGTTTAGATGCTGGAGGTAGTGTTTTTTGTTTTTCTTTTCTTTTCTTTTTCTTTTCCTTTATTCTGACTGGAAGAAAAACACATTACCTGATTGCTCTTCATTGAGACTCTCCTCTGACTGAGATATATTCTGGATGATATAGGCTAGGCTTTCCCAGAGGCAGTGGAATGCCCTAGATAGCCACTCATAGTCCCTTAATTTTATTTGAATTTTGAGCTGGAAGGCAACTTAGAAGGAATTGAAATCTAACACCCTTTACCCTCTTTTTATTCAAACAGATAAGGAAACTGTGGTCCACAGAGGTTTGAAAACTTGCCCAAAACACACATATCATTGCAGTGAATCTCAGATCTGAGATTCCAACTGATATGGTTTGGCTCTGTGTCCCCACTCAAATCTCATCTTGAGTTGTGATCCTCATAATCCTCTTGTGTCTGGGGAGAGACATGGTGGGAGGTGATTGGATCATGGGGGCAGTTTTCTTCATGCTGCTCTTGTGATAGTGAATGAACTCCATGAAATCTGATGGTTTTATAAGTGTTGGACACTTCCTCCTTCACATACTCTCTCTCCTGCTGCCATGTTAGACGTGCCTACTTCCCCTTCTACCATGATTGTAAGTTTCCTGAGGCCTCCCCAGACATGCAGAACTGTGAGTCAATTAAACCTCTTTCCTTTATAAATTACCCAGTCTCAGGGAAGTTCTTTATAGCAGTGTGAAAATGAACTGATACACAAACTCAGCTCTTAACTTGCCTTTTTGTTCTTCCACAATAAAATTCAAGCTGCCCAGTGCCCAGGCAGAGTCTCCATACTGCTAACATCTAGAAAAGAAAGGATGAAGGTAGGTGAAAGGTCAAGTCTTCTGAGATTTAGCTAGACAGAGAGGCAGCACCTAGCTACCTGATGTTGTCTTATACATCCCCCCATTGATCTGCAGCTGCAGATGTACAGATTCTATTAATTTACCAGTTCAAGAACAAACAAGTCTTTGCCAGTGTAGAAAAGAGGCTTATGGTAACCCAAGCACATCTTCTAGAAAACAACAAAAGCCATATCTGGTGGAGCACCATCCATAGTGCAACCCGGTGCATCTGAGGTCTTATGCCCAAAATGAATGTAAACTAGGGCTGAGGTTGGGGGCAACTTCTGGGCATCTTATCCAACAGAAAAATCAGGAGCAATTGGAAACAGGGTGGGGGAAGGGTGCGTGCTTTTGTTGTTTTGTTTTTTCCTCTTTTCAAAGGGTCAAAAGCCAACAATCTGACACTTGTAAAAGTGTCAGCCCAAAGCGGGAAGGCTCCTTGGATGACAGGATAGCTCACCCAGAAGCTCAGCATGTATCAGAAACCGAGATTCAACACCACGCTTTCTTTCTCTTCCTTCCAACAGCCTCTGTTGCTCATGGCAGATTTAATGGTGTGATTTACAGCACTGAGAGACCTTTGTCAGGGCCAGTAAAATGACAAACAATAAATATATGGAGCAGTATGTTAACAGCCTCCACACAATACCTTGTCAGTTACAGCTTGATAGCGATACATTTTAATTTTGTCTTTCATAAAAATCTTGGCATGTATGCCTCATTTGAACACAGGCTTCCAAGTCAAGTGTGTCATCCAAGCATGCAGTTTATCACCCTCTATATTTTCTGTCCTTTTCATTTAATGTCATTCCTATGGCAACAGACATCGCCCTGGAAATCATTTTCAAAACAGCTTATTTGTTGAAAGGGATTGGGTGAGGCTAAAATATGTGTTTGGCTGGGAAGAATGTCAGAGTGTGAATATGGCTTAGTTACATTAATCATATTCTTTGAGGACTTTGTGTAATCAGATACTTGAAGGAGGCGTATTGTGGGGTGGAATTTGACATCCCCACCCCTCCCCCAGCTTTTTATGGTTTTGCATTTCATAAGGATAAAAATAAGAGAGGCAAACTTGCAGTTCACTCCGTGGAAAAAGATCTATGCTTGTTTCTAACATGGCACAGTATGTCCATTTAGGGAATAGGATTGGTGGATTGTAGCCCTAATAATACTGAACCGCCGTTACTATGAAGCTGATTATGTGAACCTGAATTTATTCATTCAACATATCTTTAATGAGCATCTAGTTTGAAATGAATATTGCCTGAGAAAAGAGTGGTGAAAAAAATAGGCAAAACCTCTGCTCCCATGGAGTTTTACAGATTTTATTATTTATTTATTTATTTACCCATTCATTCATTATTATTGTCATTTTTAGAGACGAAGTCTTACTCTGTCGGCCAGGTTGGAATGTCACAGGGCAAGCATAGCTCACTGTAGCCTCAAACTCCTGAGCTCAGGGCACGTCTCCTGCCTAAGTCTCCTGAGTAGCTGGAACTACAGGTGTGTTCCACCACCTAGTTAAGGACAGATTTTAAATAAGCGAACTAATACATTGTTCAAGCTGGGTTCTCCAGTAACAGGATCTGACACGGGGGTTCTTGTGAAGATGTTTTATTGAAGACCCAATAAACAAGTTGTATGGGGGGCTTGTAAGCTGGTGTAGAGAGCAGAACCAGACAGAGGAAGAGGCCAAGCAAAGTTGAGTCTAGCCGCTGTCTGATCTCAGCAGGAGCTATGCAGTGCAAATGGCCCCACCAAGCTGACCCACCTCGGGACATTGTACGAGTGAGTCATTGGTTGTACGCTACCTTGTGGTGTGTGCCATCACAGCCTC
Organism: Trachypithecus francoisi; assembly: GCF_009764315.1. NCBI lineage: Eukaryota > Metazoa > Chordata > Mammalia > Primates > Cercopithecidae > Trachypithecus > Trachypithecus francoisi. Next base: position 91,879,959 of record NW_022681455.1, on the reverse strand, counting down.
CTAGGCATCCCTTGGTGAGGAATCTCCTATTGACCAAGAGTAATGCTTGGAAGAAAGGTGCAGACGTTGGCCATTGGCCATCAAAACTCATGTCGGCTGGGAAGTGGGCATGCCAGCTGGACAAGGGAGTCAGGGCACCTAGTTCCTACTACATGCATACATGCAGTATTTTAAATCAGGAATAATGCTATGAATAAAATAAAAGACAGTGGTCAATAGTAGGTGGACATGTCATGAAATGCTTTTCTAAAGAGAGAATATCGAAACTGAAGCCAGCCATATGAAGATCTGGGGCAACTGTTAAAGCAGATAAAAGAAAAGTCCAAATAACCTATGAGTGGGCTCTTTCAAAGGATGGCAAGCTCAGGATATTTGAGGAACAGAAAGTAGGCTCAGGTGGTTAAAGTGCCATGAGCAATGGATGGGGTGATAGAGGAGAAAGTCAAAGAAACAAGTTAGGAACAGATTATATAGCATATAGAAGGCCATGAGAAGGGCATTGTATTTTATTGTAAGGTCTATAGAGAGCTCACTATACTCTTAAGCCAGCCAGCATCACATACTGGAATCTAGAAATTAAACCACCTGCTCACATTCAGCTTCTTCCACTCTGCTAAGTGCCCTGAGAAGCAAAAGTCATGAGTATGTGTCGCAGGCACAAGATCCTCCCTGTTTCAGTGAGGATAGGTCTTGCTAGATGGAAACTCACAAAGGAAGCAGTACTTCCATGAATATGAATATCAGCTACACATCTGACTGTCCGTGGCTTAAGAAAATACCCAATTATTGGTTCACACAGCAGCCCACTACAGTTTGTTTTTTTTTTTTTTTTTTGAGATGGAGTATCACTCTGTCGCCCAGGCTGGAGTGCAGTGGTGTGATCTTGGCTCACTGCAAACTCCACCTCCCGCGTTCACGCCATTCTCCTGCCTCAGCCTCCTGAGTAGCTGGGGCTACAGGCACCCGCCACCACACCCGGCTAATTTTTTGTATTTTTAGTAGAGACGGGGTTTCACTGTGTTAGCCAGGATGATCGCTAAAGCTTTCTTGACCTATAATATGAATGACCGGATGACATGCAGCTTTGACGGAAATCTCAAGCCTTTTCATCATGCATTATTCCTATATTTGGTATTTCAGGAACACACTTTCACCAAATTAGAACCTAATGCAGTCTTTCACAAAGGCTACATTCTGCATAATAGATAGCCTTATAGAGCCTCACTACCCAAACTGTGGTCTGCAGACCTTGACCATGGGCATGACCATGACATGGGAGGTTAGGAAAGCAGAACAACACACTCTGCCCTAGACCTATCCAACCAGAATCTTCATTTGACAAGGTCCCCCCAGGTGAGTTGTATGCCCATTAAAGTTTGATAAGCTCTGATGCAGAACATTGTTTCTACAGGAAAATGTGTCCTGAGGTACAATAACTCACCGATTAACAAAACAAATACTTGAGACATACAACCAAGGTGTAAACTGGCCTCTACCAAAAATAATTTAAAAGTTGAACATTATGATATAATCTTAAAAGGACAAAACATGTAAATCCTTTTCACAGCACTGTCAATTGCGTGGACACCAGGAAGGTGCTTGGGAGTCCAAGATAATTCAGGAGAGACCCTCAATATAAACAGATTTGAAGGGCAAGGTGCAGGGGCTCATGCCTGTAATCCCAGGATTTTGGAAGTCCAAGGCAGTTGAATCACATGAGGCCAGGAGTTCAAGACCAGCCTGGCCAACATGGCACAACATTGTCTCTACTGAAAATAATAATAATAATAATAATAACAAAATTAGCCAGGTGTGGAGTTGCATACCTGTAATCTCAGCTACTTGGGAGGCTGAGGCAGGAGAACTGCTTGAACCTGGGAGGAGGAGATTGCAGTGAGCCGAGATCACACCACTGCACTTCAGCCTGGGGAACAGAGAGAGACTCTGTCTCAAAAATAAATAAATAAAGAGACTTGAAGAAGAAAACAGTAAGGAATATAGCGCTGATGGATGGTTTCACAGAAAAGGAGAAATCAGCATTAGTCAAAGTGTGTCTTAAAATATTATTCCTAGAAAGTACAAGAACAGTCACTTTTCAAAAGAAGACATATATGTGGCCAATGTGCCTGTGAACAAAGCTCAAGATCACTGATCATTAGAGAAATGCAACTCAAAACCACAATGAGATACCATCTCACACAAGTCAAAATGGCTTCTTAAAAAGTTAAAAAAAAAAAAAAAAGAAAAAACAGATGCTGACAAGGTTGCCAAGTAAGCGGAATGCTTATACACCATTGGTGGGAGTATAAATTAATTCAACCTTTGTGGAAAGCAGTGTGGGTGATTCCTTAAAGAGCTAAAAACATAATTACCAATTGATCCAGCAATCCCATTACTGGGTATATACCCAAAGAAATATAAATCATTCTACCCTAAAGACACATGCCTGCATATGTTCATTGCGGCACTGTTTACAATAGCAAAGACATAGAATCAACCTAAATGTCCATCAGTGACAGATTGGATTAAAAAATGTGGTACATGTACACTATGGAATACTATGTAGCCATAAAAAAGAATGAGATCACATCCTTTGCAGGAACATGGATGGAGTGCAGCCTATTATCTTTAGTAAACTAACATAGGAACAGAAAACCAAATACCTTGTGTTCTCACTTACAAGTGGGAGCTAAATGAGAACAAATGAGCAAAAGGAAGGAACAACGGACACTGGCGCCTACTTGAGGGTGGAGAGTGGGAGGAAGGAGAGGATCAGAAAACATAACTGTTGAGTGCTAGGCTCAGTATCTGGTGACAAAATAATCTGTATGGCAAACACCCATGACCTGAGTTTACCTATGTAACAAACCTGTACATGTACCCCTGAACCTAAAGGAAAAGTTTTTAAAAAATAGTAATAAAAATATATATACTGCTATGAGGCAAGACTTCCAGAATGGTGGGAATCCAAAAGTCTCCTTCTTTATAAAAGCAATGAGAATACTGTCAAAATTGTTAAAATCAGTAGTTTTAAAACCTCTGGAACTTAATCAAAGGCTTACAACAATCCAAGTAGTATTTATCCAAAGAAATACTAGTTCTACAAAATGCTAATAGATATTACCCCAAAGATGATACCATAGTAAAATCAGGAGCATTGGATTAAACAAAGTTACAGGTTTCTCTTCTGTAGGATCTTTTAGAGCCTTTAGTACACTAAATATTCATTGCATAGTCTGCAATTTTTTTCCAAACATAATTGACCACAGATCCCTTTTATTGTGGGATATTCTATGGATCTATGTACTGAGAAATACACTTTGGAACATACTAGGTGCGACTTTGAGGTTAGATCATGGAAAGATGAAGAGTTCTAGACACTGGAAGGAGTAAACATAATGAAAGGCAGGCGTGAGAGTCCCCTGGAAACCTGGATATTTTTCTGGAATGTGGTTAGGAGAGAAGCTGGTTAAGAAGAAAAGTGGTCAAATGTTGGAGTCTTTGCAGGTTAAACAGAATGATTCAGAAGAACAGTTTCTTAAAACAAGCTACACTCAGCTAGGCATGGTGGCTCACATCTGTAATTCCAGCACTTTGGGAGGCTGAAGCAGGAGGATTGTTCTAGGCCAGGAGTTTGAAACCAGTCTGGACAACATAGTGAGACCCTATCTCTACAAGAAAATTTTTAAAAAATTAAAAATTAGCCGACTGTGGTGGCATATGCCTGTAGTCCCAGCTACTAAGGAGGCTGAGGCAGGGGTGGGGAGTGGGGGAGGGCTCATTTGAGTCCAGAAGTTCAAGGCTGCAGTGAGCCATGATCATGCCACTGCACTCCAGCCTGAGCAACAGAGAGACACCCTGTCTCAAAAAAGCAAAAACAAATAAACAAAAAAAGTTACACAAAGCACACACCATAAAAGACTGACTAATTTGATGTCATTAAGATTTAAATTTCCATAGAACAAAAAAATTCTGTTCAGCCGAGTGAAAAGACAACCCATAGCCTATGAGAAGATATTTGCAAAACACAAACAGCAAGGAGACTATGCAGAACGCACAAAGAGCAAAGGGTACTAACTGGTGATAAACAGAGAAAGAAACTGAAATAATCAATAGATATGCAAACCGATGCTCAACTTCCAGAATGATCAGGAAGTACAAATCAAGTTAAAACTATAATGAATTTAATAAAAATTCTAATCTCTACCACTACCAAGTGCTCATAAAGAAACTGAGCACGCAACTCTCATATATTCTGAGAGGGCTTCACAAATTTTTTACTCACATTTCTGACACCAAAAATATGAGTGGATCTTCCTCACACCAACCAGTGTGCCAACTCTCTGGACATCAACCGGGTATCCTACAATTCAGGTCAATTCTGATACTACCTGGAGCTAGCATCAGATTTCCCCAATCTGAGGGCTCAGTTCCACAAGACCACCCTCACTTCAGATGCCAGTCTCAAATATTGAGTACTCAGGGTAGCTACACTTCAGTTCAACCTTGCAACAAAGCTAGGGGTTGCCATAACCTCTTCCCTTCAGGTATAGTAACTTGCAAGAGTGGCTCACAGAACTCAAGGAAGCACTTGACTTATCATTACCAGTTTGTTACAACTGTTATTGATAACATAATTGTTACCAGTGTGTTCCTGTTACAACACAGGAACAGCCAAATGAAAGAGCTGCACAGGGAATGTATGGGTGGGGAAGGGTGCGTGGAGCTTCCATGTAGTCTCTGAGGTTACCACCCTGAGTAACCTCAACACCTGAATGTGTTCACCACCCCTGAATCTCTCTGAACCCCTTTGTATAGGGGTCTCTTATGGAGATTCCATTACAGAATCAAGATTTATTAAATCACTGGCCATTGGTGATTATCTGTGTCTCTAGCCCCTGCCCCCTCCCTGGAGGTCAGGAGGTGAGGATGAAAGTGCTACGCCTCTAATCATGGTTAGGTCTTCTGGAGATCAACCCTCAACCTAAAGCTATCTAAGGTCCACCAGCCACCCCAGTCATTTAACTGGCACTCAAAGACACTCATCACTCAAGAGATTTCCAAGCCTTTTTAGAACTGTGTGTCAGGAACAAGGCACTAAGACCAATGTTTTAAAATTATATCATGGGATAAACTGATACAGGTTGAATATCCCTTATTTGAAATCACTGGGACCAGAACTGTTGGGATTTTGGATTTTTGGGGGGGGGGGATTTTCAAATGTTTGCATTATATTTTCCAGTTGAGCATTCAAAATACAAAAGCTCAAAATGTTAAATGTATCAATGAGCATTTCTTTGTATCAATGAGCATTTCTCTTGAGCATCGAAACTTTCAAGACGTTTTGAACTTTGGAGCACTTCTGATTTCAGATTTTTGGATTTGGAGTGCTCAATCTGTATAAACATTTTGGAGGGCAATTTGAAAAAGTTTAGAAAATTTGGAGATGTGTGTACACCCTAGAGAAACTCCTACTCATGTGCACAAGGAAATAAGTTAAAGAATGTTACAGCACTGTTTGTGGAAACAAACTAAATGGCAATTAATAGAATAGATGAATATATCGTTGTTTAGTCATATAATGAAATATTATATAGTAGTTAAATAAATTGGGGCTATATGACTCAACATTGATAAGTCTATAAAACACATAAAGTGTGATACTAATTACAATAAAATTTTCTAACGCGCAAAATTATATTGAATATTGCTTATAGGAGCCTTTACAGATGCTAACAGTATGAAAACAGGCATGGAAGTAATGCATACAAATTCAACATGACGGTAACCTCTAGAGAGGAAGAGAAGGGAATGGGAATGAATAGGGATACACAGAAGCTTCAACTATCTGCAAACAGAAGAAATATCTGAAGCAAGTATATTTTTAAATGTTTAAATTCGACCTAGATATGTATGGATAAATAGGTGTTTACAATATTATTCTCTCTTTTTCCTGTACAAAGTATTTTCGTTTTCTTTCTTTCTTTTTTTTGTGTGGCAGGGTCTCACATTGTCACCCAGGCTGGAGTGCAGTGGCCAGTGGCACAATCTCGGCTCACTGCCACTTGGCTTCTTGCAGGCTCAAGCGATATCCTGCCTCAAACCCCTGAGTAGCTGTTACTACAGGCATGCCACCACGCTTGGCTAATCTTATTTTTATTTATTTTTTATTTTTTATTTTTAGTAGAGACAGGGTTTCACCATGTTGCCCAGGCTGGTCTCCAACTCCTGAGCTCAAGCGATCCACCCACCTCAGTCTCCCAAATTGCTGGGATTACATGCATGAGCCACTGCGCCCAGCCTGTACCTCATATTTTCTATTTTAAGACAACTCTGAGCAAAGATGCACTCTTTTTATTTTTATTTTTTTGTAGAGACAGGGTCTCACCTTGTTGCACAGGCTGATCTCAAACTCGCAGGCTTACATGATCCACCCACCTCAGCCTCCCAAAGTTCTGGGATTATAGGCATGAGCCACTGCACCCAGTCAAGATGTACTCTTGAATAAGGAATCATTTTTAGTTCTTGAATAGAGAAGAGAAATGTCTGGAAGACTGGGAGAAACACTTTTTGCATGTGCGGCGAGGAAAGAATCACCACTGTGAGATTAGATCCAACTTTGTTGAGAAGCCGAGACAGGGTACATGCTGAGTCTGGCAGAGGTGATGCTGCAGGGAACAGGAGGAAGAACAGGGCCATAGAACAGGCCATGGATGCCGCACACCTGAACTGTTGACTTCGGAGCCTGCTTGGGGAAGGCAGAACAGAGCCGTGCTCAAGAGCCTGGGTTGGGCAGTCAGCTAGTCCTGGGTTTGATTTCCCCATTCATCTCTAGTTAGCCTTCTTGGGTTATACTTTTTCTCATTCTCTCCATCTGTTCAGTGCAAGCAAGCATGATGCTTCTGTCATAGGATTGATATGAGGATTAAATGAAATAATCCAGGCAAAATACTTATCACAATGCCTGGCATGTAATAAGCATATAATATATGGTAGATGTCATATAATAGTATCACTCAGAGCCTGTCAAGGAAACTGAAATCAAGGCCAGGCATGGTGGCTCACACTTTTAATCCCAGCACTTTGGGAGGCTGATGTAGGAAGATTGCTTGAGTCCAGGAGGTGGAGACTGCCCTGGGCAATGTCGTCAGACCCTGTCTCTAAAAAAACAAAAAAGGAAGAAAAGAAAAGGATTTAAAACAAAATAAGAAACCTGAAAGTACTCCCATGATTTCAAACAGTGGCAACTTAATACAAGGGACTGGTTTTGTGGGTAACTCTTTTCCAAGGGAAAAGAGCCTAATTGGCCTAGATTGTATCATGTGACTTCCCAGGGTCATGTGATGGGCATTCCTTCCAGGATCACACAGTGGGACAGGTCAGACCCCAGCAACATACGTCCACTGCCCCTGCTTAACACTTAGTTTGAATGTCAGTTTAAATCTTAGTTGAAAGGTCTGGGGGAAAGCACAGAAGATGAGTGAAGCAGCTTAGAGATCAGCAACTGGCAAAATGCTCCAGGGGCAACGTGGAAAGGAGGCTGCGTTCATTTCCTTGGGATGCCTAAACAAAGGACCACACATTGAGTGATTTAAAACAACAGAAATGTGTTCTTCCATGTTTCTGGAGGCTGGAAGTTCAAAATCAGGGAGTCAGCAGGATTGGTTTCCTCTGAGGGCTTTGAGGGAGAATTTGTCCCATGCTCGTCTGCTGGCTTCCGCATATGGTTGGCAATTTTTGGTATTCCTTGGCATGTGGAGCTGGGGACCCCAATCCCTGGGACCAGTACCAGTCTGTGGCCTGTTAGGAACCAGGCCACACAACAGGAGGTGAGCAGTGGGCAAGTGAGCATTACTACCTGAGCTCCACCTCCCATCAGATCAGCAGCAGCATTGCATTCCCATAGGAGCTTGAAACCTACTGTGAACTGTGCATGCGAGGGATCTAGGCTGTGCTCTCCTTATGAGAACCTAATGCCTGATGATCTGAGGTGGAACAGTTTCACCCTGAAATCATTCTCCCACCCCAAACCTGACTGTGGAAAAATTGTCTTCCACGAAACCGATTCCGGTGCCAAAAATGTTGGGGACCCCTGATGTAGAGGTATCATTCCAGACTCTGCCGCCATGTTCACATGGCCTTCTCCTGCATCTCTGTCTTCTCTTAGAAGCCCACCAGTTACAACGGACTAGGGCCCACCCTACTCCAATATGACCTCATCTTAGCTAATTACATCTACAAAGACTGTTTCCAAATAAGGTGACATTCACAGGTACTGAGGGTTAGGACTTGAACATATCTTTCAGGGGTACAAAATTCAATCCACAACGGATATGGTCTTAATGAGGAGCTGAGGTCATCCGGGATGGGCTAGAACGCTGGCCGATCCTGTGTTCTAGTAGAAGTCAGGACCAGGGAAAGAAGGACCCTAGGGGAAAGCTGCAGCCACAGATTCTTCCAGTCACTGCCATAGTTGCCACTAGAGTCAGACAAGGAAATACTCTTTCTCCCTTCCTCTTGTTCTTCAATCTCTCACCAGTGTCTCTTAAGGGCCAAAACAGCCAGAAAGCAACTGACATGAGAGACTGGGAAACTTCTCCTGCAAAAGTCAACTGTCCTTTCCCCCCATGTTCAAAGCACAAACCCCAAGGATAGAGAATACTCAGTTGCGGTTGCTCTAAGCCTGTCAAGGCTGTGTGGAACTAGTTACCCTAACTGGAATAAGAGGTGGGGCTGGGTTTGAAGTGGCAACTAAGAAATAGCCAGTAAAAGATAACAAAAGAGACATGATCTGTGCCCAAGTAGATATCAGACTAGTTGAAGAGTGTATTCGTCTGTTCTCACACTGCTATAAAGAAATATTGAGGCTGGGTAATTTATTAAAAAAAACAAGAGTTTTAATTGGATCATGATTTTGCAGACTGTACAAGAAGCATGGTGGTATCTGCTTCTGGGAGGCCTCAGAGAGCTTATACTCATGGCAGAAGGCAAAGTGGGGGCAGACCATCTTACATGGCAGAAACAGGACCAAGAGAGAGCAAGGAGGTGCCACACACTTTTAAATGACCAGATCTCACAAGAACTTACTATCTCAAAGACAGTACCAAGGAGGATGGTGTTACCCCATTCATGAGAAACCACCTCCATGATCCAATAACCTCCCACCAGGCCCCACCTCCAATACTGTCCCCAATGAGGAAGTATAATTCAACATGAGATTTGGTGGGGACACAGATCCAGACAATATCAAAGAGAGAGAGATTATATAAAAATAATTTTAATTTTGAAGTTAAATGTGCTGTGAATTTAAAAAGTAGACTAAGTAAAGGAAAATAGCCAAGGCTCCAGAGTTAAATTGGGGGATTCAAGAAAGCCTTCCTTGAATGGGTGAAATTTAAACTGAGGGTTAAGCAGGGGCAGTGGACATATGTTGCTGGGGTCTGACCTGTCTCACTGTGTGATCCTAGAAGGAACGACACAAACTAGGCCAATCAGACTCTTTTGCCCTAGAAGTGAAGTTCAAATCAGGCACATGGGAAGAGGCAGCAGGAGTTGCTGAGTTCTTAGATGGCAATGCCGTAGGTCTGTCCTAGGAACCTCTTCAGAGGAGCTGTGGCAAGTTATACTTCCCAAAGATTGCTCTGACAATATCTTCCATCTCACCTGCTCTCCTTACAATGTGACTGTTGACTTGCTGCCGATGAGATGTGCCTCCTCCACCTGAATCTAAGTGACCTCATGATTATGGTACGCATGATGCTCTCTGACTTCAGAGGCTCGATCATAAAAGGGTGTACAATATCTGGCCAGGTTTGGTGGCTCATGTGTGTAATCCCAGCACTTTGGGAGGCTGAGGAAGGCAAATCACCTGAGGTCAGGAGTTGGAGATCAGCCTGGCCAATATAGTGAAACCCCATCTCTACTAAAAATACAAAACTTTTTAGGCATGGCGGCATGTGCCTGTAGTCCCAGCTACTCAGGAGGCTGAGGCAGGAGAATAGCTTAAACCCAGGAGGTGGAGGTTGTAGTGAGCCGAGATTGTGCCATTGCACTCCAGCCTAGGTGACAGAGCAAGACTCTGTCAAAAAAAAAAAAAAAAAAAAGGGCTCTATAATATCCATCCAGTTCTCCAGGAATACTTATTCTTGGAGCCCAGCCAGCATGGAATCCATTGGCTCTTGTTCTATGACCTTCTAGATTACAGGCTCATAGCAATGAGGCCAGTAGGAAAAGCTTCATCACAGTGTGAAGAAGCCTGAGAGCCAAGATCTCAGTTCCAGCTGCATTCAAGCTCCCAGCAAGCCAGCACCAACTTACCAGCCATGTGAGGGAGCCATATTGAAAGTGGATCCTTCAGCCCCAGCCAGACCATGCCAGCCAACGCTACATGGAACTGAGATTTTATTCTGTCTGATCCCTGCCCACATTGAATAGTCATAAATGAAATAAATGATTGTTGTTCTTTTACACCATCAAGTTTGGTAACCCAGCAATAGACACTAGAACAGCAGTCCAGATTCTCCTTTTTTCTATGACCTAGCTCTTCAATTCTTTTCATTTTTATAAACTGTCATCCTGTTGGTCAATTTATTCTTAACAAAATTAAATGAAGTTTGTTTCCTTTTCTTATGATCAAAGAACCTTGATATGTAGCCCTTGCAAAGGACAAAAAGAGAAACTTCAGACTGAGAAGAAACCATCACCTACAGACTTGTTCAGGAAAAAGCCCGGAACCTTAAGAGGAATTGGGACAGTTAGTGAGGCTGAAGTGCATGGAATGAAGGGGACTGAAGCTCAAAGTGAGGTTGGAGAAGGAGGGACATTAGTATGAACTGATTAGTATGTCCCAAGCCACCAAAAGTACTTAATACATACTGTCTCATTCATCCGCACCTCAGTAAGAAGAGATAAGTCCTATTTTTAAGTGCAACCTCTGCTTCCATTTAAGGGAAAATAAAATTGAGGGTCAGGGATTACTGTCTGACTCACCTGTTCCTCTGATGCCTATATTTCTACCACATCTCCCCTATGGCCCAGTAGACAATTTATGACATAGAGAGAAGAGTATGAGGAAAGCAATAGTGAGAAATTCATGAATGGATAAGCAGACCAGTTGGAAAGACCCAATAATAGTAGGAAGCCGTAAACCTCAGCTTACCTCCCCACCAAAAAATTAGAGCCAAACATAGAACACGACAGTCATTAAGGCAAAGGAGAAAGAACACTGGCTTTGAAATCATATGGATGCACCTTCCTGAGATTCCATTTTCTCATCTCTAAAATACAGGTGCTAATACCCAAATCTCTGTCACAAGATTTGAAGATGATACTTGTAAATTGGATAGCACTTACTAGTTATCAAAATGTCACAAGTAATCTTAAGTACTAAAAATAATTATAGTAACACGTAAGGTTGCATAGACAGAGGCCAAAAAACATAGGGGACAAGAAAAAAAAAGGGGAAAAAAAGTAAGGGCACATGGTAAGATGGGAGAAAAAGACAAAAGAAAGAAAAAACTATTGTTAGGAGAGAGCAGGAGAGGCAAGGACAAAGAAACTCAGGTCTCGGGCTGGATGATTTTAAAGTCTCCCTGCAGAAAGCTATACTACAGCCTGAAGCAACTCCTGGTGCCACCACCCCTGCACAAGAGGCAGCAGTCCCATGCAGTCAAGTCCTGTGACCTTGCCAAGCAGCAAACGTCCATGTTCAGAGGTTAGGAGTATCTGAAACTCCCATGAAACTGTCTCCCAAATCATCCCATGATCCCTTTGCAAAGACAAAAGGCAGCCAGATCACCCTTAAGTGAATCTTCTTAATTCCGTAATCTCATCAAGCTTACTGGATTCTTGGTGATTTTGGGGCTCCACACCCTGGGACACCCACTCTTTGACATTCATTAGAAAGGGACCTGCAGAAGGAAACTGAGAGGGGGAATGGAAGGATGCCAGCTAAGGGCAGAGAGCAGAATGGCCTACACTAGGGACCGTCACACCAAGTTGCCATGTCTGCCCAGCATCTGAGGAAAGAAACTTGCTTTCAAACCATATCACCCTCAAGTGTGGCACATAACAGGTGAAAGGAATTACAGCAGCTTTCCAAAGTCTTTCAAGGTGTGGCCAGCTTTGCTTGCACTCGGGTGCAAAGTTTCTAGACAAGGGAGGAAAGTGGATCAAAGGGAATTTCCTAAAAGGGAAGTAGATTGGCATTGAGAAGATGCAGAAGAGAAATAACCCTAGAGACATCTCTCTCTTTTTTCTTTTTTCTTTTTCTCTTTGGTTCCTTGCCGTCATCCTATCCTTGGTGGCCTTATTGAAAATTCCTACCCTCCCGCCCTCCAGCTCACCATACCCACATCAGGGTGGGGCAGCTTTTCATGAAGAAAAATAGAGGTTGCAATGTTTGGCATATTAATTCAGAGCATATGGCGAAAAATATTGTTTGCTATGGCTTGTGGGCTTATGATATTTAATTTAAAATAGATTTTCCTAAATAAAAAGAGACTTTATACAGATGGCCATTAAAAGCAAACCATTTTGCTGCTCGGCATTGTTAAAATATAATGTTATGAAAGCATTTTATAGTACCTAGGCCCTTTGGCAAGGATGCAGGACTCCGTGAAGAAGGAGGCTTGGCGCAGTAACAAGACGGTCCAGATGCAATTGTCACAAGCCCTGTCCTGAGGGCCATTTTTCTTTCCATAAGTTTGATTTTCTTTGGTATAGAAATCTTTCTTCTTGCATCCTAAATTTTATTCAAATCTGAGAAAGCACGACTCTTGAGATCCGCCGGCTGAAATGATGGCAGCCAATGCTTTATGATGTCATTTCTCGTTAAATATGAACAGATTGTTTCCACAGCAAACATCTAGCATGCGCAAGGCCAGGTGTTTTCCTGTTCTCCATGTCTCCTTTCAGTGTTAGTGGAGTACAGTGGGATTCTTTTCTTTTCTCTCTCTCTTACTCTCTCTCTCTTCTCTCACTCTCTCTCTCTCTGTGTATCCTTTTAACAATTAGGTAAGGTTAAGGGCCACCGCACAAAGGGTTCCCTGATATTTGAAGGGCATTGAGATTCTTGTACAAGTAAAGAGAGCATGGGTAGTAGTTTCCATGCTTTGGGAAGTAATGAAAGTTGCAAAATAAAAATAACTTCTGATTCATCTCACTGAGGACTTTATCATGAATGATGTCAATCCATCATGTTTTCTTCAGCTGATTCATTTTAAGCTTCAGAGGATGGAAGAAGACCTAACAGGCGGGCTCCCTGATTCCTTTAACTGTGCAAACACAACAGCAAATGACAAGGAGAGGAAACTCCGGTGTTCACTTACGGGCCACTGCTCAGGGTAGAACATTCTCAACAGCCCTGGCTTACCTCTTCTTCCTCTCCCCTTGCTATCAGCAACAGACAATATTCTCAGCTGCAAAATGATCGGAAGAGAGTAATGCATACCTCAGGGTCAAATCTGTTGAGTTTGTTTTTATGATGCAATGTCAGTCGCTGAAGACTTTTGTTGAAAAAGCTGATACTTGAGAAATTGTTTTGCATTCGTTTGGGATAGAAAAGAAAGCTGATAGCAGTTTCTAGATTGTCAGTAATCCTTTCTTATGAGTGGCCAAAGAGAAACAGCCTACTTCCTGATTGGGGCTCCGAGAAATGTTGAGGTACAAAAACAATTGTTCCCAATGCACTCCCATCTGTAATTAGGAATGCACCAACCATGGCCTGGTTTGTTTTTCTAGTTCAGTAACCTTTAACAACACTTGTAATCAGTTTGGTTTTAAAAGTGGGGGAGAAGGGGATGGGAATGAACTACATTACACTTACCCCAGGCAGCACTCCTAGAGAAATGTTCAGCGCCAGACACACCTTGCTACTCCGGTGACTTTCTGTGTCTTTGTTTGCAGGGATATAAACAGAGCTTAGGTGAGCCCACAGAAAGACTCTGCAATCCCGTGGGGCAACTTTATAGGGGAAGCTGTCTCCTTTGTCCCTGGAGTGAGGGATCAGGTTTGCAGAAGGCTAAAGGACGGCAACCTTGCATTTGGGGGCAGTTATTTACCTGGTTTGCACCTGGATATCTGTAGCTCAAATGAGCATGAACCTGCCAGAACTTGAAAGAGTCAGAAGATGTACCTGGCAGAATGAACAAAACTAGAAAACGCTTTTACTGAAGCAGGCAAGAGCCCTACTGAGACCTTTGCGATTCGACTTCAGAAAATTCTTCAGAGGGGTTATCAATTAGCACAGGTTGGGGTGAGCCAGGAAGGTAAATATTGATTTGTAAAGTTTCTAGCTCAGCGGTTGTCTTTGTATGAACTCATGGAGAATGACCCCTCTTAACCAGAAATTAAAATTAAAGAAAAAAAGATGTAAGGCTTTTTGCTTATTAAAATGGACATTTATTTTTCTTTTAATAAAAGCAGTACATGTTCATTATAGACAAATTAGGAAATATGACCAATAAAAAATTAAAAATAAGAAGTATCCATTATGTCAGCATTCCACATTAGCTGTTGTTAACTGTGGCATATAACATTTCCAACTTGAAAAACAGCTATTCATTTTTTAACAGAAGTCAGGGCCACGGTGTGCACACTATTTTGTAATATACCCTTGTTGCTTTGGGGTCTTTATTGTGGCTGTTATTTGAAATTGATAACTTTGCATTGACATCTTTTTGCTTTCTGTTTTTTTATTTTTTTTTTGAGACAGAGTCTCACTCTGTCACCCAGGCTGGAGTGCATTGGTGCAATCTCGGCTCACTGCGACCTCCGCCTCCCAGGTTCAAGCGATTCTCCTGCCTCAACCTCTTGAGTAGCTGGGATTCCAGGCGCCCGCCACCATGGCCGGCTAATTTTTGTATTTTTAGTAGAGGATGGGGTCTCACCATGTTGGCCAAGCTGGTCTTGAACTCCTGACCTCAGGTGATTCACCTGCCTGGGCCTCCCAAAATGCTGGGATTACAGGCATGAGCCACTGCGCCTGGCCTGACATCGTTTTAAATGACAGCCTCGTATTCTATCTCATGGATGTATGAAGGCTTAATTAATCAATCCTTCATTCTTAGACATTCAGACTACTTCCACCTTGTGTGTGTGCTGAAAACTGTTTCAGCAAACCACCTTCTGGGTGAATATTTGCATTGAAGTGTTATTATTTTTGCTGTTATTTAAACAGACTAACTTAGGGATGCTTTAGAAATTTTTCTGAGAACTAAGATGAAGACAGAGAACTGGCATGAAAGAGTAAACTCTAACTATGTCTGAATAGAAGACATGAATAGAGTTATGTAACAGGTGTGACTGAACTAAGTAGCGAAGTAGAGTGTGTTAAAAGAAATTCTGTAAAAAATACCAGGCATTTAACTAAATTGTACAGGACTGCCAATGACCTGTTAGATATCTGCCATCTCTCATTTCTATGCCTGCTATTCTAGGAGCCTCTGTTTTTGTAACACATAAACGCATGTGGCATCTTCCTGGGTTATTTGGACCAAGTACTGTAATTCCTTAAGATCAGCAGACTGTTTTGGGGATGATTAAAAAAAAACAAACTGGTTCAAATGGTAATATAGAACTGGGGATGATGTCAAAATGATAGTGGTGGAAGGAAAAATGCTAGGACGGATCAGGTCCAAAGTTGTCCTTAGTGAACCAAAAATATATGATTTGATAAAAATAATCTTAAACTCTGCTTTCGACGAGGGTGTTTACAATAGGCGTGGACAACAGTTAAGAATCTCAGAAGACAGCCTCATGGATGGAGGGCCAATATCCCCCTCCCCCAGGTCTATGCAGGACAGACTTGGTTATGGGATCAGAGCCCTCCCAAAGGCCATGTGCAGCCTCAGAATTCTCCTCCATCCAGGGCTCCAGCCAGCCAGTGACAACCTATTGGCAATGACTCATGAGGTGGCACTCAGTTTTTATCCCTGGCCTAGTGGCTTCCTTATCTACAAACAAGGGATGTGTTGAAGGGAGGAGAAGGAACGTGAAAAACTGATTCCCGGATGGATCAAGGTAAGAGGCAGAAGAGTGGTCTGCTGAAAAAGCTGGAGATCTATCCTGGTGGCACAATCCCAAGGAGATCTGTGGGGGTTTTTTTCTACGCAATTTAGAATTGCAATCCCTAGATTTTCCTGATATATTTAATCATATCCCCAAGGCTACGCACAAGCACCGCAATACATTAGCAAGAAGACCTCGTAAAAGCAAAAGCCACCGACTGACAGTCAAATCATTACTCTATACACAGAAGGCACTGTCACTGTCACCATCTGGCCCGTCAGCAATGACGGCACTTTGCTAGGTCTGACTGGGTGCTCCAGGAAAAGCCTAGAGCCAGGCTACTTCCTCTTCGGAGAGCCCGAGATTTTAGGGTTGAGTCACTCTCTAAGCCCAGCTTTGACAAATCCCTTGCAAACTTTATCCAGAAGCTGCAATAGTGTTACAAACCTTATCCATAGACATGGGAAAGATAGAGAAGGACCATGACATGTTAAGAGACACACTCAGGCCGGGCGCGGTGGCTCAAGCCTGTAATCCCAGCACTTTGGGAGGCCGAGACTGGCGGATCACAAGGTCAGGAGATCGAGACCATCCTGGCTAACACGGTGAAACCCCGTCTCTACTAAAAAATACAAAAAAAAAAAACTAGCCGGGCGAGGTGGCAGCGCCTGTAGTCCCAGCTACTCAGGAGGCTGAGGCAGGAGAATGTCGTAAACCTGGGAGGCGGAGCTTGCAGTGAGCTGAGATCCGGCCACTGCACTCCAGCCTGGGCGACAGAGGAAGACTCCGTCTCAAAAAAAAGAAAAAAAAGAAAAAAAAAAAGAGACACACACTTTGAACCAGAAGCTAACTCAAAAGGCAGGAAAACTAGGTTTCTGACATTCAAAGGCATCAAGCTCAAGCAGACAGAACCTTGTTCTAAAAGAAAAACTGAGTCCTCCTACTCTGGAGTTTGCAATGTAGAATTTTTCAGATAAAAGTCCACAGATATGGCTTATTGGACCCAATCATTTTTTGTAAACTTTCAAAATCTGTTGCCAATTTTAAAATTTGGATGGTCTCACATAAAAACCCAGATTACTGTTTTCCCCTTCAACATAAAATAAAGTAAAAAACAGTGTAGCATTGGCTACAATCAGCTGGAGCTGAGTAGTAGCCACACTCTTTATTTTATCTTTGATTTAATTTTGTTAAAGACAGGTTCTTCCTATGTTGCTCAGGCTGGGCTCAAGTGATCCTCTTGCCTCAGCCTCCTAAATAGTTGAGATTATAGGTGCACACCATCACGCCTGGTATCACCCACCTTTAGAAGGGGCCTGTACACTCTAGCTCGCTGTAGTCTTCACCTCTCTCTAGTGGTCATTTATTCCCATTGTCCTAATTACCTAACTGATCCCTGGAGGTATCAGAGTTTACAACTTCTATTGTAATTCCAATTTATCATTTGCTTTTATTATGTAAATATAGTATTTCCCAAATGTTTAAATAAGCAGTAGAGATTAAAGTGATTTCCAATAATTCATTGCCTGGTTTCACACTCTAAGGTGCAGTCGTATTCTCCAGAAATCACTAGAAGCAGATTTAGTGTTAATCCCTCTGCCTCTATCTGGATATTAGGCCTTGAAGAGTCACTTCTCTGGGCCTCAAAGAATCTCATGGTTCCTCTTAAGGTCTGTCAGTCATTCCCTATGGCAGGGTATAACCATACTTCCTGGTCCCTTTATGATTATGAGGGACCACATGATAACTTATGGTCAACAAATGTTGACTAGAAATGCCATGTGTCGCTTCTGGGCTAAAGGTTTAATGTTAGGTATGCGATGCCTAAAGCTCCCTCTCTCCCTCCATCACAGCAACCAGCAACATTCAAGATGGTGGCTGCTCCATCAGCCCAGGTTCAGGATGGACAAGGATGAGAATAGCCTCCAAACCCAGAGAGGCATGAACCTCAGGATTACAGGTGGCCCACGCTGTAATCTCAGCATTTAGGGAAGCAGAGGCGGAAAGATTGCTTGAGGACAGGAGTCTGAGACCAGCCTCAGCAACAAAGCAAGACCTCATCTCTATGAAAAACAAAAAACAAAAAAATTAGCCAGACACAGTGGCGCATACCTATAGTCCCAACTACTTGGGAGGCTGAGGAGGTTGTTATTTTAACCCACGGGTCAGGAAATTTTTACTGTAAAGGTGTAGATAGTAAATGTTTTAGGCTTTGTAAGGCATATCTCCATTACATATTCTTTTAAACAAAAAACTTTTAAATATAAAAATAACTCGTAATTTGGAAGCCATACCAAAATGGGTTGCAGGCCAGATTTGCCCATGAGCCCCAATTGCCTGGTTCATATTAAGTCACTGGTATTTTGGGATTGTTTGTTACTGTGTTCTATCCTTCCTTACGCACATGGACTTCATACCGCTTCCTGGGAATTGGGTTTGATGGATGCAAGAACTTCCAAAACAGGACCTGTGACTGAATAGGATGCTTTCCAGTTATTGCCAAATTGTGTCCTTTTCCTTTATTCTTCCCCAACTTCCTAAACCCCTACACAATAGAGGTACGACTTTTATAACAACAGCACAAAATAATCCATGCCCACAAAACTAGTGTTATCCTCTTTGTGGGATGGTATCTAATCTTCTCCAGTGTGATGATAAAGATATAGATATAAATGAAGATGTAGATAAAGAGATACAGAGAAAGATATAGATACAGCTTTAGATATAACTAAAGATATTTGCACCCTGTCCTTTTTCCACTGAAATTATGTTCTTAACTTTTTCTCTTATGATAAATTAGTTTAAACATGATTTTTAAAATTGAATATTATCATATTGAAGAAATATTTATCTTTTTGGTGGACATATACATTGTTTCAAATTATACCTTTATATAATTATTCGTATAAACTGTCCACATATAAGTTGTTTATATATATAAGTATATAAACATCTAAATACAGAAATTGTTTAATTATATAACCAATTATGTAATTGTTTCTAATTATACCATTCATTTATGAACAAATATTAACTGAATGCCTAGTATGTACCACATTCTATTCGAGGGGCTGGGGACAAAGAGACAAGACAGACAGAAGCGTCTGCCTTCCTGGAACTTACATTCTACAGAGGGAGACATACAAATAACTTAGAAGGAAGTGTCATGTATTATAATTTCAGATGGTGGCTGGGCGCGGTGGCTCAAGCCTGCAATCCCAGCACTTTGGGAGGCCGAGAAGGGTGGATCACGAGGTCAGAAGATCGAGACCATCCTGGCTAACACGGTGAAACCCCGTCTCTAGTAAAAAATACATAAAACCAACGGGGCAAGGTGGCGGGCGCCTGTAGTCCCAGCCACTCGGGAGGCTGAGGCAGGAGAATGGCATAAACCCAGGAGGCGGAGTTTGCAGTGTGCTAAGATCCGGCCACTGCACTCCAGCCTGGGGGACAGAGTGAGACTCCGTCTCAAAAAAAAAAAAAAAAAAAAAAATTCAGATGGTACTATGTGCTAGGAAGAAAGTAAAGCAGGTAAAGGGAGAGGCAGTAGATAGGTAGCAATTTCATATAGGGTTATTAGGGACAGGATCTCTGAGTAAGTGACACTGAATGATGGGAGGGAAAAGTTTTACAGTCTGATGGAACACTCAGTGCCTAGGTGCTGAGGCAGGGACAAGCTTATCTGTGCTGGGATCGGAATGTCCAATATGACTGGAGATAATAAGGAGAAAGGAGGTGAAAGATGACTGCTGCCAGGCTACATAGGACGTCATAGCCCATGAGGAGTTTGCATTGGATGAAAAGACATTGGAGAATTTGCAAGCAGAGCTGTGAGTAATGTCATCTGATTGCGCTTAAAAAACAACAACAAAAAAAGATCAGGTACAGTGGCTCACACCTGTAATCCCAGCGTTTGGGAGACTGAGATGGGAGGATTGCTCAAAGCCAGGAGTTTGAGACCACCCTAGGCAACAAAGTAAGACCTTGTCTCTTCAAAAAATTAAAAACTTAGCTGGGTGCAGTGACATGCACCTGTAGTCCTTGCTACTTGGGGGGCCAAGGTGGGAGGATCACTTGAGCACAGGAGGTCGAGGCCGCAGTGAGCTATGATCCTGCTACTGCACTCCAGCCTGGGTGACACAGAGAGACCCTGTCTCTAAGTAAATAAATAAATAATAAATGAATAAAACCAAAACCAAAACCAAAAGACCACTCTGGCTGCTGACTGGAGAATTGAGAATAGGAAGGGGAAGATTAATGGTGGAAAGTAGGAATGTGGAAGTTTAGAAATCTGCTAGGGAGTGATCGTGGAGAATTGAACATGCAACAGACAAGAGTGTTCTCCCAGGGCAGGAGTTTCCAAGCATTTTTCTCTTGTTCACCCTAAAAGGATTTGAAAAAATTATGAGCTCCTTTCTACATTTCTAAGTTGAAATCTAACCTTTGCCAATCCAGGTCTTCTTATTATAAGTTCTTCTTATTATAAATTTTCTTATTATAAATGTTGACATTTTAAAATAAAACCCCTTTCAATATACTCAATCAAATCTACATACTGTAACATATTAAATGCTATCTAATGCCTGCATTGATTTTAAAAGTACATTAACATGCTCTTCCATAAGTCAATTTTTTTATTCTCTTCTATCTTTTCATTTGTATTTTCATTCTGCTTTCCATTATATTTTCCCCACCGATTTTTATCCAAATGTCATATATTTCAATATTTGAATGTCTTTTATTGATTATCTTGGCATAATTGTCTGCATCAAAAATATGTGTGGAAATGGAAATTTGTTTTTTTTAATTTTAATGGCTATAAAGCTCTAACTACTAATTGTTTCTGATTGAATTACAATTATACTTACTAACACACAACTGGTCAAAATAACGTAATCACATTACAAATGCTGTTTAATAATGATTAGACATTTAAAATGGGTTTTATTGGAAATGTATCTCTTCAAGAGGCTTATGAGGCTTTATTCCCCTTGGATGATTTTTAGTTACTGCTACATGCTCAGTATCAATTTTTTTGTTTTTTGTTTGTTTTTGTTTTTGTTTTGTTTTGTTTTGTTTTGAAATAGTCTCCTTCTGTCACTCAGGCTGGAGTGCAGTGGTGGAATCAAAGCGTCACTGCAGCATGGCTTTCCTGGGCTCAAGCGATCCTCCTGCCTCAACCTCCTGAGTAGATGGGACTGCAGGTGCATGCCACCACACCTGACTAGTTTGCTAATTTTTTGTACAGATAGGGTCTTGCTTTTTTGCCCAGGTGGGTCTCAAACTCCTGGCCTCAAGTGATCCTGATGCCTCAACCTCCCAAAGTGCTGCAGTTACAGCATGAGCCACTGCCCTGGCCCAGTTCTACTTCTATTTTTGTTTATTTTTATTGATAATAAGTGTTGCTGAGGACATGTATTCACAAAAATATGAGAAAACTTCTTTACAAAAATATGTAAATAGAATGAAAGGAGTATTTTGCACTAACATCTGCCAATATTTTGAACTCCTGCATTATATGCCAAAATGTGACAAGCGAATCTATCTTCAAACTATGCTCTACTGATGTATCCATTCATTCAGTTCTTCCTTCAGTTTGGTTGAGCACAAGGAGTTGGAAACAACATAAAGGATGTCTCTATGTCCTTAGATGCCTTCCTTTTCATCCCTTCACCAAGGAACAGTAGGGGTTTTCCATTGCAGGGCAAGGTGCCCTACTCCACTAAGGGATGGTGGCAGTTTTTCTGTTGTGATGGGTAAGAAAGGTCACAGAGGCTGGGTGTGATGGCTCACTCCTGTAATCTCAGCACTTTGAGAGGCCAAGGTGGGCAGATCTCAAGGTCAGGAGTTCGAGACCAGCCTGACCAACATGGTCAAACCCTGTCTCTACTAAAAATACAAAAATTAGCTGGGCGTGGTGGCGGGCACTTGTAGTCCCAGCTACTCAGGAGACTGAGGCAGGAGAATCGCTTGAACCCGGGAGGCGGAGGTTGCAGTGAGCCAAGATCCAGCCTGGGTGACAGAGCGAGGCTCAGTCAAAAAAAAAAAAAAAAGAAGGGTCACAGAAAGCAAAGGCCAGAGGAGAGGGAGAGCACCAAGGCTAGCCATGAGCTCAGCAGCCTTCTGGGGCAAAGTGTCCAGGGAAAGAGAAGAGGGGAGCTGCGGATGTGGAAATGGATTGCCTTAAATTAATTGTTCCAGGCCAGGCACAGTGGCTCACGCCTGTAATCCCAGCACTTTGGGAGGCTGAGGCGGGCGGATCACGAGGTCAGGAGATCGAGACCATCTGGCTAACGTGGTGAAACCCTGTCTCTACTAAAAATACAAAAAAATAAATTAGCCGGGCATGGTGGCGGGTGCCTGTAGTCCCAGCTACTTGGGAGGCTGAGGCAGAAGAATGGCCTGAACCCAGGAGGCGGAGCTTGCAGTGAGTTGAGATCCCGCCACTGCACTCCAGCCTGGGTGACAGAGTGAGACTCTGTCTTGAAAAAAAAAAAAAAATTAATTGTTCCTCATACCTCTGGAAAAACATTTATGTAACCAAACAGATGCAAAAATTCTACTTTCAAGTCCACTGATGTAGGTTTTATCAATGAGAGTGGTGAGAGGACTTGGAGCACAGGACTTGAGGGTGGAGTGGATATGGGGTATAAATGAGATAAAAGGTTTCCAAGATGTTACCTAAGTGTAGTACAATAAGAGATCTGTATAAGGGAATTGATGATGCAATAACAAATAAAATTTTAATCTCATGCTGGGCATGGTGGCTCACGCTGTAATCCCAGCAATTTGGAAGGCCAAGGCGGGTGGATCACCAGAGGTCAGAAGTTCGAGACCAGCTTGTCCAACGTGATGAAACTCCATCTCTACTAAAAATGCAAATAATTATAATAATAATAATTAGCCAGGCGTGGTGGCAGGTGCCTGTAATCCCAGCTACTCAGGAGGCTGAGCAGGTGAATTGCTGGAACCCAGGAGCCAGAGGTTGCAGTGAGATGAGATCGTGCCATTGCACTCCAGCTTGAGCGAGAGAATGAGACTCCATCTCAAAAAATAAAAAATAAAATAAAATAATAATCTCAGTGACTTATGAAATAAATGCTTATTGCTTATTTAGGCAAAGCCTCCTCTGAGCTTGGGCTGACTCTGGGAGGTCACTGCAAAAGGTGAAAAGAGAGGTGCTTCCAACTGAGACTTCCTTGTCTGGTGGTGACCCAGGTCACTCTTGCTTACAGTGTATTGGTCAGAACTAGTCATCTCATCCGAAGCCAGCTACATAAGGGTCTGGGATGTGGGGGACCATGTGAGCATCTGTGAACACTATGTGTCAGCCACACTAGGTTTTGGTATATAAAACCAGATGAGACCGGGCACAGTGGCTTACACCTGTAATCCCAACAGTTTGGGAGGCAAAAGTGGACAGATCCCCTGAGGTCAGGGGTTTGAGATCACCCTGGCCAACATGGTGAAACCCTTTCTCCACTAAAAATACAAAATTAGCCAGGTGTGGTGGCGCACCCCTGTAATCATAGCTACTTGGGAGGCTGAGGCAGGAGAATCACTTGAAACCATGAGGCAGAGATTGCAGTGAGCCGAGATCACACCATTACACTCCAGCCTGGGCAAAAAGAGCGAAACTCCATCTCAAAATAAAAAAATAAATAAAATAAAACCAGATGAATCATGTTTTTGGTTGGGAAGACAGTGTCGTATAGGTTTATTCAAACCAGAGTTTTGAAAAAATGATGATTTTCATCTAGGGAACAAATGGTCCAGACCAGTGGAGAAAAATACAAAAAATAAGGCCAGTGGGAAAAGACTTTCCCTACCAAATATCAAAATGTATTAAAAATCTAAAATAGTTTAAATGGGCAAGCTCAAATAAACAAATGAGAAAACCCTTCAATCGACCTTTTGTATGGATGAATTCTTAGTGTACGATGAGAAGCAGCCTCACAGGGCATCTGTGCCTCTGTTTATACCATTACTAAAATAAATCACAGGTGGATTAAATGGAAAACAAATTATTGGTTGAAAAATGATCCTGATTTAAATCATCACCTATAAGTCTTTTTTTTTTTTTTTTTTTGAGGCGGAGTCTTGCTCTGTCGCCCGGACTGGAGTGCAGTGGCCGGATCTCAGCTCACTACAAGCTCCGCCTCCCGGGTTTACGCCATTCTCCTGCCTCAGCCTCCCGAGTAGCTGGGACTACAGGCGCCCACCACCTCGCCGGCTAGTTTTTTGTATTTTTAGTAGAGACGGGGTTTCACAGTGTTAGCCAGAATGGTCTCGATCTCCTGACCTCGTGATCCGCCCGTCTCGGCCTCCCAAAGTGCTGGGATTACAGGCTTGAGCCACCGCGCCCGGCCTAAGTCTTTCTTTTCTTAAAAGAAAATGTAGGTGATTATTTTAAACTGGGCAAGGAATTCCTTAGCATAAAAGCAATGGAAGAAATAAAAGAAATAAAATAAAAGACGAATAATATATCTGAGAAGTAAAACATCTGAGACTTTTTAAAACTGCTAGTTAGTAAGCAATATAAATGAATTAAAAGGCAAACAATAAATTCAAAAGGATGATTAAATAACTGCCAAGTAATTAATAACCTTAATTTAAATAACTCTTCCAAACTTGTGATGCCACTCTCATGCCAATTTTCAAAGGCAAAAGATAATTCACACTAAAAATACAAATAACTAAGAAAGAAGATGGCATGCAATTAAAATGATACTTTTGTCCACCAAATTATCAGCTATGTTAAGGTGTTAGGGGTTAATATTGGCAAGTTTTTAATGACAGCAATAATAATAGAGCCTGCTGGAAGACGTGTGAATTGGTACAACCTCCCTGGAAGGCAATTTGTAATATGTAATCAATACTGAGACTTTAAAATGTCCACACCAATGTTCTGTAACTGGAAGATCCAAGTGCTGTAAGTTTTGCTGTATGTAATCTATGCCTCAATTTAAAGGAGGGAAAAAAGTTTGTAACATTTACATTCCAACTAAAATCATTAAAAACTTCATCCCTTTTAACCTAATCCCTCCACTCCTATGACTTATTCTAAAGAAATAATAAAATACATAGTTGAAATTGGTGCATACAGATGTTCACTACAGTGTAACTTACAAGAGTGAAACTCAGAAACAGCACCAATATACTATAAAATGGAAAAGTGAATTTTGAAATATGGTAATTATTTAAAAGGTATTATAAGCATTCATTAAATATCAAGTTTTCTAAGAATATTTTAGTAATCTAAAATAAAACATATTTCGTAATAATCTAGAATAGAAAAACTTCAGAGGATTTAGTCTGGCCCCATTTTAGATATATCCTTATAGCAATACATATGTCCAGGGAAAAAAATTGATAAACATGTTAAAATGTTAATAGTTTTCTGAGTAATTTTTATCTGCCTTCTTTCTCAGCCTTGTCCAATTTTTAATAAGCAGAATGTTACTAATACAAGGCCGGGCATGGTGGCTCACAGCTGTAATCCCAGCACTTTAAGAAGCCAAGGCAAACGGATCACCTGAGGTCAGGAGTTCAAGACCAGCCTGGCCAACATGGGGAAACCCTATCTCTACTAAAAATACAAAAATCAGCCAGTGTGGTGGTGTGCACCTGTAATCCCAGCTACTTGGGAGACGGAACCAGGAGAATCACTTGAATCCTAGAGGCAGAGGCTGCAATAACCTGAGATTATGCCATTGCACTCGAACCTGGGCAAGAAGAGCGAAACTCTGTCTCAAAAAAAAAAAAAAAATTACTAATATGAATAGAAAAATAATTAAGTTTATATTTTAAATGTAGTCACAGGAAGAGCTCCTACTCTGAAACCACAGTCCTCAGACCTTTGGAAGAATTTCAACTTTGGCCAAACTCACAAAATCATTAGGAGACCGGGTTTTATCTCCCAAACTCCAATAACCACACATCCAATATTTGGGAAGTTAGGAACAAGACCACGAGAAAATTAAGGCCATCTCTAAAGTCTCATTATATCCAATTAAAGACATTTAGCTGCAAGTAACAAAAAACCTAGACATCTAGGTTATATACCTTAATATCTCAAGAATTTACAGACAGCCCCTCCAGAGCTAATTCAGCAGCTGAGCAACGTCAGAGCACGGGTAGAATTCTCTGGAAATCTCTTAAACTTTCTCTTATGCTCCCAAGATGGTTACAATGGCTCCAGACATCATGGTTCCTTCAAGTAGGGGAGTGGAGCGTAGGTACAAGGCACTGTTCGCATAAGTTTCTGTCTTTTCGTTTTGGAAGAAAAACTTTCCCTGGAAAGTTGGATTTCTCCTTCTATCGGTTTATTTCCAGTGAAAAAAGAACTTTTGCCAAGAAAAAATCACATGGCCACAGGACTTGGAGCAATCATGTTTCATTCCCTTGAACTGGACCTCAAATAAAATCAAAGTGTGTTGCCAAGAAGAATGTGGAGATGGTGCTATTTGTAAGCAATATTTAGAGTGTGTCATATTTGCCTTCTCAGTCTTCTCTTGCAGCCTCAGGTCAGTGGAAACCTGAAGGGCATTGGAAGTCATTAAAGCAGAGTGGTTACAGACAGAGGTTGAAAAAGATATTCCTGCAAGTTAACTGCCCATGATGATGGAGTAATTTCTACCTGATCAAAATGACAAACTTTCTCCTGTAAGACAAACAAAACCCAGCCAGTTTTTCTGTTTTTTTCCTTGCCTATAGTGTTTCAGAAGGTGGGCTGAGTTTCAAGATCCCACTGCTGTAAAACACTGGTGATCAGTCATGGTGATAACCACCCCAGAAATTGACCTGTAACACACAAACCAACGTTTTCTGTGTTCTTGCAAATGAAAAAGTTAGTTATGGTTACCAGTAAGAAAAGGCTTATTGTAGCTAAGTCTTCCAAATTCAATGATGCTTGGGACCTCCATTATTCCTCTTGTCTTGGTATTTACCACCTTCAGTTAACTTTTCTGATGTCCAGTGTCCTAATACTGTTCCCTGGATCTGCTCTTCTGGAAAAGCACCCTATATAGAAACATCCCCTCATGTTGCTTCAAATATTCCTGTTTTGTTTCCTTAATTCCTTGGCTTGTACTGTTCACAGCTAACGGAAGTTGACAAACAAATCCATGGAAAATTTATTCTTACCTAAAATATATCCTAGCAGTATCTTATCATGAACTTCTTAGTGAGAGTCTACCTTAACCCCTAAGAGTCAATTTAATAGAAAAGTTTTAGGACAAATGCCTTGAAATTTAAAAAGTCTCTAACATTCATGTAAAAAACTGCCCCTACTCTCAATTTGTAAGTTCCACTTGAATTACACCTATAGAGTTACAGACAGACAGACACTACATACTCCAAAACTCATACATAATGTGAACTCAAGTACATGTACAAATGAACTTTTAAAATAATAACCATCTAAAGATTTTAGTGAAATATGCAATGTTATCACTCATCCCAGTTACCAGCTAGAATAAGTTAGACTCAATGCTCACATTAACTGATAACACATAATGATACATTTCCAGATCAACATAGTTTCATGCTCAAAGATTGACAAGGAATGTAATGAAAGAATATTGCCCTGAATATCAGGATTTAGGGACTAGTCCTCTTTCTTCTGTGAATTCAATTGGATTTCGAGCAAGGCCTTTCCCCCTCTGTGGGCCTTAGTTTCTTGTGGTGTAAAATGATGGATCGGATCAGATAATCTTAGAACCACTTCTTACTGTTAAAAAAAAAAAAAAAAAAAACCCTAAGACTTCTTTCAGATTCTCCTGCATAAAAATGTTTGCAAACAGAAAAAAAAAAAAAAAATTGCCCTCCTTTTGTTACAACTTGGTCAGCTTTTCACCCATCTACCTGAAAACTAATAATATTTGGGATAGCGATGTTTACTGAACACACACTATATGCTAGGCACTAAACAGCCTTTGTGTATTATATACTTTAGTCTTTAAAGTCAGCATTTTTACTCCCACTTTGCAAATAAAGGAGTGAAAAGAGGAAACTTTGATGGCTAAACCCAGCCTCTTAACCATCACACCATCCTGCATCCATGTGAATTTAGTAGCATTCAAGCGGTATTTAAAACGACATATGAGCTTAATTGTAGGAAGGAATGAGATTCAAGGTTCCCTTTATTTCTGTCTAAAATTAAGCATGCATTTCAGGAAAGTGTTGTTTGTTGTATCTTTTTGGATGCAGTGTTTGGCTCTCCTGGGAAAATGGCATCTTCTTAATAAAGCGACAGATAAGAGAATCATCTGTTAAATGTAATCATCGAAAGATATTTTATGATTGTGCCTGTTATGATTTGGCTTCCCATGCATTGTTGTCATTCAATTCCATAAACATTCCTTTGTTCAGGAGATGACAGCACCTGCTCTAAAGGTATTGTTAATATGCTGAGTAAAAACACACTTATCCTTTGCAAGCTATGGTTTTACTTTGAAATCTCTGTCATTAACACATTCACATTTCAGGCACCGGGTATTATTGAGTTCAAAGAAACAAAGATGTATTTCATTTTTTTTCTACAGATGATTCATCAGTTCCACTCCTTCCGCCTACAGATGTCTAAACTTCAGTTTTCTGTGAAGCTACAAAGCATGAACTGGCATCTACACATTGAGTCAGAGGACGCCAAGTGTTAAACTGTAATACCGCCAACAGTTCGGTGTCAAGCCTCTTAACCTACTTTCCGGTGTAGGCGTCATTAACAATGCTCTTTGCCCTTGGGCACTAAAAGGAAAAGACTCCGGTAACCCTACACCAGCGGTTCCACTTAAGTAACTACCTGATGCATAGTTATCTTTCCAGGCTATCCGGTGAAGGGAGTGGAAACATTTGCTTCTGGGTCCCTGCCTGGCAAGCTGGTTAACGCTTGTCAAAGAAACAGCTCACTGTTTCCGATGCTCAGTCTCTGACCCGTACTTGAATTTTTACACCCGTGATAACCAGATAATACCCTGGTTTGTGTTTGCTGGGCCACAAGACAGCACAGACATCATTGTGTCCACTTAAAACACATACACATGAAATAGTGCATTTAAGAGGAAACACTGACATGCCTTGGCTAACTTTCTAGATGCATCTGCACTAATTTGAAATATCACCCCTCGCAATCTCCAGGTGATGAGTTTAGAAACTCTGTCATCAATGTCTTCTTTTTTTGTTCAAGTAAATATATTAAGTATTCAAATATTCACTATGGATCTGCTTAAAGAGCTACTGTATACATTTTTTTTAATGTATTAAGATTGCCCCTGGCGATCAACTTGAGTCTTGACCAGTAGGGCTAGCTAATTAGGTTGAATATTCCAGATAAATGCAAGTCCCTGCAGAGAGAGATAATTCAAGCCATTCCCTATTTTATAACGAACACTGTAAAAAGTGATTTCTTCATTAGGAGAAGAAGGGGCTGCTGCAAGGCAGTGGAAACCTGCAGGACGTTCTCCTCCAGTTTTGCAAAGGGAATATTTTCAACAGGCATATCCTCAACATTTAAAAATGTCCCTTGGGGACTAAGTAGGCCAACTTTTGGAATTCAGCAATTTTTCAATTCCAGATCACAAGTGACATTTTACAAGAGGCACAAAAAGAGAAAAAAGAAGAAGAAAGTCTCGTCTGCTTGTGTATAAATGAGTTCTGTGTATAATCGCACACTCACATATAACTCTGACCTGAGCTCTCAGCCAGGAAATATCTGCAGCCACCATTAAACAGGATACGGCCCATCTTGTCCATGGCTCTGCTGGTTCTGAGCAGCACACGGTACATTTTTGTCCCAGAGTGAAAACAGGAAAGTTCACCTTTATTTGCTGGCTTTGAGTTGACTTTGGACGCCTGGTCACACTAGGCTGACAACCTTCTGATGTGTGATACTCTTAGAACTTTTCACAGATCAGGATGCCCTGAGCGTCTCTGCTTGTGCCAGACTTCCATGAATTTTACTGAAGACAACAATGCTGCACCCTAGCATTATATATCCCTCTGGGGACATGGTGGCGTGTAGTGATCTACTCTAAGCAACCAGGTATATCCCAAGAGGCTCTTGTGCACATTTCCAAAGCTTCAAGTTACTTCTCCTCCTCGCTGGATAAAAGAACAGTTTTCAGTTCAGTCCATAAGTCTAAGGTAATCAATGTCTCATTCTGAGAGGCAGCATGACAATCTTTCTGTTATCCATTTTAAGTAAGCTTTTCTTTATGCCCACCCTACATTGCTTGCAGTTAATGTCTCATTAAGCATAGAGCCAGGGAAGTTGGTTGCCCACTGACCATCTTCTGCCACAATAGGAAAGCATGCAGAATCAGAGCACAGATTGCCTTCAGCAAGTTGCAACCATCTTCAAGCCTTAGCATCTACTGCATCAGCCCTGATTCCCTTGCTTAAATTTGAAGAATCTCTGTCATCTGGTCTCAAGATATTTAATCCATGCTATATACCAAGTGATCACTGACATTAAACCCATGGCTGATCTCCATGCTTTTCTTTTCTTCTTCTACTCTTCTTTTTCTTCTTCTTTTTTTCTTTTTTTTAGAGAGAGACAAGGTTTCACTCTGTCACCCAAGCTAGAGTGCAGTAGGGTGCAATGGTGTAACCACAGCTCACTACAATCTTGAACTCCTGGGCTCAAGCAATCCTCCAGCCTCAGCCTCCCAAGTACCTGAGACTATAATTGTGCACCACCAGCCAATTTTTTTCTTTAGTACAGATGGGAATCTCGCTATGTTGCCCAGGCTCATCTTGAACTCCTGGGCTCAAGCGACCCTTTTGCCTTGGCTTCCCAAAGTGCTGGGATTCCAGGTGTGAGCCACTATGCTGGGCCTCTGCTTTTCTTAATATCCTAAACTTGTCATAACTATTTCTACCTCCATTACTTTCCTCTCACACTGCTTCTGGTCCTTGCTGTCAAGTGACTTCATGCTCATATCCACTGATAATTACATTTTATTGCACGTTGGATATGTGCCAAGTACAATTCTAGTCCCTTTGCATATGGTATAATGCCTTACCTTACAACGCCCAAGAAAGGTAAGTATTTTTATCCCTCTTACACCAAACAAGAAACTGAGGCTCAGAGAGTGCTGTGGATGCTGAGGTGCCACCCCAAGCACTACTCCCTTTTCAGGACCAAGACACTCATTTTCTCATATTCCTTGCTGCTGCGGGTGTTGGCTGCAAACAGCTCACACTTTCAACCCTCCCCAGGAATTAGAAGGGAAGGGCTTTTCCTCCTCAGTGATAGCCCAAATCTTATGACTCACTGGTGCAGGGCTATGAAGGTTCAGCCCTCTTGCCTAGTTCAGGACATTGGTGAAAAACCATGACAGCTCGAGAGCTCCCCGTGGATCAACTAAGGACTCAAGCGTCACCTCACTGAGGTTCAGCTTCTCTTTCTGCCCAGTGATGCTTCACTCTCCCCTCATAGACATTGCTCCTGAGAGCACTTCTAGTAAGTTCCCCCGATACAGCTCCCACACACAGATTTCAAAACCTCAGAGTCTATTTCCTGGAGAAACCAACTTGAGAAGGAAGATGGCTGTATTTGCCCAAAATAAAGAACAAGTCTGTAGTGGAGCTGGGGCTTGAGCACATCTATCTGTAGCCGGTTCAAAGACTGTGGTATTTTCTCTTTACTGCTCTTCCTCCATCCAAAGCTTACCCATCTTTTCCATCTCAGACAGGTGTGTTTTGTTTGTTTCATGTCACTCTAAAAACAGATGGTCAGCATTTTAGAAATCAGCAGATTTCAGCTGGGCATGGTGGCTCATGCCTGTAATCCTAAGACTTTGGGAGGCTGAGATGGGTGGATTGCTTGAGGCCAGGAGTTTGAGACCAGCCTGGGCAACATTGTAAGAACCTGTCTCTATAAAAAATACAAAAATTAGCCGGGCATGGTGGTGTGCACCTGTAGTCCCAGCTACTCGGGAGGCTGAGGTGGAAGGATCGTTTGAGCCCGGGAGGTCAAAGGCTGCAGGGAGCTGTGATGAAGCCACTACACTCCAGCAACCTGGGCAACAGAGTGAGACCTTGTCTCAAAAGAAAATAAACACTAATGTGCAGATTTCACAAAAAAATACAGACTTCCTACTTCATTTTGAAAATCAGAATAGCCAGTCTCACTGGTTGTCCTCTGTCGCATGAGCACAGTGGCTGCAGTGGGAGAACGGTGGGCACTTTAGACACTTGGCATTTGCTGCTGCATGTGCCATCCCTGGGCAATCCCTGCCACAGAGCCTAGGGACAATTGCCATTGATCATGTTGCTAGTCTGTTTTTCTTTTTTTTTTAATGAACAGTTCTCTATATTCGTGTATCTACCAAAAAATGGAAAAATTAAAGAGACCTAAAATAACAAATATTTCAAGAAAAAATGAGGAAAAGTTCTTGGGGATGGGGGAGAATGAAGCTTGATTTTACCTATTAATGTATAACAGAGTGGATGAATTACAAAAATACATCATACATTAGCCACTTCCCTATTTTATGCTGTCTTCTTGGCACCCATGGAAATTAAAGTTTTGGATTCTTGATCTATGGGCAAAATCAAGGAATGATATTCCTCATCAGATGTTGTTTGCAGTCTAGCAGAAACAACCCCAGATTCCCAGAATGAAGGGCAAAGAACACAAGGGAGGGAGAGAGGGGTTTTGTCCATTTCTGCCATGAAATGATCCTAAGGACAAATCTTGAAACCTGTTAAAGTTCATGTGCTTCTGTTAAACGAGTGCTACATTGGATAATCTCAAAGGTTCAGTCCAGGTGTAAAATGCTATGACCTAACATTCGTTTGCTGGTTGCTTCATATGATTAAGTTTATCAGAGTCATAAACATATGTAGGCATAGTTGATATCAGATTTATTGATTAAATGATTGTTTTCCAGAGCTCAAAGTTAGAATGTTGTTCACAAAAAGGAAAACTAATACACACCACAGATGTCTGTATAACAAGGAGGAAAAAAAAAAACAAAAAAAAGAGCTATGCTAGAAATAGCGGGAGCTGCATACAGCCTGAGAGAAAAATAACCACAGGTCACAAATGGAAACTGTTGTAACAATTCTGGGGGAAAAAAGTCAAAATGAGTTTCCTCCAGCTCTAGTTTCTCATGAACAGAAGAGCCCCTTGGACATCGTCTGGAGGGAATTGAAACTCACTACTCTGGAAAACCGATTCATCAGGAGAGAAAGTCACAGCTTTCGACTTGAGATATCCCTCCCACCTTCTGCTCCCTACTCTGTTTCGGAAACTTTTTCCAGAAAGGGTTGGAGGATGTCTAAGATTGATATGAATCACCCAGAGTTGGATAAGCTTCCAGTCCTTCTTCAATTCCTTGCAAATTTCCTGGCATCATTGTTTTAAAAGATTGTTCCTGAATTATTTCTTCAATTGCCTTCTTGGTTTAGATTTATGCCACACTGCACCCTTTGTGGTATGTTCCTCAAAAACTCCAATCACCTGACAGTCTCGGCCAGTAATTTCCCTGAAGCCTTGAAGAAGTGTGGAGAGGTGCCATATTGCGCCACAGAGCCTTTTGCCATCTTGCTGCCCTCCTATACCTTTTGGGTGTCAGCACATTCCAAAAGCCTGTGTTCCCACCCATGTCCTTCTCTGGCATGCATCCGAGAAGAGTAGCTTGGACCCCATCGCCTTAATTGCTTCTCTTTGGGGAATGGACCATCCAAGTTGATCTGCCCAGAATTCCCAAGTGCCTTGAGTTCTAATGCACAAAAATGTGTCCATCCTGCTGCATTTAAATATTGTTGCAGGTCTTCCCAAGTACCTAGCACCCCAAATATGGCACCTACATATCTTTTCTGCCTGACACTTGTATTTGATTCTTAGTCTAGAATAGTAAAGCTGAATAAAATTATTAATGATTACTTATTTGAACTTGCTTATTTCATAGCTAGGAAAACTGAGGGCCAACACAAATTCAATTCCTCTCTCTAGTTCTTAAAGTTCAGCTACGTCAATCAGTAATTAACTTTTTTAAAAGCTCCTTGCTCCACATGGAGAACTATTGGCTTTGCTTATCTCCCAAACCATATATACTCTGTGGTATGGGTGATAGAAAGAATTTCTCAAGACAGTTTTAACCATACCTCATTTTTGCCCTACGCTTTTTGATATTAGAGCTTAACGCCCATATAATGTAGAACTCCACTATATATAATATGTGCTATGGGGAACACCTTGAAGGGGTAACCAATGTGCCTGGGGACCAGTAAGTACAAAGCAAAGAGGTTTAATACATGGCAGAAAATTCGTAGAGCTCTAGGGTCTTTAGCGTGGATGCGTCATGGGGCAGGGGGTTTGTGCAGTGTGGGAGGTGGACAGATGGGAGCTGGTGCTGCCTTGCATGGCAGGAAGGAATTTCTGTCGGTGATGGACAGTCACTGAGGAGGTCTAGGGAGAGGGCAACTTGGTAAATTTTTGCTTTTTACTTCCACAGGAAGGTGGAAGACCACTTGCAGGAGATAATACTGGAAGTCAGGAAGACATTTGTGAGATCCTTGCAATGATCCATGTGAGAGAGGATGTCAGGGTAGCGGCTGGCGAAGGAAGATGAGGGAATAGATGGGGACCTGTTTAGGGAACAGAACTGGCAGGATTTGAGGAGCAACTGGGCACGGCCAGTGATTAACAAAAACTAGGGTAGTTAAAATATCTGTGTCCTAAAAAGTCACTTAGTTGGTAATCATCATTCAAATTATACTAGCTTGAGTACCATTTTAATATTTAGACTCCAATTTAAAGTAATAGTTCCATGCTTTTTGCTCCAAATGCTACAACACATCTTGGCCAAATTTAAACACAAATTAGTAGATGGTGCTTCCATTAATTCTTTAGTCCTCAACTTAATCACACATAAAAATTTCCAATGGTTTCAAAATCCAAGAGTGAGTAAGGTCTAAGCCTTTTAGAGAGTTAATTTTACTGCTGTTTCCTCTTGTTCATGAGGCTGATTTTAAACATAGCCTTTGGATATGCTGTAAGTTGGTAATAATGCCACAAAAATATTTAGACCAATTGCTTGAGAATAAGAGTCAACAAATAACAACATGCTTGTGTCTGATTTGAGTGGATATCAGTCAATGTTTTTGATAAACTAAATAGTACATTGAGGCTGCAAAATTCAAAGGCCTATGCAGTCCAGACCAATAACATATAAAGTGGAAAAGTTTAAGTAAGTTCACATTGTGCATTTGTGTGGTGAGGATTACAGGAAAATAAAGGACCTACGCCCTGTCTAAAAAAAAAAGTTCCTACCATTCTCTAGCCTTTCACTACTAGGCAGAAAGGCTGGTCCAAGGCTACTAGATATTCCAGGGGTTTTTTAAAGAAGAGGTGACTATCTGGCTAATAAAAAAAACAAATCTGGTCCAAAGAAACCATGTTTGTGGACACAGCCCATGAACCACCAATATGTGGACCCTTGCTACTCAAAGGGTCTATAAAAATAAATTCAGTAGAAAAGGCTTTTCAAGTAAGAAAAAATGTTTCATTCCAACTCCAGGAGGGATTAAAAATGCTTCAGGCAAACAAGCTAAATGACAATAAAATGTATTTACTGCTATAGTGGCTGGCTTACCAGGGACTATATAATCTAGGGACCAGCAGCATCAGCATCACCTGGGAACTTGCTAGAAATGCAGAATCTGAAGCCTCATCCTAGACTTGCTTAATCAGAATCTACATTTTTAACAAGGTCCCTGGTGACTGATATCCATGCTAGAGTCTGAGCAGTGTCGACTTGAATAAGCTCATGCACAGAGCCTAGATTGCATACTTTCTTCCTCTATATCCCAGAGCAGACAGGCAGAATAATTTTCTGTTACCAAAGCAGAGCATGGGTTGTTTTTTGGAGAAGAGGGAGGTAGTATCCTGCTCCAACAGAGCCCCATTTGAGTTGACTCAAGGGAGCCACAAAATGTCTTCTGAAGTCCACAGGTCCATGGGTAGCATAATAAACGTGTCTTATGTAGGGACGGAACTAGGTTGAAGCCAGTAAGATACTTTCCCAAGGTGCAAATTTTACAGAGGTACCAAAATACCTAGTAATCAAGATCAATAATACTTTAATGCAATAATTTTTTAATTAAAATTAATGCAAAGAAACCCAATACACAAAATATCATAATTTTCCAACTCGCCTCATCCTAGTTCTAGCTCAGCTTCTGTTCATGCCAATTTAAGTATTTCTGTAATCCATTGTCTCCTGCTATTCATACTTGTCCCTCAAAAGCCACTGAACAAGAAGTAAAATTTCAAAGCTATAAAAATTATTTTAACAAAAAATGCTTTTCAAGGTGGAAAAAATGCTTCATGCCAACTCTGGGAGGGTTCAAGATGCTTCAGCCAAACAGGCTAAAAGACAATAAAATGTATTTACTACTATAATTTCTGGTTTTGCAGGGAACCAGCCCGTCTCCATCTTTTGTCCCTATTATCTGCTTAAGAGACAGATAGTAAGGGACTTTATCCAAATGCCAAACCAAAAGTCGGAGTTACTATTAAGGAATGAAACACGCCTTTACTGTGCTTGATATTCCAGTGACTTCGGGGGTTGAGAGAGGTTTGAAATGGGGCTTTGGCAAGCCAGTTGAGATGAAAATAGCTGGGAAGCTGCCTCTGTGTGTCTCTTTGACACATAAACTTCCCTTTCAGGTCCAGAACCTGGAAGTGCCCTAGGGTACAGGAAAGAAGAAACTCAGTTGAGAATGAATGAATCACGGTTAGGCGTGTTTCAGTTCCTGTCTGGGGAGTACCAGCTGCAGATACCAAGAAAGTACTAACTTTTCTTGCCGACTCTGTGCAGGCTGGAACGGAGAAGGAAGAGCTGACAAAGTGTGCCCTGGACCGCAGCTCTGGGGAGGCAATGCCTTGATATCCCCAAGGCATTTATGTCTGCATCATTTATGCAGAACATTTCTAGGTTCTTCTGTTGCTAATTGGCTTCATGAGGGAGCAAATGAGGTCGTCAGATGAAACAGACGAGCTTTGTAGCAAAATAGATGCGGTATCAGAGTCTATCTCAACCATTCACCTGAGTGTCTGCACTATTCCAGCCATCAATGTCTTCATCCTTGCAGGACTGGTATGAGATCATGCCTACGAAATGCTTTAATCTGTGACTTAGGAGGGAACTTGAAACCCAAGAGGCAAAAAGCATCCTTCTCAACCAACCTGTAAGATTTCCAACTGACAGGAGCCCTCTATGTTATTCCTGGTACTTACCAGTAACTTACATTTGCATAGTGCATTTAAAGTTTCAAAGCACTTTCCCTTAAAATCATTATACTGTGTCATTCCAGCATTCCAATAAGTTAGGCAGGGCAAGAATTATTATTACTGTTTTTAAGTGTGAAAACGTAGCAACTATTAGAAACAGGACTCTGGCTGAGTCCAACTAATGTTTCAAATCTTTTGCCCCCTGTGTTTTGCAAATATTTAAACAACAAATATTTGTTGAATATAGACTTCAGGGACCCAGATGAAAAGTTCAAAATACTGATGACCTCATTCTAGATCCCAAAACTTCATTTT
Organism: Trachypithecus francoisi; assembly: GCF_009764315.1. NCBI lineage: Eukaryota > Metazoa > Chordata > Mammalia > Primates > Cercopithecidae > Trachypithecus > Trachypithecus francoisi. Next base: position 91,842,392 of record NW_022681455.1, on the reverse strand, counting down.
GTTGTGTGTTTTCTTCTGATGACAGGTTATTAAGGTGCTCAAGGTGACAGGACTTGTCTTTATAGATCCTGAAATCTCACCCAGTATCAAGAAGTGTGCTAACATAGTAGGAACCAGGGTTTGCCTTCTGGCTGATACTGTAAAAATAATAATTGATCTATGGTTATTAGATGTTTGCACGCATTAGATGTTTGCTCATGTTTCCATGAATAAAATGAAATGGAGAATGGGCTTATTTTCATGGCAGTTGTAATCCTGTGTTAACACCCAACCCAAAACACATGACTTTCTATAGCCACCACCATTGTAGTCCATTTGAGGGGCGTCTGTCCTGAGTTGGCCAGGATCACCTCCCTTCTGCCTGGGCAGTCGGAGCTTTGGGAGTTCATCTTTCACAAACACTTTAGAAATACTGAAGCCATTCTATGGGTCAGTGCTGAATTTAAGGAGCTACATATCAACTTGAATCAGACTGATTACAACTCCTCTGAACCTAATTGGCAAAACCTAACTGCATTCATGTTTTATTAAAAGCAACTTTCATTACACAGGCGGTGCTGTCAGAAAAATAAATTACATCTGCAAGTACTTAGGTATAAAATTTTGCAGATAACTTCCAGTTGTCAGTAATTTTATATTAGAAACTGTTTTTCCAATACATGCTAAAACTTTGTTCATCAGTATTAAACACACTTTACCTACCACTCTTGGAATATTTATGGGACTTGTAATATAACCTTTTTTTTTCTTCTTTAGAGATTTAGTAAACTGCTGCCAACTTTAATTTTGGCAGCCTCCCTAGGCCCTTTGGAAACTATAGATTGGTTTACGTTTTACATTCCACTGCTTACCATTCCCCCTCCTACAATAGATTCCGATCCATTTAAAAAAAAAAAAAACAGTGGTAAGTGTTGGCTGCAAAACACTTGCAAATACAACAAATGACTCATATAAACTTAGAGATGGGGAAAATTATAAAGAAGACCTAATTCACTCTCTACCACTGAATAAAATGTTTATATCCCCACTTTAGGAAGTTTTTGTTGACTGTCCCTATAGGAGTCCCCCAAAATTCTGTTTTCCTAGTTGCACCCCTAATTTACAACAATGCAGTCAGGTTATATTTGTCACCACAACCAGATTCCAAAATAGACCTTTGTATTACTTCAGGATGCTTTTGCTAGCAACAAGCATTGACTAGTAGTAGCTTAAGAAAGCAAAACTTTTGGCCAGGGGCAGTGGCTCCCACTTGTAATCCCTGTACTTTGGGAGGTCGAGATGGGAGAATCACTTAAGGCCAGGAGTTTGAGACAAGCTTGGGCAACATAGCAAGACCTCGTCTCTACAAACAAACAAACTAACAAACAAAAAAGAAAAGAAAAGAAAAAATTTAAGTAGCCAGGCATGGTGGCATGTGCCTCTAGTCCTAGCTACTAAGAAGGCTGAGGTGAGAGGACTGCTTGAACCCGGGAGTTCAAGGCTGAAGTGACATGATTAAGTCAGTGCACTTCAACCTGGGTAACAGAGCAAGACCTTCTGTCTAAAACAAATAAGTAAATAATTTAAAAAAATAAATTGAAAACAAAACTTTTTATTTTGAAATGATTTAAGCTAACAGAGCACTGCTAGCATTTTACGAAGAATCCCATATACCATTTATCTGGCATCTTGTAACATTAACATCTTACATAACCAAGGTCCATTTGTCAAATATGAAAAATTGACGTAAGTACAATACTATTAACTAATTTACAGGGTTCATTTAGAGTTTTTTTCCAGATTTTCCTCTCATGTCATTTTCTGTTCCAGGATTCAGTTCAAGATCCTACATTGCACTTCATTTTCCTCATTTTCTTTTCCAATCTGTTATGGCAACTTAGTATTTCCTTGTTTTTTATGGCCTGGAAACTTTTGAAGAGTACTGGCCAATTGCTTTGTATAATGGTCCCTAATTTGAGACTATATAGTCTTCTTCCATGACTAGACTAGGGTTATCCTTTATGGGACGAATGCCATCAAGGCAAAGTGCTGTATACCTGCAGGCATGTGATGATGTCTCATCACCGGTGATGTTAACCTGAATCACTTGGATTAGGTAGTGACTGCCAGCTTGCTCCACTGTAAAATTGCTGTTTTCTCTTTGCAATTAATACATCTATGTGGGGAGAGATATTTAATGAGAAATATCCCACTTCTCATTAAACTTTTGCTCACTAATTTTAACATCCATCAGCGGATCTTACTTGCAGTAATTATCACTGAGGAATGTATTCCTATGGTGATTTTCTTTTTCTTGCTTCTGTCTGTCTATTAATTGGAATTTTTCTGTAAGGAAAAGGTGTCTTTTCTGCTCTATCTTTCTATTTATTTGACTATTTGCTTATCAGTAGAGACACAAGGATATTTCTTCTTTAGGTTATAGCAATCATATCATTATTTATTTTGTTGCTGAAATTTTCCCCAATCATGTAGATCATTGGGAACTTTTTCAGGTTGGCTCCTGTGCCCTCCTGCTTTTTTTGTTCTTGTTTTGAGGCAAGGTCTCACTCTGTCATCCAGGCTGGAATGCAGTGGCACAATCAATCACAGCTCACTGCAGCCTCAACCTCCCAGGCTCAAGCAATCCTCCCACCTCAGCCTCCTGAGTAGCTGAGACCACAGGTGCATACCATTACACCTGGCTAATTTTTTAAAAAATATTTTGCACTGTTAGGGGTCTCACTATGTTACCCAAGCTGGTCTCAAACTCCTGGACTCAAGGCATCCTCCTGCCTAGGTCTCTCAAAGTACTGGGATTACAAGCATGAGTTACCATGCCTGGTCTCCTCTGCCCTTGTAACATGCACATTACTTTTTTTTCTTTCAAAGTACTTCCTTTTGCAAAAAAATTAACTGAAAAATAATAATTATATATATTGATGGGGTACAATGTGACATTTTGATATAAGTATACATTATGGAATGACTAAATCAAGCTAATTGACATATCCACCAGCTTGTCTTTTGTGGTGATGAGAACATTTAAATCTACTCTCCTAGCAATTTTGAAATATACAATATAGTATTAATAACTATGGATCACCATGCTGTGTAATAGATCACTAGAACTTAGTCTTCCTGTCTAACTCATTGCTTTATAGTACCACAATATGCCCCAGGCTCATCTTGATTTTTTTTGCCCTAGCCCAGGAATCAATCACTTTTCCAAAGAACCTTGGTTTATTTTACTGGAGAATGATATTTAAGTGCTAGGAGTGCTGCTTGATACTGGGACATTACCGTTTTTATGCCTTCTAAGGAGGTAGAGTTAGGAAATGTAAACCTATATATAAACACTAGCCCATGTGTACACACATATTTATGTTTACTTTGTTATTGAACTATCTGCATATATATACATATCTATACACACATATATATTTAAAATCATGAGTTTATACTAACAGCTCTGACTCTAAATCTCCACCACAGGGTTTAGTCTAGCTTTCTTCACTTCCTCATTTGTATTATAATTTCTTCCTCCGACCATGGGAAACCTGTTTCTCATTATCTACAATATATTTACTGTTTGTCCAGTGCTACTCTACATATAGTTTCGGAATTACTAACCCTTCCCCTGTGAAAAACACATTTCCCAACTGAGTACAATGTGTGTGGTTCCTGTTGCCTTTAGCCTGATAGTATCCAGTGAGAACACTGTAATCCAAAGTGACTTAGATCAGTTCCTTCATCTCCACTGCCTTCAATGTGGTTATTTTTCATTTGTAACAGTTTGATTCATTGTCACAGGCTGAAATCCATCTTGGGTTCTTCTCCATCCTGGTTGACTTTTTCAAAAATTTATATAAAGTAAGATTCATTTTTTTTGTAGTTACAGTTCTATGAGTGTTGACAAATGCATAGAATTGTGCATTCATCACCCTCATTTATGAAATGAGGGAGATCATTTCAATCACTCTCGTACTGTTGCCTATGTTTTCAAACCCATCTCCTCATCCCACCACCCCTGGCTATCACTCATCTCTTTTCAGCTTCCATAGTTTTGCTTTTTCCAGAATGTCATTAAATTGAATCATACGATAAGTAGCCCTTGGGGTGATCTAGCTTCTTTCTCTTAGCAAAATGCATTTAAGATGTATTTACATTATGTTAATAAAGTTTATTCCTTTTCATTGCTGAGTAGTATTCTACTGAATGGATTTTCTAACCATTTTCTAGTTGAAGGATGTTGGGTTTTTTCTCTTATGTCTCATGCATTCGATGTCATATCTCAATACTTTTTGCATAAGCCAAGATTACCCAACTTTTCTCATATATTGTCTTCTAGCAGTTGTATAGTTTTATGTTTTACATTTAGGTATATGATGATCAATTTTGAGTTAATTTTTGTATAGGTCATGAGGTATAGGTCAATGCTGATTATTATTGTCATTATTATAACTAATATTATTTCATATTTGAATATTCAATTGTTCCAGGCCCATTTGTTGAAGAAAAACATTCTTTCTTTATTGAATTGCCTTTGCCTTTTTGTCAAAAATCAGTCAAGTCTATTTGTGTGGATCTATTTCCAGACTTTCTATTCTGTATCAATGATCTGTTGAATAATCCTTTCTCTCTTGGTTACTATAGTTTTATGAAAAGTCTTAAAATTGGGTAATGTGAGTCCCCCAAGTTTGTTCTCCTTTCATAAAATTACTTTGAGTATTCCAGATCATTTGCACCACTAAATTTTCTTATATAGCAAGGTCTACAGTAGGCGAGGTTGCTGGTTCCAGGTTTGATATAGTGGTTCTATGATGTCATCAATGGTCCAGGTTCCACCTGACCTTCCTCCTGTATGTTTTCACTGCTTCCCTAAGCTTGGAAGTAAAAATATAGTTGATTATTATATTTTGTCACAGTTCTAAGCATCTCCTGTTTACATTCAAGGCAGGAAAAAGGAGCTATGTGTTAAGAAGTTCCCCTTTTTTTACATTGGGTAAAATAGTGTATTAAAGCTTTCATGACCAACTCTAAGAGCAAAAGGAAAACAGAAAGAGGTTGTACCAGCTTAAATCAGTGCTTCTCAGCTAGGGGTGAGTTTGCCTTCCAGAGACATTTTTGATTGTCCATACTTAGGCTGATGCTATGCATGTATAGTGGGTAGAAGCCAGGGATGCTTCTAAACATCTTACAGTGCATAAGGTAGTCCCCTGCAATAAAGAATTACCTAGGTCAAATTAGTGCCAGGGTTGGGAAACCCCCACTCAGATTGATTATGTCCCTTGCAAGTCTTTCTTGGGGCTGGGGACATTGACTCTCAAACAAACCACAGAAGGTGAGAGCAAGGAAGACAGGGGCATAGCAAACAACTAGTTGATCTACCTTAGACAGTTGCCCACTTTGAGCCAGAGTTGCAAAAAGAGTATGGGGATGGGTATATAATTATCAAAAAATTAAACTCTTGTCGTCTGTATCCCATCTCGTGGTGGTGATCGGGACTACCAACAAACCTGATGAAAATGCTAAAGAGTATGGTGAAACCCTAATCCAGTGGGAAAAAAGTCAGCTCTCAGTGGTGGAGAATGAGAGGTGAAAAATCCAACCCAGGAAGCCCAATGAGGTGATTTCCCAGAGGAGAAGGGACCCACAGAAAGCATGCTGTGGTTCAAACCTAGGGGTGGCAGATGGGAAAAGAATAAGTTCTGTCTTTAACAGCATCTTCTGTACTGAATAGCAGAACATTAAGATAATAAAACTATTCTCGAGTCAGCTTAGTCTAAGAAGAGGCATTCAGAATGCTGGAAACCACAATGGCAGAACCACTTCCCTTGGATTTATCTGTGACTGTTCATGCATGTGTGTGAGTGTGTGTGTGTGCACGTGTGTGTGTGTGTGTGTGTGTGTGTGTGTGTGTAGAAAAGACAGTGAGATAAAGACAGAGGACAGAAAGATGATTAAGAGTGCTTGCTCTGCCTCAGACCTGGGTACCAGCCCTCGATCCGCCATGTCTCAGCATAGTGAACCTGATCACCTCAACAGGACTCGTGGAATCTCTACTTACTTACTTCCAAAACAAGAGTAATTTATGGATTCACTATATAGTTAGCCATGAGGGTTAAATTCTTGCAAAGTGTGAAACACAGTCTTCTGACTATGGCAACCACTAACCAAATGTTAGCTGGTCTATTATATGATTATATCCAAAAAAATGTTCATGTGGGTTTTGTTGTAGTTCTCAGCAGTGAATGTGGAAAATAATTTACTGACTATCTCAGTAGCAGACGTATTGCAATCACTGGAGAAGACTTATTCCATTTTTCTCCAAGAGCTTCCAAGGGGACCTGACTGCGAGCACATGTAAACCCCAGGACAGAGACCCAGGTCCCCTGTGGTCATGTCTACCTCAGGACCAAATAGCCTATGTTCTCAAATAACTGCATGCAGTCCCACATAGTAACTGTAGCACTTTGAGCAGAGAATGACATCAAGAATACTGCTTGAGACAGAATTCTCAAGATACATGTGCAGTTTAGCATGGGGATCAGGCGAAGGGGCAGGGTTTCAGAGGCAGCAGATCAGGGGAAGTCAAAACCCATCCCCCTCTTTTTTCCCATATCCAAGCCCTCCCTGGGCCCTCTAGATTTGACTTAAATCCACTCCCTTCTTCCCGTAGCCTCTGCAAACCCTCTGCCATCTCACTAATGAACCAAAATCTGTATTTGTTTCTTAGAGCTGCTTTAACAAAGTGCAACAAACTGGGTGTCTTAGTAAACAGAAATGTGCTGTCTAAAGTTCTGGAGGCCAGAAGTCCATGATCGAGGTATAGGCAGGGCTATCTTCTCTTTGATGGTACTAGAGCTAAGGGAGGATGTGTCCCAGACTTCTTTTCTACCTTCTGGCAGTTTTTTGGCTTGTAAGCAAAAAATAAAAAATAAATAAATAAATAAAAATAAAAAATAAAAGCATAACTGCAATCATCACATGGCATTCTTTCTGTGTGCCACCATACCAAAATCTGTGTCAGAGTTTTCCAGAAAAAAGAACCAATGGGGCCGGGCACAGTGGCTCAAGCCTGTAATCCCAGCACTTTGGGAGGTCGAGGTGGGTGGAGTGCCGGAAGTCAGGAGTTCGTGACCAGTCTGGCCAACATGGTGAAACCCCACCTCTACTAAAAATACAAAAACAATTAGCCAGGTGTGCTGGCGTGCACCTGTACTCCCAGCTACTAAGGAGGCTGAGGCAGGAGAATTGCTTCAACCAGGGAGGTGGAGGTTACAGTGAGCCGAGATCGCGCCACTGCACTCCAGCCTGGGCGACATAGTGAGACTCCATCTCGGAAAAAAAAAAGAAAAAGAAAAAAAAGGGCAATGGGAAATATATTTTAAAATTTTTTTTTTCTTTCCTTCTCTCTCTCCGTCTTCCCCTCTCTCCATATATATAAAATTATAAATACATATGTAACTATATATAATTTATATATGTAATTATATATAATTATAACTCATATATATGTATATACATATATGAGTTATGTATGTATACATATATATGAGTTATAATTATATATAAAATTATAATTATATATCTGCATTATTTCTCTCTCTATGTAACATGAGGAATGAATATATTTAATTATATATACATATGTATTATACACATACATATTATGCACATATGTGTATTATATATACATATATAATTATATACTCACCTCATATATATTTACATATAAATATATAGATGTATATAGATAGATATTTATATACAAATTGGTGAAGGCAGCCATTACTACCCAGTCTCTTTGTGCAAGTGGCCTACCTGAAACACTGAGGTTTCGAGGAGTTCCATGCATCATCCCCATCATAGGCTTGTGTGAGGGGACCCTTCCTTCATGGCTTCCTATCTCTCCATTTTATTAGGGTTTGACATCAGTGACTCCATTTTGATGCTGATAACTTTCACAATATATACAAAATACACATATTATATATAATATGGATATGTACATATATGGGTGTGTGTGTGTGGTGGGTGTGTGTGTGTTGAGGGTGTGTGTATAATGTTTGGGTTCAGGACATACTACCCCAAATATGACTATAGGAGACCAGATATGCCACCCCAAAATATATTTGCTTCGCATATTTGGAACTGGTTATTCTGAAAAACTTCAGACACAAGAGTAGCTCTGAAAAGCTGTTTTTTTTTTTATAAAAGAAGTTTACATCTATAAAGAAAATGTGCATTAGTATCTGTATCAGAAAGAGCAGCTCCATTAAAACTTTTATTACCTGAAAGACTTACCTGCATAACAAGACAAATTGTATTCACTATACTTTCCTCCTCTCGCCCTTCCGTAAACTTGTCTCTGCCACCCCTCAGAAGCCAAAGCCCCTATTCCTTTCTATAGCTGAGGATATTAAATAAGCTTCAATCATCTGGCCTCTCCTGGAGTCTCATATATTTGTGGGACTCCTGTGCTCACATAGGTAATAAATATGGTTTTGTTCCTGTTGATCTGTCTTGCATCCATTTAAGTTGTAGCTCAGCCAAGGAACCTAGAAAGGTAGAGGGAACTATTTTCCCTCCTCCACAATACATGCATACATAGTAAATACATACCTACATATATTACTTACTCAAACTTAGAGAGAGAGAGAGACAGAGAGATTTTAAGGAATTGGCTCATGTGACTGTAGGGGCTGGCGAGTCTGAAATCCACAGGGCAGACTAGCAGGTTAGAAACTCAGGTAAGAGTTGATGGCATAATTTTGAGTCTAAAATTCTCAGAGCAGCAGGCTGGAAACTCAGGCAGGCTTTCACTGTTGCAGTCTTAAATAGATTTAGTCCCCACTGGTCTGCCCTTATCTTTTCTGCCTTCTTCAATCCATTCCCCACATGGCAGTCACGGTGAGTTTAAAATGCAAATAGGATCATGTGACATTTCTTCTTAGAATACTTCAGTGAATCCCTTATTGATTGCAGAATAAATTACAAACTCCTAATGGCCTGAAAGGGAGGGCCTCAATTTGTGCAGAATAGTTCTGGTTTCAAAGTGTTATTCTGGTTTTCAATAGCACCTTCTTCCCTCAGACATGTCCTGGGAAGATGGTAAACCATATGATCAGCCTACCTCGGCCTGGAGTGGCCTGATGCCTGCAGAATCTCCAGCCAATCTCATGTCAGTGTCCCCTTCTACTCCTCACTCAGACCACGCTGACCTGTCAGTCCCTCACTCCACCAGCCTCCCTCCACTCTTGAAGCCTTTGCCTAGGACATTGCCTCTGCTGGGGACTCTCTTCCTTCCAAGCTTCCTATACTTGTTAATTTCAAATATTTCTTGGATCTCAGCACCATTGTTACTATTACCCCGACCCTTTTCTAGAGAGATCTCCCTGAGTGTATTAGAATTCTCAGAAGACACAGAACCAAAAGAAAGGCTGTGTATATACAGTCATGTGCCACTTAGCAATGGGGGATACATTCTGAAAAATGTGTTGTTAGGTGATTTTGAGGCTGTGCAAACATCCTAGAGTGCACCTGCCCACACTTAGATGGTGTAGCCCATGACACACTTAGGCTCTATGGTACGGCCTATTACTCCCAGGCTATGAACTGGTACAGCATGGGACTGTACTGAATACTGTAGGCAGTGCTAACACAATGGTAAGTGTCTGTGTGTCTAAACATATCTAAACATGGAAAATGTACAGTAAAGATAGAATAGTGTAATCTTATGACACCACCATTGTATATGCAATTCATCATTAACCAAAACATCATTAGGCAGCCCATGACTATCCACAGCTTACTCAATTATGGAGGTGAAGAAATCAGTTCCAAGATCTGTAGTCAGCAAACTGGAGACCTGGGAGAGCTGATGTATAGCTAAAGTCTGAAAGCTGACAAGCTTGAGGCCCAAAAAGGGCCAAAATTTCAGTCTGAGTCTGAAAGCTGGAAAAGACGCAAGTCCCAGCTCAAGCAGTCAGGCAGAAGGGGCTCCCTCTTACTCAGCCTTTTGGTTCTATTCAGGTTTTCAATTGTTTGGATGAGATGTGCCCACAATGGGGAGGGCAACCTGCTTTACTCAGTCTACTGATTCAAATGTCAGTCTCATCCAGAAACACTCTCACAGACACACACAATAGTGTTTGGCCAAATGTCTGGGCACCCCATGGCTCAGTCAAGTTAAAATATAAATATTAACCATCATACTCCACTTTTCAACCGTGTTTGTATGAGCCAGTAGCAGAAGGAAGATGTGAATATGAAGTCAAGGTTGCTGGCCTGAGATATCAGAGGACATGCAATTGGAAAAACCCAGAAATAAGCCGATGCAGCACAACATTGTGAGTAAAATGAAACTGAAAGCTCTTGACTCAGATACACAGGCTGGTTTCTTTTCTTCTCTGTAGTCATTGGTTACAGTCTCAGTTGAACTTTAAAGGATTGGGTGATGACCCACGGAAATGAGGGATACATGGGCTCTGTTTTTGACCATCTTCCTCCACACATTTCCATGTGTGGCTTGTTTCTGTATGATTGATTTACTGACTGGGAGGTGTCTGCAGGTGTGATGTTTCTGTCTCTTTCCTGCCAGCCTTCTCCCCTCCCCTACCTTCTCCTCCACTCTTGCCCCTCTCTCTTCTGCCCTTCTCTCCATCTCTATTCTTTCTTTTCTCTTCTCTTTCTTTTTCTCTTTTCCATTTTAATTATTTAATGCATTCAGGCAAAGCTCCAGGAGACTAAAACAAGAGGGTCAGATTTCTCTAAATCTTACACCAGAAAACTAGACTTGGTCCTCTTTGGCACTCTGCTTTTCCCAGGCCCTGGCAATTTTCTTTTGAAGCCTCTTTCTCACTGCCTGATGTCCTTGCCCTTCCTTACTTGACTCCAATGACAGCTTACAAGTAACACCCTGGTTTCCAGCACCCTACCATCAACCTCCCCCGTCCCCAACTCCTCTACTCCTCCAACAGAGGTGAACACTCTCAGCAAACTGATCTCTTCCCTTTGATGCAATTGGCAAAATGCAGAAATAAGCCTATATAGCACAACGTTGTGAGTAAAATGAAAATTGAAAGCTCTTGACTCTCTTTCTTTCTCAAGAGCCTACTGTGACTCCCTTTTGCCCAACCCATCAGGTCTGAATGTTTCTACTTTGATTTCAAAGTTTTCTGTGTTCTGGTCACCACCCGCCTTCTCAGCATGAGCCCCAACCAGAGCAGGGCATGAGGCATCTGTTGTGGTCTAAGCTCCTCAAGCTATTCTTCTCCAGCCTCCAACCTATCTCCAGGCCTCTACATACCCTTCAGGAACCCTTTCCCCGTGCTCTTCCACTCAGTCACATCTTCTGCGGCCACAATGACACTTCAGCTAAAGAATGATCTGGAGATGCTCATCTCTCCTTGTCCTGGCCTCTGTGTCTATGTAGCAGTCTAGGGTGCTCTTATCTCATCAAATAATAAATTGCCACTCTTTGAAGGTAGCACTTGTGACTTTGGGTTTAATTTATCACTGTGTCTGGCACTCATAACATAGTGCCAAATGCAGATACATAATCATTGTATGTATTTATGGGGTACATATGATATTTTGAAATATGTGTATACTGTGTAATGGGAGCCAAGGGTGGAGCAACCCCAGCTCCCTTACTCATTCCCGGAGTGGAAATTGACAGGTCTCAGTGCACACTCTTCCACAGGGCTCTCTCCTGCCACTTGGAGGGAAGCAGAGCTCACCCACCGAGGACTCCCCGGGTCTCTTTCCATCCTGAGAAACATGCATTTTCTGAGTCGTGGAGCTGTGACGCAGCAGGATTACACATGTGCTGCTGTGAAACCTGAAATCAGAGCCAGGCGGGACCTCCCCTGAGAAAGGCTGCCTATAAATCGTAAAACCCTTAAATGAATAGCTTAGGGGCACAGGGTTGCCTTGGGTTAGGGTTAATTGGGCCGAGTACAAAGAGTTTTATGTTCATAACTTACTATCCATTTACTCTTCCTGATTTTCTGAAAGTTATTTTGCTCTGGGGCAAATTTATATTTGCTTTTCTGACAATGATGAGTTTGAAGCTGAACCCTTTTCAGCTGTCGGGAACTTGTAAGTTGCTCAATATCTACCAGATTTTCTCTCTCATGCATCCATTTTGGATAAGAGGAGAGGAAGGGTTTTGTTTCTTTAAGTTCTCCTTCTCTACGCAGAAAATTGCTTCAAACTAATCTGTGCTTTGCTCTTTTAATGCCCTGAAAACATTTTTCGTTTTTGATTATTTGTTCCCTAGTATGTCCTAGGTTAACACTCTAGCCTCTGTTTTTCAGTATTAAGCTGGGGGCTGAAGCCCAGACTATGTTCAGTTAGACTTGCGCCCACATACCTGGTCTGTCACTATTCACTTCATGACTTGATTCCAGCCATTTAATCTCACTGAGCCTCAGTTTCTTCACATGCAGGTTGGTTCCGACTATAAGTCATGGCTTTTGTGCAGAATTTAATGAAATAATATTGTATGCACAAGGTGCTACTGTATTCCAGGCAAATAGTTAATGCACTAATGCTACCATAGAATACTGACTGGAATAGTGGTTAAGAATGCAGGCTCTGAAGCAAGACTGCCCGGGGTTCAAATCCCAGTTCTATTTTGGACAAATTAGATTAAACTCCCTGTACCTCAGGTTCCTGGATTGTAAATGGGAGCCCATAATTATACTGTTACATTGAATTTTTGTGAGGATTAAATGAGCTGATATGTGGGAAATGCCTAGAGTCCTTTCTGGCATGTAGCACACTATCAAAAAGAAAGTGTTAGTTGTTAAGATTACAGTAGTCACAAGACTTCCCATCTGTGAAGCTGTTGCTTTCCAAATAACCTGCTCATCATCAAATCACCTTTTCTCCTGAAATGAAACACACTCAACCCATCATTCTGATCACTCCAGTTTTCTCTCCTTCGGCAAGGGTAGCTTGCCTGAGCACCTGCAAACGGCTTGGTAGAAGGCAGCATAGAATAAAATCCTATGAAATGTCAAACTGTGAACAAGAAGCTGCAGGAAACACCATTCACTGCTTTACAGGGAGGGTGACCCACACATAGTCAGTTTGGACTGGCTTAAAAACGATGGGAACACCACTGTCCCCTCCTGATACAGCTAAAATTTCTTATTTGCCACTGAGAAAACTGACTGATCGAATCCACAAAAGGAGATTCATAGAGATTTCATAGAGAGAAACAAAATGGAGACACCACGACACCCTAGGAGAAACACTGAAGTACTCTTGACTTGCCAAGTCCTGATTCCCATTCATATCTCCTTCTGGGAGACATCCTTGGATCCTTTCAAAAGTATCTCTGGTATACTTGGGCTGTTCTGAGCAGATTTCTGTTCCTTGTAAGCAAAGAGGCTTGATGAAGCCAATCTTGATGGACATGTTGGATGGGACTATGTTGCCATCTTTTAAATCCCTGCAAGGTCTTACAGCTCCTCAGAAACCACATGTTCAATGAACGGTGGACTCTAGCCCCATCACGCATGTGCACACTCACAAAGATAATAAAGCCAAGTTTACATGTGGAAGAACATATTGAGAATTTTCTCTACCAAGAATCACATATAAGGGATTCTTTTTTCTCACTTTCTCAGGCTGATGCACCTCTAAATGTTCTCGTTAGCTCTAGCTCTGATATCGTCATAATGGAGGTGGTGAGCAAGCCCCTTCTTCCAACCAAAAAAAATTTAAAAAGACCGAGAGAGGAAATCCATGAGGGGACAACTTAAGAAACAATACAAAATACACTAGTTTACAAACACTTGATTTTTTGGAGCTCTTCCTTCATTCCTCAAAACCAGAAAGTGACATTTGTCAGAGAAAGCCCCTGGGATGGCAGAGTCCCAAATCAGCTCCTCCCATGAGTTACACCGCAGAACTGACAAAAGAAGGGGGCATGACACAGCAGATAGAGCACTGGTCTGGGTGTGGGACCACCTGGCTTCAGGGTGGGAGTCCCCACTCTCTCACTGTGGACCCTTGGGAAAATCACTTCTCTCGGACTTCAGTTTCTCTCTCGCTAAAATGGGGAGGTTGGGTTTTCACACCAACCTGTGCCTCACAGCCACCTCAAACCTCCCCCCATACCTCATGTCTCAAGAGCTCTGGAGTCTGTAGGAACTGGGGACTCATGTAATTTATAAAGACTTCTCTACTTTTTTGCCTTGTCCTAAAACAATTGGCTCACATGAGACTTTGTCCAGTCACCAGGGACTTGGAGATTCTCAGTGTGAGTTGAAGTGAGGTAAAATGTACTATCTAAGAGGCTAACAGTAGCTTTACTTTCTGCTGAGAGTCTAACTTTTCCCCTGCCTTATTCCTCAGAAACACATGATTGAAATTGAATTTTGATTTTTAGATTTCAAATGCATCATTTCTCAATATATAATTAATTGTTAATGATGGCATGAAATTTAGAAAATCATGGATTCTGATACTAAATCCCAACTCCAGCCCTTTGAGTTATTCACTTGGGAAGTGATTCCGCGTCCCCAAACCCCAGTTTCCATGTGGGTACAATTGGGAGAGTTTGGACACATGCTCCCGAGCGTTAAGGCAGATAATTCATACAAAGCATTTATTCCTCTGACTTGCACAACATTAAAGCTCAGGGCATGTCAGCCACTATTATACTCTTCTTCTGATACTGATAGAGTCCCACGCTGACCCCACCGTGGCCTTTTAATAAGACCGCCAGAGGCTATTTGGTGTGGGACCCTTCCTTTTACTGGAAAGTGAATACCTTTTCATGACCCAGAAACAACCATCACACACTCCCAAGACCCGTGATTTGGGTCATGGGAAGAGACACTGAAACTACTGCATTGTTTATCTCCAAGGCCTTATGCAATGTTTTTCCCACTATTTTTAAGCTCCCCAGCCTTGCCTTTCCCCTACTTCAACTCCCTAACGCTCAGCCCCTTGTTCAGTTCAGCTATTTCAGTTTTGGGTTGAATGGTCTAGACAGGAACCAAAAAATGCACAGTCTGCATACGGGTCCCCCTGTGGGCCCCACAATTTCTCCAAAAAGAGTATAGGGACATGGGGCTGATTGACAGAGAAACTTTAATTTGATGAACTAATCCATCTAACACACACACCATGGAACCTGGCACACCATAGTGCTCCATAAATTGTGAAAATACAGTGTTATGTTTATCTGTAGACTTTAAATCCTTTGGCTTTTATTTGCTTGACCTTCTTCTATTATTAAGAGAATATCCTGGAACCATGGCCAATAGCTCAGCTACCTTGGAGCAAAATAGGAAAGACAGTTCAGTCTGATTTGGGTGGACTTCTCTGACCCTTGACACATTTTGTTATAAACCTCCCCAGTAGTTAGCAGTAGCTGCACAACACACAAAGACAAAATCTCAGTGGCATAGAGCAATAGGCACTTACTTAGTTCACATGCCCGTGAGCAGCTGATCTCATCCTCCCTGTGGCGTCAGTGAGCTAGTCTGGGCATGTCTTTCTCATAATCATGGGGGACACACCAGAGTACACTTACACAAACAAACACACGAACATATTTCAAGTCCCTGCTACATCCCATCTGCTAAGATTCCATTGGCAGACACAAGTCAGGTGATGATACTCAAGATCCAAAATGAAGTATATTTCTCTCATGGAAGTGTAAGAGAAGGAGCAACTATTTCTGAAAAGGAATTCTTTAATCCACTACATCACTCCAAATTCCATTAATTCCCACAGTACTCCAATATGCACTTCTGACATTCTCATGTGTGATGCATGTTGGGTAGGTACAGAAAGGGGGAAATGGTCCTTTTCTGTTCCCGGACCAGCTGGAAGGAAGTCCCTCTCTCTACCTCCTCCATGCTGCCATTTTGTATTCATTCTGCAGGCAGCTGCTTCATAATCTCTGGCCGTTGCATATATAGACATTTTGTATCTCTTGTTAAGCTGAGAAAGTCAACCAAGGCTTCTATTTATTTTGGGTCTTAGAGAGCCCTGGAGTGGCTTTCAAGGTGTTGCCAACTTTATCTCTCCTTGGAAGATTCCCCAACAATGACAATCCCCCATTGCCAGAAGCCTGGGTCCCGTTCCTGTGGTCTTGTTGCATCCTCTGCACTCTTCCATTAGGGCATTTCTGATACAGTCACTATCATGGTTGGCTCATCAGGTCGTATGATCAGTGTTTCTAAAAGGATGGACAGTATTCTTCTGAATCAGAATTTTCTGGGGTACTTGATATAATTCCGGTTCCCAGGCATTACCATCAAAGGTCAAATATAAAACATTTAACAACTGGGGGGAATGATACCAATGAGGCAGAACGTCACTTGTAGCCATAAGGGACTTCAGAACACTCAGCTCTGCAAAATATTACTCTTTCATCCACTGGGGAATTGCAAGGAGTCCTGGGTTAGGGTCAGGACAGTTAGTCGGATTAGGAGGTAGACAAATGTCAGAGGGACTGTGACATTTGGTATTTACCAACAAATAAAGAAGTATTTTAATATTTCAATAATCAGTTCATCTGTCCTGGTATGTTCCACTTGAACCATCTCTGATTAGTCTTATTAGTCAAACTTTCTGGGGTGAGGTTCAGGAATCTGTATTTTCAGCAAGTTTCAAATTTTGTCCAGCCTCAGGAGTAATTACTTATCTACTTATCTTGAGCAATGTTTTGTTTTTAAGTTTGATAGACACCAAAAAATTACAGATATAATAAAGATAAACCTCTTTGCATTAACTACTAGAAACCTCATAGCAAAAAGTATGACTTGCTTATCTTTAGCAAGTGGCCCAACTGGTAGTATTTTGCTGAGGTCATGAACCTGGTTCTGACCAAGGAGCTGTGAGTGGTTAGTATGCTACCTCTGAACGAAAGCATTTAATTGCTGATTTGAGACCCTCCAGAGCTCTCTTCCCCTCTGAAAGCAACACTTGAGAAGGTGGTTCCTCCATCATCCTGAGTTCTGGTGCAAGGCTGTGAGAAGAAGAGCCCCTAACCACCCCTCAGTGGCCATAGGCATCGCTGAGAAATACACTTTTGTTGTGTTAAATCACTGAGATCTCAGGGTTCTTTGCTACTACAGCAAAACTTAACCCAATTGAACTGATAACCTAATTGAAATTTAGGGTTCGGACTCAGTGTTGCCTTTCTTCAGAGCCCTTAGCCACTGCCTAATACATCATAATAATCCTTAATTACCATCCACTGCACAGATCAGGTCAAATATAAGAAGACACACAAAAGTGCTTTGTAATCCATAAACATTTTACAAACATTTCGGAAAAGCAAGTGATTCTGTCAAACTTAATGATATTGATCTTGTCCCCTCAATAAGGCTAAGGTCTTTAGAAGAAGAGATTCTGTCCTTGAGGACTTTGAGAGCTTAGATATTTCTAGGATATACCTACCATGTTATAGGACTCCTGACAAGTTCTTAAAGAATTCTTCCCAGTCATGTGGAACTGTAAGTCCAATTAAACCCCTTTTTGTTCAAAAACAAAAAAAAAAGGAATCTTATAGAATTGCATTTAATGGGTGACACAGAAAATCAAGAAAATAGCTTTGTGACACAGAGTCCCTTTTTTTATTGGTTCTCATAATAATAGGAATTCTCCTGTTAAATCTTTAGAAACATGGGGAGGGGGGAGGAGGGAGGGATTGCATTGGGGAGTTGTACATGATATAAATGATGAAGTGATGGGTGCTGACGAGTTGATGGGTGCAGCACACCAACATGGCATAAGTATACATATGTAACAAACCTGCACGTTATGCACATGTACCCTAGAACTTAAAGTATAATAAAAAAAAAAAAGAAGAAACAAAATTGCTTCCTTTTATATGAGACAAAAAAATGGGAGCTTTCTAGCAGCCAATGTTTAGTTCCTGAGGAAGGTGTGAGAGGACGGATGGAGGTCAGAATGGACTGTCCCTGACCCCAGGGACGAGAGATGGAGTAAATCATGAATATGATCACTACTGAAGCTGAGAAAGAGCCTATTAATGTCATGTAATGAATTTCAAAAAAGATACAGTTGCACTTAGGGTATTTAAACCTTGGAGGTTTAAACTAAATCATACTTGTCACATGCACACAGTGTCACTAATGAGCTTATGTAAATATTTAATCTTCTCTATTTGCATTACTCAGCCCAGCCTACCTCACCAGTTCCTTCTCCCAGCTTTCTCTAACACCATCATCCAGCCTCCTGGAACTTTGGTTTTTGTAATTTGCCATGCACTTTATGCCTCTGGCCGTAACATGTATGTTTCCCACTGTCTGAACTTCAATCTTGCATATTTCCTTTTCTACCTACCAAAAACCTACACATCCTTCAAGGCTCAGTTCAAATACATCCTCCTCTTTGGGAAACTTTGCTGGAACCATTTACAACTCCCCTACCCTAGCAGAATTTTATTTTCCTCCTCTATGTCCCCATTACCTTGCGATCATTCCATAATTCTGGGTATCCCATCTATTTATTCAACAAATACTTATGAAATCTTGCTAGGTGCCAGTCCTGGGGCCAGGTGCTGAGTGTACAGAAGTGAATAAAAATTCTAATTATTTGCGTCTGTGAGTTCACGGACAGCAAGTGTCTTATCTATTTTTTTTTTTTAACTTCCAAGGATAATGCATTTGTAGTCCTAAATAAATAATAAATACAGAATGTGTTCTCCTTATATCTCTTTAATGGGTGACACAGAGGTTCATGAAAATAGCTTTGTGACACAGAATCCCTTTTTAGTCCACATTCTACTTCTGCCTGTATCCATCAGGGCTGTTTCAGTTGGAAGTAACAGAAGTGAAATTCACACCACTTTAGCTACAAAAGGGAAAATACTGGCTCATGGGTTCCAGTAAAGATTGACCATTCAAGCTGGGGGAAGGTCAAGGAAGGTGACTAATTTTAGGAACAATAACAGTAACAAATAGCGAATGCTATTCAGAATCTCTGTGTTTTACCTTTCTGTTTCTCTTTGCCTCTTCTGTTAATTTTCACTGTCTGCAACCTGGTTTTCTTGGCATGGCAGGAAACATGGTCTTCAAGAACATCCAGGTTTTAAGTCTTATAGCTCCAACCACTGAGGACAGACTGCTGATTTCTCCTGCTTACAGTCTGCAAAGTTCAAGGGAAGAATTCCAATTGGTTCAGCGCCAACTATTTGCCAATCCTGGAGCTACCCAGTGTTACCAGGAGATTAGAGGATGATGATTGGATAGGTTGTCTCAGATGTCCAACCCCAAAGCACCAACAAACAAAGGCTTTGGGGGTAATGTAGCACCATCACTTCCTCAAAAGCAAAGGAAAATGGTAAACAGATTGTCACACTTTTCTGTCATTGATTCCGTCATTCAGTTAACATTCGTTGCATACATATTATGCTTAATGCATCATGCTAGGATGGACTGAGAAAAATAAACAAATAATAGGCAATTACTTATCTGGTCATCTGGTAGGAGACACTAGACAGGGATTGTGGCATAGTGGTTAGAAACTTGGAGTCTAAAGCCAAAACACCAGGATGAAAATCCCAGCTATATGATTTATGTGGCTGTGACCTTGTGCCTCTCTGATCACAGTGTCCTTCTCTGTAAAATGGGGATAAGGCTCACATCGTCTCAGGTACCAGTTGTGAGACTCAGTGAACCACACATGAAGTATGTAACGTAGTGCCTGACATGGAGTGAATACTCAGTGAGATGTTCACTATTCATTTGTGCATTCTCATACATCAGGACAGAAGGAATTATGTTTCAGAATGAAGATACATAGAGCTCAAGATTCAAAAGAATTCCAACCATTAACACTGACAGTGGGGTCCAGAGAGGAAGAAGAATTTGGTTTAACCTTAGCGGATAAGCAGCATTTTAATACAACAGAAGATAAATGGCATTTAAAAATAATGGACAGGCCGGGCGTGGTGGCTCACGCCTGTAATCCCAGCACCTTGGGAGGCTGAGGTGGGTGGATCACGAGGTCAGGAGATCGAGACCATCCTGGCTAACACAGTGAAACCCTGTCTCTACTGAAAACACACACACACACACACACACACACACACACAAAAGAAAAAATTAGCCGGTCATGGTGACAGGCACCTGTAGTCCCAGTTACTTGGGAGGCTGAGGCAGGAGAATGGGGTGAACCTGGGAGGCAGAGGTTGCAGTGAGCAGAGATCGTGCCACGCCACTGTACTCTAGCTTGGGCAACAGAGCGAGACTCCCTCTCAAAAAAAAAAAAAAAAAAAAGAATGATGAACAATTCAGGAAGAGGGAACAGCATAGACTAAAATAAGGGGATGTGAAATGAGCAGAAGATCCAGAAGTTCTGATTTGTGCAGGGTTTCTAGAGCCTACAATTCACAGATGTATAGGGTAGGAGGTGTGGCTGTCAAGGAAGCTTGAATTGGGACTGTGAAGGGACTGAATGCCACATTAAAGGAGTTGGACTTTATCCCATAGATGGTGGGGAGCCATTGAAGTTTCTGGAGCTGAGAACTGAGTGACAAGCTCTAATGCACATTAATCATTGAGTGTAGACTTATTAGAGCTTTAGTGGCCAGAAACATAAATTAGAATTCCCTTTTAGGCCAGGCGCGGTGGCTCAAGCCTGTAATCCCAGCACTTTGGGGGGCCGAGACGGGCGGATCACAAGGTCAGGAGATCGAGACCATCCTGGCTAACACAGTGAAACCCTGTCTCTACTAAAAATACAAAAAAAAAAAAAAAAAACAAAAAAACCTAGCCGGGCGAGGTGGCGGGTGCCTGTAGTCCCAGCTACTCGGGAGGCTGAGGCAGGAGAATGGCGTAAAACCCGGGAGGGGGAGCTTGCAGTGAGCTGAGATCCGCCACTGCACTCCAGCCCGGGTGACAGAGCAAGACTCCGTCTCAAAAAAAAAAAAAAAAAAGAATTCCCTTTTAATCCCCCCTTTTTGCCCCATTTTTTGTTAGAGAAATAGTTCTCTTTCATTAGAAAACAGAATCATATGGACTGTTACCAATGTCAACCAGCACTCGGTCTCAGTATTGAGCAGAATAGGAGATATGGGGACTGTGGCAAATTAGAGGCCATGTACCCTTCAAAAGGGAAAACTGCTTCTCAGCTTCATTCAATATTTACCAAGTAGGACTGCAGGCCCAATGCTAATAAATATTATGATGATTCTAGAAAAGTGTAAAATCTATGTTTTTATGTAAAATATCTGTTTTCGTTTTGTTTTTCTTGTTGTCTCAATAACAACTTTTAAACTCTGTAGACTAACGTATGTCTGTGGACTTAATTTGTCCTCAGGGCCACCAGTTTGAGATCGCTGGATTCCAGTTGATTCAGAACATGTATTAATCTGGATACCTAGACACTTTTACTCTATGATCATCATTCCACACTTTCTGTTGAAGGACTCAGAAATAAAAACAAAGAAAGAGAATGCCATGGGCAAGAAGTATTCCCAGTTAATCAAAGAAGATATTTTAAAAGCTGAAATTTTCTAATGTAAAATAAATAAATAAAAACAAAAACAAACTAAAACAAATGAACAAAAATGGTACAGAGGGAGTTCTATGAGAGTCATGGGTGGGTTATTCACAGTTAGACTCATATGCTAGGAGTAAGGTTTTAAATTCTAGCTGACATTTTTCACCAAAACTACTTGATAAAGGTTAATATCTAGTACAATGGAAAGAATTTAGGCTTTGCAGTTGGAAAATCTGTAAATTTCTAATTTTGACAAGAAGATGTATAAGCACATCACTTAGAGCAGCTTGTATCACTTATCTATTGCTAAATAACACATAACAAACAATTACAAGATATTAGCATTATATAACAACAAGCATTTATAGCTTGTGTATTTACAGGGTTCGGCTGATCTTGGTTGGCCTTGTTCGTTTATTTTCAGGTTTACTTCTTTCCGCATCTCTCACCCTCCTCTTTACACTGGCAGCCTAGCCTGCCTTTATTTTTCTCATGGTGATGGGAGAGCTGCAGGAGAGGAGGGAGAGACATATAAGCCCTCTTGAAGCTGTGGCTCACACCTGGCAAACCACTGCCCTTTAAAAAAATTACCCAAAGTAAGTTGCTTGGCAGAGGGCCTGGACGTATAGAGATGTGAACAATTTTTGCAATCTACATCACAAAACAAAACTGAAGATGGCTTAGAGTCAACCAAATTAGAATGGGGAAATAAATCAGGTTGCGGTCTCAAAGTGAAACACATTACAGCAATAAAGAAAATGAATGCACCACAGCATCATTCAGCAATATGGATGAATCTTGCACACCTATGATTGCGAAAAGACAGGCAAATTCAAATAAATAAATACAATATGCATCTATTCCTGTAACATTCAAAAAGAAGCAAAACTAAACAGTATTATTTATGAAAACTCATATAGGTAGTAAAATCATAAAATAAAGGAAGAAAATGGCTACCAGAAAAGTCAAAACAGTGCCTCTATCTATTCCAGGTGTCCTGATTAGAAAGGAGAATCCAGGGCAGATGCAGATACCTATATCTTGACCTGACAGTAATTCAGGCAGTGACTTCACAATTATTTGTTAAACCGTGCTTTCATATTTTAGGCATTTTTCTGTATGGGTGTTATAGTTTACCACAGTTGGATTTTTAAAGTTCAGATCTAAACCAAAATGCAAAAATAAAAGTTATGGGTAAAAACATCCAATTTTGCTATTTAACCCTGATGTGCTGGGAGGGGGTACATCACCTCTGAACATCTGTTTTGTCTTTGGTGACGTAGAATGATAATAGTCTTACTTGAGCTTATTCCAAAGGGTAGATAAAAAGATGCCTAGAAGAGAATCTTTTCGATACTGGTAAACTAGATACAAAGGTGGAAAATACTGGTATTTGACATGTAGATGAGAGGAAGACTTTAGTTCTGAATTCTGTTTCCTAGTAATGCTCTTGGCATTTTCTCTTGTTTGTTTCAAGGTGAGAAAGAAGGCAGTGGAAGAACTCAAACCCAAGCCTATGTGATTCCCAAGTAACCAACTCAAGAGGAAGGAGGATCTGGATATGCATAAAGCATCCAAGTCTCCAAATGTGAGCCACATCGCTCTCTCTGCCTCAAGCCTGTGTGGGAGCCCCCTGGGAAAATTGGGATTCAACTGAATACCCAGTACTTGAGTGATTTCCTGAGGTCACAGCCTCTACCACCCCTATGTGAGGAAGATGGGGCTGGGAAGCTCCTAACTGTGAAAGTCAGACCCATCGCAGTGGTTATTTACCCTGGGATTCGCAGCGTGACTCTGGGGTCCTTAAGCTGATGCAGGAGAGGAGCTTGGCGCAAACAGCCACATGACACTGGGCTTCTTTCCATTCTGCCTGTCAGATGGACCTAGGTCCCGGTGGGAGGTCTACCCCCATAGCAAATGGTTATCTTTAAACCCATCCTTCACCCTCTTATCAGTGGAGGAATGTGGGAAGACTGCAGGCATTAGCTGTGTAGGCATTTGGGATTTTGTGTGGGTAACTGTGTGGGAATGGGAGGCTTACAGGCCTTCAACACATTCGCAAATCAAGTGAGTGTAATCTGCCCCAGCAGAGGTCCCTGAAAGAAAGTGTAACCTTCTCAGACTGCACAGATACCGCAAACAAGAACTAACATTTTTGTGTCCTTGCTTTGTGCAAACCCTGTCTTAACAGACTCACATGAACAACCTCACTGAATCTTCACCCAACACTTTTTAGCCAGTAGTAGCCAGGTACTATTGGTTACCCCTTTTTAACAGAAAAATGAGCCAGGAGGAATTGACATAGAAGCCTGAGGTCACACAGGTAGATGGCAGATTATGGATCTGACAGGTGTATCCATGCTGTGGACAGCCTTGGTTTGAGCAGCAATGAGAGGGGGAACACGGGGAAGTTGGAAATGGGTACAGAACCATGACTGTCGCCAACTTTCCAGGCCTTTGTTTAGTGGCTTTACTATTGTATAGGCATCACACACATACACACAGACAGACACAGACACAAACACAAACACATTTCCAAATTTAAGTAGAAAACCCATTCCAAAACCAACTATACAGAAGTGATTCTTTGATTCTCCCACTGTTTCAGATCATTGGCTCCGATATTTACTGTCTTTGGTGAATAAAATAGAGAAATTGAGACATAGAATTTGCTGTCAACCAAGGTTATGCATTATTTTCCAGCCCATTTTGGGTCCATGAGTTATATGTCATCTGCTTTCAAAGGTTCCCTTTCTTGCTAGAAAGGGAGTTTTTGGAATAATCATTTAGAGCAGGTAGGACCCCACCCCTACCCCCAAGCTCATGCGGGCTGCAAAGCCTTCTTTCCCACCCCTCACCCTCCCCCACCACAGCTGCGGGGGCCTGGTCCTCTCTGCTTTATAGAGAAAGGGAATTCCAAGGAGAACCTCGGCTGGTTTATTTTTAATTGTTGACCTCCAAGGCCTTCTGTTTGCATCTGTTTATTAAATTGCGAGCTCAGCTGTGAAATGCCCTTTATGGTGTTGTTTTATTGGTGGACCATTCAGGGACCCAGCGCCACACAAACAGGATAAATATTTTTCTTTGCAGCACACACCCCACGTTGGGGGCCACGGAACAAGGGAAGCGAGGATCTCGTTTGTTTACGAGCTCCAATTCATTCATTACTTGGCGAGGAGCTGTGAAATGTAAACCTCACATTCCGAAGGACAATCGCAGGGCCAGCTTGAACTCATTTGGAGGTGTGATGTTCCACTCCAAAGGAGGCTGTTAATTTTATTGACCAAATTTGGAAAGTGGGAGCTCCAAAATTAAATAGAGCCTTTGGAAAAGAAATGAACGTTTAGGTTTCTGAAAGACCTAGAGAATGGTTCATGGTCTTGTTTTTTGGTTTCTTTTCCCTGTAGGAAACTTCAGAGGCCAGTGCTGTTTAGAAAGCATGAAGTGAAATATCTGTCCGCCTCATCTTCTAGTTTTAAAAGATTTTATTTCTCTATGAGAGGTTTGTTCGTATTAATTATAGCAACCTCCGTAGCGCATTTAGCACTCTGCCTTAAACATATATCATCGGTAGTAATTCACACAGTTATTATCCGAAGCTCACATCATTATTGACCTCGTATTATAGTTTGGAAAACAAAGCTCACTGCAGAGAAACCTTTGCCTGGAGCCCTACAGCTAGTGTGGACAGAGAGAAAACTGAAAACTAGGTCTACCCTGACACGAGAACCTGGGTTCCTTAACCACCCCACTCTCCTGCCTCTCTCTCTGCCGCTCTTGTGTAACGAAAAATTTGACTTTCGCAGTGCTTTAGAGAGAACTAAAGTTTCCAACAGTTACTAAGCAGCTCCGGGCTGCAGATACCCCCTGCTTTGATGCGCACAGAACAAAAAAAGCCTAACTTACTGAAAGATTTCAAAAGCCACGCAGTGTCTTCCCTGCCACTGTGCCCCCAATCATATAGGGTCCTCAAGGAAAAAAGACATTTAACTCCAAAAGTCTCCTTTGGAGTCCCTAGACCTCCGTTTTACTCTCTTTATGCCTGGAATGAAAGAGTAAAATCAAACCCAGTGTGGCAGATTCAGGCGCTCAGTTTGAGATGGCACAGCTCATTTGGGACTTAAGGGGGGTGTTTACCCAAAGCTAACCTTGAACTGGGCCACAGAATCACTGGGTTCATGTCAATATTTGGACTTTAAGAAGGGCTGGTTTATAACTGTTCAGAATTGTCTCTGAATTGGACTTTGAATCACACATTTGCCATGTTCTTCCAAGGCCTTGTTCTTTTCTGAGGGGTAAAGGCTATTTGGCGAGATTTTCTTTAGAAGGGTTGCTGGGGGCAATGACGGAAAAGGAGCACAAATTCAGAATATCACAATGTGATATGGAAAAAAATGTAAACCATGTTACAAAAGCTCTGTCATCAAGAAATGTTATTGTTGTTCGAATGGTAGGAACCATCTGGGTCTCTCTTAATGACCGAGGGCCCCTCTGGGGTACAGATGCGTCTTTTGTTATTGGTGCGATCTTGTAAATAGTTAAAATATTTACCAAGGCACCTCTGAGCTGGAGCTATCCCATTTTATTATTTATACCTTTTCAGAGGGACAAAAATGGAGGTGTCCACTAAACGTGATGGATTAGGCTTATAAACAGCCATTATGGCCGTCAAACCTCACATGTCAGCTCCCCCTTTGTGTCTGCGCATTTCTAAGCTAACCAGTGATCCATGCATAAGATAGAAGGTTAAGAATGCGCGGAGAAAAGGAGTGTTGACTCCAAGCAAGATGTATCTTCTGCTGATTAGAAATACAGCTGTAGAAAGTGAGGGGGACGCCGGGCAAGAGGCGAGAAAAAGGGACTTGTGTGTGCATGAGTGTGTGTGTATGCATGTGTGTGTGTGTGTGTGCGAGCGCGTGCGTCTGTTTGCAGGCAAAAGGGAGAGAACTGCGGAGGTGCAGAAGTCACTGCAACCTGACACGCTGCATTTCAGTTCTCACAATCTGAGGATGAAAACCTGCAAGGCCTCTACCTGCCAGCATCCCTCAGCTGTTTCCTTAACTGACTGCAGCTGGCTTTTGTTTTCCCAAGATAAAAATCAGGAAATGCAAAAATTAAATAGGATTTGAGAAGAAAAAGGATGGGCCCTGGGTAAGAAGAAAAAGAGGGAGCCAGCAGGTACCAAGACTTGTTGACAGAGGGATATCCCATCTTGTTGTAATTAAGTTTTAAAAAATCTTAAAATAGGGTGAGGCGAGTGGCAACCCATGTGGCAGGTGATCCTGTGCAATGCCTAGGAGCTAAACTGGAGTGACTTATTCACAAAAGTGAGATTTGAAAATCCTAGATAAAGTTAGATGGAAGGGAAAAGGAGGTATTTTTAAATCAAACTACTTTATAATTCATAAAAGCATGCATTGTCAATCCAATTAATGAAAGGAACCAAAGTAACTTGTCTTGCAGGTAAAGAGGTGAATGTAAATTATGTTATTTTTGGCCATGATGGCTGCACATGTGTTGGAAAAAGTTTCTGTCAAAAACTGGCTTCCATTATATTTTTACCCTTAAGTCCCAGCTCCTTTAATCTCTGAGAGTTTGTCTCTGATTTCCTGCCATGCCACAAACTCCAGACTACAAATTCATCCCTCACTCTTTCTCAAAGAGAAGCTGTGGAATTAATAGGCAAAGGAGCTCATGCTTTTGAAAAGATCAGGCACGGAGTGGCTGAAATATCATCTAGCCACTCTAAATGTAGATTGGAATTTTAATTTTGGTAAAGTATTTCCTAGCCATCTCCTCTAGAAATCTAAATAAGAAATGATGACCTCATTTATGTATGTATTTATTTATATAGTTATTTATTCACTGTGGGACTTGGATCAAAACTTACTGATGTAACAAACAGAAAATTATATTTATCTGCCATTTTGCAAAGAAAGGAGAAAAGAACATTTGGAAAACACAAAGACCTAAGCAAACTTCCTCTTTTGACTCGGGGCTGTTCCATCCTAAAAGTCTCTCTTGGGGTCTCTGGTCACCTTAAAGCATCTCCTAGAGAAAGCCCCTCCTCTAGCCCCTCTGCCTTCAGGCTGGTGTCTGCCACATTAGTATGCTGGTGCACCAACTAATTTGCCTCTATAAATGCTGGGATCTGAATCACACCACTGTTGTGGCCAGAGACTAAATTTCTCTCATCACTCTCTTTGGAGGAAAAGAAAGAAAGAAAAAGAAACACACATGCACGCACACACACACACACACTCACACACACACGTTTTCTAAACAACATTCTTACTCAAGCTACACTCACTGACATTACAAGCCCAGTGGATCATGATCTGGCTCATTAAGAAGCACGGTCTATGAAATGAACACTCAATAAATCTCCCATAAGACAGTAATTTTACTTTTTGTTCATAATTATAAGTAAAATAATAATTCTTATCAGCCCACCCTCACATAACAAACACAAAAGCCTAACTAGGCTCACTTGATGGCCCCTTTGGCAAATTCTAAAAAGCAACCACAGGCGTATGCCTTATAGCTGATTCCTCCTCCACTTAATCTCTCCCATTCATGAATGAATTCGAATTTTCTGTAACTCAGAATATGTTAATTAAGCAAGAAGAACTTGGAAACTTAAATTATTATACCAGGCAGTTTGGCTAAATATTGTATATGTTTATACAAAAATGAATGGCATATATGTTGTGCATCACATAGTTCATAGGACCCTCAGATGTATAGAAGCCACTAATTGAATTGCTCCCGTGGCCCCTGCTCTCCTAATAACACACACACACACACACACACACACAAAACTATATTGAAGCCTAAAGAAACCACAACACCTCCAGAAGGTATATTTTTCTGTCCTCTTAGCCACAGGCAGCTACTTTAAGAATGGCTGTCACTATTTTCATAAGAAACAGGAAAGACTTGAGTTCCCATTGACACCCCTTTCTCTTTCCATCTGCTCTGAAGCTCTCAAATATTCCTGAGAAGAGCCTTTCTGCTTGCTTGTCTGTTTGGTTTGAGACAGGGTCTCCCTCTGTCACCCAGGCTGGAGTGCAGTGGCAGGATCATGGCTCACTGCAACCTTGACCTCCAGGGATCAAACAACCTCCAACCTCAGCCTCCTAAGTACCTGGAACTACAGGCATGAACCACTATGCCACCACACAGAGCTTATTTATTTATTTATATATTTATGTAGCTACAGGGTTTCACCATGTACCCCAGGCTGGTCTTGAACTCCTGAGCTCAAGCAATTCTCACATCTCCGCCTCCCAAAGTGTTAGAGCTACAGATGTGAGCCACCATGCCAGGTAAGAAGAGCCATATCTAGAAGCCCGTCTGGCCTCTGTCTACTTTAGGGATGCTGGGCATCTGACCAAATCACCAGTTTAAAAAGAAAAATCCTCAGATAGGATTGTCAGATTTTGTAGATAAAAATATGGGATGCCCCAGTTCAACTTGAATTTCAGGTAACCAAATATAATATTTAGCGTATACTTCTCTAACTCCACTACCCTGAGAAAGCCCGAGCGTGGTGACTCCAGGAGAGTGACTCACCCTGGCATCTTATTTCTTACTTTGTGATTTTAATTAACAAAGAAAGTGCTGAGTGACACCACAGATGTCCAGGTTTCTCAATGAGACACAACAGCTCTCTGAGGAAGGTGTCTCAGTGTGGGGCAGGAAGGCAGAAGCAGACCATTGGAGGCTGCCCCCAGCAACAAACCGGAGCTCACACCTAGTCTCAAGTATTGCTCACAGCCCAATGAGGTCAGACTTTATTATCTCCATTTTATAGATAAGAAAACTGAGGTACAGTTTCCAAAGCCAGGCAGCTATAGCACAGAGATTTTGCCCCACAGAGTCTGGCTTGAGAGTCTACACTTAAAATACAAATAATACCAAGCCAGAACATAAACAATTTAATTTTCCAAAGGACCTAAACTGCACACGTATGCTAAAATGGAAATGGCTGCAGCATCATTGCCTGCACCCGCCCCTGCCTCTCCCCGTGAGCTGTGAGTGCCTGGACCATGCTTGACCAGCCCAGTGAGGAATCCAGTCCTGGAAACATGGTGGGGAGAAACGTGCATGAACCCCAGAGAGGAACTGGACAATGCGGGGGGTGAAGGGGGGTGCCCTGTTATGCCCCCACCAGAGTCCTCCCCACCGCCCACCTCATTTCTCCCAACCTACAGGGGCAGAGAGCAATGAAAAATATTGAGAATGCAGGCTTAAATGAGGAACTCTGGCAAAAAAATCTTTTTTCTAATTTAAAGACCACCCAGGTGTGTGCTGGTCTGTCCCCATTTTAGGGTCTTTGCCTCTTGCTTTTCAGCAAGAAAAGAAACAGATGTGATCCCCATTCATCCCTAATGGAGACAGAAGGGGAGGGAGGACCCGGGCAGTGGGGGGTGGGGGGAGCGCAGGGCTTGGGGCTGTCTCTGGCCTGGAAATTCTGTCTTGTAGGAGGGGGACAGTAACTTCCACAGGGTTTAAGCCTGCCTGTATCTGTCACCTGTCACCTCAAAGTCCAGCACCTAGTAGGCAATCAGTATGCATATGTTCAATCACCTTAAAATTAAATAATGCAATCAAAAGTCTTGGTGGTGCCCAGGGCATGGGCTGGTGACTGGCCTGGCCTTGGGACTTCGAGCCTGACCACAGGAGTCTCACTTGGTTGGAGTCACCAGTTGGTGGGTTGGGGGTGGGGTGCTGGCTTCCCCTCACTCCCACCCTGGACTGGGTCAGCTCTGAGTGTCCTGAACAATTATCCCCAAAGGGGAAAAATAGTCCTGTTCCACAAATTCTCAACTTTTGTCTCCTCCGGGGCTGCAGACCGTGGTACCTCTTATTCAGCCCTCCCTCTCCCCCATCCTGTGCCTGGGACTCTCTGTGGTTATGAGTCAATGATCAGACAGGAAAAGGGCACGCTTACTATAGGGGAGGAGGATTCAGCAGGGCTCTGGGCTTTGATGCCGGTTCTTTTACATCCTGAATGCATGAAAGGCTATGGGAGGGAGAGGAAGAAATATAAAAGCAGAAAGGAAGAAAATGTTATTAAAAGAAAGTTGAAGGGGAAAAGAAGTGCCTGGCCTGAAATGTTGTTAAGTATCATCGACAAATATCTCCAGGAGACAAAAGCTAGTTAAAAACTGAGTTGAGATAAGCCATCTCCTTCAGTGACTCATCTTCCTAGGGAATAATGGCAAAGAGGCGGTGTTTAGGAGGGAACTGATGTGCAAATAGCAGTGTCCCTGAAGCTGGGGTTAATTACAGGAAGGACTTCCAGGGTAATTGTCGATACATAACACTGGCAGCAGAGCCTTGCGTCACAGGCTAGGAAGGCAGCTCTCCGCCGTTTGAAAAGGGTCCCCAGACACTGTCCCAGAGACAGGGGGCTGGGCGGCTCCCCAAATGGGTTCTTCAGAGAAGCCTCATGCCCAGGGCCGTGTTGCTTTGTGGGCTGACCCGGCATCCCTACCACCCTAGTCCAAGAATGCTCCCGCTCAGTCCAGCCCCTGAAAATGTATCTGTAAACAAACCAGAAATAAAATGTCGTTTGCCATGCTGTTGGAAATTAACAACTTCAGTCCAAGGATTGGCAAGCAGCACTTCCAAACCATCCGCTAAGTCAAGTCTGGCTGTGGAAAATGGAGATTATTATCTTGGAGAAACCATTTTCGTACCAGGAGGTACCTCAAGCAGCTCCGCCTTGCATCATGCCCCCTGGCCCACTTTTTTTTTTTTTTGAGATAGAGTCTCGCTCTGTCACCCAGGCTGGAGTGCAGTGGTACGATCTCAGTTCACTGCAACCTCTGCCTCCCGGGATCAAGTCCCTCCTGTAGCTGAAACTACAGGCACATGCCACCACGCCCAGCTATATAAAATGTTTTTGTATTTTTAGTAGAAACAGGGTTTCACCATGTTGGCCAGGCTGGTCTCGATCTCTTGACCTTGTGATCCACCCGCCTTGGCCTTCCAAAGGACTGGGATTACAGGCGAGAGCCACCGTGCCCGGCTACATCATGCCCCCTTTAAGAGATGAAATAATGCATTATATCCAAACGGGCAAGGACAACTTGTGATAATTGAAACTCACCCCATTCTGGGCAGGTTTGCAATGGGGACAGGATACCTGAATTAGAAGGAGGAGGCTGGGAAGCACTGAGAACTGTCCATTGAAAGGAAGAAGAAGGCTACATGAAAAAGCACCCACCAGCCAGCTCCCTATGCAGTGGCTCTCTGATACACACTGATAAAATTTCAAAGGATGCTGAAAGAGCTCAGCCTCCCTTGCTCCTCCTCAGAAAGATAAGGGGGGGTGCTTTTTCCAACCCTCCACAAGCATCTTTTGACAATTCTGCAAAGGCAGTTCCTCAGTGAGGGGCATAAAGCAGATTCTGAGATCAAAGGGCTGCAGCTGGTAAAAACAGAGAGAAGATGCAGAGGAAGTGGCCAGAGTGCTAAGATCAGCCACCAACCTCCTGATCCAGGCCTCAGTTTCCCCACCTATGAAATGATGGGCTAATCAAGATTATGTCTCAGCCCTCACAACTGATTTTCTGAAACTTGGGAGCTCCTCAAACAGGTAATCTGACCCTGAGGGCAGGGACCTATTTCACAGTCTCCTTTCTCTCTCCTACCACCTTGAATAATGCCTTTACCATAGTAAGAACTTAATAAATAAATATTTTGAATGGATGCATGCATGTGTGATGGGGTGACCTCTGTGGCTCTTTCTTTGTCTTTTAAAATAAAAGATTTATGGGCCAGTATTTGGGGAAGTGGTACTTCTCTTTCTTTCAGTCTTATAGAGTTGCTTCCAAAGACGAAATAAGAATGAATGACTGTAACAGCTAATATTTTTTGTGCTCAAGCACATTGCACACTTATTCTATCTCAAAACTTTCCTGTGTGGAGTGGTTGCTATCATCCTCATGCCACAGGTGAGGAAATGAAGACACAGAAAGACTAAGGGATGAGACATTCCTCGGTGTGTCAGCCCTAGCTCCTTTTGATAAAGAGTCCTTGTGTTTAAGCATCTTCCTTGACTGTGGGGAGTCTTGCTGTGACCCTACCACTGGCTTGCTGAGTGCCTTGGGTAAGTCAGTGTCTCTACCCAGTTAAAAAGTGCCCCTCTTGGCCAGGCACGGTAGCTCACGCCTGTAGTCCCAACACTTTGGGAGGCCGAGGTGGGCGGATCATGAGGTCAGGAGTTCAAGACCAGCCTGGCCAACATGGTGAAACCCCATCTCCACTAAAAATGCAAAAATTAGCTGAGCGTGGTTGTGGGTGCTTGTAATCCCAGCTGCTCAGGAGGCTGAGGCAGGAGAATCGCTTGAGCCCAGGAGGCGGAGGTTGCAGTGAGCTGAGATCGTGCCATTGCACTCCAGCCTGAGTGATATAGCAAGACTCCGTTTAAAAAAAAACAAAAAACAAAAAAAGTGTCTCTCTTGAGCTACTGGATATCCCTGCTTCCTTCCCAGACTGGCATTTCAGACTTCTTTGTTCACCCCTCAGTTCTCAGCTCAAATGGGCCCTCCTTAGGAAACTCTTCAATTCTGCCATGCCCCATCCACTTCCAAGTAAGGCAGACCCTTATTGTAGACTGTCCTTTTCACTTATCTGTCTACATATTTATGTGAGTATTAAATTCATGGTCCTCTTTTCCACTACACTGCAAGCCTTCCTGGTGCTCATGTCTGTCTTGTTCATCACTGTACTACATCCCTGGCAATTTATCCCCAGACAAGTGCCTGCCATGAAGCCAATGCTCAAAAAATAATTGCCAAACCTTTGCAGAGGCCTCCAATGACTGTGAAACACACAGACCAGGGAGGGCCAGTTTCCATGCCGTGAGGAGGTGCATAACCCTAACTTGTTAGAGCAGCAAACTAAGAACCCCTGGAACCTCAGAAGAGGATGTTGACAGTCAAAAGCAAGGCAAAACCAAATCACTTTGCAATCTCTTGCTTAGGAAGAGATGAGCAATATTTGTCTAGAGGGGAGTGAGTTCTCCTGCAGATATTCCCCAAGCGTGGTGATGGGAGAGCTGCTCAGCTTGTCTTTTTTTACACAGGCTGAGATGCAGGTGGAACTTGGAAGTGTCTGGTATCAAAATGCTGCTTGGGTAATTGAGCTACCCAAGCCTGTCTGGTGAGGAGGGGGATGCCATTCGGGATGCACACCATCCCCCAGGAACAGATCGTAGCAACCAAGCATGCCCCGAGGAGGGGGGTGCCTTTCTGGTTGTACACAAGAGCCAATAATGAAACACAATGAAGAGGCCTCCCTCCCAGCTGGTTGTGCACGCCCCGTTCAGTTGGCTGGGATGGCCGTCTCCCTTTTAAGCGGACTCTCTCTTCCCCCTCGCCGCCTCCTCCTTGCTTGGTCCTTTAGTTACATACCAGACACGTCTCACAGAGCAGACCCGAAACTCCAGGTGGCAGAATCACAGTTTCATATCAATTAGGCGGGGTAATGCTGTTCAGACACATTTTTTTGTCTAAATCATGCAAAAATAGAACTTTCTCAGGGGCATAAATCTGGCCCAAATCTAAACCTGAATGTGCAATTGACTGGTATAGTTTATAGTACAAACATGGAATTATCTGGAAGTCTTCTACTTCCAAAGACCATAGCCCATTTTTTATCCAATCTGAAAGAAATGATTTATTTGCCATCTTTAAAAAATGCAAAAGTTGGTGCATGGCAAAGGGACCAGATGCAAGCCATGATTCAACAGAAAAACGTGTCCTGCCCCAAACAGACACATACATCGCCCAGTGCGAAGTAACATGAATCCCACAACTATGTACCAAGGGCACAGACATTTGGGCATTGAGCCTCTTTAAGGTAGATGCCTGCTCCATTTTTCAAAATGGGAAAGAAAGGCAAAGAGAGGAAAAAAGTTGAAGACATTGAAGAAGAAAAAGAAACAAAAAAATAGCTTCACGACACAGTCAACAAAGAATCCAACACCCTCTAAATAATTGCCCATTAGGTATTATGTATTACATATTATTACATATATATTGTGTATTATAATAAGAGCATTGTTTTGCTGAAATCAAAGGAAGACGGTTTCTTCAAAACTTTATTTTTTTCACTTATCCCTATCCCTTTACTTTCAAAGTCATTGAGTAAATATGATCTTAAAGTTTTGATTCTAGGGTAGAGAGAGCTGTCTTAGTTCTCATGAAGTTTACATCGTGATTTGGGAGTGTCAGCACCCACATTGAAGGACAGTCATCATTAATCAATACCTTTTCCCCCCACTCCGTGGGATGGCCTTGGGAAATTTAAAATGGCGAAAAAAAAATGGTAATATCCTCTCTCACAAGTTGTTTAAATTATCCTGGCACTTTGCCATCAAACTAGTTTCATGCAATTCACAGTGACTTCAAAGAGTGCAGAAGAACAACCTGAGGGCTGCATTTCTGAAAAAAAAAAAAAATATATATATATATATGTCAGCAGTAAGGAGGTGGGGGAAATCTTTCCTTTAGTAGAAAGAAAAGAAATGGCAATAGCCAAGCCCTAATGTTTGCCAGAAGGTTTGATATACCGATAAGTTATTTTTTAATATAGCGTGTTCCTAATTCTCATTCAATGACAGTTGAAAATTGGGCTTTTAGGTGTAAAAATAAAATACAAGGAGAAAATAATTAGAGAGAACTAAAAAAGGACCAGAGTAGGTGAGAGATGTCAGAGGATTTGGAAATAGTCCTTAGAGAGGGTGAAGTTGAAAGATAGTGATCTTTACTCTAGTAAAACACAAAAGAGAACTAGTTTGGTAAAATGTTGGAACTGGGTCCAACAGGGGATGAGGTAGGGTTAAGATTATGAAGTATCTCCTTAAATTATTCCAACAACATCTTACAAACTCTCCCAGCTCCCTTCTTGCCTCTTTCCAGTCAGTTCCTATCAGGGTGCCATGTTTCTAATAAGCCAATTGAATCAACCATACAACCATTCCCATTGCTCTTTGCAGACCCAATAATGCCCTACAGGATGTAGCCCGTGCCTGCCTTTCCAGGCTCATTGCTCCTCACTCCCCACCACCCAACCACTTATAGTACAGAGTCTACACTCCAGCTCTCAGAAGCAACTCTCTGTCCTTCTTCCAGTAGATACCTATCTATTTTCTGCATTTGGATTAAAAGCCACTTGTTCATGGAATTCTTCCCTGACCCCAGGCTTCATCCAGGCAATCATCTTGTTTCATTTTTGCTTTGAGTCCAAATTTTTAAAAGTTGTGTATTTTATATAACAATCCAGATTACCAGCTCCTTTTTGGAAATCAGAAGATACATTAATGCTAGACCCACATCTCACAGAAGCTTGGCTAGAGGAATCAGGGAGGGTGGTAGTCTCACCAGATATTCCAGAGGATATTCTCCAAAAGTAGCATCTTTTCAACTTTTTTTTGAGACGGAGTTTCGCTCTTGTTGCCCAGGCTGGAGTGCAATGGCACGATCTCGGCTCATCGCAACCTACACCTCCCAGATTCAAGTGATTTTCCTCCCTCAGCCTCCTGAGTAGCTGCGCCACCATACCCGGCTAATTTTGTATTTTTAGTAGAGATGGGATTTCTCCATCTTGGTCAGGCTGGTCTCAAACTCCCGATCTCAGGTGATCCACCCACCTCGGCCTCCCAAAGTGCTGGGATTAAAGGCATGAGCCACAGCACCCTGCCTTTTCAACTTTTTTTTAAAGAAAATATGTTAGCATGGCTGTGATTTAAATTATTCTGGAAGCAAGACCAAAAGATTCTTGAGTATTTAGTTATGTGACAATGTCTGTTTGTTGTGAATAAAGGGCTGATGATTTTTTCATGACAGCAGTGACTTTGCCCACAGAGAGGCATGGACTGATCAATTTGCCATAGCCCCCATTCCTGAACTTATGTACCCCATCAAAATATGCATCTGGAAGGGCCAGCTCAGACCTCTCCTCATCACTGCTGATTCCTTGTACAAACGAGAACAGGAATTCTCTCCAGGCCAAAGGATCACTTTGAAAATCACTTGTGATACCTACTAGGACAAAGACCCTACTTGACGATTTACTTGCCCCGTGATCTTAGGAAAATCACCGAATTCCTCCTTACTTTATAAGTATATACAATGATGATAGGGGTGGCAATAATATTAATGACCCTTCTCTCACTCCCTGAGCTTTAAAGGAGAATGTCGAAGTAAAAGTACTGTGTCAACTCAAAATGGTAACAGTCTTTGGTTACTGTTTTGATTATGGTAACTAGTGATTATTTACTACATTCCAGGTGCTATGCCAGCCACTTTACAGACAATCTCTCACTTAAGACTCATAATTACCTTATGAGTCAGGTACTGAGATTATGCCCATTTTATACATGAGGAAACTGAAACTCAGAGAGGTTATATAATTCATCTACAATCAGTAGCTATTATAAGGCAGACTCAGACCTGAACTGAGTTTGGTCTAATGTTTCCAACAGCATCACAATGCTTAAAAACATCACAAAATGATCATTGCAGTAGTGGTTGAAATAATTATTTGTACTAAGCTATTTCTTGTACCATAAGCAAATCCCTATCTTAAGCATGTCACATGTATTAACTCTTTTAACAACAATCGTGAGGTGGGAAGCTATTTTGTTTTCTGTTTCTCTTGGATGGCTATGACAAAGTATCACAGGTGACTCAAGAGAAGTGATGACAAGTTGAAAATAAATTTAAGTTGCTCTAAGTACATGACTACCTTATTGTTTTAATCTCCAATGTATTTGCAATGTCTAATACGGGCTTGATTAATATCAATTAATATCTGTAGGCATCAATATCTGTGGGACAAGTGAATGAATGAGAGAATGAATGGAAATTGATTACTCTTCAGAGGTGCTGCAAACATGATTTGATAGAAAACACACTTCTACTATTGCATATTCTACACTCCTCAACCTTTGCTCTAGCCTGCTATGGAGACCTCTTTGTAGTTTCCAGATTTTTCACTGGAATAAGATAAAAATGAGTAACTCCTCAGAATCAAATCCCTATTAACCCAGGGGTCTTGCTGCAACCAATGTGGGTTTACTATGTACAAGATACATGCATTCTATTTAATCCCACTAAATATATTATTGTCATTTCCATTTTTCCACAAAACATATGATTATTACCATCCTGTCCACTTTTCTGACAAATATGTCAGAAACTGAGAAGGGTCAAATTTAAGTAACTTGCCTGAAATTCCATATCCATAATAAAGAAGGAGCTACGATATGAATCTAGGTTGCGATTTTGGAGGGCCTTTTCTGTTATTTTGGGAGTTTGAGGTTTTTTGTTTTTGTTTTTGTTTTTTAATTTTTTTTGTTGATACAGTCTCACTCTGTCACTCAGGCAGTGGTGCAATCATAGCTCGCTGCAACCTCAAGTGCCTGGGCTCAAAGCATCTTCCTGCCTTGGTCTCCCAAGTAGCTAGGACTACAGGCATCCATCACCACACCCAGGTAATTTTTTAAAAATTTTTTGTAGAGATGAAGTCTTGCTATGTTCCCCAGGGTGTTCTCGAACTCCTGGGCTCAAGGGATCCTCCTACCTCAGCCTCCCAAAGTGTTGAGACTGCAGGTGTGAGCCACTGCAAGTGGCCTTAATCCAGGTTTTTGCTTGACTTCAGAACCCATGTTGTTGACCAAAATGCCACATCTGTGGGTTGACACAGCTCTAAAATTAGGTGCTAGAAATTTGAAAGGCTAACGCTGTGCCACATGAATGGACATCTGCCCACTTGAATCTGGAAAATTTTTAAAAGTTCTGCTAATTCCCAACTTCCTTTCAAACTTTTGTGGAGGGAAATACATAAGGCATTATTTTACACTCCTCTGTATTGTCAATATCCCTAGAATTACAGGCAATGGCACCTTGTAAAAACAGTTCTATTGTATCTAGCTCTATTCTGTTGGATATGACTTCAGGGTCTGACATAACTTCATATCAATCAGAATTTTCAAAAATGCAGGCTTGTGATAGCTTGTGCCAAGGCCTTTGTGAATAATTATACAGAGGGGGACATCTTTCTAATTAATATGGTAACTTCCCAATTATTCAAAACCATTTAATTGAGAATTTGTAATATTTGATACAGGATCTGGTCAAAATCTATATTCCAGAAAAATTTTAAAAAGCTAGTAAGCATATCACTAATGTAAATAAGTTTACAAGAAGATCATACAAGTCTCTTAAGAGAGCAAACTCTTTTCCAGCAATTTAGAGACACCCTGTCATTAGGTTGGTGTGCTAATTACAAATCATTCTAATTGATTCAATAGTCTCCCAAAAGACTTCCATAATGTACTAGACAAATACTTTATTAGCCAAGCTGAGTTACTGTAGGTTCTTAAAAGAAAAAAAAAAAAGCTTTCTTGAAAACAATATCAAGTCAGAATTCTCACTATTATAATAGGGCCCTTTCCTTGATTTTATTCTCAGTGTTTGTTTCACTGTTTTGACTTCCTGATTTTATTTAATGAACGCTAATGTGAGACAGAAAAGAGAAAATGGACTTAGTTCTATATCCATCTTGTCTCCCTTTGTAAAAAAATAAAACAAAATCTGTTGTTCATTCTTGACCAGGATAAATTTCCTTCGTTTTTCTTTCACAGTTCTGATTTTTCCCCCTTTTGGGAGTCACCACATCTGCACTGTCCATGTGTGAATGTTAGATAGATTGACCCCCACCTTCCTGGATCCAGGATGGCCACTTAGAAATGTTCTATACATACCTTGTTCACAATAATGGCTACGGGAATGGGCACGTGTCCCAAGGCAGGTCAATGAGAAGACGGGCTGGTAGCACCTGAATTGCTGAGCTGTAGGAAATAGGTCGGGAGCATGATGGCCACCACATGGAAGGACTTGCCAGAGGAATGAAGTTGGTACAGAGGTGGAGACAGAGATAGGTAAAGTCATTCTTGACAATGTTATTTGAAGCTCTGGATTAGGTTGTACCTGTCATCATTTGTACCCCTGAGTTTTCCACTCATGCAAACTAACATATTACTTTTATTTATTTTCCTTTTTAAGCCTTGTTTAGGTTGTATTTTTATTCACTTGAACAGAATTTAGGCTGGACATGGTGGCTCATGCCTATAAGTAATCTCAGCACTTTGGGAGGCCATGGCTGGCAGATTGCTTGAGGTCAGAAGTTTGAGACCAGCCTGGCCAACATGGCAAAACCCAATCTTCACTAAAAATACAAAAAATTAGCTGGGCGTAGTGGTGCACCCCTGTAATTCCAGCTACTTAGGGGGATGAGGTGGGAGGATCCCTTGAACCCGAGAGGCGGAGGTTGCAGTGAGCCAACATCACACCACTGCACTCCAGCCTGGGCGGCAGAGCCAGATTCCATCTCAAAAAAAAAAAAAAAAAAAAAAAAGAATTTAAAGTGAATTTTATTTTCTTAAGGAATCCCTTAAAATAAAAAGAAATATTTTATTTCCTTGCATATAATTTTATCTTCTTGTATAACACTGACCTCCTTCTCTGAGATTACTCAAATTGAAAAGGCCAATAGTTTATTTATACCTGAACTAAAGGCTATCCATCTGAATTTTGATCTAAAGACTCGCTAAGAAAAATATTTTACATTTTTATTGTTTTAGTCATCTTAATTTTTATTCTGAGACTCTATCTATACTCCTTCCTAAGTCTCTTGGAACTGCTTTTTAGTTGAGAAGCAATCCCTTTATCCTCATGCTGTGGGCTCCTCAAAGAACATGAGATTTTTGGAAACTAAAGCCAGGAGGCTCTGCCACAAACCATCCGAAAGCCAAGGAAACACAGAAACTGCTTCCTGCCTGATGGGGGAAGGTGAATCATTCAATAATACAATGTGCAAGGAAAAAATATAATTCAATGAAAAGAAAAATCTCACTGTAACTACTTCAGAAAATTAATTTTAGCCCAACAATAAACAGCTTGGATGCAGCAAGTCAGCTTTAGATTCTGCAGAAAAAGGTGATGGTAATACCCTCAAGAACAAGACTAAACATTTGAATCTTATTCTAGTCTTGGGTCTAAGATCATAATGGTCATTTTCTATTTCTGGGTCTCTCTTTTGCCATCTGTAATGTGCAGATAAGCAGACTTACTTATTCAAATGCATAGCAAAGATATGAGAGATCCTTATCTACTTCCCTGCCTACAACAGTTTCATAAAAATTTCATCCACTATCCAAATCAAATCAGTCTTCTAAAATGGTTCCTAAGGAAGCATATTTTGCAAGCTTTCCAAGTGATTCTGAAGAACAGGCAAGTTTGAGAACCACTGTTTTAGATGAAGGAAGCACTAGTGCTTTTATTAAAACAATGGCTCAAAAGATGGTCTAGATTCACCAGTGAAGCTTTATATAAAAGGAGATATCCCTGGGCCACACCCTCAGGCCTGTCAGGATAAGGCCAGGGAATGTGTCTGTTCAACAAGTAACACTGGTGACTCAGAACCTCTGTCAGAAACCAAAGCCATTCTGATATTCCAGAATACCTTCTGTTCCTGTTTGCTGACTTGGTCTTCATTGTCCTAAGAAGCCCAGGCCTCACTCCCGGCTGCCTCAGGAAGTCCATCCAGAGACCTGGACCGGTCATGTTGACCATGACAGGGCCAAATTAGCCTGCTTGATCTTTGTATTAGTCCATTTTCATGCTGCTGATAAAGACATACCCAAGACTGGGTAATTTATAAAGAAAAAGAACTCTAATGGATTCACAGTTCCATGTGGCTGGGGAGGCCTCACAATCATGATGGAAGGCAAAAGGCACATCTTCCATGGTGGCAGACAAGAGAGAATGAGAGCCAAGTGAAAGGGAAAACCCCTCATAAAACCATCAGATCTCATGAAACTTATTCACTACCACAAGAACAGTATGAGGGAAACCACTCCTATGATTCAATTACCTCCCACTGGGTCCCTCCCACAACATGTGAGAATTATGGGAGCTACAATTCAAGATGAGATTTGGGTGGGGACACAGGCAAACCATATCAGTCTTCAAGGATAGACAAAGAGACTCTCTGGTTTCCGCAAAGGTAAAGTATCAAATTGTTTTCGGTTTGGGTTTTGTTGTTGTTGTTGTTTTTAAAGTGTGAAGGCAATTGTTCGGTTGTTCTGGGCCTCAGGGAAACTGTAGACATTTAGTGCCTGTCCAAAATGCCAGTGGCACTCCCACTGAGAAGCATTGGCCAGGGGAGGGACTAGTGTTCTCTATCTAGGAATGGAAAGCTCAGAGGACAGTTAGAACATGCAAAATTGAGAATCTTTGTTCTTTGAAGATTTGGTGTAGTATTCTACTGGATCTGGTGATGCCACACAGATCCAGTAAAAGTACATCAAAATTTTGAAAGAGCTGAGGCAAACATACAGGAGATCTAACAGTGGGTTTCAGAAAGAACACTGTTGTTTCTGCTGCCTTTGTGTCTTGGGGTTGTGTCCAGCATCAACAGCAGTAGCAATGTGGACATCACAAAAATATTCCACCTGGTTTTGCTTCTGACCACAGGTTGCAGACTATAGGTCACATCTTACCCAGACCATTTTCCAACGAAACACATACAGTATTCTAAAAACATTCATGCGATGACTACCTCCAACATCTAGAATTCTTGGGATTTCACTTTAACAACCATATATTTTCTTTTGAAAAAATTCAGAGTTGGCAGCAGGGGCCTGTATGTCTGTGCAGCAGCACTGGTGGTGCCGGGTGACTTCGGCCCCTTGAGATAAGTCCCTCGTTCTCTTGTCCCCGCTGCCCTGGGCTTCTGCTTCAAGCTTGGCCTCTGTAGGCACTTGCACTTCTGAGCCTCGTATAGTCATTCCCTTCTTCTACAGAATCCTTTTTCTGTAATTCTTCCATGGGTCCACCTCTGTAATCCAGCGAGGTGGGCAGGACCAGCAAGACAGGTCACATTTCACAAATGGGGAGACCAAGACCCAGGAAGGGGGCAGGATTTGCCCTGGATCAAAGAGCAATTTTTCCTACCATAGTGACTTCAATAAATCAGACCACAATCCCCTTCCATCCAAACAGCACCCCCCACAACCTATTTCTGAGGGAGCTTATTTCCCCCAGCTTAGTTCAGGTGTTCCTGGCTTTGTGTGGCTATAAAAGAATTGGATTTAGCTCTGTTTGGCTTCCCTGTTCTCTTCCTGACAGTGCTATTTAATGGACAAACAGTTTGTTTTATTTATCTGACAGGGTTTCTTCACATTGTTTCAGGTTATCAGCCCTCCCCTGCAGATCATATTACAGCTTGTGCCGGGTTCGACCCTCAGTAGGGTTCACTCTAAATCAGATCCTTATCCTCACTGCAGTGATAAATGGAGCGGCCTGGAAGCCCACAGCCAGGTTATTTATTTAGTACCTCTGTGGATCATGTTTTATACAGCCAGGACTTCATGTCAGGCCTTTACGGATCCAGCTTAAGTTGCATTCAGGAACTAAAACCCAAAGCCCCTTAAATAATGTTAACTTAATAGCTGACATTTTTATGAAATAAGTCTGTGTGGAGGGGGCAGAAAGGGGGCGATGCAGACAGAGAGCTGGAGCTGAGTTTCAGTGTGTGTGTGGCAGAGGTGTCTGAACGCAGGTGGAGATTGTAGAGGATAGGGAGGCTTTGATTCTCTGGCTTATTCCAAAGTAACAGAGAATACTTAACTTTTAAGTGAAGTCCCTCATGGAGGTCTATAGTTGTTTCTTTGTTTGTTTGTTTGTTTGTCTGTTTTTAATGAGATAAACAAAAAAGGAAGAGTTGGAGTTGAGATAATGTTTCTTAGGGAGCCAGACAAATTAGGGATGGGGGTCTTTCACTGGGGGGGCAATTTATTTTATTTGTTTATTTTATATTTTTAAGACAGGGTCTTGCTCTGTCACCCAGGCTGGGGTGCAGTGGCACGATCACTGCTCGTTGCAACCTCCTGCAGCAAGCGATTCTTGTGCCTCAGCCTCCCAAGTAGCTGGGACTACAGGTGCACACCACTACACCCAGTTAATTTTTGTATTTTTAGTAGAGATGGGGTTTTCCCATGTTGGCCAGCCTGGTCTCAAAGTCCTGGCCTCAATTGATCCTTTCATCTCAACCTCCTAAGGTGCTGGGATTACAGGTGTGAGCCACCATGCCGGCCAGGGGGCAATTTATATAGTGGTGGAGGGAGGAAGCATTCTCTCTGAGAAGCATCTTGTCAGAACCATCTGGCTGGGGGCGGTGCACAGGAACCATCTGCTGGGAGCCTCGTTTCCATCCTATTCCTTAAATGCAAACTTTTGACGTTATCCATAAATGAAGTCACACACACAATCACTGTAGTGTGTGTCCACTAAATGTGTTATTTTGACAAAAGTTAACATTTAACATACTCAAATTTATTTTTTTATTTTGCAATTGACAAGGTATTTCTCCATTTTTGAATACACTAGAAGTCAAAAACCAAAAAAAACATGAGCCTCTTTCAACCTTCGAGGATCCAGAGGGGAGGAAATGAAAACATCTGCCTTCATAAAGGTGCTGCCTTTTCCTTCCAGGATTCCCCAGGGCATCCTTGGGGTGCCTCCAGTCTGAATTGGAGAGAAAAGGTATGGTCCTGTTGAAATTGCCCCCAAACTGAGCTGCACCTTCCAATTGAGGCAGAAAGAATCGCCTTTTGATATGTTCTACAATTGGAATGCAAATTCTCTCCCATCTCCTAGACACCTGGGCCTGCCCCCATTTTTCTTGACTGTAATCTGTTTAGCTTGTGTATAGAATGGCAAAAACAAAGAGTCTTTCTGTAAAAGAAAAAGAAGAGGAAAGAAAGTAGATTCTGTGTCCTCTTCCTTAGTCCTTGCCAAATCTTTGCTCCCAGGCCTCGGCAGGTGGCAGTGTACATGAGTCATGCAGTCTATCTTTCTGTTTTGTTATTAACCGCTGAAATGATGGCACCATTCCTGGAGTTAGGCCTTCAACCAAAGAACTGGGCCATCCGTGGCAATGCATCCCAGGCTTGGGAGCTGGGAAAAGGCCCTGGGAGCTAGGGCATCCTGATTGTTCTTTCAAAGAAATCCCTCTTGTTCTTAGTCAACACGCTGGATACCAGCTAAAAAATGCAAAATGATCTTCAGGCAGAGATGGCACAAGG
This sequence comes from Trachypithecus francoisi, assembly GCF_009764315.1. NCBI lineage: Eukaryota > Metazoa > Chordata > Mammalia > Primates > Cercopithecidae > Trachypithecus > Trachypithecus francoisi. The sequence continues at coordinate 91,797,736 of NW_022681455.1, read as the reverse complement.
ACCCCTGCTGAGCTGTGAAGCCTGGCTGTGAGGATCCCTGCACGGAAGCATCAACATGTTGCCAGATTGGTATACAACTCGGCACCACACTGGTATGTAACCAGCTTATAGGTCTGGAGGTTTTAGAGAAGCTGGGAGGTATTATTGCATGTTAGAGCTTGAGAACACAGGGCAGGCCAAAAGGTAAGGTTCTTATTTGTGTGAAGTTTGAATACCCAGCCCAGCACCTAGACGATGCTTCAGCTTGGCTTGCAACCAACAGGGCACAACAGTGAAGGTACCCATTGCTGGGAAAAGAGGAGTAGGAGGCTGTGGTCATCATGGTTGGGGAAGGAAGCCATAGTTGAAACCACATATAAATAATTAAGAAGAAAAAAGACCATGGTGTCATATGGATTTGTAAATGTCTAAACATGAAGATGGTTAGAGGTACTGAAAAGAATTAAGTCCTTGTCATGAAATGCTTTCCTCCACTGTCCATTAATTTTATTTAAAAACTCTTATATAGGCATTTACTTTGTATCAGGCACTGTTTTGAACGCTGTGCAAGTATGAGCTCACCTAGGCCTCATTACAAACCTATAAGCTAAGCACTTTTAGGTCATCACTGTTTCAGGATCTTGAAAATGTGGTCCTGGAAGGTTAAGTCACTTACCTGAAGTCACCTAGCTTCCACGTGGGATTCACACGCAGGCAGCCCTGCTTGAGTTCACTGCCTCTCTCCAAGACTCAGGCAGCAGATCTTGGATATAAAGTGCTTAGAATACATTGCTTTCCCAGGAGTCACATTCAAGATGGGCTCATGTAATTCTTTGCTGTCCTTTTCAGCATCTGTCCTTGCCTCCAAGGCCCCAAATCTTCAGTCTTCATGCTTGGCCTCTGCTTATTTGATCTGGGATGTCTGCTGTGCAATGATGTCCAGTCTTTCTAGTTCTTGTTTGTTGGTCTGATTGGACCACAGGCCTCTCTTCGTGCCCTTCATTCCTCTCTGCTCAGCTGGTATCTCTATTTTTGGAGGGCAGATGTGAATCCTTACACTCAGCTCTCATGGTTATTCATTTATTCCATCTTCCTGCTCCTGATACATGATAGTCTCCAGCCTCCATCACCTGTCTGCAGATAGCATTGTTACCAAAGTCTCTTGGGTAATGGATAGATATTCAAGGAGTGTTTGCTGAATGAATGCATAAGTGAATAAATGACAAATAAACTAAGCCTCTGCCAAAAGTCAAGCCCCTACACCTGCTCTCCTGTGGCGAGCTCCCATTTGAGACAATTATCCAAACACATTAAATCCTGAAAGAAAGACCAGCCAGGAGTTCATTCCTTAGAGTAGAAAACACAAAAGGTTAAAAGTGGCTCTTTCTTTGAGTCCCCAACTGTGATTTCAGCACAGAGTACAAACTCATTCCAGCTGGAAGGATTCCATTGTTGACATCTACAAAGCATTTGGAAAATCCTCATGGAGAAAAACACTGGCAAAATGATGTAAGAAAAAAAGAATGAAATATATAAATTTTATTATAATCACATAGAAAAGACATTTGTTTATGGCCAAAGACTAGAAAGGAATATGAAATATCAAAATGGCTTATTATTTAGTGTATTACAATTTGAATTTTTAAAAATACCTACTGATCATTGTTGTTGGCATGTGTGTGTGGGTGTGTGAATGCATGCTCATGTGTGAGTGTGCATGTGTGGAGAATAACAGGCTACAAAAAGATTGTACCATCATCCAAGTGAACTTTGCAGTAAGTTATCAATCCTGACCTGTTCTTCAAAAGTAAGCTGATTTTTGATTAAATTGTCCAGGTGATTGCCCAAGTCCTAACCTCACAATGGCAGTGGTAGTCAACACCAGGTTGACACAGTTTCTATATTGGGTAAGCATTGCACTTTGGGTCATAGGTAATCATCTTGTTGATAGCACATGGAAGGCATTTGGCAGCTAAAAGGCAACTGAGCTAACATTGCACCTGGCTGTTAAGAACATATTAGAGGGGCCGGGCGCGGTGGCTCAAGCCTGTAATCCCAGCACTTTGGGAGGCCGAGACGGGCGGATCACAAGGTCAGGAGATCGAGACCATCCTGGCTAATACGGTGAAACCCTGTCTTTACTTAAAAATACAAAAAAACTAGCCGGGCGACGAGGCGGGTGCCTGTAGTCCCAGCTACTCGGGAGGCTGAGGCAGGAGAATGGCGCAAACCCGGGAGGCAGAGCTTGCAGTGAGCTGAGATCCGGCCACTGCACTCCAGCCTGGGTGGCAGAGCAACACTCCGTCTCAAACAAACAAACAAAACAAAAAGAAAGAACATATTAGAATGATTAAGAGAAAAGCAAGATAAATCTGTTTATTATTATTATTATTATACTTTAAGTTCTGGGATACACATGCAGAATGTGCAAGTTTGTTACATAGGTATACACGTGCCATGGTGGTTTGCTGCACCTATCAACCTGTCATCTACATTAGATGTTTCTCCTAATGCTATCCCTCCCCTAGCCCCACAACCCCTGACAGGCCTTGGTGTATTACGTTTCCCTCCCTGTGTTCATGTGTTCTCATTGTTCAACTCTCACTTATGAGTGAGAACATGGGGTGTTTGGTTTTCTATGCCTGTGTTAATTTGCTGAGAATGATGGTTTCCAGCTTCATCCACGTCCCTGCAAAGGTCATGAACTCATCGTTTTTTATGGCTGCATAGTATTCCATTGTGTATATGTGCCACATTTTCTTTATCCAGTCTATCATTGATGGGCATTTGGGTTGGTTCCAAGTCTTTGCTATTGTAAACAGTGCTGCAATAAACATATGTGTGCATGTGTCTTTATAGTAGAATGATTTATAATCTTTTGTGTATATACCCAGTAATGCGATTGCTGGGTCAAATAGTGTGTCTGGATCTACATCCTTGAGGAATCACCACACTGTCTTCAACAATGGTTGAACTAACTTATGCTCCCACCAACAGTGTAAAAGCATTCCTATTTCTCACATCCTCTCCAGCATCTGTTGTTTCCCAACTTTTTAATGATCACCATTCTAACTGGCGTGAGATGGTATCTCATTGTGGTTTTGCTTTGCATTGCTCTAACAACCAGTGATGATGAGCTTTTATTCATATGTTTGTGGGCCGCATACATGTCTTCTTTTGAGAAATGTCTGTTCATATCCTTTGCCCACTTTTTGATGGAGTTGCTTGTTTTTTTCTTGTAAAGTTTAAGTTCTGTGTAGATTCTGGATATTAGCCCTTTGTCAGATGGATAGATTGCAAAAATTTTCTCCCATTCTGTAGGTTGCCTGTTCACTCTGATGATAGTTTATTTTGCTGTACAGAAGCTCTTTAGTTTAATTAGATCTCATTTGTCAAGTTTGGCTTTTGTTGCAATTGCTTTTGGTGTTGTTTTAGTCATGAAGTCTTTGCCCATGCCTATGTCCTGAATGGTATTGCCTAGGTTTTTGTCTAGGGTTTTTATGATTTTAGGTCTTACATTTAAGTCTTTAATCCAACCTGAGTTAATGTTTGTATAAGGTGTAAGGAAGAGGTCCAGTTCCAGTTTTCTGCATATGGCTAGCTGGTTTTCCCAACACCATTTATTCAGTAGAGAATCCTTTCCCCATTGCTTGCTTTTGTCAGGTTTGTCAAAGATCATATGGTTGTAGATGTGTGGTTTTATTTCTGATGCCTCTGTTCTGTTCCATTGTCCTACATATATGTTTGGCACCAAGTAGCATGCTGTTTTGGTTACTGTAGCCTTGTAGTATAGTTTGAAGTCAGGTAGCATGATGCCTCCAGCTTTGTTCTTTTTGCTTAGGATGGTCTTGGCTATATTGGGGTCTTTTTTGGTTCCACATGAATTTTAAAGTAGTTTTTTCTAATTCTGTGAAGAAAGTCAGTGTAGGTTGATGGGGATAGCACTGATTTTATAAACTCCTTTGGGCAGTATGGTCATTTTCATGATATTGATTCTTCCTATCCATAAGCATGGAATATTTTTTCATTTTTCTGTGCCCTGTCTTATTTCTTTGAGAAGTGGTTTGTAGCTCTCCTTCAAGAAGTCCTTCACAGCCCTCGTAAGTTGTATTCCTAGGTATCTTATTCTTTTTGTAGCAATTGTGAATAGGAGTTCACTAATGATTTGGCTCTCTGTTTGTCTATTATTGGTGTATAGGAATGCTTGTGATTTTTGTACCTTGATTTTGCATCCTGAGACTTTGCTGAAGTTGCTTATCAGCTTAAGGAGATATTGGGCTTAGACGATGTGGTTTTTTTAAATACACAATCATGTCATCTGCAAAGAGAGATAGTTTGACTTCCTCTCTTCCTATTTGAATACTCTTTATTTATTTCTCTTGCCTGATTGCCCTGGCTGTAACTTTCAACACTATGTTGAAAAGGAGTGGTGAGAGAGGGCATCCTTGTCTTGTGCCAGTTTTCAAAGGGAATGCTTCTAACTTTTGCCCATTCAGTATGATATTGGCTGTGGGTTTGTCATAAATAACTCTTATTATTTTGAGATACATGCCATCAATGCCTAGTTTATTGAGAGTTTTTAGCATGAAGGGGTATTGAATTTTATCGAAGGCCTTTTCTGCATCTATTGAGATAATCATGTGGTTTTGTCATTGGTTCTGTTTATGTGATGGATTACATTTATTGATTTGCATATATTGAACCAGACTTGCATTCCAGGGATGAAGCCGACTTGATCGTGATAGATAAGCTTTTTGATGTGCTGCTGGATTTGGTTTGCCAATATTTTATTGAGGATTTTTGCATTGATGTTCATCAGGGATATTGACCTGAAATTTTCTTTTTTTTTGTTGTTGTGTCTCTGCCAGGTTTTGGTATCAGGATGATGCTGGCCTCATAGAATGATTTAGAGAAGAATGTCTCTTCTTCTATTATTTTGAATAGTTTCAGAAGGAATGGTACCAGCTCCTCTTGCTACCTCTGGTAGAATTTGGCTATGAATCCGTCTGATCCTGGGCTTTTTTTGTTGGCAGGTTATTAATTACTGCCTCAATTTCAGAACTTGTTATTGGTCTATTCAGGGATTCAACTTCTTCCCAATATAGACTTGGGAAGGTGAATGTGTCCAGGAATTTATCCATTTCTTCTAGATTTTCTAGTTTATTTGCCTAGAGGCATTTATAGTATTCTGTGATGGTAGTTTGTATTTCTGTGGGAACAGTGGTGATACCCCCTTTATTGTTTTTTATTGTGTCTATTTGATTCTTTTCTCTTTTTTTCTTTATTAGTCTGACTAGCAGTCTATTTACTACTTTTTTCAAAAGAAAAACAGCTTCTGCATTCATTGATTTTTCAAAGAGATTTTGTGTCTCTATCTCCTTCAGTTCTGCTCTGATCTTAGTTATTTCTTGTCTTCTGCTAGCTTTTGAATTTGTTTGCTCTTGCTTCTCTAGTTATTTTAATTGTGCTATTAGGATGTCGATTTAAGATCTTTCCTGCTTTCTCTTGTGGGCTTTTAGTGCTATAAATTTCCCTCTAAACACTCCTTTAGCTGTGTCCCAGAGATTCTGGTGTGTTGTGCCTTTGTTCTCATTGGTTCAGAGAACTTATTTATTTCTGCCTTAATTTCGTTATTTACCCAGTAGTCATTCAGGAACAGGTTTTTCAGTTTTCATGTAGTTGCACAGTTTTGAGTGAGTTTCTTAATCCTGGGTTCTAATTTGATTGCACTGTGGTCTGAGAGACTGTTTGTTATGATTTCCATTCTTTTCATTTGCAGAAGAGTGTTTTATTTCCAATTATGTGGTCAATTTTAGAATAAGTGTGACGTGGTGCTTACAAGAATGTATATTCTGTTGATTTGGGGTGGAGAGTTCTGTAAATGTCTATTAGGTCCACTTGGTCCAGAGCTGAGTTCAAGTTCTAAATATCCTTGTTAATTTTCTGTCTCGTTTATCTGTCTAATACTGACAGTGGGTTGTTACGGTCTCCCACTATTATTGTGTGGGAGTCTAAGTTTCATTGTAGGTCTCTAAAAACTTGCTTTATGAATCTAGGTGCTCCTGTATTGGGTGCATGTATATTTAAGTTAGTTAGCTCTTCTTATTGCATTGATCCCTTTACCCTTATGTAATGCCCTTTTTTGTCTTTTTTGATCTTTGTCAGTGTAAAGTCTGTTGTATCAGAGATTAGGATTCCAACCCGTGCTTTTTTTTTTTCTTTTTCTTTCCTTTTTTTTTGCTTTCCATTTGTTTGGTAAATATTATTCCATTCCCTTATTTTGAGCTTATGTGTGTCTTTGCGTGTGAGATAGGTCTCTTGAGTACAGCATACCAATGGGTCTTGACTCTATCAAATATGCCAGTCTGTGTCTTTTTAATCAGGGCAGTTAGCCCATTTACGTTTAAAGTTAATGTTGTTATGTGTGCATTTGATCTTGCCATTACGATGGTAGCTGGTTATTTTGCCCATTAGTTGATTCAGTTTCTTCATAGTGTTGATAGTCTTTACAATTTGGTATGTTTTTGCAGTGGCTGATGCTCATTTTTCCTTTCCATATTTAGTGTGTCCTTCAGGCACTCTTGTAAGGCAGGCCTGGTGGTGACAAAATCTCTCAGCATTTGCTTGTCTGTAAAGGATTTTATTTCTCCTCCACTTGTGAAGCTCAGTTTGGCTAGATATGAAATTCTGGGTTGAAAATGCTTTCCTTTAAGCATGTTGAATATTGGCCCCCACTCTCTTCTGGCTTGTAGGGCTTCTGCCAAGAGATCTGCTGTTAGTCTGATGGGCTTCCCTTTGTGGGTAACCTGCCCTTTCTCTCTGGCTGCCCTTAACACTTTTTCCTTAATTTCAGCCCTGGTGAATCTGATGAATATGTGTCTTGGGGTTGCTCTTCTCAAGTAGTATCTTTGTGGTATTCTCCATATTTTCTGAATTTGAACATTGGCCTGTCTTGCGAGGTTGTGGAAGTTCTTCTGGATAATGTCTTGAAGAGTGTTTTCTAAATTCGTTCCATTCTCCCCATCATTTTCAGGTACACCAATCAAATATAGGTTTGGTCTTTTCGCATATCCCACATTTCCTGGAGACCTTGTTCTTTCCTTTTCATTATTTTTTCTCTTTATTAGTCTGGCTAGCAGTCTATCTATTTATTAATTTTTCTTGTCTTCATGCTTTAACTCATTAAATTGATCTTCAATCTCTGATATCCTTTCTTCCACTTGATTGATTTGGCTATTGATACTTGTATATGCGTCAGAAGTTCTTGTGCTGTGTTTTTCAGCTCCATCAGGTCATTTATCCTCTTCTCCAAACTCTTTATTCTAGTTAGCAATTCCTCTAACCTTTTTTCAAGGTTCTTAGCTTCCTTGCATTGGGTTAGAACATGCTCCTTTGGCTAGGAGGAGTTTTTTATTACCCATCTTCTGAAGCCTACTTCTGTCAATTCATCAAACGCGTTCTCCATCTGGTTTTCTTCCCTTGCTGGCAAGGAGTTGTGATCCTTTGGAGGAGAAGAGGTATTCTGGTTTTTGGAATTTTCAGCTTTTTTGCACTGGTTTTTCCTCACTTTTGTGGATTTATCTACTTTTGGTCTTTGATGTTGGTGACCTTTGGATGGGGTTTCTGTGTGGACATTCTTTTTGTTGATGTTGATGCTACTCCTTTCTGTCTGTTAGTTTTCCTTCTAACAGTCACGCCCCTCTGCTGCAGGTCTGCTGGAGTGTGCTGGAAGGCCACTCCAGACGCTGTTTGCCTGGGTACCACCAGCAGAGGCTGCAGAACAGCAAAGATTGCTGCCTGTTCCTTCCTCTGGAAGTTTTGTCCCAGAGGGGCACCTGCCAGATGCCAGCTGGAGCTCTCCTGTGTGAGGTGTCTGTTGGCCCCTGCTGGGAGGTGTCTCCCAGTCAGGAGGCATGGGGGTCAGAGACCCACTTGAGGAGGCAGTCTGTCCTTTAGCAGAGCTCAAGCACTGTGCTGGGAGATCCAGCTCTCTTCAGAGCCAGCTGGCAGGAACATTTAAGTCTGCTGAAGCTGCATCTACAAGCCACCCTTTCCCCAAGGTGCTCTGTCCCAGGGAGATAGGAGTTTTATCTATAAGCCCCTGACTGGGGCTACTGCATTTTTTTCAGAGATTCCCTGCCCAGAGAGGAGGAATCTAGACAGGCAGTCTGGCTACAGCAGCTTTGCCAAGTTGTGGTGGGTTCCATCCAGTCCAAACTTCCCAGAGGCTTTGTTTATATTGTGATGGGAAACCTGCCTACTCAAGCCTCAGTAATGGCAGATGCCCCTCCGCCACCAAGCTCGAGCATCCCAGGTCAACTTCAGACTGCTGTGCTGGCAGCAAGAATTTCCAGCCAGTGGATCTTACCTTGCTGGGCTCTGTGGGGGTGGGATCTGCTGAGCTAGACCATTTGGTTCCCTGGTTTCAGCCTCCTTTCCAGGGGAGTGGATGGTCCTGTCTCGCTACCTTTACAGGCGCCACCGGGGTATGAAAAAAAAATGGGGCTAACTTGGTGTCTGCCCAAATGGCCACCTAGTTTTGTGCTTGAAACCCAGGGCCCTGGTGGTGTAGGAACCCAAGGGAATCTCCTGGTCTGCAAGTTGCGAAGACCATGGAAAAAGTGTAGTATCTGTGGCTGTAATGTACCATTCCTGACATCACAGTCCCTCATGGCTTCCCTTAGCCAGGGGAGGGAGTTCCCCAACTCCTTGCAATTCCAGGGTGAGGCAATGCCCCAGCCTGCATTGGCTCTCTCTCTATTGGCTGTACCCACTGTCTAACCAGTCCCAGTGAGATGAGCTAGGTACCTCAGTTGGAAATGCTAGATATCAACCACCTTCTGCATTGATCTCCCTGGGAGCTGCAGACTAGAGCTGTTCCTATTTGGCCATCTTGCCTGCAACTCCCAAATCTGTTTTTAAAAAGGGAAAAGAAGGATGGGTGCGGTGGCTCATGCCTGTAACCTCAGCACTTTGGGAGGCCAAGGCGGGTGGATCACCTGAGGTCAGGTGTTCAAGACCAGCCTGACCAACATGCAGAAACCCCATCTCTACTAAAAACACAAAATTAGCTGGGCGTGGTGGTGCACGCCTGTAATCCCAGTTACTCAGGAGGCTGAAGCAGGAGAATCACTTGCACCCAGGAGGCGGAGGTTGCAGTGAGCTGAGATTGTGCCATTGCACTCCAGCCTGGGCAACAAGAGCAAAACTCCATCTCGGAAAAAGGAAAAAAAAAGGAAAAAGACAAGCTGAGTTTAGCAAGAATCCTACTCATATGGAAGTCGTATTCATTGAGCACTTCCTACATGCCAAATTCGACATTATTTATTGTTCCTTAAAATAATGCCCAACATTGCTCAACCATAATTGTCAATGACATTCGATGGATGGATGATCTAATGAACAGGCATTTGAAATATCTTTGTAACTTCCTATTTAATTATGTTTGTACATAATTAACTCGTGTTGTTATCTAAATAATAGAAACATGAACTTTTACTTTAAAAAGGGTACATATCAAGAAGATCTTGAGATAAAGGTGTGAGTGCAAGTGTTTGATTTGAGAGGTGATCTCAGGAGACACCAGTAGAGGAGAGTGAATGAAAAGGCAATCCCTGGGACATAGATGAGGAGGTTTCCACTATAGACAAGCAGGAGTCAGTGTCCATATGGGAAAACATGTTTCAGAGTTGGCCCACCCAAGAAGTTGGGAAGCTGGGGTGTGCACCAACTCCCATTTATTGGTGGCTGAGGGATGCTCCCATGGATGGCAACTGCCCAGCAATTCCAGTCTGCCCTGGACTCTAGCTCAGCTGTTCCCATTTCCAGAGGCATACTACCAGCAAGACTTCTTTAGTAGGAATGGTGAGTGTCAGGGTCATATGGATGAGGCATCTTCTGTACCTGCTACTGACAAGCATATCAAGTAATTTTACTACTACTTTTTTGATATCTACATCAGAAATGCCTCTGTACTGTTGCTTAATCTGTAATCTCAGCATAGGACACCATTATCTCTCTCTCCCTCTGTCAATTCACAGGCATCATAGCTAGGAAGCCTACCACAGAGTAAATAACCCATCAATATTTTTTAAATAAACAAATAACATATCACTCAAGGCCCAGTTCAAATCTCACTTCCTTCAAGAAATGCTCTCTAAGTCAGCATGGTGGTTCACACTTGTAATCTCAGCACTTTGGGAGGCTGAAGTGGGTGGATTGCTTGAGTTTGAGACCAGCCTGGGCAGCATGGCAAAACCCTGTCTCTACAAAAAATACAAAAATTAGCTGGGTTTGGTAGCACATGCCTGTAGTTCCAGTTACTCAGAGGCTGAGGTGGGAGGATCACCTGAGCCCGGGGAAATCAAGGCTGCAGTGAGTGGTGTTGGTGCCACTACACGCCAGCCTGGGCTACAGAGTGAGACCCTGTCACAAAAAAAGAAATACTCTGTAATTTTCCCTTAGAAATACTTTCTAAGTTTCCCAGAACACTTTGCACTTCAATTATAGCCCCTTGCTCTTCATCTTTTCTTCTTGAGAATAATTTGCCTGTTCCTGGCCCCGCAGCTTATCAGCAAGGATCTGGTCAACACAGGCAGAGTGAGAGTCAGCAGTTTTTAGCTATCATCTGTGACTAGGTGGGTGAGCCTAATTTTCAGGTGCAGTACTAGGAAACTTCTTGCTCCTGTGTTCATGCTTCTAAGCCATGTTATTCCAGTTCAACTTTCACAGCAACGAAGCCAATCTTGATTTGTGTGACTTCTCTGCTTTTGTCAATTGGTTCTGAACTCAGGCGGGAAAGAGGGTTCTTATTTATTGTGTCCCTCTCAAATTCCTACCCATATATTGCAGAGACTTCAAGTTTCCAAAACAGTATTGGAAGGAACACTTCCAGAATCCAAGGCATTTAGGATTCTCATGGATAATAACCCCTGCTGAAGGTGATCTCTTGATGAAAACGCCTACAAACTGATGAAGAAACAAACCACCATGAGGGAGAGTCAGCATGTGCCACAATGAGAGAATGCACTGCCCTGATCCCAGAGAGAACAGAAAAATCTGTATATGACATATGTGCTCCTTCAAATATAATCCCAGTCCACTCTCTGCAGGGTAGAAAGAGCGATATTATCAAAAAACACAAATCAGATCCCTCCCACATCCCACCCCTGCTTAATATTCTGCGATGGCTTCCAATTGTGCTTAGAATAAACGTAAGTTTTCTAGGTTATCCTGCAGGTGTGGGCCCTACCAACCTCACCAGTTGGATTCAAAAACACCTGCCCACTCCATCTCCTCACAACAAGTTTTTCAGATTCTAGAACACGTCATTCCTTGCGCACATTGGTTCTTCAGCCCAGAACTCCTTCCTGGTTCTTCTTTAGGTATCTAGTTCCCCTATACTTATATTCTCTAGAATTCACCTCAATCATTAATTTCTCACAGAAGATTCCTCTGACCATCCTCCTGAGGTCAAATCTTTTTATTTATTTGTCAAATCTTATCACATGCATAGCACCAAGTTCCTTTTCTTCCCCATATTTATCAGAATTGTGTGTCTATCATTGTGTGGTCATTTCATCAAGGTTATTCAGTGGAATGTTTACTCTTTTAAGTCAAACTCTGTTCTTTGGCCAGATGTGGTGGCTCACGCCTGTAATCCCAGCACTTTGGGAGGCCAAGGCAGGCAGATCACGAGGTCAAGAGTTCGAGACCAGCTTGCTCAATATGGTGAAAATCCGTCTCTACTAAAAATACAAAAAAAATTAGCCAGGCATAGTGACATGCGCCTGTAGTCTCAGCCACTTGGGAGGCTGAGGCAGGAGAATCGCTTGAACCTGGGAGGCGGAGGTTGCAGTGAGCTGAGATTGCACCACTGCACTCCAGCCTGGATGGCAGAGCAAGACTCTGTCTCAAAAAAAATAGTCTGTTCTTTGCATCCTCTGTACCTAATATTGTGCTCAGTGTCGTGAAGGTGCCTCTTGAATGTCTCTTGTATGAGTGGGTAAGTAGATGTCTCTTGAATGAATGAGTGTGGTAGACCCATTTATCAGCTGCTGTGAGTGTGACCTGATCATGGCTCACAGCTGCACCCCTTCCCTGGAGAATTGCCTTTGGCTGATAAAGATCACCTCAATGGAAGAATAAATGCCCTAGAGCAGTCTGAAGCTATTGACTGTTGATATGAGTACAAAAAGCTGGTTTCCCACAAGGAGATGTCACTTCCCACCCTCTAGGATGGCTACAATGAAAAAGATAGATAAAGACAAGTGTTGGTGAGGATGTGGAGAAATTGGAACCCACATTCATTACTGGTAGGAATGTAAAATGCACGGCCACTGTGGAAAACAGTTTGGTAGTTTCTCAAAAAGTTAAATATAGAATTATCATATCATCAGCAATTCTACTCCTATGTACATACCCACGGGAATTGAAAGAAGTATTTAAACAAAAACCTTGTACACAAATATTTATAGAAGAACTTTCAGGAGTGCCAAAATGTGGAAACCACCCAAATATCCGTCAGCGAATGAATGGATAAACAAAACGTGCTGGGGCATCGTGGCTCACGCCTGTAATCCCCACACTTTGGGAGACCAAGGAGGGCAGATCACTTGAGGTCAGGAGTTCAAGACCAGCCTGGTCAAAATGACAAAACCCCATCTCTACTAAAAATACAAAAATAGCCAGGTGTGGTGGTGCACACCTGTAATTCCAGTTATTCAGGAGGCTGAGGCATGAGAATCACTTGAACCCAGGAGGTGGAAGCTGCAGTGAGCTGAGATCACACCACTGCACTCCAGCCTGGGCAGAGTGAGATTCTATCTCAAAAAAAAAAAAAAGTAGTATATGCATGCAATGAACTACTATTCAGTCTTAAAAAGAAATGAGTACATATGCAAATCCATAGGGACAGAAAGCAGATGAGTGGTTGCCAGGGGCTAAAGGGAGGAGAGAATGGGAGTGAAAACTAATGGATATAGGATTTCCTTTTAGGGTGAAGAAAAAGTACCAAAATTAGATAGTGATTCTAGTTGCACAACATTGTGAATGTACCTAATGCTACTATTCAATTATACACTTTAAAATGGTTAAAATGGTATTTTATCTTATGTATATTTTATCACAATTTGTATTGTTTTTTAAAAATTTTTTTGTTTTAGATTCAGGGGGTACCTGTGCAAGTTTGTTACATGGGTATGTTGTGTATTGCTGAGGTTTCAGTTTCTAATGATCCTATTGCCCAAGCAGCAAACCTAGTGCCAGATGGGTAGTTTTCAACCCTTGTTCCCCTCCTCCCCTTCCCCCTTTTAGAATCCCTAGTATTAGCCAGGCACGGTGGCTCATGCCTGTAATCCCAGCACTTTGGGAGGCTGAGGTGGCAGATCACGAGGTCAGGAGATCGAGACTATCCTGGCTAACATGGTGAAACCCTATCTCTACTAAAACTACAAAAAAATTATCCAGGTGTGGTGGCACACGCCTGTAGTCCCAGCTACTTGGAAGGCTGAGGCAGGAGAATCACTTGAACCCAGGAGGTGGAGGTTGCAGTGAGCCAAGATTGCATCACTGCACTTCAGCCTGGGCAACAGAGTCAGACCCCATCTCAAAAAAAAAAAAAAAAAGAATGCCTTGTATCTGTTACCCTAACTTTGTGTCCATTTGTAACCAATGTTTAGCCCCTACTCATAGGTGAGAACATGTGGTATTTGGTTTTCTGTTTTAACATTAATTTGCTTACACCCACGTTGCTGCAAAGGATATTATTTCATTCCGTTTTATGGCTGTATAGTATTCCATGGTGTATATGTGCCACATTTTCTTTATCCAATCCATCATTGATGAGCACCTAGATTGATTCCATTTGTTTGCTATTATGTGACAACTTTTAGAAAGAGCTGGCACTTTGCTGCCTCAAGACAAAGATGGCCCTGTGTTTGGACACATGCTCCAGCATCCCACACTGATCAGGCCAACTTTAGACCTTACTTGGCACATCCTTGCTCGGCTCTTGCCTCTCCCCTATCTGGTGCTCTTCTCTCGCTTTCAGGTTTCTCCTAAGAGCAGTCCCTCCCTCAATTAAAAAATGGCATTTTAATCCTTCTCTCAGACTCCACTTTTATGGAGCATGACCTAAAACCGTAAGTGCACCAGTGGATAAAATAAATGTGTAAATAACTTTTCAAATTTTTTATTTCTTTATTTTTCTTTATTTAGTTTAGAAATGGGGTCCCACTGTGTCACTCAGGTTGGTGTGCATTGGCATAATCATAGCTCACTGCAGCTTCCAACCTCTGACCTCAAGCAAACCTCTTGCATCAGCCCCCAGTAGGTAGGACTACAGGCAGGCACCAACTCACCTGGATGATTGTTTTTTAAGTTTTGTAGAGACAGGGTCTTGCTATGTTGCCCAGGCTGATCTTGAACTTCTTGGTCTCAAGCAATCTTCCCACTTCAGTTTCCAAAATGCTGGGATTATGGGCATGAGCCACTACATCCAGACTACATAATTTTTGTAAATGCTCAAGCCCGCTAAGCTTGGAGCTGGGATTCAAACTCAGATGAGGTTAACTCCAAAGCCCACTCTCTAACTACTGGGGTGCCTTCCCTAATGAGTTCACTGAGGAAAATACGGCTTTGTGTGGACAAGACTGTGGAGCTGATGATGTTCCTTTAGGGTCCACACTTCTGCCCCTTTTCAAGCAGATATTCTTTGAATATCTGCACCTCAGACTAAATGGAAAGCCTATCTCAGTGGTTTTTTCTCTGCAACCTCAAGCCCTGCGTAACTATTAAAACACACACACACACACACACACACACACACACATACACACACAATGAAAACAGCCCATCCCCCAGCCCTTCCATGTAACAGAGAAGTTACTGTATCTAGAAACCCAGCTGTCCAAACTGAGATCGCCAGTCTCCAAGCATATAGAAAGATTGGATTAACTCATTTGTCCTTGTGAAGACATTAATATTGTTCCATCACTGAGCAGCTGAAACCCTTAATAAATCTCTATTTAAAGGCAAATTTGTAAATGCCTAAGTGTAGTCATAATAATAGTGTTGTAATTCTTATTGAACATGCTCAGAGTGGTGGATTATTTATAGCATCGTGTTCAACGTCAAACACTTCAGAACACAAATTATAAACTCTTCGAGTTTGGGGGAAGTTTATAGAAAAGGAGACAATAGAAGTAAAATCTAATTTGGGGGAATAATGGTGAGAAATTACTCAACCAAATTAGAAATCAGTTTTACTCACTTCGTGGATGGTGTCCAGACTGACAAAGGAGAAGGAAGATGGATGGTTTTCCCATAAATGCCACTAGCAGACAGAAACAATCTAGTATGTTCCAATTCCTCATTCCTCTATGTGGCTAGATGTGAGTGAGAAGGCATCTTTGTTGGCTATTGCAATGTAACAAAGAGCCATAAAGTCTCAATGGCCCTTAATAATAAGCTTTATTTCTCACTCATCCATCTGTAGTTTGATTGGAGCTGAGCTGATCTTGTCTGAACCTAGCTGGGCCTGGTTCTGCGCTACAACTTAGATTCAGGTATGTTCTCCATTTCTCTACTCTCCCGAGGCTGGCAGGTACCTGAGACATGGACTTCTTGTGGTGGTGGCAGGAGTTAAAACCGCAAGCCAAACACACTGACACGTGTCAAACTCCTATGCTTGTCACATCTACCAATGTCCCATTGACCAAAGTAAATCCCATGGTTAAATTCAAGGTCAAGAAGTAGGTAAGGCTACTCTGTCCACTTTAAGGACAAAATAAGGCTGTAGTTACATGAATTTACTATGGAATGTATCAGTCCCTTAAGTTGCCATAACAAAATAACATAAACTAGATGGTTTATAAATTACAGAAATTTATTTCTCACAGTTGTGGAGGCTGGGAAGTCCAAGAGCAAAGCAGATTTGGTGTCAGGTAAGGGCCTACTTTCTGGCTTAGACACAGTGCCACCTTGTGACATCTTCACATGGTGGAAGTAACAGGAGATCCCTGTCAGGTCTCTTTTGTAAGAGCATAAATTCCATTCATGAAGGTCCCACCTTCATGACCTAATTACTTCCCAAAGGAAACACCTCTGAATATCATCATTTTGAGGGTTGGGATTTTAACATAATAATACTGGGGGGACACAAACATTCAAATCATAGCCTGGAACAATGAGGACATAGAGAAATAATTAAGTCTATTGCAGACAGCCAATACTACCCAAATAATACTATAGTGCTCTTTTTTCCTTTAGACCCAGAAAATAGAAAAAACAGTATTAACAAGAGTTTTTGTTTGCCTAATTCTGATAATAATAGCTATCTCTCTTTGGGGAACTACCCGTCCCCTTTCTATATATAATTTAGTTAGGGCTGATCTTCTCTGGCCTCTAGGAAACAACAAGAAATGGGAGACTGGCCAGTCAGAGGAATTCATCCTCTTGGCCATATGGTTTCATTCAGGGACGAGCATGTGACCTATGATGAGGCAATAGAAGCCAAGCTTGGGACTTTGGATAAAGCTGCCTAAAAAGCTCTTTCTGAATCTGCACAGCATGTTAAAGTTTGAAAATAAAATTTAGTAACTGTCTTGGTTCATTTTGTGTTGTTAGAATACCCAAGGCTGAGTAATTTATAAAGAAAAAAGGTTTATTTTTGGATCATGATTCTGATCCAAAAAAGAAAGTTAAAGATTGGGCATCTGCTTCTGGCAAGGGCCTCAGGGCCTGTTTTTCAAGCCTTTCCAACCTCTTTCCCTACATACACATCAGTTTCTGAGAAAAGTTTCATATGGCACTATCAGTCTGGGTTTCTCTCTAACTTCTCAGTTATGAAGTGACTTCATTCTTACAGTGTTACCTCTTGTACTTAGAAAACCATTTTAGAAACATCACTATTGTCATAGCAACATTAGTTAAATTAAAATGTTCTAAAGTTTTAAAGTATTACCAGTTTAGATAGAAGCCAGAGATATTTCTTTAAAATGCTCTAAGAATCAAACAAAAAGGAGATTCCAGAAAGTAAATTAAATGCATAAGTGCTAACATTGTTTGTGCTTGAAAACCAAATGTTGGATGCCAGATGATAAGAAAAATGGGTAGTTATAATATGAAAGGTTGATTTAAAAAAATTGGATATTTCTATAATCTACTTTCCTGCCTCTCCGATTAATAGTAAATTTATTATGGTTTTCTTCATGATGATTTAGAATGCCAAGTTTTCAGTCTTAAAACCTCAGGGCAGATAAACATTTTAGGTGATTAAAAAGCACACACACACACACACATTTAGAAAATGATGTTCTCAGAGGCCTGCGGAAAGAAATTCACACCATTCTTTACAATTTTATTACAGAATATGAATAAATGTCTGTCAAATTAGCTTTGCTCAATCTCATAAATGGCGAAAATGCAAAAACAAATGCAAATAGCAAAGCACAATTTGTTTCCCTTCAGTCGAGTGATTGGAAAGATTCTGGTTTCTGCTATATGCAATGCAAGGTCCCATCAGAAATGTCAGCTCTGGATCCAGCTAGCATAATATTCATCCCTAAGGCAATTATATGTGTGTAGAGAAAAGGTGGGGGAGGAAAGGGAGTAGGGCTGCAATAAGGACTCTACATTTGCCTCTGGAATTTCCTAACTCTGTGCCTTCATGAAGTAATCTTGAAAGCCCCATGTCCAAAAATCACAATTCTAGAAATGTTTGATCTACATTCCAGCAACCAAGCTCGTTACCTAGATACAGGTGGTTTAAGTTAATGTAAGCATGATTATCATTGTTAATTGTCTTATTTAGTATATCAGCAGTATTGCTATGTAATAACTCCATGGCTCAGTGGCTTAAAACCGCCACGAATGCCTGGGAGTCAGCTGATCTAGACTAATGGGCTGTAGGCGGCTCTGCACCACAAGTCTCTCATCCTCTCCTGAGAGCAATGGGCTATCCCAGGCATGCCCTTCTCATGGCATTAGTAGAAGTGAAAGGGATCAAGCAGAAACAATAGGGCCTCTTAAGGCCTGGGTTTCAACCTGGCACATCATCACTTATGCCTCATGCTAGTGATCAAAGTAAGTCACGTGGCCAAGCCAAGCGCCAAGGGTTGCAAAATATACGTCTCCCCTTTTTGTGGAGGAACCTCAAAGTCACACAGCAAAGGACAGGCAGAGAGGATAAAATGAAGAATTGCAGCTATTAATTCAATCTATTACTTTATTTTTAAAATATTTATTCATATATTTATTTCCCCTTATTCATTTTTTTATTCATTCTTTCAATAAATATTTACTGAGCAGAAAATGTAACACATGAGCCAGGTGTGGTGGAATGCACCTGTACTCCCAGCTACTCTGGAGGTTGAGGCAGAAGGATCACTTGAGCCCAAGAGTTCAAGTTCAGCCTGGGTAACATAGCAAGACCGTATCTCTAAACTTGCATTTTCATACAATAATAAATAGGTAAACAAATAACTAAAACAATAGAATGTCATCATAAGTTCTGTGAAGGAAATAAAGAACATTGATAAAAATAATGCAATAATGGAAGAGATGAGGTGGCTAATTCAAAAAGTGTAGTAAGAGAAGCTCACATTCCCTATTCCATTTATCTGCTACCTGATTAATGTATGTAGTGAAGTCATGAAAACCCAACCTTTAAAGCTGGCTGTACACCACTTTATTTGATGCCAGTCCTGAAACATGTTGATTAACCCAGGAGTATTAAAAATATTAAAAGCCCTCATAGTTATCTGATGCCTTACATTTACAATATGTTTTTTCAACTATTGCATCATTTGAGTTTCATGGTGTTTCTTGTCAATAGTCTGGGTAGGAATTAGATAGCAAAGCATGGGTAATAGAGGATGATGTGAGGCATAGGAAGAAGGATGGTCCCAAGAGGACTAAAGTTTACTCTCCAGGAGAGAAAGAAAATAATGAGAATCAGGTAATGGATGAGAGGTAGAGAAGATTTTGTAGGCTGGCAAGAGGTATGGAAGCTAATGCATCAAACACGTGGTTGTTGACATCTAAATACCCCTCCGACACAAATCATCAAAGGGGAAAAGGCAGTGTGAAGAAAGGATGGAAGGAAGATTTGCTGGCTTCACATATTACCCCTTAGTTATTATTAAGTTTTATCTTTTCGCAGAATTACCATTCAATCCAGCAATCCCATTAGTAGGTACATACGCAAAGGAAAAGAAATCATTCTACCAAAAAGACACATACACTTGTATGTTCATCACAGCACTGTTCACAATAGCAGAGACATGGAATCCACCTAGGTGCCCATCAACAGTGAACTGAATAAAGAAAATGTGGTACTTATACCCCATGAAATTCTACATAGCCATAAACACCGAACAGAATCATGTCTTTTGCACCATCACAGATGCAACTAGAGGTCATTATCCTGAGCAAATTAATGCAGAAGCAGAAAACCAGATACCACATATTCTCACTTACAAGTGGAAGCTAAACATTGAGTATACATGGACATAAAGAGGAGCACAATAGACACCGGGGGCTACTAGAAGAGGGAGAGTGGGAGGAGGGCAAGGGCTGAAAAATGGCCTATCAAGTACTATGCTCACTACCTGGGTGACGGGATCATTGTGTACCAAACCTCAGTAACATGCAATGGACTCCCTTGAAACTAAAATAAAAGTTGAAAAAATAAATAAATAAATAAAAGTAAATCAAGTCAAACATGAAAAATAATTTGTTTTCCTTAAAACATAATATAGTGACATCATTTTACCTTTTTTTTCAGTAAGAGTCAGTAAAATGCATACAAAAGAAAGATGACTACCTGGTCTCAAAGAGATGAAATTCTTAAGTGAAAAGCACAATGAACAAAACAATAAAGATAGGCATATATAGTTTGGGGTTTCTTTTGTTTGTTTTTTGTTGTTTGTTTTTGATACGGAGTCATGCTCTGTTGTGTGGGTTAGAGTGCGGTGGCCCCATCTCAGTTCACTGCAAGCTCTGCCTCCCGGGTTCACGCCATTCTCCCACCTCAGGCTCCCCAGTCGCTAGGACTACAGGTGCCCACTACCACACCCAGCTAATTTTGTTTTTGTATTTTCAGTAGAGATGGTGTTTCACCATGTTAGCCAGGATGGTCTGGATCTCCCGAACTCATGATCCGCCTGCCCTGACCTCCTAAAGTGCTGGGATTACAGGCCTGAGCCACCATGCCCAGCCAGTTTTTTTTTTTTTTTTAAGATTGGGAAATAGCAACTCAGTGCAGTGAGATGATGGGAGAAAGGTCTCTGGAGTCTGGTGTCTGAGCATTGTGGGCCCCATGCCTCTTCCCTGTGGTTGGCCTCCCATTCCACCAGAGATGTGAATTGTGGAATCGAGGCAATTTATGTTTGGGGTGCAATGTCTATTTGTTTTAAAATCAGAAGTAGCAGGAGTGTTGTGGGTTTCCCCCCACCCTGGGAATGTTGTGTGTGGCTTTTATTATTTTATTTTTAACATGTTCAAATTACAGTTTCCCTTTCTTCTGTGCCCCCTAAGAAGAGGAGGCAGAATTCAACTGATACTGACTTTTACTAAGACAAATTCTAGATTTATTGACCTGAGAAATAAATATTAATAGAGGTTAAATTGGGGTCAATTTTTACTCCAAGAGATGATAAATCTTGATATATTTCTCATGGTTGGTTTGTCAATATGTTCTCTGTGCTGTCCATGAACTCCCCATCATCAGATTCTCCGGAGAAAAAGGCTGGCTCACAAGAGGATGCCAGAAGAGTGACATCTCCCTCATCAGCCGTTTGCCTTTTAAAGTACTTAGGACACACAATTGCATTGTATCCTAGCTTGTTATTTATAAGGCTTTGACCACAGCCCAGGTCAAATCATGTGTCTAAAAAAATAATGACACCACACACATAACACAAACACACACACAACTTTCTCTCTCTCACACACACACACACATTTCATCCTCTCCAGGCCACCCACTGCAGTAAGACAAAGGTATAGAACCTGGTTAGTGCATTCTATGACTTTCTTTAAGGAAGGCATTTCTGCTTGCTCATCCACTAAAACTCTGAGGATGAGATTCTCTCCCTTAGTCTATCCACCTATTTCTGATTTACTATTAAAAGAATGGTGATGGATAATTCATTTGACAAATACTGACTTCCGAGTAATTACTCTTACCTCACACTTATATATGCCATGCATTTTAAAACCTTTTTATATATAACTCATTCATGACTCACAACCACCCTGTAAGCAAGGCACAATTATTTTGCTTCTTCATCCCATATGCATGGGATGAGGAAACTGAGATACAAAGAGGCTAAGAAATTTGTCCCAAGTAACACAGTCAAGATCTATCTGAAATCTGGTAGTTGGGTTGCGAGTATATAAATCGTCAGAACCTCTTCCCACAGCACATCTCACAATGCGTGGTACTGAGAGTACCGCAATGAGGGAGGCATTCGTGTGCTTACATATGTGCTTGCATGCATTCAGAAATGATGGGAAGAATACAGAAATCTCAAAGTTAGCAGCTGTTACATCTAACTGGTAGGAACTCAGGTTTTTGTTCCTCTTTCTTTGCCCTTGTTTCCTACACTTCCCTCAGTTTTCTTTGTAAGGTAATATGGATAGTCCAAGAAATGTGCAAATAAGTGCAAATGAGTAAGGAGGGAAAATGCATTATAGTGCATTACAATTTTTTAAAATGTACAATTTAATAAGCTTTAACATATATTTGCACATGTGACACATACTCATCATGGACCATATCCATTGCCCGCAAACATTTCCTTGTGCCTCGTTGTAATCCTTCCCTCTTGCCTCTATAAGGATTAGTTTGCATTTTTTAGAATTGTGTATACCTGGGATCATACAGTGTACATTTGCAATCTGGCTTCTTTCACTCCGTTATGTTACTTTTGATCGATCAAAGTTGCTGCGTGTATCAAAGTTCATTTCTTTCTATTGCCAAATAGTACTCTACTGTATGGATTACAATTTAAATTGCCACTCAGAGATTAAGTTTGAGAGTCAGAAATGAGCGAGAGGATGTTCAAGGGACTGCAAGAAAGGAGGCTTCTTTTAGAAGAAATCTAAAGTCAGTGCAGGAAGAGTTTCAGGACACAGTTCCATTATCAATTAGTAACACCTCTGAATAAGTGAGGAATTGATCCAGTTGCTAATAATAGAAAACCTGACCTAACAGTAGCTTAAAAAGAAGTTAGTTTGTCTATCTAGCTATCTGTCCACTGATTTATGTTTTTCCATAACAAGAGATCCAGGGAGAGGTGAGAGCTTGCGTTGGTTCAGAGGCTCAGAAATATGGCCAATGCTGCTCTCAGGAACTAGCTCCTATCGGTCTGCAGCTCTGTCCTCAGCACATCAGGATTAGTCTTATGCTTTGTCATTGCACGCATCACGGCTCCCATCATATGCCATCAACAATGTCAACACTTGGTATTGTCAGAGTTATTTTTTAGTTTTAGCCATTCTGGTGGCCATGTGGTGATACCTTATTGTGGTTTTTGTTTTCTTGTTTTGTTTTGTTTTGTTTTGTTTGAGATGGAGTCTCGCTCTGTCACCCAGGCTGGAGTGCAGTGGCACGATCTTGGCTCACTGCAAACTCTGCCTCCCAGGTTCAAGTGATTCTCGTGCCTCAGCCTCCCGAGTAGCTGGAATATCAGGTACTCACCACCATGCATGACTAATTTTTGTATTGTTAGTAGAGACAGGGTTTCACTATGTTGGCGAGGCTTGTTCCGAAATCCTGACCTCGTGATCCATCCGCCTCGGCCTCCCAAAGTGCTGGGATTACAGACACGAGCCACCACACCCAGCCCTTATCATGGTTTTAATTTGAATGTATCTGTTGTACAATATGATTATTCGTTATTTTATATCTTCCTTTCTGAATGCTTGTCCCATCAAACATTCACAAATGAAAATTCAGGTCTTTTGCCCATTTTATGTTTTGTTTGGATATTTTTGCTTATTCACATGTGGGAATTATTTATTTATTCTGGATACAAATCCTCTATTGAATATAACTTTACTCTCTTCCATGTACACTACACAATCAAAAAGTATACAAAAATTAATATGTATTTATAAATGTGTGATTATACACTCATTCAAGTATATTGCCTCACTTCATTTAGGATCTAGCAAACAGTCTGCATATTGAATAAAATTCTAAGTCTTTGTTACCATATGCATAAAATAATATAAGGACTACGTTTTATTGTCAATACTCATCATTTGTGATACATTAAAGAGAAATTAAATTAAGCTATAAAGTTTTAACTTGATTATAAAATAATATTTGTGTCCCTTATCATGAAAAGATAAAAAGTAATGTGGGATTTGCCCTAGCCTCTATTTGGAATGATGCCTAACTCCAAGGATAACTCACTCGTGGGAGGAAGATGATAGCTTAGTAACTGGAACTTCCATTATGTTAAGGCCGATGTTCTGTGATTAAAATCAGGGACAACTCAAATAAGAGGTTGAGATTTCTTTTTCCATCTCCAACAATTTAAAGCTTTGAAGTTAAGTATAGTTAAATGAAAGGTCTATGTGTAGCAGCTTTACCATTTGACCATGCATGATAAATATTAGTGGAGATATGCCCACGCTAATAAGGACTGTATCTCTTTGTTAACTTCAAGCCTGCTTGTCTTCTGAAGAGGCACATTGGCACATTGCATGTATATACTCTGTGGTCAGTTCTCATCACCAGTCTGTGGGTTGTAACTACAAAGCATGAGAGATGCCTTGTAAAGTAATAACAATACTACTTTATTTCTTGCTCTCTGAGTCATTAAAGGAAACAGAGTGTGTTTTGAGGCAGTTTTAATATGTGCATTTTTAAATTAAAAAAATGATTATTTGTTTACAGTGTGTACGTGAATTCTCAGTTTACTAAAATATGAATTGAGAGCTATTTACTGACCATCTACCGTATGCTCAGAATTGTGCTGAACAGAATGAAAGACAGAGAAAAGTATATTGAAGGAAAGAGATGGCATTAACATTTTTGGAACAATTGGAGAACAAATTGGTAAGATTTGTGATAGACTCTAAGTATGATAGAAGTTCAACAAAGAGAAAATCCCAGTGTAGAGAAGCAACAGGGAAACGTGGGACTTAACTCGATCTTAAATCTGAGACAGAATTGTGATTAAAGACTGGAAAAAAAAAAAAAAAAAAAAAAAACATGAGCAAAGGCCCCCAAATTCAGTAGCTTAAAGGAGACTGAAGATTATTCTCTTGCATAAAAGTCCACAGGAGAATGGATCTCTCTATCATGGGTAGCTCTGCTGCATGTGGTCATTCAGGGACCCAGGTCTCTTCCATTTGTTGCTCCACAATGCCATAGGGCAAAGGTTCCTAAACTGTGGTCCTCGGGAACTTGTTAGAAATTAGCTAGAAACTGAGTAGCAAGTCTATGGGCTCTGGGGCTGAGATCCCTGAACATACTCTCCTTAAGCTGAAGGCGGAAAAGAAGAAAACTGACATTTTCTAAGGGGCTATGTGATGCAGCAGAAAAAGAATGACTTTGAAAACGTGTGTTTACATTTCAATTCTGCCATTATGCTGTCCATCAGACCCCACTGATATAATTTTCTTTTTTTTTTTTTTTTTTTTTTTTTTTTTTTTTTTTTTTTTTTTCTTTTTTTTTTTATTATACTTTAAGTTCTAGGGTACATGTGCATAACGTTTATATCATGTATAACTCCCCAATGCAATCCCTCCCTCCTCCCCCCTCCCCATGATAGGCCCCAGTGTGTGATGTTCCCCTTCCCGAGTCCAAGTGATCTCATTGTTCAGTTCCCACCTATGAGTGAGAACATGCGGTGTTTGGTTTTCTCTTCTTGTGATAGTTTGCTAAGAATGATGGTTTCCAGCTGCATCCATGTCCCTACAAAGGATGCAAACTCATCCTTTTTGATGGCTGCATAGTATTCCATGGTGTATATGTGCCACATTTTCTTAATCCAGTCTGTCACAGATGGACATTTGGGTTGATTCCAAGTCTTTGCTATTGTGAATAGTGCCGCAATAAACATACGTGTGCATGTGTCTTTGTAGTAGAGTAATTTATAATCCTTTGGGTATATACCCAGTAGTGGGATGGCTGGGTCATATGGTACATCTAGTTCTAGATCCTTGAGGAATCGCCATACTGTTTTCCATAATGGTTGAACTAGTTTACAATCCCACCAACAGTGTAAAAGTGTTCCTATTTCTCCACATCCTCTCCAACATCTATTGTTTCCTGACTTCTTAATGATTGCCATTCTAACTGGTGTGAGATGGTATCTCATTGTGGTTTTGATTTGCATTTCTCTGATGGCGAGTGATGACGAGCATTTTTCATGTGTCTGTTGGCTGTATGGATGTCTTCTTTTGAGAAATGTCTGTTCATATCCTTTGCCCACTTTTTGATGGGGTGTTTGTTTTTTTCTTGTATATTTGTTTGAGTTCTTTGTAGATTCTGGATATTAGCCCTTTGTCAGATGAGTAGGTTGCAAAAATTTTCTCCCATTCTGTAGGTTGCCTGTTCACTCTGATGGTAGTTTCTTTTGCTGTGCAAAAGCTCTTTAGTTTAATGAGATCCCATTTGTCAATTTTGGCTTTTGCTGCCGTTGCTTTTGGTGTTTTAGACATGAAGTCCTTGCCCATGCCTATGTCCTGAATGGTACTACCTAGATTTTCTTCTAGGGTTTTTATGGTATTAGGTCTAACATTTAAGTCTCTAATCCATCTTGAATTAATTTTCGTATAAGGGGTAAGGAAGGATCCAGTTTCAGCTTTCTACTTGTGGCTAGCCATTTTCCCAGCACCATTTATTAAATAGGGAATCCTTTCCCCATTTCTTGTTTTTGTCAGGTTTGTCAAAGATCAGATGGCTGTAGCTGTGTGGTATTATTTCTGAGGACTCTGTTCTGTTCCACTGGTCTATTTCTCTGTTGTGGTACCAGTACCATGCTGTTTTGGTTACTGTAGCCTTGTAGTATAGTTTGAAGTCAGGTAGCGTGACGCCTCCAGCTTTGTCCTTTTGACCTAGGATTGTCTTGGCAATGCGGGCTCTTTTTTGGTTCCATATGAACTTTAAAGCAGTTTTTTCCAATTCTGTGAAGAACTCATTGGTAGCTTGATGGGGATGGCATTGAATCTATAAATAACCTTGGGCAGTATGGCCATTTTCACGATATTGATTCTTCCTATCCATGAGCATGGTATGTTCTTCCATTTGTTTGTGTCCTCTTTGATTTCACTGAGCAGTGGTTTGTAGTTCTCCTTGAAGAGGTCCTTTACATCACTTGTAAGCTGGATTCCTAGGTATTTGATTCTCTTTGAAGCAATTGTGAATGGAAGTTCATTCCTGACTTGGCTCTCTGCTTGTCTGTTACTGGTGTATAAGAATGCTTGTGATTTTTGCACATTAATTTTGTATCCTGAGACTTTGCTGAAGATGGTTGTTTGTATTTCTGTGGGGTCGGTGGTGATATCCCCTTTATCATTTTTTATTGCGTCTATTTGATTCCTCTCTCTTTTCTATAATTTTCTTATTTGTCAAATTACTGTTCTCCCTCATATTTCAATTTATGTTTTATTTTAAGTAAAGTTAGTGGTACAAAGTTAAATACATAATAAGAGCCAAACAAAAGGTAGTTATTATCATTGAACACCCCCTAAGGGCCAGGCACTTTGCTAGATGTCTCACATGTGATTTCCTCACAAATATTAGCAATGATACTGTGATTATGATATTTTCATATCAACTTTACAAATAATAAAACCAAAGCTTAGTGAGTAAGTATCTTGTCCAATATCATACTATAAGTAGCAGGAAGAAAACCCAGACTGATCATGCCACAAATTATATGCTTTTCTATTAGGTTTTCCTTTAGTCTTATGTTTTGGAGTTAATGCCTCTGAGTCATGCAAACTATTGGGCCTTTTGATGGCCTTTGGCCATCAACTCAACAAAGCAACTAAACTCATTCCTCAAGGATATTTTCAAGGGGCTTATAGATCTAGATTCAACATCCCAATTCCTTTACTTCCAGCAGAAGTTCCTGGTGATACCATCTCTCTCTGTTTTCCAAGGAGAGCTAACCATATAAGCCACAGAATTTCTCAGGAGGCTTCCCACCTCCAAATCCCATGAGCTTACCAAATTTCACTTGTCTTTGACCTCTTGAAAATAAATTCAAGTGAAACTCTTGAGTTCCCAAATATTGATTAAGTTCAGATCTGTACCTAGTGCTAAGCCAAAGGAAAGCAATTTACATTCCAGTAGCTTTACACTAAATTCTAAATAATCTTACAGTGAAGTGATGCCATTTTTACAATCATCCGCTTTACTCACAGGGAGACCAGAAAACACATACAAATACAAACTTACACGTATTGTTGAGAAACTCATGAAAGTCTCCATATTAACATGTTCTATTTTTATTTTAATCCCAATGTTCCTTGGTGTACTGGATAGTATTCCATAGTCATAGCTTAATATGGGGTGTAACTCCTCTTTTACAAGGTGTTAGCAGTGATTATACCATGAAACCTCCCTTGATATAACCCCAGTCCATGTCTTCACCTATTTATGGCAATCAGTAGTTTTTAGGAGAAAACTACTAATCATCTAAGCCTGAGAAAAGTTGGCTGAGACTGGGGAAGGATTCACTGGGTAATTTCTTGATTATTTTATAACATCTCTTGCATTAATCTTGTATTTCAAAAGCCCAAAGAATCACACATATCAATGTCTAAGAGTTCCTAAAAGTGAGAAACTGATTTGTGACCACTAACACACACACACAGTTGAGTTACACATCAGAACACTAATTTGAACCATGATAATGTCATACATTTGGTCATGTATTTAACATATATTTATTATCTGCCTACTGACAGCAAGACACTATCTTAGATACTACAGACATAGCAGAAAACAGAAAATAAAACAGACATTGTCATCACCTTAATGGAGACAGCATACTAGTTGGGGTACAGGTATTAATCAAATAAGAGCTGTAACAATGACGTGTGCTGCTACAGGAAGGTTCACAACACCAAGACAACCTAGAGATAGAGCGACATGGCTCAGTCTCGAAGTCAGGGATCACTTTGAGGAAATGGCCTTGGAGCTGACATCTGCAAAAAGGAGTGAACTCAGGGAAGAGGGAGGGAAAGACATTCTATGAAGAAAGGTTATAACTGCAAAGGCTATTTTTAAAAAATGCCCAAAAACTTGGAAGTAAGGCAAAAGGATAAATGCTTGTCGTTTCAAAGTCCCAGTGGAGTGCTGGCTAAAAGGCTCACCTGAGGATTATTTAATTCTCCAGGGCAGGACCAGCAAATTTTTTATGTAAAGACCCAGAGAGTAAATATTTCAAACTTTATTTTAAAACCGAACCATATGTATTTCTGTGAAGTATTCTTCTTTGTTTGGGGGGATTGTTTGTTTGTTTATTTTGAGACAAGGTCTCACCATCACCCAGGCTAGAGTCCAGTGGTGCAATCACGGCTCACCATAGCCTTGACCTCCCCAGCCTAAGCCATCCTCCCACCTCAAGTTGCCAAGTAGCTGGGACTACAGGGTGCACACCACCATGTCCAGCTAATTTTGTTTTTTGTTTTTTGTGGAGACAAGGTCTCACTATGTTTCCCAAGCTGGTCTGGAACTCCTGGGTTCAAGCGGTCCTTCTGCTGAGGCTTCCCAAAGTGCTGGGATGACAGGAGTAAGCCATGGTGCCTGGCCTGTTTCACAGGATTATCTTCACAATCCTTTAAAAATGTGAAAAAAATAAATAAATAAAACATCCTTTGCCCTCAAGTTGTACAAAAGTAGTCCACAAGCTTCATTTGGCCTGTGGGCCACAGTTCGCCAACCCCTGTTCTAGGAGAACCCACCTTTGTTTGCTAAGGCCCAGACTCTGGGAAGTCGTGATTAATTTGAAGACATTTTTGTCTGCAAGAGATGCAAATGATTTCTGCTGGTGAAAAAAGAAAATAAAAGTTATGGTTTCATAGTACTGTAGTCTTAATCCATTAACCATTTTTTTACCTAAAGTAGCAATCTTATTCTAACTTTTTTTCCTGTGCTGATAAATACACAGTTCTCAAACACTGCTTGGGCTAGCTTACAGGTTTCCTCCTTAATGAGTTAAATAAATCTTTGTATCTGTTTACTTTGTATTTGCGTAAGAGCCTTGTTCATTGCTTTTATAAAATGTTACTTTGACAGGCCCTATAGCAATAGGGGGGATTGTTTGCACAAGGAATTGAAGATCAGGGTGGCTGGAGCAGAGACAGGAGTGTATATAGGTCGATAGGTAGTGGCCTGCCCATATAGGGCAGTATTGACACGTTAAGCAAGTTTGCCTTGAGCTTGAGAGCATTAGAAGACATTGAAGTATTAATCACATATAGTGGTGTGGGAGCTGTGTGTGTGTGTGTGTGTGTGTGTGCATGTTGAGGGCGCAGGGGTGGCTATGCATATAATCATGCCACCCACAGTACAGAGAACAGACTGAAGGCATCCAGGCTGAAGGTGAGTCCAACCATTAAGAGGCTACTGAAATAGCCCAGGCAAGACAGTAAGTTCCCTTGATAAAGGTTATAGAGACGAGGACAACGATCATATCAGAGCAATATTTGGAGCTTTGGTTTTGGAGAGTTCATAAGAGAGAAGAGCTGCCAAAGATGCTTGGTCATTCTTTCCATCTAGTGGAGCTTAATGTGATCCAAACGTGTTTTGATTCACTGACCATGCAAAGTCACCATCACAGGGATTCAAGACACTTGAATTCCTCCTTAAGGGTAGCTCATTTCTTCTTTGTTAACATATTTATGTCTCCACGTGGAAGCCGTATTATAGTCGGAAGACTTCTTGGTGAAAAGAAGAGGAGGACTTATGATAGACAATGGAGACTTGGAAGGATGAGAGGATGGGAGGCAGTGGATGATAAGAAATTACTTAATGGGTACAATGTATGTTATTTGGGTGATGCATACCCTAAAAGCCCTGACTTCACCACTATGCAGTTTATCCATGCAACAAAATTGCGCTTGCACCCCCAAAATTTATACACTTTTTTAAAAAAAAGAAGAAGAGGCCGGGCGCGGTGGCTCAAGCCTGTAATCCCAGCACTTTGGGAGGCCGAGACGGGCGGATCACGAGGTCAGGAGATCGAGACCATCCTGGCTAATACGGTGAAACCCCGTTTCTACTAAAAAAATACAAAAAACTAGCCGGGCGACGAGGCGGGCGCCTGTAGTCCCAGCTACTCGGGAGGCTGAGACAGGAGAATGGCGTGAACCCGGGAGGCGGAGCTTGCAGTGAGCTGAGAGCCGGCCACTGCACTCCAGCCTGGGCGGCAGAGCAAGACTCCGTCAAAAAAAAAAAAAAAAAAAAAAAAAAAAAGAAGAAGAAGAGGACTTCTGTGAAGTTAATATCTATTGGCATTGGATTGAGACTGCCAGAGATTTTAATTTGCAGTAATGATTGTCATCCCTAAGGAATTGAAAAGTCAAAAAGATAAAGTCAAGTTTATCTCCCAAAGTGTGTATATGTCTCCGCAGCATTGAATTACATTCTAGAGCCCTCCTCTTCAAAGCTTTCATTGCTGATCAGCCTTTTAGGGGTAAAACACTTTTTCTTTAGATGCATAAAAATCTCCAAGTTAAGTCTCCTCTGGAGGTTCTGGGAGCTTTTTTGTCTTTTGCGGTTGACTTCACCTATTGCTGCTCTGTTGTCAGAGGGTACTCTTTCTTCATTTTCAGATCCTCAGGGCCGTCTAACTGTAGTCCCCAAGTTCTACAACATTTGTTTTAAACACTGTTCAAACTGGCAGTGCCATCAGCCCACACTATGCACTCCATGCAAAATATCCTTAGCAAATTATGGAATGCCTCTAGTAGATAAAACATATTTTAATGAGTGAAGAGGTTAGTATTTCATAAACCCAAGAAAAGTGTAAACTGACTTCCACTATCAACTGTTTAAAATCAATTTGGAGGCATTTGGAAAGCATTTTAAAGAGCAACTAGGCATCAATAAAATTTAATTAATTGGTTCTATGGATGCACATGTAGATTGGGTGTTAATTATGCTAGCAATGCTCTTCCATTAAAAATTAAGCTCACGATTAGTAACTGAGAAAAACAAGCCGTCATTCTATAAACAAGTCTCATTCTGTTGTATTTGAACCCAACCTTTCAGTAATTAAATCATAACTCTACATTTACTCAGATGAATCTGAGCCCTGATGGATGGATGGTGAGTTAGCCAAGTGATCTTCCCTGGGCTGTTCCATAAAAACAATTGATAACCGAGGAGATAAGTTATGTGCAGTTGAGCTGCCCTTTAATACAGAACTATTGAATTATTGAAAATTCTTTCCTATCTAATTGACACCAAACAAAAGAACAGTCAACAATTGCAAGAGATATAGTGAAGATTAGTGATCATTTCAAAGCTGATGACGTTTGAAGATGGAAGGCCTAGAACAAAAGGTTATAAGCTGGAAACTCCAAGTTCTTTCTACAATCCTTCTCCCCTCTCCCTGTCCTCCCTCCACACACCAAATTATTGTGTTTAGAGATAAGAATGCAGTGGGGGTTTTAAAGATATATTATAACTAAGCTATTATCCTTTTGGACTTCCTCAATTTATTTTTCTAGACTCCTTGGAAGTCAAAATATAACGTAGATCCAGAGCTGATATGAATTCCCAATGGGCTTCCTTAATTGACAGAGAATTAGAGCTATATTTCAGGATTGGAAAGAATAAAATACTGAAAACACTTTACCCACACCACTTGGTTTTCTTTTTCCCAGTAGATTTTTCCAAGGGAAATTGAGTCCATATGCTTTGATCCATCTTCTCAAGAATCATCAAGATGCTGTTTTATTAGCGCTATTTGATGGGGCATTTTATCTATTTCAATGAGCCCTTTGATGTCCCATTTCTTAGTCATGGAAAATTGGGTATGGAGAAAAGACAAAGATACACCCTCTCACTCCCCACACCCAAAAAGAAAAAAAAAAGGGAAATGCTTCTAAGCCACAGAAAAGTTAGGGAAATTGCTCAGGGATTTTCCTAACTGAATAAATTACAATGCCTTGGCTTAAAAAAAAATCAAACATCAGAAAAGCTTCAGTAATAGGATTCTGCTTTAGGTTGCTTTTTAAGAGGATGTCCTCATTTTCCTTTGAGACTGGCCTTTTTCATCTATTTCGCCTTTCTAAAATGTTACGGTGAGGGGGTGGCTGGTACCTGGTGGGAGAGAGAGTCACATGCATAGGAAAACATTTAAGGAAGGAGGAAGGAGGAAGCAGCCATATTGGGATGATTTTGAATTTCTGCATTTCACTGTATTTTATTTCTATTGGTCCTTCATGAGACTAAGCCTTCCATCCCGGATTGTGTGTCATGCAGAGACCCTGGAGCTCAGGCAAATTTGAATCACTGTCTTGACCATCATTTAATTATATCACATGCATAGAAACCGACGCATGCTTCTGTGTACAAACATACATGTGAGTATGTATATGTGCTTGTTCTCACGCAGACATGCTGCTCCCAAACAGTGCCTTTGAATCAAGACCCAGTCATCATATTTGAAGAGAAAAGAAATATCCCTGATCCATGTTGAGACTTCACAGAGGTACTGCAGACATGGTTTCTTCATCTGTTCATAAAAGTTCTGTTGACCCATTGTCTATAGACCTGGATAGGTGTAAGAGATTGAAAGATTTACATAGTCCTTTGGTAATCTGGCTAAACAAAGACTATTCATTACCTTTTTCTTTTAACCCAAGTCTATTCTGTGAGTGCCTCCTATGTGGCTGTTTCTGTGCTAACTGCTAAAGTGCCTGGTGTAGAAGAAAAACTGTTTTATCTGCCAGTAGTCAGAGTGGAGGGGAAAAGGAAGCAAGTGATAAAGCCCAAAACAGTCAGAAGATTGTCTGGGAATGTGTTTTGGCAAAATTGTGAAAATGTATACAAATGAAAGGTCATAATCACTCAATGTGCAAAACATTTTAAGGAGATCAACAGGCTAACTTACAATGTTATTGCAACAAGGTTACTACGAAGGTGAGATGAGTGAGATGCCTTCGGCACAAAATGTAAGGAAGTGCTCACTCTCAGGCATCAACCCTGTACTTGCAGGACTGACAGGGAGCACCTATTCTCATAAAGTAAGGGAAATTATCACCCATTTTACAGTTGAAGAAACTGAGGCTAGGGGCTGGGGGAGTGGCTCAAGTAACATTTTTACTAAATGACAAATTCAGAATTGTATTATCCTATTTTCACATTGCTATAAAGAACTACCTGAGACTGGGTAATTTATAAAGAAAACAGGTTTAATTGACACAACAGTTCCACATGGCTAGGGAGGCCTCAGGAAACTTACAGTCATGGCGGAAGTTGAAGGGGAAGTAAGCACCTTCTCACAAGGCAGCCAGCAGGAGAGAGAGCGAGAAAGGAGGGGAGTGCCACACTTTAAACCCATCAGATATTATGAGAACTCACTATCACGAGAACAGCAAAAGGAAAATTAGCCCCAATGATCCAATGGTCTCCCACCAGACCCCTCCTCCGACACATGGGGATTACTATTTGGGATGAGAATTGGATGGGGGACACAGAGCCAAATCATATTAAGGGCTTTGGGTCTCCAGAGATTGCCTCTTAACCAGCATGGATGCTGAGTAATGACCTTCAGCTACTTAGAAAAGGTGACTTAGAGATGGAAAGTAGAAAAAGTAGGGAAGGAAGGGCATCTGGAGAGGAGAAAGGAAAATAATATATATGACAAGTCAGACAGTGCCAAGAAAGAAAAGAATCCTCATGCTGCCAGATGGGATGAGGAAAAGAGAATGCACACAGTCCTAGGGTAACTGGAGTTGTTTCAGCTTCTGGGCAGTCCTTTTATTGATCAAAGAGCCTTTCTTCTTTCCTCATGTCAGCTACCCAAACCAAGGAGAATAACAATGTGAATCATCTTTCCACCTGTTGTGTGGGGCAAGCAATTATTTTTTTAGCTTGACGCGTTAACCCACCTGCTCCCTGTGGCCCTGGGTGCTCTGCCGTCCCCCATGGCTGCCAGTTCACTTAGAGTAGACTTATGGCAGAGGGATGTTATTTTGCTTGAACTGCTCAATCACTGCTGACATTTCGTTAACCATCCTATGAACTTCTCAAGCCTGAAGTAGCAGCAACTTGTGCCCTTGAAAACTGAACAGAAAACAACCATATTGATTTTCTACTATCAACAAGGAAAAGACAATTTCTCTTTGCCGAGAATGTTCATAATGCATTTCACACCACTTATTCTCGGCAGTCCATCTCTTCCTGATATAGTGTTGGGCCTCTTTAAACCCCTGCTGTTTTAGACGCTGCTAGAGTTAACCCTGAAATACCAGCACCATCTCGAGGCCTTCCAGTTCCCAGATAGAAATGTTCATCGGTGCTGAACTGACAGCCTACTTAGGCAAGGGAGCTGTGATCATTTAGAAATTACGAAAGAACTCAGGCCTGGATGAGGGGATTGGGGTTGGTACCCCAGGAACCTCTTTTAGTAAAATTCTCTTTCAAAAGAACATATCTCTTTGGTTTATTAAAAGCACGAATGATGTCCATATGAGATTTTGGAGATATATCCGCGTATACACTGACCAAACTGATTGAATAGGAAGATCATTATTCGGTAATTTTTTACCACTCATGCAACCATTCTAGCTAAGTCAAGGCCCAAGATTTCACTTGTGAATGATTATTCCAAATTACCAGGCCTTTCTTTTCTTTTTCAACCTGCATTTAAAAAACTAAAATAAAAAAAAAACCTATCAGGCATGCCCTAATAGTTCCATTTTTTTTTTTTTTGACATTTCCAACGTACCAAAAAGAGACTGCAAGGAACCGAAAGAGATTTAAGAAGCTTGAAAAAGCAAGCCTGACCCTCTGGGACAACTGTAGTGTCAAAAGCAGTCAATATTTATGCCTAGCAACCTTGACAATATCCTTTTAATTAAAATCAATGGAGAAATAAAACATGCATTAGAATGCACGTGGGATCACTCACCTCATAAGACAGAGAAGGCTCCGATATTATGCACGGTTTGATTATGACGAGACACAGGAACTTCTGTTTGAGACATGGCTTCTGGTGTTTGCAATTAGATCTCTTCTTTTGATGGTTGTTTTCATTTAGTGTTATTATTTTTGCTTTTAGTTGTTTGTGGGTTTCTCATTTGGTACAACTTTCTTGAGACACATGTTAAAACACACAAAAAAAAAATCTTAGTTGGGTGTGGTGGCTCACTCCTGCAATCCCCAGGACTTTGGGAGGCCAAGGAGAGAAGGTTTCTTGAGCCCAGGAGTTCGAGACCAGCCTGGCCCACATGGCGAAACCTCATCTCTACCAAAAATGCAAAAATTAGCTGGGCATTGTGGTGGGCACCTGTAATCCTGGCTACTCAGGAGACTGAGGCAAGAGAATTGCTTTAACCTGGGAGGCAGAGGTTGCAGTGAGCTGAGATAGTGCCACTGCACTCCAGCCTGGGTGATAGAGCAAGACTGTCTCAAGAAAAAAAAAAAAGAAAGAAAGAAAGAAAAGAAAGAGATTTAAAGAATTTGCTGGGTGTGATGGCACATGCCTGTAGACCCAGCTACTCGGTAGGCTGAGGTAGGATCACCTAAGCATGCTGAGGCTAAAGGGAGCTATGATTGTGCCAGTGTGGGTGACACAGGGCAAGACCCTGTCTCAAAAAGAAAAATTAAAATAGAAACTTCTTAAAAAGTCAGATAATATGTTCATCAGATACAAACTAAAACCTAGATTTGAGGTGGCAATTGAAAAAAACAGGGAAGAAGACCACAGAGTTTAGAAGAATGGTGTTCTCTTGGTAGCTCTGCGGCCAACTAGCCGTATGACCTTGAGGGGTGAGTGGGGGCATCGTAGGCAACATCTTTGAGTCTCAGCTGCCCCTTCTCTAAAATGAAATGGTTAGTCTCAACTCTATGAGTTTTTTTTTTTTTTTTTTTGCTCCCTGTAAACATTGTATTAGACCAGTGATTTTTAAAGTAATAGCAACTATTGTTCATTGAACACTCCCCATGTATAACGCAAGAACTCTCTCAGTCAATCTTTACCACAAACCTATGAGATAGCAGGTCCCATTATAGTTTCCATTTTATGGATGTGGAAACTGAAGCTGAAGAGATGGAGTCATTCTCGCATGTCACCAGCTGGCTGAAGCGTGAGTGTATTCAAAGGCCATGAGCATCACCATTGTCTCACACCACCTCCCTGGAATCTCTGGAATGCAGAAGAGGCTTAGGTACGAGAGATGCCCCTAGTTTCCCTCTGTAGACTTTGAAGGGTCTTCTAACTGTGCCTTCCAGCTAGCAGATTTCTCTAGAGCTCACTTGGCTTGGGGACACTTCACTTAACTTCAGGCCACTTCCACTGGTGCAGAGTTCACCTAACCTGAACCAGGACAACTTTTCTATACATCCAGATTTTGTTTCAAAGGCTCTCATGCAGGCAGGCTTAACAATGACAACTTAAGTTTCCCAAGAACAGAAGGCAATTTAACACTGTCCTCTCTGGCAGGGCCAGGCAGATTAACCATCAGATATCAGTGCTTTATAAAATCCAAGCATCACAGAGGTATTTTTGTTTGTTTTTCTCATGTGGCTGGGCTCCTCTCAGATTGCAGAGAGCCGTCTCTCTGGAGCTTGCAGGACGACTGTCATGTTGTTAAAAGCTTCTTTTCCTTATCTCACTTCCTAATCACCAAAGAGCGATTTGAGAGCCTTCAACACTGGTTTTTCCTCTTCAAGGATCTGCTAGTGCTGGACTAATTAATGGAAAGGGCCCGGAGATGAGTTCCCTCAAAAATTATGGAATGTTCTAATCAGACGGGTAAGCAAAAAGCTTGACCTCTAGGTCAGAGGGTCACTCTCAAATAATACTATGGATTCAACTATTACTGTCATTTTATGTTACTCCAAGAGGGTGAGAACAGAGGTTAAAGTAGGCCCTGAGGGGCAAAGCAACGCCCATGTTTCTGCTATAGAAGTGATCAGTTAAAGAACATTTTTCGTGTATCCCCAAAGTCTTAAAAACCTGGCTCTGCTTGTAAGCGGTTGTTACCTTGTCAGTTTCCATTACTGGAAACTGTTTCACCAGTTCTCTCTTCCATGTGCCTTCTTGTCACTGTTGCTGGGCCTTCTTCCCTGTCTTCATCAACCTCACTGCTTCCCCACTCCACCTAGTATTAACCCCCAATTCCCCAAAATTCTTGTTCACTTTTTGGTACTTATTTTGATTATAAAATATTTGAAATATATGTTTGTAAGTTTGGAAAGTTTCTCCTGTAGAGAATATGAAGCAGATGAACATTTCACTATTTTTGCTAATTACAGCTAAAACATCCTTGGGCATTATATATGACACCAACATACAAAGACTGTAAAAGTTGAAGAGAAGAAGGCAGATAAGCTAGAGACTTTAGGACCCACAGAACAACATGGTGGCAAGTTCCCTGGGCTATCTCTTTGCCTTGTATACCCCAAACTTGAAGCTGAAGAAGCCAGCACCCTGGAATGGTCAATGGATACAGATGAAAACAACAATAATAACAAGTTGTTGTTTCTAGCCAAAGTGATCGCAGCACATGATGGCTGCAGCAGGGAGTCACGGCTGGGTCTGTACACTCCATGGAGCCAGTGGAAGCCCCACCCCTTCTGAGTTGGGGCAGGAGATCCTAGGGTACTGCTGCAGCTGCCCAAACCACAGGTTGCAGACCCCAAACTGCAGCTGTAGCTGCCCAAACTGGCTGTGAATCCCGAGCTTCTCTGTGCTCTTGTGGGGAACCGGGAGTACGCAGGATCTGCCCTCCTGGGTGCCCAACCCACGGCTGCAGACCTGGATCTCGCATTCCACAGAGTATACAGGAGCTGGGGACAAGTGGAAGCCCTGTCCCTTCCCAGTTTGCAGAGCAGAAGCTTCCTGGGTGCTGCTGCAGCAGCCCTCCCAGGCACAGGGCTTGGGCATCTCTGTGGCCTATGCGCTCGAGGACCAGGAAGGGCCTCCACATCCCTGCAGGCTCAGGGGTGTCTGCTCCTGCTGCCTGGCCTCTCTCCTTTCCCTGTGCTAGCTCCAATCTTGGAGCCAGGTTTGACACTGAGCCCCAGAAGCCATGAATGGCAGCAGAAATCAGATAGATTACTGGGTGGAAAACAGTAGTCCAGGGTGAGGCCTCACCTTCAGGCCAGGGAAAGGCTGAAGGCTGAGGGCACGACTGCCAGTCCACAGACTCGAATGGGGTGTTGTAGTGCCTCCTGCTGCCTGCCTGTTGTCACCCATGGATCAATCTGCATGCACTTCCTCCCTTCTGAGGTCCATAAAAGCCCCGGGTTCAGCCAGACCAGGGCAGAGGGCAGAGGACAGAGAGATGACAGGATGATCAGCTGCAGAGAGGAGCTACCCTCTCTGCTTAGAGTTTCAGAGACCTGCAGAGTGGTCCAAACGACCGGCCTGCAAAGAGGATCTACCCTCTCCAGGGCCTCCTCTCTGCTAAGAGCTGAACACTTGACAGGACGACCTGCCTACAGGGAGGAGCTACCCACTACGGGTCTCCTCTGAGCTGTTCTAACACTAAACAAAGCTCCTCTTCATCTTCTTCACCCTTCACTTGTCTATGTACCTCATTCTTCCTGGATGCTGGACAAGAACTTGGGCAAAGATGCCACCAGCCACAGGGTTTTCTGGGTAGAAAATTGACACTCCAAAGATCCCATAACAAAAGAATCAGGAAGTGGGTAGTCAGAAAGAAAAACTTTTAGACGGTGACTACTCTACTCTAACTGAACACCACAGAGAAAATGGTTGCCCCATCTCATCTACACCAGCAAGGGCTAAGCGGGGAGCTAAGATATATAGCTGGAATGAAACACCCCAATACTTTCATAGGGCTGGCATCAGAGAATGTCAAGTAGAGCACCAGAACTTTCCTCCTTACCAGGTGGAAAGGAACAATCCTCTTCCCCACACCATCACAATGTCAGTGGGACCCACACAAAAAACCTGGATTTTCAACCCTTTCCAGCAATAATAGCTACTTCAACCTCTCTCCTCTGGGATGATATCAGAGGACCCTAGTGGAGAGTCAGGAATTTCACCACTGCACAGCAGTAACAAGCCCAATTTGCTCCACTCTGGTGTTGGTGGAGACTACGTGGGAAGCAGTAAGGATGCATTCCTACCCTTCCAGACATTGAGGTATCAGTGAAGGTCTAGTGGGAAGCTGGAACTCCCACTCTCACCCAGAAGTAACTAGGATTCATATACATACACATTCAGAGGTTAGTGAAGGCAAGCAGAGAACCTGGACTTCAACCCTCATCTGGCAATAATAAGGTGGCATCCTCCCTTCTCCTGCAGAGCAGTGTCAGGGGAAACTGAGTATAACAGAAGGTCTAAATGAGATCCAAAGTCTTATAGCATAATACATGAAATATCTAGGTCTTATTAAAAAATTACTCAT
The DNA here is from genome assembly GCF_009764315.1 of Trachypithecus francoisi. Lineage (NCBI taxonomy): Eukaryota > Metazoa > Chordata > Mammalia > Primates > Cercopithecidae > Trachypithecus > Trachypithecus francoisi. The sequence continues at coordinate 91,758,166 of NW_022681455.1, read as the reverse complement.
CATATCAAAGAGAGCAGGGTGATCTCAAATTGAAAGTAAAGGGCAATGAATATATGCCAATGCCAAGATGACAAAAAATTATCTGGCAAATATATTTTAAAGAAAGCATGATAAAAATGTTTTAACAAACAATTACAAGCATGCTTTAAGCAAATAAAATAGAAGAATATAAGCAAAAAAAAAGTCATCAAAGAAACAGAAGATGTAAAGAAGAACCAATTAGAAATTTTAATACTGAAAAATACAGTAACCAAACTAATAAACTTAATAGATGGGGTCAATAGCAGAATGGAAGGAACAGACAAAAGCATCAGTGTACTTGAATATAGAATAAAATAAATTACCCAATTGAACAGAGAGAAAATAGATTTTTAAAAATAAAAAAACTCTTAGGAAGTTTCAGGACCATAACAAAATATCTAACATTCATGTCATGTAAGTTCTGAGAAAAAAAAAAGAGAGCAGGGCTAAGAAAGTACTCAAAGTAACAGCTGAAAACTTCCCAATTTTGGCAAAAGACACAAATTACATATTGAGGTTAAACCTAAAGAAATTCACATCAAGACACACTATAATCAAACTTCTGAAAACAAAAGCTAAAGAAAAAAATCTTGAAAGCTGTAAGAGAAATAATATTTTACCTACAGAAGAAAAACAATTTTAGTGAAGCATATCTCCCATCAGAAACAATGAAAGAAGTAGCACATTTTTCAAAAGTTGAAGGAAAAGAATCATCCCAGGATTCTATATCCAGTGAAAATATTCTTCAAGAATAAAGGGTAATCAAGGCATTCCCAGACAAAAAACCTAAGAGAATTTGTCACTAGTAGACCTAACATGATAAAATAGCTAAAGGAAGTTCTCCAAACAGAAAGGAAATAATAGAAAAAGAAATATTGGAATATTGGGAGGGAAGAAAGTACACCTTAAACAAAAATCAGGGAAAATATAACAGATGCCTCTTCTACTCTTGAGTTATCTATATTATGTTTGACAAATATAAATTACAGCACTGCCTGATGTGATGCTAAGTGTACGTAAATATTTACAATAATTATGTCATAAATATGGAGAGTAAAGAGATATGAGGGGTATAAGATTTTTACACTTTTACACATCACTTGAGCTGGTGAAATAATAACACTAGTAGACTATACGTATGTATATTTGTATACATGATATAATATTTAAAGCAACCACTAAAATGCTATTAAAAATAGACTTGAAAATATTATAGATAAAATGGAATACTAAATGAAATGCTCAAGTAACCCATAAGAATGCAGGAAAAGTAAAACAGAGGAAAGAAACAGAATAAACAGAAAACATAAATTAGTGGAATTTTTATTTTTAAAAAGGCTGCACATCAATAATTACACTAGTTGTAAGTGGTCTAAATATACCAATTAAGAGACAGAGATTGACAAGTTACATTGTAAAACATGGCCAAACTCTATCTTGTCTACAAAAACTCACTTCATTGATAATGATATAAGCATATTAAAAACAAAATAGTGGGAAAATACATCATGTAAATATTAAAACAAAAGAGAGCAAAGTAGTTATATAATATCATATAAATTAGACTTCAGAGCAAAAAAAATTATCAGAGGTGGAGAAGTACACTATACAATGATAAAAGGGTCAATTCACCAAGAAGATGTAGCAATTCTAAATGAGTTACAAAATAACAGAGTTACAAAATACACGAAACGTATTTAATAGAACTAAAGGGGGAAATAGCCATAGAAATAGAAATGGCGAAAGGCTTCATCATCACTCTACCAAAAATTAATGGATAACTATATAGAATGTCAGGAAAGAAAGAACTAAATAGCACTATCAATGTGCATTTATAGAATGCTCTACTCAACAATAGCAGAATATACATTACACATTCTTTTCAAATGTTTATGAAATATATACTAAGATGTGGGCTGGGTGTGGTGGCTCTTACCTGTAATCCCAGCACTTTGGGTGGCCAAGGCAGGTGGATCATTTGAGGTCAGGAGTTTGAGACCAGCCTGGCCAACACGGTAAAACCCCATCTCTACTAAAAATACAAAAATTAGCCAGGTGTGGTGACACATGCCTGTAATCCCAGCTACTTGGGAGGCTGAGGCAGGAGAATTGCTTGAACGTGAGTGGCTGAGGTTACAGTGAGCTGAGATCATGCCACTGCACTCCAGCTTGAGAGACAGAGCAAGACTCCATTTCAAAAAAAATAAATAAGTACATAAATAAAAAATATATACTAAGGTGGATAATATTCTAGACTACAAAAAAAGAAAAACCAACAAACTTTTTAAACATATAATTTATATGGAGACCATGTTTTCCAACCACAATGGAATCAAACAGGAAATCAATCACAGGAAGATGAAGTTAAAATCTTCAAACACTTGAAGACTAAAAGACACACTTCTCTCTTAAATAATCCATGAATCAAATAGGAATTCTCATGGGAAATTTAAAAAAGGTCAAACTGAGTAAGAATGAAAATATGACATCATAATTTGTAGAAAATAGTTAAAGCAGTGGTGAGAGAAAAGTTTAAAGCATGCATTAATCTAGATTAGAAAAGAGTGAAATTCTCAAATAACCTAAGTTCCCATTTTAATAACCTAGAGGAAGAACTGCAAAGTATATCCAAAGCATGATAATGAAAGAAATAATAAAAATAATAGCAGCAATCAATGAGATTAGAAACAGAAAAACAATATTGGAAATCATTACAACTAACAGTTGGTTCTTTGAAAAAATCAATAAAATTGACAATCCTCCAACAAGACCAACACAAATTACCAGTATCAGAAATTAAATAAGGAATATCATACAGACTCTGTAGACCTCAAGAGAATAGTAAGGAAATACTAGAAACGTCTCTATCCACATAAATTTGTCAACTTAGATTAAAATGGAGCAATTCCACAAAAGTACAAAGTATTGTATCATCTAATATGAAATAGAAATTTGAATAAAACTATAACTATTAGGAAATTGAGTTGATCATTTTAAAGCTGCCCCTCCCCCAACACTTCTCCCCCACCCCCCCACCCCACCCCACCATCAACATACCTTGTTCCAGATGGTTACATTGGAAAATTCTAGGAAACATTTAAGGGAGAACTAACACTATGTCTACCTAATCACTGCCAAAAATAAAAACAAAAAATAGAAAAGGAGTAAACACTGCTGTATTCATTTTATGAAGCTAGTATTACCCTGATATCCAAATTAGACAAAGACAGTACAAAAACAAAACCTACAGAGCAATATCCCTCATAAACATAGATGCAAAAATCCTTAAGAGAATATTAGCAAGTAGAATTTAGCAATATATAAAAAGAATTATATGCCATGGTCTTTGGGGATTATTCCAAGGAAGAAAGCCTGGCTAGCTCAATTTTTTAAAATCATCAATATAATCCACCACATTAACAAGTGAAAGAAGTAAATTTACATGATTATATCAGTCAATGTGTAAAAAATATTTGACTAAATTCAACATTCATTTCAGATTTTAAAAATCACTTATAAAATTAGAAATAGAGGATATTTCATCAATTGATAATGTGTGTAAGAAAATCTATACCTAATATTATATTTAAGTGTGAATGACTAAATACTTTCCTCTCTGATTGGGAAAAAGTCAAAGATGTTCACTCTCCCCACTCTTATTTAACATAGTGCTGGTAGTTCTAGCTAATATAATAAGGTAGGAAAAGAAATAATAAGTAAATTTGGCAAAGTTGCAGGATACAAGATCCACTTACAAAACTCAGTTATATTTCTGTATGCTAATAATAAAAAGATAGACACCAAAACTAAACATACAATACCATTTATAATTGCTTGAGAATAATTTAAATGATTAATCATAAATCTGACAAAATATGCACAGGACTTTAATGCTGAAAACTATAAAACACAGATGAAAAAAATCAAAGAAGATCTAAACAAATGGCAAGACATATCACATATATGGATTGAAAGATGCAATGTAAAAATGTCAATACTCGCTAAATGGATGAACAGATTTAACCTAATTTCTATCAAAATGTCAATAACACTTTGTGTAGGTATAAACTAGATTATCTTAAAATTTATATGTAAGTGCAAATAAACTAGAATACCTTTTCAATAAACACTGCTAGACCAGTGGACACCCATAAACAAACAAACAAACAGCAACAACAACAACAAAAAAAAAACAAGAAAAAGCAAAAGAATCTTGATCTCAGGCTCATAATTTATAGAAAAGGATAAATAAATCATAGAGAGTGATGTTAGCAAAAATGGTGACCTAAGAGCCACCAAAAGTTTGTCCCTTTATAGAAGAGCAATGAAAAAGCTAAGAAAAAAAGTGGTCAGAATCAACTTTTTCAGAACTCTGGAAATTAACCAAAGGCTTGCAACAACCCAAGAGATGTTTAGGCTAGAAAAATTGCTGAATCTTAATAAAAACAGTGAACTTTGTGGCATTTTCACTTATATTAGTCCCATTAACCACTCTCCAGCTCTTTGTTAGCCTAGAAAAATGAAGGCATTGAATCCCAGCACCAGATGAAATAGAACTACCATATTCCCTCAAAATTTATAGTTTCATCTGTTTAAAGGTTTCCTAAAATACCCAAGTGGAAAGGCTGGTCTTTTGGTGGGGCTTACTCAAATTTGCCCAATGCTAAACACCTCTTTCTGGGGGCATTTGTCAAGTGTCTTAACATCATCACAGCTGCCTGAAGTGATGGATAGCAGTCAGGGCAAACAATAAACTAACAAAAAAGCTTGACAGGAAAATCTGAAAAATGAAATACTTGTAGGGTCATTGACATATTTCTGAGAAGCTAGAAGTCTACATATATGACCAGGGCTGTGCACAACTGTGTACATGCTTACGAAAGACCAGTGTAGGTTCTAATCTCTCACCTTTGACCTCAAGTCTCTGCCCAAGCAGGAAGTGAAGGCTAAGACAGAGTTGTAATCACCTGGCTGAGTGTAAAAGGCACTCCCCATCATCTACACAGAGCCACTCAAAAAGACTGGGAGACTTATTAGCTCCAGGGCTTTAAGGAAATTTTTGTCCAATCATTAGCTGACCATGAAGCTAATTGAATAGAGGTTTCAATGACCACACATAACAAAGATACAGACTTTACAGAATTAGTTCAGAAACATATAAACAAAAAACAGTAACAACTACAACAGGAAGCAACAACAAATCTTGGGAAATAGGGATGGTCTGATTTCCAGAGTCATACATTATATAATTGGAAATGTGTTCTTTTCAACAAAAAAATTATAGAACCTGTAAGTAAACAAGAAATTATGACCCTTACATAGAAAAATAAAAAAATGTAATCAATAGAAACCATCCCTGGGAAAGCTCAGAGGCTGGACTTACAAGAAGAAGACATTAAATCAGTCATTTTAAATATGTTTGAAAAGCTAAAAAAAGTCATGTCTAAAAAGCTAAAGGAAATTATGTAAATAATGTTTTACCAAATAAAGACTACCAATAAGGAGACTGAAATGATAAGGAATCAAATAGAAATTTGGGGATTGAATAGTAATTTTGTAAACCAAAGTAAAACTAACATAAAAAATTCACTGGAAAGTCTCAATAGCAGACTTCAGCATGCAAAGTAATAGGTAAACTTGAAAGTAGGAAAATTGAGATCATCCAGGCTAAGAAACAGAAAGAAGAATAAATAAAAATAAACAGTCCAGCAGAGACTTACAGGACTTGATAGTTGTACACTATCAAGTGTACAAACATGCATAATGGAAGTCTCAATGGGAAAACAGAGAGGGGGTAAAAAGAATATCTGAAGAAATAATGCCTAAAAACTTCCCTCATTTTATTAAAAACATTAGTTTACTCATTGAAAAAGCTCAGTGAACTCCAAGTAGCATATATTCAAAGAGATCCACACATAGACTCATTATTTCAAACTGCAAAAGTCAAAGTCAAAGACAGAATCTTGGAAACAGGCAAGAAGCAATTTATTATGTATAAAAGACCCTCAATAAGATTAACAGTTGGTTTCTTAGCAGAAACCATGGAGGCCAGAAAATATTGAGATGACATTTTTGAAAGAAAAAAACTGTTTACCAGGTTTTTTATATCTGCTCAAATTTCACAGAGAAAGGAGAAATTAAGAAATTCCCAGATAAACAAAAACTGACAGAGTTTGTCACCAGCAGACCTGTCTCACAAGAAATACTAAAAGCAGCCCTTCTGGCTGAAATAAAAGGACACCAGACAGTAACTTGAATCCACAATAAACGGAACACCAGAAAAGCAACTATACAGATGAAGACAAAGTATGAATGTATTTTCTGTTTTCAACCTGATTCAAAAGACAACTTCATAATGCAATAAATCTAAAGAAGGGCACATAATACTCTGGGGACAGCGCACTGCTGAAGACCAACAGGGGAAGCAGCGGGGGCCGGTGCAGATGCGAACGACTCTGTCTGACAGCTTTGGGGAGAGCCGTGGATCTCCCAACGCGGAGGCTGAGATCTGAGAACGGACAGACTGCCTGCTCAAGTGGGTCCCTGACCCCTGAGTAGCCTAGCTGGGAAACATCCCCCACTAGGGGCAGTCTGACACCCCACACCTCACAGGGTGGAGTACACCCCTGAGAGGAAGCTTCCAAAGGAAGAATCAGACAGGTACACTCGCTGTTCAGCAATATTTTATCTTCGGCAACCTCTGCTGCTGATACCCAGGCAAACAGGGTCTGGAGTGGACCTCAAGCAATCTCCAACAGACCTATAGCTGAGGGTCCTGACTGTCAGAAGGAAAACTATCGAACAGGAAGGACACCTATACCAAAACCCCATCAGTACGTCACCATCATCAAAGACCAGAGACAGATAAAACCACAAAGATGGGGAAGAAGCAGGGCAGGAAAGCTGGAAATTCAAAAAATAAGAGTGCATCTCCCCCTGCAAAGGAGCGCAGCCCATCGCCAGCAATGGATCAAAGCTGGTCAGAGAATGACTTTGACGAGATGAGAGAAGAAGGCTTCAGTCCATCAAACTTCTCAGAGCTAAAGGAGGAATTATGTACCCAGCACAAAGAAACTAAAAATCTTGAAAAAAGAGTGGAAGAATTGACAGCTAGACTAATTAATGCAGAGAAGATCATAAACGAAATGACAGAGATGAAAACCATGACACGAGAAATACGTGACAAATGCACAAGCTTCAGTAACCAACTCGATCAACTGGAAGAAAGAGTATCAGCAATTGAGGATCAAATGAATGAAATGAAGTGAGAAGAGAAACCAAAAGAAAAAAGAAGAAAAAGAAATGAACAAAGCCTGCAAGCAGTATGGGATTATGTAAAAAGACCAAATCTACGTCTGATTGGGGTGCCTGAAAGTGAGGGGCAAAATGGAACCAAGTTGGAAAACACTCTTCAGGATATCATCCAGGAGAACTTCCCAACCTAGTAGGGCAGGCCAACATTCAAATTCAGGAAATACAGAGAACGCCACAAAGATACTCCTCCAGAAGAGCAACTCCAAGACACATAATTGGCAGATTCACCAAAGTTGAAATGAAGGAAAGAATCTTTTTTTTTTTTTTTTTTTTTTTTTGAGACGGAGTCTCGCTCTGTCACCCAAGCTGGAGTGCACTGGCCAGATCTCAGCTCACTGCAAGCTCCGCCTCCCGGCTTCACGCCATTCTCCTGCCTCAACCTCCCGAGTAGCTGGGACTACAGGCGCCCGCCACCCCACCCGGCTAGTTTTTTTTTTTTGTATTTTTTAGTAGAGACGGGGTTTCACCGTGTTAGCCAGGATGGTCTCGATCTCCTGACCTTGTGATCCGCCCGCCTCGGCCTCCCAAAGTGCTGGGATTACAGGCTTGAGCCACCGCGCCCGGCCGAAGGAAAGAATCTTAAGGGCAGCCAGAGAGAAAGGTCGGGTTACCCACAAAGGGAAGCCCATCAGACTAACAGCAGATCTCTCGGCAGAAACTCTACAAGCCAGAAGAGAGTGGGGGCCAATATTCAACGTTCTTAAAGAAAAGAATGTTCAACCCAGAATTTCATATCCAGCCAAACTAAGTTTCATAAGTGAAGGAGAAATAAAATCCTTTACAGATAAGCAAATGCTTAGGGATTTTGTCACCACCAGGCCTGCCTTACAAGAGACCCTGAAGGAAGCCCTAAACATGGGAAGGAACAACCGGTACCAGCCATTGCAAAAACATGCCAAAATGTAAAGACCATTGAGGCTAGGAAGAAACTGCATCAACTAACGAGCAAATAACCAGTTAATATCATAATGGCAGGATCAAGTTCACACATAACAATATTAACCTTCAATGTAAATGGACTAAATGCTCCAATTAAAAGACACAGACTGGCAAACTGGATAAAGAGTCAAGACCCATCAGTCTGCTGTATTCAGGAGACCCATCTCACATGCAGAGACATACATAGGCTCAAAATAAAGGGATGGAGGAAGATCTACCAAGCAAATGGAGAACAAAAAAAAGCAGGGGTTGCAATCCTAGTCTCTGATAAAACAGACTTTAAACCATCAAAGATCAAAGAGACAAAGAAGGCCATTACATAATGGTAAAGGGATCAATTCAACAGGAAGAGCTAACTATCCTAAATATCTATGCACCAATACAGGAGCACCCAGATTCATAAAGCAAGTCCTTAGAGACTTACAAAGAGACTTAGACTCCCATACAATAATAATGGGAGACTTCAACACTCCACTGTCAACATTAGACAGATCAACGAGACAGAAAGTTAACAAGGATATCCAGGAATTGAACTCATCTCTGCACCAAGCGGACCTAATAGACATCTATAGAACTCTCCACCCCAAATCAACAGAATATACATTCTTCTCAGCACCACATCGCACTTATTCCAAAATTGACCACATAATTGGAAGTAAAGCACTCCTCAGCAAATGTAAAAGAACAGAAATTATAACAAACTGTCTCTCAGACCACAGTGCAATCAAATTAGAACTCAGGACTAAGAAACTCAGTCAAAACCGCTCAACTACATGGAAACTGAACAACCTGCTCCTGAATGACTACTGGGTACATAACGAAATGAAAGCAGAAATAAAGATGTTCTTTGAAACCAATGAGAACAAAGACACAACATACCAGAATCTCTGGGACACATTTAAAGCAGTGTGTAGAGGGAAATTTATAGCACTAAATGCCCACAAGAGAAAGCAGGAGAGATCTAAAATGACACTCTAACATCACAATTAAAAGAACTAGAGAGGCAAGAGCAAACACATTCAAAAACTAGCAGAAGGCAAGAAATAACTAAGATCAGAGCAGAACTGAAGGAGATAGAGACACAAAAAACCCTCCAAAAAATCAATGAATCCAGGAGTTGGTTTTTTGAAAAGATCAACAAAATTGACAGACTGCTAGCAAAACTAATAAAGAAGAAAAGAGAGAGGAATCAAATAGACAACAAAAAAATGATAAAGGGGATATCACCACCGACCCCACAGAAATACAAACAACCATCAGAGAATACTATAAACGCCTCTACGCAAATCAACTAGAAAATCTAGAAGAAATGGATAATTTCCTGGACACTTACACTCTCCCAAGACTAAACCAGGAAGAAGTTGAATCCCTGAATAGACCAATAGCAGGCTCTGAAATTGAGGCAACAATTAATAGCCTACCCACCAAAAAAAGTCCAGGACCAGATGGATTCACAGCTGAATTCTACCAGAGGTACAAGGAGGAGCTGGTACCATTCCTTCTGAAACTATTCCAATCAATAGAAAAAGACGGAATCCTCCCTAACTCATTTTATGAGGCCAACATCATCCTGATACCAAAGCCTGGCAGAGACACAACAAAAAAAGAGAATTTTAGACCAATATCCCTGATGAACATCGATGCAAAAATTCTCAATAAAATACTGGCAAACGGATTCAGCAGCACATCAAAAAGCTTATCCACCATGATCAAGTGGGCTTCATCCCTGGGATGCAAGGCTGGTTCAACATTCGCAAATCAATAAACGTAATCCAGCATATAAACAGAACCAAAGACAAGAACCACATGATTATCTCAATAGATGCAGAAAAGGCTTTTGACAAAATTCAACAGCCCTTCATGTCAAAAACGCTCAATAAATTCGGTATTGATGGAACGTACCTCAAAATAATAAGAGCTATTTATGACAAACTCACAGCTAATATCATACTGAATGGGCAAAAACTGGAAAAATTCCCTTTGAAAACTGGCACAAGACAGGGATGCCCTCTCTCACCACTCCTATTCAACATAGTGTTGGAAGTTCTGGCTAGGGCAATCAGGCAAGAGAAAGAAATCAAGGGTATCCAGTTAGGAAAAGAAGAAGTCAAATTGTCCCTGTTTGCAGATGACATGATTGTATATTTAGAAAACCCCATCGTCTCAGCCCAAAATCTCCTTAAGCTGATAAGCAACTTCAGCAAAGTCTCAGGATACAAAATTAATGTGCAAAAATCACAAGCATTCTTTTTTTTTTTTTTTTTTGAGGCGGAGTCTCGCTCTGTCGCCCGGACTGGAGTGCAGTGGCCAGATCTCAGCTCACTGCAAGCTCCGCCTCCTGGGTTTCCGCCATTCTCCTGCCTCAGCCTCCCAAGTAGCTGGGACTACAGGCACCCGCCACCTCGCCCGGCTAGTTTTTGTATTTTTAGTAGAGATGGGGTTTCACCGTATTAGCCAGGATGGTCTCGATCTCCTGACCTCGTGATCCGCCCGTCTCGGCCTCCCAAAGTGCATTCTTATACACCAGTAACAGACAAGCAGAGAGCCAAATCAGGAATGAACTTCCATTCACAATTGCTTCAAAGAGAATAAAATACCTAGGAATCCAACTTACAAGGGATGTAAAGGACCTCTTCAAGGAGAGCTACAAACCACTGCTCAGTGAAATAAAAGAGGACACAAATGGAAGAACATACCATGCTCATGGATAGGAAGAATCAATATCGTGAAAATGGCCATACTGCCCAAGGTTATTTATAGATTCAGTGCCATCCCCATCAAGCTACCAATGAGTTTCTTCACAGAATTGGAAAAAACGGCTTTAAAGTTCATATGGAACCAAAAAAGAGCCCGCATTGCCAAGACAATCCTAAGTCAAAAGGACAAAGCTGGAGGCGTCACGCTACCTGACTTCAAACTATACTACAAGGCTACAGTAACCAAAACAGTATGGTACTGCTACCAAAACAGAGATATAGACCAATGGAACAGAACAGAGTCCTCAGAAATAATACCACACATCTACAGCCATCTGATCTTTGACAAACCTGACAGAAACAAGAAATGGGGAAAGGATTCCCTATTCAATAAATGGTGCTGGGAAAATTGGCTAGCCATAAGTAGAAAGCTGAAACTGGATCCTTTCCTTACCCCTTATACGAAGATTAATTCAAGATGGATTAGAGACTTAAATGTTAGACCTAATACCATGAAAACCCTAGAAGAAAATCTAGGTAGTACCATTCAGGACATAGGCATGGGCAAGGACTTCATGTCTAAAACACCAAAAGCAATGGCAGCAAAAGCCAAATTAACAAATGGGATCTAATTAACTAAAGAGCTTTTGCACAGCAAAAGAAACTTCCATCAGAGTGAACAGGCAACCTACAGAATGTGAGAAAATTTTGCAACCTACTCATCTGACAAAGGGCTAATATCCAGAATCTACAAAGAACTCAAACAAATATACAAGAAAAAAACAAACAACCACATCAAAAAGTGGGCAAAGGATATGAACAGACATTTCTCAAAAGAAGACATTCATACAGCCAACAGACACATGAAAAAATGCTCATCATCACTCGCCATCAGAGAAATGCAAATCAAAACCACAATGAGATACCATCTCACACCAGTTAGAATGGCAATCATTAAGAAGTCAGGAAACAACAGGTGCTGGAGAGGATGTGGAGAAATAGGAACACTTTTACACTGTTGGTGGGATTGTAAACTAGTTCAACCATTATAGAAAACAGTATGGCAATTCCTCAAGGATCTAGAACTACATGTACCATATGACCCAGCCATCCCACTACTGGGTATATACCCAAAGGATTATAAATTATTCTACTACAAAGACACATGCACACGTATGTTTATTGCGGCACTATTCATATAGCAAAGACTTGGAATCAACCCAAATGTCCATCTGTGACAGACTGGATTAAGAAAATGTGGCACATATACACCATGGAATACTATGCAGCCATAAAAAAGGATGAGTTTGCGTCCTTTGTAGGGACATGGATGCAGCTGGAAACCATCATTCTTAGCAAACTATCACAAGAACAGAAAAGCAAACACCGCATGTTCTCACTCATAGGTGGGAACTGAACAATGAGATCACCTGGACTCGGGAAGGGGAACATCACACACTGGGGCCTATCATGGGGAGGGGGGAGGAGGGAGGGATTGCATTGGGGAGTTATACATGATATAAATGATGAATTGATGGGTGGTGATGAGTTGATGGGTGCAGCACACCAACATGGCATAAGTATACATATGTAACAAACCTGCACGTTATGCACATGTACCCTAGAACTTAAAGTATAATAAAAAAAGAAAAGAAGGGCACATAATATATACAGATTTAATTTATGAAAATAACAGCAAAATAGGAGAAGAGGAATGAAGCTATATATGAGCAAAGTTTTAATATTCTATTTAAATTCAGTTGGTATTAAAACAAATCCAATTTTTAAAATAAATTAAGATATTAATGGTAATCCTCAGGACAATTGCTAAGAAAATAACTCAAAAATATGTAGTAAAGAAAACAAGAAACTTTAAATGGTATGCTAGAAAATATTTATTTAACACAAAAGAAGACAACAGTGGAGGAACTGATAAACAGAGAAGAAAGACATAGAAAACAAATAACAAAATGCCACCTAAAAATCCTATCATATCAGTAATTACATGTTAATTGATTAAAGTTTTTAATTAAAAGTCAGATAATAAATGATGCTGGAAAAACTAGATATCCACATGCAGAAGAATAAAGCCAGACATCTGTCTTTCACCATACACAAAAATCAACTCAAAATGGATTAAAGTTTTAAATGTAAGACCCCAAATGGTAAAACTACTAGAAGGAAACATTGGAAATGTGCTTCATGACATTGGTGTGGGCAAATAATTTTTGGATAAAGCAGCACAGCATGATGGCTCATGCCTGTAATCCCAGCACTTTGGGAGATTGAGATGGGAAGATCATTTGAGCCCAGGAGTTCACGTCCAGCCTGGGTATAGTGAGACTCTCTGTCCACAAAATTTTAAAAATTAGCTAGGCATGGTGACATGTGCCTGTAGTCCCATCCCAGCTAAAGTAGAGGTTGGGGGAGGGGGCGATGTGTGAGGATTGCTTCAGCCCAGAAGGTCAAGGCTGCAGTGAGCCATGTTTGCACCGCTGTGCTCCATACCTGCAATGCGGCAAGACCCTGTCTCAAAAAATCAAAAATAAATATAAAAAACAAAATAAATAAAAATATTTTTGGATCAGGCTTTAAAAGCACAGGCAGGCCAGGTGCAGTGACTCATATCTGTAATCCCAGCACTTTGGGAGGCCAAGGCAACTGAATCACCTGAGGTCGGGAGTTCAAGACCAGCCTGACCAACATGGAGAAAGCCCATCTCTACTAAAAAGACAAAATTAGCCAGGCGTGGTAGCGCATGCCTGTAATCCCAGCTACTCAGGAGGCTGAGGCAGGAGAATCACTTGAAACCGGGAGGCGGAGGTTGCAGTGAGCCGAGATCGTGTCATTGCACTCCAGCCTGGGCAACAAGAGTGAAACTCTGTCTCAAGAAAAAGCACAGGCAATAAAGATAAAAATAGGCAAACAGGATTCTATCAAGCTAAGAGTCTTCTGCACAATAAAAGAAACAATCAATAAGTGAACAGACAACCTACAGAATAGGCTAAAACTATGCACCTGACATGTATTCTAATATCCAGAATATATAAGGAGCTCAAATAACTCAATAGCAAAACAACCAAATAATTCAATTTAAAAATGGCCAAAAGGCCTCAGTAGATATTTCTCAAAGGAAGGATAAGTACATGAAAAAATGCTCAACAACACTAATCATCAGGGAAATATGAATCAAAACTACAATGAGATATCACCTCTCCCCATTTAGAATGGCCACTATCAAAAAGACAAAGAATAACAAATGCTGTCATGGATGTGAAGAAAGGGGAATACTTACATACTGCTGGTGGGGATGTAAATTGGTATAACCGCTATGGAAGATGTATGAAGTTTCCACAAAAAAATTAAAAGTAGAAATATACAATCCTGCAATCCTACTGTTGAATATTTATCTAAAGGAAATGAAATTAGTATGTCAAAGTATGCATTCTTATATTTATTGCAGTATTATTTATAATAGCCAAGATATGGAATCAACCTATGTGTCCATCAATTGATGAATAAATAAAGAAAATGTATATATACACAATGGACTACTATTCAGCCATTAAAAGAAGGAAATCCTGTCTCTCATGGCAACATAGATAAACCTGGAGGACATTATGTAAAGCAAAATAAGCCAGACACAGAAAGAGAAATACTGAGTGATCTCACTCATATGTGGAATCTAAAGAAATTGATGTCACTGAAGTGGAGATTAGAAGAGTGGTTACCAGATGCTGGGGAGAGTAACAGGAAGGGATATGGAGAGATTGCTCATTGTCCAAAGTTACAATTAGAGAAGAGGATAGTTCTGATGTTCTTTTTTTTATTTATTTATTTATTTATTTATTTATTTATTTATTTATTTATTTTTATTATACTTTAAGTTCTAGGGTACATGTGCATGACGTTTATATCGGTGTATAACTCCCCAATGCAATCCCCCCTCCTCCCCGCTCCCCATGATAGCCCCAGTGTGTGATGTTCCCCTTCCCGAGTCCAAGTGATCTCATTGTTCAGTTCCCACCTATGAGTGAGAACATGCTGTGTTTGGTTTTCTCTTCTTGTGATAGTTTGCTAAGAATGATGGTTTCCAGCTGCATCCATGTCCCTACAAAGGATGCAACTCATCCTTTTTGATGGCTGCATAGTATCCATGGTGTATATGTGCCACATTTTCTTAATCCAGTCTGTCACAGATGGACATTGGGTTGATTCCAAGTCTTTGCTATTGTGAATAGTGCCGCAATAAACATACGTGTGCATGTGTCTTTGTAGTAGAGTAATTTATAATCCTTTGGGTATATACCAGTAGTGGAATGGCTGGTCATATGGTACATCTAGTTCTAGATCCTTGAGGAATCGCCATACTGTTTTCCATAATGGTTGAACTAGTTTACAATCCCACCAACAGTGTAAAAGTGTTCCTATTTCTCCACATCCTCTCCAACACCTGTTGTTTCCTGACTTCTTATGATTGCCATTCTAACTGGTGTGAGATGGTATCTCATTGTGGTTTTGATTTGCATTTCTCTGATGGCGAGTGATGATGAGCATTTTTTCATGTGTCTGTTGGCTGTATGGATGTCTTCTTTTGAGAAATGTCTGTTCATATCCTTTCCCCACTTTTTGATGGGTTTGTTTTTGTTTTTTCTTGTATATTTGTTTGAGTTCTTTGTAGATTCTGGATATTAGCCCTTTGTCAGATGAGTAGGTTGCAAAAATTTTTTCCCATTCTGTAGGTTGCCTGTTCACTCTGATGTAGTTTCTTTAGCTGTGCAAAAGCTCTTTAGTTTAATTAATCCCATGTGTCAATTTTTTGCTTTTGCTGCCGTTGCTTTGGTGTTTTAGACATGAAGTCCTTGCCCATGCCTATGTCCTGAATGGTACTACCTAATTTTCTTCTAGGTTTTATGGTATTAGGTCTAACATTTAAGTCTCTAATCCATAAGGGAATTAATTTTCGTATAAGGGGTAAGGAAAGGATCCAGTTTCAGCTTTCTATCACACAACAGGGCAACTATGGTTGACAATTTTGTATTATACATTCCAAAATAGCTAGAAGAGAAGATTTTGAATGTTCTCACCACAGAATGATAAAATATATGAGGTGGTGTGCTAAATACCCTGATTTAATTATTACACAATGTATACATATGAAAACATTGCACTGTACCCCATAAATATGTACAATTATTATGTCAATTAAAATAAATAAAGAAAATTTTAAAGGCAGAAATTGGTAGAATGAATATTTTAAAATTAATGAAGCATATATGTACCTAACAACAAAGCCTCAAAATTTATAAAATCTGACAGGTTTGAAGGGACACACACAATTCAACTGTAATAGTTGGACACTTCAATCCCTCACTTTCAATAATGAATAGAACAACTAGACAGATCATCAAGGAAATAGAAAATTTGAACAACACTATTAACCAACTGGAACTAACAGACATCTAGAGAGGACTGCAACCAACAACACCAGAATACACATTCTTCTCAAATGCATATAAAACGTTTTCCAGGCTAGACCATAAGTTAGGATGACCATAATACAAGTGTCAATATGTTTAAAAGGGTTAAGGTCAAAGTATGTGTTACAGCCCCAATGAAATGAAAGTAGAAATTAATAATAGAAGGAAATTTGGGAACTTAAACAACATATTCCTAAATAACCAAGAGGTTAAAGAAAAAATCACAGGGTAATTAGAAAATGCTTTCAGATGAACAAAATGAAAACACAACATATGGAAACTTATAGAACATAGTGAAAGTAGTTCCTAGAGGAAAACTTCTAATTGCAAACTCACTAAATTCAACAACCTAATCTTCCACCTTAAGACACTAGAAAAAGAAGAATAAACTAAATCCAAAACCAGGACATGAAAATAATAAACATTAGAGTAAAACTAAATAAAACAGAATAGAAAAAATAGAGAAAATTCACAAAACCAAGTTGGTTGTCTAAAAAGATCAACAAAATTGAAAAGCTTTTAGCTAGAGTGGCCAATTAAAAAAAAAAACCCTCTAATTACTAAAATTCAGGAATAAAAAAGGAGACAGTACTATGGACTTTATGTAAGTAAAAAGGAATATAAGAGAATGCTATGAAAAATCATATGCCAGCAAATTAGAGAGCCTAGATGAAATGAACATATTCCTAGAAAGCCACAAATTTTCAAAATTGACTCAAGAGGAAATAGAAAATTTCAATAGGCTTCCAACAAGTAAAGAGATTCAGTTAGTAATTTTAAAGATGTTATACAAAGAAAGCCCAGGACCATATGGCTTCACTGGCAAATTCTGCCAAATGTTTAAAGAAGAATTATCACTAATTCCTTAAAAATTCTTTCTAAAACATCAAAGAAAAGGTGACACTTTCTAACCCATTCTATGATGCCAGCGTTACCCTGATGCCAAACCCAGATAAATACATCAGAATAAAAGAAAACTATACAATTCCCTTATAAATATAGGTAAAAATCCTTAACAAAATACCACCAAATCAAATTCAGCAGCACATAAAAAGGATTATACACTATAACCAAGTAGGATTTATTCCAGGAATGCAAAATTGGTTTAACATATGAAGATATATATATACCATATTACATGTATATACCAATATATACATATCACTACAATATATCATATTAGTAGAATAAACAGGGGACCACATAATTATCTCAATTGATGTAGAAAATGCACTTGACAATATCTAACACCCTTTAATTTCAGAATGAAAACACTTGGAAAACTAAGAATAAAAAGGAACTTTCTCAACCTGATAAAGGCCATCTATGAAAAACCCACAGTTATATCATACATGGTGGTAAAATCCTTCCCCGTAAAATCAGCACCAGTACAGGGAATCTACTCTCACTTCTATTCAACGTCGTACTGGAAGTTTTAGTCAGGGCAATTAGGCAAGAAAAAAGAAACAAAAGACATCTAGATTGGAATGGAAGAAGTAAAACTATCTCTCTTTGCAAAACTATCTCTCTCCTACTTTGGTATATAGAGAACCATAAAGAATTCACCAAAAATCTATTAGAGCTAATATATGAGTTCCACAAGTTTGCAAGAAACAAGATTAATGTATAAAGTTAATTGTATTTCTATACACTAGAAATGAATAATCTGAAAATGAAACTAAGAAAACAATTCCAGGCTAGTCATAGTGGTTCACACCTGTAATCTCAGCACTCTGGGAGGCTGAGGTGGAAGGACTGCTTGAGACCAGGAGTTTGAGACTAGCCTTGACAACATAGTCAGACCCCATCTCAACAAAAAATAGAAAACTTTGCCAGTTATGATGGTGCATGCCTGTAGTCTCAGCTATTCCAGAGGCTGAGGTGGGAGGATCTTGTGAGCCCATGAGTTTGAGGCTGCAGTGAGCCATGATCATAGCAGTGCACTCCAGCCCATGTGACAGCAAGATCTTGTCAAAAAAAGAAGGGAAGAGAAGAGGAGAGGAGGGGAGGTAAGGGGAGGGGAAGGGATGGAAGGGGAAGTCAGGGGAAGGGAAGGGGGAGAGAAAGGGAGGGAGAAGGGGAAGGGAAGGGAAGGGAAGTGAAGCAAAGGACGGAGAATGGAAGGGAAGTGAAGGGAACAAAGCAATTCCATTTATAATACATAAAAAATAATACAATACTTAGGAATCAACTTAACTATAGAGGTGTAAGACTCATATGTCTCATACACTAATAGCTACAATATATTACTGAAAGAAATATAAAACCTAAATAAATGGAAAGACATTTATGTTTATGTATTGGAAGACTTAAAATTATTAAGATGCCAATACTTTACAAATTGATATACAGATTCAATGTATTCTCTGTCAAAATTCCAACTTATTTTTTTCCAGAAATGGATAAGCTCATTTTAGTATTCATATGGAATTTTTAAAAAACCTGAAAAGTAAAACAGGCCAGGCCTGGTGGCTCACGCCTGTAACTGCAGCACTTCGGGAGGCCAAGGCAGGAGGATTGCTTGCATCCAGGAGTTTAAGACCAGCCTGGGCAACATAGCAAGACCCTGTCTCTACAAAAAAAATTTTAAAAATAACCAGGCATGGTGGCATGTGCTTGTAGTCCCAGCTACTGAGGAGGCTGAGGTGGGAGTATCACTTGAGCCTGAGGTTGAGGGTACAGTGAGCTGTCATCATCTCACTGCACTCAGTCTGGGTGATAGAGTGAGACCCTGTCTCAAAAACGAATAAATTGATTTAAAAGTATGATAAAGTTGGAAGACTCACCATTTACAGTTTCAGAACCTACTCCTATTTTACAGTAATAAAGACAGTGTGGTAATGGCATAAGGATAGACCTATTGATCAATTTGATAGAATCGAGAACCAGAAATGGGCCCATACATCTATGGTTAATTGATTTTTGACAAAGATACCAAAACCATTCAATGGACAAAGATTATTCTTTTCAACAAATGGCAATAAGACAATTAAGTAGCTGCATGGGAAAAAAAAAAAAATTCGGACCACTACCTCACATCATATATAGAAAATAAGTCGGCCAGGCGTGGTGGCTCAACCCTGTAATCCCAGCACTATGGGAGGCCAAGGTGGGTGGATCACAAGGTCAGGAGTTCAAGACCAACCTGGACAACATAGTGAAACCCCGTCTCTACTAAAAATACAAAAAAATTAGCTGGGCGTGGTGGTGGGCACCTGTAATCCCAGCTACTTGGAGGCTGAGGCAGGAGAATTGCTTGAACCCAAGAGGCAGAGGTTGCAGCAAGCGGAGATCGCGCCACTGCACTCCAACCTGGGTGACAGTGTGAGAGTCTGTCTCAAAAAAAAGAAAAAAAAAAAAAAAGAAAGTAAAAGGAATCAAAGATCTAAATTTAAGATCTAAAATAATAAAGATGAAAACATAGGTTTAAATCTTTGCAACCTTAAATTAGGCAACAGTTTCTTGGATACAACACCAAAAGCACAAGCAACCAAAGAAAAAAATAGACATGTTAGATTTCAACAAAATTTAAAACTTTTGTGCATCAAAGAACACAATCAAGAAAGTGAAAAGATAACACACAAAATGTCAGAAAATATCTGCCAATCGTATCTCTGATAAGGGTGTAGTATCCAGAATTTATGAAGACCTTTCACAACTCAACAATAAAAAGAAATAAAATAAATTTTAAAATGAACAAAGGATATGAATAAACACTTCTTCAATGGTAATTTACAAATAGCCAAAAAGTATGAAAAGTTGCTCGATATCATTTGTCCTTAGGAAATGCTAACCAAAACCACAACAAGACACCACAGTACATTCCCAAACACAGCCACTTATAAAATAAACAAAACAACCAGAAGATAACAAGCATTGGCAGGAATATGGAAAAAATAAAGCCCTGATACCCTGAGAATATAAAATGGTGCTGTCACTGTGAAAAACAGTTTGTTTTTCTCAAAAGAATAAACGATTACCATATGATCCAGCAATTCAACTCCTGATCTATACCCAAGGGGATTGGAAACATATGCTCATACAAAAATGTATACATGATGTTCACAGAACATCACAGAACATTATTTATGAAAAACAAAAAGTGGAACCCACCCGAATACCCATCAACTGATGAATGGATACATAAATATAGTATAGACATACAATGGAATATTATTCAGCCATAAAAATGAAGCATCAATATATGCTATAGTTTACAAACATTGAAAACACGCTAAGTGAAAGAAGTCAGACACAAAATGTCACATATCATGTCATATAATTCCATTTATTTGAAATATCAAATAATAGAAAATCCATAGACACAGAAAGTGAATTACTGGTTACCAGGAGTTGCGGGGAGGAGAGTGGGAGTGACTGCTAACAGGCGTGGAGTTTCATTTCGGGGCGAAAAAATTGTTCCAGACCTAGATAGCGGTGACGATGGCACAATCTTGTGAATACACTAAAAACCACTGGATTGTGTACTTAAAAATGGTAAATTTTATGGTTTGTGAATTATATTTCAATTAAAATTAATAAATGTACAAAAACAATGAATCAAAAACTTAAATGTAGATGTAAAACTATGAAACTTTTTTTGAGACAGAGTTTTGTTCTTTTGCCCAGGCTGGAGTGCAATGGCATAGTCTCAGCTCACTGCAACTTCCGCCTCCCAGGTTCAAGTGATTCAGGCGCATGCCACCATGCCCGGATAATTTTTTTATTAGTAGTAGAGACAGGATCTCACCATGTTGGCCAGGCTGGTGTCGAACTCCTGACCTCATGTGATCTGCCCGCTTCGGCCTTCCAAAGTGCTGGGATTATAGGTGTAAGCCATTGTGACTGGCCGACACTTAAAAAACAAACAAAAAAAAGGCTATAACCTTTGGGATCTAGGGATGTTCAACATCATCAGCCATTCAGCCATTAGAAAAATTACAATGAGATATCACTACACATCTCTCAGAATGCTACAATTAAAAGGATGACACCACCAAATGCTGGCGAGGATACAGAGAAAGTAGGCCATTCATACATTGCTGGTGGGGATGTGAAATGGCACAGCCAATCTGAAAAACAGTTAATTTCCTTAAGAATGAAACATGCAATCACCATAGGGTCTAGCAATTGCATTCCTGTGCATTCATCTGAGATTAACACTACTGTTTACACACACCGTATGCAAATGTTTATAGCAGCTTTGTTTATAACATCCCCAAACTGAAAGCAACCTAATTATCCTTCAACAGGTGAATGGTGAAACTAAATGTGGTATATCCATACTATGCAGCTCTACTCAACAATCAGAATGTACTATTTATAGATGCAACAAGCTGGATATGTTTCTAGGGCAATATGTTGGGTGAATGAAGCCGATTTCAAAAGAGAATATGGGATATCTCTGTATTATTTCTTATAACTGAATGTGGCTCTAGAATTATTTCAAAATAAAAACACTCAACTTTAAACAAAGTTTGGAAAATAACATAACAGACTCCTGTATATTCACCACTGAAATTTTATAATCACTACTAGTTTTTTTTTCGCTTCAGAGCTCTCTTTTTTAAAGTAAAACAATATAGATATACTTAAAGCAGCACACTTTCCTGATTTAGCCCATTTCTCTCCAGAACTGAGCACAGATTAAATTTCTCTGTGAATATTCTGATACTTCTCTTTCATCAGTATTGTCATAGCAACAAATAATATTGCGTTATGTACTTTTTTAAAGATGGCATAGATGTTTTCATAAGGTACCATGCAATACATATCATTTTACAATTTGCTTTTTCTTCTCAACACTAAGTTCTGATATTTAACAATGTGGTTGCATGAAGACCTAGGATTTTTATTTTTACTTTGATTATTCTACTATAATAACAATAGTAAATCACATGTGATACTATGTACCAGAGACTGTTCTAAATGCTTTACACATTAACCTTTTGTTCTTCATTAAGATACATTCATCCTACGCTATTATTGTTCCCATTTTACAGATGAGGAAAGTAAAGCACAGAGCAGTTTGGTAATGTCCTTGGTTGTACTGTTAGCAAATGGTAGGACCTGGATTTGAACCTGAAGGGCCTGCCCCAGAGATTGTATCTTTATAGTATAAATACCACTGCTATATATCTAGTGCACTATCCATGGGCACGTAGATTGTTCATTTTTTTGCTCTCCCCAACTATGAACATCCTCCTTCTTGTCTCCTTGTGCTGTACACCTAATGAATCTCTTTAACATGTGCACCAACAAATGGAACTGTTGGGTTGTAGTACATGCTTAACTTCGATGGCTGTTTCCAGATTGCTCTCTAATGTAAAGCGAATTCCATCAGCAATGTTTAAGAGTTCCCATTTCTCCATATATTTCCCAGCACTTGACACTGGCAGACTTCACTAACTTTGCTATTTTCAAAAATGTGCATTCCCTTTATTACTAAGGATGCTGAATATCTTTTCATGAGTTCATGGGTCTTTTGAATTTTCTCTTCTGTGAATTGCCAGTATGTCTTTCATGATTTGTTTATCTACTGAGTTGTTTCTTTTATCTTAGGATTTTATATATCATCTATTGGTGATATTTATTGAAAATATATTATCCTGGTCTTCGGCTTGTCTTTTAACTTTGCTTGTGCTGTTTTACGTCATATTAAAAATTTTAATTACATGTTGGCAAATCAATCTGTATGTATATGTATTTTATCTGCATGTGCGTGTGCATATGCACATATACACATAATATATACAGAATAAATATACTTTTCAGGCTAAGGTTTCAAAATTTGAAATGTGGACTTTTCTATAGCTTTTTTCATCATGGCTTCTTTATGGATTGTCAAATATCCTAACATCATTTATTTTTTGATCCCATCATCCACCCCACAGACTGGAATGCTACTCCAATTATAAACCAGGTTTCTTCTTAGTGTGTGTCATTTTCCTATTCTTGCCAATGTTGTGGCATTGGTTTATGATAAACTACAAAGTACTCATTTTTTTCTTCTCTACTTATTAAGAAAGATATTCTAAAAGCAAAATAGGATCATACTTCTCAGGCTGTATTATGATATGCAGACATGCATTTTTCCTTAAAGACATGTCCGGAATTTCTTTCCATGTGGTTGAGGACATCATTTTTAATGTCTGCAGGGTATT
This sequence comes from Trachypithecus francoisi, assembly GCF_009764315.1. Lineage (NCBI taxonomy): Eukaryota > Metazoa > Chordata > Mammalia > Primates > Cercopithecidae > Trachypithecus > Trachypithecus francoisi. The sequence continues at coordinate 91,734,553 of NW_022681455.1, read as the reverse complement.
CCTTTAATTTACAAATATCATAATTTACTTAACAATCTCCTAATAATGAGACTTTAGGTTATTTCTAAAATTACAATTAACATCATATGTAAGTATATATATATTTATCCATATTTATCAGTTTTTCATAATTTATTTAGAGCAAATTATGAAAAGTGGAACTTTGAGAGTCAATGAATAAGTAAAATTTCAATTTTGTTACATAATGTCAAACAAAGCATTCTCTGGAATGATGGAGCCAATTTAGACTTGTTCTTTCACAGTACACGGAAGTTTCCAACAACAGGAACTGACAAGATCACTTCCATATTTTAGAAAGCTTATCCTCATAGTGGTGCAAAGGAATATGCAATACAAAAGCAGCAAATAAATAAACAGTGTTTTGGAAGACTTGAGCAACAGATTAAAAAAAAAAAAACAAATGTTTTGTGAATGTCGTGAGTGCCACGTAGCACGCTGAGTGGCTGGGTGGCTGGGTCCCTGGGATTCTCTCCATCCAGTCTGAAGGGCTTCAGTTAAACAGTCCAATGTGGTAACTGTGAAAAGAACATGCAATAGCGGCTAGAAGTTTTGAAGGCATCTTGGGCTGACTTCATTAGAGAGAAGTATGTGATCTCTTCATACATCACACACAAAAATCAAATGCATAGCTACTTTAATGGTGCCATCTGATGAAATGAACTTTTTTTGTTTTGTTTTTTAAAAAAAGTAATTGGCTGGCTGCTATCAAGTTTTTGTTGTTGTTTTGTTTGTTTGTTTGTTTGTGTTGAGATGGCATCTTGCTCTGTCTCCCAGGCCAGAGTGCAGTGGGGTAATCTGGGCTTACTGCAACCTCTGCCTGCCGGGTTCTAATGATTTTCCCGCCTCAGCCTGGCAAGTAGCTGGGATTATAGGTGCGCACCACCACACCCGACTAATTTTTTGTGTTTTTAGTAGAGGTGGCGGTTTCACCATGTTGGCCAGGCTGGTCTCGAACTCCTGACCTTAAGTGATCGCATGCCTCGGCCTCCCAAAGTGTTGGGATTACAGGCATGAGCCTCTGCACCTGGCCTATCAAGAAGTCTTGAGACAAGAACTCTGACTGTGTGCATTTAAAAGAAGAGTTTTGTTTACACGCAGTTCAGAGCTTTGGTAAACTTGAGTACAGATGCTTGGGGGAGCCCCAGCAGTGGCTAGAAGGTTTCCTGAACACACTTTCCTTCTTGTCCCCCCTCGCCTCATTCCAAATGGTGCCAAAGCTGGGAAGAGACCCAGTTTCCTAACATTGCTGCACCAGGAAAGAACGGACAATCCACAAACATGCTGTCTTCCAAACTCCGTTTCCAGAACTCAAAACCCAGATTCTTTCTCTGGATAATATTAAAAAGAGGGAAAGCATTTTGCATGAAAACATGTTGTAACTGTATTTGTAACACTCAATAAATAAATTACAGGTTTTATATCATTCAGAGAGAGCTGCCAGTGATTTATTCAGTTATTAACTTCACACGCTTGGAAGAATGAATTAAACGCCGGCCCGTATTGAAGGTTTGGGGATTATGCAGCCAGAATATGCCACTGAAAAGTTTGGGCAGCTCTACAGGGCATTTTAGGAGAAGCAAGGAGAGTTTGGGAGAAGCCAGGGAGGGCAGATGATTCTGTCCTGTCCATTTACAGAAGCTTATAAATTCCATAAAAAGGAAATGAATTATGCATTATTGGGTTTACATAAGGTCATCCAGTGAACTTTGACCCTTCTCTTTTCTCATTTGGCTCAATTATTAGATGAAATGACAGATTTGATCTCTTTTCAAATTGTATTAGAAAGGGTCTCTTTATTTCACCCTCTAGCAGCAATCAGCTGACAGGACTGGGCAAGTGCATTAATTATGATTGATTTAGAGTGTCTATAGGGTGATTATTTCTAGAATTCTACTCCTGAGCCAAAACCTTTTGACCTATTTCAGGCCACACAGCAAATTAATCCATAAGAAGATTTAAGGGGAGACTTCAGGACAGCAGTTTCCCTCCTGTATTTGCAATCAAAACATTTAAGATACCCAGAGCAACTCAGAGGGATTGAATTACTGGAACACTCCATGGCAAAGACATTTAACAACCTGACAACTCGGTTTTAAAACATCTTATGCGTGATAACCACAAATGGCTCTGAATTAGCCCCCCAAAGAGGAAAAGATTCATAAGTCTCTCTACTCTGAGCTAATAGGATAGCATAGGAAAACAAATCTTTATTATGAGTTTTTAAATTTGTCACCATTGGAGTTTCAGAATAACATGTCTGTTGGGATATTCAATCTCCCGTTCTTCTTTCCAGTGGATTAAAAATGACAGTACTAATTAAAGAAGTAAAGAAAAGAGACCACTGTCAGAAGCAAGGTATAGACTTGAATTATAATAAGGCTCAGATGAGAAGGAGAAAGAAAAGTTGGAGAAGTATCCTCATTAGGAGTTTCATTCTAAGTATCGAAAAACATCCTGAAGATGAATTCTCTTTAAAAAGAGGGTGTTAACAGGGCTGGGCACAGTGGCTCACGCTAATAATCCCAGCACTTTGGGAGGCAGAGGTGGGTGGATCAAGAGGTCAGGAGTTAGAGACCATCCTGGCCAAGATGGTGAAACCCTGTCTCTACTAAAAATACAAAAATTAGCTGGGCGCAGTGGCGGGCACCTGTAATCCCAGCTATTTGGGAGGCTGAGGCAGGTGAATCGCTTGAGCCTGGGAGGCAGAGGTTGCACTGGGCTGAGATCATGCCACTGCACTGTGCACTCTAACCTGGGTGACAGAGCAAGACTGTCTCAAAAAAAACCAAACAACAACAACAACAAAAAACAAGAGAGTGTTTAACCAAAATTACCACCTCTGAGTTATCAGATCCCAATAGAGATTAAAGGGAAGAATCATCTAGAATTGATGCCAGCAGATCAATTAACTCAGTCCTAATACTACCTGCCGTCCAATGCCCCCACATGGCAAAGAAAGAGTTTAGGTCAGGCCTGAGTAAGTTCTATCTGCAGCACTTACAAGCTGTGTGGCCCAGGGCAAGTGACTTGACCTCCCTGATCTCTGCTCTTTTTTTTATTCTATGAGGTAGAAAAAATACCCATCTCACTGTAGATCTGTAGTGAGGATTAGAGACCATGTGTGTTTAGAGGAACAAAACTGTTTTGTTGCTATTATTTATAATCATCCATTGTCATATTTATAGAGAAAGGTCCTAAGAACTGAAGAATTTTTTACTTGCTGAGCACAAGCAAAATTTCCATCCTCACACTTGAAGATAAGTGGCAGAAAGAGATAGAAACTGGATTGAAAGAGATAGAAGCTGTGTCACTCAACATAAGAAAAGAGGACAGAAAAGCCCAGGGAAGGCACATGGAAGTTTGGGGTTGGAGAGGCTGACATAAAGAAGGCTCAGGGGAGACACCTGGTCAGTAGTGGGCAGAGGAGTGATACTAGGAGGAGAATATACATCTGGGGAAGATTCCTAAGCAAAAGACTGGGTCCACTATGACATCAGTCCCTTTTTCTGTCTCCATTCCAAGATCTTCAGTAAAATCTACAATGCTACAATGCTTTGGTGGGAGTGAGCCCTTCCAGATGAAGAAGAAGTTCTTCAGGTTTGGCCAGGGACAAGGCCGAGGCCATGGCAGATGACAGCTGGCACGTGAGTTCTGTGTATCAGGATCTGGCATTCTTAACAAATGATGCTACCATGATTATTATAGTTCTATACCTTTTCTGCTTCTCAAAAGAATTCTGAGGTGGGCAGATCACCTGAGGTCAGGAGTTTGAGACTAGCCTAGCCAGGCTAGAGGCAGAGGTTGCAGTGAGCCAAGACCGCACCATTGCACTCCAGGCCTGGGCAACAGAGCGAGACTCTGTCTCAAAAAGAAAAAAGAAAAAAATTCCAGAGAAGTTATCTCTTTTGAGAAAACAAGGTGACAAAGACCATGTCAACAGATACTCATGGGTCACAGAAGGTTTCATGTTACTTGGCCTCACAGACTCCACTTGGAAATTCAGGACGACAATTTTTTTTTTTAATTACACTCTCTTTTCCCTTTCAGATCTAAACTCCATGGTTCTGTGCCTCTGTAATTAGTTTTCATATTTTTAGAGGAAGAATTCAGCTTTTTAGCTGTAAACCCAGTGGCTTCAGGGACCAGACAGGCCAACATAAATGAATGAAGCAGACCAAATGTCAAACAGTGGAGATTGTAGCAAACTAGAGGATATACGAGTTTCTTAAAAGTGTTCAAATCTAATTTTTTGAAAAGCATTGTGCAGATCAAATTCTACTTTCCAGGACCAAGGTTTGACCTATGACCCAAGAGGCCCAGAACGGAATGTTTAGACCTTGCTTGGTTCTTTTAATCCTATAATTCAGCCGATCTCTGCCTCCATACCACTGACTCATGTAGACAAAGTTAGCAGATGCATTTGTTTCTTGAGAAATCAGTTACATTAAATTGAGTGACTGTGGGCCAGCAAAGCTGTCATTATCCTGAGGCCTGGTCATCAGTTATAAAGCTAATAAGTACAAGCAGCATGTTGGTGGCAGTTCCCAGGCTAACTATATAGTTCTCGGATGATTACATAAGCAGGAATGCATGTGGCTTAATGACAGTTAAAAAAAAAACATAAACAACCCACAGCCGGGGACTTTTCTGGGTAGCTGGAGACTGGGATTTAGGGTACGAAGATGTACATTTCAACATTTGCAGAATGAAGTTCTCACCTCCAGCAGGCTGGTATAGGCTTAATTCTAGTAGTTATCTTTTTCTTTTTTTCTTTTGAAACAGAGTCTCACTCTGTTGCCCAAGCTGGAGTGCAGTGGTGCGATCTCTGCTCACTGCAACCTCCACCTCCCAGGTTCAAGTGATTCTCCTGCCTCAGCTTCCCAAGCAGTTGGGATTATAGGTGCACAACACCACGCCCAGCTAATTTTTGTATTTCGGATAGAGATGGGGTTTCACCATGTTGGCCAGGCTGGTCTCCAGCTCCTGACCTCAAATGATCCAGCTGTCTTGGCCTCCCAAAGTGCTGGAATTATAGGCGTGAGCCACCGTGCCTGGCCTATTCTGGTGGTTCTCTAAACCAAAAAGTGACTGACCAGCCTTGCAAGATGGTAGATAACCCCAACTCATGGCTCACTTATTATTATTATTTGGGCGGGAGACCAAATGAAAGAGTGCCAAATAAATATGAAGCAGCAGAAGCCCGTACTAATATGGTCTTGGAGGTAGAAGGGTTCTAAAACCGCCTCCTTCCTAGGACAGAGCAAGAGCCACCATTATGAAGCTAAAGAAACTCTTTCTTGAGCAGCTGTCGTCAGCAGAGCTATTTGCAAGGCATGTTGGGGAGGCAGAGGTGAAGCGAAGAGGTTGCCAACCTGAGGAGGGCTATATTGCAAGGGTGAGGAGATTGGGAGGAAAAGCCATGCAAAGTGACTGTGGCTCAGGGGAAACCCAAAGTCAGAGAGGAGATTTCCCAGGATGACCAGAATGCAGTCAGAAGGAGACTCTGCAAGAAATCTAGGAAATTGGCTCGAGAAAAGGGGCAAAAGTGACAAAGGGAGCAGAGACCCTGAGCTCTTATTTAGGCCGAGCTAAATTAGTAGCTAATGTTTTCTGAGCTTCCCGAAGATGCCAGGTAGTGTTTGAAGTGTTTTACAGGTATTAACTCAGAGGCCTGTACTGCTATTATCCCTCCCCATTTTACAAGTGAAAAACACAGACACCTGGAGCTTAAGTCCCTTGCCCAAGGTCACGCAGTTAAGAAGCAGCAGAGCCAGGATACAAACTCTGCACTTTGGCCTCAGAGCCTGTGCTCTTAACCACTCTCCCAGGCTGCCAGTCACAGGGAGTCAGTCCTGGAATTGCTCAGCGGGGCAGTTTGCAAGATGGTTCTATGTATCGGTGTATCAGTTTGCAAGATGGCTTGAAAGGAGACAGCCAAAGGGAAGAGACAGAGAATCAGCTCAAAAGCAGGACCAGGTCCAGAGCTCAGGAGCAGGCATGCTTGGGTTGTGGGGGAAGGGGGCCATCCCAGGGAGATGAAAGGGAGCCAGCATCCCAGAAAATAAGGATGCCATTCTCCAAAGGTGAAACCAGCTTCCACTAACCAGGTGTCACTTCCAGTTCCTGGGAAGGAGCTCTGCTGTGAAAATAAGTCTGTGTCCTGAGTGTAATGGTAAATAAGCTTTAACAGGGATGGAAACTTTAGGAGGACTTAAAAGGCCAGCAGCTCTGAGAGAGGTCATACGCGGACACAATTTGCCTAAATGGGATAAATTTATACTGAGAGCAAGCTTTAGTGTCAGCCGGGGTATCGAGAAGAAAAAAACTCAGGAACCATGGGTAAGGAGCATCGTAGTGAGGCCAAGGAGATGGCCCAGCTAGGGACTTTGGAGAAGAAAATCTTATTCTGTTTTACGATTTTGCTCAAAGCTTGTGCCACATCTTGGAAACGGATGAGGATGCTGAGAGAGGAAGACCCTTTGTACTGGCAGCACTCAGAAAGGCGAGAAAGCTGCCCAGGGAGTAAAATGAAGGCAGGAAAGATATTAGCAGCCAGGTGCGGGGCGTGGGGCAGCTCGGGTCACGTTTTCTGTGGCCTCATCCGATGGTGGATAGACTGTCTCAGCCACTTAAAAAAAATTTATTTTAATTATGTAAAGTTTGAACTTTATTTTCCTTTGCAATTTTTTTTCTTTTTTAAAATATTATTGGTTGGGTGCAGTGACTCACGACTTTAATCCCAGCACTTTGGGAGGCAGAGGCAAACGGATTGCTTAAGGTCAGGAGTTCGAGACCAGCCTAGCCAAGATGATGAAACTCCATCTCTAACAAAAATACAAAAATTAGTTGGGCATGGTGACACGCCTGTAATCCCAGCTGCTCAGGAGGCTGAGACAGGAGAATTACCTGAACCTGGGAGGCGGAGGTTGCAGTGAGCTGAGATCCCACCACTGCATTCCAGGCTGGGTGACAGAGTGAGACTCCTTCTCAAGAAGAAAAAAAAAAAAAAAAAAGTATTTCTAATTTCAATAGTTTTGGGGGATACAAGTGGGTTTTTGTTACATGGATAGGTTTTTTAGTAGTGATTTCTGAGATTTTGGTGCGCCCATCACCCGAGCAGTACATACTGTGCCCAGAGTATAGTCTTTTATCCCTCACCCTGCTCCCAACCTTCCCCCGTGTCCCCAAAATTTATTACACCACTCATGCCTTTGTGTCCCCATAGCTTAACTCTCACTTAGAAGTGAGAACATAAGATACTTAGTTTTTCATTCCTGAGTTACTTCACTTAGAATAATAATGTCCAGCTCCATCCAAGTTTCAGTGACTTTTCTTTTTTTTTTTTTTTGAGACGGAGTCTCATTCTGTCACCCAGGCTGGAGTGCAATGGCTTGATCTCGGCTTACTGCAACCTCCACCTCCCAGATTCAAGCAATTCTCCTGTCTCAGCCTCCCGAGTAGCTGGGACTACAGGTGCCCACCACCATGCCCGGCTAATTTTTGTACTTTTAGTAAAGATGGGGTTTCACCATGTTGACCAGGCTGGTCTCGAACTCCTGACCTCAGGTGATCGACCCGCCTTGGCCTCCCAAAGTGCTGTGATTACAGGCGTGATCCACTGCGCCCAGCCTCAGTGACTTATTTTTAACTCAGGTTTTGACAAGTATATATGACTTCCCTCTGACTTACTGTTCCATCTGAGGTTCTGGGGATTAGCAGGCAATGAAACCCAGGAAGGTGCTTTTTTTGATGTCATAAGGATGAGAGCAAAGCAACAAATAGATCTAGAATCATGGGGAGAAGATGGTGAGGATGTAAGAGATACAGGAGAAAGCATGCTTAGAGATAAACAGCTACAAGTCTTTCTATGCACACGGGGAAAAAGGTAGAGGGTATTTGAAGAAGAGCGAGGAGGGGGCCGGGAGGGGAGGTCGGTCGTTAGTGCGCCGCACTTACAAGTGTCAGTAGTGTCTTCTCTTTGCCGTGACTGAGTGAGATAAGTGTGAAATTGGCAAGGGACCATTCCAATGGTTGTAACTCCCTCAAAGCTATGTCCCACTCGTGGACACTGCCATATCATAGATGTGTAAACAGAGAGCAAGAAACCCAGATCTCAGATCTGCAGCCCCTACTCGCACCTACAATCAGTTACTTCAATGAGTACCTCGTGCAGCACTCCTTAGGAAATGAGGCCAAAGAATCCTGGCCATTGCCTTTTCCGTGACATCCAGGAGAAGCGAAGAGAAGAGACGCCCCACACTCCAGTTCTCCAGCTGTGGAAAGATCTTGGCCTACAGATCATGTGAACAGCCTCCTAGTGTCAGAGGAGAGTGCTGGAGGCTGCTACCCTGAGCTCCAGGTGACTGGGGCTACGCAGGAAGAGTGCAAGTCTGGTGTTGCCAGATTTTTATGTGTGCAACCAGTTTTTTTGTGTGGTTGGTTTTTTTTTGTTTTGGTTTGGTTTTTTTTTTGCTGTTGTTGTTTTGTTTTTTTAGAAAACACGTGGTAGGCCAAACAAGACATTTCTGTAGGCCTTATCGGGCCCCCAAGTCACCTTTGAGTACAGACTCTAAGTAATTATATCAGTCAGGCTACAATTACCCCGCAGTAACAAACAACCTTCAAAGCTCATTGGTCTAACTTGGAAAAGGTTATTGTTTCTTAAGGCTGCATGTCCAGCATAGCTCTAGAGGTAGACCCTGCTGGGAAGTTCTGTGCATGGTGAAAACACATGGACCCAGGATAGAGAAGTCCACATATCAACAGAACCATGTCTGCTGAGGATTACAGAATGTGGCAAATTGCTCATTGTCTCTTTAAAACTGCTGCTTGACACTTATCATGTTCACAGATATGCCACTGGCCTGCGCAAAACGCATGTCCACACTCCATTTCAATGGGAATGATAAGGTGCTTGAAAAGAGAATTGAAATATGGAAAATCGAAATATAAATTAATGACATCATTGTAACTTTTAAAATTGATCCTAAATAAAATGATCCTTTGTAGCATTTTCAATGTAGCAGCTAAGACGTAGCATCACAGATGGTGCTTTGCAGAGGGTGAAGATAACTGCAAATTCACGTCTCCATTTTTCCTTCCATTTCAATCCCATCTCTTTAGCAGTTATGCTGAGGTGGTAAAGACAAGGAACATGGGCTACATTTAGGGGCAAGGGGACACTGGAAGCACCTTGCGTGTCCATCCTGTCTGCTGGGCTCTCTCTGAAGAACGTGGCTCATCCACTGTCCCCAAAGCCCCACCTGCCTGTAGGAAGAAGCCCTGCCCTCAGGCCCTAGTAGGGAGCTCGCTTTCTTGGGTTCTTCTCTGAATTATTTCTTCACAAGCATGTGCATGCCCAAGCTGCCTGTGAGCCCAAAGAATCATCCCTTGTGACTCCCCTCCTTCAACCGGCTCCAATTAGACACCACTTAATGGCACCTCCAGTTTGACTGTCTGTCCAAGATTCCACAATGCATGGGAATTCTCCTAGAGATTATTCCTGTTTTTCTCATCCTGAAAAAAAAGGAGGGGGGAATAATACATGATTGAAAACTAGCCACCAAATGTTAAAAAATAAATAAATAAATTTGCAGTTGTGTTGCTTTGAAAACTTATTGCACAGCTGGGGGCATTTAAAGAACTTAATTAACAAGCTTTGGCCGCAACGTGCCACCTCTTTGGGAGGGGAAAAAAATCACAGTTAAGATTTGTCCAATTAAATTATAGAAGAGTTGGTGGATTCAAAGGGAGAGAGAGAGAGGTTGGGAGAATGCACTTCCAATTTAAAAAGAAGATTTCTAGTCTAATGGGAGACCGATAGTCTGATTAATTCAGTGCTAAGCTTTTCTGCAGTTTCCACAAACTCATAGGTACTTAAGAATTTTTAACCCAAATGTAATTATAGGTTTTGATCATCAGGCATTGGTTAAATAAAGTCCCCTCTTTCCTATAAAAACTGAGAATAAAATATTTTGTTGTGAGGGCGCTCACTCAAACCCCACTTTTTCTCACTTCCATAGAGGACTACACCTAGCCCAGAATCAAAACCCTACTAGAACTTTAATGGGCCATAGCAGTTTTGTTTTCCTGGGCCCTATTCTCCGTAAAAAATATATGAAAAATTATATTTTATAAGTGCCTTGGCATAAAGGTGACTATAATGCAGGCTAGATTTATTTTTATTATAGTTATTTTATTTTGACTTTTAAAAGAAATTAAGCCAGGTGCAGTGGCTCACACCTGTAATCCCAACACTTTGGGAAGCTGAGGTGGGTGGATCACCTGAGGTCAGGAGTTCGAGACCAGTCTGGCCAATGTGGTGAAATCCCGTCTCTACTAAAACTACAAAAATTAGCCAGGCATGGTGGCGGGTGCCTGTAATCCCAGCTACTCAGGAGGCTGAGGCAGGAGAATGGCTTGAAGCTGGGAGACAGAGGTTGCAGTGAGCCGAGATCGCGCCATTGCACTCCAGCCTAGGGTACAAGAGCCATACTTTGTCTCAAAAAATAATAATAATAAAAATAAAAGAAATTAAAACTGTAACATTCTAGTGGGCCCCTTGAAGTATGGTAGTCCCTAAGACATCCTGCCTCCTGTGCCCAGTGGATAAGTTGGCCCTGCCTGGAATGTCCCTTTATGAGCCAAAAGAAGGCTATGAGGCCAGTGAAGGACGGGTTCAAAATAACAGTAACGACGACACAGCAAGGCATTTCATATCAGCTTGCGTGAAGCCCTGGTCTTCACAGCAGACTAACCTCCAGGTCCCGCAGCCCATGCCCACCCCCACACCAAAAAAAAAAAATTGTTATTCTGACATCATTGGCCTGAAAGAATACCCAGTACAGTACACACTCTTTTGGAATGACGAGTTTTCTGCCTTTTCCTAAGGGGGATACTCAACCACAGACAAAAATGCATAAGGGCAGCAGAGAAAATTCATTTGTACAAGCTGGCCCCCCTACTGTGGAATTTTCAATTATATATATCTAATTATGGCTGTCAGTTGATGGATTCAGAAAAGACATTTTGGTCCCCCCCCTCCTTTTTTTTGTCTTTTCGTCATCTCTTCTGTTAGAATGATTATAGCACACTTACACAACTAATTGCCTTACTGCTGATTAGTGATACAATTATGCAGACCCGGCTCCTTGTGTGAACAACCATCTGCAGAGAAAAAAAAAGTGACACTATTCAAAAACTATCCATAATTTAACCAATGTTATTCCAATGCACTGAGCCCAGACAATCGTCTAGCTTTCATATTTCATACCCACCCTGGCAAGAGGAGGTTGGGTTTTGTGTGCCCAATTCACCTCTTTAGACACACTGTGAATCAGAAAGAAAGAGGAGAGAAGAAAGTACTTCAAATGTCAACCCATAGTGGGGAATTGAAGCGTGGTTAACGTCCATTCCTCCTTTGGGTAATTTTTCTTCAAATTTTATACCACTTGGCAATTTTTTGTTTCCTTTCAAACTGCTGAGAAAGTGCAGATGTTTCAACTCCCCAAAGTGGGGCTTGGGTTTGTTGGGATTTTTTTTTTTTTTTGTGGGCTGCTCTCCCCAATCCCTTTCTCTCCTTTTTCCCCCATAATGTTTTCAAAAAGAAAAAAAAAAAAAGAAAGAGGAAAGAAAGAAAGGGTTTTAATAGAATGGAAGGACGCGGCTGACATATGACATTTCAATAAAGTGTGTCTTTTGTTCTCTAAGGCAAAGTATACAAGGCACCAAACTCTGAGACCTTAGGGGCCACAGGGAGAGAACAGGTGGACGGGGCAGGATGCTGTTTGCCCCGGGGAGAAAACAAAGAAAGCGATTTGGTCTTTCCCCATGAGCAAGGCAAGAGCAGCCCTGTCTGAGTGAGGAAAAGAAAGAGCCCATTAGAAGAGCAGGAAGGTTCAAAACTGTAAAGCAAAGTGCCAAATTCTCCCCTAGTTTTAAAATAAGATTGGAGGTTGTCAAGGCACAGAAAGAAGGATCCTGAGGTCTTAGAATGGCAAGGTTCTCTTCGATTTTGATATTAATGTAGAATGACTTTGTAGAGCAGAGAAAGATTCTGGGCCTTACAGAGAAACATTTATAAAGAAATCCTAAGGGCCGGGTGTGGTGGCTCATGCCTGTAATCCCAGCTCTATGGAAGGCCGAGGGGGTGGATCACAAGATCAGAAGTTCAAGACCAGCCTGGCCAACAGGTGAAGTCCCATCTCTACTACGAAAAATAGAAACGTTATGCAGGCATGATAGCGGGCCCAGCTACTTGGCAGACTGAGGCAGGAGAATCACTTGAACCCGGGAGGCGGAGGTGAGCTGAGATTGTGCCACTGCATGCCAGCCTGGGCGACAGAGCGAGACTCCATCAAAAAAAGAAGAAGAAGAAGAAGCAGAATTCCTAGAGAATCAAGATTTCTGATGTCCATGATGCATCTATATCACCAGCAAAAGATGAGGAAAGATGGGGGCTGGGCCTGAAAACTTCATTTGGAGATGCCTCATCTCATGTCCCAGACAGAGGCCTTCTCTCAAAGCACCACTTCTGCAACATGGGCACTGCAGAACCTTTGAAGTCACCGATTCTTCCAGACCTTAGACATCATTCTGTCCTTGCTAAGACACCTGAGCCTATGATTCAGCACTCTCTGCTTTTGCTTTTCTTTCATTCTCCTCTACTTAGCATTTTGTAACAAGTTTTTAAGCTTAATTTTCTGTGCCATTGTGTTGTTTTTTAAGGGCAGAAATTTTGATTTCCCAGTCCCTCTGAACTTCTTTCAAACAATGATAACTGAAACTCCTCAGGATGATCCCAGTATGTTCTCTGAAATATAAAAGATAAAGATATGTTGAGCCAGTTTTGTTTTGTTGGGTATTTTCTGATAGCAAAACTAATAATAGTAATGACTCTTTCCTGAGAGCTTACAGTGTGCCTCGTTCTTTTTTTTTTTTTTTTTGCTTTATATTAATTACTTCATTTTGATCTTCACAAAATCCTTCAAAGTAGGTATTATAATTATCCCACTGTATGGAGGAGAATCCCTCAGATTAATGGAGTTGAAAAACTAGGCCTGGACACACAGCTAATTGCTGGTACCTGTGAACAACAATTTGAACTGAAGCCTAGAGCTCTCCAAAGTCTAAGCTCTGACCCACCAAGCATCTCAACACTTCCTCCATGCCTTAAACAGTATTAGTCTGTGCAGAGAGGACTTGACAACTCTGCTAATCAGAATATTTCTTGAACAACTAATGGAAGGGAAGAGGAAAGAAAGGAGGACGGAAGAAGGAAGGGAGGAAGAAGCAGGTCACTGCTGCCTTGTGGAAGACGCACTGGATTTAGCATAGCTGCCCTGGTGTCCTGGTCACTGCTCTCCCCCTGTGGCTAAATGGCTTGGGACAGGTTGCCAGACCTCTCTACATGTCTTCACCATTAAAAGAGAGGTTTAAGAAAGGATAAATTTCTTCTTCCTAAAGAACCTCTCCCAGTCCCTTTGGCCAATCCTGGCATCTCATTTTTCAGTGCTTACATAGACCTCTCCTCTGGGGTCACCTGGCACAACAACACATTACTAACTGCCTTCAATTCTTTGGTCATACTGTGAGCACTGGGCTTGCCAACCTGGTTGAGGTGTGAGAGCTTAGAGAACACGAATCTTCTTTCCTCCTCCTATATCTTATTTTCTCCTCTACTTCCTTCCCCTGCTCCTCCTTCTTCTTCTCTGTTTTTCTTACAAGGGTTAAACAAGTGTCTATTTTGAGCTTAGCACAAAGTCTGTTCCCACTTTCTTCAAATGTCCCACCTAAGTTCTGAAACTCAATAAATAAGCCCAATTGGAAATGGATACATGATTAGTTAATTGTTCAGTGGCAAAGTTCTTACAGTTGATTTTCTCTGCAATCACTCCAGAAAAAGATAAGTAAAAGCCTTAGTTGGTGGGAAAGATGATATTTTTGAAAACAAGAAACATATTCAAAGGAATGTGTTTTGGGCTAGTTCTTTGTTTTTTTTTTTGCACTTAGCATCTGACAAAGAGAGAAAGAGTCATTAATGCCATAGTGTGCATATGAGATTGTAATGAGATGATTCTTACCTGAGTGATTTCTGAGGCATTCGTCCCATTGAATCCACCAGGGATTCAAACTCCACCAAGATTTTAGACTTGGTCTGGTAAAGAGTTTAATGACTAAGAAAACATGTAGAGTCCTCAAGGATATAAATCAAGCATCAGGACCCCAAACCAGTGATCTCCTACCACAGCAAGATTTAGTCTTATTTGGATCCTCAAGTCTCCTCCCTGAGAAGAATCAGGAAGAGAATCCTAAGTCCAAACCCTGATTTGTCTATTTCCTTGCCTGAGGAAAGACTTGTCTGAGGCATTTCTGACGCTCAGATGGCAAATCTGGCTGCTCCATAGGACAAGTGGGTCTCTGAATGAGACTTTCACATTTTTATGATTGGAGGTGGGGAAAGGCAAATGTTTGGAAGTGAAAGGTACCTTGGGACAGTTTAAGTCAACTTTTTATCCAGCGTGGAGCTGCCAGCCATCTTGTTTTTTTGTTTGTTTTTTTGGTTTTTTTGCTTTGTTTATCTCCTTTGTCATCCCTAGCTCAAACTAAAGAGTTTGGGAGTTTATTTCTGGACCCTTCATGCCCTCCTTTTCCTAATGTGACTATCAGTGTATCTCAGTTGGCAAAGATGACCCAGCCCCTTGGTCTATCCATTAAACCAGGCAACAATCTCCAACCATCCATTTAACTATCCATCCATCCACCCACTCATCTATCTACCCATGCAACATCAAATGGGCTACTATATTCCAGGCATTAAAGTAGGTGCAAAAATCAAAAGAAGAAATAGACGCTATTTCCATTTTGAAGGAGTTTGTTGTCTGGTGGGAATAAAGACCATCTATCAATAAGCATGATAATAGCAAGTAGTCAATGATATAATAGGTACATTCATAGTGCTAACATAATATAAAGAATATTTACTGAACACTTACTATGCTCCCAACCCCATGCTAAGCTCTTTACATAATTTCTCTCATTTAAGCCTCATGATGATCCTATGAGACAGGTGCTATAATTTTCTCATTTTCCACATAAAGGGACTTGTTCCATATCACATACCTATGAGGAGGTGGAGCTCTTGAAGTTCAACAGTCTGTCTCCAGACCTTATGCTCTTAAACAGCAAGCTACCTACTGCTAGCTGGAATCTCTGTTGAAGATATGACTCCAAGGAAATTTACAGAGTTCTCTCAGAGAGGGTGACATTTATGCTGGGCCTTAAAGGAGATCGTCAAAGAGAGGAGGAAAAGAACATTTCAGGCAGTTGCAAGACTGGATACCAAGGCCCATGTGTTTAGAGAGGAGCAAGCACTTCTTCAGTATGACTGGAAGATAGAATGCATATGTGTAGATGGAAAATAAGACAATAACAATCATAATCACTACATCTTATAGGATGCCTCCTCTACTACCTGCCATGGCTGTCCATACACAGCCTCTGCAATCCTTACAACCCCCATGAGGTTTTATCACCATCTACATTGGAAAAACTCAAGCTCAGAGACTTTCTGCACTGCCCAGATAAATGATTAGCTCAAGATCACACAGTTAAATAAGCTGAATAAGCCTGTTAAGCAAGAATGGTCTGATTCCCCCAGTTTATGCACCTAGAGGGGTTAAGAGTTGGGCTGTGAAGTTAGACCACCTGGGATAAAATTCCAGCTCTGTCACTTCCTAGTTGTGTGGCCTTAGGCCACTTACTAAACCTCACTGTGCCTCAGTTTTCTCACCTGGATGGAAATAATAATCATCTTATTTGTCTTATCTGAGTGTTATTTCAAGGACTCAAGGAGTTAACGCATGTGAATCACAAAACTTAATGCCTCGTACCTCATTTAATAAAGATTTACCATGATTGTGATTGTTATTTTGGGGTCCATTTATCAGGGGCATCTAAGTGCTGTTTAAAGCAAAAAAAAAAATAAACGAATACAAGTGAAATGATAGAGAAGTTGATAGTCACTAGCAGCTGGTCGAAGCCCCAGCTCAGGAGGGAAAAAGGGACAGTTTTAACCAAAGGCCCTGTCAGCTCAGAGAAGTTACAAGTTTTTCTGACAAGTTTTAAATAACTCTGAAGCCTTCCTTTACATGTCCCTAGAAAGCAAAGTGCTCTGGGGCATTTTGACCTTGGCCCAGGGATGATGTGATGTGCCTCTGTTCCAGGCTTCAGCCTCAGGCAGGGGAACACTGACTTATGAGGAAGTCCATGCTGCCTGGATTTTGGCTTACCGGTCAACAAAGCCTCAAGGCTTCCCATTCTTATGCGAAGCTGATTCAGTTTCACCCAAGTTCCCCCAGCTCTGAATGTAGGCCCAGTACTCTCAAGGGACCACGAGCTTTCTCTATCAAGTGCATTGGGAAGAAAGACAGTGTGAGGCTATTTGTCTTTCCTCCATGAGAGAATGTCTATTAAAATGCAACACATTATTATCCTAATCAGCACACCCTGCCGGTCAAATCATGTCCCAAAGTTTTGTACAAGGGCAGCCAGACGTAACTTGATTAGTTCATAAAGAGAGTACTTGTCTCTTGCAACAAGTGAGATAAAGCATTATGTTTGCTTAGCAACATCTCATTTTGGGGGCTGAGACTGCCATAATCACCAGACTGGGAAGACAGGCCATTCTAGTTTGGTTTCCTCCAGAAGCAACCCAAAAACAAAGATTCAAGTGCAGAGAATTTATCTGGGAGCTGCAGAAGGTCCCTGTGGAGGAGTAGGGAAGTGATCTAGGGAAGGGAAAGTTATAGAACCAGCAACTGGTTCTATAAGAACTGGAGCTCAATCCTATGGGGAAACTCCAAAGAATGGTATAAAGCCCAGGCCTCAGAATGAGCCACCTTCGTAGTGAGGGAGCTGGGGTGTTTATACATCAACTTCAGCCACTGTTTGAGACCTGCTTCGGGGGGCTGTTAATACCCCAGGACTTTGGGCCTACTCTTCCTAGGCAAAATGGCTTTCTGAGATATCAGAGAAAGCCCTGAGGCATGGAGAAGTGGAGAAGGACAGGTGGAAGGCAGCTGGAGCATGATGGAAGGGTAAGATCCTGGAGATCTTCCTCCTCACCTTCAAACAAATATGTTCTGCACCAGCTCACTTATCCAGAGGAGAGCTGGTGAACAGGCTCTAATATCCATGAAAAATTTTGCATTTATTTATTTATTTATTAGAGTTAGGATCTCTCTATATTGCCCAGATAGAGACAGGGTCTCACCGCACTCCCCAAGCTGGTCTCAAACTTCTGGCCTCAAGTAATCTTCCCACCTCAGCCTCCCGAGAAGTTGAGATTACAGGTTCCCACCATGTGTCCGGCCTTTGTATCTTATCATTAACAGTAATTACTTATTCATGTCAGAGCTTTGTTCAGAGCCTTTTTACTCATAGATATAATATTAAAGTATATTGATGCAATATTAGTAAACTTTATTGAGGTCACAAGAACAAATCAAAGGAACTATGACGCACAAATTCTACTTGAAAGTTATCCTACATAAATACATATACATGTTTCCAAAGATATATGAGCAAGGATATTAAACGTTGCTTTGTTTGTAACAAACAAAAAATGGAAACTGCCTAAGTGCCCATCAGTAGGGGAATGGTTCACTAAAGGTTTTGAGATCCTGAAGTTATTATAAAGAATGACAGAAAACAACACATATACTATCATGGAAAAAATTCAATATGTAAGTGAAAAATATCTTGCCACAGAATATGTGATTATGATTTCCATGTATGTTATAGTCAAGCATATATAATATAAAAATGTATTATATATAATAATATGTATGCTTGTATAGATCATGAAGGAAACATATCAAAATGTAATAGGGATTATTTCTGGGTAGAGAATAGAAAACAGTTTAAGAAGGACTTTCTCTTTTTAATCAATGTATTGCTCAAATCATTCACTACAAATGTGAATTCATATATTATTTGTGTAATTAAAAGGATGAGTGACAGCTGACATCTTTCCACTAATCCCGAAGACTGTTTTAAAAACCAATCGAAGCAGAAAGAACAACTAAGAATTCATAGATGTTTAGGTCATTTAGCATAGTGAATAAACATATCTTCATGTATGTAAGGATATCATTACAATACAGCACTAAGCCATGGTGGTACTTACATACCTCCTAGCTCAAGACATATTGAAATATTGTCAAAATTTCTGTTTGAAAGGCAGCAAATTATGTGATATGATTTGGAAAAAACATCCACTAAAAATAATCGAAGTACAGTAATAAAGAACTTGATACTGAACACATACGGTTCCGTTGCGTATGAAATTCACTTGTACAGTACCTGCCCAACACTGCCAGGTGAGTGAGGGGTACAGAGTGAACCATCACACTGGCCGCACTGGGGGTTTTCTGATGTTTACAGGCTCCACTCAACAGACAGGATTGCATCCAATAATCTGCTGGTAAATGTTTAACAACTGGCTCTGGAGATAGTGGGGGTGAATGCTGACTTGTAGAGTTTCTGATTTCCATGATGTACATACTCCTTCTACGGCTGCTTTCAAGTTACCAGTTGAGACACTGCTAGTTGGGAAAAGATTCTCAGTTACAGGAGCACTCCATTCTATAGCATTTCCTCTACGTAGGTCCAATAGATACAAAAACTTCAAGAACATATACAGTATAACCAGTAAAAAGTAGTAAAATAATCAAGAAGGGATAAGTTTTGAGTATTATTGCCTTTGTTTTTCACATCATTCACATAACGGCAAGTTTATATAATTTAAATTTTAATAACTGTTGTGTTTAAAAATCAGTTTGCAAATTTCCTGTAATTTTGATCCATCAGCTCTCTCAAGCTCGTACAGGCCGGCTCTAGCATACCACTGACTGTAGGAGCGTACAGATTTGTATCTGGAACATTTCCACGGAGAATACTTCAAGGAAGGGGCCAAGTAGATGCTAATCAGAATTATAGAAAACACCGTGTTTGGCTCTAGAAATATAAACAGACAGATTGTGTTTTTGCAGCAGCCTGACACAAGTTTTGGTGGAGAGCAATGTTCCCTAATTCCCCCAAGCAACTTGCCTGAGCAGGAAAGATAGTGAGGAATATAATTTCCCTTCTAGTGGGAAAAGGATTTGGCTTCAGAGGCCCGATGTTGGAAGGAAATGCACACTATGGCGAATACTAAAATGTCCTGCTCAGAATGTTTTGGGGGCTGAGATATTATCTCATCATCAAGCAGAAAGTAATTGCTGTTCTTTTGAATGCATCAGAATGTTTCTTTCCCTTGATCAGTTTTTCCAGAATGAGGAGACTTTACTAATATCATCTTCCTAGTAAAAACTATGTTGCTTGATTTTTCTACTTCATGATATCTGTATTAGATGAGCATTTTTTTTACATGGGCATATTACAATATTACTGGGTATATACAAATGGAGAAGTTTATAAAACAACCAAACCTAATAATATTAGGTTTCATCACTTGTAAAAGGAAGGGAAGGAGTTGTTAAACCACCAAACCACCAAGGATCACTTTAGCCCTAAAAGCAGGCGAATTTTTGTTCCACATTTTTATGCAGTTAAAACGTAATCCATTGCAAGTGAGAAGAGAGAGCAGGAAGGGAAAGGAGTGAGACCCTGGCACCTGGGGCATTCTCAGTGTCTGATAAATGCCAGATTTACTGCTAAAATGAGATTGATAAATACTAACTAAATCACAGCCACGCTCAGGGCACCACTCATTTATTTTCCCACCCCCACAAAAGGCACACAAAACAGAACTCAAGTCAGGCATGACCAAACCTGAAGAATTTGACTCTTCCATCCTGCTGCTAGCCGAATTCCTCGTGATTTGGGCAGACTGTGGGGGAGGCCTGGGGGGCTGGGGTGGGGGTGGGAAGTGATGCTTAATCTGGCGGGTCTTTGGGAAGGAAGGAGCCGTAAGGCCCGGCCAGCTCAGTTCAGTCTTTCATGAATAAACACTCTAATTGGGGACATCACAGATAATGGGTCTGACTTCTTTCACTGGAGGGCCGGATCATGATTTGCTAATTGGATATTCCTGGGGTGGTGGAGGCGCCCTCACTGGCCCTGAGTGATTACTAGTTAATGGGGTTTTAGAATTTTTTATTCCAGACTGATAAGAGAAGCCACGTTGAGGAAAAGAAGCCCGGCGCCCAACCCGGAATGGCATCAGGAAAGCAGCCCAGCATTGGGGAAAGCACACGGTGGCACCAGGTTCCAGGATCTCCCTGGCTCAGCATTGGCTTTTCAAGCGAGGTGCCCACCACAGTCAGTAGCCCAGTGCCAAACCCTCTTTCCCTCCCGGGGTGTTTGACTTGGGAGATAACACGCCCTTCCCACCGCTGGTGAAGGCCTCCTTCACCGCTGGCCTTGAGCTCATACCCTTGCCCAAGAGCAAGTACCGGGTAACCCAGGCTCAAGGGCCAGCCAAACAGCAGGGGTGGCTCCTCATGAAAAGGAGGGAGCTGCTTTGGAGCCCTGGGACCTGAGTTGGAGCATGGGGGAGGGCAACTTCGTTCAAAGATGAGGAGGAGGTGATCGGAGGAGGGTGCTCCCGGTCTGTCCCTTTACAGGGGTGGCACCCAAAGGTGAAGCCACAGAGGAAGTAGGAGCTGCAATAGCAGAAGGTGAGGTGGTGTCTCAGAGGCAGCGCTCTGGCCTAACCTTTCATGTGAGTTCAGGACCATATTCAGAGGTCTTCACCTGTCCTAACAAACTTCCTGGGGACAGAGGGAGGAGGAATTGGGGAAAAGACAGGAGATAGAAAAACAAAAACAAAAAAAGGCTGGGATGGGGGTGGGAAGTGATTCTTAACCTGGCGAGTCTTTTTTTTTTTTTTCAACCTCTGCTACTCGGTTTCAAGTGATTCTCCTGCCTCAGCCTCCTGACAAGAAGCCTTTTTATACCAAAATTCAAATCAGTTACTTGCCCCCTAAAAGGTTCTTGTAAATCAAAGGCTAGTTGCTCTGGCCAGAACCGAGAGCATACTGTGTCCCATAGAGCACCCCATTTCTCTTTCTGAAAGAAAGCAAGACTTCTTTATTGATGAATGTATGGATAATTCAAGGTCTGTAAACCTATGCTGTGGTTAGGCACGTTTATGAGCAGTAGCCCTGCTCAGTTAATCTCTGGTCATCAGTCTTTCTTCTAGGAGACTGGACTCTTCCTGGACCTCAACTTGTCAAACTGTGATTTCACTCATTTGTAAAAGACAGGGTGTCTTGAGTATATTGCTCTTGTCAATGAAGAAGGGCAACCCTAGCCCCTCAGAAACTGCAGAAGACATGCTGGTGAAGCCTTCCCTGCCATTAATTCCCAATGGGTGATTCAACAGAGAGTTGACATCATGAAGCTAATTTGCATCTCAAAATGTCTATGAGTTATTGAGCCCTTTCAATGTGCTAGACACTGTACTGTACATTTTACCTATAGCAACTCATTTAATCTTCCCAAAAGCCTGATGAGATAAGTAGTATCATTACCTCTATCTTATAGATGGAAAAACTGACTTCTTTAACAGAGGTCCGACCCTGAATAACAAGCAGACCTAGAACTTGACCCCAGGTTCATTTGATCCTAAAGCCTTCTGCTTATCCACTGTGCCCTTCCTAGAATTTTGTGCTGTTCAACATTTCTTTCCTGAAAACAACCAAACAGATGGGTGATGACCTGGTCTCACCAGGTAGATGAGCAAGGAACCCGATTTAATTGTTGTAGGAATACTACGAATGGGTTCCTAATAAGTGGTACATTCCAGGATTATAAGACAAGGTCTTGCTCTGTTGCCCAGGCTGGAGTTCACAGGGTGTGATCATGGTTCACTGCAACCTCGACCTCCTAGGCAAAGGTGATCTTCCCACCATAGCCTCCTGGGTAGCTAGAACTACAGGCATGTGCCACCGAGCCCAACTAATTTTTATATTTTTTATAGAGACAGGGTTTCACCATGTTGCCCAGGTTGGTCTTGAACTCCTGGCCTCAAGCAATCTGCCCTCCTTGGCCTCCCAAAATGCTGAGATTACAAGCGTGAGCCAGCCAGCCTGGAAAACTTTTTCGTATTTTTTTTTTGGTGGTCTTTAAGAACTGCACCCTCTTTTTCTAGATGCAGCAATAACTGGTCACTTCCCAGAAACCTAAAATAACCATGTTTATCATCAAAGAAGGCTCACTGATGACCCTGGATAAATTGCTTAAGCTCTCAAAGGTTTCCCACTGCATAAAATGTCCTATAGGAATAGATGTTCTTTAAGCTTTCTCCACTTTCACATTGATTGATCAAGAATTCTATGTGTGTTATAAAATGGGAGTTCAATATTACCCATATGGTGCTACTTCCATGGCTAAGAGAATTCCAGACTGATAAGAGAAGCCACGTTGAGGAAAAGAAGCCCGGCGCCCAACCCAGAATGGCATCAGCAAAGCAGCCCAGTGTTGGGGAAAGCACGTGGTGGCACCAGGTTCTATCCAGACTTTCATGGGAATTGTACTAATGGTTAGTATCAGTTTATTTTTTGGTGTTGCAATGTGGACTGAACCAAAGACATGTAAGAGCCAAATATGTCATATACTCTACCAGTTCTTGACCCTGGTGCTGTAATCTAGAGGCAATCATTGCACCTTGTTGAAACCCAAATCCTTCAGAGAGACACTAAATCACACGTGATCAGCTCTTTGCACCAGCATGCAAATGGATTTGACAGATGTCCATAATGGTGGAGAAGAGAAAATACTGTAATAAAACCCAGAGAAACTAAGAGGAGAGGCCCAAAAAGAACAAACCTCAGTGACTCAGGTGCCCGAGGATCTGATCCTGGTCCACATTTACCCCTCATAGGGGCAACTGCCACTCCAGAGTTTGATCGAGGCAGAAGCATCAGTCACCTAAGGAACATTTTTCTTCTGACCCTTTGGGCAACATTGAGTCCCCTGAACTTGTCAAGAAGCTAACAGGGTCCGCTTCTGTGCTCTGAACCTTGAAAATCTCTTTCCTCCAGAGTGAATTGGAAAAGACTAAATACTTTCCTGTACCCCCTCCAATACCTCCCAGTCATGCCTTAGTGACCTCTGTAGCACCATCATCCCTTTTCTAAGATTTGTTAAGAGAGGGGCACACAAAATACATGCTAATGACACATGCAAATGAGTCAGATAGGGTTGGAATGAGGATGTCTAGAGATAATGCAAAGTTCCAGAGACCTGTTCAAGAAGAGGAAGATACAAAGTGAGAAAACAAAAGGCCTAGGGAGACACAAAATTAAAAAAAAAAAAAAAAAAAGAGCTTGGCCACCATGATTGGTGAAAAAAACACTTTAGAAAAGAGAAAACGGGGCAGAAAAGTGTCCTATTACTAAGCAAAAGTCCAAGTCAAGTTTCCATATGGGTGTTACTCAATTCAATGACACGTGTTAACCCAGATTCTGCCATGAAATAATAGTGTTTCGTAACACTAAGGCATGTCCAATATGCCAAACTTTGTTTACACAGAAAATACCTTATAACATATTTAAGTCCTATAACATCCCTATAAGGTAAATGTTATTATCATTATAATTCCAATTTTGCAAATAAGAAAACTGAAGCAGAAAGATGGTAAAGTCACCAGCCCAATGTCACCCAGCTGGTAGGGGGCGGATCGGAGGCTGGGAGCCGAAGTGGTCAACCTGTAGAGCTTGCCGCCTACACACAGAGGACTCTACCCCTACTGTGGAGGATCTGCATTAGAACACATGGTTGAGAGTCAGGGTTTCCACGCTCTGAAGGAAAGCCCCTTTAACTTCATGAGTTTCTCTTTTCCTTGCTAACTAGTATTTAGTAGGCAGAATGGTTCTGTGAAATGACTGCTCAACTGGGAAGCAGTATATTGGTCTCTTAGTCACTCTGGGTTTCGATTTGTAGGGATAAGGCTGTTTTCTGCTCAAAGATTCTACGGTATATGAATTAACCATCATAGCTTATTAAAGACATGCTTAAAAGCGGGTTAAAAAATTATCTCAGCATAGACAACTAATATTTGAAGTCTGTTCATTTAGAGAACTAAATGAACAGATTCCTTCCAGAAGCACTAAGATTCATCATACATGGTAAATATTTGTTTGGACAAATTTTAAATTGAGGATCATTTGATTGATAGATAATTGTTTCCAATGTCAGCTGAATATGCTCAACTGTCGCTGCCAATTCTGGAATAGATGTGTTATCTTTTTCTGTTTTCTTTCTCTCATTTAAAAAAATTTTTTTAAATTTATTTTTTTAAATAGAGATGGAGTCTCACTGTGTTGCCCAGGCTGGTCTCAAACTCCCGGGCTCAAGCAATTCTCTCACCTCAGCCTCCCAAAGGGCTGGGATTATAGGCATAAGCCACTGTGCCCGGCTTCTCTCTCTCGTTTTTTTAAAAACACTGTGAACATTATTTTCATATTACTAGTTCTTAAGTTGATTTCTTCACTAAGGGAAAAACACATGACTCCCATTTTATCCAAGGGACCCAAGCTGTTAGAAGCCCCCAGAGGCAAGGCCGTGGGATGGGCCCTGCAAGAACCTCAGAATGTGCAGATCTCCGTCTAGCCTGGATCTATCTCCTGAGCCCAGCTCTATTCCACACTCATGTTCTGCGAGAATTCCCAATGCCCATTCCTCTTTCTTCCCGAGGTAACCTACCCACTTTCACATGAGACAATCAAGGCCTAGAGGAAGGACTGCCTTGTGACCCTTAAAGGCCTTCCCAGCCCTGAAAGTTTACATATATGCACACATACGCTCCCCAGCCTAGGAGTCAGAAAAGATGAATAAAGTCAGGAAAGCTTTATGGAGCTGGTCTTAAAAAAAAAAAGTTGATTTTTAAATAAAGAAACAGGAGAAAGTATTTATCATTATTCTCCATTAGGGATTGTTACTGGATGAGAAGAGAAATAGTCTGCATTAAACACCAACGTCTGATTCTTATTAGATCTACTTCCTAATTTCTCTCAATTCCCTGGCCCACAGGCCTGTGCTTATTTTCATAGCCCTTTTACAAATAATAAATATTATTTTTGTGGCTAATTAACACAGCAATCTGTATTTTAATTTACTTTTCACTTCTGGAAAAGTTAGTGGACAGAGGAACAACAACAAAAAAAGCTACATTCTCTTAAAGATAATTTGTTCAAACAGTTCTCTCGTTATTTTTTTTAATAATAAGTTTAAAAATCTATTATTATAGAGTAATTGCTCATCAAATTTCTTTTTAAAAGTCAAAGCAATTTTCAAATTATAAAGAACTTCTCAAATGTGTCTAGATAATTATGAGGCTCTATTTTATATAACTCCTATTACTTCAGTAGGCTGCAAGGCCTGTTACAATCTTTGCCATTGGAGCACAAGATTGCATTAACTGTGTTCACGTGTAAAGCACCATGTGATGCATGTTAAAGATAGTACATTTCTGTTGTTGCAAACACATCCGTATGGAAATTATTTATCAACTTCCTATAGCATCAGCTGTTAGGACTGGCACAAATTATTTTCTCTCTCTCTAAGTTTTAAGGATGATAAATCTGCATGAGAGATTAGATAGATAGATAGATAGACAGATAGATAGATGATAGATAGATAGATAGATAGACAGATAGATAGATAGATAGATAGATAGATTAGATAGATGGATAGATGATAGATTGATAAAATAGGTTGACAAATGAGCTATGACTTTAACCAACTCATCCCCCTTGATAAAGAAAAATGATTAAAGGCCACTGAAATGCTGGGATCTCCAGAAAGACTCTTGGCATCAGCAGAACAGCTACCCCGGGACAGGACCCTTGAAACTCTTAGATCGCTCCACAATTCTCTCACTGAAGTTGAAAACTTGCCACAATTTCTTGCTACCACACAGAATCTGATTTTTAAAATTGTCTATGTGTACATACAAAGGCAAATATCTGTTTTCCTTAATCATAGAAATAAAGGCCAATTTTGGATTATCTAGGGTCGTGAACTGACTGTGGGAGATACAGGGGAATCATAAACTTATAAGAACTTATAACATTGATCACACACACGTGTGCATGTTTATGCACACATGCACGGGAGCACACAAACACACATTCGCTGCACCTTAGTCTACTCTTCTCTTTTTGCTTCTCCATTCTATGCGAGTGCCCACATCCTGGGACCTCCTAGATACTTTTCCTGGGCCCTTGGTCATCTAATCCCTGCTTCCCTTAAATGCAGAGGCAAAGAGACACCTAGAGCAACCCAGAAAAGGGTCTGGTTCGCTTTAAACATTACTTTTCTCGTCATTATTCTCTACCCCCCAATACAGTTGCCGGCTGTGATCTGCTGCCTTTCAACTTGGAATAAAATACATTACTTATGCAGCGAATGTTTTTAATGTAACAAAGCAGAGGAATAAAAATGCCTTACAACAGTTTTATTAAAAACAAATTCCCACAGTAAATACATATACACTCCGTCTCTGGGAGCAAAACAGCCAAGGACATCACCGCTAAGTGCTCTGGGAAGTGCTTATAAATTACTTGAAATAAAAAACATTGTTGCCTGGACATCAGGGATGAAATGCTGCAGTTTGTAATAAATTAACACAGAACTTTACTTCCCCTCCTCGAACAAAGCAGCCATTTGTCTGAATAACCCACATTCAGCTGTGAGTTATATTTTCACAACTGCAACTGCATTCATTTGCAAATTATTCTGCAGTTTTAATGCTCAAGTTTTAAATACCTTGAGAACTAATAAATAAAGCAAAGTAGAGCAAACAGTTGGCTTGTAGTTTAAAAACTGCCCTAATTTCTGCTTTTCTTTTGGCTCTTTTCCTTTCAAAGTTTTTTTTTTTTTTTTTGTAAATGGTATAAAGTTTCTTTAAACTACACTTTAAAAATAAATCTAAAATGTGTTTGGGGGTATTCACACCAGAGAGAAGTTTCCATAATTCCATTAACTGTGAAGGTATTTGGCTAGTACTCATTTTACATTTTTAAGACTTTTCTTCTACCAATACTTTAATTTAGTGACAGAATAATTTATACCTATCTTTGAGGGTTTTCTGATTGTGTGTAACTTTTGTCTGCAAGTCTTGGATTTGGTTAGATTTTTTTCTCTTTCTCCCTCTGCTAGATTTTGTCCAGAAAAAAAAAAAAAAAATCTCAAAAGAAAAGTCGTGTCACTTCCCTTGAATTATTTTGATTATAAAACAAAAACTCTGCAAGAAAACTCTTTTCACAATCTGCTCGATAAAACAAAACGAACCGCTTTCCAGGTTCTTGAAAGAAAAATTTGATAGAAGAATTTACAGATTTAGTTTGAGGTTTGAAGGTTATTCTCCCGGCAAAAAAAAAAAAAAAAAGCCCAGTTTCCTTGTGCGGAGTTACTAGCTTTGTCAAATTTCTTTTGCATTGTTTTAAATAAGGTCTTGTGTAGGCAATTGTGCTGCATGAAAGGAAAGCCACCATTTTCAGGAAGCGATTTGAGGAGGAAAACTCTTCAGAAGCATGTTATTTTCAGAAAAGTGCCTCATAAAATATTTTTATAAAGTAGGAGTTGAAATCATTTAAAAATCACTCTCTTTTATAAATCTGTTTGGAGAAAGATCTTTTGATCCCCTTTTTCTTCTGATCCTTAGCTTTTATTTTGCTTAGAGGCAAACAACATTTGCCTCATTTAAACAACGGCATTTGCCATTGTGGTTCTTAAATCGTTTTCCAGCCACCCTATGGCAATTCATCACATGGGATAAAATAAGGATACTTTGCCTCCAAGACTTTTATCACCTCCCAGAAAATGTTTGTTGTTTTTTGCTTTGGTTTTTTTTTTTTTTTTTTCTTCTCTTTCTCTCTCCCGCCCCTACCCCCACCCCGAGCTGCGGGGGATTGTTTTAGGACATTTCAAAGCCTTTTGTGAAGAGGCAACCAAAGTCCTTCTGCAGAGAAAAAGAAATGCTTGATTACATGCACTGCAAAACGGGAGATATTTCCAAATTCCCTTTTAATTAAGATGTCTAAATAGCCATTTCCTTGGAGAGAGAGATTTCCAAACAGTTTAAAACTAAGGATGCTTAACTGCAACAGACATTCCGCCCTCTCTGACCCTGGAGGCGAGGGGCTGTCACCTGGGGGGAGGTAAATGGACATCCATTCGTGTAACTCCATAAAGGTCAGATGGGGAGGGGGCACCCAAAACGGAGGTCGGGATACCGAGGTAATCATAGGACCACAGGGCTTTAATAACACCATGGGCTTCTATTAAGAGAAACTTGCTTCTCTAGTTAGCCAGGTCATTTCTGCAAGTGCATACACCTTTGTCATTTTTAAAAATCACTCAGAGATTACTGGTTTGGTGCTATTTGATTCTCTGGCCATCCAAGCCAGATTAAGAGCATTTGCTCAGGCCCTAAGGACTTCATAGCTGGCCACCCATCTGGTGTTAGGCTTGAGTCTGTGAAAATCGCTCAGCTTAGCACTGAATATTCTTTTTAAAGACGTTTAAGTAAAAGGGCTGACATTAGCATATGTTCCCCCCAAGTGTCCTGTTGAACTTTCTGCTGGGCATCACCCTACCACGGGCTTTCTGGATGTTGTCCAATGAGAGATTGGCTTGGAACTGTAAAATTAGCCATCTGCCTATTAAAAATGTAACCAGCTGCATCCGATGAAACACAGTGACTATTGAAATGAACTCATCCGGGAGAGAACTCGAGTCCCCTGCTTGGACATTTTTCCAATCTACTGCTAGACTGAGACACTCCACAAGCAAAGAACCTTTCGTCCTTGTTTGGAGGAAAACGGCATGACTCTCAAGAACGAAGAAGACTTGCGGGTTTGTTTTGTTGCTAAAATTCTGGCATTTCTCAGGATGAGTTGGACTTGAAGTACAGAATTCTCAATTTGTCTGCCATTTGTTTAAAACACCTCTCTGTTGCAAGAAAAACAAAATATAAAATAAGCACACCCCTAGTATCTCCCTCCCTTCAAGATGTTATGGTAAATCCTGGGCATTTCTAACAAACCTTAATCCCCAAGCCTAAAATACTCTAAGTAGCACATAAGAACTTAAAACTGAGAGCTGGAGCCATAATTATTCCTGCAAGGGCTACCATTTCACCAGATATTAGGCATTCTATATTTACCATAAGGTCTGTTTATTAAAAATGAGAAATTTCAATAGCTTGCGCTATTTTTTCCCTAAAGCCTAATGGAGCATTAAAAAATAATTCATTAACTAATTAACAAAACTGTGTTTATTTACAGTATATAAAATGTTTCTATCAGGAAAATAACACACCATAATACAGCGTTGTGTTGACAGCAAAACATCTGCAGCTTAATTTAATGCATTTACTAAATGACGAGGGGAAATCAAAGGATGTTTAAACAGCTACTTCTCTGCCTGTGATTTGTGTTTCTCTTTAGAGGTCACAGGCACCAAGAAAAGATACCCCCTGGGAAGCCGGAGCTATTTTCAAAGGTGCTCAATACAAAAATCTTTATGCAATTAGGGAAAGACCGGTCTGCACATGGCTTGGACTCCAAGCCAGTTAACACAGATGGGTCTGTGCAAATGTCCTAAATCCAACTGCTTGGAAGTCACTAAGTGCTATTAGGTTGAAACATATGAAGATGTCTTTTTTGTAGTTCAAAATCTGTCAAATATTGACAGCTTTATTACATTCAATGTGATATTTCCCATTTGGACTTCCTTCCCTCCCTTCCTTCCATCCTCTCTTCCTTCTTTCCTTCCTTTCTTCCTTCCTTCCTCCCTCTTTTCTCTTTTTCTCTCTTCTGGTTTCCCTTCCTCCCTTCTCTTTATTTCTCTCTCTCCTACTCTCTCTCTCCCCCTCTCTTCTTTGTTATATTGCCTTGGACAGGATTTTTGCCGACACAAAAAATTAGAGTCAAAGAAAGTATGAATTGATAAACTTGCTTATTATTCTATTTTAAAATATGTTTTGCTAGGTTCATTTTCCCACTAAATCTCTCCTCTGCTTCTGCCTGAAACTTCTCAGAAGGCAAAGTGTTTTCCATTTGTTTATAGAGTTGATTTTCTTATCATCACCCTAATATGAAATTGCAAGAAAATTGTATGTGGTATGGTAGTAATCATATCACATGCAATTCAGGTGGGTATATAAATCAAAATCTCTCAGAAGAAAAGCTTATAGTCTGGTGATAAAATCAGCAATAATACAGACAAATGTTATGTTTTGAGAATTTGTCCTTCATTCACTTAGACTTAAAGCTTAGAGTTACCACAGGAATTACAAAATAAACTAGAAAAAAAAACCACATCATTTCCCCTTAACACCCAAGCAGATTCTTAACATCTACCTTTGTTATAATATTGCACTAATTATAAATGTTTTATTTCAACTCAGCTACTCAGAGGCCATCCATGCTGCCTTTTTACAGTAGAACCCTGGCTATGTAACATCCATAAGGAAATTTCCTATAGTAATTTCACCTGTTTCAGATGCAAACACATTGTAAGCCTCTTAAGCTACATAGAACAAATAGGATATATTCTGAAAACTGGAGTACTATTTAAAATTAGATTTTGTTTTAAAATCTAGTTCAGCAAATTGCACTAACTGAACAGAATTGTTTTAACCATGTTCCTCTGAATTTATACAGGAGGGGGCTATTAACTCACAATACTAATATCTGTTGTACAATTACAATCATGCATTGCTTAACTACGGGGGGCGGGGATACGTTCTGAGAAATATGCTGTTAGGCTCTCTCATCTGCAAACATCGTAGAGTGTACTTACACAAACCTAGATGGTATAGCCTATTATACACCTAAGCTATACAGTATGGCCTATTGCTCCTAGGCTGCAAACCGGTACAGCATGTTACTGTGCTGAATACTGTAGGAAGTTGTAACACAGTAGTATTGGTAACTCTAAACACATCTAAACATAGAAAAGGTACAGTAAAAATACAGAATTATAATCTTATGAGACCACCATATATTTGGTCCATCATTGACCAGAATATCATTATATGGTGCATGACCATCTGTGAGTGTGGTCATATTGTGCTACTGTGGGTTGACCATGGACATTGGTTTGGTTCCCTGTACTGAGGCAGTGTTAGGGAACCACCCATGCAACATCATTACTTTTCCCCTTCCACCAACTCCAAATCTTGAGGTCACTGTTAAAACAGGACACCAGGGCCGGGCGCGGTGGCTCAAGCCTGTAATCCCAGCACTTTGGGAGGCCGAGACGGGCGGATCACGAGGTCAGGAGATCGAGACCACCCTGGCTAACACGGTGAAACCCCATCTCTACTAAAAATACAAAAACTAGCCGGGCGAAGTGGCGGGCGCCTGTAGTCCCAGCTACTCGGGAGGCTGAGGCAGGAGAATGGCGTGAACCCGGGAGGCGGAGCTTGCAGTGAGCTGAGATCCGGCCACTGCACCCCAGTCCGGGCGACAGAGCGAGACTCCGCCTCAAAAAAAAAAAAAAAAAAAACAGGACACCAAATATCTGTAACGTTGCATCAGAGTTCTTGTTGACCAGGGATAGAAATCACTTAGCAAATGTGCTACCATTAACCCTTCCTATGACCTCTGCAGACATTACTAGTGGATTACAGCAGTCTTCCTCATCGACCATAGGTAAAGCCTCAGAAGACTTCTCAAAACACATACTACAAATCAATCAGAGCTGGCTCAACAGAAGAAGACTCTTAGCTGAAACTAACAGATCCACATGGAGATCAAATCAAGGACCTTAAATCAACAGGATAAATTGTTTCACCACCAGTTTGTTCAGTGTGGCCTCAATTAACTGTATCCTAACTGATCATCTTCAATTAAGCAGGTTTGTTTGTCTTTTGGCTACGCTTTATCTTTAAGAGAAAGAGATACACATTATTTTCTTTAAAAGCACATTTCAAGGGATTATTGGGACCCATAACCTTCCAGGCTGTTTTCTGTAGTCAGGTCACAACTAAACTCATCTCTTATTCCATCTGCACTAATTCCTACAGGTTTGGACAGTGCAAAATGTTGTTTAGACTGACAACCTAAAGCAGATTTGTATTTCTCAACTATACTCTACTTCTTATAGACTAGTACATTTCCCAAAATAAGTAAAGAAAAAGAATAAAAACTAATACCAGAAAATATTTCCTGAAAGGATTGACATCCTTGATTTCATTTGCATTTTGAACCATGGAGATAATGTTATAATCAGAATTGAGTGAGTGCACATTCCTACATAGGGCCTTCTATAGCTCCCATTACCCACGAAATAGCCCAGTCACTTTTCTGTGTAAATGACAATGTGCTTTGTCGATCCTTATCTCATGCAGTCTTATGCCTCCACACCCCCTCATTCTACATTCAACCTCTGTAAATTATTTACTTACATTGTCTTCTCAGACACCTGTGCCCTTGCATGGACTGTATTCTCTGTCAGGCAATATGATATTTTCTCTGTCTGGTTAACTTTTTTGTGTGTGTGAAGAAGTCTCGCTCTGCCACCCAGGCTGGAGTACAGTGGTGCAATCTTGGCTTACTGCAACCTCCATCTCCTGGATTCAAGTGATTCTTCCCCCTCAACCTCCCAAGTAGCTGGACTACAGGTGCGCACCACCACACCCAACTAATTTTTGTATTTTTAGTAGAAATGAGGTTTCACCATGTTGGTTGGCCAGGCTGGTCTCAAACTCCTGACCTTAGGTGATCCACCTGCCTCGGCCTCCCAAAGTGCTGGGATTATAGGTGTAAGCCACCACACCCAGCCTGCCTGGTTAACTTCTACTTATCCTTTATCCCTCAAGCCCCAGTTCACATATCAACTTCCATCTGTGCCTGAGACATGCATCAGAGTCCAGTGCTCTCTTTGCTAAATATAATTGTGTAATTTACTTTTTTTATTTTTGATACAGACAATCACTCTGTCCCCCAGGCTGAAGTGCAGTGGTGAGATCTCGGCTCACTCCCACCTCTGTCTCTCGGGTTCAAGCGACTCTCGTACCTCAGCCTCCTGAGTAGCTGGGATTACAGGTGTGCACCACCTCACCAAGCTAATTTCTGTATTTTTAGTAGAAATGGGGTTTCACCATGTTGGCCAGGCTGGTCTTGAATTCCTGATCTCAAGTGATCTTCCCACCTCGGCCTCCAAAAGTGCTGGGATTACAGGTGTGAGCCACCACACCCAATCTGTGTAATTTACTTTTGAATCAGACCAGTTAGGAGCCCAGACCCTGTAGCAAGATTCCTCAGCCTACAATGCTAGCTGCCCTCTTGCTAGCTGTGAGTCTGCAGGCAAGTGATTTAGCCTCTCTATGCCTTGGTTTTTTCATCTGTAAAATGGACATAGTAGTAACTAACTAAAGATTAAGAACAGACACATATGCAACATGCTCAGAATGGCAAATAGTGTCAATACATGTTAGCTATTATTTTCTATGATAACTTTCGATTCCCTTGTCTGGGAAACAGCCACTGAATACATGGACCTTACTCTTTTCATCCTCGTTCTCCCAGTTCTTAGCCTGGAGCCTGACATGGTATAAGCACCCAAGGAAAGTTTGCTGGCACTTGCTAAAATGAAGAATAAGAGAGTGGGAAAAGTAAAGAAAAAGCGTTAGGAGTAATTGGTGTTAGGCGTCGTGGAAATATACACTAGTATAAGAATTGACAAAAAAACCAAAGCAATAGAGAACACATATATCCTACTAATATGTATACTTTGTAAAACAGTAGCTGAAAATACAGCTTCTTATATATTAATATTAGGCTTACATATAGCCATTCATCAAGGGAAAGTAGAGAATTATCACATTTGTAGGAGGAAAATCCTCACTGGGCTAAGTTATTTTCAACCTCCATGGTGAGGACAGGAGGCTCTGTGAAACATGATGCTAAATATATGGCCTTTTCTCAATCTATACTCTCATAACCAAAAATCCAAACCATTTCATGTCAAACAGGAGAAGAGGGTGGGTATGAATGAGCCTTCAGAAGGGAAAGTTTCTGGGGCCGGAGGAGCAATGTCCTCTTTAGGGTAGATGTCCCCCACTAACGCACACAGTCTCTAGAGCCAGATTACCTGGGTTTGAGTCTCAGCCATGACATTTACCACCTGGATGACCCCAGGCCAGGCACGTCCCCTTTTTGTCTTCAGTTACCTTGGCCTGTAAAATAAGGGATAATGTGGGCATGACCTCATAGGGTTGTTGTGAAGTGAAATGAGATAATCCTGTAAATCCCTAAGCACTGCACCTGGCACAAACATGCACTTCATAAATGTATGCGGTCATGATTATCAAACGAGCTTCTCAACGGGGACTCGGAGACTTGGTTGGTGAGTCTGGGATACAAGGAAGCTTCCAGATTGGAAGAGACAGGCTGGAACCTAGGAGAATGCATTTGGCATTAAATGGGAAAGAGAAAGTGTGCTTGTAGGCCGGGCGCGGTGGCTCAAGCCTGTAATCCCAGCACTTTGGGAGGCCGAGACGGGCGGATCACGAGGTCAGGAGATCGAGAAAGTGTGCTTGCTTCTATTGCCTGTGTTTGGATTGACTTTTTAAACAGCACAACCTCCGCTAACCTTAGTTGCAACACTGCACTGAAATGTTACTCCCAGGATTTGACATTTTCTTATTCTTCCTACTACTGTTTTCTCCTTTGTTGCTTTGAAAATATGAATTAATGATGAATACTAATGAGCCCCGTGACAAGGCAACCTCCGTCTAGACACCACTAATGTTGGGAGCTTCAAGACTCACGACACTTCTAAAGAGGGAAGATGTAAAGAATCTTTTCCCTGATTTCCAAACTCACATGGCCCCAAAAGTCATTTTCTCCCCCTTTCCTCCAATCCAACTCCTTTCCTTTAAAATTTTAAAAGAATCTTCAAGAAAACCCCATGAATGAGACTTTGAACTTGTTCATAAGATTTTATGTGTCTACCTGGAGTAGACATGAAATTGCTTTTTTTGTTAAAGTACTGTTGCATTTATGAAAATCTTTCTGGATGCCTTTTTATCACCCTGTGCTTGCTTTTTTTCCTTTTATTGTTTCTTGTGTTG
Organism: Trachypithecus francoisi; assembly: GCF_009764315.1. Taxonomy (NCBI): domain Eukaryota; kingdom Metazoa; phylum Chordata; class Mammalia; order Primates; family Cercopithecidae; genus Trachypithecus; species Trachypithecus francoisi. Next base: position 91,699,437 of record NW_022681455.1, on the reverse strand, counting down.
TTTCATGGAGCTTGGGGATTTGTGAAGCAGCCAACCAGAGGGAACTGAAGTCATTGATAGTGAACACACAGCGACTTCCTAGCTGATGCCAATTTCCCTCCCCTTCCAATAAAAACAGTCATATTTGTCTGCCGTTGGCATCAAAGACAATTTTTATGGCATGGTCTATACCACTATCTCAACATGATGGTAGATTTCTGAGCATTAAAATCCAAGGAGAAACTAAGAAAAATTAGAATATGGAGGATTTTAGAGTAAAGCCATACAACTGATTCGGGTACTGTAAATTTAGACAACTTTCTCAGTCTAAGTCAGTATTTACACCAAAGATGTTCTGTGCATTCAGTAGGTATGTTATTTAGGAACAGCTTTCAGAAGCAAACAGTATCTTGCCATTAGGGTTCTCTCTCTACCCTGAGTTCCTTTTCTTGGCTGCACTCCATAGATCAGAGGGCTGGACGTCAACAACTGAGAAAAATTGACAAGAAGAGATGGGCACCCAGCAAGACTCTAGGACTCACCAAAGCCATCAGAAATTTGTCCCTCACTTCACTGACCCCTGGAATTGCTCCCATTGAAACAGTAAGAGGAGCTCTACTACTGAAGATGTAGATTCAAATCCTAATTGGCCAGGCGCTGTGGCTCAACGCCTGTCACCCCAGCACTTCAGGAGGCTGAGGCGGGTGGATCACTTGAGGTCAGGAGTTCAAGACAAGACCAGCCTGGCCAACATGGTGAAACCCCATCTCTACTAAAAATATGAAAAGTTAGCCTGGTGTGGTGGCATGCACCTGCAATCCCAGCTATTCAGGAGGCTGAGGCAGGAGAATCGCTTGAACCTGGGAGGCAGAGGTTACAGTGAGCTGAGATCATGCCACTGCACTCCAGCCTAGGTGACAGAGCAAAACTCTGTCCTCCACAAAAAAAAAAAATCTAACTAGTAAGTGACCTTGAGTCTATTGGTCCCATGACTCAGTTTACTTATCTGTAAAATAGGGATACTATTAGGACCTCCTTCCTCTGCCTGTCAAAATGAGTAAATTGGGATTACAATATCCATGAAAGCAAGTAAGGGGTTTAACTTAGTATCTCGCTAATGGTAAGAGCTCAAGTGTTTGTTGTCAGTGTAGACACACATAAACAGGTGACATAATAAAGGAACTAAACTTACCCAGTTTCTCTGACACACTGGAGAAAACATTCTATCCAGGATTCAGCAGGAGTCGGTGACTTTCTTGCCCAGGGATTCCTGCATGCATTTCACTGGTATTGTGCTTACCAGTACCCCCTTAACTTGTTTTCTCATTTCAAGCACAAATTTCACATTTACCACCTCTACGAGTTTTCTAATAATTTCTTCATCAAATCATATGTTACTATTAGCATACATATGTATTCGACAACAAATTCACCTACAACCTCCCAGTTCTGGGTGTGGAGGTAGTGGGAGGTGACAGGGATTGGGTGGTAGTATAGGCTTACAGAAGTCACGAACTGTGAAACAGTCCCTGTCCAAAGTCATGGGCAAATGGGTGCCTACAGACACTTAAACAAACAACAATGTTAATGATCATTTAGTATAAAGACTAAGAGTGTGGTCTCTGAGACAGGCTTTCTGAGATGCAATCTGGTTTCCACCACTAAACAACTGTGTGACCCTGGGCAAATGTCTTACCTGTCTGTGCCTCACTTTCCTCATCTGTGAAATGGACATGAAAACTATACCTACTTCATAGAGTTGAATGAGATGATATGTCTAAAACATTTAGAATAATGCCTAATACCTAATATTATGTAAATTTCATCTTAAAAACTAGTGAATGAAAATTATAATTTGGTTTGCTAACTATGGACCACGCACTGTGCTAAGTAGGGTTTTACACTGATTGTCTATCTCATTTCACCCTTGCAAGGAAATGCACACATCAACCCTGGAGATGTTACTTGGCCACGGTTGTAAATTGGGGTTAATGAAGTACCATCCTATAACATTGTCAGAAGGATTCAATGAGTTTATACGTCTAGAGTGGTTAGGGCTAGGCCAGTACAAAGTTAAGGGCTTAGCAAGAGAAGTTTACAAAGTTTAAATAGCTTGCCTGGATTCACATGGCCAACTGATAAGGGTTGAATCATTATTTAAACCCAGGCATGCAATTACTACCTTACCACAGTGACTGACTGAAGAGAATGCACAACCAGGTGCAGGTCTATGCAAAGCTTTGTGAAAGCACAAATCCTTAGTCGCGTCTGTGAGGATCAGGGGAGTTTACATGGAGCAGATGATCCTTCCTACCTTCTTTCCTTCCTTCCTTCATCACGTGATCATGCAGGCTGGTAACTGGCTTCAGTGGTGGTTGGGCTGACTCAGCCTGAAGCAAGAGGAAAGCAAGTGTGGTTAATTAAGACTGCAGGGAATGTTTAGACTGTGTGCAACCGATACCCCAGCCACCGTCTCCATGTTTTCCTGCAGAGGAAATTTGCATACAACTCAAATATTACTATACTTCCTAAAACCCTTTCAGATATTGTCAGGGAAGAAATTGAGAGGAAGGACTTAGCACTTTTAGAATTATCCCAGTGGCACGCTTAAAGAGTGGTGATTGATGAGAAAGGACAAGTAGTAATTCTCGAATTATGCTTCTATTTATACTTCAATTACAACATTGCGAGAAGAAAACAAGACTTGTGTCCCTTCATAACCTCCGTAGAACTGGGCTTAGTGTCTCTCACATAAATGATTCCCATAAAGGAATGGTGAACTAAGGGGTGAAATAGAGAGAGACTTTATCATATCTTTGATAGAATGACAGAGCTCTCTCTTGGCTCTTTAGGGAAAGATCACAAAATAAAAACATACAAAGTACAAAAAGTTTTCTTATCTAATGACTAGTAGGGCAGAACCTATTGGGTAAACACACCCTGGAGCTGTTTTTTAAACTCTAAATAAAAGACAACTCACCCTCCTGCTAACTCTTCTTTTAGCTTCCAAAATCAGCCAGTTGGCACAAGACACTAAAACATACCTAGTCCCAGCTAGACCTCCTTAAAGAGATCCTCTGTAAGTACAACTCCTAAAGCAAGTGATGCTCCCAAGCAGGTTTGGAGTGAGTAGTTCCACAAGCTCCTCCAAGAAATAAGGGTTCTTGTTCCAGTAAGTAGAGAAATGCTGCAACAATAACCCTTTCTTGGAGATTCACAATGCACACTATTCTGTTAAAGCATCTGCAACAACAGAAAAATGTATTCAATTGTGTTTAACACAATGATGCCCAAATATATTTGGCCATAAAATTCTAAAACATGTATTTATTTATATTTTAAATATATCTTTTAGTTTACATCTATATAGTAACTATGTCTATATCTGTAGAGAGATGGATATATATATATCCTGAAGAAATGGCTTCTAATAAAACACACATAACAGAATGTTGGTCTTGGTTAGATTGTGTTGTTTCTATTGAAGGTGAGCTTAGGCCACAGGTGAGTAAGACTCTGCCCTCCAAGTAGCTACTGTGTGTGATGTCTATAGGAGGCTTTAATGGCAAGAAGATAATGTGCTATTGGAGGAAAGAGAAACTCTGGGTACAGGAATTAATGAAAATGAGAACACAATGGAAGTGGAGAAAGACAGCAAAACACCTGAATTTATAACACCAGCCTCACCCTCCTCCCATACTTATATGCCCAAAGAACTGATTTTGAGCCCTGATGGTTGAACTGATTTTAAACCCTGATTTTGAGCAGGATGGTTAAAACCAAGAAACTATACTATAAAACTATAGTCCTGGCCAGGCGCCATGGCTCATGCCTATAATCCCAGCACTTTGGGAGGCCGAGGTGGGGGGATCACCTGAAATCAGGAGTTCGAGACCAGCCTGAACACTATGGTGAAACCCCATCTCTACTAAAAATACAAAAATTGGCCAGGTGTGGTGGCAGGTGCCTGTAGTCCCAGCTACTTGGGAGGCTGAGGCAGGCGAATTGCTTGAACCTGGGAAACAGAGGTTGCAGTGAATGGAGATTGTGCCACTGCACTCCAGCCTGACTCCATCTCAAAAAAAAGAACTATACTCCTGAGAGACTTTGTGAGGTCCAGTCATTGACTGGATTGATTCAGAGAACAGGTTGCAGAGCGCATGACTGAGGGCAGGAAACTCAGACAGTGCGGTCCTTACAGGGGTATCTGTGGCCAAGGCTTGACAAGAGGTTCAGAGTGAAAGCCCATGAATAGAGTCATTCTAAAGCACCTAGTAGATACCACCTGCCCTGAGAGTCCCCAGAATAGTTGGGGAGATGTTGAGGAAGACTGAGGAGCTGATGACAACCAGTTGTCACAGTCATATGGGCAGTTGATTAATCATAAGGACATTTCAGTTTTACTCAAAATCTCTGAGACACTAGATTTTTACAAGACATCTGATGTTACATGTAAAATACCCAAGTCCATTCTTTTCTTACCTTTAAGCGTAACTAAAAATCAGATCAGGTACATTGGAGCTACTCTGTCTGTAAATACATACTTGTTACAGCCCATTTTGAGTCACCTTATTTACCACCTTTTCAAAATCTTCTCAATTCTATTGGGATTGCCCACAAAGAACCATCTTCTCTCATCTTCTAAATGGGTGCTCTGTTTTGGGTGTCATGGTCATTGCTGCTGTTGTGCTGGTGGGACACGGAAGAGCAGGCATTAAGAAGTTCTTAAAAAAATGAAACCAATAATGTTCCTGGTGTGATGCTGTGGCAGGAAACCGTTCTTGCAAGAAATGTTTAACCTGAATCTAATTGGGAGAAAGTGGCCAGACAAATTGCAAATGTGGCTTGTTCTTCAAAACCCTTTTCAAATGACACAATGTGATGAAAACCAGAGGGATGTGGTGGCATTTGTCTGGGTTGGGAGAAACAAAAACACGTAACAATCAATGAAATGCAAGGAATTTGATTAAATCCAGGATTAAAAAAAAACTCAAAAGAACTTTCTTTTGAAAATGTTGAAACTTGAGTAAGGACTGTATGTTGATGACATTATTGAATTAACGGTTTTCTTATCTATGATAATGGTGTTCTGGTTGAGGAGGAGAATGTCCTTCTCCTTGGGTGATGCCAGATAAAGTATTTAGTGGGAGGGATGTAACATGATGTCTACTAATTATTTTTGGAGAGAGAAAGAGAGAGTGTGTGTGTATGTAAAGAGGAGAAGTCGTTTATAGTAAGATGGTAACAACTGGTGAACCTAGATGAAGCTACATGGTCATTTATTATGTTTTCAACCCTCCTGTGGATTTGAAAACTTTTGAATTAAAAAATATTTTTTAAAGAGAAAAGTTCACACACAAAAAAGGAAATTATTCTTATGCAAAACTATATGATTTTCTTTAGTCCAGGTTTTTGGTGCAATTATCTCCCCTTCTTTACGATGTGGCGCATGCAAGTATTTTATATCCTTTTTAAGAAATAATGAAGGCAGTTGGGTGCAGCAGCTCACGCCTGTAATGCCAGCACTTTGGGAGGCTGAGGCCGGTATATCACCTGAGGTCAGGAGTTCGAGACCAGCCTGGCCAACATGAAGAAACCCCATATCTACTAAAAATACAAAAAGTAGCCAGGCATGGTGGTGCACGCTTGTAGTTCCAGCTACTCGGGAGGCTGAGGCAGGAGAATTCTTGAACCCGGGAGGCAGAGGCTGCAGTGAGCCAAGATCACACTACTGTACTCCAGCCTGGGCGGCAGAGTGAGACTCTGTCAGGAAAGAAAGAGAAAGAAAGAGAAAGGAGAGAAAGAGAGAGAAAGAAAGAGAAAGAGAGGGAGAAAGAAAGAAAAAAGAAAGAAAGAAAGAAAAAAGAAAGAAAGAAAGAGAGAGAGAGAGAAAGGAAGGAAGGAAGGAAGGAGGAAGGAAGGAAGAAAGAAAGAAAATAATGAAGGCTGGGCAGAGTGGCTCATGCCTGTAATCCCAACTCTTTGAGATGCCTAGGTGGGAAAAATCACTTGAGCCCAAGAGATAGAGACCAGTCTGGGCAACATGGCAAAGTCCTGTCTCTACAAAAAAATACAGAAATTAGCTGTGCATGGTGGCGCATGCCTGTAATCCTAGCTACTCAGAAGGCTGAGGTGGGAGGATCACCTGAGCCTAGGGAGGTTGAGGCCGCAGTGAGTCATGATTGAGCCACTGTACTTCAACCTTGGAGACTCTGTCAAGAAGGGAGGAAGGAAGGAAGGAAAGAAGAAAGGAAGGAAGTGGGGGAGAGAAAGAGAGAGAGGGAAAGGAAGGAAGGAAGGAAGGAAGGAAGGAAGGAAGGAAGGAAGGAAGGAAGGAAGGAAGAAAGAAAGAAAGAAAGGGCCCTCCACAGCTATGATTCTCTCTGCTCTCCCTTTAACAGATGTTTCTGTCCTCTCAACTTGCTCAGCCAATCAGGAGACTCTCCCTCACCCTTCTGGAAGAAGAGCACTACCACCATCACACAAAGAGTTTTCCTGGAACCAGGAGGCTGACCTTGCACATCACAAAATGCTAAACGACACTCCTGAGCACAGTCCATATATGGATTTCAGACTGAGCATGTCAACACCAGATTCAGTTAGCCCAGCTGACCTCTGGATGCCTCAAAGAATTCAGGTTGAAAGGGTTCATCCCTGAGTCTCATGGCAAAACCTCATCCTCATTTGCACTGTTAAAATGTTCCCAGAATGTCCTCTCACATGCCCGTACCAGAAGGCATGACCTCTGTGCCACAGTTGAGAAGGTCTTGGGTGGATTTTCCAGAAGAGTTAGACCTCATGAGGTTAGACTCAAGGTAATGGAAAGAAAGCTTGAAGGAAACAGAGACACTGGCCTACAGCAGACAAGCTTTGTGGAACATGTGAGCAAAGTTTCCAAGTCCCTATGTATTAAACCATAGAACAGGAGTGAGATAAATTATCCATGCCCCTAATTAGATGTTAGAGACAGGTCAATTTTGACTCAAGAACAAGGAAGAGTATTTTAAAGGGGAGTGGCCAAAGAGCGAACAATGTGATGCCTCCATAGGTAGTGAGCACTCCATCAAAGGAAGTATGAAAACAAAGCCTGTATGACAATTGGGTGAGGAACCATCTTAGAGATAATCCAAGCATCAGGTGAAAGAGTGACTTGAAAAATCTCCAAGATCCCTTTCTACACACTCACATTTCTCTCTTCTTTATTCTCCCCATGACAGAGCAGTCTCTTTGAAATAGGACCAATGGCATCAACACTGATCCCTAAAGACCCTGTCCTCTGCATGGACTATGTCCTTAGCTATTTGAAATAGCATAGAGTAGACATGAAGAAATCTGTCGCCCATCACAGCGGGTTGAAAACAGGGGGCAGGGGGCTTCTAGGGGAGGCTTCTAAACTTCTGCGTTGGTCTTTGTCTATCACTCCTCTGATCACCAGGTAGCTTAGACAGCCTGCTGAAAAGAATTCAGAGGCTCTCAAGCTCCCAGCGGGAAAACCCTGGAGTCCTGTTGTTGGAAATAGCTCCCAACCTGCATCTCAGGCAGGTATTTTTAGGTTCTGTCTTGAAGACACAGAAACTTTCATACATTTCAGCTTCTTTGTCTGGAGTCACTGCAACCTCAGACATGTCATTGAAAGGGGGTATAATTGTGGTCTCCTCCACCCACCAATCTGAGCAAGTCTGAAAGAGCTTCCTGCTGTGCAGCAGGGAGGATGGAGAGCCTTTTCTGGCAAGGGAAAGTCAAAATGGATTTTTAAAAATAATAATATGTTGATCAAGAAGAGAAAAAAAGTCTACTGAGGAGAGGGGGCTCTGCTTTGGGGCTGATACAGAGAGGAAGGTTCCCTATTATTTTGAAACCTCATCTTAGTTCTCCTTTGCAAGTGTAGAATTCAAGCTTGGAGGAGCTAAAGTCCTACTTGAGGATAAGAAATAAAGATGTTTGGAATGATCTGAGTTAGATCAGTGGCTATTGTTAATATGAGGCTCTCTGAGGAATAATTATAATTGTCAATCACTAGGCAGAGCCTGACATTACAAGGAGAAATAGAAGGTAAACCAAAATGATGCAGGGCAGATATAAAACTGGCAAAGGGCATTCTGATGGTGTGTAGGAGCTGGTAGAAAGGATGTTTGAGTTCCTGAGACAGTTTGGAAACCATATCACCATGGGCAGGTCAACAAAGGTGACAGGGCTATGATTTCTTGAGCTCCAGGAGAACTGTCTCAAGGCTGATGTTTTAACTACAGGGCAAGTGATCCCAAGTGTCTGGAAGCACACTAAGTGCCTGTAGCCCAGGTGACCACGAACAACAACATTAATCTAATCACCCACAATTAGATTGCACCATCTCTCTCATCAATGGGTTTTGATATCAGACAGCAAAGTTGATCGAGGTGAAGAGGGTGTGGAGTTGGGTTAATGAAATGAACACTAGGCCTTTCCCATAGGAATAAAATAGTAAAGCGATTCTCCCACAGGATTCAGAAAAGAGATCACATATCATCAATTTTCTAACTTGATTGGAAAGCAAACACCTACTCCAGGAGTGGGATTTAAGGAGGCTCAGAGAACAAGAGTATCCCGCATCAGAAACCAAACTCTGATACAGGAGCAGGTCCCAGAGCAAGATGAAAACACAGAGCCCGTTGTTTAAAAATTATTAAACACTTCAAGGGCCAGGTGCGGTGGCTTACCCGTAATCATAATACTTTGGGAAGCAGAAGCAGGAGAATTGCTTGCACTCAGGAGTTCAAGACCAACCTGGGTAACATACTGAGACCCCCATCTCTACCAAAAAAAAGAACTTTTTAAAATTACCTGGGCATGGTGGCATGCACCTATAGTCCCAGCTACTTAGGAGGCTGAAGTGGGAGGATCACTTGGGCCTGGGAGATTAAGGCTGCAGTGAGCTATGATTATAGCACTGCACTCTAGCTTGCATGACAGATGGAGACCCCATCTCCCCCGCACCTCCCAACATACAAAAAGAATTTCAAGATAAGGTGTCAACAACAAGGCATTAAGCCAAATGCAAGGCCCTTTTGAGAGCAGGAGTTCATACAGTGATGTGGGTCACTTGCCTATGAAGCAATCTGTGATCAGAGTAAATCCCTGTCTGATGGTCACTGAGATCAGGAGCACTAGGAGATATGGGGACTTGTTCAAAGCGCAGACACCCTGTAGCTGTTATTGGAACAACTGGCAAGGAAAAGTCAAAATGGGCTTTTAAAATAATAATATGTTGATCAATGAAAGAAAAAAATCTGTTGAGGGGAAGAAGCTCTGAATTTGGGTACTTGAACCCAGTGGTTTGGCTTGTAAAAGGTTATATTACCTGTCAGTGCTTGACAGCATTTAATACAGAAATCACCCGATCCTAGTCACGCTTCCTATTCCACACGCACACCCCCCCAATAATTGCCGATATTTACTGAGTACTTACTGTGTGGTAGGTTTGGTACTAAAAACTTTTATTTGAGCTTCCTAATGACTCTATAAAGAATGAAACATTATTACCTTTATTTTTCAAATTTTAGATTCAGGGGGTGCATCTACAGGTTTGTTACAGGGATACACTGCATAGTGGTGGAGTTTGGGCTTCTAGTGTACCCATCACCCAAATAGTGAATACTGTACCAAACAGGTAATTTTTCAACCCTTGCTCCTCACCCCCTTTCCTCCTTTTGGGGTCCCCACTGTCTATTATTTTCATCCTTATGTCCATGTAAATCCATTGTTTAGCTCCCACTTATAAGTGAGAACATGTAGTGTTTGAGTTTCTCTTTCTGAATTATTTCACTCAGGATAATGGCCTCCAGCTCCATCCATGTTGCTGCAAAGGACATGATTTCATTATTTTTATGGCTGCATAGTATTCCATGGTATATATGTACCATATTTTCTTTATGCAATCCACCACTGATGGATACTTAGGTTGATTCCATGACTGCTACTGTGAATAGTGCTGCAATGAACCTGGCGGTACAGGTGTCTATTTTATATAATTGATATGGTTTGACTCTGTATCCCCACCCAAATCTCATCTTGAATTGTACTCCCATAATTCCCACATGTTGTGGAATGGACCTCATGGGAGATTATTTGAATCACGGGGGCCGTTTCCCCCATACTATTCTTGTGGTAGTGAATAAGTCTCATGAGATCTGATGGTTTTATCAGGGGTTTCTGCTTTTGCATCTTTCTCATTTTCTCTTGCTGCCACCATGTAAGAGTGCCTTTTGCCTCCCACCATGATTCTGAGGCCTCCCCAGCCATGTGGAAGTGTAAGTCCAATTAAATCTCTTTTTCTTTCCAGTTTTGGGTGTGTTTTTATCAGCAGTGTAACAACAGACTAATACAGTAAATTGGTACCAGTAGAGTGGGGCACTTCTGAAAAGGTACCCAAAAATGTGGAAGTGACCTTGGAATTGATAACATGCAGATACTGAAACAGTTTGGAGCGCTCAGAAGAAGACAGGAAAATGTGGGAAAGTTTGGAACTTCCTAGAGACTTGTTGAATGGCTTTGACAAAATGCTGATAATGATATGGACAATGAAATCCAGGCTGACGTGGTCTCAGATGGAGATGAGGAACTTATTGGGAACTGGAACAAAGGTGACTCTTGTTATGTTTTAGCAAAGAGACTGGTGGCATTTTGCCCCTGCCCTAGAGATTTGTGGAACTTTGAACTTGAGAGAGATGATTTAGGGCATCTGACAGAAGAAATTTCTAAGCAGCAAAGCATTCAAGGAGTGATTTGGATGCTGTTAAAGGACTTCGGTTTTAAAAGGGAAGCAGAGCATAAAAGTTTGGAAAATTTGCAGCCTGACAATGTGATAGAAAAGAAAAACCCATTTTCTGAGGAGAAATTCAAGCCAGCTGCAGAAATTTGCGTAAGGAGCCCAATATTAATCCCCAAGATAATGGGGAAAGTGTCTCCAAGGCATATCAGAGGTCTTCACAGCAGCCCTTCCCAGCACAGGCCCAGAGGCCTATGAGGAAAAGGTGGTTTTCTGGGCTGGACCCAGGTTCCCCCTGCTGTGTGCAGCCTAGGGACTTGGTGTCCTGCGTCACAGCCTCTCCAGCCATGACTAAAAGGAACCAAGGTACAGCTTGGGCTGTGGCTTCAGAGGATGGAAGCCCCAAGCCTTGGTAGCTTCGACGTGGTGTTGAGCCTACGAGTGCACAGAAGTCAGGAATTGAGGTTTGGGAACCTCTGCCTAGATTTCAGACGACGTATGGAAGCATCTGGATACCCAGGCAAAAAAGTTTGCTGCAGGGACAGGGCCTGCATGGAGAATCTCTGCTAGGGCAGTGCAGAAGGGAAATATGGGGTCGGAGTCCCCACACAGAGTCCCTACTTGGGCACTGCCTAGTGGAGCCGTGAGAAGAGGGCCACCGTCCTCCAGACGCCAGAATGGTAGATCCACTGACAGTTTGCATTGTGCATCTGGAAAAGCCGCAGACACTCAATGACAGCCTGTGAAAGCAGCCAGGAGGCAGGCTATACCTGCAAAGCCACAGAGATGAAGCTGCCCAAGGCCATGGAAACCCACCTCTTGCATCCGTGTGACCTGGATGTGAGACCTGGAGTCAAAGGAGATCATTTTGGAGCTTTAAAATTTGACTGCCCCGCTGGATTTCAGACTTACATAGGCCCTGTAACACTTTTGTTTTGGCCAATTTCTCCCCTTTGGAAAGGTTGTATTTATCTAATACCTGTGTCCCCATTTTATCTAGGAAGTAACCAGCTTGCTTTTGAGTTTTTGCCTTGTCTCAGATGAGACTTTGGACTGTGGACTTTTGGGTTAATGCTGAAATGAGTTAAGATTTTAGGGGACTGTTGGGAAGGCATGATTGATTTTGAAACGTGAGGATATGAGATTTAGAGGAGCCAGGTACAGAATGAGATGGTTTGGCTCTGTATCTCCACCCAGATCTCATCTTGAATTGTATTCCCATAATTCTCACCTGTCGTGGGAGGGACCTGGTGGGAGATAATTTGAATCATAGGGATGGTTCCCCCGTATTGTTCTTGTGGTAGGGAATAAGTCTTACGAGATCTCATGGCTCTACCAGGGGTTTCTGCTTTTGGATCCTTCTCATTTTCTCTTGCCACTCCCATATAAGAAGTGCCTTTCACCTCCCACTATGATTCTGAGGTCTTCCCAGTCCTGTGGAACTGTAAGTCCAACTAAACCTCATCTTTCAGTCTCAGGTATGTCTTTATCAGTAGTGTGAAATGGACTAATACAATAATGATTTCTTTTTTTTTTTTTTTCGGATAGATGCCCAGTAATGGTACTTCTGGGTTGAATGGTAGTTCTATTTTTAGTTCCTTGAGAAATCTCCATACTATTTTCCATATTATCCCAATTTTAAAGCTAAAGGACATGAGGCTTCATGGGATTAGCTATCAGACTTGCATTTCCCAATACAAGGTCTATAACTACTGCATGGACAGAGCCTGAATTCTGAGTTCTGACTTGGATTTTTTTTTTTTTTTGAGGTGGAGTCTCACTTTGTTGTCCAGGCTGGAGTGCAATGGTGCAGGCTTGGCAACCTCCGTCCCCTGATCCAAGCCATTCTCTTGCCTCAGGCTCCCAAGTAGCTGGGATTAGAGGCACCCACTACCATGCCCTGCTAATTTTTGTATTTTTAGTAGAGATAAGGTTTCACCATGTTGGCTAGGCTGGCTTCAAACTCCTGACCTTAACTGATTTGCTCTCCTCAGCCTCCCAAGATGCTAGGATTATAGGCTTGAGCCACCATGACTGGCCTGACCTGGATTCTTAACCAGGAGACTACACTCCCTTCTTTGAAACTCGTTGTCTCACTGTCTTTTTCTTTTTCTCACCTGTCCCATTTGACAATCAAAGGAAGAGAGGTCAAGGCACTCTGAAAGTTACTTGGAAAATTACTAGGAGAATCAAGTACAAACATAACCCCTGCTCATGGCTCCCTAATTGAACAAAGAAAGGAAGAAAGGGAATGGCCCCAAACACCCTTCAGCGCTCATATAGCCACGTGGCTGAGGACCAAGGCTGGCAGGACGTCAGTAGGTCACATGCCCTACACCTCCTGGAAGGGTAGGCCCTGAGCCAGGCAGACAGACCCCCAAGACAAACAAATGGAAAAGCCTAAGGGAAGAGCCCACCACACAAATACCTGTAAAATATTTTTAGGTTCAAACAGTGTTTTGCAATAGCCAGAAAAAGAAAAAAAAAAAAAAAAAAGGCCTGGCTGAAGCAGTTTGTAAAAGTGTAAAGGAAAAGTTAATTAAATCATAACTTAGTTGCTAAGAAGGCTTTGCTCCTGGTTGGAAGGAAATTGTTCCTACAATTGGAAGCAAAAGTTTTCAGAGCAGGGGAATGTGGTCCAGCTTATTTTAACATTTCTTCCCCATTTTTTGCCATGATGGGAAATATCAGGAGATAAGAGGGTATAAGGAAAAGGAGCCTGGGATCCCCTCACCCTAGGATTCACCAGCAGCTCTTCCATAAATGGAACTGCTGATCACTCAGAACCAAGGCAATGCTGACTCAGCCTTAGCATGAAGAAGGAAGGAGCTCTTCAGAGGCAAGTCTGAAACCAGAAGGAGATTGGCCAGAGAGTCCAGCATTTCAGCACCTACCAGGTGTGAGAAGTCTTTCCCACTACTTTGCTAGAACATCTGTCTGCTTTGGCTATCTCTGTCAATCCCAAAGAGTTTCTCGAAAACAGGAATTATTGTTTAATTTGTCGTGGTGTCCTTTAGTGTTTACCTGGCACATAGGAGGCTCAGTAAGTTGAACTGGCAATAGCTGGGCTTGTAGAGGAAGGTGCTTATTTGGGATCCAAGTGTTTTCCTTTACATCTTATTCTCTCTATATTTTGATTCCTACTAACAGGCTGAGAAGAGCTATTTAAGATATTTAGTGACATTGTCACTTTAATAAAACTTTATACAATACATAAAATTAAAAAAAAGAAATATTTGCTTTATATGTTCTTCCTATGTCTCCTGATTGTGCATGCCTGGGAGGAGAGACATACTCATGGATGGACCAGCAGTATCCTTCACTTATAGTAGCTTCTGAAATACTTTTTTATTTTGAGACAGTCTCACTCTGCCACTGATGCTGGAGTGCACGGCTCACTGCAGCCTCAACTTCCTGGGCTCAAGTGATGCTCCCACCATGGCTTTCCAAAGTGCTGGGATTACAGGCATGAGCCACCACACCTGGCAACTTCTGAAATATTAAGCACGGCTCTTTAGAGGCCATAATCATTCTTTGCAATGTGTGTTTTAAATAATCCCTTAGAATGAAATACAGTTAAGAAGGCTGTGCGCGGTGGCTCACGCCTGTGATCCAAGTACTTTGGGAGGCCGAGGCGGGTGGATCACGAAGTCAGGAGATTGAGACCATCTTGGTCAACATGGTGAAATCCCGTCTCTACTGAAAATACAAAAATTAGCTAGGCATAGTGGCATGTGCCTGTAATCCCAGCTACTCGGGAGGCTGAGGCAGGAGAATCACTTGAAACAGGGAGTCAGAGGTTGCAGTGAGCCGAGATCACGCCACTGCACTCCTGCCTGGTGGCAAAGCGAGACTTCGTCTCAAAAAAAAAAAAAAAAAAAAAAGAAAGAAAGAAATATAGCAAAGAAGAGTAAATGCCGCCAACACTGTTAGTTTTAAGTCTCAAAATACTTATGAGATGTTGAGTAAAAACTTATACCCTAACATTTAGTGTCGTTTAATGCCCTAACATTTGTATCTGTTCTATTTCTGTTCATTCCTATAAAGTTCCTGAATTCATTTCAGCCACAGCTTTGTATTAAGCTTGTGCAAGGTGATGGCTCTACATTCCCGGGTTGGTGGGTTTCTGCTGTCAAAGGCCAGTTTCGCAGCACTTGAGCTTAGAGATTCCAAATGAGTTACACCCGTTGAACTGATTCTGACTTGCCAGACACTTTCAGCTACGAAAACAGCCAGGGAAAATGAGAAGCAGGATCTGAATAGATGCCTGGTTTCACCCCATCACACACAGCCTCCCCCAACAAGTGACTGGTGGATCCTCCCAACCTTTATTCTTCCATTCAAGTTGGGAAGGATCAGGAAAAAAGGGAAAGAAAACGGGGGAGCCTGAAGAGAGGGCAGCCCAGCGTGCGTGACTGAATGTCAGGTTGTACGGGAGAGTTATAATTAAAGTCCAAGATGACAGATAACTATAAAATCAGATTGGTTCCTTTCCACATGGAAGGAAAACATAATGTTGTCGCCCAACCCAAGCTTTTTTGTAAATTGAAATTACAGTTTTATTTGGAGCTATTTTTAAAGGTCCATTAATTAAAAATTGGAAGTCATGCCAATGCAAGAAATCCCATAAAAGGTGTTAGATTTAATGATCACCAAGGACTATAATTAAAAGATGATGTTATCTGAATATCAAATGCTCTAAATCCATGTTTGTTTTTTTATTGAAAAATAAACAAATTCGGGAGCGAAAGAAAAAAATAGAAAAGATATGTGCAAAATGTAATGATAATGGTTGACTTCTAAACAGCCAAGGAAATTATAGTCATCATGTGTGGAAAAAGAACAAACACCTCTTAATTGCATTTCATTATAACGTACCTTTCTCCGCTCAGTTGTATATATTAATTATAAAAATCGTGTTGCAGAGCAGAGTGGCTCTACAATAGTTTTTTTCCCCCTTCCTCCCTTAATTCTGTCTGAAACAGGATGGAAGAACAATATCATCTGTCATCTGCAGAAAGAGCTTTCGAAGACAAAATCATAAAAAGAATGAAAGGCTATTATATAAGAAAGAAAAAAATGCTTTGATTTCACAGATTTTCCACTTATGAATGTTTAAGGTTATCTGTTCTTTTAGCAAAGTATCGTCTCATATTGTTTTGTATGTGTATGTTCAGGTAACATCACTTTCTGATAACTGTATCACATGGCATATGCATTACGTAGATAATTGTTCATGGAAGAGGGGAGTGGGTAGGAAGAAGTATTATTATGGAAAGACGCCATGCAGGACTTGAAGAATTTTCTAAGCTTAGGCAAAGTAAGAAAGTGGTGGTTTGGATTTGAGGCCAATGCTCTTTATTGACAGGCTGCTGTTTACTTCTACTTAGGAAAATGATGGAAGTAATGGACTTGTAGTACAACAAAAAAGTCCCCAGTTAAGCACTGCAAAGACCCCAAGAATGCCAGTGTTCCAGATAATGGAATGGGGTAAGCCATGCTGGCATTAGGAATTCTGCTTTATCAGAAATCTGCGGGAGCAGGTGAGATCCATCTGTTTGGCAAGGGTTAATGTATGATTCCAGAGAGAGCTTGCAATCTAACCTGGGCTTTTAGGAGATGTATGTGCATAATTGCAGTTTTCTGGGCAGAGTTCCATAACTTACCAGATTCTTGGCTGCATCTGTAACCCAGAAAGGCCTAAGTAAGAACTGCTGCTCTAGGCCCTGGGTGCTGAATGTGTGGTCCATGGACCAGCAACAAAGGCATCACCTGGGAGCTTATGGAAATGCAGAATCTTAGGCTCCACCCTGGACCTGCAGAATTAACACTGATGTTTCAGTAAGCTCTCTGGGTGATTCACGTGCACTTTAAAGTGTGAGATGTACTGATTTTGATGATGCTATGGAGACAATCCATGCCTGTTCATGGCTCTAGAGAGTCACAGCTCTCTAAAGATCCGTGTCTGTGCATCACAGTGACTCAGATTCAACCTCAGGATCAGCCGTGTGATCTTAGCTCTCAAGAAAGTAGCAAAAATCAATACTTTCCTCATATGACTGCTTTGAAAATTAAATGAGATCATGTGTGGAGCACATTGAACAGAATGCCTGCCACATAACACTCCATAATAGTTATTATTTTTACACATTTCCTGGATTTTGTCAGATTCTGGAAATTATTCATGACATCAAAAGTGTTATGATCTACAAGTCTAGAGAAGTGGTTCTCAACCTGGGTAATTTTGCTCCTGAAGCACATTTGGCAATGTCTAGAGACATTTTTCATTGTCATACCGAGGGGACAGAGACTTCTGGCAACTCATGAGTAGAGACTAGGGGTACTGCTGAACACCCTACACTGCACAGGATAGTAAGCAGTGACTGACCAACCTATGGAAGTTAGGTCCTCCTCATCCCATCCTGCTATCCATAGCTCAGCATCTTGTTTATTTTCTTTGTCAAACCCTCATGCTCAGTAATTATTGTGAACTTATTATGTGCACGATTCTGCTCTGCCTTAATAGGAGACATTAATGGGAGATCTCTCACGCACATGTATCCTGATACTCCCATGCCTGGCACAGATGGTAGCTTCCAAAGCATCTGTTAAATGAGCAAATTTGTGCTGGGCTTGCCTCTAGGATATCGGTGAGACACATCAGGGACTTTAATATACCTGTTCCTCTGGTCCCTCTGTCTCTTTAAAAACTTGAGGCCAGGCACAGTGGCTGACATCTGCAATCCCAGCATTTTGGGAGACCAAAGAGGATGGATCACTTGAGGCCAGGAGTTCAAGACCAGCCTGGCCAACATGGTGAAACCCCATGTCTGCTAAAAATAAAAAATTAGTCAGGCGTAGTGGCTCACACCTGTATTCCCAGCTGCTCAAGAGGCTGAGGCAGGAGAATCCCTTGAACCCAGCATGCAGTGAGCAGAGATTGTGCCAATGCACTCCAGCCTGAGCAACAGAGCAAGATTCTGTCTCAAAACATAAAAATAAAAAACAAAAATAAATAAAAACTTGAGACAAAACTAGAATAAAAATCTTGAGTTTGGGGTTATTTTAGGTCTCCTAAGGATTCCCAGAAATTAGATCAGATAAAAGAGAAGAAAATAAATAAGCAGATGCATTTCCAGCCATGAGCAGCACAGTGGCATGGTAAAGACAGGAGGCTTTAACACTTTTATTTTTTTAAAAAGACAGAAATATGATGGCCTCTGGGTTTAGGCAGAACTGCATCCCATTAGCTTCAACATATACTAACTATGTGACTTTATGTGGGTTTTTATTTTCTTTCTTTTCTTTTTCTTTCTTTCTTTCTTTTTTTTTTTTTTAGACAGCGTCTTGCTCTGTCACCCAGACTGGAGTGCAGTGGTGCAGTCTCGGCTCACTGTCTCTGCTGCCAGAGTAGCTGGGATTACAGAAGCACGCCACTACCGCCCCACTAATTTTTGTATTTTTAGTAGAGATGAGGTTTCACCATGTTGGTAAGGCTATTCTTGAACTCCTGACCTCAAATGATCCGCCCGCCTCGGCCTCCCAAACTGCTGGGATTACAGGCGTGAGCCACTGCGCCTGGCCACTAAGTGACTTTACAAGTTACTCAGCAGTTCAAATGGGACTAATCATGGAATGACTTCTGAAAGTATTCTGAGAACACAATCTTACAGCAAATATTCAGCACACACTGGCCAAAGGACTGCCATGTGCAGAGCACCGTGCTGGGTGCTGGCACATATAAACCATTTGGCATAGTACTTGGTATAGCATGAGTATGGGGCACAAGCCACAGTTAATACACACAATGCGCTCACCCTGCTGTCACATACTCTCACAGGCAAGCTGGGTTGATGAAGGGAACCCAGGAATCCCAGGAGGGATGCCTGCCTTTTGCAGCTTGTTGCCACTACTTGGGCAAGATTCGTGGTGACTTGAGGATCACGCCATCTTGGTGCCCAGTGGTGTTTGCCTTAGTAAAAAGAATCAAAGGACGGTTAAAAATGGTTGAAGTCAGCAAATTAAAGTGTCCTTTGTCAACTCTTTAAAATTAGGTAGGAAGGACACATCAAAGTAGTCTGGGAAAATAAATTACTGCCTTAGGAAATGGAAGAAAAGTGTTTGTGCAAGATTTATCAGTGTTAGCAACACAATGTCGGAAAAGTAGACCCAACCTAAATATCCAAATATATGGAGAATCATTTGGGAAATTAGGAAAATCAGTGAAACAGAATTTTTGTTTTGCTTTAAAAAAATTAAAATTATATAAATCTATGAAAAATATACAAGAATGTTTGTGTACATAACACCTATGTGAAAATATAGCTCTGTGATCTAGTTGTTCACAAAAAAATACAAGACGTGAATAAAGTTATGTCAAGCTGGTAGATTATGTGCTCTATTCATTTTTTATTCGAAATTTCCTTTAATCCTGCTAAAACCTGTTTCTAATTAAGAATAATAATACCAATAATAATAATTGACTACTTCAGGGTTAGCTGGATTAATAACTAAGAATTTTCCTATTTTGGAAAAAAACAAAAACTCTAAAAAAGATCCCAGAAGGAGAAAAATAAATAAAAACACATTGAAAAAATTAAATATGGCCAGTGGGTAAACTGTAATTCCCTAGTGCCTAACAGTTTGAAACAGAATGTTATGCAGATGGTCATTTGCATGCTTAACTATGGAGAGAGGAGCAGGTATTCTTGAGAAAGAAAAAAGGAAAAGATTGTACTTTGAAGCAGGGATTTACCAAGGAAGTTTTAATCTCTCCTCAAACTTAAGACCACTTTGTACAACCAAATCCTGGACTATGGCCACCTCCCAACAGAGCAAATCAAAATGTTCAGATACTCATGTAGTGGGCTCAGAAAGACCTGTTTCTAAATCCCTGTGTCACTTCTTTGGTGTTTGACGTTGAACAAAGTGTTTAATATCTCTGAACTCCTATTTCCTCATCTGTAAAATGGAAAAAACATTCCTCTTCCATAGGGCTGTTTTGAGCATCCAATGATGTACATAAAACACCTAACACCAATAAGTGCCCAATCAGCATCTGTTAATTACACTATGAATATTACTATTCTAATATGTTGTTCTCACACTCCATTTTATTCCTGTGAGTTGGATAATGGGCCAGGCTGCTTGGGGTATTTGGATGAAGATCTCTTTCTTTTTTTTTTTGAGACAGAGTATCACTCTGTTGCCCAGGCTGGAGTGCAGTGGCGCGATCTTGGCTCACTGCAACCTCCGAATCCCGAATTTAAGCAATTCTTCTGCCTCAGGCTCCTGAGTAGTTGGGATTACAGGCACGTGCCATCATGCCCAGCTAATTTTTGTATTTTTAGTAGAGACGGGATTTCACCATGTTGGTCAGGCTGGTCTTGAACTCCTGACCTTGTGATCCGCCCTCCTTGGCCTCCTAAAGTGCTGGGATTATACGTGTGAGCCACTGCGCCTGGCTGAGATCTCTTTTTTGGCTTTATCTTCCATGCCAAATCTCAAAACTCCAACCTGTGAGTTTCTTCCATTGCTAATTGCCACTCCCCACACTGTGACAGCTGTGTCTTTCCTGTTTAGTAGCTGATGAATCAATCAAAAGATGCTTTTGTAAAGTAGTGATTTGGGGGTTGCTTAAGTGCCTGATAGAATGTGTGACATTGACAGGTTCCCTGGGGATGGGGACTGTGTTTACCACGGCATGTTCTCAGAGGGTGCCAAATAGGTGCCCAGCCCAAACCTACTCAGGATCACCATGCAGCAAGTTGGGAAATGCCTACCCAGACCTACTTCTAGTTTCTATGGTAATGGTGGTTTGGGGGCCAATATTGCAACAATCCTATTTACAGATATCTGCAGCATGGCTTGTAATCCCCAAACAGTGCTGTTTTTCCTTGTTCTCTTCCTGCCAATCATTCCTGTTCAAGACTTTTCTGATTCCTATTCTGTACCATCAAAACTCTTCTCTACACAGCAGACTGAGATCTCTGAGTACAGTATATTTCTGGTAAGGACTCAATATCTGCTAACAGTGTATTGAGCAATACATCTGAAAAAAAACGCATGGGTTTGAAAGTGGGACTCCCCCAAATTCTCTGTAATTCAAATCAACTCTTGAGTGCCTACTGGGTGCTGAGCCCAGTTCTAGAGGCTGCTGGCAGGATGAAGAATGAAAAGAGAGTAAATATTAACACACAACATCCAGACTTCAAGGACATCAGAGTGGAGTTGGGGGAAATGGTCATGTTTCCATCTCAGAATGATGCACGAAAAATTAATAAGGGCTTATCTAGATGTAATGAAAGCCTGGAGCCTTCACCAAGGAGAAATAAAGATATCCTGGTTATAGGATCAGGCAAGGAAATTAAAGAGGTCTGAACAAACACCACAGAAGAGCAGTTCTTGAGCTGGGCATTACGGAATGAGATGGGCAAAGAATGAAGAAATGACACTTCCAGTTAAGAGAACAGCATGATCAAGGGAACAGAGTCCCCCAAAATGCATTTTGTACTAGAAATGGTAGGGAAAAACCAAGAGTGGCAAGGACTTTGATTATATAGCGGAAGGTGATAGGGAATAGAGCTCATATGTTGATCGTATCATTCATTACAGCAACACCTGCCATTTCCTGAGTACTTGTTGTCTTCTTGACTCCGCAGTAAATAGCTCATTATTAAAAAGCAAATCTCTGTTAAGATGTAGAAAGGACTTACCGTGTCAGGCACTATGCTAAGCACTTGATGTGCATGTATATTGCTAGCAAATAAGCTCTGTACACTGTTGGAGATTTTTGTTTTCTCTGTTCTGCTTCTGAACAGATTTGTAATACACTGAAATATTCTTCAAGCGGTGCAGTAGGTGAACAGGTGAACTTTCAAGACAGCTCCACACTTTACCAACTGTGTGACTCAGGACTAGTTACTCCCCCTTCTTGAAGCTCAGTTTCCTCATCTATAAAATGAGAGATGCAGTTAAATTTGTGCCTTCCCAAGGTGATTGAGAAGAGTAAATAAGAGACTACCTGAAAAGCACCTGGTATGGAGCCTGGTCATGGTAAACACTTACTAAATACAAATTATTATTACCATTCCATTACTAACAGTTTACTGAAGGCCAGTGAAGCTATCCTGAGAACCTATTGGAAACTGAGAGACAACACTGCATTTCTTTTGCCTGTTTTTTACCACCCGACGTGTTGATCCTTTTTTCAAATTGTCAGCTAAAAGGTTGAACTTGATGACTTCAAAAAATAATAATAATAATAATTGATGACTTCAATATACTTCTCGCTTTGAAATACCCATTTTTCAATACCCCATGCAAATACCCCTCCTCCAGGAAGCCTTGCCAGATCTCTTCAACCTACAAAGCTCTTCCTCTCTGCTGAATGCTAACTATTGCTTATCTTAAGCTGTCCACCATTATGTGATTGGGCCAAGGAGAAGAGTACCTCATCTATACCCTCTGAGCCCTCAGAGACCCTTGGGCCAGAGTAGGGGGTGTGGGATGGAGGTGAACATGGTATCAGGGAACTCTGGCAGGCACTGGCTCATCCTGCACCTATAAACACCTACCCAACCAGTTAGCAGCCACTCTCCTATCTTTCATACTCATCTTCCTTCTTAGAGTTCCACATCAAGACTGAATTTTCACTCCTGAAGCCATTTTCTTTAGACAGGCTCTCATCTGTCACCCATGCTGGAGTACAATGACACAATCATGGCTGGCTGCAGCCTCAGGTGACCCTCCCACCTCAATCTCCCTAGCAGCTGGGATTATAGGTGCATATCACTATGCCTGGCTAATTTTTTGCATTTTCAATAGAGAGGGTGTTTTGATGTATTGCCCAGGCTGGTCTCGAACTCCTGAGCTCAAGTTATCCCTGCCACTTTGGTCTCCCAAAGTGCTGGGATTATAGGCATAAGTCACGGTGGCTGGTCCCTGAGGCCACTTTCTTCTTGAAAATTGTATTGTTCTGATGAAAATATGCCATGATTCATCTTTCATTGTCTCTTGATTCACTATCGCTTATGTTTTAAGGTGTTTGGGGTTTAGGGTTTTTTTTTTTAAAAGAATCATCAAGTATTTAAATCAATCTCTCTCCTTTTTATTGATAGAGACTCAAGCCTACTGATTAACTTTTCAATCAAAGCTGCCTGCAACACACAAGGCAACTGCAATTGCAGCTTTGGCGACAACCGAAGTAGTCATTTAGCTGACTTCTTCTCTGTTTCTAGTTACCCCTCTGTGTGAATCTGTACGTCTGTGATTTCACAGCCTTCAAAGAATCCTCTATGTATGTTAGGATTATTACTCTCCACCTTTTCCATTTGAGAAAATGGAAGATCAGAGATGGTAAGCAGCTTGTCAAAAGACACACAGCCGATAAATGGCAGAGTTAAGGAACTAATCCGGCCGCTAGGAGTCCACTGTCTTGACCACTAGTCCTCTGGGTTTATCACCTTCTCTTCTGTTTGCATTCACTGAGAACTCATTGAGGGCAGTGGTTTTGTCTCTTTTATAGTTGCCTAGCAGCCTGGCACCAAGTAGATGCTCAAAATGTTCAAATCAGTTGTTCTTTCTAGAAATAAGTGCCTAATCTAGGTCAGACCAGTTCTAGATCAGTGGGTGAGGTGTCTGAAGGGGGATGAGCAGTAAATAAGGTAGCACAGGTCTCAGTCCTCATGAGGCTTAAGTTGCGTTCAGTGGAGTGTTCTGCTTTAACTCTTGGTTTGCTCTGATAAACTCATTGTTTTGTGGACCTTTGCTTAATGTGGATTATCTGGTTTTCTGGGGATCAGCATCATAAATCTGACTACTCCAGTCCAGCCTGAGAGGTGCAAGGTGGTCTTGATCACTGCCGCAGGCAGTTGCCTGATGTGACCCACTTCTTTTCTTCCAGAATGTATTAGGTTGATGCAAAAGTAATTGCAGTTTTTGTCATGGAAAGTAATGGCAAAACCTGCAATTACTTTTGCACCTACTTAATAGAATACAAAGACACCTCAATCCACTTAGGGGATGGTAGAGAAAGAAACAAAAGGAGTAGCACCTTGGCAATGAAGCTGCAGAAAGGAGGGCTGGAGATGGGGATCCTCCCTGCTGGAGAGTCACCTTTCCTGCTTTGCAGTTGAATTGAGG
Organism: Trachypithecus francoisi; assembly: GCF_009764315.1. NCBI lineage: Eukaryota > Metazoa > Chordata > Mammalia > Primates > Cercopithecidae > Trachypithecus > Trachypithecus francoisi. The sequence continues at coordinate 91,675,571 of NW_022681455.1, read as the reverse complement.
AGTGTTTCAAGCCTACTTTGTTTGCCATCAACATCAAAATGTCTTTCTTGATTGTAAACTTCTGGAAAGTGAGACTGAGAACCTGTGTGGTTATGTAAATGGCCCGGTGATATCAGTTCACTATTCCCACAGCAGATGGCTGGCTATCTATGGCCTGAATTCTATCATCCTTTTGAAATCTTTGCTAATTTGCTGATCCTTTCTGGAAGTCAGCTTTTCTATCAGTAAAATGAGAGAGTGTACTCCAGACTCCTCCCAGAAAGTTGTGTGGCTTTCTCCTGAGTCCCCTACCATGTGTTAGGATATTCTGTGATGTTTCAGTGAAAGTAGCTGGTGCTGCAGAGGTCTCCATTGGGAATGAGAAGCAAATCCATTAGGAAACAGTTGGTCTTCCACAAGCAGTGATACACATCCATGACTGGCACCCAGGCAAGTCTTGCCAAACCACATCATGTTACCTGTTTATTTCAGGGCCAGGAGCCTTTTGTCAAGGAAGGTAAGGAAGAGCTTCTGATGGTGACGGCCAAGTTCTCGTTGACTCAAGTTTCAATCTTCACACTGATTTCTGTTCTCATTATTTAATTTCCTCCTCATCAGACAGAATTAAATACCAAATACCATTCCCAGGTCTTCTAAAGTCCAATTGCCCAAATGCTTTGTTTCCAACTTACATAAAAGTTTAAATTTCCTCTTCCCCTGCTCAAATTTCTGCCAAAACAGTCATCAGCAATGAAATTTTTGAAGATAATTAGCATATCAGATATCTGTAATAAGCTAATCACGTATTTCTTGGATTGTACTTCTCTGGTTAGTGGTTGTTAATCACAAATATCATTCATGTCATTTGAAATATTCCTGTTAGCGGATGTTTTTATGCTTGAAGAATTCAGCTAAAGGTCTTTAGCTACGGATGCAGACCCTTCCCCCTACTCCAGCCCCACCCAACCATGAGAGGCAAGATTCAATCGTGTCTTGTTGAACAGGGTTAACCTTCAGGGGAAACAGCATTAAGGGAAGTAATTATCCATTCACACTGAGCTGGCTACAAATAAAGTGAGAAAATCACCTTCTCAGAACTCACATGAAAAACATAATGTAGTTAATATTAAATAAAGGGATTGGGCAATCTGGCCTCTTTTTACAGTGTGTGCTTATGTGTCCTTGATCAGGGGCTGTTTTGTTTATGATTAATGAATGACTCACCTTGGGCTGTGTTCCGTTCAATGCATACCTCATTATGAATTTGAAGAGGTCATTTCTTTCTTGGATTTAAAATAAGAATCTCTTTGTACATTCAGAAGGTTAAGAGTTTGATATTGGTGAAAAATTAGGGCAAAGAGAACTGGGGGACATTTGCTTTGGGTTATTTCTTGTTGTTGCTGTTGTTGTTGTCGTTGTTGGCTTATAATGTTCAGAATTTGGAGAAAATTTCTAAGCCTGGGCTCTGATTTCAAAGTAGGTCCTCAAATTATGTGGCTTGGGCTCAACTTATCTGTGGCAATAGTACTGCCCTACAGTGCTGTGAATCAGAAGGGCTCGATGTCTCACCTCAGAAGGGCTGTCCAGGCTTCTCCAGGAGGGACTTGCAGAGGGGCGTTCAAATGGTACAAACATAAATTAAAAGGAAACAAAATCTGAAGCCCCAGTATTCAGATAGGGCATATAGTCCAGCAGCCTCTCTTTTAATATCTCCTTTTTTCTTTAAAACTGTGTTTTCTGTTCATTACAGTTTAATTTCATTTATACTTAATGTCAGAATGAGTGTAAATTGCAATGTAATTTACCAAACCCTACCAAACCCAATTTTGATGCAGAAGGTTGTAACTGGGTTAAAAACTGTATGCCTTTTTTTTTTTTTTTTTTTGCAAGATCCCTGACAAATAAAACCATCTGATAAGAAAATATCTTTGTCATTTTATAGATATAAGTGCATGCACACACACAAGCATACATACCAAGCATACCCACAAACACATATGTCACAGGAAGATAGATGATAGATAGGCAGATATCAAGCTGCAAGTGTAGACTTTGTTTTTTAATTCAGACAAGAGGGATACTACCCAGGAGAGGGAACTTCTATGTTTGAGACACAGCCCCAAGGTGGTAAAGCACTTTCAGATTGACCATCACTTCCACCTGTGCACACACAAACATGTGGTTTGACCACCGGTGGGCCCCACCACAGCTCAGTTAATGATCTTTCCACAGGGGTATGTGTGTTCACTTGTGCATCCAAATGAGGGCTTGTCACGCAGAAATAAAAGCACATGCACGAACAGGCCTTGGCAGTTGACTAAGAATACCCACTTCATGGTAGACATAGTTCATTAGTCACCTAGCCAACTTTTTTAAAAAGTCAAGTTGTTTCTTTATGTGTGAGAGAAACTATGTACTTTGATCATAGCCATTAAGATGAGATTAAATAACAGCAAATCTCAGAGACCCAAGCATTACTCCTGGCTCTATCATTAACTGGCCATGTGACCTTGGGCAGGTCATTTTCCCTCACTGGGCATCCAGGGTTGTTTCTGTAAAAGGAAGGCTGTGGAGGACTAGGTAGACCTTAATATCGTTCCTTAACATCAATGTTCTATGACTTTTTTTCCTAGAAATTATGCCCTTCCCGTCAATGTTCTATGATTCTGTTAAAATACAAGAATAGCTGACATAACATAGGAAACACCTCCACTTCAACATGTCCTCTTGGTGGGTGTCTTGCTGTTTCACGAATTCAATGCAGAAGATCAGTGTCTTTCTTGTCTTTCGCCATAACCGTCATCTGCCTCCTAGGCCTATGAGCACCTGTCACACACTAAGTCCATTCACATTTTGTTGGTTACTCTCATGAAGTACCATCATGGTAGAGTACCAGACAGGCCACTTCAATGGCAACAAACAAATACAGTTTCTACAACTGGAAATATAACTCTCTTTTATTTTCTAACTTCATCAGTGAAAATATGATAACTGGAATTGTGTGACTGCTAAGGAAAACACCAAGCATAATCTTTTCAGAGATTTTTTTTTTTTTTTTTTTGAGAAAGGGTCTCTCTGTCATTCAGGCTGGAGTGCAGTGGTGCATTATGGCTCACTGCAGACTTGACCTTCCGGGCTCAAGCAATCATCCCACCTCAGCCTCCCAAGTAGCTGGACTACAGGAACATACCTAGCTAATTTTTGTATTTTTGTTTTTTTTTTTTTTTGGAAAGCTAGGGTCTCACTATGCTGCCCAGGCTGGTCTCAAACTCTTGAGCTCAAATAATCCACCCACCTATGCCTCCCAAAGTGTTAGGATTACAGGTGTGAGCCACTGCACTCAGCTTAGACATTTTTTTTCTTTATAGATAGTAATACAATTTGACAACTTCCAAAAGAAAGTGAATGTTCAAGAAATGTAGCAAAGTTTCATAGGAAAGTTTCCTCAAATTACCATGAAACATTTTTAAAAGATTCAGGACCCAAATAGTAATAATAAGTTTTTTTAGATGTATTACAAAATTAGAATTTGAATGGAGCAAAGTTATTTATTTTAAATCAGGGTGTCCAATATTTTGGCTTCCCTGGGCCATATTGCAAGAGGAAGAATTGTCCTGGGCCACACATAAAATACCCTAACACTACTGATAGCTGATGAACTAAAAAAAAAGGAAACACAAATTTCAGGAAAATCTCACAGTGTTTTAAGAGATTTTACAAATTTGTGTTGAACTACATTCAAAGCCATCCTGGGCCACATGTGGCTCACAGGTCCCGAGTTGGACAAGCTTGTTGTAAATGATCACTCCACATTCAAAAAACGGCTCCCACCAGTCTGAGAAAATGGAGAAGGAACCAGAAAGTGATGTGCAAATCAGTTGTTATTATATGTAACACTGGTAGCCATTATCTAGCTAGTTAAGCCAGCATGGAAACACTAAAACCCCCAAAAAACAGACAAACAAACAAAAAACCCTCTTGATTTTACATAAAGACTTTGAGCGTGCCATTCACTTTCATTATTACAAGATGGTTGCTGTAGCTCCAGAAGCCCCACCCAGTGACTTTTTCTTACATCTCATTGGCCACAGCTTTCTCCCTTGAAAAAAGGAGGTTGCCACACTTGTCCAGTATCACACTGATAATGAATGACAAAGTCAACTGTCTAATGATGCTTGGTGGTATTTCTTTCTTTCATTAACACCAGTGAGTTCCCTAATATGCTTGTTTCCTAGGAACCCCAAACTTGAGGCCTGGGGCATTTTTCTTCTTACAGGGTTTATCGTGTCTTTTATGGGGATTCAGATGTATGAGATGAATGTGACTACTCTGATCTTATCTGCTTTAACGCACAGAGGACCGAATCACTTCACTTGCTTTCTGCTGTACACCTCCCCTACCTCCTTCTTCCCAACTCAGAGCAAACCCTCCCCAAGCAATGTTATTTTACGTGAAGATGGCTGTGGAATATGATTTGCATTGCCTTTCCAACATGTGGGAGAAAAGGCAGAACTCAACTGACATAGTAAGATTAGAGTGAGGAGATGGGAGCCAAAAATTCCTTCATTTGGCCAGCACTGTGGTTCACACTTGTAATCCCAGCACTTTGGGAGGCCGACGCAGGTAGATCATTTGAGGTCAGGAGTTCAAGACCAGCCTGGCCAACAGAGTGAAACCCCATCTCTACTAAAAATACAAAAATTAGCCAGGCATGGTGGCTAATTTCAGCTACTGTAGGCTGAGGCAGGAGAATCGCTTGAACCCGGGAGGTGGAGGTTGCAGTGAGGCGAGATCGCACCACTGGACTCCAGCCTGGACGACAAAGTAAGACTCAGTCTCAAAAAAAAAAAAAAATTTCTTGATTTGAACTGGTGAATCTCTACAGAGGATGCTTGTTGCTTTCTCCAGTCTGCGTTTGTTTCTGCTTTTGTTAATAGCACTCACTTTTCTTTTGCACAAACATTCACTTTTCTTTTGCACTTTCCTTTTTCAGTCCATGGAGTTCCCAGTGACTAATGCCATTCTGAAGGTGTTGTGTAACCTAGACCTGGCCCTTTCGTCAGTGCATCCCCCTCTCCAGAGTGACCAGCTCAGATGGCTTAAGGTGAGCTGAAGACAATTTTTCATAGATCTTTGCCAAAGCTTTAGAGAAAAGGGCTCTCTCTCTCTCTGCCCTGGGGGTGCTAGGCTGGTATGACATAATGTAACCTGAATCTATTGGTCATCATCACAATGGGAAAGTCTGGCCAATGATTGAACGTAGGAAAACAGAGAGGAAAATGCACAAAGGAGAGAGAGACAGAGAGAGAGAGAGAAAGAGAGAGAGAGAATTCAGATGATGCCATTTCAGCACCTGAAGCCAATCTGTCTTGCCCGGTCTAACCAGTTGTGTCTGCCAAAGAATTGGCTTTTTCAGATTAAACCCATTAATTTGAGTTACATTTCTGGTCACTTGCAGTTGAAATGATCATCAGTAGATACCTACAAATTATAGTCATCCCCTACTCACATATTTCCTTTCATGGTTTCCAAACCCCTTGCATACTTTTCTCTCATTCAGTCTTCTCTGTGAACCTATGAGAAAGGTAATGTCATCCCATCATTCACAAATGGGGACCTGGAACCCCTGAGGCCATGATGCATTCATTGTCTTCAATCTTGCAGTAGTTGTTGAGTGCTTGTCAATGTGCATGGCTTTGTGCTAAGTGTAGGGAAGTAGTGACCAAGTCAGAAGCCAACTCTGTTCCCCAGTCTAATTGGAGTGGACAATACCCACTGGTTTGACAGTTGACTGTCAGAGTTCGCCTGTGTACATGCAAGAAAGGAGCAGGTCAGAAAGATGGAGAAGGGCCATTCTCTGTAGACTTTATAATTCAGTTGGAATCAAAAGGATGAGAAAGAGAATTCTAGGTAGAGGGAAGAGCAGTTGCCAAGACCCTGAGGCAGGAAGTATGGCATATTGAAGGAAATTGGAGAAGTCCAGTGTGGCTGGAGCACAGAGAACAAGGAGGTATCTGAGTAGACTGTGACAGAAGCAGAGTTAAGAACTGTGGTCTTCATCTTTCTGCAAAGACATTGAGGCATGACTTTATCTGTATTATAAAGATAACTCTCTTTCTGTAACATAGAGAACAGACTGGAGCAGTAAGAGTGGATTCAGGAAGAAGTTAAATGTGCCTGGCATAGCTCATAGGACATAAACAATATTTCTATCAACTGAGCTTTGTCACTTGTCCCACATCATAGAGTCAGTAAGGATCAGAGGCAGATGGGGATCTGCAGAGTGACCTGGAAACCATGCTTGCAACCACTATGCAACACAGAATATGAACTGAAAGCACATTTCCTACAGTCGAATTATGAGATTATTCTTTGATTTTCAGCAACTTTACAGTTGGCATATTCTAACCTTTCCACTTTGCTTCTTCCTCCTCCCTGTCTTCCTTTTCTTTCTTTCTTTCTCTTTCTTTTTTTCTTTCTTTCTTTCTCTCTTTTTTTAAATAATAGTTGCACAAGGCAAAAATCTACTTGCTATTTGTGTTGCAAAGTTCAAAAACTCCATATTGTGTCATCACTTTTGAAAAATGTATGACCTAGAACACTTAGCAAATTCCAGAAACCTTTGAACTCCAGTTTGTTGAATATTGTAGTTTATGTTTTCTCTAAATTGTCCGGAACCATTTGTACCTTGGATTATTAATCTATAACCAAACACAGTTCTGGCTAGGCAAGCCTCCTTTCCCACTAACCAATGATGCCAGGAACATGAGTAAATCTATTATCTTTTCTTTGAATTCTGTCAATATATTTATTTCATATCTTTATTCTGGCTTCTTTCTCCCTTTATATTTCATGGAAAAACTGTCCAGATAAGATCAGAATTGCTTTGCCATTTATCATCAGCAGCCAAGTCTGACTCAAAAGCCAAGTTCAAAAACATATTTTTTTTCCACATTCAGATGCAAAACGGCCAAAAAAAAAGAGTTGGCCACAGCTGTCTGCCTTTATATTTGAATATGTAAATGTTTATGATCTCTGACTGCCCCATTAGTGGATTCACCTTGTAAATTAACAGATATTCACGGAGACTGTAATACAGGCAAGCTACTGACAGGCAATTTCAAGGAATCTAGATTAGTTCCTAGAAGGAAAGAGCCTAGTGTCTACAGAACAGGGCAGTACATTGAGTCAGCACTCTCATACCAGGCTCTGAGAGAGTTCTGTGAACCTCCCTTCCTATCTTCAACTGTCCACTGTGGACAACGGTACATGCCTCATAAATGTTCAGTCTGTAATTATTCAACAAATATTTACTGAGCACCTACTATGTGTTGGCACTTTCATAGACACTGGGATAGTAAGTCCATACTATTATAGAGCTGACATTCCCATAGAAGAAAGAGATGTGTGATAAATCAATGGGATTGGATTGAACAATGCTATTTGGATGGTAAAGTATTGTTTCTGGGTGTGTCTGGGAGGCTGTTGCTAGAGGAGATTAGCATTTGAGTCAGTGGAGAGGAAGACCCACCCTCATTGTGGGTGGGTACCATCCAATCAGCTGCCAGTGCAGCTAGACCAAAGCAGGCAGAGAAAGGTGGGATGTCCTTGCTTGCTGGGTCTTCTGGCTTCCACTTCTTCCTGTGCTGGATGCTTGTTTCTGCTCCTCCTGCCCTTGGACATTAGACTCCAGGTTCTTCAGCCTTTGGCTCCAGTACTTGCACCAGTGATTTGCTGGGGACTCTCAGGCCTTTAGCCTCAGATTGAAAGCTGCACTGTCAACTTCACTGGTTTTGATTCTCTTGGTTTCGAGGCCAAGCCACTACCAGCTTTTCTCTTTCCCCAGATTGTAGACAGCCGATTATGTGATGTTGCCTTGTAATCATGTGAGCAAATTTTCCATAATAAATTCCCTTTTATGTATACATATACCCTGTTTGTTCTGCCCCTCTGGAAAACCCTGACTAATACAAGATGCCAAGAAAATGAACCAATCAGACAATGTCTCATGGTGATAACTCTATGGTAAAAATGGGCAAAAAAATGAAGGAAAGAGAAGTGAAGGGGCACTTCAGGTGGATTTTAGATGGGACTCCGCGTAGGTTTGCTCTCTTAAGAGTTGACCTTTAAAGTCAGTCATTGATGGGAAGAAAGAGCCAGCCATGGGGACAGCTTGGGGGAGAGAAGGCCAGATTGAAGGAACTGCCAAATCTCATTTATGAAATGAAAAAGGTCACAGCATTGGAGCAGAGAGGGTGGGTAAGAGGGAGATGGTAGGAAGTGATGGTGAAGGTAGGGACGGACAAAATCACAACTTTCTTTTTGTTTTTTTTTGAGACGGAGTCTGGCTCTGTCGCCCAGGCTGGAGTGCGGTGGCCGGATCTCAGCTCACTGCAAGCTCCGCCTCCCAGGTTCACGCCATTCTCCTGCCTCCGCCTCCCAAGTAGCTGGGACTACAGGCGCCCGCCTCGTCACCCGGCTAGTTTTTTGTATTCTTTAGTAGAGACGGGGTTTCACCGTATTAGCCAGGATGGTCTCGATCTCCTGACCTTGTGATCCGCCCATCTCGGCCTCCCAAAGTGCTGGGATTACAGGCTTGAGCCACCGCGCCCAGCCAAAATCACAACTTTCAAGGCCACGTAAGGGATTGGGATTTAGTCTAAGTACAATTGAAAATAGCTAACAACCTTCAACTTGTGTGTAAAAAGGAACTGATTACTGACAGTGAAGGGCTGCCTCTCTCAGTTTCTCCTATTGAGAAATTTTCAACGCAGGAAGATTTTCAACGTATAACTCATATAGTATAGGTACCTAGAAGATAGTGGATCATGATCTGATGCTTCCAAATTATTGGAAACATGACAGTAGGTTAGGAGTATCTACATGTTACCAGGAAGTGTGGGAATCCTTGGTGTTTGTCTAACTTGGAAGAAAGAATTCAACCAAGAGACACATAGCAATGGTTAAGTAGCAGAATTTATTGAAAGAAGACAAAGTACATTCCTAGAGAGGAGTGGAAAAACCTTTAGGCTGGTCTGGCTGGAAAAATAGTATAATAACAGCGGTGTTTTATTTAAAAAGACAGTACACCCTGAAAGACAAGGTGGAGCAGGCTGCTCAAAAGAATGAGCCACAGGCCACTGGAAAGAATGAGCCAACAGCAGTCAGTGCTGGGGGACTCTCTTTAGGAGAATCTTACATGATTATTCATGAAGGGGCATGAGGGGTTGTCACTTGCAACCATATTTTGGGAGATCCCTTTTGGTGCACATGCTCTGTGGTTGTATATTGCTAGTACACATGTCTCATTAGCATCTGAAATCTCCACCCAGGGGTGTAGTTTTTACTATTATAATGAGCAAAAGGCTGCTGTAGGGCAACTTTTTGGAGAAGTGTGCATGCTTATCAGCGGAGAAAATCCCTGGCATGGTTATCTGTGGCTAGGGCCTGATAAGTCCCCTTCAGAGCCAGAGGAGCCCAACCACAAGGCCAGAAGTAGCCAATGTAGCCACTGTCTTTTGCTGTCAGTAGGCAGCACTGACTGTCAGTGGGCATCATCTGTAGGACTTCTATTATCAGGGGCTCCCTTCCCTGCTTACTTCTGGCTCTCTGCTTACTCTAACATCAAGAGACCTTGAAAAATACCTGCATTCAAGATGATGCAATAAATGCTCCTCAGATGTAGTAACAAATCCATGCTCAGCTTCTACCAATAATAACTCCTCAAATGCAATCGCTTAAACAAGATCATAGTTTATTCCTCCGAATGGTCCAGTGGCATATGGTACCTCAGTGGCATCAGGGACACAAACTCATTCTACTGTCTCTCAACCTGACATGCAGCTTCCTTCTTGATGGTTGAGATAGCTGCCATCCTAATTCCTCCTGCAACATCTACGTTTCACTGAGAGAAAGGGGGAAGGGAATTTGAGGAAAGAGAGCACACTCTTTCCCTTTTAAAGTTGTGATGAATAAGTTGCACACATCAGTTCTCATTTCCCATCACCCAGAATCTGGCTGCATAGCCACAACTAGCAGCAAAGGGAATTGGGAAATGTAGTTTTTGGCTGGGGAACAATGTGCCAAGATCAAACTTTTCTTATTATAAAAGGATATTGGAAGAATAAGTTTGATTCCTGCCATAGCTTTCAACCCAGTGCAAAAGTGGCTGTTAAGTTCCTTCAGCCTTTGGAGAACCAGCTTTGATAAAAAAAAGTTCTGTTTCCAGGGAAAAAATGAGTACAATCCATAATAATAATTAATAAAATAATTAATCTCGACATTGCTATATATTGATCATGCTTTCCTACACAATTCACAGCTCTGAGTCACATGCAAACAGCACCTTGTTTCTTTAAATTAAAAAAACTGAACAAACAAGTCATTGTTCACCTGCCTCTCTTAGAGCCTGCTCTTTGAGCTGTTTTCATAAAAGTGGAGAAAGATTTGTACTGTTTATTTATATTTCCTCATCTGGTACTCTTCTTTGTGATTAGTAGCATGCAATTTTAAGTTAGATGTTTGGGATTCAGTGTGTTCTTCTGTATATGAAGCAAAATAATGATAAATCATTCATTCTCAAATGTTTACCTTTAAAATCATTAGCACCATTATAAACATGTTCCTGAGAATTTAACCCATGACCCACTTATTTTGTGATATTAGTATGTGTACAAAGGTCATTTTCCTAATCCATTTAAAAAGTTTTGAGTTTTTACTATGTGTGCTTAGTGGATTGACAGTTGGAAGTTACTCTTTGCATATTTTTGTATTTATAAGATACCAAGAAAATAAGAATTTTAGCAATTAACCTGTAGTGCAGATGATCCAACAGGATACTAGAGGCCTACAGTTGCATAATGGAAATAGATTGAAGTCAAGAGATCAACATCTTGGCTGTGCTAATGGCTTTCCATATGAGCTTAAATCACTTCCATTCTCTAGTACTTAGGTTCCTCATCTGTAAAATGAGGGTTGGGCCCAGCTTTGCACTGGTCAGTGCCTACCATGGAGTTGCCACTTCCACACTGCTTGCCCATGCAGACATCACTAATCAATTACAGCATTTTTATATATTCTGCTAAACTGAGACATACCCTCAAATTCCTCTTAACACAATCTTCATTCTACCAGGGTTGAATCAAAAGATCTTTTTGTCATCCCCTGAATTCAATGGTTTCTAAGATCTCTTCAAACTTTAGCATGTTAGAATCTGATAAAGTAGAAAACAAAGCAAAACAAAGAAAAGAAAACTTAGGTTGAATTAATACATCCACCTCATATGTGACTGTTAGAAATTTGGGGTGTTTGGCCTCAAATGCTGAACAATAAAGACTGCTGGCCTTTATTAATTAAAAAAGATAAAGCTTAAATTTTGGAAAGAATGATGTGCTATTTCCTCCACCTTAAAGCCAGAGGATGTAGAGAATATAAATGCAAATTACATGCAAGTATACTTTGGGGATCTTCCTATGTCTTAGAACTGAATTCAGCTTCTAGGGAAATAGAAGAGATGACTCCAAGTCTGTATTTCCCAGGAGTTAACTGTAAAAGTTTTCAAGAACCTTATGAAAATTGCCACTTCCATCACAAAATAAAACTGTTTTTTTATTGTTAGCAAGTGACGGGAGACTCTCTACATGAGGATGGAGGGTGAAGCTTTGCAGCTGGGACTCTTACACCTGAGCATTACTTTTTTCTGGTGGTTATTCCTGAGTGTTTCTGTAAACTCCACACTGGCCTGGGTTGAGGTGAGAGAGGATGCTACTGCCCACTGTTTCTGTCCTCTATGGACAAACCCTTCCTGTAATTCCTCATAGCTCTAACATGAGGTGGGAAAAATAAATACAGAGAAAGCCAGGGAATAAGGCTACCTGGCTTGTTCAGATTGGCAAATTCTCATTGTAAGCAGCTCCTCCTGGCTCCTTATCCCCTGGAAGTACCATCAACTACCTTGTCAGAGCTCCCTTCTACCATGTAAGGATGCAAGATCTAGGCCAATGATAGACTGGAGTTCCTGCTCCTGCTGACCCAAGGTCTATCTCTTGCATTCCTATTGCTGTGGTTTGAATATGTGTGTCCCTCCAAAATTCATCTGTTGGAACATAAGCACCAAGGTGATGGTATTGAGACAGCCAAGTATAAAGGGGTCCCCAGAGAACCTCTGACTGCCCTGTGCACTGGGGGAGGAGTGTGTGCTGGGGTGGAGGCATGGAAGTTCATACCATTTGCAGGGGGCAGGAGCCTGGTCTCTCCTGTTCAGGCTGATGGAACCTGGGATTCAATCTGAGAGGCAGGAAGCCCACTAGCAGGACTCTGGTTTTGCTGAGAGTCCCCATTTCCCTTTATTTTTTTTTCTTTTTTGCCCAATACACCCTGCCCTTCTCTACCCTATGAGCCTAATTTTTATAGCCTAAGTGTCTATGAGCCTAATTTTTCATGGTCATGGGACAAGGACCCCATTTTTAGCTAAACTAAGGGGAAAGTCCTACAAAAGTATTAAGAAGTGGGGCCTTTTGGGAAGTGATAAAGTCATGAAGTCATACTCTCATGTATGGGATTAATGTTCTCATAAAGGAAGCTTCAAAGAGCTTCCTGGCCTTCAGTCCCTTCCACCTTGTAAAGAAACAACATTTCTTGTCCCCTCCAGACTGTGCAGCAACCAGGTGCCATCATGGAAGCAGAGAGTCTTTACCAGACACCGAATCTGCTGGTACCTTGATCTTGAACCTCCTAGCCTCCAGAACTATAAGCAATAGGTTTATATTATTTATACATTACGCAGCCTAAGGTATTTTGTTATAGCAACAGAGATAGACTAAGACACTTCTTTTCTGCTTCCTCTCCCCAGATGAGTGCAGTGAGAATGCTCACCTCTTCCAGGAGGCCTACACATACCCATAGGGTCTATATACCCCATAAAACCCATATGTTTAAGACAGATCAAGACTTTTTTAAATGACAAGAGTCACTATGTATTAGAAGCTGTATTTACAAAAGCTGTAGTTAGGACAGTGCTTGTCAGAGGTTAATGTGAATGAGAATCACCTGAGGATCTAGATAAAATGCAGATTCTGATTCAGTGGGTCTGGGGTGGGGCCTGCTATTCTGCATTTCTAATGAAGAGGATCAAGCCATGCAACCCCAAAATATGCTATTTTGACATAAAATCTTTTAGGGCTGAAGGCATTTTAGATCCGGAAATCCCTTATCTGTATAAAAGCAAAACCTTTCCCAAAAAACTTAATTGTTATAAGTCCCTCCCTTAGGAGTAATTCTAATATTCTCTTCTTGGAGAGGAAAAGCTGGCACCACACCCAAACAGACATTGTCACAAGACTGTCATAGCTCCCATTTATTCTCCTTAGGGTCTATCTATCTTTCCAAAAGGTCACTTGCTTTTCCATAAATGCCCTTTCTCCCTTCTCCCTTGACCTGCTAATTTAGGTATACAGACCTCCAAATTCTAACCACTCCTTTGAGTTTCTCATCACTGGGTTCTCCCAGGTGTATGTACTCCACGTGTCAATAAAACGTGGTATTTTCTAGGCCAGGTATGAGGTGGCTTATGTCTATAATCATAGCACTTTGAGAGGCTGAGGCAGGTAGATTGCTTGAGGCCAGGAATTGGAGAACAGCCTCAGCAATATCATGAAACCCTGTCTCTACAAAAAATAAAAGAATAAAACTCAGCCAGGCATGGTGGAGTGTGCCTGTACTGTAGTCCCAACTACTTCAGAGGCTAAGGTGGGAGGATCATCTGAACCCAGGAGGTCAAGGCTGCAATTAGCCATTGAAGCAGGATATTTCCCTGACACGTTCACCAGACTTGTGAAGGGTGCCTCATTTACTCAGCCCGCTGCTGTCAACTCCTTGTGGGAAGGAGCACTTGAGCAAACTAGATGGGAACTGGTGGCAGCCAGATCAAACTCCACTCACTCACACCCACTATGTTCCACCCCTCAGGGGAGGGAGCGTGCAGGTGAGCAGGTGCAGGAGATGGAGTGAGCACTTTTGGGTTCTGGCAGGAGTGAACACCGTGCATGTCCCATGGCAGCATCCATGTGGGGTTCCTGTGACCCCTGAAGCCCCAGAGAATATGTTACAGTGCTCTTTTTAGCTCTGCCATCCACGGATGGCTTAAGAGCTAACAGCTTGGTGGGCCCACAGCTGCCCTCTGCCAGTGAGGGCAAAGGGCAAGTGTAGCAGCATTTTTTATCCACACTTGTGGCTCCTGAGCTCTAGTCCAGTGTCTGGGAAAAATGAGGTTGCATGAGCGAATTGAAGGACGGTAAATGGAGGGATTTTATTGCTGAGAAAAGTGGCTCTCAGTGGGAAGGGGAGCTGAAAAGAGGATGAGGGGTGGTACGTAATCTTCCCCTGAAGTCCAGCCATCTCCAGTTGGATTCTTCTCCAAAGTTACACCATCAAGCTGTCCCTCTGAAGTCAAGCTGCTTCTCTCCGACGGCCAGCCATAGTCTCTGATGTCCAGCTGCTTCTCCTCCCTGCCAGCTGAGTCTGGGGTCTTTATAGGCACAGGATGGGGCAGAGCAGGGCCATGTGTGGTTTAAGAAAAGGCAACATTTGAATGGGAAAACAGGGATATAAGTTCTCACTGTGGTCCGCAGTCTCAGGCCTTTTGGCTCAAAGATGGGTCTTCAGCGGCGACCTGTCCCTGTCTGCCCGGAATTTCTCTGCCTCCTCTCCCTATCACCATGACTGTGCCACTGCACTCCAGCCTGGGTGACAGAGTGAGACCCTGTCTCAAAATAAAGAAATAAATAAATACATAAATAGAAATTAAAATTAAATTAAATTAAGCAAAATGTGTGTATTTTCTCTTGTATATTATCTGTCTGTCGTTGTTTAATTCACAGTCCCCCAGTAACTGAACTTAAGAGTATAGGGGGCAAATTTGTCCTCCCCTCCACTAACAAGCTCCAGGTGATCCTGATACTTCTTATCCAAGAATCACACTTTGAGTAGCTATAATATGTACCCTGATGTGGATCAGGTTATCCAAGGAATAAGGAGTTGCCCGGATAAACCCTCACTCTCCCACATTTGGTGCCTAGAAAGACTCAGGACCAAGGAAAGAAAGAACCTATAGTAGTCTATTGTGCAGAAAAGTCCAACACCAGTCTCAAGGTACAAAAAGTTAGTATAGGAGGCCAAAACTAAGGGACCAGTCACTGGAGCCACTCAAAAAGCAAGTGTGAAACCCCAGTTCATTACTCTAGAGGGTGACAGACTGGTGAAGCGTTTTGGAAACATGTTGGATGCCAAAATAAGGATGTTTAGCCTGGAGAGGAGAAGATTAGGGTGTTGGGTTGCCAGATTTAGCAAATAAAAATATGGGACACTCAGTTAAATTTGAATTTCAGATAAACAATGAATACTTTTAGTATAAATATGTTCTGTGCAACATTTGGAATATATTTACACTAAAATGTTGGATTTTTTTTTTTTTTTTGAGACGGAGTTGCTCTGTCACCCAGACTAGAGTGCAGTGGTGCAATCTTGGTTCACTGCAACCTCTGCCTCCCGGGTTCAAGTGATTCTCCTTCCTCAGCCTCCCTAGTAGCTGGGAATACAGGCACACACTGCCACACCCAGCTAATTTTTATATTTTTAGTAGAGATGGAGTTTCATCTTGTGGGTAAATCTGGTCTTGAACTCCTGACCTCAGGTGATCCACCTGCCTCTGCCTCCCAAAGTGCTGGGATTACAGGTGTAAGCCACCACACCCAGCCAGATTTTTTTAAAATCTGAAATTCAAATTTAACTGGGTGCCCTGTATTTTATCAGGCAACCCTACTTATGTGGGATGTGGGATACCTTCAACTCCTTGAAGGATTGGCATGAAGCAGTCCTCAACTGGGTACAGTGATCAACTGGGAAGCTTTAGAAACAATACTGGGGCCCAGGTCCCACCTGCAGAGATTGTGATAGAAGTGGTCTGGGGTTCACTCTGTCACTGGGGTGTTCAGAAACTCTGCAGGTAATTTGAAGGTTCAGTCAAAGTTGACGACCACTGTATTCCACTGACTTAATTCAGAGCTACATAGTAGTGTTTGAGTCATTGAGCAGCCACTAGAGACAGGGAAAATTGGGGTCTTCATGTGAACTGTCAAGCAAGAAAAGTCAGCTTTTCTCAAGAGGTAATGTGTCTCCTATCTGAAGTGTGTAAGTAGTAGCTTGATGATTTCTTAAAGGGTTTTTTCTTTCTTTTCCCTGAGGGAACTCAAGATTAGAGCAGGGTAGGGAGGTGATTGTTGGAAGGGTGGGAGAGGATTGAAGAGAAGGGTGGATGAAGTGATTACCATGACATTTCCAGCTCTGAAATCCCAGGACTGGTTTAGTGATTACATTAAAAAATAAATGAGTCATAGAATGATACACAAAGATAAGCAACATAAAAACAAATGAGTGCATGCAAAAGAAAAAAGGGACTTTTGTGTAAGGTCTGTAGTCCAGTTAATTGCACCACGACAACACATTTTCTGGATTTGGTAATGCACACTAGTTACCTGAGATGTCACCATTAGGGGAAGCTGAGTAATGGATACACAGGACTTTGTTGTATCGTATTGGTAAGTCTATAACTATTTCAAAGTAAAAAGCTTAAAATAAATTAATTCATCACATCACATTGAACCATTGCTTTTCCAGGAGGTCTGAGCAATGGAGGGTAGCAGGATTGGTCTAACAGTGAGTGAGAGCTTCCCACTGGGGAGGTGTGGAATCTAAGTGAATTCCTCTTACTCACCGCCCAGGCGAGGACAGCCTCTTCTCAAGGATTCTCCTGGTATCCAGGCAGATAGGGGAACAGCAGCCCTTCCTGAGTGTATGTTTACAAACAGAAACAGGGCCAGTTGGTCGGACTGAAAATAAAGCAACCGGAGCTTCTGAAGCGGTCAGAGTTCCTATCCTAGAAAGGGGATAAATCACCTTGTTCCAGATTTAATTAGCAATACAATGAACTAATAATAAAAATGAAGACCAATCCTGCATCAAGATGAGGTAACGGCAGCGGCCTGCAGTGACTGTTTGTGGGTGTGGAGCGTGTGTGTGTGTGTGTGTGTGTGGGTGTGTGTGTGTGTATGTATTTTTAGATAGTGACTTATCCTGCATGTGGTAATTAGGGCCCCAAGGGGGATGCGAAATTTTTTTCCAGGGTTGGCAAGTGGAGGGAGGAGGCGGCTGAAATTCCCACACATCTGGGGCAAACAGATCCTGCACTCCAATTTCCTGTCGGCGCCACTGGTTTCTTGCGGAATTACTTGCTAAGTAAATGACTGTTATAAGACTATGAAGATTCGGTCAATCAAATTAACCCCTTTTGTCCATTGCCTCCCTACCCCCGCCCCCACCCCAACGGTTCCCTTCATTTGCCTAAACTCGGCGGCTTTTGAAAATGTGTTCAAGCTTGAAGGCCCCAGCCTTCCTCACATTGGCCAAGTGTAACCTGAGAGAGAACCCGGAGGCCCCCAATTGTTTTGCTAATCAAGATTATTGCTCCATTGAGATGTGGACGCACAGCCTGGCTGACAAAATTTGTCAGTTTCCCATGAAATAGTTCTGTCAGTTTAGCCCGGGTGCTGGCAACTATTAACATATAAATGAAGTTTCTGTCTGCTCGGCCCCTACCTTCCCTGCCCCTCAGCCGCCCATCCTAATGGAGGCAGGAAAATATAAACACCGCACCCCCACCCCCAGCTCCCAAACCCTCTGTGTGCTTAAATCTAACCAGCTTCTTTTCTCCTGTGGGCCGTGGGGGCTACAGGGGGCTGGGAGGAGCTCATTTGCACAAAACTACTTTTAAGGCATGAAACTGCCAGGCCCTAGTCCCCCGCTGACAGCAACAGGCAACTGGCTGGGCCTGCTAGGAGACAAATGGCCGTCTGAATGCCAGGGCAGACCTCCAAGGCAGGCTTCGGGGACAAAGTGGCAACGTGGAACGCGGGGTTTGAAAGAGTTATCTGGGCGCAGGGGTCAAACGCCCGCGATCTCTTGCCAGTTTAACCTGCTGCATCGCAGGACTGGGAACAGGTGGGAGCCCTAGGAGTGGCGGCCAATCGCTGACTTTTCTCACCCTGGATTCTGGGACAAATGTGGGGCTGGCTGGGCGATGGCCTGGGGTGAGCTCACCTGTCTTCACCTTAAAATGACTACTTCCTTTGCCACAGCCTGGCTTGGGCTCTTAGCTGAGCTAAAAGAAGAAAGGAGGTCAAATTCTATCTTCTTGTTTCTCCTGGGATAGAGTTAGGGCTAAAAGTATTTGATATATTGTATTTATATTGCTCATATAATAATATATGTGTATATGTATATAATCTATCAAGCACTCTGGTAAAAATAAATTCACAATGCCAAAATGACGTACATTACAGAAACAATCTCATTTTGGCACTGTGAATTTATTTTTACCAGAGTGCTTGATACATATACATACACACATATATATGTATATACACGCACATATATACGTATTATATATACACCTATATGTGTATATATAACATCTCAAGCACTGTGGTAAAGATAAATTAACATATGAATTTTGTGTGTGTGTGTGTGTGTGAATCTGCAAGTCAACACAAGTCAGCAATATTAGCTATCTGGTGCTAAATTAGTTATCTGAAAAGAAAGTTCTGCCAGGAGCCTAGTGTGGTCAGAGAGGCACCCAAGATGCTTCTGGTAATTGGTTCAATGGGCTTTGCAAGGTGGAGACTTCTGTCAGGGATCCATCAATCATGATTTGTTTCAGCTTTGGTAAACTGATGCTTTTTTTTTTTTTTGTGGCCCCCAGGGACAGACCATGCGTGAGCCTCGCCACCCCCACCTCCAAATTGCTTCTGTTTTCCAACCTTGCGTCTCTTGTAGCCTGATAGGAAAAGACACCTGGGGTAAAGGATCCCCCCTCCAAGGACTTCCCAGTCAGAAAAGCCTGGGTTGAAATGTTTTCCTGAAGCCAGGACATCTAGCTCTTAGCCAAACTCTTAAGATTTGGTGTTGGAATCAAAGATTATTTTTAGTTTATTTGATGTGACTTTGAAATTTTCATCCTGAGAATGTGGAGGAGTAATCTCCAGGTGTTTTCACCATGAAATCTGTAGAAATAGCCTTTCAGTAAATACAATTTAATGGTTAAGAGCTGTGGAATCAGACTGTCTGGATTCCTAGCTGTGTGACTTTGGGCACTTATTTAACATCTCTGTGCCTTAGTTTCTTCCTCGAGAAAATAAGCAAAGAAGAGTGAACTTATTATTTTTAGGGGAAGAGGAATACACTGTATTATGTTTATGAAGTGCTTAGATGGTGTCTGCATTTAGTAAACGCTTTGTGTTTGTCAAATAACACAGTATCTAGGAAGAATTCAGTGCCATTTCTTTCTCTTTTTTTTATTTTTTATTTTTATTTTTATTTTTTGAGATGGAGTCTCGCTCTGTTGCCCAGGCTGGAGTGCAGTGGCACGATCTCAGCTCACTGCAAGCTCCGCCTCCCGGGTTTACACCATTCTCCTGCCTCAGCCTCCCGAGTAGCTGGGACTACAGATGCCCGCCACCTCGCCTAGCTAGTTTTTTTTGTATTTTTAGTAGAGACGGGGTTTCACCATGTTAGCCAGGATGGTCTCGATCTCCTGACCTCATGGTCCGCCCGTCTCGGCCTCCCAAAGTGCTGAGATTACAGGCTTGAGCCAGCGCGCCCGGCCCCCATTTCTTTTATTCACTGGTTTAGTTGATTATCACTTTATTTATGAACAGCAAGGAAGTTTTCATTTCTGGGTAGTGATCCACGTTTATTTTTAAAATAAATGTATTTAAGTTAAATATAAAGTCAATTTCAAGAACGATACTAAATAAATTACAGTGTGGGGGACCGTGAGTATGGTAAAACATAGAGACAGTAGTTAAATGCCTGATGTTTGAAAAACTGTTATATATGTAATTAGATTTGGGGAGAAATCTCAGGTGTGTATTCCAAAGAACTGAGGAATGCAATGTCATTCTTTAATTCTCTGTTAGCATTATCCCATACTTTGAATTTTTATGTGAGACTTGGGATTGGGCTTTGTTATGTGACTGACTTGTATCCCCCCAACCACCACCAAAATTCATTGTGTTGAAGCCCTAATCCCCATTGTAACTGCATTTGGAGAAAGGGCCTTTAAGGAGATAATTAAAGTCAAATGAGGTCATCAGGGTAGAGCTCTGATCCAGTGGGACTAGTGTCCTTATAAGAAAAAGGAGAAAAATACCAGGAATATGAGCACACAGGGACTAGGCTATTCTAGGCAGCCATCTGCAACCCAAGAAGAGAGACTTCAAGAGAAATCAACCCTGCAGACAGCTTGGTCTTGGACTTCCAGCCTGCAGAACTATGGGAAAATACATTTCTGTCATTTAATTCACCCAGAATGTGGTATTTTGTTATGGCAGACACAGCAGAATAATACAGGCTTATATGGGCCAAAGGAAGAGATTTTATCTGAGAGTTCTTTCTCTCTATGGTTAGGAGTAATTTAAGCTAAACAAAAACAAAACAAATGATTGTGTGTCAGAAATAACCACACAACTGCCAATCCTCTTCAATGAACTAAATGTTTGTCCCCCTCCCTCATTCATATGTTGAAACCCTAATCTCAATGTGATGGCATTTAAAGGTAATTAGGGGGATAGTTATATCTTGAGAGGTAATTAGGGCATAAGGATGGAGCCCACATGAATGGAATTAGTGCCCTTCTAAGAGGAGACTGGAGAGCTGCTAACTCTCTTTTCTCTATATGTGGAAACTAGGAGAAGTTGACTATCTGCAACCTGGAAGCAAGCCCTCACCAGAAGCTGACCATGTTTGCACCCTGGTCTCAAACTTCCAGCCTCTAAAATTGTGAGAATAAATATCTGTTGTTTAAAAGCCACCCAGTCTATGGTACTCTGTTACAGGAGCTCGAACTGACTGAGACCTTCTTTAACAATGACCATAAAACTAAGAATGGCTAAAATGTACTGATTGCTGACTAGATGGGACACCAGCAGTGCCACACACACCACATAAATGATGTCACGTGATCGTCAAAACAGATCTAGGGAGGAAAATTCTAGAGACATGAAAACTGCAGCTTGGTTCTCAGGAAGGAAGTGCAGAAGTCGTCAGGTCTTTCTGCGCTTAAAACCAGAGCTCTCAACCCCCATGGCATTCTGCTGGCAAAATTCTCTAAACTAAAGAGGCTTCACGAGAGATGCTTAGCGGGAGCCAGGAGGGCAGCCTAATACCACAGGGAGGACGTGCAAGCCTGCGGGAAGGTTGAGGGGTTCGGGGAAGGTTGCCTCAGCTCTCCTTCAGGCCACACGTTCCCGACCTGGATTATTTCCTAAAATGGTTTCATTTTACAAATGAGCATGAGGCTCCGCTGGAAGCAGCCAACATTGGCAGAGATTAAATAATTAGCATTTCAAAGTGTTCATTTTCATTTTCCCCTTTGCCGGGGTGAGAACCACTACAGGACAAAAATGAGCTCCTTTTTTCCAGTCTCAGCCCAGGAGGGATCTTCACAGAGAAAGCAAGCCCAGTCCATCCATGCAGCTGGCTCCCTGGTACCCATTCTGAAGGCTGGACCCATCCTGACCCGCCCCTGCCCCAAGGACTGCCTGGTGAGGGATGGCTTACCAACACTCTGACTCAGTCCTTCCAACATGCCCAACAGGTCAATTCTGGGATATTCCTTACAGCAATTAATGAGAGCACATTGCTGGTAATGTTGGCATTTGCAGATTACATTTAAATTTAAAAATTCCTTTTATGGGGTTTAAGAATAGGGCCAAGATACCCATGCAATAAAGAAAGGAGGAGACTTTGCCTGGTCTAATGGAGGTGGAGCTGCATTGTTGGGTACAGTGACCAGTGACTACAACTGGCTTTTGAGCCCTTGCACAGTGGCAAGGACACATTGAGATGTGCCCTAGGTACAAGATACACACAGGATTTCAAAGGCTGAGTATGAAAAAAGAAGACAAAATGTCTCATTAGTATTTTTATATTGGTTGCATGTGGAAGTGATAACATTTTGGATATACAGTTGATCTTTGAACAATATGGGTTTGAACTGCACAGGTCTGCTTATAAGTGAATTTTCTTCTGCCTCTGCCACCCCTGAGACAGCAAGACCAACTCTCCTCTTTCTCCTCCTCCTCAACCGGCTCAACATGAAGATGATGAAGATCAAGACCTTCATGATGATCTACTTCCACTTAATGAAGAGTAAATATATTTTCTCTTCCTTGTGATCTTCTTAATAACATTTTCTTTCCTCTAGCTTATTTTGTTGTAAGGATACAGTGGTATATAATATTTACAACATACAAAATATGTGTTAACCAACTCTGCTATCAGTAAGGCTTCTGATCAACAGTATGCTAATATTTTTGGAGAGTAGTTAAGTTTGGGCAGAGTCGAAAATTATAGGCAGATTCTTGATTGTGTGGGGTATTGGCATCTCTAACCTCTGTACTGTTCAAGGGTAAACTGCATTAGCTGAAATAAAGCGTGTTCTTAAAATGAACTCCACCTGTTTCTTTCTGCTTTTGTAAATGTAGCTACTCTTAAGGCCTTTCTCATTTCTCTAAATCTTTCTCCCTTATTCATCACCTTATTTTACTTGTCACCATCTGAAATCCTGTTCTTCATGTATCTGTTTGCTCTTAGGTTTCTGTTTCTCCTTCTGGAATATAAGGTCCCTGAAGGCAGGGACTCTGTCTGCCTGCCTAACTGGCTGCTTTACTTCCAGTATGCAGGGCCAGGCACAAGTTATGCACTCAATAAGAGTTTTTTAGATTGCAGGAAGGAGGGAAGAGAGCTCAGGTAAAAGTCCCTGTTCAAAAGCACCTCTGGATACCAAGTAGAATGGACCATTTTATTGCTTGCACTTGAGGTCACCATATGCAAAAACACTGACCCTATGGCATTTTAGGGCACTTATATGATTACCTGTCAATCTCCTTCTACTGGACACTAAGCAAGAACCTTATTATAATTCCTCAATAGCAAGAACCTTATTATAGTTACCTTTTTATTCCCAGGCACATAGGAGGTACCCAGTAAATGTCTAATAAATAAATCAACCATTGAAACTTTACTATAGAAGTCTAAAATGATGTAACTTTCTCAATAAGAGAACATTCTCGCCTCAGCTAAATAATGTTGGTTTTCTTTCTCCCCCCTCCATCTGATCATCTTAATGGTCCTCCCTTTCATGACAAGAAAACAGCTGAATTTCACCAGTAAGATATGGCTTTGGCGCGCCAGCTGGATGTGATAACACAATAACCCAAATTACTGTTTATATAGTGCTTTATATTTGGCTAGGTGCTTTCATGTACTCTATCATGTCATTTGGCCCTCAAAACTACTTTGTGAAGTGGGAGGAGCAGAGATTAGAATTGCAATTTACAAACGAAGAAATAGGATTACAGACGTTACCCAGAGAGACTGGGAGAGCTAAACTCTAAGCCCAGGCCCTTAGATTCTTCCTTCGGTGCTTATTCGGGGTTCTTCTGACTAGA
This sequence comes from Trachypithecus francoisi, assembly GCF_009764315.1. Classification (NCBI taxonomy): domain Eukaryota; kingdom Metazoa; phylum Chordata; class Mammalia; order Primates; family Cercopithecidae; genus Trachypithecus; species Trachypithecus francoisi. The sequence continues at coordinate 91,652,031 of NW_022681455.1, read as the reverse complement.
ATCCAATAGAGCACTGACTCTCTAACAAACGTAAGGCAGCAAAGTTTCTTCCACTTAGCACATGTCCCCGAAAGGCTTCAATGACGTCCTGTGATTCGTAAGATATAATCCAAACTACTTCTCCCAGCAAGGAAAGCTTTCTGCAGTCTTATCTTTCCAGTCTTATTTTCAGATAGTAATACCTTCCCACTCACAGAGTCTTGTGCCCAAGTATATAAACCTTCAGATATCAGCTTTCTTGGGCATGATTGGACATCCCACCAGCAGTCATTTCTACCATGTTTACCCCGTCTGAGCTGCCTTCCTCAAAACTCATTTGTATTCTTTTCTTCCAACTTCTCACCTTGTCCCTTAGCCTTCCAGGCCACATCCTTGCTTTGCCTTTGCCATTTTTCTTTTTTGCCAACGTCTGGGAAATTTTCCATATAGTGGCTCCAGTGAAGCCCATTGTGCTGCAATCACCCAACAGGTTGTTCTTGCCTACCACATAGAGACAGCCAATTCGCCGAGACAGCAGATAAAGAATTTAATAAATGCAGAGCTAGCCAAGCAGTAAACAGGAGTTTATTACTCAAATCAGCCTCCCCAAGAGCTCAGAGGCTAGGGTTTTTAAGGATAATTTGGCATGCAGGGGGATGCTGATTGCTTGGGGATGAAATTGCAGAGGTGTGGAAAATGGTCCTCCTGTGCTGAGTCTGCCTCTGGTTGGGGACCACAGGACTGGTAGAGTCATGAGTCAAGGTCCAGATAGAGTTGGTTACGAGAACACAAAAGTCTGCAAAACACCTCAAAAACCAATCTCAGATTCTACAATAGTAATGTTATCTATAGGAACAATTGAGGAGGTCACACACCTCTCGATCCTGGCCACATGTGACCTCCAAGCCCCAAGGAATTATAGAAAAGCAAACCAGGGACTAATGTCTGGTTATCATTTAGCTATGCCTATATTTTTAGCAAAATTTAGGCTCCTCCCATAAGCCTAATCCCATGGCCTTTTTAGTTTTACAAAGATAACTTCTGTCCCTGAGCACGGAGGGGGTTAGTTTTAGGGAGGGACTGTTATCATCCCTGCTTCAAAGTTAAACTGTAAACTAAATTTCTCCCATGGTATGCCCAGGAACAAGTGAGGACAGCCAACCTGTGAGGTTAGAAGCAAGGTAAACTCAGCCATGCTCGACTTCTCTCGTGTCATAATCTTTGCAAAGGTAGTTTCAGTGCCTCATTGATACTTTGATGGTCCATCTCCAAATCAACTGCTCACCATCTCACTTACAGAGCATTTATTTAATCTGTAGTGAGCATTGGTGGTGATATATACTAGTAACACTACATGTATTCACATCTCTAAGGAGGAGCTTCCAATTTCCTACAAGACCCCAGTCACTGTCAAGGCTGCGTAATTCAGGGGTAGGTACTTCACTTAAGTGTATCCATTCACAATGTTTGAACAGGAAAAGAGTCTCTGTAACAGCTGCCTCAGGAAATGTGACAATGAGGAGCCAAAGACAGTGAATGAGGAGGAAGCCACACAAAGGTATAAGGGATGGAAATGCCTCGTTAGTTTCAAATCTGTGGCTCCCACAGTTTTTGCAGCCAAGCTGCTGAGCTGTGCTTCCAGAGTGTATTAAATAAGACACAGACTTGGCTATCATAACATACAAGTCATAGAGCTCTGACCAACCAGTGGATTGGTCCCCCTTCAAATGAGTGTTCTTCCTGGTCCAATCAGCTGTGGCAGGAGTATCTGGTATGTGGGCTGTGTTTATGTTAAAGAAGAGTAGGATGGTGCCTCGGTACCTGTCTGTTTCTAGGGCTGGTGTGCGCAATGCATCTTAGCTTTGAATGCCGAAGCCTCTCTCTGTACTATTGGGTGGAGGGAAGGGCACTGGTTCTTAGAGAATGCATTTTGAAGTTAATATCTGACCACCCTACCAAAGGCAAAGTGAGCTGATTGTCTCTGCCACTAGAATGGCTGAAAGCTATTCAGAATTCAAAAGCAAAGGCATTTAGAAGACCACAGGCTCACAGAATATGCGGTCTGTGTCCCTTCTCCCCATGAACACACCAGGTCTGAAAGTTTGAATGGCCCACAAAGAACTCTAAGCAACAAATGAAGAGTCAGACTGAATGATGGTCCACATATACATCTTAAAAACTTTTAGGCCGGGCGCGGTGGCTCAAGCCTGTAATCCCAGCACTTTGGGAGGCCGAGACGGGCGGATCACGAGGTCAGGAGATCGAGACCATCCTGGCTAATACGGTGAAACCCCGTCTCTACTAAAAAAATACAAAAAACTAGCCGGGCGACGAGGCGGGCGCCTGTAGTCCCAGCTACTCGGGAGGCTGAGACAGGAGAATGGCGTGAACCCGGGAGGCAGAGCTTGCAGTGAGCTGAGAGCCGGCCACTGCACTCCAGCCTGGGCGGCAGAGCAAGACTCCGTCTCAAAAAAAAAAAAAAAAAAAAAACTTTTAAATATGCAGATTCTCCAAGATTCTCTACCAGCAGATTCTCATTCCAAAATATCTCCCTTCTTGGCAGTGCTGCTGGAAAACGCATCCCAGGTGGTATTCCTCCAGCCTGCTTGCTTTTCCTTGTCAAAAGTTGTCAATATTCTTATTTCTAGTACAGGGAAGAGGTTGTATTTCTGACAGGTCTATCCTCAGAATTAGTCATATTCTTTGAGCAGTTGAAGATGCATTCCAGTCTAGTCATTGTAGTTGATGCCTGTAATCCCAACACTTTAGGAGACTGAGGTGGGAGGATTGCTTGCAGTCAGGAGTTTGAAACCAGTCTGGGCAACATAGCAAGATCCCTACCTCTATTAAAAAAAAAATTTTTTTTCAGAGAAATCAGACCCAAAAAAGGGATATCTGCATCTATATCTATATCTGTATTTAGAATAGAACAGGCAACAAATAAAACCAAAAAGACTCATGAATTACAGCCAGTAGGAAACGATCAGAACCATACTTCATGGTTTCTTACCCATTTATTGAGAATTTTTTAAAAAGTCACTACAGGCATATTATTTCACTGGGCATAATATATAGGCATAAACCAAAATATGTGGTCCCTGGTCTCAAATTATTTTTTTAGTATGGTATTAAATTGCTTATTCGTGAGTGTTCCATAGGCTCAATTCAATTCCCCAAGAAATGAGCTCATTACCTCCCCACTCCCTCAACCTACTTCTCTCCAATCTCTCTCTAAATGGCACCCCATCCACCTGGACACCTGAGCCAAAACACTTCGAGCCATCCTTGATTTATCCTGTTGATTCTGCCTTCCATACATCTCTCAAGTCTGCCCGCTCCGCTGCATTATTGTCTAAGCTGTCATAGTTGCTTGCATACTGCATGGCTCTTCAAAAGTGTGTCCTTGTAGCCACTTTTGAGCCTTAATGATCCTTGCTCGAGGTCAGCGGTCCCCCACCCTCCCCACAGGCCTCCACAAAGTACTACTGTGGCCTGTTAGGAAGTGGGCCACCCAGTAGGAGGTGAGTGTCAGGCAAGTGAGTGAAGCTTCATCTGCATTTACAGCCACTCTGCATCACTCTCATTACCACCTGAGCCCCACCTCCTGTCAGATCAGCAGGCATTAGATTCTCAAAGGAGTGTGAACCCTATTGTGAATCGTGCATGCAAGGGATTTAGGTTGTGCATTCCTTATGAGAATCTGATACCTAATTATCTGTCATTGTCTCCCATCATGCCCAGGGACCATCAAGTTGCAGGAAAACAAGCTCAGAGCTCCCACTGATGCTACATTATGGTGAGTTGTATAATTATTTCATTATATATATTATAATATAATAATAATAGAAATAAAATGCACAATAAACATAATGCACTGGAATCATCCCGAAACCACTCACCCCACCTCCAGGTCTGTGGAAAAATTGTCTTCCACAAAACTGGTCCCTGATGCCAAAAAGGTTGGGGACTGCTGTTGTAGGCTCCTCCCAGAATCATTATTTCCCCTCACCTACATTGAGGTCAACATGCACACAGTAAACTGCAAGGATGCAAAGTACACAGCTTAATAAGTTGTGATGTATGTTATATATCCAGGCAACCACGAATCAGGATAATCCCCATCAACATTTATTTTGACTCCTTTGTGATTACTCACCCCAACTCCTTTCCCTCCCACAAATCCCAGGCAGCCTAGGGTTTCTGCATTCTGCCCCTGTGGATAAATGTGTTTTTACAAGAATTTTATATAAATGAATCATACATTATATACTCATTTATATCTGGCTTCTTTCACTCAGCATAACTATTTTGAGATTTATCCACGTTCCCCTGTGTATCAATAGTTTCATTGCTATTGTTGTTTTTTCATTTCTGAGAAGTATTCCATTGTACCGATATACAATTGATTTATTGGTTCATCGGCTCATGAAGGGTTGGGTTACTTCCAGTTTTTTTTAACCTATTACAAATAAAGCTACTATGACAATTTATGAACAAGGGGTTATTTTAACATAGGGATCCAGTTCTCTCAGATAAATACTTAGAGCATACGATAGCTGTACACTTACGTTTTTAAGAAACTGCCAAACTGTTTTCCATAGTTGTTGTACCATTTTACAGAGCCAGTCACAAAATATAAAAGCACAGTTGCTGGCTTTCTGGGCTCCTGCCTGCTGCCCCAAGCTCATCTTCCTATTGTCCAGTAGCATCTTTTCTCTCCAACTGAGCAGACACTGCTGTGGCCCATTGTCTGTCTGTTAAATAGTGATGGAATCCCTGACCTTGCCTTGACCTTGTGCTCAGGCCTGTCAGGAAAGTAATGGACAGAACCTCTACCCTCCTAGGACATTAGAGACATATACACAGCAATTAATCCTGCCCACATGTGTGAGAGTCGTGACGGCAGTACAAAGGAAAAGAGTCCAGGAAACGTAGGTTCTTTGGAGCAGGTGTGGTCTGAGAAAATTTCCTGGAGAAGTTAACCATCACTGGCCTTTAAAGATGCCTGATGTTCAGAAGAAATTATGTCCATCTTTTTTTCCATTCATGCCCCATCCTATTTTCAAGACCCGCCTCATAGCTGACCTCTCTTAGAATAACGTGATGACTAAAAGCGTGTGCTCTGGGCTCCGACTACTTGGGTTCAAATCTCAGCTCCACTGCTATCTAGCTGTGCAACGCTGAGAAAGTTACTTAGCCCTTCTGTGTCTCAGTCTTCTCCTCTTTGAAGCCAAGATAATCGTAAGTGCCACATTGGGTTATTGAGAAAATAAGTAAGATAATGCATGGAGCATGTTTAGAACAGTGTCTAGTGCACAATCAGCTCTCAGTACACACTGGATAGTGATTACTATCACCACTCCCTCAGCCATGGCTCTTTTGTGCTGAAGTTGTTCAGCAGAGATCACCTGCCTTGCTTTCTCATTTTGTAAGCATAACAATCTCCCTGTGAGAACTCCTCTTGGGATCTCGTTTCTCTTTTTGTAAAACCCTCTTTGCACTCTGCAGGGCGCTGTGTTTATAAATCCTCTGTATATATCCTTAACCAATGATTCCCATTGTCAGGAATCTTTTGATAGCAAGTATCACAATACATAACTCAAATTTGCCTGATCAATAAAAACATTTCCTGGCTTTGTAACAAAGAGTCCACATTTGAGACTGGGTTCATATGAGATTTGATTTGCCAGCTTGACCTTAGCGTCAAGAACTTAGTTTCTGTTTTTTCCATTCTACTTTCTTGGGTGTCAGTTTAATCCTAAGATGGTGGGAAAGAAAAATAAAAATTATTGTAAAACTAGCTAAAGGAGTAAAGAAGACTTTATTCACGAGTATTGCAGTAGTGGGGAGAGATCAGGCTCAAATTTGAGTATGACAAGGACAAGTGGGGATTTATAGCCCAGGAACAGGATGAGGGTGTCAGTGGATTGGAAATTACTAAGAGGAGAGACATCAGGGGTAGGGGATTCTTGCTAAACTGGCCTAACAAGATTGTTGCTAATGGCAGGTCAAAGATTTATACATTGAAAGTGAGAGTTGAGAAACTTGATATCAAGGGTGATGCCATATCAAGGGTGGGAAGTAATTTAGCATGATTCTTACCAAAACTCAGCTGGGCAGGCCAAAGACAAGCCAGAGGTCAAGGTCAAGGCCTAGGTGAAAAGACAGCTCAGAGGAGCTTGACTAAAGTTGGGTCACAGGGAGTCTTTGTAAGTGGCTGTCTTATGGTTTAAAATGGCTGCTGGCACCTCCTTAGTCCATGCGTTCCTTAATCAAAGCCAGCAGCAAAACCAGGAATAACTTTGTCCTTAATTCCCAGGAAAAAGTCCAAAGAATCACTTACATCAGATCAGCTTATTCACATGTGAACCTCTAGACCAGGAGGTTGGCTGTGCTGGTTTGTTTAGTATCGTCACTTGATCCACACCCAGAGCCCAGGAAAGGAAGTGATAGCATCTAAGTTGAGAAGCTCCCAAACAAAACTTGGGCTCAGGCTCATCCCTAAATATTTGGGGACCCCAAAAAAGACTATAAATGTAGGCCCACGCTCCCTATTTATAAAGATTTTAAAGTTATCAATCAAGCTAACGAACAGTTTAATAAAATATGTTCTGCCTGCCCTGGGTTGCCAGATTAAAAAGACGTCCTAAATTTTTACTTGCTTAATCTGGCAACTCCACTTCTACCTTGAAAAATGCCTTCATAGTGACAACACATTGAAGAATAAGGGTGAAGCTGCCTGTGAGTCCCTCTAATGTCACCCAGGAGAGCACAAAGAGAAGCAGGGAAGGGGTTCTTCTTACTCCTGGGAATAATATTTTGTTATGCCAAAACCTACCACATCCTTCGTATCTGGGAAGAAGATGTGTGTAATTTGTCTTTTACGTTGCCTAAAAGCTTCCATCGTTGAGTTCTTCCTGCTCTCCACAGCACTGTCTTTCTCTGACTTCAACAGTGGGACACCCTCAGATCTTCCTGGCATTCAGGCCCATCTGCATGTTGTTTTGAGGAAGCACGGCTGGAGAGGTAGAGAAGCACTTCCCTGGGGCCTGAACTGTGTTAGCCACAGAAGCGGATGTTTGGGTTATAAGTCGTGCTGTGTCAGGGCTAAGCAACAGATCCACATGATAGAGGCAGCTATGTGTTCCGTCATAAGTGTATTCTTACACATACGTTTGTGGTATGTAGAACTCTCTGAAACTGGGGGCACAGGTCAGAGGCCCTCTGTGTCAGGTCTAAGGGCAGCTCTGGGCTTTTTCATTCCAGACATACATAGAGCAAGACCATACTTCCTAACCTCTTTGGGCCATGTGATTGAGTTATGGCTAGTGAATGTTGGCTACTTCTTGCCCTGACCCATGAAAATCTCCCACAAAATTCTTTGCACTCTCTTTTTCCCCATTCACTGGATAAATGGAAAAGATTCTAAAACTCTAGTGGAGAATAGGATCACAGATGGAATAAGCTTCAATCCCTGAATGACTGCCTGGAGCAGAGCCTCCCTTCAACTTCCACCTCCAGTTGGATTTTACCCAAGCAAGAGATCTCTGCGATGTCAAGCTGATGAGCTGTTGGTTTTTCTCTGTTAAGCAAATCGTACTACCTTAACTTGTGCAAGGGAGGATGCAAAGAGGGATAGAGAGAATGTTTGCTGGTGTGGCAACTAATAAGCTAATGTCTACGATTACCTCCTAATAGCTCTTAGGCATATAGCAATAATAGTAAAGTGACACATATTACCTACATTCTGCTGTGTCACCAGAGGTCTTTTCACATTACAAAATCCAGAACCATTTAACCTAGAGTCTGCATGGTTTATGTAATGTACCTAAAATGGCACTCTGCTCATGTGACTTAGAGCATTGGCATGCAGAGAATTCAGGACCTGGAGTTGATTTTCCAATGCTTGGAGGTCATATTCTTATCAATATGATTTTAAGCTATGAACTGAAAAATCAATAATGTAATATGTGGCTATAAAAATGTCAGTATGGGCCCACAGTCAAGTGCTGGTAGGAAACACAGCCTGTTGTCAAAGACTCAACAAGGCAAGCAGCCTCTCTTTTTAAGGGCAAACACACAGAAGTTTTCGTCCATTTCCAGTCTCAATGAACTGTATTTGAAATGACCTCCAATGCACTATTGTTTGGAGTGAGGGTATGGGGAGGTGAGGGTTTCCTCAAAAGTTCCTAAAGATGGAGTTTTAAAATGCATAGATTGAACTTAATGGTGGTGGGGAGCATGAGGGGTGGGTGAGTTACGGAGTTTCTTTGACCAGAGGACAATATCAAAGGAGAGCATAATGCAGAAAGGTAAACAATCTTGGGAAATCTGTAATAATTTAAAGAGAAACATGTAGGGTCAGGTATTTCAAAGAGAAGTATCGAAGCATCGAATAACAATAAATTTATAAAGCCAATACAGATTGATTGGTCTCACTTGTGGGGATTCCAATCTTCTTTAAATGCATGACCTTCTTTAAATGCAATAAAGTCTTTTCCTCTGTTTGAGATCACGATGACCACTCAGTGCACTACCATCCTCTAACACAGCATAGGGATCTAACACTGCCCAACAACCTGGAGTCAGGTCCTGCCAGGAGAGCCTGAAGTAAAAAGAGAGGCACAATTACCAATTCTGTTTTAAATCAAGCTTGAGAGTCTTGATGTGTGTCTAAAACGTTCAGCAAAGAGTTAAACAAGAAACTATAAAATATGATAGAAACAATATGAGATCTAACATCTCAACAGTTGCCAAAACTAGCAAATAATCAAAATCTGACCACAAAACCTCTCCAGATCCCCAATGGCACCAATACCAGCTTAAGAACAAAGCTGCCCAATATACTTTTTAAATCCCTCTCATCTCCACTCATCTCCTGACCAAATGTTGGCAACGAATTGGCTTGCAGAATTTTGAGTTGTAAAAGGGTTCAGAGATTAACTGGAGCAGTAATTCTGAAATTGGGGGAGGAAAGGTACCATCCCCTGGGAAATGGGCACATATCAGAATCAGGGAAGTGGATATTTAAAGAAATATTTATTGCTGTAATTGTATACTAGAGGCAGGAGAGAATTTTGTTTTCCTAGAAGACACACAAAGAAACACTATGAAAATCCCCTTAACTGATAGAGAACTGAGACATACTTCCTGCCAACCAGGAAGTTTCCAATGGAGGTAAAAGAAAGAATGTGTGAGGTGTTAAAGTTATTAAAAGGGGATGTTGTTTATAAGTTCATGAAGAAGAAAAAGCATTACCTTTTTCTCTACATATTTAATAATTCATTTACCATTTCATTGAATTCATCAAATTATGATTAAACACTGACTGCATACCAAAGAGAGTGGAAATATTGAGAAGGCAGGGTTAAATAAGCCTACCCTATTTCAGTATGTAGATTCACACAAACAGAAAACGGACAATGCAAGTTTAGTTTTATAGAGATGTGCAAGTTATCCTGGAAGAGACAAACTCTAGCCACAGGGTGTAACTAGTAAAGGCTTTTCTGAGAAAATGATACCTCCCCACCACCATCATCCCCAACTCCAAGGTCATTATTGTACTTCTTATGAGCTGGGCAGTAAATATCTAAAGAGAGAGGAAAAGTCAAAACTTTGTGGTATGCAGCCTCTAAAAGGGCCCCCAGTGAGCCTGGTCTCCTGTTACTGTATAATCCTCTGCCCTTGAGTGAGGCCTGAATCTAGTGATTCATTTCTAAAGGAAACAACACAAATACAGCAAAAGTGATGAGATGTTACTTAGATTGTGTTACAAAAAGAATCGGGCTCTCACCTCTCTTTCTGGATCTCTTTCTCTCTATCTCCGTCTCTCTCACACTCTCTCTCTCTCAAAGCTCTTGCTCTAGAAAAAGCAAGTTGCCATGTTGTCAGCAGCTCCATGTTGTCAGGCCCACATCCCAAAGCCCCACCAACAGGCAGCAAGGACCGGGACCTGCCTGTGGGGATTATCCCCCAGTCCCACTTTGAGACCCTGATGCAGAGACACAAGCTCAGATGTGTCCAGATTCTTGGCACCCCACCCCATAATTGTGAGGTTATAAATGTTTGCTGCATGAAGACACAATATTTTGGCGTGATTTGCTACATTGAGATAGATAACAGACTCCAAACAAACACTGCAAAGAAAAAACTGACAATAAGTACCTGTATGAATCTCACTGGAACTTACATTGTTTGGGATAAATTAGACAATTCAAGATCCTAATAAAATTCCACCAAAGCCTGGCTTCAAAAGGGAAGGATGATAACCAGGGATTCGGGGGGTGAGGGAAATGGGGAGGCAGCGAAAAGAGCACAAACTTTCAGTTATGAGATGAATATGTTCCAGAGACCTAATGTACCATGTGGTAACTATGGTTGATAATGTTGTATTGTATACTTGAAATTAGCTAAGAGAGCAAACCTTAAGTAGTCCCGTCACTCACTCTCTCTCTCTCTGTCTCTCTCCCTCTCACACACACACACACACACACACGCACAGTACCTCTGTGATGTGATGAACATGTTACTTAGCTTGAGTATAGTAATCATTTCACAGTGTATATATATATATGAACACATCATGTTGTATACCTTAAATGTATACAATTTTTATTTGTCAGTTATGCCTCAGTAAAGCTAGCATAACTGGGGGGGGAAGAGAGAGTGTCCATGTACCCCCCAATCCCGGCTCCCCCCGTCTCGGTACCTAAAGCAGCCCCTCTGAGATAAGGTAGCCACATTTTCCTCTCAGAGGAAGGTCTGTAAATGGCAGAACACTATGCAGGGAAGGGCTTCTTCTAGACTTTTTCATTATATTTTACATTTTATTGCTGGAAATATTTTCTTCTTTGCATTAAAAGATTTCAAAATTTCCCCCCAGGCATATATTTAAAGTCTCCATCCACCCTAACTTTCTTTCCAAGAGGTTATTATCCTTTGTCATTTAGTAAATGTTTTCCTTCCCTGAGGCGTTCTCTCCAGGGACAAGGAGATGTCAGGGCTCCTATGTTTCTGCAGGGCTTTCCCCGTCCACACCTTTCTACAGGTGTCCATGACTGGAACAAAAAGCAAATGGTCAAAAGTTCCATGAAGAGGAACTGGCAGGAACTGAGCCTGGGCTGGACTGAGCGCTAACTTTCAATCTGGTCTGGAAAAAGGATTTGGATAGGAAAATTAATCATAAAAGTGAGCAAATTGTCTATCATCTCCAGGCTGAGTTAAATAATAGTTTTCTGGAATTACATCATGATTAACAGAGGCTGTCACACAGACTCTGGAGACAGCACACATCACCCAGCCTAGCACAGAGCAGGTATGAACCAGTGTGTGCTGAGTAACTGAATGAATGGACTCTACATGGATTGTTCCACTCTCAAAGAATTAAAAGGTGAAAAAAATCTAACACTAAAAGGAAACTGAGAAACATAAAAACCTCTTTGGTTCAGAAATGTCATGAAAAGCAATAGATACTGTAAAGAAATATTTGAAGTGACGTGAAATAAAAATTTCCAGTTACTCAAATATTCTATCAATGTATATTATAGGTGATGGTAATTAATAATTATTGATAAGGAGAAAATCTATAAAGTTACTTAAACATGTTGATTTTTCAAATGCTAAACAGGTTATTCAAAAGTGTGGAAAGAACAGTTCAACTATATATTATTAACTGGTTTATTTCATTTCTAGCACTGATCACTAATAGAAATTGTTTTTTATTTGTTCATTCTCTGTCTCTCCAACACTCACCACACTCATCACACACACACACACATACACACACACACACACACACACACACACACATCCTAATACTGCCAAAAAGGCAGCAATGTGGTAAGTTCCATTCATGACTTTTCTCCAGCCCTGAGTCCAGCCATGCTATATTGTGGGCATACAAACAAATACACACATATATATTTTTTAACTTATGAATATTTATTGAATAACTGAAGCAATGTTATTTCATATATTACCATTAATTAAAGCTTATTTCACAGAATGCAAAGAATGTAAAGGCCAGGTTATCAAAGTAAAACATTTTATTTTATTTATTTATTTATTTATTTATTTATTTATTTGAGACGGAGTTTCACTCTTGTCACCCAGGCTGGAGTGCAGTGGTGCGATCTTGGCTCACTGCAACCTCCCTGTCCCAGGTTCAAGTGATTCTCCTGCCTCAGCCTCCTGAGATTACAGACATCCGCCACCATGCCCAGCTCAAAGTAAAACATTTTGGAACATCTCCCTCCCCACCTCATCCCTCAACCCTTTTCTCTTTGGGATCAAAATAGTTAATCCTCTCTTGCATCCTAGTTTTGTGGAACTTCCTCTCCTCCTAACACAGGACGATTCCTGGTAAGTCCTGCTCCAAACTCAGCCCCTGCAAGAGAGGCCCACAACAAATGCTTCCTCAGGAGACCTTCTCGCTGCCGGACACCAGACCCCGTGCCAGTTAATAAATGAGATCTGACAAGACTTTAATCTGAAGTGGTATTTCCCTCTAAAGTCCCTACGAACCTAAAGTGGAGCCACAGACAACAGGAGGAAAATAGAAGGAAATACTGTGAAAACGAAGAGACTGCCCTTGTTAACAGCACACAGGGGGAAAAATAATTTTTTGGCATTCATTCTATTTCCTAAGACTTCAGATTTAAGCTCAATTTGCCATGAGAATTGTATCCAAATCCGGGATAACTCCGTTTCTTTTATTCGGGTTCAATTTTTCTCCTTCTGGTTTTTATTTTTAGCAGTGCTTCAATTACTTTAAGATGATAATAACCATCAGACATTTTCGATTCTGAATTTATGTAGAACGAGGCCAACAGTTCTCTTTTCAAAGTCTTCAGGAACCCAAACTTTCACAGTCCCACATTCTGCTCCCAAGACATTAACTCTAATTAAGCTAATCAAACCCATGCACAGTCATAAGAATAAAAAGTACTAAAGAACAAGACAATTCTATGAGAAACAGATATTATACAATGAAAATAAAACGAATTCTCCAGACTTCTTTAACTACTGTTCCATTAAATCCATTTATTTTTGAATGAGCTTTGATCTTTTTTTCATTTCATAGACGAAGATGTTGTCATTAGAGGAATGAATTACTTCCTTTAAGCTGACCTCATGCATATTCCATACCCAAAGCCAGTCTTACTACAACTGCAATTGAGCCTAATCCAATTACAATTTTTATTTCAAAATATAACATGATCTCGTGAACTTGAGAACCAAATGTACTTCAAGGTTCACAAAAAATGCAAGATTTGTATTTGCATGAAAAAATTAGGCAACATTATTTGTGGGCTGGATTGGAGGGCTGGATTCTGAGAGTTAGAAAAATGGAAATATCATTCCACTGTGTCTCTCAGCAACAACCTCAGCCTAAGGGGTGAGATGTCCTCCTTATCTAGGCAGAGAAGTTCTGGCCTTGACCATCCTCTCCAAATATCTTCATTCATATATTTGTCTTTACTCTCACCTTTTACAAGCCCCAACTCTCCCACGTGCAGCATCTTAATGTCTTCACATTAGGGAAGTTTTATGGTTCTTTCACCAACGTCTTCTTGTTCTTGTCACCTTTGGTTACGTCTTTTCAGCTTCTTTCAAGGCTAGTTTTCCCCATTGGAAAATAGTCTGGGGAAAGAGACAGACAAGGTGTCCATGAGTCCTTATGGTTAGTTCGACCTGAGTCTTCGCACGGCTCATGAGAAAAAGGCTCATTTTATTTGCTTGGTCTACCATCCAGTATTGCCATGAGGATCAAATAAAATGTTCTGCAAACTGAAATCTATAAAGAGCTCTATGCAAGACTGACAAATACTGCCAAGTATTATTCTGGAGGAATGCCAAGAAGAGGCAGTCACAAGGGATCTAAGTGTAGAGCGCCCCCTGGAGTTGTGCAGTATACAACTGTATGCAGCAGCCCTGGTGTTAGGTAAATGTGTTGTCCTCATGGGTTGATTCAAGAGGCCTAAGCCATAAGGGTTAAGGAGAGAATAAGAACAGTAGAAAGCAAAAATAAGAAAGAAAGAAAACATGGAGAAAAGAGGCTGGGGGCCCGGTGCAGTGTCTCACACCTGTAATCCCAGAACTTTGGGAGGCCAAGGTGGGTAGATGGCCTGCGCCCATGAGTTTGAGACCAGCCTGGGCAACATGGTGAAACTCAATCTCTACAAAAATTAGCTGGGCATGGGGGTATGCACCTGTGATCCCAGCTACTCAGAAGGCTGAGATGGGAGGTCAAGGCTTCAGTGAGTTGTGATGGTGCCGCTGTACTTCCGCCTGGGCAACAGAGTGAGACCCTGTCTCAAAAAAAAAGGGGGGGGCTGGAGATGTGGTGTAATGTCCAGAAACGTGTGTGCATGTCTACAGTCAAAGATCTAGAAGGATATACACAAACCCTTAACATGAGCATGAGCTGTATCTGGATCATGGGGTGGGGTATGGTTTTAATTTTTTGCTTTGTTTTGTTTTTGCTTTTTGCTTTTTTGAGACAGTGACTTTCTCTGTTTCCCAGGCTGGAGTGCAGTTGTATGATCATAGCTCACTGCAGTCTCAAAGTCTTGCACTCAAGTGATGCTCCCAGCTCAATTTCCTGAGTAACTCAGACTATAGGCATGCACCACCACACCTGGCTAATTTTTAATTTTGTTTTTTGTACAGATGGGGGTCTCACTATGTGGCCCAGGCTGGTTTCGAACTCCTGGCCTCAAGTGATCCTCCAAAAATGAGAGGATTGCAGGTGTGAACCATCACACTTATCCTTATTTTAATTTTTCAATCACAACTTTTATATTTTTCAAGAAGTAATAATAAAAGAAGAAGCTGAGGTGTGGAGAAAAGAGTCCACTAAATCCTCGCTAGGGAGAGAGGATGTAGGAGGAGACACACAGAATTGCATACTTCAATGTCAGACTGACATCCCCATCATACTTCGTCATCCACACTTAGGTTCTAGAGACAAGGGCTAGTGATGAGGGGGAGAAACCGAAAGGAATCAATAGACTCAAGCCAGTGGAATGCTGCCCATGGCTGTTGTTGAGTTAGACACCGCTTACTTCCTCTGGCTTTCTGGTTTCATGTTCAGGTGACTGCGGAAGCCAGAGCAGTGAGTAGCATCACTAACAGAGTGAATGTAGATGGACAAGAAGACCTCATAGGTTAGATGATTGCAAAAAGTTCCCTTTCCGGGAGTACAGGGAAAGTATAAGAGCAAGGGTAATCTAAGAGTGAGGAGAGTCATCAATAGATTATTTGATCAACATATGTGATGGATACCAAGACCCCTCAGAAAGAGTTGGTATTATCACAAAGGACTAGAAGTCTATTTGCTCCAATAACCAAAATGTCTAGGGATATCCTAATCCTGCTTTATCCAGCACATCCTGCCCGCACATCATCTAGGTACCATTCAACCCTCTGGTTCCACCCACATCCTTAAAACGTTAAAAATACACATATTTTTATGTAATGGCCTCTTTTGCTGCATATTACAATTTCATGCTTATTACTGAAAAACTTGGAGTAGGAAAGCTGGAGACCAATTTGATTGCTTTACCAAATATTGTCATTTGCTGCTCTTCAGAAGGAGTAGGTTTGTGGTAATAGTTGTAGGAAACATCTCAGGACTGTAGCTCATTCTTGAACCATGACTCACCACGTTGCCTTGCATGTGTGAAGAACTCAGTACTTTTTCTGAGGGCTTTATAACCTCTCATGTTGCTTTAAACTTGGAACAATCCTGAAAGACAAGGTCGGTAATTCATGCCTGTTTGAGAAACATCACAACTGAGGTCCTCCCCATGGTTGTAATTAGTGACAAGCAGAGCTGAAACAAGAACCCAAGAAGAACCCAAGATTCTGAATTTTGTTTCCTTTTTTTTTTTTTTTTTTTTGAGACAGCATCTTGCTCTGTCACCCAGGCTAAGGTGCAGTGGGATGATCATAGCTAACTGCAGCCTCAAACTCCTGAGCTCAAGTGATTTTCCCACCTCACTCTCTTGAGTAACTGGGACTGTAGGGGTGTACCACCACTCCTGGCTAGTATGTGTGTGTGTATGTGTGTGTGTGAAGACAGGGTTTCACTATGTTGCCCGGGCTGGTCTTGAACTCCTGGTCTCAAGTGATCTACCTCCCTTGGCCTCTGCAGGTGCTGGGATTCCAGGCGTGAGCCACAGCACCCTGGCTGAAATTTTTATCTAGCATAGTTGAATGGTTAGGAGCACAGGCTCTGAACCAAGCCACTTAGGTTTGATTCTAACATCACCACACACTAGTTAGTTGTGTGTTCACAAGCAAGATATTTAGCTGCTTTGTGATTCAGTTTCCTCATTTTAAAAATGGGATGTTGCAGGTTAAATTGTGTTCCTCCAAAAGATGTGTTCAAGTTCTGACATGATTTATCTGTGAATGTGACCTTATTCGAAAGTAGGGTCTTTGTGGATGAAGTCAAGTTAAGATGAGGTCATGCTGCATTATGGTAGATCTTAACCCAATGATGACATGCTTATAAAAAGAGGTAGTTTTGGCAGGGCATGGTGGCCCATGTCTATAATCCCAGCACTTTGGGAGTCAGAGGTGGGTGGATCACGAGGTCAGGAGTTCAAGACCAGCCTGGCCAAAATGGTGAAACCCCATCTCTACTAAAAATACAAAAAATTAGCTGGGCATGGTGGTGGGCACCTGTAACCAGCTACTCAGGAGGTTGAGGCAGGGAATTGCTTGAACCCAGGAGGCAGAGGTTGCAGTGAGCCAAGATAGTGCCACTGCACTCCAGCCTGGGCAACAGAGCAAAACTCCTTCTCAAAAAAAAAAAAAAAAAGAGAGAGACAGAGAGTTTTGTACACAGACATACAGAGAGGAGACTTCCAGAAAATACACAGGCAGAGGGGAGGAGGCCAGGTGATGATGGAGGCAGAGACTGGAATGATGCAGCTGCAAGCCAAGCAATGCCAAGACCTGCCGGCAAACACTGAAGACTAGAACAAAGCAAAAGAAAAAGTTATAGAGAGTAGGGCCCCACACCTTGATTTCTGACTCCCGAAGAGTGAAAAAATAAACTGCTGTTGCTCTGAGACAGCTGGTTTGCAGTAATTTGTTATGGCAGGCCTAGGAGACAAACGGATGGGATAATCACATTTCCTGCCTTTGGGAGATCATGTTATTCTTCAATACTTTTGTTCTCCTTCTTGACAGGATGATACACTCTTGCCTGTTAGATTTCATACTTGGCTATATTTTTTGCTTTTGCCAATGAAATGTTGGCGGAAGTGAGATGTGCCACTTCCAAGAAGAAATTTTAAGAGCCTCACGTGGTTCTGTCATCTTATCTTTTCCCTCTCCTAGGAGACACCCAATCCTCAGATAGGGACTGCTCCTTCAGCCTGGGTTCCCAGATGATGCTAACACGGAACACAGTTGAGGCTGACCTGTTATGAGCATTAATGTGAGCAAAAAATAAATTTCTGTTGTTATAAGCCACTGACATTTGGGAATGTTTGTTACAGAAGCATAACTTAGCCTAAAGTGACCGATATACTACCTCATAAAATGTTATGAGCACTCGATATCATGTTGCTTATAAAATGCAATGCTGGACATATGAATGCTATTTAAGCACCATTACTGTCTTCTTAACTCCAACATTGCAATCACTGAGTGTCTATTATGTGTCTGGATAATGTATTTGGTTTAGGGATGGGCATGTGACTAGAGTTGGAGGAATTTACCATCATTCTTTGCACTTCCCTGGAATACTCTTTTTGGAAGAAAGAGAAGTGTGACCTGTGTTCCTAGCTGTGACATATGCTTGACATTGGTGAGGAGTATCTTTTCCACTGTAAGGAGAGAATCTAGCTGAAAATGAAGACGGCACATAGAAGAGAAGATGGTAGAGTTAGAGAAAGAGGAGGAACAAAAAGGAGTCCTGTTGACATCATTTAAGCCACTTGGGTCCAACCATGCTAGGTCAGAGCCACCCTACATCTTCCAGTTGCATGAGCCAATACTTGGCCATTTTTCCTAAACTGCTTTAAGTTGGGCTTCTATTAACAGGCAGTCTTGACCATTGGAGAACCATCCCATTTTCCTGCCACCAGTTGCTTGTTCTTTAAGAGCAGAGACTGTGGCTCATTCATTGATATCGTTCCTGCAGCTCTCAGCACAGTGAATGGCACATATGGGCATGCACTGTGTTTGGAAATGTATGCAGAACGTTTAGGCACTTAAGGAGAATATTGGTCTTCATATAAACACAGCCCACAGAGGAAGTTGTAACTTATGCTACAGAACTGTCCTCAGGAGATAACAGATAATGACTATTTTAAAAATTATTGTTTGTAAAAATCTGAATACTTAAGAAGAAGAAAATCTTAAAATTAAGAGCAATAATTAATCATGTACAGAGCGTTTCTAAAAAATCTGTCTAACCTCTCTGAATCTGTTTCTTCATCTGTCAAATAGGATAATATTAACAACTTTTCCATCTACCTGGGGACCCAATGATATGATACTTGCAAAATGTGCACAGATTTTTGTGACAACTTGTACAGTGCCAAACAAAAAGTAGCCACTGTTATCACACATTCACAACTAAAAAAACACTATTCAGACTGAACAAGTCTTGCTGAATGTATTAGTCCATTTTCACACTGCTATAAATAAATACCCAAGACTGGGTAATTTATAAAGAAAACAGGTTTAATTGACTCACAGTTCCACATGGTTGGGGAGGCCTCAGGAAACTTACAATCATGATCGAAGGTGAAGGGGCAGCAAGAAACTTCTTCATATGGCGACAGGAGGGAGAAGAGCATGTGAGAGTGCTAGAAAAACTACCTTTTATAAAACCATAGGATATCATGAGAATTCACTCACCATCACGAGAACAGCATGGGGAGATTGCCCCCATAATCCAGTCACTTCCCTACCTCAATACGTGGGGATTACAATTCGAGATAAGATTTGGGTGGGGACACTGAGCCAAACAATATCACTGAACTCTCTGGGGACAAAGAATTGGGGTAATGGGGTGACTCCACTTGAGACCTAAAGTCTTTTTCTACTGATAAAGCAAAAGACCCAGTTTATCACAGCAAATAAGCACATTAATGTTATATTAACCTTAAGAGAAGATTGGCCAAAATCAAGATAAAATATGGACGGGGAGCCAGACTCCCAGAAATCACAGAAAGTCACAACTAGACTGACAACAAAGAGTTAAATGCAGCAGACCTGGAAGCCAAACACACAAAACAGAACATACAGGCAACTGTGGGGGCCAGGTGAGAACACACAGGCAGGCAGTGGGACCACAGCCACCCGTCCCTGGTATGGGTCATAGTTAGAGCAGTCTGAAAGACCTGGAATGTTTTCCTATGGCAAATGTTCTTTTCCTCTCCTACTTGAACATTCCCCTTCCATTCTCGCTCTTTTGTGATCAACATTCCATACAGCAACCATGAAGATCTTTAAAAAACAAAAACAAAATCCTGTTTCTGCATTCCCTTAAACTTCTGAGGGTTTCTTATCACAATTGGAATCACATCCCAACTCCTTACTGTGGTCTATGAAGCTCCAAGTAATCTGGCCCCTGCCACATCACCGACTTTCCTTTGCCTAACCTGGCAGCCACACTGGTGTCTCCCCAGTTCTTCAGACCCAGCAACTCTGTCCTGCCTCAAGACCTTTGTGTTTGCTGTTCCACCTGCCAGGATGTACTGAACCAAGACCCTGCATTGCTCATTTCTTTCTGTCATTTAGATCTCACTCAGTGCTACCTCTGTGAGGCCTTCTCTGGCCACCTGATTTATTGATTTATTGACTGAAGTTTATTTTTGTGGAGATGGGATCTCACTATGTTGCCCAGGCTGGTCTAAAACTCGTGGGCTCAAGTGATCCTCCTGCCTCAGCCTCCTGAAGTGTTGAGATTGCAGGCATGAGCCACTGCACCCGGCCCCTGACCACTTGATTTAATATTATCATCCCCTACAACACCCTATCTTATTTCTAGTTTTATATCAACAATCACTGCTTGACATTATGGTCTTGTTATATGTGTATATATGCAGACACTTATATGTACATACATGTACATATGTATGTACACACATACACATAATATACATGTGCATGTATGCACACTTTCCCCCAAACTAAAAATCAAGTTTCATGCATAAAATGCTGGGCCTGTGTTCTTGTCTCGCCCACTGCTGTATCCCCAAAGCCTGGAAGTGTCTGGCCCATAGTAAATTCTCAATAAATATTTATGAAATGAGAGAGTAAACTTTTCCCAGTCTCTACTCATGCTTGATTTCTGTATTTGCAGTCCTTGCTTCTCCCTATCTGTCCAGTTTAGTATCAATGGATCCCAGGATTGGAAAGGATCTTGTTATGTCCGTTCTCCCACTCTTAGGACTCTGCTTGAGCCATTTCTGAGAGAAAAGAGTCTTCTCAGTTGATAGACAGGCTGAGGGGTGCAAGACCCACCAGAGAGGAAGTTTCATTGCTGTTGCTAATATTTCTGTGCTTTGCTAAGTAGAAACTAGAAGAAAGTCTTATTATGTGACAAGTATAACTAGTAGGTTTCAATCCTAGTGCCAGCTCTGACAGATTAGTGGTATCTGCCTGAAGTGATGTGTTGAGGAATTGTAGGCTCCTATGAGCTAATTAAAAAAAATACTTGAGATTGATTAATAGGGTCTGTGTGGGCATAGGACAGAGGATATAAAAGTGGTGGCGTTATGTATTTGCAGCTCATAAAAACACAAAGTTTTCTTTTGACCAATGTCTAGACCATCTATAATCCACTTCGGCGATGTCACTAAAAGAATGAGGGTGACAGAGCTGGGTCACTGCTCTCTCTATACCCCAGGATAAAGCACAGTAACTGTCTCTTAAAAGCAGGGTTATTTCGTGTGTTTTCTTCTGCATTTTTTTTTAATTCAATTTTATGTCTGGAGTTCATCCTCCTTGGCGTGTGTCCCTGTAGCTTATTCACTCCTGCTGCTGAGTAGTATTTCATTTTATGAACATTCATCATTTATTTAACCATCTGTGTATGGGCATTTAGGTTAGTTTCTGTTTGAGCAATTTTAAACAAAGTTGTTGCAAATATTGATAGACATGTCCTGTGGAACA
The DNA here is from genome assembly GCF_009764315.1 of Trachypithecus francoisi. NCBI lineage: Eukaryota > Metazoa > Chordata > Mammalia > Primates > Cercopithecidae > Trachypithecus > Trachypithecus francoisi. The sequence goes on along the minus strand of NW_022681455.1, from coordinate 91,630,908 downwards.
TACATGCAACGGTTTCTCTAAGTAGAGACCAAAAGTGAAATTTGTAGGTTTTATCATATGACCCTTTCTAACTTTACACAATGATGCTAAATTGTGTTACCAAAATAGTTATTTTAACACATAGTCCCATGCCGATATGTGAGTTTCCTGCTGCCTTACGTCCTCACCAAAACTTGACATTTTCAGATTTTATTAATGCTTTGCCAGTCTAGTGGTACAAAAACGAGTGATTTTCATGATGATGATCATTTATCTTTCCCTTTTTCCCACTAGGGTTGAGCACTCATGGTAAACTTCTCTAGTTTTCATTCACGTTTCCTCCTTGGTGAAGTTTCTATTGTATCACTTTGTCTTTTGCCCATTTTCTGTGGAATTATTTTTATTTAACTTAATTAATTAATTAATTAATTTTGAGATGGAGTCTTGTTCTGTCACCAGACTGGAGTACAGTGCATGATCTTGGCTCACTGCAATCTCCGCTTCCTGGGTTCAAGCAATTCTCCTGCCTCAGCCTCCTGAGTAGCTGGGATTACAAGTGTGTGTCACCATTCCCAGCTAATTTTTGTATTTTTAGTAAAGATGGGGTTTCACCATGTTGGCCAGGATGGTTTCGATCTCTTGATCTTGTGATCTGCCTGCCTCGGGCCTCATAAAGTGCTGGGATTATAGGCATGAGCCACCACTCCTGGCTGAATTATTTTTTAATATCTTCTTAATTTTCGAGTGATCTGTTAGTATTTTAATAATTACACTTTTATTGACTGATTATTGATTGATTGTCTGGAAATTGTATTCTCCCAGTTTGTGGAATTTTTTTTAACTCTTTTTTTTTCTGATGAATGGAAGGTATTAATTTTAATGTAGTCATGTTTGTTAATCTTTTACTCCGTAGTTATTTATTATTACCATTATTATTATTGGTCTTGCATAAGAAAATTGTCCCCACTCAGCAGTCATAAAGACATTTTAATGCATTTTCTCAAAAAAGCATTAATATTTTGCCTTTTACATTTAGCATGGATAATCTGCCTGGGGATTTTGGCATATAGTGTGAGGTAGGGACCTAATTTTAATTTTTTTTTCACGTGGGTAATAAATTTCCCCAGTACCACTTATTGAATAATCCATTGTCCTGAAGTAGTTAATGGATTTGAGCTATAGCTCGGCAAATTTCATGAAGAAAATAAAACAGCACAAAGTCCACAGAGTGACAGGAGGCAGGAAAGGAGAAGTCCATGCCACCCGAGGAATAGTTTCATTGAACAGGTGATCTTTGAGCTGAACTCAGAGAAGGAAAACTAAAAATATATAGATTTTGAAAAATATATAGATTTTGAAATATATAGATTTAGAAATATATACACATGCAGTAAAACTATAAAGAATATATACACATGCAGTAAAACTATAAAGAAAAGCAAGTCTGAGCACAGGGGCTCACACCTGTAATCCCAGCACTTTGGGAGATGGAGACAGGAGGATCTCTTGAGCCCAGAAGTTCAAGACCCACCTGGCCAACAAAGGCTACAAATAATAATAATAATAAAAAAATAGGTGGGCATGGTGGCATGCACCTGTGGTCCCAGCTACTCAGGAGTCTGAGGTGGGAGGATCACTTGAACCAGAGAGGTCGATGCTGTAGTGAGCCACGTTCGCGCTGCTGCACTCGAGCCTAGACAACAGAGCGAGACTTTGTCTCAAAAAAAAAAAAAAGAAAAAGAAAAAAATACTTATTTTTCAAAATCAGAAGAAATAAAGTGACATAAGAGATTGGTCTCACAATAATATGAAGGGGAAGGAAGTAGGAGGGTAGACATGAAACAAATGTGGCCAGGAGTTACCAGCTGCTGAAACTGGGTGATGAACACCTGGGAACTCATCAAATATTCTCTCTACTTTCATACGGGCCTGAACTTTCCCACCATTTAAAATGATCTCTATTTATTTTTAAGTGCATGTGTGTCTGAAGGGATGTACATATTTTGATTTTTTTTTTATTTTGAGACAGAGTCTTGCTCTGTTCTCAAGCTGTCGTGCAGTGGAGTAATCTCAGTTCACTACAACCTCCACCTCCTTAATTTAAGTGATTCTCCTGCCTCAGCCTCCCAAGTAACTGGGACTACAGGCGTGTGCCACCATGCCTGGCTGATTTTTATATTTTTAGTAGAGATGGGATTTCACCATGTTGGCCAGTATGGTCTCGAACTCCTGGACTCAAGTGATTCACCTGCCTCAGCCTCCCAAAGTGCTTGGATTATAGGCATAAGCCACTGCACCTGGCCCATGTTTTGATTATTTTTATGGGAGTGGAATGAGATAGAAAAGAAACATATAGAAAACACTACCATATCGGCGATATTCTATTTCTTTCTTTCTTTTTTTTTTTTTTTTTTTTTTTTTTTGAGACGGAGTCTCGCTCTGTCCCCCAGGCTGGAGTGCAGTGGCCAGTGGCCGGATCTCAGCTCACTGCAAGCTCCGCCTCCCGGGTTCACGCCATTCTCCTGCCTCAGCCTCCCGAGTAGCTGGGACTACAGGCGCCCGCCACCTCGCCCGGCTAGTTGTTTTGTATTTTTCAGTAGAGACGGGGTTTCACCGCGTTAGTCAGGATGGTCCCCATATCCTGACCCAGTGATCCGCCCATCTCGGCCTCCCAAAGTGCTGGGATTACAGGCTTGAGCCACCGCGCCCGGCCGATGTTCTACTTCTTAATTTGAGTGGCAAGTGCATGATTTTTTTCCTTTTATTATGCTTCAGCACCTACAGAGGTACTGCATGTATACAATATGTAATACCTGCTTTATACTTTTTTAAATGGGTAGGGAAGCAACGGAGAGAGACAAAGCAAGAGTGTGACATGATTGGGCCTAGCCCTCTCCTCCTAAATTTCAGGGAGCTATAGGTTCCCCCCATTTTAAAGATAAGGAAACTGAGTCTCCAAATGGCTACATGCCTGCTGCAGCCTAGCTGCAGGTGTCTACAGAAGGACAGGGTGGGAGGTGAGGAGAGGCAGGGATAGATGGTTGCCAGGAAACCAGAGCTCTGGCTCCGGGGCATGGGTCAGTCTCAAAAGAGGGCCATCTGGGACATGGACTGCGGGAACACTGACCAGAGCTCTCAGGACACATGTGACTGAGGCCTCAGATGTGGGCACCATTCCCACATGGATCGGCTCCATTTTTGCTTGTTCTTTGGACATGAAACTATAATCCTCCAGCCTGCCAGTGAGCCTGCGAGCATGATGTCACCAGCGGGTCTGAGCAGTAGGTGGAAACAGCCAAGCTAACTTAACACGCTACCAAAACAAAGCCCTGCCATAGTGATTAGCAGCTCGGCTCACAGAGGATTCTGTAAAGGAGAATGACCATGTTATAAACACCCAGCTCCTATTCCTCCTGCCCCAGAAACACCAGCTTAGTAACTGTTGCACGTGTGTGCACAGATAGCCCTGCTTCCTCACCCTTCCTCTCCTGGTTTGTAATCGCACTCACAAAGGCCCACCCCAATGACTTGAAGCATCCTATCGGCAGTCACAAAGGCAAAGGAACTCCAGGTTATGGCCACAATTCAGCTTCAGAGCCCCCCCATTGTGCCCAGCCACCGCAGTGGTCTCAGAGCTGTCGGCGGTCTTGCATATCTCATACGTGCAGCAAAGTGGGGGAACAATGTAACAAATTATGGACAAGCTCAGAGCTCAGCCTGTGGAATTCTTCCCTTTGTGAGCCTCCATCACGTGTCAGCTGGGCTGCTGGGCTGAGGGGAGGATGCAGGGGTGGGGGACATCCCAGCAGCAGGAGGCCAGCCCAGCACTGGGACACTTTTATACTTTTCACACCGAGGAATGTTACCCCTTCTCTCTCTCTCTCTCTCTCTCTCTCTCTCTCTCTCTCTCTCTCTCTCTCTCTCTCTCTCTTATTTACAAGGGAAAAGATTATTCTGACTCTGTTTTTTTTCTTGGAAATCTAAATATTCTGTCTAAATACCAATACTATTTCTTGCTAAAGAAAACAAAGACCCAAGTAAATTTTTGGAGTCTATTCTCCCAGGAGCCAAATGCAAAAAAAGTTCCAGCAATGTGGACAATCATCTTGGTCCTAACCCTGCCCTCATCTTGACTTCCTGGTGCCTCTATTTCCTCATCTGTAAAGAAAGATACCATTACAATAAGACTATCTATTTCATATGATTGCCATAGCAGTAAATATCTATAAAGGGCAATACTTGGAATGTAGACAGCCTTCAAACTGTGTGCTGGTGCTGCTATAATTATTATTATTTACAGTGCTATTGTCAGAAATATGCACCTTATGGCCATTTTCACCATTCTCCTTCATCCTCCTTCTTGGCCCTTTCACATCTTAGCAGGTTCTTTATAAGAAGGGCCATTTCTGATGCTTCTTTTATGTCTTAAAGTACATAGGAGGGGCAGGACACAAGGATTCACGGTGAGCATTTGTTTTCTAACAGATGCTCAAATTCCAAAAGATGACCTAACAAATTCTAACAAATCCCAAAAGATGACCTGCAAAAGTAGACTCTTTTTTTTTAAATACCTGATGCTGAAATACATTTACTTGATGAGGAGGCTGTTGTAGAGCAACTAAAAGGCTTCCCTCAAGTTAGCTTTCCAAGTTTTGTTAGGAGACCAATATCATGTTTTCTCAGGGTGACAAGAAGAAAGCATTCCTTATGTAAACAATTGTGAACACACCATGAATCATTTCAGTATTCTAGGTGCAAATTCTTTTTTTTTTTTTTTTTTTTTTTGAGGCGGAGTCTCGCTCTGTCGCCCGGACTGGAGTGCAGTGGCCGGATCTCAGCTCACTGCAAGCTCCGCCTCCCGGGTTACGCCATTCTCCTGCCTCAGCCTCCCGAGTAGCTGGGACTACAGGCGCCCGCCGCCTCGCCCGGCTAGTTTTTTGTATTTTTAGTAGAGACGGGGTTTCACCGTGTTCGCCAGGATGGTCTTGATCTCCTGACCTCGTGATCCGCCCGTCTCAGCCTCCCAAAGTGCTGGGATTACAGGCTTGAGCCACCGCGCCCGGCTCTAGGTGCAAATTCTTAAGGGTGGCCTTTTTTCCTTTGGTCAATAGCTGTTTTTGCAAGATCCTTACCAAATTCTTAATTGTAATGAGTTCTTTTCTTCTCTGTTTTGCTTAAGAAACACTAAGTGAAGTTACACCTTTTGCTGATTTAGCTCTAAGTAGTTTTTATTTGATAACAGACCATTCAGAGATGACAACAATGATCGAGACAGAACTCATCACTCATTTGCTGAAGCTACACAAGCCTTAGGGAAGGGCAAGAGGGAAGAAGAATCAAAGTTTAATAAAACTTCTTATTGAGAATTAAAAACCTGTAAATGACTCCCTTTTTAATAGCATAATAGAAGAAATCAAAAAAACTGTTGCATTATTCTTTAAGAGAGCAGTAGACAATGTATGGCAACATGCTGTTGTCCTCCTAAATATCAGAATAAATACTTGTGGGTTTGGAGCAATTAGTGCAATGTCTTTCTCAGTGAGACCTTGAACATTTACCAGGATGCATGTCTTAGGTTTTTAAAAAGCAGCCAATGTGAGTGTCATGAGAAACTATGCAACTCCGAAGACAGATCTGAACACCTAGAGTAGGGACTTAGAGAGGAAACATCTACAGCTCATGTTATAGCAAACTGTGAAGTTACTTGAGTTCCACAGCTTGATTTCATGTATCGTTGTGAAGCACTATCAATGTGTCCTGGGTTAGGGTGCTTGATAAAGAAAAATGTAAGTCTCATCCTAGAGAGGGTCTCATCTCACTGGGAAACAAAGACATAGGAAAAAGGTCAGTATCATTTGAGGCAGAGAATGATTCAATTCTCAATAGAAGTTGGCATCATAAAGATGTTCAGCACTGGAAGAGGGGGTGATCACTGACAGGGAAAGCTCCATGGAAGGGGAAGGACTCCCTGTGGATTTGGGAGGATGGTAGCATTTGGAGGGAGAAAGGGGAAGCGTGGGCAGCCCAGCAGGCTCAGACACTGTGACTTCTGTAGGCTCAGCACAGTTGCTTCCTTCTCTCCTCTATGACTATGGCAGCCATCACTAATCAATCATCCTTAATCAGCCATCACTAATCAATCATCACTAATCAATCATCACCAATTAATCAAGCTACTCTTCTCCATCACCCCCTAGTCCAGTCTAAGCTTCATAATCCTTCTCAACACAGTATTCCTGGTAGACATTACCAATCATTTAACGCTACTTTATAAAATGAAACTATTTGCCCTTCTAAGTGGAGGGAAGTGGCATGAGTCAACAGGTCTGAAGGTCAGAAGGTCTGAGAGGAGAGATGGGGTCTGACAGTCGGAGAGATCAGACCATGAGCAAATGTTTCCTGTTGGCTATGAGTAATAGAGACAGGCTGGTAGGATGATGGAAATTAAGCACGGTCTCAACTATCACATTATCTGTAAGTAGCGGGGTGTGGGTACCAGGGCAGGATTCAAAGTTAGGGTAGGATTTGTGATCCTGATAGATCCCTGCTGGTTTTAAGCCAAACAGGGCAAACTATAAGTCACTCCATGAGCTATTTACGTAAAATGGTATACGTTTCAGAGTGCTCTTAATTGAGATGAAGACAAATATTTTGTTGTAAGAATAATATGTCCCGCCAAACTTTGAAGTATCCTTGAATGAAAGCCAGCAAGAAGCACAACCAGGCCTGCAGATAGACCTTCGTTTGCAGGAAACATTGGCAGTTCCTCACTTTGTCATCTATAGCACATGCAACTCTACAAACACAGGGAGGGTGATTTTTCACTCACAGGGTCAACTGTCTCCTTCTGTCTTGTCAGTGTCCATTTCCCTGCACACGATCAGGGATGGGCTGAAGTCTGGAATCCCTTCCATGTAGAATATCACTTTGTTTGACTCCCTCAGAAAAGGAACATGCTTTTGCTTCTCTTTCTTCCTCTCTGTCCTCATGAAAGACCTCCTCACCCTCCATGTTTCATAAGACAGGTCACCTTCATGGTCTCTGAGATGCTTCCAGTCCACAGGTGCTAATCAAAGCCAGAGGCCCATCCATAAGGCCAGAGAATCTCAAGTCCAAACTGTATCTTCTGTGACTACAAATGGACCTTTCCCATCCCAAATAAAGCTTCCTTCACTAAAATAGAATGGCTTTGATTTCATGCAGTCTGTGTACTCCTTATAGATCTGCATAAGAAACAAAAACCCCTGTAAAAGAAGTAACACCCCTGGCAACATATATATGCTGGAAACATCAAAATTGTCAGATGACTTCTCTCTCACCCTCCACACTCCAAGGGAGATTATTAATTGTCCCCAAAGAAAGAGATCAGCTAAAAAGGGAGATACTCAGTTTATATGCAAATCCTACAAAAGAAGCCACTGCTTCTCCTCTGTTTTTGCCAAATCAATGTGGGCAAAAAGTCTGAGTGACAGCTTAGAGGCCATCACCTATAGTAAACATAGCCACCACCCCAACCACTGGGTAAGGATTTCATTTTATTTTAGGAAGGCAAAGATGGCTTTTTTTTGTTCAGCGTGAAATTGCAAGGTGCATCAACTTTTCTTTCTTCTTCGCTCCCACGGGGAAGCTTTCATACCAAATTTTGTTTCCTGACAAGAGAAGGAGAAATCGTTGGCCTCTGTGTGACATGAAGGGTACCCCCACCCACAACCTTTTGTGTTTGCTGGAGATCTTGGACAGTACCCTGGCGAAAAGCATTCGGCAAGATTATCCGGCTAGCACAGCCTTCAAGGAATAAATATCTAACACCTTGTTCCCTTTTGCAGTTCAAAAGCCACTGTCACTGGGGTACATAGGCGGTTTTAAAAAAGGCTATAATTCATATGCAAACTAGAGGAGGATTTTCATGATTTCATAATAAAATGTTGAAACGCTTTGATCTGGAGTTGTAAGGAGGTGTGAAACAGTGCCTCCGAAACAGACAGATATTTGTGTAATCATCCTTTATGTATTGCCAGTGCGGAATAATAACATATCAAAGCCCCAACCTACCTCATCTGCCTGGTACAGCCAAGGCATAAATAAAGGGGAACAATGGAATTACTATTACTCACTCTCCGAGAGCCAGCGACATCACTGTATCCTTTATAATTGCTGGCAAGAAGATTAATGTTTTGTTAAATATCAGAGCAAGGTCACAAGGGGGCTTGCAGGCCTGTCTAAACATCTAGTCTTTAAGCTCCTTCTCCCTCGCTTGCTCTTTTTTGCAGAAATGAACTTGTAGCATTTCCTCTAATTATGGTGATTTTTGCTACTGAAAGCGGGCCTACATCATCGCTTGACTCGGAACATGTTCTCACACACACGCATGCGCACACACACACGCATGCGTACACACACATCTTCCCCAAGTGATATTTGGGAACAGACCTGGCTTAACTGCGGCATATGGGCAACGTTGTTATGAGGCGACCTTGGCCTTTTAACCAATGTGGATGATTCATTGCCTGTCGCTGTGGCCCGAAGCATGGGGCTCGTGCTTAAAAGATGGACTTTATTGGGGCCCTCAGGGGGCTCCCTAGCAAAGACTGGCATCATCGTTCATTGCACTTCTGTTATGTTTAGCCCATATGCCTGTCCATACAGATGTTTCCAACAGCAAACAGTTCATGACCCAGAAAGAAAAAAATATTTTGGCTTCCCCCAGCTTTCAGCACCTGTTCAAACCAAAGGGACTTCGAAGCTGTTTGCACATATCAGAAGGCCCAGCCAGCAACTGGAGAGAGGCCACCTCATGGCTGAAGCCAACGTTGCAACCTGGTGGCAAACCCAAGCCCCTTCAAGCGGTGACTCTTATTATCCTAACTCCTAGAGGAATTGTTAGTAGGAGACAAACAGCAGATCTCGCAGAAGGATCTTTCATTATGCAAAGATCCTCACATACATGTGTCAATTTGCCTCACCACATCAGAAATTAACCCAGATATTTCATGTTCATCCCCCTATCATTTATTCTGTATTTTGGGGGGCAATGTCACATCTTTGGTATAGCATTGGGCGCTAGTCATTAGCTATTTGTGTACTTTTTGCTGGGCCTGAGGTAAACTTTAGAAGTTTTTCAGGATTGAATAATTTCAGAAATGTCTCTGGGGTTAGTGGAGGCTCTTTACTTGTTCCCAGAGGTAACAGTGACAACACTTAAAGGGCTTTGGATCAACAAAAAGGTCTTACAAATATGGGTAAGTATACAATAGAAAGAACTAAAGGGAAACTCCTACCTCTGTCAGAATTTGAAAGGATGAGAAGCTCTGTAGGTTGCAAAGGAGACACAAGGGCACCTTTCAAAGGGTCTGTTTATCTCCATACCTTGCCTGGGCAAAGAGATTTTAAGTTGCAGCTCTAATGTTAAGGAGATGTGCTTATTTGTTTGTTTTTGTTCTTGCAGCTCAAGGAGGAATTAAGAAGTAAAAGAGACAGCTTGGAATGAAGGTGGGTGTAACAGGCAATTGGATGTGAAAGGGCAAATGTCCTGACTTTGGGGACTTGCCTCAGCTTCACTAATCTCAACGACAGTTGTGGTATAGAGCCATAATTACCACGTGTCCTCTTGGCTCACCATAAAAAGAATAATATTCCACCTACTATGGATGTCTGTGCTTCCTGTGTACTGCAGGCCCTCAATAAACATGTGTTGAATCAATAAATGAATGGATGGATGGCCAGTTGACCCAATGGATAAACAGGTGGATGGATGAATGGATAGATGCCTAGATAAATGACTGGATGGATGGGTGGATGGATGGATGGATGGGTGGAGGATGGATGGGTAAATGGATGAATGAATGGGTGGATGTGTGGATGGATGTGTAGATAGATGGGTAGATGAACGGATGCCTAGCGAATTGACTGCATGAATGGGTGAGCGAATGGAAGGATGGATGGATGATTTTAGAGAGTTAATGCAAAGTAAACCAGACAAGTAATCACTCAACTATGCCAGAGTTTGGTAAATCATAACCCATACTCCAAGTTTGGCCCACCACAATTTTTTGTAAATTAAGCTTTATTAGAACACAGCTATGACCATTATTTAGGTTTGTTTGCTTTCATGATCCAAGGCAGAGTTGAAGTATTGCAACAGAAGAAGTATGGCCTACAAACCCTAAATTATTTACTGTTTCTTTACAGAATAAAGTAACTAACTGCTGAGCCACACTATTACTGGATTTTCTGAGTCTGCACTACTTCTTTTGCTTGCTTTGTTTTATTGACAAAACAAACAAACAAAAAACATAGTAAAACCAAATACACTCTTTCAACTTGTATAAACTCTCGTAAACCTGCTGGGTGATACAGAACTAAATAAGAATATTTTGGTAGAACAATGGCCGTAAATCAAGGTGACTGCTTCATCTGTGCCTCAATCAAAGAAATGATAATCTTTTCCAATGCAGGACAAAGAAAAGCCTAGGTGATAAATTTTTCGATAGCCTGCAAGGTACATACAAAATGTATTCTGTACTTTATGTGGAAGTTAAGGAAATTTTTCAGGGGCTAATTTTGAGCATATTATTAATTTTGCACCTTACTACATTCACTTTACAATCTAAGAAGCTATTCTTGTGATACCTTGGAACCTTATAACCTCAGCTAATATATATATGACAAGTGGAGTTATTTATCCTCACCCCAGTGTGCATGTCGAATCTTCTCTTTCTGCTGAAGGATTATCTTACTGTGTTTCCCATGTTCTAGGAGGAGCAATACAACAGCTGTTAAGATAAGATGATTTTAACTTCATGCTCTTTAGGTCAGTAATGAACGCAGAGCAGAGGCAGAAGGATCAAAAGAACATGTGTTTTCCAAGGAAGCAGAACTCCAAGAAGCTACCACATGGAAAGTCTAGCTTGAGACATCCATACCTTAGACAACAATGCTGCATGAACTTGGCAAAGATCCACAGGGAGGAGGGGCAATGGGGGGAATAGGGGTTGAAGGCAGATATGTTCGGAAAGCAGATATGAGTTGTTGTCTTCTATTTGTAATAGTCATATCCTATATAATACAGTGTTGTTACTGCTTTCTGCCATGTCAGTGAAAGAACCTTGCTAACCATCAGGTAACTGCAACCTGACTCTCATTAACAAAAGGTCAATGTAGAGTAGGCAGGTTCTTTGATTGCCCCAAGTGGTCCCTGCCTCCTATTAATCATGCCCCTCTTTAATCCCCTTTCCTTGAGTGTGAGCTGAACCTAGTGACTTGCTTACAATGAACAGAATATCACAGAGGTGATAAGATGTTGTTTCTGAGGCTGGGTTACAAAAGATGGCAATTTCTGTCTTGCTTAACGATAGGGTTTGGCTGTGTTCTCATCCAAATCTCATCTTCAATTGTAGTTCTCATAATCTCTACATGTCATGGGAGGGATAAGGTGGAGATAATTGAATCATGGGTGTGGTTCCCCCATCCTGTTTTCATGATAGTGAGTTACTTCTTACAAGGTGTGATGGTTTTATAAGAGACTTCCCCCTTCACTGGACACTCATTCTTCTCCTTCCTGCTACCATGTGAAGAAGGACATGCTTGCTTCCCCTTCTACCATGATTGTAAGTTTTCTGAGGCCTCTCCAGCCCTGCAGAACTATGAGTCAATTAAACCTTTTTCCTTTATAAATTACTCAGTCTCAGATATTTTTTCATAGCAGTGTGAGAATGGACTAATACACACACTTTCTCTTGGCCTCTCAGTTGCTCTGTAGAAGCCAGTTGTCATGTTGGGAGTTTCCCTATAGAGAGGTTTGCATGGCGAGGAACCAAGATGCCCTCCAGCTAACAGCTCGGGAAGGACTGAGGCCTCAGTCCAGCTGCTCACAAAGAAATGAATTCTGCCAACAGCCACATGAGTGAGCTTAGAAGTGGGTTCTTCCCCTGTGGAGGCTGCAGATGACTGCAGCCTCAACTTACACCTTGACTGCAGCTTTAGAAAGATCCTGAGCCAGAAGGTCACCTAAGCTCACCCAGATTCCTGACCTACAGAAACTGTAAGATTATCCAGTCCCTTTAAGCCAATACATTTTGGGGTAATTTGATATGCAGCATGGATAACTAACATAATCAGAATTTGCCTTTATCTTGCTTTGCCCTTAAATATCTTAGTCCAGCTCCCTTTTAGTAATAATCAATGTCTGGCATCTTTTGTTTTACTTTATTTTTCATTTGAGATCCGAAAAGAAGCTGTAAGCTAAGGGTAAGTGACTGATTTGTTAATGCTTTTCGTTTCTTGGTGGAGAAATTCTGTACTGGGTACTACTGCCACATAAGAAACTCCTCAAAACTTAGTAGCTTAAAGCAACACCACTTTATTATATCTCCTGGGTTCTTTAAGTCAGAAATTGGGGCAGTGTGTGGCTGGTCAATCCCTCTGGGCATCAACAGTTGTCACACAAAAGTGTTCAATGAATGGTTGGTCTGGTCTGAAGGGACCCAAGTAGCTTCCCCTGTGCCTGATGCTCTGGACAGGGCCTCTCCAGCATGCAGGTCTCAGAGTATCCTGACTTCTTATGTGGCAGCTGAATTTTCCAGGAAAAAGAGTCCCCACAAGTATGGCTTCAGATTCATCCTCTAAAGAAACATTTCCTACTTGGCTGGAGCACCTTATAGATGGAACATCAGACCCAATAAATACTGAAAAAAATAAGATAATCTAGTCCAAATAATTTGAAAAACATTGCCTTCTGTAGTTCCCTCTTGGATAGTCAAAATGCACATGAGCATACTAAAGGTTTTAAAAGTCAAGAACACAAATTAATCTGCTGCATCAAATGCTTTCCTAATCCTGTTTTGGCATATCAGTAAAAAAATTATTTGATGTTTGGAAATAAGGCAAAAATGTTGCGATATGGTTTCGCTCCGTGTCCCTACCCAAGTCTCACGTTGAATTGTAATCCCCCAGTGTTGGAGGTGGGGCCTGATGGGAGGTGATTAGATCTTGGTGGGGGTTTCAAATGGTTGAACATCATCCCCCTAGTGCTGGCTCATGATAGAGTTCTCACGAGAGATCTGGTTGTTTGAAACTGTGTAGCGCTTTCCCCTTTGCTCTCTCTCTTCCTCTTGCTCCATCCTGTGAAGAAGGTGGTTGCTTCTGCTTTGCCCTTCTACCATGACTGTAAATTTCCTGAGGCCTCCCCAGCCATGCCTCCTTTACAGCCTGTGGAACTGTTAGCTAATTAAACCTCCTTTCTTCATAAATTACCCAGTCTCAAGTTGTTCTTTATAGCAGTGTGAGAACGGACCAATACAGGTTGGAAATGTATCCTTTCAAAATCAATAATAGTGGCAAAGTCCACTCAAAAATTGTCCAGTGGAACTTTTTGCAGTGATGGAACTGTTCTGTGCTTCTGATAGGGTAGCTGCCAGCCACGTGTGGCTATTGAGCACATGGAACATGGCAAGTGTAACTGGCGAGCTATATTTTAATTTGATTTAATTTTACTCAAATTTAAACAGCCAGTTGAGTCTAGTAGATATGTTATTGGATAACACAGGTGTACAGAAACATTCTCAGTTCATTCCATTATTTAATATTGGTTAAAGGTCCAGGCTTGGTGAAGTCACTAAGTCCCCTCATGCCCTCTCATCTTTTTCAGCCACCGATCAGGCTCCCACTGCCCCCCAGGATCTATCTGCAATCCAGCGACTCAGTCAGTAACACCTGACACGAAAGGACCTCTCCAAGACTCTGCTTCCAGGCTGAGGTTGTTCTGATTTGTGACGGTTAATTTTATGCGTCATCTTGACTGGGCCATGGGATGTCCTGAGAGCTGATTAGATATTGTGTGTGGGTGTGTCTGTGTAGGTAATTCTGGAAAAGACTGGCATTTGAATTGGCGGACTGGGCAAAGCAGATGGCCTTCCCCAGTGTGGGTGGGCACCATCCAATCCACTGAGGTCCTAAATAGAACAAAAAGGCAAGGAAGGGATTGCTTGGCCTGACTGCTTAAGCTGGGATATCATTCTTCTGCCCTCAGCACTTTTGGGTCTTAAGGCTTTAACCCCGGACGAAAATGTATACCACTTGTACCATCAGCCCTCTAGCTCTCAGGCCTTCCCATGACACCATCAGCTTTCCTGTGTCCCAGTCTCCACTGTCACATGAGCCAACACATTATGAGAAACCACATGCATGCTATTGGTTCTGTTTCTCTGGATGACCCTGACTAACACACTGCATCAGAACACCCAATGCAAGGCCTGCTCCCGGGAAGCCCTCACGGCTGCTGCTGCTGCTGCTGCCGCTGATACTGCTGCTGCTACCTCTGGGGTAGCTGTCATGATCTCCCTATTACACTGTAGTGTGGCATCACCAGGTGGTGGTGATCTCAGAAGGGGGACTGCAGCTTGTCAGGACCACGGATAAAGCTGGGGTCTCTGGAGCCAGGCTTCCTGAGTTAAAATCCAGGCTCCCCAACCCACTCAATGTGTGCATTTGGAGATATCTGGACTTTTCTATGTTTCAGTTTCTTTTTGTATAAAATGAAGATAAATAAGAAGAAAACCTCACAGAGTCGTAGTGAGCAGGCCCATTCCTAACATCTGCCGGGCTGAAGAAACAGGACACAAAAGGGGTTCTCAAGTGCATGATCTACCTATCCCTGCTCCAGATACCCCTCCATTCCGATATCCACCCCACCCCAGTTGTCCACCTCTTCGACCTAGGGACACACACTGGCAGTGCCATCCTCCTTTGAGAGGACAGACCTAGGAGAGAGGTGTGTGCAGACATAGACAGGAAATTCTGAGGTCCTGAACACCCTGAGTGTGGACTAGAAGCGGAGATGTGAGTTCCAGGTGAACACATACCCTTAGCCCCAGAGTTTCATCACCAGGGGGAGAGGCACAGCCTGCAAAGAGCCAAGGCAGAGCTCATGGAACATGTATGCACACACATGCACACAGGGCCCAAAGCAGGAGCCCCTCTTGCCTGGTTCCAAGATTGGTACCGGGCAGAAGATTTTTTTTATTTTTATTTTTTTGAGACGGAGTCTCGCTCTGTTGCCCAGGCTGGAGTGCAGTGGCCGGATCTCAGCTCACTGAAAGCTCCGCTTCCCGGGTTTACGCCATTCTCCTGCCTCAGCCTCCTGAGTAGCTGGGACTACAGGCGCCCACCACCTCGCCCGGCTAGTTTTTTGTATTTTTTTTTTTTAGTAGAGACAGGGTTTCACCGTGTTAGCCAGGATGGTCTCGATCTCCTGACCTCATGATCCGCCCATCTCGGCCTCCCAAAGTGCTGGGATTACAGGCTTGAGCCACCGCGCCCGGCCCCGGGCAGAAGATTTAAGTGATGGCTGAGAATGGGGCTGCCACCTGGTAAAGATTCAGTAAGTTGCTATTATATGTCATGTCAGTTTCACTATAGCATCTAGCTGCAGAATGTCCAACTGTCCTCTGAGCCTAAGACCTACTAACAGATGACAATGAATACACTTTATTTGAGTTGGAGAGAAAATAAAGGCACTTTATCTCCTCAAAGAGAATTCGGGGGGGTGATGGGATGACAAGACAGACCCAGGGATACAGGAGGCCTCCACTTCCCAGCGGCCATAGTATTCCAGATTCATAAGGTCAAACTTTACAGCCCTGTTACTGCCACAGTTGATCATCCCTATCAAAAATATGCTATCTATTTCATCTCTGCTTTAAATGCAAAAAAATGACTTCTGCCTTTTTCTTATAATGAAGGCACAAAGGAGCTATATGCCACATACACAGGAATTAAAGAGGTAGAAACATATTTCTAAACAGACGTCACATATACAGAGTTGTTTACGGAAATGTAAGTTAGCAAACTGTAAGTTGCTCGGATTATCAAGAACAGAGTTCCAGGAAAGGCAGTATAAAAATGAATTTAAGGTCACATATACAGAGGCATCTTCAGACTGAAACTAGAATGAGGCAAGAGAGGTGTCTAGGATTCAAAATGGAAGAAGCCACTCTCTTTCAGGCTCAAGTCAGTGCAGGTTACCACCTGAGAGTGAGCATGTCCTTTTACATGTAAGCCCTCTGTCCTTTGCTTGTCTCGATCTAATTTGCGCCTTGAGACATCCTTTATGTTGACCAAGGTTTATCATATAATATTTTATTTTTATTTATGATTTTAATATATAAAATTTTAATTTTGATAAAATCACTTAACAGGAGACCTACCCTCTTAACATCTTTTTAAGTGTACAGTTCAGCATTGATGATAGGAACAATATTATACAGCAGATCTCTGACACTCATTCATTTGGCACAATTGAGACTTTATGCCCCATGATTAGCAAACACATTTCTCTCTCCCTTCCAGCCCCTAGTAACCACCCTTCTACTCTCTGATTCTATGAGTTTGGCTATTTTAGATACCTATATAGGTGGAAGCATGCAAAATTTGTCTTTATGTGTCTGGCCAATTTCACTCTGTATAATGTCCACAAGGTTTATCCATATTAATACATATCGCAGGATTTCCTTCTTTTTAAGGGATGAATACTACTCCATTGTGTGTGTGTGTGTGTCACATTTTCTTATCCATTCGTCTTTTGATGGAAATTTATATGTAAGACTAAAACTGTAAAACTCTCAGAAGAAAATACGAGGAAAAAGCTTTATCACATTGGTTATGGCAATGATTTCATGGAAATGACGCCAAAAGCACAGGTAACAAAGACAAAAACAGACAAGTGAGACTACATCAAACTTAAAAGCTTCTGCACAGAAGAAATAATCAGCAGAGTGAAAAGGCAGCCTACAGAATGGGAGAAAATATTTGTGAATCACATAGTTGATAAGGACTTAATTTTCAAAATATGTAAGAAACCCCTACAATTCAATAGCAAAAAACCAATAGCCAATTAAAACGTGGGCTAAAGACTTGAATAGACATTTCTCTAAAGAAGACATACAAATAGCCAACAAGTATCTGAAAGGATGTTCAGCATCGCTAATTATCAGAGAAACGCAGATCAAAACCACAATGTGATATCACCTTGCCCCTGTTAGGATGGCTGCTACCCAAAAACACAAAAGGCAACAGGTGTTGGTGAGAATCTGGAGAAACTGAAATCCTTGCTCACTGTTGGTAGGAATGCAAAATGATGCAGACCCTACGGAAAACAGTATGGAGGTTCCTAAACAAATTAAAAATAAACTGTGTACAATGGCTCACACCTGTGGTCCCAGCACTTTGGGAGGCCAAGGTGAGCAGATCACTTGAGCCTAGGAGTTTGAGACCAGCCTGAGCAACATGGCAAAACTCCGTCTCCACAAAAAAAATACAAAAATTAGCCAGGTATGGTGGGGCACACCTGTAGTCCTAACTACTAGGGAGGCTGAGGTGGGAGGATCACTTGAACCCCAGAGGTGGAAGCTGCAGTGAGCCAGGATCACACAACTGCAGTCCAGCTTGGGTGACAGAGCAAGGCCCTGTATCAAAAAATAAAAATGAATTAAAAGCAGAACTACCATATGATTCAGTGATCCTAATTCTGGTTATTTGTCCAAAAGAATTATAATCAGGATCTTGAAGAGAGATAGGAACACCCCAGTGTTTATTGCAGCATTATTCACAATAGCCAATATGTAGCAATAACCAGTTTCTAAAGTTCCAGGTAGGCTTTGAAATTCTTTGACAAATCGTTTAACAAATTAACACACAAATACAATCTTCAGATCATTTGCACACACCAGAGGCTGTTGGCAGCTCTCTGGGTTGGAAATGAGAATAGCTAGGGCCTTTCCCCACCAGGAGCCACTCTCCCCAGGATGTGCAAAAGGCATGCACATCTGGATATTCATCTTACTTCCAGCTTAGCTGGGAGTAGGTTCTCTGAGATGGCAAGCCAGGATGGGGTGCTACCCAATGGTTGTCAAGGAGGGAGGAGACCAGGTGCCCTGGTACCCAGCAGCGCCAGGGCGGAAGGCAGGCCAGGCAAGACCCCAAAGCACATAGCCTTTCCTTGGGATATTTGTCTTTGTTTCCATAGGTATTTATTTGTGCTTTTCTCTGACTGTTTTATGTGTCATTGAGAGTTAAAGAAGACATATTGTACGTCCTAAAGAGAAGCAGTAAAAATAATTTAACTTACTTCTTTCATGTCTGAGTGTATTAATTCTTGCTTACATAAGGAAATATAAAAAACAACTGTAAACAAGGAATCAGTTGGAATCAGATTATGCATGAATAATGACACACATTCTCATCTAAGATGTGGGGGGAAAATCTAGTTTTACTGCCAGTGGCTCTAAAAAATGTTTTGCTTTTTCAAAGGAAATTACTCAGAATGTAATAAAAGCATGTTTTCTGCTCTAAAAGGATTAATTTACCTTTTGTGTCATGAGAAAATAAATGCAATCAATACTTCAATTCTCTTCCTCTATGGAAAAAGACAATTTCCAAATTTGAATCCTAGGGAATGATCATTTACCCTTGATTTCTTAATATTCAGATTCTCTTCCTTTTATGATTTCTCTGTGACTCAGACTCTCCCTGGTGCCCCAGATGCCTGTTGGGGCTCTCTGCTTTCTTCTCCAGCCCCAGACCCTCCTTCTTTTTGTGTGTTTCCTTTCTTTCCTGTGATCCCCAATTCCATCACTGGTGCCTAGAGACTGAAAAGCATAAGGGGATCTAAGACGAATAAAGAGGCAAGTTAATCAGTGCAGCTTCCAGGGCTGGGGTCTGCTCCATCTCTAACACCAGCATGACTTGTGGCTTGGAACTTGCTACCTAACCTCACAATCCCTCACTTTTCTCACTTGCAAAGGAGAGATGAAAAACAGTACCTACTTGGTAGAGTAGTTCTAAGGAATGGATGCATGAAGTGTTCAGTATAGTATCATGAGAATCTCATTTTGCTGAAGCCATTTACTTGCCTCATCTTCATATCTGCATGCAGGCATTGTGTTTAGAAACAACCCTTTGCAGAATCAACTGGAAGCAGGCTGCAAAGCCCAGGTAAGAACATGTTGTAAGGGAAGTTTGGGCATGTGTGTGTGGCAGATGGCATAGAAAGCCTGGATCAATCATTCTCTTGGAGAAGAGTGGACAGAACTGACCCAGACTGATTGGACTAGGGCAGACAGGCAAGAGAAGAGGGAAGGTTGACTCCCGGGTTATTGGTGGAAGCACTTAGGTGGATGATGGAATCCGTAACTGAGAAAGACAAACCTACTTCAGCAAGTTCTCAAAAGCATCTGTGCTTCAGGCCTTGTGCCACATGCAGGGGATGCCCAGATGACTGAGCTATGGTACCTGCTCTCCAGACATTTGTAGGTTGTGGAGGAATAGTGTGGGGAGGGCCAGGATAGAAATATACACAAAATATAGGAGACATGGAACAGGAAGAGGAGACCAGCTATACTCAAGATGCTCCTGGCTCATCTCGGATTTTCCCTGCCCCAGTGTTGGAACCAACTACTCCTTTAAGGAGCCCTTGGCCAGGGATTTTTAGACAAATGAATGGGGAAGGCAGAGTGTGTGGGTCGAAGAAGCCAGGTAGACCAAGGCAGGAAGAAAGTGGGCGGTGCAGGCAACAGAAGGCACAATGGGGCAAAGGCTGGGTGCTGAGAATGGGGATGAGGATGCCCAGTTCAGATATTCTCCTGCTTTTTCCTTCTCTCCCTGGAAGTTAAGACCTTCACAGAAGGTAAGCACTAAAACCCAACTCATGGAATGTTGGGACTTCATTCACCAGGCCTCCCAGGGGCATTGGGAAGCCACTCACAACGTGTCTCTGGTTTAGGTGACCCACTCTTGGGCTTGTGCCCTTCCAGATGTCACAAGCCATGTTGGGGGAAGGGAGACTGAGCCATGAGCCTGAAAGCTGAATCCAAACACCTAAAGGGCATCTGGAAACCAGCTCCTCCCATACCCAAGGCCTCCAGCCCACCCTCTGCCTCACAGTCAAATCTAAGGAATTTAGTCTAGTGTTTACTAGCCTGGGCCTGGGAGTTAGGGTGTCATGTGTTCGAATTCCAGCTCTGTCATTTATTATCTGAGTAATGAAGACAAATTCTCTCAACTGCTCTGAACTTTGGTTTCTTCATCTGTAAATGAGGAAGATAATCTTGACTCCCAGAGTCCTAACAAGAATTAAACATGACAACATATGGAATGCCTCAACACATGGCCTAGAAGGTAGTGAGCCATTCACGGACTGCATTTATTTTATCAGCAGCCATGTGTTGGGTGCCAGGAGCTGCAATAAGAGAAGAGGAGCAGAAGCCACAGCACCCTCTCATTGCAGAACATTGCACACTTGACATAGCATTGTCACATTCTGGTGTTCATCCTCCCAACAGTGTGTGAGTTGAGCTCTGCTACCTTCTAACTAACTGGATATTGATCAGTCTCATAACCAACTAAACTTTGGCTTCCACATCAGCAAAGCAAAGGTATCAATTTTTGCCTGGCTTATAAAATATAGTGTTAGCCTAGATTGAGTAACAAGAACAATGATAATAATAGTAATTCACTTATATAGTACTTGCCATGTTCTAGGCATTGTTCTGGGAATTTTGCGTGTATCAACTCACCTGATCCTCACATCAACCCTGTGACGTCAGTACTTTAATATCTCATCTTACAGATGAGAAAACTGAGGCATCCCTAAGTCACATAGATAAGTGGTATGACTAAGATATGAACCTACACATCTCACTTCCAGAGTCTAGATACACTTTAAAAGACCATGATAATCTTACCAATATAGCAGGCAACCACAATAAAGGTATAGTAGATACTATTACTCCATTGCACAGTTGAGAATAATCAAGGTGTGATGAGGTTAAAATGACTTGGCCAAATCTAAACCTGGGATTTTATCCTCCTGAGGTTAATTTCAAGCTCATTCTTTCTTGTTTCCTTTTCTCTGGACCTCTGCCTTAAGCATAGTTACAGGCTATGTGAAGGGAAGAGCTAAGAAGGCAGACGTTGAACAGAAATAGCAGGTTTTACAAAACCTTACAAAGTGGGAGTATGTAAAAAATCACACGTGATTCATTGCCAGAGGAGCAAGTGGTATGGGGAATGATTACTCTAGAACTTTCAAAGAGACTGAGGGGAGTTTACAAGCAAGGCACAGGAAGATGTTCGAAAACTGCAAAGTGCTTCATAAATGTAAAATATTGTTAGTATGGGGGTTGTTATATCCTTGGTATTGAAAGTTGGGTAGAATTGGGATTATACTAACCAGATGATGTGACCTTACAGGGCTGTTATGATTCAGTGGGATACTGTGCATAAAACAGAATCATGCTTAGCCAAGCAGCAAGCACTGTACAAGTGTTCATGGAATTTTTAAATCAACGTTATTGAAGTGTAATTTATGTGCAAAAAACTGGCACCATGTAAGTAGTACAGTTCAATGAGTTCTGACATCTGTACTCGTGTGAGGAAGTACTACCACATCAGGAGTCAGCTATCGCTTTATCATCAGCGTAATTATATTAATATTTACTTCATGGCACTGCTGTGGGGACTCATGGCCTTCAGAACAGTGCTGGGCATTGATAGTACTCAATAAATACGAGCTATTTTTACCATGATCACTGGCTACTAAAAGTTATTCTTTGGAAAGAGTTACCTAGGTGCTCAGAAAAAAAAAAAAGGGAAGCTTCCATTTTTGGGGGAGAATAGCTGAAGACTTCTCTGAGAAAGCACTGGTGTGGTCTAGCCAGGAAGAAAGCTGTGAGCACCACCCATGATCTGATCTGCCCCCCTTTGAGCCCCGAAGATCTCTGAACTTCACCCCTTCCTAAATTCAGATGTGTACACAGAGGCTGGCCACCAGAAATGTTCTTTGGCCAGTCGAGTCTCTCAGAGAGGGAAAGCAACCTCATGGGACGGAATCAGAAAGGTCACCAGCAAGAGAGGGATCCTCCCCTCTTTCCTTCTGTGGCTTTGATGGAGCTGCCAGATCACTGCTTCCCATCTGCAGTCCCAGGTTTCAAAAGGGTCTTGCCAAAAAAGCCACGAGTACAGACTCCCAGGAAAACAAATACTAGGAGAAGTATTTTTGTCAAGGCAGGAGCCCTGCAGCGGCTGGCTGCTCTTACAGATAAGTTATCTGTTCACCTTTCATAAATGTCAGACTTGAAATATAAAAGACGGGATAATGAGGTCTTATTTCCACAGAAGCAAGCATGAACCTACTAATTAACCCACAGACCACTAACAAACGTGCTGTTTAGATGCTTTTGCTGCAATTGTCAAATGCACAAATAGCTTGGGCTCAAATGATTCCATTTTCTTACCCTCCTTTGCTATTTTAAATATATTTTAAATGGCCCTGATGATTCAACATCTGTTGATTCATTCACACATATTTGCGCAATCCCACTGTGTGCAAGGTATTCAATCAGAGATTTGGGGGATCCTAGGAGGCTGTTTTGGGAAGAGTAGAAGCTCTGGCACCCAATAACTTGGGATTTCAACTTTAGCCTTGTCACCCGACATATAAATTAAAAAGCTGCAAGACTCCATGGATTCACACACTCATGTTAAATGGTAATCATGCCACTGTCTTTTTAAAGTTGTTGTTGGTGTTAAATGAGATAACATAATTAAATATCTCACAGGTGGAAAACAGCACTTATTACAAAAAGGAGCAGAGGCTGGACACAGTGGCACATGCCTGTAATCCCAGGACTGGAAGGCCTAGGTAGAAGGATTGCTTGAGCCCAGGAGTGCAAGACCATCTTGGGCAACATAGTAAGACCCTGTTTCTACTAAAAACCAAAAAACTACAGGTGGCATGCACCTGCAGTCCCAGCTGCTTGGGAGGCTGAGGCAGGAGAATTGCTTGAGCCTGGGAGTTCAAGGCTGCACAGTGAGCCGAGATCACACCACTGTACTCCAGCCTGGGTGACAGAGTGAAACTCTGTCTCTAAAAAATAAAAATAAAGGCCAGCATGCAATGACTCACGCCTGTTGTCCCAGCATTTTGGGAGGCCTAGGTGGGCAGATCACAAGGTCAGGAGTTCAAGACCAGCCTGACCAACATGGTGAAACCTTGTCTCTACTAAAAATACAAAAATTAGCCAGGCATGCTGGTGTGTGCCTGTAATCCTAGCTACTCAGGAGGTTGAGGCAAGAGAATCGCCTGAACCTGGAGGTGGAGGTTGCAGTGAGCCAAGATCACACCACTGCACTCCAGTCTGGGTGACAGAGCGAGACTGCATCTCAAAATAAATAAATAAATAAAAAATAAAAACAAATACAAATTAAAAATTAAGAAGGATTAGATTAAAAATATGGAGAAGTAAGGGAGTGAGAAAAAAGAGGGAGAGGGGAAGAGAAAGAAGGAGGAAGAGAGATGACAGAGGTAACAAAAGAGAAGAAAACAAATCAACACGGCCACAGAGGAGAAGGAAAAGACGAGATGAGGGTCGTTTTGATGCTGCTCCCAATGGTGAGGAAGACTGACATATGGAAAATAACTAGGGTATTGTTATGGGCTGAACTGTGTCCCATGTAAATTCACATGTTGAAGTTCTAGCCCCCCCCCCGTACCTCAGAATGTGCTGTATTTGGAGACAGGGCTTTTCAAAGTATAATTAAAGTAAAAAGAAGTCACATCAGTGTGCCCTAATGCAATATAACTGGTGTCCTTACAAGAAGAGGCGACTAACACGCGGACATGTACAGAGGGTAGATCACGTAAAGATACGGGAAGAGTTGGCCATCTACAAGTCAAGGAGAAAGGCCTCAGAATGAAATCAACTTGGCCATCACTTTGATGTTGGCCTTCCAGCCTCCAGACCTTTAAGGAAATCGACTCCTGTTGTTTAAGCCACCCAGTCCGTGGTACTTTGTTTTGGCAGCCCTGGCTAACTAATACGGATATAGTTGGTAATAAAGAGAGGTAGAAAAGTATCACAGACATTTTAGAGAAGGCAACTAAATCTCACAATGGGATTAGGAAGCAGGGATTGGGGGATGAGGAGAACATCAGAGGATGATTATTTCTGGGGTCCTGTAGTTGGAGATGGTCAGGGAAAGGCTTGAGCAAAAGCCCTACAGTCAAGGCATGTTCACTGTACTGGGAGGAGTCGCAGCTGGCTTGGCTGGTATGGAAGAAGAGGTTGCAAAGATATGGTCTACCTGATTTAAGGACACCTTGAGTACTTTATTCTGAAAGTGGTTGCAAGCTCTGAATAAGTGAATTCTACAGGTGGAAATCCAAAGTCAGAGAAGAACAATTCCAAATTCTTTCACGTGAGATATTGCAAGGAAGAAGAGTATTCTATAAAAGGAGTTTAGTATCTTCACTCTGGCAACAGCGATGCTCCTTTGCCTCTAACAATAAAACAACACTAAAAATAACACATTTTATTTCTTTCTAAAGCAATGCTTCATGAATGACTGGGTTTCATTTTGACAACCCTGTGGTGGTTTGAATGGTGGCCCCAGAAACCTCTTATTTCCCAGAACCTGTGGATGTGACCTTATTTGGAATAAAGAAGTCTCTGCACATGTAATAATGTTAAAGACCTTGAGATCTTTGGATTTTCTAAATGGGCCCTAAATCCAATGACAAGTGTCCATATGAATGACACACAAAGGAGAGACACAGTCCACATGAAGATCAAAGCAGTAACTTGAGTTAGCCAGCCAGGATGTCACCCACAAGCCAAGGGAGGCCTGGAGTCACCAGAGGCTAAAAGAGACAAAGGAATGTTCTCCCCTAGAGCCTTCAGAGGGAGTGTGGCCCTGCTAATGCCTTGACTTTGGACTTCTGGCCTCCAAAACAGTGAGATGATACTTTTCTATTGTTTTTAGCCAGCAAGTTTGCAGTCATTTGCCAAGGCAGCTCTAGCAGGCTTTAAATTATAATACAAATGCTTCAAGAAGGGCAGAGGAGGAATTCTGATACCTATGTGATCAAGGAGAAAAGCAAGATTCTGCTTTTATATAAATTAATCAAAAAGTGTGGTCTACTTGGACCCAAAGATCTTTTCAGTAGATTGGTATGCCCTAAATGTAGTGCCTGAAATTGTGAGAGATTAGGGAGACTGATCGACAAGCCAGTGAACCACTCCTGTGAGCGGATGAATGCAAGCTAAGGTCGAAGAGTATCTGAAAAAGCCAGAGTCCAGCATATGGTAAGAAATGTGACCAAAAGACCTTGAAATGCAGGCTAAGAAGCTTGCTCCTGGCCTGTGAAAACACCTGTTTGCCAAAGTTGGTTCTTTGGATTATCTGTCAACAGGATTCATTCATACTACAATAATTGAATTGTCAATCAATGGCCTTGCCAAGGACTGTCAGAAAACCTGTTGACAGAGCACAGCCAAGTTGATCAGACCAGCTGCAGTGATGCAGAACACCATCTTGATAGAATCTCAGTACGGGGACAAGTAAGGAAGGCACTGATGGGGCTTTAGGGCCAGGGTGAGTGATTTCAAAGGGGGTCTTACAAGGTAGGAGAGCGACTGACACAGGACAGGGTTTCTAACAAATGGTTTTGAATTATTAGACAGAGTGAGGCAAGGGTCCTGAAGTGAACTTTGATGAGCAAGATGTCAGTCCTCAAAACTGAAGAAAAGTGTTTTGGTTGATTCACAAGAGCAGGTATTTACTGGAGCTAGCAGCTAAGTGATTTCTGCTTGATCCCGATATTGTCTAACATGGACTGAGAGAGGCATGCTGACCTAAGCATGCTACAACTCACTACAACAAATATGTAGTGACTTGAGGATTCAACATGTTACAGGCACTATTCTAGGTTCATGTGCGTGTGTGTGTGCACGTGCCTGTTCGTGTGTGCACGTGTATGTGTTCGTCCTTGACTCCATAAAGCTTGAATTCCAATGGGAATGTGGGGAGGACAGAAAACAGAATACTCAGTACATACATGTGACAAACTTAATTTCAGAAAGTGCTAAGTTCCAAGGAGAAAAATAAAACAGGAAAAGAAGATGGAGATTGTGATGGGAAAAGAAGAGCGGATGATATTAAGTGTCATGGGACAAATCGCTCTGTGGCCACCTAAGCTTGGGGACTTCTTGGGGAAATAGAGGTAAATAGACTTCATCACCCCAGAACATCCAGCAGTCTTATGTTTTTCTTAGTGTTTATTAAGAGACTCCAAGAAGAGGATAAAGCATGCTGCATTTTCTAAATGCATTTTGCTTCTGTAGCCTTCCTTCCAGAGCACCTCACTAAGGACCTTTAATCATTAAGAAAATGTTTAAGGAAGACATCTGTAGCCGAGGACAGTCATCAAGCCTGCAGAACAACTGGTTGAAGGACTGGCAAGCCAGGAGGGAGGTGCTGGCATGACAGTCCAAGCCTCGGGCTAGGGTGGGACACAGGTGTGGAGAAGTGACAGAGGCTGAGGATGGGAGAGTTTGACAAACCAGGAGCTTGTGCCAGAATATGAGGACCATTCTACCCAGGAGAGGTGGACACTTATCTGTTTTTCCCTGTTTTTTCTGTTCCTATCACAGAATTGGGTTTAACGTTTGTTGAATGAATAAAGAGATGTAATGGATTAGAGAAGAAAACTGGGTAGATGGCATCAAAACTTAACCAGTTTATAGAAAACCATAGGGTTACCCATTTTTGAAGTCTGCAATGATGGTTTCAGGTCCCACCCTGTCCCTCCACTGCCCCCTACTCTCTTAGCAGAGATTTCAGTCTATGTTACTGCTCCTATGTATTTCTATGTCTCTTAGGGGCATTTCCTTGTGCCTGGAAATCCGGCCCCATGCTCCCTGGTGTGGGGGATGACAGCCCTGTTGAACTCCTCCAAATTGAATCCCACACCCACTGTGCCCCCATGTCCAGTCCACAGTAACCTGCCTGCTAGACTTGGTGACCTCAGTCACTGTGTTGAGTCACAGATGAGGCCAGAAAGTAAGTGACAGCTCCCTACACATGACTCCTCTGGCTTCATCATGGATATAATTGAATTGCTACCACAACCAAGAGGCCTCAAGGCTTCAAGAAAGAACCCCCTCACCTTTGCAAGACCCGCCATCCCCCATTAGGTTGCAGGAACTCGCAAAGGGGTCTGGTTTGCTATGGTTTCAGTATCAGCCTCTTCTCGGCAGCCCTCTGGCACGGGGTGAAGACTACCTTCTTTCACCCCTTTCCTGTTCTTTCTGGGGCCCCCTGTCCTGGTTTGCAATCCAGCCTCACTGGTCACCACCCCAGGCCTTCAGACAGGTTTCAGTGTCTCTGAACTGCTGTGAGGTGTGGAAGCAGTTTGGGGGAACTTTTTTACCAGGAAGCCTGTCTGACCTTACCTAAATTTCTGTGTGAATTAGAGGAGGAAATTGTCCAACTGTACTCTGTTACATCCAAGTCTCCAATGGAAATATATGTGTTGAGAAGTTCAAGGCAGAACTCCATCCATCACCTGAGTCTAGGCCTCCGGGCCTGTCAAAATGCCTGTGAACAGCGGTTTTCAACACAGCCTCCGAGTCTGCTCTCCTCAAAGTAGATAATTAAGCTGCTCCTCCTCCGGCCTCTGGGACTATATTCTGGCTCCGGGGCACACCGGCTTGGTGATCACCTCCTAGCTCTGACAGACCCCAGGTTCCCTCCAGTTCTCAATCTCCTGTCTCCCATCAGCCTTTCTCAGTTCCACGGGCTTCTGAATCACCCTCCTCAGAAACATTTTGTTCCGAGAATTTTTTTCACCTTGCCATAAAAACACGGAATTTTTTTTTTTAATTTGAAATTCATTTTGAGTCTTCTTTTATAGATCTGTCATTTATACAATGGCTGGAAAACTTTCTAAAATCAGATACAATTTATGAACCCCTTCTTTTCGGCATAATGTCATTTTGTACATTAAAATGATAATGACTGGAGGAATCAGATGTGTCTCTCCATCAAGGGGTGGGGGTAGTCAGTGGAGATGGTGGGTGGGGGGCTGTTCCGGTTCTTCTGAAGTAAGTCTCAGTGAGCCTGTGCACAGCTCCCACCAAGGGCTTTCAAGAAAGGGGGAAAATAGGAAAAAATGTATTTTTCACATTATTCTTGAAATGAAAATAACAGTGAAAAATAATTGAAACTTATGGCCCTTACAAAAGAATGAGGCCTTGAGAAATGGTTAATGATATCTCTTATACATAAAGTTTTTGAATTATACTTGATTTTAAAATATATATATAGTATATTTACATATACTATACATATATATTTTTCTATATTTATATATACTATATATGCATATACTTATATATTATATGTACTTGTATATTTATATGGATATATTTATATATTTTATATATTATATGTATATATGCATGTACTTTATATATTTTATATATGTATATTTTCATATGCTTATATGTATATTTTTAAATATTACATATTTATATTATATATTTTGTATATTTATATGTGCATGTTATATATTTATTTGCATGAATATATTTTATATATTTATAAGTATATATAATAAATTTATATGTATATATTGTATATATTCATATGTATGTATTTTATATATTTATATTTATATATTGCACATATTTATATTTATATACTTATATATTTTATTTCTCTGGTGTATATATTTATATGTATATTTTTAAATATTACATATTTATATTAATATATTTTGTATATTATATGTGCATGTTATATATTTATTTGCATGAATATATTTTATATATTATATGTATATATTTAATATATTTATATGTATATATTGTATATATTCATATGTATGTATTTTATATATTTATATTTATATATTGCACATATTTATATTTATATACTTATATATTTTATTTCTCTGGTGTATATATTATATGTATATATTTAATATATTTATATGTACATATTTATATATACATACACACACACACACATATATGTCTTTTGAAGTAGTTGAGGGCAGTATGTAAAACAGTTGTTCTCAGTCCTAGCTGTGCAGTGGAATTGCCCAGGGGTGGTTTTATAAAAATATTAAATCAGATGTGAATCTAACATGCAGCCTGTGCTGAGAACAACGGGATAGTGGCCCTCAGAAGATAGGGCTCTAAGCTCCATCAATATTGTTGGTACATTGCATGATCTTGGGGTCAATAAGAAAAGCTAATTCTTACTCTTTACCATGGACCAAGTGCTGTTCCAAGCCCTTTTCTCATATTGACTGTTCTTAAGAGCCTTTGAAGTAGGTACTATTATTACTCTGTTTCTCAGGTGAAGAAGCTGAGGATCAGAGAGCTTAAGTAACTTGCCTAAAGTCACACAGCCAGTACTTGACTGAGGAGGGATTTGAATCCACGCAGTCTTGGGCTGGTGATCTCTACCTGCTATGCATGCTGCCTCCCTAAAGGATTTAAGTATCTGTTTCTACATAGTCCAAATATGAATTAGTTTGCTCATCTATAAAATTAGGTAAGCTGAACTAGGTGATTTTCAGAGTTCTGTGGTTATAGGGTCTCTGTTTTAAAGACAATGAAAATAAGCCCGAGAGAAATGAAGTGTTTTGCTGCTATGAGTAAGCCAGTGAATCAGAGCCAGTTCTCCAGCCCAGGCCTTCCAAGTCATAGTGTAGAATTCTTTCCCAATCCACAGTAAAACAAGCTGGAGAAGAGGGTTGCCCCTAAAACATCCCAGGGGAAATTAAACTACTTCGTGAAAAGAACTCAAGTCCTAGGTTTGAAATAGCGACACAAATCTGAAACCTGTGTGCCTCCTGTATGGGAGACGGTCTAAAGTTATATTAATGTAACCAAATTTCAATTCAGTACCCATTGTTTGCAGAACCCTGATCTACATGCTGTGAGAATAGAATAAAAATGTATGGTCTCGTTTTCACTGGAATACACACACACACACACACACACACCAAAAAAAAAAAAACCACACACACACACACACACACAGAGAACATTAACCACAGGGGAAAAGACAGCCTACCACACACCTCTGGGTCAGGAATGAAGCTTCAGCCCAGTTCTTGACCTCTCCCTTCCTAGCATCTCCCAGTAGAAGGAGGAGTTGTTTGAGGAAATTGAAGAGTGACATTTATTAGAGGGTGTGGTCACTGTATTAAAAAGGCACAGGCTTTGCCCAGCCTTCCCTTGCAGTCCACTCCCTGCAGTGGACCTGGAGACAGTCTTGCCTCTCTGTCTCTCCACGTGCATGCTTGAGTGCTTCGGCCACTTTGCAGGTCCCCACACCAAGCAGCCATCTGGAAGGTAACCAGATGCTCTGGTTTAAATCCTGAGCCCAAAACTATGATTGTCAGGAGGCTGACTCCTTTGGCGCTCTAGAGCCTGAAGATATGCACTCAAACCCTAAATTTCCAGAAATTCTGCATTGCAGAGCATCCTCCCAGCCATCTGCCCTATCTCCACCCACACGTGAGTCATCAGGATGACTAATGTTACTCTGAGATAAGTAGCATGATCCTAAATGCACTCCGTGATGGCATCCATAGAGCAAGCATTGAAACAGAAATAACGCTTCAGGTTTTGCCCTGGAAGAAGTCACGTCTCTCTTACTCACATCAGTGGATGCTAACTTCCAGGCAAGCTCAGACATTCAACCTTAGATATTTAGATGAATAAAAAGGGTGGAAAGTAATCTCTTTTTCTGAGAAAAAAGACTTGAAAGGGGAAGGAGAAGGAGGAAAAGGTGGAGACAGAGAAGAAAGAGGGTGATAACGAACAAAGATGAAGGCAAGAGGAAAGAAGAATTAAGAAGTGGTTCTTGGTCATGCACCACCTCTTTAGAAATAGCATTTTTATGAGTTAAATGCAAATGAATAAAAAAAACCCATGTGGATCAAATTCCCCTAAAAACATTCATGGGCTTAAAGTTTTAAAAGAAAACAGGACCAGCGCCAAATGCATTGTGGTCTGGGCCAAGCCCAGAGGGAGGTGGTCTGGCCTGTATACATTACACACCTGGGTTCCCTTGTGTGCAGTGGGCGTTGGGAGCTGTGGGACCCTAAGGTGGCTTCCACACCTCACTGTCAGGTGGCCACAATTCACGAGTTCTCATACCATGGACAAAGTGCAAGAAGGGGCATATTTGGCTAGGATGGACTCTTGGCTCCCCAGCATAGCTAAAAATCTGAAACCAATTTCTTGATCTCTTCCCCCACGCTTACAAAAGACAGATTCTGAGCAAGGGAGGCGTCAAACCCAGGCTCAGCAATAGATGTTCTATCTTGCTATAGTCTGAAGCCAGGCATCTGGGTCTCTGATGTGGATATCCTACAGATGTGTAAGAGTCTACTCTCACACACATGGGCATATAGATGACTTTTCTGTTGTTATTTATTTGAGACAGAGCATCTCACTCTGTTGCCCAGGCTGGAGTGCACTGGCGAGATTTCAGCTCACTGGAACCGCTGCCTTCCGGGTTCAGGTGATTCTTTTGCCTCAGCCTCCCGAGTAGCTGAGATTACAGGCACATGCCACCATGCCTGGCTAATGTTTGTATTTCTAGTAGAGATGGGGTTTCACCACGTTGGCCAGGCAGGTCTCCAACTCCTGACCTCAAAGGATCCATCCACCTTGGCCTCGCAAAGTGCTGGGATTATAGGTATGAGCCACCGTGCCTGGTCTAGATGACTTTTGACATATAGTAGCCATCTCTTATGAGCACCGCTGTGTCCCAGGCACTGTATTAAGGGCTTTATCCACATCAGCTATGTTATCAAGAGTGGTTCTCAAATGAGAATTCTTAGGCTCAAGAGTTCAGTGACTTGTTCAAGCTCCAATACCTCATTTCTGATGGGAAGGAGGGGTACAGGGAACAGGAGCCATTGTGTCATGCTGTAATGCCATAGTGTTAGTGTCCTTAATCACCTTGTTAGAATATTACTTCAAATGTAAGTTTGAAATATATTCAAAAACCATCAGTAAACTCCAAATGATTCATTTACAAAAAACAATCACAGGGAGACGGCACCTTGTCATCTCTTAGACAGCGCTTCTAGCTGTATTCTTATCTGGTTTGTGTATTCAGGCAACGAGACAGCATTTCAATACTAATCTGAGAAAATCATAATTAGACATGTAAATGGATTGGAGAAAAAATAGAATAATGCATTTTAAGATACATGTAATTATTTTTCTATCTTCCCTCCCCAAAGCAGGGTAGATAATCAAAATTTATCTATGCCACAAGGAAAATTGCTCTTTTCTTTCTTCTGTGTTAGCTTGTGTTCTTATACATATCCACAGCATTGGCTCTTGTCATTTTGTGGTAATTAATCTCTTAATTATCTGTCTTTTTCCCTTGATTCTGAAGGTAGAGACCGTATCTGATGCACCCAGTGCCCCTAGTTTTGGTTCAACGCCTTTAAGGCCCCTTGCACAAGGATGACTAATGTGTGGCATGCATGCCTGCTCTACCTTCCCACAGTCGTGGAAGACATTGCTAATCAATCATTGCACTGACCCTCTTGCTTGTCTTAGAATTGTGAAGATAAACCTGTGGGTTGACACCACCAAATTATCACAGAAAAAAACCTTTTCTACACCCTGTTATATGCGTAAATATGAAGACTTCCTTGGTTAGGAAAGGCTCTGGAAACATAAGAACAGACAACGGAAAAAAATCGCAGAGGCCCCCAAATCAACATCTGTTCTCTGCTGAATGCTGGTTCGGAGAAGTACTCATAAAAAATAAAATAAAATAAAAATAAAAATAAAAAAGACATGGACAAGTGGCCTCTGTTGGGAAAATCTATCTTGGAATTGTTTTCATCTGGAGCTAAATGAGGAGATCCAAGTTTTCTTCAGTAGTAACGCCTGGAGATGTGAGATTAGGGGGTGTCAGAGACTATGGCAAAACTACTGTAAGTAAAGCCCTGAATAAAACCGTCATGCAGAGGGGGCTTGAAAGCTTCCTGGCTCTCATAATATCTGGTGTCCAGTCATTTCAGAGGCTCAAATGGACCTCCATTCTTTCCATTGGTTTGATTGCATGAGTTAAGCAAGTGCTTCTTTTGGTGAAATTGGTTTGAGCGCTAACCAATTGATAGTATCGTTTTAAAACCATAGAAAATTAAGAACATAATTATATAATGTTCTGGGCATTCATATTGCTTTAAAATTTTGCCTATCTGGCTTACAAGACCTGTCATCAGCAAAGCTCTGGGCTGCCTTCACACCACCACTTCTGATCGAGGGGTTGGAGGACACCATGATTTGATAGCTTTGGAACACCTGTGTCCCTTGTTCCCATACCCCTTTACTTAATAATGACTTAGCCATGAGGTGTTGGTTTTTACTCTGGGTTCTTAAATCAGAGATTTGTCCTTCTTGCATCTAAAACAAAAGCTCATTTTTGGTAGGAAGCAACTTGTAGGGTTCTAGCTCCAGCCGTGGGTACGTGCATGCCTTTGGAGATGTTTCTTTCCTTCTTTGTGTTTCTGTCAAATGAGGGGGTTGAAACAGTGACCCCTAAGGACTCATATGATGGTGAGGTTCTTTGACTGACTCTGCTCAGAGCTGGACAAGATTGAGGTCTCAAGTTGATCCCTTCCCTCTGGCTTGGCACTTTTCCAGGCTGAGGGAGCTGGCCTCTCTATAATGGCAGGAGGGATTAGAAAACCACAGAATGCTTCCCTACACAGTCTCCCATGAGCCTTGGCCTCCCCACATAGGCCTGTTGCTGTTTTGTCTCATAAAGATGAAACATATTCCTCTGTTCTGAGCTCTATGGTCCCCACACTCTCTTTTTCTCTCTCCTATTTTTAAGCTTATACTCCTTCTAGAGTAATCTGTTCACAGCACCAACCCCCATGTCTTAGGGATGCTAAGTGACAAAGGCACACATGTAGAGTAGGAAGAAAGGACTTTTCCTTTTCTGCAACCTGCAATAAGTCACAAGGTGAGTAAAACCAAGGGCCTAGACCTAGTTAGTAAAGTTCTTCTAGGCTCTGGAAGCTAAAATCCAGTCTCCCACTAAAACCCGGGGGCTGAGAGTTCAAAAAAGGTCATTTTGAGACCCCTTGTCCCTTGGATCAGCCTCCTGCTCCAGTGAAAAAGGAAAAGACCAAAGCTCAGGCTGACGAAATGGCTACAATCTGTGGAGTGCATGGATTCCCCCCAAAAAGAAAGCTTGCTTGTGTGGGTAAACACTCTTTTAAGAGCCACAAATCAGTCTCTGTCTGCCTAATGTGGGACTTCTCAAGCAATTCATACTGGGTATCCGGTGGTTAATCGGTGGACAGTCTTTTTAATTTGGTAGAATTAGGGACTTCAGAGCTGCTCACGCAATGTGATAGGATGGAAAGTCCATCATTACAGAAATGAATGGGGAAATGAAAAACAGATGACATGGCCGGGCGCGGTGGCTCAAGCCTGTAATCCCAGCACTTTGGGAGGCCGAGACGGGCGGATCACGAAGTCAGGAGATCTAGACCACCCTGGCTAACACGGTGAAACCTCGTCTCTACTAAAAATACAAAAAACTAGCCGGGCGAGGTGGCGGGCGCCTGTAGTCCCAGCTACTCGGGAGGCTGAGGCAGGAGAATGGCATAAACCCAGGAGGAGGAGCTTGCAGTGAGCTGAGATCCGGCCACTGCACTCCAGCCTGGGCGGCAGAGCGAGACTCCGTCTCAAAAAAAAAGAAAAGAAAAGAAAAGAAAAACAGATGACAGAGAGCAGGGAGACTACCTTTCATTCTTTGCACACGATTCTTACAGGAGACCTGGTAACATCTTCATGGTTTATGAAGACCAGAGTAGCTGACTTTAGAACTGTGTCTCCTGAATCTTCATCCATGTCTTTTCATTCTTGAGCCCTTACTTCCCTTATTAGAGACCATCTCCCACATCCCAGCCATCTCTTCCTCATCCCTATTCTCCAGATACTCCAGCACTTTCATTGTCATCTCCTGGACCTTTCCAAAAATGCTTTAGAGTACTTATGTGTCTTGCTTGAAGCCAAATTATTAACTCCACAAATAGACTGATGTTTGGTTTCCAAAAGGATTTTTACTTTACTTCACGGAAGTCTTCTTTGGAGAATAAGTTCTTCTGTATTTAAATAGAACTTTATTTCCGGAAAGTAGGATTGAGGATCAAAAGCCGCAAGCCAACGCTGTGCCCTGAAGAGCCATGCGCGAGACAAATTTACAAGGAAGTGGAGATTATGAGCAATAGAAGGTATAAAACCAAGCAAAGGTACACATATATAGTAGGAAGAAAGGAAGCCAGGAATAGAGGGGGAGAGGCCAGAAAAAGCACAGACCTAGTGGGTAGAGTATCCAAGGCTGTCAAGAAAGATCCCCCAAATTCTTTTCCTGAGATCCAGAGATTTGCCTTGGATCCAGTACCTGCTTCCTGAGGCCTGACTTCATCACCATCTCCCTAGTGACAACAGTCCCTTTACTGAGTCAGTGGAGAGAGACACTGTGCCTTCATCCCCAAGTGCCTCGGTTGATTGCTTGTTTGTTTCAAGCATGAAGCCATTGGGTAAAATTCAGCACATCTGAACTTCCAGCAGCTTAGTGGCAAGGGAAAGGTCCCTGGTTTGGCTAATGATCAGAGAAAGCCACAGTGAATCAGCAGGGACACTCTTTGGAGCCGACCCGATGTGACTTTTCCCTGAAGCAGAAGGCAGGGTAAAGAATGAGAGGAATGGATGGAGGCATATCCCACTAGGGCATCATGAAAAACAGCTAACTGACCTGAAACTATGGGCTGGAGGCTCTGCGATCAGCTGCTTTGACACAAGTAAGATCCTCCTTCGTTACTCATGTGGCTTGGGATGGACTCTGCTGAGTCCCATTGAACCCATTCAACAATTTTCATACGAATCTCAGGGTTAGGTTCATACTGAATGCTCTCCTGCACCAGAAAAAGAAAATTGTATGTAGACACTTTAAGAATAGTTCAATACTGGGCTGGTGCAGTGGTTCATGTCTGTAATCCCAGCACTTTAGGAGAAATGGTCCCCACACTCTTTTCTTCTCCCTCCTATTTTTAAGCTTAAACTCCTTCTAGAGGAATCTATTCCCAGCAACAGCCCCCACGTCTTAAGGATGCTAAGTGACTTTTTTTTTTCTACAACTTGCAATAAGTCACAAGGTGAATAAAGCCAAGGTTCAGGCCTAGGCCTGGTTAGTAAAGTTCTTCTAGGCTCTTGAAGCTACAATCCAGGCTCCCACTAAAACCTGGGGGCTGAGAGTTCAAGAAGGGTCATTCCTAGACCCCTTACACGTCTGTAATCCCAGCACTTTAGGAAGCTGGTGGATCACTTGAGGTCAGGAGTTTGAAAACAACCTGACCACCATGGTGAAACCCCGTCTCTACTAAAAGTACAAACGTTAGCCTGGCATGGTGGTATACACCTCTAATCCCAGCTACTCGGGAGACTGAGGCAGAAGAATCACTTGAACCCAGGAGGCGGAGTTGCAGAGAGCCGAGATCACACCACTGCACTCCAGCCTGGGTGACAAAGAAAGACTCTGTCTCAAAAAACAATGATAATAATAATTTAATACATTTGTAGATAGATCAAACAAGTGGATATTATTTTCCATTGCCAAAAAGTTGAGTCCCTCAAAGTACCAAGCATGCAACCTAGAAAAAAAAAATGCTCATCTATCTTTTTCTCTTCCACTCAGACAGAGCTCCAGGAGGTCCTTGAGATAACAGGGCAATTAATCTCCTTTCAATAACGAATAGGAGTTAGTGGAAGTAGCTCTGATCAGCGAATGGGAAGGAATTGAAGTGGGCAGGATCCCAGTCTCTTCACCTCCATCAGATGGAACAGCTCAGCGTTTATCCACACTACGTATTGAACTTCTGCCTAAACTTCCAATTAAAGTGTTTCATTGATTAAAATATTTTCAAAAGTAAAATAATTTAGAAAACCACTGAATTTGGCTTCCAAAGTAAATTTTCTGAGGAAAAAAATTACTTTTGGGGGGGGGAAATAATGTTTCTAAGATTTGTCCAGACATTACACACACAGGCACACACATACATAAAATGCCATCAACACAGAAAAACAACATTTAAAAAAATAGAGATGGGGTCTTGCTATGTTGTCTTCTCTGGTCTCTCTAACTTTTGGACTCAAGCTATCCCTTTGCCTCTGTCTCTCAAAGTGTTGGAATTACAGGTGTGAGACACCACACCCAGTCAGCATTACTTCTAGAGTCAGATCATTCAGTCATTGAACAGACCCTGAGGCAAGGCCAACTGAGGTATTATTTATATCCTACCTAATTAATCCTCATCTCCAAATACTTGATGTATACTTGCTTTAAATGTCACCACCCCATAAGTAAAACTTTAATTTTTATTAAGCAAAACCTTAAGAAAGTTAATTATTAATTAAAATTCAATATTTATTAATCAACATCTTATATTTAAGAAAAAATAGAAACTAACTTGGGGGCCTTGTTAATATATGCAGATTCTCTGGCCTGTCCCACCTCCCCCAAGATTCTGTTTTAAAAGGTCTGAGGTAGGGACTTAGAGCTTGCCATTATAAGAAACCTCCTAGCTATAGATGATACTGTAAGAAACACCACTTAGGCTGGAGCTTCTTGAGCTGGCAAGAGGATTGTATATAAGTGATGGTTAAGGAATCGCTCCTAGTAGAAACTATCAGAAAAGTGGAAGAAGCAGGACAGGGAAGGGGAGGAACATAAGCCAGGCTGTGACTTCAAGTAAAGTCCCAGCTTCAGTAAGACCCTGCAGGGGAAGCCTTCAGCCTGCGTTCCTAGTGAATCAAGGGATCTGCCCTTTCACACACTTTCCTGTCCATCACTGGCCAAGGGCTGACCCACAGAGGATGAAAATCCCCAAGGACCACCAGGGCTCTGCATTTTGTGGGTAAAGAAGCACCACAACCTGAGGGAGGTCCTAATGGAAGTTGAAGATGTATAGGTGTGAGTAATTAATCAGAGGGGATCTGGGTGGATCAGGCAGGTGGAAGAAGGGGATGTGGGTAGAGTGAGCAGCTGAGGTGCTATCACAAACTGCAGGCTATCAAGTGGGTTAGGCCTAGGAGGCCACAGTTTAACAGCACATTCACT
The DNA here is from genome assembly GCF_009764315.1 of Trachypithecus francoisi. NCBI lineage: Eukaryota > Metazoa > Chordata > Mammalia > Primates > Cercopithecidae > Trachypithecus > Trachypithecus francoisi. The sequence goes on along the minus strand of NW_022681455.1, from coordinate 91,592,913 downwards.
CTAAGAGGCTGCTTTGCTGAAAAATCAGTGCCAACAAACATGGAAAAACAAAAAAGCCCAAGGAAATATTATGCAAGCTTGATTGGATGAGTAAATAAGAAAGGAATATCCAAGATGAAAGTGTTGCTGTACTCAAGCATTGGTAATTTCATGTAAAGTCAAAGGTCCCTCAAATATGACACTGTGATTCTAAAAGAAGATTTTTCTATTCCATTGGCATTACATCTTGTTGACACTCTTTAAAGGAAGCTTTATGGAATGATTTCCCATCTCACTGCCTCTTTCCACTATGGAGTGTTCAAGCTGTTAACCTTGTCAACTTCATTCATCTCAATCTTTCTCCTTGTCACCACTTTTATATTTCTACAATTCTGATGACCACATTTATCTCTCTTGTTCCTGGTACTGAACCATAAACTTCTTGAGGGTTAAGATCATGTTTAATTATCGATACACTTCAGGGACTACAGCAATGGTCTTCACAAACTCTGAGCAGATAATCGAGGCTTGCAGGTTGACTGAATTATCCACAGTCCAAAGCTTTACTTTGATAGTTCCATGCAAGCAAAGTTTTTCCTAGACTTCCATTCTATTGAATTTCTTAGGTTTATCAACCAAAGAATCCTTTAGGTGATTAATCCTAATTCCTTAGGTAATTAATCACCCAAATATTTATTGAGCATCTACTCTGTACCCATCTTGACATTGGGAAGGTCACAAAGTAGTATAAAACACAGTCCAAGTGCCCTAAGTACTTAAATGTCTTGGAGGGAAACAATTTTTAACAGATTTGAATCAAAAAAGAGGACACTATAATCATATAATCAAGTGCAAGATTATCAAATGCCACTGAAACTCAATGGTAGTGAATAGATCAGAGTTCATTGTAAAGTACACACCATAAAAGCACAAGGAGTTCAAACAGTTTTCATACTCATGTCAGCACTCACCAGTTGGTAGTGGTTGCATACAGAATCATCTCAGGAAATCTTAGTTTAAATGTGAGCTGAGTCAGCATCAGATTGATTAGCAATGTCTGCCAGGGCAAGAAATGATGACTGGTAGCAGGCATGTAGCAAATTGAACATTCTTCTAGACATGCTGCACTCTATGATCAAGAACGGTTTCATAGGCAAGAGCTCGTGGAACGTGACAACCAAAGGCAAATCTAATGCCATTTTTTTCAGAGAATTAAAATTTCCAGTAACAAGCTGGCTTTTCCCAGAATACCAACATTTACTTCACTAATGGAGCCCAGTCCCAGTGGAAGCCAAGTTAATGCCAGTGTTTGCTTTTTCTCCTTTCTAGACATGTTTGTCAAATCAGATCTCCTCCTGGAGTGCTCATATGTCTAAATTCACCTTATAAAGAGAGCCTGCCAAAAAAGGAAAAGAGAAGGGAAGCTAGTCTGAATTCGATGTCAGTAAAGAAATGCAGGCGGAGAAATGCCACCATTCAGCAGTGATACCCCAGTGCTGTTTGGATATCACTTGGTAAAGGATTTTGTAGGAAGTGACTCATATCATCCCCAGGGTTGGCAATCTCCAGGTTAGGCAGATCCTGGGGAGGTCAGGTAAGAGCAGTGAAGTGTGTAGAAGAAAGAACAATGAAACTGACATGCAGAAGAATTGGGTTCTAGTGTCAGATCTAGCACTTCCTCCACTGAAAGCCTGAGTAGCATTTGAGTCTCAGCTGCCTCATCTAAAATACAGAGCCAGCATTTTTGACTTCTGTGGAAACTAAAGTATCTGTAGTTTAGGGCTAGCATCCATTATTCCTCTTTCTTGGTAAGAGTGCCCTGAATATATTTTGGGTCACCATCCTACCTCCTTTTTAGATGTGTAATTTGATTGAGATTGAACTTCACTTCTAGTACCTAAGCCATCTATGAATGGCATAAGCCCATTTTTCTGGTAAATCATTAAAAGTTGGGTACAAACAGGTGTGCTGGCAAATGTTTAACAACTGGCTCTGTAGATAGTAAAAGCCTTATTTTCAGCAATTGCCAATTTCTGTGGCCTAAATATTCCCACCATGGCTGATGTTGAGCTACCAACATGACATCCTTGAACTTGAATCCAGGAAGAAATACATACAATCAGATTAAGGGACCAGCACACCACTGGCACAATCCAGTAGAAGTCAACTTCAGGCTGGATAAAAGAGGGCATTGATATCCGCTTGGCTTGGTTCTATGAAGATATGATGCTTGGAACTAGCACAGCTATTTGCTACAAAGAGAGGACCTTGTAGAACCAGAGCCACCCAAGAGCATGATGAATCTGAACCTGAGACTTGGATCATTTCAGACTGAAGCCATTTCTACATACAAATTCACATGTTTGCCTGAGCTATTTTGAATCAGGTTTTATGTCACTTCCAACCAAATATAAACCAAACATACACTACATATATCATAAAATTATTCTAAGAATAAAATGAGATAAGCTATACAATTCAAGGTCTTCCTCTTCTGATTGGTATTTGCAAAGGATCATACTGTTCTCTCCAAGGAACCCCTAAGACAAAGTTCTCCAATAGGTCATAACTGTCCTGGAGTGAAGAGAGCACAGATTTTCTTTCCTGCTGTATACTGGCAGAGATGATAAGAGAGAGGAACTTCTCTTAGGAATATAACAGTCTAGGGGCTTTAAAACAAGAGCTGAATCTGTCAAAGGAGAGTTGTTTTTTTTGTTGTTTTTTGTTTTGTTTTGTGTGTGTGTGTGTGTGTGTGTTTTGCCATACTTTAGACGTTTGCCTGGGGTCTTAGAGGGCCCATTTTATTACCGTTTAGAAATGCCAGAAGCAGTTAAAATTGAACTTTTCTGTAATACTTCTGACTATAGAAGCCCAAGTAACAGTGGCACAGTCACTTGCCAAGAAAGAGAAGGTTCTGTTGTAGCTAAGAGTCTGTGTCTCTCAGAAGAGGAGATAAAAGACAGGGTATGAAGGAGGCATTCCTTCCTGGCCACACAAAAATGTGTTAAGAAGTCAAATCTGGAACCTCAAACACTCCATTAGAGGAGTTTCACAGCCAGACACAAGAGAAAGACTCTTACCAATAGCAAGTCTCTTACCAATAGCAAGACTCTGACCAGCAGCAACAGATTCCAATGGGCCCTTGCTTTTCCTATAAAATGCAGGGATCAATGATTCTCCAGTCCCCTTCCATAGCCAAGGATCTTACAGCTTAAATATTGGGTTTATCCGATTGTTAAAAGAATCGAAAAAGTAGTCAGGGGACCTATAGCCTTTTCATGATAGAAGAGAAAAGTGAGGGAACTGGCTTGAACACAGGACTCTTGACTTGATGGAGGCTACAGCCTAGATGTCCTGACTTCAGATTTAGTATCTTTACCTCCTTCATAGTTCCTAATCAATTAGCCTTATATTGGGATCTTGTCATTCAGGTTTTTATTATCTAAGTGCATGCAGTTACAAAGTTTCATAGGGAACCTCATAAACATCAAAATCTCAAAATATTCCAAAGTAATGTTCTAGCAACTTACAAATTCAGTCTCCACTCCTCTGTCCCGCCTTGCTTAACACTAGCAACCATCCCCTCCTATCAGTTACGAACCATTTGGAGGAAGTCTTCGGCTAAAATGCAAAATACAAAGCAAGCCCCATGCCAAGTTAATTCACAGACTAGTGAAAGATTCCACAAAGTTGATTAAAAGGATAGTAGAGGTCACTGGAAGGGAACACACACAAAACCACCAACCAATACAACAAATGAATGTGTTTCATTGTTTGAACACAACAATGAAAGAAAAAAAACAATAAATGTCAGGAAAAGTGTTTTCATTAGTGATTTAAATATGAAAGAGTTAATAGAGGTCTTTGGGGAAACTGATGAAGTTCTCAAATATTTTCACTCCAAAAAATCCCTTGTCTTTTATTATCTTAAATTGATACATAATTGTACACATTTATAGGGTACCATGGGATAATTTGAAACATGTATACCACGTGTAATAATCAAGTCAGGGTAATTAACATGACTTTTTAAAATTTCAATAAAAATCAATGGTTAGGTAAGGGATGTTGAAAAATACGCCAAAATCTCATCCTTTGATTCGTTCTTTGTTCATTCTCAGAGTTAACAAATTGTTGTGTTTATAGCCTGTATTTTGCTAAATATAAGGTAAAATAAATTATTTGTTTCATTTTAATCAATATGCAGACGCAATGAGATCATTTTACTTTATTCACTCTTATAAAATTTTGGTCGTTGATTTTAAGTGGATTTATACTCAAGTCTTTTTCTTCTATCACTTATCCTTACATAATAGGGGTCTCCTCTACATAGAAGGAACCTATTAACTGTTTGTTGAATGGTTGGTTAGATGAATAGAAATGGCTTCTCTGCCTTCAAGCAGGGTCATAGTTAGACAAGCCTTGATCAACAAGCAGTTGCAGCATGGTTCTTAAAGATGTTTCTGGAAAAGAATCGCTTAGCATCTATGAGCCTTTCAGTCAGACAGAAGAAATTGGTAGCATTCTATTAAATATCACTAGTCGGTCTCCTGTTCCACCTCACTCAAGGCATAAATACAAGTGAAACCTTTACTTAGTGCCAAAAGCATTTACTTTGGCCTTACACTGTGAAAGCATTTAGTACCATAACTTTCCTCGCGGGAGCTTATAGATTAATTAAGGGATTAGATGTAGAATAGTTGCAGTCTGATGTATAATCATATAAAATCAAAAGCTAGTGCATATAACACAGATGCTGAAAACCTAGAAGTACTGCAAAGAACAGGAGAATAGAGCAATTCAATGGGTTAGCATCAGTGGGATAACGATGAACAGAAAAGAGGGAGGATATCCCAAAGTAGGAGAGAAGCAGCATCATAAATGGCAAAAGGAACACCTGGATGCTGGGGGCTTAGGAGCGCTGTATTAAAGAACAGCAGAGAGCTGGATGAAGGTGAGAAAATCCCATTCCTGTTTGAGGCCCATCCCTTGAAATGACAGGTGACATTTCAGCAGCTTCTTTCACTGATCCCTCAAGAGCTTGTGCATATATGCATGGGTTTCTGCACCAGTACTTAGCACTAGTCCAAAACCACTTTCTTATCAGTTTAAGTTGGTGTTTCTTGTGAGCAAGAAACCTGTTCTACCCATACATGAAGATTTACACTTATGGGTTTCCAAATCCTGTTTCTCCATACTCAAAGAGATTATCCATTTGAGGGTTGCAGCAATTATCTGCTGCCACAATACTGCTGCATAATTAACAATCATAAAACCACTGTTGGGTACAATAATACACTTTTATTCTGCTAACCAGACCTCAGGGTTCAATTATTCAGGTTGGACTTGGCTGATCTTGGCTGGACTGGCTCACACATCTGGGGGTAGAGGGCTGTTGACCCATTTAGAAAGGTCTCAGCTGAGATGAATGTGGTGACTCTGCTCTATTCCGCATGTCTCTCATCATCCATCAGTCTAGCCTGGGTATGTTCATATGGCAACAGTAGAAGGTAAGTGTTAACAAGTCCAGTTGCACAGTGCTATTCAAGCCTGTGTGTGTGCTTCACATTTGCTAACATTGGCATAGCAAGACAATGGCAGAGGCCAGAGTCAGAGATACAGAGCATGACAAAGTTACATGGCAAATGGTGGGGAGGAAGAACTGAGCCCCTTTATGTCATCAATCTGTGGTGAAGATCGTAACACCTTGTAGTTAACAAGGCAGGAAAAGGACCAGTAGGTATAGTCATGTGATCCATTAGACACCCTTCCCTAAAGCTCTCTTCAAGCCTTGAACACCAATAAGAGGAGAAGAGGGAGTGCTTATGTGATTTTTTTTAAAGTGAGCTGGCTGAGCAGCAAGCATTTTCCCAAGGCTGCCCTGTTCTATTCAGAATAAAGACACAGGCAATAGGCCATGCTTGGATGCCTCGGACCATCTGCCAACAAAAACAGAAAAAAAAAAAAAATTAATTATGAATGGTGTCTTCCCATGCTAATCATTTATTGTAAAGGATTTCTCCAGCTTGTTTATAATAGCTGTTGCCTAAGGGTGCATGCTGTATAAATTGTCTGATTACAGGATACAGAGCGCTTCTTAATAGGCCTCAGCTGATTAGGAGAAGGGAAAGAAATTAAAGAGGCCATTTCCCTTTAGGTATGCAAATACCTCCCAGAACAAAAGACAAAGATATGATAGACCATGATGAAACACACCATCTTTTCTTTTTACCTTAAATTATGTACGAGGCAAGGAGCAAGCTTCATTGCATGTGTCAGCTGAAATGTGAATGGTCTAGTAATTGAAACAATACCAGTGCCAGAAATGCATGTTAGATGTCGAGCTAAACTAGCTCCCTGGGCAGCCCTGCAGCAAATGGTAGTGCAGTGCTTGGATCTCTCTGGATAAGGGGTCACTTCTAACCTTTGAGTAATTTGACTCTGGCTCATTGAGCTAAATTTGTTTGGATCACCCTGGCCTTCTCATTTTTGAAGCCAAAATTTACATGTCAACATCTGGCAGGAAGGGCAGTTGGAAGGCAGAGTGTGTTTGAAAAACATAGAAGTGCACGGTTAGAGTCATTTCTTCTTCTCACTTCTCAGGCACACAGAGATTCACGCATACACATACATCTCACAGACATGGGCATGCACACACACACACACACACACACACATACATGCAGGAGCCTCTGTTCCCACAAAGATTTTTCCTCTTAAGATGTCCATTAGTGCTTCAAAGGGGTATATTCAACATGGTATGTTATTGTGACTTACTTTTTCAAGGAGCAGGGATTTTATTGGTGTCCCCAACCAGTTATAGAAAATACAGAGGTGCATAGAGATGTTGAGGGTGGTGACAACATGAGGAGTCTACTTATTTGGAAGTACACATGCTGTGGCCCAGATGTCAGGCACTTTCAAGCATGAATTATAGATGGATGAAAGGAGATTAAACCCTTGCAGCCTACATGGGTAGTCTTCCCTACTTCAGAGGTTAGTAAATCTCATGTGCATCTTATCAGTGCTTTATTAGAGCTTAATTTATTTTCTATCACTGCATAGAAAATCACTTCAAAACTTAGTGACTTAAAACAACATTTATTATCTCACAGTGTTCATGAATTAGAAGTCTGGGCACAGTTTAGTGGGGTCCTTTGTGTCAAGATCTCTCATAAGTTTGCAATCTAGGTATTGGTTGAGGTTTCAGTCTCATCTGAAAGCTTGACAGGGGCAGGATCTGCTTCCAAGCCCACTTACTTGATTGTTATTGGCAGGATTCAGTTCCTTGTGGGCTGTTGATCAAAGGCCACCTCAGTTCCTTGCCAGATGACCCTCTCCTTTAGGGCAAGCACACCATAAGGGCCAGAGAGGGGATGCCAGAAAGATAGAAATGATAATCTTTTATAACCAAAGCTCAGGAGTGGTATCACATCACATCTGCTGTCTTCTAATTATCAGAAGTAAGTCACTAAATCCAGTCCCCACTCAATGGAAGGGAATTACACAGTGGCACAAACACCAGAAGATGGGGTTTTCTGGGAGTCTGTTAGAAGGCTGTATACCACAAGATACCTTTGGCATTATTTACCACAAAAAAGTCTTCTCTGGAGGACTGAACGCTAACCAAGTACTGTTTTTCAGAGTCCCTGAGTTCCAGAAGTAAAATTTGTAAACTAACCTTTCCTCGTTGCTTGTACATTTAGTTTATATTTAACAAAACTATGAGAGCAAAATTTGGGTACCTCTGACCCTTCTGCAGAATTGAATGTCCATCTGTACAAATTAATAACCCCATGAGTGCTTGACCTGCCTACTTGAATTCAATTGAATCTTACTGAACACCTATGGTGTGCCAGGCACCTTCCTAAGTGGGAATACAATATTAACCCAGATACACACAGTCTATGTCCAAAAGGAGTTTCAAGTTGGTATGGGCAAAGAATGCATGTCATAATGGACTGCTTATGTAGACGATGGTAAAGTAAAGGTGGTATGAGATTATATTGGAAAGAATTTGTTACTTAAAAAAATATGAATGATGGACATTGTAATTTCGATTCTTTACCATATTGTGGTCATATAGTGCTGTTCCTATCAGGTTTTTTTTTGCAAGGTTGGCAGGGGGTGGTTGGAGTATCACTCAGTCACCCAGGCTGGAGTGCAATGATGCAATCTTGGCTCACTGCAACCTCCACTTCTCAGGTTCAAGCAATCCTCCTGAGTAGCTGGAATTACAGGTGCGTGCCACCATGCTCAGCAAATTTTTGTATTTTTAGTAGAGATGGGGTTTCACCGTGTTGGCCAGGCTGGTCTTGAACCCCTGACCTCAAATGATCCACCCACCTCAGCCTCCCAAAGTGCTGGGATTACAGGTGTGAGCCACCATGCCTGGCCACTATCAGTTTTTATTATATCCTTCTCGTACCAAGACCATGCATTCCCTCCAAAAAAAAAAAAAGTCTTCTCTGAAAACTCTCACCATTCTCACCAGCTCCACCCCCAATACTAGCTCAGTTTGTGGCCTTTGCAATTGTGGTTCTCTCTGCCCACTCTATAAATGATTAATTTATTATCTCACTTGCTCAAAAGAAATCTTTTAACCCCTATCTGAACTGGTCACTTATTCCCAATCATTCACTTATTCTCTCTCTTTTTTTTTGTAGTCTCTATGAAAATATTGGCTAATTATTCACTTTTTTTTTTTTAATCATTGTTACTTTCTTTTCCAGACAGTAAGCATTATTAGAAAAGAAGGGAACCTGGTCTGTTTTGTTCAGCATTATATTCAGTACCAAGAACAGTACACATAGTAGGTGCAGTCTTAATATTTGATAAATAATGAATAAATGAATGAACGAATCCCACATAAGGGGCTTGAGATAACACAGATCCAGAGTTCTAACAGGGTTGTTTATCCCCCAATGCCTCAGTTTCTCAATATGTAAACTGAAAATGCATTCTCCCAAGACCTTCTTTTGTAAAGGAAAAATTAAGGATATCTAAGAAACATTTTAACTGTGGTGTGTAAAAGCAATATTTAACAATTATTTTGGCCGGGCGCGGTGGCTCACGCCTGTAATCCCAGCACTTTGGGAGGCCGAGACGGGCGGATCACAAGGTCAGGAGATCGAGACCATGGTGAAACCCCATCTCTATTAAAAATACAAAAAATTAGCCGGGCGCGGTGGCGGGCGCCTGTAGTCCCAGCTACTCAGGAGCCGAGGCAGGAGAATGGCGTGAACCCGGGAGGCGGAGCTTGCAGTGAGCCGAGATCGCGCCACTGCACTCCAGCCTGGGCGACAGAGCGAGACTCCGTCTAAAAAAAAAAAAAAAAAAAAAAAACAATTATATTTCATGTGTAGTTACTTGGGTCAAAATTTTTTAAGCCAAATCAAGTGCAGCAAAACCTTAATAAGACTATTAGAGAATCGACAGGGAGACAATTTTATCACGTAATCACTTTGGGGTCAGCATGCCTCGATTCCAGTTATGATTTTAGCATGGACTACGAGACCAAAAGTCAATCACTTCCAAGTCTCTCTGTCCTTGAGCTAAAATAAATGACATAGACTAGCTAATTTAACAATGCCAATTACATTTTTCAAAGAAAAATAAAGTCATTGGGGTCTGTAAAGTCATACCCAAGACTGGGTAATTTATAAATGAAAGAGGTTTAATTAACTCAGTGCCACAGGGCTGGGGAGACTTCACAATAATGGTGGAAGGCAAAGGAGGAGCAAAGTCATGTCTTGCATGGTGGAAGAGAAGAGGGCATGTGCAGAGGAATTGCCCTTTATAAAACCATCAGATCTTGTGAGGCTTACACACTGCCGTAAGAACAGCATGGGAAAAACTCACCCCCATGATTCAATGACCTCCTACTGGGTCCCTTCCATAACACGTGGGGATCATTACAATTCAAGGTGAGATTTGAGTGGGGACACAGAGCCAAACCACATAAGGGTCTAAATAAGATTCTTAGAGGTCTCTTCTGGCTGAATCTAAAAGAAAATCTATGAGAAGCTTTTGAATACAACCTATGAGAATCCCTGATGCATTCAAATGGTCTATAGAGTCCATAGTATAGATTGGAACTGGGATTGCTCAGGGAACAGAAGATGGATAATCACCGTATCTGCAAGGCAGCTTCCAACTGTGAATTCAAAATGCAAAACCTCAACTGGTAGATTGATGGGTAGATATGCAATAAAGAAAGTATTGAAAAATGTTAACGTTAGAATCTAGGTGGTAGGTATGTGGTTTATTTTACAATTATTTTCAACTTTGCTACATGTTTGGACATTTTCATAAAAAATATGAGAAAAAGTTAAAGTTTAACATCAAAACTTAAGGGCTCAAATCCTAGCTATGCACATTTAGGTATTTTGGGTTGTATAGGGGTTCTTTCTTAGTACTATACCATGTCATCCCATTTGCTAGATTGTCACTTTAGATGTTGGTTCATCTAAACCAACTAATGTCTAGAAACTTCTAAGACTGACAAGTGGGTAAGAGATATTCCAGAAGAATGTCCAAATGTAGTGCAAAGAGCAAAGGAAGCCCTAGCAACCACATACTTGCTCATTCAGGACCTTATTTGACCCCATGAGAGCGGCAGGTGGGCAAAACGTGACCATCTTATAGGCAAGAAGATGAAAGCCCCAGGAAACGAAGTGACTTCCCCAGGGTCACACAAGCACATGGAAGAGTCAGGTTTTGAACTGGGGCCATTGGATTCAAACTCTTGCATCTTCATTCTAATTACAATAGCTTAGACCTTAATGAGCTTTTAGTATGTTCCAAGCTCTATCGTAAATGCTTTTCATGTTCTGACTCACAACTTTTTTTCACACCTACATGGAGTAGGAACTTCTTTTATTCTCCTCATTTTATAGAAGGAAATGGAGGCTCAGAGAGGTTAATTAGCTTTTCCAAGGTCACACAGCTAGGAGAGGCTAGAGCTAGAATTTAAACTCATAATGATCCCAAGATATCTCAGTGCTATGAAAAGGTATCCAATGATTCTTATCAATGATCATTTAAATGTTGATAAAGCCATTTTTAACAAAATATCCCTGCAGGGATTCCGCGAGTTAGCTAAGCTAAGAATAAAGTCTAGACACAGTATTTTTTGTTATAATATTTTAAACTTTGTGTTTTAAAAAACAAATTAGTAATATACTTTTATTATGGGACAACTTTTATATTTCTTATGTGTTTTTTTGCTTTTAGTTATTTCAGAGTTAATGAACTTACAATAAAATGTATTTTATTGTTTTTTAAAGCCAAATAAAACCATTATTTATTCTTGAATGGGCCCTTCATGCCAATTCAGAATGGGATAATGGCAATGTTTATTTACACCCAATACATATGTGACTGTAAAGCATGCTTCTAGCCAACACCAACTTCCTAAACTAAGACTTGTACCTGCTTCTCTCTCTCTGTACACAGAGACCCAGAGACTCTCTCTAAGAGCCTCTTCTGGATTTGTTGCTGATAAACTTGAGCATATTTGCTATCTGACTTATAAGTTGTGAGAAGTTTAAGTGTGAGAAAGAGAGGGAGGCCTGACTGTATCAATCAGAGCCTGAAAGATGAAGGGACCTTGTGGCAAATGCTGTACCTGCCTTGCCTGGTCTTCTGGCCCCATATCATTTTCTGGCACATGTGCTCAACTTTCAACCATTAGCCTCTGTCTTCCTTTATCTAAGGGCTTTCTCTGGGAGTAGCAGAGCCACTCTGCCTGTGTGTGCAACAGGACAAAAGAGTAGAGTTTAGAATCCATGCAGCAGCAGCCCTCAGCCAATGCCTGAATGTGGGTGCATGGGGAAATGAAACTCCAGTTACCCAGAGAGGCAGCCTGCTTAATATTGCCTGGTTTTTTTTGGCTTCTTTTCTCTCCCTGTCTTACTTCCTGTGATGGTAAATTTGATGTGTCAACTTGGCTGGGCTATGGTGGTCAGGTACTTGGTCTAACATTATTCTGGATGTTTTTCATGAGAGATGAGTAAGGGATGAGATTTACATGTAAATCATGCACCTTGAGTAAAGCAGATTGTTCTCCAGAATATGCATGGGCCTCATTCAATCCGTTGAAGGCCTGAATAGAACAAAAGGATGACCTTCCCCAAGCAAGAGCGAATTGTCCAGTAGACTGACTTTGGACCTGACCCATAACAATGGCTCTTAACTGCCTTTGGACTCAAACTTCAGTTCTTTCCTGAGTCTCATCAGGTTTTGGACTCACCAAGTCTCTAAAATCATGGGAACCAATTACCTGCACTGGAATCCTGAACTCAGGGTCTATTTCTGGGATAACCTAAATAAAACATCCTGAGCATCTCATGGAGAAAAGATGTGTGATTCTGGGCAAACTCATGTAAAATCAAAAAGGTAATAATTGAGCACTTACAATGTGCTTGTCATGTATTGACCTGCCTTATGTGCAGTATATCAATTAATCCTCAGTATACAACAGGTACTAATGTTGCCCTTATTTTACAGATGAGAAAAGTAAAATTCGACAAGTTAAATATCTGATTAAACCTAAAAAGCTCTAAAGTTTGCATCCTAAATTTCTTTTTGCTAGTGCTCAACATTGATTTTCTGGTCAACAGAACAGAAAATGATCATTCCTCACTGCACGAGCACACGTTCTCCTGAAAACGAATGCTATGAAGGGATAGCCAGGCACAACTGAGCTAGAAGATTGAGTCTGTACCAGGATCAGCTTTTCCTACACTGTCCCATTATATCTGCTGTTGGGGTGCAATAATTCCTGTTTCTAAGAATACTGTGCCTCTCTGAAGGGAAAAAGAAAAGGAAGGGAGAGACAAAAGATGGGGGCAGGCTGAATGTACAAAAAAGAACTTCAGGAGTCTTCTTGGAAAGCAAACAACTTTTGCAAAGCAACATTTTGATGAGTTAAGTGCAAATGAATCAGGAATAATGAGAAACACATGGGCTAAATTTTCCTTAAAATATACGAGTTTAAAAATTAAGAGGAAAAAGTGCTTGGGGAAAATGTGTTTTAAGTTTTAGCCAAACTGAAAACATTCACAAAATGGATCAAGATATTTGTTGAGCCCACAAAATGACTAGGTTGGTCCATCTTGGGCAGATAGAGTGATAAAGAGACATATAAACAGTGGAGAGAGACATGCTGGGCCGGCCAGGACAGAGCTTTACGATAGAACTGTTCCAGGCTCCCCGAAAGCTGTAAATTGGGGATTTAGAGCAATATTGCTTTTCTTTCATTTATTTCTCCAAGTAACATGAAGTGCTGCACTCTGAATGTAATACTAATGAATAAATAATACAGTCGTTTGAAAAGCTGTTTGTTGAGAACAAGAAATATATTTAGTTTTTTTTTAAGGCCTTCAAAATCTGTGTTAACAAGAGAATCAAGAAACATGGAAGATGTGCTGGGATTCCGGAGGCTCCCACACACAAGCCAAAGAGACTCAACTCAGCTTGCCAGCTTCTGGGTGGCAGAAATGACAGGTGTCAGCATGGAAGGAACGCAGAGCCCAAAACTCCCTGTTGCTAGCTAAAGCAGCAACCCAGCCAGAGTGTTCCCTGAGAGGCAGAGCAGGGCCTTCCATGAAGACCTAGACCAGAGGTGCTAATCCTCCTCCTAAGCGCCAGGATTCATGGTGCCTCCCCTCTGCATGTCGATGGGAAGCTGTGACATTATCAGTCAGTTTCACATTCACACTCTCAGAAACAATGACCAAAGTTCCCCTTTTGTTTTGAATCAATATAATTTTTAGATAAGAGGTTAAAAACAGTATTTGAGGAAATATTTGCTTGTTTTTTGTTTGTTTGTTTGTTTTGTTTTTTTGATTTTTTTTTGAGATGAAGTCTCACTCTGTCACCCAGGCTAGAGTGCAGTGGTGCAATCTTGGCTCACTGCAAACTCGACCTTCTGGGTTCAAGCAATTCACCTGCCTCAGCCTCCTGAGTAACTGGGATTACAGGTGTCCGCCACCATGTCCAGCTAATTTTTGTATTTTTAGTCGAGACAGGATTTCACCATGTTGGCCAGGTTGGTCTGGAATTCCTGACCTCGTGATCTACTCGCCTTGGCCTCCCAAAATGCTAGGATTACAGGCCTGAGCCACTGTGCCCAGCCATATTTACTTGTTTTTAAAGAAACAATGCTAGGTCAAGTACCATGGCTCACACCTGTAATCCCAACACTTTGGGAGGCTGAGGTAGGCAGATCCCTTGAGCCCAGGAGTTTGAGACTGGCCTGGGCAAATAGCGAGACCCCGTCTCTATAAAAAGTACAAAACTTAGCTGGGCATGGTGGCATGCATCTGTAGTCCTAGCTACTCAGGAGGCTGAGCAGGGAGGATCGCTTGAGCCCAGGAGGATGAAAGTGAGCTGTGATCACACCACTGCACCCCAGCCTGGGTATCAGAGTAAGCCCCTGTCTCAAAAAACAAACAAACAAAAACAACAAAAAGAAACAACAGTGATGTCTGGTGCTTCCTTCAATAGCACCATTCAGAGAACTTTACAAGGTCCAGAATTATCACTGGTGGTTCTGGGTCTAAAGGAGCAAATGAGGCAGATGCTATGGCCCAGCAGGAACAATGACACTTAGCATTGAGAATTGTCTTTGTGTTCCCTGAAAATGAGTCTGGGATACCCACTAGTCTTTTCCCAAAAAAAAGGCTCATAATGACCACCTGGAGTTTCACTTCTTTCCACTTTTGCTCTTCCAGTGACCTGCTGGGAGACCAGACTCCTTCATGGCCAGTGTTGACTCCATCCTATTTCTAGAAAGAGCCAACTGGAATCCAAGCATCTGGACCTAGGAATAGATACCACTTTGGAAGCATATAGAGAATATTGGGTTTTCCAGGTGTAAAGATGGGCAAGGCCTGGGTTTGGGTAGACAGAACAAATGAAAAGCAAATTTCTGAAAAGAGAATCCTTAGAGCAACATGAAAACATATTGCTAACTCTTCTGCTGGCTATCGTGCTTTACCAAAACTAAACAAACTTACTGTTGTGCATGTAGGGCCTTATGGAATTAGAAGAACATGGTCTTTGAGCTTTTGACCCAACTGGGATCAGTGGTTTTTTTGGCCCAACTTGGATCAGTGCTTTTTAACATCTCAATCTTCTTTAGAAAGTAAAATGCCTGATTGTCACTGAAAGAAGAGCCCAGAGGGGGAAAAATGACTCTACTTCCATTCTCTCTGTCTTCAAGACAGCCAAAGAAAATCAACGGAAACCTAAGGAAATGGGGAAAAAATGGAAGGAGAAACTCATGTGTGGAAAGGTAAAGAAAAATGGCCTTTTTGAGGCTTGTCTGGAAAGAAAAGAGCCTGGGTGTGAAAGGCAACCAGCTCATTCTGTCGCTTACCAAAGTGGGCAAGTTAACTTTGCTAAGTCTTGGTTTTCTTTTCTATAAGTTGGGGGCTGATTTGCCAAAGTGATACAGGTGCTGTTTCTGGCACATAGTAGATCATCAGTCATTGCAAGCCATTTGCTGTCACGCTTTCTGACTACCAGACAGAGCAGATGAAGTTGACATGCAGCTACACAGAAGAAACGTGTTTCGGTTCCCATCTGTCTGCCGATGAGGGGAACCTCGGAATGTTCCGAGAGTCCCTGCAGAGCAGTATGGGCCTCCTGAACAGCAACGGTTCTGTGGAGGTGGGGTGACATTTCTGAAGTGTCTTGATTGACACCTTCAGCCATAAACATAAAGCAAAATAAAGTAACTTCTCTCTTATTAAGGAATACAGAGAACTCCCCCCAGGTCGCCCACTTGAAACATGGAGAGGGCTCTGAGGGAATGAAAGTTGTTCTCAAAATGCAATTTGGGAGTCACTCAAGAAAGTGCCCTAGTCCTTCCTTGTGGGAGGAATGGCACTGTCACAGCTCACCAGCAGGGCATTAGGAAAATTGTATTCCTTGAAAGATGTTAACACTTAATTAGCAGAAGTGGTTCTATGGTCAAGTTCATCTGAGAAGCACGCAAACATCGTCTAAGCACTAAACAAGTCTTCGTAGAAATCATCTTGGTACATTTTATATACTCTTTAGAGAACCAGGGAATCTGGGAGAGGGAGATATAGCTTGGAACTTTTCCCATATTTAGTTGGCCACAGCTCCTTTTCTCCAGGCTCTCATGATCCAAAGGATACATCCTGGAGAGGGCTGGTGTGAGCAGCGCTGATCCATCGGCAAATTGTTTCTACTTCATGGTTCTTGAATGGAAATTGTTTACTTATTTATCTTTCATTGTTGCTGGTTTTTGCTTTTACACCTCTGGTTCTCAAACTGGCTGCATATTTGAGTCATGTGAGCATCTTTTGAGGAAAATGAAAACAATTTAAAATCTGGAGCCGCAGTTCAGACCTCTCTAAATAGCAGCCAATGAGTCTGTACTTTCAAAATCTTCCACCGGGAAGTTTGGGGCAGCCAATCTGGCATGGCTAACCAAAGCCTGACACGGAAGCCACTCCCTCTCCCCTGTATCACTGACACCATTTTCCATCTTCTTGTCATCACAGACTTTACAGTTGTCATGAGTCTAATCTGAAAATGAAACTGGCACGTGATGGCAACCAACCCAAAGGGAATTTTGAAGCCTGCAGAAAGAGGGATATTTTCTTTCCACTCTCCAAACTCAAGTAAGAACAATCATTGACTTTCCCTACAACCCATTAATTCTATATTTAGGAAACTAAAAGGAAAGGGGGGAAAAATCAACCACAACCTCACACACAACGGAAAAGACTGTAGAATCCCAGTGGCTATTTTGGCAAAATGCACCATGCATGGGCTTCATTGGGGTGTTACTAGTCTCATATATTAGATTTTTCTTTTCTAAAGTAGGTGAGTTAATTTGTCTTGGACCAACATTCCTACAGATAGAATAGAGATCTGGTATCTTCATCACCACTAGAGGTAGTACAATCTGGACATGCCAAGTCCCTTGTATGCCTGCAAGCAGTTTTAAAAGGTTTTGGTTAGCTCCACTTTTATTAGAATGAAAGCTTTTCACAAGTAAGAGGTTTTATGGGAGTTATTTTTAAAGTAATGTGTTTTTATTGGTTTCTGGTAAGATCAGTGAAATCACATGGCATTTTTAAAGAATTTTAAACCAAAAAAAGATGTTCAAACAACTTGCTTGAAACACAAAAGCCAGGAAAGTCAGAATAAGATATTTAAACACAAGGAAGTTAATACCAAGATAAAAACAGTTCTGAAGAAGCAACAGAAAGAAGGAAAGAGTGCTCCATGCCAGGACAGATATAAACTCAGCTTAGCATCTAAACTGTCGTTCACGTATTGAGGTAGAAACGCGTCTCTTTAACTCTGTTGCCCTCCCCCCACCAGATGTGAGGATCACAATTTGTTGTGTATAAAAATTAGGCTCATTAGATAAAAGAACATATTCTCGGTTGCCTAGACCTCAAAACAATAAAACTAACAATATGCAAAAATCCAACTGAGTGCAGGGAAATCAGCAGAATTTCAGATGCACAAATCACAGAAAATCCTAACTGGAATTCCACCTTCTTCAGTTCCTCCTCTTCTTCTTTATCTTCATCTTCTTAATCTTTGCTGTCTTTTTTTTCTGATTATTAAGTTAATACATGCTCAATCCAAAACACTCAGACATGTCTAATGCAGCCTGAGAAAAACAATCTCATTCTTTAGGTGAAAAATAAAAACAGGTCAAGAGAAAAAAGGATGACTTACCCAAGGTCCACAGCAAGTCAACTAGCAATTTAGAACCAGAAATCAGGTATTTTAATAGTTCTTCAGCATAGTTAATAGTCATAAGGTGTATGTATTTGTTGTGTAAACATATGCACATTTTTACTGTTAATGTATTTTCTACACCCTTGCTATGGTTTGAATGTTAATATTTCCCCCTAAATTCATATGTTGGAACCTAATACCAACGTGATAGTGTTAAGAAGTGGGGCCTTTGGGGAGAGAGCTTCACCCTCGTGAATCAGATTAGTGCCCTTAAAAAAGAGGCTCCAGGGTGCCACCTTGCCCCTGTCCCCATGTGAGGATGCAGCAACAAGGCATCACCTGAGGAGCAGGGAGCAAGTCCTCACCAGATAACAAATCTGCAGGTGTCCTGATCTTGGACTTTCCAGCCTCCAGTATTATGAGCAATACATTTCTGTTGTTTATCAATTGCCCTAAGACATTTTGTTACAGAAGCCTGAATGGACCAAGATATCTTTACAATGTGCAGGCACAAGCACACATGCTGGCACACACACACACAACATGAATATAAGCATCATGAAATAAAGGCAAGGTTCATGTCTTTCTAATACAGCACTGTAGACCAAGTCTCCAGCACTTACTAGGTGTGCAATAGACACATAGATGATTAAGTGAATGGATTTCTTCACAATGCTTTTTAAAAATCAAACAATAGCTGTCTCATAATCCTTGATCCAATACAAGTGAGCAATCAAATAGATCTATTTATGTGATATAATACCTGTAAAACCTCAGAACTCTTCTACCTAATTATAGAAAGCAGTTGAAGAGTGAATTCCCACCTATCCTCTGCAAAGGGTACCTTGAGGCAACAGTTTTCTAGAAAGAAAACTATAATGAGCTCCTACATACCTGGGGACAAGTTCTGTCTGGGCCATTGTAGTTGTGCAGTCTTAAGACTTCTGCCCCTCCTAGAGGTGACAGTGGTGTTAGTCACCTATTCCCCTTGAGTTGGTACAAGGGTTAAGTGGAATGATAATTTGGAGAGAAACAAAAGTCAGAAATGTTACAAACATACAGACTTTGTATTTCAGACAAGAAACTTTCTTAGAGTGCTTTTTTTTTTTTTTTTTTTTTTTGGTCTACTTTGGTACCACGTGGTGATGTTATGTAGAAGATGTAAATGCTTTTTGTAAAATGTGGACCCACCTAACTAGATAATGGTTATTTTCATAGCGTGTGAACATTCTCCTTTTTGGAGTGCAATCTTCAAGACTATCTCTCCTTATCTGCTCTGAAAAAAGATTCCATCTGTTTCCTTCTAAAGAGCATCGCTTAATCTTGAAATACCACCTGGCTCCCTCCAAATTTAATTTTAACTATGAGACACATCGTCACTTAGAACTAAGAGATTTTCCCACTTTGGACACAAGTTGAGAAGGGGAAAACTTGAGTCTCTGGCTGCCATTGCTTTGGACATTCTTCAAGTGATAAAAGATTAAGCAGTGTTCAGTAAACTTGACCACCTACCACTGAGAGTACACAGCCTGTATCTTTTCCCATTCCTTTTTTTTTTTTTTCTCACTCTGTTGCCCAGGCTGGAGTGCAGTGGTGCGATCTCAGCTCACTGCAACCTCTGCCTCCTGGGTTTGATAATACTGATGTGTCGACCTCTCTAGTAGCTGGGATTATAGGCATGCACCATCACGTCTAGCTAATTTTTGTACTTTTAGCAGGGACAGGGTTTCGCCATGTTGGCTAGGCTAGTCTTGAACTCCTGACCTCAAATGATCCACCGGATCTCGGCCTCCCAAAGTTCTGGGATTATAGGCATGAGTCACTGTGCCTAGTCTGTCTTTTCTTTGGAGGGGGGCACATAGAGGAAATTTCCACCATTTTCCTGTCTTACTGAGTTGGCTCATAGGTAGTTATTTATGGTGTTTATCAAATATGTTTGGCTCTCTACCTCTTCTGCACATCACATGACTGTTTCCTGGCCTCTTGTGTTTGAGTGAAGCCACATGAGTTGCACATAGAAATGATGTGGCACTTCCAATATAGAAAATTTAATTGCTAAGGAAAATATCATTAGAGATCTGTTTTCTCTGCTGTAGTATCCAGCAACACTTGACATGTCAGCCTACATGCCAGATTATAGAGGCAGAGAACAAAGCCCCCACCTGACCCAAAATGGACATGTACGAGACATTAATTTTTATGGTCCAAGTTGCTAAAACATTGAAGTTGTTACCGCAGCATAACCTAGCCTGTCAAGACTAAGAAAAATGGGGAAAATAGAGAATATTTGCATCAATTAGCTATTGCCTGTACCTATAATAAACCACCCCAAAACCTAGTGATTTAAAACACCTACCATTTCACTTGCTCATGACTCTGTAGGTCAGCAATTTGGGTTGGGCTCAGCTGAGTGGTTCTTCTGCTTATTTCACTCAAGTCACTGCTGTAGCTGCAGTCCATGGGTATACTGATTGGAAACTAATTGACTTAGGAGTCTTCAGCTTAGATATCCCATTGCTGCTCCATGTACTCTGTCTCTGGTAGGCTTGCTCAAGCTTCTTGACCTGAGCCTCCATACAGTAAGAGAGCAACAGTAAAACCTACAACAGCTTTTGAGGCCTGTGATAAGAACTCCCACATCCTATGGATCAGAGCAAGTCTCTAGTTCAGACTCATGGGGGTGAAAAAAATAGACTCCATCTCTTATGGAGGTGGTAGCAAATTCACATTGCAAACATAGGGAGGCGAGGAACTTGTGGTCATTTTTTGCAATCTACCACATCATCTCATGACTAGTATACCAGCCCAGAATGTTTCGACATTGAAATAGCATCCTGTCTATTTTAGAGGGGAGGGGTATCATCAACAAGATTTTGCTTAAAAAAGAGTTAACTAAAGAACCCATTATTCCACCACTTGCCCACAGAGGGTTGTCGTTACCCAGTTTCCATGACACTACATGGTCTTCTTGCAACCAGTAGACACCCTACCTCCCAGGATGCTTGGGCCATTTTCTCTACCTTCTTTTATACAATGTTTTAAGAAAACGTATCTCTTTCAGGAAAATGACTTGGAAAAATGAGATAAGAGCCATAGAGCTCCCAGTTTCACTGAAGTGGATTGAAAATTCCAACAATGGCTCCCACAACATAAGGCAACAATTGATATCTGGAGGCAGTGAGGACCAGGGAGTAATTTGAATAAGAAGTGGGAAGGAGAGCTTCTTACAAAAGTGAACAGCTTTATAAAAGCACTGATGAGTAATAATAGCAGTTACTCACTGAGTACTTAATATTATTACTCCTAATAGTAACAAATGCTAAAAAAAAAAAAAAAAAAAAAAAAAGCATGTGCTCTCCTAAGAATGAGGTTAAATGTTTATTAAAATGTGAGGGACTGGGATAAGCAGTAGTCAGTTTATAGGAAGCCTACATTGGCTCCTTGCTTATATAATTTTAACAAATTAGCAATAAAACCCACTGAAAAAGGATTATTATCAGAGAGAAAAAATACTCAGTGTTGATGAGACAATGGCAGAAGGCAACCCCTTGACCCCACTCCTCATTCTGATGCCCACCTACCATTTTGTCTCCATCTGTAGCTCCCCCTGGTTAAACTTCCAGATTCTATGGGTTCATTCCTCTTGTCCCCCAAATCCTTGGGCCTGCAGTTTCCACCTTCTGGTGTTCAGAGAAGACCTGGATGGCCAGAGTACAGGGTTCACAGACCTGGCACTCCAGATCCTGCCTTCAGCTGCCACCTTAGACAAAGCAGTGGTTAGGGAGATGTTGGGGTCAGGGAGCACAGGAGGACAGAAAATGCACCCTCAACCATATCATCCCCTAAAGACTACAGGATGACTGAAAGGCAGCTGCTCTTGCAATGGAATGTGAATGATCTTCCCCAGGGCAATTGGATAGATCCAGCTCCAAAAGGTTCCAAAATTTGGAAGGACAGCCTCTAGGCTGGCTGTGAAAATTACACAAAAATTGTAACGTGGGCCCCTGAGGTCACTCTCTGCAGGTCTGTTCCCCATGGCTTGCCAGTTCTTTTTGCTCTCACCCAATGTCCTGTTCTCTGGTGGCCATGTAATGACTCCTGAGGTCAGAAAATGAGTCTACCTCTATAAGAAAACCATCCTCAGCTAGTGAAGGAGGCTGCAGGGCATCTCCCATCCTTCATTCATGCCCAAAAGCTTATTTCACTGTTAGCCTGCCCGAGTTTAACCATTTCATTGTCTTTTACATAAAATTATTACAGGGTTTCAGTTGAGGCTGGATTTCTAAAATCTTGAAACCTAAGAACTAAGGCTATAAAACTAGTTTTAAAACTAAAGTCAGAGTTTCAGTTCAAATTGGGAGAGGGATCACACACTTTTATCTTCTTTTTTTTCCTTCAATACTAACAGAATACTACTATGAACCCAAAGATCGCGGAGATAAGGAGGAAGGGATCCTTAAGTAGAGCAGAGAATCTGTATTGTTTCTGGAATGTGGAAAGTGTAGGGGATCCTACAGATGCATGAGTCACAGAAGAGGAAGCTGGAGTCCAGGGCACCCAGAGAAGGCCCCTGCAAAGGTGGAAGGAATTCTTCCTTGCTGACCTCTGGAGAGCTATAAGTCTTTTACCCATAGGTAGGCAGAGCAGAAGCAGAAAGGGGAGAATAAATAAGGTAATAAATTAAAGTTCTCTCAGGCTCCTCTGTTCTATTCCCTACTCTTAGCACACTGAGCAAATGATGGTTTATACCCAAGACTTGGACTAGGGCTCCTGATATGGCTGTCAATTGCCTCTTGCAGAAGGGAGGGAAAAATCTGCTAATTGTCCCAGACACCCCAAACTCTCACCACCATATGCCAAGGTTCAAATCACCTTATTCTACCACGAAGGGAATGAAGGGAAGATGAGTTGGGAGGCAGAATTGTAAAACCAAAATGGAGAATACTTGCTGTGTAAATCAGCCAAGTGCATAACTGGTACACAAGAATGGGCAACTGAAGATCAAGAGCCAGGTGGAAAAATCCATTGAGGATAACTTGCAGCCCCAAACTAATAAGTGAGCAAAAAATGACCCCAGAAAACACGAAATTCAAGAAACAGGGGAAAAATATTTTAAAAATCAAATAAGTACACTAAGATTTAAGACAATATTACTTTATGACAAAATATATTGAGGAAATAAATCAGAAGATAAGAAAAAGTACTTTGAAAATAAAAATGTGATAATATTGTGAATATTTTTGCTTGCCCACTCAGCATTCATTGCTCCTTCAATAATTCCCAGAACACCCATTTTGTTGAGGTATCCCCTCATCCCAGAAAGCTTATGTGACTCAATAGGCAACTTTTGGTTGTTACAAGGAGATGGGGGTTAAAAGGAATGAGGGTGTGGTAGGCTGAGTACTGGCCATGGTCACCCCAATCTTTAGCAACCACCACCCTGATCAGTAGGCAGCCATCTGACTGACAACGTTGAGGGAAGATTATTCACTAGCAAAAATTTACAGCTCCTTAAAGGCTCAGAAGACTGTTAGCATTGGTTAGCAATAACATATTTTTAATTAAGGTATGTACATTTAAAAAATAATACTATTGTATACTTAATACACTACAATATAGTATAAACATTACTTTTCTATGCACTGGGAAAACAAAAAATTTTTTGATTCACTTTATTGTGATATTTGCTTTATTGTAATAGTCTGGAGCTGAACCTTCAATGTCTCTAAGATATGCTCATATGAAAACTATATCTCAACAAAGCTGTTAAAAAATAAAAAATATAGCCAAAAATATTTTACACACAAAAGTTCATATTGAACAGAAACACCAAATACTGTGTAGGATTGGGAAAAAACCCACATTTCAAAATATTCTTATAAAAACTTACAGAGAATAAGAACAGTTAACTACAAAGACAAAGCTTCATCTGACTTGTTACAAATAATACAGAATACAGGAAGAAAATGGATGGATCTGAACATTATTTTTAAAATGTTTGAGTCTAGACTTTTATACTCAGCTCAACTAGACAAATCATGAGAGGATGAGGTAAAGATATTTTTCAGACATGTAAAGACTCAAAGTTTTTTCCTGCATATCTCTCCCCCAATTTTTTTTAACAAGCAAATGAAAAAAGACTAATAAAAGACACAGGATTCTATCAACAGAGGATCACCATATGTCGTAGAGAGAATAATGACCCCCATCAAAGATATCCACATAATGATCTCTTAATCTATGAAAATGTTATCTTACTATGGTCAAATAACAGGATAAACCCTGCAGTAACAAATGTATTTACATAATCATAATATTTTCACTGTAGTTTATTGGGTTTTAACTTATAGGAAAATACTGATTACTGATTATACTTACAGAACATAAAGTGTTATAAACCTTGACAATGTGAAAATACTCCTATGACTAACAGGAATTAAAGAAAGTGGGAGAGCTATGTAGAATTGCTAATTTCCTTAATCTTGCAGTGTCAAGAGAGATGATACGATGTAATGTTAATAAATCTGAAAATAGAAATACATTATTGAACAGATATAAAGCCCTCCAACAGAAAAGCTTGACAACAGAAAATACCTAACAAAATTGGAAGAAGGACATGGGGAGAATTAGTTCAGATCCTCATCTTTCTTATGAGGAAGCTGGAAAACACTGTTCAGAATTCATAGACCAAGAAGTAGAGTTGTGTGCATTGCATGTGGACATTTGAAATCAACTTGGAGAAACTAAAACTAGGAGCAATCAAATATGGTTATCTCTGTGGAGCAGATGGAGTATAGCAATCAGGGAAAAGGGATGCTTTTCTTTTCCACTTTACACCCATATTTCCCCCCCGACCATCTCCACCTTTGGTGAAGAAAACTGTTGCTCCAGCTGTTGGGCTACTGCCTACAGTAGTAGACAGTCATCAGCTATCAGCCCTCTTCAGATAGTGCCTCAGCTAAAGAAAGTTGCCTTGCCTAAGTCCCTTCCTTTTAGAGGCAGCCTACTTAAAATGTTTAGTCTAGATCAGTGATGTAAAGTCCTGGCTTCTTCACTCAACTAAGGACCATTCTGAAGAGCCAGTCCAGCTTCAGAGGTCTCCATGGAATCATTGCATTACTGTGACAGCATCACAGCCCAGCCACTCCCTCAGCCCCAATTCTGCTTCCTCATTTTCCCTCATAGGCTTCAATCTCAAGAGTCTTCCTTTATAAACTTCCCACTTGATAATCTCTATCTCAGAGTCTGCATCCTAAATGACCCAATCTGGGGTAGTTTTACACTAACTTTTTTTAAAAACCATTCCTAAATTAATTTTATAAATGCAAGCACAGAGCTATGCGCATGCTTTTATTGATTTGTTTTCTTCTAGAAATAAAGGCTCATTTATAATCTGAGGAAAGATAAGCTTTATTTTGAGAAAAATACTCTAAGAGGCTGTCTGCTTATGCAGAATTGCACCAACTCTCCCCATCTATGATGCAGAGGTTGAAGACACTGGTGAGCTAAGCTGCTTTGCATTGTAATAGGAAAGATTGCCTTCTTGAAGCACAGGTGGCCTTGCATTCTCTCAGCGTACCATAGCAGAGTATCTTTCAACTGCAGGGCTTGTTGGTGAGGGTATTTTGGTTTGTTTTATTTTTAATTGACACAAAGTTGTACATATTTATGGCATACAAAGTGATATTCTAAACTAAATTTGGAGGGCCACACCCAATGTCTTTTCTTAAAAGAATAAGGGTGCATTGCTATTCTGTCCAAATAGATGAACACATTCATATTGTCAGAAGCATCTCATGCCATGGGAAACTATGAGGCCTTGGTAATAACTTCCAGTGATTTCCCACAACATGAAAATCCAATTTAAACTCTTAATCAAGTCTTACTAGGTCCTAGGAGATCCTGCCTCCACCTATGTTTCAGCTTCATCTTATAGCACCTCTCCCCCTATTCATGACTCGAGCCACACTGCCTCATTGCATCCTTGGAATCCACCATGCTGATTTCTGCCTCAGAACATTTGCACAAGCCATTGTCTTTGCTTAAAATACCTAAAATATTCTTCTCCTGAATCTTTGTTTAGCTGACTCTATCTTGTCAATTCAGGTGTCTGTTATAATGCTCCCTTGGCAAAGAGACCTTCCCCGACCATTCACTAGAAAGCAATGCCCTCTTCCTTCTCTATGGTATCACTCAGCTTTCATTTCTCCAGAGCACTTAGCACCAACTGAGATCACCTTGCGTTTCTTTCTTGTTTAGTCTCTTCTCTCCTTGCCTCCCAAAAGGGAATCTTGGAGCAGGAACTTCCTGTGACAGGGTCTTGCTGTTTTTGCAGAACCTTCAGCAATGCTGGGCCCTACCTGTTGCTTAATAAATATTTATTGAATCAGCAAATATAAAACTATATGAATTTAGTAGGTTTAGAAATCTCACCCCAAATTAGAAGGAAAGCTTTGTATTTTTAAAGAAATTAGAAGATAAGTTCATAATTATGAAATACCCTAAGTGTTGTCAACTTAACTAAGTGGTGCTTGTGACACACAATGCCCTGGAAACACTGATGAAAGCTATTGTCCTTCTCCTCAGGAAAAAAAATGTATGTCTATACACCTTGCATATCCACAAAGTATGATGTGTGCAGTTTCAAGATTTCTTCCCCTAGGCTGAGAAGCCCTACTTTAAAGACTATATGAACACCATTTGTAAATGGCACTAAGTTAGCAGGCAAATGAGTATTGCAGGAGTAACTGCATGTCATTCCCCCCCCCCCACTCCTGTATGGTCTACACCCATTTAAACAGCTCTAGCTAAATGGGAGCCACATCATGGAGCAGGCAAAACAGGGTCAGACTAGCAGGAGGCCGTAAGAGGTCATCTTCTCTAACCTCTTGCTGTGCATGACTGCTCGTCCAAACATCTCCAGCAGGCTCGATGATCTTATCAATGGCCTCTTGGCCTCAGTTAACCTCTCTAAAGAGATAGTAGCCCCATCTAATATAATTTATCTTTAAACACATCAGTCTCCTGCATTTGACTATAAATTCATTGAAGACAGGTTTACCTAACAATCTCTAGTGCTGAGTTAGCACAAAACTTCAATGTTTGCAAAGCAGATACTAAGTACAAGGCACTGGGCTCAGAACTTTACACTAACAAACTATTTTAAATTTCAAAAATTGAGTACTTATCATAATCCTAAGAGATATAATCTATCATTTATTTGTTCACGTGTTTATTATTTTACTTTCTTTACTGGAATGTAGGTTTCTTTGGAATCATCAGTTACAAGTGAATCCAGTAAATAAAGCTGAATAAGTGAGTGAATGAATGAATGAATGATGACACCATGCAGATGAGAACAAAAAGATAAGAAAGCCCTTTCACTCTTAAGGCAGACAAATAGTGAGCCAAGAAAAACTATAAATAAACAGGTAAATATTTTATTTCCAATTGTGTTAAATGCTCTAAAGAAAGATTTCTTTCCTCTAAATAAAGCTTGTCAATGAGCTTGAGAGTGGCTTATGGCAGCAGGATGCGGTATTAGATAAGCAGTCTGGGAGCTCTCTCTGAGGAAGGGATATTGAAGGCTAGACCAAGTGATTAGAAAGATGTAGCAATAAGAAAATTTTAGAGAAGAAGATTCCAGATGGAAAGAACAGCAGGTGCAAAGGCCTTGAAGTGGGTGCTTGGCATGGTCAAGGAGCAGAAAGGCCATTGTGCTTAGAGCTAACAGGTTCCACCGAGAGCTCTGATGAGAAGTTTGGGGACATTGGCAGGGGCTGTATCATGTAGCATAAGAACGTTGGATTTTATTCCGATTGCTATTAAAAGCCACAGAGTAGCTTTAAATAGGAGGTTGACCTAACATTTTTAAAGATCACTCTGGCTTCTGTCTGGAGAATGAACTGTAGGGGACAGAAAGCCCCAGAGCATGAGCAAAGGGATGCAGACTGGCTGGAAGGCTGGTGGAAGGATGGCTCCCATGAGCCAGGGGACCTGAGGCCTAATCTCAGCCTTGTCCTGACCACTCGCAGGATGGGTGTTGCTCTACCACCTGGGCCTCCATTTTCCCACTTATAAGATAAAAGGGGCTCATGGGGCTGTCTATTGCTACTATTTCCTTCCCTCCCTCCTTCCTCCCTCCCTCCCTTCCTTCCTTCCTTCTTTCCTTCCTTCCTTCCCTCTCTCTCTCTCTCTCTTTCTTTCTTTTTTTTTGTCTTGCCCTGCCACCCAGGCTGGAATGCAGCGTTGCAATCTTGGTTCACTGCAACCTCCACCTCCTGGGTTCAAGCAATTCTCCTGCCTCCACCTCCTGAATAGCTGGGACTAGAGGTGCACACCACCATGCCCAGCTATTTTTTTTTTTTTTTTTTTGTATTTTTAGTAGAGGTGTGGTTTCACCTTATTAGCCAGGATTGTCTTGATCTCCCGACCTTGTGATCTGCCCGCCTTGACCCCCAACGTGCTGGGATTACAGGCGTGAGCCACTGTGCCTGGCCTATTGCTGCTATTTCAACCACGACATTGTTAAACTTCTGAATCTTAGTCTTGTCTTTGTCATTTGGATTCAGAGACAAATCTAAAGACAGCAGATCTGCCCTCTGCCTGCCTGGACCTTCCTGAGACAGCCCAGCTAACACATAGGTAGCAAAGCTCAGGCCAGCAGTATGAGGCTCTGTGGCAGGGGCTGGCTGACAGAAGCCAAGCACGTGCTTCCTATGTGCTTCATGAGAGGGGCCAACCCCTACTCGATCCTGCTCCCTAGTCAAAGCCAAAAACAGACCGCACCCTGCTTTTAAAACAGCAACTCATCAGGAAGACTCTGATGGGGCTTTGTTTCTTGTTTTGTTCTTTGGTCCCCAAAAGGAACACATGGCCACCCCTCGGGGCTCATCCCAGTGTCTCCTCTTGGAAGGAAGATGTGCTCTTTCTAGGCCAGCATTCCAAATGCAGCAACGCTTTGGTTTGACAAAGAGAAAGGGGGTTTGACCTGGTTGGATATTGAATCTGGCTCTCTCCCTCCCTCCCACCTCCCCGCCTTTCCTTTTATCTCCCAAAGTGGTCCTCTCCGGGCTGATGGGAGAGGGCGTGCGCTGTGCTGGGGGTCACATCGCCTCCCCTCCCGACTTCCTCAGCCCCCGCGTCCCTCGCACACTTGCTTGTGCAGCTGCTGTGTGTAAATTCCTCACATACATCTCCGGCCGGCCAGTTTATTTTTACAAACAATAAATAGGACGACATTCCTATGGTGTCCCTCTCTGGACAGTCTAGTTTACAGAGCTGAAGAGACAGTGATGGAAGATTGGTGGGGTTTATACAGATGGTGGTCTGCATGTCGTAAATCTCATAAACACGGAGTGAGGGTTTTTTTTTTTTTTCTAAGAAACACAAACAACAACAAGTCACTCCCCCACCCCCTTTTTTTTCTTTCTCCCAAGATCACAAGACATTATCAAGGCCTGCAAATCATGACCAGATGATATTAAGTTGCTTCAATAACACTCTGGATCCCTTCCGGTGTGCTATTTTTCTTCATTAGAAACGATAGCCCAAGTGCACCACGGCCTCTTTCCCTCTCCTCAAAATTTATAGATCACAGCCTCTAAACTAATTGTTACTTGCACACTAGGCCGCAAGCTGTTTGTGCATGGAGCAATTACCTCCAAGGCTTGATGAAAGACATGGGGGAGGCAGGAGGGTGAGGAAATTGAAACACTCAGGCAGGGTGGCCAGGGTGCCCTGACATTGTGGATAAAAGTGAATGAGAAATTCTCTTATCCATCACCTACCTTGTTCAAAGCTTGAGATGTGACAGATACCTGGTGCAAGCTGCTGACTTCATAACGTTATGAACCAAGCCCCTTCCAGACCAGCATCTCCCTAAGAAAGAGAAGCATTTGTCCAGATTCTCTGTCTTAACCTCCCAGGTTATAGCACTTCCTACAGCTCAGAAAGTCATTGACTTCCCTGTGAATAAACAAAGCAAGAGACTGGGTTCCCTGTGGCTACCCTGTCCAGGAGGTTCTCAGGATCTGGGTAGCAAAGCTAAGTGTGCACTCACTGGATGACTGCCAGGTGCTGTCCCTGTGACAGCATCATCCCACTTCAAGCCAGGTTCTCCTCCCCTAGGCAGAGCAAAATCTGAAGTCCTGGGGTCAGAATTAGAGATGCTGTCTGATTACTGCCTTTTGTAGACAGAGAAACAGAGGCTCACCGGCAGGCCGACATCACAGGGCATGCTAGTGCCAGAGCCAGGTCTCTTGACTCCATACTCAGGTCTGTTACTGTTTGGCAATGTTGATGCCCTGGAAATCATGCCATTTGGAGGTAGAGTTCTCATTCAAAATGCCATGCGAGAAATAGCCCCAGCTGATCCCACCAAGGATGATTACCAAAGAGTCACAGCACATCACCAGTCATAGTCCAGCAGAAAGAAAGTTCTTATTTAGTGGGATTCGCAAAGTGGTGTTCTTTCCTGGGTACCTAAGGAGGAGAAACGCATTATTTTGGCACACAATCAGGCTTGGTCAATCAAGTCTTCGAGATCAGCCCATAATATGAGGACGCTGTTAGTGCGCCATCTGTAACCCCCAGCACCCACCATTCTTGTGTCCTGCCAGAACCTGGGACTGTGCTTGAGAGATGCTCAGCCGTCATGACGCTGAACAGAAATGCCAATGAGTGAACACTCTGGGAGCAGCACTCTACCAAAGAAGGAAAGGAGTGGTGAATAAATGCCTCGGCTTCCTCCTCCCTCAAAGGGAACAACTCCAAGGCATGGCTTCTGGGTGTCCTAGGGTTCCCCAGTGGGATTGAGCCCTGACATGCACAGGCATATGCTGCTCCTTAGCACAAGTTTTAGTGGATGCCTTCTCTGCCCCACTTTATCTCCCCACTGCCCTGCCAGCAATTCCAGAGATCACTGTCTAAATAAATTTCTCACTTGCAAATCCTTGTCTCAGAGTCCACTTTCGGGGAAACCAAACCCAAGATACTTCCCAGTGTCTTCTCTCTTTGTGAAGAACATTGAGGTCTGTTTAATGGTTCCCTTTAAAAAAGTGTTTTCTTCCTTTTTTTTTTTTTTTTTTGACAGAGTCTTGCTGTGTCGCCAGGCTGGAGTACAGTGGCGTGATCTCGGCTCACTGCAACCTCTGCCTCCTGGGTTCAGGCTATTCCCCTGTCCCAGCCTCCCTGCTAGCTGGGACCACAGGCATCCGCCACCATGCCTGGCTAATTTTTTGTATTTTAGTAGAGATGGGGTTTCACCATGTTGGCCAGGAAGGTCTTGATTTCCTGACCTCATGATCCACCTGCCTTGGCCTCCCAAAGTGTTGGGATTACAGGCGTGAGCCACCATGCCCAACCAAAAATACATTTTCTTTACCAGAATTTTTAATTAAGGATATTTTAAATAAAGATAAAAAATAAAGATTCTTGTTGTATTAAAAATCAGAAAATCTGGCATCCACGCATGGCAGCCCTGAGCAGGAGCTGGAAGGGGCCACCACTTTTAGAGAAACCTGTTCTCTCCACTTCCTTATGGTTCCCACCAGGTCCAGCTTTGTTCTTTCTGGTCAGTTTCCTGGTCCCTATAGACAATTGAGTTTTTGAACTCAAGATTTCTGTTTCATCCTAGGTGTCTTCTAAAGAGCTGTAGACAACAGATCAAGCATTTTTCTTGCATTCCGTTTAGTTTCTTCCTGAAATCTAACAAAGGAACTCCCCATGATTTGGGCAGCTATGCCTCTTTTTGTTCTTTTTAACTTCAGATTTTTATGATAGTTGCTCTCTGTTTTTACAGCAGTAGAGATTTCCCTGATCTGCAGTCATCTGTGTAAGCTCCCTGCACTTTTTTCACATTCAACAGGAAACCAGACCAATGAGATGCCCTGTTGCCTTCAGTTCATGGTGGGCTCCTGCATAGCCCACTTGAATGGTTTTGATTTTTCCCTTGAGAAGATGAACTCTCAAAAATAATCCCCAACCTCCTCCTTCCTCATACCCTACCACTATTACTATTCATGAGTTATTTTTCTTCTTGTATGGAGGAATCCTTTGGACCCTTCAAAGACTTCTCAAATTGCATCAATTCACTTTTCTCTCATATCAAAGTACTACGTGGTACCATTGTCAGCCTCATAATATAACCAACTATAATAAAACAAATCTAAATATGTGTTTAAAAGAGCATGTGTGACCTACTGTAGTAGTGTGGTATAACATTTGGATTCTATCACCTTAGAAAATTAGAGGTTTACCTGAAAAATGCCATCACTTCTGTTCCATGGAATTGAACTTTTGCCAGGATCCTTTTGCTGTGGCTGCAAAAGGGTCAATGTGTAGGATAAGGGAGAAATTCATTCCATTGTCCAGGTAATGTACCTACATAAATCTAAAAGCCGGACATAAGAAAACTTCATTTTTTCGCTTCATCTCTGCTGGTTTTTCACCAACTGAAGAAGGGCGGACCATTGAATGTGAGTGATTCTGAGAAGTTTGCATTCTTAGGAGAACTGAGTCATTGGCCCCCATGGCTTCCTTGTTCCTCCTCTGGGTTTGGCCTTGTGTGAACAGGTGGCAACAAGGTCTTAAAATTACCAATGAACACACCTCTGTCCCAAATCTGCTTTGTAGCAGGAGCTCCGAGCTTGGAATCCACAGCAGCCTGGCCACTCCAGCCAACAAGAGGAAGCAATGCAGCAAAGCACGGGGTCAAAGAGTGGAGGTACTTTTAGGATATTTTCCAGGTAAACATCCTATAAATAGGGAGAGTCAAGATGCCACAGCAGGCAGTCCCAGCATGGAATACAAAGCATAGGTGTGGCATGGAGACCCAGTGGAGGGACCAGCACAGCCTAAGGAGAAACCTCAGAACATCAGAACTAGAGCTGTGAATGGAACTCAGGTATGGGGCTTTCTCATGGGGGCAAAGAAGGAGGCCATGTCAACATGCCAGGGAGTCTCACCCCAAGCAAGGTTCTGCCTCTCCTCTACTTAAACCCCTAAAAGGTTCCCTGTTGTTCTCAAGACAAAATCTAAACCCCCAAACAGAGCTTTTCGACATCAATGGTCTGGTTGGCCTCACAGAACTTCATTTGTTCCTCATTGTCTGTCCACAGGCTCTCTGACTGCTGGGCTGGGCCTTGAGTAAGCTGGTGGGGGGATTGGAGATCAACTAGATCTGGTGCCTGCCCTCAGGAAGCTCACTGTTCAGTAGGGAGACAGACAGGGGACAAATAGTTTACAGAGCTACTTCATAAGTGTTGTGAGAATTCAGAGATGACAAAAAGAAAGGAGTGATCAGCTCATTTGGGGACGGGAAGGAAGGCCTTCAAACCAAAGACCTTCAAGACCAAGGAGCAGTTCACTGAGGGCAGGACAAAGGGAACGAAAACAGTCCAGCAGAGAGAGAATGGCTTGAACACAGATGGAGAGATGGAGAGGCTCAATGCTGCTTGGAACATGAGGACTTCAGTGAGACAGGAGGTCACAGGGGATGTCTAGGGGACTAGAAGGACGTCTTGGCTCCTGGGCCAAAACTCAAGTTTCCATGCTGAGTTATGGGGACCACCTGGAGGTCACCTGTGCTTGGAGGCTTCCTGAGTCTGTCAGTACTGTGTAGGTTATATGTGGCACATCCTCCCACAAGAGACATGAATGTTGGGCTCACGTTCCTGGAAAATCAAGTGGGTGTCATGGCTCCAGGGTCCTTTCTCCACCTCTGAGCTCCTCTTTCCTCCTCGTTGGCTTTGTTTTTCAGCCAAGTTTTCCCCAAGTGATGACAAAGACGGCCATGGGGAGCTCAGAGATGCATCTACAAGCTTAACAACCTTCTAGACAGAGTTTCCGTTCCCTGTTAGTTTCCATGAAATTTCAAAGGAAATAGCCTCATTGGCCCCAGCTGTGCCACATCCTCGCTTCTGGACCAATTGCTGTGGCCAAGGAGATGTAGCATTTTCCGAAGCCAGACCCAGGTCGTGGCTAATTCCTGTAGCCCTGGGTAGGGTCAGTTTCCCCTGCTCCCATGATGATTGTGAATAGAGTGTTGGCAACCCAGGAGAAATGAGGGGTTTTTTTTGCTAAAATGGACACTGAATACAGGGCAGGTAAAAGCCAGTGCTATTTCCCATACAACTCTGAATCGAGCCCCTTACTCACCAGATGTACAGCTTGTGCAGAGAACAACATCCCTCTTGCCAAGATGATAGCTGCCTTGACTTTGATGTTCCTCAGTTTCCACACTTAACGTCAGCTCTTCTGCCAGGGCTGCATACTTGTTTGTTTTGTCTGGACAGATTTTTGTGATGCTTCTGCTGCAGGAAACAGCTACATCAATAAGGTCCGCTGTTTTGTTAGCTTTATCAAGGAGCAGAATGTCTGCTCTGGTGAGCTGCTTTTGTGTCTCCAGCTATCTCAGAATAGTTGTTTGCCAACATATTCTTTTTCTTTGGGCTATTTTCTTTACCCAAGCCCACTTTCAAACAATTAATTGGTGAGCTTTGTGGCAACATTCTTGTACCTATTAGCATTTCATCCTGCAATCCAAGGTGGTTTACGACTTCTGTCTTTCCTAGCAATTAGATTTTGCTTATCAAGCAAATGGGTTCAAGAGCAATGACATTGCACTGTGTCTATGAAAACAGGTCTTCAAAGCACGAAAAATGACGTTATGTTACTCCTGCTGTTGCTATGGCTACTTTACCTGCATAATATTGACTAAGGAGATGTCAGAAAATCTGCTAAAGAGCAGAGATTTCTGTATCTTTCTTCCCTCCCTTTCTCCTTCCTTCAGCAAAGACTTACTGAGCAACTATTACACCCTAGGCACTAGACATATAGTAATATTTCTAAAATTCACCTAATATCATATATAACTATATCTATAATAATATAATGCCATCTTGTGTAAGTATGTATCTACAATATAATATAAATATATAAAATACATAAATATTTATATATAAATAAATTATAAATATATATTTGATCTATGACATATGTATCAGTGCTTACTATTTGACAGGCACTGTTCTAAGAACTCTGCACATAAAAACTCTTTTAATCTTTTTTTCATTTTCTTAACAATCTCTCTTATTTTTCTTTCTTTTTAGTTTATAATTTTAAATTTTGTAGGTACGTAGTAGGTGTATATATTTACGGGGTACTTATTCTTTTTTTTTTTTTTTTTTTGAGACAGAGTCTTGCTCTGTCACCCAGGCTGGAGTGCAGTGGCGTGATCTCGGCTCACTGCAAGCTCCGCCTCCTGGGTTTATGCCATTCTCCTGCCTCAGCCTCCCGAGTAGCTGGGACTACAGGTGCCCTTCACCTCGCCCGGCTAGTTTTTTGTATTTTTAGTAGAGACGGGGTTTCACCGTGTTAGCCAGGATGGTCTCGATCTCCTGACCTCGTGATCTGCCCGCCTCGGCCTCCCAAAGTGCTGGAATTACAGGCTTGAGCCACCGCGCCCGGTCACTTATTCTTAATTTAATATCATAAATACATTTTATAGATAAAGAAATTAAGGCAATAAGCAATCAAATGACTTTCCTAATATCATACAACTAGTTACTAGAAGAGAAAGGACCTTAACCCAGGCCTCAGAATCACTACACTATTCAACAGCAGACAAATCTTAGATGGGCGGATCACAAGGTCAGGAGATGGAGACCACCCTGGCTAATACGGTGAAACCCCTTCTCTACTAAAGAATACAAAAAACTAGCCAGGCGACGAGGCGGGCGCCTGTAGTCCCAGCTACTTGGGAGGCGGAGGCAGGAGAATGGCGTAAACCCGGGAGGCGGAGCTTGCAGTGAGCTGAGATCCGGCCACTGCACTCCAGCCTGGGTGACAGAGCCAGACTCCGTCTCAAAAAAACAAACAAACTAACTAACTAACTAACAAAAAGAATCATTACATTGTGCTACTAATCCATTTGTGGAATATCACATGAAAAAATGATTACAAATTATGGCTAATATGATGATGGATAAGTTTTAGGACCTTATAAGGAGCTCAGTCTGGTTCAATGGCTACAGTGAGTGAAGGCATCTCTGAAGAAGGGATGTAACAGCTGAAATTTGAGGACGAGTTGGAAGTAAGTGGTGTTGGGAGGACAGAGAGAAGATCAAAGGCAGGTGTCAGGCAGAGGGACAGTAGATATGTACCTGCCCCCAAACCAAAATGGAGCCTAGTAGACTCTGTGACTGGAAGCAAAACCTGTAGAGGTGGTGTAGTTAGGTTAGAAACAGTAAGGTCATGCTTTGTGAGTTTTTTATTTCTGGTAGGCAGAAAATGGCCCCCAAAGTGACTGTGAATATGTTACCTCGTGTGGCAAAGGGACTTCACTATGTGATTAAACGTACCATGGACCTTGACTGGGGGAGAGTATGCAGTTGCACCCAATTTAATCACCTAAGTCCTTAAAAGCAGAGACTTTTTCAGCCATGGTCACAAAGAAAAATGTGACTACAAAAAAGAGTCAGGAAGAAGTGACTTTGATGGCTTTGTAGATGAAGACATGGAACAGAGCCAAGGAAGAGGGTGTCCTCTAGAAGCTGGAAATATAACCAAGTATAATAAGAAACAAAGCCAAACATGTATTTTAATAAACATGTATGACATAATGTAGCAGTTAGGTATAATATTTGAGTTCTGTCAACTTAGAAAATTAGATGTTTGCCTGACAAAATGACACCACTTCTGTTCCATGGAATTGAACCCTTGGAAAGGAGGGAAACAGCTTTCTCCTATAGAGCCTCCAGAAAGAAATGAAGCCCTGAGAACATCTTGTTTATAGCCCAGTGAGACCAGGTCAGATTTCTGACTCCAGAACTGTAAGATAATGGATTTGTGTTGCGTTAAACGAAGTTTGTGGTCATTTGTGACAGCAGCGATAGGAAATTAACACATGTCATAAAAAGCTATTGATGGCTTTGAGCAGAGGGACAGCACTATCAAAAATTTTTTTTGAAACTTCAACAATTTTTTATCACCAAACTTGTGCAGGGTTAACGCTTTCACCTGGAGAACAGCAAAAACGACACTCTAACAAGATCAAGGGTGGGAGGGTGCAAACCCAATGAAGACTGTCTCTTAAAAAAAGCATTCAGAAAAAATGCATTATCTGCATAAGCATTGTTGTAAAAACTAAAACGTCCCAGTGTGGCAGAAAAATATCCCAAAGTGATTTCAGTCCACAAAAAAACAGCATTTGGCAGTCTGTGCTGCCTTAAAAACCCCAACTTAGAATGACCCTAGGAGAAAATCATCCTTCCTCCATTAAAAAAAAAAAATCCCTTTTTTCCTTGTCCTTGTTCAGATTCCATGAAACACTCAAAGAATAACAGGATGAACAACACCCAGCCCACTTCTCTCATCCTCTATCTCTTAAGGCTCACACTCAGGACAATTCCTTAGGAACTTTC
This sequence comes from Trachypithecus francoisi, assembly GCF_009764315.1. Classification (NCBI taxonomy): domain Eukaryota; kingdom Metazoa; phylum Chordata; class Mammalia; order Primates; family Cercopithecidae; genus Trachypithecus; species Trachypithecus francoisi. The sequence continues at coordinate 91,555,771 of NW_022681455.1, read as the reverse complement.
ACCTCTACTACAATCAGAAAATTGATCCCTAATTTCTGGGCCAGAGTCCTAGAAACTTGCAAATCACTCTCCTGCTTCCTTCAAGGAGAAGCCTCAGGGATCCTTGAAAGATCAAGGGGACGGTGTATCTGGTTGCAACTGGAATGCCTGCTGGGTTGGGCCCAGGGGAGCCCTTTCTCAGCAAAAGCACCCCAACACCTTATTACTGAAAGTCTAACCTACCAGGCAAAACAAAGGAACAGCAGGCACCAAACTACAGCTGCACCAAAAAAGTGCACCTCTCCAACATTAACCATAAAGGTAAGGGAGGTGAGGAAAGCCGAGTGAGTATTTGACCTCATCTGTCTTCTGAGAAGCTTGCATATTTTAGGCCAAAGCCTTGTTGCAGAGAAAGACATTTGGCCAAAGAGTTGTCTTTGCTGTGTCTGGCTGGATAAAGCTCCCATTTCTGGGCATCCTGGTTCAAGGCTGCTTTATGCTAGCTTTGCTCCCTTATGTGGAGTACTTAAGAATTACTGCGGAAATTTTCCATTTGCCTTCATAACCGGCAAATACTTCAACAGTAGTTTCTCAAAAACCACCAATGGAGAAAGACCACCCCTTAGGTTGAGGATCACAGCTCCTTCCAGTCAATGGATTTCTTGCCAGACTTTTGTAGCAGCTCATTGGTTTTAGAAAAATGTCTACATCCAGTCGGGCATGGTGGCTCACACCTGTAATCCTAGCACTTTGGGAGGCGAACGTGGGCAGATCACTTGAGGTCAGGAGTTCAAAACCAGCTTGGTCATCATGGTGAAACCCGGTCTCTACTAAAAATGTAAAAAACTTATCTGGGCATGGTGGTGCGCACCTGTAGCTCCTGCCCAGCTACTCGGGAGGCTGAGGCAGGAGAATCACTTGAACCCGGGAGGTGGAGGTTGCAGTGAGCCAAGATCATGCCACTGTACTCCAGCCTGGGTGAAAGAGCAGGACTCATCTCCAAAAAAAAAAAAAGAAAGAAAGAAAGAAAAGTGTCTACATCCAAAGAACCTCTATACGCAGACAACAGGGAGGGTTGAGCCAGCTGCAGAATGTGGTGCTATTTCCTATGCATGGCACTGCCCTTCTTCTGAGCATAAGAGCCCCAGAGCAAGAAGACAAGCCGGTCTGAGTTCTGATTTAGCCAGGACACAACTATGTCAGTGAGTTGCTCCCAGCCTCTCTCCTTATAAGAACTGGCTTGATGGGCCAGAATAGTGAGACCGCATTGAGTAAAAGAACCCCTTGTTTGGCCCACCCAGATAAACCTCCATGCTGAGGGTGAACAAAACCATCTATGTCTGCATTCAACAATTTTTAAACATTTTCTGAACTGGGTGGAGGTAGAACAGGTCTTTGCACATGAAAGCAGAGCCTGTGAGCTTGACTGGGTCCATGATATGGATCCTGTCTGGCAATGAGAGCCTTCATATCTCTTATGTCACACATATGGGTCTAGGTTCTGAAAACTTGGTGTGGGGGTGAATAAACAATGTAATGTCTGCTTTATTCTGCACAAATCCCATTAGCTTTATAAAATACTCTTTCCTGAACTGCACTGAGGTACTTCTTCCAACTCTCACCAAAACACATGGGTAGTTGTGGACCATGAGTCTGTGTTGGGCCATGAGTCTGGGAAGAGCCCTGACCTTCCCCTTTAGATGTGAACCAAGTGCTCAGTGCTCAGCAGTGAGGAGGACAGCATGCTGGGCTTATCCTTCCTGGCCCTGGCTTTCTTGATGGGGTGGGCTTCTGCATCTCAGTTCTCCTAAGCTACAGCTGCCACACCAGTCCCCAGGTCAGCTGGCTTGGGACAGTGGGAAAGAGACTTCCCAGCCAGATTGGGACAGAGGAAGCAGTAGAGTGTCTTCTGGCTGTTCATCCCAGAGCTGAGGAGGAAGCGAATACACAGCCTGAGGACCTACGAGGCTTCCACTGGCTGCAGAAGTCAGCAATTCAACTTTTTAAAAATTGGCTGCATATTTTTATCTGGGTCTCACATTATTTCACTGTGATTTGGGGGTTGTGATGGTTAATTTTATGTCAACTTGACTGGGCTAAGGGATGCCCACATAGCTGATGAAACGTTATTTCTGGGCATCCCTTAAAGTCTGTGCAGGTGTTTCTGGAAGAGATCCACATCTGGGTTGGTGGACAGAGTAAAGCAGATGGCCTTCACCAATGCAGGTGGGCATTACCCAATTCACCGAGGGCCCAGAGAGAACAAAAAGGCAGAGGAAAGGTGAGTTTGCTCTCTGCTTAAGCTCGGACACCCAACTTCTCCTGCCTCAGAGGTCAGCACTTCCGGTTCCGGGTCCCACTCAGATGGGAACTGACACTGTCAGCCCCTCCCCACTCCCACCCTTGTTTCTGAAGCCTGCAGACTTGGACAAACTGTACCACGAAATGTCCTGCTTCTCCAGCTTGCCAGTGGCACAGGTGGCAGGTTGTGGGACTTCCCAGCCTCTGTAATCATGTGAGCCAGTTCCTGTACTGGTTTCATTTCTCTGGAAAACCCTGAGACAGGAGTCAAACATCAGCCACATTTTACTAAGCTGTTGACAAAGTTTTCAATTGGGGTTGGAGAAAACTATTTTTCTACATCACAGGACAAACTGTCCTCATTTCTTTCACTAAACATTTGTATCAATTCCTGCTGTTGTCATCAGCCACTGGCACCAATGTCTGACAGCAGCAGAGATTTCCAGGGGCCTTGGTGAATTCCAATGCTGGCCTAACTTGGGGAACCTTAGATGAGTTGCATAACCTCTCTGAACCTCAGTTTCTCTGCTGTCAGACGGAAATTCTGCCAAGGCCTATTCCACGAATGGGTCATTATAAAAAAAACCCTAATTGCCCGAACTTTAATCTTGTCACAGAGTAGAGCTCAACAAAAGCTACTTTCTCTTTTTCTGTGTAGTTGCTTCCAGTGTTCCAGTGGCTTCTGGCTGAGACAATGCAGTAAATGACTGGACAACTATAGCCATAAATATGAAGTATTCATGTAAAGGTAAGGGCCAGGGGAGAATTAATTATCAGCATAAGGATGACAGGCAAGCCTCTCTCCATAGAAATGTTTTCTTATTATATTCCAAAGCATTATAACTCTCTGTGTCCTCCATTATCCTAGTTATTGGCTGGAGTGATAGGAATGAGCTGTTGCCAACAGCGGTGTTACTCATGAGCACATGACTGCTGGTCAACAGCTCTGTGCAGGGACAGACAATGGCTTGTCCCAGCTGGAGGAAGTCCATGGTCTAGTGACTTACGGAAGTAGTAAAAGGAGGCAACCAGGTAATTACCAACCTCCCACACACTTTCCATAAATAATGTAGCCATTCCCTGTATATCTACCCCCAATATAATACATCTTTTCTTGGTTTCTGATGAATAGACATAAACCTAAAAAGGAAGTATCCTGAGTATGTCTTGGCCACTTTTACTATATAGACAGATTAATGGGTGCTTAAAATTTCAGTACAGATATCAGTAGGGCAGTAGAGTCCCTCTGCTTCTTATAATCTAGCTAAGAGTGGGTCAGACTCTGGAATGTCTGTGTCCTTTAAGAGTCCTCTGATTTTTAGAATCACTTCTGACTCCAGGCACCCTACTTCTGCTGATTTGGAGAATTTTAGGAACCATCTGAGTCCTTCCAGTTTCTAACTGTCCAAACCAACCTGGAAGCCAGAAGGTAGAGGTACCTGTGGATGTAGTTGCCAAAGCTGAGCCTCCCAGCACAGAAAGCAGGGTAGAGCTGAAGATGCTAGTGCAATACGTGAGCATGTGTGCGTATACAAGATGCCATGTGGGCTTGGGGGATACAGTCCCTTGTGTGTCTGTATAGGATTGGGAGTGGAGTGCACTAGTGCATCCCTGACCAGTTGGAGACGGGAGAAGCATGGGGTGTTCCCTTCCAAGATTCCAATTCCCTTCCTCAGATGTACTCTTGAATTCAGCTAGACCAGACAGCACAGGAAAGTAGCTGGCTGATCCACGCCTATTCTGCTTTCTTGGCTGATTTGGAGTTCCCTGGACCCCCCCCCATGGTGTAAGTGTCACCCTCAGCAGACCCTGAGTGACACAGCAAGCAAGATGCAGAGGGGACGGGGAGCTCTGATGGGAATCAGGATGTAAAGAGAGCCCATCTCAGGACAGGGGCCTTTGCAAAAAATCAGGCCAGAGAGGGCATTCCAGCACGCAGCGTTCACCCGAGAGGAGGGAACATCACCTGGTAGGCAAAGACTGAGAATATGCAATAGCTGAGGGGTTCTCAGGACCCCTCCCCTGCTTCCCCATGGGCTTAGGCCATCTCCTCACTTGCTCACGGGATTCTCTCCGGCAGATCTGCCCTCCCACTCATACTTCCTTCATTTCCCAACACGTCTGCTTAACATCTTGCTCCCTTCTCTTAGGCACTTTTGTTTTATCACTTAATTTTTAACTGTCTTCCCCATTTCCAATCTCACGTTCCCTCAAAACACTTCTCATTGCCACCATGAGGTCTCTCACGCCCAGGGATGTTATTCTGACCGTATGAACCTAGAAAACCATATCTGAACACAACAACATAATTTGAAGATGTTGTCCAACATCCTGATACACTCAGCTTAGTCCCCTAGCATGAGCTGGCTCTGCTCACAGCCCTAGGAAAAACACCTTTTCCTACCTATGTAACATCACACTCGTAGGTCACAGTCAATTGTGTCAGGTGCATTTACTGACTCTGGAGAAGACAAGCCATGGGTGGCCAGTGCCCACTCAGATCTGTTATTGCCCAACTCTTTGAACAATTGAGGGAATTTGGAACAGAGTCAAGTGAGTATAGAGCACTAGAGAGATGTCTCTGGCCAGTGAGATCCCCATCACTGCCCTCTGTTCATCCTTCTTTCTTTTTTCTTTAGCTTGGTCACCCACCCAGGCTGGAGTGCAGTGGCATGATCTCAGCTGACTGCAGTGTCTACCTCCTGGGTTCAAGCAATTCTCCTGCCTCAGCTTCCCAAGTAGCTGGGATTACAGGCACCCGCCACCATGCCTGGCTAATTTTTTTATATTTTTAGTAGAGACGGGGTTTCACCATGTTGGCCAGGCTGGTCTGGAACTCCTGACCTCAGGCGATCCGCTTGCCTTGGCCTCCCAAAGTGCTGAGATTACAGGTATGAGCCACTGTGCCCAGCCTGCCCATCCTTCTTAAGTCCCATTTGTTTAAATCTGTGGATTTAAACCAGAATGCAAAGCTGGACTGCAGATCACCTAGCTAGGCACCGTTTTCTTTGTCTGTTGATCCAGGTCAAGGGTTTGATGAGTTTCACTGATACCCATCAGGAGTTTAAAGACCAAGGGCAAGAGAGTCATGGGGTCCACCCTTTGGCAGCATTCTGGTTGGGCCCACAGTACAAGAAGAAGTTGTCTTTATAACACTTTCTTTATAAAACCTTATATAACATATATACATTTTATAGATATATACATATAACTTTATAAAATTTTCTTTATAAAACCCAGTCATTGAAGGTTTTTCTTTTGTATTTTTAAATAATAGGCATTTTCATCTGAATAGCTCGTGAGCAAGTCAGTGGAGACAAGGACAGCAGTTAAAGAGTCTGTGTGTATCCACACTGGAGCAGCAGCCTGGAATAGCCAGAGAACTTGGGCTTTGAACTCAAACTAAACTGGGTGCAAATCTAAGCTCCAACACTTCCCAGCCGTGACTTTGGGCAAGATGTTTGAACTCACTCATTTATTTACTTAGCAAATATCTGTTGAGCCCCTACTATGGCCTGACTAGGTGCTAAGCCCTGGGACTACAGCAGAAATCAGACAGACATGCTCTGTCTTTACTAAGCTTCAACATAGTGAAGAACTAAGCAGTTACCCTATCTGTGTTGTTAAGACAATAACTATTGTAAGAGCCATTGCGAGATCAGAATATATATATGTGTGTATATATATACACATATACACTCACACACACCTCACAGGCCTCCATCAACATGACCCTGTTCCCTTTTGCTTGAGTGAAACAGCTTCTGAGCAGCTTGATGCTTTCTAGAGCTTGGCCTCCTGGCTATATCTGCATATTTTCTTCAACATCTAAGGAGTACTTATTGAGTGTCAATAATCTGCCTGGCACTGTTCCAGGCACTTGGGACACATCAGTGAACAAGACAAAGTCCCCAGGTGCGTGGAGGTGCTAGATGGAGCCAAATGATGAATCACTGACATACCAAAGACATAAATTGTGCACTGTCTCAGTTCCCGAGGCCCCACAAGCAGACTCTGAGACAAGAGCTGGTGCAGGGACATTACCTGGGAGGTCATTCCAGGAAGCACAGGTGAGGAAAAGGGATGGGGAGGCAAGGCAGGGAAGAGAAAGATAATTAAAAACACATTAGTAGCCTGGGCAACATGAGCAAACTCTATCGCTACTAAAAACAAAAAAATTAGCTGGACACGGTGGTGCACCCCTGTAGTCCTAGCTACTTGGGAGGCTGAGGTGGGAGGATCACCTGAGCTTGGGAGGCAGAAGTCGTAGCGAGCCAAGATTGCACCATGGCACTCCAGCCTGGGCAACAGAGCAAAACCCTGTCTCAAACAAACAAACAAACAAAAAGCATTAGTGAGCAGAGGGTTAGGGTTAGAGTTAGCCTGTTTTTAAACATCACAAGCATCAAATCATACAGGATGCACGTATCTTTGTCCTACTCTTTCTGCTCAGTCAACATCATGGGTGTGAGATCCTTCCATGTCCCTAGATTGGTCTGAAGATTGTTCCTTCTCATTGCAGCACAGTAGTCCACCATGTGACTCTACCATAATTTACTTCCCAGCCCAGGGTCTTTGCATTGTTTCTGATTTGAAGCTGTAAGCACCGCTCTGAAGGTCTCTCTTAGTTGAGCACATGCTCATTTCTATCTGGTATTTACCCATTGAGGCAGAATAGAGTCTGGAGACAGGGAACCTAATGCTGATTTGTGCTGACTTCCTAGAACTGAATCCAAAGGAAAACCCCAGCTTTCTATACCCAAGTAACAAAAGGATCAGAGGCTATTCCCTTTGCACTGCCTTGCAGATGAAAACTGAAAAGTACCTATAATTGGTCCCCTCCCTCAACCAATCAGACTGGTCGTGGGGCCAAGTCTTAATGTATAACTTTGCTTCACTTCACCCTCTGATTGGTCACCTTCTGTGACCTTCTGTGACCAATCAGAATGGCTGCAGGCCAAATCTTCTTTTACACAGGGTGTAACCAAGTAACCAACGGGAAACCTCTGGAGGGTAAACTCCAGAAAATTCTGTAACTAACGATCTTGAGCCACTTGCTCAAGCCAGCTCCCACTCTGTGGAGTGAATTTTTGTTTACAGATATCTGTACTTTCATTGCGTCATTGCTTTATTTGTGCGTTTTGTCCAATTTTTTGTTCAAAACACCAAGAATTTGGATGACAGGTAGTCAAGACCCTCCACTGGTAAAACCAGAAGTGGAATCGTTGGGTTGTAGAGTTTGCATAGATTCAGCTTTGGAAAATAATTAGCAGATGTTTTGCAGACCAACTCTGAAAAAAAGCAAATAGTTACAGGTTTGACTGTTTTACACTCAAAATGAAAATAGTTTGTAGACAGTCCCATGTGGGGTTAAAAATAAATATTTTTATAGCTGAAATGACTTACTCTATTAAGAAGAAGAATGTCAGTGAGAAAATTGGCCCCCTTGTCGGCCAATATCCAGGCCTTTGGGGAACCCCTGAGGAAGCATCTTCCTCATTTGCCACTTTAAATTTAAAACATACCATAGAGGGGACAGCTGGAGGAATGCAAGTGCCTCAAATGCCGTCTCTTATTCCCCCAAAGGGGTGTCTCCGCTTCAGTTTCCACAAATCCACATGTCATCTCCACCATTTTCAGGCTCAGGGAAGATGTTTATTGTTCAGTAGATACCCGTAAGCATCAAGATTTGGGGAGTAGGGGGATATGGAGCAGTTGTAAGGATATGAATTCTTGATTCAGACACATCAGGTATTAAAGCTTGAATCCTAGTGAGTGATCTTGGATGAATTATTTGCCCTTTTGGGTTCTGGTTTCTCCATCTGCAAAATGGACAAAATAACAGTTCTTGTCATTGAGAGAGATTATGGAAAGGACAGTCTGAAATGCATGAAAAGGAATTAGCATGGGGCTAGCGCCTAATTCTCAGAAAACATTAACTGCAATCAGCATCATCGCTGTGGTCATTTGTATTTGCTAGCTGTCAGAGTGGGGATGTTCCCAGCTGTGCAGCACCCAAGTGGGCACTGAAGGTTCATTCTCCCCACCTCTTTCTACCATGCGGCAACTAAGTCATCACTCTCCCCACCCCCAGCTCTCTGCGGTAGCAGAAGAATCCAGGCTACAAGTGCCAGAATCACATCACACTGAGCTTGCTAATCCTTTTTGCCCTCAGATGTGGTTAGCTGGGGAGGGGAAAGGCAAGAGGAGGGAGGTTGGCAAGTTGCAAACCCAGGACAACAAAGCTGAGCTGCCTGAAGCCTGCAGCCAGGAGCAAACGGAAACAAATTAGTTCAATCCCAGAATGTAAACCGGCTTTGACAGAGATGCATGGAAAAGCCATGCAAGGAAAGCCTGCTGCAATTTCTCATCTAGTTAGCAGAGGGATCAATGCCACGGGCACAGGCCCCGTAGAAGACACTGCACGCGGCAGCGTGTGCAGGGCCTGGGGCTTGGGACCCCCCTTTGGGGTTCCCAGATGCATCAGGTGCCAAGGTCAGCTTTGGGGGAAGGAGACTTGCCCTCAGATGTTCTAGTCCACGTATTATAGTGCCTGAGAGTCCTGCATGACAGCTTGATTCAGGGATATAGAATTTTAGGACTTGGAGGATATTCTGTCCAGAGATTTTTATATTCTAGAATTCTATGAATGTGCACTGGGGGCTAGGAGGATGCTGTGAAGATAGGGAAACGCTGAATAATAGGTGGGCTCCTGGCTTCAAAGAGAGCTTTCATATGTTTTGGATTGGGATGAACCATATGAAATTGCCATTTTTATTGGTCAAAAGCAGCTCATTATTGACAATTTCATTTGGTTACATGAGATGCAGGCTGGATTTGATCCTGAGCAAGCCACCAGCTCCAGGAGGATGGGACAATGGGGTGCAAATCACTTCTCCATCTCTGGACCCAAAACAGGACCTGGCATATGCCACAGCTGGAATAGCAAATGAATGAAGCAGGTGTCAATGCCCTCATGGGTTCTTTCTCTATTCATTCATATATTTGTGAACAAGCATTCACTGGTATTAGTATGCATCAGATATTAAATGCTGGGTTACAACAAATAAGCCATACTTTATTTAGGTATAGTTAAATTACTTTAACAGCAGACAGACATTGACCTTCCCTGAGGCCATTTATAGTGCAGTGGGTGAGACAGACATTAAACATACAGTGGCCTGAGTGTTAGTTACAATTGTGATAAGTGGTACAAAGGAAAGAGGGCATATAATCCTTGAGTGCTGGATGCGGCTTGGATGTTTTGTCCTCTCCAGATCTCATGTTCAAATGTAATCCCCAGTGTTGGAGGTTGGTCTCACGCTAAGTGTTTGGGTCATGGGGACAAACCCCTCATGTATTTGGGTGCTGTCCTCAGATAATGAGTGAGTTCTGGCTCTGAGTTCACACAAGATCTGGTTGTTTAAAAGAGTGTGGCACCTCCCCATCTCTCTCTGGCTCCTCCCCTCACCCTGTGATACTCTGGCTCTCCCTTTGCTTTTCACCATAATTGGAAGCGTTCTGAGGCCTCACCAGAAGCAGATGCCAGCACCGTGCTTCCTGTACAGATTGCAGAACTGTGAGCCCAAATAAACCACTTTTCTTTATAAATTACCCAGCCTCAGGTGTTCCTTTATAGTAATGCAAGAACAAACTCACATAGTACTCATTAGGTGCAAAGTGCAAGGGTGGCCACTGGGAAGGTTACAGTAATAAGATGCTGCCCAGCTGCCAAGAGAAGAAAGTGTAGTAGACAGTATTCTACTCACAAAGATTTGGCGTCTCTCCTTTGGAAGAATTGTTCTTACCTCACCTATTGAGCTCAGGCATGGCCATGTGACTTGTTTTAGCCAATGAAATGTGAGCATGAGTGATTAGTCATTTCCAGGCAGAAGATTCAAGCCTCAGTGTGCCATGCTCTCTTTTCCTGCTGCCACACACTGCTGCTTCTTTAGCAAGGGTCCTGGAATACAGGCCCTGGGAAGCACAGTCCTCAGCCCTTCCCAATGGGTGCAAAAATCACCTAAGAATTTCAAGTTGTTTATTTCAGACTGTTTCAGCATAAGCTTGTCTGACTAACAGCAGTCATCCATGCCCTTGCCCTAATCTAATATGAAACCATGTTATAGACTTCCATATTCCTCTCCAGTGCCAAGTACAGTAGCTTCCATGTGGTAAGTACCAGTAAATGATTGTGAATGAACAATGCAGCACAGGTTGTGGTAATTGCCATAAAAGAAGGGCAAATCTGGTGTCCTGAGAGCTCAGAGAAGGGAGAGCTCAGCTTTAAGCTCCAGAATGAGAGCATCTTGAGCACAGACTGACCCTAAATGCCAGGTAAATAACAATGAGTATTATGATCACTGTTACCATTCTAGTCCAGTTGTGTTTGGGGAATGGCTTGCAGGTGAGTGAGAGTGGAACACATCATACTGCCCGTGATCTTTCTTTATACTCCAGAGGGCATGAACTCTAGTAGCTATGGCCTTATATTCTTAGAGCCTCATGATCAGAGAAAGGCATGCATCCTTCTCAGCTCAAATTTCTTAAATCCCAGGGAAGACTTCCTATTGGCTCAATTGAAGTCACATGTCTTTTCTTGAACCAATCAATAACTGTGGTCTCTGGGTAAAATCCAGTTCACTAGCCCAGCCAAAATTTGGTCCAAAAAGAACAGTATCTGTTCTAGGAAGAGCAGAGTCAGAGTCATCATGAGTCAGGCAGGCTCCCCATTTTTATTAGTTTTATGCAATCATTTATTGAGTACTTACTGCTCTGTGAAAGACTTTGTGCTTGGCACTGTGGAGGAATATAGAAGACATAGAAGCAGAAGGGGTATTGGGACTTGAGGAGGCAGAGGCAAGGAAAAAGTAAAGCCCAGACTGAGTCCAGCCCCTACTGCACAGACACTCCCTCTGGGCTGCCCTGCCCTGGAACGTCTCTCCACCAGAAAGCTCTGGTACCCTCCCAGCACAGTCCCCAAAGAGCTAAAAATCAAGGCCACTCACTCCTGAGCCTGACAGCCAAGCTGGATGAGAATGAATGGGGCTCTGTGAGGCATCTTGCAGCCTTCTTGACAATGTTCTGGCCTGTGCACTCTATTCTCGTGGTGTCTGTCTCCTCTTCTGTGTTTACAGGGTTGGGCAGCTGCTACAGCCCTTGTCTCTTCCCTGGGTGCCTCAGAGTGACAGAGATGAAGAAGCCACTTGGCTCTAGGAAGTGTGGCCTGGCTCTGATATGGTTTGGCTTTGTGTCCCCACCTAAACCTCATCTGGAATTGTAATCCCCACGTGTTGAGGGAGGGAGGTGTTTGGATCATGGGGGCAGTTTCCTCCATGCTGTTCTCATGATAGTGAGTTCTCACGAGATCCGATGGTTTTGTAAGTGTACGGAAAACTCCTCCTTTGCTCACTCTTCTCTGTCTTGCTGCCTTGTGAAGGTGATTGCTTCCCCTTCTGCCATGATTATAAGTTTCCTGAGGCCTCCCCAGCCATGTGGAACTGTAAGTCCATTAAAGCTCCTTTGTTTATAAATTACCCAGTCTCAGGTATTTCTTTATAGCAGTGTGAGAATGAACTAATACAGTGTGAGAACTAATACAGTGTGAGAATGAACTAATAACAGTGTGAGAACAAACTACAAGCTCTGTCCACAGTCAGCACTGTGCAGTGGGCACTGAAGTGAGACAGAACTGAGTCTAACCAGAACCCTGTCACTCACAGGCTGGCTGGCATGGGATGTTAGAACAACTGGGAATGTGCTGGGCAGTGCGTAGTATTAAAATAGGACTGCAGTAACAAAAAAAATCAGGGTTTATTTTTCATACCTACAAGAAGTTCAGCTTTAGTGGCTCAACCACCAAAGGGCCACCAACTCTGAAACTCTTTGGGCCTTTTCATTTTGCAAGCTGGCCTCAGTAGTGTGAGGCATTGCATCTGTCAGCAGATGAGCACCGAAGAGGGGTTTAGGGTGGGGCAAAGGCCTAACATGGGACATGTCTTGTCTGTCTCTTTTTATAATGAGAGCAAAACCTTTCCCAGAAACTTCCAGCAGGCTTAGATCTCATTGGCCAGATCAAAAGAAACAGGGAAAACAGATATTTTGTTTCTTCAGTCTTCATAGTGGAAGACAACAAGTGAAAAAAGTATTGGGAACAACTGTAGGTCAGCCAGTTGTCCATGTCCAGGAAGTTACCTTCTTAGCCCCATGCACTAGTTTCCTAGAGATTCCAGAACAAAAGACTGCAAACTTTGAGTGGCTTAAAAAATAGAAGTTTTTTGCCTCACAGTTCCAGAGGCAAGAAGTCCAAGACTGGTGTTGACAGTGTTGGTTCCTTCTGCGGGCTGAGAGGGAGGATCTGCTCCCAGTCCCTGCTTCAGCTTCCCAGGGATGGCTTGACATCTTTGGCATTCCTTGGCTTGGGGAAGCATCACCCTGTCTCCTGCCTTCATCATCACATGGTGTTCTCCCAGGGTGTGTGTCTGCTTCCGCATTTCCCCTCTTCATCAGAACTCCAGTCTTATTGGATTACAGTCCACCCTAATGACCCCACTTCAATTTCATTAGCTCTGTAAAGACTCTGCCTCCAGATAAGGTCACATTCTGAGATACTGGGGGCTTAGGATGTCAACACATAAATTTGAGGGGGACACGGTTCAACCCATAATAGTCCCCTTTCTTAATCTATAAAATGAGTACAAGAGTTCCTGCCCCACGCTGGCTGTAAGACTTAAACGGGGTGATCCACATAAGGAACTCCCATCAATGCTGGCCCAGAGTGAGGACCCAATATACAGCTGCTGTGTGCGGCTCCCGGGGCTCCGCACCTCTAGGGCTGAGGCTAAGGTCAGGGCCAATGAAAGGAAGATGAGGCCAAGAAGGAGAGAGTCCCATCAGTTCCCAGCCCCTAGAGTTTGCCCGTGTCCCCAGTGGGACAGACATGACCTGACAACTGACTAGCTGACCCTCATGATCCAAGATGGCCCCATCCTTGGCTGGTCAGGACAGGGTGGCCTCACCTACTTGGTCCCACAGAGCTCCCATTTCCAGGAAAGTAACCTTTAGCAGCTCCAAGGGAAAGGTGGAGGAGTGGGCTCCCCAGCCCTCACTTGGCAATCTCTTCTCTTCTGGGCAGTAATGGAATCCACCTTTTCTTCTGGGGGCCACTTCCAACAAAGCAGGATGGGCTGTGATCTCAGGTTCTGAGGGGCTGCTGTCTCTTCCCACTTGAGTGTTTTGAGTAAATTACAAGGCTCTTATCAGTGGTGGGGGCTTTATTGTTCTGCCAGGACATCTCCCTTTGTCAAAAACACAATAACTTGTTGTTAAGTGGTACTTTTTTAGGTTTTCCAAGCAGACAGACTAATTGTATCTTTTAATCTGGGTCAAACTGCTCTTGCTTATTACAAATTGGCTCTGAATCCTAAAAAGAGAGGGGGAAATGTGAGGAGCATTTGCAAATAATTTAGAGGCAGAATTACCTTCAGACAAACATTATGTCATATTGGGGAGAAATGCTTACCCAGACCTCAGCCTAGTTATGCTCTGGTTGGCCCAGAGGGAAGCTGAGGGACAGAGAACGTTCCCTGCTACAGATTCTGGCTACTCATGGAGCTTGTGGATGAGGGGAGCCAATTTGGGCATAGAACCAGGCATTACAGCCTGGATAATGATTCCCAGAAGTATCTGTTCCTAATCCTGTAACCTGTAAATATTACCTTATTTGGAAAAAGGGGTATTCATAGATTTTACTGCATTAGGGAGTTTATGCTGGGTTATTTGGGTGAGTCTTAAATGCAATCACAACTGTCCTTATAAGAGAAATATGGAGGGAGATATGACACAGACAAAAGAAGAAGAGAGAGCTTAGAGTGATGCAGCCACAAGCCAAGCCTTGCCAGCAGCCACCAGATTCTCCTAGAGCCTCTAGAGGGACTATGGTCCTGCCGTTACCTTAATTTTAGTCTAGTAAAACTGACTCGAGGCCTCTGGCCTCCAGAACTATAAGAGAATATATTTTCATTATTTTAAGCAACCAAGTGTGTAGAAATTTGTTACTGTAGCTTTAGGAAACTAATGCACCAGGAGATTCCTGTTGGTGGCTCCACTCTACCAAAAGAGGACTTTCCAAGGCTGAAGAGGCCCCAAGAGACATGGAAAGTATCATAGAAAAGATTGGCCATTGGCTGGTGGTGTTCTAGCTCCTGTGTGGCCACTTCCTAGTTGTGTAACCCTCTCTGAACCTCAGTTGCTTCATTAGAAAAGTAAGAATAACCAATCTCCTCACTACATTGTTGGAGTATTAAATGACAGGGCACACATAAACCAGAAGATGGCATGTCACCACTGATGATCAGGGAAGGTTACTTTTGTGTTTAATTTTTATTGTTACGCCTCCATTGACTTTCCAGGGGCTATTGTCAGAGTCATCAAGCAGTTTCTTGGGGCACTGTAAACTGTACTCATATCCTGTGCAAACACTTTAATTTGCCAGGCAGTGCTATTTGTAAACTTCATGAGCTCAGATCATTGAGGGTTAATTTCTCCTGACTCAAAACAGTTTGCAGAAAACGTTGATGGCAATGTAAAGCAAACTGGTGCTCAAACCAGAAAGGTGACATCCATAACAATGAGGCCAAGAGAGATATTTATTTCACCCAATTCACCAAAAAGAACACTATTTTTGAAAAAGGCAATTGAAGAATTAGCCATATTCCTGCACCTCTGATAATTGTCCTTGGGTTGAGGCAAGGCTGGCCTTAACTACATTCATGATGTGTTTCCAGGGGTACTCTTGGACTACCCACCTTTGAAATAACTTCACTATCAGAACTGTAAGTTCCACTGTTAGAGATTTATCCCTTTGGTGAGCTCAAGCATGGACCAATTGAGAGTCAAGTATCATTAAGAAGCCAGTTCCCATTATTAATAACTTAATAAATTGCAGTTTGCAATTTAAAACCTTCCAGTGTCTTCCCGACGCTTCAGAAAAAAACTACATAATTTTCATGGTCTCCACGGCCTCCACAATCTGATCTTCTCCTCCGTGCCCTTGTATGTTTCTTCTAGTTGTTCAAATGCTCTATGATCTCTCTCTCTCCTGCCTCAGGCCTTTACACAGATTGCTCTATCTGGAGAAGATATTTAAAACACACTGACCTCCTGGGGCTGGGAACTATACAGGGAAGGGGAAGAGTGAACATGAAGATAATGGGACATGGTCCTCAACATGGTCCTCACACTCAAGATGCTTGTCTTCAAGTAGGAGTCACACCTGAAAAGAAACTGAGAACAGTCAGAGCAAGCAGCCCAGATGCGAGACAGCTAAATGCTACAGGTCTTAGGAGAGACCATTTCTCCTAGAGGTGGTGGAGGGGATACAGGAGGCAGCAGAACCTTTGAAGGATGCATCACACTTAGCCATGGGGGGAAGACTGCTGTAGTGAGTAATTTCTAGGGGCAGCTCAGGCAAAGACACTGAGGGGGCAGAATGTGAACATTCAGAGATGAACAACAGTGGGAACAAACACTGAGCACCAGGAAATTACCCCAAATCACAGCAGTCCCTCATGACCTGACTCTACCCATCTCCCCATTTCCTCTCACTTACAGTGGCCCAGCCACATGGGCCTTCCATCTGCGACCCCAATGAGTTTGTGGTTCCTCACTTAGGGCCTTGGCTCATCCCTTCACTCTGTCTGGAAGCTTTCTCGCTCATCCCTCCCATGGCTGCCCCCTTCTCACCCTCTCCATCTCAATCACTCCCCATTGAGGCTTTCGCTACCATCCCATCCAAAGTGTGTCCCTGCTGTTTTGCTCACTCAGTGCCCCTTTCTTGGTACTTCCTGACATGTAGCACAATTTGAGATTGTATTTTTCTTTGTAGGTGATCTGATTAACGTCTGCCTCCCCACTTATATCATGAGCTCTGAGAGGCTAGAAAAGGGTTTGTTTGTCCAGTGCTTGAGGAAGCTTGGGAGAGTGGGCACCCAGTGGAAATTCATCAAATTAGTTGGTGTGTGTGCATGGTTGTGTGTGCATATGTGTGCATGTGTGTGTTTGTGTTATGGCTAAAGACTAAGATGGGTTCATGTACAACATAGATTTTAAAATTATCAAATTAATTAATTGTGCTCTTGTATACTTTAACTCTGAAAGTTAATTATTTGTCTGCTGAAGGCCTGCTCCCTTGGTCAGAGAGGGAAGATACAGTAAATGGTGGCATCCCAGTTTGCAATGAAAAGCATAGAATTCAAGCACATTTACGAAATACAGACATCACTTAGCACAGTTCTGGAACCAGGCATAACTTCTTCAGGTGACAACTGGTCTCAAGCATAGACCAGAATGGAGTTATGGAAATACAAGCCAGTAGCCTGTAATCCCAGCTCTTTGGGCGGCCAAGGTGGGCGGATGACTTGGGGTCAGGAGTTCGAGACCAGCCTGGCCAACATGAGAAACCCTATCTCTGCTAAAAATACAAAAATTAGCCATGTGTGGTGACACATGCCTGTATTCCCCACTACTTGGGAGGCTGAGGCAGGAGAATTGCTTGAACCTGGGAGGTCAAGGCTGCAGTGACCCGAGATTGCACCAGCTCATTCCAGCCTGAGCAACAGAGCAGCACTGTCTCAAAAACAAAACAAAAAATCCCAGCACTTTGGGAGGCCGAGACGGGCGGATCGCGAGGTCAGGAGATCGAGACCATCCTGGCTAACACGGTGAAACCCCGTCTCTACTAAAAATACAAAAACTAGCCGGGCGAGATGGCGGGCGCCTGTAGTCCCAGCTACTCGGGAGGCTGAGGCAGGAGAATGGCGTAAACCGGGAGGCGGAGCTTGCAGTGAGCTGAGATCCGGCCACTGCACTCCAGTCCTGGCGACAGAGCGAGACTCCGCCTCAAAAAAAAAAAAAAAAAAAACAAAAACATACCAGTAATTTCTAGACAGATTTTTCTCCTGTGAACTGTCTGCTAGCAGCCATTTACCTGGCAAACTCTGGATCTAGAATTCTCCTTCTTGGGAATTCATGATTATACAACTCTGACGTTGGCTGGCTGACATTGACTCTGAACCCTCCAAAAGGAAACTTTTCTAAGCAAATGAACAAAAATCATGAAATATCAAGGAAGTAGGTCAAATTATTTAGGAAACAGAGGTGGCCTACAGAGGAATCTACAACATAGAGGAATCTATTTACATACAAACAATATATTAATTATAAAGTATTCTTTACTATTCTTTGAAGCGGGGGACTCCGAAGGATGTTCCCTCTATATAATGCTGTGGCCTTATTAGAGTTTCTGTCTGTGTTGAAAGGCAACACAACTGCTTCTCCAGTACATTAGAGTGAAAGAAAGGGAGGAAAGAAAGTGAAGGAAAGGATGGAAGGAAGAAGAAGAAAGGAAGAAAGGGGGAAAGAAGGAGGAAGAAGGGAAGGAAGGAAGGAAGGAAGGAAGGAAGGAGGGAGGGAGGGAGGGAGGGAGGGAGGGAGGGAGGGAGGAGGGAAGGAGGGAAGGAGGGAGGGAAGGAGGGAGGGAAGGAAGAAGGGGGAAGGAAGGAAGGCAAAGAGAGAGGGAGGGAGGGAAAGACAGAAGGAGAGAAGGAGGGATGGAAGGAGAAAAGAAAGAAGGGAGAGAGGGAAGAAGGGGCAGACTTGCAGCTGCCATTTGCCCAGTGCTTAGTGTGCCAGGCATTTGTGCTAAATGTTGGACATACTTCATCTTTTCATCTGCCAGCTGCCCTCTGAGATAGGTATTTATTGTTATTTCCATTTTGCAGATTCACTGAGCTGAGGTTTGGAGCAGTAAAGCTACCTATTTAAAGTGGCAAGACCACACATGCAGGGTATAAAATCCAAGTCATAGCTGAATGGAACAGCGCATTCCTCCTCCATCACAATCAGACCACATCACTTCCAGATCTTATCGCTCTAAATTTCCTTCACGCAGAGGATCCTTCCACAGAATAATGCAAGCGCAGAAGGCTTAATCCTTCTCTGTGTGTGCATGTGTGCATGTGCTCATGTGTGCAATATGAAATCACTTTAAAATGTCATATAAACCATAATGAGGTACCTCATTTCCAAAGAGATCAGTTGGCAAACATTTTTAAAGTTTGACAAGTCAATCCTAGTGAGGTAGTGGAGCAGTGAGAACTTTCTTACCCCTCTGGTGCAGTTATAAAGTGCTAAAAATCATTCAAGAACGCAATTTGCTGATGTCCAGAAAAGCTGAACCATGTGACTCCCATGACCCAGCATCACCCACCTGTATGGACAGGAATTTTCATACATTTGCATAAAAAGTCACATGGAAGAATATTCATTGCTATAGTGCATGAAATCTAACAAAATTAAACTTATTAGATTTGGCAAGATACCACGTATCAGTTAACAGGAAAATGGATAAATAAAGGGAAATCATCATGCTGTGAGAGTTTGGCTGAAAGTTAAACCAAAGTAGAACCCCGGAACTCCTGTCAACAACATGGAGAACTATCAAATCAATACTGAAAAAAAAAAATAGCCGGGCGCGGTGGTTCATGCCGGTAATTCCAGCACTTTGGGAGGCCGAGGTGGGCAGATCAAGAGGTCAGGAGTTCGAGACCAGCCTGGCCACCATGGTGAAACCCCGTCTCTACTAAAAGTACAAAAATTAGCTGAGTGTGGTGGTGCGTGCCTATAATCCCAGCTACTCAGGAGGCTGAGGCAGGAGAACTGCTTGAACCTGAACCTGGGAGGTGGAGGTTGCAGTGAGCTGAGATCATGCCATTGCACTCCAGCCTGGGCAACAAGAGTGAAACCTTGTCTCAAAAAAAAAAAAAAAAAGAAAGAAAAGAAAGAAAGAAAGAAATAGCTGCCAGAGACAACCAACAGTGTGACCACACTGATTCTCTAAAAGTATAAAAGCCCACAGACACATGCAAATGAAATAAAATTTAAAATCATATATGGGAAAATTTAGGACAGCAGTTACCACTGAGGGAGAGAAGGAAGGGAATTGTATGGTGAAAAGGCTTCAACTGTGTTTGCAATGTTTTCATTCCTAAGCTGAGCGATGGGTATGTTAATGTTTATGAAATATTCTCTATAAGTTTTTTGTATGCCTGAAATACTTCAACATCATGCAATTTTAAAAGAGGGGGAGGAAGACTAAGTGTTTTGCTTTCTATAAGAAATGCTACTGGGGTATAGCAGGGCTGAGAAGTGGCCAGACTGTTTGTGAACCTAGATAAAGCTTTTAATTTCTCCTGGCCTGGTTGGAGGTGTCCTGCCCTTGGCAGGTGGTCCAGCCCATGATACAGCTGCACACAGCAATGCCTGTAAGCAGCAAGCATGGTAAACCTCCCAGGATGCCACCTCCGGCCTGCTGCAACACAGAGCACGTTCCCCGGGAAGCCGTGTTTCCTCCAGGTGAAGGATGGGATCATTCCATCTCTGTCACCTGCACAGAGAAGGAAGTGCTATAGAGAGACAGATTAGATCATCTATTATCAAGTAGGCATAAGACCGACCGAGGAGGCACCTGCCGCTCGCCAGATGTTCTATTCATTATCAGAGTCGTGGGGAGGGTGGGCCTTGATTCTTCCTCTCTGTCCCCCCAGTCCAGACTCTCAAGGGAAGAATCAGAAAGGAGACTGGATCATGGACCAGCTCCCTCAAAACTGGCCTGATGATGGGGTGGGGTGGGGTGGGAGGTGCACCGCAGGCAGCACAGAGTACATTACTCCTGGGCTGTGAAAATACTCAAGAAGAGAATACAATATTTTGGAAGGTTCTTGTGTTCAGGCCAGTGGCAAAGCATGATGAATGTCTCCCCTGGGACACTTAAAAGCCCAGCCAATACTACCGTTGTTGTCATCATCATCATCATCAAATGCTTACTCTGAGCCAGAAACCCTGCTAAGAGTTTCACCTGCATTTTCTTATGGACTCATGGCAAGGTCTTTACAAGGAAAGAATTATCCACGTCCCCAGGTGACAGCGGAGGAAACAGGCAGGGAGAGGTAAGTAACCAACTGAGCTCCACCAAAGTGAACTGCCATAAACATACCATCTCCTCTACCTCATCATTGACCTGTCAATGACCTCACCCAGGCATCCGCTCCACAGGTGGGGAGGTAGGCAGGGTCCCTGTGCTTCCTTATATCCTGGAAGCACTCTGGGCAGAAATGGCACACCCAGCACCTAGCATCCAGCACCCAGCACCCAGTACAGCCGTCTCTGACCAGCCAAGGCCCAGAGGTCTGGGCTTTAAGAGCATTAAAATTTCTAAAACGGGCACCTAGGAGCGTTACATGACTTTCCTCAAAACCCAAAAGGCTCTTCATGACTTTATGAATATTCAGAGATGAGGCTGAGCATGGCTGTTAAGTCTCCCACCAGGCGGCTATAGCAAGACCTAACCCGGAGCCCCATCCCTGGTCATCTAGGGATCCCCTCATCGCCCATCCACTCCTAATTGCTGGCTCTTGGAAACAAACAACACAGAGTGACTAACTCCACCAGTACCATCACCATATCACCACTACCACCCAAAGCCCGCTGCCTTCCAAATCTACGGGCACATACCATCTGATCTGGAAACCTCTTTCTATAACTCTGATGTTCTGTTTCAATGAGTCTGAGCCCAGACACAGACACTCTATAAAATACCCCAAGATGATTCTGATGGTCTTACAGATTTAGTACACATGGCCTTAAGCTATAGAAAGTTCTAACGGTGAAATTAGAGAATTCCATCTTATAGTAGGAGCAGGAGGAGATAGAGATTTCAGCTTTTCTGGCAGAGAACACAAAACTTAACTCCCTACCCCACCTGGAAACATTGGTTAGCAATTAGGTCACACAGGGAGAAATTATTCTTTAGAGTTTCACAAAGTCAAGGATCTACATCAGCTCCATGCTGGCCCCCAGACACCCTCCCTCCTTTTCCCTAAAATTATCCCATTCGCAGCCAGGCTTATTTTCAAAGTCATGTTCACTTGTCTTGACCACAAGATGCCCAGGCAGATTACATGTTCTAGGTCCAAGGGAGGTGTATTAGTTCAGGCTACCATAACAAATACCACAGATTGGGTGGCTTAAGCCACAGAATTTCTTCCTCACAGTTCTGGAGGCTGGAAGTCCAAGATCAAGGTGTCGGGTCAGGAGTTCGAGACCCGCCTGGCCAACGTGGGGGAAATCCCATCTCTACTAAAAATACAAAAATTTGCCGGGCTTGGTGGCAGGTGCTTATAATCCTAGCTACTCGGGATGCTGGGGCAGGAGAATCGCTTGAATCTGGGAGCTGGAGGTTGCAGTGAGCCAAGATCAAGCCACTGCACTCCAGCCTGGGCAACAGAGTGAGACTCTGTTACAAAAAAAAAAAAGGTGTTGGCAAAGTTGGTTTCTTCTGAGGCCTCTATCCTTGGCTTATAGCTGGTCATCTGCTCCCTGCGCCCCCACAGGGTCTTTCCTCTGTGTGGGTCTGTGTCCTAATCTTCTCTTCCAAGGACATCAGTGAGATTGGATTAGAGCCCACCATTGTGTTATCTCAATTACTTCTTTAAAGGCCCTATCTACAAATACAGTCATATTCTACAGTACTGGGGTTTAGGGCTTCAAAATGTTCACTGAGGGGCACAATTCAGCCCGTAACAGGAAGGAAAACAGCTTTCAGAGAAATGCAGGAAGCTTGTATGCCATGGATGATTCTCACACCCACTGGGATCTTCTACCTGGATTGACATCCCCTCTCATTCCTCTCTGCTCCCCGCAAACTCTAAATCTTGACATTCTCTAATATTTTATATTAACCCATGATACTATATTTCATTTTTTTTTTTCTTTTGAGATGGAGTCTCACTCTCTCGCCCAGGCTGGAGTGCAGTGGTGTGATCTCGGCTCACTGCAACCTCTGCCCCCTGAGTTCAAGTGATTCTCCTGCCCGAGCCTCCTGAGTAGCTGGGATTACAGGTGCCTGTCACCGTGCCTGGCTAATTTTTGTATTTTTAGTAGAGATGGGGTTTCACCATCGTGGCCAGGCTAGTCTTGAACTCCTCACCTTGTGATCCACCCACCTTGGCCTCCCAAAGTGCTAGGACTACAGACCTGAGCCACCATGCCTGGCCTATATTTTCTCTTTACAGCAGGAATTACAGAAAATTTAAAGCATCATTTCAAGTGCAGGAGATGAGCCCTGGAAAATATTGTCATCACGCCCAACACTGGCATGCATTCTCTTCTCCCTAGTTGGGCTCCTCTGTGCTCATTAATTAGTTCACCGAACAGCAGCCATCAGTCACTGGCGGACTCCTTTCTAAAACTCTATTCAATTTTCTTGAATTATCACCTGAGACAGGGTAAACAGGAGACGCATGAAATATTCTGGAATTCCAAATTGATAGAGAGGTGTCATGCCAGGCACTGGCACCCATCAAACTGAATGACTCAGAATTTACAAAGACAAGATGGAGGCTGGAGAGGACGAGAAGAGGTAAGGACAGGGTGGAGCTGAGGGAGTACCCAGGGTTGTAAGCCCAGCCCAGTTCAACACAACTGGAAAGACAACAGCAGCCTGGACCTCAGCCTCACTGAACCCCAGATCCTCAGATCAGCTCTGGGGAGAGGATGTTTGCAGGTGGTGTCCATTACTCCAGATAGAGAAAAAAACCAAGAAGGCCCTTCTGACTGATAGTGTTGACCTGCCTTCAGCAAACAGTCTCCAAACATCAACAACACGGCATCAGGAGGTGGTTTTGGTAAACGGTTTGCTTGAAAAAAAGAGTAATCATTTTATTTTATTTTTCAGCTTTTATTTTGGCTTCAGGGGGTACATGTGCAGGTTTGTTACATGCGTATATTGCATGACACTGAGGTTTGGGGTATGAATGATTCTGCAACCCACATAGTGAACATAGTACTCAATAAGTAGTTTTTCAGCACACACCCACCTCTCCCTTTTCTGGTAGGCCCTGCTATCTGTTGTTGCCATCTTCATGTCCATGTGTACTCAATGTCTAGCTCTCACTTATAAGTGAGAACATTCGGTATTTGGTTTTCTGTTACTGCATTAATTTGCTTAGTATAATGGCCTTCAGCTGCATCCATGTTGCTGCAAAGAACATGATTTTGTTCATTTTTATGGCTAAATAGTTTTCCATAGTGTATATATATCACAGTTTCATTATCCAATCCATTATTGATGGGCACTTAGGTTGATTCCATGTCTTTGCTATTGAAGAGTCATTATTTTAAAAAACATTTGCCAAATTCTTGTGGACATTGCCCAAAGTATATTTTTCCCAGCACTCTGCCTGTCTTGGGCCAAAGCCTCTTCTTGACCAGAAGACAGATAATGACTAGAGGTAGATCTTGACATTGAGATCCAGAAATGGTCCCATTTGCTCAACAGAATCTGTTCTTTGGGAAAAGGTTACTCCAGGTGAGGGAGTTTTGAGGATGCCTGGGCTTACTCCAGGTGCCAACATGAAGTCAGCCCTGTCCCCAGAGCTCTGTCTCCAGTCTCCGCCTATTCCCCCTATGCTTGTTCTGCTCTTCCAAGCCCTTGAGCCCTGCCCGGCCTGGATGTGTTCCCCCACTTCCCACAGTCAATGACCTCTTGCCTTAGGAGTGCGTCTAAAATGTTAACACTATATGGATCAAAGAAATGCACACTGTGGCTTCTGGAAGCCAGATAAGTATAAGCTCTTCAGAAGCAATTTGGAAATGGCTGAACTGAGACTGGCCTGCCCGCCACTTGCAGGAGCGGGAGGTCTCATTAGGCTGGACTTTCTCTCCCTTCCGGGAGCCTGCTGTTCAGAGACAAGCAGTCGATCACTTGGGGGAGGGGAAAGAGGGGGATGAAATCTACAGCTTTAGGAAAATGGAGCTGAAAACATTTAACTTTGAATCATAAACAGAAGCAAGAAATTAGAGAGAGGTCAGGGAACAGGAAATCAAGAGAGGAGAGGTCCGTTCCCAGGAAATAAGGAGATTTGGTTGGGCAATGACATTCAGCAGCCTTTCGTGGAGATACTGATCACTGGGGCAGGGCTGGCTGCTGCACCACTGTCAGAGGCGTCTGGCCCAGAGGGGATATTCTGATGCTGCCCTTCACTGAATTCTCTAATTGTGCCCAGAAGCTCAGCCCTAGGCATAGATATTTTATGTCTGAGAAAAGGACAAAAGAGCTCAGTTGGAAGTGGGCATCCTCTTGCAACCCAAAAAGGAATGCATGGTGCACGTTCTAGTGGGACTTTCAAAGACAGAGTATATTTCTAGCATTTCTCCAGATGCTAACCGATTTACACCTTTGGGCAATTGCATAAATTCCCTGGCAATACAAGTCTATAGCGGTTCTGAGGGCCCTGAGTCAAGTGTTTTGTAGGGGCTAGAAAGGCAGAGATGAATGAAACATGGCTCTAGAGCCACCCAGAGTAATGGGAGAGACAGATACATTGACCACAAAGCATAGTATTAAGCAAGGCAGTTGGTGATGAATTGGTCTACATCAGTATTACATAAAAATAAGTTGGACAGAGCAGGCGCTGTAGCTCATGCTTGTAGTCCCAGAACTTTGGGAGGCCAAGGCAGGCAGATCACTGGAACCCAGGAGTTTGAGATCGGCCTGGGCGACATGGCAAAACCCCGTCTCTAGAAAAACACAAATTTGCCAGGCGTGGTATACGTCTGTGGTCCCAGCTACTCAGGAGACTGAGGTGGGAGAATCACTTGAGTCCAGGAGGCAGAGGTTGCAATGAGCCGAGATCCCAACACTGCACTGCATCTTGGTGACAGAGTGAGACTCTGCTTCAAAAAAAAGAAAAGAAAGAGGAAGGAAGGGAGGGAGGGAGGGAGGTAAAGGGAAAGGGAAAGGGAAACGGAAAGGGAAAGAGAAAGGTCAGAAAGACCCAGAATGCAACCCCAGACTTCCTCATCCCACTTGATGGTCCTTGAACAAGTTATATTATTCCCTGGAATTTCCATTTCCCGGATCTAAGAAATAGAGCCCTCATTTCTGTGAAGATCCACAAGCCAAGGGGAGTGGGGCAGTGTGGCTCACAGGCAAAGAAAGGCCCAAGGCACTGTTCTGAAGCCGCCTGAGGGTATGCACCTTGGGTGGATTTCTAGAATCCCTATTGAGATTTGCACTATCTAAGTAAAATGAATCTGAAGAGGTCATCTAGAGATAAAACTATCCCTATGTTTGGCCCAAGGTCAGTGCTGAACAAATGGGAAAGTAAGCAAGAGAATGAACGGGGTAAATAGCAGAAATGATTCAGGACTGACTCTCTCACCTCTCAGCAAAATCTCCAGTTGAACCCCTGAGAATAAAGGAGATTTTATTTATTTATTTGTTTGTTTGTTTATTTGTTTGTTTAACAAACATATGGCACTTAATTTGTGCCAGGCATTATTCTCAGTGCTTCACCTAAAAAAAAAAAGGTTTAATATTCACTATAATCCAAAGAGGTATTATTATCTCCATTTTACAGATAAGAAACCTAAACAGAGAGGTTTAGTACCTTGGAAAATGTCACACAGCTAAAAAGTAGCCAAGACAGTTTTTGAACACAGGCATTGTGGCTCTGGGAATCCACATTGCTTCTCTATTAAGGAGGCTAAAAGATCATCTGAAGCCTCAAGGAGCCTGGTACCAGTTACACCCATCTACAGCAGTCAGCTCAGGTGGGAAGCTGCTAAGGTGGCGTTCAGAGCCCAGGTGTGGTCCTCAGCCTCTGCCTTGATTCAAGAAACCCAGTTTAAGGGCCTCCCCATCCATCCCCCGGGATATTATCAGGTGCCCCCAAGCCCAGAAGCCTCAATTCTTCTACCCAGATCTGTGAAGTGTCCTTGGGTCTGTGGTGGCACTGGCCACCCCGGATCCTCCTAGAAAGGGTCCCTGTCCCGCTCCTCCAGTGGCCAAGGTCCGTCCTTGTGCCAAATGCAGCTGATCCGTAGTAGCTGCCTGCAATATTGAATGGAAAGAACTTGGGGTCACATCTGGGCTCACCAGGAAAGACACCGTGGTCCATCAGTGATGTCCCCAAGCGCATAGGAAACAGGTTATCAGCCACTGGCCTAGCATCTCACTCAAGCCTATGGCTGATGCTCACAGCCCTCTGCCCAAGCTGGGCTGGGTGTTTTCTTCCTGTAACCTTCAGGCTGTTCTGCTACTACCTCAGTCAGGACTCTTCTGATTGCAAGTGTCAGAAATCCAGCTCTACCTGAACACGCAAAAAAGGAGAAATAACTTACTTAACTGAATTTTGCAGGGGCAGATTTCTCAACCTTTCCATCTCTCATGTATGCTTTCTTCTGGAACAACTTTATTCTCATGCAGATTCCCCTCTCAGGATAGCAAATATGGCAAAAATGGCTACCAGGACTGACAAGCTGGTCTTTCAGCTACAGTTTCAAGGGAAGCTCCAGAGTTGAGTATCATTGGCTTAAGTTGGATCACATGACCTCCCCTAAGCCAATCATTGTGGCTAGGGGATGTTCCAGTGGGCCAGGCCTGCGTCCCATGTTGGCCCCTGTAATGAAATGGGGAGATGGGAATGGAGATTAATCTCATTTGCCATCTAGCAACTTATGGTGGAAAAGGGCTGGCTCCTCAAAGGAAACTTGGGATGCTTTTCTCAGCATTTTAAACACCTTAAAACCGCGTTTTATGAAGGTTTTTCTGGGAAAAATGTTTACAGGATGGATTAGAGCATTGACTATGTACTATGCCAACAAGCCGGTCTTGGCTCCTGTTCCCTGATTTGTGTTTATAGACTTCAGTCCTGGGAAGATGGATTCTTTCCTGACTATCTTGATCATTCACATCAGAAAAGAGTTCTGTTCCTTAGGATTTTATTTTTTAATTATGGGAAATTTTCAGATATAATCAAAAGTGTTGAAAATAATCCATGTCTGTTCCTCAGCTTCAACAATGATTAACTCAGGGCCAATTTTGTTTCATCTATAGCCCCGCCCATCCCCACCCCACCCTGGATTACTTTGAAGCTAATCCAGACATCATATGTCTTTAAGATGCTCAGATTGCAAGGTCCTACAAGAGCTAGAGATTCCATTCTCCTTGAGAAGAAAGGAATCTGGCCTGTTATTATACGTCACTTAGCAGAGGAGAGTCTTGCCTTTCCTCCTCCACAAACATGGCCCAACTCTCCTTACTTGATATTATACTTTGAATCTTTATGAGTGGAAAATTGCACTCTGTTTATTCTTGTCTGCAAGTGCTCAGCTGGAGTGATTGCAATGTTATCTCCCTGGGCATCCCCATTGTCCTCATCCTGCTGTTGTCCCCGACCCCATTTCAACCCACTTTGCCTGTAGCCTTGTTTTATGACCTGCTCCCTGCCTCCGGTTACCTGATTTCTAGGGTCCCTTTCCCCATTCTCCTAGCGTTCTAACATATACATGGTCCAGAGAACAACAATAGCCTGAAAAAACTCTATTTCCCATTTTATAATCCCAACACAGAGCGATCTGTCTCCCCTGCACCTTAACACCCTACAAATGGCTGCAGATACACGCATCAAAGAAAGAGCCATTCGGCTGCTCATGTGAACAGACTTACCTTGCGCTTCCAAACGTTATGTTATCTCTGCCACAGCAATACTCCTTGAATAGCTAATAAATGCAAACGAAAGTTTGGGAGGAAAAAAAGTTACAGAAAAATTATTATTATTACTTAAAGAGCCACAGAAAGATAGCAAGGTTCTTCTAAAGTTACAGCACCATCGTTAGCAGCTGCAGGGTACATGAAAGCCAGGGGCCGGGGGAGGGAAGATAGGGCATATTTCAAAGCTGACTGCTGCAGTAACAAAACGCGAAGGGGGTGTTGTGTGGAATACGCCAAGTGTTTGAAGTGGACAAGGTTTCTAGCATGTTGCCTTGATGCCTGTACATACTTAATAACAGATGTTTGGTCTCTCTAAGCAGATAATTGTCTTTCTGTAAGGTTGACTTGACCTGCCTGAACGGCCCAGCTTTGAGCGCTGCAGCAGTAACAAATGATCCTAGCTTCTCTCTTTTTTACTAGGGGAGATGCTCAGCCACGCTTCCTTTTAAGCACATAATTACTCGGCAGCAACTGAAGCCCATACATTCCCCTCTCCTAATGGCCATGGAGCCATTCGGTCATAATTTATGGGGACAGGGTTCAAAGTTTTAATAATATTTGGATAATATCATTGCCCACACGTCGGGGGCGTCGTGATGAATAGAAGGAGAGTGGGCTTATTTCGATTCCATGCATGACAGTGAGGACGTTAAAGACTGGGTGCCCGGCGTGGCCTTTATGGAAACTGCCACCAGGCCATCAGCTCATGAATTATAGATCTGGGCATGAAGGATCACATAGGGACGTTGTTCATGAGGAACTGTCCTGTTAGCGCCTCTTCCTTATGCAGATAAATGAATTGCAGGGAATACCAAAATGGCGTAAATAAGCCCTTAGTGGATAACATATTAGAACATCAACATAAAAAACCCAGTGCTGGGGCGTGCTTGGGGATATTTATGTTTATACTCTCTGCTCAAGTGGCTCCCTGATTTTTTGGCTTCTTACTGCTCACCTCATAATTCCAACCTCCTAACGGCACCTCTGGGCATGTTTCTCGGATGCTCTGTGGTGCCTGTTGACATTTGTACACGAGTTTGCTCAGAGAAGTGCTTTTGGGTGGGCAGATGGGTAAAGACTCATCAAATTCAAAACAGACCTAGTTAGCATTGTCTTAGTGACATGGTGGGGTGTTCCTAAAACGGAGGCCAGACACTGGCAGGTGCTAGTGGAAAAAGAAGGGGCAACTATGTCCCCAAAAGTAGAAAGAAGGGAGACGTTCTCAGCCATAAACCAGATAGAAAAGAGCCTTGGAAAATATTGAGTTCAATCACACTACTCCCAAAAAGCAGGTGGTAAAATTGAGGTTCAGAGGAGAGCAGGGACTCCCCCTAAATTATAAAACTTTGTTGCTAAGCCAAGATTCCTGACTCCCAAGTGTGGCCCCAGGCTGCCTTATCTGGCCTGAGTTTTCTCTCCCCAAAATGTAAACATTCAACACCAGCATCAAATGATAGTGTTAAGACTAAAACAATGTTTGCCAACTTCCTCCTGTTAATCTAGACTGACTCACTCTGAACTTTGACAAGGTTCGCGTGCCGTGAGCAATCGTTGAACTTACACACTCGATATCCATTTAATCTGAAGGATTTATTTGGAAAGAACAGCAATTATAGCTGCACCTCAGAATAACTAGGAAACGGCACATTTAAATCTCTTAAAATAGCTTGCAGGAGTTCTAAATAGCTCCCCCACGCCCAGGTTCTGATCTGGAGTTCTCATTTGCCTGGGCCTTTTTACAGAGCCCAGGAGTGGCTTGGAGCAGGTTTCAAACGTGGAGGTTTGTTTCTTTACTGGGAGGCGCTTTATGTAGGGGGTTTTCTGTTTTCTGACACATCTAGGGATGTGTTCTTTTTTTATCTTGCCAGGAGAAAGAAGGTAACCATGTTCTGCTGAATAAAGGTCAAGAACATTTACCCAGTTACAATTTTTTAAATAATCATACAAAAAATTAACTTTTGGGGGTCACAGCTTTATGAAATTTAACACATATATAGAACCATGTAACCACCATCACAATCAGGATACAGAACAATTCCATCACCTCCAAATCTCCCATTAAAAAGTAAAACCACAGCCAGGGATGGTAGCTCATGCCTGTAATCCCAACATTTTGGGAGGCTGAGGTGGGAGGATTGCTTGAGCCCAGGAGTTCGAGACCAGTATGGGCAATAAAGCAAGACCCCCATGTCTACAAAAATAAAATATTTAGCCAGGCATGGTGGTGCACACCTGTAATTCCAACTACTCAAGAGGCTGAGGTGGGAGGATGGCTTGAGCTCAGGACTTTGAGGCTGCAGTGGATGATGATCACACCACTGCACTCCAGCCTGGGCGACAGAGAGACCCTGTCCACTCCCCAAAAAAAGTCAAACCTTCCCTTGATCCCTAACTCCTAATCCCCACTGATCTGTTCTCCATCACAATAACTCTGTTTTTTGGGAGTGTGTATAAATGGGTTTATAAAGTATGCCACCTTTTGAGACTGGCTTCTTTCACTCAGCATAGTGCCTTCGAGATCCATTCAAGCCCTTGTTTGTATCTACAGTTCAGTCCTCTTTGTTGCTGAGTCATATTCCATCACAGAGCTCAGACCTCGAGTCAGGCATCACCAGGCACTTACGGGATGAGGACAGTGGCTAATGACTGTGATATGTGTGCTGTGTGCACCACGCTCTGTCCTGGTGTTTTACTGTACTAACTCATGTAACCTCTCAACAACCTAGTGGGGTGACTACTAGCATTATATCCATTTTGCATTAGGAAATTAAACCATAAAGAGGCTACATAACTTGCCCAAGGTCACACAACTGGTAAGTCAGGAACCACCTATAAGGTTAGAACCTGCCGACTCTTGTGCTTCATCATGGGACATCCTAATTATAAATATCTCTGGAAGGGAGAGGAGAAATGCCAATCCCCAGGAAGGTGTAAATGGCTGACAACATTGCCTTGCCGAGAGCAGGCTGTGCCAGGGTTTGAGAAGGACAGTTGACATGATCAAGCGGAAAACAAGGAAAGGGGCCCAGGGATCCCACTACCACATGCCACAGAGTGTGCACCCAGATACCCACACACACCCCAAAGGGAAAGGCAGGGAAGCAGGAGAAGGCAGCACTTCACATAAATGTAGTGGCTAACAAATAGGAAACATCCTGGTCTCTGCCCATCCTACTAAGTCTCAGGGGTTGGGAAAAGAACCAGATCTGAGAATTTCAAATTAATTGCCATGAATCCTGGAATTGTCAATCTCAGGCTTTCAACAGCGCGGTCATCAACTGTCTTACCTAGCCTCCTTTGAAGCTTGAGATGTGGGTGCTGTCCTTGGAATCATAATAACCTAAAACACAAATGTGGAATTCCAGCAGTGATTTCACCCAGCATTGAGCCCGTGGGGAAACTGAGGCCTAGCAAGAGAATGGACTTGGCCAAAGGCACATAGCAAATCAGTAGCAGATCCAGGACTGTAACCCAGATCCCTTCCTCCATATATCCACCCATTCATTCGTTCAACAACTGAATGTACCATGTGCCAAGCACTTTTCTGGAAGCTGGAGACAAAGGGTGATGAAGACACAGTACTTGCCTTCATGGAGTTATAGTTTTGGCAGGAGAAAGATATTAAACAAATCATCACAAGCAAATAGATAATTTAAAGTCATAGGGAAGATTTTAAAATTTTCTCAAGACTCCTAGCAAGTATGTTTCCAACTCACCTCAGCTGCTTCTATTTCCTAAATCAACAAGATGAAGTTTCCTGTAGCAGTAAAAGCCTCCATGTGCCCTCTCAATAAGATCATGCAAAAAGGTAGTTATGTCATTCTATAATATTTTAATTACAGGTGTTGAATGCTGGCTCCCCAAATACCACTAACAGTCTGTTGGTAAAGCAAAGCTGAATTGATTGGTCACTGCAATGAGGGAGAACACCACCTCAAAAGAGCTTTGGCAGTACTATGGTTTGGACGTTTGATGCCTCCAAACCTCATGGCAAAATATGATCCTCACTGTGGGAGATGTTTGGGTCATGGGGTGGATCCCTCATAAACGGCTTCGTTCGCTTTTTGCACCAAGAGTGAGTTCTCACTCTATTAGTTCCTGCAAGAACTTGTTAAAAAGAGCCTGGCATCTTCCCTCCTCCTCCCTATTTCTTTTGCTTCCTCTCTCACCATGTGATCTCGGCACATGCCAGCTCCCATTTGCCTTCCCCCGTGAGTAGAAACAGCCTGAGGTCCCCACCAGAAGAAGATGCTGGCACTGTGTTTCCTGTACAGCCTACAGAAGTGTGAGCCAGATAAATCTCTTTCCTTTGTAAATTACCCAGCCTCAGGTATTTCTTTACAGCAATGCAAACAGACTAAGACAGGCAGCATCTTAAATGGGGAAGGGCAAGGTTATTTTTCCTGAGATTCTCTAGTCTGGTTTAAAGAGTATTTTCAAAGGGAGGAGGCATTAGTTAGAATCAGGTAAGTACCATGTTATGATAGGTTAGAATTGGCAGAAACAGTAAAGTGAGGGTTTTGAGGGGGATGCTTCAAAGAGTCTTAGAGGGTAAAGTATTGAATGCTTTATATTGGAGAATTGATGGTTTTTTTCAGGATATTCCGGTAATGAACTATAAAGTTAGTTGACTGGGCAAGAATATTGCTGGAATAGTAAAGTTATGCTAATAAAAACAAAGGAATAGTAAAATTATGTTATTATAAAAGTAAGCCATGTGGGGTAGATGACTTAGGTTCTCATAGAAATGATGCCTGTTCATTCTAAGCTAGCCAATAGAAGCAATCATAGTAATAACATCTACCACTCTATGCCAATCAGCAAACGTTAGGAAGACATGAGGAAACCTATTTTACAGCTGCTGACTCTGCAGTGGAGAGGGGCCAAAATGTTTAGCCCAAGACCTCAACTTTGAAGCAGGAAAATCAGGATTAGAATGCAGGTCTGTCCTTCTCTGTCTCTGCTCTATTGCCACCCAGCCAAAAGGAAAAAAAAAACAACAACAACAACAAGAAGAAGAAAAAATTACCCATGATCCCATTACCAATATTATCATTCTGCCCTGAATGTTCTCCTTTAGCTCAAGTCCACCTGGGGAATTTTGCCTCAGACTGAAAGGTTCGAAGACAGGATCTTCTCTGTAAAACTGCCAGCAAATCACCACCTCCTCCTTGTTCATCACCATCACTACCATCACCCCCATCACCTCCACCACCATCTCTACCTCTACCACCTCCACCTCCACCACCACTATCTTCATCACCATCTCTACCACCATCTTTACCTCCACCACCTCCATCACCATTTCCACTGCCACCACCACCACCATCTCCATGACTGTCTTCACCTTTACCACTTCCACCACTAGCCCCATCACCACCACCATCTCCATCACCATCTTTACCACTGCCTTTGCCTCCATCACCGCTACTGCCAGCATCTCCATTACTACCTTCACCATCATCACCACCACCTCACCTCTACAATCATTTTCACCTCCAACACCACTACTACTGCTGCCACCACTCTCTCCATTATCATCTCCACCACCATCACCACCACCTTCACCACTATCATTACCACCTCCACTTCCACCACCAGCACTACCATCACCACCATCACCACCACCTCCACCACCATTCCCACCACCTCCACCACCACCACCACCATTTCACCACCATCACCACCACCTCCACCACCACCACCATCTCCACCACCTCCACCACCACCACCATCTCCACCACAATCTTCACCTGTGCAACATTCACCACCACCACCATTTTTATCACCATCTCTACCACCATCTTCACCTCCACCACCACTACCACCATCTCCATTACCATCTCCACCACATCACCACCACCATCACCACCACATCCACCACCATCATCACTATCTCTATCACCATCTCCACCATCATCTTCACCTCACCCACCATTATCATCACCATCACCACCACCTCCAACACCACTACCACTACTGCCACCATCACGACCAACTATCTCTATCACCATCTTTACCACCACTACCTCCACCATCATCACCACCTCTACTTCCACCACCACCACACCACCACCATCACCTCCACCACCATTCCCACCACCTCCACCACCACCACCACCATTTCACCACCATCACCACCACCTCCACCACCACCACCATCTCCACCACCTCCACCACCACCACCATCTCCACCACAATCTTCACCTGTGCAACATTCACCACCACCACCATTTTTATCACCATCTCTACCACCATCTTCACCTCCACCACCACTACCACCATCTCCATTACCATCTCCACCACATCACCACCACCATCACCACCACATCCACCACCATCATCACTATCTCTATCACCATCTCCACCATCATCTTCACCTCACCCACCATTATCATCACCATCACCACCACCTCCAACACCACTACCACTACTGCCACCATCACGACCAACTATCTCTATCACCATCTTTACCACCACTACCTCCACCATCATCACCACCTCTACTTCCACCACCACCACCGCCACCACCACCACCACCACCATCACCATCACCTCCACCACCATCACCATCTCCATCACCACCAACTCCATCTTCACCACTACCACCAGCACCACCATATCTACCACCATCTCCACCACCACCACAGCCACCTGCACTGGGGTGATCGTGCCTTCTTTGTGACATTTCAGAAGGGCTATTGCAACATTCTCCAGGGGTCTTTGCAAGTTGTGCAAATTATCTGTGCTCTCACTAGACTGTGAGCTGCTTGAGGGTAGGGACCTCCTGATTTACCTCAGAGCCTCCAAGCAGCTTGCACATGGGCTGGCACAGAGCAAAAGCTCAACCAGGATGTGTTCACTGAATGAGGGCACATGAGATTCTGGAAAACCCAGATTCCTACAAAGCAGGCTGAAGCAGGGTTCTTGGCTCCCTCCACACCCCTACTGCCTCAGTATTTCTGGATGCCTTTGATCCCCATCTCCCACGCTGGTGTGGGCATGCTGCTCTTTCTGTGCCACCACACAAGCACTGAGTGGTTTAGAAGGCAGTTTCCGATGCCCCAGTCTTGGGTAATAATAATATTGTTATTGTTACTATTATTATTTTGCCAGTCATTGTGCAGGGCCTGAGAAGTAAAGAGGTCAGAGCAGTGGCCCAGCTGGGGGTAGCCTGCTCAGTAGACGGGACTTCATGGCAGCAGGTGCCAGTTCACTCAATGCTCAAATGCCAGTCTGCCAAACAAAGACCAAAAGTCAGTCAGTATTTGTTAAATGAAATGAGCTTTAATTCTAGACATTTACTTTTTAACCTTAGAATGAAACCCCGTAGTATAGTTGTTCTGAAATTTCCGAGTGCATCAGAAGTCACCTAGAAGGCTTGTGAAAGCCCAGATTGCTGGAAGACTCAGTAGGTCTGGGATAGGTCCACTGATCTGCATATCTACTAACTTCTTATATGATGCTAATGCCACTGGTCCAGAGACCCCATCTGATGCACCACTGTCCTCATGGGAGGTGAGTGAGAAAGGCATGGGATTTGTGAAATGGGAAGACCAGGAAGTCCCTGTCCCATCTTCTCCCATCCTGTACCCCCACCTGGCATCAAGGCTTTCCTGGGCCATCAGGGCAAACGTGGGAGACCTCATCAAAGAGTGCAGCAGAAAGGCTTGGGCAGACCCTACCTGAGGAAGGGGTGGATCCCCAGGTGGCCTCCTGTTTAGCCAACAAACAGAAGGGGCTAAATCCCCAACTGGACCTGCTTGTTTGAGTAAACACCTCACAGGGCCGCCTGTGTAAACACCCATTGTCCACAGGCAGATTAAGAGTGAGCAGGAGCTGGGCTTTTTTTCTTTCTTTTTTTTTTTTTCCTTTCATTTTTTTTAAGCACTGAGAAAAGCCATTAAGGGATTAACACCCCGATTTATGAAAATGGAGGATGATAAAGGAACAATGGGGTGACAGCATTGTGTAAACGACATTGATTCATTTCAGAGACAGGGCTGTTAACTGGGAGAAATGGAGAAATAAATGGAACAATGAGGAGATGCTTTTACCAGCTTGTCATTAATTAGCCGAGAGTACAATTGTTTTATTGTCCTTTTTGAAAAATACAAAATTGGTAGGAAAATACAAGCACTGAGCAAATCGATTATTCTGTGTCACAGGCTGACATCTGCTTTTCCTTTTCTCCTGAAGCTTGCCTCCGGAAGTGGCTTCCTAAGGGAGGAAAAGAAATCTTCCCCCAGCAGGAGGATCTTGCAGGGTTTGGGAATAAAATGACCTTCCTGCCCAAGGATACCCCAAACTTCTTGGCATTGGAGGGTGGCCTCAAAACAGGAGAACCCCACTTCCATCCTCTTCTGGCCTTCACCAGTGAGGGAGTGAGGGCCTGGGAGGCAGGAGGTGAGTGGGACCCCCCTGTGAGGCATCTTGCTGCAGGTGGTAGGAGACAAGGAGCTTGGGCAAAGGGAGATGAGCTTCTGGGGGCAGCAAGACTGACAAAGTAGTCCTGTACCTGCTGATGGCTCATCCAGCACCACTGTCCAGGCTCCAGCAAGATTCCCTCTCTCCACTCATTTCATCTACAACCAGGAGCTGAAGTGCCTGCCCTAGGCCTGTGCTGGGATGCATTGAATGAAAAGGCTTCTCCAGGCAGAGAAAGTGAGCTCAGATCAGGGTGGGTGTCCTGACCACAGTGGACTTTCCAGAGTCATGAGCAGTGCCAACTGTGTCTCAGAGAAGGACACATTTCTGGATTGACAGGTGTTGAAATAAGGTTTTGCTGGATCCAAGAGGACTCCAGTTAGGGTGAACTGCAGAGGAAATGCATGGCGTGGGCTTAGGGCCATGGAGACACATCCGGTGGACACAGAGCATGTCTATGGGGAATTTTGACGGAGTAAAGAAGGCCAGGCATGTACAGGCTGGATTATCCCCACCCAGCCGCCCAAACAGAGATGCAGCTAGGAAGAGGAGAGATGCTGCTTGAACTCAAGTTCACCCCTCCATTTGTAAGGGCGGTTTGCTAATCCAAACATCCATGTTTGGATTCTAACCTGTCAGAAGAGTTGGCCAACTGGGACTATTTCAAGAAAGAATCCGACAATCCCACAAAGGGTTAATAGCACTTATAAAGAAAAGGAGCTCACAGTAACAGTATGCAAGGAAACTGTAAACAGCATTGCCATTGTCTTTGCCTTCTGTGACTACTGGTCATTGTTTGGTCTTTAATCTGCAGGCACTATAGATATAAATATAGCTGTCTTTATAGCATTGTATCTTTACAGCCCAAGATAAAACAATGCATCTTTGTGTCTCTAATCTTTATATTTATATAAAGATATCTTTATTTGGAAAGATTAGATATGTATGTCTCACAGATTAACGTTGACTGAACATAGATTTTTATGCATTCATTTCCTACATTCAACGTCTCCGATGTGCCAGGCACTGCTCTAGTGCTGGGTATAGAGCAGAGAACAAAACGAGAACCCCGGCCCCAGTCCCCATTTTCATTACCCAGAGAATTACATTGCCAGATGTAAGAGAAAAAACTCAACATGTGTTCTAATAGAAATAGATTAGACAGTAATGAATGCCATGGAAAAAATGGAGCAGGTTTAGAGGGCAGAGAGTGGTTGGGGGTTCTGCTGTTTTCTATGGGGTGGTCAGGGAAGGTCTCACTGATAAGATGACAACTGAGCAAAGACCTGAGCTGGCAGCTGTGCAGGGGGCACGCTGTTCCAGGCAGAGGGCACAGCAAGTGCAAAAGCCTGGAGGCAGGAACATACTTGGTGGGTTAGAAGCAGAGAAAGAGCCTAAGAGGCTGGGCGCAGTGGCTCACACCTGTAATCCCAGTACTTTGGAAGGCCAAGCAGGGTAGATCACTTGAGCTTAGGGATTCGAGACTGGCCTGGCCAACATGGCAAAACCCCATTTCTACTAAAAATACAAAAATTAGCCAGACGTGGTGGCGCACATCTGTAATCCCAGCTACTCAGGTGACTGAGGCAGGAGAATCCCTTCAACCCAGCAGGCAGAGGTTACAGTGAGCCAAGATTGCGCCACTGCACTCCAGCCTGGGGGTGACAGAGGGAGACCCTGTCTGGGAAAAAAAAAAAAAAAGATCTGAAGAGGCAGGAACAGTGAGCGAAAGGGAACAAAGTCCAAGATGAGCTCTGAGAGGCACAGATAAGGGGATGGGGATCTGATCTACGAGTTAGCGTGATCGCTTTGGCTTTGGTGTGTAGAACAGACCCAAGACGATATGTACATTTCATATCCTCAACCAGACCACACAGCTCAGTGCCCACAGGAGCTAGGCACATGAGAAAGGGAAGAGAGAGCTGGAGTCGGCCTGCTGGTCTAAAGGGGCAGGCACTGCTCAGCTCCTGCTGATGGTCGAGCTTGAGACAGATGAGCGTGGAGTGGCCATGTCTTATCATCTTTAAAGCAAGGCTGGATTTTCAAGTGGACTATCCTTATTTTAAATCGTGTACAGTTAAACAAAGCATACTTTTGGCCCGATTCGCCCACAAGCTATTAGTTTATGCCTCCCTCTTATCAGGCAAGGAGAACTCACACAAGTCATACATCTTCTTGCCCTTTGTTATCTGGGTGCCAGAGAACTCGGGGATGAATTTAATTTTAAGGCATTGTAACCACACTGCATAAAATTTTCAGCAAAATCATCTCTCTTCTCCCAGATCTCAGTTTAATATGATTTTTTTAAATGTCCAGTTAAAGGTTGTGTGCTTTTTATTATAAGCAACCTTAAATTATGTTCAATTAGGAATAAACTCTAACAAAACTAAACCGTAAGAGAATAGCTACTGTGATCACACTCTTTTGTAACCATTGTTCAGGGAGAAAAAAGGCAAGTGTCTGCTTCTTTGATTCTCTATGAAGGTGTCTCTGGCTCAGGTCAGTTGGAATTCACGCAAACCCTTTAGATAAGGGAGGAGATATCATTTGCCTCCCACATGCCAACGCTGATCAGTCGGAAGACGCTGCTGAAAACATTTGTGTTAAGAAGGAATCTGAGGCCATGCTTACGTTAAGTAGGAGAGTGCAGGCTGGTCAACTAGGGATGTCTGCTGTCATTATAGATTAGGCATTTTTCCATGGTGTAGGGAGGACAATTCTAATAGAATTGCATGGAAAGGCCCAGGTGAAATCAGCCACCAATTGAGGGAGGAAAAACAGGGCTTTGATTGGCCAAAAGTTAACAGCCCATACTAGTAACAGCCCTGGATTT
Organism: Trachypithecus francoisi; assembly: GCF_009764315.1. Lineage (NCBI taxonomy): Eukaryota > Metazoa > Chordata > Mammalia > Primates > Cercopithecidae > Trachypithecus > Trachypithecus francoisi. The sequence continues at coordinate 91,516,619 of NW_022681455.1, read as the reverse complement.
GAACCATTTGTCTTCTCCAAGTTGTATCAAGTTTGTCACATTTCTTAACCTTTTTCAGCTTTGTTTCCTCATTGGTAAATGAGGATAATAGTTGTATCTTAAATCATAGGACAGATGGGATGATTAAAAGGAATAACCTTAACTCAACTGTAATAAGTATAGGCACTCCATCAATATCACCTGTTATATCTATTATTATCATTATTTTTCAGACTAAACCCCCCCACCCCCACCCATCACACCAGTCACTGTCTTTTAAATAAAAGTAAGGGATTTACTGGCTTATGGAACTGAGAGGTGCTCAGGTCAGAAATCTGGGTTCTGCAGTCACCTCAGCCTTAGGGTTGGAGAGGTAGCTCATGCCCTGTGTTTAAAGTCTGTCTCTGCCACTTTAGAGCTACAGGATCTGGAATGAATAACTCAGCTCTCTGGGCCTCAGTTTCCTTATCTGTTCATTTGGGAGTGGTAACAACTTAGAATGACCTTATAGAACTTCTGTGAAGGTTAGATAAGGTAATATATATGAGTCATAACAGCACAGAGCATGTAACAAGAGCATAGAGTTGTTAGCTTTTATGATTGTGATTTTATAATAGATAATTTGGGATAGTTATTCTCTTGGTTACACAGCTTGTTAACTTCCTCCTTATTTGGAAGAAATTTTCCACTTTCTGAGTCTTGGGAGGAGCTGAGTCCACCTCCCTCAGCAGACGATAAAAATAGGGGATACCCATCTCCCCAGGATTCCTTGCAGCTGAAGCAGAGGCATGTGACTGTCTTCCACCAATCAGAAGCATCCAGCCCAGGTTATTCATTGAATCGCTGTGGTGCAAAAAGTTGGGGATTGGGTAGAATTCACGGAGTGGCAGTAGCCATTGCAGCAAGACCTAATCTCCGGGACAGCCATGGCAGGGCTAGGAGAGAGGACAGGCACCTGACACATAGGAATGATGTCAACAGTGCCCTCACCTGACCCTCCTGTGAGATGACTGGGGCATCCCCCTGGCTGCGTGGCCTCTGAGCCTGGCTCTCCAGCTCTCTTTGCAATGCAGTCAGCCACCCATACTCTTGAATTCATTTCTTTCCTGCTTAAGACAGCCAGTGTCTTTTTCTCTTCCTTGCATCTAAGAACCTTCCCGATACAGTAAGGCAAGGCAGAAATCTTTCTCCAAGTTCTGGAAGGATTTGAGTTTTGATCCTGTTAAATTAGTGACCTTATAAAGAAGCCTCTTCCACCATGACTAAGCCCGAGTGGCTTTGCAGTTGGCGTCAACGGGTGTACCCCCTTACTGAGATAGACCCCTTACTGAGATGTCCACAGATCCATATGCAGCCAAGGCTGCCACAAAGATCTTGAAATGTCTGCTTGCCCGGCACTCACCACTCTAGGGTGCTGCCTGAACTCCCTAGGGAAGAGCAAGAACTGAGAGGAAGCAATGGAGGAAAAGAGGAAAAGCAAGATGTTCCTGGCAGCAGTATGTTTACTCCACCAGAATCAAACACAAAGCTGTGTGAGAGCACAGAAGTCTGCCAAATGCAGCCTGAGCCCTTCCCTGAGAAAGCCCACCAGAGGAAGAGGAAGCCAAACCAGTTCCAAGGATTGAAGGTGTTGTTGGTAAATAAAAATCAACAGCTTTGGCAAACACTCACTTCTTCAGTTCCTTGAAGCTAAGGAGCTGGATACTGTCACCCAGGTTGGAGTACAGGGGCGTGATCTCAGCCTGGAGCCTGGATACTGACTGGCACAGACTAGGAGCCACAGACATATAGAGATCACGAATCACCCTGCCTTTCGAGACTGCAAAACTGCCATGTGAAATTAGCACTGAAGGAGTTGGGAGGGATGGATTCACTTATTAGCCACAGTGCTAGGGTAGGCGTCAGAATCACCTGAAAGTCCTGTGAAAATGCAGATGACAGGACCCCACCTTAGAGTTTCTGATTCAGAAGCTTCTGTTTTCCTTCTAGCAGGTTCTCAGGTGATGCTCACACTTTAAGAACCACTGGTGGCTAGATGCAGTGGCTCATGCCTGTAATCCCAACATTTCGGGAGACTGAGGTGGGATAATTGCTTGAGGCCAGGAGTTTGAGACCAGCCTGAGAAACATAGCAAGATCTTGTCTTTACTAAATTTATTTATTTATTTTTAATCTCTGGGCATGGTGGAGCACACCCTGTAGTCCCAGCTACTTGGAATGCTAAGGTAGGAGGGTCACTTGAGCCCAGGAGTTAAAGCCCAGCCTGGGCAACATAGCAAGACCTCATCTTTACAAAAAAAAAAAAAAATGTTTAAAAATCAACTGGGGCTGGGTGTGGTGGCTCATGCCTATAATCTCAGCACTTTGAGAGGCCAAGGTGGGCAGATCACATGAGTCCAGGAGTCCAAGAACAGGATGGCCAACATGGCAAAATGCCATCTCTACTTAAAAAATACAAAAATTAGCCAGATGTGGAGGTGCATGCATGTAATCCCAGCTACTGGGGTGGCTGAGGCACGAGAATCACTTGAACTGAGGAGGCAGAGTTTGCAGTGAACAGAGATCATGCCCCTGTACTCCAATCTGGGTGACAGAGCAAGACCCTGTGGCAAAACCACAACAACAAAAACCAACTGAGCATGGTGGGCTGCTCCTGTGGTTCCAGCTACTCAGGAGGCTAAGGCAGGAGGATTGCTTGAGCCCAAGAATTGAAGGCTGCAGTGGGCTGCGATTGTGCCACGGCACTCCAGCCTGGGTGACAAAGCAACACCCTACCTCAAGAAAAATGAAACAAACAAAAAAACCACATTGGCTTAAAATAAGCCATTTACAGTTTCTTCTGTAAAGTAGGAATAGTGACCCTGGCTCATGAGATGGCCTGAGCGTCAATTACATTTGTGGGTGTGAGAGTGCTATACGCTGAATTGCACCATCAAAATGTGAGTTGTTCATAATAATGCTAATGCAAGTTTCCCAGCGTGAAAGCTGGCGTGTAGCTGCATAATCACAAGTGACGCATTTATTGAACCTCTATGCTATGCTCAGCACTGCTGAGAATACAGTGGGTCCTTCCTTAATGTCATGGGTAGCTTCTCAGAAAACGAGACTTTAGGCAAACCGACACATAATGAGACAAATTTTACCACAGGCCAATTGATACAAACAAAAGTTAAGTTCCTACAGCATATTCCTGTTCACACAAACATTGCCAAACTTCTAAATAAATGCTTCTAACATTAGTCATTCAATAAATGTGAACTCTACATCCTTTTAAGAAAGATTGAAAAAGACAAGTAAGAAAATTATTTACCCAATTTTTGGTGTATCTGTGAGAGATGGCAGTTGTAGTGGTGGTGGGTTAAATTAAAAAAAAAAAAATGTTTGCAAAACAAAAATTGTAAGGAGCGCCTCCTGCCACTGGGCAGTTAAAAAACCAAGCACAGATACAGAGGGCTTGCTGAGCATTTCCGTCCACAGCTTTTACTGTGTGCATTTGTAGGATTATTGTAGACTTTATGAATTTTTATTTTACAATAATTTGTCTTTGTTCATTCACTTCCCTTATTTTTTTCTTTCACTTTTCCTTTTTTTCTTTTTTTACTCTAAGTTCTGGGATACATGTGCAGAATGTGCAGGTTTGTAACAAACTTATACACATGCCATGGTGGTTTGCTGCACCTTTAACCCGTCACCTAGGTTTTAAGCCCCACATGCATTAGCTATTTGTGCTAATGCTCTCCTTCCCCTTATCCAGCCCCCAAGCAGCCCCTGGTGTGTAATGTTCCCTCCCTGTGTCCATGTCTTCTCACTGTTCAACTCCCACTTATGAGTGAGAACATGTGGTGTTTGGTTTTCTATTCCTGTATTAGTTTGCTGAGGATGATGGCTTCTGGCTTCATCCATGTCCCTGCAAAGGACATGATCTCATTTCTTTTTATGGCTGCATAGTATTCCATGGTATGTATGTACCACATTTTCTTTATACAGTCTATCATTGATGGGCATTTGGATTGGTTCCATGTCTTTGCTGTTGTGAATAGTGCTGCAATCAGCATACATGTGCATGTATCTTTATAATGGAATGATTTGCATATACCCAGTAATGGGATTGTTGGGTCAAATGGTATTTCTGGTTCTAGATCCTTGAGGAATCACCATACTGTCTTCCACAATGGTTGAACTAATTTACATTCCCACCAACAATGTAAAAGTATTCCTGTTTCTCTACAACCTCGCCATAATCTGTTGTTTCTTGACTTTTTAATAATCACCATTCTGACTGGTATGAAATGGTATCTCACTGTGGCTTTGTTTTGCATTTCTGTAATGATCAGTGATGTTGAGCTTTTTTCCATATGTTTGTTGCCTGCATAAATGTCTTCTTTTGAGAAGTGTCTGTTCATATCCTTTGCCCACTCTTTGATGGGGTCGTTTGTTTTTTTCTTGTAAATTTGTTTAAATTCCTTGTAAATTCTACATATTAGGCCTTTGTCAGATGGGTAGCTTGCAAAAATTTTCTCCCATTCTGTAGATTGCCTGTTTGCTTTGATGATAGTTTCTTTAGCTGTGCAGAAGCTCTTTAGTTTAATTAGATCCCATTTGTAAACTTTAGCTTCTGTTGCAATTGCTTTTGGTGATTTTATCATAAAACCGTGCCTATGTCCTGAATGGTATTGCCTAAGTTTTCTTCTAGAGTTTTTATGGTTTTGGATTTTACACTTAAGTCTTTAATCCATCTTGACTTAACTTTTGAATAAGATGTAAAGAAAGGGTCCAGTTTCAGTTTTCTGCATATGGCTAGCTAGTTTGCTCAGCACCATTTATTAAATAGGGAATCCTTTACCCATTGCTTGTTTTTGTCAGGTTTGTTGAAGATTAGATGGTTATAGATGTGTGGTCTTGTTTCTGAGGTCTCTATTCTGTTCCACTGGTCTATATGTCTGCGTTGGTACCAGTACCATCCAGCCCTGCTTATTTATTCTGGTTCAGAGTTGTGGGTGGTGAGCATCTACACTGGCCAGGATGTCATCCCATTGCAGAGAGCACTCACTCATACACCCATACTCGCTCAAACTAGAACTGTGTAGACATGCCAATGAAACTCACATGCACAGCTTTGGGATGTGGGAGGAAGCTGGAGTACCTGCAGAAAACCCATGCAGACATGGGGAACACATGCAGACTCCACACAAATAGGGGCCCCTGAAGGAATCTGTTTTTTTCATCAAAGTTATAATGAAATTACATTGAACAGAATGATGCTATTGGAGGGCCTGCTGTACAAGAGAGCAGCTGAAATGATCCTCACCACCCCACAATGGCAGCTGCTTCCATTCATTTTCTCATTTTCCACTCAAGACAATCCTTGGGTTTGGCAGCTCCATTTTACAGAAGGAAACTGTAGCTCTAAGTCATAAGGGGACTTCCAGTCCACCAGGCATGGACACTTTCTGGGGTGCCTGAGCATCTCCCAACATGCTCCCCACCCAGAGCTGCCTTCCCACCTTCAGGGGTTGCCTAGATGTCAACTTGGTGCTTTGCACCCCTGACATTCTGGCCAGAGGTGTTGGATCAGAGGTTGACTCCTGACCTGAGATGGTCCAATTAGCATCTGCCTCCTGGAAATTTAGAATCACTGCTGAGAGACTGAGTCATCAAGTGTGGACCAGAGGATGCCAGGGTGAGAAGGAAGAGCAATAAAGCCTGCACGCAGAAGCAGCAGACATGAGGACCAGCTGGTTGGAGCTTCTAAGTTCCTGTTTCCAGTCAGTTCCTGGGACCCCACTCCATCCCTGTCCTTGGATTCTCCTACATAATATTTAAGATAGTTTAAAAGTATATATATATTATATATATGCATTGTTAAACATTTGAAAAGTTTAAAATGAAATAAATTCTTTAAAATATAAAACAGAGTAAAGTTTTTGTCTTGTTTTGAGCTTTGCTATAAGTGAAAGAAAAGTTCTCAAGTGGCTTTATATAACACAGATGTTACTGAATGTCATTCATATTGCTGAAAAGTCCAGCGGTAATTCTGTCTTTAGATAGGGCTGATTTGGTGGTTGAAATAATGTGATCATGTACCTAGTTTCTTCCTCTCTCTCTCTCTCTCTCTCTCTCTCTTTCTCTCTCTCTCTCCCCCTCCCTCCCCTCTCCTCTCCTCTTTCATCTCTTCTCTCTCCTTCCTTTTGTGATGTAGAATTTATTCTCAGGAACTGCAGAGTTATTTGCAACTCTAGGCATTTCTGTGGTGCTAGGAAAATGGTTGTACCAGCTCCAGACCTCACACTATTACCCACATTATCCAAAGGAAGAGAGAGATTCCTTTCCAGTTGGTTTTGCAAAAGTCCTGGGATTCATTTTCATTTGTCCAAACTAGGCTACTTGCCCAACTCTGAACCAATCACTGTGGACAAAGAGATAGGATATACTCTTTAGATTGAACCAATCAGGACTTTTCCTTGAAGCAGAGGTGGAGTCTATCCCTCTCACATCATATGATTAAAGATGGGAGACAGAAACATTTCCCAAAGAATAATCAGGCATTTTTGGTGGGAGTAGAAGGCAAGGGATACACATCTCAAAAAACAACCAACACATGTGCACTATGTCTTATGGCTTTAATAAATGTTTCTTCTTTGATTAATCTTTCTTGAGTTAATTTTAAACTTTTCATTAATTTATTCTAAAACATTTCTGGGAAGCTCTTAGGAAACTCTTGCCCAATTTAAGTGGAGAAGAAGGAAATCCAAACCTCGCTCATTTGGGGTGATGAAGAGAGGTTTAGATAGCCTTGATTAAGATTCTTATCTCTGCACAAATTTAACAAAAATACAGTTATTAGGACCAACAGTAAGTTGTAAACAAGATCTAAAAGAATGATACTAAGTAAAATTATGAGAAGTAATAGAAAATATCTAAAATACCAATCCTATATATAATGCTTCATTATCTTATAATCCATTTCAATCAAGATTCTGTTGCCTGACACATGTTGAAGGAATCTTGAGTCATTGTGACCAAAAAAAAGGTTTTTATGCTTTACTAGATAGATGCCTTTTATTTATATAAATATTTATATAAATATTTTCAGAGTGAAGGAAATATTTCAAAATCGTACTTAATTTGTGAACCGTCACAAATGATTAAGCCACAAATAATGCTGTATAATCTGTGGGATGGGTGTACTTGCCTGGGAAGAAAATGCCAGAGACAATAGCTAAGCACTCTTTTAAGAACTGCTGAATTACCAGTGCACCCTGGCATAGGGAACAATATTGTATGGAGAATACAGACATGGAAAACTCAATTCAAAAAGTGATTTGAAAAAGGTAGCCTCTGAATGTGAAGATGTTTTCCACATTCAGATGTTTTCTGAATGTGAAGATAAAAAATGCCTTATCGATTTATTTCTCCTTTATGTTTGTGCAAGAGGAGTATATATATTTATATATGTATTATATATATATAAATACATGTCTAAATATAAGAATTCTTTAGAGAAACTTAATTTTAAAATTCTAATAATAGGAAAACCTAGCATGACATTTATTTGGGGGCTTTTTTTCCTCCTTATGGTATGTGAAATGATCGCCTTACCTTGATAACATCCTAGATTTAATATAAACACATAATATAAATTATGAGACTTTAGTTCAAGTCTCATAATACAGGAGTTCACATGATGCAACCCTACTGTATTATTATTTGCTATTGTTATTTTTAGCATCTATTGGCCACTCTCTTATACACCAAACACTATTTTCTTTTTATCCTCGTATGTATGCATCACAGTTGAAGTACAATGAGCCTTCTTGTTTAGCACATTCACTTGTCAAAATATTGCTTGTGGTTCTATCCAAAGAGGCAAGTGCTTTTTTTTTTTTTTTTTTTTTTGAGACAGAGTCTGGCACTATCGTCCGGGCTGGAGGGCAGTGGCATGATCTCGGCTCACTGCAAGCTCCGCCTCCTACGTTCAAGTGACTCTCCTGCCTCAGCCTCCCAAGTAGCTGGGATTACAGGCACCTGCCACCATGCCCAGCTAATTTTTCATATTTTTAGTAGAGACAGGCTTTCACTATGTTGGCCAGGCTGGTCTCAAACGCTTGACCTCATGATCCACCCACCTCGGCCTCCCAAAGTGCTGGGATTACAGGTGTGAGCCACCACGCCCGGCTGGGGTAAGTGCATTTTTACAAATAATTTTACAACAGTACAAAAGCTACTATATTAAAACTTTTTCTGTGGTTGAATACCCTATTTTATCCTCCAAGAATCTAAGATCTAAAAAAAACATACTAACAAAACCTAAAACCCATTATCATTTACTTACAGGCACTGATAACTCTCATGCAAAAGGGAGAACAGTTCAAATAAACAAATGCTTAGTGTTGTCCAATGAAGTAAAAACAAAATCGAATAAATGAGTGGGCACATTTACTTCCTGCTCAGGTGTCAGTCCCTATTGGCTGTTGTTAACGCCTTCAGTGCCTCCACCCGGATGGGATTCATCAGTCAAATTGCCTTACATTTCCGGCTGTTTCTAGAAAATTAATGCTAGAATTAATGCTAAAAACATGTTAAAGCATAATCGTGACTCTTGCAAATCTTTCCCCTTCATGGCTGATCATTCCATTACGTCATAATTATCATAGAGCTATAGCGTAAATACATAGTTATTTCCAACTCTCCGTCCAGATGGTCGGTTACATGATAATTACAGTATGTTTGTACTTACTGGGTTTAATTACCAGATAATCAGGAAGAACATGCAAATTGCTAGGTTGTTGTAACACAGTACATTGAACCAAGTTAAACCTGTGTACTGCATATAAGTAAACAAGCTCTTACATGGGATTGTGCACTATAACCTGTGACAACAAGAAGGCCAGACATTTGTTATAGGTCCATTGTGTGGGTTAGCATTACTCTGACTGAGCATGGATTAATGTCCAGATTACAAGGAAATGTAATGGGAGAGACACTCATGCTGTCACACCTGACACAGGGACACCATAGTGGCTGAGCAAGGTGTCAGCTCTTGGCTCTAGAGTTCAGTTCGTCCAACACAGTGCATTACACAGTCACCTGCATGCATCTGTTCTCAGCCCAACCATGTACCCGCCCAACCGTTGGCAAAGAGAGATTGCAAACCATCTACCAAATAAACCTCTCCCAGAATAAAAGATTGCTCCAGGCTGGAGCAAATTTATAGTTCCCTGGTATGTGCATTTTGCCACCAATGTGATGGCTAAGTATTTTTCCCTCTTAATCACATGAAGGAAGCAGCCCAAATCAGCACTTCTGATTTCCCTGAGCAGTCCACTGTTGCACATTGCTTAGTTTCCTCTCTAGCATACTTTCCTACTTTCCCCTTTCCAATTTCCACTTGGAAATAAATCCATATTATTCTAGAGAAGCCAGCTTCACCCCTCACTTCTATGACCTTTGCAATTAGCATATTCCCTCCCCACTGGCTACAGCGATTGGTTTAAGTTCAGATTTAAGCCTCAAGCTGCTTAAGCCAGTCTCAGAGTAGATCACAGTCTGGAAGTGCCAGGAGCAAGATATTCTCTCCTCCTCCTTCAAAATGAATAATGAAGCTAAAGCCTCAAGGGCCACTGAAAGCCATCTTGCAAACCCAAGGAAGAAATTGGGTGTTTAATGACATCATTGAGCCATGGGATCCAGCTTTACCTGAAACCTGTATCTGTGTTTTCCAATTACAAGAGTGAATAAATGTCCTTTATTGTTTATGGCACCTGGAGTTGGGGTTTCTGTTATTTATAACCAGAAGCATAACAATTTATAAAGTTACCAGATTTATCTGCCTGGCTTGCCACAGAAGATTCCTTATAGGCTTTTTTTCATGGCATCTTCTGCGCCACTACCTAGACATGAGCAGCCTTCATGCTTTGATCAATTCTAAAGCTTTCACGTTGATTGCTTTTCCTGCTTATCTGAGATGGCATCCCAGTGTCTGCCTATGGAAGCTGCAGCCTCATTCCTGGGGAAGGAGAAGCAGAGAAAGTATTCTTCACCCATGAATGGAGTGGGGTGGTGGTGAAAGACCCTCCAAGGTCCTACTCTTTTCTCTACAGAGAATTCTGGTGGTGGGACCCTGAGTCCAGCAAAGTAGAATATTACTTGGGGTTACTCAAGGACACAGGCCAGGATGGAAAAGGACCAAGGCCACTGACAGGAAGTAAACAGACTTCTACACCCAGAGGGCTAAGCAACAGCACAGTGGCAGGAGTGGAGAGGTGCCTTGGGACAGACAGGCAGAGCGAGGTGTATGGGGTGGGTGAAGAACAAGCACCAGGTCACCCTGTCGTCTTCCTCGAGTCAAATCTTGAAACAGCAGGTCAGGCTGGACATTCATTCATCCCGCATACACTTAGCCAATGTCTAGTTTTGAGTGCCTGCAACAGTCCCAGACATGGAGTTAAAGATAGATACAACCCATATGGCCTTTGCCTTCATCCTTCTTATCTATCAAGTGAGGCAGACAATTTAGCAAGCAATGACAATAAACATGGTTGTCACCAGGTGTTGTGGGGGAAGACAAGGAGAGAAACCAACCAAACTCAAGTTCAAGGACAACTTCCTGCAGGAAATGACATTGACACCAAAACCTGAGTGATGGGAGGCCTTCAGCCAAAGAAGGACCGGAGAGAAAATGCCTCCAGCAGAGGTAAAGAGTTTGTGGGCCGGGCGCGGTGGCTCAAGCCTGTAATCCCAGCACTTTGGGAGGCCGAGACGGGCGGATCACGAGGTCAGGAGATCGAGACCATCCTGGCTAACACGGTGAAACCCCGTCTCTACTAAAAAAATACAAAAAATTAGCCGGGCGAGATGGCGGGCGCCTGTAGTCCCAGCTACTCGGGAGGCTGAGGCGAGAGAATGGCGTAAAACCCGGGAGGCGGAGCTTGCAGTGAGCTGAGATCCGGCCACTGCACTCCAGCCTGGGCGACACAGCCAGACTCCGTCTCAACAAAAAAAAAAAAAAAAAAAAGAGTTTGTGAAAGGCTAGAGTATGCCGATTTCTAGGAACTGGAAGGAGTCTGGTGAGGTTGGAGAGGGGATGGCCGGGAAGCAGATCTTCCAGGTGCTGAGGCAAACTGGGGCCGGATCTCCCAGGGCCATGGGCGCCTAGCAAAGAGTTCCCATTTTCTCTCAAGAGCAGTTTTCAACAGGCAGGAATGATATGATCAGATTTGCCTTTTAGGGAGCCATTACTCATATTGTATTCCAAACACATAACTAAACTACTTTTCAAAGGTCTTCTTTGGGGAGATCAAGAAAAGGGGGGACAATATCAATATACTGCCTAAACATATTTCCCTCTAAACCCATGTGCCACAGAAGAGAATAAGCCGTGGGTTTCAGATACCCTTGTACTTCAATCGTCAGTCCCCTTTTCACAGCTGTTTGATGTTCAAGACGCCCTTGGAATACTTTCAATAAGTCTTCTTACCTCTATTTTTCCTCGAAGCAGGAAGCCTTGTCCTCAGCATGTGATTAGGCTGTAAAACCCGGCATTTTCCAGACTCTACTCATCAGGCGTGATGGAGCTCCCAGCCTCCCAATGCCCTGCCTCACTCTGACCAGGATGGCCACGGCCCATGTGGATGTGTCAATAACTTTTTTTTCTGGTACTTTGAAGCCTAAGAGGAACGTTAATTTGGGATGCTATCAGATTTTTTAAAAAAGAGAGATGTACCTTGAGTTGGATGATCACAGCTATGCACTCAGCTGGGTTCTTACGGACGAAGAAAGGCAGGAAAGGAATTCTTATTTCCATGAGCTAGGTCACAAAAATATATCTGAAATTGTATTGATACAGTCATCCTTTGTCTCCGACATTTCTCTGATTTTCTTTTTTTAATGTGACTCATCATAATAATCAGAGAAGATTATCATTAAGAATAATCATCAGTAGCAGTGGTGACAATAATGGCCACCACTCACTGAGTGTACAGTGCGCTAGGTAGCTAAACACCTTAAGTACATTATCTCATTTAATCCTCACAATAACCTTGTGAGACAGGTAATATTATATTCCTATTTTACAGATGAGAAAACTGAGGCTCAGAAAGGCAAACAGGATCTAATACTGTAGGGAAGGTTTGAACTCCAACGATCTGACTACAACCCACAGCATACTTCGCCTGAGGGAAATCCCATCTATATGAATGATTGGGAAGTCGTCTCCAGGCCCTCAGGTCTGCTAGCTTCTCTGATACCCATATTTGGTATGTCTCTGTCTGCCTCTGTGTATTTCTCCCTGCTGAACTCCCTGCCTATAGCCACAGTACTGAGCCAAGAGAGGCGCAATCACCTGGGCCAAGTTCTCATTAAAATGTGTGTGTGTTTGGGGGGCCTAATGATTATTTTCAGTCCTGGTTCCTGCTTATTTGGTGTGGGTTTTGCACGATTAATTAGGAGCCTAAATTAATGAGGAGGGAAACACGTGTCCAGCTGGTCCTCCCAGATGTTCCTGGAAACAAACTCTCCAATTTGCACAGCGTGACAGTGTAAACATGACTTAGGGAAGCCGCTCCGAGTTAGTTTAGTCCCCAACTCCACGGGCTGGGCGTCCATGCCTGGCCAGGTCTGAAATGATGTCTCAGATGTATTTCCTGATCCTGTTCTCCTTGACTCCCATGGGGCAGCCTCAGTTACACTTCCTCACCTGAACCCCAGAACAGGCAAGGACAGAAGCAGCCTAAACTTGGAGCAAAAGCTAGAGAAAGAGAAAGACAAGGAAAGAATAACACGGTTCTTAATGGACAGATAGTAAGAAAAAAAAGTTCTCCAAAATTCAGTGCCATGTGCATTTCATAGACATCTGCCAGTAGCCTAAGAATCCACTTTTCTTTCTCATCCCATCCCTGATGTTCCTTTTGCCTTCATGATGAGAAAGACTGATTGATCCATCCCAGTTTTATCTTGTTTGGAGTGGTGACTGAATGAAAATACACTGAGATCCATCAGGGTCACCCAATATGTCTCTCCATGATGGAATCAAATAGCATCAGGGAAACTTCCCCTTCTGCAGTCTCCACTTACAGAAAAATGAAGGCAGTCAGCACCTTAAATAAATTATCTATTTTAATCTTCCTCGTGAGACAGATAATATTACTATTATATTCCTATTTTAAAGATAAGAAAACTGAGGCTCAGAGAGGTGAACAGCAACTAGTACTGTAGGAGGGTGTGAACTCGGGTCATCTGACTCTAATACCCACAACACATTTGACCCAGGGGAAATCCCATCTTTATGGATTATTAGGAGGTCAGTTCCAAGTCTTGCTGGTCTGTCCAGCATTGGGTAAACATCTGTCTGTTTCTGTACATATCTTCCTAGTTAGATTCACAGTACTGACGTGGGCAATTCCTAGAAAGTCAACAGGAGATCCAGGCACTCTATATTGTCTCTCTCTCAATATATTGGACACTTACCCTATGCCAGTGATGGCCACTGGGGCCATGCAATGAACAAGGCAAGCATGATCTTCATCCTCAAGGAGTGTGTAATCTAGCTCTTCTAGCTTCGCAGCTCACAAACCTGACCAAGGATATTAACATAGTCAAGAAACTCTCTTGGGTATATACATGCAATGATGTGTTATTCAGCCTTGAAAAGGAATGAAATTCGGACATATGCTGCAATATGGGTGGATCTTGAAAACATTACACTAAGTGAAATAAGCAAGACACAAAAGGATGTCTACTCCATGATACCATTTATGTAAGGTACCTAGTATAGTCAAAGACACAGACAGAAAGTAGAATGATGGTTACTGGCGCTGGAGGAGAGGGTGAGCGGGGAGTGAGTATTAATTTAATGGGTACAGAGTTTTAGTTTGGGATGATGAAAACGTTCTAAAGATGGATAGTGGTGATAGTTGCACAGCAATGTGAACATAATACCATTGAATTTTACACTTAAAAATGGTTAAAATTATACATTTTATGCTTTGTATTTTTACAACGTTTTTTTAAAAAAAAGAAAAATAAAGCCCCCTTGGAACTTGCTAGATGAAAGCTTCCTGGATGAATGGGGAGTTGAGATCACCCTCTTTAAGCAATTCTCCTCCAGGCGCGCCCCTGCTGCGATCCCCTTGTTTTAGCTGAATCAACGTTGGTCTTCACAAGATTCGTTTTTAAATATTAAGAAAGTCGTCCTGCACACTGGGAAAATGGATGTAAACAAGAGAGAAAGTTCCTGCCTTCAGGGGCTTGCATTTTAGAGGAGATCAGATAACAAGCAAATTGCAGACCTACACCCCCAACACACTCTATTTTGGCCATTTTATTTTTATCCTTAGTATTTAGCACAATCAAACATAATACATTTTTGTTAATTAATCCTGTGTACCTGTATCCCTCCATCCTTCCACTAATACCAAAGGGTATCAGGTGGGATTTCATTGTGGTTTGATTTGCGTTTCCCTAGTAATGTCTAGCATCTTTTTGTGGATTTGTTGGCCTTCGTATATCTTCTCTGGAGAAATGTCTATTCAAGTTCTTTGCCCACTTTTTAACTGGGTTATTTTGTTGTTGATAGGAGTTCTTTATAGGTACTGGATATTGAATATATATATTATTATATATTATATATAATAATTATTATTTTATATATATATAATTTGAAAGTGCTTTCTCTGATTCTGTGGGTTGCCTTTTTATTCTGTGGATAGTGTTCTTTAATGGACAAGTCTTAATTTTGATGAAGCCCAAATTAGCTATTGTTGATTTTGTTGCCTGTGCTTTTGGTATTATATCAAAGAAGTTATTGCCAAACCCAATATTCTTAAGCCTTTTCCTCCATATTTTCTTCTAATAGTTTTATAGTTTTAGCTCTTACATTTAGGTCTTTGATACATTTTGAGTTAATTTTTGTATATGATGTAAAGGAAAACTCCAACTTCATTCTTTTGCATGTGGATGTCCGGTTTTTCTAGCACCATTTGTTAAAAATACAAAGTCTTTTTCCCATTGAATTCTCTTAGCACCCTTGACAGAAATCACTTGATCATACATGCCAGGGTCTATTTCTGGGCTTTCTGCTCTATTCCATTGGTCTATATATCTGTCTTTACACCACTACAACACTATTTTGATTACTGAAGCTTTGTAGTAAGTTTTGAAATCAGGACATAGGAGTTCTCAAGCTTTGTTCTCTTTAAAGGTTGTTTTAATTGTTCAGAATCCCTCCAGGTTTCATATGAATTTTAGAACGGGTTTTTCTATTTCTGAAAAAAAAACAAGATTGAAATTTTGGTGGGATTACACTGGAACTCTAGATTGCTTTAGGTAGTATTGACAGCTTAATAATATTAGGTCTTAAAATTCATAAACATGGGCTATATTTCTATTTATTTATGTTTTAACTTCTTTCAGCAATGTTTTGTGGTTTTAGGTCTTTCACCTCCTTATTTAATACCTATGTATTTTATTGTTTTTGATGCTACTATAAATTGAATTGCTTTCAGAATTTCTTTTCAGATATTCAATGTTAGTTTATAGAAATGCAGCTAATTATTTGTGTTCACTTTGTATTTTGCTATTTTCCTGAATTTATTTATTAACTCTAACAGTTTTTATGGATTTTTTCTGTTTTCTACATATAAAATCCTGGTAGCTACAAATAGGAACAAATTGTTTTATTCTTGTCCAGTTTGGGTATCTTTTCTATCTTTTTCTTGCCTAATTGCCCTGGCTAGAAGTTTCAGTACTATGTTGAATAGAAGTGGTAAAAGTGGGCACCCTTGTCTTGTTCCTGATTTACAAGAAAAGCTTTTCATTTTTCACCATTGAGTATAATGTCAACTGTGGGTTTTTCATATATGGCCTTTATTATGTTGAGTAGTTTGTTGAGTGTTTTTATCACGAAAGGGTGCTTAATTTTGTCAAATGCTTTTTCTGCATCAATTAATATGATAGTGTGGTTTATTTCTCTTCATTCTGTTAATGTGGTATATTATATCGGTGGATTTTCATCTGTTGAACCCCTCTTCATTCCAGGAATAAACCCGATTTATTGGTGTATATATATATACACTATAGATAGATAGATAGATATCTCCTTTCAATATGCTGTTGAATTGTGTTTGCTAGTCTTCTGTTGAATATTTTTGCATCAATAGTCATAAAGGAAAAGGATCTGTAGTTTTCTTATAATTTTTTTGGTCTGGCCTCATTTTTGTCAGTGTGATGATGGCTTCATTGAATGAGCTAGTGGGTGTCCTTCCTCTTCAAATTTTTGGGAGAATTTGAAAAGAAATGATATAAATTCATCTTTACATGTTTGATAGAAGCCAGCAGTTGAAGTCTTTTGCATTCACCAGTTGAAGTCATTTGCAAAGTCAGGGCTTTTCTTTTAGGGGATGTTTTTTATTCTTAATTCAATCTCTTCATTAGCTGTAGGTCTATACAGATTTTCCATTTATTCATGATTCAGTCTTTGTAGGTTGCATTTTCGTAGGAATTTGGAATGTGTCCATTTTATCTAGGTTAACCCATTTGGCATACAATTATAGTATTTTTAATTTTTATAAATCAATAGTAATATGTCTAGTTTCATTTTTGATTTTAGTAACTTTTCTTTTTTCTCCTTAGTCAATCTAGCAAAATGCTTGTCAATTTTGTTGGTTTTATTCAAAGAACTAATTTGGTTTCATTGATTCTTTTTCTACTTTGTCTGATATTAATATAACCACCTCGTTCATTTTGGGTTGCTATGGACATGAAGTATCTTTTTCCATCTTTCACTTTCAGTCTATTTGTGATGAAAAGTGAGTCTCTTGTAGGCAGCATATAATTGGATCTTTTTTAAAAATCCATTCTCCCAATCTATGCCTTTGATTTATGAGTTTAATCCATTTACATTTAAAGTAATTACTGAGGCTAGGTGTGGTGGCTCACACCTGTAATCCCAACAGGTTTATCAGTTTGGGAGGCCAACAGGTTTGGAAGGCCAAGGTGGGCAGATTGCTTGAGCTCTGGAGTTTGAAACCAGCCTGAGCAACATGGTGAAACCTTGTCTCTTTTCAAAAAGAAAAAAAAAAAAAAAGATAAAGTAATTCCCGATAAGAAAGGGCTTACTTTATGCCACTTTGTTATTTGCTTTCTCCATGTCTTATAGACACTTGTCTGTCATTTCTTTTCTTCTTTTTTCTTTCTTTTTCTCCATAGGGAGGAAGACTTTTTTCAGGACCATAGATACAGGCACTACTTCAGTAGAGTCTTGCAGTTGAAGAGAGAGATTGGGCTTCTTGCAGTTGAAGAGGGAGATTGGGCTGAACTCCAAATACAGCATGAGCCACTGGGAACTGAGAGCCAAGGTGTAGGTTGGGAGTCAGTTGATGAAGCTCATTTCATTCTTTAGAGTCTTCTTTGTGGTTAATCGACTTTCTGTAGTAACATGTTTTGATTCCCTTCTTATTTCTTTTTAGGTATATTCTATAGATATTTTCTTTGTGGTTATCATGGAGATTATCCTTAACATCCTAAAATTATAACAATCTAGTTTGAGTTAACACCAGCTTGGCTTCAATTACATACAAAAATTCTACAGTTCTGTTGCTGCTTTACTTTATGTTATTGATGTCACAAATTGCATCTTTATATATTGTATACTTATTAACATAGAATTATAATTATTTTATGTATGTGTTTTAAATCCCATAAAAAATTAAAAGTGGAATTATGAACCAAAGTAACAATAATAGTTGTATTTTTGTTTGCCCATATATTTACCCTTACTAGAAATCTTTCTATTTTCATATGGCTTTTAGTTATTACCTAGAATTTTTTCATTTCAACCTGAAGGACTCCCACTAGCATTTCATGTAGGGCAGACCTATTGGTAATAACTTCTGTCAGCCTTTGTTTTTCTGGAATGTCTTAATTTGACCCTCTTTTTTTTTTTTTTTTTTTTTTTTTTTTTTTTTTTTTTTTTTTGCAGTTGCAAGATTTAATAGAGTGAAATAGAGTGAAAACAGAGCTCCCATACAAAGAAGGGGGACCCAAAGAAGGTAGCTGTTGCCAGCTCGAATGCCTGGGTTTATATCCCAATCATTGTCCCTTCTACTGTGCTCTCAGGCAATAGGTGATTGGCTATTTCTTTACCTCTTGTTTTTGCCTAATTAGCATTTTAGTGAGCTCTCCTTACTATCTGATTGGTCGGGTGTGAGCTAAGTTGCAAGCCCCATGTTTAAAGGTGGAAGCGGTCACCTTCCCAGCTAGGCTTAGGGATTCTTAGTCGGCCTGGGAAATCCAGCTAGTCCTGTCTCTCAGTACCCCCTCTAAATAGGATCACCCAAGTGCTGTTGGGGAGTTTACCCTCATTTTTGACGGACATTTTTGCCATTTTGATGTACAATTCTTGGTTAAGAGGTTTTTATCTTTCTTCAGCACTTTAGGTGTGTCATTTCACTGCCTTCTGGCCTCCAAGTTTTCTGCCGAGAAATAGGCTAATAATTTTATTAAGAATCCCTTGTACATGGAAAATCAATTTTTTCTTGCTGTTTCAAGAATCTCTCTTTGTTTTTGTTTTTCAACAGTTTGGTTATGTGTCTAGATGTGGACCTCTTTGAGTTTATTCTACTTGGAATTCATTGAGCCTTTGACTGTGTGTGTCCATTTATTGCCTCAAATTTAGAAGATGTTCAGTCATTATTTTTTTCAAATAAGCTCTCTTTGTTCCTTCCTCTCTATCTTCTACTTTTAGGACTCCCATAATGCCTATGTTGATGTGCTTGATGATGCTCCATAAGTCCCTTAGGCTCTGTTCACCTATCTTCATTATTTCTTTCTGCTTCTCAGACTCAGTAATTTCAAATGTCCTGTCTTCAAGTTCACTGATTCTTTCTTCAGCCTGCTCAAGCCTACTGTTAAGCCATCTAGTAATTTTTTAAATTTAGTTATTCTATTTTTCAGCTTCAAGTTTCTATTTGGCTCTCTTTTATAATTTCCTTCATTTTAATAATATTTTCTCTGTTTTTTGCATATAACCGCCCAGTTGTTTCACCACCATTTGTTAATAAGACTATACTTGCTTCACTGAATTGCCTTTACATCTTTCTTTTAGTTGTTCTTTTATTTATGGGTCAATTTCTGGGCTCTGTATTCTATTGCTTTCAACTATTTATCTACCTTCACATCAGTATTACGCTCTCTTGATTACTGCAGCTTTCTAAGAAAGCTTGAAGTCAAGTAGTGTTAATTCTTCACTTTGTTCTTTTGCAAAGTTGTTTTGGCTTTTCTAGGCCCTTTGCATTTCCATGTAAATTTTTAAAATCAACTTGTCAGTTTTGCAAAACAAAGGGTTGCTGGAGTTTTTATTGGGATTGTATTAAATCTATATTTATAGATCTATAGATCAACTTGAAGAAAAGAATATTTAGACTTCTAACTCATGAATGTGGTATATTTCTCCATTTCTTTTTTTCTTGCTTGTTTTTTTCAATTTTTTTTTATGAGATAGAGTCTTGCTGTGTTGCCTAGGCTGGAGTGCAGTACTGCAATTGTGGCTCACTGACAACTTGACCTTCTAGGCTCAAGTGATTCTCTGGGCTCAGCCTCCTGAGAACTTGGGATTACAGTCACAATTTCTCCAATTCTTTAAATCATTAATTTATTTCAGCGACGCTTTGTAGTTTTTGGTATGTAGGTCTTTTATCAGATTGAACACTGAGATATTTTAAGCAGGAGATGGGCATGGTCTACTTTACCTTCTAAGGTTAGAATACAGGGCTGAAAGAGGTCAAAAGTGAGGACAGGGAGGCATATTACGAGACTACCACATAGATCAAGCAAGTATTGATGGTGGCTTGAACCAGGATGGTGGCAGTGGAGACTGAAAAAAGAGCTGATTTGAGATTTAATTAGGTTGAATCATATGGAATTGACATTTTTTGTATGTCAAAGAAGGTATAAATTTGTCAACTTAATACGTTTCAATCTAATGTTTTGGAGCTCAGTCTGGACTTAGGATCTGCTAGTTGATTCAGTGCAGGGAGCTAATGACAAAAAACGGGGAATGCTGACTTTTAGGTGCTTTACTAAAGCAACTGAGTGGATGATGATGCCATTTCTTGAGATTATGAAGAGTAAAGGGGGAAGGAGCTGTACAGCCCCACATTCTCCCTGCCTTTCTTTTTATTCCAAGTTTTTTTTTCTTTCTTTCCCCCATCTTTAGCTTTTCAAGGGACACAATTATCACAGTCTACATGTTTACTTTTAAACATGCATTTTTCCCACCTGGCTCTTTGTCTGACATTTTAATGACTTTGCTGGCTTGGTTTTTCATGGAGAGGGCATACGGAGAGAATATATTTTCTGTGCACAGTTTGAGGTTCGTGTCTACTCCCTTAATGCTAATGCCATAGCAACATGCCCTTAACTTTTTATATCTTTGAGCCCAGCCCTCATCTGGAAGGGTCTGGGGCACATTTTCAAGCAATTTGGTGCCGATCATCATGAGACTCCTGAGTTTATGGAGGGAAGGCTAGAAACGTATGCTTGAGTTTATACTCAAATTACTATCCTAAATGACTCCATGGGGGGTTTCTTTTAGGGGTCACTGAGAGCCAGAGTGGAATGTTTTTCCTTCTTCACTTTATCCCAGGCCTTGGGGCACGAGAACCATAAATGCAGGTAATGTGTTTTATAGCCAGATTCTCTAGGTTCATTTTTTCACTTCTCTCCCCACCCCCAGTGATATCCATGAAACTCCACAGAGTGGCTAGAGATTTATTTTGTTGCAGCCCCGTTTCTACAAAGGCTAAGAGATTTGGGTGACTGATCAACATAGCACGGTGCACCTAAGAAGCATTGACACTTCCTGTTCTTGTCTCAGCCAGGCATGAGGGATTGCCCTTAAGCCCAATGGAGAGGTCCAAGATGAAAAGGGTTTATAAGGTAGTGAGCTCACTGTCACTGGAGTGTTAAAGCAGTGCCCAACCACTTGACAAAGGTGTTTGTAAAGAAAATTTATGCATCCAACAGGAAATCAAACCATAATCCTTTAAGTTTCTTTACAACACAGACTTCTTTTCTGAGACTATGATATCCCTTCATTGCTTCAACACATATTTATTATCTACCATGGGGCTGGGAATTGCACCCTGAGGTACAACAGTGAACAAGATGGACATAGGCTCTGTGCTTCAAGAGTTTTCAGTCTAGTGAAAGTGACAATAATAAATAAGTAATAAACAAATGAGGTGGTGAAAATAGTTGTGGCTACCAGGTATTTTACATGGGTTATTGCAAAGGTGCTTCCTAACACTACACGGTAAAACCACACTTTATAAATGATAAAATGCAAGCTCAGAAGTTTGCATAAATTGTCCAGGCTTACACAGCTGTTACCTGCTAAAGCTGCAGCAGCAGCCCAGGTCTTTGGGTCTCCAGGGTTCATACACTTAACTATGTCTCTGGTTAAGGTCCTTACAAGACCAAGCAAGCACTCAGATCCTCAAGGCCCAGCTCTCCACGAACGCTACCCTCAATCTTACCTCAAGAAAGGTAAACAGTACAGGTCTCCCCTCCCCTGCTCCTGTCACCAAACATATTAGTCCTCAGAGGCCTTCAAATAAAAACCATCTCTTTGCCTTATGCAATTAACTATGCCAGCTCAAAAAAAATATATTATAATAACATGTTTTACTTAAAACCTGAGGCTTGATACTTGCCAGATCTTCCACTGCCATTTTAAAAGTGAGGAGTGGGAAAGGAAAGGCAAGAGGGTTGATGAAAGCCCTACTGTGTGCTCTGCCCTGGAAGGGGGTAGGTTTGGGCAGCTGGAGTGTGGTTCACAAATGAAATGAAGAATATGCTACCTGTCCTCCACAAACTTAAAATCTAATTGCAGAGACAAAAAAGAGATGAGCAGGAGGCAGGCAAAAAAGACCAAGGAAAAGACTAAAACGTGGCATCTGAGCTATGCAGTTTTCAAATCCTGGACCTCGCTGCATGTCTTTGGACAAGTCCCTTTGCCTGAGTCCTGATTTTTTTTCATCTGTAACGATGTTTCCAGTAGAACTTCTAACGATGATGGAAATGTTCTATGTCTTCAGTGTCCAATAAGGTAGACACTAGTTATATGTGGCTTTTGAACTCATGAAATGTGATTCATGTGATTGAGTTCTAGATGGTTAATTTTACAAAATTTTAATTATTTCAAATTCAGCCACATGTGGCTAGTGGCTAGCATATTGAGCTACATAAATCTAGAAAGTGAGGAGTTAAGAGACTTCATCTATTCCAAACAATATATTGAGAAATATATTAGAAATGTGCATTTTGCCTCTAGAATTGTCTTGAAATAATAGTAGAAGTGGTGAAACATTTGGATTGCAGAGACAGGAGCCACATCCCAGCTTTAATATGTCTAGGTGTGAGGCCCTGGACAAGTCCCTTAGCCTCTCAGTGCCTCCGTTTCCTCATCTGTCAAGTGGAAATAGTAATAGTACCTATTTCACAGGGTTGTTGGAAGAACTAAATGGCATAATAAATGGAACTCACTGAGAATAGTTCTTGACACTTGGTAAAGGCTCAACAAATGTAGCTGCTTTTCAAAAATTATTGTTGTTATTATTATTAATGGGACTCAGCATTACCCAGCCTCCTGGAATCACACTTTGTCCCCTAGCAACTCACTCTTCACCAGGCAGCCTTCAGGAACTGCTGAAAGCCATCTCCTTTATCTTAGTTTGAAAACCTGGAAAGATGAAGGATGATAACCCAAGTCTATGGGACCCTCTTTATGCAAAGGACATTTACATTGGTATTGAGAGTCTCTTCCTTTCCAGCACCTAGCAATACATGAAGAGACTTTAATGTCCTTATCATCTTCAGCACCCCTGAGACCTCTGGGTCTGGGATTAAGATTGTTCTTGGGTTTTCAGATTAAATGATAAGTGCAGATTGATAAGATCTGATTAGGGTGAAACATTCAGATATTTTTATCTGTAAGATTTTTTTCAGGCTGCTAATAAAAATTGAGATGGGCTTGACAATAAACATAGAATTTCCTTCTGTTTCTTTCTTTCTTTCCAATGCCTTTAAGAAAGAAAAGAAAAAAATCATGCAAGGTATGGAAATCTGTTCTTAAGTTGCTTTAGATTCAATTCAGTGTAAAGGTTACTACGGAATTTCTGTATATGGACAATGCTCTGATTAGTGACAGTGATGTCACCAACTCAGTTTGTACCCATGGCTAAGTGTCTTCTTCTTTGGGCTTTAGTTTCTCCATGAACACAACAGAGATTTGGACTTGGGGTGGAAAGCGGTTCCTTAACAGCCTTTTCAGCTCTGAAAATTTAAGTTTTGACAGCCCGCTTTCTTTTTGAATTGACAAGATGACTGAGTCAGAAAGGACTGATCATTAAGCAACATTACCACTTTCTAGGCCTTGAAATTCACAGAATAGTAGTCAAAAACTCAAACACCTTCCATGGCCAAGCAGGTCACAGAAATGAATGAATTGGGCTGCAGAGACACTGTGGTGAACTGCAGAGCCTATAACCCTATCTAAAGGAGGCTGTGACTGTATCTCTGCAGGTGACGTTACCACATTCTGAGGACATTTTTGGAAAGATCCTCAGCTTTTCCAAGGAATACCAGAATTATGTTTTTTTTTTAAATCCTCATTTTAAATGTTAACCCTAAGAAAACAAAAACAGAAACTGCAGACTAAGCAAAGATTAGTGTAGGATGAACACCGTCCTCACCCCCGCCCCTCCAATACTAGGTGTAGGTGGTGGAACCAAAAAGGCCTGCATCTAGGCCAATTCTTGAAAGGTGATTTTTAGAAGAAATCCAGATATCAGGCCAGTTCTTTGAATCTGACTCTTTCTGCTAAAAACCAATATGATGACCTTTGGCCAAAAACAGTGAAGTCCAACCTGGACTGAAAACTAAAAGTAAACAAGAAACCTGCTGTTTTCCAGGAGCTGGCTCTTTGTGTCGAGAGTCGACTATTGCACTTCATCAACCTTCTAAGTAACTAAATCCCAAATTTCCTGGTTATCTTGAATTCCTGGGTGTCAATATCATTAAGAAGTTCCCACACTGAGTCATAGACTCACTTTCTCAGAATCGTTGGGAAACAAACATCCAAGGGGATGCTCGATTCCCATCTAAACCATCCTGCAAATGGAAGAAGCTGGGCTGCCTTTTACCCCCTACCAGAGCAGCCTGTCTATGTCCTCATGGTGTTTATCACAATCCACGATTTGGAAATATTTTGGTTTCCTTGTTTATCATCTGCATCCTCAACCCCACTAAAATGGAAACTCCACAAGATTGGAGCCCATGCCTAACTTGTTCACAGGTATATCCCCAGCTCCTATAACAAAGTCTAGAACAGTAGGGCTCCAAATAGATATATTTGCTAAATAATGAATTAATGAATGATCATCGAAGTCATATTTCAGTGTTTCCAGAAACAGGCAGCTTACTACTTCCCAAAGCAATCCATTATTTTATCAGACACTTTTGCCAATAGAAAGTTCTAACACAGGTCTGAATTTAAGTGATTTCCATTAGCCTGAGTTTTATCTCTTGGGATTACACAAGCTAAGCTTACCTCCTCTTTTAACTCCCAGGCTCTAATTCACAGGTACAAAGTCTCTTTGAGTCTGGTTTTTGGTTTTGGTTTTGTTATTTTAATTCAGGCAAAACGTGTTCATTTCTGCCTGTTGCTCTCCTAAAGAGGGAGAATGATGATTGAAAGCAGGAGAGATGCAGAATCAGGACAAGTGGGAGTCAGCAAATCAGAAGTTCTGAACACAGTGTGTAGTTGACAACCTCACTGGCACTCTTACTTTCAATATGTATTTTAAAGCCAGATGGTCTGGTTTTTCAAAATGTGCATTTCTCAGTCACGTTTGGATACACACATTGAAAAATAAGCCTGTATCTTTGGCCCTAGCCACATTTCCATGTGAATGCAACAGAAGGAGCCATTGGTTATGTACTGAGAGAATGTCTTGGCCCTGCCAGCCTTGAGATTCTAGGACTCCATGAAGAACACCAACCACTATGTGAGTGTGAGTGTGTGTGTGTGAGTTTGAGTGTACAGATGGGCTTTTCTCCTAAACACATGGCTCCGAAAATGCCTTTCAAAGGGTTCAGACCCAGTGGCCCAGAGCCAAGGAGCAATGGGGCCAGGAATGGTGATTCTGTCCTTGAATGACCCACACCTCTTTGGTGTCCTGAAGATAATTAATCTTTATGGAGAACAGGGCTGTGCTTCTGTTGCTTCGCAAGCCTCCTGCTTAACTGACCAAGCCTGTTAGTTATCTGACAAAGTTTGGATGGAGTGTTGATCAGGAGGCCCAGCCGACATCCTCCTGAGGCTTAGACATCAACTGCATGTCTTGCTGGAACCCACATGCTACTCACCAGGACTTTGCACTGGGAAGCTCCAGTGCCTCAGGGGTCGGAGGTGACTTTCAAAGCATCAGAAAACCAGAGGAGGAGAAGGAGTAGATACAGCATGGTGTGTGATCAGCTGAACCTCTATATGAAGTAGAATAAAAACAAACAGCAAATACAGCTGGAGACTGCACACACTTGAATATTAGGCAAGCTTTTTTTCCTAAAATTAATTATTGAATGAGAGGGAGATGGGTTATATTTGAATCTGCTTGAGGTCTTTCATGTTGTAAAAGGCTTTCTCAAATACTTTATTTTGAGCAAACAGTACTATTTCAGGAAAACAAGTTAGCCTAAAATAACTTCAGCCAGCTGGTTTGGAATGCTAAGAAAGGTCACCTGACACAACCAGTAAAGAAAGAGGACAAAGACATTTAAAACAGATTTAGTCATTCTTCCTGGGGGTATGAACTCACAACAGCAAGTTTTAAATGTTGTTGTGCACATGCCTTTAAACGATTGGTTCAAAAAACAATATAGTAAGTTGTTAATGATGAGGATAGTGAACAGTACTTGGGCATTAGGATAAAATTTCCAATGACAACATCACGCACAGATTCAAAAAATGCAGTATCTAGGCACAAAGAACATTTTAAAACAATAAAAAGGCCAATCCAACAAGAAGACATAACAGCTATAAACATACAGGCACCTAACAACAGAGACTCAAACTTTATGAAGCAATAACTGACAGAGTTGAAGTAAAAATAGACAATCCAACAATAATTATGAGAACTTAAATACTTCATTGTATACAGTGGACAGAACAATTAGATAGAAGATCAACAAGGAATAGAGGACTTGAACAGTACTATAAACTACTAGACCCAATAGACATCTATAGAATACTCCGCCCAAAGCAACAGAATACACATTCTTCTCAAGTGCATGTGGAACTTTCTCCAAGATAGACCATATGTTGGGTCATAAAACAAGTCTCAATACACTTTAAAAGGTTGAAATTATACAAAGTATATTATATTATTTGACCATGATGAAATGATGTTAGAAATTCATAACAAAATACATTTGAAAAGTTAATAAATATGTGGAAATTAAACAACCTTCTCCTACCTAAACAATGAATCAAATAAACAAACCACAGGAGAAATCTGAAAATACTTTGAGATGAACGAAAATGAAAACACAACATGCCAAAATTTATAGGATGCAGGTAAAACAGTGCTTAGAGGGAAATCTGTAGTTGTCAATGCCTTTAAAAAGAAGAGATCTAAAATCAGCAACCTAAATGTCCATCTTTAGAAACTAGAAAAGGAAAAGCAAATTAAGCCCAAAGCAAGGAGAAGGGAGGAAATAATAAAGATTAAAGTGGAAATAAATGAAATAAAGACTAGAAAAGCAATAGAGAAAATCAATGAAATCAAGTGTTAGGTCTTTGAAAAGATCAACAAAACTGACAAACCTTTAGCTAGACTGACCAAGAAAAATCAGAGAAGACTCAAATTACTAAAACCAAGAATGAAACAGTGAACATTACTATGTACCTCACAGGAAAAGTGGGTTATTTATGCTTTTGTAGATAGCAGTAAGCTAACTCTAAAATGTATATGGAAAGGCAAGGAACTCAAAGAGTCAATTCTGAAAAAGAAGAACAAAATTAGGGGACTGCTACTTCTTGTGCTCCAAGACTTAACAAAAGTGTCAGATTTTCTGTATAGCTGTCTTTGATTCTCTTGTTAGTTTTCAGCTTCTCTCAGTCATGTTCCCATAAGAACCTGTGCAAAACTTCAGCAGGACACTTACTGCACTATACTATGTGATCTGCATCTTGAAGACACAGATGGCATCTTTTTTTCTTGTACCCAGGACCCAGCAGAATGCCCAGAAGAGAAAAGATGGTCATAAATGCTATTTTGGATAGATGGATGGATGGATGGATGGATGGATAGATGGATGGATGAATGGATGGATAAATAGATGGATGATGACGTTAGAATCTTTATCTCTGCACAAATTGATGAGGCAGTGTGGTTTCTTATATGCTTACCAAGGAAGAAACACTAAATGGGAAACCAAGAGACTCCCCACCAATTCTGCCATGACCCCCCATAGGGCATTTGTCAAGTCATTTCCTATTTCAGATCCTCAGTGGTGCCATCTGGAAAATTCGTGCATGTTAATAGATGATCTCTAAATGTCACTTATCAGCTCTATAATCCTAAGACTAAGCAGGTTCTTCTATGTCCAGTCCATTTAGCAGTTGATGGAATTGGCCTTTTAAAAGCCAAATTTAGTGAACCTGTTCATTAAGTCTTACAAAGTAGTCAAACCAGCTGTGTACCTATACACAATACTCTGTCTCTCTCAAAACTTTTGTACAACTTAAACTCAGTACCCTTTCAGCCCCTTTCGTAGAAAATTAACATGGCACTCAATTGGCATTCACAACAGATTTTTGGCACAGATCATTTGTCAGTCACAGCAGTATCACTCTATAAACTGGCCCTAAATTCCATTTTCTGTTACTGATGGGAAAGGACATTGTAGATGGGAATTTTTGGGGTACCTCAGGTTTGACAGGCAGTCACATGGGTAAAAGAAAAGGGCAAAGGTATTTGAAATCATGGGTTCTCCCGTAAAACCTGGAAATTGTTTTTGAATGCACCATAGCAAAGAACAGAACTACTCAGTGCTTTTTTGTCTCTCAATTTCAGAGACATTCCAGTTCAACATTGGATTATTTCTCAGAGATTTTCTTAACACAGAAAGTAAATGGCTTGTTCTAATTTCTGAACTTTAGCCCTTCTTTTTTTTTGACCAAGACACCCACTCAATTTCTCATTCTGACTCCAGCCACAAGAGATTTGACCAGGACTTAATTTTTAACATTCTTGCCTGGGCCAACATGGTGATTCAAATCTAATATTTGAACACATATTCTTGAAATTATTTACTTATCGTGTCATTGCAGCAACATTAGAACATTTTCCAGGGGAGCTGAGGGTGACAGAAGCTCTTCATTCTGCCATCCTAAAAGAATATAGTCTTTGTTAGGAAAAGAAAAAATTCAGCCTTTAGAGTAAGGATGTTGGCCATCCTTCTACTGGTTTCCTGGAACTCATTATTTTTTTTTCTTCTTTTAAAATTTTTTATTGATACATAATATTTGTACATATTTGTGGGGTACATGTGATATTCTGATACATGCATACAATGCATGGTAATTAAATCAGAGAATTTAGGGTATCCATCACCTTGAACATTTATCATTTTTTTGAGTTGGGAACATTTCAAATATTCTTTTTCTAACTATTTTGTAATATAAAATATATTGCTGTTAACTATAGTCACCCAACTGTGCTATTCAACACCAGGCCTTATTTCTTCTATGTTCTTATTCTAGAATGTTACAGTTAAAATAATCTATAGCATGAATCTGCATTTTTAAGCATTATTTTATAGCAATTATACAAAGTGCTTTCTTTCAGTTGCTATCGAAAATTCTTAAACAGCATTTAAAAACCTAAAATTTGAGGGTCGGGCGTGGTGGCTCAAGCCTGTAATCCCAGCACTTTGGGAGGCCGAGACGGGCGGATCACTAGGTCAGGAGATCAAGACCATCCTGGCTAACACGGTGTAACCCTGTCTCTACTAAAAAAAATACAAAAAACTAGCCGGGCGAGGTGGTGGGCGCCTGTAGTCCCAGCTACTCCAGAGGCTGAGGCAGGAGAATGGCGTAAACCCGGGAGGCGGAGCTTGCAGTGAGCTGAGATCCGGCCACTGCACTCCAGCCCGGGAGACGGAGCGAGAGTCCGTCTCAAAAAAAAAAAAAAAAAAAAAACCTAAAATTTTATGCCAGGCATGGTGGCATGCGCCTGTAGTCTTAGCTACATGGGAGGCTGAGGCAGGAGAATTGCTTGAGCCCTGGGTGTTGAGGCTGCAGTAAGCTGTGATTGTACCACTGCACTCCAGCCTGGGAGACAGAGCAAGACCCTGTCTCCTAACAACAGAAAAAAGAACAACTAAAATTTTATAATTTTAATATAGTTATGATTTACCATTTCCATAATTTGATTTCACACAGAGAAAAACAAAACTGGATACTACATTAAAAAGGAAAAAAAAAAGAGAATTCTTTCTCTGCTTTTTCAGGCAGCTCACTATGAGGCTATTACAAACCAATGGAAGCATATTTGATGAAGAGTACAGGCCTATCAGAGGATGCCTCTGTATATATTTGGTTGACAATCTTGGGACGTATTTTCAGAATTGTAATTACAATGTCCATTCCATTCCAAGGGCCTGAGAATGTCACTGGCCAGAACAAGTTGAGTCCCTAGTGTGTTGACCCGCCAGTGCTCTCACTGACCAACTAAGTGACTGGGTACAAATTAAAGAGGAGGATTTGACTGTCTGGCTGTCTGGGAAATAAAAGGTCAGAGGATTGATTAGCACCATCAAGCCTGGATACCCAGAATTATGGAGAGGAACAGTGGCTCGGACCTCTAAGTGGCACCACCACTGACTTTCCTGCACCTTGGGGGATTCCCCCATCCCATTCTTCATCCCATTGCCCCTTTTGTGCCAGTCTCTTCCTCTGTGAGGAAGTGGTTTGAGAACCTTAAAAATGAATCCAAGGAATCCTTTTTGTTTGGGGCAGTTTTCTGCAAGCAACATCTGTGTGCATCTTAGTTGTCACAGGTCTGGTCAAATGTAGATGAATAAATTTTAAAAATAAACAACTACAAAAATACACAAATTAGCCGGGTGTGGTGGCACACACCTGTAGTCCTAGCTACTAGAGAGACTGAGGTGGGAAGATTGATTAAGCCCCAGAGGTCGAGGCTGCAGTGAGCTGTGATCACGCCACTGCGCTCTAGCCTGGGCAACGGAGCAAGACCCTGTTTCGAACCAAGTCAGACCTAATATCAGCAGATATGGTGAGGGCTGGAGGCCAGAAGAAGGGATAAAAGGGATGGGGCATGGCCATAGGACTAACTCTCCAATCCTTCAGCATTGTAGCTCCATCAATAGGCCGTCCCTGCCACACTCTCGGCTAGGAAAAGGAAGTGGTGAGGACACCTTTCACGTTTATGTCATTGCTTCCCATAAGAAGTTTAGTCATTCCTCACCACCAGGACTCAAGCACCTAGGGCCACCTCACCTCATGATAGAAAATGGAATCATAGCAGATAGGCAGTTATCATACAAAAATAATTAATAATATTAATAGATAGACGGATGAAAGATAGATGGAAAGATAGATGTAAGTAGATAGATGATAGAGTGATGATAGAGAGAGAGAGAGAGAGAGAGAGAGATAGACTGATTGACAGACAGATAGATAATGGTGGGAAGAAAGGAAGGGAAACAGGAATGAAAGGAATTGAAGATTATGGTTTCCTAACAACATCCACTGGGGTTGCAGAGAATAAACCTTCTTCTATCCTGAAACTCTTCTTTCTTGGCAAATTATGGAAGAACATAGCCTTCAGCTACTACTTGTAGAGTGAAATACCATGTCCCACAGGGCACAGCTCCCCATGTCTGGC
Organism: Trachypithecus francoisi; assembly: GCF_009764315.1. NCBI lineage: Eukaryota > Metazoa > Chordata > Mammalia > Primates > Cercopithecidae > Trachypithecus > Trachypithecus francoisi. The sequence continues at coordinate 91,485,673 of NW_022681455.1, read as the reverse complement.
TTAATCACCAGGAGGGCCCATCAAAAATACACCTTCCCAGAACCCATCTCAGAGATCTTGACTTTACAAATCAAGGGTGAGATGGGAGAATATGCACTTGTGTGCTCCCTCTCTCTCTCTCTGTCTCTCTCTGAGTTCTCTGCTGGTTTTGGTACTTTGAGAACCATAAGGAATGTAAAAGAAAGCCAAGCATGGGGACTTCTGTCCCAGAGATGTGTAAATACGATTGGATTCTCATTCTAATGCAAGTGCTTCTGAGAAAATGCTGGACATGGACCATACTGCAAGCTAGAGCTGAACCCAAGCTCAGCTACCTACTCACACGGACACCTTGGCCACCAAGTTTCTGGAGTCTGAAGTGGGCATACTAATAGCCTCTATTCTATAGAGTAGCTGAATGGATAGAATGAAATCTATTCACATGTGAATCGCTTAGCACAGGTCCTGGGACAAATAATGAGGGTTTCATCAAAAGGAGTATATCATGTTATTCTTATCACAGCCCACTTAGAAAGTCAAGCCTTATTCAAGTGCTGTGAAAGACAACAGAAAGAAGAAATGTTCCTTGATATTAGTCAAGGAAAATATAGTAGTAGTAATAGCAGTCTAAAAACTCTTCTGTGCTTGAAGAGTTTTTAGAGAAATGAAATTATTAGTCTCAAACAGTAAGATCATTTTTCTAATCCCCCATGGTTATCACAACTGAGGGCTTTAGTTATCACAACTGAGGGCCAAACTGAGCTCTACCCATGTGAAAGAGAGGGGCCAGAAGCGAAGACTGGACATTATTAAGACTGTGAAGTTGGACTTACCTCATCTCTGCTCCTGGTTTGGTTGCCTTGGTCTGATACCAGATACTTCCACTTCTTAACCTTCCTTGAGCCTTGCCCTTCCTCCCAGGAAAGGACTAGTAAGTTCAGTCCCAGTGTACTATAAATGCATAAGACCCCTGAAAAGCTCATTCCCCACTGCCGCCTGAAGATTTCCACGTTTCTGAAAACTAAAAGCTGTAGGCCAGGTGTGTTGGTTCACCCTACAATCCCAGCATTTTGGGAGGCCAAGGCAGAAGAATCACTTGAGGCCAGGAGCTCAAGAGCAACCTGGGCAATGTAGCCAGATGCCATCTCTACAAAATTTTTTTAAAAATTTGGTGGGTGCAATGACATGCAACTTTAGTCCCAGCTGCTCAGGAGGCTGATGTGGGAGGATCGCTTGAGCCTGGGAGTTCAAGGCTGCAGTGAGCGATGATCACAGCACTACACTCTAGCCTGGGCTGTAGAGTGAGACCTTGTCAGGTAAGTAAATAATAAGTGCCTTAAACCAAGAAGATGACCTATAATTGAAGAGCACAGCATACCTTTGGATCAGGGGGAAGGTATTCTAAGTGAGGCAGGAGTCTCACCTGTGGGTGAGCTGGTGTTTACCCACACCAGTTCACTCACAGGAAGTGAGCACCATTTGTCCCAGGTGGGCAACACTTCACAGTTTAGCAAACTCTCTCGCCCCATTTTCTCACTGTGCTTCTCAGCAGCTTTGTCATGTAGATAAGGAAGAGGGAGTCAGTAGTTAGAGCCAAAATAGCCCTGAATGATGATCAGCAGAATTCCCAAAGCATGGGTTACACATAATACATGCATGCCCATGGCGCAAGCACCACCTGCCCTCACAGAGACCCTTGCAGCCCCTATCCTATCCCTCTGATTTGCTATAGAAAAAAAAAAAAGTGTCCCAGGGTCTTTAATCCCTCTCTAACCCTTGTCAGCTCCTTTTTAGGAAACCACAGGTGAACCTAGGTCTCAGAATCTTTGGCAAGCCATAGCATCTAGCTAGGACTTAATAACAGCTTTTTTGGTTGGCATTATACTTATTTTTTCTATTACTTTCTATTTATGCCAACTGATTTGCCATCTATGGGAGTGCAAAAATATTCCTTTTTTAAAAAATTAAGTAAATACAGTGAGCTAATGAAAAGGAAAATATTAAATAGCCAAGAGTATGAGTGATTCACAGACATCATGAAAGTTGTAAAAATGATGTACACACATGATTTAAGTCTAGACCCTCAGCAACCCAACCCACCATCCTAGCAGTAGAGAATTCAGGCCAAGTTTAAGGTCACTTGCTTTTCGGTACCAGAATTCATCCAGGGTTCATTCTATACATGCAGCCAAGCCTAAGATATGAGCAGTGGGAAAAAAAAAACGTGGAGTCAGGTCCCTTGTAAGCAGGATAGATCCTCAGTGATGGGCAAGGAGGTGAAAGGAAAAGGCCCTGAAGAGTCTGAAATCTGATCAACAATGTTCCTGTATTAGGCATCTGTCTGCAGGGTTAATTCTTCATTAGGAGGCGTAGCTCAGGGTAGGAGAGCACCTAAACCCTGGAGTTCAAGGTCTTTTCCTTTTGCAGATATCTCTCTGCAGCTAAAGTAGAAACATCTTGGGTACAGCCTCCCTGGCTCAGTGGTTGGATCTGAGATAAAACATATGAACATATGAAAGTAAAAGAGCCAATATGGGACATCATTGTGGACCAGCAGAGATCTTGCCACAATGAACAGTTACCAGACTGCACCACAGTCATCTTCAACAGTGACTCCACGTGGCAGGGATAAGCAATAGCAGCATTATGCTGAGAACTCATGTCGGTCCTTGCTTGGTGTTTGGACTGGAGCTGACCCTCTTGGGTAAAAGCAGGGTTTCTCAACTTCGACACTGAGTGCATTTGGGGCTGTGAGAGGCTGCCATGTGCACTGTAAGATGTGTGGAAGCATCTGCCTCTAGATGTCAGGAGCACCTTCCCAACCCATAGCCACGAAAAATGGCTCTAGACATTGTCAGATATCCCAGGCGATTGGCGGGGATTGTCCCTGATTGAAAACAACTGGGTCAAAGTCATCCCAAAGAGGTTCTTGAACAATTTAAAGAGTGAATTCTCAAGAGGGAAATATTAGATATCTTGGCTCTAGGGGATGCAGGAGCTCAAGAAATTTACTAGAAAAACAAGAATTTATACAACAAGACTTTTGGTACATAAATACAAAGGGCCTGACTCACAGTAAATGCTCAGTAACGTTGTAATTTCCTTGCTGTGTTCTTACGCTTTTGCATGCCTTTTTCTTCCATGAGCTTTTAAGATCACTGTGAGTGTGCATATGCTAATTTCAAAATCAGGAAGAAATATTGGAGACAAAAAAGGGAGCTTCTGTGTTCAATTAAAAGACCCCCCCTTACACAAAATGGTACAAAACACAAGATTGTGACAGGCACCTTTCCTTTGGGACTTAAGACTTCCCACTCAGTCTTGGCCACAGGGATGGTGAGAACAGAATCTAACCAAGGCCAAACAGTGTTTCCTTAGGAGTTTGATTCTTAAGTAGAGATGCACAGGGAAGGTGTTTAGAGTGTGACCATGTGCTGGCTGCTTTTGAGAAAGACAGGCCATGACTTCCTGGCTTACCATGTTCACCCAGAGATGCTCTGAGTGCTGCAAGTACTACTCCCACAATTTTGGTGTTTTGCTTACATTAGTGAAGCCCAGTCTCTATTATTTGCAATCAAAGAATCTAGTAACAGTCTTTAAAACTCAGGGTGACACAGATTGGACCAGCTTCCTGTAACAGGAGCTTTGAAAAATTTAAATTCTGGCTGGGTGCAATGACTCATGCCTGTAATTCCAGCACTTTGGGAGGCCAAGGCAGGTAGATCACCTGAGGTTAGGAGTTCAAAACCAACCTGACCAACATGGAGAAACCCCGTCTCTACTGAAAATACAAATAGCCGGGTATAGTGGCGCATGTTGGTAATCCCAGCTATTCGGGAGGCTAAGGGAGGAGAATCGCTTGAACCAAGGAGGCACAGGTTGCAGTGAGCTGAGATCACACCATTGCACTCCAGCTTGGGCAACAAGAGCGAAACTTCATCTCAAAAAAAAAAAATTAAATTCTACTCAACCAATTAGAAATTTGTTAAGGTCAATGACAGAGACAGTGGAAATTTATTTATTTGTCTGTTATCATTTTTTAAGAGACAGGATCTCACTGTATTACTCAGGCTGGAGTGCAATGGTGCCATCACAGCCCACTACAGCCTAGAACTCCCAGACTCAAGCAATCCTCTACCACAGCCTTTCGAGTAGCTGCGACTACAGGCACACACCACCACACCAGGCTAAATTTTTTTTTATTTTTTGTCGAGTCAGGGGTCTCACTATGTTGTCCAGGCTGGTCTCAAACTCCTGGGCTCAAGTAATCCTCTGACCTTGGCCTCCCAAAGTGCTGGTGTTACCAGTGCAAGCCACTGTGGCCAGCCTCAGTGGAAACAAATTTTAAAAATTGCAAGAGAGCTTGTAGAGGGAACTTGTAGTTTAAATGTAAGAGAGGAAAAAATTAAATCAATACAGTGTGCATTGAATAACTGTAGTATGCATTCTACACAAATAATCATTGGTATTCTATGCTCATTCAGGTGGGGCAGATGGGGTCCAGTGTGATTCTTGTATTAGGGAGTAGAGTTTGTAAATACATACAGAGGAGCTGCATCATATGAGTTTACTTTGTTCAAAGCTAGCTAATCAAACTCAGTAGAGACAGAGACAGAGAGAGAAAAGGAAGGAGAAAGAAGAGAGAAAATGGGAAATATTAGAACACATGTCCCAGAAGTAGTGTGAGGTGAGATTCATTAATCTTCTGTCTCCTCCATCAGCCTCAGTGTCTCTGTGCCTCCCACAGTGTGTCTTGCTCTAGTGAGTGTGACTTCATATTTTACACACACACACGCACGCATGTGCACACACACAGGACCCCTTAACTACTTCATCTAGTACTCAACTGACAGAGTATACTCTCCCTTCCCACACTAAAGGAAATTCTCACAGGGTTGGACTCACTGAGAAGATGGATAAGAGTAACTGAAAAAACCATTTGTAGGCTGGGCACAACGGCTCACACCTGCAATTTCAGAACTTTGGAAGGCCAAGGTGGTAGGATTGCTTGTTGCCAGGAGTTCCAGACCAGCCAGGGCAACATGGTGAGATCCCATCACTACAAAAAAAATTTAAATTAGCCAGGCATGGCAGTGTACGCCTGTAATCCCAGCTACTCAGGAGGCTGAGGTGGGAGGATCGCTTGAACCCAGGAGTCCAAGGCTGTAGTGAGCGATGACTGAGCCACTGCACTCCAGCCTGGATGACAGACTCTGTCTCTAAAAAAAAAAAAAAAAAAAAAAAAACGCAATTTGGAGTTTTGTTTTCTTTACCCTTGATAGGCAGAATCCATGTCAGTTAATTTGCCCGTCCTGGTGTGGCAGCCCCAGTGGGCGTGTGTCCATACTTCTTCACCATTCAACTCTATAAGCTGCATGCTGCTTGGAAAGAAGACCTGACTCTGCCTGGGGCCTCTTTCTGGCCTTGGAAGTAGGGAGCGGTGGCCATTTACTACCTTGGAAGCAGTCCTGAACCAGCAGCCGACAGGGGTCGGTGAATAAATACCACCTTCCTCACTCTCCATGAGTCAAACTCTGAAACGGGTTCTATTCTGACTGACCAAATTGTCAGTGCCATTGAACCCTTTCCCTCCCCCACGACAACTCCCCATTTATGTGGCTGCCTTTCCTTCCCTATCTCACTTACAAACCATTTGCTCTCAAATCCTTATCTTAGGATCTGCTTCTGGAGGAACCCAAACCAAGACTCCTGCATTTTTAACACATACAGTCTTCACCTCACTGCTATACTCCAAAAAGGAAAACTTGGTGGGTTTTGAGGGTCAAAATCCAGCATTATCAACCAAGACATCTTCTCAAATAAAAACTGCGGTCACACCACACACAGCCTGTGAGCTTTTCAAGAGCCCAGGAAATGGTTTGAGACCCCAAACAAAAGACACAGGCCAAAAAAAAGCAAAAAAAAAAAACAAAAAAAACCAGAGAACCTGCAGAACCTTGTGTACTATACCTTGGATTAAATGTCTACAAAATGCAGTATGAGGCCAACTTTGTCAACCACAACTGAAACAGACTCATGAGCAGCTATATATGAATTATAATTAATGTGAGGTGTGGGTATTTTAGGGTGCTATCATTGATAGCAAGCAGGGCAGAGCATGAAAAAGGCAGTCTGATGGGCCACGAATGTTATAAAACAGTCCTGTGGTTCAGACTGGAATCCCTGTGTCCAAGACTACACACTTGGACTCTTGAAAACACATGAGAAAATGTCTTTCTGGCTGAAACTGCTTCCCTCAGAGTTATAGATCACCATCTGTGGACAGAAATCTTTTCTGGGGAGAAGATGTCACCAGCGTTCAGAATCCAATATTTGCCCTGGCTTTGTTCTGCCTTCACAGGAATCCATGCTCCACAGCAGTTCCCAGCAAGCTGTACTCTTCACAGGCGGGAAGCTGGAGCCTCTGCCCCCACCCCCCACCTTAGCTTTATATCCAAATGTGACTCGGAGGCTGGTGAGCTCAAGGTGATCAATGGCAGCTCCAATCAAAGCCACCCAGATGGGCAGTCCACTCACCGCTCCTTGATATAAAAGGTGTTTTATTTCTCATCCCTTTATTTTTGTCACTGAAAGAATGCTTCCCATGTGTGGATTAATTAAAGTGTAAACATTAAATATTGATTGATGCATTATCAGCATGGAGCAGTGGCCTCCCGTCTGATTGATTCCTGCAGTGATTTATTGTCATATTTGGGGAGTCATTTCACTTGATAACCAAGAGGGATCGCCTGCCTCCCCCCACCACGCCGGCTCCACTCCCCTCTTTTTTTCCCGGTACCTCCTCTTATTCTTCTAGGTGACATCTGAGTTCCAATAACTAAAACATCTTCATCTTACTGTCGAGAGAAAAGTGTGCGGCCTGACATTTGTTTTGTGTATGTGTATGTCTGTGTGTGTCTCCCAGGCAATTATCAAATCAATTAACAATTTAACGCAAAAATAACAAATCTACGCTCTTCTTTGGGATATTTCTGATTAACAGAGCTTGCCCCTACAAAGCTCTGTGAGATATGATTATGGGAAGTTGGGGGTGGAAGGTTGGGGGGAGTATAAAATGAAACAAAGAGAGAGAGAAAAAACAGCTGTAGTTCCAGTTTCATCATTTTTCTGAAGTTTGCTTTCACTGTGGAACTAGAAGCGAAGGAGAAATAAAATAGCAATTTATATTCATAATTGGATATAAGTCTCTATAGATATGAATCACCATACCCCATTTTACCAGGTTGACCCACATGAAATTGCTGTTTTACAGGTCAAAATGATCAAATATTGACAATTTCATATAGCTGAAACTTATATATTTAACCTCCCTTCTGAAGTGGGATATGATGGTTAGTGTTTGCTGTGTTTTCCAATGAGAAAAGGGCACAAAAGGGTGACACATACAGTTTCCATTTAGTTTGTGTTTTAGCATAAACCAGGAATTAATCTAAACACTTTACATAATTTTCTACCACAGCCTATGAGATATAGGCACTATTGTTGTACCCATTTCACAGACTTTTTAAGAAACATAAACAAAACAAGGCTTCAGATGATTAAATAAGTCGGTGTGGACTTCATGGAGCACAGAAGTCTGAAGACGCCGACCTCCCTGCAGTGTGTCCAGTTGGAGGCATTCACCAGTCAAGGGGAGACAATGAGATATCTCAGAGGCTCTTGACTCCAGTCAAGGGCACACATGGCCCAGCAGCCCCACAAATGGCTTGAATACTTTGGCTTTGAAATCTTCCTGTTTCCTGGCTTCTTCTCGGCAGAAGAAGGGAGCAGACACTGTCCAGACCTCCAGACCAGGGTGGAGTAAACATAGAAGGAGAGTGTTTGACCCTATTCTCCAGGCTGCTGTTCTGAACAGGAGCCCAGAGTCAGCACCTCCATAAAGAAGGGGGCATTTGAGGCCTTCCTTGCTCCAGCGAGGGAGCCCAGAGAGGACTTCCCAGCGGTCTTCCATCACCAGCATCCAGCCTGGACAATGTGCTCAGGGAGACCAGACTCTGATTTCCTGATTTGTCATCAGACTAATTATCAAATGGAATCAGAAAAGGAAGCCAGCACACTGTTTCCCTGGACCTCCCTCAGCCCTGGAAACACTGGCTGGTGTCTCATGGTCCCCATCTCCAGAGGACCCTGCCTATTTCACTCAGGGCTCCAGGTCCTCGTCAATGCCACTGCCATATTGTACAAATCATGTCATGCAGCAAGATGCTTCTCCACATGGCCAAGGGTTGAATGAGCCCTCTGCTCCCTCCAGGACCTGCCTGTCAGTTCCCCCACAATCCTTCCCCTCCATCTGCTTTGATTGACACTTTCCTGAGGATGACCCCAATAAAACAAAACGCGGTTGGCTGTAGCCTATAGAAAACTTCATACTCTGCATAAGGGCAGTATATAATTACAATTATCAATTAGTGGAAAATTTATCAATTGGTGACTCCTTTCAAAAACATGTCCTGGTACAAATGCATCCCACTATCATAAGATTCTTCTATGATAAAATCTCTTTCTTCCTTAGAGTGTATGCGCATGTGTGTGTGTTGGTGGTGGTGGTGGTATTGTTTCTTTTCCACTTTCTCAAGTTGAATGGTTTGGTTTGTGTGTTCTCAGTCTTATATTTCAATAAACATGTTGCAGGTGCTCAAGTTAGTGGTAGAAGTGCCATGCATCGCTTCCCTCCGGAGACACCCTCCCAAGACATGGCCTTCTTCTAACCCACCAGGCATCTGCTGGGCATCTACCACCCGAGCACTTTTACCCAGGATCTCTTTTCTTGTAATCCTAGCATTTCTGCCCATTTTACAGATGAGTACACCAAAGCTCAGGCAAATAAACTCACCTAAAGTTAGCATCTCAGCAGGATATGGTGTTCTGATGCCAAGAACAGTGCTCATTCCAAGACCCTAACATTGTTGGGGGTCGGGTGGGTTTCATCAGAAGGAGCCTTAGCATTTAAGTCTATAAATTGCTCTCTGAATACTACTTTAGCCACCTCCCATAATTTCTGGCATGTGGTGCCATTCATTTCTAAATGGTTTCTTATTTCAGTTTTGACTGCTTAACCCAAAAGTTAATTTAGAAAGATTTTTTTTAAATTTCTAAGAGAGAACATTTGTAGCATATTTTCTAGAAATATTACCTACTATAAATTCTAGGACTAGTTAAACTTCCTGGAATTGTCCTTTTCAAATCAGTTTCATTGCCCTTAAACTTCAAAAATCCAGTAAGATTCAATTGACATGATCCCATTTCCTGCAAGGTAGATCTAATATTACTGACATACCAGATGGATGCATTTCATAGATTTGTCCAGAGCTGCAGAGCACAAAAAGGACACACTCTGTGGCCTTTGGATTACTAGTAGACTGCTTGTTCCTGCCACATTTGGTCCTGGTTCTGAATAAGATTCATTTTCTCAAAAGTATTTATCTAGTGTATTATCTAGTGTATGCTAGCTACTATTCTAGGTGCTGGGAGTGCAACAATAAACGATACAGATTAAAATCCCTATTCTCAACAGCATTTTGTTGGGGAGCTTACTTTCAGGTAAATGAGACCAAAGTGTGAAAATAGGACCCAGAAAGAGGAGAAAACCCATGGGTGCAGAGGAGCTGCTACTGCAGAGTCAGGGAAGCAGAAAGTTCTCCTCACAAGAGCCAACACATCTGTGCCTAAAGGGTCCAATAATTCTTGCAAGCCTGTCTCACCGACTCCTTGGAGGTGCTCAAGTTAGTGGTAGAAGTGCCATGCACTGCTTCCCTCCAGAGACACCCTCCCAAGACACGGCCTTCTTCTAACCTACCAGGCATCTGCTGGGCATCTACACCCGAGCACTTTTACTCAGGATCTCTTTTGGTGTAATCCTAGCATTTCTGCCTGTTTTACAGATGAGTACACCAAGGCTCAGGCAAATAAACTCACCTAAAGTTAGCATCTCAGCAGGATATGGTATTCTGATGCCAAGAACAGTGCTCATTCCAAGACCCTAACGTTGTGGGGGATGGGGTGGGTTTCATCTGAAGGAGCCTTAGGGGAAGAATCTGTGGACTTTTGGTTGGTCTATTACCCTCTGTTATCTATATGTGTAACCTACTACCATCATCATCACCGTCAACTTCATCATCTCATCAAAAGATAATCATCTTCATTGCTGTTATGTTATGAGCAGCCAGTGACTGTGCTATCTAAATGCTTTAGATCCACTGGCCCTTTGATCAGGATAGTGGTGAAGAATGGGGAGTCTAAAATAGACGCCGTGGGTTTAAACACTAGCTCTGCTTCTTAACAGATTGAGGGTGGCATCAGGCTTAGTCTTTTGCCCAGTATTGCACAGGAAGTAAATGATGGTGATCTGGATTAAACTCAGGCTTATTGGTCCACAAAATTCATGTTATCCTGCCTCCCAGAGGCTGGGTATGGCTTTTAAACAGAGTCCTTGAGAAAAGAATTCCAATGTCTTCAAGGAGCACTCTACAGACTCGTGGATGACATCGAACAAACCTGAAAAGTCAAAGTAGTATTGGGATCACATCTTGCATCCATAGGTAAAAAGGAAGAAATTGGACATATGGACACTATTTGGATCTCAGGTGGGCCTGGGGAAAACCAGAGCCCAACCTTTCTTGCCACTTAGAGCATTACTGCCTGGAAGTCAAATGACTTCTTCACGTGGTCACAGGCCGGAATGAGCCCTCTGCTCCCTTCATGACCCGCCTGTCAACTCCTCCCACAAGTCTTTTCCTCCATCTTCTTCTACTGACACTTTTATGAGGATCACTCAGATAAACGAAAACATGATTGGCTGTTACAGAATGGCTATAGCCTGCAGAAAGCTTCATACTCTACGTAAGGGGAGTATATAATTACAGTTGTTGATTACTGAATAGTGTGTCAACCGGTGACCGCTTCAGAAAATGTCCTGGCACTAATGCATCCCACTATCATAAGATTCTTCTATGATAGAATTCAGGCAAAAAGTCCTTTCTTCCTCTGTATGTGTGTGCAGGTGTGTGTGTGTGTGTGTGTGTGTGTGTGTGGTGTAGTTGCAATTGGTGGTATTATTTTTTTCCCAACTTGAGTTGAATGTTTGGTTCGTGTATTTTCAGTCTTAGATTTTGATAAACCTATTTAAGGCTATAAATTGTTCTCTGAATACTACTTTAGCTACATTAGAGAAGGTTCTGTAGAAGCACAGCTTGAGACAGAACTCTGAATGCACAGAAATTGTTGAGGTGTGCTCAAGGGAGGGAAAGAAGCAGGGGAGAGATGGGAAAGAGGCTGAGCAAGGCTGTGGTCTTGAGTAGGGTTAAGCTTAGCCTGAGGGAGGTGGGGACTCTGAGAGGTAAGTTGCTCCTTAGGGATGGGGTCAGCCATTCACTGGCTGTGGGCTGCTCAGGGAAGGATGAGTCTAACTCTGCCAAGAAGATGGCAGCTCTGAGCCAGTGGCAGCCAATATTCAGCAGCCAAAGAGTAGGTGTCCCCACTCCTGACCCAGCAAAGGGGATCTGGAGCGGGTCCCAGCCTTAGCCCCCATACACAGCTCAAGTGTGCATGACTGAAGTATCCTCTGTACCAGCACACTAGTACCTTAGTGCTGACATTGGAATTGCTGGCTTACGGTGAAAATAAAAAAGAAGACACTTTTAGATGGTATTCTGACTTTAAATTCTCTGCAGTCGATGCACCCTCTTATTGCATGCATGCCACTGCTGGTACACTGATGGACACAGGGCCTCTGAGAGGAGGAGAAGCCAAGGAACCATTTGCAGAATAACCAGGAGGTGTCCCATGGGCTTCATGTTCTCAGGACTCGGCTTTGTCCATCACTCAACGGGAGCACCCTGGGACCCACTCACAAGGGAGGTTCGAGGTCTTGTTCTCAAAGGTTCTCCCCATCTTCACCACCCAACTTCTCCTTCAATACGAGAACAGAGCTTCTGTCTAAAGGAAGCACAATTCAAGCCCCACCCAATCTGAGTATGCGTCACTCTTACTTAACAAAACTATAACACCAAATACCCCCATTTCTGATCCTGGAAGAAATGGGAATGAAGAGAGTGACAGTCTGATCTCTACATTCAGTGAGTTCTAAAATAATGCTTAAATGGCTCCAGGATGACCTTGATCTGAAGACACGGAAATTTCAAGGGTGCATTCTCACAGATGTCTCCCTAAGACAGAGGATCCCTTCGACTCAAGAAGGAAGATTCTGACATTCTGGTGGTGCTGCTTCCCCTGTGGATACATTGCAGATCACTGCAGGTCAAACTGTGGCTTCATTTATCAAAAAGAGGATTCGTAGGAGGCAAGATGACCAAGGCTGCTTCTCACACAGCACCAAGGTGCTCCTTGCACAAGGATGCAAGGAAGTCATTTTTGTGTGGCTGAAGGGACCCTGAGCTGTGACAGAGCAAGAATCATAAAAGAGAGTGCAGAAACCATATGTTTGCAAGCAGTGGAGCTTTATGTAAAAGAAACACCAGGATCTCCTTTTGTACAAAAGCTGTATCTGTGACTAACGACTTTTTTGCTAAAAACGGCTTCTTTTTCACTGTCCAAGGGAAATTATTATATAAAAGGAAAAGGATCTAATATTTTATTTTACTGTTTTCCCTCATGAACAGACACAAAAGAACTTCATCACAAAAGCTTCATAATTCTATTACTTGAACTTGGACCCTCTTACAATAAAAGCTTACCTAGTGTTCCAAAAATGAGGGTCTGGAAGAGAAAATTACATCATTTCTTCTTACAGAAATGGTTTTCTCATTTTTTAATCAACAAGCATAAGTCATCTCCTCTTGTTGGTGTGTTATTTCCTGAAATTGTATATGATGGGTTTAGAAAAATTTGAAAGGAGAGTTTTGAAGTTTGCTAAATGCCCACCATCTCCATAACCACTCAAATCAGGCTATTTTTTATAATTCCTTTAAATTAAATATCTTTGATAATAAATGCAAATTAAGGAGCAATAAATTATAACTTCTAGCCTGACCAGTGACTAATTATATATATTATAATTAACTATAGTTTCCAACACAAGGTATTTATCTTAATAATCATCCCATATCCATTAGCATATCTCAAAGGGTTTTTGTAAAATAGCATTCACCATTTGAAGAGCCATCTAAGGTTCCCCCTTTGGGCTATGAAAGGGTCCAGATTCAAAAGAGATGGAATTACTTTAAAAAGAAGTCTGGGCTAAATATAAGTTGAGAAACTCAGATTATAGGCATAAAACCCTGATTTAAAAATATTTATCCTAAATATACCCTCTGACCATCACTAAAGAGTCTTTAGGTTCTAAAAATCTACAATTTCCATGAATCTGCTCAAAATATCTTTAGCCCTCCTAGGCTCTTGTGAATGCATCAATCAAAATCCAGGGTTATGATTTGAGTTTTACCAAGGGAATCTATCAGATTTTTCAGGAAGTCTCTGATCTTCTTCTGTGAAAATCAATAAGGGGAACCAACTGTTGGTGGTGGCAGGAATGAAATGGCTCCCACTGACTCCATTCTTATCCCTGCTCTACTATTTGTTTTAGAAACTTAAGTATCTGCCTGACCCACAGTTAGTTGGTGGTGGCAGGAATAAAACGTCTCCCACTGACTTCATTCTCATCCTTGCTCTATTATTTGTTTTAGAAGCTTAAGCACTTCCCTGACCCACAGTTAGTTGAGCTCTTGGAATGATAAATAAGGCAGGGAAAGCCCACACAGGCTTTTTGAGACCCAGTTATCTGCCAGCTTGTGAAATGGAAAGTTTTGCTTCTTAGATTTGCTATAGAGTTCGGGGGGTACATCTAAAAACACATGAAAATAGCCCCTAGGTTCTCCCCTTTCTCTGCCCGCAGCATCAGCACTTCATAGAAGCCATCAGAGCCTCCTCCAAGGGTTTTTCCTCTGGTTCTCGGGAGTCTCTGGCGTGAACGGTTAAGCCTTCGGATACAGCTGGTAATCCAACTCTGGCCAGTATCACTGCATTTTCCAACTGTCCCTGGGTAATTGTCCCAGGGACTTAAACAAGTTGGACCAGCCAAAGGCACCACGAAGGTCAAACTGCAATAGAGCGTGCCCTGATTTTATCCGGGAGATTGATGCGCAAATCACCTTGATTTCGATTTGGCACCGCTGTTATAAAATGTACTTGCAATCACCGATAACACGTAAGATTAGGCCCCAGCGTGGGACACTGTATTTTATACCCTCTGTGGAGCTTTCCCTAATGCAACCATAAATCAGCCCACAAAGCAGGGCGTTTTGTCCATGTTAATAAAGAGGACAGTGAGAAACCCAGGGTGCCTTGGGATGCAAACACTTTTGGAACTTGGAACGAGCCTGAAATCTTTTTGTTTGTTTGTTTTTTGAGACGGAGTCTTGCTCTGTCGCCCAGGCGGGGGTGCAGTGGCCGGATCTCAGCTCACTGCAAGCTCCGCCTCCCGGGTTTACGCCATTCTCCTGCCTCAGCCTCCTGAGTAGCTGGGACTACAGGCGCCCGCCACCATGCCCGGCTAGTTTTTTGTATTTTTTAGTAGAGATGGGGTTTCACCTTGTTAGCCAGGATGGTCTCGATCTCCTGACCTCGTGATCCGCCCGTCTCGGCCTCCCAAAGTGCTGGGATTACAGGCTTGAGCCACCGCGCCCGGCTGAGCCTGAAATCTTTAGCTTGTATCGGGCCACCTGGATGCAACCTTCAGTGGACAAACCACAGTGGGGGCTTTGAGGGAAGTCACAAAAGAACAGTGACTACAGGATCGCCCAGCAAGAAGTACATGAGCATGGCCACGTGGGTGCGAAAATGTCCATTTCTGAGCATTTAAACAGAGATTCAAACTCTTGAGGTAGGAGAAGTACCAAATAGAAAGCAAATATGTTCTAATACACATATTTCAATATGGAAAAGAGAGTAACGTAGTAAAAAGAGATGGGAAAAAAATAAGCAATCAGAAAACCACAGTTTGCAAAATAACTTTTGGCAATAGCTACAATGTGTCTTCTTCTATGTCTTTCCTGCCTGGCCCCACTAAAGGCTTACATCAAATTATGATGATGATGATGATGATGATGATGATGATGATTTTGGCCAGGCATGGTGACTCAAGCCTGTAATTCCAGCACTTTGGGAGGCTGAGGTGGATGGATCACCTGAGGTCAGGAATTTGACACCAGCCTGGTCGACATGGTGAAATCTCGTCTCTATTAAAAATACAAAAAAATTAGCAAGCATGGTGATGGGCACCTGTAACCCCGGCTACTTGGGAGGCTGAGGCACAGGAATTGCTTGAACCTGGGAGGCGGAGGTTGCAGTGAACTGAGATTGCACCACTGCACTCCAGCCTGGGTGATAGAAAGAGACTCTGTCTCAAAAAAATTATTTTTTTTTTTAAGAAAACAATTACTTAAAATTTTTTTTTTAAATTCACAGAACCCATGGCCATAGTTTTATGCAACAATTTCATAAGGTATCCAGAGTGTTAGATTTCACTGATCTAGAAAGGTTTAACTCAATATTTGGGGAAAACAATGTCTGGAACCACCAGGCTCATCTTCCCCTTGGTGTGGTGGCTTAAGCTCAGCCCCAAATTCTGCTTATGGAAACTGCTCTGCTCTTCTCCCCACTTCCTTTACCCCTCAACACCACCACCCCATCCACCCACGGGAGTTCAAACCAGTGGGCGTCTGATCTTGCTCTAGGAGGCTGGGGCGTAGATGGGCAAGGTCCAATATGCCTGGTGTGGATCCACAAAAGAAGAGGGGAAAATCTAGATTGGAAAAAAACGTAGAGAGAAGTAATTACTTGCATTGTTTCTTCCTGCTCCCCCACCCACCCCACCTACATTTTTATTTTTCTAGAGTTTTGAGACTTCTCCTTTAATCTAAAGTAAGTAGGAAATGTCTAATGAAAATGATTCCCCTGTTGGGGGCTACGCAGACAGCCCTTTCTCCCAAGTGAAATAGAAACCAACAGGCTGAATATGCAAGACAAATTTATTCCACTTAACGCAACTGAATTTCCCTTCAATTTAAAGAAAAACTGAGTAAAATGAAACACACATTAAAGTCTTTTATAAAGTTTCACCTTTGTATTTTGAATGCCTTTTGAGAATGGGTATGAAGTAGGTCTGAAATGAAAGAAACTAGAGAAACCCAGCCCCGACACTTGCAAATAAAAATAACCGGCAGCATTGGCCAAGCAGGAAGCATGCTTCTTAGCAGACACCCATTCCATACTTTTTCTTTTAATCAAAGTGGAAAAAGCACACACCACTTCTTCTTTTTTCTTTTTTAGGAGACGGTATCTCATTCTGTCATCCAGGCTGGTGTGCAGTGGCGCAATCATAGCTCACTGCAACCTCCAATTCCTGGGCTCAAGCAATCCTCCCACCTCAGACCACTTCTTTTCTGAACCATCCTTTCTCTAAGATATCTTACCAAGGTAGGGAAAAAAGTTACTAAACAAAAATTTGCATTGAGTTTAGAAAGGGGGAGAAAACTGACCTTCCTACACATTTTAAGAGCTCGGAGTCTTGAGGGTAAATTTATGTTGTGGTATCTGGCTTCATTGTATCCAAATTAAATTCTCCAACAGTTTTAGACAGTTTACAACAAAAACACAGAACAAAAAGATAAGAATAAAAGGAAGCTCCCTGCTACACTCTGCCCAAGGTCAGGATGTCAATTTGAAGTAACAAAAAAAGAGAAACAAAGTAGAAATCACAACCTCCTTTAAAAAAAAAAAAAAGGAGGCTGGGCTCAGTGATGAAAGAGCAACCCACACCCCGCACTGTGCAGTGGAGCCTGCTCGCTGTCCAGCACAAGGTGAAGGGCTTAGGAGCATCTGCGGGCAGAGCAATCCGTGCCCAAACCCAGGAAGAATTTTCTCACTGAGGGGATCCCACTGACCTGGCTGCGTGGGCGTACAGAAAAATCTTTCTGCTTCCAGGCAAGAGGGAGCTTTGTGGTTGTCGCTGGCAGGAGAAAGGAGGCAGAGAGATAGGATGTGGGGGAGCAGGCACAGACTGAGAAGTCCCAGCTGAGCCAGTACCAGGCCCTGGGCTCTGTCTCCTACCCTGGGCTTCCCAGGAACATGGCAAGCTATGTGATTGCCCAGCCAAGGGCCAGGAGGCTAGGCTCCTTGTAAAGCGTGCCACCCAGGGCTAGAGAAGGGGAGTGTGCATACTTTAAGGCAGAGGGCGGGAGGCAGAGGGCATGTGTGAGACAGCTGCCCCAGGAGAACCCCCCCCAGGCAGGACACATTGTCTCATCTTGTCCTCACCAACTTCTCCCCATGGGATATCAGACAGGCTGAGAGTCAGGAGACCTGATCTAACCTAGGCTGGTCACTGCTATAGTGAGCCTTGGATGCTGTAAGAGTTAACCTGCTAGGGCCTCAGTTTCCTCACTGGGGGAAGGCAGTGCTGATGGCCTATCTGGGCACCTGGGAGGCTCGGGCACCTGGGAGGCTCTGCCACCTGCAAGCTCTGTGACAGGGAGGGACACCTCCTGGCCAGCAGCTCTACTCTACCAGGGAGTTAGAAATCCTTCCTGTGAATACTACTGAGATTAGACTGGCTAACTGAGATAATGCTGGTTAAACACACACACACACGCACACACACACACAGCCTAGTGTCTAGTGACCCGGCACACAATAAAGCCCAAATGTAACACAAGTTTGTTTGCATATTTGCTCATTTTCCAAAACCCTATCCTTGAAAAACAGGGGCTCACCGTATCTGAGTGTTACAAAAGCCTTCCTCCTCTGAGGGTCTCTTCCATACCTTCAGGAGAAAAGTCAACCCCACCCATGTTCAACGACCTCCATCAATGCCTGTTCCTGTGCTTGTGCTTGTGAAGTCTCCCAGATCAAATCGAGGGGAAGGAAAGCCACGAAAACATGCACCAGATGTAATAATCCCTTCTAGGGGCGATACCTCAAAATGGCAAGAGTTGGGGGATCAGAGAAAAGAAAATTTTAAAACATGGCTTTTGAAAGCAATAAGGTTATATGGGAGGCCAGGTTATGTCTGGAATATCTCTGTACCTTCCTCTCAATTTTGCTGTGAACTTAAAATTGCTCTCAAAAACCAAGTCTTTTTTAGAAAAAATAGTGAGTGGTAACTGGATAGAGCTCATGAGTAGCCAGTGGGTTTGTGGGGCTTGGCCTTCAAGTCCAGGTGACAGCATCATAATGGGTTCCAAAAGTACTGTATCAAAAAACCACAGGAGCATGGGGCACCGTGGCTCACCCCTGTAATTCCAGCGCTTTGGGAGGGAGGCCAAGGTGGAAAGATCTCTTGACCCCAGAATTGGGCAACATAGTGGGATCCTGTCTCTAAAATTTATTTATTTTTTTAATGAAAAAAGAAAATAGACAGGCCTGGTGGTGTGTGCCTGTAATCCCAGCTACTCACTATCAAGGCAGGAGGATCATTTATTCCCTGGGGGTTCTAGGTTGCAGTGAGCTGTGATCGTGCCATTGAACTCTAGCCTGGGTGACAGAGTGAGACCCTGTCTCTAAAAATATTTTAAAAATAATAAAAAAAGAAACCTTGCAGGAGCAGTGGACCTGAAAAGTAGCATTCAATCGAGGGAAGATGAAGGTGCAGGTAATGTTGAAATACTATTTCTAGCCTAACAGACTACACTCAATATAAAAAATATATATTGTTTTAAAATCTGAACATAACTAAGTTAATAGATTAGACATTGTAAGCAGACGTGGGAACATTTCTTCCTTGCATCCAAGAGTTAAAGGACTGATGTGGGCAAGGACTTGGGGAATGTAAAGAGCTAATAGATGTCTGGCTCTTACTTCCTATGTCTTGTCCAGGAAGGCAGACCCACCCTGAGGGGACAGGACAGGAGGGCTGAGCACAGCACACACTTCTGTTCTCTTTTCATGCTCGCACACTTTTTCTGCATCTGTTCAGCGTGTGTGTGTGTGTGTGTCTTGTTCTCGATGTTTCTTCTCTCTGGCATTGTCCCACCCCCTCCTCTGTTTCCCTCTGTCCCCACGACTCCCCACCCCCCACAGACACCATTCTTGATAATTATAGTTTATTGATTCTCCTGGTGTTAGCTGCCCCCGGCGCCGTCTTCCTCATGTTAGCTGGGGCACCTTCCCAGCTCCATCACAGCCTGCGTTTCTCAGGAGGCAAAGCACTCCCAGCACTAATTCAGAGAGAGCTGCTGCCTGGACCAAGGCCCCTGGAGTCCCTCTGGGAGGTAAGCCTGAGCCCCTGCCCCCAACCAGGACCCCAGCTCTCCACCCCTTGGACGCTAAGGCAGAGCCCAGAGGGCAACTGAAATAATAGTCATAGCAGTAAACATGTATTGTCACTTACCACATGCCAGGCAAGTTCACAGGCACAGTCTGCACATCCTCTTAGATCCCTGGGGGAAAGGGGCTACTACTCATCACTGTAAATGAGAATAAGGGAGGTACAGGGCTCCCCGGAAGTCACACAGCTGCTTCGCGCTGCAGCTGGGATCTGACCCCCAAGCTTGCACACAGATCTCCAACTGTCTCCTGAAAGAAGCAAGACCACTGAGGTGTGGGCGAAGAAGATGGCACGGGGTGAAGGAAAAATGCCCAAGATGCGGACTTTTTAAAAATGCATTCTGAGATGAGCGTGACTGGCAGATTCTCCGCCCATTGCCACCCAGAAAGAGAGGGTCCCCGGCCAGCTCGAACCAGTGCCCCAGCTGTGGAGGGAGACAACCTGGCTCCTGAGCTGTTTACTTCTCAGCCATAAACAGGAAGGCCATAAAAGGGGCCCCTTTTGGTCAGCCACTCAAGGGCTTTTCTCTCCTCCTCCTCTTCCTTTTCCTCCTCCCAAGTACGTGTCCCTAGGCAGAGAGTGTTTCCTCGAGGCTGCTACCTCCCAAGTGTCATTGTCTCTTTGCCTTAAAGACCCTCCTTTGAGCTGGAAATTCCAACTGTGGAAGTCACTGCTGAGTTGAAGAAAAGGCAGGTGCTTGTGCCCAGCCCAGAGAGCTCAAGGACTCGTGGGGTACAGTGCCAAGCATGCAATAACCTCTCCAATCTCCACGGGCCACTTTGAAAACTAATGAATAAATAGAAATGCCTCCTTTTCTGAAAAGAGAAAACTGCAATTCTAAAAGAAACCTGGAGAGGAAGTGACCAAGATATTCAGAGCTGAGAACCCACAAAGGAAAGTAGACAGCACATCTCAAAGAAAGTTTTCTATCACATTCTTTCCCAAAAGCTTCTGCAAAAAAAAAAAAAAAAAAAAAAAAAAGGTAGAGAGAGTGTTGCCCTCTTAGAGACACACACAGTGCATGTGGCTTTTTAAATGTTCTGAGAAGTTCTGCAGCAAAGGACCTTGTTTCATTGCATAATGTGTTTTCCAAATGTTTTTGCCCACATGATTCTATTTCCACAAATGGTTCATTTATTCTTATGACATTTCAAGTCTGCTTTGACGCTTTGAGAACCTCTGGATTAATGCATGAGGTCAGGTGTGGTGAACGCTCACTGGTCTCATCTGACCTTGATTTTCCTTTTCACTTTTCACGTTAGGGCCTCATGGACATAATCTTTACTGTTCACTGTCTCCACTCCCCAAGAATGAGCTGAGCCCCACAAGACAGCTGAAGAGATGAGGTAGATGGAAACACCTGGCCCTCTTCAAGGAGTTATCAGGGAATTGCCTTCTTTGGATCCAGGGAGATCTCCTATTTTCAGGAAGGCTTGTTCAGTGACAGCCTCCTCTCTCTTTGGCTCAATGACATTCAGCTAGATCCTGCTCAACCCCACAGGGCATGGTGATATGAAAGCTTCTAGAAATGCATCATGTGAAACTATTAGTGTTTCCTCGAGGAGTATTTGTGTGTGAGTATGACAGCCTCATATAAAAATTTGGATAACCTAGCAAGACATTTTTTGTTGAGACAGGGTCTTGTTCTGTTGCCCAGGCTGGAGTTCAGTGGCTCATTCACAGTTTACTGCAGGCTCAACTTCCCAGGCTCAAGCAATCCTCTCACCTCAGCCTCCCAAGTAGCTGGACTATGGATTCCCACCACTATGCCTAGCTAATTTTTAAAATTTTTATATAGAGACGGGGTTTCACCATGTTGTCCAGGCTGGTCTCAAACCTCTGGGCTCAAGCCCAGCCTCACCTCAGCCTCCCAATGTGCTGCGATTACAGGCGTGAGCCACTGTGCCTGGCCACAAAACATTTTTGATGTGACTGAGTCTTTGAAAATCTGTGTGACTATTCTCTTTCCATCCCCAGCCCGGGAACATCCCTGACCCCTATCATCTTAGTGCAGGGAAACTCTCTGGGCACTGGACATCTTGCCACAGTCCTGCCTCCCCACCAAAGCCTTCTCAGACTACCATGGCTATGTCACTAGCACATACCTGTTACTGGCTTGAATTTTTAGTGTTTTGTTTTTAAATAAAACTTGGATATTATAAGGTCTCAAACTGATGAACCAAGCCTCCTAGCTCACTGATGTCTTAGTTTCATGGTATTTAAAAAAAGAAAAAGAAAATATTTCCATCAGTTGGTTTTACATTAAAACACTGGATTTTTGGCTTCTGCTTAAAAAAAAAAAAAAACTAGAGGATCTGGCAATGAAGGCCTACATTCCTCTTTTACAACCATCAGCAGGAAGTCAGAAGCAGTCTTCAGATGGAACAAATATCTTCAGTTTGCTGAAGTCCCCACCACTCCCTAATGTCACCTAGAAACAAAGACACTGAGCCATTTATCCCAGTTTTACCATTAACTAGCTGAGTGATCTCAGGCAAGTAACTAAATCTCTCTATGTCTCAATTTTCTCATCTGGAAAGTGGAAACAATAATAAGAGCCTGCCTATATTAGTTAGGTTAAGTGAGGTTCACTGTGGTTAAAAAAAAAAAATCTCTAAAATCTTAGTGAATTACCAAGACGAAAGTTTATTTCTTACTTACACTCCAGATCTCATGTCAGTTGACACAGGGCAGGGTTAAGAGAGAGGTTGCTCTAGATATCATAGACTCAGAGTTCCAGGGCAAAGGAGGTTCCATCTTGGCACACTTTTCCATGGTCAATCCAGAGATCATGGGAGTCAGGGTTAGGAAACAAAGTGGAGAATCACTCACTAAGTCTTAAGACTTCCACCCAGAAGTGACACACATCAATTCATTCACATCCCCTTGGTCAAAGCAAGTCATACACTTGCCTAACTTCATAAGGGGCAGGGAGCATTAACGTGCAACTAACAGACTTACTGTAATGCTTCCAAGCTCTTCTCTTTCATGAGGCCTTGTGCCTAATTTATATTTGTAAGTTGGTATTCCTTTCCTTCAAGAGGTCCTCATAAATTGGATAAGCTTTAAGCTCTGCAAAACCTGGATCCACTTCTGGACAGAAACATTTGTTAAGAGCCCTAATGATTTCCTGACTACCTCATGGGCTTGCTGTGAGAATGGGGTTAGCACGAAGCACTTTCAAGACAGCATCAAGCACTGGGTCTCTACTCTGTGGGTATTGACTTCTATTATTATTAGGACAATAATAACACTTCACAGTTCTGACTCTCATACTGGACACAAAACACGCACACACACACTAAATTTGCTCAGTAAGGAATACTGGCTCATCAGGAAGTCCTCACTAACCAACACAGAGAATTGTCATATGTTAGTGGATCCTTGACTGTGACCCTGAGGAAGTCCTGTTCCTTTTCAGGGCTTCAGTCTCCACTTCTGTCCATGGAGGTTAGTGGGCAGTGGTCCCAGACGACTTGTCTGCTCCATGACACTGAGTGAGCGGCCCCTTAAGGGCTGCAGGTACAGGTAGGAATGCTAGTTGTGGCGAAGAAAGCTAGAGCTGATTAATTATGCAGGCAGCTCCACCTCTGCAAACCACCCATCTGGGCGGTCAGCCTGCAAACATTGTTTCTCTTGATATTACAAGCCTGCGTGTCTTCGCCCTTAGTTGTGCATATAAAGCATCCCAGCAGCCCACTTCCGGTGGCGTCATAAGACCCTGCCCCTACACACATTGTCACTGACTCACAGCTCTAGGTCCTTTTTCTAACAAGCTTTTCTGCTCAGACACAAGAGATGAAAGAAAGGACCTTTCTGATGAAGCAGTTGAACTGACTGCTTGATGTGTTCTTCCCTGATTTTTTTTTTCATCCTCCTTTGCAAGCTCCCAACTGCAGTCTCTCCAAATGCCTTTTCCTATTTGAATGCAAAAGACAGTAAAGGAAACACGCCCCCATCCCATCCTAACTCACACACAAAAAAGCCCATTCAAGTCCCCTTCCCCCATTTCCTAGTTGAGTGTCCTGGGCAAGTAACTTAATCTCTCTGAGTCTATATCATCACCTGTAAAAACAGAGACACCTGCCCTGGCCATACATGAGCGTTACATTGGAAACACCTTGTGAATGTAAAAGGGTACAGAAGAGTGTACCACTTCTGTTTTGATTTCTCTGAATCAGTGTGTAGTAGTTTTCTGTCGTTGCAAAATGAATTACCACAAATTTAACAGCTTAAAACAACACGCATTTAATAGCCCACAATTCTACAGGTCAGAAGTCCAGGTAGTCTCACCTGGACTCTGCTCAGAGTCTCACAAGGCCAACATCAAAGTATCAGCCAACTGGGTTCTTATCTGGGGGCTTTGGGAAAGATTCTGCTTCCAGTTTTTTACAGTTGTTGACAGAATCCAGTTCCTTGTGGCTTCAGGTCTGATGTCCCCGTTTCGTCGCTGTCAGCTGGGGGTTGGGGTTGGTCTCTGCCTCTCCAGGCTGCCCATATTCCTTCTCATGGGGTTCCCTCCACCTTCAAAGCCATGGAAGGAACATCAAATCCTCACCCTTTCAATTAAGAGGTCACCTGATTGGGTCAGGTTCACCCAGATACTCTCCATATTTTAAAGTCGATTTACTTAGGGCTTTACTTGCATCTGCAAAATTCCCTCTCAGCAGCATTTGTGTAAATACTCAATTGAATCAACAGAAGAGGAGAATCTTGGGAGAAACAAGGGCATTTTTAGAATTCTGCCTACCGTAACACAGCAATTCTTAAACTGCCTTCCACAAAGGTAAGATGATGATAGCTGTTCTGTGAAGAAAGCAGTTCGTAGCCAAACAATTTGGAGAAACACTGGTGGAAACAGAGTGAAACCAGTTTTGTTTGCGAATTTTTCAGTTCAGGACATAGGAGAGTCATTAATATGCCATTGTATCTGGTGATTCAAGGTATGCAGTATTTCCCAAATTTATTAAGCCGTAGTATTCTTTTCTGCCAGAATATCTGTTATTCTTTATAACCCAGTTTGGGATACAATCATCCAGATTTAAAAAGGAATTTGTATAGGCAAAGACAGGATGATAAACAGGAAATTCCTTATGTCTTTACACATCTGTGTTTAGAAAATTGTGACCTGATGGTAGGCTCATTATCTGTAGGTGCCCTCCGAGGCATAGTCTTGGATACCAGTTTCTGGAAGGAGTTAATTATCCTGGCCCTCCAAGGGGCTCCTTCTCTCCTCTTCCTTCAAGGGCTAGGTCCATGGTGTTGTGCCACTAGCAAGAGGCCTTCAGGAGCCATAACTGAATGATGCTCACTGTCTTGAAGGCATTTCCCTGCCCCATGACTCAGTTTGCCTGGGATGAGTCTGAAAGGCCAGAGTGAGGTCCATAGAAGAGAAGGAGGGAGGAGGGGTTTGGGCATAGCATTCTGCTGAAACCAGGCACCTATCTGTTCATCGCCCTTCCAGGCTGAGCTTCTCTGACCAAACCCGAAAGCAGAGAGAAATGCCTCTTCTTGGAAGGTGTGCTTCTAGCAAGCAGCCCTTTCCTCTGCTGCCTCTTCTCCTCTCCCTGGGACAGGCCTGGCACCACTTTTACCAACTGTCCAGGGATATCTCACAGGCCAGACCTGTGGCCACTGTATGATTTAACCCTGTGCCTTTGGGATAGAAAATCAGTGCAGGTTTTATCATGTCTCCCCTGAAATCAACTCCAAAATAATTTTTGCCTTCAATCTATTTATCTGCCACTCTATGCTTGATTTCAAATTGTGGTTTGTTTTCTCTGTAAGAATTCCCTGGCCATCTTTTGGATAAACAGCAAGTATGTTCTGGGCACTCTAATAAATTGCAACTTCAGACAGAAGCTTGCTCTTGCTGGAGGCAAGTGATTAAACATTTTAATAGCGCAGCAAACTTATCAACAGGCTTACCAAAAAAGAGAAAAGGAAGTGGTTTTATTCTCCCAGCTTGTATTTCAGAGTATTTTACTACGGGGGTCAAATGTCTGTCAAAGATTTTTGAGGCCCAAATTTGACTTTGAAGAACCTCAAAAGGTTTCTAGAATGCACACTGCATCACACTCTCTAAATAGCCCAGGATTTTCCCTGCACACGCCTAACTATCCAGTTCAATATCACCATGGCGCCTAAAAGGTTTTTAATATAGATATTAAATATATCTATATCATCGCTTCAGTGAGAGCCTGAGCTGTGCTTTTTCCTCTGGGGTCTTCCAAGCTATTTGCTGCTGACATACACTATTAAACATAAACCTGCCCTGAGGAACTCGCCATTTTACATGGCATTAGGACTAATGTTATCATTTAAGTAGCTGCGGAGATTTGCCAACTACAGAGGCCCCAGATAACGAAGGAAACATGATCATGTGAGATAATCTTCTGTGCAGAAATGACTTTCATCATCTGTAATATGTAGTTTAGATGCTTATTTAAGATTTATACTATTGAACAAATATTGATGCCTTCAACAGAATAAAAAACATCAATGCTAGAGATAGGTAAAAGATCAGATCCACTTCCAGTGCTTCAGACTTGGCTGGGTATAAAACAATATGCGGCCGGGCGCGGTGGCTCAAGCCTGTAATCCCAGCACTTTGGGAGGCCGAGACGGGCGGATCACGAGGTCAGGAGATCGAGACCATCCTGGCTAACACGGTGAAACCCGTCTCTACTAAAAAAATACAAAAAAAAAAAACTAGCCGGGCGCGGTGGCGGGCGCCTGTAGTCCCAGCTACTCCAGAGGCTGAGGCAGGAGAATGGCGTGAACCCGGGAGGCGGAGCTTGCAGTGAGCTGAGATCCGGCCACTGCACTCCAGCCTGGGCAACAGAGCGAGACTCCGTCTCAAAAAAAAAAAAAAAAAACAATATGCTTGGAATCTGTGTAGTGCAGAGGGGAAGAAAGAAGGAGATTCATTTCCATTCTACCACCTTCCACTTGGTAACATGGCAGGCCCTGGCATGTACAAATGTATAACATCTACACAATAATTTTATAAAGGAGGCAATATTTTTATCCTCATTTCACAGATGAGGAAACTGAAGGTTAGCACGTTTTCTTAAACTGAAGTTTGAATAAGCTCACTGCTAAGATACGGCAATACTGAGAACTGAACATAGCTCTGACTGCAAAGTCTGTACACACTCTACAAATATTGTCCTCTTCCACCATTTGCAAAAGGACCAAGATTCTGACTGCTTTTTCCACTCCACCCACAGGGTAGAATATTGACAATGTAATTGACCATCTATTCATCCATGGATGCAGATGATTTCATTTATTCATCCATCAATCAATACATAGTTATTGAGCATGTAATGCACCAGGCACTGTGTCAAGCACACAGCATACAGTATGGAAACAGGCACAGGCCCCAGTCCCAACAACAGAGATGGATGTGCACATGCAGGCCCTCTTAGTTTGGTGAAGTTGGATGCCCTTGTTCAATGATTGCACAGCTCGATAAAGGCAGTGCCCAGGTTGTATGCCTGCATAGTTTGGCAGCCCTTTTGATAGACCAGATGGGAGTGATGACTTCCTTAACCCGTATCAGACACAGGGCATTGCCTCAACCTCCCAAAGTGCTGGGATTACAGGTGTGAGCTACCGCGCCCAGTTGAAATGCTCTTCAATCTTATTAGACTTGGCACTCCCCCAAAATGCAGATGTCATTACTCCACATGCATAACCAGCTTCTGTTTAATGGCATGTTGTTGTTTACAGTTAAGCAGCACTATGACATCCATCATTAGCGCACTTCACAGATGAAGAAACTGAGACTCAGAGAGGTGAAGTGATTTATCTGTGGGCAGGTAGAGGGAGTGATGCAGTGGAGCGAGAACCCTGGGCCTGATGTTTGACTCTCTTCACCTGCCCATGTACCTATCACAAAGGAAGACATCATCTGAGAGCTTATGACCTGCAGGCCTTTTGAGGTGGGTGCTGTTGTTGTGCCCATTTTAGGGTGAAGAACACAAGACACAGAGAGGTAAGTCACTTGCCTAAGTGCACACCACAAGGAAGAGGCAGAAATAGAACTTCAGCCTGAGCCTTCTGACTCCAGACAAGAAGCTTTGGGGTGGTTCTCATCCTTACGGGGTTGTTCTCTTTGCAAAAGGCAACTCCGGATTGGTAATGACGCATCAGGTCCCCTCCAATCCTGATGCTGTCATTGTGGGGATCAAACGCTCATTAAAGGGAAAACACTGAAGAGGCCCTCTCTTTTGTCCATCTTTCCCCCACCAGCTTCTCAGATGCTAGGATCCCTGCAGCCTCATAAGATCTGAAGCTCTTGAAAGAGCCTCTTCAGAAAACTATGGGGATCTATTGTTATATTAAAAAATAAAAACAGGCAATCCCAACACGTTGAGAGGCTGTGGTACGAGGATTGCTTGAGGCCAGGGGTTCAAGACCAGCCTGGGCAACACGGCAAGATCTTGTCTCTACAAAAATTTAAAGATTAGCTGGACGTGGTGGTGTAGGCCTGTAGTCCCAGCTACTCAGGAGGCTGAGGTGGGAGGATCACTTGAACCCAGGAGTTTGAGGCTGCAATGAACCTTGATTGTGCCACTGCACTCCAGTCTGGGCAACAGAGATCCTATCTATAAAAATAAAATAAAAATAACTTGCATTAGGGTTGCAGCATGGTGGAGAAAAGAAGATGAAGCAAGGGCACCAGAGCTGTTACTAGGGAAGGCCTGGTGGTGATGGTGTTAGCATCTAGTTAAGCTGCATAGCTGGTCTGATGGGATTTGGCAAACTGCAGCCCTGTCTCATTTCTAGTCATTTTTACCTGCTACATTTGCATATACATATGATATCTGTTATCCTAATTACATCTATTTCCCCAGGTACAGACAGACATAGCCCAGAGTTGGGGTGCCCATTAGCAGATCACACAGGCCTCTGCAGCTGTGTTTTG
Source organism: Trachypithecus francoisi (assembly GCF_009764315.1). Classification (NCBI taxonomy): domain Eukaryota; kingdom Metazoa; phylum Chordata; class Mammalia; order Primates; family Cercopithecidae; genus Trachypithecus; species Trachypithecus francoisi. Next base: position 91,457,459 of record NW_022681455.1, on the reverse strand, counting down.
ATTAGCGGAAGAGGTTCTTTGGCATCAGAGAACTGAAATCACCTTTTAGGGTATGACAAGCTCAGCCAAGCATCTCACAAGTGAAAATCAGAGGTTTCTCTAAGGAAGGAGTGAGAACAACCATAAAGAATTAAATGGAGAATAACCTTTAATGGTTTCAGGTGTGAAAGCTCAGTGACGCTGAAGGCCCGCCATTCATCAGACAGCATGATGTTCCAGGATCCCTCCCAGCCCACATTCACCCCCATACATGCCTCTGGAAGGAGGGGACAGCCATGGGAGCCCCCCAGGGGGAGCTCAACTCACCATTTTTCCAGGCTGGGTTCCAGCAAGGAGGATGTGAAGGTGAAGAGGCCAAGGATGGCTGGAGGAGGGAGCGCAGGAGTATTATGGATTATGATGCATGCCCACCTGCCTTAAATGACTTGCAAACAATATGAAAATCCCTATGCAAGTTACTAAAAGCTCCCTTTTATACTCTATGGCTCAGGGGCTCCTTTCAGAATTCACACAGGTATTTTCGTGATTGCATGCTCTACCATGGACTTGCATGCCCAAGCTCTCCCAACTTCCTTGGGAGATGTCTTAGTCCATTTGCATTGCTAGAAAGGAATTTCTGAAGCTGGGTAATTTATAACGAAGAGGTCTATTTGGCTCATGGTTCTGCAGGCTGTACAAGAAACATGGCACTGACATCTGCTCTTGGTAAGGCCTCAGGAAGCTTCCACTCATGGCAGAAGGGGAAGGGGAGCTGGCAGCACGTGTGAGAGAGGAAGGGTGCCAGGCTCTTTTAAACAATCAGCTCTCACATGAACTAACAGAGTGAGAACTCACTCATTATGGTACCAAACCATTCATGGTGGATCTGCCCACACGACCCAAATACCTCCCACAAGGACCCACTTCCAACATTGGGGATCACATTTCAGCATGAGATTTGGAGGGAACGAGCACCCAACCCATATCAGGAAGGTTGTGCCTCCGTGCTGTGAATGTGGTCTATGGGTCAATACTTTAGGTGTTAAGTTGGTGAATTCTTTGTAATACATGATATTTGACATTTTCATAAGGTCTATCCTTTGTGACCCTTGATAACTCGATAAGGGAGAATGAGCAGGTTTTATGACCCCTACTGTACTGGGCCTAAAGACAGTAAGTTACCCAAGGCCAGACAGTCAGGCTGCAGTTGAACCCTCCCTTGTACCCAGGTGCCCTAAGTTCAAGCCTGGTGCTATTTACTCTACGTTTCTCTGATTTAATCATTGCACACAGGGAATGGTGGAGGACTAGAGAGGCAAGGAACATCCAGGAGACAGAATTCTCAGTATTTTTTTCCTTCTTCTGGAGGGAAGAAAAACTCTCTAGTGGCAGGGTTTCTCACTGGAGGGAGGAAAGGCCATGTCACTAGGAGGGGTCACCAAGGATTTGTGGATTCAAAATACTCATCAGGGGAGTATTCTGGGTTGAGAAGTACCCATTCATTTTTTTCCTTTGACAAATAGAGTCATGTTAGGCATCACTTAATGATGGAGATACGGTCTGAGAAATGCATCATAGAATATACTCACCCAAACTACTACACAGCTAGGCTTTATGGTATACCTATTGTTCTTAGGCTACAAACCTGTACAGTAAGTTACTGTGCTGAATACTATAGGCAACGGTAACACAATGGTAAATACTTATGTATCTAAACAAATCTAAATTGGAAAAAGTACAGTAAAAATATAGTGCTATAATCATATGGGACCAGTGTCACATATGTGGTTCGTCATTAGGTGGTGTGTGACTGTATTTACTGAGGAACTACTATATGCCAGGCATTGTTCTATGCAAATGAGATTCAACTGGAGGCAGATAATGAACAATTGTGTTAAGGGCTATGACGAAAATAAAATATACCAGCTGAGACCAATTTAGCCAGTGCAGTCTCTCTGAAGAAAAGTATCTGAGCTAAGACTCTTCACTAAGCAAGAACCATCCACCCAAGAGCTGGGAGAAGAGGTCTCCAGGCAGGGCTGCACTGCAGGCAGAGGTTCAGGAGCAGAAAGGGTTGCAGGCTTAAGAACCGGCAAAGCAGTGGGTCTGGCTGAAGTTGGCTTGAGCAAGGCTGCAAAGAGCAGATGGTCTGAGATGAGTTTGGAGAGGGAGGCTGGAAAACAACTGGGCAAGACCTCAGAGGTTTTAGGTAGAGCCTTTAAGCTAGCCCCAAATGTAGTGGCTTATAATCAACAGCTTGGTTTTCTAATTAAATAGATTAGAATAATAGTCTACACTATACTGTGTAGTAGTTTTCCAACCTTAGCAGGTATCAGAATCACTTGGAAGGCTTGCTAAATCTCGCAGAATGATTGATGCAGCTTATCTGAGGTTAAGCCCAAGAATCTGCATTTCTTTTCTTTTCTTTTCTTTTTTTTTTTGAGACAGAGTCTCCCTCTATCACCCATGACCTTGGCTCACTGCAACCTCTGCCTCCCAGGTTCAAGCAATTCTGCTTCACCCTCCCAAGTAGCTGGGATTACAGGCTCCTGCCACCACATCCTTCCTTTTTTTTTTTTTTTTTTTTGTATTTTAGTAGAGACAAGATTTTGCCATGTTGGCCAGGATGCTCTCGAACTCCTGACCTCAGGTGATCCACCCACCTCGGCCTCCCAAAGTGCTGGGATTACAGGCGTGAGCCACAGTGCCCGGCCAAGAATCTGTATTTCTAATAAGTTCTCAGGTGATGCTGAGGCTGCTGGTCCCAAACCATTTTTAGAACCACTATATTAAGAATGCATTACATATATTACAGTCAAGTTTTGTTTCTTTGAAACTCTTATTCCAGTAATATATCTGTTCGTGTGTACTGGATCCTGATGGAAAAGGTTTTTTTGTTATTGTTGTTTTTGTTTTGTTTTGTTTTGCTTTGCTTTTTGAGATGGAGTCTTGCTCTGTCACCCAGGCTGCAGTGCAGTGGCAAGATCTCGGCTCATTGCAAGCTCCACCTCCCAGGTTCACGCCATTCTCCTGCCTCAGCCTCCTGAGTAGCTGGGACTACAGGCGCCTGCCACCATGCCCAGCTAATTTTTTGTATTTTTAGTACAGACGGGGTTTCGCCGTGTTAGCAGGATTGTCTCAATCTCCTGACCTCCTGATCCGCCCGCCTCGGCCTCACAAAGTGCTGGGATTACAGGTGTGAGTCACTGCACCCAGCCGGAAAAGGTATTTTTTTAAGGATGGGTTCAAAAGAGTTTGAAAGCCCTGGATTTAATAACATAAGACCCTTCTTTAGAAGAGAAATTATCCTTTCTTTTTGTTTGAGACGGAGTTTAGCTCTTGTTTCCCAGGCTGGAGTGCAATGGCACTATCTCGGCTCACTGCAACCTCCGCCTCCCAGGTTCAAGCAATTCTCCTGCCTCAGTCTCCCAAGCAGCTGGGACTACAGGCATGCACCACCATGCCTGGCTAATTTTGTATTGTTAGTAGAGATGGGGTTTCTCCATGTTGGTCAGGCTGGTCTGGAACTCCCGACTTCAGGTGATCCACCTGCCTTGGCCTCCCAAAAGCGTGGGGATTACAGGGGTGAGCCATTGCGCCCAGCTGAGAAATCATTCTTGAATGCTGTAATTGACTGCTGAGAATCTTGTGACTTCCATAAACATAAATAAAATAGTAAATATATGAATGGCCCAGGTATGGTGGTTCATGCCTAAATCAGCACTTGGGGAGGCTGAGGCAGGAAGATCACTCAAGGCCCGGAGTTCAAGACCATTCTGGGAAACACAGCAAGACCCCATCTTTACAGAAAAAATAAATTAAAAGTATCTGGTAGTGGTGTCGGCCACCTGTAGTCCCAACTACCTGGGAGACTGAGGGGGCAAGATTGCTTGAGCCCAGGAGCTGAAGGCTACAGTGAGCTAGGATCATGGCACTGCACTCCAGCCTGGGCAGTGGGCCATCTCTAAATGTATATATATAACAATAGATTAAAGACTATCTAGCTGGAGTATGAAACAATATTATCCTGCTGATGGCCTCACCTCGGCCTCAATTTATTATCCTACTGAATCTCCAAAAACATTGGATTGCATTTTGGCATAGAGCCCAGGATCCCACTCTAAGCTGCCTGCCTCCCTATTCAGTGCTAGGGAGCACTCCAGCCATTCTGATAATGCTTTCAGGTCCTAGTTGCATCTCTACGGTGCTGGCATCCTCCAGAGGACTCAACCGCATTCAGTCCTTAAGATGCAAGCCCATGCACCTGGTTTGCCACACATACCTGTTGACAGTTTATGTGATGGTTTCCTCTGCAGATTAGTCCTGCTTCTCCTGTGAGTTGCACTGGTTCCAGGTCCCCATGGGAAATTAGGGATAAATCCCAGCTTCTCCTTTCCTAGACAGTTCTGACCTCAATTACAAAAAAAGTGTTGGCGGAAGCAGGCGGATCACAAGGTCAGGAGATCGAGACCATCCTGGCTAACATGGTGAAACCCCGTCTCTACTAAAAACACAAAAAAAAATAGCCGGGCGAGGTGGCGGGCGCCTGTAGTCCCAGCTACCTGGGAGGCTGAGGCAGGAGAATGGCATGAACCTGGGAGGCGGAGCTTGCAGTGAGCCAAGATTGCGTCACTGCACTCCAGCCTGGGCAACAAGAGTGAGACTCTGTCCCAAAAAAAAAAAAAAAAGGGGGGTGATTGGATCCCCATTTGGTAACAAACCATCCTGGTGGGGAAGTTGAGGGCTTATTTCTAGAATCCTAACAGAAAGGCAGTAGCTTCTGGAATCTACACTAACTCAGGAGTCTAGAAACGTGCATGCATTCATTCCGTAAATCTATCAAGTACCTACTGTGTGCAAGGCACTAGCAAGGTGCTATGACTGTCCCAGCAGTGAACAGAACACAGCCTCCTGCTGCTCACAGCGGGTGCACTTTCTGCCTCCTTCCCCAACTTGCTAGGTGACTTAGGCCAAGCACTGCCTTTCTTAGACACTTGGCATGACCAGTAGGACACAGAAAGGAGCATGAAACGTTACCACTGCAAAGTACCACAAGAGTGACTGAATCCCATCTCCTCATTTTATGAATGGGAACTGGGGCTATGGTGAAGGAAAGGGACTTGCTCAGGATCACATGGTGTGTTGCCGGCAGCACTGTGTGGAAGGCTCACTGAAACCTCAGAGGCTGCCTCCCATGTAGCCTCCTTATGCTCCTCCCCATGGCCCCTTCCAATCCCCTCCTTCTCACCTATTATGAAGAGGGAAAAGTCTATCTAGTTGGAAATACATGGAACTCCAGAAAGATATAGTGGACATCAGGTAGTTGCTGATTTTTTGGAACAATTCAAGTTTAATTGCTGTGACCTAAATGGTGTTCTAGAGAGAATATGGGTTGTCAGAGCCCATGCCAGAGACAGAAGCAGCAAGGAGGCTCTGAACCCATCCAGGCAGAACCGACCCCCACCACTAAGGTAGGAGGTGGGACTCAATACCAGAGATGGGGCTCAGACACTGGACCAAATTGAGGACTAGCTAAAATAGGAACTAGGCAGAAGCAACTTTCCATAAGACATGCCCACCAGTGTGCCACATCAGTTTACCTTTGCGTGGCAACACCCAGGAGTTATTGCTCCTCTCCATGGAAATGACCTGATGACGCAGGAGTTACTACCCTTTTCCTAGAAATGTCTGCAAAAAACACCCCTCAATCTGCATGCAATTAAAAGTAGGTATAACTATGACTGCAAACCTGCCCTGAGCTGCTGCTCTCAGCACACTGCCTATGGGGTAGCCCTGCTCTGCAGGAGCAGTCACAGAGCTACATCACTGTCAGAACTGCAACACTGACACTTTAGTAAAGCTGTTTTCTTCTACCTTACCACCAGCTCACCCTTGAATTCTTTCCTGGGCAAAGCCAAGAATCCTCTCATGCTAAGCCCCAATTTGCATCACCACTCTGCTTCCCATCTACTGCATTTCTGGAGACCACTCATGCATAGCTTAGTGGGTGTTAGATCTATGATACTTGCCCCAGCCTACCCGTTGGAAAGAACCAAACTCTCCTCCTCAAAGTCACCATCTTGTGCCTCTCTTTAGCACTTCTCTCATTCTGCCTTGCATGGGGAAGAATTTATTCAATCACTCACCTGATGTAACTGTGCAGTGTCAGGAAAATAACTAAGATCTGGGCCATCAAGGAGATCCAGACACAGAGGCCCCCTGCCTTCAAGAAGTCCACCCACTGGACAGGCCCAGTGGCTCACGCCTGTAATCCCAGCACTTTGGGAGGTCGAGGTGGGTAGATCACTTGAGGTCAGGAGTTTGAGACCAGCCTGGCCAACATAGTGAAACATTGTCTCCACTAAAAATATAAAAATTAGCTGGGCACGGTGGCATGTGCCTGTAATCCCAGCTACTTGGGAGGCTGAGGCATGAGAATCACTTGAACCCAGGAGGCAGAGGTTACAGTGAGCTAAGATCATGCCACTGCACCCCAGCCTGGGTGACAGAGCAAGACACTGTCTCAAAAAAAAAAAAAAAAAAAAAATCCACCCATAGACAGCTGTCACCATATATGTGGTGAGCGTGGCAGCAGAGGACTTCTGGAACCCCAGTGAAGGCCCTGAGTTCAGCACACATCTCTCTCCCCAGCCAGCCTTTGGTCTTCATAAGGCATGGACTATGCCATGCCCATTCGCTCAGCTCTGTTCATCACCACCTTCTGAAAGATCCAGCAGCTTCCTCAGCGAATCCTTCAGAAGAAGTGGTGAAAAGACAGAGCTCTCTAGTCTCCTTGGGAAACTGCAGGCACAGCCAAGGCTACAGAATCACACGGGGAATTCTCTTCTTTTTCTCCTGCCACCTGCCCCACTCAGTGGCACTAGATGATTATGATGCAGCCTATGGGACTGTCCTCCCAGGACTCCTTTTCCAGGAATTGTCGCATCACCCCCCATCTCCCATCTTCTACATGGTCATCAAGGGAATCACCCTGTAAGTCCAACCTCACACCTGACCACAGCCTCAGCAGTTGGCACCTGTCACCTTGAGCCAAAAAGAGATCTTTCAGGAATCCTTGAAATGAAAATAAAAGAGAGCCTGCAGTATCTTCAAGCAAGGTGTAAAGTGTTCTAGGTAGCCTCTTTTCCTTCCATGAGGGTGTCAGAAGTGGAAGAAGCCAGTGTGCAAGTGGATAGGATGAGCAGATGCTCAGCAGGAAGCAGAAAAAAAGATCACGTGTCCTGATCCCATTTGAACCCCTCATTTCATTAGGTCCTGTTGCATCTTTTCTGAGATACTCCAGAAAAGTCTTCCTCTTTAGTCTCCCTCTTCCATAAACTGGTTCGAGTTTCTGTTACTTGCAACCCATGGCCTCCGAATGGTGTAATACTGCTCTGAGAAGTTGCTATGCTTACAAAGTGTCACGCCTTTGGGGGAGGTTCTTCTCTGTCCAACCCTCACCCCTACCTCAAACCGACAGTCAGCCACAGATGGTGCCATCATTATATTAGAAGGAAACCAAGTCACAAGCTATGTTCAAGAACATCAAAAAATAACATGAGCCACTAATGATAATGGAAGGTGGTTAGCCAAGCTCCAGGGCAAGGTGTCTGTAATAGATGTCTTTTGGCCATAGATCAGTGAGATGTTAAAGTCCAGGCTGGGAAGAACAATGAAGAAATAATTTATCTTGATTGTGTTTATACTACTGCTATGCAGCAAAGCATTTATTAGCTAGAGAAAATGTTAAACTTGACCACAGTTATCAGTATGGTAAATATATTGACTGGCCTGGGTCCTTGTTCTATGTAAAAGAGGAGTTAAACATATACATTGTTATTCCTCATAGTGGACCGTGGTCAACTCCCCAACAGCTAAACCACCCTCTGTCACCTGGCAAAGGCCATGCAGTTTGGGGTTTGAATCCAGCTCCAGTGGTAGGTCTGAGGTTAATCACTTTTAGCAAGTGGTTTGGTAGTGGTCGTGTGATCCAATTCCAGCCAGTAATACTTAAAGAGAGGTTTGCCAGAGACTTCTGAGAAAGGTATTTCATGCACTTAAGAGAGAGAGAGAGTATGAAAGTCCACTCTCACTTCCCCCAACATGATGTGAACAAGGAAGCAAAGAGCTCTGATGCCTGTGGCTGCCACTCTGAAGCCATGGGGGGACCCAGCCTTCAGATGAAGCAGGTACAAGTCCCTGATGTCATGATGAAAGCCCTGGATTAATTCTGAGTGTGGGAGTGAATAAATGTCCTTGCTGTTAGGTCCTTTTGAGTATTGGATTCTATTACTGTCAGCTGAACTCATCCTAACCAATGCATTCTCTACTCAAAGGAAGAGCAGTGGCCAGGTGTAGGAGCTCACGCCTGTAATCTCAGCACTTTGGGGGACCAAGGCGGGAGTGGATCGCCTGAGCCCAGGAGTTCAAGTTTGCAGTGAGCTATGCTCATGCCACTGCACTCCAGCCTGGGCAACAGAGCAAGACTCTGTCTCCGGAAAAAAAAAAAGAACAGCAACAATTTTGAGTGCAAATCTCAGCTCTGCCACTTGCTGCTTGTATGAAATTGAGCGATTTACCCAACTCTTCTAAGCCTCAGTGCATTAATCTGTAAATAGGGACATTAATGTTACTGTGGTGGTGACTGGTCAATCTGGACTATCTAGAATCCAGTCCCCCACCTTCAAAACTTTTTTGGGAGCTCCCCCAATGATACATAGTCTTGGAGAAAGATAGAGCCTGCTAAGTACTCTTGTTGCTTAACAGACAACATCTCTTTTTCCTGCCCTGGTCCAGCCAAATGGCCGGTCTTGAAGTAAGCTCAACAAATCCCAATTGAGGGACTCCAGGCCGTGGAGATGACTGGAAGTTTTGTTGATTGTAGTAACAGAGGTGTCACATGGAACAGCCTTCCTGATTCTCTGGGGTTCCCTGAATCCCCCTTCCTTTTCACAATCTTGTGCTCCAGCTTCTGACAACCTTCCTCCAATAAACTCTCTTACTTTGAGAAAGCAAGTCAGCTTCTGTTGCTTGCAGCCAAGAATGCTGGCAGATGAAAGGGCCTTCTTTATAAGGCTGTGGCGAAGCTTCACTGAAATCACTCTTGTAAAGCCAGGCTCCATACATGTTAGCTATTGAGATCAGTACAGACTCAGATGGCCCCCACGAAAGGACGATCTGAGTTCAACACAAGGTTTTGATTGACCAAAAAGGGTACACAGTATCCCAGTTGCTGAATTGGCAAACTTCCCCTCTACACTTAACTTTGGCTTCTTGGAGTCTCATGCTTGCCACATTCACCACGAATTGGCAACATGTGATGAACACAACGGCATGGAAGCGCAGACCCTCCAAAAGCCAAATCCAAACAAAAATGTTGAGTGGCAATGCTGGCAACAAGTTCTCCTTAACCATGGTGTGCTAGTCCTGATGTTAAAATCACTTTACAGTCTCTGGACACACAGTCAATGGGCAGCACGAGGGAGTCAGGGCACTGAGGGAACAGGGGTTCGAGGGCAGAGATCCGAGACTAGCTCCAGAGGACAAGCAACTATCCCAGGGACTTGTCCTACAACTGCTCTACCTGGCTCTTTGCACCATCGAGCGTGTTTCGAAGTGGTTGAACCTGCTCCTTAACAGACAGAGGAAAGGGTCAGATGACTGAGGCACGTGGCTGTACTTTGTAAGTTGGTACATTCCAGACACCAGGGATCATTGCCATCAACCTCACTATCACCATCATCAACAGCCTGTCTATCTCCTCTCTAACATTTATTGAGCTATTATTATGCTCCAGGGACAGGTTTAACATTTCGTAAACACAAGTTCATGGAATCCTTGCAAGAAATTAGGAGGTCAGGTACTATACTATTCATTAATAAACTGATGCATAGAGTACTTGAATGACCTGCCCAAGGTCACATGGCTAGCAGGTAAGAGAGCCATGACTCACCCCCAGGTTTGGCAGGGTCCTTAACCATGCAGCAACAACTCAGCAATATTGCTCCAGAGATGCCCTTCCTTCCAAACACACACACTTTCAGACTCTAATTTCAGCCTGCCCTATGCTCAACAGACTTTTCTCTACCATTTTAACAGTCACACAACAGAACTTTTGCTAAAGTGCCTTTGTTTTTTTATTTGGAAGATGGGTTTTATGCCCTGGTTGGGGCTGGTGGTGGAGGCTGTCTCTTCTACATTATAAACACTTACGAACATGCCATAAAAATGTCCCCCGCGTGCTTATGGCAATCTATGAATCATGGCCATTTAATCTCATGTGTACAGTCAGAGGATTGGGTCCACACTTTTTTTCTATGAGTTTGGCCTATAGGCTTTAGGCTTGTAAATCTTCCCTCACACACCGATGCTGGGACACCAAGAAAAACAATTATTTATGAATGGGATATTCAGGTGTTCTGCTCCAGATTAATTGCTTTCAGTCCTATTTAACAGACATGTAACGTGTCAATGGTAGAAAAATGAATCACCGCCACCACTTCAATGAGGAAGAAAAACAGAAAAGGCATGCATCTTCCTGAGGGGGCACCGTGAGCTGGGCTTGTGTCTGTGGGGCCAGTATGGTGAGGATCTGCGGTTCTGGAGGGAGGGCAGCTGTGAGGATGACCACGCACAAGCTCACCCGGGTGAGCCCACACCACCACCCACCCCAGCCAGCAGTATCTGACTTTTTTACTACTCTTCGCGTGTGCCAGAGAAGAGGAAGCACAGATCAATAGGATGCTTGACAGAGGTGCCTGCAAGCATGACCATTCCTCAGGCCAGACACTGATGGCAGCTATCACTAGCAATAAAAGGCTGCTAGAGACAGAATAGAGGCTTGTCCCTTTGTGGGCCGGCTACTCCTCTCTGATAAACATCTCCTGCATGAGCTCGCAGCAAAAGAACCATTTCCAGGAGGCAACGTGCTCCCTGCCTGCCATCTGCACTCGGCTTCCCAACAGACATTTCCTCATGTTGTTCAAAAGGTTTTCTCGGCTGGGTGCGGTGGTTCATGTCTGTAATCCCAGCACTTTGGGAGGCCAAAGTGGGTGGATCACTTGAGGTCAGGAGTTCGAGACCAGCCTGGACAACATCGTGAAAACCCATCTCTACTAAAAATACAAAAATTTGCCAGGCATGGTGGCAGTGCCTGTAATTCTAGCTACTCAGGAGGCGTAGACAGGAGAATTGCTTGAACCCGGGAAGTGAAGGTTGCAATGAGCTAAGATTGTGCCACTGCACTCCAGCCTGGGTGACAGAGTAAGATTCCATCTCAAAAAAAAAAAAAAAATTTTTCCTAGGCTCACGGGTACTGGCCAGGCCACCTCTAAGGATCACTGCATTTTATTCCTGTGCATTGTGTGGAATGGGGAATGCTGCTGGAGGTTTTGTAGCAGCTCCTGGCTCTCGGGAAGGTGGTGCAAAAACCCACATGCTGTCAAAATCCATTCCAAATTAAATTCCTAGAGGGAGGCCATACCTCATCAAGCCCTTCTTTATTTTTTTGGAGAGGAAAAGGCATTATTTTGCCAAACTAGTTCCTTACAATGCTTTTTTTTTTTTTTTTTTTGGTCCCTTTTGCTGTGTTTGGAAAAAACAAAACTGCTGTGGATGTTACAGCCAAGGTGGGCCCAAGAATTCTGCCTCCTTGTCTGGGCCGGCATCCCCTGCTGGTCTTGGTTAGGGAGGGTAGACAGTGACCAAAGAACTGTGGTCTAGTTCTGAAATTGATGACACAAGCATATACCCACGGGGGCTCCTTTCTCCAACCCTCCATCACATCTTAAACGGGAATATGAAATTGTTGCCCCTCCCACGTCCCTACTATAAAGGTGGGGGTGGGGGGAATACAGTGAAAGGACAGTGAGAAAGCCTCTGCAGGCCTCTAGTTTAAACTTATACCACTAAGAGACTCTAGGCCTTAAAAATTAGGACAATAACATCATAACACATTTTCACTCCAAAGTCAGCTTAGCACGCTTATAGAATATTCCACGGTAGAACTAGGGGAGTAATCTCTATAGGAAGAACCATCTGAGGCAGGGTTTCCCACTCTCAGCACTGTTAACATTTGTGGCCTAATTATTTGCTTTTGGGGGGCTGTCCTGTGCAGTGTAGGGTGTTCAGCAGTCTCCCCAGTCTCCACCCACTAGGTGCCAGTAGCACCCCTCAGTCATGACAACCCAAAATGTCTCCAGATATTGTGAAATGTCCCTGGGGATGGAAGTTGCTCCCATCTGAAAACCATTGCTCCCAGCAAAGGTGTGGAGATGGGAACAACCCTGGTACATCCAGGATCTAGAGATAAACACTGCACAATTATTACCCATGTCATTGGGTTCCTGAGAACACTAAATGAGATGTGAAAGGACTTCATAAAATAATCATCATCACTATCATCATCCTCATCACAGCTGCTATTGTTTCCTGAGTGCCTATCACATACCAACCTATGCCTGGCACTGGACACTCACCATCTCTAACAAGTATTCATGGCAATTAATGCTGGTGCCATGGGCTGGTGACTCACAATACCAGAGAATCAGAGCCATCATGTTCACCAAATATGGCAAACGAGAAGTAGCATGGCCAGGATGCCCTCACTGCTGCAGGGGAAAACAGAGGGTGTGCTCTTTCTTCGCTCACAGTCCTGTGTTGTCAGACTAGGGATGTTTCTTGATACGGGATGGGCTGGAGAACTGAGTCATGCTCCTATTGGAAAATCACTAGTCAAGGTGACTCCTGCCCTACTCCACTCAACCACACACGACTTGTGGACTCACTGGCCACTCATTTACACCCTCACTACACAAAGAGTGGTCCGTGACCCACAGCCACAGCAGCACCCTAGAGCTCATTAAGGAATTCAGAATCTCGGGCCCCACCCTGGACCTTGCAATTCAGAATCTTCATTCTAACAAGCTCCCCAGGTTATCTGTGAATGCACTAAAGTCTGAGATACTGCTCTGTGGTAAGAATCCAAGGCTGCTAGCATCTGTCAGCATGTTAGAGTGTGCATAGATGGACCAGAGCATCCTTTCGCTCTCTGGATTCACCCATTCGATAATTATTTCTCGAATGCCTACCATGTGCCCTGCCCATGTGGGGCTGACAGTCTGGTGGCCTCTGGCCACACCCGCCCCCCAGCTGGTGACTACCCAGATAAAGTCACTCAGTTTACAACATAGGAGGAAAATGAAGCTCTACCAGATTAAGAAACTTGGGAAAATCCCGCTGCTAATAAACAGAATAAGAGTTTTAACTCAGGCATTCTTTTCCCAAATCCTGCCCCTTTCTCCTATATTCATACTACTTTTCAACCACACTCACTGGGGCAAAGAGAAGATACAGAGGTTCCTGCCTATCCTAACTACTAAATCATACTAAAAGCAGGATTGCAGGATAGGGGTCACACACACTGGCGGCCGGCATCAGTCATGAACTCATCCAGAATCAGAGGTTCAAAGACAGTTTCATCCACTGGGGTGGAGTTAGCTTTGCTCTAGGCTCTCCATCAGTTTCATCAGTTCTAAATCAAAGGCATTTAAAGACCACCCATAAAAAAATACAAAGCAACTACAGTTCCTGAGATTTTAATGAGTCTGCACCCTCATACTGTATCTTCCTAACATCTTAAACCAAAACAGGGACCCAGAGCAGGCCAACGCTGGGAACTCCAGAGTCCTGCCCCAAATCCTTTTGCACCTGGGCTTCCTAAAACTTGAAGCCTTTTTTGTTATCATGTAGTTTTTGTTTTCTCATAAAAATGTCATGAGACCTGGTTTTAAGCATCAAGCAACTCCAAGGCTTCATGACTTCAGGGAAATTGCTCATGCGTCTCAGTTTTCTGCTCTGTAAAATGGGAAAAACAGAAACATTTGATAGAGTTCTTGGGGGAATATGTTGAGCTAAAGGGGGGACTGTACTCAGCTGGAGTCCTGGAAAGTGTGCAGTAAAAAGCCAATACCTTCTCCCTCCCTTTTTTTCTGTAAACATCCCAGGGGTCTGCTGAGGGCAGATGACACCCGATGAGTCTCCCTAGCAACTCTCCAACACGCGTGGCTGAGCTGGGCTGGGCTAGGAGTGTGACGGAGGCAGGGCCCCGTCCAAATGCACCACCACACGTGGTTACTTTTTTATTTTTATTTTTTTGTACGCACTCAGTCTCATTATGTTGCCCAGGCTGGTCTTGAACTCTTGGCCTCAAGCAATCCTCCAACCTTGCCCTCCCAAAGCACCGGGATTGCCGGCGAGAGCCAATTCATCCGGCCTCTCAGTGTTTAAATTAACCAGTTTCTGTTGCTGAAGCTAAGAACCCCGACAGAAGCAACCGTCAGTTTAATTCCTGGTCTTAAATGTAACTTGTAGAAAGAAATAAATGTGTACGCTTAGAAAATCCCCACCACTGACCTAACTCCACTATGTCCACACAAGTACTTCTGAAAATGAAGCCCTTGGAACACACCCATTGGAGTCAACTTTGGTGTAACTAGGGTATTGATGAAAATGCAGATTCCTGGATTAGCTGGATTAGACTCTTGGAGGCTGCAGTTCAGAAACATGCTTTTTTTTTTTTTTTTTTCCAAGTTCCCCCTGCCCATCTTTCTAATTGTTGTGCTCACTAAAATGTTAAACCCACTGCTCTCTGGTGCTTCCTAACCTTTTCTACATAGACAAGTATTAACATCTGTGTGGCTCACTGTGATGAAAGCTAGAAGCTCCTGTGACCCAAGCAACTGGCCCTGGGGGACTCTGGCTGTCCCAGGTCATACCCAGCCACCTTGAGCACTAAGGGGAAACATCTAACTACTCACCTGGTGGGTAAAATGGCTGTGAGGTTCTGGACTATTTCAGAGCTACTCAAACTCTGGTCCATGGACCATTGTGATCCATGAGTTTGTAATCCATCTGCAACACCATAACTACAGAAACTGAAAGTAAGCATTGAGAACTTACTTTGGCACTTTGCCAGAATAATTTCTTGGTTGCTAAATCCATCATACAATTTTGGAGTAATGTTTTTCTGTGACCCTGTTTTCTATTTCATTTTTTTCAAGTAATATTGTTCTAATGTATTCCCCAAAATATTGGTCCATGATACATTTGGAAAAAAAAAGAAAACCAATTGGTCTTTCACCACAACCGATCCACAGCATACCAAAAGAATCATCCAATGGTGAGTTATGTCCGTTTGGGTGTTCTGTGTCATGTTGGTCCAGCTTCAGACCTTGAATTCCCCCTGTATATGTCTGCCACTAGGGGCTTTGGCCTTTACTCTCACCACAGACAGGGCATTTGATTGTGAGACTAGATTAGTACCTGACAGCCAAAAGTCTTTTCGTCTCCAGGCAGAATAACAGAAGGAGTTACTACTACTCAGAAACACAAGGAAAACTTTATGCTCTCTCCAGAGTCAATGTAGGTGGCTCAGTGCCAGCCCCATCCTGTCCCCACCCTAGCTTTGTTCTCAGATCAAAACACAACCAGGCCCCCGAGAACTTTTAGGGTTCAAATGCTTAAAGATGACAGTGGCAATTTTCCTTTTCCCTTTAAATTCTTTATGTACAACGGCCATTTCCAAACAGTTTGCAAAATGAGAAACTTAACTTTTCAATTTTATCAAGATATTGTGGAAATACACTGAACAGCACATTGGTCAAATGTACAATTTGATCAGTTCCTCTGCCTCCTGGACTCAAGCAATCCTCCCACCTCAGCCTCCCAAGTAGCTGGTACTAAAGGGGCACGCTACCCTGCTTGGCTAATTTTTAATTTTTTTGTAGAGATAGGGTCTCACTACGTTGCCCAGGCTGGTCTCAAACTCCTGGGCTCAAGGAATCTGCCTGCCTCGGCTTCCCAAAGTGCTGGAATTATAGGCATGAGCCACCATGCCAAGCTTGATCAGTTTTGAAGTAGGTATATAACTGTAAAACCATAAGTACAATCAAGATAACAAACACTTCTATCACCCTGCAGAATTTCCCTGTGCCCCTTGACAATCTCTCCCTCCCTCCTCTTCCACTCCAGGCAACCATGAAACCACTAATTTGCTTTCTGCCCCTATGGATTCATTTGCATTTTCTGGGAATTTTACATAAATGGAATTACACATAAATGGAATTACACTGTGTGTACTCTCTCGCTACTGGCTTCTGTTACTAAGCATAATACTTCTCAGATTTACCTACATCATTGCAAGTATCAGTACTTCATTCCTTTTATATTGCTGAGTAGTACTCCACTGAATGAAACTGTTTTCTATGCAATTGCAAAAACCAGTTTTGAAAAAGGAAATTTAACTTTTTTAATGCTCCTGAAAGTATAATAACAAGGAAAAAGGAGGAAAAAGGAAAATAAAAAAGAAGCCCACTTCTCTGCCCTCATTCCCACCTCAGGATCTTTGCACTTGTTCTGTTCTTGTCCTGGAATATTTCCCAAATCTTGGCACAGTTCATACCTTCTCATCATTCATATCTCAATGCTCCAGTCACTTCCTCAGAGGCCTTCCAAGATCACCATTATATCCTAGATGCCTATAATATTGACTGCTATATAGTAGGTGCTCAATAAATATTGGTTAAGTCAAAGTATAAGAGAATAAATGAATGAATGTATGAAAAGGTGAAAGAGCACTATGGATTGAACAATAGTTTTAAAAGTTATAAAATAGTTTCTTTTGCAAAATCTCAGAACTCTCTAACAGAGTAAAGAAATCTGGAAGGCCACCCACTAACGTGGGCTTGCTTATGGATTGGTGCAGGGGTCTGGACCAAACCCAGCAGCCGTGACATGAAAATCTATTTAACATGATGGTGAGCAAGCCAGCCTTGGTGATCCCCACCACACTGGCTGGCTCCCGTGCTCCTACAAATCATCTGAAATGCTAAATCATGTTTAAATCCCTCTGACTGTGACCACTGGGGACTCCGAAGGACACTCACACGTAATTTACATACTGCCAAGCTCCTAAGAGCCTCCAAATAAAGCCCCCGAGGGCTCCCAAGCACTATTTTTGAGGAGAAGGACATGGAGCGACAGATTACATCAAGTCTGCTACCCCAACACCAGGAAGAAACCTCACCCTCCAGTTGCTGGGACATCTGCAAATGTCTTAAACTACATTTGCTGTCAGATGCTTCCCAGGGAAGCCGTGATTACATTGAAAACTACACAGATGCTACTGTCTCTCTCATTTTACACAACTCCACTGGTAGGTAACAGGTATTTTTGCTCAGATTTTCATTCATTTTCCAGATTCTGACCATAAAAAGTGTTTTAATCTGAAAGCACACGGGAGTGGGTTTCACAAGGGAACTGTGCCTTCTGCCTGCAAATGTTAAATTAGATTTGGTGACAACATGGCTATCATGCCAATAATGAGCTGGTCCATGCAGCACTTATTGCAGGGTCTGAATGCAGATACAGGAGATACACACGTTTAAGGGCAGGACAGGGTGATGGGAGGAGTTTCCATTCCAACTCTTAGATTTAGCTACAGATTGCTCTATTGTAATAAACATGACTAATTTTTACAGTCTGACAAAATGGGAAGTAAAATTGCCAGAAAAGTGAGGCCTATGAGACCGTAAGTGGTTTAAACCTTACAGGTTCCCACTCCCCCCCACGCCGCCCAAAAAAACGGCACCTGTTTTTTTTTTTTTTTCTTTTTTTGCACAATTCAGAAAACTACACTATTTTTTGTTTTAAGTGAACCAAATAAAATAACCAAGTGAATACAGGCTGGCACCTGAGCAAAACGCCACTTACATGTCCACTGGTGCTTCTAAACCTTCTAGAAGCATGAAGATGGTCTGTCCCTCACCCAGGCAACCCATAGGCACAAGGATGCTTTGGCTCATGCACAACTTGCTCTATTCTCAAATTTCTCTACTAGCCAGAACCACCCGTTCGAATCTTAGAAATTACCTAAGATCAAGCAATGCTTTTATTCTTTCCATTACACTGTTCCCTTCACCCCCAACACTGAGCCAGGCAGTAACACGCTCTCAGCAAATAACATTTGATTAATTGCTTGTAAGTAAGGAAAATATATCCCATGCCTAGCACGTACCTCTGTGACGTGAATGAATAAATGGATGGGTGAATACAGAATGATACCTTAACCATAGGATATCATTTGATTCTCACAACCACCTTGAGAAGTAATAACAATAATAGTTCACACCTATAACGTGTTCATTATATGCCGGCCACTATTCTAAATTCTTCACACATATTAACTCTTTTAACCCTCCAGAACTCTGTGAAATATGGATGATAATTACCTTCATTTAACAGACCAAGAAACTGTTGGAGACATATAGAGGTCACACTGCTGGTAGGAGGCAAAGCCAAATCCTTGTTAGATGCTCTTAAGCACTATGCTTCTTTTCCCTTGGCTACATTTTAAGATGCAGAAAACGGAGGGTAGCAATCTTAATTTTTCTTTTTTTTTTTTGAGACAGAGTGCAGTGGTGCAATCTCAGCTCACTGCAACCTCCGCCTCCTGGGTCCAAGTGATTCTCCTGCCTCAGCTTCCTGAGTAGCTGGGACTATAGGCGAGTGCCACCACGCTCAGGCTTTTTGTATTTTTAGTAGAGACAGGTTTCACGGTGTTAGCCAGGATGGTCTTGATCTCCTGACCTCGTGATCCGCCCGCCTCGGCCTCCCAAAGTGGCGATCTTAATTTGAACAAGGCTCCCGGATCTGCAGAGGCAAGCCTAGGGCTTTGTTTCCTGGCCAGTGTTAAATGGCAGAGCCAGAATGCACACCCAAATAACCTGACTGTGAGTCTGCACGCTCAACTCCCAAGTAGCACATGTGGAATCAAGCAAGTTCACTGCAAATACGTGAGATCTGTAGAGGAGAGATTGTCCAGGGGGTGGAGATAATAGGCACTGGGTTATTCATCACTGTTCTCCCAAACGGAAGGTGCTATGGGGTCCAGCAAAGAAAGAGGAAACAAAAACAAACCTGGAAAATGTGGGCTGCACCCCAGTTATCTTGAAATCATTTTGCTTTGATTGGAGAAGGAGGAATGTGCTGGCATCTTCCCTTGTTTAGTTCCCAGGCATCCATTACAGCCTGAGCAAAGTCCACAGCAAGACCTGGGCCCAGTTCTCAGCAAAAGTTACATGCATTACACCCTGAGCAAAGTTCTGGGTGAATCTTCTCCAGGGTTGGAATTTACTACAAAACATGTCAAAGAGTCTTGGGGAAGTGAGGAAACCCAGGATGAAAGAGGCAAGGCCAGGACAGAAGGAGAATTTATAAACATGAAGAGGAAGAGAAGAGTGGAGCTAGTTGCTAACATTAGTGTGTGGGTTTGGGATTATGGCTTCAGGGATAATTGCTTCTGTTTTGAGAAGGCATAAGAAAACAGGGAGACACGGGTTTGGGGTTGGGAAATGTTGGTCTCTTAAATGTAAAACTCTATGTTAAACTGGACGTTGAGTTGGAGAGAACAATATTGTTAATGTGGCTGAAGACACAAAGATAAAAATTGAAAGAAATAAATTATAGTGCAATGATTAAGCACGTTTAGTCAATCTGGGAAAAGGGGAAGAGGGAGAAGAGTGGGCTATCCCCCCCCAAACACACAGCCTTTTTTTTTTACCCCTTCCTTACTGACTGCACATATGGAGCTGAAAAGTAAAGAATGTGGGTTTGTACTGAAAACGTTGAACAGGATTGATGAATTGAAGTTCATTGTGGGGACAGGGTAAAGCTACAAATGTGATTCAAATTGCAGCCCCAAGAAGCACCTCTCCCCATCAGGGAAAAACCACAAAAGATCTTTGCTCAAAAGTCAGTAGCAAGAAACCCTGAGAAATATTCCCTATGAAAGTCATCGCTCAGCTGAGACTTGTGGAGTTTGTAAATTATCAATAATGTGAGTGACAGGCAGACCTTGCTCACAGCCAAGTGTCAGTACCCCAGAAGAGTTCTGAAACCAGACCTTGCCATTTCATTTCCACCAAACAGAAACCAAAAGGTGCTTTTACCCGCATGAAAACTGAGGAAGAGCAAGGGTTCACCGCACACAACTTTCTTTTGTAAAAATCAAGATGCACATCTCTGAGAATTTTTTCTGTTCTTTAACAATGGAAGTTCTGCTGAAAAAGTGGCAGCGTAAAATTTTTTAAAATAAAACTTCGTTGCAAGAGATGTGCTAAGTTAGTTCATCCAGGAGTGCCATAGGGAGGTCGTTTGAGGGGATCTCATTTATGAATGAAAGTGAGTTTCCTGGCAGACTACCAGTCTCTTCCAAATGCACACGCTCTGAGAACAGGACTCCACAGATCTCAAACCTATTTCCAGCAGAAGACACAGGAACTAACCACTATGCGCTGGATCCTAACTAAGGTCCTACTTGAGCTGGCAGGTGGGAATCTGTGCGCCCTGCTGGGCTTCCTGAACATCCTACTACTAGATTCTAAGAATTAGCTACACTCTATTACATGGTGATGAATTTTTTTTTTTTTTTTTTTTTTTCGCGCTCAGAAAACCGCAAAGGGATTTAACCAAAAGGAAGGAAAGGTTTTCTTTTTCTAAATTCGATTAGCCTTTTCCACTTTCTCTACATCGGGACATTTCCTCTGGGAGGAATTTCATACCCAGAGGCCCCTTGGCGAGGCACTGTTGCATGCGGGGCGCAGTGAATTTAAGTGCAAGACGCTCAAATATGGACGGAAAGTCAAAATCTCAAGCACTTGCAGTAGCTAGCGAAGTCGGTTTCTAAATACTGTGTAGGAACGGCCCTCCAAGCGGAGAAAGACGAACTTTGCCGCCGGCAGACAGTACGGGACTCTTGGCTGGGGCGCGCACGGGTGGTTACCAAGCCCACCCTCCGCTTGCCACCGCTGGATTTCCCGCCTGAGCCGGCGCCAGGGCTCCTGGTCACTAGTGCTGCACCCGGCGCCCGTCTGGAGATAGCCCTTGCTGGTGGACGGCGGGAGTCCCCCCAAAAACATGCGTTTTGCTGCTGGGATTGAACTGCTGGAGAGCGAGTGCGCCGAGGGCGCACAGCGTAGACTTGGCCAGGGGCGGGGTACCCACCCGAGCCTGCTCCAGACCTCGGGTTCGAAGCCACTCCAGTGTTCTAAGAGAGGTTAGGATTGAGTGACAGCAGTTCAGTAGGAAAGGAGTTTCTGAAACTCCCGGGGAAGGGAAGTCCCGGGGTTTGGAAAAATAACCGAATCTATGGAGGGCTTTCCAAACTTGATCTTTTTTTTTTTCCTGTCATTTTTTTCCTGCTCTCCCCGCACCCTCCCCCCAACTCCAGCCCTAACTCCAACCTCAAACCCAACCCCAACCCTAGTAAAGAGCCCTAAGGGCTAGAGGGTACAAGCCACCTCAACCCTTCCTCCTTTTCCCTCTGCCCCCGCAAACTTTCAGACAAGGAAAATACAAATAAACCCCAGGTGGTTAATGCGGGTGCATTCAGGAACACCCTCCCCTCCCCCCCCACACACACACAGCTGGCCACCCGCTCTGTCCCACCCACCTCCGGGCAGGGGAGGGACTGGGAACCTGATCTCTGGGCTCCTGCCCCGAACGTTCCCCCATCAATAATGTTGATACCATCGTTGTGCCTCCTCCCCCGCCCCCGGGGCGCCGCTGCCGCCTTTTCGCCGCTTTTTGCCTGGCTTAAGAAAACGAAACTTCCACTACTGCCCTCCTAGCCTCGGCCGGGGGCCAGCGGGGCCTTCAGCTGGGGACTGAGGAAGCAGGGGTGAAGGCACAGCGCTTGGAGGCGTCCTCCATTTCTGTGGTAGGGTGGCCAAGCAGCGTCAGCGAAACGGAAAAGAGGCTCTGGGGCCCAGTCAAGGCCTCATCCCAGGCCCCATCCCAGACCCGAGGTCAGATCGGGCCAAAATAAGATACTTTTGAGGGTAGAAGAACCAGACCTTAGAATGCGCGAACCTTGACTCCCCCCTCTTTACCCTTCCTAGGACCAGAGGTTGAGCGAAGAAGCCTGGAAACTCCAGGACTGGGACCCCAGTTGTGGCCTGCGGCCTTGGGGCACAGACCTTCGGCCACGCCAACCCACCAAGGACACTCTAGGACTTGGGAAAACTGAGGGGACGTATTAGTAGGAACGAGCATCAATCCCCCAAGATGGGGGTTTGCAAAACTCGCCAAGCGCCTCCCCGAGGTGCGGTTCCTCTCCGCCCGCGAGGTCGCGACCCCAGCGCAGCTGCTGCCTCACTTCGGACTATCCCCATTCGCTACTGCGGATCAGCCCCTAAGTACCAGGCCCTCTCGAGGAACCTGCAAGTCCAAACTTCGCTACCCGGATTCCCCAGTAGTCCCCCCGCACCCCACCTCCACCCAGGGCTAGGAGGGTGCGACCGTAGAGCGCGCAGGTCTCTGGGGTGAGCAGGGAGTGTAGAGGGACTCCAGCAATGGCACCTCACTCCCGCTCGCCGCCTACTTTCGACACGCACAAAAATAAAGATTAGCCCCTACTCTGGCTCCGTTTTTATTGATGTAAAGTATTTCTTTGCATCGCGGCACGCGGAGCCTCGCCAGCGCCCTGACACTGCGGCGCCTGCACCAGCGAACCACGGAACTTGGGACCGAGACAATGGCCCGTAATTGATGTATTGCCATCAACAATAAAGACCAATTCTCCTCTCCCCGCCATTCCGACCATCCCCCTCCTCCCATCCCCCCCTTCTCCACCTCCCATCTCCTCTCCCGGGGCCACCGAGGGAAAGAAAACAAACAAGAAATTAGCAGGGGACGCCGAGCGCAGAGCGAAACGCCCGCCTCTACGCCGTCGAGGACGCAAAAAAACGAAAAAAGTTATTAAAGTTTAGATTCCCCAATTTATTCGTCTCTGCTCGCCCATTTTTAATTAAACATCGCGAAGCTGCTTTTTGCATGTTCATTTCGTTTGGTTGTTTGTTGTGGTGTTTTTTGCGGGGGAGGAAAGGTTTTTTTTTTTCCTCCACTTAATCTTAAATCACACCTAGACCAAGTAACAAACACATGTGAAGCCATTCCCGGGAGCTTCCTGCTGCGCACGCGGCGCGCACCAGGAGAAAAGCTTTCCAAGACCGCCAGCTCCGCTAGGTTCCTGACTGCATGCGGTGCCCGGGAGGCCCAGACTTTCAAGAAGCCAAGATTGTTACAGAAGGATGCGGGCGGCTCCAAACACGGGCACATTCCGGGAAAGGAGTGTGCAAGTGCACACTAACGCGTTCGTGTACCTGGGAGAGTGTGGGCTGGCGGGTGTGCAAGGACCCCTGTTTGTGGGATAGGGGGCGGGTGCGGGATTTACACGTGCTCCCGTACACGTTCCCCGGGGTCTGGGAGAAGCGAGCCGCTCACACCCCAGGAGCGCGCAGATCCATCTTTGCCGAGGGATCTCTTTAAATATTCAGTGAGA
This sequence comes from Trachypithecus francoisi, assembly GCF_009764315.1. Taxonomy (NCBI): domain Eukaryota; kingdom Metazoa; phylum Chordata; class Mammalia; order Primates; family Cercopithecidae; genus Trachypithecus; species Trachypithecus francoisi. The sequence goes on along the minus strand of NW_022681455.1, from coordinate 91,434,082 downwards.
AATAATGGCATTTGAAGCACCACCTATGGAAACATTATTATCTTCATTCTTCAACATCAGCCCTACTGATAGCTTCGTTTGTCTTTTTATCAAAATCTACTGTACCCATCAGGACCTGGGGAGAAAGGGAGAGTGAGGCGGAGAAGGTGTGAATGTGTGTGTTAGGGAGTGAGCGAGGGCAGAAGAGAAGAAAGTAAGAGAAAAGGTGGAAAACGGACGATCAGGGAGAAAGAAGGGAGAAGTTATACCATAAAAAAATAATAAAGTCAGCAGATGAAAAATAAACATTCACCGGCACACAAACACATTTACACCTTAAAAATAACAGAAAGGATTTAAGAAGCTAAGAGAAAGGGAAGGGTCCTTTACAGGAGCGCAGTACGGGTCCGGAGTATCCGAAGTCGGCTCGTGAGACTGGTGCCCACTTCGCGCGAACCGACCGTGTCACCAGCTAGACTGAAGGGCGCTCGCGAATTGGGGCGTCCTTAGGAGCTCTCTCCTTTCCTGATCGCTAGATAGGGCAGGGATTGTGTATCTGCACCCCCCTCCTCCCCCATTACTCAGCCGAAGTTTAGTTTAGTCCTTCGGGCGCAGGACTTCGAGAACCTTGGAGCGAGGAGATCCAGAGGCGCGAGGGAAAGAGCTAGGCTGAGCCGCGTACCGAGTCTCAGGTTCGCGGGCGCCTGAGCCCGGCAGAGGGATCGGGCTCCCGGTTCTGGGCTCTGGGCTCTGGGGTGCGGATAGGGAGGTTGCATTTCAGCTTGGGGGAGATGGTGATAGAGCAAAAAGTTTGGGCGAAGCGCTCGGCAAGTGCCCGAAAAGTGGAGGCGAGCTTCCGCGCCGCCAGGCAGCCTCGGACGGAACACCTCCCCACCTCCACCCCAACCCAGTTTCCCGGCTCTGGGCCGCCACCTCGTCCCCGAAGGCTGGGGCGCAGCCCCCTCCCCAGGGCGGGGTGCCCAGGGGTCCCGGGGACTGGCCCAGTCCAGTGTCCGGTCCGGCCGGGCCGTGTCTCTCCAGGCCGGGGCAGGCTGCTGCGCTCAGGGTGAGCAGCAGCCCCTCCCCTCCCCCCGGCCGGAGCTGAACTCGCAGCCCAGGCCGGTCCCCGCTCTCCGCCCGCCCGGGGCTCTGCGGCGCCACCGCTGCCGCCGCCTCCCCGCGGAGTGACGCGCCCTGCAGCCAACCGGGGCAGCCGGGGGGGAGGTCCGGGAGGGGTCCTGGGCGGAGCCGGGCCGCCCCCTTATCCCACGGGCTCTGGGCTGCTTCTCCCGAAAACTTCAGCCCTAATTGTCCTGGGAATGTCCGAGGTAGAGAAAGGGAGCGAGGGAGCAAGCAAGAGACTGGAGGATCAGGGCCCCTGGCGGGGAGGGGATGGGGTGGCGGGAGAACTGCCCCTCCCCCCGGCCACAAACCCATCAGGTTCCCAAACCTTTCCTGGATCCTCTTCTCCGCGCCCCCGCGAGCCCGGGATCCAGGGGATGGAGAACTCGGGGCTGAGGAGCGCCGAGCCAGGCGGGAGGGAGGCCGAGCCGTGGGCGGGAGGCGGACCGGCGTGGGGCTGGCTCTTCCCCACTCGCTTATTTTTTTTTTAATGGGGGTGGGAGTGGGCTGCTTTCTGGTAGCTCTTAAAGAAACGAAGAAACACTCACGAAACGGGACGCCCTCCCCCCAAATCCCGCCGCGGGACTCCCTCCCCCCGCGGGCCGGCGCGCCTCGCGCCCGAGTTGGGAAGTTCGCAGCGCGCCGCCAGCCTGAGTCCCCAGCCCCCGCCGCCCGGCCCCACCCCCGACCCGGGGCGGCTCAATTCCGGGGAGGGCATGCTAATTTGGGTCGGCCCAGCCCGGGATAGGGGGGCGAAGGAGGGAGGGGAGAGGGAGAGGAGAGAGAGAGAGCGGGGGGCGCCGGCCGGGGCGCCGGGCCCGCAGTGGAGAGGAGGCCGGCCCCCGGCGGCCTGGCCGCGGAGTCCCGGGCGGTCGCAAAGAGGGTTAACCCAGTGTCGGGCGGCGCGGCGTGCAGAGCCAGCCCCGCGGCCGGCTTATTGGGCCAGCGCGCGGAGAGACAGGGGTCTGCAGCAAATCACGAACTAATTGATTAAGGCGAGCGGGTTTGAATAGCGCTGGCCCGGTGCCAATCGCCTTTCAAAGAGCCCCTCTATGATTAATCGCAATGCATTATTGATAATCATAATTATAGCAGGACACATGCGCGCTGCGCCCGGGGCCGGGGAGCCGGGGAGGGGGCGGGCGGGCCGGCGGGCGGGGGGAGCCGCCGCCGCCGCCGCCGCTCGATTTCCGTAATTTTGAGAAGATTTTTTTTTAGTAATTTTTTATTCTGCCCCAGCTGATGTTTGAGCCAGCATGTCGCGGAGGAAGCAAGCGAAGCCTCAACATTTCCAATCCGACCCCGAAGTGGCCTCGCTCCCCCGGCGAGATGGTGAGTGCTCCGGCCCGCGCCGTGGACACACACACACGCACTCACATTCACGCACACTCGGACCCACGCACACGCGACTGGCCCCCGCGCCCCCTACCTCGCCGCCGCCGCGGCCCCGATTGCTTCTTCCATTCGGCGTAATTTTTTTTTCCTTTTTAATTTTCAATATGCCTTTCCTGGGCTTTTCCCGGCTGCCCCGGGGAAAGCGAACACATCTCCCGGCAGGATCTTTCCGGAGTTGTTGGGTCCTCCCGGGGGAGGGAGGGCGGGCATGCCGGCCTGGCTCCTCTGTCCCGGCTTTTCCGGGGATCCCAGCCACCGCCGGGATCCGGGAGCCCCATGAGGCGTGGGTGCGGGCGGAGGTCGTCCCCGCCGGACCGCACGGGGCCCCTGGCGCTCCCCGCGGCGCGCCCCGGGGGGCCCCCGGCCCGGCCTCAGCCTCCCGGCCCTGCTGCCAGCGGGAAGGAAGTTTACTTCGGGCGCTGGGCTGAACTCCGAGCGTGGGGGAGCTCACTGCACCCCCCTCGCCCCACGCGCACACTCCCACTCGGCCCGCGCTAGAACGGGGTGCCTTTGGAGGTTCAGAGCTGCAAGAAGATGGGGACTGGTGTCGGGGCGCCCGCGCCTGACCCGCTAGGGTCGCGGCCGGGGTGGAGAGTGCCGCTGGCCGCCAGTTGTTCCGGAGACGGTGCAAACGGACGGGGGAAGTGTCGGGGTCTGGCTCGCAAAGTTTATCTCCGCATCTCTTTCCCCCAACAATTGCACCCTCTGCCCCCCAAAATATTTACGGTCGGTATGCGCCCTCTGCGGATCGTGGTACTCCCTACTTCCAGGGGAGTCGGGGAAGATGTCGTAGGATAGTTTTTCAGGTTTGCGGGTGACCAGCCAGAGTGGAATCCCCCCTGAAACAGGAGCACTCTCTTTCTCCGATGGAGGCGACAGCTGTGGGTCCCGAAGGGGCTGAACAAGTCCAGAACAAAGTTTGTGTGTAGGAGCTCTGGCAAAGAGTGAAAGATATCCGGGCAGGGAGTTGGGGTGCAGAGGGAGGACACCTGGAATCCCTCCTTGCTCCTAAAGGTGTTTCACTGTACCGGCCTCAAAGCTCCCAGGCCTAGCGCCCGAGGCGATGCAGCGGCGCCCGGACTCGGGTCCCCGGGTCGTCCCGGCGCGATGCTGGCCTCTCGGCTGCGGGAGGACGGACAAGGAGCAACCTCGGCCGGTTCTCAGCGGCTCCGGATGCCGCTCGGGATGCCCACGTCCTAGGTGGCATTTTGGGGTGTGGAGGAGGGAGCTGGGCCCCGACAGAGCTCCGAAGCGTGGCCCTGATCGGCACCTCAGCCCACTAAGCTGCGGCCGCCTGGGTCCCCAGGTCCCCGGCTTGTTTCCCAGAGGCCTGCCTCTCGGTAGAGCTGGAGCACAGTAAAGCGAAGGGACCCCCGCTCCCTTTACCCGCGCTGGCGAAAAAGGGGAGTCCTGACTTGGGGTTCCTGTAAAAAAATGGGGGACTTGAAATCAATTAAGAAAATGCTTTACAATAACCCTCCTCCCGTCCCCCAGTATTTGCTCAAGCTTGAATCCTTACCCATGGCCTCTGCGATTTCTCAGTCCGCTGAAAAGAGCCCCTGAACCCCGCTTTCCACCCCAAGCGAAAGCAAGCACGCGGGGTAGATCGAGGTGAGATGACCCAAGGCCGCAGCAGCTGCGCCGAGTATTTTTCCGGGTTTTCTCAGCTTAGTTTCTTCTGCTTCCCGCACCCACACCCATCTTTCCTAAAGTTTCTGGTGAGACCTTTTGCACCGGAAAACTGTTCAAGTTAACAGTCTGTACACACAAAAAAAGCAAACTAGAGATAAGAGAGCATTTTCTAGTGTGTTTTGTAAATTTGTACTGGTTTTCTACATTTTCAAAAAAAAAAAAAAGCCTCGGCCTTCTAGGAGAAATAATGCGTGCTAGATCTTTGCCTTTCGCCTTCTGTATCAGGAATTTTTAATAGTTAAGTCTTCTCATAAAGCAATAGTATAAAAGGAGTTCACTACCTGTTACCATTATTCTTTATTAGTACTAATTTTTTCAGTTTAGTTTATTTGAGCTTTGAGGTAAGTTAGTTAACTCCATCAAGTTTCCTTTCTTTCTCTTTTCTCTCCTTTTGATTTCTCTTCCTTCCTTTCTTTTCTCTTCCCAAAAGCTGGTACATTGTCCTAAAGAAGCAGTAAACTGTTAGGGGCTCCCTAGGAAACACCCCCTCCCAGCCTTCTTTCCTCACCTCTCCCCACCCCCTCCTCTTTTTCTTCAGTAGTAATGGTTTTAGGTTATGACTGTTTTTACATGGTTGAACAATAAGTTTGGGAGAAGTTGCCTAGAGGGTAGATTTTGTAATAGGGTTTCAGGATTTAGTGTGTTGTAATAATATTAGTACACAAGTAATCCTCCCCCAACGCTGGACATACAGGAGGGCCTAACATACTCCAGTTCTTTTTATTTGGAAGTAGTTTTGAGATAAATGGCATTGAAAGTTCATGACATAACTCAAGGTTACCTTTTAAAAGTCACCTTTTCTGCAGTGAGTTCAGCAATCTGGTTCTTCTCCCCACATATAACCCATACTTCTAGGAGTAGCTGGGTTTTCTGTTTGGTTTTGTTTTTGACGTAAAGAAACATTGTTACATTTTTAGATGGCAAGCCCCTTTTCAAACATTCTGATTACTTTTTCTTATGTCTTGAGATGGTCTTTGAAATATGACAAAGGAAATATGAAACATACCAATTAAAATCTAGTTCATGCACTTCTCGTTTACCAGCACCTCTAATTGTATGACTTCTACCCAGAGTGAGACCTAGAAAAGTTTGTAGACCCAAGTTACAGGAGCCCTGAAGAAGCGGCTCCCAAAGCTGAAAGCAGCTAGGGCTGCTTGCTGTTGTGTGTCCTGCCTGTGTGTGTTTGAGTATGTGTGTGCTTACAAAGAAAACCCAGACCATGCTAAGAAGCCACACAGACAGCTTCATCTGAAGCAAGTGCAAACAAAAAACAAACACAAACACCAAAAAAAAAAAAAAAAAAACTCGAGTATTTGGTCTATTTCAGGATGCTGGTATTTTATTTTACTTTGGTGTGCAACTGCTATGCCAGAAACACTCTAAACTTGGTAATTTTTCTGCTTCTTATAAAAACCAAGATTATGGCAAATATGACTTATCTCCTCGATGATATTCAACAAGTCTTGAATTATTTGCAGAAATATGACTGCTACTGGAAAGATTGTTTATCAAGTAAATAATTCCGAGGAAAGGGAATATTAGAATCCAATGATTTTATTTGTGGGTTCTTTACTATAAATTGGGATTCCAATTGTGTGTTGTGTGTGTGCGTGTTGGGGTTCTTCCTTTGGTGGCGTTTTTAAGATTCCTGTAATTTCTACATGGATGGCCCATTTAGACTCCATTCATTTATTTAAAAAGTATTTTTGTGCTCAGTTTTTTCAAGGAAAAGATAATATTGGAATAATGAAACACCATGGATTGCAGCTAAAACACTAACAATCATATGAAGTATCATAAAAATTCCTCTTATTTATATTAATAATGGAATTCTATTATTTGCCAAAGTAATTTGCTCATTGTGAGCAGCTTTATAGCAACACATTGATCTCTGGGCCCAAAAGGTTAGCGAGAACTATAATTAATCGCTTTTTTAAAAAATGCCAACACCTGCAAGATAAGGCAGTTGGAAAGAATTCATGTTTAATCAGAGCTGTTTTAAGTTTGTCATAATGGAAGATTCTGAATGAGAAAATGCAAACCGGTTTTTTGTGATTTGCCTCAGGCCGCACATACTTTGTAAAATGTTAAAAAACAAACACACAAACGAGCAAAGTCTAGTTAGGCATGAGGGTACTATGTGTGAAAGTGAATATGTGATACTGAATGTTTTGTGGTTTATTTTACATCAAGTTTCCCCTAGAGTTCATTGGCACAAGTGCCAATGTATAGATTCTTCTTTGGGGGCTCTATTTCTTTTCTTTATACTTTTGGAGGTAGCAAGTTTTCTTTACCAACAGAAACTTTTAGAAGGTAGAACTCCACATTTTTGTGGTGGAGATCTTACTGGGACAGAAATAGGCAGACTGGTTAAGTTTTTGAAATTGTCAAAAGCCAAACTCTGTGTAGGAACCAGAACAAATTCCTTCTACAACCTCAGCTAGGTTTTTCTGAGACACTTCTTGGTGCAGATAGCACCAGAATATTCCAAAAATATTCTTAGATTATTAAAACTGAAGTAGTTTGGCGAAAGAGGTGGAAAGTTAACCGAAGAACTAACACTCCTCCCCCCAAAAAAGAAAAAAGTTTGTGTGCCAGGCTTTAGAAAACCTAGATGTGTCAAGCTGTTTTAACCTTTGCTAGCCTCCTCCCATGCAAGGGTGACAAGGTCCAGATCATAATATGTCCTTCAGTATCTTCCCAGTGACCCCCAAATTGAATCCTGCTAGTCACTTAGCAGGAAGTTAGTAGTTTATTTTAGTTTCACCTTATCAGCTTGACTTCTTTTCCTAACCTTATTCCCCTGTCACCCTCAGATGCCAGACCCCCAAAGGGGAAGATTGACAGGTAGTTCCCATAGCTCAGTTTTACCCTCAAACAACAGGGATTTAGTTTCTTGTGCCTTTGCCAATGTTTATGTAGTCAAAGTTTAGATCTTGCCTTAAGGAGTCTCTTTTTTACGCGTCACTGCAATAGGAAAGCCACAAAGAAGTTTTTGAACAAACCCTTGCAACTGGAACCCCATCTAGTGTTCAGTTTGATTCATCCATGGGAAAGACATTTCCCCCTTTCATTTATTGTGTACATTAGGTGGGCTTGGATCACTATTTTAAAAGCAATGCCTCGTCCATGTTATTTTTTCAGAGATTTCACTTGTATTCTTCCACTAGAGAATACGCTAATCCCGGTCAGAACAGTGAGTGAACTTGGAGGGTACCAGGAAATTTGTCATTTGGTGGCATATCACATCGAGGAAACTTTAGACATCACAGAAAATATGCACAGCATATGTCGTAGTGTTTAACATTTCTTGGGAATCTTAAGTTGGACATTTGGATTCAGACTTTGCCCAGGTCGGTGCAGAAAAAAAAAAAGATAAAAGACCAGTCAATCAAATATGTGATAAGAAAAGGAACAGGCTGTTAAAATTAAGGACTCCAAAACCACTGTCATGAGCAATTCTATTAAGAAATGTAAATGCAATTTTAACATAATGGGAAGTACAGTGAAGTGTCTTTCTGAAGAGCTCCAAAGAAGAAAACTAAATCTGGTAGAGTAAGGTGGTTGTGTTTGTTTTTTGTTTTGTTTTTTTCCTTTCCTGGCTGGCTAAACCTTTCTGTGTGGGGCATAGTTTTATTTTTATTTTCTCAGTAGACAGATATGGTAGAACACTTGAATTTTCTGCTTCCGATTCTGCAGTTTGGTTCAGAGGATGAAAAACTGACAGATTTGAATTAGGCATCAAGTACCTAAATAGTACAACAGGTACTAAAGCATCTGGGATTTTAATATAAATTTGGTGGAGGTATAAGATCACTCTTCCCCTCCCCCTACCAAAAGGCCCAGAAAATTCCAAATATCTGTTTGTGTGTACATACTTAGAAAACCACTGCTTCTTAAATTTTGGTATCTGACTGGGGTTGCTTACAAAATTAATCTGCATGCAAAATCCATAGAAAAGGAACAAGAATGTTGTTTTCACCATTGTACAAGGAACAAGGCAACTGTATTTACTATAATGGGGTCACCAGTTGCAATCCTGTGTAACAGATTACTGAGAGAGATACAAGATAGCAGACAATCAGAAAAATGAATTAGAACTGTTGGGGTGTGTGTGTGTGTGTGAGAGAGAGAGAGAGAGAATGTGTGTGTGCGTGTGTATCTTACTACAACTTAAAATATTCCCTTTGGTAAAGAGTCCAACTAGTCCTCATGTTTTGTCTTTTTTTTTTAAATAAAAGACTGTTTCCTTGGAGTTTTGTTCCAAATGCAGATAGATTTAAAGTTAAGAATTATTACAGTGTAGCGACACCTGCTTTTGAAATAAATCAAAATAGATACCAGTATTTTGGGGGCATGGGGGTGTTCATAAACATCAGGAAATTAAATTAGTTCACTCTACAGTGAGATCAAATGTCAGCTTATTAAAAATGTTGTGAAAACCTAAGCTAAAATATGGGCAACTTTTTAACACAGTCTCTTAAAAGCAGGCAGGCATTTATTTTTAAACATCTATATTTTCCATCCAGTTAGCACAATCCTAAATATAAAAATGTTCAGGTTGAAAAACTTGAAAATTCTCAAGTGAGTCTTGAGGCAGCACAAATGCAGAATTTGAGTGCAGGGAAGTAATAATCAGCTAAATCCTATAAAGTAACCTGCCTTTTACTTTATTTATTATGAGAATATCAGATGTTTGCAAGTTATAAAGAATTAAAATCTCTTTTAATCGTGAGCACAGATGTGCTAAATATTTGAAGCAACTACATTGTAATGTGTACAATTGATGAAGTCAGTTTTCTGATTTCCCTTGCTAGTTATTTAGTTCTGAATCTGTCATTATTTGTCTAAGCCCAGCTGACCAAGCAAAACTGTGTTTTAAAGTGGCTTTATGTTTTGATAAATGTGAGCTGGTTGAAAAGTATTTTCCACTGAATGCAGAGCTTAATAGAACATGCTGACATAATAGTTTTAATGCATTTTGTTGAAAATGTGTGAACAAACAGAATAGCTTTTGTTCCTTCATAATTGGCTGTAAAAGTAGATGGAAACATAACCATTACATATGGAAATGTGCAAAGAGAAAGAAATAACATTTCTGTTGAATATATTAGGAATTGCATTTCCTAGTTTAAAATAAGCATCTGAAATGGATGCATCATTTAAAATTGGTTGTCAAAATAAGAAGCTTTAAAGAGAATTTTTTGTCACATTATTTTTGTCCCAAGTTAAGCAACATAACTTTAGCAAATTTCATCTAATATTTTGTTTATATGATTTTAAGGCAGGGGGAGAAGCAGAAAGTGCTTAAAACAGCACCTTCCATGTGCATAGGAATCCAGTGCCAATTAGGATGATTAAACATTAAATTAAAACCAAATCATTATTGGTATTTTCTGCTACAACTAAGATTTGTTTGGTGGTGTTAATGCATTTTGCACTATACCCTTGTGGAGATTAAAAGATGGGTATTAGGAAAGCTGGCTTGTTAAGTATAACTTAGCTACTCAAATAACACTCCCAGTGAATAAAGTGTGCGTACATTTGGCATACTTCACCAGGGATTCTAATCAACTTCGGCATCACTCAAGGCAAATAGAGTTAAGGAATTTCCAGAAGTTAGTATTTAGGTATTAATTTTATTTTCTGGAATGCAAAACTAGTCAAGTTTTTAAAAATATTTACTACAAAAAGGCAAACAGCTGACACTTTCCAATGGACTTTAAGTTTACTGAAAAAAAGCAGCATTTTGATTTTACATTTATTCATATCTGCAATTACTTTGTTTTATGCAAGTTTTCTGGGAGATTCAATTTGGAAGTCATGGAAACTACCTATTATCTGATTCGGTTCTGCAGAAAAGCATGCAGGGAGGTAATCCTTGAATTAAACAGTTTTTTTTTTGTTTTTTTTTTCCACAGCCTTCTTAGATGACCACACACCATTTGTACAACAGAAGTTGGTGTTCCCCATGCTGGGCAAACAATGGGAAGCCATCCTGTCTTTGAATAGGATGTTAGCTTGGAGTTAGAGATTTTTCTGTTTAATTTACAAATGGATCTTAGTGAGAAGACATCTGAGCAACCAATGGAAACAAACATGAAATAAAGGGATTTTTATAATAAAAGGTTCAGGACAATCTGTTAAACAATTGATAACAGTTAAGAGCAAACTGTTTTTAAAGGCATTCAGACAAGGAGAGCTGCAAAGCATTTCAAACTCTAAACCAAGAATTATTTCTTAGGAGATGGGAGCACTTCTCGACTGCACATCCTTCTTGAAGTTGATGTTTAATCAGAAATGTAAATCTTGTGCCAGTTTTTATAGACATAGAGAGCACTTTTGATGAAATATTTAGAGGCATAATGTTGCCATTCGGAGCATAGTGGCATATATTCTTTGATTAGTGGGATGGTAGCCGGAGTTACATCTTTAATTTTAAAAATAAACATGCCAGGGAGTGATATATAGGTGCCAAGCAAGCCTTGTAACGGATTATGATCATTGTGTTTCTCTTCATTGTGTATGCTGCCGTTCCTTTTGTGTTCAAGTGAGTTTTGAGGAGCGGTCTGGAGGATTTGTTACTGATGTGACTAAAGTGTGTTTGTCACGGATCAGACTTAGCGCAGGTTTGAGGTAGGGGCTTGAGGTGATTTTCAAGTTGTCAGTCTACAGCTTGATGATATGCATTTTTTTCCCCCTTGTCAACAACTGATTGGAACCTGAATGACTACAAATTAGTTTAGTGACAGAACAAACTGTCACAGATATCTTTGAGTCGGTTGAAAATGAATAAGGTTGACAGAAACTCAAGAGCCTAATAAGTCCTCAGAATGGTTTGTGGACCCTCTCTGGACGAGTAGACAATAAGGTGTATAAAAGATTGGAAATCAATATTTTGCTATGGAATTTCATCATGCACCAATGTTTCCCATTTGTAGTATTTTGTATTCTGATGAATTATCTGAAGGCCACGATTCTCTGAGATACTGGATGGATAGAATTCCTCCATACCCTTAAAAATTAATTATGGATGTTCTTAGGTAATCTTGATTGGTTTTCAGGGGCTACGGTTTTGAGTTTTGCAGGTAAAAAACCATTGATTAGCCTTTTTTTTTGTTTTTAAGTCATAGGTGACTGTGTGTCCTGGCCCCTTACTAACCCTGCACCTTTTTGACATTTGTAGGAGACACAGAAAAAGGTCAACCGAGTCGTCCTACTAAGAGCAAGGATGCCCACGTCTGTGGCCGGTGCTGTGCCGAGTTCTTTGAATTATCAGATCTTCTGCTCCACAAGAAGAACTGTACTAAAAATCAATTAGTTTTAATCGTAAATGAAAATCCAGCCTCCCCACCCGAAACCTTCTCCCCCAGCCCCCCTCCCGATAATCCTGATGAACAAATGAGTGACACAGTTAACAAAACAGATCAAGTGGACTGCAGTGACCTTTCAGAACACAACGGACTTGACAGGGAAGAGTCCATGGAGGTGGAGGCCCCGGTTGCTAACAAAAGCGGCAGCAGCACTTCCAGCGGCAGCCACAGCAGTACCGCCCCAAGCAGCAGCAGCAGCAGCAGCAGCAGCGGCTCCTCCACAGGTACCTCAGCGATCACAACCTCTCTACCTCAACTCGGGGACCTGACAACACTGGGCAACTTCTCCGTGATCAACAGCAACGTCATCATCGAGAACCTCCAGAGCACCAAGGTGGCGGTAGCCCAGTTCTCCCAGGAAGCGAGGTGCGGTGGGGCCTCGGGGGGCAAGCTGGCCGTCCCAGCCCTCATGGAACAGCTCCTAGCTCTGCAGCAGCAGCAGATCCACCAGCTGCAATTGATCGAACAGATTCGTCACCAAATATTGCTGTTGGCTTCTCAGAACGCAGACTTGCCAACATCTTCTAGTCCTTCTCAAGGTACTTTACGAACATCTGCCAACCCCTTGTCCACGCTAAGTTCCCATTTATCTCAGCAGCTGGCAGCAGCAGCTGGATTGGCACAGAGCCTCGCCAGCCAATCTGCCAGCATTAGTGGTGTGAAACAGCTACCCCCAATCCAGCTACCTCAGAGCAGTTCTGGCAACACCATCATTCCATCCAACAGCGGCTCTTCTCCCAGTATGAACATATTGGCAGCGGCAGTTACCACCCCGTCCTCTGAAAAAGTGGCTTCAAGTGCTGGGGCCTCCCATGTCAGCAACCCAGCGGTCTCATCATCGTCCTCACCAGCTTTTGCAATAAGCAGTTTATTAAGTCCTGCGTCTAATCCACTTCTACCTCAGCCAGCCCCCGCTAACTCGGTTTTCCCCAGCCCTTTGCCCAACATCGGAACAACTGCAGAGGATTTAAACTCCTTGTCTGCCTTGGCCCAGCAAAGAAAAAGCAAGCCACCAAATGTCACTGCCTTTGAAGCGAAAAGTACTTCCGATGAGGCATTCTTCAAACACAAGTGCAGGTTCTGCGCGAAGGTCTTTGGGAGTGACAGTGCCTTGCAGATCCACTTGCGTTCCCATACCGGAGAGAGGCCATTCAAGTGCAACATCTGCGGGAACAGGTTCTCCACCAAGGGGAATCTGAAAGTCCACTTTCAGCGCCACAAAGAGAAATATCCTCATATCCAGATGAACCCCTATCCTGTGCCTGAGCATTTGGACAATATCCCCACGAGTACTGGCATCCCATATGGCATGTCCATCCCTCCAGAGAAGCCAGTCACCAGCTGGCTAGACACCAAACCAGTCCTGCCTACTCTGACCACTTCAGTCGGCCTGCCGTTGCCCCCGACCCTCCCAAGCCTCATACCCTTCATCAAGACAGAAGAGCCAGCCCCAATCCCCATCAGCCATTCTGCCACCAGCCCCCCAGGCTCAGTCAAAAGTGACTCGGGGGGGCTTGAGCCAGCCACAAGAAACCTAGGTGGGCTCCCAGAGGAAGCCGAAGGGTCCACTCTGCCACCCTCCGGTGGCAAAAGTGAAGAGAGTGGCATGGTCACCAGCTCAGTCCCAACGGCGAGCAGTAGCGCCCTGAGCTCCCCAGCGGCAGACTGCGGCCCTGTGGGCAGTGCCACCACTTTCACCAACCCTTTGTTGCCGCTCATGTCCGAGCAGTTCAAGGCCAAGTTTCCTTTTGGGGGACTCCTGGACTCAGCCCAGGCATCAGAGACGTCCAAGCTTCAGCAACTGGTAGAAAACATTGACAAGAAGGCCACTGACCCCAATGAGTGCATCATCTGCCACCGGGTTCTCAGCTGCCAGAGCGCCTTGAAAATGCACTACAGGACACACACTGGGGAGAGGCCCTTTAAGTGTAAGATCTGTGGCCGGGCTTTCACCACGAAAGGGAATCTTAAAACCCACTACAGTGTCCATCGTGCTATGCCCCCGCTCAGAGTCCAGCATTCCTGCCCCATCTGCCAGAAGAAGTTCACGAACGCTGTGGTCCTGCAGCAGCACATCCGAATGCATATGGGAGGCCAGATCCCCAACACCCCAGTCCCCGACAGCTACCCTGAGTCCATGGAGTCCGACACAGGTTCCTTCGATGAGAAAAATTTTGATGATCTAGACAACTTCTCCGATGAAAACATGGAAGACTGTCCTGAGGGCAGCATCCCCGATACACCTAAGTCTGCAGACGCCTCCCAAGACAGCTTATCCTCTTCGCCTTTGCCCCTCGAGATGTCGAGCATCGCTGCTTTGGAAAATCAGATGAAGATGATCAATGCTGGCCTGGCAGAGCAGCTGCAGGCCAGCCTGAAGTCAGTGGAGAATGGGTCGGTTGAGGGGGATGTCCTGACCAATGATTCTTCCTCAGTGGGTGGTGACATGGAGAGCCAAAGTGCTGGCAGCCCAGCCATCTCAGAGTCTACCTCTTCCATGCAGGCTCTGTCCCCGTCCAACAGCACCCAGGAGTTCCACAAGTCACCCAGCGTTGAGGAGAAACCACAGAGAGCGGTCCCAAGTGAGTTTGCCAATGGTTTGTCTCCCACCCCAGTGAATGGTGGGGCTTTGGATTTGACATCTAGTCACGCAGAGAAAATCATCAAAGAAGATTCTTTGGGGATCCTCTTCCCTTTTAGAGACCGGGGTAAATTTAAAAACACTGCTTGTGACATTTGTGGCAAAACATTTGCTTGTCAGAGTGCCTTGGACATTCACTATAGAAGTCATACCAAAGAGAGACCATTTATTTGCACAGTTTGCAATCGTGGCTTTTCCACAAAGGGTAATTTGAAGCAGCACATGTTGACACATCAGATGCGAGATCTGCCATCCCAGCTCTTTGAGCCCAGTTCCAACCTTGGCCCCAATCAGAACTCGGCGGTGATTCCCGCCAACTCGTTGTCATCTCTCATCAAAACAGAGGTCAACGGCTTCGTGCATATTTCTCCTCAGGACAGTAAGGACACCCCCACCAGTCACGTCCCGTCTGGGCCTCTGTCTTCCTCTGCCACATCCCCAGTTCTGCTCCCTGCTCTGCCCAGGAGAACTCCCAAGCAGCACTACTGCAACACGTGTGGCAAAACCTTTTCCTCGTCGAGTGCCCTGCAGATTCACGAGAGAACTCACACTGGAGAGAAACCCTTTGCTTGCACTATTTGTGGAAGAGCTTTCACGACTAAAGGCAATCTTAAGGTATCTTGCTCTGCACCATACCCACTCCATCAACCCTGTCCCACTGCCATTGATTATCTATAGTGCATGCCCCCAGAGTCATCAGCCCAGATATTCAGGGAGAGAGCTCTTGCAAGGGAACCTGCTGCACATGGTTGATGGGGGAGAAACGAGGGTGCCTGGGAGGGTCAGGATCGTGGCAGGGACAAGGGCAAGCTGCAGCTCACTGAATGTCAGTGCACATTGAATAATTTGGTACCTAAGCGAAGGAGCGGCCTCTATGTTGTCTTGCTAAGTGCACCAAATGAATTGCTTTACCTACCAAGGAAGACAGCCTGGCGTTGCCATGGGATATTGATTAAAGACCTCCATGTGGCCTGTGTGCTGCCCGTATCACTTAATAATTAGGGCTCTCAGCGTTTGCATCTATTTTTCATAACTATGCAGTCCAGCATGGTTTGTTTGCCTAAAAACAATAACGTCACTGCTCTGCTAATGGGCATTATGATAATTGATTATACAGCATTTCCTACTGATATGTGTTGGAAATAAAGCAAATATGCTTAAGTTCTAGAGCAACAGTTGAGTGCTCTTAGTATGTACATTTTTCTGTTGACAGAGTATTTCTCTGGAGATTGCTCCCAGTACTGTGAGATGAATAATTACTTTCTGGCTTTTCTCTCCATACGCAGGCCCTCCAATGGGCAGTCAGGGAGGGATACCTTCTTCCTATCTGAAAAGGACATTTATAGGGTAAAGGGTGTCAGATACAATACTTACCATTGCAATGAGAGTGGACATAACAATTCTAACCCTGAAAGGAGCTATCCGCCACTGCCTGGCTTGCTTGAGGCCATTATAAGCTAAATATGGGTAATAAAAAAAGAGTAAGTAAGGCATCCTTTCCCAGGAAGAGGGGAGACAGGCCAGGGCTGCAGAGAGTGAGCACGTTATTACTAGACAGGAGGAATGTATGGTTCCTGTTGCCTTCACTGTCTGTCACATGATGAGAATAGGCATTTAGGCCACTTGCTTTGTGGACATTTGGGATATGAGTTGAGACAGATTCAGCCATTAAGCTTCTCTCCCCCTCCTCTTTTCCCCCCTACCTCTCTGTCTGCCTGCCCTCCCCATATCTCAGGTACACATGGGCACTCACATGTGGAATAGCACCCCTGCACGACGGGGTCGGCGGCTCTCTGTGGATGGCCCCATGACATTTCTAGGAGGCAATCCCGTCAAGTTCCCAGAAATGTTCCAGAAGGATTTGGCGGCAAGATCAGGAAGTGGGGATCCTTCCAGCTTCTGGAATCAGTATGCAGCAGCGCTCTCCAACGGGCTGGCGATGAAGGCCAACGAGATCTCCGTCATTCAGAATGGTGGCATCCCTCCAATTCCTGGAAGCCTCGGCAGTGGGAACAGCTCACCTATTAGTGGGCTGACGGGAAACCTGGAGAGGCTCCAGAACTCAGAGCCCAGTGCTCCCCTGGCCGGCCTGGAGAAAATGGCAAGCAGTGAGAACGGAACCAACTTCCGCTTCACCCGCTTCGTGGAGGACAGCAAGGAGATCGTCACGAGTTAAAGCAGCTCGGGCTGGAGACATAGCATTCATTCCTGTTCGGAACGCGACCTATGGTGGCCTCCTACTCCTTGCCCTCCCCCCCATCCCGCCCCTTCCTTCATGTTCCCCAGATCTATGAACTACAACATTATGAAGACATTCTTTTGTACCTTGTTCAACTTTAGAGTTCTAAGAAAGCTTATTTATTAGTGATATAACCTTGCTTTGCAAACAGAATGCAAGCGTTAACTTTGGTCTTCTGTATTTTGGACTAAATACTAATTGACTAGAGTGCTGTAAACTTGCTGTAACATTTATGGCAATTGCAAGTTGCCCTGCTAGGCAGTTGTAATCTGGCATTAACTTATTTTCTATATCCAGTTTAATATGAATCTGGTGTTGATGCAATGCCTCAGTGATGCATTAGATCTCTAATAAAGTCTGTATATACATGTACACTTTGATCCTGCTGGAAAATTTTATCAGCAAACACATTGTCTAATCTTTCAAAACAGATTTAAGGAAAAGACTTAAAGTACAGACTGAACAGTGTGGGTCTTTGAAAGGTTTGGTTTTTTGATTTTTATTCTAAAATTCAACCTTTTTTTTTTGTAGATTTAACCATTTCCATTTTGAACTGCTATTTGTATCGTGCTTTTTACTTGAGTCGTCTTCAATGTTAATAAGTTTCTGTACAGTAATAAGCACGCAGAATTCTTTAGAGAAAAAGAAAACAAGTGTTGTTTTGGTAGTTGAAACTGAGACGTAACATTTTGCCTTGTAGGTATATTCACGATAGAAAATGTGTGCTGGAATTTCACAATGCTGCTAAGTATAGCATCTTGAACAACCTTCAGTGGAGAAAATGTAGATGCTCTTGTATATACAATAAGAAATATCACTTTCATTCAAATGTACATATGTTCCTTACAAGAGCAAATGCTTCTTGATCAAGAGAGCAGGTATAGTGTTTGTTTATTTTGTATTAGGTATGGAAGAAAAAAATTGGACTGTTACATGCACTTTCTTGGAAAGTTGAAAGGAAAGGGGGGGGTCCAATTTCTTTAACATTTAATACTTACTAACAACAGAGATACTGTAATTTTACTCAAGTAATCAAATACATTTTTTTTGCAACAGATAAAACAGAATACTGTGTCTGTGTTTTTAGAGTGCATTTCCATTTAGCCAGACCCCTAAATGCATTTTAACATTTCCCCAGGCAGCAGTCAATTGTGTATGTGAGCGTGTATCCCTCTTTAAATGAGGAATTGTAAAAGGCATAACAGAAATGGCTTTGCATGGGCCTGCGTTTTCTTTTATTTTGAAATTTGGAGGCCCTAGATATTTTCCCAGTATCCATGACTTATTTAGGAATGGATTTTATAGACTCCACTACCCACCCCACCCCCAAGAAAAACAAAACAACGAAATGACATAAAAAGATGTTGTTGGAGGTTTTATCCCAACAGGTAAGTTTCTTTTAAGCAAAATATTTATGCCGATTTAGATTTCACTTTTACTATTCTGGTTTTATTTCACTTAAAGCAGTCACATTTTTTCAGGCAGCTGAGAGCCACATTGCTGGGGAGTTCCTGATGCTGCTGGGTTATATAATCTGACTCAAACTGGGCCTCAACCCAGAGAGGTCAACATGTTCTTTATTTGATTGGTCTTTTAGGCATTTAAACGCACATGCATATTTGAAAGAAAAAGTCTATTAGAAAGGTTATGTAGAGTCAGCTTGAATATTTCATCACGCAAATTCAAATGGATTCTTCCCCTCTCCCGGTTGTTCTGGGGTGGAGGCGGGGAACAGGCTTTCTTCCTCCTGAGCACTATTTTGAGGTGAGCAAACGACTGAAGGGAAAGCTGTGTCCAGAGGGGTCGCCGAATTTTTTTTTTTAATTTTTTTTTTTAAGTTATTTAATGCTGTGAAGCGCGCATCTGGCGGTTGTGCCAGGTAAGGTAGAAAGCGTCAGGCCACTTCCCGCAGAAGTTTCCACCAGGGCGCGGCCCACTTGGGGCCGCAGTCCCCTGACCCTGTCGTTAGACCTCTGTGCTGAGGGGTTGCCCTCAACCCCTGCTTGGCCTCCAGGTCCAGGTCCGGCTTTCCGGAAGGTGGGGGCTGACCTGGGCCGTGAGAGTTCAGGGGAGGCGATAGGAGCCCCCAAAGACAGAGAGGGCAGCGGGGGGTGAGGGAAGCGGGTTGCGCGACGTGGTGAGTGATGCTGAGAATCACCCCGAAGGCTCCGCACCCGAACATTTAGAGGGGCAGATTTCTCGGTCTCCCCTCTCCTGTCCGGTCCTCTCTGCTCCAGGAGTGACCATTTTTCCCCAAGAGTGGGGACACGGATTGAAGGCCGGAGTTCCAGCCAGAAGCTCTAGTTCTGCGCGGGCCAGATGGAGCTGTTTCCGTTGCACAGACGACGTTCACACCTTCCCATCGCTGGGCGTGGTGATGAGGGGCTGCCCCGGGCTGCGCGCCCTTTGCGCCCAGGGACAGGGCCTGGGGACATCTGAGGGAAGTGATCCGGGAGGCTGCCGCCCACCGAGAGAGGCAGGCTTCGACAGTGCCCCCCTGCTCCACATGCCCGGCGCATCGCCGGCCCTCTCCAAAGGCGTCCAGGCGGCTGTCCCGCGACACCTTCCACCGAGCGTCCGCCAGCAGCTGGACCCCGCTCTCCAATGGTCGTCGCCGCCCGGTCCCCGGAGCTCCCGCACGCCGGACCAGGCGCGAAGGTCACCGCCTTGCACCACCTTGGGCTGCTCGTCCATTTCCAAGAGGCAGTCGGTGGGGAGAGGGGAGCGGGGGCGCTGTGTTCCCTTCCCTCTCATCACCACCCTCCCACCTTCCAGCGGTTTCTGAAAGTGAGTTAAGGGAAGCAAAAGTCACTCTTCTTTCCGGAGGCATCAGAAGCGTTTAGGAAAATGTCGGAGGGTCTCTCTGTCTGTCTCTCCGTCTCTCTCTCTCTCTCTCCAACCCCCTCCTCTCCTCCCTTCTCTCTCTCTTTCTGTCTTCTTTTGTCCCTGCCTATCCATTTATTGATTATCTTTCTAATGTATTGATTATTACCTGCCCACTCATTCCCCTTTCCATCCATTTCCAAAATAAGAAATCGCCCTCTGCCCTGCTTCTCCTCCCATTGTGAAACATACACTCAGCCTTTGGGCTCGGCCCGCAGAACAGAACTGGATTTACATTTATAAAACAACAGGGTTGAGGTGAAGGCAGTCTAGGGGCGTGCACCCCTTCCTCACCTACTCCCCGACCCTTGCCCCGCTATGCCTCACTAGAGGTGCCTCGTGGTGGTATTGGAATCACCGAGAACCGAATTCACTGAATTAAGGAAGGATTGTGGCTGCAACTAAGTTCACAGAATTTTTTAACTAAAAGTATTCACTTTGGTGACAGTTTCCCCAGCTTTTTTTAAAAAGGGAGAATTGTAAAAATACAGAACAGCCCAGAGAAGAATTTAAGAAACGCTTTGTGCCTATCACTTAAAATTTACAAACGTTAGGAACTTGTAGTTTATTTGAGGTGTTTTTTTTGTTGTTGTTGCTGTTCCCCCACCTCTCCCCAGGAACTGCGTTTCCTGTTCTTCCTCTCTGCCTGGGTAGCGGTCATTCTCTCATTCTCTTCTCTCTCTTTCCTTCCTTATATTTCGTCCTCCTTTTTTCTTTTTTCCTTCTCCCTCCATCTCCACTACTCTTCCTTTTCCACCCATCCCCCACGGGTTTCCTTCTTTCTGGAAAATATTCTTGGAAGAGCAGTTTGGTGATTGACAGAGACCTGGGGAGGGAAAAAAGAGAGAGAGAGAGAACCAATGACAGACCCAAGCTGCCCGAGATGACCCCTCCCCCCCGGGTCTGGTTGGGGGAAGGATGGGTAGCGTAAGGGAGGGGTCCTGCAGATCAACTGGAGATACCTGAAGCTGACTTTGAGCTTTGAGTTTTCACATCCCAATATTCACAGGCCAGGTCTATTCAAATGGCTTTTTAGGGAGTGGCGGGAGGGCTTTTTTTTTTTTTTTTTTAATTA
This sequence comes from Trachypithecus francoisi, assembly GCF_009764315.1. Taxonomy (NCBI): domain Eukaryota; kingdom Metazoa; phylum Chordata; class Mammalia; order Primates; family Cercopithecidae; genus Trachypithecus; species Trachypithecus francoisi. Next base: position 91,413,683 of record NW_022681455.1, on the reverse strand, counting down.
CAAGAGAAAAAGGTCTTCAAACAGAAAATTCTAAATGATTTGCAGTTGACATAAATTTCTAGCAGTAGATTATTTGCTTATTATTTTGGCATGTCGTGAATGTCAAGAATGAGAGAACAAAAAAAAAAAAAAAGCTCCCACTCTGTTAAAACTTAGCAGTCCTGTTAGAAAAATAAAGCAATGGATTCTTTACTAGGAGTTACACACTCTACCCCAAATGAAACGAATGTCAGAGGGGGTAACAAAGTGGAAAAAAGTGTAAAGTGAATTTCAAAGGGCTCCACAGTAAAGCGCAATCTGAGATTCACAGAGAAGTAGAGACGGATAAGACAGGAATTAGGTCATCTCGTCCAGACCCCAGGAAATATGTCTAGATCAAAGCCTGCTCTGTTAGAATAAACAAAACAGGACCCATTGGGCCCTACCAATATTTTCACGTCCGTGCTAAGAGCTGCTAATCTAACCAGCTCTATTTGATGAAAGGGGGTAAAAATTACAACTGTAAAAATGACGACGTAATAAATGTCCTCTCAACTCTTAAAGGAAGATAAAGATTTAGATTTGAGCTAAAAAGTAACAAGATCCAGGCCCAGATCAACACAAACTTCCTGGAATTTTAGCAGTAAGTAAATTATCTAATCCTAGCCATTGTTCCCTCCCTGCCGCCACCCTCACCCCCACCCATCCCGTGCACCCCATGCAATTGAGTATGCCAGATGATTTACATTAAAAATTTGTTAAATTTTAACTGCAGTCTGAGGACATTGTAGGAGGCCTTTGGGGTTCACTTCTTTTGCATTCCTTAAAGACCCACTGGTTTTCTGTCCCCTACCAACCCCAACGCGGCCTGCCCCCCAGGCAGTTGTTGGGGTAGCAGGCTGGACTTCTTTGTGTGGATGCTTTGTTTAAGCCCAGTCTTAAAATTTGGGCTCTCTTTCCACTGTGAAGGGCAAATGGACAGAGGCCTGGCGCGTGTGTCCCATCAGCCTGGCTTGGGGTCCACACAGTTCGGCAGCTCGTTGATACTTTCGCAGCTAAGCTCAAGTACTGTGTAAGTACTGGGTAAGGCTTTCTTTCACCACTGACTTGATGGCCTTCAACCAACAACCAGGGAATATTCGATAGATAGAAACATCTACAAAAAAGGACAGGAAATCCCAGAGAAGGAAAATTGGCCCAGGCTAAATCCCGGGTTGTAGTAGTTCCTTACTGAGCCTGGCTTCCTCTTAACTGTTTAAACATAGGACTTGGCTCCTCTCGTGTTTCTGTGTCCATCTGAGCTCAAGTTGAACAAAGACTAGTGGGCCGTGTGTCAACCTGGCTCCAGTGCGTTCTGAAGCTAGGGACTACGACAAAGGGGGTGGTGAGTGTGACTGGCTTTTCTGAAGGCCACCAGGAACAGACCATTTTCTGTGTGTGGCCCCTGGCTGCTCACCTAGCCAAGGGCAATTCCAGGATCGACTTTTTACTTACATTCTGCAGAGGGCTTTGAAGACAAGTGAAACTGCATTGGAGGCCACACACAAGTCGATCCTTCCTTATGAGACCCAGACTGGGACCTAGTCCAGCTGCACCAGGCATAGCTGAATCCTGACACAGTGCGGTCTGTTAGGTCATGGATGACATCATCTTGTCATCACAACTATATTAAGGATGAGGTCCTGGAAGTCACCTGGAAACATGGGTAAACATGTACACATGGTAGACCCCTGCTCCTGAGATTAGGGCCAGACAAAACATAACTATACCAATCAGCCTGCAGACCTGCTTCTGTATTCACAGTTTGGAATTCTCCATATCTCATCTAGCTTGTGATCATAACAATCCCTTTAACAGATGACAAAACTAAGGCCCTGAGAGCAAAGAAGGAACATTTGGACACCAGGAGACCTGGAGCTATCACTAGCCTGAATGCTAACTTTGGGCATTTGGCAATCATTGCCTGATCCATGGTACCATTCCCCAAACTGTACCATGAGAGGTTAGACTTCCATCAATAGGCTCCAGTAGCTTCCTTCAAACTCTTGCCATGTTTATAACTACATTAGTGGAATCTCATCTTTACTTTCACTTATTTAATAATTTAAGCTAACTCCCCTTTTAAAACAAGTATATTTATTTCAAAAGGAATGGGAAACATTACATTCATTTATCTCCAGTAGTCTTTCTAATCCTGTGCCAGAGAAACCCTTACAGTGCAGAATGGCTTTACACTGGTGATGTGCCCCAAATTCAAAGTAATCTGAACAGATCCTGCTGCTTCATTCACCGACACTCTTTCGGGGTTCTCTTCTAACCAGCTGTCTCTTGTTTCAGACAAGCATGAGGTCTGTAGGTCTCAAAGAGTTTTATTTAAGCCCCATCTCCCCCTGCCCGTATCTGTCAATACACACCTTTGACCTGGCCCAGAGTTTTCCAAACTGCAGGATGTGACCCATTAGTGCAATAAGAAATCAGTAGAATGTATCATCACTAGAACTATTTTTTTAATGTAATAGGACAGAAAATATCAGAGTATATCACATGTAGTAAGGGTAAGTGATGTCTTTTGAAGCTTTTGTTTCAGTTATATATATGTGTGCACTGGGCATGGTGCCATTCTTAGTGTGAACTGACATCCCAAAAGTTTGAGCCGGGCATGGTGGCTCAGGCTTGTAATCTCAGAACTTTGGGAGGCCAAGGAGGGCGGATCACCTGAGGTCAGGAGTTCAAGACCATCCTGGCCAATGTGGTGAAACCTCATCTCCACTAAAAATACAAAAATTAGCCAGGCGTGGTGGCGAGCGCCTGTAATCTCAGCTACTCAGGAGGCTGAGGCAGGAGAATGGCTTGAACCTGGGAGGCAGAGGTTGCAGTGAGCCGAGATTGTGCCATTGCACTCCAGCCTGAGCGACAGAGCAAGACTCCGTCTCAAAAAAAAAAAAAACAAAAAAAGCACAACAACTTTGAAACAGGCCAGGCACAGTGGCTCATGCTCTGTAATCCCAGCACTTTGGGAGGCCAATTGCCTGTGGGCAGGCAATGTGGGCAGAACGTGGGCAGATTGCCTGAATCCAGGAATTTGAGTTTGAGACCAGCCTGGACAACACGGTGAAACCCTGTCTCTACAAATAATACAAAAATTAACCTGGTGTTGTGGCATGTGCCTGTAGCCTCAGCTACTCAGGAGGCTGAGGTGGGAGGATCCATTGAGCCTGGGAGACAGAAGGTGCAGTGGGCCAAGATTGCACCACTGTACTCCAGCCTAGGTAACAGAGCAAGACTCTGTCTCAAAAAAATTTTTTTTTAAAAGTTTGAAACATAAAGAAATGAGAAATATTTGAGATGATGGATATGCTAATTACCCCGTTGTGATCACTATATATTATATGTATCAAAACATCACTATGTACTCCATACATACAACTATTATTTATCATTTAAAGAATAAAAGCTACAATAATATTAATTACACATAATTCTTGGTTTAAAAAAGTTTGAAAGCTATTGACAAAGATTCTGAAAGATATGGTTATCCTCTCTGTTTCTCAGCTGAAACACAGAACCAGGGTCCTCAAGAGAGAGGACTGACACTCAGGTTTTTGAGGATGGAGAGAGCAGGGGTGAAGACACAGGAAGACGAAGTGGGTTCCTGAGTCTCTTTGCCATCACTCATCCACTGTGCAGTTTTCTAGCTGCTGCTTCTGCGAGGAAAGAGGCCAGGGCTGGCTCCTGGCGCTGGCTTGTGTGTGTTCTCCCCTAGTAGGCTGCTTCCACATGGAGGATTTTAATAGCAGTTCGTCGCCAAGGGGATTTCTCCTTAAACACACACATGAGTGCAGAAGGGGAAACAAAAACCTTGAGCAGGAAAGCTTAATGACTGCAGCAAGCAGCACTGTCTCTTTAAGATCCCTCCCCCATTGGTAATTGGGCCCAGCTCTTGGGTAACTAAGATAACATCCCACCCAAATCCTGCCATTTCTAGGCATCCTTAGTCGCTGTGTTAACTGTAGGGTTTAGCATAGCCTAACAGTATAAAGTACTAAGAAGTCATTCCTAGAAGAATCCTTTTAGAAATGCTGCTCTGGGGCCGGGCGCGGTGGCTCAAGCCTGTAATCCCAGCACTTTGGGAGGCCGAGACGGGCGGATCACGAGGTCAGGAGATCGAGACCATCCTGGCTAACACGGTGAAACCCCGTCTCTACTAAAAATACAAAAAACTAGCCGGGCGAGGTGGCGGGCGCCTGTAGTCCCAGCTACTCGGGAGGCTGAGGCAGGAGAATGGCGTGAACCCGGGAGGCGGAGCTTGCAGTGAGCTGAGATCCGGCCACTGCACTCCAGCCGGGCGACAGAGCGAGACTCCGCCTCAAAAAAAAAAAAAAAAAAAAAATGCTGCTCTGATAGGGAGGTTGTCTGAGGACTTCAACAAAGATAAGATTCCACCTCTAACACACACACACGTATTTACCTAAATGTCCAGAGCTAGGTAGGAGTGGCCAGGGAGGAACTTCTTTGGATATATAGAAGTTGGTCTGAGTTGCGGCCCGAGTCAGTTAGAATTGGCCGGGCGCGGTGGCTCAAGCCTGTAATCCCAGCACTTTGGGAGGCCGAGACGGGTGGATCACGAGGTCAGGAGATCGAGACCATCCTGGCTAACACGGTGAAACCCCGTCTCTACTAAAAATACAAAAACTAGCCGGGCGAGGTGGCGCGCGCCTGTAGTCCCAGCTACTCGGGCGGCTGAGGCAGGAGAATGGCGTAAACCCGGGAGGCGGAGCTTGCAGTGAGCTGAGATTCGGCCACTGCGCTCTAGCCTGGGCGACAGAGCGAGACACTGTCTCAAAAAAAAAAAAAAGAAAAGAAAAGAAAAAAGAATTACTCCTCTCAATCTGGGAGCAGAAGTGACTTGCCCAAGGTCAACTTATGAGTTGAAGATAAGATACAGTATCTCATTCTTGATTCTTAATTCAATACTTCCTGTTTAAATGATAATACTAACAATTAAAAAAAAAAACCACACCCTAGTAGTTCCTTTATTGGCATCAGCTCTTCAGCCTCTTCGATCCATGCCCTTTGCCAGGTAACTTACAGTCCCTCCCCACTGCCCTGCCTCTTTGGGTTTGACTTGCTTTGGTCAGGAGAGTGAGGTCGATGCTATGGTATGCCAGTTCTGAGCCAAACCTCAAGAAGCCTGCATGAACCTCTGAGAAGCACATGGCGTGAGAAGCACATGCCGGCTGCTCTCAGGAAAAGAGTGGAAGCCCTGTGGAGCAGAGCCATCCCCAGCCAACCCCAGCCAACCCCAACCTAGATGTACTGGAGTGAACCCAGCCACACAGAGCCTACCCACGGCTCTGTAGGAATGAATGGTGCTTGTTTTAAGCCACTAGCTTGGGAGAAATTCCTTACTTGGCATCATCCGGACACAGTTAACCATTTCAATAAGATGTATTTAGTAATGACAGTAAAATGTGTGCGATGATAACCATGTCAGACATGGCTTTAGATGCTTTATTTGAATTAACTCATTTAATCCCTGTAACTACGACAAGAGGTAGATGTTATCATTGACCCCATTCTGTGAATAAGGAAACTAAGGCGCAGAGAGGTTAAGTGAAATGTCTAAGGTCATCCACCTGGTAAGCAACAAGAATGTGAACCCAGACCACCTGGCCATAGAGCACACATGCTGGTTCGTCATCACTATGCTGCTATTTTGCCCTATCTCAAGTCTCCCCAAGAAACCTGTTGACAGTCCCTCCCTAACTAAACCCCAAGTCTGGAATTATGAAAGAAAGAAACCTCACCCTGCACCTTCCCCACTCTGATGTTCTTAACTTTCTCTACTTTATATATAGGTCTCCAGAAGAAGAATCCTCAGCAATTTATAGGCAAGAGATTTGCTCTCTAAACCCCTCCTTCTGCCAGAAGAGCTCTCCTACCCAGAGTCCCTCATGCTCAGCATGCAGTGCAGACAGAAATAGCAGCAATCTACATGAATTGTGGATCCACGCACTCATTTCAAGATCTTCCTTCAGTGAGCAATGAATGCTTCTGGCATGTGATCCTCACTACCTACCCTACAAAGACCTTGCTAATGCTTAGAGATCAAATTATTTGTGTATCTTTTCAGTAGAGGAAATGAGCTATCCACCTAACAGTGTGTGGGCTTGTATCCCCTCCTTTTTCCCTCTCACGGGAAAACAAATCAACTGTTTTTCCTTTTCCTTCTCACAGACCGCAAGTCACGCTGTCTTTCATCGAGGAGGAAAAGTTGCATCTGAGTTATCGCTGTGAAGAAATAGTTTGCAGGCATGAGCAGTTGGCATCTTTTTGTCTCTATGTGAAGAGGATCAATGCAATTCAGGTTTTCTTGTTCGCACAAAGCTAGATTTGAAAATCCCTGGAAAATCAAGGAAATGTTTAGAGAAGTTGTTAAAATTTGGGGAAACTTAGGAAATCTGAGAGGAAGTTCAGGTTTTCATAGTCTGGATGTGCTATGGGAGAAGGGAGAAGGGAGACGCGGTGGGAAGATGGGTAGGGGGAGCTTCCTTCTTTTCTAGGCGCTCATCCCCTGATTGGCCAATGTGTTGGTTTCCTAGGGCTGCTGTAACAAATAAAGCAATAGAAATGTATTCTCTCACTAATGGGAGGCGAGAAGTCTGAAATCAAGGTGCTGGCAGAGCAGCGTTCTTCATGCCTGTAGGGGAGAATCTGTTCCATGCCTTTCTTTTTTTTTTTTTTGAGATGGAGTCTCGCTCTGTCCCGCAGGCTGAAGTGCAGTGGTGTGATCTCGGTTCACTGCAAGCTCCGCCTCCCAGGTTCACACCATTCTCCTGCCTCAGCCTCCGGAGTAGCTGGGACTACAGGCGCCCGCCAGCAAGCCCGGCTAATTTTTTTTTTTTTTTTTTTTTTTAGTAGAGACAGGGTTTCACCGTGTTAGCCAGGATGGTCTCTATCTCCTGAGCTCGTGATCCGCTCGTCTCACCTCCCAAAGTGCTGGGATTACAGGCGTGAGCCACCGCGCCTGGCTATTCCATGCCTTTCTTTTAGCTTCTGGTGTCACTGGCAGTCCTTGGCACTCCTTGACTTGCAGACACACTCCAGTCTCTGTCCTCACCATCGCATGACAATCTCCACCTCATCTCCGTCTGTGTCTGTACCTGTCTCTGTGTCTCTTCTCTTCTTAGAAGGACATCAGCCATACTGAATTAGTGCCTACTCCACGGACTTCATCTCATCTTGATTACATCTGCAAAGACCCTATTTCCAAATCAGATACCTACCAGGTTAGAGAGAAGCTGTCACAATAGCTCAGGTGAGGCACGATGAGGACCTAAGAAGAAAAGGAAGTATGAAAGGAGCTTTGGGTATTTTTATTATTTTTTTAAATCAGAGTTCACAGTTCAGAAAGACCATGGCTCTCAGAACTACAAAGATGCCCAGAGCCCTCAGGCCACAAATCGGAGACTCACAGACTGCTGGGCTCACAGGTGTGTTTTAGTTGGCTCGGGCAGCATAGTTAACAAATTTGAAAGTGTTGCCAATGTTTAAAAGTCAGGAGGTCTCCTATAAAAGTTCAAATTTCCAGATTTTATTTTTTTTCGAATGTCAGATGATCTAGTGTTCTTGCCTTTCCACATTTCAACAACGGGCTGGCACAAAGGCGTGATCATCCCCTTTGGAGGGAACAAATCTGCTCTCCACCTTTTCTTCATTCCCACCCAGCCATCTCACTCATCCACCCTCCTGACGACCTCTGTCAGGTTTGATCTTGCAAGGGAGGAAAGGAAGGCCGAGAGACAAAGATTTGCTTTTGTGATGAGTGCAACCACAGATGAGTCCAGCAGGGGCAGATTGGCATGGAATGGCCCCAACTCAGACACCTTCAAGGTAAAGAGACAAAGATACCAAAGAAGGCAATGCAAGACCTACAGGTAATTTCAAGAGAAGGGCTCCACCCAGAAGCCAACCTTTGGGTTCAAACAGAACCCTGGATTTCCTGCAGAATTTCTTGCCAGAGATGCTAGAGAGAGAAAGGGAGAAAAATAACACAAAGGAGAGAGGGAGTTTTGCTGATGATCCTTTGCATGCTGAGGCTTTGCACTTTAAAGGGAATTTCACATTCTGTTTTTATTAACTGTACAGTGCAGAGCAGATGGCACCACCATTCCCTCTTCACTGGTGGGGTAATGTGGGTCTAGAGGATTTACTGTGACCTCTCTGAGGTTTGGTAGTACATGATAGGGAGCTATTTAAATTCAGGATGTCTCCCTGTGAGCCCAATGCTCTTTCCAATGAAACACCCACTGTTTTTTTTTTTTTTTTTTTTTTGAGGTAGGATCTTGCTCAGTTGGCCAGGCTGGAGTGCAGTGGTGCAGTCATAGCTCACTGCAACTTCAACTCCCAGGCTTAAGTCATCCTCCCACCTCAGCCTCCTGAGTAGCTAGGACTACAGGCATGCACCACTATGCCCTGCTAAATTTTTAAAATTTTTTTGTAGAGACAGGCTATGTTTCCCAGGCTGGTCTTGAACTCCTAGACTCAAGTTTTCCCCACACAGCCTCCCAAATTGCTGGGATTACAGGCATGAGCCACCGTGCCTGGCCAACACTCACTATTTTGAAAGTTGTATTTGCTCTCTGGCCACAAGGCTCTACCTCATTTGTGTCTGAAGTTTCAACTCAGGCCTGGTCACAACGAAAGCTAAAAAGGTTAGCTTCCCCCAGAAGGGACTGAGTTATCTAAAGAGAACAATCTCTAATTAACCACTTACCCCAGACCCTACCTCCCACCTTCCCTCTGCCCTCTCCTGCTTCCTTCCTTCAGCAAATAGTAAACTATTAAACACCTCCTAAGTGCCAGGCAGTTTGGTAAGCACCAGGATTGCCCTCTGGTGCTCACAAAGCAGTGGTGATCACTGTGTGAGCTCACAGAGTGCAGTGAAGTGTTCTAGACATACAGAACACTAAAGCGAAGCCACAGAAAGGGAAAGGGGCCCAGGAAGGCCTTCTCAGGCCCTGGGAATGTGCCTGACTGACCAGGTGGAGTTCATTCATTTATTCAGCAAATACTTAGTGAGCATCTACTCTGCACTGGGCACTGTTCTAGGTGCTGAGGTTCATCAGTGCCCAGAGCAAAATAAATATCTGCCCTCAGGTTGCTTATACTCTTGCGAAATGACTGGAAGAGTAATTTACATGACTTTAGGCAGATTCTTTTCTAAAAGCTATTGCATTGCCCAAGTGGATTATAGATCCTCATAACAGCAATAACTGCTGTAGATATATTTACATTCTGTATTATTAGGGCACAGAGCAAGGCAACAGTCAATGCGGTGAGACGTAGACCAAACAACAAATGGCCGTGAACAAGCTAAATAAGTGACCTCATTTCCTGAGGCTTCTGCTTCTGGAAGTCTGGAGAACCAGAAAGTCCTACTGCTGTAGAAGTTCTAGATGCAGAAAGAATCCTTTTCACAAGAGCGTAACCGAGACAGTCACAGGCTGCATCCAAAACCTGAAAAAAAACAGCCCCCATCACGGTTCCAGGGGGGATTATTCCTCCCCAGGCAAGGTCCACTTCTTGTCTAAGTTACTTCCAACCAGGTAAGGGGAAAAGAGCAGATTTTTTCCACAATCAATGTCTTTATGATGATACGGGAAAACAAAACAACAACAACAACACCAACAAAAAGTAGCCATCCATGCCCCCAAATAAACAAAGAAAAAGAAAAAAAAAGGTAGCAATCCTTATCTATGAGTCCTCATTCATCACATAGAGTAAATCTGAGAACACCGGTGAGTAGGTGGACTTGACCATCACAGGGAGAAGGGGCCACTCAGGGAGCACGCAGAAGTCATGCTTTGCTTCTGCTCTCAAGCCTTGTGGCATCCTACTTTAGTACACTTTCATAAAATAGAGTGCTGATAGAAATTGGGACTTTAATTCTAGTTCCCTTTAACAGAATGTAGCAATTTGGGAGAAAACAGAGTGTTTATTCTTGAATTAGTGATGGTCGTTAGAAATAATAGTTACCGGCTTCAAAGGACAGAGAGATAAAGTTAGGAGCCGTAGTCAGTTGAAAGAAACATTTCTTGATTAGAGAGCTACAGCATACGCACAGGGCATGGATAAATGTGGTCTTTTTCTGACCACTGAAAGAAAAGAAGCAAGACCTGTCCTAAAATTACCAAAAGCTGTTGCAATAAAAAAATTAAAAAAAAAAAATTTAAAAAAAGAGTCCATGATAACTAGAGAAAAAGAGAGAGACATTTTACAGAGTAAAGGAAGATCACATAGATGACCACACCAAAGAGACGTGTAAAGTGTTGCAAAGTATCATGAGGAAAAGGAAAAGGGCCATGAGTAAGATTCATGATTGTTACGGGTCAGTGAAAGAAATCTCCACTGATTCTGCAGTGTTTGCATTTCTCTGTTTTTTAAAATATGAAATACTATACAACATAGTAAATATGTATGCTTAGTTGCATTAATAAAGAACATTCCCTGTCTTTTAAAAATAATCTAAATGGGCTGGGCACAGTGGCTCACGCCTGTAATCCCAGCACTTTGAGAGGCCAAGGCGAGCAGATCACCTGAGATCAGGAGTTCAAGACCAGCCTGACCAACATGGAGAAGCCGCATCTCTACTAAAAATTCAAAATTAGCCAGGCATGGTGGTGCATGCCTGTAATCCCAGCTACTCGGGAGGCTGAGGCAGGAGAATCACTTGATCCTGGAAGGTTGACGTTGTGGTGAGTTGAGATTGCGCCCTTGCACTTCAGCCTGGGCAACAAGAGTGAAACTCCATCTCAGAAAAAAAACAAAAAAATCTAAATGGTAAAACAAATTTCAGGGTCTATCGCCCACTTGAATGAACCTTTCTAGAGCCAATAAGTTCAGATTTCAAGGTTTCAATTCAGGCACTACAGTTCACCCAGAAAGGCCAAACATAGGAATAACCTGTGGCCTCCTAATTCCAGAGCAAAAGTCAAAGTACGATCAGGTATTTTGTTACTCTCTGATCATTTATCACTAAAAATCATACAGCTTCCATTTTCTTCTCTGTCAAAGCTTTATTATGATACATCGTGCTGGTCTAAATCAATGTTTCTCAGATTTTCACGTATATTTAAATGACATAGAATGCTATTGTCGAAACGCAGATTCTAATCCAGTAGGTCTGGGGAGGGGCCTGAGATTCTGCATTTTGACAGGCTCCCAGGTGCTGCTGCTGCTGTTGCTGCAGGCATGTGGACCACAGAGTTAGTTCACTCATCACCTCTGTTCCAGCCACCCCCAATGTTTGAGTAAGGGAATACTCTGGAACTATGGTCCTCAAAATTTCCAGTGCATCAATATCACCTTGGAAACTTGTTGTAAAATGCAAATTCCAGGGCCTTGGCCCCAAAGGTTCTGATTCGCTGCTGCCATCTTTCTATGTGGGTAGACCTGAGCCTGGCGGCATCAGGACCATGCATTCAGGGTCCTGTCATCTTCCCAACCTGGCCTCCAGCTTTTCTTGCAAATCTCCAGCTTTGATGGACTTTCTTCTCTTCTCTGAATGTGACATGCTTGCTCTGTATATTTGAACTTAAAAAAGTCAAATCAAACCTGGAAAATTGCCCCCAAATCTTCCCAGCTTCCTGGTGACTCTATCTTTTTTTTTTTTTTTTTTTTTCTGAGATGGGGTCTTGTTCTGTCACCCAGGCTGGAATACAGTGGTGCAATCATAGCTCAGCTCACCAGAGCCTTGACCTCCCAGGCTCAAGTGATCCTCCCATCTCAGCCTCCCAAGTAGGTAGGACTACAAACATGCACCACCACGCCCGGCTGACAGAGGCTGGTCTCCAACTCCTGGGCTCAAGCTGCCTGCGTGCCTCGGATCCCCCAAAGTGTGGAGATTACAGGCATGAGCCACTGCACCCCTGGCTTCCTTTTGTTCTTCAGTTCTCAGCTCAAATGTCACCTCCTCAAAGGGACCTTCCCTGACCACCCAGGCTAAAGTAGTGCTGTCTCCCATAGTCTCTCTCTCTTTTTTTAACCCATAGCCTCTCTACTGCCTTCACAACCCCTGTTACTCTCTGGAATGATCTCATCTGTGTGTTTGTTCATTGATTCACTGTCTGTCTTCCATGGGAGCAGGGGCTCCACCTGCCTTGTTCCTCTCCCTGAATTCCCAGTACCTCACACTGTGCCAGAGAATTGAATGAATGAAAGGATGCGTGAGTCCACCCAGGTTGGGAAGCAAGGTGTAGAATAAAATAAACAATGTCATGAGCCCTGGCCTTAGAAACTTCAGACTGTAGAGTGAAGCAGATGTGAGGGTTTAATGAGGAAAAGGATCAGATGAGTAGGAAAGGAATTGCTTTGCTTCCTTCAGGGTGTGGAAGAAAATTAAATTAGGAATAGAGGATGGCAGCATGTTGCAGCCTTCTTGTTCATGTGCTGTATAATACAACATTCTTTGTCCTTTTTGTGTGTCTGATTTTGAAATCATAAAAATACGTGCTCATGGTAGATGATTGGGGAAAACAGAAAAAATTAAATAAGAAAATATTGATAGCATTGTCCTACCACCCACAGAGAGCTATGGTTTTCATTTTTGTGTTTTAAAATACTTTCTATATTTTCAAATTTGTCTATCTTACAGAATTCATATAGGGCACATATAATTCCATGTTCTGCTTTTCTCTCCTGCCTATAGTATCTTTACAAACATGTTTTTAAATGATTGTTTACTATTCCATTATGTGGATGGAAATACATCAATTTTATTTATTTTACTCTATGTTCAGAAAAGCATTCTAACTTTGTGCTAGCTCTCTTTTAAGTGGAATAGAAACATCTAATAAATGAATTTTTCCCTTGTTCAGAGTAGTGGTTCTCAGCTGGGGATAATTTTGCCCCCCAAGAGACATTTGGTCACATCCAGAGACATTTTTGGTCGTCACAACTGGGGAGAGGAGGGTTGCTATTGGCATCCAGTGGGCAGAGGGCAGGGTTGCTACTAAACATCCCACAGCACACAGGACAGCCCCCTAACGAAGAATTACCCAGCCCAAAAGTCAATAGTGCCGAGGTTGAGAAATTCTCTATCTAGGACAGTGTCGGGGTTAATATTCAACATCCACTTAAAATTCAAATTAGCCTGCTACCATTAAAAGTACAGGACTTTGCCCTGGGATTCTGCATTAGAATCATGTCTCAGTTAATTAGAAGCCTAGTTACTAGAATCTAGAATAACTGAGTTACTAGAATCTAGAATAACTGATATTTTGCCTGCATAATTCTTATTTTATTAGAAATTTTAACATATCAGTTATTCCAGTGAAACTGGAAAGTGAATCTAGAGATTGTATTTTTAAAATTAAGCTGCAGGAATGGACTTACCGGTTCTGGACTTCATCCTCGATTGGGTCCATACTTTCATGTGAACATTGCTGCATAGAAAGGGTGTGAAGCCAGTCCCAGGCTATTAGTTGATTGAGCTCAGTAGAAAGCACTTTCTAAGACACAGAAGTGATTTGGCCATTAGAGAAATTAGATCTCTAAATTCAAGAAGGAGTTTTGATGAGCGCTTAGTTAAGTGTGGATGTTTGGAATCGTGTTCCCTGAGCCTTTCCTTGAGTGGAGGTTTCACAACTGTATAGCTTTTGCAATATGTGAATTTGTTGGGGAATTCCACATTTAGTGAGCAAAATCACTGAAACCAGCCCCCTTCCCTTCTGTTGAGAAATGTGCTCATCCCTTTTATCCCAGACTTCTATCTTTGGGACTTTACCGGACCTTTACACAGAGACAATTGGTATTGAGACAATTTGTTATGATATACCTCCTGGGTGATCCAAATACCACTGGTTCAATCCAGAACAAAGAGAATGTATGCGGCACCTTTTCTTCCATCAGATTCTTGCTGGGGTTTATTGTGAATAGAAGAGGAGTTAAACTTGGAAATGTTTGGAATTGTGTTTCAGATATTTAGAAGATTAAACAAAAAGTCTTCCCAAATGGGTGCTGGGTAAGAGATACAAAACTCAACAGAATCAGGAATTGCTGCCTGAGCTGTAACAATGGAAATGCAATCTTTAGTTAACAGGGACTCAGAATTTAGGGAGGGTGAGCGTGGGCTAAGGTCAGTGATTCACGCCTTGAGATCGATTCGTGCCTCTGACTAGATTATCTCTGTGTGCTGCGCTTGTTGGCAACTTTGCCTTCTGCAGTATTTTATGGGGCTCATCTGCAGAGCCTCAGACTGGCAGTGAGGGGTCACTGGAGCCTCACTTGCTATCGGATCATCTTCTGAGGGAAGGCATTTTCCCTTCTCCTCATCTCCTCTCCCCAGGATTGGCTGAAAACAAGAAGTTTTTCTGGGCTCTAATCCACAGCATTGGCTAATGACACAGACTGTATCATTTGGGAGGCCTGAGAGAAGAGGGGGGAGCTGGGGAAGAGAGACAGAGTCCTGAGACTGGAAGACAATTTAAAATAAGCAATCTTGGGCTGAAAGAGAATATGTTGGCTATAAAATAAGTGCAAGAATAAAAGAGATGGATGAGAAGTCAATTTTCAGGTGCAGTATTTTATTTTTTCTGCTTTTAGTCAGCAACCTTTGGTTTCCAAATACTCATTTTCTTTGTAATTTTCCATTAACACATTGATTCAGATGCTGAAAATGAGATCGCTAATGCTTAAGATTTGCAAGGCTGTAGAAAGGCAAGCACATTTCTCACTGGCAGAATGTATGTATGCAGACATAAAAACGTACCGAAGCATGCAAGTGGCCACACAAGAACATACTTCCTCAAAACACACACGCACATACAGTCCAACTGAGGAAACCCCAACTGGAGAGGACTGTAAACCTAGGCAGTGTGACAAATGGGATTTGCTCATAGTCAATTGAATCCCAGATTCAGACAGTTTGGACTAGAGTTGGCTTGTTGTGGTATAGGTATTAAGAACAAGTGGTTTAGAAAATGTGGCACATATACACCATGGAATACTATGCAGCCATAAAAAAGGATGAGTTTGTGTCCTTTGTAGGGACATAGATGCAGCTGGAAACCATCATTCTTAGCAAACTATCACAAGAACAGAAAACCAAACACCACATGTTCTCACTCATAGGTGGGAACTGAACAATGAGATCACCTGGACTCGGGAAGGGGAACATCACACACCGGGGCCTATCATGGGGGGGGGGGAGGGGGGAGGGATTACATTGGGAGTTATACCTGATGTAAATGACAAGTTGATGGGTGCTGACGAGTTGATGGGTGCAGCACACCAACATGGCACAAGTATACATACATAACAAACCTGCACGTTATGCACATGTGCCCTAGAACTTAAAGTATAATAATAATAAATAAATAAATAAATTAATTAATTAAAAATAAAAAAAGAATAAGTGATTGAAGGGAATAAACTTCAAAATGTGGACAAATGTGCTTCCAGCTTCAGAATTTCTCAAAATAGTGACTCCAACTCAAGTAGAAATCTGCAAGTCAAATCTTGATTCAACAATTCATCTTTGATTCAACAATTACTTAGGCAGCGTCTATCTGCCTGCCAGATACTATGGCGAAACTGTATGAATATGATATTAACATTGCCCTCAAGAATTAGAAGAATAAGTGGGGCATAAGACAACTTACAAATAGTTGTCAAGTAAGTCATCAAGCCCTGGTTCAAACTGACTTTGCAATTCTAAGTCAGAGCATTAGAATTTGTTCCTAAGATTTCTTTCAAATAGTTCCATGAGTGCAATGGGCCTCCCAGTAGAACAGAAAGTCCAGGTTGTGGTTAACACTTTACCTACCCATAAATAATGGCGTCTGTTATTGGATTCTTTGTTAAAAACAAAGGGGGCTTTCTTATCAATGGAGGGTAATATGATTCTAGAATTTTTAGCCCTAGAACAATTTGCATCACACTAAGGGAAACTGAGGTGTAGAAAGGGTAAGTGATCTGGCCAAGGTCATATAGCCTGTTATTTGAAAGAGTTGGGAGCAGAATGCAAGGTTGTAGATTTTGAGTTTTCTATGATCTTCCTGTTCTTGCATGCCTCATTCATAGTAGAACCCATGCCTAGAAATCAAGTCAAACAAAGATATTTGCTGTACTGGGTTTATATGCTGAAAGACGTATCCTGATCCAGGCAGGAAAGACAGAAGAAGATTCTATTGAAATAAACCATGTAAAGTGCACAGCAGAATGTCTGCCACATAAGAAAGTTCAATGAACTTAAACTACTATCCTCATCTTCATCATCATCATTACTATCATCATTTTGTGTCTTACTTTAAGCAAATCCAATCTACAAAAACCTCTACTTTAGACCAGGTGTGGTGGTCCATGCCTGAAGTCCCAGCACTCTGATAGGCCGAGGAGGAAGGATCACTTGAAGTCAAGAGCTAGAGACCAGCCTGGGAAACATCATGAGACCTGTGTCTACTGAAAACAAGCAACATCAACAACAAAAAAGTTAGCCAGGTGAGGTTGCACACCCCTACAGTCCTAGCTACATGGGAGGCTGAGGCAGGAGGATAACTTGAGTTTAGGAGTTTGAGGCTGCAGTAAGTTATAATCCAGCCACTGCTTTCCACCTTGGATGACATAGTGAGGACCTGTCTCTTAATAAAAAAGAAAAAGAAAACCTTTATTTAAAGAACTAGTAAATTTACTTCTTATAAAGATTCTTCACTTTACAAAGGCATCTTCAATAGTTTAAATTTTGATCTGTCCTCCGAAAAATTTATGCAAGTGTAATACATACATTGTCAGGTAAAAGAAAATACATTTACTCTCAACTCGCCTACATATTTGCATATAGCATGAGAAATGTTAATTAGATTTTCATTTGTATTGGCTACATGACAGTGATAATAAAAGATGTCCATAAAGTCTAGAAATATAGCTATTATGAGTTGTTTTTATGACTGAAGATGTCTTTGACCACATTATTAAATATTTGTCTGTTTCCAGACTTCATGGGTACCCTGTAGAGCATAAACATAGTAAACAAGAATAAATTGCTTAAAACTTTGGAGGAATTCCTAACGATTTGTGTGCTTGGTTTTTTAAAAAAACACACTTTTTTTTATGAGGGAATCTCTGTGATAATAAACAAAATCCCAAAAATTTACAGAGAAAGAAATCATTTTGACTTTATTACTCAATATTGGTTCTATAAACCATGACCAAATTATGACAAACTCTTACTCAAAGGAGGATTGAATTATTTTGTTTGAGTTAGTTTAATATGTTCAGAACTGGGCAATTTTTTGTTTTTTGTTTTTTGTTTTTTTGTTTTTCTAAACTTTGTCCTTCTCCAAAGTTTTACAATTAAATCGTCAGGGCTAATTTTTCTTAGGCATTTCTGAGGTCTACAATATGGAGAATTTTATCCCATAGATTTTTTCTTTTAGTCGCCTTCCTCAGGTTCATGCTGGAACTAAAAACAATTTTAAGGATAATGCTTTAAAATAAAACCCTAAACACACACACACACACACAGAACAGATTCTAGTTTGGCTCCTAATATGATCAGGGGATTATCTGTAGGTGTGGAAATATGGGGCTATTTCTCAGTTTTCTGTGCTCAAATTAAACTGGTTTCCAGCTTCGGCAATGACAAAATCATAGCCTGGGTGACCATCTGCTTGGTCAATAAGTGCCCAGCATTGGCCTGAGTCAGCTAATTGTGCATAATTGGGATTATGTCGCAGGAATGGCAGTCCCCTCTCCAGACAAAGAAAATCACGTTTGTGCTGTTTCAGGTGACCACTGATCTCTCCTGGCCAGTGACAGCAGAAACTTGGGTTGTTGCAAAGTCTGTCTCTGCAGACGGCCAGGACAGTAGGGATGATCAATTCTGGGATAAGCGCAAGACGACAGGCAGTGGGGGAGGGGAAAAAAGGAGAAAGGGGCTGGAAAATAAGAACAACACCAGGGGAAAAAATCTAGTGCTGGAAAAATTATTGTCACCCAGCTTTTAGATCCTGAAATACAGGCACATTTAGTGTCTGATTCCTGTATTTGTACTGCAGAATCTGCAATGGTTCTGAAATGAATCAAGTCAGATACCTCCAGGGCCAAGCAGGAGCATGACAGGCAACCCTCAGCAAGCCGGTGACTGGTTGTTGTTTTGGAGCAGCACCCTTCACCCGGGGTCTTGGGGAGAGACTGTGCTCCCGTGGCACCAGAGCAAGGGCCTGGAGCTGTAGCAGCAGCAACAGCAGCAGGAACAGCAGCAGCACACTGGGGACAATGGCTGTCCGTGGTAAGCAAGTGGAAGGCTGGAATAAAAATCCTGTTCCCCAGCCATGATATTATAGTGGAAGAGGAATAGGGTGTTTCAGCATTCCCTAAACCCCTTTTAGAGAGAAGGTCAAAGGCACTGTGGTTGACGCAGTGACAGCAGCACTGTAAATTCTGGAAAGAAAAAAGTTGGTGCAGCCTCAGCCCAAGGTCCCTCAAACTCAGCACCATTATTGTTTGGGGTTGGACATTCTTTGTTTTGGAGGCTGGTCTGTGCCTTGTAAAATACTTAGCAGCATCCCTGGCCTCTACCCACTAAACACCCATCGCACCCCTTCTACCTCCTCCCTGCCTTCCAGGTAGTGGCAACCCAAAACCAGAAAGAGCCTTGCCAGCACTTGGATTACCTGGGGAGTCACACCTTCCTTGACCTGGCATGGTGTGTGTGCCCATGTTCACATGTGAGGGTTTACATGTGGCTGTCCGTGTTCTACTGACTACCCGAGAATGTTCCAGGAGTCAACCAGCTCTTGTTTTAAGTCAGTCCAAATGCATGGGTACAAAGGCCACAGGTGGAGTCAGAGGCTATACAAACAGGCTGCCCATCTCAAGTCCTCAGAGAAATTGCTGTGGCTGAGACAAGAGCCTGTGGCTTCCAGGCTGACCCTACAGAGCAAATCGCTCCCAGATCCACCTACTCACCCAATACTTATTAGGTGATGGTCACTAGTTCTCAGGACACAGAGGGAAGAAAACCAAACAAAGTTGCACCCCTTAGGGGACATACATTCCAGAAAGTGGAGGCAGCATGGAAATGTATGGGTAATTTCAGGGAGCATGGCCTTCCTCTGGCTTAGACTCCTGCAGAAGCTATGAAGCTCCAGGTTTGGGGTCCCTGCCAACCAAACGCCCTCTTAAGACCCGGGAAGGATCTTGGCAATGTGTTCATATATTTTTATGAATTTTGCAAAAGTATGATCATTTTTCTTGAAGAGCGCCTCTCCTCCAAATTGCATAAGCCACAGACCCCAGAAAACCAGAATCTCTCCCTGATTTTCAGCTTCCTGTACATTATAGAATTGGGTCCTACTCGAAATGTATCAAGGAGAATGAGAAACACATCCACTTTTAATTCACTGACAGTGCAGCATAAAGAATACAACATCATCACAAAATAATGAGAAAATAAATTGCAGCTGGCCCATTGCGTTGGGTGGTTACTAGGGTGCTGATTGCAGGGACCTGGTTGCTCATATTCACACACCCTAGAGTCGGGGAAGCAGTAGGAATCCGAACCTCCTCACTAGAGGGATGGGGAGGGAAGCCGCAGTCTCTGGTTGGGAGGGGAGGAGCAGCTGGCCCAAGGCGCCTTTGTAGAAACTGGCCATGCTGTTGCTCTGGGCGGGAGGCTCCAGCCTGGAGCTCAGGGCCTGCCCCTGGCTTTCTTCTGGCCATTGTGAGCCTGTATTGATCAGGCCGGGAGGCAGTAGGGCTGCAGCAGCTGAAGCTCTAGGGTGGGCCGCATTGATTGGGCCCCCGCCCCGGGATATTTATAGGATGCGCCGGTCTAGCAAAGGGTTCAGGGTGCTCTTCGCTAGCTGGTTAACTTTAAGTATTGGAAATGGAATTGATGCGCACATAATAATATTATGATTCATACAAACCACTTCTCAGGCAACTCAATATATTTCATTACCTCCTTTCTAGCAAATGTATTGATTTCTGTTTTGCGGTTTTATAACACAATTTCAAGGCTGTTGTGGGCTTAATGAGCCGTGTTCTTATGATGTTTAAAAAGATTTGAAGCTATTGTTGAAATAAATATTATGGATCACCCCCTCCTGAGGCCCCCTTCCCTCTCCCGGCTCTCCTCCCTCCTCGCCCCCACCCCCATCCTGCCCCCTCCCTGGCCCGGGAGAAGTCGTCCGCAGAAAGCCGGGGGCTGCAGCTTCGCGGCCCTTTGTGGCCCAGATCAAAGGACCCGAGCGCCACAAAGGCGGCCCCACTCCGGCCGCGCGGCCACACACAGCCGCACCTGCAGCGCGGCCAAATGTCATTGTCGCTTCTGCAGGGCGAGCGCGGGGGACGCACCTCGGAGACGGCAGATGACTCTAATAACGCTTGATGGGAATTGATGGGGAAGGAGGCGCGCGGTGCCCAGGGCTTTTTATTAGTTGCCTCGACTTCTCGAGCAGCAGCCCGAACGTCTGCACCTGTGCACCCCCTTTCTCTCGGCCTTTATGGAAGTTGACAGATTTTATTAACTTTAAGGAAGAACTTTCCAGCGTGCGCAGGGCCGCAGTTTATTTTGTATTCATGCGAAACGGAAACCGAAAAACCCACGTTTACATATTTACCGGCCTCCATGACCTCCCTCTGGGGCTCCACAAGTCACGCTGCAGATTAATTTTGTCATAAAATTGACTGGTGTGCTAAGGGACGTTGGGGGTTCGGGGGATGTTGTTGGATGTGAGATTTTTTTGTTTTGTTTTGTTTTCCGATGGGAGAAAGCTATATTCAATTATCTAATATCTCCAAGGAACCCCCCAAAGACTTTCCAAATCGTGCAGAAATTGGAATTCTTTTTAAGAGCGTTTGCTCGTTGGGAGAGAGCATTTGTAGGCAACCCAAGTAGGCTCCGCGCACAGCAAGGTTTCCCAAATCTTTCTGATGACCTAGAAACAAAAGCAGGCACCAGAAGCATCTTCGAACTTTGTGAGAATTGATGCCCCTTGGAGGTTTGGGGATGGGGGGTCCATGCACATGTTCTGCTCAGCTGTTGGGGCTAAGTCCCAACACATTGAAAGAACAAATTATGATTCATGTAAAAAAATGATATGCTTGGTCAGGGAAATATTGTGACATAACCCAACACAGTTGTATAATTTCCACACTCTCACTATTAGGAAGAGCCTAACTGGGGCAGAGGATTGAGATTTTGCTTATATTCATAGTTATCCATGGCTCTCCGAGTGCTTCCAGGTTTTATGTCTCATGACAAATGGAAGTCCACGGCTATGAAAATTCATGTGATATTAATGGCCAAGTGTTGAAAATTCAGCCACAGAGTCAGCTGGGTACACTGCTTATTAGCTTAAAAGCACAAAGCTTTCTGGAGCTTCTTTTTGTGAGCCAGATAAACTTCAGATGAACTGAGGATCATTTTGCAGGAAACTCTGAAGTTGAGTAATAATAGAAAGTAGTTAGTAGAATATTACACTTTTCATTTGGGCAAACAGATGGGATGCCTGCTTTTAGATTTAATCAGGGGCTGACAGACAGGTAGGACGCCGGCATATTTTAGTTGGAGTCTCTTTCTTTTCAGGAAAGAATGAAACTACTTAATATTCAGTGTATCCTCCCCCCATCACCCACCCAGCCCCACTATTCCACAGTACCTCATGATCTCTCACGCCTTTTTCTCATTTCTGATGACATTACAAAGTACAAAGGTCATCTAACTGCAAGCAAATCCATTTCTTAAAATATCTTTCACTCTATTCTTCCCTTACAAAAAAAAGTTATAGAGGTGTGCAGGTATGTGTGTGTGTGTGTGTGTGTGTGTGTGTGTGTATGTATATATAGTTAGAAAAATAAAACAAGGGTTGTTAAATCACTGAGAGCACATCCAAATCTCCATTTACATAGACACAGACATAAATAAAAGATTTAACAATTTGGAGTCATGAGTCCTTGACCTCATGCTTTCTCAACTAATCTTTTCAAAAGATTTTGATATCAATTGTTCCTCTTTTTTCCCCAGAAGCATAATACATGGTAACCTTAGCATGCACAATCTGTTTCAACAGAGGGATACAGACAAGTGCAACCATGGTGGATTTTAATGTCATGGTAGAGCTTGTATTACCTTGCTGGAAACAAAATCTCCCCCCACCCCCTTCAAATGCAAGTCCCTTGACACCCCCTTTGGAGATCATTTGTTATGCAGAGTTTCATGAGGCAATCAAAATTAATTCACAGTGATCTTTTCACCCAGAGCCTCCAGCTTCTAATAATGGTCTTTCTCAACAGGTGTTCATTGTGGCAGTCTGACTTCAAATTGCCAGACTAAAGGTTTTATTCTTTAGTCATTTCTTTTTTAATCTCGAACTTGTAATTTACTAATCTGCAGCAGCTGCCAAGAAGGGCGCAGCTGCTTACTGAGAGGGGAAGTGTACCTCCGAGGAGGCGAGGGCAGGGAAGAACTTCACCTCCAGAAGGAGAGGAGGAAGAAATTGAAATTCATGGCCTGGAGACAAGGTACAGTCCTGGGACTGGAGACCTAACATTGTCTCCACAATACCTTCCTCTAACGCTGGTCCAAAATTGGTGATACCTGGTTCAGATTCCTTTGGAAGGCTTCAGAAATAGGCTGGATTATGCACAAGTGCGTAGAGAAGGGATTTTTAATAACAGAAACCACAACCAACAGAAAAATACTATGCAGAAGAAAGGGACTTTTAGAAACTTGCATTTGTCCATTGGGCCAGTTTAACTAGCTCTTGCTAACATGCTGTCTTTATCAACTTTCAAATCTGCCTCCTTTTAAGGTAACTTTAAAGAGAGATGGGAGGAATTAAGTTTTACTGTATAGATTCTTGGATTTCATGGCTCATCAGTATCATGTTGGCTGAGGGAGTGTGAGAAAGCATGAATCTAGGCTCCTGATTTCCAAATTGCTACAACTGCAGATTCCAGAGCCCCAGCTCCAGAGCTTCTGTTGTGGTGGATCTTGGCATAGGGCCTAGGAATATGCATTTTAACAAGCACCTTAAGGTTCTGATGCATATGTTTTGGTTTAGGGGGTAACCCACAGAGAAAACTGAGAGGCCTTGATTCCCTTTGATCACAGTGAGTTGCTCCACTTGACTCAGTAATCCTGTCTCTACAATGGATTCTTGCTCTTCAGTCTCTTCTCAATCACATGGTTCTCAGAACTCAGCCTCTGAGCAGGTAAGTACACGTGGGCAGGGCACAGTTCTAGGTAACAAGTGGCTTTCTTCCTAAGGAGATAACATTACATATCTTGTACAGAGGGTAGATGAGGTCATCAAGAAGTGACCACCTTTGCCATGCAGTGATTCTTGGCCTCTGGTTTCTTTTGCAAATGATGCCTGCAGCTTGTTTATGAACTCTGGGCTGATCTCTGAGGCTATCTCCTGGCAGAGACAGAAATAGGGACTTTGGACAAAGATTGAAACTGAAGCAAATCCTATCTGACATGTGGTGACCTGGGGCCCACTGAGGGTTAAAAGAACATTTGGAAGCATCACTTGTAGCCTTCAGCCTTCTCTTAGACTAGAAGCCAGCTTTCCGCAAGGGGTCAGAAAGGAAAGAGAGTGAAGCTCAGATTCCTGTCTGCCCCTAGACTTGCAGCAAGAAAATTTGGATTCTTTCTGTATTTAGGAGTACACATAGACACAAGCAGCTTCAGAGTCAAATCGGAAGTCACATGAGAATCCCAAGCTATAGTGGAGAGTCTTGAAATGCTAGGCTCTCAAGGATTTATTGGAGACCTCATTGTCTTTTTGGCCACCCTTCCCATGAGGCCATGCCTCCATGGAAAAATTGCCATTTGAGAGACAGGGTGTCCCACTAACAGGGCTCAGGATATGATTTCTCCTTGGCCTTTTAGCTTGGTTGTTCCCTTGTGAAGGGCTCTCCTGGATCCCTTGAAAACCTAATTATGGCTGTAAAAACTGTGCAGAGAGTGAAGCAGTGCTTATATGGATGTTGGGCGGCGTCTGCTTTGGCACATTTGTTCACAGGTGGGCCAGCCAAGCAGCTCGGCACTGATGGGCGTTGATTTTGTAATATGTGAGCAACTTCACTGGTTCCATTCTCATAGACTCTTTTGTTTGGGAGGGAGGGAGTGAGAAGGTTTCTTGAGCTCCAAAGACCGGATAAGCCTCTCTCTTACCAGTAGCCTATGGATACAAAATTATTATGTTTCCCAGTCTCATTTTTGTGTAGTACAAAACAACCCCCATATATTTCAAATCGGAAAGGATGCTCACCAGCTTCTCTAAGAAAACGTGTTTTTATTCTTGTCCTCAGTGGGGGTCGTCCTAGGGTCGACATTGCCTAAGGGCGCCGCAAAGAGGTTTCTAAGTGGGAATTGCCATGCCAACTGCCATGCGACTTTCAGGACTTGGGTACTGAATCTTCACCCCAGTGTGGCTGGGGGTAGTATTATTTTCTAATTTCCTGCTCAACGGGATGTATTTGTGCAACTTATTAATACAGAAATACATACTTTATTATTATATCCTAACCCCAGGTATGGAAGGTACCAGAAAAGATTGCCTTCACTTAACAAATGATGAAGCTGAGGCCCAGAGAGGAGAAGACTCTTGCTCAAGATCACACAGCAAATTTGAGACAGAGTGTATTGCTCAGTGGGTAGGAGTCATCTTTGACCTATGCATCAGAAATTTGAATCTGTTGAACTATGAAACACTGGTGGAGCTAATAGACACTAAGAAAAGAATTACACAAAACTATTTATAGTCATGATAAATAATGTAGAGACAGACTCCAAGGTGTTACGTAAGGACTTGGCCAAGCACGAGGAGAGGATGGACCCATTAGGGCAGGGTGGGTGTATTAGGCAGGTTAGGTTAGGCTTTGCTGTGTAACAAATAGCCCTCATTCCTCATGGGGTTAACAGGAGCTGTTTATTTCTCTCTCAGGTAGGTCAGAAGGGACATTCTGCTTCTTACATTCACTCAGAAACAGCCTGAGAGGGGCTTAATCTCAACCCTGCTTCCACAGTCACAGGAGAAATAAAAGCATGTTTCTTCCTATAGGCAACACACATCACTTCTGTCCACATTTCATCCCCAGTTGAAGTTGCATGGCCATACCCAACTTGAAGGTGAATGGGAATGGGCAATCCCCCATGCGCCTAGAAGGAGGAGATCCAGAATGCCTATTGCATAGATTTAGAGAAGGCTTCTCTGGTTTAGCTGAGATCTGAATTGTGTGACAGCCCATGGACAGGGGAATCTTAGCCTAATGGAAAAGCAGAAGGAAGCCCAAGGAACCAGAACCCAGACTGCAATGGCCCCCATCCCAATAAAGCACAGCCAGCATAACGGCCAGGCATGGTGGCTCATGCCTGTAATCTCAGGATTTTGGGAGGCCAAGGTGAAAAGATTGCTTGAGCTCAGGAGTTCAAGACCAGCCTGGGAAACATGGCAAAACCCCATTTCTACAAAAAATACAAAAATTAGCTGGGCATGGTGGTGTGCACCTGTGGTCCCAGCTACTCAAGAGGCTGAGGAGAGAGGATCTCTTGAGTCCAGGAAGTTGAAGCTGCAGTGAGCCATGATTGTGCCACTGTACTTCAGCCTGGGCAACAGAGTGAGACCCTGTCTCTAAATTAATTAATTAATTGGAATTTTTTTTTTTTAATTTAAAAATAGAAACCAGCATAAGACTGTTAGTCTATATGCCTGGGGCAGGAGAGAAGCCATGATAAGTTTTTTATTTCATTTTAAAGGTTTCAGTGTTTAATGTTTATCAAATTTCATCTCTACAGCTAAGCAGAATAATAGATGAGTTAATGGAACTCAGACCACATTTAAGAGCATGTTTATTGGGCAATCCCAATTAAACCACAAGCCAAACAACTTCTATCATTTCCCATGTTTGTACTTTCTTCATTTTCACCTTTGCCCAAGTCATCTGGTTTGTCATGGACACCATTGTGTGGGCAGTGATGGAATAGTGTCCTGAGAGTGAGACCAGAGAATCTTCAACAGATACATTGGCGACCCCATCTTTGCCAGCAGTCACATTACCCAAGTCTCCAACCTGCCTCTCTTGATCCTTGGCCCACTGTGGTTTTTGTTTAAAGGATTAAAGTAAGGACCTGCCCTGGTACAGCCTGGTGTATTATCTCCAAACTGATGAACACGAAATCTGTGCTGGCATTCAGTCAATCCTGTAATGCATTCTGACACCAAAAATGGTCCATTTTCCTTCTGCCCAAAGTGGATGGCACCCTGCACTGGGCTCTGGCCCTTCAATGTGCACATGACCTTTATCATTAGGACTCCAGGGGCCACACTCTGGTCTGGGCTCTGAGAGGTGTGAGGGAGACAGGAGACACTGCAGGAGATGGCAGCACATGCTGAGTTTCAAATGATGAGCCTGTAACACAGATCACTTTGGCTTCAATATAGGAATAAGTAGGTAAAGAGAGGGGCTGCAGCGGTGGACACCTGTGTATTCCATCAGGCTCAGGAGGTGGGGGAGAATGCCCACTATATTAGAAGGAAACTGTGAGCCAGAGAAGGTTAAAGGACTTTGCCCAAGGGTTGCAGCTAGCAAGTACTACAGCCAGGATTCGAACCCTCTGTCTCAAATTCCAACCTTGCATGGTCCTCGCTGTATTCACCGGTGGCCTCCCTGCTGATGGTGGAAGAATCTTCAGCATCCTGCCTTCTCCCTTAGCACCTCCCGGGGCTGGACTCACATTTGCAAGGCCCACTTGAATTTCATCGAATGAAATCTCTGGCCAAAGCAAGTTATTACATCCAGATTCCCAACGGCTGAGGGGCTCCTTTGTGCAAAGTGTCTAAGAAAACTTCCAAAAGATGATATTTGTGTGTCAACAAGGGTGAAGTGTTGGGGACCTCAAAGAGAAGTTTCGGAAATAGCTGCTGGAGAAAGCCGAGAAGCTTTTCCTGTCCTGAGCCCCCTTTTCCCAATTAGCATACAAAACATTTTTAAAGGAATAACCTTTACTAATAAAATGCTGTAATCTCAATAAGACATTTCAGCAGGGGAATTATTAGATATTAATTCATGCCTAGTTGCACTGACAGCTCTCGGCCATCAACGTTAGCCTAATAGCACACTAGGTGAGAATTAATATCCCATAATTCATGCTCTGTCATGCATTATTGCTTAAATAAGATACATGAAGAATAACCTATTCTGGTGAAATAACTGGGATCCTTAGAGTTCTCCTGGCCAAGTTATAAATAGTTATGTTAGGATCCAGAATTTTTTTGTATTACTAAATTTGAAATAAATTGTAGATATGTATCTTCATCTGTAATTACCTTGAACATTTTTCTTAAGTACTAACATTAAGTTCAGTCATATTCCATGTTTTAAAATTGAACTTAAGCAAAATCACATCATTTTCTTGAGAACAAAATAGAAATTTCTTTCCCCCATATATAATTGTATCTGGTGCTCCGGCATCCTATACCTCACAGAAGCTATGACTTAGGAGCAGCAGAATGGGCCGGACTTAGAAAGATACAAAATAGAAGTGGGGGAGTGGCAGGGGCCTGGAGGACATTCCATTTGTGTTAATGAAGAGTTTGTGTCTCTCTGGATAATTATAGTTACTCATGAGTTCCTACGGTTTTCCCAGCAAGTGGGGAGTGGGGAAGTGGGAGGCAATCTCTGTCCTGCAGAAGCTTCGAGCCTCCTGGAAGGAACTGGATTGATGTAGATGACACAGTAACCTTGTCCTCATCAGGCAGCAGGTGAAAAAATGTCAAGACATGAAGAGGAAGACCACGGAGTGAACTGAAAGAATTCTGTAAACAAAGTGGTAGACTTACAGAGTTATGAGCTAAATTGGAAAAGGAATCATTCATGCATTGATCATATTTTTATTTGTTTTTTTAGAGATGGGGTCTTGCTCTGTCACCTGGGTTGGAGTGCAGTGGTGCAGTCATGGCTCACTGCACCCTTGAACTCCCAGGCTCAAGCCATCCTTCTCTATAGCTGGGGCCACAGGCACCACTACCACACCTGGCTAATTTATTTTAGTTTCTGTGTAGATGGGGTCTCCCTATGTTGCCCAGGTTGGATCCTATATTATTGAACACCTACTCTATGCCAGTCTCTGTGCTGGACACTTAGCACACAAAGAAGCTGGCAGTCCGGTGGGGGACATGGACACTTATCTATGATGCCACAGGATGCAAGCCAAAGACAGGTGATGCCAGAGCTCAGAAAAAAGCTATGCCTATCTCAGACTGGTGATGGGTAAATTGATCATAGAAAGCTTCCTGGAAGAGGTGATACCTGAGATGAATCTTAAAGGATGAGGAGAAATGAGCCAGGTAACAGATATCAATAGAGAAATCGCAAACAGAAGCCAGATAGTGGCAGATCTCGCAGACCACAGTAAAGGGCTTGCATGTTGTCCCAATGTGATTAATTTTTTCCTTCAGATCCAGCTACTGGAATTTTGATACCAACATCTCCATTGCAGGAGAAGTCAGGGCTAAAAGTCAGAACTTCAGAGTTAGCCACATTTGAAACCTAGAACATCAGAGTTTCAAGGGTTATTAGAAATTGTCTTACCCATCCTACCACCACCCATTTTAAAAATGGAGAAGCTGAGTTCCAGGAAGGGGAAGGACCTTGTCAAGATTACAACAGATCTCTGGGATCCTTTTCCAGATGATTTCGTCCTTTTAGTAGAAGGTTTTCTATGTGAATGATCAAATAAGGGAACTAACTACGTAAGCAGAGGAGGGTTAGCCTAACTGGAGGAATGAATGGCTTACAACAATGTTTTCTAGACTTCACGCATTCTCAATCAGCACATATAAATTTTACCATGATCAATGACTTGATATTTTTACTGACTCCATTTTTTTTTGCTTTAATGCATTATTTAAAAGAAAACGCTTATATCACTTCCATAAACGAAAGTTGACCTTCTGTTGCTATACAAAGATGCAAACCTGAAAATTAACTCCATGAACGTCATCCTAAAATTCTAGCCAGATATGATTGCTCACCTGAGGCCTACTCTCTCCTTTTTAAACAGAAAGATCATCAAATTTTGGAGAGGTACTAAAGATATATTAGCACCAAATTGAGGCTTTCTGCTTGTTTTTATACGATTGGAAGAAAACAATCTGTGTAATTCAGTTATTAAGTAATGTCCCCTAGTATCATCTAAAATATATCATGCTTTAAAAAATACTGGACTAGAAGAGATGAAATAAAATGTGTTATTACCACATGCCCCAAAAATAGGATATTGCAAGGATTTACTGATGTAAAAGAATGAGAAAATGCCAAACTGGCATATATTTGTTGAAAACTTTATTAAATAATCAGTCAAACCTATTTTAAGAAACTCTTTACAAGAACACTTTCAGTTTTGCTCCTCTGGGAATGAGGGTAGTCCCCTGCCCTGCACCCTGGGATGGTCATGAGGCTTAAATTAGAATGTCATATGTCCAAGGGCTGTGCTTATACCAATGAGCTGTCTCCAGAAATTTCTGGATCATTTCCCCCACCACAGGAAGGAAACAGGGCACAGTCCCAGAGCAACACCTTCTGGGAAGTGAAGTCTTCTTGTGATGTGTGGGGCATCTCGAGGGTACAGCACAATCCAAGCTTGATTTAGAGCCAACCATGTATCTGTCAACTCTGAAGTGCATGCCCTTGGAGGGACTCCTGGTCTTTTGTCTTCCATAGGTCCTAGTTTGGGTTCTCCCAAAGCAGAACCTAAGACAGGGGCTGAGGTGCAGGCATTTTGTTGAGCAATGATCCCAGGAAGCAGGAATGAAGGAGAAGGGAGAAGAGAAAAGGGAAGGAGGGGAAAGAAAAAGTGATTTGGTGACTGCGTAAGTTTGAAGAATAACACAGAATTCACCTAAGTACTATCCTGCCCACAGAATGAAACTAAGATTATATGCACACTCCCATGCCCATTGGTGGAGGGTGGCCTTGGGTGTGGAGAGATACCACAGGCACACTGGCATTGGATGCGGAACTGTCTACCACCCCAGTGCTGAAATCAGGTGGGCCAAGGCGACATGGCTCAGAGCACAAAAATCATTGCCTCCCTCTCCAACTGTGACAAATTCGGGGGCTATGGAAGTCAAAGGTAAGTTGCAACCCAAGAAGCAAACTTCTTTTTTTTTTTTTTCTTTTTTGAAGACAGAGTCTCGCTCTGTCACCCAGTTTGGAGTGTAATGGCGTGATCTCAGCTCACCACAACCTCCGCCTCCCAGGTTCAAGCAATTCTTCTGCCTCCGCCTCCCAAGTAACTGGGATTGCAGGCACCCACCACCACACCAGGCTAATATTTGTATTTTTAGTAGAGATGGGGTTTCACCATGTTGGCCAGGCTGGTCTCAAACTGCTGACCTCAGGTGATCCATCCACCTTGGCCTCCCAAAGTGCTGGGTTTATAGGCATGCACCGCTGTGCCTGGCAGCAAAGTTTTGTATCTTATCCCTAATGGTGGTGAAGGAAGGTGGTTGATGGAATGGACGGAGTCTTGCCTTAGAGTACTCTGACCTCTCTCCACACCCCACCAGGCCTTTCTCAAGGAAGCTGTCTCACCCTTCATCTTCTGGGGACATGTTCCAGTTGGAGAAACCTTTCTTTGGCCAGCCAGGACTCCACTGTCTATTTCAAGCTAACATTGATTTCTTATTTCCTTTGCTATATACCTAGGTGGAGAGGGCTCTTTAGGACTATTGACTTTAGGGCTCAGTGGCCTCTTTCCACTTGTGATTTGGGATTTGAGCAAGTTGGTCTTGGTGGGGAGTGGAAGGAAAGGAGAGGAAATTGATAAAAGGCCACGGTCAGGACTCAAGGAGGAGCTACTTGTGCACCAGCTTCATTGTCTGTGCCTTTGAACCTCCCCCTGATCGTGGCCCTCTGAGCTTCTAGATTGTTTAAAGCAAGGCACAGGTGGAAACCGCATGAGGTGAGGGGTGGGGGCAGGTTCCCTTTGCAAGTCTCCCTGCCCACTTCTCTTCCCTCCCAGCATGTCTGAAAAGGATGTGGAAATGTCAATTGTCTCCTGGCTCTGTTACTTTGCTAACCCAATCAATCCATATGAAAAGCACAGATTAAATTGACTGATCCTCATATATTTAATGATTGCTGCTATTTGACCAGGATGCATTTCTCAGGAAGTGCCTGTCACAAGCTATCGATGGTCTTTTAATCCCGAGTTACTTAGTGTTGGGCTTACTTTCTCCCCAAGATAGCCAGTCTCGGGTGATTCCTCAGCTTACAGCAAAAAGCAAGATGCCAAATGGCTCTTCTTGATATTGGATGATTGGGTTTAGTTCCTGGGATATGGATTTGTCAGCAGACACAGCTTCTTGCACATGTAATTCCATGACTTCCCACTTTACCTTTGAAATTTCTTTTTTTTTTTTTTTTTTTTGAGATGGAGTCTTGCTCTGTCACCCAGGCTGGAGGGTTTATGCCATTCTCCTGCCTCAGCCTCCGGAGTAGCTGGGACTACAGGCACCCGCCACCTCGCCCGGCTAGTTTTCTTTTGTATTTTTTAGTAGAGACGGGGTTTCACCGTGTTAGCCAGGATGGTCTCGATCTCCTGACCTTGTGATCCGCCCGTCTCGGCCTCCCAAAGTGCCGGGATTACAGGCTTGAGCCACCGTGCCCAGCCTGCCTTTGAAATTTCTAAGAAGGTGTCTGCTAATCAGAAAGGATGTTATGAGATTCTTAGATAAAAAAAAAATTCTCTAAATTTGTCACTATTTGCAATGCTATTATGTGTGTTATGATAATATTAGCTAGTATTTTTGAAGTCTTTGTTTTACATGTTTTATTTGATTTTATAGTCACAGAAAACCAAAAAGGCTGATATTTTTATTATCTCTATTTGGAAATGAGGATACTGAGGTAAAGAGGTCAAGGAACATTCCTGAGGTCACACAGCTAGCTCGTGGTGGAACTAGAATAGCTACCGTGCTAAACGGCTGCACATACTGAGGGATTCATCACTGCACGAAGACAATAAAATTCACCTACACTACTGACTGCTATGTGTGATGGCTACAAGCCTTGTGATGAGATCTGATCAAGATGCCAGGTTTCATAATATGGCAGTTAAGTCTCCTTTATCCCTGAGGTTTCTCTCTCTCTCTCCCTCTCATTTTTTTTTTTTCAGGCGTGGTCTCACTCTATGCCCAGGCTGGAGTGGTGCATTGGTACAATCACAGGTCACTGAAGCCTCCACCTCCCCGGGCTCAGGTGATCCTCTCACCTTAGCCTCCCAAGTAACTGGGACTACAGGGACAAGCCACTAAGCGCAGTTAACTTTTATTATTATTATTATTTGTTTTGTAGAGATGGGGTTTCACCATGTTGTTTAGGCTCATCTCAAACTCCTGGGCTTAAGTGATCCCCTGCCTCGGCCTCCCAAAGTACTGGAATTACAGGAGTCAGCCACTACATGCAGCCTCTCTGTCTGTTTGCAGCCTTTGGAATACAGAATTCCCAAGAAGCCCTGATTCCTGGTGAATGCCTTAATTAATAATATTGTAGGAACACTTGTTTTAGTCTGTTCAGGCTGCCATAAAGTACCATAGCCTGGGTGGCTTAACAACAGAAATTTATTTCTCACAGTTCTGGAGGTTGGAAAATCCAAGTTCAAGGGACTGAAAGGTTCAGCGTCTGGTGACAGCCTAATTCCTGGTGCACAGATGGTGCCTTCTGTCTGTGTTCTCACAGGGTAGAAGGAGTGAGGGGACTCTCTGGGGTCTCATTTATAAGGGCACTAATCCCATTCATAAGGACCCCATTCTCATGACTTAACACCTCCCAAAGGCCCCACCTCCTAACACCATCACCTTGGGGTGTAAGATTACAACACAGGAATTTTTGGGATACACAAACATTGAGTTCATTGCCAACACTTAATTGCACCATGTGTATTTCTACCTTCTCTCCCCATCCGATCCACCCACTTTCTGTCTCCTTCTCTCTCTCTGCAACTGAGTCTGGTAGCACACCTTCTTACTCTCAATGTTTTAAAGACCTGTCTCGTATATTCACTGAACAACAATTTACCAAGCACCTACCCCATGCTGACACTGTGCTAGGAAAAAGAAAGACATGGTTCCTGCTCCCAGGAAATCACAGTCTAGTTTAGGCGAACGTGTAAAAACAGTTGCGATAGAATGTAGGTCCTGTGGCAGAGACCTGGGGTGCTGTGGTGGCACTGAGACAGCAGGCTTCATCTGGGCCACATGGAGAAGTCCTCCTGGGGGAAGTAGTGTTCGCAGTAAGTCTTGAAGAGCGGGTGGCAATAGGCAGATGGAGAAAGGTTTGCATTCAAGGACAATTGGTTTATTTGGAAGCATGGTTAGTTCCTTTAAGAAGTTTAGAATGGGGGCTGGGTACAGTGACTGGCTCACACCTGTAATCCCAATGCTTTGGGAGGCCAAGGCCAGATGATTTCTTTTGTTTGTTTGTTTAGATGGAGTCTCGCTCTGTCACCTAGGCTGGAGTGCAGTGGCGCGATCTTGGCTCACTGCAAGCTCCACCTCCCGGATTCATGCCATTCTCCTGCCTCAGCCTTCTGAGTAGCTGGGACTACAGGCACCCGCCACCATGCCCGGCTAATTTTTTGTATTTTTAGTAGAAACGGGGTTTCACTGTGTTAGCCAGGATGGTCTCGATCTCCTGACCTCATGATCTGCCCTCCTGTGCCTCTCAAAGTGCTGGGATTATCGGCGTGAGCTACCGCGCCCAGCCGGCCAGATGATTTCTTGACCCTAGGGGTTCAAGACCAGCCTGGGCAACACAGCAATACCCCATCCTTACAAAAGATTAAAAAACTAGCTGAGCATGCTGGCATGCACTTGTAATCCTAGATACTCAGAAGGCTGAGGTGGGAGAATTGCTTGAGTCCAGGAGTTTGAGGCCATAGTGAGCTATGATTGTGCCACTACACTCCAGCCTGGGTGACAGAGGTCTGTTTCTAAAAGAAATATTAGCTGGTGCACAGTGGCAAGATATAGTGGGAGGCTGGGTAAAGAAGGAGGGAGTGGGGAGCTCTAGGAAACAAGACTGGCAGGTTAAGTGCATTAGAATTCCATCCAATCCAGAGATCCATGGAAGAATTGTGGGCATGGCAGTGAGTGAGAGAAAGCATACAGCTCATAGCTGAGCATATGGCTTCAGCCATGGAGGTTCAAGGCTGGACTCACTCAAGAGCTGTGTCACCTTGAGTTAGTTAGTGTGTGTCACATCTCACTAAGCCTCCAGTCCTTATTTGTCAAGTAACAAAGGCATCTCAGAGGGTAGCTGCAAACACTAGAGGAGATAGAGAAGGTGACTTAGTACCAGCGCTGGAAACATAGTAAGGGTTAAATAAACAGCAGCTGCTTCCATGAGCAGATTTGCATTTTAGAAATGTTGTGGCCGGGCGCGGTGGCTCAAGCCTGTAATCCCAGCACTTTGGGAGGCCGAGACGGGCGGATCACGAGGTCAGGAGATCGAGACCATCCTGGCTAACACGGTGAAACCCCGTCTCTACTAAAAATACAAAAAACTAGCCGGGCGAGGTGGCGGGCGCCTGTAGTCCCAGCTACTCGGGAGGCTGAGGCAGGAGAATGGCGTGAACCCGGGAGGCGGAGCTTGCAGTGAGCCGAGATTGCGCCACTGCACTCCAGTCCGGGCGACAGAGCGAGACTCCGCCTCAAAAAAAAAAAAAAAA
Organism: Trachypithecus francoisi; assembly: GCF_009764315.1. NCBI lineage: Eukaryota > Metazoa > Chordata > Mammalia > Primates > Cercopithecidae > Trachypithecus > Trachypithecus francoisi. The sequence continues at coordinate 91,378,957 of NW_022681455.1, read as the reverse complement.
AAAAAAAAAAGAAATGTTGTACTGGAAAGGATATATTAGAAGAAATCCAGGCTGGAAGTGGGGAGATAAATTAGGATCCCAATAGGACAAACAGGCATGAAATGGCAGGAGCCCGAGTGAAGGCATCGGCAGCAAATGGAGATTCTGTATTAGTCTGTTCTCACACTGCTGGGAAGAACTCTCCCAGACTTGGTAATTTATGATGAAAAGAGGTTTAATTCAATCCCAGTTCTGCATAGCTGGAGAGGCCTCAGGAAACTTACAGTCATGGCACAAGGCAGAGGAGAAGAAAGGCACCTTCTTCACAGGGTGGCAGGAAAAAGAAGTGTGGAGCAAAGCGGGGAAGCCCGTTATACAACCATCAGATCTCGTAAGAACTCACTCACTATCATAAGAAAAGCATGGGGGTAACTGCTCCTGTGATTCAATTACCTCCCACCAGGTCTCTCCCAGCACATGTGGAGATTATGGAAACTACAATTCAAGACGGGATTTGGGTGGGGACATAGCTAAATCATACCAGTTACTAAGGAGGAGACATGAAGCAATGGAGATGTTAAGGGGTCAAAGTGGCCGTCAGTGGTGAGAAATGGATGAGGCAGATGGAGGCATCTAGGGTGACTTCCTCATTTCTGGTCACTCCCTGGGACAGTTATTATGGAAAAAGGCACAGTCTAGGGAGCAACATGAAGAGTTCCGACTGGGAGGTGTTGGGTTTGAGGCACCTAACGGCTCCTCTGGAATGCTGCCTGAAGACAGATCTGGACTCCTGAGAACCTCCTCCTCCCTAAAGGATTGAAAATTCCTCCTGGCCTGGGGCACAATTTGTTCTTCTTTTGTACCTTCCAGAGAATGTTCCTCAGGGCTGGGTCTATCCTATAAGAAGACCCTTTAAGGAACCCACGGCCACCTCCTGCAAGAAGCTTCTCTGATCATTTACCAGCTCAGAGCTCTCTCTCTCTCCCTTGGGCTCTTACCACGTGGCTGCTTCTTTAGGGGCCATTTTGCAGGTGTTACCCATGGGCATGTTTGATACTCCTGTGACTTGCCTCCACTAGATTATAAACTCCTGGGTGGGGGAACGACTCCTTTTCTCTCACATTCCTCCAACCCTAGCGCAAGGCTGGGATCTGTCAGCTGCCAATTAACTTACTGATGGGTGAATTCTGCCCACAGAGAAAACTCTGAGGCTTTCTGCTTTGTCTTCTGCATCTACAAATATAGAGAATTTGCCCTTAATCCATGTGGAAGGGAACATCTGACCAGGAATGAGAGCCCTGAGTTCACAGGACCAGCATTGTTAACATGGTAGCTGATGGCATGGAGGTCCCCAAGCCCTCCCCAGGGAGCTCTCGGAGGCAGATGCATTTGTAGCTCAGCCCTGACTCCTGGTTTGTAAACACACAGTTGTAGAGTCCCAGTTTCTGAGAAGGTGAAGACCATGTAAGAGCTGCTTCATTTTATGGCTTTATCCCGCCCTTTCTTACCCTGACCTTCCATACATCATTCTTGACTCCTCTCACCCCACATTTCTGCCTTCTGTATTTGATCTATGGACTATAAGTAGATATAATGAAATGCCAAGTTTCTTTAAAAAGAATCCTCCCTCCCCTGCTCACTGCCAACACCAAAGATTTGACCTGGGGATCGTCCAATAACAGACAATAATGCTCTGCTCGCTTGTGTTGGGCTGGGGCATGTTGCCTGCCTAAAGTCTTGAAGACCTGGAGTCCCTATTTACGCGGTTTCGCTAACCATTTCTCTTAACCTGTATTTATTTTCATTTTGCTCACAGGAAGCCACAAATAACTTGTTTAAAGGTAACATGAAAAACTGAGCAAAGAGGCTCCCTTCCCTTCCCTAGCTTCTGCTTCAGCAAAGAGACAAATCTGGAGTAAGAAGGATGTTGGTCTTGGTCCTTTCTGACTTGCAAGTGTGACCCCATCAGGTCGCATGGAAGAGCTCTGTTCCTTTACTCGTGGGGAAGGTGAGCTCCAGGGTCCCATGAGCCTAGACTGTCTGCTCCTTTCTAACCCAGGACTTTAACCTTCTTCATTAATCAAATTAATCAAAGGGTTACAAGGTCATCTCACAGTTCCCTTATCAGGGCTTCCACCTTCCCTTCTATAAAATAATGGACTAGATCAGGGGTTCCTATTGGAAGAGTTTACATATCGAAACTGACAAGCAAGAGAAGATTGGCAACTTCTAGAGCCCTCTTTCTTCTGGCTTAATTTAGAGGTGGCTCCAGGAGCAATGCTCTGAGGTTCCATGGAAGTCGTGATCTTGCTCTGCTCCCAGCCCACCTCTTCTGCAAAGTCTAACCAGACTATTAGCTGCAGGCCACTCCCTCACCCCTACCTGTGCCTATACAATTCTCTGTCTGTAAGAGAGTTTCTCAACCTTGACACTATATTTTGAACCAGATAGTTCTTAATTCCTTGTTGTGGAGGCTGCCCTATGTATTGCAAGATGTTTAGTAGCATCCCTGGCCTCTATCCACCAGATGCCAGTAGCAGCTCTCCCTAGTTGTGACATCTCCAGACATTGCTGAATGTCCCCTGGGCAGGGAGACTGCAAAATCACCCCTGGTTGAAAATCATGGTCTATAACATTATTGAATCAGGCTGTACTTATTATTTGTCTCTTGCAGCAACTCTGGGCCCAGACTGTGATTATTCATTTCTGTGGCACAGAGTAAGCCCCTGGAATTAATGACACTGGTGAGAGACAGTAGGTGTCTGGATCAGATGAACTTTTTGTACTTCTTGCACCATATTCATCCTTTTATTAATAAATATTTGTTAATCACTGGTAGGTGCCTGGTACCTCTGTTCTGAGGGCACACTACAGAATGTGACAGTCAAGGACAAGGACCTTGTGGAACTTTCTTAAAGTCCAGTAGGGATAGGGTGGTGGCAGGAGATATGCAATGAATAAATAAGCAAGATAATTTCTAGCAATAATTAGCCCCATGAAAAAAATGTTTAAAGGGCCAAGGATAGAGAGTGATTAGGCTGCGGCCGTCTCAGACTAGGTGGTTATACGGGTCACCTCTCTTGGAAGGTGTCATGTGGGCTGTTGCTAAAACTTAGGAAGCAGAGGTGCTTATAAAATATTCACCTTTGCTATTTATCCATTTCCTAGTACCTGGCACTTAGTAGGTGTTCAGTAAATGTTTGTAGGTGGGGTGAATGCTGTCTCTTTTCTATGCGAGGAAGTGAGTGCTGCTGATACTCATTGCCCTTTGAATTCTAGTGTAAGTTCTAGAAACATCAGCCAAAAGGGTGTGAGTGTACAATGTGGGCAAAGTCTGAATCAACCCTGAATCATCCTGTCTCCATTCGGTTCTGTTTTTACAAAAGAGAGTTTCTTTGAAATAGACGGGACAGTAATCGCCTCTCCAAATCAATCGTTTAATCATGCGTCAATCATCGTAGTTATTTAAAACCTGAAACTGCATCTATACACTCTGACCATTTCCCGGCCCAGGTGTGAACCCCAGGAACGGCTGCGGGAAATATTCGAGCTTCCCACTCAGTCATCTACCTCGCGATCAAATGCGCTCTGAGGATGGGGTAACAAGACTATTGTGCTTGGATAAGAAGATCCCCATCCCGGCCCCCACCCCTCAGCAGGGGGGGAAGGAAAAAGAGCTTAATCATTAATAACACTAACTTGCATTTCTAGAGCCTTGAAAATGAGAATTTTGCCCTTTTTTCCCTGGGAGTAAATTGGGTCAGAGTGTTCCCAGAATTTACATTTCAATTAAAAATACAATAATAACACATTGTGCTAATAGTGAATGATTCCGACTCAGGGGAAGATGACACCGCCCGCTACTTTGTTAATGAAAAGCCCCCTTCATTCGGACGGGCCACACATCAGCGGTAACAAATCCCCTGTCTAGTTCTGGGTCTCGGGCCGGGTGGAATGGGCAGGGAGGGGTGGGGCTGGGGGAGGTAAGCGAGTCACCACCGCCCTGCCGGGCCTTCCAGGAGAGGCAGGAGAAACAGGCTGCCCAAAGCTAGCCTTTGGTTCTACCCCCAAGTCCAGCTTTCAAAACTAAACCTGACTATGCTTTGAAATCAAAGCTTTAAAAAATTAAATCAATTGAGATTTTTTGGGTTTGCATTTTGGGTTTGTTTTTGTTGTTTTTATTTCAGCTATTGCTGATGGCATCGGAGAGCTGCCATAGACCCCCTCCCCCAGGCCTTTGTGAGTGGATTTAACTTTAAAAACATCTCCCGTTAGCCTCTGAGTCTGGAATCTGATAGAAACTTCAGCCCAGGGCTGCAGGCAACCTGAGTGCCTGGTCTTGCTGCTTCTTTGAGAAAAAGCCACTTGCCTGCCCACGATCGTGGTGGTGAAGCTAAGGCCGTGGCTTTTTTTGAGAAGGCCCCTGCCACACTGGTTTTTAGAGTTGGTCTATGAATCCCCCAGGCTTGTGTCCTTATCCAGATGTAGATGATCTGGGAAAGTAAAAGCAAAGACGGCCCCAGCAGGAGGGCCCCTCGGAGGCTGCTGCCTCCAAGCAGGAAGGGGGTTTGCCTCAACAAAAACAGGTGGAAGATTTTTGCTCACAGATTGTTTCTGAAAATAAATAATCCAGTTTAGTTCTGTTCTCATTTAAAAATAAACTTATTTTCTATTTTTTACTTCTTCACAATGGGGTCTCGCTATGTTGCCTGGGCTGGTCTCAATCTCCTGGGCTCAAGCAATGCTCCCTCCTCAACCTCCCAAAGGGCTGGGATTACAGGCGTGAGCCATCGTGCCTGGCGGAAAAACAAACTTTATGTGTGGAAGAAAGACTATCACTCAGCACTCTCTCTCCAGGGGAGGGAGGACTTCGATAGCGTGTGTACATGCAGTGGACTGGCAGCCTTCAGGGAACAGTGGATGTCGGAACACAGACCCCAAATCAAATCAGGTGATGCAACAGAACCCTGGCAGGCCTGGCGTCCCTATTTTTCCCGTGGGCTGGGCCAAGTAAAGTAAGGGGAACATCCTAGGATACGTTAAATGCAGGCAGCAAATGCAGCTGGTGCCTTCCATTGTGCATTATTAAAAATCTTTTAGTAAATTAAAAAATGTGTCTATATAAAGAATGAAGATGAAATGCCTCAGATTCCTAAGATATTGGGAACTAGAAATGCACTCTCCTCCAAAAAACAGGCCGGGCATGGTGGCTCACACCTGTGATTCCAGCACCTTGGGAGGCTGAGATTGGTGGATCATTTGAAGTCAGGAGTTCGACACCAGCCTGGCCAACATGGTGAAAGCCCTTATCTACTAAAAATACAAAAATTAGCTGGGCATGGTGGCCCGCACCTGTAATCCCAGCTACTAGGGAGCCTGAGGCAGGAGAATTGCTTGAACCCGGGAGGCAGAGGTTCCAGTGAGTTGAGATTGTGCCACTACACTCCAGTCTGGGCAACAGAGCAAGACTCCATCTCAAACAAACAAACAAACAAAAAAAAAACTAACAGTGAGTGCCTTGCACGTCTTCTGCATCCCAACTGACACGGGATGGGCCAGGAACTGGCCTTGACTGCAGGCTCCTCTTCACCTCTGTAAGAGAACTGCAGAGCTCCCCTATCCTGAGCCTGGGCCTCTCTCTCTCAGTTTCTGAATCACTGAAGGAAGACAAAGGTCACCGAGGTTCAGGTCCTCAAATCTGAGGTCTCATCATTATCAGAGTGTAATTAGCACTCTCAGATAGTAACACTCAGTTTGCTATACTTCTCATTTTACCCCAAAAGGTAGGCCGAGGTATCCTGGGTAGAGATGATACAGGGAGGTGGCATTAACTAACGTTGGTCGATTATTTCTCTTTCATCATCCTTAAGAACCCAAGCCCCCACACTGAGCCTGGCCCTGAGAATCCAGCCACACCTCACCATCTGATAATATTTGGGGAGCCAGATTTTGACTCTTTCTGTCTTTCTGATCACCTGCCTGGGTGAATGCTAGCTTGTCTTTGATGCCTCTCTTGTGTTTTCCAATCTCCTTTTTAAATAAATATCAGGTCCCAGACTCAGAGCTTTGAACAGGCAACAATATCCAGTGAAAATTAAAACAAATTGTTTTGTGTTAATTGAATTATTTTTAATTCATTGCAAGTATGATGTCAAAATGGTACACAATTGTTGTTTCATATATAGCTGAATAGTGCAAGGCTCATAGTGAATGAGGCTTATCATAAACAGCAGGCCCCTGGGGTTGACCCACTCAACTCCAGAATGTTAGTTCCCTGAAACAACCACTGTCAATTTTTATAACTGTTCCTTCTGTATTTTTTCCCTCTGTACTTTTAAATTATATGCTGATGCTACTCTCTTGGGATTTTCCAGACATCACAGGTAGATATTATTAATTTCCCAATATGAATGAGTGGTTGTGTCTTTCTCATATGTATGTCCCCTCTTTCCAACTCCCCACCAAAAGTTTATTGCATTTTATTTTATTATTAAATCCAGATTTAGTGTTTTATTATGATGAATGGGCAGAGACTATTCCCAGCTTAGTTGAGTAGTGTTTTAGGATGTCATTCTTTCCTAGTCCCTGCCTCCTTTTGCTGGGCTTTCTTTGACTGTCTGGGTGACTCTTCCCACACCCTCCAGGAGCTCTGTACAAAGGCCTTCAATCCAATTTTACACCCGGCCACCCCTGTCAGTTAAGCTGTCAGCTCCATTTTTTCCTGGAGACATCCCTCCTGGAGTTGTTCATCCTATGACCCCATCCGATCTCAATGCTCCCCAGGCCTACAACACAGCTGTCATCAAGGACTTCCCTCTGCTGTTGTTCTGTGCAGGAGCCCTACAATCGGGACCCATGTCTTCAGTTTTCTTGATTTACTCCTTTGTTTTGGTGGAGCATATCCTCTGATATATTCCCCATAAAGGGTGTTTTGGAGGGAAATTTTCAATATGTTACATACCTAAAAATAAGAATTATTAATAGATTATATTGGATTGATAGTTTGGCTGTGTATAAAATTCAAGAGTCAAGGTAATTTTCTCTCCAAATTTTATAGCCACTATTCTAGTGGCTTCCAGTGTTGCTGAGGAAAACTCCATTGCCTCACTGATTCTCAGTTTCTTATATATGTGACCTGGGTTTTTGCTGTTGTTGTTGTTGCTGTTTAATTTTGATTTTTGTTTTCTCTTTGGAAGATTTTGGGCTTTTTGCTCTATTCCTGGTGCTCTGAAATTTCATTGGGATACTCCTTGGTGGTTGGTTGCTCATTTGTTCTGTTAGGCACTCGGTGAACCCTTTCAGTCAGAACACCAAAGTCTGTACTTTCTGGGAAGTTTTCTTGCACTATTTCTTTAATAATTTTCTCTCCTCTGTAGCTTTCTTTCTTTTCTTTTCTTTTTTCTTTTTGGTCTCTGGACTGGAATAGCTATTTTTCAGATGGCAAACCTAAATGAATCCACTAATTTTCTTATCCTTTCTCTGCTTTCCTCCATCATTTTTGGCCTTGTTTTCTTAATTTCTGGGGGTTCCTTTTTATAGTTTTGTGTTTCTATTTCATGGATGGAATATCTTTTCTTATCTGAGTTATAACAGAAGCTGCCCACCAATGTCCTTTTGGGGGTCTTACCATTTTAGTGCGCACATCTCATCACCTAAGGAGAGTGTGACACCCGGATAATAAAACACCAAGAATTGGTCATTGTTGTTAGTTGCATTTTCAACTTTTACAGGGTTATAAAATTATTTTGATGGTGGAAGGACTGATTTCATTGTCAACCTCCCCAAATAATAAATATTCCATCTTCTGGGAAGCAAGAGGAGTGGTCCCTGGCTGGAGATGGTGGGAGAGGGACTCCGACTCTAATTCAGACTTTCTGTCAATCCACCTAACTTTAGCCCTACCTTAACTCTCACCTCTCCAGAAGCCTTTCCAGGGTATCATGCATCAGAACAGCTCAATTCTTTGCTTCTTTTTTCCCAGGCCTACATGTCAGTTTATCTTAATCCGTTTTCTCACTAGCCTCCAAAATTTTATTGATATCTACCATTTGCTCTCTGCTCCTATTCTGTTCTTTTTGGCACTGTGAATTTATGCCTTTTTGTTTTTTATTTCTTAACTGTCATTTTTTGAGGTTTTGGGAATGCGTAGAGTAAAGCGTTTGTGGCTAATCCACAGTGAACTTCCCTTGGGCTTATTTTTATGGTTATTGTCTACTGATGAGGTGCAATATTCATCTTCCAGTTTGGGCAGCAATAAAAAGTTTTCTTTAAAATAAATATTTTCTTTTTCTACAAAAGTGAGTCAGTTCATTTAAAATATTAAATATATTGTGGAATATGGCCAAAATCATGATGGTACGAAGAAAATGACAGGAATTTGTGATTTACGGAATTAAATTAGAACCTAGTGTTCTCCTGCTGTGGCAGATAAGGGAACCCTCTGTGGGGCTTTCTTCCCTGGAGTGGCCACTGACTCTGATGCTGAGGTGCTCACTGAATTCATAATCAGAGATGACAACAATGTCCCATAAGTCAAGGTTAGAGTAGCCCTGGGAATGTGTGACCCCTAAAGACTGACTAACTTCAAGACTAACTTCAGGATGGGCCCATGGGGAAGGGAGTTGTAGTTGGGAGCACAGCCAATATGTGGTTTCTGGCCACTTGTGATAGGTCACTGCCTGGTCATTTGGCCTGAGGTCAGTGTGGTTCCTGTAGCAGTGTGACTCAATGTGATCCTCTGACTGGGGAAATGAGGCATGTGCCCAGGGCCCTGCTAACAATACTCCTGGACACATTCAAGCATCAGAGTGGACTACAGAGGTTGATGCAGGGGCTGTTTCTGAGTGGACCTGGTACTTCTTCGTCAACCATGCTGATGGCCCAGGCAGCTGAGCAGTGGAGACGGAGCATTCTCATGGTGTCCACCTCCCAGGAGCCACTTCGTCTTTACCAACGTCTCAGGCACACTGGGCTGTATCTGCTACCTCTACCGGCAGAGAACCCCAGCCAAGTGAAGTGGGCCAATGTCCTCGCTCAGTTATTGCACTTCCATACTTCAGCAGGGTGGAAAGGGGGGATTTCCATCCTGTGTCGAGTAGATGTCCAGAAGTAGGGGCTGGCTGGGGATCTGCTTGTGCTGTTTGGGCATGTGGTGGTGTGGATAAAGGGCATTGATGAGTCTTTGTGTCTAATGAAAGGAAATCATTCCTGCAGCTCCAGAGGTTCTGGCTGCAGATTGCCTGGGGGTTATTTGTTTATTTAAGTGAATGAAGTAATGGACAGTGCAGATGTCTGAAAATTGCCGGGTTTGTTCTCTTTTTGCTTACCTGGCCCTCCTGGGTACCATTACTCTTCAGCACCCACTGCGAGGGTGATTTTGCCAATGTATCTCTGTTAGGTTAAATCAATCCGCTCCCAGGCTGGGTAATGGGAATGGAGAGAAAAGGAGGTTTCCTTGGTCTTTAGGCACAAGCTGGGGAGCCAAGAAGGAAGCCCAGTCCTGGGACTCTGGTTCTCCTTTGAGGGTATGCAATTGTCAAAGCAGAGAAGGTTGAGAAGGTTCCGGTTGGAAGGGAGCTTAGAGGGTAGGGTGGAAAGGAGAGGCTGAGTGGATGTGACTTTGGATTGTTTTTATTTCAAGATAACAGCTTCATTGTTATCTGTTTTACTTTTTCATTTATTTATTTATTGTTTTTTTTGAGACAGAGTCTCACTCTATCACCCAGACTGGAGTGCAGTGGCGTGATCTCAGATCATTGCAACCTCTGCCTCCCAGGTTCAAGCGATTCTCCTGCCTCAGCCTCCCGAGCAGGCGTGTGCTGCCACACCCAGCTAATTTTTGTATTTTTAGGAGAGATGGGGTTTCACCATTTTGACTAGGATGGTCTGCCTCTATCTCTTGACCTCCTGATCCGCCTACCTCAGCCTCCCAAAGTGCTGGGATTATAGGCATGAGCCACCGCGCCCAGCCACCTGCTTTACATTTTAAATTTCGGAAAAGGATTTTGATAGATATAGTTGCTATACATTAATTTGAAAACCATTGCTCTGACCCAACCTGCTCCCTGTACAGAGCAGATATCTGATACTTTGAGAGATCAGTGTTGTCATACCTTGAGCCTGGTTTTTGGCTTATATGAAGACACAAAGTGTGACCAATTGTATTTTACAAAAATGGCAATAGTAACAGTTCAGGTCTAATATGGTCTTTCCACATTTTGTCACTCACTGTCAAAATATGGAGGCTATTTCTCTCCCCTTGAACATGGGCAGGACTTTTGACTGCCTCGGTGAATAGAAAGTGGTGTGAGTGACGCATGACTTCTGTGGCTAAGTCAGAAAAGGGGCTATGACTTCTTCCTGGCTCACTTGCTCTTTTTCTCTGTCTCTTTGGATATTGTGCCTTTAAAGCTCTGAGCTGACGTGTACAAAGTCTGGTTACCGTTAAGCCACCATGCTGCAGAGACCAGCTAGGGATCGAGAGGCTCCAGCAGCCCCGGCTTTCCCAGCTCCAACTAGCTGAGCCCATGCACCAGGCAAGTGAGTGTGGAAGGCAGCAGGATAATTCCAGCTCCAACCAGTCTGGTTGCAACCCTTGCCCACCCACCCACCTCCCATGCAAGAACTATCCAGTTGAGCCCAGTCAACCCCTAGGTGCATTGAGAGAGAATAATAAGTCATTGTCATTGCTTTAAGGAGCATTTTGTGGTGGTTTGTTAAGCAGAAAGAGACAGCCAGAACATTAGCAAGTACACCATGGTGAGATGGGATGATCCAACATCTTCACCTTCCGGAGGAAGATCTAAGATTTCCCTCTTCTTCATTTTCTCCTCTCACATCTGAAAGATCTGTCCCATAGGGATCAGTTCAGTCTAGAGCGTTGGACTCGATGAATACATTTCTTCTATGTCTTTGCTTGTTTCAAAGGGAAAGAGTCTGGCTGAGCTGGATATTAAAGTTATCATCAGTGTCAGTGTATTTGGTTGGGTTGCATGAAGGCTGGCCACAGATGGCTCACCTTCAGCCTGTAAACTTTTTTGCTTGATAGGAGTCTATTGATTACTTGTTACCTGCCTGCCACTGTGCTGCTCATCCCAGGAAAGGAAAAGTAGGTAGAGCCCTTCAAGGGGCTTTTCATCTTATGGGGGAGACGAATATCACAAGGACTAACTTGAAAAGGGATGTAATGGAATGAAATAAATAGAAAGACAAACCTGGTGATGTGCAAACTTGGAGTAAAAGATAAGTTTTACTTGGGACTTTTGGGAAGACTTGAATCTGGCTTTAGGGCCTGATAGGAATTTGCTTGGGAAAAGGGCAGGCAGACAGAGAAAGCCTGAGTAAAGCTTAGGTGTGGAACTGTGTTTGGGGGATTGGGAAGAAAAAATATGGAAAGGGATTAAAAGTGGCAGGTGAGATTAGCTGGGGAGAAAAAAGGACTATAAACCCCAGGAAGAAGTGCAGTTACTACATCAAAAGTAAGCATTTGATTTGTTCAAAGACATTATGGACAATCAGCTGAGGTTGACAGCCTGGGAGAGCAAAGGCCTAGGCAATGCACAGGGGCCAACGGGCCCGGGGGAGATGCTCAACCTGATAATCAGCAAAATAGACAGAAAAACAGGTGGGTTTTATTTGACTCCCATAAGATTGACAAAAAAAAAAAAAAAAAGGCCGGGCGCGGTGGCTCAAGCCTGTAATCCCAGCACTTTGGGAGGCCAAGACGGGCGGATCACAAGGTCAGGAGATCGAGACCATCCTGGCTAATACGGTGAAACCCCGTCTCTACTAAAGAATACAAAAAACTAGCCGGGCGACGAGGCGGGCGCCTGTAGTCCCAGCTATTTGGGAGGCGGAGGCAGGAGAATGGCGTGAACCTGGGAGGCGGAGCTTGCAGTGAGCTGAGATCCGGCCACCGCACTCCAGCCTGGGCGACAGAGCCAGACTCCGTCTCAAAAAAAAAAAAAAAAAAAAACCAAAAAACTAGAAAAGTTGAATAATATCAAATGTTGGTAATGATGTGGACACATTACAGGACCAGTCATGGACTACTGGTGGCCTATGAATTGACATGGCCACCCTGGACAGTAATCTGGTTTCAAGTATGAAACTGAATATATGTAGACCTTGAAATCTTTTCATCTCGGCTCTGACCTCACCCCCAGGCAAACTGTTCTAGATATACCAGAGGCCAGCTGCTGTGGCTCATGCCTATAATCTAGCACTTCGGGAGGCTGAGGCGGGTGGATCAACTGAGGTCAGGAGTTTGAGACAAGCCTGGCCAACATAGTGAAACCCCTACTCTACTAAAAATACAAAAATTAGCCAGGCGTGGTGGCACACGCCTGTAATCCCAGCTACTCGGGAGACTGAGGCAGAAGAATCGCTTGAATCCAGGAGGTGGAGGTTGCAGTGAGCTAAAATAGCACCACTGCACTCCAGCCTGGGTGACAGAGTGAGACTCTCTCTCTCTCTCTCTCTCTCTCTCTCTATATATATATATATATATACTCACACACACACATATATACACACACACACATATATATTTATACACACACACATATATATATACCAGGATACTCACTGCAGCAGTTTCTGAGGCAGGGAGCTGGGGGTGATCTGGTTGTCCATCCCTAGAGCAGCTCAAAGAGGAAAATTCTGTGGAGATGTGCATTTAGAAGTAGAATAGGTCCATCTTAACGACATGGAGTTTAGTGGAAAGTCAGAAACAAAGAGTTCTACAGCTCCATCATTTATATTAATGTAGGACATAGACACAGAAAACACTCTGCATTTTACTAGGAAACATATTCGAGAGAATATATATCAAACATATGACTAGGGTGCCTAAGAAGAGGCGAGGGAAGATTCAGGGGATCAGAGATTTAAAAGAAAATAAAACAAAATAGAATGATGAAAATAGTGCACTGGGCACATTGGCTCACATCTATAATGCCAGCACTATGGGAGGCCAAGGCAGGTGGATTGCTTGAGCTCAGGAGTTTGAGACCCGCCTGGACAACATGGCAAAACCCCTTCTCTACAAAAAATACAAAAATTAATCAGGTGTGGTGGCTCATGCCTGTGGTTCCAGCTACTTGGGAGACTGAGATGGGAGGATTGCTTGAGCCCAGGAGGTTGAGGATGCAGTGAACAGAGATTGCACCACTGCACTCCAGCTTGGGCAACAGAGTGAAACCCCGTCACAAAAAAAGAAAAAAAAAATTGGTGGACCACTTACCTAGGAGTGGCTGTCTCAAATCTTTGCACCTGAAGTTCGAAAAACATAAAATGGTAAGAAAATGATTAAACACACACACAGCACCAGGCAGAAAGGTGGGAGGTCAATAAGTGTGGTTTTTGTTTTGTTTTGTTCTGTTTTGTTTTTTAAAGGAGGTCTCTCTCTGTTGCCCAGCTGTAGTACACTGGCTTGGCTCTCTGCAACCTCCACCTCCCAGGTTCAAGCAATTCTCCTGCCTCAGCCTCCCCAGTAGCTGGGATTACAGGCGTGCGCCACCACACCAGGTTAATTTTTGTGTTTTTAGTAGAGACAGTGTTTTGCCATGAGCCAGGCTGTTCTTGAACTCCCAACCTCAGGTTATCCGCCTGCCTCGGGTTCCCAAAGTGCTGGGATTATAAGCATAAGCCACTGTGCCTGGCCAATAAGTGTGTTTTGAATGAGTAAAGACAGCCACATTGTGTTCAGGTCATTTCAGGGCTTTTGTCATTTTAGGGCCCTGCAAGATGAGAACTTGGGCTCATCAAAGCAAGGTGGAACCATTTGCTGTGTGCTCATTTGAAGGCTCAAGGCTTACGACATGTTTGGCAAAGATTTCCATCCAGTCTGGTTAAAATGACTTGGTGCCTCTAGGGGGAAGCAAGTATTATCTGAAAAAATTCGCTTACATGAAACTGCTCCTCCTCTGACAGGGGTGGAAAAATGAAGCCTTCCTGTAATTGTATGTAAATTGGGCTTCTAAAGTGCTTGAAAAGTTTGGAGTCTTGATAGGCTAAATGTCACCCCCTGCAAGTTTCTTCACCCTCTTAATTTGCTTAGTAAATCTCTTTTTTTCAGAGTGTGAATTACAGTAAAAGTGGTTTATCTCTTTGGCATTCTGTCAACCAGCCCTGGGGTGCAGGACCACGGAAATGATAATGGATGCTATTGGTGGTGACCCCAGGCTTTCCCAGGATGTGGCAGGCTTCTGAGTCATCTTAGAAAGTTGAAATGAATTTCTGCGGAGTTTTAGCTTTGAATAAATGTTATATAAACTGAGCCTTGGAGAACTGGCTGTTTGTGTGTGATGGTACACTTGGAAACTATTCAAGCAAGGATTTGACTGGCCAAAATACTCATCTCCACTAATCACTGATGGCTAGAAATGAAAGTTAAGGAAGAGTACGCTCGCTTTGTGTGTTTTCTGTTATGGCTCAGTCACCTTGTGGTGGATTCGTGGTGGCCACAGATTCTTGTCACTTTTACCCCTGAGAGGTGGAGTTTATTTTTCTGCCCCTTTGAAAATGGGCTGCCTCTGACTGCTGTAACCCTAGACTATGATGGAAGTGACAGAATGCCAGGCCTAGATTTAAGAGGGCTGGCGATTTCCACCTTGGCCGTATTGTAACACACAGTCTGTAACACCACACTCATGGTGGTGGGCCCAACCACCTGCCAGGAAGTCAGAGCTGGCCTCATGGAGAGACTGCATGGAGAGAGGGAAGGCCCAGCCTGCTAGCCATCTCTGCCCGTGTGCCGGGCATAGGAGAAAAGTCATCTTAGACGATGGCTGCATCTGTCTGAGAGATCCCAAACAAGAAGAGTAGAATGGTAACCATAATAACTGGCTGGTGCTTTAAGCTACTAGATTTCATGATTTGTTAGGCAAACAATAGAAACTGAAGCAATACTATTTTTTCCCATTAATTTTTTGTGGATACATAGTAGATGTATGTACTTCTGGGGTACACAAAATGTTTTGATAAAGGCCTGCAATGTGAAATACGCACATCATGGAGAATGGGGTATTCATCCCCTGAAGCATTTCTTCTTTGAGTGACAAACAATCCAATTACACTCTAAGTTACTATGGATGAAACAATACTTGGTTTTGTTTTCAACTGAGAAGCTATCAAAAAATGCATTAATTCATATAAAAACAATCGATAACTCCCTTACATAAGTAGAATTTTTATTCATGTTTTTCAATTTCTTAAAAATATTTTATTTTGGTAAAACTCACATAGCATGAAATTTACAATTTTAACAAGTCTTATGTGTGTAATTCAGTGGCATCAAGTACAATCACATTGTTGTGGAATCATCACCATTCTCTGTCTCAGAACTTTCTTAGCATCCCAAATCGAAACTCTGTACCGATTAATACAAACTCCCCATTCTTCCTTCCCCAGTCCCTAGCATCCAGCATTCTACTTTCTGTCTCTATGAATTTGACTACTCTAGGAACCTCATATAAGTGGGATAATCCTTGTGGTTTTAACCTCTGTTTTGTAAAACACCTTATCTACAATGATAGTTAATTTTATATACTGACTGAGTCATGTGATGCCCAGCTATCTGATCAAACATTATTCTGGGTGTTTCTGAGAGGCTGTTTTTAGATGAGATTAACATTTAAACCTGCAGACTGAATCAAGCAGATTGCCCTCTGTAATATGGGTGGGCCTCATCCAATCAGTTGAAGGCCTGAATAGAACAAAAGTCTGACCCTCTGCTGAGTAAGAGAAAATTCTCTGGTCTGACAGCCTTCAGAGTAGAGCACCAGACCTTCCTGGTTCTATAGAAGCTTCCAGTCCTTGGACTGGAACATCAGCTCTGCACATTTTGGACTTTCCAGCTTCCATAATCATGTGAACTAATTCCTTATAACAAACTGTTTTTACATTTATATCTATATTCATATATTACCTATTGGTTCTGCTTCTCTAAAGAATTCTGATATACCCCCTATGGCCTGTATTGAGATTTTTCACTGCAATATGGCAATTTGGAAACCAAATTAGATCTAATGTTTCCACCTAATATTTGTTGCTATTACTCATTTATGCCATATTCAGACACAGATGTCTGCAGGGGCTTCCTTGGTGAGAAAGGAAGAAGCTGTTTTCTTGAAGGTGATGAGGAGAAATCAATGGGTAGTGTAGTATGTCTTTGCAATAGTTTCAGCTGAAACGTCTGCTTCCCAGTAATGACTCAAATTCTGCCTGTTTAGGCCACCTACCAGACTAACCAGAACCAGACACATGGAGAAGGTAAAGTAAAGCAAAAGTGGAAGGCTAATAGGCAAAGATGGACTTGTGTGTTCAGATTTAGAGACACTACATTTATCTAATAGTCATTAACAACTTCCTTCCAAGTCTTACTCCCCTTTGTAGGCAAGTAAAAAATGGGTAAGTTAGCCAGTGAAGCCCAAGGGAGCTCTGTCACCATCTTACCCTTCAAGGAACTGGAAAATGCTGCTTGCTAAACTACACTGAAAGATTTTTATCTTCATATCTGCCTACACAGGTAGTATTTTCTCCCTGTCTGCATTCATACTTGGTAAAGTTTTGCTTTGAAATACAGGAAAAGGGATCAACAAATGTGATCTGCTCCACACCATTGTAATTGAACTCTCTTGTGTTTTTCACAAATGGTTCATGTGTGTTCATCTCTGGATTAGTGAGGCTCAGGCCAGGAAAGCAGAATCCAGCCTAAATACAATAACGAAATGAATTTAATGTAGGGGTTGTTTACACAGGTGATAGAAGAGGGAGAAGCTAAGCAGGGGACAGTGTGAAAATCAGATTAGAAATTGCAGGAAGCCACTTCTGCCTCTAGGTCAAAGGGAGGAGGTGGATCGCTAGAGTCCAAGATGGAAGCTGGAGTCACAGTGGGCTGTCAGATTCTAATTCCAGAATCTGGAATTAGGGAGGGCAGTGAATCCCTGCCTGGGACCTCTCCTAAGGCAGAAGGGAAGAAGAAGTGCACTGGCTCCTTTGATTCCTACTGCTTTCCCGCTTCCACTAGGATCTCCCATTGGCTGAACCCAACTGGAAACCAAGTGACGTGGAAATCTGCGATGCAGCCTGCAGAAATCAGTCCTCCTAGCATCCACAGCAGAGGATGGGTGAAACTGGCAAACAGTTTCCTAAGCTAAGACTGAGCCCCAAACAGGTATGCGATTCACACATGAAAGCCAAAACAACAACAAAACCTTTTTAAAATCAATATTTCATAGACAATTTGAAAGAGTCAGACTTTTGTGTAAACCTTGCTTTCTTCATTTGCTAGCTGTATGATATTGGGTGAATTTTTTAATCTCTCTGAATCTCAGTTGTAAATAAGAATATTTATAGTACATTTCTCAAAAAAAGTTATGAGATATTGTGAGGAAAAGACCAGGCTTGAAGTATGGTTTTTAACATTTTACTTGAAGTCTGCATGCAGAAAGAAATAAGGGCTCCCAGGTTGAGCTGGGCGCTTTCCCACCTTAGTTCTTAACATATACATCTTACCAGTTTTCTTCTATGTTTAAATGCAACCTTTGCATTTATAGATAATACCTTAATATAATGGATTAAGTATATAATAATCCATTATACATGTATTTATACACAAACACAAGCAATTTTAGACATAAATACAATTCATAAATATGATATCCTCCACCTCCGCCCCACACACCCCTTTCAGAAAAATACAATCCGTAAATATAATATGCTCCACCCCCACCCCTCACACCCCTTCCAGAAAATGCTTTAGAATCCCTAGGGAAAAAAGAATCTTGTATTCACAAGTAAACAAACTTCAAAAGGATTTGAAAAGACATTCAAACATATATTTTGAAAATAAAGGGAGTCACAGTAAATGAGATCAAATACACATTTGAAAAGACATTCAAATGTCCCTTTAAAAAAAAAGAAGAATCCTTTGCTTAGTTCAGAAGAACAAAGGGGAAGAAGACCCTACAGGGTCCTCAGGGTTGTTCAAAGAGGTGAAATTGTAAAGATATTATATGTTGGTTAAGTGTTTCCATTTTTCTAATGTGTGACATGAAGCTCTATTGATTGTAGAAAGGCTAATTTTCATATCAGAAGACTAAATCAGGTACAACACCCTTAGTATAGGGTCTGGAATGAAAAAAAAAAGTGCTTTAAAATGCTAAGCATCATCATCATCATTAGGACAGTGGGGAAAGGAGGAAGGAAATGGTGGATAACAATCTTAGCAGCCCAGTATCATGACATATTATTTTTATTATTATTTTTTAAGACAGAGTCTTGCTCTGTCACCCAGGCTGGAGTCCAGTGGTGCAATCTTGGCTCACTGCAGCCTTTAACTTCTGGGCTCCATTGATCTTCCCACCTAAGTCTCTTGAGTAGCTGGAAGTACAGGTGCACACTGCCATGCTGGGCAATTTTTGAAGGTTTTTTGTAGAGATGGAGTCTCATCATGTTGCCCAGACTGATCTTGAACTCCTGGCCTCAAGTGATCCTCTTGTCTGAGCTTCCCAAAGTGCTAGTTAGGATTATAAGCATGTCATATTTTATGTGGCAATAATCATGCCTGGGTCATGACATGCTTTATGTGGTAATCAGTTGGAAGTGTAAGACAATTAGGGATTAAAAAAAACTTAATAATTAAAATGTTATCATCTGCTAATAATTCTTACACTTTAGAACTATTCCAAACTATGCATATTTAAATGCCACTCATTTACATGCTGGGCACTCCCTGGAGTGGTGAGGTGGCCATGCCTCATAGGGAAAGTCAAGGTCATCTAAGGTCATATGTTACTCGTGAAAAATCACTCACAAGTTCATGGATGCTGTCTGCCATATATGTTTCAAGCAACAGGCTGGGAACCCTAAATGTCTCCTGGATATCCGTATTACAAAAAGGAGCTTTGTGGCATGTCTCTGGTGCCTTTTTCTCATTACATTCCCTTTCCAAGAGGACACTCAGCTCAGAGCAGTCTACACTAGTTTTCCTTGGCAAAAATCTGGCAAGACATTCTGGGAAACAAGCTTCCCCTCCTTTCTGAAGAAGGATGAGGTGGGAAAGGACTAGAGACACTTAAACTGTCTGGAGTCTAGTAGGCAAGTTCCTTCTTTGGTGTCTTCTCCTCTTTGGGTAGCTCAGCAACCCAAGCCCATCCCAAACTCCTATCAGGCCAGCCGATGTCTAAATGCTCAAGTCAGTGCAAGATCTAGTTCTTGGTTACATATAAGGACAGGAAAATCCAGACTTGGAGCTCGCAGAAGTCTTTGATGCCTGATATGATTTGGCTCTGTGTTCCCACCCCAAATCTCACCTCAAATTGTAATCTTCATGTGTCGGGGAAGGAGCCTGGTGGGAGATGATTGAATCATGGGGGCAGACTTCCCCCTTGCTGTTCTTGTGATAGTGAATGAGTTCTCACAAGATCTGGTTGTTTGAAAGTGTATGGCACTTCCCCTTCTTCTCTCTCTCTCTCTCTCTCCTGCTGTGCCATGGTAAGAGATGCTTGATTCCCTTATATCTTCTGCCGTGAGTATAAGTTTCCTGAGGGCCCCTAGTCATGCTTCCTGTTAAGCCTATGTAATTGTAAGTCAATTAAACCACTTTCCTTCATAAATTACCCAGTCTGAAGTAGTTCTTTATAGCAGTGTGAAAATGGACTAACACAGAAAATTGGTACCAGGAGAGTGGGACGTTGCTATAAAGATATCTGAAAATGTGAAAGTGACTGGGAATTGGGAAATGGGCAGAGGTTAGAACATTTTGGAGAGCTCAGAAGAAGACAGGAAGATGAGGGAAGGTTTGGAACTTCCAAGAGACTTGTTGAATGATTTAGACTAAAATGCTGATAGTGATATGGACAAAGATAGCTAGGCTGATGAGGTCTCAGATGGAGAAGAGGAACTTACTGGGAACTGGAAGGAACTTATTGGGAACCGGAGTAAAGGTTACTTTTACTATGCTTTAGCAAAGAGACTAGTGACATTGTACCCCTGCTGTAGAGATCTGTGGAATTTTGAACTTGAGGGAGATGATTTACAATGTCTGGTGGAATAAATTTCTAAGTAGCAAAGCATTCAAGATATAGCCTGGCTGCTCCTAATAGCATATGGTAATATGCATTCACAGGGAAATGGTCTGAAATTGCAACTTATGTTTAAAAGGGAAGCAGAGCATAAAAGTTTGCAGCCTGACAAAGTGGTAGAAAAGAAAAACCCATTTTCTGGGGATAAATTCAAGCTGACTGCAGAAGTTTGCATAAGTAAAGAGGAGCCAAATGTTAACAGCCAAGACAATGGGGAAAATGTCTCCAGGCATGTCAGAGACCTTTGTGGCAGACCCTCCCATCAGAATCCCAGAGGTCTAGAAGGACAAATGGTTTCCCAGGCCAGGCCCAGGACCCCACTGCTCTATGCAGCCTCAGGACATGGTGCCCTGCATCTCAGCCATTCCAGTTCTAGCCATGGCTAAAAGGGGCCAAGGTACAGCTCAAGCCATTGCTTTAGAGGGTGCAAACCCTAAGCCTTGGTGACTTGCATGTGGCGTTGGGCCTGCAGATGAACAGGAGACAAGAGTTGCAACTTAAGAATCTCTGCCTAGATTTCAGAGGATGTGCGGAAATGCCTGGATGTCCAGGCAGAAGCCCACTGTAGGAATGGAAACATCATGAAGAACCTCTACTAGGACAGTGCTGAGGGGAAATGTGGGGTTGGAGCCCCACACAGAGTCCTCACTGGGGCACTGCCGAGTAGAGCTGTGAGAAGAGGGCCACTGTCCTCCAGAACCCAGAATGGTAGATCTACTCACAGCTTGCACCACATGCCTGGAAAAGCTGCAGGCACTCAACACCAGACCATAAAAGCAGCCAGGGGGGGTTGTACCCTGCAGAGCCACAGGGATGGGGCTGTCCAAGGCCTTAGGAGCCCACCCCCTGCATCAGTGTGCCCCGGATGTGAGACATGAAGTCAAAGGAGATTATTTTGAAGCTTTATGATTTAATGGGTGAGGTACAGTGGCTCACATCTGTAATCCCAGCACTTTGGGAGACTGAGGTGAGCAGATCATGAGGTCAAGAGATCAAGACCATCCTGGCTTACATGGTGAAACCCCATCTCTACTAAAAGTACAAAAATAAGCTGGGCATGGTG
Source organism: Trachypithecus francoisi (assembly GCF_009764315.1). Lineage (NCBI taxonomy): Eukaryota > Metazoa > Chordata > Mammalia > Primates > Cercopithecidae > Trachypithecus > Trachypithecus francoisi. The sequence continues at coordinate 91,357,828 of NW_022681455.1, read as the reverse complement.
GCATGTGCCTATAATCCCAGCTACTCAGGAAGCTGAGGCAGAAGAATCACTTGAACCCAGGAGGCAGAGGTTGCAGTGAGCTGAGATTGTGCCATTGCACTCCAGCCTGGCGACAGAGTGAGACTCTGTCTCAAAAACAAACAAACAAACAAAAAGATTTAATGACAGCCCTGCTGGGTTTTGGACTTGCATGCAGCCTGTAGCCCCTTGGTTTTAGCCAATTTCTCTTTTTTGGAATAGGAGCATTTACCCAATGCTTGTACCTCCATTGTATCTTGATTTTAGAGGCTCATAGGTGGAAAGGATTTGCTTTATCTCAGATGAGATTTTGGACTTGGACTTTTGAGTTAATGCTGAAGTAAGTGAAGACTTTGGAGGACTGTTGGGAAGGCGTGACTGCGTTTTAAAATTTGAGAAGGACATGAGATTTGGGAGGGGCTAGGGGCATAATGACATGGTTTGGCTCTGTGTCCCCACCCAAATCTCATCTCGAGCTGTAATCCCTGCATGTCAGGGGAGAGGAGTGGTGGGAGGTGATTGAATCATGGGGATAGACTTCTCCCTTGCTGTTCTCATGATAGTGAGTGGGTTCTTATGAAATCTGGTTGCTTGAAAGTATGTGGCACTTCCCCCTCTTTTCTCTCCCTCTCTCTCCTGCTCTGGCATGGTACGACATGCTTGCTTACCCTTCACAGTTCATCACGATTGTAAGTTTCCTGAGGCCTCCCAGTCATGCTTCCTTTTAAGCCTGCAGAACTGTGAGTCAATCAAACGTTCTCTCCATAAATTACCCAGTCTCAGTAGTTCTTTACAGCAGTGAGAAAATGGACTAATACAATGCCCATCAATTTTTGACAAGCCCAACTGTGGGAACCCAAAACAAGCAGCTATCATAGAAACGGGGCTTTCATTTTCCATTTATTTCTGTACTGCTTTTTCAAGCAGCAACATCTATTAGAATATTACTCTTTGGTGCACGCCATCCTACTTGACTTGAAAGCCCAAGGGGCTCAGTGCTCAGGGTAGCCACGTGTCAGGACTAGTTGGAAGGAATGATGGGAAGTTGAAAGTCTCAAAGATTTTGGCCAAAGAAAGAAGGAACAAAGTCAGGTTTGGGTTCATGCTGGATGGAAAGATGATCTCAGGTGGTGTGGTGACAGAATCTTGCAATTAGAGGAAGAGGCTTTATGTCACAGTTTGGTTCATAGCATCCCACTCAAATCATTTAAAATTCTCCTACCTCAGTTTCCTCATCTGTCACAAGTGGATTATCATAGTCCTGGTCCTGCCAACCTTGCTGGGCTATGGTGAGGATTTGGTGAGGATTTTAATGTGCTTTGTAAACTTGAAAGTATAGAAACATAAAAAGCATTATCGTCATACAGTTAGTATTATTAGGCATTGTTCCTGCCCACATTGTTTTCATTGTGGCCGGGATGATAAGACAACCTGTGAAATAATTAGAGAACACACAAGATGGTATCTGATTAATTGCAGGATTGTTTGGTGCCACTGTACAGGGAATAAGAACTAGAATATTCAAAGAAAGCTTTAAGAAAGTGTGGTCCTTGAGGTTTCTCAAAAGTGGGAACTGGTTGGAATGGGAAGTGTGAAATAACGGAAAACTGTTGTTGATTGACTTTCTCCAAGGGCAATGGTCAAGGAGAGCCTTGGGCCACTTCCATGATGGTCTGCGGACAAGCATAGCCATGCCCACCTGACCTTGCTTGTTCCAGGGGATTCTGGAACAATTCCCAAGAGGACTGATTTCCTCTGATCTATACCATGGTTTCATGAAGGGTGGTCAAGCCTGGTGACATTATCTTGTGGCATCAAAGATGTGGATTCAGGTTTGAGTTTTGTTTCTTCTAAGACACAGGACTTTCACCAAGTCCCTCCATTGTCTGAAGTCCATTCAGTTCCCCTGTAAATGTGTTTCAACTTTGGGAAGTTTCTCTGAGGTATGAAAAGTGCTAACGAGTGAAAATGAACTTTAAAATCCTAAAAGCATTCATTGCTCTGTGAAAGATTTATTTCTTCAAAGTGAATGTAATTCTCTCCAGAGTTGAGATAGTGAGTGAAGTTTTACTGTTCCTCAGACACCCAGCTTTGAGATTTGCACCCAGCAGCCACACAAATATCTTATGGATGGATATTTAGTGAATGTAACTTATTTTCAATTTTTTAATTTTTTATTTTGTTTATTTATTTGAGCCGAGGTCTCACTCTGCTGCCCAGGCTGAAGGGCAGTGGTGTGATCTTGGCTCACTGCAGCCTCCACTTCCTGAGCTCAAATGATCCTCCCACCTCAGCCTCCCAAGTAGCTGGGACTGCAGGCATACACTACAAAATTTGACTAATTTTCTTTTGTACTTTTTTATAGAGACTGGGTTTCTCCATGTTGCCCAGGTTGGTCTTGAACTCCTGGGATCAAGTGATCTGTCGCCTTGGCCTCCCGTAGTGTTGGGATTGCAGGCATGTGCCACGGCGCCTGGTCATATATTTTTTTTAAATGTCTTACCAGTTGGCCTGCAGATGGGGATGCTTGAGATAGTGAATGAAGCTAAGAGGGTTTGGGAGTGGGTGTTCCATCTTGTGTTCCGTTGTGATGTTGTGTTCAGCCAGCAGAGAGGCCAGACCCTAGAGCTCCTTCTGTTAAATTTAGTCTAAACCAAATACCAACATTTCTGCTCATCTCTTGGATTTACCTGGTGACTGACAAATGGGGTAAATCATGACAACAGAATATATTAATTATCATTTATACAGAAAGAGTGATTCTGGGAAGTCAAAAATGAAGAAACTTATCCAAAACTGTGATCCAATTTGAAAATAAGACAACATTCTTTCTCTTCCACATTTTTTTGCCTGGTAATTGCTAAATAAGTCTCAATTTCAAGAACCCCCAAGTCATTCACTCTTACCTTTTTTTCTTATACTCAACAAATATTTATTGAGTGCCTCCTATATGTCAGGTTCTGGACTAGGTGCAATAGGTTTTGTGATAGGTATAATCGACCAAGTTCTTGCCTTCCTGGAATTGATACTCCAAAGAGAGAGAGCGAAAACCAAACTGAACAAATACTTTATGTTTCAGATGGCTGAGGGTTTTGGAAAAAATCCACTGGGAGTAACTCAGATTTGGAGGCTACCTTAGAAGGTAGTTAAGGAGACTTCCATGAGATGGTGTCATTTGAGCTGAGAGCTAAAGGATAAGGAGGAAAATGTTAGTGGAAGACCTTGGGAAAGAGAAGCATAGAGAACAGCAAGTGCAAAGGCACAGAGGCAACAGGGTTTAGGATGTTTAGGAAATTCAGAGAGGCCATTGTGGCCAAAGGCAGAGATGAATGTGAAGCTATGAAGGTGAGAGGGGAGAAGGGAGGGCCAGATCCACAACCTTGGAGGCCTTGTTAGGGGTTTGGATTCTGGTCTGTATCTGATGAGAGGGTTTAGGTAAAGAAGTGATTTGAAGTTCCGGTTGGAAATTTCTCCCTTGGACATCTACCATGCCCTGTCATAGCACTCACGGGACACTTAGTGTCACTGACTGGTTACTTGCCTGCCCGTCTCATGCCCACTGGACTAGAATGTGAGCTTCCTGAGGACAGGGTTTGTGACTCTTTCATCATAGAATCTCATGTAGGCATCCAGTCCAGTGCCTGACTTTGCTAAGCGCTCAAGAAATCCTGTTGGCCAGGAGCGGTGGCTCACGCCTGTAATCCCAGCACTTTGGGAGGCCGAGGTGGACAGATCACTTGAGGTTAGGAGTTCAAGATCAGCCTAGCCAACATGGTGAAACCCTGTTATCTACTAAAAATACAAAAATTAGCCAGGCGTGGTGGAGCATGCCTATAGTCCCAGCTACTCCAGTGGCTGAGACAGCAGAATTGCTCGAACCCAGGAGGCAGAGGCTGCTGCAGTGAGCTGAGATTACACCACTGCACTCCAGCCAGGGCAGCAGAGTGAGACTCCTTCTCAAAAAACAAAACAAAACAAAAGAAAAAGAAAAAGAAAAGAAATACTTACTGAATTAAATCAAATAAGAAAGGTGAATAAACATGTTGAGGGAGCAGATGCCAATACCAAAGTGATCAGATGCTCAGGACTGAAGTTGTTTGAAGCAGAAGCTTGTCACTTCCCGCTGGGATGGTCAGGGGAGGCCACCTGGGAGAGGGGCCTTGCGTCAGAGACCAGAAGCATGAGAAGATGGAGACAGGGGTAGGGAGGGGACCTCGGCAGATGAGACCATGTGTTCCAGGACTGTCCGCCTCTCACAGAATTAAAACTGATAAGTCTTAATTTCACCAAGCTTCCAAAGCTAAGTGCATTGAAAATACACACAACAGATAATTCTGGAGAACTGAGCAAGTGTGAGCTCCCTCCAGCACGCAGATCCCCCTGTGAGTTTATCCAGTTGACTGTGTATGCCCTCGGGGATTCAGAAAAGAGTCTCCCACTCCATCAGCTGGTAAATCTCATCCTCGTTGTGACAGCAAAACCACCAACTGGTCCCATCCCTTGAAACGTCCCAATATTTCTTGATAGACACTTCTGTTGTCTTATGTGCAATAGAATTGTAATCACCTGTATTTAAAACTAATGGATTTGAAATAACCTGCAGGCTTCCACTTTAATGAGAGTTAGATTAATGAAAAAGGACCTTTTGCCTCAGATTGCATGACAACATTTTCAAATTACATTCCTGGAACAGAGAATTCACTTATTCAGAGTAATTGGATGCTGACTTGGGTTAATACGTACAATGTCCTTAAATGAAAATGTTCTATTGTAAGTGGAACTGTATGATACCTGAGGCTTTCTCAATAGATTTGGTTGGGCTCTGAGTTAATTATACTGCATGCTATTTTTTGAATGAATTCAAGCATGAATTCTACACGGTAGAGATTGGGATAATTATATTCAATTCTGCTTGGTGCCCTGCTGAAAGAATTGACCTTTTAGATAAAACGAGTCTCCCAAGCAAGAAACCTGAAGAAAGTCTACACAAAGCCGGCAGATGCAAGAGCAGAGAGTGTCTTAAGTAAGAGGGGGAAGTGGGGGTGGGGTGGGGGGAGGCAAGCTCCAGGAACAGTAGCATCAGCAAGATTGATTTTTTGTCACGGGAAAGTATTTCTGTTTTGTAGCTTGTTTTGTATCCTTGGTACATAAAGGTATAATTTAAAACCATTGATTTTACTAAGCTGTTTTCTCATCAGTAACACGGCTAAAAAGTAGCAGCCTGAAGAATGAGAAGCCGACAGAAAGCAGTCTCTGGAGGCTCCCTGGGTGTGAGGCCCCTAGGAGGGAGCAGAAGCGACAGGCACAGAGAGACCAGCAGGGTCCTGACTGCCAGGCTATCTGACCTTGAGCCGTGGCGTGGTGCTGACAGCATGGGCTTAGAGGCCAGAGAGCCTGGGTTTGGAGCATGGCTCTACCAGCCATGTGGAGTTAGGCCAGGTGCTTACCTGCTCTGTGCCTCAGTTTCCTCATCTGCCCATGGTGTAAACCGCATAAAGTTGCTGTGAAGCACCTTGCATGGTGTGTGCCCAGTAACCACCAGCTGCCGTTATTAATACTGTGATTCTTGGTAGTGGAATCTCTCCCCGCCGCAGGATGATGAAAGAAAGGTAACCCATTAAGAGGATTAAACATATCAGGATGACTCAAAATATTTCTCCCTTTGGGGCCAGGAGAACACTGTAGAGAGTGGGACCTGCTGGACACTGCGTGCCAGTGAGACATCCTTCGAGGGCAGCCACAGGACAGGGTGAGATAACCGAGACTTGTTTCCTGCCCAGCCCAGGGCCAGCCAGGCATGCTAGCCAGAGGGCAAGCCATGCTCCCCCCCATAGGACACTCCGCACTCCAGTGGCCCTCAGGAAAGCAGAGGACATTGTTTTGTCTCCTTGTCCCAAGCCCCTTTTCTCAGTGAGTAACAGGCTCCATTATTCCAAGTGTGTGAACCGGCAACATGACACATGCAGCATCCGTCTTGAAGGAAGTCCTGGGCCCTGACCACCACTGCGGGTCGAGAGATGACTTCATCCCTCCATGGGAATCTTTGGGTGTTGGTGAAAGTTTTGCTGACGGTGTGACCACGTGTCCTACACATCAGCCTTGCCGTGGCTACACTACCTCCATCCCAGCACTGTTCTTGTTCTCCCTTCAGTCCTGACCTCACCCTTTCTGCTGTTGTACACACTTCCCTCATACTGTCTGCATTCATTTCTTGTGGCCTGTATAACAAATCACCACAAACGTGGTGGCTTAAAACAAATGAAGCTGGTTCTTTCACAGTTTTGGAGGCCAGGAGTCTGAAATCAGTGCCACTGGCCCAGGTCAAGATATGAGCAGGGCCACACTCCCTGCAGGGGCTCTAAGGGAGAATCTGCTCCTCGCCTCTTCTGGTTACTGGTGGCTGCAGGAATTTCTTGGCTTTTAGCGGCATCACTACGATCTCTGCTTCCACTGTCACACTGCCTTCTCCTCTTTCTCTGTGTCCAATTTCTCTCTGCCTCTCTCTTACAAAGACCGTTGTGATGGCATTTAGGGTACACCTGGATAACCAAAAATTATCTCCCCCTCTCCAGATCTTTAACTTAATCACATTTGCAACATGGTTACCATAGAAGATAACATGTGGACAGGTGTGGTGGTTTACAACTGCAATCCCAGCACTTTGGGTGGCCAAAGTGGGAGGATTGCTTGAGGCCAAGAGTTTGAGATTAGCCTGGGCAACATATCTAGACACCATCTCTATAATAAGTTATCCAAGCATGGTGCTGTGCACCTGTAGTCCCAGCTACTCAGGAGGCTGAAATGAGAGGATTGCTTAAGCCCAGCAGTCTGAGGCTGCAGTGAGCTGAGACTGCCCCACTGCACTCCAGCCTGGACAACAGAATAAAATGCTATCTCAAAGAAACAAAAGAAAAGAACAGGCACAGGCACCATGAATTAGGACTGGATGTCTCCAGGAGCCACCATTCAGCCCCCTCCATGGGTTCAGGATTTTGCATCTGCCTCTGTCTCCTCCATGGATCAAGAAACTTTAACCTCATCAGCACCAGCTTTTTCTTCGCTGTATGTGGAAACATTCATTGACCACTGACTTGGCAGGAGCTTCGCCGGAGCCTGTTCTATCCACCCCTTCCTCCCAGGTCCAGTTGCCAAGCTTTTAACCACCTCTAAGGTACTATCCAGAAAAAGCCCCAAGTTCTATCTTACTTCCGCTGGTAATCCTACAGTGTTGGTAGCAGAGTGGTGGTTTTCTTTTGGGGAACCATCTCCTCCCACTGTGCCCATGTAGTATGAAGGGACTGGCCTTTCCTGTCTTTCCAAAGCTATACCTTGAATGATATACCTTTCTTAAAACTTACTGGTGGCTTAGTAAATCTTAGTAGGAGTATATGGTGCCTCGTGTGGAACCCAGCTGGGCCAATCAGAGGACTCCATTGCCCTGGGCCAGAGTAATGAGATGAACTTCTGGGATGAGCTTCTGGGATGAGCTTGTGTCACCCAAGTCTCAATATGACTCAGACCTGGGTGGGAAGCAGTGGCTCATACCTGTAATCCCAGCACTTTGGGAGGCTGAGGTGGGAGGATTGCTTGAGCTCAGGAGTTTGAATCTAGCTTGGTCAACATAGTAAGATCTCATATTTACAAAAACATAAAAAAAAATTAGCCAGGTATGGTGGTACACACCTGTGGTGTACTACTCAGGAGGTGGAGGCAGGAGGATCAACAGCCCAGGAGATTAAGGCTGCAATGAGCTATGATCACGCCACTGCACTCCAGCCTGAGCAACAGAGTAAGACCTTGTCTCAAAAGAAACAACAACAAAAAAACACCAAACACTCAGACCTGGATATCTGCAACAATTATTGCAAAAGGGATCTCTCCTGTTCTTTGATAGACTTGCCGTTGGGAGGATATAAGCCCACAGCTGCCAGGCACTACCATATGGGGGATCTGCCAGAAAGTAGAGCCAACAAGAGGAGCAAAGAACCAAAACACAGAGGGGAAGTCCAAGATCCAATAACCAACTTTCCGAGCTAATCATGCCTGAGTTTATATCTAACTTTGGCATGTTAGTTCCATACATCAACCTTTTTTGTTTAAGTGAGTCTGCAGTGGACTTCTGTCCAATTAGAATTCTTTCTACTGTCACGTTTGTCATGCCAGGAGTTGACGGCTTGAGTCTAAGCAAGAGACCACACAACACGATACAGTGTCCAAAACCTACCTGTTCTGTGCTCAGTACTATGTTTGGACCTGACACACAGAGAGTAAGCCTCCATCCCTCCTCTCAAAATTCTCCCTTTGAGCTATGGAGCCAAGGACTCAGGAGACAAGAGAAACCATGCTTCCGGAGAATCTCATTTATGATTTTTTTTGTTTTGTTTTTGTTTTTGTTTTTGTTTTTGTTTTTGTTTTTCTCTCCCTCTCTTTTATTTTTAGAGCTCTGTCAGCTTCTTTACTCTGAACTTCAGATCTTTTTCTACTGTATAAGGGTTAGCCATTTCTGCCTTAGCTCTCCTAATACAGTTGGATTTTTTTTTCTGTAGGTCTGGGTGCTCAATCGATATTGTTAAAAAATCACTCTGATTAATTGAGGTCAGTGGATCTTCAGTTATGACCCCAAGAGGGCTGGTTTCAGCCTGGAGGAACTTGGGATCTGCTTCTTTATGGAACTGTCTGAGTATGGGGAGAATACACTCTTTCTCTGCTAGTGTCATACAGACATAAACTATGCTGCTCTCTTTTCTTTTAGGATGGTCAGAATTGCCTTAGGAGCTGCTGGAACTCTGAGGGATGGTATGGTGGGAAAATCTCAGGCTCTTCTATTCTCTTCCCATTTCTGACCACTTGCCACCTTCTGATTTTGGGCAATAGCCTTCTTTGGGTTTGACACCTCATTTCTTTTTTTTTTTTTTTTTTTTTGAGACGGAGTCTCGCTCTGTCACCCAGGCTGGAGTGCAGTGGCCGGATCTCAGCTCACTGCAAGCTCCGCCTCCCGGGTTCACGCCATTCTCCTGCCTCAGCCTCCTGAGTAGCTGGGACTACAGGCGTCCGCCACCTTGCCCGGCTAGTTTTTTTTTTTTTATTTTTTAGTAGAGACGGGGTTTCACCATGTTGACCAGGATGGTCTCGATCTCCTGACCTCGTGATCCGCCCATCGCAGCCTCCCAAAGTGCTGGGATTACAGGCTTGAGCCACCGCGCCCGGCCACGACACCTCATTTCTTAAAGGAGTGATTTGAGCTTGATCAGGTTTGACATTATTTATGTCTCACTCATCCCACACATTTCTAGCTGATCTCTATGCTCTTTGTTGCTGAGCCTAAACACAGCCTCAGAATCCTTCTCCACACCAGGCTAGATGATCTTGAAGTTTCTCCTAAGCCTTAACATTACATGATGCTAAGACTTCTGGGCCAAGAAATAGACATTTTCATTAGATGTAGATTTTGAATATTGATTTGGCAATGTTCTCCCTTTTCATTAGTATTTGTGATCCCTTTATCCAGAGACATGGGGCAGGGATAGGGGCCTTGTATCCTATCTCCAGATTCAGGGATGTCAACAGCATAGCTCAGTATTGTGAGATGGTGGCTCACTTAACAGCAGAAAGATATTTCCATAGCTCCATGGAGATTTGGAGGCAAAAAGACTCCGTTAATTAATTCCATTATGCAGTTAATACAATTAGTCAGATTTATGTATAAAACCCAACATTTGTGACTCAAATTTTTTCATTTTTTTCCCCTCTCTTTCCAAAGGTTCCAGTCTCTTAAATTTGTACATTATCTGTGATTGATATATCATTTATCTAGAGAATACAGTTGTCATTCACTTCATTTAATTAGCTTATGGGTTCTAAATTATCTGCTACCATAAAATGGGATTTTATACTGCAGATTACAAAGGTTTTCAGAAATTTAATATGCCGCTTTTAATTGGTGAAAAGTACCCTAAAGGATTCATAATATTTTTTACTGCACTTGCATTTAGGCTCAAGAGAGAGAGAATGAAGATATTTAGGAAGAAATGGGATCTGGGTCAGTGAGATTGGTGATGATTTATTTGGAATAAAGGCAAATCTGGAGAGATGAAGTTGTAAATATAGCCATCAGAGGATTGTGTTCCAGCAGTGAGACCAGTGAGGTGAAAACTGAATATCTCCTGGTTTTCATATCCCAGTTAGTCACTTTGATGGGCTAACAATGTATTTATGGCATATGGCTCCACATTTGCAGTCATAACTACGAATAGCCTATTTTCTGCTCTGTTTTTTCAACCATTTAATCCATAATCTTCTAGGTATATGGTATTACCACACCTTCCTTAAATACATTCTTGGCCTTATTGATGCCTTGGCTCAGTTGTACAGCTGGGCGGGTGTTTGTTCAGCAAAAACAAACAGCTCTTTTTGATCCTTAGACTATGGAAATGCCATCCATAGTGGGGTTAGAGGCATCATCAGAGGCTGGGTTATTGGGGCAACTTCAAGGATTTCCACATGCATCTGTCATAACGCACTGCCAGTAAAAGTTCATAAAACATGATAATGAGCTTTACAAATCTAGAGCCTTAAAGGGAAGGGTTGGGTGGGGCTAAAGGCCAGGAAATGTGAGTGAGACTGGCGGTTTCCACTCCCTTCTGGGACCCTCCCTCTCTCGGAAACTGGGTTCCCATCAGTCTGTAAAATTAGCAAATTATGAAGCCTAAACTTGTGCTTTTTTAGGTTAAGGTGTTGAAGATTTCTGTTCAAAGTGAGTGTGGAACCACTATTGAGTCACTATATTCATAGTAGTTAATGTCATTGGTTGAATTTGGCTATGAGAATCTGATTATTGTCTGGAAGGTTTTCCTGGGGGAAAAAGGAAAAAGAGAAGACTTTGGTATTAGGATAGGAAAAAGACCAGGGCTTGGGAAGGTCAAGCTAGAGTCAGGACTGGAAGAGGGGAGGTGCAGAAAATAATAACAATAATAATATTATCATGAATATATCATAATGTCATAATGATAGTGATAATGAATCACGGTCATAATAGTATAAATGCCTACGTTTTATTGAGCACCTACTATGTGCAGGGCACCATGCTGGGCTCCTTACATGCATTACTTAGTTATACTAGCTCCAGATCCTATGACATAGGGTAAGAATATAGGGTACATTTTACAGATAGGCAAAAGGGGACTTGGAGATGTGAAGTGACTTGGCTGTGGTCTCACAAGTAATATTACAAAAATCCTTGAAGTTGCCCCCATAATCCAGCCTCTGATGATACCCATAACCTCACCACATTTGGCACTTCCATAATCTAAGGTTCAAAAAGAGTCTTAGATGATATTATTATTGTTGTTGCTATTATTATTATTTTTTGCACCTCTTCTTGTTCAGCCTCTAGCAGGACCTTCCCAAGCCCTGGTCCTTTTCCCCAATACCAAAGTCTTTACGTTTGTCTTTCTGTCACATCATCTCACCATTGGCAGAATTGGGATTTGCACACAAGTCTGTCTACTTTGAAGGCTTTGAAGGCCCACTGGGCTAAAGAGAATCTTCAAGCACTGATAAGAAACAATAAGAGGTACCCTGGGTGAGGTTTCTCGCTCAGGCCAGTCACTTCCAGAGGGCAGCCAGGGCTCCCCCAGCTTAATTCCGCCCTGAAGAAACGTGCCCTCCTGGAAGCAGAGCACTGCTCTGGGAGAGGGAGTCCGAGGGGAATGAGAAAGAATCTGTTTTAGGACACAGCATTCTAGCTCCTTTTGAGTTTCTCTGTCTGGAATACACTCACCCTTTTTTTTCAGTAGGTATACATAGGGTATAGATTCCCTGTGGTAAGCTTTCTTTTCCAGGCTGAAAAAATATCTTTGCCTTTTTCTCATAAAAAGTAAATGTATCACCTAATTTTAGAAAAATAAGAAATATAGGCTGGTTGCAGTAGCTCACTCCTGTAATACCAACGCTTTAGGAGGGAGGATCGCTTGTGGCCAGGAGTTTGTGATTAGCCTGGGCAACATAGTGAGACCCCATTTCTAAAAAAACTTTTTTGTGTAATTAGCTGGGCATACTGTTGCTCACCTGTAGTCCCAGCTACTCAGGAGGCTGAGGTGGGAGGATTGCTTGAGCTTGGGAGTTTGAGACTGCAGTGAACTATTATTGCACCACTGCAGTTCAGCCTGGGTGACAGAATGAAACCCTGTCTCTGAAGGAAAAAAATAAAATAAGAAATACAGATAAGTAGGCCAAGCATGGAGGCACCCACCTATAGTCTACTCGGTGGGTTGAGGTGGGAGGGTCATTTGAGCCTGGGAGGTCAAGGCAGCAGTGACCCAAGATTGTACTACTGCACTCCAGCCTTGGTGACAGAGTGAGACCCTGCCTCAAAAAGGAAGGAAAAAGAAGACAGTCATAAAAAAAGAATGAGTTCATGTCCTTTGCAGGGACATGGATGAAGCTGGAAGCCATCATTCTCAGCAAACTAACACAGGAACAGAAAACCAAATGCTGAATATTCTCACTCATAAGTGGGAGTTGAATAATGAGAACACATGGACACAGGGAGGGGAACATCACACACTGGGGCCTATCGGTGAGTGGCATGAGGGGAGGGAGAGCATTAGGACAAATACCTAATGCATGTGGGGCTTAAAAACTAGATGACGGGTTGACAGGTGCAGCAAACCACCATGGCACATGTATACCTATGTAACAAACTTGCATGCTCTGCACATGTATCCCAGAACTTAAAGCAAAATAAAAAAAGAAATAGAGATAGTTAAAATGAAGAAATAAAAACAATTCATTATCTCACCATACACGGAAGAAAACAACTGGCTATGTGCGCACAAGCACAGGTGTGTGTGTGTGTGTGTGTGGTTACCTGCTACTGCATTTAACAAGAGAAAATATGACATGCAGTGATTTCAATTTCACCCCTTCTTAACCTCAGATTTCCTACCTATAAAATAGGGCAAGTAATAATGCCTTTCTTACATGATTTTTGTGATTGCTGAGTGAAACCAGTTGGTAAAGGACTTAGCAGAGTGGCTGCATGTAATAGCACTCAATAAATACTATTTATACTTTTTAGTATTATTATTAACACCATAACATAAACATTCCTTAGTGCTATTAAGTATCCTTGCATAGCATCACTTTAGCACAATTTTATTGTTTTTCATTATGCAAGCAAATATACTTACTTATAAAACTAGGGATAACCAAAATGATAAACAATAAACCATCCATAATCTCACTGATGGAGAAATAACTACTGTTAATTATTTTTTCTTTGAGATACAGTCTCACTCTGTCAACCAGGCTAGAGGAACAGTGATATCATCATGGCTCTTGACTTCCTGGGCTCAAGCCATCCTCCCACTTCAGCCCGCTGAGTAGCTGAGACTACAGGTGCATGTCACTAGTCCAGGCTAATTTTCAAATTTTTATATAGAGACGGGGGTCTCACTATGTTGCCCAGGCTGGTGTCGAACTCATGGGCTCAAGCGATCGTCCCACCTTGGCCTTCCAAAGTGCAGCAATTACAGGCATGAGCCACCATGCCCTGCCACGACTATTAAATTTTAATATATATATTTCCAACCCCATTGCATGTTTACATATAAAACAGACATATAATGAGGTTGGAAATATATATATGTGTGTGTGTGTGTGTATCACAATATATAAAGTTTTATACATAAAATAGATACAAATGTATACATAATACATCTGAGCCCATGTAGCACTTGTTATTATATTACCTGCTTTTTTTTGTCTTAAAAGTATATTGTGAATGTTATCTCATGCAATTTTAGGATTTTCTACACATGAAAAATTCCAATGTAATTTTTCTAAATTCAACATCCTCTCTGACAGCACTCTTGTTTCCAAATGCTAAATAGTAGTCCATGGACTAGAATTAACATAAAATACTGAGACAGCTCCCTGTTGCAAATGTTTAGGCTGGTCCCAATCTTTTGCTTTTGTAAACAATGTTGCAGTGAACAGCTCTGTAACCAAATCTTTGGGTTGCAAATCTTGTTAGAATAAATTCCTTGAATTGGACTTTCTGCGTCAAAGCATTTGCAGATCTTGAAGGCTCTCAACCAAGAAGCACCAGGTGCTCTCGAGAGACACGGCATGGCACCATAAGGTGATGATATTGGTGCATGAGTGCAGGGCTTCCTCTGCTGCCCTATGGCATAGTTGGAATCCCAGCCTGGTTACTGCATTATGCATTGTGCTTCTGGGCCACTAACCCTCATGGTCAGCTGAAGGGTAATCAGAAAATGCCTGCTCCCTTTTGTGTGTGTGTTAGTCTAAGGATAGCAGAGGGCATACTTGAAAGAAATAAATGATTAGGATCGACAATGGAAAGGTAAACAGAATCATATTTCATGAGATTCCCCATTGTTCTTTTCTGACTTGCATTCTATAATCATAAAGCAGGCATAATCGGCTATTCAATTCAACAGATTCTTCTTGAACACCTACTTTGTCTAAGTCTGGGGAGAGAGGTGCGAAAAAGTAATACTGAATATTTGTACAGTGTTCACACTTGACAAAGTGCTTTCATACGCCTTGGGGAAAAAAAAAAAAAAAACAACCCCAGAGCCAGGACTCAGGAGACCTGATTTCTAGAACTGTCCCTACCATTTAACCAACGTATGACCCCAGGCTGATCTCTCTGCTTCTTGTTGTAAATACCAGGCTAAGAGAATCCATGCCTTTTCTGTCGTACAGGGGTTAAGTGACGCTGATGTGAGGTGCTATAAATGCACAAATTTACAGATTTCCAGAAACTTCAAAATGGACAGTGGTATTTAAAATGTTTTTCGGTTAGACCTAACCTGAAAAAGACCTCGGAGATTGTTTAGGGCAGTGACTTTTCTAGCCGTGTTCTGGAGAGCACATGGGTGCTGTGGGGACCAAGGGGATGGAGGTTGAACAGGCAGAGTGTGACTCTCTGCTGCCCACCCGAACCTGGCTCCAGAACCAGGCTGTTCATGTGTAGCTCTGGGCAAGTTCCTTAAACCCCTCTGCAGTCTCATCAGCTTTCCCATCTGTAACATGGACATGGGGCTGTTGTGAAGCTTAGTGAAGTTAATAAGCATACAGTGGTTGGGACCGTGTAGGCACATAGCTAATATTATTGTTATTTTATGGCCCACTTTGGGGTTTTTTTCCTAGGGTCAGGTTTCATTGAAAGTAATGTTTGAAAAAAAAATCATTGGCTTCTCTAACTTCTTAATTTTACAGATGGAAAATTTACAGCCCAGAGAAGCCCGTGTTCAAATGAACACTGAGGATCTAGCAAAAGCGTACACACGCATGCACGCATGCACGCAGACGTCCTCCTCCTCCTCCTTGGCATCGCCATCATTGCAATCCTCTATAAGCTGCAGCACCCGTCACCAGCCCCTGGTGGCTACTCACTCACCTGCTGGTAAATAACAGGACACGTGTGATGACTGGTTTACGTGCTATTTCTGGGGCTTATGAGCGGCCTCAGAAGACCTCACCATCTACGTATTGAACAGCAAAGCTCTTGTAATTGAGAAACCAATATCCTCTCTGACAGCACTCATGTTTCCAAATGCCCAACAGATATTAACCTTTGAGATCTGGGGACAAGAACTTGGAATTCCTCAAATCATAAGTTATGCTTAAAATACTTTGAACATTCTTCATACTCTTTTCTTTAGTAATTATCACGAATACCTAAAAACATTGATGGATATATAAGAAATAGTAAGTTGAATAGAATCTACTGAGAGCTTTACAAAGAATTTATTAAAAAATATTTGCCTCTAGCAAATATTTAAATCCTGGAAAGTGCCAGTGAACATTACTGGGTAATATTTGAATAATGTGACATTCAGTTCTCCTAGCAAGGTTGAAAACACTACACAGATTCAAGAAGTTGCCACAGAACTTACTTTGCTTCCAACCTTATAATTTCTTGGAACTCCACCCACAGGACTTGAATAAAGTATACTATACATATAAATACATTAATATTTTATTTTCTTTGCAAGAATGGCTCACATTAGCAGCCTACAGGACCACAAACACACAACTGCAAACAAGCCTGAGTAGGCGATGACTGATTCACTCCTGTGTACTCTGGTCCTGGTTCCTGGAAATGTCTTCAGCTTAGGCTTCATGTGCCAGTGTCTCTGGTTCTGGCTTTCTGCTTGACATCACTAGATTGCTTCCAACAAGTAATGCCTGCATATTGATTGCTAAGCTGTCATGCTCGCGGGAAAATTAGAATACTTTTTCTCATTTTCTCACTTCCTTGACTAATTATCCTCAGGAGTTGGAAAAACATAAATTTCCCGAGAAATGTTGGAAAGGAATTCCCACATGGAAGCACGGCTTGGTACCACCGCCTCAACCCCACTAGGCAGAGCTGGAAAAATTCTTTTTTCGTTGCTGTGTCATGCATTACTGAGGGTCTCAGGTGAAGAATGAATGAAGGCGTGTGCACCAGGCCAGGGGACCTGGTTCTAGTGCTGAATCTGCCATGAACTCACCTGTGACTTGTGGAACCAGTTGTAAAACCAGAGAAGGGTGTACACACAGAGGAGGTGTACAATTGTTTCAAGGTTGGGAAAGCATTCCAAATGGTACCTACTCCAGCTGATCTCAGGATGGCAAATGGCAAGTGCAATTATGAGCTCTTTGCCCCTCACCCAAATAGACAGTGTTCTAACATATCTGCCCTCAGCCCCTGGATGCCATCTGCTACATACGTGTACTTCCAAGTCCTTGTCATAAGGTGTTAGTTCACTTCAGTTTGATATCTGCAAAAGGTAGAATCACTTCTTTAATGATATAGGTAAATATTTCCAACATATATGTGTGTGTGTGTGTGCCTTTCTTCCTCCCTCCCTCCCTCCTTTTCCCTCCCTCTCTCCCTTCCTTCCCTCTTTTTACTCACTCTCCCAGGGCACAGTATCCAAAAGCTCATGGCTAGGTCTTCAACAGGAATTAAGGTTGCTTCCTCCCTGTGACTTGTGTGTCTGTTTCATGACCTCTCCTGTAAGTCACAACCCCTGTCTGAAGGTATTTTCTGCCTACCTGGAAAAACAAGTCACAAACCTGGAAGACAGGAAGGAAAATAAAGAAAACTGAGATTCTAGACCACTGTGTTTGGTACAACCACAGTTAATATAAGTGTTTGGAGAGGAAGGAGCTGCTTGGGAGCCAGAGTAGCCCAGGAAGGCTTCTAGGAGGAGGTGGTAGTTGAGATAGGGCTTGCAGGATATGTAGAGTTTGAAAAGGTAACAGAGCAAAGAAGAGGCATTCCAGGTAAAGGAGAAGCCTGACAAAAAGGGGAGGAGAAGACTGACTGCGTTTAAGAGAAGGGCACACTTGTGGGGAGAAGAGTCAGGTCAGGGTGGGCCAAAGAAACCAGATGTTATTAATAATATCCCAAGGATAGTAATGAATTAGTTTGTTTGTTGGTTGGTTTATTATTTTTGCTAGAATCTTTAAACTATAAAAGTAACACATGGGAGAAAATTCAAATAATTCAGAAGGGTATAGAGTGAGAAACAAAATTCCCCCTCTTGCCTCTCAGACTCCCATTCCTGACCAGTGTTCTCTTTGAGCCTTACACAAGCACACGTAATAAATGCTCACTTTCCTTTTAAGCACCTGCAGGTCTTTGTCTTGAGTTTTGCTGGCTGCCCAGGGCTCATTGCAGGCCAAAAGGGCTGGGGAGTTAATGAGCAGCCCTCCCCCAGCAGCCTTTGACGAGTGTGTGATGGGAGCTGGTGTATAAGTACCTCAGCTGTCTCTCCCTCAGATCCCATAACTCTGAGAGTTCCCTTCCCCTCCCCAGTTCCTCTGTGGAATTAAGCTCTAGTGACAAAAGTAACTTGATTCATTTCTTCCTCTTCCCTCTCCCCTTCCCACCTGCTCCTGGATTTCCTGGGATTCCTCCTAAACCAACCACTTCTACTGAAACATCTCAGGGTCTGCTTCTGGGGGTTCCAAATTAGACCAAATTTTAAAACTTTGCCCATCTGCTTTAAAAAGATAATGTTTTAATTTTCATTATTTTCATTGCGGATAAGATTGGACTTCTTTTCCTGTGTCACTGGCCAAATGTGTTGCTTTTCTCTGCTATCTGCCTGTTCCTGTACTTTGCTCATTTATCTATTGGGCTGTTTGTCTTTTCCTTATTGATTTGTAAGAGCTCTTTGTAAATAATAAAAATTAGCCCTTTGTCTATTATGTGATGCTGTTTCCCACATTGCTGCTTGGCTTCTGACTTTGTTTAGGACTTTCTCTCTCTCTCTGTCTTTATTTTTGGCCATACAGAAGTTTAAAATTTTAATGTAATCAAAGAGAAGATCAGGTTTTAAATCACTGTTTCTTTCCATTTATTTTCTGCTTGGCTTTACCTCTTCCCATAAATGATGGATGGAACTCTAAGATGAGAAGGAGCCCTGTCAGAGCGCTCTTCTGTATACAGACAACTTTATATGTATAGCTATAAATTATACATAAAATCACACACAAACATACACAGTGAAGTTTACTGTTAATCTCTCTTTCCTGGAAATTATCCATGTGTGACTGCAGAAATTCTCTGTTCTGTGTGCATTTCTTTCTTGTTTCATAAACCGAGGTCTGCAGCATCAATATGCTTTTGTGTTACAGCCCGGTCTGGGTGGAAGAAGTCCACCTGCATGTAACACCGGTTGCACAGAATTCTCAGTTCTCCTGTGTGCAACTGCTCAGAGTTAAGTATTGAGAATAATCAACTGCATATTTAAAGTTCTATCCATCTCTCTTCTTTAGATCTTAAGAGTTAGGGTTTGTTTTCTCTCTCCCTTCGTTGCATCCTACAGAATGCCTACAGCCCTAGTTTGGGCTGTTTGGTTGGTGCTGTACATCTAGACCTGCCTTTTCCTGACTCAGCTGTGTCTGGGAGTTAGTCTAAGCTACAAGGGTGGACGGCAAGAGGGCTTCACTGCACTTAGGCTGTGGATGGAACTAGCAACTTAGGCTGGAAAGCTCGATGGTGGTTCAGGGCATGGATTCTTGGACTCTCTCTGCTCCATTATCAAGTGTCCCCCTTGGCTGCTGACATTTGCATGGGTGTGGGGTAGAGGGAGGTTGCTCTTTAACCATTTCATGTCCTCTGTAGCAGCATATGCTGCAAGTGAGGACACCAAACTAGCTATTTCCCACAAATTTTCTAGGTCTCCAAATCAACTAAGGAATAGAAAGGCATTTCTTTCTCTTCCTTGACAATGTCTAGCTTATTCTCATCTTGGCGTATCTACTTGCCCTCGCCCACTCACATTATTTTAGTCCTTACTCAAATGTTCCTTCTCGGAGTGACAATCCCTGCCCACCCCGCCTAGAGAAACCACCTCTCCCGCCAACCATGCACTGTCATTTTACTACTTTATTATTATTACTTTTTGCAGAGCATTGATCTCTACTGGGAACTGTGGTATGTATTGGTATGCTTGTTTATTGTAACCTGCCTCCTGGAATGTCCTCTCGGTGAAGGTACAGACTTTGTCCCAGACGCTAGCACCTGACAAATATACAACGGGTGCTCCGAATGATTCTCAACAGGATTCTTCCTCTGAAACGGAGGGCCCTAGGATGGATAGGGGAAATCAGTGCAGATTCTTCAGCTGGGGATGGCCTGGCACCCTCTCACAGGCTTCATGGTCATGGTGCCCATGGAACAGACACATCTCATTCTCCCAAGAGGACTGAGGACCCAGTCTAGACTTCGTCCAGAGTGTCACTTATGTTTACAATTCCTAAAGGGAAATGATTAACCCTATGATGTCAAACAGAACTTGAAGGCTGCTCTAGGAGGTGGAGCTAAAAGAAAAACATGGAATTGCTAGAAAGGAAGGAGGAAAGTCTTTTGGAGAAGGGACAGGAGCCTAAGAAGGCACTGTTTGAAAGAGGAGATTCCATGGTAAGGGCCCCCCAAATGCCCAAGAAGAAGGGGTGATCAGCCTTTCAGACACCTGTAAAACTTTCCAATGCATGGGCCAGTTGACATATGACCAGGAAAGAACATGTGCAACTTAAAGGGAACAGTCTCTTGGGTATAAGCTATTACTTTTCAAAGCAGCCTAGAGAAAGAAATTGTGTTGTGTTATTCTTATTCTCTCCCTCAATGTCTTTCCCTCTGAATTTCTCTCTCTCTCTCTCTCTCTCTCTCTCTCTCTCTCTCTGTATGTCTTTCTGTCTCCATCCTTGTCTGTCTTACTCTTGTCCTGGAGCTCTCTACTTTATGTTCTCTGTGTGTTTTCTGATGTCTGCCTCTCTTCCCTTCTGAGATCCTTTTCTGATGAATGTGTGAACGGATGGTTTTGCATGCAAGCTCATCAGCAGTCACTTGAGTGGATTCCATAAAAACTTTCTGAAACTAAATCAAATGAAAGCCAACCCATAAACTGGGGAAAACAAAAGGGCTCTTTGGACTTGAAAAGGTTAGAGAAGACTGCAGGAGCTGCACACACCGTTCGATCGTGTTCGAAGCTGGGGTTTTAATTTAGTTTTCCTATTTACCCCGTTGAAGTTCCTCACTGCTCAACTGCTAATGCATTTCCAACTGAAATTTTGTAAATTATATTGGGAAACATTCTCAGCTAGAGTAGATTGTGCAAGCTCTCATAATGGCTTCCTGCTGCTGCATCTGGCAATATGGGGCTCTTTGGGAGCAATGTGTGTGTGGACTCACGTCTTTAAGAACTCTTTCCACTTTATCCCTCTTGGCCAGAGGCTCTGCACTCTCGGTGCCTGACTGTGAGCAGATCTAGACTTTCCATCAGCCCTAAAAGCAGGATCTTGGCACTTCTTCTTTTCCAACTTGACAGGATACCCCCTCAACCTTTTCTTGTTCGTCTTTAATAAAATCACTCCCCCACATAAGTTTATGAGCTCTTCTAAAGGGTAGCCCATGCCTCTGCACCAAACCCTTCCAAGGCGCCCTGCTGCCTACAAAGTAAAATCCTGGAGGGTTGGTTTGGTTTTTAGCAAGCCATGTAAGGTTACCCCAAATTTCGACCCCAATCTATTTTCCTAACGATGTATACCATTCCTTCTCTTCATGGATAAGATACATCTCATTGCTTGCACCCCTCTGTGTTTTCATCCTAGACAAAGGCCTCATCTCTCACCTGGACAAGTGTGCAGCCTCCTACCTGGCTTCTGCACCTAATATCTGCCCCACCCCCAACCCACACACAATTCACCTTGCAAAGGAGAGTCCATGGTAAGGACCCTGGAATGCCCAAGAGGAAAGCATGAACAGCCTTGTAGAACCCCCGATGTGGTTTGGCTCTGTCCCTGCCCAAATCTCATCTTGAACTGTAGTTCCCACAATTCCCACGTGTCATGGGAGGGACCAGGAGAGAGGTAATTGAATCATGGGGGCGGGTCTTCCCTGTGTTGTTCTCATGGTAGTAAATAAGTCTCATGAGATCTGCTGGTTTTATAAGGGGGAGTTTCCCTACACCATTTCTCTCCTGTCTGCTGCCATGTAAAACACACCTTTTGCCTTCTGCCATGATTGTGAGGTCTCTCCAGTCACGTGGAACTGTGAGTCTATTAAACCTCTTTTTCCTTATAAATTACCCAGTCTCAAGTATGTCTATCAGCAGCATGAAAATGGTCTAATACAACCTCCTTCCTGTGATTTGCCAGGCTCTTCGTAATTGTTCTCTAAGTTGCTTTGCTCAAACGCACCAAGCTCATTCCTCCCACCCATCCAGGGCCTCTCATTTGCTGCTCCCTCTGCCCAGAACCCTCTTTCCTTAGGCAGCAAGGGAAGATCTACCTTAATGCATTTGCTCTCTGCTCAAATGTCATCTTAAGAGGACTCCCTGCCCACCTGACTTATGGTGTAAAAGTATGGACAGGGCACAGTGGTTCATGTCTGTAATCCCAGCACTTTGGAAGGCCAAGGCGGGCAGATCACCTGAGGTTGGAAGTTCAAGACCAACCTGACCAAAATGGAGAAACCTTGCCTCTACTAAAAATACAAAATTAGCAGGGCGTGGTGGCGCATGCCTGTAATCCCAGCTACTTGGGAGGCTGAGGCAGGAGAATCACTTGAACCCAGGAGGCGGAGGTTGCAATCAGATGAGATGGTGCCATTGCACTCCAGCCTGGGCAACAAGAATGAAACTCTGTCTCAAAAAAAAAAAAAAATTGTATTTATTGTTGTCTCTCCCCATGTGGGAAAAAGTGCCCCTCTAGATCCATCCTTTCTGTCTCCCTGTTAGTAATAAAACCCCCAAGTTTTATCTGCACAGACAGCCACCCAGCTAAAGCCTACATTTCCCAGGTTCCCTTGCAACTAAATGTGACCATGTGACTAAGATCAGACCAATGGGATGTGAGCAGAATTGACTTGTGTGCAGCCCTCGGGTCAAGCTCTTGAAGTATACTGCCTGCCCTACACTGTCGTATTTTCAGCTTTGGTTATGTGGTTGACAGGATGCTGGGACCTGGCAGAGCAGGGTGTAAGAAACCTGAGCCCCTGGATGACTTGTGGAACAAAGTCATCTGCCCCTCAGATAGCCAACCAACGTAGGCTGTCAGTGAGAAAGAAATAAACCTGTCTTGCTAAAGCACCATTACTTATTTTCTGTGAATGCACCTGAGCTAATGTAGGAACTAAAATACACCCATGAACTACCAGCTCCAAGAGGACAGGTGCAGGGTCTCTATCATCAGCACTCCGACCAGTGACTGGGTGTCATAGACACTTAGTCTCAGTTTCTCCCACTGTGAAATGGAAGTATGGTAGCTACTTAATTCCACCAGGAAGAGGCAAAGATGCTAACAGGTGGGGTTACTTGGGAAGGACCAATGCCCCTGTGGGGGAAGGGCTGTCACTGTTTGACCAGGACTCAGACACTTCACCCTCTTCCACCAGAGCTCTGCATGTCACCAGATTACTTTCCGGAGGGAGCGTCCTTCCAGCTGCCGCCCATCCCACAGGCTGGGCCTCTACCCACAGAATAATGGTGGATGGTTGTCCAGACTGCAGGGGAAAAGCCAGGCTTATCTGACCAGGAGAGGAAGGGGATTGGGTGGAATATATTCACTTTTGTACAGCCACAGACAATCTCTCCAGGTCTGATTGCCAGAAACAATCAAGCCTGTAAACTGATAGAGGAAATACATATAATACATTTTTGGCGGGGGTAGGGGGAGATGGAGTCTCGCTCTGTCACCCAGGCTGGAGTACAGTAACATGATCTCAGCTCACTGCAACCTCTGCCTCCTGGGTTAAAGCGATTCTCCTGCCTCAGCCTCCTGAGTAGCTGGAATTACAGGAATGAGCCACCACACCCAGCTAATTTTTGTATTTTTAGCAGAGATAGGGTTTTGCCATGTTGGCCAGGCTGGTCTCAAACTTCTGACCTCAAGTGATCCGCCTACCTCGGCTTCCCAAAGTGCTGGGGTTATAGGCATGAGCCACTGTGTCCATCAGGAAATATATTCTTAGAGATAACCCCAGGCTTTCAATGAGAGTGAGCCCCAGGACCCATGAGAGCCACATCCTGACCTCTGAGTAGTCAGCATCATCCACATCTGAGTGAAAAGGGGAATTTTACTTATTTACTCATTTGTTTATGTATTGATTTACAAGGCTCAGCCGCTCAGAGAGCAGCCAAGTGACTATTAAGATTTACTCAGTTATTCATCAAGCAAATATTATGTACCTACTGTATACCCTGCACTGTGTCAGGTACTCTGAAAGGCAAGGAAAGGAGAAGGGAATGGGCTCTTATTGGAGGTACATCATGTTCCAGATATTATGCTGCATTTGTATGTATTTTGTTATTTTGTCCTCAGAGCACCCTCAGGAAGTGCATAGTATTCTTACAGATGATAAGGTGGAAGCTCAGAGAGGTTAAGCAACATGTTCAAGGACACACAGCCAGGAAAAAATAGAACGGGGCAGGGTCTTGGACTAGCTGGTCCCAAAGACCATCCTCTTTTCACAGCAAGTTCCTACTCCTTCAGAATTCTTGGTCATTTGTTAATAGCAACAATAATTATTGGGCATCTGCTTAAACAGTTTTTATTGGAGTATAACATACTCCACATAGCATATCAACATCACATATCAAGCCAGGAGCAGTGGCTCATGCCTGTAATCCCAGCACTGTGGGAGGCCAAGATGGGTGGACTGCTTGAAGTCAAGGGTTCAAGACCAACCTGGGCAACGTGGCAAAACCCCGCCTCTACAAAAAATACAAAAATTAGCCGGGAATAGTGGAGCATGCCTGTAGTCTCAACTACTCGTGAGGATGATGTGGGGAATCATTTAAGCCCAGGAGTTTGAGGCTGCAGTGAGCTGTGATCATGCTACTGCACTCCAGCCTGGGTGACAGGGTCAGACTATCTCGAAAAAACAAAATAAAACAAAAAACACACATCATTAGGGTGCAGCTCAATGAATTTTCACAAGATGAGCACATCTATGCAACCTTTGTAACTGTTTCTTATAATGAAACAGAAACAGATCTTCAAAGCACCCACCAAGCCACACTTGCCTCTTTGCAGTTACTACTTCAACCCTTCAGAGGAACCGCTCTCCTGACTTCTAACAGCTCAGATTAGTTTTGAGCTTGGTGTCAGTGGAATCACACAGGCTGTTCTCCTCCACATTTGGCTTCTTTCACTCAGCATAAAGCTGGCGAGCTTCATCCAGGTGGCTGTGTATGGTTGCATTTCTTTCACCCTCATGACTGGATAGGATCCCATTGTGTGAATGGACCACAGGCTATTTATCTGTTCGCTGTTGATGGGCATGTAGGCAAATTCCAGTTTTGTGCTGTTACAAACGGTGCCCCTACGAGCACAAACATTCCAGTACATGTTCTTCAGTTAGGCACATGGATACATTCTTGTTGGGTGTACAATGAGGAGGGATGTGCTAAGAGTCTTGCAAGTAATCTCTCACTGACCCCATGAGCTGGGACAATTAGCCTAATTTTACAGATGAGAGGGTTAAGTTTAGTGATATTCCCAGATAGAAAGTAGCAGACCCCGTATAATTCCAGGTCTTTGACTCCAGAGCCTGAACCCTTCATCACGACATTGTGCTACAACATGCTGTGTGTCAGTACCTCAACTATGAGCGTACAAAGTCCTGAACAGGCAAAGGAGACTGACTTTAAGAGAGGTGGCTAAGAGCACAGACAGACAGCTGGACTGCTTGGGTCTAAATCCCAGCTTCAACACTTACCAGCTCTGTGACTCTGGACAAGCTATTTTACCTTCCCGTGCCTCAGTTTCCTCGTCTGTAAATCGGGATTGTTGTGAGGATTAAATGAGTCGATGCATTTAAAATACCTAAAATAGCATGCCCAGCATGGGTGGAATACATAGTAAATATTAGCTGTTAGCACACTGTGAGGTAAGTAACATGTGGTTATGAACAAAGCAAAATTGCCCTAAAAGAAGGTTTAACATTGTGTGGTTTGCACAGATCGTTACAGTTGGAGGGGAGCTCTGTGATCTCCAAATCCAAAGTCCCCCCTTTACAGAGGGGAAAGCTGAGGCAAAGGGAGGCAAGGGAAGGAGAAGTCTTACTCCAGGCC
The DNA here is from genome assembly GCF_009764315.1 of Trachypithecus francoisi. NCBI lineage: Eukaryota > Metazoa > Chordata > Mammalia > Primates > Cercopithecidae > Trachypithecus > Trachypithecus francoisi. The sequence goes on along the minus strand of NW_022681455.1, from coordinate 91,332,203 downwards.
ACCCAGCCAGTTCATGGTAGGGTGGGGACTCGGATGGCTGACAGGGCTCTTTCGTGACGGTGGTGCTGTGGATGAGGGAGGTCATCAGATTTGTTCCTTTTGCCCCATTAAAAAACTTCGAAACCAACAGCAGAACTTTTCAGCTCCCATTTCACCCTGCAGCCTCTGATCTCGGTTTCTCCTTTGTCAAGAGACGCTTTCCAGGTAAGGTGACCAACTCGTTCTAGCTTCCCTTGGACATTCTAAGTTTTAATATTGAAAGTCCCACTTCAGTCCTGGGAAAACCGGGAGAGTTGGTCCCACCTCCTAGCCAGCCTGCTGCCTGGCTGTTGTCCTCAGAGTTCATCATTCCTGGAGCCTGAGTGGTTTGCTTCCATGCCTCGTTGCTGCTGGAGAGCAAGAAACCAGGCAGCCAAGTCTTGAATCGAAGCAGTTATTTTCCCAATAACGGACATGAGCTACCCTTTCAAAGAGGAGTGAACAGAAAATGCAATAAACTTTCAGAAATATGTAGATGGACACGTGCCTGTCCCACATGGCATTCTGCAGCTTATCGCTAGCTCATGCATGTATCTCAGTGGCTGCTCACTCCACCCGATGAGACTGTTCCTATGTGTTCATGCACACATGTACACAGGCATGCACACGCACTCAAATACCTATTTTGTTAATCTATACACACATCTGGCTTATTCTTCACTTCTCCCTTCAAGCTATACACAAAGGGTACTCAGTAAATATTTGTCAAATGACTGAAAACATTTATGTTTGATGTCTGCAAGACTATGTCATGACCCACTGGAAGAGCCACAGAATGGGAGCAGAGGAATCTGGTGTTGAGTCTCAAGTCTACGGATGTTAAAGGAGCTCAGACACAGATGGAAACAGGAGCCAGTAGGAATATTTTTAGAATCCACAAAAGGGGGATTAGACCATAGAGACTGGGGATCCCTTATTCTATCTAAAGGGGGCAGCCTCTACTCACTTCCAATATTTGCTGCCAAATAACAAATGTGACTTTTTTTTGTGGGGGAATTGGGGGACTGGGGGTCAGTTTTGCTGATTTTTAAATGTTGGAAGCAAATAAAAAGCAAAAACAAGTAAAAAATAGCGTGTGCCAAATCAGACAGAACTGAGGCCTCTGTTGACTTCTCAAGCCCCTGAGCTTGCAACCTCTGACTTACAAGCTAGGCACATCACCAAGTCTCTCCAAGCCTCAGTTTCCTCGGCTGTAAAATGAGGAGGCGATTCCTTGCCCTGCTTTTCTCTCTGCCGGGCAGCGAGGCCTTTGCATGAAAGCACGCATAAGATATTATCACTCATTGCCACCTGGGGTAGCCACTTACTTTTAGCATTCTCTCAAAAGGGATACACTTATTGGTGCATGCACATTTTCTAAATACATTGCAAATTTGTAATGCTTCTCCCACACTGTCAGCTCATAGCAGATTTTTTTTTGCTGCTTTTCTGCATTTCCACAGACATGTTGAGCTGATAATTTTAGGTAGTATATTTATCAATGGCTTTGAAAGGAGCCATTTTGCTGAAGTTAAAATTCCTCTAAATTTAAAGCAAACCCACCCAGTTGATGGAATGAAGGGAAACCGGATAATTTCAGTAAAGTTCAGCCCCTGGGTCAGGTGCAGGAGGAGATAGATGCCGGCAGATATAAATATATATATATATATATATATGTATTTTTAATTGTTTTATTATACTTTAAGTTCTAGGGTACATGTGCACAACATGCAGGTGTGTTACATATGTATACATGTGCCATGTTGGTGTGCTTCACCCATTAGCTCATCATTTACGTTAGGTATATCTCCTAATGCTATCCCTTTCACCCTCCCCCAACCCCACAACAGGCCCCAGTGTGTGATGTTCCCTTTCCTGTGTCCAAGTGTTCTCATTGTTCAATTCCCACCTATGAGTGAGAACATGCGGTGTTTGGTTTTTTGTGCTTGCGATAGTTTGCTGAGAATGATGGTTTCCAGCTTCATCCATGTCCCTACAAACGACATGAACTCATCCTTTTTTATGGATGCATAGTATTCCATGGTGTATATGTGCCACATTTTCTTAATCCAGTCTATCATTGATGGACATTTGGGTTGGTTCCAAGTCTTTGCTATTGTGAATAGTGACGCTGGCAGATATATTAGTCAAGTTTAATCAGGGAAGCAGAACCCACCAGGACATTTGTGTCTGCTACATCAGTGTGACCTCACACAAAAGAGAGCTGGTTAGGTGGGCTCTGTCAGGCCCTGCTCCTCATGCCTGATGCTGGGACTTGAAGTCCACAAGGCAGTAGTTGGGAAGGGAAGATGGAAGTAAAGTGGGAAGAGCAGGAGGAAGTCAGATGCACGGTGTGAGCTGGAGCCCAGAAGGACAGACTGAAACCCCTGTCAACTCCTGTTGTCTCTGATCTCGGGGTTGTGGGTGTCCTACAGGAGAGAGGACCCTTCATCAAAGTCCAAGAGGCTGGAAGAGGAACCAGGGGGAGGTGGGGCCTTGCAGGCTCAGTTGTAGCCTCACACCAATGAGGTGAGTCAGCAGATACGAGGTGAGTCAGCAGATCCATGAAGGCATGTGGCAGCCACAAAAGGGGCTGCTACCTCCCCTCTGACCTCCATGTCTCCCACGAGATGCTCCTTTCTGGCCTACCCTCACCTGAAATCTATAGGGAAGTGTATTCTGGGAAATGTAGTTCATTCAGCCTGGAGAAACTGACCCCTTACAAAGCCATCACAGCAGATAAATTGGAATTCAATGACGTCAAACAAGAACATGTTTTCTCCCAGTGATGAGGCTGGAAAGTCGGCAGCTGAACACTGGATGTCTGGTTGTTCTTATGTCCAGCGGGTTGGGTTTGGGCCAACTGATCACATACAACAGGTCTCCAGACAGAGAGAGGTGAGGATCAGAGCAGAGGGGAGGTGGGCCGAAGGCTTCTCTAGTAATCCTGGTTCTAGCTCCAGGCAGGGCCACACAGGAAGAAGAGCCTTGTTGAGTGGGACAATGGTGGGAACTGGGGTGTCTTACTCCTCAGAGGCCAGAGGTGGAAACGCAAAGCAATTCACCATTTTTAAGCAACAAAAAGGGGGATGTCAGGGAGGTAGAGCTCTTCAGAGAGTGAACAGGAGGGTCCTTGGGGCGAGTAGTGATGATGTCTAAAGCTTGGTCACCACCTCAAGAATTTTGTGGCATGAGAGAGAAAGACCAACTCATGGTCAGTAGACGATAGCCTATTTCAGAGAAAAGGATCACAGGGTTAGAAAACTACAATAAACAAAACAAAATAGCCTGCATATAGCATTTTATAGTAATCCCCTCCTTCTCAGAAGCCAACATAGGCCACCTCACCCAGTCTCCAGCCTCCCTCAGCCCCCTCAGTGACCAGTGACAGCCTCAGATTGGGCACCTGGCTGGAGGGTGGCTATCACTGATGTGCTGAGTTGGGCAGAGTCGCCTCTCTCCTAGGAACTTGAATTAGGAGACACTGAGAATCAGGAGGGAATTCAGCAGAGGACCATGGGGCTTGAAGCAGAAAGGCTGGCAAAGAGAAAGAGCCAGCTAGTTGTTAGAGAATGTGGCCATCTTGGGCCCTGCCTAGGCTGGGGTGTGATGGGAGAAGCCACTCAAAAGAGAGCCAGAGGGAGGCGAGCGGGGCAGAGATTGCCTAAAAGGAGGCTCTCTCCCCAAGTCTCTGCACCCCGAGAGATATACCCATTTTAGGACTTTTCTATTTTTTCTTTTTCTTTTCTTTTCTTTTCTTTTTTTCTTTTCTTTTATTTTCTTTCCTTTTCTTTTCTTTCCTTTTCCTTTTTGTCTTTGAGATGGAGTCTCACTCTGTCACCCAGGCTGGAGTGCAGTGGCACGATCTCGGCTTACCGCAACCTCCACCTCCCAGGTTCAAGCGATTCCCCTGCCTCAGCCTCCCAAATAGCTGGGACTACAGGCATGTGCCACCATATCTGGCTAATTTTTTTATTTTTAGTAGAGACCAGGTTTCACCAGATTGGCCAGGCTGGTCTCAAACTCCTGACCTTGTGATGTGCCCACCTCAGCCTCCCAAAATGCTGGGATTATAGGCGTGAGCCACTGTGCCTGGCTTCTTCTTGTTCTTCTTCTTCCTTCTTCCTTCTTCCTTCCTCCTCCTCCTTCCTCCTTCCTCCTTCCTCCTCCTCCTCCTCCTCCTCCTCCTTCTTCTTCTTCTTCTTCTTTCGACGGAGTCTCGCTCTTGTCACCCAGGCTGGAGTGCAGTGGCGTGATCTTGCCTCATGGCCACCTCCACCTCCCAGGTTCAAGCTATTCTCCTGCCTCAGCCTCCCGAGTAGCTAGGATTACAGGCTCCTGCCACTACACCTGGCTAATTGTTTTTGTAATTTTAGTAGAGACAGGGTTTCACCATGTTGGCAAGGCTGGTCTTGAACACCTGACCTCAGGTGAGCTGCCCACCTCGGCCTCCCAAAGTGCTGGGATTACAGGTGTAAGTCATAGCGCCTGGCCTCTTTTTTTTTTTTTTTTGAGACAGTGTCACTCAGTTGCCCAGGCTGGAATGCAGTGGCACGATCATAGCTCGCTGCAGCCTCTGACTCCTAGGCTCAAGTGATCATCCCACCTCAGCCTCCTGAGTAGCTGAAACTACAGGTATGCACCACTATACCTGGCTGATTTTTTTGTATTTTATTTTTAGAGATGGGGTCTCATTATGTTGCCCAGGCTGGTCTCAAACTCCCGGGCTCAAGGGATCCTCCAGCCTTGGCCTTCCAAAGTCCTGGGATTACAGGCGTGAGCAACTGCCCCCGGCCCTCAGGGCTTTCCTAGCCCCTATAAACTAGTTCTTATTTATAGATGCCTCCAGAGCCCTGTAGCCTTATAATAATTCCCACCCACCTCATTCCCCTTTCTTTAGCTCCATGAGGAGAATTTCTGTTACTGCAGCAAGAGCTCCTTGATGGATCAAGGCTACACTTCTACCTCACCCCATCCTCACAATGAACCTAGGAGAAAGAGGTCATCGGGATCCTTCTCTGGAAAACCCGGGTACTAGGGCCAAGGCCAGAAACGGCGTAGGGGGAGCCAGGACTCAGACCCAGGCCTCCAGGCAACAGTCTTTGCTGTTCTTCTTCATTATCTCGCCCTCTAGGGTCTGGACAGTTGAAAGACACTGGGCAGGCAGTGTTGGTGCCTTCCCTCTTAGGGCTGAAGAGGGTAGAAGAGAGCAGAGGCCCGAGGGCTCATGGAAGATGCAGGAAGCTGCACACCCTCCCAGCTTCTGCTTCTGGGGTGTGGTGGGGGGAGTTCACATTTGGCAGCCACATGTGTGAGCCCTGCCGGAGGCTCTGGAACAAGGTGACAATTCTGAATGGACGTGAGGAGACTTTGGTTCTAGCTCCAGGATGCTGCCCCTCACTTCCAACAGACGGGAGCAAAGAGGGCCCTCACATCTGCTGAGGGGCTACTGAGAAAGAGTGACGTTTAAGTAAGAGAGTGCAATGCGGTCACACTGATTCTGAAAGACGCACAGAAACGAAAGGCTCCAACCCTTGGAATCTTCCTCTTGGGACTTATTTTAAGGAATAAATCCAGAGAAAGAATAAAAAATTCTGCATGCAGAAAGATGTCCAGGGTGTGTGCTGTTTTCAATCAGGGCCCTGCTTTTGGGTCTATAAAATGAGGTCTGTGAGGTAAGGGCGCCCATCACATCACTCCCTGGGGAAGCAGCATTGCTGGGCCCCACACCAGCCTCCCCACCCAGGTCCCCAGACCTCCTGCCCCAGACCCACGCAGGAAGACGGCCTCGGATTCTTCAGGCTGTGAGCTTCTGCCTCCTGAGTTGCACCTGGTGCTGGGCCTGCCACGCCTTTCATGAGGCTGCTGCCTTCTCCTACTTCAGGCCCCACCTCTGCCTGGCTGACTAGTATCCAGCCCCAGCCATATTTCTGGTCTTTCAACATACAGAGTACTCCCTTTCTTCAGGGCCTTCCTACCTAGTTCTTTTTGCCTGGAACTTAGATGTCCCCTTCCAAAATACCACAGACCGGGTGGCTTGATTGATAGAAATGTATCTTCTCCCAGTGCTGGAGGCTGGAAATGCAGGAGCAGAGTGTCAGCAGGCTTGGTTTCTGATGAGGTCTCTGCCCTTGGCTTGCGGACGGACACCTTCTTGCTATGTCCTCACGTGGTCTTCCTTCTGTGCGTGCGTGGCCCCCAGTATCTCCCTGTGTGTCCAAATGTTCTCTTCTTATATAAAAACACCAGACACATTAGATTAGGGCTCACCCTAACAGCATCATTTCAACTTCATCACCTCTTTAAAGACCCTATCTCCAAACACAGTGACATTCTAAGGTTCTGGGATTAGGGCTTCAACATATGAATACGGGATGAGGGAGGGACAGAATTCAGCCTGTGCCACCACCCTTCAAGTCTCTCCTCCAGTGGCATTTTTCCAGGAGTGTCACCAGAGGCCTCTGCATAGGGCTGCCTGGGCAGCTCGCTGCGGGTGCTGCATGGCTGAGCCCTCTTCTGCTGGCCAAGACCCTCGCACTGCGTGGAGCTCCACCCATCCAGGGAAAGGAGAGTCGTTTTCTTTGCCAAAGGCGCCGTCTGCTCATGAAGCCATGCCTGGGTTCTGTCTGCCCTGGGAGAACCCCATCTCTAACTCCAGTACAGGACCCCCATGAGCACTTGAAAACACAGATTTCCCTTCTCCCCATCCTGCCACCTGCGCCCTTTCAACTCTCCCCATCACCCTGTATGTTTTCTGTGATGCATGCCAATAGCTCGTCCTGGTGGTTGAGGGTTCTACTCTGTATTTGACCATCTCAACCTCTAGAAAGAACCTGGCCCTATTCAGTGTCACATCCTCCTCTTAGTGCCAAGCCTGGCATCTAAGTCAATTCACCAGAGGAAGGAAAATGCCCTGCTCACCCTTTGGAGCCCTTTCTGGCAGATGCCAGACTCCCCTCTGCCCACATTTTTTCCCAGCTCCGATGAGCTCACCCCAGGAGGAAAGAGTAGTGAGTGGGAGAACCGAGGGGCTGTCCAAGGAATGGGCAATGGGAAGAGTTCACCAGAGGTCAGGCGGCTGCTGGCTGCCTGAACCCCAGCGGGTGAAAATGCTGAGTGAGATGGAAAAATGTCTCAAGCAGAGAGGAAGGAGCTGAGTGAGCCTTGGAGACGTATAAGGTGCACTTATGGGAGGAGAGGGAAAGAAAACACAACAGCCATGTGAAAGAGCCCACAGTCTGCGGGAAAATGCCACCAAAGGCAGCCCTGGCCTCAGATGGGTGAGAAATGTGCAGGGCCCGGACGACCGGGGCCAATGCCTCTGTGAGGGCCGCCCATAATACCTGCAAGGCCGGCATGTAAATCACTCACGTGCATGGCATGTCGCAGAAGACATTAGCCTCCAAGGAAAATCCCTTCCTGACCCACTGGTTCATCTATTTCAGGGGTGTTGTTTTTGGAATAATTTAGGGCATAGAACTCACAGGAACATCATTTGGATATTTTTCTTGAGGCCTGGTGAAAAAAGGATTGGCCAGCCGGGTCGCTGTAAGCCCAGAGGTACCTTTTTGAGATTTCCTCTTCATGGCTTACAGGGCCATTGTAAATCCAGGGTAATATTTTTCCTTGCAGGTGAACATATTCATTTTTTGGGTTGTTGTTAGGTCACACAGAGTCCTAGGAAGTGGCCTATTGTTCAGGGTTGGGAGGCAAAGGCATATAAGTAATGACATCCTTATTAGAGGTTTGATGAATGAAATGCAATAATCGAGTTTCTTTTGTTCTTGCCTATGGGGCCCACAATTGTTAATCTATAACTTGCTATATGGATTCAAACTTATTAATCATTTTAAAGCAAAATTCCACTTAATGACTGAAATAGAAAATGAGACCTTGATGAAATGAAATGTCAGTCTGGCCCCATTGTTCTCCCCGGTGGATGCCAACTGGCAGATTCTTGAACTTCCTCCCCAGAGAAGGTTTGGAGGAGCTGAGGCTGTTGAGACAGGGGAAGGTGGGTGGAGCTCAGGGGTGAAGTGTCATCTTTGACCCATGCACAGGCGTGGACCAGGCCTGATGGCTCCAGATGAGACCTCTGGTGTCTCCGCATCCCTGTTAGCAGTGGCTTCCTTGGAAGGTGGGCCTCGCCCCATTGACTGCCATGGTTTGCTGTCAGGACTAGAAAGCTGGGCTGAAAAGGGTTCAGTCTTCCTGGACAGAGGTCATCAAGAGAATTATAGTTTCTTTTCTTTTTTTTTTTTTTTCTTTTTTGAGATGGAGTCTCGCTCTGTCTCCCAGGCTGGAGGGCAGTGGGGCAATCTCAGCTCACTGCAAGCTCCGCCTCCCCGATTCAAATGATTCTACTACTTCAGCCTCCTGAGTAGCTGGGACTACAGGCGCCCACCACCACACCCAGCTAATTTTTGTATTTTTAGTAGAGACGGAGTGTTGCCATGTTGGCCAGGCTGGTCTCGAATTTCTGACCTCAGATAATCCGCCTGCTTCAGCCACCCAAAGTGCTGGAATTACAGGCATGAGCCACCACACCTGGCTGGGAATTCTAGTTTCTTACATCTGAAGAACTCTTTAGAATCTGTGAAATATTTTTACAGCTGGGTCCCAGGTAACCTCACAGCATTCTTGGGAGGTAAGTAGGACTGGTTTCTCGGCTCCTTTGAGATAGGTGAGTAAATCGAGGAACAGGGTAGCAAAGTGACTCGGCCCTCACCAGATTGAGGACTCCAAGCCAGGTCTCTTCACTTGCGGTCTGGTGTACCTTCCCAGTCCACAGTGCACCAGGCTGGGCCCATCCAGGGACTCCAGCCTCTGTCCCTGGGGAAAGGAAAATGGGCCTGTCTCTCTTTACAATGGGCTTGTGCAACAGAGAAAGTCCTGGTCCTGATGGTTTGCAAGAAGTGGGTATGGCTCATTTGGTTTCTTGCCTGTCTCTACCACTAGAAAGTGAGAAGGTGAGTGGGAGAAGGGACATTGGTCTGTTTTGTTTACTGTGTTTCCCTAGTGCCTGAAAGAGTGCCTGGAACATATAGTATGTGCTCAATAAATATTTGATAAATGAATTAGTGGACGAACAAATGAATGAAGCAGCCTATCTCAGGACTGAGGCTCCCCCACATCCAGAAACCATCTAATGGTCCTTCTCTGGATCCTCAAGACCCTTCTAGCTCTTTTCTGTCTGAGAGGTTCTATGCACAGGGACCAAGGATCCCTGCTTAGAGAGCAGAGTCGGCACCTGTCAGCATAGCCTGTCCTAGAAGGGGAACCCTCTGCTGCGGCCCTTCCCATCTCGTACTTCCCAGATATTCTATTCTTCAACACTTACCAAAAATCAGCACAATATTGGTTTGTCTATTTTTTGAAATCAAATCAGTCAATGCAATTATTCTGCAAACATTATTGAAGCAGTACCTCTGTGGCAGGCACTAGGCTCTGCAGGAGCTGCCGGGGACAGGCTGGGCCCCGTGTGCCAGGCCCCCTTGTGCAGGAGCTCTGAGGGCACAGAGGGAGACAGCCATGACCACTGCCAGCCTAGTCCCTTTACCCAGAGCTCCAGTTGTCTGTGTTGCATAACACTGTACCTTCAGTTTATTGGAGTAAAACAAAAATGACCATTTATTATTATTATCTTTCATGGCTCTGAGGTTGACTGGTGCAATTAATTAGGTGGTTCTTGTCTGGGACCCTCATTTAATTATAGGCAGGCAGTGGCTGGAGTCACCTTGAAGGCCTCTTAACTCTCACATCTGGTGGTTGAAGTTGGCTGTTGGCTAGAACCCATGAGGCTCTGCATGTGTTCTGTGCCTCCTCACAGCACGGTCAGTGGGTTTCAAGAATAATTATTTCAAGAGAGCCAGGTGGGAGCTGTATCACCTTGTGAGACCTAGGAAGTCACTTAAAGTCACCACTGCCCTGCTCTATTGGTTGAGGCAATCACAAAGACCCACTCAGGCACAAAGGGGAGGCACAGAGATTTCGTTTGATGGAGGAGTGGCAAGGCCTCACTGTAAAAAGAATCTGCAGGATGGAACAAAGTGTGTGGCCATTTAGGCCAATCCAGTCTGCCATTCCCACAGGCCCTGGGGTGGAGGAGGAAACTTTATTCCTTTATTTTGTTTCTTTCTTCCTTCCTTTCCTTCCTTCCTTCTTATCTTCATTTCTTCTCTCCTTCCTTTCCTTCTTCCCTTCTCTCTCCCCTCCTTCCCTCCTTCCTCCCTCCCTCCTCCCCTTCTTCCCTCCCTCCTTCCTTCTCTGTTCCCCTCCTCTCCCTCCTACCCTTCTTATTCCCTCCTTTCTCCCCCATCCCTCCCTCCTTCGCTCCTTCCTCCCCTCCCTCTCTCCTTCCTTCCCTCCTTCACTCCTTCTTTCTTTTCTGCCTTTCCTCCTTTTTCCCTTCCTCCCTCCTTCCCTTCTTTCTTCTTCTTTTCCTTCCCTTTCTCCCTCCTTTCTTCTTTCCTTACTCCTTCCTTCCTTTCTTCTTTCCTTCCTTCTTCCTACCTCCCTCCTCACCGCCTATCCCTGCCCATGCTAAGGCCAGGCTGGGTGGAGAAGGGCTCTTGTTCACCCAGTTTCTTGAGATAGCTGCCAGGTCCATGTGGCTGCCAGGTCAGCTCTCAAGGCAGGAAACATGGAGACCTTCTCTCCTCAGCTGTCAAATCAGAGTAAGAGGAAGAGCACAGGCCTTGCCTTCCTGATGCGATTGTTGTCATGAGTGTAGGGGCCAGAAATGGCAAAATATTTAGAGTCTGGCAACCTGGGTGTGAATCCCAGCTCTTCCCATCCTAACTCTGTGCCTTCAGGACAAGAGCAACTCTAATACTGAGTATTTGTCAGGCCCGAGTCCCAGTGAAAGCTCTTCATGCGTATTTTCCTGCTTAAACCTTATGACAACCCAGCAGGTGGATATCATGGTACCCTTTTTGTAGATTAAGAAACAGAGGCTCAGAGAGGCTGAAACACTTATCTCAGGTAACACAGCTAAGGGGCAGAGCCAGGCCCATCTTACCTGAAGTTTGAGCTGCGTTCTTCCCCCTCCCCACCGACCTACCCACGTGGACACGGGGCTTCCTTATCGAGGACTACTGGGCTTATTCACACCCACTGTCCAGGCTCGTTCTGAGAGAGATGGAGGGAAGTCACACCAGAAGAGGTCACAACAAATGTCAGCCAGGACAGCCCAGCTCTGTGCAGAGCAGAACCAAGGCCCCAGCGCCTTCAGAGCAGCCCATTTCCCGGTGTTCCTGCTGCTTGCCTCTCCCCTCCCCACCTTTCCCCTGCAGCCTCAGTTCCTTGGTCCTCTGGGCTTTCCAAAGCAGCAGGGCTGGCAGGCTCCTCACTGCCCCCAAGGGGAGAAATGGCCTGGAAAGGGCAACAGTATGAATGGCCATACTGAGACAATCATATTTGCCAAGCCCCTGACCCCCCAAAGTCCTCACCTTGGTCAGCTCTCAGGTCAGTGTCCTCTGCCAGTCCTTCTAACCTGGCTCCCCGCTTCTTCACTGCTTGGCCTACTCCTGACACACTGACCTTCCTCTTTGCCAATCTTCAAACGTTTCAAGTTCTTCTCCTCTCAGGGATTTTATACTTAAACTTCTTTCTGCTCCACCCCACGCCCCCCAGCCATCCTTCACTTGGCTCTCTCTGCTTTTATATCACCTCCTCTGTGCAGCCCTCCCTGATCACCTGCCTACAGTAGCCACTCTTATGCCAGCTGCTTCAATCTCTTTACCTTGCTTTACTTTCCTTCATGGCTCTTATTTTTATTCCCATCTAAAAGTGTATTTTTATTGTGTTTATGTCTTTCTCCTCCAACTGGAACTCTCGGGGCAGGGATAGTGTCTATTTTGTTCACTTCTGTATGTGCAGCATCAACAACACTGCCAGAACATGGTAGGACCCCCCCAAATATTGCTGAATATATAAGTGAATAAAAGAATGAAAATCTCCCTCTAGAAACTGACCGGGGCTGCATAAAGGAGTCAAGGGCCACCGCAGTCAACGGTAGGAGAGGGCTCTCCAGGAAGTCACACAGTGGCAGGGGCAGGAGCAGGTAAGGAATTGGTGGTGGGGGCGGCTCAGCAGCCCTGCCTGAGGACCCCCACAGAGCTGGAAGACCACCGGAGACTTCATCTATTTCTGATGCCGGAGTCATTCCTTGGCCGTGGAAGACTTGTAGGAGTTAAGTAAGGAATTGGGAGTCACATCCCAGTTCTGCAACTTGCTAGCTCTGTGCCAGTGAGACAATGAATTAACTACTCCCAGTCTCAGTTTCTCCTTCTGTAAGATGGTGTGGAACACAAGGCAGTTTTTGTGAGGATCAAACAGCAGGTGCATGTCAAACTCTTAGACTCAGTGGATGTGCCTGTCACAGAGGCCAGGCTCATAGTCACTGCCTTAGTCCTCTAGGAAGCAGGATCTGAAACTCAAAGTCTCATCTTTACCTGAGGGGATGGCATTTGCTCATCAGAATATGTTTTTCTTTCCTTTCATATTTTACAAGAGTTTGTTTGTTCCAGGGGGAAAGCACAAGAGCTACCTCAGAATACCTGGGCAAGGACTCAACTCTGCTGCGTGGCCCTGGACCCATCATTTTGCCTCTCCAAGTCTTGCCTTCCTCATTGCACTGAGATGAACAATGCTGCACCATCCCCTACACACACCACACTGAATTGCATATTAGCCCTTTATACTTAAAATTCTGCTTCTTTCACTAGATCTTAATTTTATATTTATTTCTACAAAATATAAATTCACCTTTTGTAAATATTTCATGTATATGTCTCTATATATTTTATAAATTATTATATCTACTTCCGGAATGTCAGATATTTACATATAGAGGGGCAGCAGGGTGTGAGGGTGAAGAGAGGGGACTATGGAATTAGAAGGTGTAAGCTCAGATCACTTCTAGACTTCTGGCATCAACAACAGTGCCAGAACATGGTAGTTACCCCAAAGAACCCCAAAATATTGCTGAATGTGAATGAATAAATGAACAAATGAATGAAAATGAATGAATGAAGTGGCTCTACTGTTTATTAGAGGTGACCTTTGACAGTTGTGTTACCTTCTGTCTACATCAGGTTTCATCATCTGAAAACGAGAAGGTATGAGGACCTACCTTGTAGATTTGTTTTCAAGAGTAACTGACAAAAACCACATGAAGTTATGAATTGGGCTTCATATCAGCATTATTTGTAACAGCCAAAAGGTGGAAACAGCCCTAATGTCCATGAGTGAACAAAATGTGGAATATAAGCACAACAGAATATTCTTCAGTATTCAGAAAGAAGGAAATTCTGACGTGTATTATAACATGGATAAATTTTGAAGACATTACACTAAATTAAATACACCAGTCATGAAAGGACAGGTATTGCAGTATTCCACTTATATGAGGTCTCTAGAGAAGTCAAATTCATAGAGACAGAAAGGAGGATGGGAGTTGCCAGGGGCTAGGAGGAAGGGGAATGGAAAGCTGTTGTTTAAAAGGTAAGGAGCTTCAGTTTTCAAGGGGAAAAAAGTTCTTTGGATGGATGATGGTGATGGTTGCACAACAGTACTAATGCACTTAATGCCACCTAACTGTACACTTAAAAGAGTGAAAATGGTAACTTTTATGCTATGTATATATATATATGCACATAAAAACATACAAATAAAATATAAAACCTATATAACATACTCACTTACTGTGGTGCCTGGCATAATAAATGCTAGGTTTAAAACTAAATAAATGAAATAAGATACCTTTTGCAAGAATGAGTGATGTCAAAGAGTTTTATAACCTGTAATGTGCCATCAAAATACATCATGTTTCCATGATGCTTTACCTGCAAGGTGAATTCTAGTGGCAGTGGACTGCACCCAATGCGACAGTCAGTCACTTCTGGAAAGGCTTCCTTTCCCACCACTTCCCTGCACATCAGCTTCTTGGCCTCTCTGCTGATGGGCAGTGGATGCCCCTAGAAACTGATGCAGACAGGTGTTTGAGCATCTCACTGTTGACGGGAAACCAGAAGCAAATCACTCTCTAATTTGTTGGCCGACGAGTCCAGATCTTCATGATTCATGACTTGTTGGATGTTGTGTTTCAAAGCAAAGCTCAGCAGTGTGTGGTTTTGGTAGTGTGGGAGAGAGGGCTTGTCTGAGTGTGGGGAACGTAGGGAATGCAGCCCACCACCCAGTCCGCGGAAGACTCGCCAGTGTTACTGCTGATCCCAGTGCAGAAGGCAGGTTTGCATTTCAAGTCCTGTGTCCACTCAGGAGGGAAAGTGGTCTGGGCTCTCTGGCCAACTTAAGGGAGACCAGAAGTTCTCTTATATTTAGAAGCGTCTACCCCTACTTGCCTCAAAAGAATGCTGCCACATCCACACTGGCACAGGGCTACTCAGGCTCAGGGAGTATCCCTGGGGTTTAATAACTTCCTTCTTTTCCTCTTAGGCACAGCCCAGGTCCAGGAGGCAGGAGACCTGGGTCTTGCCCTGCCACCTGCCATCAGCATCCCAGGAAACTTGCAGAGACACATCTAACTTCCCTGCACCTCAATCTCTGGTACTGGAAAACTGGGACTCATTGTTCAGATGCGAGGTAGGTTGAGGAAAGGAGAAGGTGCTGGTGATGAAGAGGGCCTTGGAATGAGAGTCAGGGTCACACTGGCTACAACTTCTCCCATTCTCTGCTTGAAGCTCCTTTATGATTGGAGAGGCTGGCAAGTGAGGGAGGCAAGACCATCAGCTCTGGAGTCCGATGGCCCAGGTTTCAGATCCCAGTTCTACAACTTACTAACCTGTTTCAGTTTCCCCATCTGCAAAAGAGATTAAAAAACAAAACAAAACAAAACAAAACAAAAAACAACCATGCCTATCTTGTGTCATTACCATGAGGATTAGCTAAGTTGATTATTGTTAAGCAATCAGCACAGTTCCTGGCACATAGTAAACCACAGACAAGTGCCTGGTTTCCTTGTGCCTGTTGCATTTGACAGAGGACTTGCCTTAGTAGCGAGCTCTCTCTCCCCTGATCTGTGTGGCTCTGGGATGTGGTCTAATAGAAACAGATCTAAAGGTCTGGTGAGGATTGGGTGGAAAAGAGATTGTGAAACAATGATCAACACAGAAACTGCCCTGGAGATTTTCTAAAAGGTTCTCGCATTCCTTTAATTAACTTCCATGAGGGGAAGACAGAAATCAAATTAATAAGTCAGGAGAGAATGCTGACATTTAGGGAAAGAAATGAGCTTTGATGTCAAACAATCTTCAGATCAGATAGACTCTCGCTGTGTGCCTTTAGGAAAGTTGTTTAACCTCTCTGAATCTCAGTTTCTGTATCTAAAAAGTGTGCATAGTAATCCTTTCCATTCAGGATTCCTGTGAGAATTAAAAGAGATGACGTAAGTGAATATCTAGCTCAGCCCTGCTGTCTTAAACACACCTACAAAATTTTGTAGCTCTTCCTATCAAGAGGTGGAGTTTGTTTTCCCATCACTGAATATGGGTTGACCTTGTGAGTGGCGTTGATCAGAAGAATGCAGTGGAGGTGACCTTAAGGGACAATGCAGCTTTCACCGGGCCGTCCTGAAGCACTGCCCAGAGACCTCAGATCAGGAAACTGGTCTAGCCTTCTGGAAGACAAGAGGCCCCAGGGAGGAGCACCAGGGTATCCAGTCAAGTGTCCCAGCACAGCTGCTAGACATGTGCCTGAGGTCATCTTGGGACCTTCCGGCTGAGACAAGCAGAAAATCACACAGCCAGCTTACAAAATTGTAAAGCAATTCTAGTTGATTGAAGTCGTCCAGTTTTGTGGGGAGGTTGTGTTATATAGCAAAGGCTACTTGAAACAGCCCTCAGTATAGACTGGTTGAATTGAATAACCGTAGAGGTGAAAATCCCTCGAAAAATACAGCACATGCTTTTAAGCACAAGCTGCTATTATTATTCATACCGATAGTTATAATAAGAATACAATAAGAGATAACAATGTAACAATCATGGTTGTCTGATGACTTCTTATTTCCTGTCCCCTGGGAGAAGACCACAGTCAGTTGGAACAGGTTTTGACAGGCTCAAATAAGCAGTAAACTTCTTTGCACACAAACATTTTAAATCTCTCTGTCTTTTCCTGTCTGTAATAGCTCTGCATCGCCTCACTGGGCCACCTGGGATGGTGCCACAACTCCTATTAATATTGCCATACGTGGCAGCATTGCACTCGAGTCCCACGCTCTCAGCTGCCTGTGTGTGGCACAGAGCCTATTTTTAGTGTTTTACATCTATAATTATGTATGTTTCACTGCCTCTCAAATGCATATTTGCTCTGGGGAGAGGTTGTGCTTATGTAATCTCAGCTATTTTTGATAGGACAAAATGTGTTATACCAACCTGCTAAGTCTCATTCAACCAGAGCAAACAGTCCAACAGTCTCTTCCTCACTCAAACTCCCATGTAAGCAGGGGTGATATTTGAGACATTTTGAGTACTGGTAAAACATTGTCACTGACAAATCAGAATAGAACCAGCCATTACATCACATTGGTGTTTATAGCTCTGTTTTTAAGGGCCAATTCAGACTACAAATCTATTTATGATTTTTACAAATTAACATTCCCTGCAAGGAAACCAATCAACTGGGAAGGGGAGCTCAGTGTGATGCTGGTGTTATCCGGATGACATCAGCCTTGCTGGCTGCCTGGATCAGTTTCCCAAGGTGTCGTGTCCTTGGCCAAGAAGTTTTTCCAATACAGTTTTCTAGCTCGGAAGGAAGAAGAACTGGCAAAGTCAAGACCAGCTTGGTGGGCCTCAGTGATGGAGATCTGGGGCCCAGGCCTAGCAGATGAAGCAGGTAACCTGGAGAGGCCCCCACTGTGGACATGCTACAGAGATCCAGACAGGGAGATGGGTGAGAGTCAAAGCAGCTGAGCAGCTGACAGTGGGCAGCAAGCAGATAAGGGCAGGATCCCAGGCCTTTTACTCATTCACTTACTCATTCAGTGGATATTGACGAAAGTGTCTACTGGGAGCCAGATACTGCCCTAGTTGCCAGGAAAACAGATAAAAACTTCTAGCTTACTTACAAGATATCTGTTTTTCTCTATGTATTAAAATGTTTAAGTAGAAAACTTAGAAAATACAGAAAAGAATAAAGAGGAAACCCCATCTTCTGGATTGTCATCTCTTGAAGACCATCCTTGTTAAGGTCTGGCTCATCTCCTTATTTGTACATGGTATATGTTTTTTAAACTCAGAATTGGGATTGTATCATATAAACTATTTTTCACTCAGTATTATATTTCCAGAAGCTTCTTACACCTCTAATAGTTTTTGTGAATATGACTTTCAGTGGCTGCAGAGAATTTCATTTTGGGGACTTGCTATAAATTATATAATGGCCCTCAATTCTCATCAACGTTGCCTCCAAATAAAAACTATTATATTTTCTCTAAAATTGTCATTTATGGCCAGCCACGGTGGCTCATGCCTGTGATCCTAGCACTTTGGGAGACTGAGGTGGGCAGATCACCTGAGGTCAGGAGTTTGAGACCAGCCTGGCCAACATGGCGAAATCGTCTCTACGAAAAATACAAAAGCCCGGCGTGATGGCACATGCCTGTAATCCCATCTACTCAGGAGGCTGAGGCAGGAGAATCGCTTGAACCCCGGGAGGTGGAAGTTGCAGTGAGCCGAGATCATACCACTGCACTCCAGCCTGGGCAACAGAGTAAGACTCCATCTTAAAAAAAAAAAAAAAAGAAAATTGACATTTATATGCCACAAAAACATGCCATCTAGTACCTTCATGAAAAATGATAATAAAGTGGTGGTCTCTTCTATTTGAGAAGTATATCAGAACACAAGTGAGTGAAAGTTATCGTACTATATCAAATAACCTTAACTTGCTCTAGTTTGTACAAAAATTTTTAAACTTCCATATTTTTCATACATTATTTTCACTATTATAACTAGCAAAATGGTAATAATTGTCACTGGCAAGAGTACAGAGAAATGAACACTTATACATTTCTATTGAGAGTTCAAATTTCACTGTGTTGAAAGGTTTTTAAATGCTCAGACCCAGCATTCACCTAAGAATTTATGTTAAGGAATTAATGTTATAGATGTGTACAAAGATTTATGAAAAACAATATTTATATCAGCATTATTTTTGTGCTTAATACATAGTAACTTCTAAAAATGGAAGCTATAATTACCAGTACTGGCATCACCAATTCCTTTTCCAGCCCCATCTGGCTTTTAGAATAAGAATATTATAATTAATACATTTTTACATTGGGTTTCATCTCTTTCCAGAATTATTTTTTGACACTTGCATTGTTTTATAATCACGTTAACTGCAATTATTAAGAAATTAACTTGAAATTTTTGGTTCTCTGTTAAGCAATGTTTCTTTTATGTTGCTTTTCCTCATATCTGAATTATTTATTTTGCTTCATTTTTCAGCCACCTGGAGCGTTTCTTTGATGATTTTTGTTTTCAAGAAGTAATAGTCACAACTTATGTTGTTTATGAATCTGTCCGCATAAGATTATCTGCACACTTTTGGAGGGCTGTGACTGGGATTGCAGACACCACGCCAGGAGTGGAAGCACAAAAAAGATTACAAATATGTAAGAACGGCACCTTGGCTGCATATGGTCTTAGTTCTCAATCTCAATCCTCTGAAAGTTTGTGGATTTTGATAACATTTTATCTTAGAATTTGCTAAGAAGTGTGACCTAGTGCAATTTCTTTCTTTCTTCTTTTGGAGGTAATTTGGGTACTTCTACCCCCCACCCCAGAGGACTAAATGATTATAGGATTTTAAATTTTGTTATCCTTGAAATGCAAACATTTTAGCCATGTATGCATCAAAGAACTTTTAGAGGGGATAGCAGATCTTTTCTTAGAAGGCCATACAGCTTTCTAAGTAGGTCATAGGGTCTGTAGTGGCCAGCATGCAATTCTGCTGTTGTAGTAGGAAAGCCGCCAGAAACAATGTATAAATGAGCAGGCATGGCTATGTTCCAATAAAACTTTATTTGCAAAAGCAGGTGAACAGACTGCCGGGGCAGTTTGCCTCTCGATTCTACAGACACAAGTCTTGCTTCAACTCAGGGGAATTTTCTGTCACATCTTGAGTTATTTTTTCTCTTTCATTTGCTCTGTTGCCACCATTTAAAAATCTTACATAGAGAGTTGATCTGTAGCTTCCTTTGTAGCTTCCTCTCTCCTTTTTCTTTCTCTCTTTTCTTATTTCCTCCATTTCTTGTCTTCTTTTCACTGATTCTGGGAGGATTCTTTGAGCTCACTTCTAAATTCACAGATTCTGTTTTCTGTTCTATTCAATCTGCTCTGCATTGCCCTAACAACACTAGAAAATTTCCATGATTATGCTTTTCACTGGGAAACTGTCTTTCTGGATTTCAGGGATTTCCATTAAAAGAAACAATATCTCTAATCTTATGGGAAATACCAAAATTAGAGATCACTTTCACCCTTGTTTGTTGGTATAGTTTTACATCATGAGAGGGTATTTGTTTTGATTTCTCAAAATAAGCTCTGTTTTTTAAATCACAGAAACTTTTCCTACCTCTATCACATTTTCTTTTATTGTACGTATTTGCAGAGGGAAAACCGTTGATCTACTGTTACAACTTGAGAATGATTCTGTTAGAAACTGATTTAAATATGTTACTCACAGAAGGGAAAAGGATTTGTTGGTCTATTCTGTAGGTATTTTTCTGGTTTGGAGGTTCAGTTGACTATGATGAACAGAAAGTGGGTAAGTGGGAAGGTGCAGCAGGAAGATGCACCATTTCCTGGCAGTTTCTTTTCACCCTGTGCAGGCACTGGGGCAGCAGCACCCACAGTCATCTGCAGGGCTGAGATTTGCTCACTCCACTGCTAGGGACCCTCTCCTGCTCATCCTCACCTAGCCTTCCCAGTGAGGGCTCCATTTACTCTCCTACTGAGGCAGGAGGCAGAACTCGACTCTGGAGGTGGGGCTTGGACACCAGACCTAATTGAGGACCAGCTAAAACAGGTGAGGGGCAGAAGCCCTTCCCCATAAGACGCACCCATCAGTGTGCCATGTCCGTTTTCCAGTGCCATGGCAACACCCAGAAGTTACCCCCCGCCCTTTCTATGGCAACATTCGACAACCCAGAAGTTACCTCCCTCATTCTAGACATTTCTGCATGGACCACCCCTTATTTTGCATGTAATTAAAATTGGGTATAACTACGAGTACAGTGGCACTTCTAGGCTGCTACTCCGGGCACACAGCTTATAGGGCAGGCCTGGTCTGTCTTCTGCTGTACATTGCTGCTTCAATAGAAGTGGCTGTTTAACACCACTGTCTTGCCCTTGAATTCTTTCCTGGCGGAGGCCAAGAACCTCCTGGGCTAAGCCTCAAACCGGGGGCTTGGCTGTCCTGCATCAATATGGCAGGAAGGTTTATTATTGTTCCGAGCATGTACTTCTCTGCCATGACTGTACTACCAACCCTAAATCCCGGCAGCAAATCCTTGCTTTCATTGAGTCTCCTTAGCAATAGCTGTTTTTCCCTTCCTACACAATTTACACCACGTAAAGCCTGGTGTGAGTGGTGCTCTTGGCTGTTTCCTATAAGGGATAGTGGAACAATTCCTCAAGTCCTTTAATCTGCTCCATACCAATGACCCTGTGGTCCACCATAGTAAATAACATGAACCCAAGATTGAGGGGCTTTTGCAACTCTTAGGGAATCCCCTCCACTTCTGCAGGGGCCCTTCCCGTGCCTGCATTAGACAGTAGCCTTCCTTCAACTGCTTTCCTTCTCCACCACATCCTTTAAAGAAAAGTACTCGGCCGGGCGCGGTGGTTCAATCCTGTAATCCCAGCACTTTGGGAGGCCGAGATGGGCGGATCACGAGGTCAGAAGATCGAGACCATCCTGGCTAACATGGTGAAACCTCGTCTCTACTAAAATAATACACAAAAACTAGCCGGGCAAGGTGGCGGGCGCCTGTAGTCCCAGCTACTCGGGAGGCTGAGGCGGGAGAATGGCGTAAACCCGGGAGGCGGAGCTTGCAGTGAGCTGAGATCCGGCCACTGCACTCCAGCCTGGGCGACAGAGCGAGACTCTAGTCTCAAAATATAATAATAATAATAATAAAGAAAGTACTCAAGTTTCTAGGTTATCCATGGCTTAGTTTCTCGTGCTGATAGAGATTTTCTTTCTTTCTTTTCATTTTTTTGTTTTTTAGTTTGGCCATAATAAGGTTTGGAGAGGCAAGGGAAGTAAACAGATAAACTTGAATCGCTCTCTGAAAATGGAAGCCACAGTTTCTTCTTGATTCCTTCTGACAACTTGAATTAACAGACTTGGAAACTTTTCTCTTGCGTCTTGCAGTAACTCATTTCAGTCAGGAGGCACTTGTGGTCCTCCTTGTTTGGAACAGTTCTGTCTTCTCATATGCCTGTGATTTTTCTTTGTTTGGTTCTATCCGTTAACCCATTGCTAGGAGTTCTGTCAGAGATTGTGTGGGTCCCTGTGTGAACAATTCAGGCCAGGATGATGGGAGAATGGAATGGATTAAACTGGATGGAGTTGAGTTTGGCTGATTTGAAGATCTAGAAGCTGAAGGAAGAAGAGGGAGCTAGAAGAGGCCAGGGTAAGGAGATCAGCCTGGAAGGGAGTGGTGGCAGGAAGTTTGGACTCCCTGCTCAAGGTTCCTTTTCTGTGTTTGGTATTTGCATTGGGAGTCTTTCTATCGTGAGCGCAAAGTCCAACTTAGAGGGAGTTAATTGAGGAAGGGAAACCGAGGCGTAGTTCTGGTTTCAAGTAGAGCTTAATTTAAAGTAAAAACAACATCCTTGAGAATCCAGTTTCTGTCACCTCCTTGTGCTTCCTGCTATGTTAGATTGATTCTAGGGTTCACTGTAGTGGCCCCTAAAACTTCTGGGTGATAAAGCGGCTACAACAGCCCCAGCCTTACCCCTCCTCCTCCCCACCAGCTCAATTCCAACAGCATAGAGCTTGGATCTTTCCCTTGGTTTCCACTAAACATTTTTTAAAATTAATAACAGCTTTATCGAGATGTAATTTACATACCATACAATTCACCCACTTAAAGTAAAATTCAATGGTTTTAGTATATTCACAGAATTATACAACCATCAACACAATCACTTTTAAAAAATTTTCATCACCTCAAAAAGAAACCCCGTTCCCATTAGTAGTCACTCCCCATCCCTCTTTCCCCCAGCCCTAGGTAACCACGAATCCACTCTCTGTCTCTATGGATTTGCCTGTTCTAGACATTTCATACAATAGGTGGTCTTTTGCATTGGGCTTCTTTTGCTTTGTGTGATGTTTGAGAGGTTCACCTGTGTTGCAGCATGTGCCTGAATCTTATTTCTTTTCATGGCTGAATAATACTCCATTGTATGGATGCGTCACATTTTGTTTATGCATTCATTGGTTGAAAGATACTTGGTTTGTTTCCACCTTTTGTCTATTACAGTGCTACTGGAAACATTTGTGTGCATTATGTGAACATTTGGTTTCATTTCTCTAGGATATGTACTGAGGAGTGGAATTGCTGGGTGATATAGTTCACCTTTTGAGGAACTGGCTGTTTTCCAAAGCAACTACACTATTTTACACTCACACCAGCAGTGTCTAAGCGTTCAATTTCTCCACTTCCTTGCCAGTCTTGTTCAGATCTCTCTATCTGGTGACAGCCATGTGCTTATGTTGTGAAGTCATATCTTATTGTGGACTCCCACTAAACTTTTGAGATTGGACCACCCTGAGTGCTGAGACCATTCCTGAATCAATCACTGTGTCAAGGTCCATTTTGTGCTGGATTGACCAGACCTGGGTCAAGAACCTCATCCTGGAGATCCTTCCAGACCATGTGGACTCAGAATGAAGAGAAGGGTTGACTCCAAGTTCAAAATCAGAGTCATTACTAGAGTAAGAGGAGCTGGGATGCTGGTAAGATGAGAATTCATGTCTACTAAAGCTCGGCTGCCAGTAGTCTGCTAGGGCTGTACCCTGACCCAGGCCTGGCTGTAAGTTGGTTTCAGGATTTAGTTCCAAGGAATTGCTGGTCTGGGTTTCCCCTTCACTGTGCCCCTGACACCATGGCCACTTATCTGTGGCACTGACCAGTTCTAGAGGCTTTAGCCTACTCTCACCTCCAGTTCTCACTGCAGCAGGGCTGTTGGTGAGGATCTGCAAAGACAGTTTTGAAATTTCTATCAAACAGACCACTCCTTCCCATTCTAGAAATCATGAATTCTTCAATCTGGCCCATCTGCCGTGTATCTAACAGATGTTCCTCAGACCTCCCGGCCTATAAATACCACCCTTTGCTAATACCCAGTATGAATAAGTTTTTTCTTATTTTTATTTTTATTTTTATATACAGTTGGTCATTTTCTGGGGAATCTGGGAGATAGATAGGTATATGTTTACGTTGTTGTCTTTCTGCACTAGATAAGTAACTCCAGCGTGCTTCCTGGAAACAGCTTATGACTCAAGCTATCTATTTCAAGACTGGGTTAAAAATGATCCTACTTCTACTAAAAATACAAAAATTAGCCAGTCATGGTGGTGTGCTCTTGTAGTCCCAGCTACTCAGGAGGCTGAGGCAGAAAAATCACCTGGGTGACAGAGGGACTCTCTGTCAAAAAAAAAAAAAAAAAAAAGATGATGCTACTTCAAAACACATCGTGTCTCATTGGACACTCTCCACAAGGTCAATAATATCATAGAAGTCAGCTGTCACCTACTGAAGGTTTACTACATGGTGGGCACTGCGGAAAACACTTTCACGTATTACCTCATTTAATCATGAAATCCCCATGTTATTCTCACATTATAGGTAAGGAAACTGAAGCTCAGAGAGGTTAAGTGACTTGTCAAAAGTCACACAGTAAACCCTGAGAATTCACATGTAGTGCTAGAATTTTTAAGTGACCCTGCCTACAACTGTGATCTTCCCATCCCTTTATCTATCCAGACCCTCCTCCGATCCTGCAGAGCCTCCTTGTGAATATGAGAAACCCACCCTCCGCTCCTGGTTTGGCCATCATCAGGGTCTGCCTGGCCTCTGGAGTAATCTGCTCTCTGGCTCCCTGACCCCAGTCTTGCTTCCTCCGATCCAGTCTTTGCCCTCCAGCCAACATGAACTTTCTCCAGTGCAGCACTGATTGTATCACTGCCTGATTCAAAAGGCTTCAAAGCCAAGAGTTGGAAACTCCTCAGTGCAGGGCATGGCCAGGCTCTTGTGATACCGTCTCTCTTGCTGCCTCCACACCCTGTGCTCTGCTGCTCATGTGAACCATTTGCAAGTCCATCAACGCACCATGCTGCTTCTCACTTCCGTCTTTGCAACACTTGTCATTTTGTCTTCTTACCTCTGTCCCCACCCCTTACCCCTCACCAGTTTCTCTTCTCTGTGCTCTTCATCCTTCAAGGCCAAATCTATGTAGCAGCCCATAGAAGAAGACACTTCTTCAAGACCACCACCACAGACATAGCCACCAGTCCTTTAGGCAGGGACGCAAAGGCCTCGTAGCTTCGAATCACACCAGCCTACCCGGTTGGCCTGCTTACTAGGTTGTCCTCAGTGTCAGAATAGGAAGACTGCTGCGGTCATCTGGTCAACCTGAAACCCTTTTCTTAACAGAGTTCAAAGCTTAATCCATATTCCATATGGCCCAGTTCATGTTCCCTGGACCATTTCAACAACTCAGGCATAAGGAGCCTTGGCCAGTTTTTCCATCTGCAAATTGAAAGGGAATGTTTCCCCCAGATAATCTCCAAGGCCCCTTTCTACTCTAAATTTCAAGATTGCAAGTACTATCTTATCTCAGGGTCTACACTCAGCTAAACATGGTCTCACATTTCCCCGTCTCTCTCTGTCTCCTTGCCCCTTGTTCCTTGGTTACTTTGGGGGTACAGCCTACTCCTGGAAAGTCGTCTGGGCTGTAAGGAGTGGGTACTGCACTTCCATTATTCATGAGTCCCAGGGATGGCAGTCCTGCAGACTGAGGATTTGAGCCGCGGGTCCCCAGCAGGCTGCATGTCCTACTTGAGCAGGAATAAAAGGCCAGGTTGGATGCCTGCAGGAAGGGTAAACAAACCCATACATTTTCTACAACAAAAAAAGAAAGAAAGAACGAAAAGAAATATTGATTATGTGGCATTGAAGTGCCTGGGGCTTTAACAGACATTCAAAATTGGACGCATTGCTCAAGATCAATAGTAGGTTTTATGCTTCTGACCTAAAAAGTACCAGCTCTATGTAATTTAAACACTGACAGCCATGAGGATATCTCCTAGCATCTGGCCTGCTTTCCTCAGGTACCCCGGACACATCTGCTGGCTTCGCTGCAGCCATTTTACTTTTATTTATTTTTTTTACTGGAAGATGACAGTAGATAAATAAAAGGATTCTTTTCAGAAATGTGGGATCAACTGCTTCTGATATCATTGCCTGAAATGGTAACCTCAGACAGCAGTGTTGCATGGCTGAAGACAGGGAGGTCAGCTTGTAGACAGGAGGCAGGGAACAGGGGTGGGTTTCTGAGGTTGGAAATGAAGGACAGGAGAGATGAGTGCTTCCTGGCCAACCTCCCAGGCCTGGTGCTGTGCTAGGTGCACACAGGTTCTCCCCTTGTCTTTGTGCCAGCCCACGGGATGGGAGGTGCCCGGTTTACAGAGGAAAAAAGCACAATAGCTTTCTTGATTGAGTGGGGATTTGGCTGCAGCTAACGGGGGTGGGGGGCGCAGATGATTTCTAGGGGGACAATTGGGTCTAAGAATTTTTATACGTGCATATGCATGTGTATGCAGACACACAGTCACACATACTTCTTGTTGGCTGGGGGACAAACAGAAGCAGAAGAGGACCGTCACTGTTGTGGCAATGGGCTCTGATGGCCTGAGATTCCATCCTGGCTCCATCGATCATCAGCTGTGACCTGAGACCAGTTACTTAGCTTGCCTTTCCCTCAGTTTCTTCATATGTAAAATGGGAGTGATAATCATAAGTAATCATAATAATATCTACAGATTAGAGTTCTTGGGAAGATTTAAAGGGTCACTACAGGTAAAGTTCAGCACGGAACAAGCACACGATAAATGTTAGCGAACTTTAGTAACCAGCAGGCGGGCAGGTTTGGCAGAGAATGTGGCTGTTTCAGGTTGCCAGGATGCAAGTTGAGATGTTAATTTCAACAGTGAGTCCAGTTCAGCAGGGGTCGAGGTGGGCCAATACCCACCCCAACATCCCAGGCACATGCACACAGCTAAAGCATGGCACCAGCCTTTCAGGAGGTAGGTTCCTACCTGTGGCTCCAGCTGCCCTCACAATATCTCAGGCAGTGCCCTCGGGTCCTCACTGGAGGGGGCACCTTAACTGGGTGAGCCTGCAGCTTTTCTGGGTGCCTGATCCTCTTAACCCCCACCCAGAGACGATCTGTGCCCCTTCTGTGCTGGCTTTGTTTAGGGGCACAGAGTGCATTTGTTGGGCAGAGGTGTAGAAAGTTTTTTTTCCCCCCTTAATTTTGTGGCAGGATAAGACAGTTAATCTGTTTTGACATGCTATCTAAATGGCCCTCAGATCAGTATACGGAAGAAGCCATCCATAAGTCATGTCTTTTATACACATGTACTGGTGTGTACAACAGGGAGAGTTATATTGGCTGTGAGAGGCAGAATAATAATGGCCGTTATTATGGCGAATTCAGGGTCGCCACATTCACTCCACATATCAAATCCTCTTTCAATGAGGCCAGCTCCATCAGCTGTCAGATTCTATTAAATATATCCCTCAGACCCACTGACCAGCTGACAGGAGAGAAACTCAAAACCACACACCCCCCATTAGCATCATAAAATGTGAAGTCAGCTGGAAGGGATGATAACAGAACTGAAAACAGAAGAGATGAAAATCTGCAATGCCCTTGTGTCCTCCTAAATAGAAACCCCAAGAGTTACAAACACACCCATAAAATACCAAGGTAAAAACAACGGCAACAACAACAACAAAAACATGACAAAGATCATCCTGTTGTATGCTTCATAACACAGAATGGTTCTTTTTTACCTTTTGTTAATGTGAGATTTGCATAAATGTTTCATGAGGTTAATACAATGCATAAACCAAAACGTTTATTAGGCAACATCTGTGCTGTTTTCCCAGATAATGCAATGTTTCTTCCGAGTCAATGAAATATAACCTATCATAAGGTTTGGTTGTTAAAATACTTGTGCAAAGGCTGTGATCGTATTTTACGCTTTTGCAGATGCTCTGGTTCTACCAGAGAATTTCTTAATCAGACAAGAGCTCAAGATGCCTGGCACCTTAAAAGAAGGTGTAGAGGTTCCCTTGGAGACAGAGCAAGAGAGGAGAAGAAAGATTTCTGTGAGCTGACTAGATTTGCTTCTCTATTTCCTCAATCTAACTTTCTAAATTTGGATTTGTTTGCAGAGATATTCACTTAATACTTGAAGGAAAAAACAATTAGATCTGTACTTAGAATCTACCAAGAAGCAGAGAGTGGGTCAAAATGCCCAATGGCTTTGTGCAGCTACAATCCTATCATGATATTGGTTCCATATGGGACTCTTTAAAGCAAAAAACAAAAAAAGTTATGAGACCAATAATTTTTAATGAAACTTGGCTTAGCTCACAAGCAAGTCCAGCAGATGAAACAGCAGCCCAAGCTGGAAACATGATTTTTCTTCTTCCTGGCAGGGATGAAAGAAAGCATCGTTTCAATTAAGAAAGAACCTAATGGAGATGTGTTTTGTATTATCGATTTTATGCAAGTAGACATTTAGACATTCTCTCTCCACATCTTTAAGGGAGTCCCTCTCTTTCTCTGATGGCTGTGTGAGATCATTTTAAATGTGGGAGCTTTCCTGACCCTACTTTTTGGGTTGGACTTTTGATGGAAAATTTTAGTAAAAAATTGTTGAAACCTCTTGTCTCCATCAATTTGGGGCAGATTTTGGAGGTAGAGAAAGTTACCAGAAAACGAGGATGGTGGTCTATCTATCTGTCTATTATCTATCTATCTATCTGTCTGTCTATCTATCTATCTATCTATCTATCTATCTATCTATTATCTCTCTATCTCACTGTAGCATGCGATTTCCCAGTAGTGACATTTTGGCTGGATAATTCTTTGTTGTAGGGGGCTGCCCTGTGAATGGTATGATGTTCATCTCCCAGTAGTGACATTTTGGCTGAATAATTCTTTATTGTAGGGGCTGCCCTGTGAATGGTATGATGTTCAGCAGTTTCCCTGGCCTCTACCCACTAGATGCCAGTAACATCCTTTCCCCAGTTTGTGACAACCCCAAAAGTCTCCAGTTATTGCCAAATGTCACCTGGAGGGTAACACTGCCCACCAGTTGAGTGTTTTAGTATTTTTCATGAAATACTTGGACATTTGTTTACTGCCACATCTGGGTGTCCTCTGCAGGACTATTTGCTTAAGGACAAGCGTGACTTTTTATTTAGGTAACATCTGAGTCTGCCCGTATCTAATGGTCTAGCTGTGTCTGGGTTGGAAAAACTCCATATGTTAGAACACAGAGGAAGAACACGGGTTGTAAATGGCGGCCCGTGCTGCCCATGCAACTGTGGAATGAAATGAGCTACAGAAGGATCCTCTTGCCCAGGTTCCTGCCTTCAAATGAAACAACTAGGCTCAAAGAGAGTGAGTTCAGCCATCACAAGTGTCCAACTGGGGTGGGGGATCTTCCCAGCACCTCCACCTTGTCTCTGCCTTGCACATCACTCCATTTTATATTTCCCGGAGCTCTTACTGCTATTTGAAATGATCTTGCTTATTTATGTGTATACATTTGCCTCTATTTTCAATTGACCGTCTCCCCTACTAGAATGCAAACTCCATGAGAATAAGAACTTTGCTTGCTTCAAGTGGCAATGTAGCCCTTTATCCAAACTTGGAGGCTTTGGTATCAGACCCAACATCTGCTGCTTATTAGTTACCCTGGTTTTGGGCAGCCATTTAGCTTCACTAAGCTATATTTTCCTTCTCTGTAAAATAATAATATTAATAACAAGATTGGCTCCTATGTGATGGAATTAAATGAGATCATACTTAACATGTAATATGTGCTCCACAAGTATAAGCTCTTACTGCTCAGCCACCATGATTATACCTAACACAGTGGTGCCTGGCATGGAAAGAAACACAGTCAATGTTAGTGAAGTAAACGAATGAATGAATGAATGAACAAATTCTCTTGTGTCTGTCTCTAGTTTTATTTTATTTTTTTAAGACAGAGTCTCGCTCTTGTCACCCAGACTGGAGTGCAGTGGCCGGATCTTGGCTCACCACAACCTCTGCCTCCCAGGTTCAAGCGATTCTCCTGCCTCAGCCTCCCCAGTAGGTGGGATTACAGGCACCCGCCACCACGCTGGGTTTTTTTTTTTTTTTTTGTATTGTTAGTAGAGACAGGGTTTCATCATGTTGGCCAGGCTGGTCTCAAACTCCTGAACTCGGGTGATCCACCTGCCTCAGCCTCCTAAAGTTCTAGGATTACAGGTCTGAGCCACCATGCCCAGCCTCTAATTTTAAATTTCTCTTGTCACAGATGATAATTTGCTATCAAATCCCCTTTTCTATTTTCACTGGAACTGGAATGCCATGGTCTAATAGAATGTTTGTTTCTAAGCAAGTAATTATAGCAATCATATATAAATAAAATATATAGGGAGCAATATATACCCAATTTTTTTCTTGGTAACATCCCAATTGGTGGTATGTCTTCTCTTAGGAAGTATCATTCTCTGCAAAGGACTTCATTATTTTCTGAAATTCAATTTCTTGCTGAGCCAGACAGTCTTCTTTTTCTCATGGTTTTGTGGGGAATCTGTCAATATCCCAAACTAGGGGAAAGTTGGTGAGGGACAGTTGCAAGTGGAGTCCTTGGGTGAGAGGCAGTGCAGCTCTGGAAGGGAGAGGAGTGCTCGGGTGAGAGGCAGTGCAGTTCTGGAAGTGAGATGCAGTGCTTGGGTGAGAGGCAGTGCAGTTCTGGAAGGGAGATGCAGTGCTTAGGTGAGAGGCAGTGCAGCTCTGGAAGGGAGACGCAGTGCTCGGGTGAGAGGCAGTGCAGCTCTGGAAGGGAGACGCAGTGCTCGGGTGAGAGGCAGTGCGGCTCTGGAAGGGAGACGCAGTGCTCCGGTGAGAGGCAGTGCGGCTCTGGAAGGGAGACGCAGTGCTCAGGTGAGAGGCAGTGCGGCTCTGGAAGGGAGACGCAGTGCTCGGGTGAGAGGCAGTGCGGCTCTGGAAGGGAGACGCAGTGCTCGGGTGAGAGGCAGTGCGGCTCTGGAAGGGAGACGCAGTGCTCGGGTGAGAGGCAGTGCGGCTCTGGAAGGGAGACGCAGTGCTCGGGTGAGAGGCAGTGCGGCTCTGGAAGGGAGAGGAGTGCTTGGGTGAGAGGCAGTGCAGCTCTGGAAGGGAGACACAGTGCTCGGGTGAGAGGCAGTGCAGCTCTGGAAGGGAGACACAGTGCTTGGGTGAGAGGCAGTGCAGCTCTGGAAGGGAGAGGAGTGCTCGGGTGAGAGGCAGTGCAGTTCTGGAACAGAGAAGAGTGCTTGGGTGAGAGGCAGTGCAGTTCTGGAACGGAGAGGAGTGCTCAGGTGAGAGGCAATGTAGCTCTGGAAGGGAGAGGAGTGCTTGGGTGAGAGGCAGTGCAGCTCTGGAAGGGAGACACTGTGCTTGGGTGAGTGGCAGTGCAGCTCTGGAAGGGAGAGAAGTGCTTGGGTGAGAGGCAGTGCAGCTCTGGAAGGGAGATGCAGTGTTTTGGGTGCATGTAACATCGCTCAGTCTCCTCCTGCATCCAAGTGGCAAATCACCATGTGTGAGAAATATTCTCAATCAGAGAAGAAAAAGAGATGTAATTATGTCATTTATAATGAATTCTGAAGGAAACAAAGAATTTAAGAAGGAAAACTCTGGAGACGACCAGAGATCCGAAGCCTTTCGGATCATCTGAGCTGCCCTGGAGAAGACGCATAGCTGATCAAACATTCGTGCCGATCATAGGAGGCCGTCCCAGCCCCTGAGAATGCTCTGGAGGAAGCAGAAAAACTCAGGAGCCCCAGCAAACACAGTCCAGCTTTTATTAAAGAAATTATACGCTCCTCTCGGCTTCCACTCACATCGATAATATCAACTTTTGGACAAACGCATCTCTCTGGGGAACAGGTTCTGAGACTGGCTCTTAATCTTCTTTCTTTGAAGTATCCAAGGGCTTAAAGGCATGTGTCAATATCTGGGGTCTCTGGCCTTTGTAGGAGGGGGTTTGAAAGGGTCCTGCTGTGGAGGAGAGTGAGACCACCAGCATCCACATCCCCCTTTCCCGGCTGACTGTTTCCATCCGGCCAGCCTTCAGCCTCCAGACCACCACCTGCCCACACTGCAGTAAGAACTCCCCGAGGATCCTGGTGTCTCATAAAGAGGTGGTCATCATGCACCTCTTGTTTTAACACGGGCCATTCTCAGGGGGTTCCACTTTCAAGAACAAAATATTTCTAAAGAATTTGATTATGGCACTTATTATATCATATGATATGGAATACCATTAACTAACTCTTTTGAAATTTATGATGAGAATTGAGTTTACAAATATCTTTGTATATTATTGTCTTGGCCAGCATTTCCCAAGTGTGCTGCTAAAGTAACAGCCAACACCTAGTTCCTGTGTGTTCTCTCCCAGGCCCTGTGCTAAGCACACGCTTCATCAGACGCACTCTTCACACCAGCCCCAGGAGATAAGTATTTTTATGCTCATTTTATTGAATCCAGATCCCATATTTTAACCTAAGTTTTTGTGGTCAAGTGAGTTTGTAAAAGTCAGAGTTAACCAAGAATAATGGATTTTGTTACTATAGGAATTCTCAGCTTTTTAATATGTTTATATCCATTAGAAATCTCCAAGAGGGAGAATAAGATATGTAAACTTTTCCAAACAAACTTTACCATGGAACACTTTTTTCCCCTAGTGTTATTTCCAAGGGTGAGTTTTCTGCAGGAACCTTGCTAGGGAGGGTTATGTTCCTAAAGAGACACAGACTCTACTTTCTGGATTAGTCACAAGGCTACAAAGTGGATCATTGAATGACTTTTTTAATGAATTCTTATGTTTCTACAAACTACTTTCAAAATTGCAATATCAGAATTGAAAACTTGATATAGAGCAAGGGTTATACCATGCTGGATATCAAAAGTCATGGGAATACTTTGGCAGAATTTTCACTGCTTATAAAAACTCTCACCAAGCTCCTTCATTTTACCCTCTAGGCGATTTCCTAACTTACAAGATTTTTGCCAGGACTGGAAGAGATTCTTTCAGCAGAACCTCTACAACTTACCTGAGAGCAGGGGCTAAACAGTCCATAGACTAAATCTGGCCCGCTGCCTGCTTTGTAAATAAAGTTTTATTGGAAAACATCCATACACATTCCTTTGTCAATTCTTGCCTTAGAGCAGCATATTTACAATGATTATAGAGCCTGGCTACAAAGCAAAACTTCTTCCGTAGAAGCCACTGCCTAATATACCAGAAATTCAATTTCAGGCAAGCTATTGCCATGGTTTACCCATTCTTTAAGTTCAGAGATCCTATGTAAAGCATGTTTTCTGCAGAAAGAAAAAGGAAAGAGACTCCAGCATCGATTGAGCTGTGATTAGGTATCTGGAATGGTGCATATACTGTCCCATTTGTAACAATTTAGATAAGCAGATGGTGACCTCATTTTATGCAGAATATTAATTCAATGAGATGAAGTCATTTGATCAAGGCTATACAGTAAAGAATTTGCATCTCAAACTCTGACTCAAAGATGGGTGCTGATTCTATAGAATGGTTAAGAGTGAAAGATCTGGAATTACCTGGCCAAGATTCCAATTCTAGCTCTGTCACGAACTAGCTTTGTGACTTGTGCAAGTGACATAACTGTGTGCCTCAATTTCCTCACCTGTGAAATGGGAAGGAGAAATACTATTTTACTAGGGTTTTGAGAACTAAGTGAGTTAACTCGTGATAGCTGGTATATTAACACTGAGCACGTATTCGTTGTTAATGTTAAATGGGGAGAGCCATCAAAGGATGGAGGATGACATCTAAACTTCTGGCTTGAACAAATTCTGAGTTGGGATGGTATATTCACCTTATCAAATATTTAAGTGAACCTCTTGAGAGCAGGGAGTATTTTCTTGTGTCTTCCGTACACCCCCTGTCCCCTCAAGTGCCTTGGACAACATATTCCACTGATGCTTACTAGTTAGTTGAAGGTGGAATTTGGGAAAGGGGACTATCAGGAAAGTTAAATTTTCTTTTAATTTTTATAAATTTAGGGGGTAAAAGTGCAGTTTTCTTACACACATATATTGCATAGTGGTGAAGTCTGGACTTTCAGTGTGCCCATCACCTGAATAGTGAACGTTGTACCCAATGGGTAATTTTTCAACTTTCACCCCCTTCACACAGTGTCACACCTTTTGGAGTCTCCAGCGTCTGTTATTCCACTCTGTGTGTCTGTGTGTACCCATTGCTTCGCTCCCACTTAAAAGTGAGAACATGTGGCATTTGACTTTCTGTTTCTGAGTTATTGCACTTCAGCTAATGTTCTCCAGTTCCGCCTATGCTGTTGCAAAAGACATGATTCCATTCCTTTTTATGGCTGAATAGTATTCCTATATATATATATATATATACACACACACACACACACACACACACACAATTCAGGAATACTGAATAGTATTCCTATATATATATATTCTATATATATATCCTACATATATATCTTATATTAGATATATGTCACATAGGAAAGTGGATCTTGAGCTCCTAAAACTGTTGGCAGAATGAGCTAATGTGGGGAGCTTGGTTAGCACTAGTGACTGATTTTTGCTTCAGCTTCAGAGGACTGTGCCTTTGTCTAATATTTCAGTGATCCACCATCCCAAACTTAGTGCCTTAAAACAGCAATCATTTATCATCTCTCCAAGTTTCTGTGAGTTGACTGAACACTGTGGGGTGGTTCTTCTGTTCCAGGTGTTGCTGATTAGAGCTGGAATCATCTGGGGACTCAGTTCTGCTGCAGAAATCAAGAGGGCTGTTTGACATGGTTGCAGTTGATACTGGCTGTAGGCTTGGAGTCCATTCAGGGCTGTTGAGCAGAGCACCTTGATTTACCCCCATGTGGCCTCTCCTTTGACTTGGACATCTCACAGTGTAACCACTGGGTTCCAAGGAAAGAAAGTTTAACTGTCTTTCTTAAAGTCTGCACTTGGAAGTCCCAAGACAATTTTTGTGCCCAAATTCAAGGAGAGAGGAAATGGACTGCCTTTGGATGACAAAGAATTAGTGGTCATCTTTAAGCCACCATAATCAAACTCCTAGACCCGTGTCTGACCTTGCCCTGGAGCTGGTCAGCTGCAGCCAGCATCTTCCTCGCAGACAAGTCACTCCCATTATTTTGTTTGTGAGGTTACCCAGGTCTTAACTTTCAGTGGGCATCTCAGTGTATGACCACTGCAGTCTGTTCATAAGGCCTGAAGGAAGGTATTATCACGCTCCCTCGTTGCCCTTTCAGTGAGCTTCCTAAAGCAGTTTCAACCCTGCCCACACATCTGCCTCCTCAGATCTTCATCCTCTACACCTAAATAACTCTCACTTGCCTTTCCTATCTCAATTTAGGAGCCACCTCCTCCAGGAAGCACTCCCCTATCTCAGTGTTCTCAATGCATCATGATTTAAACCTCTCTTACTTGGCTCTGCCCATCCAGTCATTGCATTTCTCCTTCAAGTTATCACAGGCTGCTCACTTCTTGCTCATCTCCATTAGACAAAAGGTTTCACAAAGGGTGGGATCATGCTTAATTCTCCATTGCGTTCTCAGAGCCTCACGTGGTGCCTGGGATCCAGTTGGTGCTTAATAAATGAAATTTCCCCACTATTTCCTACTCTCCTACTCCCAGAATCCCAGGCTAAAGATTGACAATTGGAAGAGGGGAAGCCAAGGAGAAGTTAGTAGGGAAGGCCTGAGAGCCCAGGGGGAAGGGAACTGAGAGACGCTAAGAACACAGTGCAGGTAGGGGACCATTTTGCTGGGCCAAGAATTCTGGTATCATTCACTCAAAGTCAGGCACTTGTGTCCCAATGGTTTCCTGAGCTATGGTAAAGACTTAAACCCCAGTAAATGCTTTATTCATATCCAAGAACACATTACACCTTGGTGTGGCTCAAAGACCCTGCCTACAGTGGAGAAGGGGGCACGCTGAGAAGGTCACATCTTTGGGCTCCCCCTGAAAATGTTCTTCCAAAGCAAACACATGTGAGTTTATAAAGGCAGGTTCATAAAAGAGAAATCAGAGGGGAAGTTGTGGATCTAATAATGCCCCAATCCCTTATACTTTCCCACAGGCATCTGGGGCCTGACCCCCCAGTCAGATTGAGCCACCCACCCAGATGATAGCTGGCCTCTAAGCTGAGGGGCCTGGGGAGGCTTCAGTGACCCCTCTGCTGTAAATGTTGCCTCGGCTGGCCTATAACTCTGGGGCTGTGGAGGTGAGTTTTTATTCATAATAAGTAGCACCTGGCTGAGCAGGGGCCTCTCCCACCCCCAACATTCCAGGTCATACAGGCAGAGCCCAGGCTGTGGTCTTCTGGGGAGAGGTTTCAAAGCAGCTCCACTATGGCCCTCCCCTGGGTACTAAACAAAACTGCTCTTCTGTTCACCCTTTTTCCTGCCTAAGAGCCATGTCCCACATCCCAGCTCACAGCATCGACCTCTTCCTTACTTATTCTGCACAAAATGCAATTGTATATTTCCTGCACCCTTTGCTTCTGGTATCCCAGAGCAGAGAAAAGGATCCGAACTAAAACTGTAGGGGCAGAAAAAACAAAATCAGCTATCATCCTTAGCTTCCCCGGGCACGGCATTCACATGCCAACATTTGTCACACGCAAATGAACGTGCTGTTCTCAACATGATAAATTTCACATCAGTCCTGCTGACTTGGGTTTACTAATTGCCAGATAGCATTTTCTTTGTTAAGCTTCACTGTGATCATCACACTTTTTGTTGAACTGACAGTAGAAATATTCCACAGCCAACAACCCAAATGTAGCCCAATGCACGAGGACCCTGATCTTTCATGATGGGGGTACATGCAGGTACAAGTGTCATTGTTCAGGCCTCCAAGCCTCCAGTCTCTGAAACTGATGTCTGTGCAGGGCTTCCTGGGGCTGCCATAACGCACAACTTCAGGAAGATGCCATTCACACTGTGCTCCTGTGCCCAACGTCCCTGGAAGTGAGTGGGGTACAACTTGTGCATGCTACACAGTGGCCCTGGAAAACTCCATTCTGAATCTGGGGATGTGTCTGGGCAAAATGCAGGGAAACTAGTGAAGTTGTTTACTAAAGGCAATTGGAGCAGGGCCCAGGGAGAGAGCACCCATATTCAGAAAGCTGTTCTACGTTGTGCTTTTTAAATTCTGAACTGCCTGCCTCCCTCCCCAAGGCCCTTTGATGGAGGTATCATTAGTTTTACTGGTCAAGTCCAGCTGTCAAATGATACCCAGAGAAAGAGAGGCAGCCTGGATACTAAGGGATGATTAGAATATAACTGGGGTTTGGGGAGAGTAAGGGGAAACCCTGTGGAACTTGGGGGTCCGTTCCCTGTGAGGGCAGTGACAGAGTGAGCCACAGGGAGGTCTCCTCACCTAATCTGCATGCTCCCTTCCAGCAATGAGATGCAGCCTTCTTATCAGCTGAAGAATTCAGCCAGCCGGTCAGGGTCGCATACCACACAGTGACTGGGCTTGGCTCGGCTGTCTAGCCAAGAACAGGCTGGTCTTTGTTCCTGTGTGACTGGGGGTGCTACTCAGGGATGGAGAATCTAGGGTGGGTGCAATTATGAGATTTTTTTAAGGTATAGAAATTGTATCTCCCATCTTGGACCATGGGAAAATAAACTGAAGGAGTATGATGTTGAAAGAGGAGAAAGTGGGGTCATTTTCATTGCTGGAAATTCCTCTTCCCAAAAGTGAACCATGAATTCACCTGCCTTCCTATTGTTGCAAGAGCCACCACTGAGGTCAAAACAGTGCACTTAACTTTCAAATCTGGTTCACCTTCTCCTGAAGTCATATCCCCTAAGGACTCATAATCCCAAAGTCTTAAAGTTTAAAGAATTCTTATAGGTTATCCATTCATCCAGCCATCAATCCATCCATCTATTCATCCATCCATCCATCCATCCATGCATCTACCCACCCACTCATTCACCCATCCATTCACCACCCCTTTTACCCACCCATCTACCCATCCATCTGTCCACCCATCAATCCATCCACCCACCCATTCATCCATCTAACCATCCATCCATCCATCCATCCATCCGTCCGTCCATCCATCCATCCACCCATCCATCCATCCAACAACCACTTATTGAGAACATACTATGTGCCACCCAGTGGTGAACAAGAGAAACAATGATGCTGCTGTCATAGAGCTGACATGCTACTGGGGGAAATGGACAGTAAATAAGTAACCAAACAAATAAGCAAAACAATTATCAGATCATGGTAGATACCCAAAGAGAGAAAACCAACGAGACATGAGAAAATTAGTGGAGAGGCCTAGTGTGATGAGGAAAGGCCTTTCCAGAGAGGCAACATTTAAGCTGAAAGCTAAAGGACGAGAATAAGCCAACCATACAAAATAAAAAATGAAAACAAAACAAAACAAACAAATGAACAAAAAATGGGAGAAGAACATTCCAGGCAGAGAGAACAGCAAGTGTTAGTTAAGAGGATTCTGTCAAGTGGTCACAAGCTTAGCAGGTTTGAGGGGCAGAAAGAAGCCCAGCATGGCTGGAGCAGGGGGAACTTTGCAAGAATCTTTTGTTCAAATGAAAATAACACAAAATCTAATATAAAATAGATCAGAGCAGAGGGATTCAGATAAAGTCTGGTTAAAACCACTGATAAGATTCACCTCTGCCAGAAACTAAGATCTCTCCTATAATATTCAGCATTTGTTTGAACTCTTTGGTGATGCCAAACCATTACCTCCAAAATCAAAGTTTATGGGCAGCTCAGGAGTGCATAAGTCTCAAGGGAGCAGGGCTTATGGCAGGCAGGGCTTTCCTTGAAGTAACATCTTCCCAAACAAAATTTCTGCATATTTGCTGAAGGGTTGACACTCCATCGGCCAAATAACATCAGGCTGTGGCTTCCGCCTCCCAGCCAGCTGTAGGCTTATCCAGCTGGTTCTCGCTGAGCAGTGCACAGGACATTTCAGACCAGGAGACTTTGAAGTATGTGTTCTCTTAAGGCTTAACAATGTCAAGCTTCATAACCCAAGAACTGGCTTGCTAGCTTCCTACTTTAAATTGCTCATAATTTGAAACATGCAAACATTTCCACTTTATCAAGCAGGGCTACTAAACATATTATTGCTGGAACCTGCATGTTTTATGGTCTCCATACAACCAGGGAGCTGAGTTTTATTAAAATAGACTGTTAAGAGGCTCAATTCATTATGGAATCTTTCAAGCCCCAGAATGAAAGAGTTTTGTTTATTCTAAGGGCAGAAAAAAAGGGTGGGGAAGAGAGTAAGGAAGACTCTGTGTGTGTGTGTGTGTCTGTGCGTGTGTGCACGTGAGTGTGTATGGCAGGAGAAGAGGTGGGAAAAAGGTAGAGACCACCAACAGTCTCAGCCCTGGCCCTCACTGCCCCTTCCACCGCACTTCTTGTACCAGCTGCCTGACTGAGGCCGAACATTTGTTTGTGAGTCTGTTACTTATGGTAGAGCTGGGTCTGGCTTCAAGACAACTGGAATTTAGCAAATAAGGATGATCCTCTAGAGGGAAAAAAAGAAGCTCAAGGGATCCCCTGAGAGTGAGCACACCAAGGATTTAAAACATGGAATCTATTGGACAAACATGAACCAGGCACAAAACTTTTAAAAAGGATATTGATGGTGCAAACAGGCCAGGCTACATCTTTCCATTCAGTATATTCCTGGGATGAGGGCAATGTTTAATGATTTTAAGGATAAGACCATGTAATAAAGGCATTCCTATGTATTCAGGCAACCTTCATTACTTGCTGGAGCAGAGATATGGAACTTCTTGTAGCATGTTGCTCCTAGCCTACTATATCTCATTGGGATGCTAGTCCCCATGTTCTCCTGATTACAGAGGTAAGGTCTTGAGACTATGTGGGATAGTGAAGAGGTATCCACCTGTCCCCATATCCAAGTTAAGCCTACAGTTAGATTCTAGCCCCAGACTAGTGTCTGTCTGGCAGCAATTGCATGAGAGACCCCAAGTGAGACCAGCAGAAGAGCCACTCAGCTGAGCACAGTCAACCCATAGAAATAGGAGAGATAATAAATAGTTGATGTTGTTTTAAGTCACTAAGGTCTGGGTTGATTGATTATGCAACAATAAGTAGTCAAAACACCACAGTTCACTCCCTTCTTTTACTTGGAGGATTTGGGAAAAAAAGCAGTTCTCAGAGGGTAGACAAAGGTGTCTTCCAGTCATTCTGATTATAGTGATGATAATAATAATAATGATAGCTGTCATTTATTTAGCACCTAGAATGCACCAGACACTATTTCCAAGTGTTTGATTTTATATGTCACCTGAGTCACATTCTACTATTGTCTCCACTTTACAGTTAAGAAAACTGAAGCTCAGAGTCTGAGTCCACAGTCCTGGCTAACTCTACAGTCCAACTGTTGCAGCCAGGCCTAAAACCCTGTGACACTGCTATCAGCACAAAGTCCTGCACATGGGAAGTGCTTAGCAATGTTAGCTGGCACGAATTACACCAGCAAGTCCTCTGGACTCTCCCTTCATCCCACCTTTACTAAGTATTGCCTGGTTTCTAGGAGTGTCTCCAAAGTCTGGCATGAAACCCACTGGCCTCCTTCTGAAGAGGCTGTCACAGGCCTCGTCTGGGCATCCTTTAATCTCTGCAACCACAGTGCCTGATGCAATGGTTGATCCTGCATTAGTGAACAGTGTTTAGGAAGTGGGTTTATGAGTAAATTACATATGAATAAACAAGGGATGGGTGGGTGGCTGGATAGATGGACAGATGGATGGATGTAAAAATAAAGTATATTATGGTGCACATACATTTTAAGCCTCCTCTGGAGTATCTCTCATAGTGCCTTTAATTTTATAGTGTCAATCTCATCTCTCTATGATTTTTTTCTCTATTTTTTTAATTTGGTCTGGGTCCAGGGCAAATAGGGTAGGGGAGTAGGATCTGGCCATGCTGGAGGTTGGAAAGGTGTTAACAAGCTATAAATGACCTTCCCTGGCCTATTCAGGCATAAGTAATGTCCCCAAATTGCCTACAGTCAAAACTGCCAATTCCAAGCTGATTGCAATGAATCAGGCTCCCCCTATACGCAATAATGTGATCAATTTCTCATTTCGCTGAATAAATAAGCTGGAAGATGGGGAACTGTCTCTGACCCACCGTTAACCTTCTGCCTCATTATTCATATCAGACCTATGACATACATGTAAGAAATCCCTGGTTCAATTTTAGCTAATTATTTGTTAGGAATGAAGCCTCTGTGAAGTGTTACTGAGGGTGCAAGTATCCAGGGACCTCCAGGCAGAGAAAATCAGACTGAGAAAGCCTTTGTCTAGAAAGAGGAAGGCTGGGAAGCAGCTTCCTTTTCTTTCCCCAGCCATAAGCTTAGTGTTGGTGTGTTCACATGCTTGTGCACATTTATTTGCGTCCAACTGTGATGCCCTGGGAATTTATGACAACATTGACTATTGTTATCTTACACCTTTTTATTGTAATTAGTGCAGATCACCCTCACAGATCAATTCCTTCATTGGGAATAAATGCTGCAATAGTCTTTCCCCTCCCCCTCCCCCACGCAATGTCCCCCTGGTGTGGACACTGAGAGACTAGAGCTTTGGGAAACATTAACAATGTTCATTTAATTGGCTGGTTGCCTCTAGAGAG
The DNA here is from genome assembly GCF_009764315.1 of Trachypithecus francoisi. Classification (NCBI taxonomy): domain Eukaryota; kingdom Metazoa; phylum Chordata; class Mammalia; order Primates; family Cercopithecidae; genus Trachypithecus; species Trachypithecus francoisi. The sequence goes on along the minus strand of NW_022681455.1, from coordinate 91,291,116 downwards.
ATTTCTGGCGATGTGCAGAATTATGTTTGTGCTTACTGGGAGGGGTGAAGCCCATTCAGTGGCTTTGGCAGGTGCTGCCTGCAGAAGTGCCAGACTCTGTTGACCTGGTCCAGGGGACAATGGTGGCTTCCTTCCCTGGAACAGGACACTGGTGGTGGGACCCTGGACCTGCCCCAGAGGCAGCGTGGATAGAAGGTTACGACTGTTTGCCCTTACCAGAGCTCTATGTGAAATCAGCTTGGTAACTCCCCTGAAATTTCCCAAGACTAGCAGAACACATGCTATTCTTAGGAGCGTTTGTGTTTCCTTGAGAGAATAAAAGCCTCTGTCACACGGTGGCTGCTGTATCACCTTTGTAATGCTCTAGTCCTTTTCCATTTTCAGAGCTCCTGAGAATTTCCCCCAAGCACTCTCACCTCATGAGACTTATTCAATGAGCAGGTCCATTTATTTTATTCAACATATACATTCTAACATGTGTCAGGCACTGGGTTTGACTTTGAGGGTAGAGTATGGAGAAATAGCATTATCAGGTAGTTTTGTCCTGGTGGAACTTTCAGTATAGTGGGGAGACATAATATTTAAGATAGCATTGTGATGAGCAGTGAGTTAGGGGACATCCATGGAGGTGTAGGGCACAGAGGAGGTGGTGGATTTGGGGATCAGAGGGGCTGACCTGATGGTCATTCTAAAGGATGAAAAGCTGTGATTTAGGTGAAGAAAAAGATGGGGGTTGGGTTGTAACTCTGAAGGCTGTGCCATTGCATGTGGGATGGGTCTCTTGAAGACAGCATACTGTTGGATCTTGCTTCTTAATCCAACTTGCCACTCTGTGCCTTTTAATTGGGGCATTTAGCCCATTTACATTAAAGGTTAATATTGATATCTGTGGATTCGATCTTGTCATTGTGCTGTTAGCTGATTATTATGCAGACTTGTTTGTGTGGTTGCTCTGAAGGATAAAAAGCTGTGCTCCATGAGAAGAGGTAGAAAGTGGGTGGAATGGTGGGGAAGAGGAAAGTCTACCAGAAGCAGTAGCACATGAGATGTCTTGGAGGGAAGAGGGAAAACAGTGGGCTGGAAGAACAGTTTGACTGCAAAGAGGTAAAGAAAAGGTCAAAGAGGTGAGCAGGGCCAAGTCATGAAGTGTTTCATCACTTCCTGATGTAATGTTCCAATGCTAACAGCAGTTGTGGCCTCCGTGAATAATGACTCTAGGTCTCAGAGTCTAGGATAATAGACTCCAATCAGGACTGTCTCAGACAAACCAGTGTATGGGGTCACTATATTCAAAAATCATGTCCAGGAGCTTTGATTTCTAGGATTTTATCCCAAGGTCTCTTGAAAGCAGATGAGAAGATCAGCTTTACACCTTAGGAAGATCTCAGTCTCCTGTGGTTGGTGGTTTGGACGGGGGCAAAAATGAGGGAGAGGGATAGGAGGACCCTGTGTCTTCCATAAGGTAGGCTGGGGCATACAGTAGATAGAATTTGCTCCATTTTGCCGATGCAAAGACTGAGATCCAAGGAGACAAAGGGGCTTTCCAATCAATAGCAATCATTGAGTGATCAGTTTCACCCAGTCAGTAGAAATGAAAGTTCCAATGTGGACCCAGTTTTGCTGTTTTACACAGTGGAAAACCTATTTTCTGTTTGGGTCATGAGAGCAGCCCCAAACTTAATGTTCAGTATATGAAGCCCAAGGATGGTGGGCTGGGGGGGCGGGTGAGGAATTTGTCACCTTTAAAACAGAACGGTCCCCTGGGGACCAAAACCTGTGAATCTCAAAGGAACTAAGAAATCTGTATTCTGCAACACAGTAATGTGACATTTTAGATGAACAAGAACAAAAATATCCTCTTTCCCCTGGAATGTGGATGACTGAGCCAGGGTTCCTCAAGTTGTTACGAACCACAGGCCTAGTCAGAGACCTCTGAAGCATGTGTCAAGCATCCTCTCCCTCAGGGCTTTGTGTGTGCCTTTCCTCTGCCAGGAACAGCCTTTCCCTAAAGCATCACATGGTTCATTCAGGTCTCTGCTCAGATGTGGCCTTCTCCAGGAGACCTTTCCTGCCCATCCTGTCCAAAGTTGCTTTACTCTCTTTACCTATGATTATTTTTCCTACCTAACACTAGGTATTCTAATTTTGTAATCTGTTTCCCAACAGATTGATATGAACGTCCCAAGGACAGGAGCTCTGTCTCACTCACTCTGCATCTCCAGTGCTTGTATACAGTTGGTATTTAATAAATATATGAATTGTATAGATTAATATTGAAGTCACTGTTTCCATGAAGGATTCTTAGAGGGGCATCTCCAAGATGCTGAGAAGGGTCAGTCACATGAGGACAGACACAGGCCCTCAGCTGCCCTGGTGGTGAACTCAGCACACCAACCTCAGACCAGAGGCTCCCTCTCTTCCTGGTCCCTCTGCATCCTTCAGACCAAGAAAGAGTCAGACATAGCACATGAGTCCAATAGAGGTTTGTTTGAATGATGATGACTGAACGACTTGAATGAATGACCACATTAAATCTCCTCTGAGGTCAGGACCAGAAGCAGATCCCAGCCGGAGGGAATTGTGGAACCATGAGGAATAATAGCATTATCATGACCAGAGCTGCCATTTATTGATTGCTTATTATGTGCCAGACACAGTCTAATCATTTCACATTCATGATCTCATTTAATCCTCAGAAACCCTCATTAATTGCTACTATTATTATCCCCATTTTACATATGAGCAAAGCAAGACCCAGTGACATTAAATAACCAGCCGAAGAGGATACAGCAAGGGCATAGCACAGTCAAGATTGGAATCCAGGACACTCACTTCCAGAGCCAGCTCTGGGCTGTCTTATGGGCAGGGAGTGCAGGGGCAAGTGCTCAAATCCTGGCTAATGGCAGGTCATATTTAATCAGTGTGCACAGTGGGAAGGCCTCCATACATAGCTATCTGCAAAGAAGAGGGAGAAGAAGAAATGCTCACCTTGGGGCGTCTGACAGGGGAGGCCTGCCCTGTGTCCTCCAGCCCTTTGGGAGATTTCAACTGGGGAAGAGAAACCATTCCTCCATTTGATTTGCTTTTGGTTTTTGTTTTTTTAGAGATGAGATCTTGCTCTGTCTTCTAGGCTGGAGTACATGGGTGCAACCATAGCTCACTGTAGCCTCAAACTCCTGGGCTCAAGTGATCTTCCAGCAGCAGCCTCCCAAGTAGCTGGGACAACAGGTGTGCACCACCATGCCCAGTTAATTTTTGTATTTTTAAATTTTTGTAGAGACCATAAAACTCACTATGTTGCTCAGGCTGGTCTCCAACTCCTGGACTCAAACAATCCTCCTGCCTCAGCCTCCCAAACTGTGGGGTTTGCAGGAGTGAGCCTCCTCATCCAGCCATCCTTACATTTGTATTAATAACTATGGAACAGCAAGCTCCTTAAGAAAAAAATACAAATGGGTTTAGACTTCATTCCTTAGTTTGATCATTCATTAATTCAGCCATTTGATTGAGTTCCTACTATGTGCCAGGCACTGTTTTAGGGGCCAGGGTTTTAGCAGGGATCCTATTAAGCAGATAGGATTCCCACCCGCCTAGAACTTACTGTCTCATGGGAAAGATAATAACAATACAAAGGGGCAAGCATGGAGGTGGAGACAGTCCAGGAGCAGGCAGAGCAAAGAGCACCTGGGCTGAGGCTCCTCGAGAGGCACCCTCTGGAAGTGAAGGGAGAGCAGGAGTGGGCCAGGCAAAGGGGCCTGGGGGAGGGGCACAGAGAGCAGCAGCCTCACAATGGCAGTGCAGGTGGGAGGAGCGAGGTCTCTATTTTGAAGAAAGGGATAAAGCTTAAGCTCAGACTTAAGAAGGAGATCACTTGCCTAAATATGCCCAGTCAAGATAGGGAGTGTGGATGAAACCCTGCCGAAGAAGCTGCTTCAGGCTGGACACAGTGGCTCACACCTGTTATCCCACAGCTTTGGGAGGCCAAGGTGGGAGGATCACTTGAGGCCAGAAATTCAAGACTAACCTGGGCAACATAGCAAGACCCACTCTTCATAATAAAAATTTTAAAAATGAACTGGGCATGCTGCACACGCCAGCTACTCGGGAGGCTGAGGTTGGAGGATTGCTTAAGCCCAGAAGTTCAAGGCTGCAGTGAGTAATGACTGCACTATTGTACGCCAGCCTGGGTGTCTCTGTCTCAAATAAACAACAAAAAGGAACCTGCTCCAAGCTGATATGGAGGCTCTAAGTCCACCCAGAGCAGATGCCTTTTTTGAGCTCATACCCTATCTCCTGTGAGCCAGCAGTGGCTCACATCAGATAGCTTTATAAACATGCCCCTGGCGTGTTTCTTCTACTCTCCAGAAGTAGCTGGGCTCTGCGGGGGGCCAAAGCAAATATTTTCTGAGCCTGGATGGTGTGGCTCCAAGGTAGGGACAATTTATGGTCAGGTGACTGACTTAGGGACACATGGCAGCCTTCCATCCTCAAACCAGAGCAGGGTGGGAAAAGCCTCCTAACTCTTCTATTGGAAGAGTTGACCCGAGGCCACTTCTTTATCCCATCTTTAAGGTCCCTTTCATAAAGTCATCTTCAGATGTGTTTCAAATTCACCACAAACTCTATTTTTAAAATTGTTCTTGCTTTTTCCATTTCTTAGGATATCTCCAGAAATTAATGATAACTATTCACTAATGGGTTTCTATTGTTGAGATCCAGGTCCTGCCCCTGAGGGGTCCAGGCCAAAGAGAGGTCCTCCTAGGGCTGAGCCATAGCCTGGACAGGAAGTGAACACTGATGAAGTTTATACAGAGAAAAAGGAAAGCCTCTCTCTCCACCATTCAGGGCCCCCACTGTCTGTTCTGACCCGGAGCCAGGGATTGGTTAGTGACCGGTATCTCAGCGGCTGTTTTCCATGACAACTTTTTCTGTTTGAGCTCATTCATCAATTTCTTTGCAACAAAATCAGTTTGTGGAAAACTTGCATGAGTCCCTGAAATCTGGGGGTAAAGGTGGGGCTCGGAGATACAAGACAGGTTTTTCCTGGGACGATGGGAAAATTCCCAGCTCCCTCCAGGCCTCTCTTCCGGTCTCCAGCCATAGCCTCACATTTTCCATGGCCTTATCAGTTTCTGATAGGCAAAGACTAATCCAGCATTCAAGGGAGAGGAAACCCTGGGAAAAATAAAGCCCAGCACGCCCCCTCACCACACACACGGAAACCCACATAGAACTTCCTGGAAACACAACACCATCAAGGTTGGTCACATCTCCTCTTTTGCTGCACGTGTGGACTCTGGAATAAGGAGGAAGCCAGGCTGAACAGGAAGTTCTCAGTGATAGAAGGCCTCAGATAGCCTGAGAAGCCTGGGTCAGGCCTCTGAAATGGGGGAGGGAGAAGGGACTCCTTGAGAAGGTCTTTTTTTTTTTTTTCTGAAGACAGGTCTCACTGTCACCCAGGCTGGAGTACAGTGGCCTGATCATAGCTCACTGTGGACTCTAACTCCTGGGCTCAAGAGATCCAACCTCCCAAGGAGCTGAGACTATAGGCACACACCACCACACCTGGCTATGTTATTTTTTGTAGAGATGGAGTTTCACTATGTTGCTCAGGGTGGTCCTGAGCTCCTGACCTCAAGCAATCTTCTCACCTTGGCCTCCCAAAGTGCCAGGATTGCAAGCGTGAACCACTGTGCACAGCCTCCCTGAGAGGGTCTTTTGGGAGCTTTGTATAGTTAGTCCATTTGGGCCACTCACCAAATATTTCTGGTTTTCTCTCTTCCTGGGCTCCATGTAAGATCCTTAACACTTCCTGGCCCCTGCGTGAGTGAGTGGGACCAGTGCTAGCCAATGAGTTGCTAGTGAAAGTGACATACAGACCTGCATTGCTTAATAATGTGGATACATTCTAAAAAATGTGTCATTAGGTGATTTTGCTGTTGCTGAAATACCAAAGAGTGCACTTATGTAAACCTAGATGTAACAGCCCACTACACATCTAGGCTGTGTAGTATAGTCCATTATTCCTAGGCTACAAACCTGTACAGCTTGTGACTGTACTGAATACTGTAGGCAATTGTAACCCAGTGTTAAGTATTTGTATATCTAAATATATTCAAACAGAAAAGCTGTAGTGAAAAAAAAATGGTAGTATAATCTTATGGGACCACTGTCATATAACCAAAACATTTGTCATTGACCAAAACAATGCTATAAAATGCACAGCTAACTGTCCAAGATGGTTGCCACTGGCCACATGTAGCCATTAAGCACTCAAAACGTGTCCAGTCTAAACTGAGGTGTTCTGTAAGTGCACGATACACAGAGGATTTCAAAAATTCCATACGAGAAAAGAATATAAAATATTTCATTAATAATTGTTGTATTCATATTATAATGATAGTATTGTCATAGTAATAACAATTTGGATATACTGGGGTAAGTAAAATATAGTATTCACTTTAATTTCAGCTGTTTCTTTTTAGTATGTCTTATGTGGCTATTAGGAAATTTTAAATTACATTTATGGTTCAAACTATATTGATCCAGAACAATGCTTGGCCTATAGTAGTTATTCCATAAGTACTGAACTGAGACAGGTAGAGCGTCCTGGCTTACAGAAGAGCGTGTCCAGAATTATCCTAGGGAACTGCACTAAGAAGAAAAGAAAACATCTTAAAATGGACAAAATTGCAGAAATGGTTTCAATATGAAAAAGGAAATACTTCTCATTTTGATTGTGCATTGCATTAGTCCGTTATCACACTGCTAATAAAGACATACCTGAAACTGGGTAATTTATAAAGAAAGAGGTTTAATTGATTCTGCAAGGCTGGGGAGGCCTCAGGAAACTTGCAGTCCTGACAGAAGGGGAAGCAAATACGTACTTCTTCACAGGGTGGCAACACGGAGAAGAATGAACAAAGTTGGAGAAAGCCCCTTATAAAACCATCAGCTCTTGTGAGAAGTCACTCACCATCACAAGAACAGCATGGAGGTAACTGCCCCCATGATTCAATTACCTCCTACTGGGCCCCTCCCATAACACATGGGTATTATGGAAACTACAATTCAAGATGAGATTTGCGTGGGGACACAGCCAAACCATATCATGCATGGAGATGAGCGACTATGCATTTCTTCTCTGATCTCCTGTCTCTGTCTACTCTCCCCCAGTTATGATGATGACTGTTTCTCAGGCCTCAGGGATGTCGTTTTCTTTGGTCACGTCTGTCCTCCCACTAAAGAAGGCCCCATATCTCCTGTGGTCCCTATTTTATTCCTGGCATCTATCATGGTACCCAGCTTAAATTAGGTATTTAACGAATGTTTGTGCAAATAATAAATTATTCCTCTAGAGGATCTTAAGACCTTTGGACTCTTACTCTCTTTATTTATCTCCAACTTTTGCAGTATTTTATAAGAGCAAGAGCTTAAGATTCAAGTTGTGCATGCTTCAGCAAGAATACAGCCTCTTAAGCCTTGCTGTTTCCATCTGTTAAATGGGAATACTACTACTTCTCTTTTTTTTTTTTTTTTGAGACTGAGTCTCGCTCTGTCACCCAGGCTGAGTGCAGTGGCACGATCTTGGCTCACTGCAAGCTCGGCCTCCCAGGTTCATGCCATTCTTCTGCCTCAGCCTCCCAAATAGCTGGGACTACAGGCACCCGCCACCACGCCCGGCTAATTTTTTGTATTTTTAGTAGAGATGGGGTTTCACCGTGTTAGCCAGGATGGTCTTGATCTCTTGACCTCGTGATCCGCCCGCCTCAGCCTCCCAAAGTGCTGGGATTGTAGGCGCAGAGCTACCTCACCCAGCCTCACTACTTCTCTTAACATTTACTTCACAGAGCTATTGTGGGGCCAGTTATTGAAAGTAAAGAGTGAATGAAGAAGGTAAGAATTGGGAATGTGTTAACTCAGCAGGCTTGGGCCACAATCCCAATGATCCAAAATCCTAGATCCCATGATCCAAAATGTTGAAATCTCGAAATTCAAATCCTAAAAATATAATTCTGAAAAAAGTTTTTTAAAAATTAATTAAAGACATTAATTTACCTTTTCGAAAAGAAATTTATTTCAAAACATACAAAAACATGACAGAACAGTTCGTGGGCCACTTTATGCAATAAAATAGGCAATAAAATATTTTTGCAAGCAAAAACAGTCAGGTATACTAATGACAGTCACTTGGGTTAAGAGCTATGAAGAGACAAACCATATTCACAAAGAAATAGGTCAAAAACCAAAATGTATAAAGGCATATTTCTATGGTTGGTAATTGTGTGCACCCGCTTTGTAACTGTGGTCATCTGAAATACTATGAAGCACAACCTAAATCTTTTAATAAGATTAGTCAAAATTTGCAATGGGCACATAAGCAGTTGCCCAAAAATTGAGATCCCAAGAAATTTATCTCTCCACAAATGCACATGTACAAATCAGACATCTCTTTATTTACTGAGGAAGTTTCAGCGTTTTTGCCTACACCCCCAATGCTTACACACAAAGTCAACATTGTGATAATGCACTTTCATGAATTCAGATTTGCCAAAAAAAAAAAGCATGAAACAAAATGAGAACCTCTAAAAGTCGTTACATAATTTATACCTTCAGTATTGGAAATGATGAGCAGATGAAGTACATAGCATAGTAAATTGTAACAAATAAAGCTGACAATTTAAAATAATGAGAAAAAAACACTATCAAAAACTAAAAAGAAAACTTGACATATGAAAAAGTGAATTACAGGGATAGATTACGGGCAATTGCATGGAGGTAGTCCACAAAAGTTGGCGAGCCTCATGATCACGAACTATATTTTGAAGGCTTGCATCATGATGCATAGCTGTTTATGTTCTTTTAGGACATGGCTTCTCTCAGGGAATATGTTCCAATTGATTTTGTACATGGCACTGCTCTTTTTGAAATTCTTATATGATTTAATATACACCAACATGTGCACTCCCTATTAAATTTTCCCATGTTCAGCCATGCTTCTATGTTGTTTGGGGTATGTGGAGATTTATTCAACATGCACTTATACACAGACCACAGATTTGGTGGAAACAATACTGGTGATCTAACAGCAGCACAGTTTTGTAAGTTTCTTCTTATCCTACCATGCACTTAATTATTTTTGAAGCCATGAGTAACTGTGCTGCCTCCTTCAGGCAAATGTGACTTTAATTCCTTAAAATCTCCTGGAATTTCATCAGCTGGAAGGAATGCCAACGCAGACAAATGACCCATTTTTAAACTGAAGTTTTCCTGGTTGCCCTATCCAGTGGCCATCTGAATTTTCTGCCAAATGCATTGGACTGAATGGGAAAAACAAACTATTGGTGATACCTTGAAATTCGCTTTTGGGAGACTTGCTCGCACCTAGTTCCAAATCTGTCATGGTTTGGGGACTTAACTGAAATCCATTTGCTTCTGCAAAGTCTACCAAATCTTCAGATAAGCATTTATAAAGTGCTCCACTTTTGCAAGTCATTAATAAATAAATGAGCAACTTTATTAGAATTTTTAATTTTAGAATTTCCTGATCCAACAGGGGTATAAATTGGATCATTGTTGATTTAAAAAAATAGTTGGGAAAGTGTAATCCATTAGCCAAAGTGAAGCGTGCACTAGTTTCTTTATGTTGGCCTTAATGGTAAATATAAGAAGTCTATCTTCTTCGACGGTCAAATCCCTAAGCGAGAATAGTTCATCCTTTAAAACACTGGAAGAACCTCTGTGTCAGCAAGTGTTTTTGGTTCAGGAGGTTGTTGAGCTTATTGAATTGTTTTTTGTTGTTGTTCTTTGTTTTTTAAAAAATTTTTTCGTGTGTACCTAGTGGGTGTACATATTGTCAAATTGTTTTTATTCTCTGATGAAGGGTGCTTTTTGAAAGCAAACATGGAGATGTGTGTGAAAAGGCAGAAGTCGTACATGACTGAACAATTTGGCAAGGGAGATTTCATGCATTTTTCACCTGTGGTTTCACTTATTCTATCTTTGAAACACTGAGACATTGAGGGCAGATCTTCCCACCTCGTCCACTCAGATTCACACAGTCATCTCTGGAAACACTCTCAGAGACACATCCAAAATAATACCTTTACCAGATATTCCTTAATCTAGTCAAGTGGATACGTAAAATTAAGTCCACAAGCCCACCTCTTGTCAACTTGGCCTCCATTTACATCTTCTTGAACTGTACTTAATTTCCAAATAAAGACAATAACTAGGTGATAGTTCCACCTAATGTAATGCAACTGACATGATGCAGCTATCCTGTGTACAACAACAAAAAAGTGCCCATCCCTTCCCCAGAATTTGACATTCAGGATTTCAACATTCAGGATTGTGATTTTCGGGATTTTAGACTTCAGAGATTTTGATCTTTTGGGATTTCACCACTGGTATTATGGCGTTTGGGATTGTGTCTTTCAAGATTATGATGCTACCCCATAGAAAGATAGATTTGTTGCAGAGGGAGATTGCCTAACTTGTTACAGAACACTTGAATTCAATTCTGGGTTCCATTCCTTTGGGCCTCAGTTTCCCCAACTGCAAAGTAGGGGAGGGCTGGTCTCTGTTCTGCCCATTTTGGAGAGTCATTGAAAGAAAGGCCATAAAGATGGATGTAAAATCACTTTATGAACTGTGATACCCTTTACACATGCAAATGGTTATTGATTATCCTTAGAGCATCTGTCAGCAAAACAGGCTGCTTTGTGAAGCCGTGTCAATTGGCCAAACAATGATTTGGAGAAAGACTGGGTCTTGAAAACCAGGTAACATCTAGACAGTTGAGTCTGAGACAAGGAAAATCTCCAGGCAATGTTGAAACCACAGGAGTTTCTCTGCGGCTGGCTATAGAGCAGGGCTGAGTGTGAAGCATTGGTCCTGAGCGGATGGAAGCTCAGTCTCCTGCTTGCCAGCCTCTTCCTTGGGGCACTGCCGTGTCCTCAGATTGCCTAGGTCTGAGCCCCTCTGCCTCCTACAGCTCCATGTTCTAGACTAGAAACTGTGCCCTGCAGATGTTGGCTTCCTCACGGGGGCCCAGGCATGTTTCAGTTTGAGGGAATGATGGGTCTAATGCTGGAGTAGAGGGCCCTCTCAGAAATGGCTGACACGGCTCTCTGGACATCAAACAGCTCTTAGAAATAATATTTCGAAGAGTTAAGTGTAAATGAATGGGAAACACATGGATTAAATTTCCATGAAATATATATGGATGTAAAACTGAAAGAAAGGCTTTCAGGCACTGCGTGCTGGGACTCATTCTACCGATAACATAATAAAATAAAACAAAATGCTAACCTCGGAGGCAGAGGACATATCCCAGAAGGATTCTCTTCCTCCAGGACCTGACAGCACCCTCCAGGTCTGATAAGGTAGAGGGTGAAGAAGAAATGAAGCCGAGAGAGAAAGTGCAGTGCCCGACAGGACAGGTGGGGAAACTGTCCTGGGATGTGGCTGCTAACTCCTTAGGGCTCCTTAACTCCCTATCACCTTAGAATGGAGGGCATTCATAGGAAAGCTTCTCAAAGCTCTAGCTGCAGAACTGCTGGTAACTGACTGTTTAAAAAGCCAGCAGCCAGTCCCCGGGCCCTGCTCAGTGAGTTGCAGAGCTGATTGTGTGATGCATCAGAAGAAATGCAAGCTAAATAATGTTTAACTGACAGAGCAGATTGTTTACTTTCAAATAATTGCACTAAATTGCAGTGCTTAAAAAGTACTTAGACTTTGCGACTTGGCCTGCTCCAATGGGGCTGGGGGAGGCTGGGTCTGGGGGAGGGGTGGAAGACCCTTGGGATGGGCAGAGGAAGGAATCAACTGCGGGGAAGATCCCAGGGGTGGGCTGGTGGGTTGGCCATGAGCCCATGTCCTTCTCGGCTCTGCTGCATCTCATTAGTCAGCCTGCAGCCCACCTGAGCACTGGTTTCTCTTTGCACCTTGTAAGCCTCTTCTCTTCCTGAACAGAGTGGTTTGTCCTCAGTGAATGGAACCCTCATAGCCCTGGAGGGTTCTTGGTACCCACGCAGTGGAGTTAACCGTTCTGAACATTTGCACTTTCAGCAGAAGCAGCCTTCCCACCAGGACAGGGGAGCCAAGATCCTGAGCAGGAACCCAGGGTCCCCAGGAGCTGGGTTTTCACAGGTCTTTAAAACACTGAATTATTTATGCACTGGTTGGGTCACAACTGCTGCCTGCCCTCGTGAGTGCCCCATGCCTTTCTGCCAGTCCTGATCCCTTCTCTGGGACTCCCAAGATGACTCCACATCCAGAAACTGAGGAATCGACCCCTGGTGCTGAAGGGATCCTTCAGGATCCTGCTGCAGCTCATGGGTGTCCATTCCAACTAGCTGATGCCCACATGGCGATGGTTATTCCATGCTGTGATGTGATTTTCACAACTGCCCATGGCCAGGTTTATGGCTGTGAGTCTTGTGTAAGCCAACAGGATAGGGACACCTGATGGTAGAAGATATGCCCAGATTCTAGGATGGTGCTTGTCAGAACCCTGACCCACGCCACCCTTCCCCCATCCCTGCCACCTCCATCCCAGGCTCAACTCCTAAAAACATTTGGCATTACAGGCATAATATCTAAGCTTTATAACATGCTTCCCAAGGGCCTGTGAAAATATCTGAGAACTGAAAAAAAAATATTTTGACTCTAAAATATGAAAAGAAAACCACTAAATTAAAAATTAATATATGTTTAAATGTCTACAAAACAATACAATACGTCAACTACTCAACTGCAAGCCAAGTCAATTTGGGTCTACTTATATAAAAATTATGTTTAATGTGGACTGTGGGTGCATTTTAATTTGTTTGATAGGATGGAAGCAGGGCTTTCTAAAGTCAGAGCTCCTGAGGTTACCAAGGGTCAGAAAGGGCCATAAGCCCAGAACCGAGGAGGCAGTTCCAGGCTTCGTTCCTCATGCCTTCTGCAGCCTCGGATCTGCTAACCACCCTCTTCTTGAATTGCTTTTGTGCCTTGTTTGTTTGACATAACAGGACACCTTCTATTCCTCCCCCTTGGACCATTCATCTCTAGTTGTCCTGCTGGGGTTCTTTTTGATATTTGATATTTAACCATGAGTGTTTGCTCAAGCTCAGCATCGGTCCTCTATTCGTCTGCCCTCACACTCTCCCACCATGCCAGATCATCTGTTCTAGCCATGTCCACTATCACCTCCGTGTGGCCCGCTTCCAAATTTGTGTCCCCAGCTCCTGCCTCTGACAGAACTCCAGGACCCTGTCTTCAAGTGAAGATTGAATGTTTCCTGTCAGGTGACTGGTACTTGCCTCCAACTCCACACGCCCTCTGCTGTATTGCCAGGTATCAGTGAGGACAAAAACAAATCAAGCCCATGGGTAAAGACCAACAGCATGAATAATACAACCACTCAGCCAACAAGTCCCTCCTAGGGTGCTTTTTATGCATTATTTTATTTGGTTTTCATTCTGGAGTATAGAAGGGTATTATTATACAAACTTTACATGATTTTTTTCTTTTGTTTCTTTTTGTTTGCTTGTTTGTTTTTAAGAGACGAGATCTCACTCTGTTGCCCAAGCTGGTCTCGAACTCCTGGGCTCAAGCAATCTTTCTGTCTTGGCCTCCCAAAGTGCTGGGATCACAGGCATGAGATAGATACTGCTGCCGGCCTTATCCGCATTTTAGGTATAAAGAAATGGAGACCAGAAAAGTTAAGAAACTTGCCCAAGTTCACACAGCAATTAGCCATCCTTTTCCCCCTACCTGACAATTTCCCTTTTCTGAGTGTCCGTGGAAGAGAAGAATGTGGAGAGGGCATAGGCAATGAGCTCCTTCCTTCTGTCCCCCTGCACGTGTCTGTCAAGAAGCTTAGTCCCCCGAGGGGAGATGTAAGGGCGCTAATGTCCAGGGGAGAGACATGCCTGCAGCCTCACAGCAGACTGATAACCACAGCCATGGGCTCAATTGACCTGGGAGGGTCCTTTTCTTTTTTCCTTCTCTCTTCTCCGCAGTTCTTTCTTCATCTCTCTCTTTTCAACCTCACTACTTCCTGTAAAATCTGATGTTAATCATCTCTGTGGGATTGGGCCCATGAAGCCCTCTCTGTGGGATAAGCAGGTCTACTGGCCATTCTGTGGGGTCACCTATGGGCATGCCCAGGTAATCCCCAGAGAAGGGATGTCTCAGAACAGAGTCTATCAACTTCACTTCCGGGATGGAAATTGCATTTGTGTTTCTGAGAAAAAGATGGAGCAAAAAAGACCCCTCCCATCACCCCCAATGAAATGAGTAAATGCCATCAACGAAGTGAGTACACACATCTTTCTGATCTGAGATAGTTTGTATTACCTGAGTTTCTCCTAAAATCCTAAATGAGTGCAATTGCCAGCTTCTAAATTTAGGCGTTTGTGGGCGCCTGTTGGCAGAAAGAAGAAAGACTGGCTTCAGTGCTGTGGTTTGCCTTGAAACCCAGTCAAGCCCCAAATTCTAAACACAAAGCAGCTGTTTGCCCAGAATCCGAGCCGGGATGTGTCGTATCGATGGCTCTTCCCCCGCCTCCTCCACCCCTTCTCCTTTCTCCTCTCCCTTTCTTCATTACTGAAGTGCCAAAAAAGCTCGATGTGAATGAACATTGGGATGGGTGCGAATTCAAGCCCGCACTATCTGCCATAGACAATCAGGGATTCTGGGGCGGGCCTGTGGGCCAGCCATCCGGGCAGACCTGCCCTGCGCCACTGTTTACAGAAGAAAGGAAAAAATAGAAATCGATCTATGGCGTTGGTACAGGGGCCGGGTCAGGCAGGGCAGAGTATTCAGTTGCCACTCTTTCAGCCCCACGAAATGCCAGCTGATCTCTATCGGGCCCAAACTGGGGTATCTTTAAGGTAAATCTCCTGTTCCACACTCAGAGCCAGGTCTCTACTTTCCGATGCCTGGGCAGAGCGGTCCAGCACTGAATCCGCCCTGATCGGGTGACGTCTCGGGTATGGTAGCAAGGCGGGCATGCTGACATAAACCTTCCTTGCTGCTGGTCTGTGGCTGTCTCTGGAGGAAGGTACTGTCCCCACCCAGAGCTGGCCCCAACAGTTTCCATAAAGCTGAGTCATATTCCTGATGACAAAGATACATGGAGTTGGCCTTTCTCTTTTGAAATGTCCAGTTCTTTAATTTATTAAAAATCAATAACAGGGGAATATGTATAGATATCTACCTGAATTCTAAAGACAAGAGGTATATTGGTCGAGTGGCTACTCACCAGGTGCTGTGGGTGGCATTTTGTATCCATTATCCTCATACAGGGATGGACATACTGTTTTCCATTTTACAGATGAGAAGGCTGAGGTGCAGAGAGGTTAAACAGCTTTTCCAAAAAAATGCAGCTAAAGTGACAAAGCCAGGAATTGAACAAAAGTCCACTTGTTTCTAAAGCCTATTTCTGTCGCCCACAGCCAACCATCTCCCACCAATAGCAAAAGTTTTTTATATTAATCTGCATTTTATTTCTAGATGTCTAAATCTCCCAGTGAATGCCCCCTTGAGCCTCAGTTTCTCCATCTGTAAAATTAAGCAGTTGGACAAAGGCAGCTGTGGCATTTTCTTCCCTAGCTCTGATATTTCTGTAATTCTGTGTCTATGAATACATTCAGAGGCTTCCAAGCAATAAATCAAGTTGTTTAAAAATTACAAATAAGCAGGGAAACCAGGACTCACAGTGGCTGGGGCCTTTAAGCCGTGGTCTATGAAAATAAAGAGCGACTTGAGAGGCTTACTGTTGGCAGGGGAGGTGCCCAGCTGAACTCGGCTCTTGTGCAGAATGTTGCCACCCTCCCTAAAATGGCTGGGTGGATGGAGCCCGCTCTGCAGGTTGGGCCTCGGTTCGAGGTGTGCCCCCATCGGGCCATGGGCCAGGGAGAAATGGGACTTCCTGTGGGATGGCGGGAGGGAGCTCAGGGGCCACGTGTGGGTGTCAGACCATGCAGCGGGCAGATTTGGCAGGACCCATGGTGTTTTCTTTGTGCAGAGAGCTCTTGGGAGCCAGTTTTCCAATCCTTTGCTCCGGTCTATGACCCCTACCTTCCCTCTCCTGCCCCCCTCTTCCCGCTCCCAACGAGTGTGGCGGGAACCTGGCCAATGACTGAGAGAAAATGAAGACATTTCTCAAATGGCATGTTCCAGTGGGTGAGCGCTGGCAGGCAGAGGCTGCAGGGAAGTGGAGCCGGTTCCCTGTCCATCCCCTAAATATCCTAAGTACGTTTCCTCCTTGGCCGCAAAACCACAGCAATGTCTCCTTGCCTTCCCCTCCTCCCTTGGACCCCGGGTCTGCAAGGAGCTCAGCCCACCGCAAGGTCCCAGAGGCGCCGCCGCTGCCAAGGGAGGGGACTCGGCCAGCCTGGCGCTCGGCGGGCCTCCAGGCTTGTGCCGGCCTTCCGTAGCATGTCTTCCCCAGGCATCCAGCCGCCATGGCCAGAGCCACTTTCCAGGGGCAAGTGAGTCTACATGAGGAAGGCCCTCTAGGCCCATGTTCCTCCTTCCTTCTTCTCCTGTTCCTTAGTGAGAACTCTGGGCACTGGTGGGCATGGAGCAGAACTCCTGGGCACTCACTCCCAGGTCCAGACCCATTTCTGACATTGACCCTTTGCATCACCCTTGGAAAGCCACGTCTCTCTCTAGGCCTCTGCTGTATCATGAAAACGTTGGGGAAGATGAGTGGCTTTGGAACTTTCTTTCCAGAGTTTGATGGAAAGAACAAGAGAAAGGCAGCCAACCAGAGGTTCCAGGCCCTCAGCCCTCAGGGCAGCTCCATTTTCCACCTGCTTTCAGACATGTTTATATGTTTTCACCTATTTTATACATTCACTCAACCAACATTCTTGGCATACCCTGCACTATACATGTCAAGACCACCACTGATGTCACAGGTCCCTGTCTCCATGGGGATTTCCAGTGCAACCAGGGATAGAATTTGTATCAGCAGAAGTGACCGTCAACTGGAACTGAGGAAAGGTCTGCAAGGCCCTTCATAGACTCGGAGGAGATGAGTCTTGGGCTGAGTGACTCTTTATCCCCATCCTCCCACTTAGGGTTTTCCTTGAGTCCTGGAGTCAGAAAGGTCTTCTATGGTCTTTCCTTTGAATTGGTTTCTCTTGTTCCACTCTCTCAAGATAACCCTTCAAATGCCGGTACTGCCAGGGTTCTGGTGTTTTCCTTGGTGCGTTGCTGTCTCCATCTTGGTGGCCTCAATACCTCTAGTGGCTTCCAATCCCTGAAGTCAGCATTTTCAGCCCAGTCCACTGTCACTGTCCAAGGTCTAGACCTGCAGTTCTACTCACCTCCAGGCAGCTTCCCAATGGGACTTCCTGTACCTCTCATTCAGCAAGGCACCAGAGTAACCGTCACCATGCTCCCAAATCAGCCCTTCCTCTGATGTCTCCATCCTGGTTCTTGGCACCACTATGACCCAGAATTACCCAGGCTCAAATCTTAGACTTGAGCTTCGCTGTGCCTTGAGTCGTCCCCACACTCCTGCCTGGCACTAACTCAGTATCTCCTTGCTATATTGCTTCCTTCTTTTCTCTTCTCCCTAGTTCGGGACCTTGTGGCCATTGCCTGGATCCTTGAAGTAGCCACCATGGAACTTTCCTTCACTTCCTTAGGGGAAAACTTGCTGCTTCTGCTAAGCTGAACTTTGGCTTCATTTCCGAGATCAGATACCAATTTTATTTCCCTGCTTCTAGGTCTTGGCCTCTGAGTACAATGGAACCCAGATGTGGCAAATGAAAAATAGTAACAACAGTATTTCCTGTCTTGTATACTCCTTCTAGAACCTTGCCACTCCCACTTAAGATATGAAGGCTTAAGGATCCTCCCTTTGAGCCTGCGGAGAGGGGATTACTTTTGTGACTGATTCCATTAGATCACTTTCAAGGCTAGGCCATAAAAGGCAATACCACTTTCGCCTGACATTCTCTCTTGGGACATACACCTTTGAGACCCAGAGCTGCCATAAGAGAGGTCCAGTGACACCAAAACCACCATGCCGCAAAGACCAGATGGAGAGAGAGAGAGAAAGGCCTGAGACCATGAGATAATAATAAATAATTATTATTGTTCAAGCCGCTAATTTTAAGGTGGTTCATCACACAGAAGAAAGTTACTAGAACATCAAGCTTTGGAGCCCGAAAGCCCTGGCTTTGCAGCCTAGCTCCAAGACAAGCTGCCCCAGCCAGGTCCCTTACTTTCTGAACTATCAGAGTCTCCTCATCTGTAAAATGGAAGTAGACATACTCACCTAGCGGGCTTGCTGTGGGGCTCACAGATGCCAGGGAAGGTGCTGGCACAGCAGCTCTCACATTGCTGTTCCTGATGAGTGATAGTTTGCAGTATCATCTCCTCTAACTATTGCCTCTGAGATGCTCCTAACCTCAGTCTCCATTTAGCCAAATTCCACATTGCTCAAACCCTTCCCTTTCAGGGATTTCCTTCCTGTCTTTCTGGCTACAAAACAATAATCTCAACTCAGAACTTGATACTGTCTGCCTGACACTTTTCACACCCTTTTTTATCTTGTGGATATTTGCATATTGGTGTAAGATTTAAATATACCTTACTAGCTAGCCAGGGAAATGCTATGGGTAGGGGCTGTGGGTCATCTCAGTCATCCTACATCCCCTTGGACACTGGACACTTCCTTATTCAAACATAACCAAGTGCAACAAATATTAGTTGACTAGGATAAATAGATAATAGAGCATATCCTTTCAGAAGATCCTACTCATTTCTGTCCTGAAATCCATATGCTAGAGTCTTAGCTGCTTCAGCCTGGGGCCTCTCAACACCCGTGCAGCCTGTATCTGGGTCTTGCTGGGACCCTCCACCCGCACTCCATGGATTATCTAACAGGAAGCCACAACGTGCCCATGATCAACACCAGCCAATCACTCAGCACCTGCTGCCTCGAACAAGCAAAATGTGAATAATGAGAGAGACGCAGGTGTTCCCTGAAGTGTGACTGACCCAAGGGTAAGTTTGGAGGATGAACCAGGCAGGCCCCAGGAAAACTCTCATCTCAGCAAAGTGAGTAGATTTGCCCATAGCATGAAAAGATCTTGGCCAAGAAGGAGATGCAGCTCGGAGGATGAGGACCCTGGAGCCCCGAAGCTCCCTCCTCACTTGCACTATCCCTCTATTAGAGGGACAAGACTGCAATGTTATCTGCAAACATCAACACCATGCTGGGTTAAGCACAGACACAGTCCCCACTTCTCCCCACTGAGCTTGCTTCATTCATGTAATTATTCATTCTGCAAACATTTACTTCTGGCCCACTATGTGCTAGAGATGTGATTGGAACAAAATGGTGATCAAGGTACAGGCCCTTCCCTGAAGGAGCTCCCGTTATAAGGCATGCATGGGTATGTACATGGGTGGGGTGCAAATAACTGAACAGGTAATTGGCCCTACGTAGAGGCTGTGGATGCACCTTGGAATTCAGGGAAGGTTTGCAGAGACAGTGGCTACTAAGCTGAGTCATGACAGCTAGCCATGCAGAAGGATGATTGGAGTGCTGTGTGGGGAATTGGAGGCATTCCAGGCCACAAGGACAGAAGGCACAGAGGCCTGGAGGTGAATGAGGATGCAGTACATTGATGCGACTCATGTCATCAAGCAATGCTGATTAAGAGAGGGTGTGAGAGGCAGGTGGCAAGAGAGCAGGATGGGGAGATGCTTGGGGCCCAAATCACCTGGGGCCTCATGGGTCGTTCACCAGCTTGACTTCATCTTTGAGCCACTCATGGGCCTTTGACCTGTGGGTCAGTTCTGCATTTTAGAAACAGCCCATCAACAGCATGGAGAATGGATCTGAGGGGCTGTGACTGGTGCAAGTCCACAATTAGGAGGTAATTGTGGTCACCCAGGCAAGCATTTGGTGTAGTCCAGACTAGGAGGATGGCAGAAGGCAAGAGAGGGACAAATGGATGGCCCCAGACAGATAGAAGAGACAGAAAACACGTGGAAAGTTGAATTACAAACAGTGCAAGGAAGTATAATAGCAAATTCAAAGGAGCAGGGCACACGGGCATTCCCAAGGAGGAGAGGTTCTCAGTCTTTAGCTGTGAGCACCAGCTTCCCTTTGATCCCTGTTTCTAACCAGGTGAGTGTTGATCAGGAGACACACAGAAGCAAGGTCACTAGGAGAAGCAAGAGGCCTGGGTCACCTCCTACCCACCCAGGCCCCTGGTGCTCCTGCCGCCATGATGGGGACTTGGCCAACACCCATTCCTCAAGGGAGCAGAGCCTGCCTGGCCCTCTGGACTCCAGGATGCCAGGACTCTGAGTTGCAGGAGGGAGCAGTGTGGAGTGGAGGAAATGACCTTCTAATACTTCTAGTACTTCTGGTACTACCATGCGCCCCATGCCCAAGGCTTAGCATCCAGAAATGAGAGGAAAACAAATCAGAGGGCTCAGATGGACACTAAGAAGGATTCTAAGGTTTGCAGTCAATCTGTCAGGAGGCCTTGCCACCCGAAGACCCAAGAACGCTCTGAGTCCTTGCTCAACAGTGGGCCTCAGTGTGTCTGTGGGTCCTGGCTGGGCTGGATGGCACTTGTTCTCAGAACCACTGCCTTCCCTCTGCCAAATGGATTCCAGGAAGTGGATAGAAGGTTTGGTTAATGGCTGCTTACTTGTCCATAGAGAGTGGTCAGAGTCCTGGGACAGTATTAGTCTAAGTGAGCAAACATGAGTGTTTAGCTATACGCATGCATGTGTTGCATCTAAGCATGTCTCTGGGATATATTGTGGATGTACTTGTGTGTGTGTTGTTTACACATACGTGTGTGTGCCCATGTGTGATCACTGGAGTGTGTTTGAGTTTACCTTTCTTTCTGTGCTTGTGTATACAAATAAGTACAGTAAATGCTTGAGCGTGTGCATGGTGTGCAGCTGTATGTTCCTGTGAGTGACTGTATCAGTTAGCTTGTGCTGTGTAATGAGTCATCCTGAAGCTTAGCAACAAACATTTATAGTTTCTCATAATTCTGTAGGTTGGCTGGGAGGTTCTTCCAGGCCAGACCAGCTTAGGTAAACTCTGTTCGTGTGTCTGTGGCAGCTGGTGGCTCAGCTGGAGAGGGTAAGAGGTCTCTACTGTGACATCATTCATCTATCTGGTG
This sequence comes from Trachypithecus francoisi, assembly GCF_009764315.1. NCBI lineage: Eukaryota > Metazoa > Chordata > Mammalia > Primates > Cercopithecidae > Trachypithecus > Trachypithecus francoisi. The sequence goes on along the minus strand of NW_022681455.1, from coordinate 91,269,946 downwards.
GTGGCAGTTGATGCAACATCAGAAACTGACTTGGCCACATGGTCTCACCCTCCAGCTAGCTAGCCAGGGCTTATTTATATGACAGTTTTAAGGTTCTAAGCACAGCAAGAGCAAGTCTTCATGTATAAACACTTCAATCTCTGATTGCATTACAGTTGCTATTGTCCCACTGCCCAAATCAAGTCACATAGGTAAGCCCAGAGTCAGCAGGGCTGGGGGAAATTACCAAAGACATGGATGCAGGAAGAGGATGTACTGTTCCTATTTTTGCAACAGATTTACCAAGAGTACCTGTGTGTGTGCACTTGTAGGGGTGTACCCATGTGTACCCCTCTATGGACACGCATACCTGTTTATGTACCTGTACGTGCATGCATGTGTGTGGATATGAGTATGTGTGTGGTTGCCCCAAAGAGCAGCTGTTGGAAACGGTGTGTAAGCACACCTGGGTGTGCCTCTGTGTGTACATGCACGTGTGTCTATGTGGATGTATCTGGATGTGCATTCATGTGTATAAATGTGCACATGGCGTGCATGCATGATTGCTCAAGAGAACACAGCAGAAATATGTATGTGAGCACATGAGTGCCCCTCTGTGTACATGGACACACATTCCTGCATGTCATGGATGTGGGCATGGTGTGCATATGTGACTGCCTGATTGAGCAGGTGCAGGAGCCTGTGAGCACACACATTGTGCCCCTATGTATATATGCACCTGGGAAAGGAGCCAGAGCTCAGGCTACGTCACAGCCTGGGTCTAGACTATTACGTTGGCATTTCCCCAGGTGGTGAAGTTAATGAAGGTCGCTAGTGGTCTCCACTCTATACCTGCTGCCACCCAGCTCTACCTGCTGCCACCCAGCTCCACCTGCTGCCACCCAGCTCCACCTGCTGCCACTGTTCAGCAACACCTTTCCTTCATCATTGTCCACTTCAGCTGTCCCTGTCCCTTGACACCTTTACCCTCCTCCAAGAAGCTTTCCCAAGTGGAATTACATCCCAGGGATGTGGGCATCACCATTATGCTCTTTTACAGACGTTAAAAATGAGGCTCAGATAGGCTAAGTGACTTGCCTAAGTCCACACAGCTAGTAAGTGGGAGGCCCAGTCTATCTGACCCCAACGCCCAGGCTAGGAACCACTCTGCATGCAGACAACAGGAGCTGAATGATGCTGGTCCCAGAATCACAGTGGTAAAGCCAACGGCAAGTGGGTGGTCCATGCTCTGGGCCCCAGCCTGGGCCCCCAGGGCTCCCAAGACACTTGCCTGAGTTGCTGGTTATGTTAGCTCTAGCCACTGTCTCCGGTGCAGGGGACACTGTTGTTCATGTGTGTGTCTCCCCCTTTTGCCCGAGAGTCCCTGGAGGAAAGGATCCATATCATGTGCAGTCCCATGGCCTCCCTGCCCGCCTTCCCATACATGGTGCCTTATATACAGTAGGTGCTCCATCCACACTGCTTAGAAAGGAGTTCAGTCTGCTGCTTCTCTGGCTGTGGGAGCCAATGAAAAAGGAGGCTGGTGGCCTTTTCCCTGGCTGGAAACAACTTCTCCCCAGTGACCCCAAGTCCTACCTCCACCCACCTTTATGCAGGTCCTATTTCCTAGCCCCCAGGTGGTGAAGTTAGTGACCACGTTAGTGAAGTCAGTGATTATGCAATAGGCACTCACGTAGGTGTGGTAAAAACAGTATTAATTTTAATCCCCAAAATAAGATGAGTAGCTGCTGTGATGTGAGCATTTACCACTATATTTTATCCATTCTCAGATGATTTTTGTTTGTTTGTTTCCATTTTAACATTCTGAAATTGGGTCCTCCTTACAAATGATGATGTCTTCAACTATCAGCCAAGTGACTGTCACGATGCAGCTGTCACTGCTTGGGCAAGCTTGGTTATTGCTGTTCCCACTGTTGTCACCTCACTGGCTTTCCCTGCGGTGTTGTCGTCCCCACACTAAATGTAATTCCCATTTTATGTGTCTTCACAACCATCGGTCTATGATTCAGCGATGAAATGACAAGTGACTGTGCACACAGAAAGGCACAGTTAAGGACACCAAGCCATGTGTGCAGAATTCAGGAGGCAGACGTTCATTGTTGAAGAAATGACCACAGTGTGTTATTATTATTATTATTTTTTTGCAAAGCTACAACAAAGTGCATTATGGCACATAAGACAGGAAGATATCCCAAGGAGATAAAGTTGTGGGGTTGTTTTGTTTTGTTTTGCTTTTTTGTGGTTTTTTTTTTTATTGTTGTTGTTGTTTGAGACTGAGTCTCGCTCAGTCACCCAGACTGGAGTGCCGTGGCATGATCTCGGCTCACTGCAAGCTCTGCCTCCCAGGTTCTCACCGTTCTCCTGCCTCAGCTTCCCAAGTAGCTCAGACTACAGGTGCCCACCACTACACCCAGCTAATTTTTTGTATTTTTAGTAGAGACGGGGTTTCACCATGTTAGCCAGGATGGTCTCGATCTCCTGACCTCATGATCCGCCTGCCTTGGCCTCCTAAAGTGCTGGATTACAGGCACGAGCCACCACACCCAGCCAACTTAAGTTTTTTATGTTACTGAGATACACTCTAAAGAATTGTCTATCACTCACCAAGAATAAACTGAAGGCAGGAGAAATTGCCAAATACATAGAAATGCATTAAACACATTTCAAAGCAAAAAGAGACTGGTTTGACCCTTTGCTGTCTCACATTATTGTTAAGATATTGCACCAGAGCTTAACAGATATTTTTCTTTCTTAGTGGTACATAAAACAATGGTATGTCCTGCAATTGATAGTCTTAGATTAGATGTCAAATGACACATGTTCAACACTAAACATGCTTATCTCATTTAAGCCTCTCCAAACCCTGGGATATGGGCGTTACTATTATCCCCTTTTACAGAGGTTAAAACTGAGGCTCAGTGAGGTTCAAGGACTTGCCTAAGGTCACACAGCTATTATGAGGGAGGACTATTCTATTTGACCTCAGAGTCCAGGCTGGGAACCATTCTGCATGCCAGGAGTTGAATGATGCTGGTTCCAGAGTCACAGTGGGAGAGCTGTGCATCTTTTACCCCAACAGCGATTGGGTGGTTCATGCTCTGGGCCCCAGCCTGGCTACAGGGCAGTCAGAAGTCCTGATGGATCACATTCACTCTAATCAGCTTCAGCAGGGCCCCACAAGCCCAGATTGTGTGTCCCAGGGGCTGAAAAGATTGCCTCAGTCCTCCTCTGTGTCTCACCTGTGGATAGTAATCAGGCAGCCAAGTTGACCCTTCATGTTCTGAATAACTCCTTCCTTATGTATGTACCAACCTATTAGCACAAAGGCACTATCTAATCTTCGAATGTCAGTGATTTGCAGACTACTGTCCTAATCTTTGCTATATCTGTATGTCCTCTGCTATTGTTTACTTAATTGTTTTTATTTCTAAATCAGCCTACTTTTCATATATCTGCATCAGTCAGGATATGCCTGATTATGCTGCAGTAACAAGCATCTCCACAAATCTTGGCAGCTGATAATAATGCAGGATTCTAGTCTAAGGTGTATTTCCTGTCCACAAAGGAAAAGGTCGTGTGGAGGAGGTGATCTGTGAACCTAAGAAGTAGCACCTAAGCCAAAAGGAAAAAACGAAGACACTCCAGGCAAAAGGAAGTCAGGTTCTTCTTGAACCCATAATTGTCTCACCTGTCTAATGGGTGTTAGCAATTATTTCTCCCTTGCTTCCTTCCAATTGCCCTTCAAGAATCCAATGAGAGTGCGTAGTCACTTGAAAAGATTGATCTTTAGCTGCTGCAGGTGATTGCGTTGGTGTTCCGACCATACCCTGTGGGCCTTCCCCTTTCTTCTTGCCTTGATCAACTCCCAACTGCGAGTACCTAGATCATTCCACTTGAAAGCTTTTCCGAACATTGGGAAGGCTGCTCTGGCTGTGTGCATGGCAGCCTGGAGGGTCTGGGGCCTTGCTACCCTGTGGCAGTCACCCTCTGTCAATGACTGATGGGATGTGGTGTACATTTCCCCAGCTCCCTGGAGTCTTGGTGGGATAACTCTAAGATGATGCTCTGCCTTGTTTTCTGGAGTTCTCAGGGCACTAAGCTCCTGTATAACACAGGAGGTAAATAATGCACACTGCATACGTTACTGACTCGCAGCCTTGTTCCTGCACTTCCTAAATTAACCACTTGCTCTCAATTCCTTGTCTTGGGCTTTGCTTTTGGAGAAACCCAAACTAAGAGGGCTATAAGACCCCAATTCATAGAATAGATGGAAGAGGCATTACTCGACTTCAGGTGGAGTGTGATGCCCAGCATCGATTCCTGCTATTGCTTTGCAAGTGATGATTTGCTAGATATTAGCTCCAAAGTCCAAGTCTGCTACAAACAGCATCAGGGGTTGCTGGGGACGGTGTCTGCAGGAGCAGGGATGGTGCTCACTGAAGCTCTCCTGAAGGCGTGGCCTGGATCACCTTTACAGCGTGCCCCTACTTCAGTGTCAAGGAAGACTTTTTTTTTCTTTTCTGTTTCTTCTTCCACATCTTTTCTTTTTCTTCTTCTGTTTTTTGAGACAGAGTCTCACTCTGTCACCCAGGCTGGAGTGCAGTGGTGCAATCTCGGCTCACTGCAACCTCAGCCTCCCAGGTTCAAGCAATTCTCCTGCCTCAGTCTCCCAAGTAGCTGGGATTACAGGCGTCTGCCACCACCCTCAGCTAATTTTTGTGTTTTTAGTAGAGACAGGGTTTCACCATGTTGGTTAGGCTGGTTTCAAACTCCTGACTTCAAGTGATCTGCCTCAGCCTCCCGAAGTGCAGGATTACAGGTGTGATGGTCCCACCTCTTGTCTTGCCACTCTCTACCCCTCATCATCTCTGCATCAGCATCTGAACAGTATTCAGTTCCCAAGACTGTTCACTGCTCTTAACACCTGTGTCTTAGCATGTGTTGACCCCTCACCATGCTCCTCCATTCCCTCCTCTTACCTGCTTTGCCCAGCCAACTCCTACTCATCCTCCATTTCTTAGCTGGAGTGTCACTTCCTCCAGGAGGCCTCCCCACTTTGCCCACTTACAAATTCTTGCAGTTCCCCCTTGACAACTCGTGTCACCCACGTGTTATGTGTCTGCTAGGTCACTGGCTCCATGCCTGCAGACTGTGCATTTTCTCTATGCCATCCCAGGGCCCAGCACCAGCCCTAGCCTACAGCAGAATCCACTGGGCACTGTGGAGCAAATGGGTGTTGGCGGGCCACCGCCCCCCCACCCCCATCCCGCAGAACCACAGAAACAGGGGCCCAAGGGTTGAGTTATCAAGACAGAGGCAGGGGAAAGAAAACAAGATCCCCCTTTGATTGAGCCAATGAAGTCCCTGGTGAGAGAGTAAGCACAAGGAGCTATAAATAGCCCTGGAAATCATGCATATTACATTAGGGGTGTTGGTGACAGCTTAAGTATATTTCCATAAGGTTCCATTATATTTATGTATTAGTTAATGGATACTTAAAATATTATGTTACTGTAATGCTCACGTTTTATTAGCAAACTATCACATCAAATGGAGTTGCTAAGTGTGATAGAAAATTGGCTCTGCAGCTAGATTTCTGTATTTTCACACTGAATTTTTGATTTCTAATTCCCCACCCATCCGTCTTTGGTGAGGAGCTGATACTCTCTGGAACACATGTGATCTCTACCTTCCATCTGACCAGGAGGCTTGGAAGTGCAAAGGGAGGGCCCCAGCCCCTTGCTACAGAGAGAGAGATTTAGCCTAGGCATTTTTTGGGATGGATTCAAACTGTTATTAATCTGCTGTGTGACACTGGGGAAGTTACTTATCCTCTCTGTGCCTTGGTTATCCTTTCTGTTAAAAGAAGAGTTGGACTCGAGGTTCTCTGGATATTTCAGAGGTCTTCAGAGAAACAAACCAATACAATGTGTTTGTGGAGAAAGAAAGGTTTATGTTAAGGAATTGGGTCATGAAGTTGAGAGGGCTGGCAAGTCTGAAATCTGCAGGGCAGGCTGGTAGACTGGAGACCCAGGGAACAGCTGATGTACTGGAGTCTGAAGACAGTCTGAGGCAGGATTCCTTCCTCTGTAAAAAACCTCAGTATCTTCTCTTGAGGCCTTCAACTGATTGGATGAGGCCCACCTGTATTACAAAGGTGTACCTGCTTAACTCAAAGTCTACTGATTTAAATGTGAATCACACTGAAAGATACCCTCACACTTTTGTCTACCCTCTAGACAAAAGTTTTGACCCCAGACTGGATGTCATGGCCTGGCCAAGTTGACACATAAAGTTAATCATTATGGTTTCTAATGTGCTTAGGGTTCTGTGGGTCAAATTCTGGATTATCTGCAAGGAAACTTCAAGATCTGTTGTCTTATACATCCTTGGGTACCCCAGGGCTTCCCATGAGGTGCGAGGGATCTTGACCTAAGGAGTCTTCAACTCTTCCTTTCTCTTATGGTGGCACAGACCCAGAGGAGCGTTTCAAGCTTTGCTTCTCACTGCCAAAGGGCAGCCCCTGAAAAACACCTGTTTAAAACGCTGTAATTTTTTTCCAGCCTTTGTTCAAGGATACAAAGAATCTGAATGGGAAGAGGTGGGGAAAACGCACTCTGGGTGGAGAGACTGGTGCAGGCAGAAGCTGCGTGGGGAGAAACTTCCAGGGTAGGGCAAAACAGGAGAGCTGGTCCTGGAAGCACCATGCCAGGCTCTTTAGTTGCATCTTTATGGCCACCCTGGAGCCCTTGGGGTCCCATAAGATGTGATCATGGGGATGGTGATTTCCTCCTGGTCACAGGTAAGTCAGAGGCTGGTGCGGAGCATGCTTAGGGCTTCCCACCTCCCAGCCGGGACATCCCAGGTCCCAGGCTCTTGGTGTCCGTGAAAAATAGGATGACAAAAATGCCAGAGTGGTAAGAAAATGGACTTTGATGAACAGGATTCCAGTCCTGACCTCACCGCTTGCTAGCCACCCCACATCTGCCTCAGTTTCCCTACCTGCACAAGGGGAAAAATAACAGATCCAGCCTATCTTACAGGGCTAGGAGAAGGATTTGATAAATTCATACATCGAAATAAAGAAAACTGCAGCAAAAACTCAAGTGGGAGATCAAGAACGTCTACTGGCTCGGTGACCTGGGACAATTCCTGAAGCTTTCTGGTCCTTAATCTGAAAAATGGGGATCCTAACAGTGCAGACTTCAGGGCTGCCCGTTGATCAAAGGTTAAGGAAGTGCTGATTGTGGGGCCGGGCACCGGCTAGATACTAGAAAGGCAAACGTGATTCACGTAACAGGCAAGCTCTCTGTCCTCATGGACCTGACATTCTACTGGCAAGTGTGTGCTGCTGGTGGTGGTATTATTAACAACACACCAAAGCAAAGAAATATTTTAACTTATCTATCTATCTATCTATTTATTTATTTATTTATTTTAGAGACAGGGTCTCGCTCTGTTGTCCAGGCCAGAGTGCAGTGGCGTGATCAGGCTCACTGCATCTCCTTGGGTTCAAACGATCCTCCCACCTCAGGCTTCCAAGTAGCTGAGGCTACAGGAATGCCCACCATGCTTGGCTAATTTCTAAATTTTTTTTGTAGCAACTGGGTCTCATGATGTTGCCTGGGCTGGCCTCAAATGCCTGGACTCAAGCCATCTGCCCACCTGAGCCTCTTAAAGCACCAGGATTATAGACGTGAGCCACCACACGCTGCCCAAAACATTTTAAAATATGCAATAAGAGGTATGGAGAAAAATAAATCAAGACTATGAGCTGAGGGATGCCCAGAGGTTAGTTCACTTTTCTTTTTTTTTTTTTTTTTTGAGATGGAGTCTTGCTCTGTTGCCCAGGCTGGAGTGCAGTGGCTGGATCTCAGCTCACTGCAAGCTCCGACTCCTGGGTTTACTCCATTCTCCTGCCTCAGCCTCCTGAGTAGCTGGGACTACAGGCACCCGCCACCTTGCCTGGCTAGGTTTTTGTATTTTTTAGTAGAGATGGGGTTTCATCGTGTTAGCCAGGATGGTCTCGATCTCCTGACCTCATGATCCACCCGTCTCGGCCTCCCAAAGTGCTGGGATTACAGGCTTGAGCCACCGCGCCCGGCCTAGTTCACTTTTCAATAGTCAGGGAAGACCTCATTGAGAAAGTGACATTAGAACAAAGACCTTCGAAGAGTTGACAGCATCAAGCCAGGGTCAAGTCAACGATGGCTGAATCCTGCCATGACCATTTTTTCCATCGCTGATGGCTACCTTCTCAAAGGACACATTGAGTGGCTGCAACAGAGACACTACATCCCACAAAGCCTAAAATATTTACCATCCGACCCTTTGTAAAAAAGTTTACCAACTACTAGCACAAAGCACTGCATAGATTATCTGAACCCTAGTAGAGCTTAATAAAATCATTTGTACTGTTATTATTTTTAGACGTCAGTTAAATGATGCTGTCACTGGAGGTATCAGGGAATGGGGAATCAGATGTGGCCCCTTTCCCTGCACCTAGCCAGGGTTCCATGTCCCTAATCCTGTTCTTAGAATGTATAGCATCTTATCTTATTTTTAGTTTTTGAGACGGAGTCTTGCTCTGCCACTCTGCTGGAGTGCAGGGTGGAGCGATCTCGGCTCACTGCAACCTCTGCCTCCCAGTCCAAGCAATTCTCATGCCTCAGCCTCTTGAGTAGCTGGGACTATAGACCTGGGCCACCACACCTGGCTAATTCTTGTATTTTCAGTAGAGACGGGGTTTTACCATGTTGGTCAGGCTGGTCTCGAACTCCTGGCCTCAAGTGATCCGCCTGTCTCCGTCTCCCAAAGCGCTGGGATTACAGGTGTGAGCCATGGACCCAGGCCTTAGAATGTATAGAATCTTGACAGATAGAGTCATGGGAGAGGGGACTCCAGGCCGGGCGAGAAAATAGCATGAGAAAAAGTGCAGTGGCGGGAAATGACAGATTGGGTTTGGAGAACCATAAGTGGCACAAGGAAACAGGACTGCTATTTCCACCTCCAAAAATACCCCTGCCCTGCGTGTGGCCAGCAGCAAGGCCCCGGGCCGGGACCCCCGGCTGTCAGCAGGCTGCTCTGCTGGAGGCTGTGGGCTGGAGGCTCTGGGAGCGACATTAGCCGCCTGATTGAGTTATGACAGCTCCTAGCGCCCAACGGGAAGCCGGGCAAGGCCGTCCTAGCGGGGGCCTGCAGACAAATGATGATAAAGTGCTCACTTTAAGGAACCATCTCCATAATATTTCATGCTCGCGGCAGGGGGAGGGGGCGGGCAGGCTGCCCTGGTGGCACAGCTAACTACTCCATCAATTGATTTGATTCACGGCAGCAGCTACTCCCAGTCATAATATTTCAAATAAATGGGGCCGTGGATAGAAATAATATCTGCATCAATATTAACCCTGAAAGAACTAATAGACATAAGCTATAATTTCCTGGACACCCTAATAACGCATTTTGACCGTTGCAGGCATGGGACAATTTTTCTTTCTCTTTTCTCTTCTCCACTCCTCTGTCTACCTCTCTCCTTAGACTCTGGCAGATAGGCTTTGTGCAATCCCAGCCTAAGGTTTGGGGACTTGAAGTCCTGTCCCACCTCCCGCCAGCCGTAGCACCCGGCTGAAGAGGAAAAAGGGAAGCCTGAACTTTCATGGTCCGTTTATTCTGAGTTTGTACAGTTCCCTGCACCGGGGAGAGTAGGATTATTTGGGGAAGGAGAACTTGTCTGGCAGGCTTGTTAGAAAAGATTCTCATCAGGCCGGGCGCAGTGGCTCATGCCTGTAATCCTAGCACTTTGGGAGTCTGAGGCAGGCAGATCATGAGATCAGGAGATAGAGACCATCCTGGACAACACGGTGAAACCCTGTCTCTACTAAAAGTACAAAAATTAGCTGGGCATGGTGGTGCACGCCTGTAGTCCCAGCTACTCAGGAGGCTGAGGCAGGAGAATCGCTTGAACCCAGGAGGCAGAGGTTGCAGTGAGCCGAGATTGCGCCACTGCACTCCAGCCTAGTGACAGAGCAAGACTCCGTCTCAAAAAAAAGAAGAAAAGAAAAGAAATGATGCTCATCTGCCTCCTGTCATTCACTCATTAAACAGACATGTACTGTGCACCTAGCATCTACTACATGTTGGGCGCTTTACTACGTGTGCGGGATCCATCAGTAAACAAGAGAAGAAAACTGTCCTGTGGAGTTCATAGTTATCAAAGGTGAGAGGGTCCAGGAAAGACAAAATTGATAGCCCCAAACCTGTGAGTAATAATTACACAGTTTGTTAGCAAGCTTGACGCCCAGTCCCCCAGTCCCAGAGTTGGCCCATTTGCAGACTGGGTTAGTCAGAGGGGTGAAGGATGGGAAAGACACTGGGGATGTCGTGGGCCTGTTCTTTCCCACAGTGGTTAAGAACTGGCTGCCTGAGAGCTGAAATCAGCCCTTGGGAGATGTTTCATCTGTCCTGCATAATACTTTCTGAAAATTCATGGATAACATTTTTAAAGCAAGAGATTTTGCTTAAAAATCTGATTTCCACCTTCTCTTTAGAAATGGGAAGGTTCGGCATCACCCACATTTGCTCATGGCAGCAATTGACTGGAGTGGGTCAGTGTCTGCCCCTTCAGATGAGGCTTGGGTTCTGCAGTTGGCCACCGTCCTCACCACTCTCTACTGTCCCTGGTGCACCAAGCCCAGCCTGCCCTGCGGTGTCCATGTGGTCATTATGGGAATCTGCCCTGTGGCCTCTGCTTGTCTCCTTAGAGCTGGTGTCTGAATTTCTCTGTCTCTGCCCAAGTTGCTCTCCTTGTGGCTCCCCTGCTTCTAGTCACACCCTTTGCATGACAGCCTTTCCTCCTTTTGCGTCTACTGCCTCTTTTCCTGCCATTTGGTGGCTCTATTACCACGATGCTCGAGGCGCTGCATCACTTAGTGAGAACAGACACGTTTAGCAGTGGGGCTGGAAACCAGACCTCTTCCCTTCGCAAGTTTGAGGCACCCAGCCACTCCCTTCCTCTGTTGTCCAGCCCAATTTTAGCCTTGAAATCTTGTTTCCCTATTTAAAAAAATGAAATTATGCCTATGGAAGTGCTCTGTGAAGGTGACCCCAATGTTACACTCTTATCAGTGCTCAGGCCTGGGTGAAGATTCAAAGTGGTTTCCTAGCTGAGCTGACCACACCTTTGTTGCTTTTTTTTTTTCTCTCTCTCTAAGAGGGAAAGGAAACTAATGCTAGGGACCCAGTGGCCAATAACAGGCTCAGGAGAGCCAAAGTGGGAAAGGGGCCTGGGAGAGTCTCCATGGGGCTGAACGTGTTCCTGAGAAGTGAGGGTGAGGAGCACCTGGCAGGGGTGCTGGCCCCAGATGTGATCCTCATATCTATAAGATGGGACCAGCAGTCAAGCACCAACCTGCAGATGGCGGAGTGCCCAGCAGCAGCACCCCACAGGAAGCTGGTGATGGGCCACTCCCACCTTCGTTTCTGTCTCTCAGAGTGCACCCTATCTACTCCTTTGCTAAAGAGGGGAAGATCTATGTATCAGATGCTGCTTGTGTGACACTTCAAAACGCCTTGGTCTCACCTCCCTCTCTAGACACTACTGCAGCACCCAGTTCTATGCAGGCTGCAATCACTTGGCACAGGTGCCATCTGGCAGCACCACACCTGGCGCCATGCCCCATTGGTCTCACTTCCTGCTGAAGTTTCTTTCCCACCATCTCATGGGATATGCAGCACTCACACATGCACAATCTGGATGTTCATGTCCTTGACCAAAGAGCATTAACATCGAGGGGTCCTTGCTTCCCCCTTCCATCCTCTGGTCGGCACTTCTGATATGCATGTCCTAAGGTTTGCCAGAACGCCAGGGGCTCAAGTTCAGTCATCCATACTGGTGACCCACAGCATAAAGCAGCTCTGCATGGGCCTTCCTGCCTTCTCTGTTTGTTGCCACTTGTCTTGCACACTTGCTCTCTGGTGTCACTTCCTTAATAAACTTCTTGATCAGAAGCCTTTGTCTCAGGCTCTGCTTTGGGGGAAACTTCACCTGCTTAGAGAACCTCCAAAAGACACACCTGAGATTCCAAGTTGGAATTATTGGATGGTGAAAGAACCATCCAATAATTTGGTAAATGCTTGCTGACTCTGACACCAGGACCAGCACATGCTGAGTCTCAGAGATGCAACAACAGACAAGGGAATGAATGGGTTACAGATCCTGGCCTTGGCCTCGAGTAGCTCACAGTGCAGCGAGGAAAGGATTCATGATCCAACAGACACTTTGAAGGCTAAGAAATGCCAGAATCAGAAGAAACAGAGTGGGTACCCAATCCACTCTGCCCAGAATAGGTGACACCTGAGCTGAGATCTGTCACTAGACCAGGACAAAATCCAAATCAGCTCTTCAGTTTTCAAAGTCCACCCTAGGAGGGCAGAAATCGGATACATGCAATGAATATAACTTACTGTGTCATCCCTTCTAGAATATACTAGAATCTGCTGATCTGCCCTCAAGAAAGCTCTCCCTAGAGTCTAACCAGAGCCTGTCTGCTCCAATTTGTCCATTTTCTCCTGCTCAAGCCTTGGAGATGGAGAGCAGCAGGTTCCCAGACCTAAAAGAATAAAATGCAATCCCCTGACAGCCCCTCACAGCCAAGAGGTTCTGTGCTGACACTGAGCTACTGCTTTTCTCCTCTCTCTGACACCATTTCTTCCACTCTTGTTTCCACCTGGTTCTATTCTCCTTGCTGGCCCAGACTTGACACAGCATTGGAAAAGGACTTGGTCCCGAGGGAACCAGGACTGCAGGGGATGTGTCCCTTACGGGGAAACCCTCAGTGTCCCAAAATAGATCACAGGTCCACCTGCCCCCATCACTACCTCCCTGCTCTCAAAATGCAGTCCCTTAGGTTCAGTGGCACTCAGAGGGGGTCTAGGCATGTTCTGACATCCCTAGGAATCCTCTCTCCAATTCTCAAAGCACTGTTGTTGGTTTTACTCTGCTTTAACTTCTGAAAAGAGCCATGAGCATAAAAATGAGCCACATAGACCTTTACAGGTGAAAGGGCAGAAACAGTCAAATTAGGTGCTGTCTTTCTTAACTGCACAAATATTTGGGAAGGGCCAGCTTAGGCTCACCTCTGACCTGGGAAGTGGGGAAGAGACCAAGTGGATGTTCCTCTAAATGGCTCCCCTTGGCCCCAGACATGGTTAGGATTTTCTGTGCTAAGGCATCTCCTGTGTTTTCATGGGGCCATCGTGCCTTGTCTCCAGGACCTGCTGGGGGAGGGATATCTGCTTTACTTTTCTGAACTCTTGTTCTTACTCATTCTGGGAAATGTGGGTGCCAACTCCCTTAAGGGATGTGGGATTTGGCTCTTGGTTTCTGCTGAGAGCCAGCATTTCCTGGGACTGAAATTGGGCCAAGACCTCTGTGTGGCACAGCTAATCTCCTTCCTGTCCAGTTCTCAGACCCCCTAGGTGGTGGGGACAGCAGGGTCAACTTCCTCCCTCTCTTGGCCCTAGGGGAACTTGGCCAAGGACAAACCAAAGTCCGATGGCAGCTGGCCCAGCCAGCGTCAACCTGCTCCTTGGTGCAGATTCCCTGAGGAAGGAAGTCTGCTTCTGGGAATAGTGTAGCTGGGATATTTGGTTGGCAGCCCAGAGACCTGCGTTTTAATCCTAGCTCTACTATGACCTTGCTGTGTGATCTCGGGCAAGTCACTATCTCTTTCTGGGTCTCAACAGCTCCATATGTAAAATGAACATGCCAAGACATCTCTCATATTCCAAGACACTAACTGTGATTGCAGGAGAGAGAGAGAGAGAGAGAGAGAGAGAGAGAGAGAGAGAGAGAGAGAGAGAGAAGGAGAGAGAAAATGTATAGGTAAGCACAAGCTTTGGGGAGGAGCCTTCTGCAGCTCAGCAGCCTGGAGCATCCTTCTGAGCAAAGCAATGGATTCGGAATTCAAAGATCATGAAGGTTCTTTATTGCTAAGGGGGGAAAGGTCCGAATATTGCTTAGCAAATTACCATCTGCTAGGGGCACCATTATGCCTTGACACAACCATTGGTCAGCAAATTGGTCACATTATTGGTTAGTAAATTTGAGGCTGCAGAATTATTTATTGGCAAATTAGAGATGGCAGAATTATTGGTTGGAGAGGCCAGAATTGCAGCGATTGGTTAGCAAATTAGAGATGCCTGTTTTGGTCTGTGAATAAATCACGGCTGGTCAGGGTATTGGAGGCCAAATTAGAGGTGGCCGGGTTATTTATGGCCAAGCCAGGAAAGCAAAAAGTGCATTTGCCAGGCAGAAAGGGGGTCAGCCCTCAGTGTGTGGAGCTACTCTGTGAATGTACCTCCAAGTCGAAGTACTGTGGGCTGGATTCTTGTCCTGCAACTTCCAACTCCCATCTGCATCCCCTTGTTTCCAAAGAGAATTTAAAAGATGTTTGCAGTGCTGGGGCTGGTCAGCAGAATAGAGGCTAAAAGTCTAGCCCAAGAAAAGATTTGATCACAGTTGCTGGCTGGAAAGGAAGCTGGGTCCAGCTTAGGAACATGCCCTTCGAAGACAAGATTTCTCACTGTCCTTTGGCCCAGCCTAGGATGGGGTGCCATGGGGCATGAGAAGTCCCTGGCCTCAGGAGCCCAGGATCAAGTTGAAACCCTTCTTCTTTAGGGCTTGTCCAGACACCAGTTGTCTGGGAAGGCCACTTCTTCTCTGGAAGTTTCCAGTGGTCTCACTCTTTTCTGAACTTTTCCGGTCTGTGTCACTAACTACTCAGTTATATTCACCCTGCTTTCTAGTGGATTTTGCCTCTTGTTGAATTTTTCATAGCTCCTCTGCCAGATGAGAAGCTTTTTGAGGGCAGAACTCTTGCCTTATTTCACTCATGGGGCCTGGCACAGGACTTGGCATGTGTATGTACACATGATGGACACATGTATGTGTGTATAAATGGAAAGATGGATGAGGAATGGGTGGATGATGGATGGACGGATGGATAGATGGATGATAGATGGGTGGGTGATGGATGGATAATGAGCAGATGAATAGATGAATGAATGAGAAATGGGTGGATGAGTGGATGGATGAATGGATGGATGGATAGTGTTTTTAAAGGTTGCATAAAAGGGTAGATGATTGTTTTTGATGTTGTTTTTAGAAAGCCAGGGATCCCAAAGTGGAGTAACTTGGAGTTTCAGAGTTAGAAGAGATTTGAAGCCATGTAACTCACTCCCTCATATTCCCTAGGCCAAGTTTTTAAATAAAAAATTAAGAGAAACCATTGTCATGCTCACACATCTGGGACCATAAGGGAAAATAAGCCAAGGTCTTCCAGTTAATGATCCCCTCTCATCCTCCATCTTCATAAGATAACAAATTCTACAGAGAGCCCTGAAACCATCTCAGAACTGAATGAGGATAATGGCGTCACAGGGAGCTTAGGCCTCCATGGTCATCTAAGCTGAGTTTTATCTTTCTAAAGTGGTGGGACACTCACCTCATCACTTATTCTCACCTCATCCATGTGAGGAGAGCAATGTGGTGGGAAGACTTCTCTTCATGTTATAGATGAGGAAACTGCAGGTCAGAGGGAAGGAGTAACTTGCCCAAAGGCCCACAGGGCTAGAATCCAGTTCTCCTGGACCCTGCCCCTGGCAACCCACCACCAGGCAACTGGCCTGCCCCTCTTCCCCCTTCCCAGTCCTCAATGCTGGCGTGCACACTCTGTTGTTAGTATTCATCTCATTACTTGCATTGCAATTTCCTTATTTTATCTTTTTTTTCTCTCTCTCTCCCCAACTAGATTATAAACATCTGATGGCAAGGACCATGTCAAGCATCTGTCCCCAGTGAATAGATTCATGTCAGCACAGTCTCTGTGTTAGCTGAGTAATGAAAACTAAAAGATGATACAATTGTGTCCTGCCAACTCAACACAAATACCTCACCTTTGCCGTTTTTAACTTCTCAAAGTTATCTAGTTATCTCCTGTATTCCCCAGAAAGGCATTCTGGTGTCATGCGACACTGGTTATTCTGTTAGCCCTCCTCCTGGACTTGTTCTCTGCTCTGTTCTCGGCCTTGAGGTTAATTGTTGGGGACCACATATCCAGCCTCCTTACCCTCTGGCTTCTGGTCAGGCTTGGCTGATAAAGCAGGAGATGAGCAGGTGAGCAGAGAGAGAAGGTGGATAATTTCTCCCTGGGTCCCTCCTTGCTTTATTGTTGTGTCTCTGCTAGGAGCTGAATCCTTGCATGGTGACACCTCCCACCAGGTGGCCCTTCCTCCAATTCTAGTTCTCACAGGGAAGCACTACTTTCTCTTCTCCCCTTCAGCCCTAGGGGTGACAGCACAGCAAAGCTCTGGGTATGGGGAGCAGTCCAGCACATCCCTTGCTGACTCATTTCACCCTGCAGACACCTCTGCCAGTCTCTTGGTCAAAGTCAGTTCATTTGCACCATTGGTTGGTGGACAGGCAAGCCCTGGAAACTGATGCCAACATTTGACTTCCTCCTCCCAAGACTCAGCTCTGACAACAGAGGTGTTGATCACATCCCACCCACTTCTTTCCATCTTAGTCTTAACAACCCTTCTCTCTTGGGGGAATGTGCTTCTATTTCTCAGCTTCCTCCACCCTCAACAACCACCAGCAGCCACTCATCTATGCGTTGTGATTGGGTCATGATAAACCTCAGCCTGTGACCTCCAGCTGGGGATGTCCTCCTCTGTCCTGTTTCTTATCTCTTAGATGGGGAAAGCATCACTGTCATGAGGAGTAAATGAAACAGTGTAAGTTTAGTGTCTACTGCATGGAAGGCACTCAATAAATGGGAGATGTGTTACCACTTTAGTGATAACCATCCCCTTAGTGTTGAACATTTCAGTTATTTCACTTTTTCAGTACCACAAAGAATGCTCCGATGAACATCTTTGTAGATAAAACAATTTTCATGTTTAGTACAGATTGAGTACCTCTTTTTTTTTTTTTTTTTTTTCTTGAGAGAGAGTCTTGTTCTCTGTTGCCCAAGTTAGAGTGCAGTGGTGTGATCTCAGCTTACTGTAACTTCTGCCTCCTGGGTTCAAGAAGTTCTCCTGCCTCAACCTCCCGAGTAGCTGGGATTACAGGTGCCCAACACCACTCCTGACTAATTTTTGTATTTTTAGTAGAGACGGGGTTTTGCCATGTTGTCCAGATTGGCCTTGAACTCCTGACCTCAGGTGATCTGCCCACCTTGGCCTCCCAAAGTGCTGGGATTACAGGTATGAGCCACTGCGCCCTGCCCAGGTTAAGTACCTCTAATATGAAAATTCAAAATCCGAAATGCTCCAAACTTTGAATCATTTAGGGTGCCAACATGATGCTCAAAGGAAATGCTCAGTGGAGCCCTTCAGGTTACAAATTTGAGATCCTCAACTGGTAAGTGTAATGCCAGTATTTGAAAATCAATCAATCAAACAAACAAACAAAAAACCTGGAATCCAAATCCTTTTTGGTCCCAAGCATTTCAGGTAAGGGATACTCAACCTGTGTTATTTCCTTAGGACTGATTCTTGGCTCCAGTTAAACTGATAGGCTGAGTCGAAAGGTATGATGTTGGTAATTTTGCAAATACAACCAAATCAGTCTTTCAAAACTGCCTCACTGAATGGGTTTGCTTATTTGTTGACCAAGCCTCGCTCAGTGGTGCAATCTCAGCTCACTTCAACCTCCACCTCCCGGGTTCAAGGAACTCTCCTGCCTCAGCCTCCTGAGTAGCTGGGATTGCATGCCCAGCTAATTTTTGTACTTTTAGTACAGATGGGGTTTCACCATGTTGGCCAGACTGTTCTCGAACTCCTGGCCTCAAGGGATCTGCCCACCTCGGCCTCCTAAAGTGCTAGGACAACAGGCCTGAGCCACCGTGCCTGGCCTGAATGGGTTTTAATTGTAGCAGCCACCATGTATTAAGTGCTTACCATGTGCCTGGCACTGCGCTAAGCACTTTTTGTGGACTGAGCCTCCCCTGCGAGGTAGGTAGTTCATTATCTCTGATTTACAGAATTGAAAACTGAAGTGAGAGCCGTTTGATGACTTACCCTAGGTCTCAAAGTCTCACAATGGAACAACTGGAGGTTGAAATTCAGATCCGCCTGACTCCAAAGCCTCTCCTTTCAACTGCTTGCTGCCCTGTGGCTTTGCAGTAGTGGCCTGGTCCAGCCTGCTCTCCCTGGCACCTGCCCTCTGCACCCACACCTGGGCACAGTGCTCTTCACGTGCCCCACTTAGTTGTGGGCAGAGGCCATGCTGGCTCAGATACAGCTGGAGTGGGGAAGCAGGAACTCTCTCCATGCTTCTCCATCCCAGGGTACTTCAGAATCTTACAGCTCAAGGGACATCAGGGAAAAACAGCCTCTTAGAGAGTTAGAACCAGGAGGGCCTTTGCAGTGCCCTGAGGAAAAGATTTTGACGCATGGGGAGCCTCCTGGCATTCCCTGGCAGCTTTCCAAGCTAAGCTCCACCCCTTCGGAAGTTGGATAGGCCAGGGCCAAGGAAGCCCTGTGGCCTGAGGACTCCCTGCTTTGGGTGGCCTAGGGGTACAAGGCAAGCAGGTTGCCCTACATAACTATATTATATACTATATATACTATATGCCTTTCTTTACTGCATCAGACTTGCAATGTTCTATAGAAAGGCTCACTGTGCAGATCTGGCCACCAAATCCTTGCAAACCCAATTGTCCATAAGAGCCTAAATCTACCACGTCCAGTGCCTGGATCTCCAAGGAGGAGGATCATGGGAAGCTCAGAGCAGTGACTCAAGGGAGAAAGAGCCCTGGCTTTTCGGGTTGGAAGTGCTCCCCCTGGAAGCCTCACCCAGGCAACCTCCACTAGGATCTCAGGGCCTTCCAGAGAGGCCTTGGCTTCCTGCCTCACTGACTCAGAGGAGAAGCAACAGGAGCTGCACTGGAGGATCCAGAGAAAAAGTCAATTACTGGGTCACAAATCCAGCTGGGGTAGGAAGCGCAGTCCACAACTCTGTTCTTTTTCTAGGCTTGGCCGGGGACGTAGGGCAAGGCCGGGCGGGCTTTCCCAGAGCAGCCGGGTCCTGGACAGTGACTGTCTGGTGCAACTTTCTGTCACCTTCTTCCACCCGCAGACCTACTGGGTATTGAGAACCAGCCCAGGCATCACTGCAGGAGCCACAGTCTGGGTCTGAATCCATGACCATCTGTAACATGAACCTAGATGTATTGTGTTTGATCTGTGCAGAGTTCAGCAAAATAAGAAATCATGGCCAACCTTTAAGCATTAGAAACAGATTCATCTGGATTTCTGACTGCTGTTGAAGAAAGTCAGACTTGTCCACCCCGGGCACACGGCCTCATGGCAACAGACGTTGGGAACCAAGTAGCAGAAGCTCCCTATAGACAGGGCTTGAACTCGCCCACCAATCACAGTCCCCCCGACACTCTCATCTCTGGACTCGACCAGTTTCTCCCACTGAGGGGCCCTGCCCAGCATTGGGAGGCATTTTACCATCTGACCTCAGCTATATATTAGGGTGGCTGAGAGCTGGCCCTGCCTTCAAGGGGACCGATGCTTGACACTCCTCTCTACTATCAGGCGACCCATGGGAAGTACCATCAGGGCAGGGCAGGAGCACAGACAAAGTGCTGCAAAGTGCTGAGCAGGCTGTGGAATGAGCATTCATACAAAGGGGTCAAGGCAGATCTCATGGAGGAGGGGCACTAAGCCATGCATTCGGTGACGGTTACAAGGTCAATGGCTGCGCAAGGGGAGCAGTTTCCCAGAAGCCAATAGATGCTAGAGCTGGCAGGACCTTTTAGGATAATAAGCCTATGAGGCTAGACGGGGAATATAAAGGGGCAGGGGACAGACCAGTGATCCACTGTAGGAGAGGTCCTGTGGCTTATAAGCCCTAGCCTTCAGACCATATCTTGCTTTGGTCAGAAAAACCTGGATTTTAACCCAGCTCTGCTACTTTCTACATATACAACTTATTCAACTTCTTGACTTCTAATTTTGCATCTGTAAGAGAACTATAATATACCCATCTGTATTAGTTGGCTCAGGCTGCCATAACAAAACACTATAAACTGAGTGACTCAAACAGAAATGTATTTTCTCATAATAGTTTTGAAGGCTCCAAGTTCAAGGTGCCAGCAGATAAGTTTCATTCTGAGGCCTCTTCTCTTAGGTAGAACTGCTATCTCATTGGGTGCTCACATGATCTCTTTGTGTGCACTATCTCTCTCTTTTAAATACCTATCAAAGCAGGGTCCCAACCTAATAAACTCATTTAACCTTAATTACTTCCTTGAGAGCTTTATCTCCAAATATAATCACACATGAATTTTGGAGAGACACAATTCAGTTCATGGCACCGTCTAATAATTGATGATGGGGATTTAACTAGATCAATATGTAAAGCACCCAGAACATGTTTAGGGCAGAAGCATCAGGATAATAGGGCCTGGTGGGGAGTGGGGTGAAGTGGAGAGTACGTGGCCTACACAGCATAAAGCCTAAAGACCAGCTCTACTCAGATACAACCAGTGGTGCTCCCATTGTGGCCACAGCTTTGATTTTTTTCAAGGAGGCTGGAAATTCAGACTTTTACATGAAATTCATAAAATTTAAATATTGGTTCAAATACTCTTAAGCACTGAACAGGTCTAAGAAGAAGGCATGTGCTACCTGGATACAGTCTATTGGTTGTCTCTTTGCAATATCATGCTTGGTATATAGAAGATGCTTGATAAGCATTACTTCTTTTTTCCTAAAGAGAAGAAGCATTTACATGTCACTTGCTTTCCTTTGCATCATTTTTCTGGAAAGAAGCCATCCCTCTGTGAGGTAGAGCAGGACCCCCATAACACGGACCCCAGACTCCTCACATTAAAATCTCTTTTTCTGTGGCTACTGTATGGACTGAAGTCTCAGCATTAATACCCCTTTGTCCCACAAAGCACTTTGGTTGGTGAGGTTTCACTGGTGCCAATCTGGACCTGGAGTTTACTTGGGGCATGGGCTGCAGAGTGGGCCACCACATCATAGGACAACAGGTATTTTGGTTTTCAGACATTGAACACAGAACGTGAAGCACAGAGATGGTGTCCCTGCAGCACGATTGGAGGCTGGAGCCCTTTAGAAAACATCGCCAGGGAAAGGCTTACCAGTCTTTGGAATAACCAAGAACAGTTAAGAACAGTGATGCACAGCTTCCGGCGGGAGGTTGCTTGCTCTGCTCCTTGTTATCTCACCCACCCTCCACTTCTCCCAACCTCAGTACCACATGTTAGTTGGGCAGTCTTGAGCTGATGGTCCTTTGAGGAATGAGAATATCAGAACAATTCCTAGAGAGGTGATGTCATGCAGAGATAGGCCAGCAGAGGGATGCCAGGTAACATATAGGATTTTCAGGTAAATATAAATCTCAGATAAATAGTCAATAATTGTTTAACATAAGAATGTCCCCAATATTGCATGGGGCATACTTATACTTAAAAAATTCATTATTTATCTGAAATTCAAATTTAACTGTTTTTCCTGTATTTATTTTTGCTAAATCTTGGCTAACCTTCAGCTAGTGAGTGAGGTACAAAACAGAGAGCGGAAAGCAAGAATTTGGATGTAAAAGAGGAGTAGATGAGACATAAGAATCCTTCAAGATATTGAGGGTTATGCTAGCTTTCTCATCAATGAAGGAGTGAAGAATTCAATCAATTGTAATTAAATCTCAAAGGAAAGATGACCATCGGCTCATAGCTGTTTCTCCAAAGATGAATAAAACTTTGTTCAAGTTCAAAAGTGAGCCACACCTTCCAGGAACGGGCAGTCCAGTGGGGAAGGCATCCAACAATGACAGTGCAGACAACATGAGAGACATCTAGGTTCTCTGGGGGGAACAAAGGGGACTATGGGAGCCCATGGGGGTCCCAAACCAGCCTGGGGCACCTTCAGGCTGAGTCCTGTAAGATGAGGAGATGAGTTGGGCATGTGAGTTCTTCCAGTCAGCAAAGGAGACTTCTCATTCCCATATCACAGAACAAATCGAGGTCCAGACAAGTTATGGGATCAGTCCAAGGTCCCACCCCTAATAAGTGGCCTGGAAGTGCCTATTGGTTGTCCTGGTTTTGAACCATAAAGCCTGGTTCCTCTTTAAAAAGCTTATGGCCAGCTGGGTGCAGTGGCTCACACCTGTAATCCCAGCACTTTAGGAGGCTGAGACAGGCGAATTGCCTGAGGTCAGGAGTTCAAGACAAGCCTGGCCAACATGGTGAAATCTCATCTCTACCAAAAATATGAAAATTAGCTGGGGAATGGTGGCTTGTGCCTGTAATCCCAGCTACTCAGGAGGCTGAGACAGGAGAATCTCTTGAACTCAGGAGGCGAAGGTTGCAGTGAGCTGAGATCGTGCCATTGCACTACAGCCTGGCTGACAAGAAACTCTCTCAAATAAAATAAAAAGGAAAAAAGAAAAAGAAAAAGAAGAGTTAAAATAAAGGCCTTCAGTTTGATAATAAAGAGAAACTAAGGGAGACAGGTAGTGTATTTCTTGGGGATCCTGGCTAGGTACAGTTGAGCTGGAATAAAATAAAGTCACGGACGTGAGAGGATGGGCAATGTACACTGTAAAGTGCTGTGCCAGCCCAAAAGAGGACTATGCATAGCAGCCTTCTACCTACAGGGTCAACACGCCGAAACAATGCTTCCACGTCTACCCCTCCTACCCCTAGCGCTGGTCCCAGAATATTTTGTCCAGAAAGAGAAAATGAGGAGATGTGGTGTTTACTTCTGAAACCAAGGATGAGCCAGGCAGCATTGTGCCAGGGCGAGCCTATAGATGCTGAGGCCCAGCCACCAACCTTGAATCCTTCTCAGCCACCTATCAGGCAGAGGCACTTTGCCTCATCTCTCCTGACCTCTGCTTTTCTGTCTGTGCGGTCAGCATAACGATAGTTCTCAGCTCACGGATGTTGAGTTAAATGAATTAATACATGCTAAGAACTTACAACACTGTGGGCACATTTTCAGCACAATTTAAGTGCTAGCATCTGTGTCTTGAGTTCTTGATTTATTTTTACAAGACACAGGAACAAACATGAAGTAGGAGTTTTCTCATCTATCGGAATGAAACATCCAAAACCATCAGTCTCCAGTCACAGAAATATCCACAACTAACCCAAAATGTTCAGAATTTCAGGCTCCAGGACCAGGCAGGGGATAGAGAATTTCCCTCCTGGGTAGACTTCAGGCAATCCCAAAGTCATACCGTGTAGGCCTTGATACTGTTTCCCCACGCCCCTCATCACTTGGATGTTTGGAAATGGTGAGTCCTTCAGAAGGGATCCAGCACAGTGACTGGGCTGGAAAGGGTATTTCCAGTTAGGGAGTTTTCCCACAGGCAATAGCTCCTTGGTCACCAGAAGGTAGAAAGCTCCCCCAGACATTCAGTCACTTTGAGCCCCACAGGACGGACCATTCCAAAACCTTCTAGGTCTGGGTGTGTGTGCACGTGCACTGTGAGTAGGCTGGAGGAATACTGAAATTCTCTAAACGTTGGTCAGAGTGGACCCCAGGCCCACTGCTCACTGCCTGTCTCAAAGGGATTGCGCGCTCACCCCGCAGTTACCTGCCACCTGCCACCAGGGCCCCTGGCTACAGACTGGACACGAGCTAGTCCAAGGCTCCTCCTAGATTCTGCCTGAACTTCTCTCCCAGGCAGTGTGAAGGAGCCCAACAGGTGTTTTCATGGTTTTTCCCTCTCTTTTTCTTCTCCCTTTTCTTTACACTAAGTTTGCTCTCTGGGTGGGTTTCTCTGCTTGCTGTCTCACAGCCTAATTATTATTACATGAAAAACTGCCTTCTTGCACCTAAGAGAGATGCTCTTTTACTCCAGTAACTAGGAATTTTCAATGGCAGTCACTGAGCAATTATACACTACGATTTACACTAGATCTTCCAGCCTGCTCTTTGACAAAATGAGTCCCTATTATTATTTGTGAGGCAATAATCAAATGCCTAAAATAGGCTGATAGAAGATCTCTGAACCACAGGAATGGGTTATTACTGGAAGCTATGATATAGTTCAGAAACAGGTTTCCAGAAAAATATGCAACTACACACAAATATTCTTTTCTTTCTTTCTTTCTTTCTTTTTTTTTTTTTTTTTTTTTTTGGCCAGGGAGAAGCCATGCAGTTCAGAAAAGGAAAAGGGTGTGGGGGTTGGGGGATGGGAAACCACAGACCTATCAAGCTTATAGTTCCTAACTCATTGCAAAGCCTCCGAGGTCTAACTCATTCTCTGGGGTCTTTTATGCAAAAAGGCAATTTGCCGGGCACTGGTTGAACTTCATTGCCCAGGAAACCACTTGAAGGAGTCAGAAATTCTGTTGCATCACACACCGTTTTGCAGACTCCTAGATCCTTTCATCTTACTGGCTTGTTCTGTACACTCTAACTTATAAATGTGAATCCCAAACTTCTGCCATTTTTCTTTGTGTATTATCCTCACAATTTTCTTCATATCCACGTGCCTCCTGTACTAGAATACTGAATTTTTTTGAAGAGGCTTGTTCTGAATAAATAAAACTTTAAACTCATTGATTGCAGCCGGCAACTCTATAACATTGCTATAAATGGGAAATCAGTCTCTTTCCTCACTACTTGAAGGCACAGGTTGCTTCTGTCCCAGCCTGCTGCCATCTCTGCAGACAAGCCCTCTGCCCCGTTTCTGTGCCTGGGGGATTCTCAGGCTGCCCACCTTTAGTTCCCCAGTCTGCCCCAGGATTTCAAGGTGGGGTGGAGGGGCAGCTCTGCGTTGGGCAGTGAGAATCACCACCTTCCACAGCCAGATGGCAGCAATATAAGCCTATTTTAGGCATTTGATTATTGCCAGATGGGAGTATGTGTGTGTGCCTTAGATTTCTGTTAATTAATATGTTTTTTCATTAAGCCCAAGGAGGTCTGTATCTTCTGAAAGTGACCCAGCTTTCTCTTAGGTTCCTCTTTCGTAATATTTCACTGACAGCAAATTTAGCTCACTCTGTCTTCCATCACCTGCCTCCGGTACAGTGGATGCAGAGGGTCCATCTGCCCAGTTCACTATTTCAGTACTTTCTTATTTCCTCTTTCTTGGTCTAGAACACTCCAGGGAGGAATCCACATCCAAATTGAGTCCTCTCACTGCTCTTTGGAAGAGTTTGAGCTTGTTGAGAGAATCCCAAAGAAGAACTTCTTTGGTTTCTATTGGCTGAGAAATTGGAAGCACAATTGACAGAGGCTTAGGAACTAGGACAGAAGGAGCTGCCATCTTCTTCCAGCCTTTGCAACAAAACTGCACCTTGCAGGGTCCAAATACTTAGAGAACATTTAATACACAATTTCTTATTTTCTTCACAGGAATGCAGGATCTCAGCACACACTCTTCCAGCTTTATGGCAGGCTTTCAATTCCAGCTGCACTGCTCAGGGAAATATTTGTCCTCCCTGAATCTCAATTTCCTCTCTGTAAAATGGACAAAATGAGGATGGCTCTGCTCCTATACCCCACCCAAGGGACTGAGGGAGGAAGGGCACATGAAGCTCCCAGCCTAGTCTTGGCACACAATGTGGGCTTCCTCTTTCTAAACAGCAAGCCACATGCCACAGACCTGAACTCCCCACTAGGCTAGCTTGGACCAGCCAATGGAAAAACCTATCAGTCTCCAACTTTCCTTAACAAAGTTCAAGCATGCACCTAGCATGACCCTTTCCCAGTGGCCCTGTGTTTATGAGCAGAATGTTGTCTATTCCCAAGGGCTGACCCAGGTCAACCTCACCTTGGCATTTTCCCAGAGGTCCTAACTTCTGGGGTTGAATTGTCACAGGCTATTTCCCTTGTCCATAGTGAAGAGTGTCCTTTTGCAGCCCTCACCCCCTACCTCCAGCCCTTCCTGGCAGAGCTTTCCCATTACAACTCTTACAGCAGAGGAGGAGGAGCCAGACCTAGGTCTCCACCAGCCCATGGGAGCTTGCTGACATCCCTAGAGTCTCCCAGATCTACATGCTCAATAGTTGTGAGACGTTGCTAGTATGCAGCTTTGGAGAAAGTACTAGATGGTCTTAGTGATTTTGCCATGTTCTTAGGCAAATGAGTTTGCTTCCTTTCTAGATTTTTCATTTCTTTTTTTCTTTTTTTTTTTTTTTTTTTTTGAGACAGAGTCTCGCTCTGTTGCCCAGGCTGGAGTGCAGTGGGATGATCTCAGCTTACCGCAACCTCTGCCTCCCGGGTTCAAGCGATTCTCCTGCCTCAACCTGCTGAGTAGCTGGGATTACAGGTGTGTGTCACCACACCTGACGAACTTTTGTGTTTTTAGTAAAGACTGGGGTTTCACCATGTTGGTCAGGCTGGTCTCGAACTCCTGACCTTAGGTGATCTGCCCGCCTCGGCCTTCCAAAGTGCTGGGATTACAGGCGTGAGCCACCTCGCCTGGCCTCTTTCTCATTTTATAAAGATATTAATCCTATCATAAATTTTTCAGCCTCAAGATCAAATCTAACCTTATTTACCTCCTTTGGGAGATAAATAAGGTTGGAAAACCATGGCTAGGAGGTCAACTGTGACCAGCTGCCTGTTCTTGCAAATAAAGTTTTATCGAAACACAGCCATGCTTATTCATTACATATGGCATATCGCTGCTTTCATGTTACAAAGGGAGAGTTGAAGAGTTGCAACAGAGATTGTACAGCCTGCAATGTAGAAAATATTTTCTACCTGGCTCTTTCCAGAAAGAAAGCCAACCCCTGGGTTATATGTGTATGATACTTGCCCATTTCCATATGTGTCCTCATATGGCCAAAGGGGCAAATAAGCTCCCTCAGGCCCCTTTCACGAGAGCACTGATCCCATCCATGATGGTGGATCCCTCATGACTTAATCCCCTTCAAAAGGCCCATCTCTTAACATTGTCTTGTTGGGGATTTGATTTCAACATATAAATTTATGGGGTACACATACATCATAGGTTTCGGCATATGAGCTATGGAGGTTTACAGACATAACAGTGACTGCCTATAAGCCAGGAAGAGGCCCTCACCAGACACCAAATCTGCCGCACCTTGATCTTGAACTTGCAGCCTCTAGGACTCTGAGAAATTCACTTTTGTTGTTTAAGCCATCCAGTCTATGGTGTGCTGTTACACCAGCCCACACCAAGGAGGACACTAATCCCTGGCATAACCCAGTCAGTTATCACAAAATGAGCACACCTGTGTGACCACTGCTCAGCTCAAGAAATAAAAGATCATAGCATCCCAAGAGCCCATGTGTGCCCCTTCTCATCCACTAGACTCAATTTACTTCTGGTGGACTCCAACTTTTTTTCTTATAATTTTTATAATTTCTTATATCTCACCATTTTTCTTTTAATTTAAATGTTAATCTTATTTGACTGACTAGTTAGACATTATCATTTAGGACAGTGGCTTTCCTACTTTCTAGAAACAGTAGAAACCTGTCTTCAAGTGAAACACTCTGTGACCCCCCAGGATGTACTGTGTGTAAAAAGCAGAGCTCTGGGTGCACAGGAAGCAGAGACTTGGAGCATATCCATTCCCCATCTTCTCTATATTTGGGGCCTAATTGGTAACTACTGAGGCATGTCTGGGAACTCTGAGGGTTTCTCTGAACCCAGTTTGAAAACCACTCCTTGAAACATGCATGAATATCCCAAGTAAGATAGATATTTAATCTATAATTCACATACTCTTGTAAGATAATACATATTCTTCTCCATGACCCTTAGGATAAGCCAGGGCTCTGAAATGGTAGTAACGACAGGTTAGTGGTGTCACGTGGGCACATGGGCTCACTGATTCATGAGCATGAGTGATACACCCCCTGCCAAACTTCCAGAAGCACCTGGGGGAGTGGAGCTCTGCAGAGGGATGGGTCCTGCATCATCAGGAGGAAGCAGAACATGGGTAATGGCTCAGGAGGTGACCTCAGCTGGGAGGACCTGGGCAATACAAGTTACAGAAACATTCTTGGTTATAACAAATATATCTAAGAGTAGAAGACACCTATTTTATTTTCTGTTCCATTTCTTTATTGATCAAGCAGTGCCCTTAGGATTCCAGGCAACTTATGGTCTTTTCCCTCCTCTAGGATTTAGACCCCTCATTCAGAGGGTAAAGGTTGGGCTCTGGAGGAATCGGCTTAGGAATCATTAACTGAAGGCCACAAGGAAGCCTCCAGAAAGTGCCCTGGGTGAGATTCTCCCCTCACTTCCTACTTTTGTCTTCACGATGGCTCTTGCATCAAAAGGGTGAATGAAGCTTTTCAGGTAGAATTTTCAGCATCTGTGAGAAGATGGGGCATGAGCACAGGTAAGCTGAATATGCATTGTTGAGACAGTCAGGGAGGCTGTCCTAGTCCCTTCAGTGCTGCTGTAATGAAAATACACAGACTGGGTAACTCATAAAGAACAGAAATGTATTTCCTCACAGTTCTGGAGGCTGGCAAATCTAAGATCAAGGTTCCAGCATCTGGTGAGAACCTTCTTGCTACATCTTCCTGTGGCTGAAGGCACAAGGACAAAATAGAGGGGGAGACAGGCAAATCCACTCCCACAATAGCAATGTTAATTCATTCATGAGCAAGGAGATAAACTTCTTAAAGTTTTCACCTCCCAATACCATCACAATGACAAATTTCAACATGAGTTTTGGTGGGACCTCAAGCACTCAAACTCCAGCAGAGGTCTGTTACTGAAAGAGGATTAGAGTCACACCAAAAGTAGCCTGTGGCTGGGCTTCTGCACTCAGCTCCTCTACTCAACTGCTATTTGACCTAGTGATGCTCACCCAATCTCCCTGAACTTCAGAACATGCTGTTTAAAAAAGGAAAATGATCCTTATTTAAGCACTCTGCCAGAATGTTTGCACTGTTCAGATGGAATGGTGGGAGTGAGGATGCTTTGTCACTCTACAGCAGTGGTTCTCAACCGGGGATGCTGTTGCCCACCCCACCCTTCCCCAAGGGATATTTGGAAATATCTGGAAACATGTTTTGGTTGTCACAACTAGAGGAAGGCTCTACTGGCATCTAGTGAGTAGAGGCCAGGGATGCTGCTTAAATGTCCTGCAATGCATCCAACAGCCCCTTCTTCCCAACCCACGCAAGAAAGCGCTATCCATCCCAGATGTCAATAGTGCTGGGTTTGAGGAACCCTGTGCTAGAGTCTGTGAGATGTGTGATTTAGACAAGGCCAGCTGTCAGTGGGTACCCTGATACAGGTGACGAGTGATGGGACTTTGCTCTGGCTGGGAGGTGAAGTGACAAGAAAAGATCCCAGACCCCCAAGATCTCTGAATCTTCTCTGGAGTTTGAGTCCAGAGAACTTGTTGAATGTGGGCAAAAGAAACATGGCCCTAGTCACTAAAAGAAATATCTTCTCTGCCGGGCGCGGTGGCTCATGCCTGTAATCCCAGCACTTTGGGAGGCCAAGGCGGGCAGATCACAAGGTCAGGAGATCAAGACCATCCTGGCTAACACGGTGAAACCCTGTCTCTACTAAAAATACAAAAAATTAGCCGGGCGTGATGGCCGGTGCCTGTAGTCCCAGCTACTCGGGAGGCTGAGGCAGGAGAATGGCATGAACCCAGGAGGTGGAGCTTGTAGTGAGCCAAGATCATGCCACTGCACTCCAGCCTGGGTGACAGAGTGAGACTCCATCTGAAAAAAAAAAAAAAAAATGTATGTATATCTATATATCTGCTCCAGTCGAGCAGCAGGCCATATAAACATTAACAGCTTTCTGAAGAAATTCATTTGTCACCGGGGATCGCACTGCCCAAGCTTCGCCACTCAAATTCTCTCCTCCCTGGATCCCTGCGAAGTGTCAGAGCTTCCCCTTTAGGTTCTGAAAAGACCTTATCATGCATGTGGGCACCAATCCATGGCGAATCACTGGAAGATCAAGCCCCCCGATACCTCATATATCTTGTCCCCAGACGCCCCAGTTGCTGGCTGCAAACAGAGCAGATCTGGTTTTGGGTGATATCATTCCATGTCCTCAACCAGAGACATTGAGATAATAACTTTCCAAATATTGTCTTACGAGATACTTATCACTGTAAAACAATATTTTGTCACCAAGCAGTGAGCAATGGGCAGTATCATCTTGCAGAAACACCCATGTTGATGAAGAAAGGTCAGGTCAGCACACAGAGTGAGGAGGTTTGGAGGCAGCAGTGAATGGGGTGAGAGAGTGGGCTTCAAAGACACTCAGTAGTCTTTGAGACAAGTGAGTGGGGCTTTTCCAGAGGAGCTGGTTTTCAGGCTGTAAGCAATGAGCCGGTTTCCAGGCTGCCACATTAGAGGGGAAATGCATTTGCTCTTAACGTGGATTTTGGTGGATGATGTAGAAATGAAAGCCCCTTCCTCTGCTTTCAAGGTGTTTACAATCTAAATGGGAAGACACAGGAAGTCTGTGCAAAACAAAGCAACTGTATTAAATGGCCAGATTGAGCTACCAGGTAGCTTTGTTTCATTGTATGATAATTATCAACTTCATAACAGTTCTTCAGCAGGAATAAGATACATAACAATTCTCAACTACATTACACATACACATTAGCTATAAGATGCATGGTCCCTTGGTCTCTGCTTTCCTACTAGTAACAGACAGGTCTCAGCTGAGGTGAGCTCCAGGCCTATCGGCCCAGGACGTGAGTCTGGATATGTAGAGAAAAGGCAGGGGAAAGAAATAGTGATAGAGGATGGAAGAGAACAGGTCAGTACAATTCTGTCACTGCCATAAAGACACACCCAGGGCTGAGGCTATTGGACTCCATTCCCCAATGCCCACCTCTGGTGTCAGAATTCCTTTAGAAAATTCCAGTCCTTTGTGAGACCCTTTCTAGGGAGATCTCCAGCAGGACAAATGCAGATGGAAATAAAAAGAGGAAGAGAAAATGCTGTGGATGCTTTGTTTATTTTGTTTTGGGGGTTGAGACGTGGTAGTGCTGAGGTCTTAGTAGCTTAGTGCTGCTGTGACATGAGCCGAGTCCCTGATGTTCCCAGAGTCAGGATCAGGTCGAAGTGAAGGGCATGGTGTATCCCAGCGGGCTCCATGCAAACTCTGACTTGACCACATACTAGTAGCTATGTGATCTTGGGTGAGTTTCTCAACTTCTCTGTACTCCAGTTTTCTCATCTATAAAATGAGGACATTAATAGGGTTGTTGTGAGGATTAAATGAACACACTTAGAACACCACCTGACGTGGAATAAAACCACTGTAACTGATAGTTTTAATTGCTTTCGTCACAGAGGTGTTGTGAGGATTAAATGAGACAACACGCACAGTCCACACTATCCAGTGGATCACCACCCCCGTATGCCAGGTCCTGGCTGGCAAAAACCATGCTCTTCAAGAGTTTACGTTCTAATGGGGGTAACATATTTCCATTAAGACTTTAAAAATATAATTTCAGGTAGTGATAATGACTATGAAAGTAATCATTGCTGTGAGAAAGAGAAAAGTTCATCTAAAGGCTGGTAGAACTGGGAGCTGTCCTAGGCAGCTTTAGACATGGCGGCTGTAGGGGCCTCTGGCTGGGGCTGCCATTAGATCAGAGACTTGGAGGAGGTAAGGGAGTATGGGCCCTGAAGAGAGGTGGAGACAACCATCGCAGGCAGGAGGACAGAAGCCCCAGGCAGGATCAGGCTCTGTCTAGGAGCCATGCATCTGGAAAGAGGGAGGGAGGGGGTGGCGGGAGGAGCTCCTGGCAGATGGGTGGGCAGAGGCCAATTCACAAGAAGTCTTAGGAGCCAGGGGACTTTGGATTTTATTCTGGGCATACTAATTTCCTAGGGTTTCTGTAGCAAGTATCACAAACTGATGGCTTAAAACAACAGAAATTTGCTCTCTCCCACTTCTGGAGACTGGAAGTCCTGTGTCAAGGTGTCACTAGGCCGTGCTCCCTGTGGAGCACTAGGGTTACTTCTTCCTTGCCTCTTCCTGGTGGTGACTGTGAACCTGGGCTTGCAGCTGCCTCGCTCCTGTCTCTGCCTCTGTCATCACATGGCGTTCTCCCTGTGTGTCCGAGTCTTCTAAGGACACCGATCATGGGGTTAAGTGTCCACCCTACTCCAGTATGACCTCATCTTAACTAATTACATTTACAACGACCCTACATTATATTCTGTGGTATTGGGGGTTAGGACTTCAGCATAGCTTTAGGGGGAACAAAATTTAAACCCACAAAACTGGGTGATATGAGAAACCAGGGAAGGGTTGTGAACAGTGTCATGGCATAATCTGATTTATGTTGTAAAAATATCATTTCACCTGCTACATGCAGAGTAGACTCCAGAAGCCTGAGATGAGAGCAGCGGCCCACTTAGAAGCTGTTGCAGGAATCAGGTGCTCCTGGCTTGGAGCAGGAGGGAGCAGTGGAGGAGATGGGAGGTGGCTGCATCCTGCATGCATTGTAAAGGAGGAGCTGAGAGAATTTGCTAATGGAGCAGAGGTCATGTATGAAGGCAAGAAATAACAGTTAGATTGACACTGCATTTTGACTTGAGCATCCAGGTAGACTTGTGTGGCCATTTACTGAGCTAGCGACCAAAGGGGTTGGGGCAGGTTTGTGGTAGGGTGGACAGCAGTGATTCCAGAGTCTACCTTGGCACAAGTTTCAGTTGCTATTCAAGTGACTGCTGCATGGAGAGTTGCATCCTCAAACTCACCATGTCCAGATCTCAACCCTTTGCTTTCTGGACTCAAGCCTGCTCCTCCTCCTGTTTCCACATTTGTGTTCATGGTCCCACCACTCACCCAGATAACCAAGCAGAAATTCTGGGGACAATACCACCCTCCAAAGTGTCACCAAGTCATGAGACCTCTGCCTGTTACATGCACCCCAAACCATCCACAGATCTCCATCTCCACTGTCCTCTTCCCGGCACCCTTCATCTTGTCCTCATGACCATCTTGTGTCCACCTGATTATAGTGGCCTCCTTGCCAGCTTCCTGCTCCTGGCCTTGTCCCTTCTGATCCACTGCACATCTTGCAGCTTGGGGGATGGCTATGAAAGCTACAGGGGGGCATTTCAGGTATCTTCCTTCAGCTGGTGGTGTCACACAGAAAGGCTTGCTCAAGGAAGATTAGGTGGTATTCCTGCATTGTCACATGGTTCAGAGGGAGTCATCTGTAGCACAGGGCTAGACCTGTACTAGACCTTTAAAGTTCTAGACCTTTAAAGCCAAGGTCCCAGATTCAAGTCCTGACCTCCAGCCTTCTTGACTGAGTGACTGTGGTTGGGTGACCATGGAATGTATTGTCCCACCTGACAAAAAAGATGCCTTTGTAATGATGATCATAGGACAATAGGCATATCATGCATTGTGGTGGACTGACCACAATGTAGGGATACCCTATATATTGGGTAAGTTATTAAATCTCTCTGAGCTTCAGTTTACCCAAAGATAAAGGAGGATACCCAAGCCTAACAAGTAGGGTTGCCTGAGAATGAAACGAGGTCTTGTGCAGGCAGACACCGAGCCGGGCACCTGTCACAGAGAGGTAATCACAACTAACTGCACACAAAGAACCGCTTGAAAGTCGATGTCACACACAGATCTGCCAACTATTCCCTGTACAATTCTCAATTGGAGGAAGAGCAATTTTGAGAAACTACAGTCATTTGAAGTCCTTCTTCATTATTAATTTTATAGAGAGTTATTTTGTGGTTCTGGCTTTTTTTTTGGTAATTAGATGCTGTAAAAAATTTTTTAGTGATTTTCTCTTCTTTGTAATTAGAAATAGCGATTAGAGTATCTTTTATATTACATGGCATTTTTCCTTTAAACAATTGTATACATTTTGTATTCTTTGCTTTTCTCCATACAGACTTTAATGAGAATGGATTCATTGTGTACCATAATTTGCTATTATTATAGTGTGTCATGAAAATGAGTTATTTCCGTCACAGAAATATAATGCCCAGTGTAATGTATTTTTGCTGGTGGTTTTTATTCTTTCCCTCTAGGGACAGGGGAAATGCATTTGCCAAGTTTAGAACCCACTTGAACCTGAAAGGCTGGGAAATTGCAAAGTGAACTCGGGCTTTCTGGAGTCTGAAATTGCCTTTCTGTTACTTTGGACCGCATGGAGTGGAGTGCGAGGCAGCCTAGAGGTGATTTTCCACGTTTCAGTAAAAAAACAAACACACAAATGGCATCTGGGCAAATAGCATCTGTTCAAGCCAGGCATGGGAAAACCAGGAACAGGTCACTTCTTAAGACTTGAAGAGGCTGTGTCATGGCCGAGGTTTGTCAGGGTACCAAAAGAATTCTGAAAATCTGCCTGTGTTTCTTTCTGCTGCTGAGTGCAAACTCTGCCCATGCAGGGAACAGCCCACATTAAGTTTTATGTGGCACAGCCCAGCCTATGCACAGAACGTGGCAGTGAGCTTCAGACTGGGGTTCCTGGCTTGTCTGCTCCAGCCTTCCAGTTGTGAGTGGCAGCCGAGGCAGGAAGCGGGAGGATGTTATTCCTGCAACTCACAGTGAGGAAGGAGCACAGAGACTGAGCTTTCCTTAACCAGGCTCTTTCTACACTCCCCCCTACACAGGGGGGTACCTTTCCCAGTGTATTCCGATGCCCCCACCTAATGCCTGCACTGGAAGTGGCTCCCAGGGCAAAGATAGAATGTGGACACCAGGCCCAGATTCAAGGAACATGATGGGGGTAGAAGAGACCAGCCATATTTGGCCCTGGGGCATTCTCTGTGCTGTGACACCTCACAGTCCTGGTTAGGGTGGGTACCATGAAATTGGAACAAAAGGGACATGCTGTATGTGCCAGTGGGGATGAGTTCCAGCGGGAGACAAGTGGCACCCTCTGAAAGAGTGACTGGAGAGTTTATGAGCACCCACCTCACACAGGTGTGGGCACCGGCAGCTCTAGGGAGCATCCCAACCTCTAATGGATGAGCAAGGCAGCGGGGCCTGCCGGGCCCGTGTGTGGCCGCAGGTGAGGCTATTGCCCGGGAGCTGCCCTCTCCCTACCTCCGAGTGAAGGAACTCGCTTTCCCTTGGAGGGTCCCACGATGCTCATAACAGCCTCCTTCTGTCCTGAGGTTTCCGGGGATTGCAAAGCATGGCGTTTCGTCTCATCTCCTTCAACTCTCCTGACGGGCCTGGCAGGCAGCCTTCAGGACATTTCCTCCCATCTCACAGAGAGGAAGATAGGAGGCTTAATAACAGTTGGCCTGAAGCCACAGCTAAATGTCTAGCGAGCGTCTTAGCACCCTCCTGGGTGGGGAGCAGGCTGAGGAAGGCAGAGAAGGGGAGACCATACCATCAAGGGCAACAGCCAACTAGGGTAGACCCTCCACATTGCCTGCTTAACCAATTTCCCCACAGCCAGCCCTGACCCAGACCATCCTAGTTAAGAGACCAGGATCCGGCAGCAAATTCCCAGAGTTCAAATCCCAGCTCCGCCACTTGGCAGTCATGATTGTGGACAGATTACCTAACTTTGTGGTGCCTCAGTTTCCCTATGTAGAAATCAAGGAAAATAACACCATCAACCTCATGGGATCATGATGAGATTTAAAGGAGCTCATGCAGGGAAAGCCCTGTGGACCAGCGTGGACAGGCTCCTGGAGACACTGCTCTGTTTGTGTCGTGCACTCCTTCAGGTGAGGAGGCTGCAACCTCCACAAGCTCAGAGGGTCAGGCCCTGCATCTGTGTGCTTATACCAGCCTAGAGAGGGTACCTTCTAATGCATCCACCTGGAGGGGCACCTTTCCCCATTCTTTTTTTAATTTTTGTTTATGTATTTATTATTTCTTTATAGGTGGGGTCTTGCTCTGTTGCCGAGGCTAGAGTGCAATGGCATAATCATATCTCACTGCAGCCTGGAATTCCTGAGCTCAAGCAATCCTCCCACCTCAGCCTCCAGAGTAGCTGGGACTAGAAGTGCACACCACCATGGCCGGCTAATGTTTTAATTTTTTGTAGAGACAGGGTCTTGCTATGTTGCTCAAGCTGGTCTCAAACTCTTAGCCTCAAACCATCCTCCTGCCTTGGCCTCCCAAAATGCTGGGATTATAGGCATGAGCCATGGTGGTAGGCCCAATTCTTAACAAGACTCGCATTGGCTAGCAGTGGCCTGGTTCTAAAGAGCACACACATTCAAGGTGTTCAGTTAGCATAGTGTTTAGTCCCTTGAATTCTCCCTGTCTCCCTGCTCAAACTCCCCTCTGGGAAGCAGTAAAGCCATGCCAGTTTACTGAATCCAGAGAGAAAAGGAGAGTGTGTTCATGTAGCTGCTGTTGCCTGCACTGCTGTGTCTCCCCAGTAGATAGCCCAAAGGTAAGTGTGTATATATATATATACACACATACACACACGTATCTATATATGCAATATATATAACAGTGTCTTGATAGCCCACACCCTCCACCCTTCCCTGCAGAGCACAGCCCTTGGCCCCTGGAGAGCGCTTCCCTTAGCTCTTTCTCTCTTGCTTTCCTCTTGCAGGTTTTCTTTGACTCTCTCCTCAGCTGAGGACTCATATTTAAGCAGGCCAAAGTGACATTTGATCATTAATACTTAATGCAGTTCTACTGAGTTGTGTAAACATGCTGCCTAGCACAGGGTTCCATCCATGCCCCCCTCATCCCACTCCCCATTATAATTGTTTTCACTCCCCTAAATTCAGATGTAATTCAAGTAGGAGAAATCGCTGCTGGATTACATCTGCAGGCAGGGAATTATTAGTATGACTTTTTGGCAGTGTGACAGTGATGTTTTGACAATCTATACATATTGATTTAGGTCGATAATAAACAATTTGATTAGCCTCCCCATCCACGGGCTGTCATTTCAATCACTGACAGGGGCCAGCAGAGTGGAAGGGAGGCAGCACTCATAAGTGGCAAGAATTCTCAAAATAAGAAACTCGGTCCTGATTAGAGGCCTGGCTTCAGTGAATTGGACAAGACAGCTCGGCCGCCACGTTATTAACTCCCTGGGAAAATACTCAGCCTGTCCCTGGGGCCAGCCCGCATATTCTGATGTGGATCGATAAGCAATCTCCGGTGTATATGGAATTCAGACTCGAATCATTTGTCTCCGGCTCCTTTCTTCAAAGGGAGCCCTGTGGTCCGGACCTGGCCTGCCACCCTAGCGCCCCTCCCCACACACCCACACACCCTCCCCTTTTAACTAATGACCCGCCGTGGAGGAGGCTGGATAGTTGAAACCTCTTCCATCATCAAGAGAGGCTCTCTCAGGTGGGCCTAATGATGGTAATGGCCTTATTGCAATTTTTTAAAAATGACGCCCACCCCAACATCTTGGGGGTGAGTTTATGTAAGTGATGGCTATGCCTCTCGATGGCAGATAGACGGATGTCCTGGTAATGGACAGCCCTCCCCCAAGCTGGAAGTGTTCACACTTGATGGTGACTCTTTAGCAGAGCAAGAAGGTGACCCCTTCTGTCAGGCTTCTGTGAGGAAGACAGAAGGGTGGGTGCCACCCAGAAGGCTGGTGGCTGGGACTGGGGCTGGGGCAGAAAAGAAGAGGAGGTGACAGCAGGGAAGGCTCCAAGCTCCTTGCAAACTGGCTTCTTGGGCCTCTGTTCACTGACGGATGGAGGGACCATCAGATGCCACCCCCTTTGGTAACAGGTGGTAACAGACTCTGAAGGGCACCGAAGGCAAGGATCCTGCATGGGGCTACATGGCAAGCCAGCTATTGGTAGAGTCCCAGGTCTCCTAACGTCTCACAACAGAGAGGGCAGTGTGGTTTAGTGGTTAGGACAGGCTTTGGATCAGGCAAATCTGAGCGTTGCAGCTGGTGAGTTACTTCACCACTTGGAACTTCAGTTTCTCAATGTTTAAAACAAGGCTACTAACACCTACCTTGCATATTCATGATGAGAATTTGATGAAATAATGCAGGATGAAGTATTATTAGTATGACTTTTTGGCAGTGTGGCCGTGACGTTTGGACAATCTATACAGGCATAGTAGACGCTCGGTAAACATTGAACATCAACATAACAACTGCGGTGAGTTTTACACATTGTTACTTACATATTATTTTTACTTTTATCATCAGACTCCTAGCAGAAGTCTAATATGTGACATAGACAAAATCAGCTGCTCTGCCTTATGTGAAGGCTGAGAACCTGGGTTTTGCCCAACTGGCCACCCACCCCCGGTCACACACCCTTTACACCATTTCGTGTCTCTGGAGCCCTAGGGCTCTCTGGAACCAATCCAGAAACTACTGGCACAGTGGACAGATGATGATGTCAGTAGGCATGGCAATGAAGCCAGCCTCTAGTTCCAGCTCTAAAATGCTGGGTCTATTCCTCTCTTGAGGCCTCGGTTTCCCCAGGTGATGACACATCACCTCTCAGATTCTCTAAGACACTATGGTCCATTGACTCCCATAAAATCAGATAGTCATAACACCAATGGCACAGAGCGGTGGTCTCCACGCTGTGCATCATGCAGAAGGGCCTCAATAGCCTCTGGAGTAGAGAGTGTCAAGTGGGCTAGGCCCTGAGCCCCCCATCCCCACAGAAGAGTCTGTGTCTCCACCCAAGGGACCTGTGTCCAAAAGAAAAACAAGCACAGTGTCCGTGAGGATTGGATTTGCCTGTGAGAAACAGAGACCTAAAATAACAAGACTTCAACAAGGTCATACTTTATCTCTCTTTTACATAAAAGCCGGGAAGTCAGCCGTCCGGGCCTGGTGTGGCTGCTCAGCTGCACGAAGTCCCTAGGGACCGAATTTCCTTCCCGCTCACTGCTCCACCATCACCGGGGTCGTGGGGGCTGCATTGTCTGCATGTTCCAAGATGGCGGCCAACAAATCCAATGTTCCAGGAAGTAACACAAAGAAATAGACAAGAGATATTGGGACAGAATACAGACCAACTCTTATTTTTTTTATTTTGAAATTTTTATTTATAGAAAAGTTGTGAAGATAGTACAGAGAGTTCTCATAGCATCCGCAATCCAGTTCCTCCTAGTATTAACATCTTATGTTCATATGGTACATTTCTCAAAATTAATAAACCAGGATGGATACACAATTATAAACTAAACTCCACACTTCATTAAATATCCTTATTTTTTAACCT
This sequence comes from Trachypithecus francoisi, assembly GCF_009764315.1. NCBI lineage: Eukaryota > Metazoa > Chordata > Mammalia > Primates > Cercopithecidae > Trachypithecus > Trachypithecus francoisi. The sequence continues at coordinate 91,230,784 of NW_022681455.1, read as the reverse complement.
AATGTCCTTTTTTTCTGTGCCAGGATCTCATTCAAGATACAGTTTTACAATTAGTTATCATGTCTTCTTAGTCTCTTCTTGGCTGTGACCATTTCGCAGACTTCCCATGTTTTTGATGACCTTGACAGTTTTGAAGAGCACTGATCAGGTATTTTGCAAAATGTCCCTCAACTGGAAATTTCTGCAGTTTTTCTCATGATTAGACTGGAGTTACAGATTTGGGGAGGGAGACAAGAGAGATAAAGTGTCATTCTCATCACAAGAACATCTTGGTTGTTTCTAGTTTCCAATAATTATGAATGAAGCTGCTGTAAACACATGCATGTTTTTATGTGGCATGCCAACTCTTTTGAAAAGAAGATTCTCAGAGACAACTGAAAAATTTTACCTCTGTCTTATAAACTAAATTTACTCACCTGACCACACTTACCTGCAAGGGAGGCTGGTAAATGTAGACTTTATTCCATGCCCACCTAAAATGTAAGGTTTTTCTTACTACAGAAGAAGAGGGAGAGGATATATTGCAGACAACCAGCAGTCTCAGCCAACGGGACTTAACAAGGAAAGAAGCAGACAGTACCAAGGAAGTATAAAGGAAAGAGTGAATTTCAAGTACCCAATCCCTGCCACTGAAGGTACTAGGAAAAGCCTGGCCAATCATCCCTGGGTCTATAAAACAGAGCCTGGTGGTGGGAAAATGTTCAACAACTCATTCAAAAAGACATATTGAGTGTCTCAGGGAACAAGGTGTGAACCATGGCCCTGCTGAGGTTTATAGCCCCATGATAAGGGTCTAACCATATTTTTGAAGAAGAAAAAGTTGTGTGGTGTTCTGAGATCTCAAACAATCTAATGGAATAGGGTGGAAGCTTGTGGGCATTTCTACCAGTTCCAAGATCCATGAATCATTCTTTAAGTTAGGTCAGCTTTTTCACTTGCAAAGTCACTCATTCTCTTTGAACTACAACACAGGACAGCTCCAGGCTTGTGGGGATGTCCCATTTGGCATCTAATGTTAATGCATATGAAGCCATCTTCTTGAGCCTGATAAGCTGATACTCACCAGCTGGCTGGAGCAGCTTTGTGGGCCTGGGAAGTGGCTCTCAAGGAGGCGGCAGGTCTAATCCCATGCACATTCTGCCCAGTGCTGCCCTAGTTCTCAAGGACTTGTCATCTTCTTGGGAAATTAGTTTGACTCTGATTCCAAGGCAGATGGGCATTACCTGGAATTCCCTCCAAGTATGAATAAACTTTTACATAGGGTAAAATTGAGCATTTTGATGTATTTGCTTGCACTTATATATAAAGACTTCCAGTGATGCCAAGTGGCATTTCTCAATTAAGGAATGGGCAGGTGAAAGTCTTCCTAAATTCCTGTCTTCAAAACCCCGCTAAAGTTTATTGTAACATCAGAGGGCTTCCCCCCAGAGTCCCGTGGTTAAAGGTGTTCACCATTATAAAGAACAGCTCGAGCACACAGACCTCCCAGGTTTCCCCAGGGGTGGATGAGTGTGGCAGGGGGAACCAGAGCAAATTCCCAGGCCTAGGGATCAAATGGGACTCAGCCACATTGCACATCAACACAAATAAACACATGGAAAAATTATGCTTCATCTGCCCTTGCTGGACAGCCTGATTTTTTTTTTTTAACTAGAACCCAACCATCTCTAGACAGTCCAAAAAACCATAATATAATATTTCCGACTCTTCAGTCCTTGAGTTACAATTTATTCTTTCTGTCTCCTTATTGCCCCGTGACTGGTGACTCGCATGACAATTGCAACACAATTTCATCCCACTTTGTCCTGTTGTGAATTATGTACAGGTTTGGCTACCAACTAGATGTAAGTTCCTCAGAGGACTTGGACTTGGTCCCCTTTTCATTCTCCAGGATGTTCTGCATTTAGGACATGGTTAGGTGTACAGCCCAAAGACCCAGCTTTCTCACTTACCAGGCCACATGATCTGGGGCCAGCTGCTGAATTCACTGGAGCCTCAGTTGCTCATCTGTACTACGGGACTCACTCACACCCTCCCATGGTTATGTGTAAGTACTAAATGCTGTAACAGATCAAACTGCCCTGCAGCGTGACTGTTCCAAAGAAAATGCCCAGAAAACACTGGATGAAAATAAAAATAGATGTGCATGAGTGTCGAAGGGATGAATTAACGCACAAGCACATGAATGTTTCTCTCTGGGATAGTGCAGTTAACAAGAAAAGGCTGGAGTTATGTTAATTCCCATTAATATCCTCAGAGGGTGTGGGGGAACAAGATGGACTAGCGAGCCTTGAAATGCAATCAGATCTCGTTTTTATCTCCCTTGCTACAGCTTTATTGTAGTGAAATATGTTCATTTTAACAGAGGGTAATCACCCTAAATACACAACGGGAGAGGCATAAGATGCCAGCAGAAATTTTTAGAGCATCTGCCCAGAACGCCCAGCTCCAGGCCGTTTTGGTTTAAGTATTAAAACGGCCCCCAGATGTGATTGTGCGTAGCTGGCTGATGGATATTTGCCGCGGTTAGGCTGCATTAGACTCAATTTATCCCCCAGCACTTATTGTTGCTATTGATTGATTTTTAAATTAGATGAAGGCAATCAGTAAATACCATCCAATCAAGTTCTAAAAACATACAGGAGATTAGACAATTTAGGGTAATCAATGGAAATATTCTTTGATTTGCTACCACTCAATTTTGACCATAAATTACAACTATAACTTGCAAGTTAGTAAGCTATAAAGCAAGTGGAAGTGACAAGAAAAACTAGAAGAAATGAATTAAGAGGCTAAGGAAGCACCACTGATGTTGTTCTATAATGAGGTGAATGACTCTTCCATCATATTTTGCATTTCTTCTTGCGCCTCAGCCCCAGTGATAGGTCAGGACGAGGAGGGGAGCTCAAAATTTGCCTGCCCTTTATAAAAAACTAAATTTGGGGTGGGCGGGTGGAAAGTTTATATTCAAAGGCTAACCAATGACTTTGAATAATAACTAATCAACCTAATTTTTTGATTTCAAATAAACGTCATACAATTTTAGGCTCAAAACCCCATGGTTTTTGGCATGCAGTTCAAGGCTCAGGAAAAAAAAAAAGTTCGTGAAAACCCTCACCTACCTCACAGACACTTTCAAATGCAAATTTGAAAGCCACACTTCTGCACAGTTATTTCCTACAAAGTCTAAAAGGTAACAATGGTTACATGTAATTTTAGGCCAGAACTTTATACCCTTAAAAGTTATATTTGTCTGTCTGTACGATCTCCACATCTTCCGTATTTTTCAAAGAAGCACATTCAGACTGTGGATTCATTTTTCTTTCCCCATCCAACAGGTTTGTGATTTAGAGGAAATGAATTCACTTTCAGGAGCTCATGGTTTCACCTCAAAGGCGAAGATTCCACAGCAGCCTGCATCACTCGTTCATCCGTTCATTCATTCACTGGTGCACATGAACACAGAAAGAGAGACAGGTTGCTCCTGGTTTTCTCCTTTCCTTTTTTTTTGGCACTCCTAGGAGCTTTGTAAAAAGTAGGAAATAAATAATCAAACTATGTAGTGCTCAGTCTATGCCAGCAAATAATCTAAGGACTTTCTGAGACATTAAGGTGAACAGGTCAATTCTGGCACCTCTGCCCCAGGCAGTGAGAAGGAAGAATCTGCGATGGGCTCCTCTGTCTTGTGGCTTGTGGAGGGTGGGGCAGGACGACTTCTTCTGACAGACCCCTGCCCTGGTGGGACCTACTGGCAAGCAAGGGTGATTGGGTTTGGGACTGGATTGTGTATGTTCTGGTTTGGGGACTGGGTCAGAAAGTCATGGGACCTGTCTCCTCAAGGATCCTAGAGAGAATGGTGCCCAGGAACCTACCCTTCAGATGGCCTTGGGAATTCAAGATAGAGTGGGACTTCTGATGGTAGGGGGTTCTCTGGGAAAAGTTGGCAGGGTAGGGAAGGAAAGGTTAATGCTGAACTTTTTTGTTTTCTGGAAGACTGGGAACCTAATTTTAAAAAATAAATTATCCTGCACTGATTTTAAATCAACTCATGCTGACTATAAAAAACTTAGAAAGTTATAAGGTAGAAAATTAAAATCACCCAGAATGCTAGTACCTCAAATTTCTCCTGTTTTTATGTATCTCCCTTTCTGCTTCTTTCCAGCATTTGGCCTATGAATACAAAAATAAAGTTAGCCTGTCTGGTGCCTGCTTTTTAAAAATTTAACATTGCATAATAGGCATTGGCTCATATCATTAAAACTTCCAATTAACACCATTTCCAAAAATGTAAAATCCCCCATGAGAATGGCAGTACTCACTGAGTGCTGACTGTGAAGGAAGCACTTAAGTGCATCGTTGCAGTGTATCCCTGTAACAGCCCTATGACGTAGGTCCTGTTGCTGTTATCGTTGCCACTTTGCATGCTCATTACGGAACACTAGAGCTAGGAGTGAACCCAGGGCGTCAAGCTCTGGGCCTCTCAATCTCAGCGGCAGCTACAGGATTTATGTTTGGGTCTTGCAGAGATAAGACAGAAACTCCTTTCAATACCGGGAAGAATTCCCTGCTGGTCACAGCACATTTGAGTTGCTCAACTTCTCTGATGTGTCATTCATTTGCCAAATAGGCCCTTGCCTAGTAGAATGACTGGTGCATGGCTGGTCTCAGATCACATTCACTGAGGGGACACCTGGTGACAGTGTTCCTCCCCAGGCTGTTATGAACACAAAATGAGGTCTTCTCTGAGAAAGTATTGTACACACTGTAGAGTGCTGTACACAAGCAAACGGTCCACCAACAGTGGTGCACAGCGATGCTGTCAACCAGATGTCACTGACTGCCAGGCTGTGGTCCAGATTGGGTGAGCAGATGGCTTTCACTTAACTCAATGATGTTAAAACATTTTTGAATTAATTGTTAATATTTAAAAATCAGAAAATTTCCAGAAAAATATCAGGATTTCCAAATTCTCTAGATAGGACCACTGGGCCTACATTCCCATGTGGCAGCCATTGGCTGGAGTTAAGCAATAGCCACCTCCTGTAGACAGAAATGTGGTCACAGAGCACCGCCGTCCTCACCACTCCCTTTTGCATCCCATCTGACCTGCTGCATCCACTGACGCTCCTTGCCCAGCCATGGGAGTTGTAGGAGTTTACCATGCTTGCCCTAGATATTCTCTGGAGATAGAATTCTGTTCCCATCTTCTCTCAGTAAGCCCTGAAATGGGTGGCCAGTCTCTGCCTACTGCCACTGGAATATAAGCTCCACACGGGCCAGGAACTGTTTTGTTGTATTCTTGCTGCACCCCAGCTGGCCCAAGCAAGAGTGGACACCCATTCATTGTTGAAGGGATGAATGAATAAGGAGGCTGACGAGGTCTATAAGACGCAGGCGGTTTCCAGGGTGACACAGGTGAGCTGTCTGATGAGCCATCAGGTATTGGCATCTCAGCAGGTGAAACGATCTGCATGAAGACTCCTGTGGATGCCAGCCAGGTAGACTGGGAGCCTGGGAAGGCCCAAATGGAAGGTAGACTTGGCCGGAAGCCAGTTGCTTGCCATGGCTGCCACTGCTCAGGAAAGAACTTTCCTTAGTGCTCCTGCAGCAGAGGGCGGGCAGCAAGACTGCGGGGAAGGCTCCCCATTGGCCTGTCAGCAGGGATTGTTAATCCCACCTCATATCTGTTCTTCACTGTGCAGGCTGCAAAGCCTCTTCTTGCCTTGTCTTTTTAATGTCTCACCATGACCCTGCAGGGTGAGGAGACTCAGGCAGGTGGCTTACCTGGAGTATCCCAGTGAGTAAGTGGTGGGGCTGAGCCTTTACTCTGGGTCTCTGGCAGTTGCCTCCAATATGGGGATCTTTGATGGTGTGGATCTGGCTTCCAGGAGGCTCTTCCAAGAACAAACACAGTATCCAGATGGGAAATGCCTCAATGCAAGCTCTGAGGCTCTTCCTGACTCAGATTCTGGAGTTGCCACCTCTGAGAAGAACCAAAGCAGACATTTCCTCCCAAGGAGAGGGAGCTGGGGACAGGGGTGTTCAGGAAGCACACTGATGAAAGATTCAGAGATCAACCTGTCTGGATCTAATTCTGACCCTGCCCTTTAATAGGAGCTTCAGCAACCCGTGAACTCTGTGCCTCAGCTTTTCCTACCTGTGAAATGGGGATATCAATGGTTACTGCCTCTCTGGGCAGCTGAGTGATATTGATAGAGCTAGCACATCAGAAGCTGACATTGACGGGACACTTACTACGTGACAAGGCTGCTGAAAGCCCTGGGCAAGCATTTGCAGTGCCCGCTATTCAGTAAATACTATATGAACTCGTGCTAAATAAATCACCTCCTCGCATCTCCATAGCCACATGGGGTAGGTTTCATATTATCCCCATTTTGTAGAGGAAAGTGAGGCATAAAGAGGTTCCATAACTTGCCCAAGATTGCTCAGCGGGCAGGTAGAGGAGCTGAGGTCCACACTAGACAGCATGACAGCGGAGTCTACATTTCTCAGCTCTGTCTGCCTCTCCTTTGCAAAGAGCTTCACCCACAGTGCTAAACCGAACCGTGTGATCAGGTTGAACTGCGATCTCTGTGGAATCTCAGATCAATCTCAAATCATCAAATACCGCAGTTTCATGTGGATCAACCCACGAAGAGCTTAGTAACTTCTCGTGATGGGGATGATGAAGATGATGATGATGACAACTTGCATCCAAGGCAGAGGATGTGAGGCCATGTCCCAGGCTGCAGGTCTGAGCTCTCACCCCAGGCTGGCCTCCTCAGGGGTCTGGGAGGCCCAGGGAGCTTTAGAGGAATTGCCTGGGAGGTGACCAGGAGAAGTGAGCTTTACTTTATCATGGTACTGAACTAAAAGGGCAGACTAATTAATCATGGAAGTTTCTAAAAGTGCTTTTATTTTGCCATTTAGTATGCCAGTGAGATCATTTCCCTTAATGTATACTCCTGGTATTAACATGCCTTAATCCATCACGGGCTGTATTATGAAATTACTGTGTTTTACTCCCGGGTCCCACGGAAGATCATTAACCCAACTCTTCTCCGGGCCATACATCATCGGCAGGATTACCTCATGGGTCCAGAGACCCCTCTCCCTGGGCTATGCGGTGGGGCTGCCCCAGTCATTTTTCCTTGCCTCACCTGACAAACAGGGCTGTTTGCATTAGTGAGCAGATGGCTCACGGGTGACAAGCAGACATCCCTTCCCGCCCACCACCTCTCCTTCCAGTGACCCAGGTTTCCAATGGACACAGCCGAGAGGGAGGCAGTATCTACTCAAAGCCATCCTCCCCACTTCTGCTGATGCCATCAGGCTAGCCAGGGGCTGTGTTTTCATGTCCTAAAGGCCATCAGGGACTTCTGTTGTGAGATCCTACCACCCTGGGGCTCATCTCCTGGGGACTCTGCTCTGGGTTCGGGGGAGGCGGAGGGTGGCCATAGGCACTCCTGCATTAGTCAGTTCAAGGGCCTACCTGCCTTAACCACCTAGGCTATTGCATCTGACCCCAACACATTCCTTCCTCTATCTGCCTCAAGGCCCCACAATTTACCTTGTTCTTTTATTTTATTATTATTTTTTCTGTTTTGTTTTGCTTAGAGACAGAGTCTCTCTCTGTCATTCAGGCTGGAGTACAGTGGTATGATCACGGCTCACTGCAGCCTCAACCTCCTGGGTTCAAGTGATCCTCCCACCTAAGCCGAGTTGATGGGACTACAGGTATGTGCCACTACGCCCTAATTTTTCAATATTTTGTAGAGACGGGGTCTCACTATGTAGCCCAGGATGGTCTTGAACTCCTGGGTTCAAGCAATCCTCCTGCCTCAGCTTTCAAAATTGCTTAGAGGACAAGTGTGAGTCACCATGCCTGGCCCATTCCTTTCTTTTTAAGTCTTTTGGGGAACTGCCAAACTGTTTTCCATAGTTTGCTGTGCCATTTTAAATTACAATTATTTTTAATAGACAAGTAAAATTATACATATTTATGGTATACAGCATGGTGTTTTGATATATGCATACATGGTAGAATAGCTAAATCAAGTTATTTAACATATACATTACATCACATCTTTTGTTTTTGTGTTGGCAATACTTAAAATCTACTCTCTTAGCAATTTTCAAGTATACAATATGTTATTAACTGCAGTCACCACTATCCATCATGTATATACAATGGATCTCTTGAACTTATTCCTCCTGTCTTACTGAAACTCTGTATCCTTTGCCCAACATCTTCCCAATCCCCTCACCCTTCAGCCTCTGGAAACCACCAGTCTACTCTGTTTCTATGAGTTCAACTGTTTCAGATGCCATATGTAACTGAGATCATGCAGTATTTGTCTTTCTGGGCCTGGTTTGTTTTACTTGACATGTGCTGTAACTTCATCCATATTATTGCAAATGACAGAGATTCCTTCTTTTTTAAGGCTGAGTAGTATTTCACTGCAAATATGCCATATTTTCTCTATGTATTCGTTTATTGATGAAGACTTAGGTTGCTTCTGTATCTTGGCTACTGTGGATAGAGCTGCAGTGACCACGGGAGTGCAAATATCCCTTCAACATACTGATTTCCCGTCCTTTGGCCATATACTTATATATTAGTCCGTTTTCCTGCTGCTGATGAAGACATACCCGAAACTGGGTAATTTATAAAGAAAAAGAGGTTTCATGAACTCACACTTCCACATGGCTGGGGAGGCCTCACAATCATGGTGGAAGGTGATAGACGTGTCTTACATGGTGGCAGACAAGAGAGAATGAGAGACAAATGAAAGGGGAAAACCCTTATCAAACCGTTAGATCTCGTGAGACTTATCTGCTACCACCAGAACAGTATGGGGAAAACATCCCCCGTGATTCAGTCATCTCCCACTGCGGCCCTCTCACAACAGGTGGGAATTATAGCAACCACAATGCAAGATGAGATTTGGGTGGGGACACAGCCGAACCTATCAACTCAGAAGTGCAATTGCTGGATCAGTTCTACTTTTAGTTTCCTAAGGAGCCCCCCTCCTGTTTTCTCTAATGCCTGTACTAATTTACATTCCTAACAACAGTGCATAAGCCCACCTCATTCTTGAAGCCAAAAGAATCTGAGCTGTCTTCTCTAATCCTCTTGCTCTTAGTCATCTTAGTCTGCGCATCAGCAACTCTTCTTGGCTCTATCAGCAAAAAAGTCTTGAACGTACCATTTCCCTTGTATCCCTGCATCCACCCTAACTTAAGCCTGGATGACCAAACCTTGCCACTAACTGGTGTCCCTGTTTCAACTCTCGCCCCCTGCAATGCTTTCTTCACGGAGCAGCCAGAGGGATCTTTTAGAAACACTAGTCTCTGGGGTGCTAGAACTGTCCTGGATTTTAACCCTAAGGCAACACAGGTGCACATATGATGGAAATTTATTGAATGCTTACTAAGATGTGTGCACTCACACACTTCCTGAATGTATTTTATACCTCAACTCTTTAATCTTTAAAAAGGTAAATAACACAAATCCGGTCATATCATTCCCCTGCTGCAAATTTCCCAGTGAATTCTCCATGTCCTTCAATGGAATTATGCAGCTTGTCCTCATGGCCCCTGGTCACCTGGCCTGCTGTTCTTCCTGACCTCATTTCTTACTATGACCTTCACCCCTTGTCCCCCTTGTCCTACTCTCTAGATCCGGAACACACCAAGCCTCAAGGCCTCTGCCTTTGCTGTGCCTCTCCCCTGGAACACTGTTCAAGATCTTTACCTGGCTGACTCTACCAGGTCACACTGGCCACAGCCCAAAGTCACCCCCTTGGATTGATCTCCCTTGGCCTGCTTACTTAAAGCACTCTTTCCCTCACTCATCACTTTCTCTCACATTACTCTGGTTTATTTTCTTCACGGGAGCCAACACGACCTGAAATGATCTTGTATGTGTGTCCGTTGTTATCTACTCTCATTAGTCTGCAAGCTGCCTCAGAGCAGGAAACACGTCTGTCTTTGTTCATCCCTGTCTCCCCAGAACCTTGTCTGCCTCTTCCTGGCCTTGCCCTCCCATTCATTGTCCAAGGAGACCCTAAAGTGACAATGGGACCCAGAGGGGAAAAGGGGGAATCAATGGGCTGTGTTGATCATGAGAGTGGACTTGGAGAGTGGCCGCCGGAGCCACAGGTGTTGTCTGTCTCTGAGAAGCCCCTCCAGTGTGACGCCTTCTTAGCTCCACATGTTCCAATGTCACTGGGCCACCCCCCTCTGAGTAACATGACATCTGAACACTGCTAGATGGAGGCATAAGAAAGAGGTTGTCAGGCTGAGAGCAGCTCTGCGTATTTCAAAATGCTTCACGTAGGCCATGCTTCACATAGTCCTTTAAAAAAGCAGGGATTCAGGCTTCTGAAGACACCCGTCTATCCACGAGTCTGTACACATCTCCAGTCTTTGCCCTCTCTCCCCTGGTGAGAGGGGCAGAAGTAATACCTTCCCACCAGGTGTCTGCTGACCTGTGCGCCAACCCTGAGGGTTCAGCCAGGTCACAGAGTGGCCTTGCTGTGAATGGGTAGGAGACAGGTTTGGAGCAAGAGGCCCAACCATGGTACACAGTGTGGAAGGATGAGGTGCTGAGTGCCCGTCAGAAGGAGGTTGACATAATACTGTCCTCTGGCACAGCCAGCCCACAGAAGGGCCAGGGTGAAGCCCTTAGCTGAGGCTCCAGGGGACACTGGGTCCCAGAAACTTGGGGCAGGCCTTTCAGGGCTGTCTTAACTTAAGTTCCTCTAAGAACAGACCCTAGTTGGATGCAGATGGTTTATTTGGGAGGTGATCCCAGGAAGTACAAGCAAGGCAGGGAGAAACCGAGACAATGACGGGAGGAAAGCCATATTAGGTTTGTCCATGATCTGGTACTGCTGTGAGCAACTGGGGCTTGATGCCACTGGGACCCTCTGAGGAACTGTGTGAAACACACTTCAGAATCATCCCCTGGAGGAAGGAGAGGTTGGGCCATTTAGCCACTGATTCCGATCCCCGTTGGCTGAAGCATATGCATGCATGCCTGTGTTTGCATGTGCGTGCACACACACACACACACACACACACTGCCTGGGTGCACGCTGGCATTTAACCCAAACAAGCTCCCTTGGGGCCCAAAAAAAGAAGAAAGACAAAGAGGAAGACAGGGTTGGGTGGATGCTGTCTGCCTACCAAGAGCTATCTGCAACTTCAAGTCAGCTCAGATGGGCCAAGGGGATGGAGGATGAGGCATCCACAAAATCTGCTAGAGAGTTGCTATGATCATGGACTTGGGGCAGTTATAGGGCATCTTGCACTGAGTCAATAACCAATGCTGTGGGTTCAGCCCTTGTGTGTCCTCTGGGTGGCTCCATGTCCCCAGGCTCCATGAACCCCAGCATGGGCTGCTGGACAGCAGCAAGGGCAAGCCGACTCTCCCTCATTCATAGTCCCTTTCAAAGCCAGTGGCCAGGAGCTGGGTGCTGGGGAAAACGACCCTTAAATAAGACTCTTCACTGGTATTTGCTTAAAGCTTACTATACCAGCTAATGGGTATGTTATTTCATCTCACAGAAGCCTTAAGCAGAGTGCCACAAATTTCCCACCTTGCAGAGGAAACTGAGACACCACAAGGAGGGGTAAGTCACTCACCATCACGTGGTAGAGAGAGCACCCTAGGTTTATCTGAGTCTGAAGTTCAACTCTGAGCAGCTCTGAAGAATGATCCCTGCAGGGCAGCCTCTGAAACCCCTGTGAGCAGCCCAGGCAAGGAGCCCAAAGTTTCATCCCAGGAGCACCTCGTTCACCCACGGCCACCATCACCATTGACCTGGGTACAGATCCAATCAGAATTGATGCCAGAGTTACACATTCCCCTGCTCTCTAGTCAGAAAGGAGGCAGTGGATCTGGGGTCTGCAGTGATGGGCCTGGGGCAACTGCTTTGACAGAGGTGCAGTGGCCTGACCAAGGCATGCCAAGCCTGTGGATGTGCCACTGGGCCACAAGTCAGGACATCTTTGCTCTCTTGCCTTGGAACACAGCCGGGCATGTCAGGGACACACAAAACTTGGCATTCATCTGCTGCAAGGGCTAAGTTAGACTAAGACAGATTACCACTGTTCCTTTCCTACATCTTTGTCCCTGAAGGCTCCCTTCTTGGAAAGGCGCAGGATCCCTGGAAATGCTAGGAAAGGCTCCCGTGAGCAGCTGACATCTGCATGTTGGCCAAGTAAGTGATGTACTGATGTGTTGCTTTACTGTTAGCCCTTTGCACAGACAGTAGGTTTCATTGCTTTCTTCAAATCAGCAGGGAAATACTTGGTTATAGATTAAAGGCCAAAGCACAAATCGTTCTGGACAACTTTGGTGAAAAGTTAGAAATCACAGGATGACTAGCATCAGCAAAGGTCAACAGGCAGCCTGGCTTATCAATAATCCCGGTTGCATCGTTCTTAGAAGAAAGGATAAGAATGCGGGCCATTGTACTTTGCCATACTAACACCTAAGTGACCTGGTTTGGTCTGGGTTGGAAAACCAACAAAGGAACATGTGATAAAAGCCACACTGGTTGGAGACAGGAGGCAACTAGGGCTGGCCTTCTGGGATTCTCATGAAGAGGGCAGGTAAGCTGTCACTTGATCAGTGGAGGAGGCAATCCTAGAAGAGTAGCCAGAAGCCAGGGTTGGACCCCATCTGAAATCCTCCACGTGATGGGGCCAAGTTTCTTTGTCTCTCTTGGCCTCAGTTTCTCCCGCATGCGCAAGGGGATAATTATAATGCAACACATCACATACCGGGGGAGATCGGGAGGGGGGCATTTATACCCTTCAGGTAATACACCAGACAATGATATCTTGTATCCTAAACAGATGCCCCAATTCATCTTTTTCTAGCCAAAGAGATGGAAATCTCTTACAGTATTATAGAAGGCATCTTGGTGCCTTCAAAGCCCACTCCTGATCTCCTGCAGTGGCCCATTTAGGAAGCAGTAGCCAGGGCTCAAGTACTAAGTGGTCTATTTCCTGGCCGATGTCCTTGAGATCACATGTAACTTCTTGGGTCCCTCAAATACAAAAGAAAAGAAAAGCCTCACAGAGTAGCTATGCCTTAGTGATTCAAAGTAGCTGGGTGATTAATGAATACAATAATCCAAGCTTCTCCACTGGAGGGCTTTTGGATATGTTTCCTTTACCTAAAATGCCCTTTTCTTGATTTTGCGATCAAGAAGGCTGCCCCTTCTTGATTTCAGCTTAAATATGATCCTCTTGGCAAGGCCATCTCTGCCTACTTTCTCTCACTAGGGCTTCCCCATTCATTATATGTTTCCCTCTCTCAGCATTCTGTGTAGTTCTGTTACAAAATTTGCACCTTACATATAACTATTAAATTGTTTCCTCATCTGTCTGTGGTCTGTCTCTCCTACCAGTTGCGAAGTTCTCAAGGGTGGGGATTTTGTGTGTGTTTTGTTCACAACTGCATTACTAGACAGTGCCAATTACAGGATAGATAAAAGGATGGACAGATGGATGGATGGATGGATGATTGAATGGATGGATGGATGGATGGATGGACGAACTGATGGACTGATGCACAGATGGATGGACAGATGAATGGGTGGATGGATGGATGCGAGATTATTGTAAGGATCAAATGAGAGAGCATGTGTGGAAATGCTTTGGAAATTGTTAAATATTATATTAATGCAATACATTATTGTAAAATGCTAGTGCCAGGCACTGTGATAGATGCTTTGCAAACATCATTACCTCCAATCATCTAACTCTGCCTCATGGGTACTATTCTCCCATTGTACAGATAGAGAAACAAAGGCGCTGGTGAAGTTGATTAACTTGCCTAAGATCACAGGGTTGGTACTGAAGTCACTGAAGGGGTGGGGTTCAATCCCAGGTAAGTCTAACTGAAGGCTTATGCTCTTCCCAAAATTACACCGTATTCCAAAGTTCTCATCTTCCGAAAAGTGACCATGCAGTGAGGTCCTCATGGTCATTCACAAGCCTGAAACTCCTTACCCTTAAACAAAAAAACCACATCATCATTCTTGAGTCACTTTGTCTTATTTTTGAAGCATCATCTACCTCTCCCCTGCCTCCACATTCAGTCATCCTTCCTTGCTGCTGTCATGGAGGAACCTTCACCTAACACCAATTCTTCTCTAAGGAACCAGTTCTAATTACTTTTAACATGAAACAATTCTTGTTAAAATTAGGTGTAAAGTGAGAGTCAAGAGTTTCTAAGCAAGAAGGGGCATTTGTGAATTAGTTGCAATCTCCTTTGATTCCTCCAGAGGTCTTTCTTTCTTACAAACTCTTTCGGTTTCAGGAAATGAATCCAGAAAGTTAAAATGCGGGGAGGAGGTGGTATTCAGATAAGAAAGGGCCATCTTGCCTGTTTCATAGGGTTCCCAAGAGAACCAAATGAGAAAATAAACACGAAAGTACATTGGGAAAAAAACACAGCAATGTGAAGACACAGATATTTAAGAATATGGTACTGCTGCCAGTGCTTAACCTTTATCCCAAGCTCATGATGCTGCCAAGGAGATTTTGTGGCATTTTTTAATTTAATGCTCGCACAACCCTCTGCGGCAGCTAGTATCAATATGTTCATATTACAGAAATAAATGCCAGTTCAGCAGTAGCTAGGGGCTCGCTCAGTTGAGACTGGCACACCAGGTCCCTGTCACAGAGCTGGAGCACTTGCTGCTACGTTTCTCATGGTCAGCACCCAAGATTCCCCTGGAGGAATTCAGCACAGGCTACGTTTCCTATAGAAGCCATCCTGGCAAAAACGAGGCCATCAACTGTCCGGAGATAGCAGGACTGGCTTGGGAGGCTTCAGATCAAGTTCAAGCTCATCATTTTGTGTCCACTTATGGCTGCAGTGGGATCCAAAGGACTGTTAGAATCTCCTCATCATCATAAACTCAGGGAGTGAGGCTGAGTCCCGAGACTGCCCAGGAGAGAGTTTCTTCCTTTGTCCTTCTCTTGCAGGAATTGCAAGAAAGAGACAGTGAGAGACAGTCTCTCACTGCAGAACTCTCACTGTCAGAGACAGAAAGAAACAGAAAGAGACGGTGAAGTCTAAATGACATCTAGGGGTCCCCAGGCTTGTAAGTGACATCTAGGGGTCCCCAGGCTTGAGTAGCAGTCATCACACTGACCAGGGGTTTGTGAAAATGTAGATTTCAATTGCATTTTCCAAACTGATTGAATTATAATCTTGGGTGTGAGCCCTAAAACTCTGCATTCTTAACAAGGTCCCAGGGAGAATTGGATGATTGGCCAGTTTGGAAAATTACTGGTGTAAGGGAGACAGAACCTAAAATTGGAGTCTAGACTGGATTGAATAATGTCCCCTCAAAATTCATGACCATCTGGAACCTCAGAATGGGAACTTATCCTATTTCAGGGCCTTTGGAAATGTGATTTCAGTCTGTTTTTGTTATTACAGTAGTTATGCTCTATGAAGTCACTGCAAACACTGAGTTAGAGAATTCTAAACCACTTCTCCTAGCTGAAACAGAGTGAAGTTCCTGCAAGCCTCTAGTCACAGTGTTTTCTCTAACCAACCATGCGTATTTTTTTTTTTGAGATGGAATCTACCTCTGTTGCCCAGGCTGGAGTGCAATGGCACCATCTTGGCTCACTGCAACCTCTGCCTCCCAGGTTCAAGCGATTCTCCTGCCTCAGCCTCCAGAGTAGCTGGAATTACAGGCTACCTGCCACCACACCTGGCTAATTTCTGTATATTTAGTAGAGTCAAGGTTTTACTATGCTGGCCAGGCTGGTCTCGAACTCCTGACCTCAGGTGATCTGCCCTCCTCAGCCTCCCAAAGTGCTGGGATTACAGGTGTGAGCCACCATGCCTGGCCCCATGTATATTTTTTTGTGTGCTTCTACTTGAGGACATCTTATTTAATACGTATTGTTGTTTCATTCATTGAACTCAAAGCCAACTGCGCTATAACTCATACCTGGGCAAAGCTTCTCTAACACATATATTCTCCATAAGGCACATCACAGTCTTTTCGCACATAGGAACACTAGACAGCACTTTAGCGTTACACTTTGGGGTCATTTCAAACAGCAAAGTCACCAACAAAAAGTACAAACATGCAAAAAACACAGCACTAAATAAAGTGAAAGAAAGGCACCTGTTTTTGAGAGAGCTGAACCCTGAAAGCAGAGCACCACCTTACTTGACCTCAGCTGGGAACTTGCACAGTGGGCAGCCCATATTTTTCATTGCTCTGTGTATATCTGCAGATGACCACATGTATTGGTTTCGAGCTTAAACAAATTTTAGTGAGGAAGTAAATAGCAAATACGGAATTCATGAAGAAGGAGGATCCTCTGTAGTTAAGATGAGGTCATTCTGGTTGAGGGTGGGTCCTAAATCCAATATGAGGTGTCCTTAAAAGAAGAGAAGAGGACATACAGAGACAGCCACAGAGGAGGAAAAAAAATTCATGTGATGACGGAGGCAGAGATTGTAGCAATGCATTTGCAAGCCAAGAAATGCATAGATTGCCAGCATCCACCGGAAGTGGGAGGAGGCAGGGAAGGATTGTTCCTTAGAGCCTTCAGATGGAGCATGGCCCTGCTATCACCTCAATTTCAGACACCAGAAGTGTGTCATCCCATGGCTGGGTGCAGTGACTCACGCCTGTAATCCCAGCACTTTGGGAGGCCGAGGCAGGTGGATTACTTGAGGTCAAGAGATCGAGACCAGCCTGGCCAACATGGTGAAACCCCGTCTCTACCAAAAATACAAAACTTAGCTGGGCATGGTGGCACACACCTGCAGTCCCAGCTACTTGGGAGGCTGAGGCAGGAGAATCACTTGAACCCGAGAGGCAGAGGTTGTAGTGAGCTGAGATTGCGCCATTGCACTCCAGCCTGGGCGACAAGAGCAAGACTCTGTCTCAAAAACAACAACAACAACAACAACAACAACAAAAAATGGAAGTGTGCCATCCCTTGTTACAGCAGCCCCTAGGCTCCAGGAACCACCAGTCTTGCACATGCAGGAGCCAGCCTGGCTCCAGGAACCACCAGTCTTGTGGTTCTGGGGAATCCCTTCCACTGGAGAGCCAGCCCAGCTCCAAATCCTACAGGCTTGCCTCAGAAATCAAATGAGAGAATATCTATGAAGAACTTAGGAAACTGGAGCGTGTTCTATCCATTCAGCAGATTATTATGCAAGTCCTCGGGTCCCTAAATCACCTTTCAGCTGCCTCACAGCACCCACTCCAAACATCCTGGGCTCCAGCCACACTGAACTCTTCACTCTTACAGGCAAACACTGGGCACAGGGCTGCCTCCACACGTTTGCTCAGGTCATGCCCTACCTACACCAGAAAACCCATCCCTCAAATGCCACAGCTTTGATCTGCCAAAAAGATGGAGCTCTTCTCTTCTCCGAAACTTCAGTCCAATACAGAATGCCTCTCCCTGACATCACATAGGTTTTTGCCTTTAAAAGGCAGGAACTTCTTAGTCCAAATGTCTTGTGCCTGCCTGGCACACAGTAGGTGCTTAATAAATAAGTTGGAGTTGTGTGGACACTCAGTGGGATGTGTTAGGTCCTCCAGGATAAGAGGGTTTTTAGCCAAGGCCCCTCCTACCTTGACATTCAGACTCCAGGATTGTTAGAGGAATGAATGAGTCGGTCAATTTTGAGCCCTTTCTATAGCAGATCGGAAGACAGAAGCCCTGAGGCTTGTATAAGATCAAGGGAGCTCTGGAGCAGGGATGGGAGATCATGCTCCAACGCTGCTTCTGGAGACTGGCTCCAGCCTCGCTGCACACCTGCATCAGGCCTCAGGGTTCCCTATGCCCAGCCTCTGCCCTAATGAAGCCAGTTTGAAGGTCCATTGGAAAAGCAAGTATGACTGCACACCATTCATTCTGAACTCAGGTTTTTTCCATGTCTCCAGGCTGTGCAGTCCTCCAGAGCAGGCAGGTAGGAGACGAGCAAGGTGGCTGGGACTGCTGAGTGCCCCTGAGCTTTGGTGGATGGAGACCACAGACAGGAGGACCTGACAGCTGGAATCCAGACCTTCATTCTGGCGGGGAGGGCACTGCCATATCTGACACCTCTCTCTACCCTTTCTTAGAACCACAAAATGATAGAGAAGTGGGGACTCAAAGAGATGGCTAATCCAGGATCGCACACTCAGGACCAGACAGGTAAGCAGAATGGGTGACTGAGCCAACTAAAGTTTGGCCTCCAGTGAGTGGTTGGCCTATGGACCCACTTAGAGACTGGATGCCTTCAGTCATCATTACCTTTAATGCTGAACAAAATACAAAGCGCCTGGTCGGTCAGATTCAGTCTCATGACCATCTAATCCAATTCTCTGACTGTCCTGATGGAAACTCATAGAGTTCCCTCAAGGCCTAGTGGTAAGGGATCGGCAGCAGCAGGAGAGCCAGCCCAGCTCTGCCCACACCTAGAGCATCTTCTGTTTATTCTTTCAGCTCAGGAAATCTGGACATAGAAGAGCTGAAAGAACCTTAGAGAAAGCCCCATTATACAGGCAGAAAAACTGAGGCCACAGAAGGGAAAAAACTTGCCAAGTTCACTCAGAAAGTAAAGAGTACCAGGCAGAACAAGGGCTCAAGCTAAAATGTGACTTGTTTGTGTGTGCATGTTGGTGGCGATTGCATTTCTTTATTTCAAGCCTTCTGTGAGGACAGAACAGTACCTGGCATATGATACACACCCAATAAGTTCACGGCTTTGGGATAAGTGCAAACTTAGAGATCATAGCTTGGGAACTTGCAGGCTAGGAAGGTGCTCTCCCAACATCCTTTTACCCCTGGAAGGCTTCTGAGCGCTATCAACAAGTTTTCCCCAAATCCCTGAGCATTTCTTTTGGGTGCCAAGTCTGACATGACTGCTTCAAATTCATCATGAGTATGGAATACGCAGAAAGCAGCTCAAGGTGAGTCATTCATTAATCATAAGAAAAACAGGCCCTGATCAAGGGCACATCAGCACAAACCATAAAAAAAAAACGGGGGGACAGGGTTGCCCAATCACCTTATTTAATATTAACTACATTATGTTTTTTTTCACTTGAGTTCTGAGAAACATTGCTCCCCACTCCCTGGTTTTGTATGAACTCAATCCAAAGTCAATTTTCCTTGAATACAGGGTGTCTGTTTCATGGGTGTTGAGAGTGAGATGCAGGACTTTGGAACCATAGTCAGTCACCCTGGAAGAAAGTCAGCCGGCAGGACCACTGACTTTCAGCCTTGTCCTCAGTCACTTTTTCCGCACTGCCTGATATATTCTGGGAGAACATAGATGAACAACGTGAGGATCAATAGCCATCTGTTCATACCACTGGATTGTGGACAGTGGGGGTACAACCTGATTGGGGAGGTGAGATAAGTTAGCATGAGCACCACATGGACCATTTGATTACATTTCCATCTTTTTCTCTTTTGCTGTCACATGTGTCCCGTGATGTGGGCAGATCAAGGGGTGTGATTGCAAACTGAGGCTCCAAGTACAGCCGATGCCCCCTGCAGTGTTCTTCTCACTCCCCACACCACCGTCAGAACAGTGCGGCAGAAGGTTCTGCACTCTGAAAGGGTAGCTATCGCTACATGATTGAGCTATGATCCCTCCCAGGGCTGCTTGTCTGTCCAAAGGGGAAGACTCTGGGCTTGGCAGATACTGCCGTTTGCGCTTGTTGTGATGCCTTTGTGCCTTCTCCTCCCTTTCCTGGCATTTGCAGCCCACCAGTCGCTGGCCCCATTGTCTTTTTCCAGCTATGGAAATGGCTGAGCTCTACCGTGCACCTTGATTAAAGTGTGCAGCTCCTTGAGAAGGTGGCAGGGCCCCAGCTGATGTGAGCAAGTCCCCATATAATTTGCACAGCATGAGACTACTGCGATCTAAAGGTGAGATTCAGGAGTTTGCCCCCAAAAATAGCAGAGATGGAAGGGAAAGATAAAGAGATGAGAATAAAATCTGACACAAATTACCTGGTGCTTTCTGGAGGGGGATGAGGCCGTGGGAGCTGCCAGGGCAAGTCTGGTTGCTACCATCTCAGTAGAACAGAGAGGCCAGCATGGCAGGTGGGGGGCAGGGGAGGGGGAGGAGCTCATGTGGACTTGGTGTGGGCATCACTTGGAAATCCCAGGATGTCAGAACTGGACAGGTTTTGAGAGGCTTTCTTGCTTACTAGTTACTAATGTCTGGGGACTAGCAAGCTGCAGTAGAATTGTAACTGGAACAGGTTTGTTGCGTAATGTACACAGCAAATCAATATACTGAAACACCAGTTGCAACAGAGAAACAGGTTTAATCATAGGGTCACCGAATGAGGAGATGAGCGGAAACCTCCAAAATGGTTGCTGGAATTCGGGGTCTAAAAAACATCTTAAGCAATCTTTAAGCAAAAGTCTTATGATTCTAATGTCAGAGATCTTGCCTGTAGGAACAATGAGGCTGCAAATCAATTCTCAAAATGTCTTAGGATCCCAGTGTCACAAACCCTATCTATAGGAACAATGGGGTTGCAATGGTCAGGATCTAGTGCTACATGACTTTCAGCAACAAGGAAGTGAGCCAAAGTACAGTCTGATGAATGCTTAATTCTAACTCTATTTCTGCCTAGAAGCTGGCATGCAATTCTTGTCAACTCTCTGGGGATGGTTTCAGAATCACCTGGGAGCTTGCTAAAAATGCAGACAACTGGATCCCACCCTTTGTAGTTCTGAATTAGGAAATCTGGGGCACAGCCAGTGCAGCCATATTGCCATTCAGTGTCAGGCACAACCCTGATGTAAAGCCTGCTGGGAAATCACTATTCATTTGACAGAGAAGGAAACTGAGTCACAGAGGAAAAGGGTTTGAGCAAGATCCCACAGAGAGTTACAAGCGGATTTTTTAATAGTTTCTCGATTTCTTCCTCTCTCCTTTCCTTCCATCCTCCCTCTTTTTCTCCTTCCCTTCTTCTTCCTACCTTCCTTCTTTCATTCCTCTCTTCTTCTGTCTTTCCTTTCCTCCCTTCCTCCCTTTCTTCTCTTCTTTCCTTCTTCCCTCCCTCCGTCCCTCCTTCCTTCTCTCTTCCATTCATGCATTTATTCAACAAACATTTGTTGAGTATCTGCTATGTGCCAGGCACTGTGTTAGGTGCAGAAACAACCCAGATCCCTCCCCTTCTAGAGCAAACACCTTTGTGGGAAAGACCAGCAGTAATCAAATCATCACATGCAAAAATGTAAAATTACAGCTATGCCCAGGAGAGGCACACAAATGGTTGTACCAGCTGGATTTAACATTGCACATGGCCTCAGCATCTTTATCTGTGAAATGGAGTCTCCTCACTTGCCCTAGCTCCTTCCCACCTGCACAGCTCACACTGGAAATTAACAGAGAACAGATTTTTTTTTTTAATTTATTTTTATTTTTTTTTTATTTTTTGAGAAGGAGTCTCGCTCTGTTGCCCAGGCTGGAGTGCAGTGGCCGGATCTCAGCTCACTGCAAGCTCTGCCTCCCGGGTTTACACCATTCTCCTGCCTCAGCCTCCCGAGTAGTTGGGACTACAGGCGCCCGCCACCTCGCCCGGCTAGTTTTTTGTATTTTTTAGTAGAGACGGGGTTTCACCGGGTTAGCCAGGATGGTCTCAATCTCCTGACCTCGTGATCCACCCGTCTCGGCCTCCCAAAGTGCTGGGATTACAGGCTTGAGCCACCGCGCCCGGCCGAGAACAGATTTTTAAAACATAAAAATGATTATCCAAATGCTCGGCTTATCTTGACTCTGATAGTCAATCAATAAATATTTGTAGAATTGAATTGCTAATTGAATTATTCTACAAAAATAAAGCAAGGATTAACAAGAATCCCCACCACCAATCCAGTGTTCATTTAATTTTCCTGTTTATGCAGATAAGACACAGGCTGGGTTTGCTGGATTTAAACAAAGACCAGCAGAAAGACTGCTTTCCACAGATCCCTGGAATGTCAAAGTTGGAGGGAGCTCAGATATTACCACATCATATCTTCCCCAACTTCACAGAATGGGAAAAAGTTATTCAAGGTCACATGTGGGAAAAGTGATAGAGCCAAAGCCAGGACACAGATGATAGATTAACAACAACAAAAAAAAAAGGACATGTTTTGGGTGCGTAGACATGCCTAGGCTGTTATTCTCTACGGTAAAAATCCCGACATTGGAAACATCTTCCATTTATTAATTAAGGCTCTACTACAGGATGATTCCCAGGAATATTCCTCCAAGGGCCACAGCCAAGAGCAAATGTCTATGTACATTCAGTAGACAATGATTGATCTCACCACTTTCTGTTCTGATAAAAGCATCCGCATTTCTCTTTGGGGGGTCACCCTCTTCCTTCCCACTCTGAATCCGTGAGGTTTAGGTACCAATTGAATCTATTTGCTTCCAAGTGAGGTAAGCACATGTCTGCCAATCAGCTTGTTCCATCTCCCTGGTCATAGTGATTGGTTCAGGGAAGGGCATGCAACTCAGGATGATCCAATGAGAGTCAGTCCTGGGACTTTGGCTGAAACTATTGGGAAAGAGACACTGTATTTCCATTGGTTTCGTTATGCTGGTAAGATGTTATTCTGGAGCTGCTGGCAGGCATCTTGCTACTGAGCTAGAGAGCCTTTCTCTTAATGAGTCCACACAATGATGGGGAGGGAAATAAGTGCTGAGGAGCCACTGAGTCTTGATTGAATATGTTTTTTTGGACTTGTAGATGCAGTCATTCCTGAAATTAAATCCTCTGCACTTTTCATTGTCATAGGGGGCAATAAATTCCCTATAACTGGTTTACCCAATGGCAGAGACAGCCAGCAGAGATTTGTGGAGTTTTCACTGGGAAGCAATTTCCCAGTTAAGGACAATATTTTTCAGCATCCTTACAACTAGGTGGTACCAGGCAACTGAGTTCTGGACAATGCAATTGGAGGCAGAAGTGAAGTATAGCACTTCCACCAAAACCTTCCATGCAATATTTCACACTCTTTTCTTCCATCCACTGGTTAAATGTCAAAGCATCTAGGATGATCTTGGGAGTCACATACTGAAAATGACATTGGAAGTTGGTGTCCACTGCCATTTAGACTGAGGTAAATGAAAGTAAATTTCCTATATGTTAAGCCACCAAAATTCTGAAGCCTCTTCGTAATAACAGCTACCATTATCTTCCTTAATTCAGTTATTGTTTCAATGAGGGCTTTTAGTCATAAACAGTAAAAATCATCTCTGGCTAACTTAAACTGAGAAGGAATGCATTAAAAGGCTAGTAAATGCTCATAGACAGTCCACGAGGGCAGGAGAGCCAGGACTGGGACTACATGGCTCAGAACAATGCCAGACTTATGCCATCAAACTGGAACGGGGGGGACACCATTGAAGGTGACACTGAGCACTCATATCTCACCTTGCTCATTGGCACCCCTGATGCTGCTGCTGGGGTTGAATATAGCTACCACCACGGTCACTGTCTTTTGTGGAACGGATTCCACAAAGTCCCTGCTTCTCCATGTCTTTCGGAAAGTCTAGGGCAGTTATATCTTTACCGATGGAGGCTTAGGTCATGCAACCATACTCTAGCTGCAATGGAGGCTGGGAAAGTGAACAAAGGGCATTTTCCCATTACTACAGTGGAAGACAGGCTTTGCTTCAAAAAGTGGGGAATTTCCCAAACATGAGAAGGGAGTTCAAACATAGGACAGCCTAAAGGATTGATAAATGTATGCTACAGTCACCGTGAGATGGGCTTCTATCCCTGAAAGAAACTGACTGATAATGTATACTGTTAACATGCTTCAAATTTTATGCAAAACAGAAAATAGACATGTTCTAGAGATTGTGCTAAGCACTTGACATATATTATCTCATGTAATCCTCACAATGACTCCAAGAGGGTAGAAACTATTATCCCCAATTAGCAAATGAAGAAACTGAGTCCTGAAGAAAAAATTTATTTGTGTGAATTCATGTAGCAGGGATATGATGAAATCTTGTAACACAAAAGACAAGGGATCATGTGATAGTTTCCTATATAGTGAGGTTCCTGGGTTGAAACCACACCAGGATTTAGATGAATTTAAAAACTGGGTGGTGGGTCTAAGAGTTCCATGTTTTCCTGAGAGAGCTTATCCTGATAAAGAGATTCAAGTAGGACCAGCTCGCTCAAGGAATAAAACCTTGGTTATAGGGTATTAAGGAAGAAATTAAGATTCTGAATATGATGAGGGGAGCAGTTTGTCCCTGACATGTCTTCTGGGAAGCCTTGAGCACTAGCATCAGAGTCCCGACAGCAAGAGAGCTGAAGGTGAAAATTGCAAAGGATATTTCACTCCAGACTGTACTCAAGATGTTGGAGAACTTGTCATTGCTTTGGGACTCCTCTGGCAGGTGTAGCTCAGGGTGGGAGAGGCCT
The DNA here is from genome assembly GCF_009764315.1 of Trachypithecus francoisi. Classification (NCBI taxonomy): domain Eukaryota; kingdom Metazoa; phylum Chordata; class Mammalia; order Primates; family Cercopithecidae; genus Trachypithecus; species Trachypithecus francoisi. Next base: position 91,206,326 of record NW_022681455.1, on the reverse strand, counting down.
TCTCCCTCACTTCTTTGCAGATCACCATGAAACTCTGCACAGCAAGGCTCCAATGCATTGTCAGTGGTGCCCAGAGCAGCGGTCACACCCAACTAGAAAAGACTTGTTTGTGAGCACACATGAGACTTCCCCTGAGAACTCTCTGAAATACTTGGAGAGGGAGAGATTTACAGGAATGGGGAGGCCGTGTAGCAGCAGGTGGGGTCAAGAGCCAGTGGAGCTCAACATCTCAATGTCAATGTGAACGTCAGTAGTACTCCCAAACCGAGTCAAGGGCAAATATGCTGGGCGTCTTCGTTTGCTGCTCAAATCCTCTCTCCACCCTTTCCTGCTCACCTCTGGGCCCCTTCACATAAATGAACTGGAGAACTGGGATCCCATGCCTTTTGGCTTCTAGCTGGACTCAACCGATGGGCAGCACTAGCAGACCTGTCCCCTAGAGTTGTCATGGACATGACCACATCCCTGCCCCCACCAGGATCACCAAGGTCCTGCCAGCTGCCCTGTTCACACAGCCCTCTGCCTCCAGCGTCTAGCAATTGTACTCTTCCTTCACTGTGTTAGGTCTAGGAGAGGTTGTCATTCAATGATATTCTGAGCCCTGTGTGCTGCTCCATCTCAGGTGGGCCCATTCCTCTGTAAAGAGCCCCTGTATTAAACTATCTTAGTTGCCCAGTCCAAGTGTGCCATTGGTTTCAGCCAAGACTCTGACTGATAGAAGGAAATGTGGATCCCACTAAGAGATCATGATTTTGAGCAATGTCATTTTCCATCGTGTTTTCTGTTTATTTTTTCAGGCAGTCAAACACACCTGTGCCAGAACTTTTGTGGGTTTTTTGTAGATCCCTGGCACCTGGTAATCTTGTTGCAGTACTCTGGCTACTTTTGGGCTCCGTCCAGTTGGCCTTAGATCTGTCATTGTTGGAGAAAATGCCATAAACCAAATGACTGAGGGAAAACGTCATGGAAACATCCACTCCAGGGTCTAAAAAATAGCCTGAGACGCCAAACCCTTAAAGGCACCAAGATGATGAGAGGGCCGGAGCTGAGCCATGATTGGATTCAGGTTTGGAAGGGCTTCTTGACATACCTGGGGCTGTAGATGCCTGAACACCCACATGGAAGAGGGTCACTCACTGTTTCTCCCATTGGTCATTCTTCATTCAACCCAATGGCAAATGGCCCAGGCTCAGACAAGCGAGAGGCAGTGTCTCATCCTACCTTGGTCCTGCCCTGCAGTTCTGTGGCCTGGGGCCCTCTCTGGTGAGTCCAGGTGGTCCAGGGACCTCAGGCCGGTGGTAAAGGAGTCAGCTGAGACTGTTCACCTTGCCCCCCATTCCATTCAGAGAGAAGGGGTTGTGAGTGTGCTTCCCAACCAATGGACTCACATTCACCAGGACTATTTTTAGGACAGCAAATAACCTGATCCAGGCTCACAGAGGAGCCTGGATCTCCAGGTCCACTAGAGACCAGCATCCACTCCCCTAGCAAAAGCCAGGAGCCCAGGCCAGCTGTAGCCTCCCCATCTCATCTCCAATTCTGGCCAAATTTCTCCCCTAGGAATATCCTGATCCTCCATATTGCTGTCTGGGGTGCCCAATTTGGGGACTACTAACTTCCAGAGAAAGCGTCCAAGACAGGAGTCACTACAACCAGGCCCCACCTACGAGTGGGTGCTCCCGTAAAACTCAAGGGTCTTTATGATTTGAGTCATGCCGTTAAAGTAGAGGTCAGTTCCTCAAGGAAAAATCCTAAACTTCTGCCCACTCAAGGATATTTACTCACCAGTTGTGTCAGTGAAGCAAGGATGGGGGTTAGAGCAAGACAGATATCATCTGAAAGGTAGAGAGAGCTTAATTTGGACTAATGGCCATTCCCAAGGGCCACCTTGTACAGCTCTGCAAGTTGCATTGCACAACTGCAGGGGGCACCACTTACTGCATGGTTAACTTAGATTGGTACAGTTTTTATGCCTGCTTTCTGGCAGATGGCTGTAAGTGAACTGACGGAGGGGCATCTGTCTCTAATTCACCCATTTCAGTGGGACCCAGGCCAACTCCTGAGACACCAGATCAGAGACTTAGAAATACAGTGGTGGAAATTGTTCCCTTCTCCATTCTTTGAAAGGATGTGACACATTCCCCTGGGGCACCTATGCCACTCCGGCTCCTCTGATGTGGTCTTCTCCTTCTCCATCTATCCCCACAGAGCAGCAGCGTAGGCACCAGCAAGGCCTCGGGATATCACTCCATAAATTCTCTTTTCATTGGAGGCCTAGCAGATAATAATTTAAAGAACTAGTCACTGCTTGCAATTAAGCACAGAGAAAATAGATCAGGCCCATAATTTATGTCTGTGCAAGGTTGGGCTAGATTCGTAATTAATGTTTGCTCCCTTTAATGAAATACTCCAAAGGTCTGCACTTCTGTCATTCATGAAGGTAATTTTTCAATTGATTAGTAAAATAATACTTGAAAAGTAAATGCACCTGCTTCTTCCCCGAAATGTCTCAGTCAACCGGACACACTGGTTGGGATGCTAAAAAAATACCACTCCAATCCAGTGGAGACCCGGCCCTGCACCATCAGCATGCAGACAGCCTGAGCAGGAGGCAGGAGGAAAAAGTAATTAGAGCAGCTACGGTGACCAGAATTCCTGGGTGGCCCGGGGCTGCTGAGCAGCTGCAGCCGCCCTGCCTAATTCCTGCTTGAGATGGAGGGGTCAGGCGGTAATGTGAAGGGCCAGGGGCAAACTCAGACAGAGAGCCAAGCGTTTTGGTCTTTACAGCCCAGATCTGCATGGAACACCAGCCGGGCTGGGATGGGCCTCATTAGGGGGACGACGTACCAGAAGACAAGTAGGTCACAGTTTGGAGGGTGCTGTGGTCAGCTGGGATGTGGGCTGGCTAGGGTTAGGCACAGAGAGGCTGTTCCCAATTATCTTTGTTGCCCAAGGGCAACAGGTTCCTGTTAAAAGCCATTTAACATGGAAGCCAGCATTTCTTAGTCCTCAGTAGATAAATAATTTAGGCCTTATCTTGAAAACTGAAACTAAAACTTAGAAAAATTTCATTTTATGTTCTATGAAATAAAAGATAGGCAATAAATGTAATACAGTAGCTTTAATTCTTAGAATAAAGAAAACTATCGATTTGGGGTTTATTTTTTAAATCAAAACTATTTCACTGCAATATATATCATCCTTCCCCTCATGATAGATTTTCACACAGTTATGTAGAGGGCGATTTGGGCAAAACTATTCAAAGGCTGCATCAATTTTCCAAAATCCAATCTTCACCTGTGACATTTAAACAACTCGGCAATCAATTATTGAATATGGAATATTGAATCCCTTTGCCTATTGCTGTTCCCAACCATGGTTTTCTTCCTCTAGCAGGCCGTCATTGGCCAGTGGCTTGGTGTGGGAGCCCAGAATTCTTCAACACAACAAATGGGTATCAATCAAGATGAGAGGAGAGGGCTGTTTGTTTGAGGAAGACCTGTTTTACAAGGGGTCGGTTCGCTAATGAACGTCCCTGTATCTTCTAGCAATGCCCACTTACCTATGCAAACTCATGACAGAGAGGCCCGGGCTGGCAAACAGTCAAGTGCCCTTGAACCTGTTTCCTGCACTTAATGCACATGGTTGCTCAGATTAAACCTTAAAGGAAAACGTATCACTTAGAACCCCAGTTGCAATCAACAGAAATGGACTGGCTGATTTAAGCAGAGAGAGAATTTTTAAAAATATGTTGAAAGAGTCCCAGACTCCTTGGGAGGGCTGGGGAAGAAAGTGTGTGCAAGGAGCCAGAGCGAAGGTCTCTGCAGTTCAGTAGGATAGTCCCTACTGCCACCACAAAATACCAGCTGCCACAGCTGGATCCAGGCTCTGGCCACCCAGGACTGCGGGCGCTGCTGAAGCAGTCCATTCCTGCCTTTTTTTGGCATGCTTCCTTGTAAATTTGTGGCCGATGCAGGTCATTGGTCAAGACCAGGTTATAAGCCTCTGCCTCCTGCAAGTGGGGCAGGAAAGTGTCAGCCACTCTGGTGGGTGATGGACTCTGTCCCCCAAGGGTAACATGGAGTGGAATCTCCTAGCATATGAAGAGGGCTATGGCTGGGGATCCCCCAGAAAGAGAGAAATATTAATAATGATGATGATTGTTCACTATTAATATTGTGCCTTGGCCTCCACTGATGGGATACACTTAAATCATGTCCTAACTTCCCTTTCCTCTAACATTTATAGAGCACCTACTTTTTCACATATGTTTTGCCATTCAATCTTCCCTGATGAAACAGGACTATGATCCCATTTTCCAGGTGAGGAGACTGAGGCTCAGAGAGATAAAAGGACTTGCCCAAAATCACACAGGTTAAAAGCACCTGGGTCAGGGTTTGCTTTTTTTTTTTTTTCATTCTAGTGCTATGACTCCAAAAGACACACTTGAAGAAGGGTCCCTGGAAAGGTGGGGTGAGTTCTCATCTCATGCCTGATCTTGTTTTTGCTGAAGGAGGATCCAGGATGCTGAATGCCTGTCAAGCTGCTCATGCTTCTAATTCATGGTTGATTTCCTGGCACCTAGCACAAGGTCAGGCACATAGTATGAGCACAGTAAACAATCTTCCCATTTTTTAGACCACAGTGAAAAACAATAGTTCTAGCGCTATGGTGATGATTGTTCACTATCAATATTTGACCCTGGCTGAGAATGAAAAAAATCTGAATTTTAGTCCTACGTGGGTCTACCACCAACTTTGTCCAAGTCTCTGACCCACTTTGACCCTCCTCTTCCTCCTCTCTAAGACGGAAAGGACGGTTACAGCAGAGGTTGCAACTGGTAGACTTTTGCTCTGGATTTGACCACAGGGAAGTTCTGTTAGTCCTCGTGGTGTGAGCCTCTACTTCTGCCTGATCTCTGTAGCCCTGAGGCCACTTTTTAATAGAGAACCAGGCCTATTGCTTATCTGATGTCTCTCAAACACGGGAAAACCAAAGACGGGCCCAAAGGGTGGCATGTTACAAGAGAAATGAGATTTTTGTTTATTTACCTAATAACCTCACTCATCTTGACCTCACCTGTCCAGACCCTGTAGACACTTGAGGCCTCGCCCCCGCAGGTACTGATCTTAGGAGATGACCAACCAGAGCCTACCACCTGCAACTCTCTCTGCCTCTTCATTGTCCAGTACGGGAGCCACTAGTTTAATTCACTAAATGAATTAAATTGAAATACAATTAACATTTTGGCTCCTTAGTCACACTAGCCAAATTTCAAGTACTCAACAACCACTAGTGGCTAGCGGGCACCCTGTCCACAGCACCGTATGAGAGACCATGTACAGCATCCCAGAAAGTCCTCTCGGACAGCACTGCTCTAAATTCCCCCCATGGACCCTGCTGGCCCCACCACAGTGCCCAACCGTCCCTTTCAAGCAAACGCCTGGCCTGTTGCAGGCTCTGTGGCTGCCAGGACACAGTGACCCAGCCCTCCCTCCTCCTCTGCTCCATCGACTTCCGCCTCCTTTCACCAAGAGGCCAATCTATATTTGCAACTTCTTTTCTTCATGCGAACAATGAGGAGCAGCCCTGGGAAATGGTTGGATCACTTTCTCCAGCACCACCTTTAGGTTCCCTTAATAGGTGGAAATGCTTGATTATTTCAAATGAATGTCATTACAAAATCCTCTACTTAGAGTAATGCTCCTCCTTTGTGGGTGCAGACATCTCCTTTCTCTCATTATCTCCTTTTTGAGAGTCACTTTGCAGCTTTGAAAAGTGCAATTCTATGGTCCCCGCAGGACGAGCTCACCTCACTCTGCTGCGGGGCAGAGTGACTTTGAAACAATGCATGGGACCCAGCTCTGCAGTGCCAAGGCTTTTTCTCTGGGTGGGTGTGATGCTGCAGAAAGTCTCTCATCTGGAGGGCAAGCACTGGCCCCATGGCACCCAGGGGCATTCTCACCCGTGTTCTGACCCACCCTAAGGTTGCAACCTGCCCCTCCCTATCTGGACAAAGACATGCCCGGCCACTGCCCCTGCTACCTCACTTAGCAGTCTCCTCTCTCTCCTCCGCACCTCCACCATGGCCCTGCACCTCCTACTGGAGGAGCCAACCCTCTTGTCCAAGTCTGCAGACTAGTAGCATCCAATGTCCTTGATTATATTGTTATAGAGACAGCACAGGGTATGGAGTCAGATTGACTGGAGTTTGAATCCTGACTCTAACACTGTGTCATCTTTGGCAAGCTAATCACATTTTGGAGACTTGATTTCTCCAACTCTAAAACAGGGTTCTATCCACAGTACCTAGTGAAACGTCCATATTCATAGAGTGAGAATTCAGCCTTGATTCTAAGGGATTGGTCCCGCAATGGGCACTGCTTCCTTTTTTCTCGTGGATGTTTGGACCCGGAATGAGAGAGTTTCACGCAGTTGTGAGATGTCCCCACTGTCTGCAGCCATGTTTTCACTAGGTGCAGAAGGCTGGCCAGGAAGGAATGAGCATGAAAGATGCTGATGCACACAGAGAAGCTGGTTGTCAGCCCATGAGGGCGAGGGCCACCACTCCTATCTACTCAGATCCTGGTAGGTGCCCAGCACATAGAAGGCACCTAGCAGGTGCTGGTTGCATTGCTGAAAGAATGGGGGACAGAGTTTGAACCCCTGGTCTCATTGTCCTGAGGCCCAGATGTATCTCCGTCCTTTTATGCACTTGACTGTCCAGCCCTTCTCGGATTCAGCCTCTCTGCGCTTCTGGTAGTTGGACTTTGGTTCCTGCCAATTGCAATCTATACAGCTCCGATATTGTAGCTAGGTGAATACCCACCCTGTTCCACGTCATGCCAGCAAATATGCACCAGGCGAGGCAGGGCTTATGAGCACCAGGTTCACCCTCTCCCTTCTCATTTTAAAGAAAAAAAAAATGATGCAAGGACTTGCCAGCTGTTGTAGACTGATGGAACACCAAGGAAAGGTAAGGCTCACATTGCACCAGCCTCCTGAGGAAAGCCCCTGTTCACATTTGACATCATTCCCTTTTCTCTGCTCACACCAAAGGCAATTTCTTTCTGAACAGTGGCATTCTCTCCCGCAAGCCAGAGAAAACTTCCTCTGGAGAAGACATGAGCTCCAGGCAGACACAGGCTCTGCATCCCATGTTCAAGTACACAACTGAGCAAAGAGGATTCACCTCTACCCTTCCCCTTCACCTGCTTCCAGCAGCAATAGAGCCTCCCTCTTCCACAGTCTACATGCTAAGAGGGACACCTTCAAATCTAAGGACATAGACCTGTATGTTTGCAGAGGTGTAGACAGAAAGGCTCAGCTGTCAGAGGCCAGGCACCAAACACATAGACAAACATTCCCTAACTTCTTGCCTCTTTTCCAGACAACTTCCAGAGTGACTCTCCCTAGCCATTCCCACCTCCTTTCCATGCAGAATCCTGTATAGATCTCACACCTGACTGCAGGCCTGAAGAACATTTATTGACACCACGACATAGATCATGGCTTGAGCTCCAAGACCAATTTTGCTGTATGAATCCGTGGCAGCGTGATTTAGAGACAGATCCAACTGCAGGTTTTGACTCTGGAATTTGGTGCCATCACCCATTGGCTGTCGAGCTGCTAGTCCTGACCTTGACCCAACTCCTGCATGCAAGGCTCTGTAAGGGAGAGGAATGGAGAGGACCCTGGCCCCAAGTGAGCCCAACCACGTGATGGGCTGTATGTGAGGCATGGACACATGAGGAGCCCCAAGAAGGCCAGCATCATCGTGACTGGAGGATCAAGGAAGGCTTCCTGGAGGAATGGTCATTTATCCAGGTAAGGAATGAGGAGAATTTGGATATTCATGGATGAGCTGGAGTTGGAAGGAAGAGACAAAAAGTGGACCCCAGGCAAAAGGAACACCATGAACAAAATGCAATAAATTATCTTCCTTAGGGAGACACACACCTAGGAACGAGAGAAAGTCTCTTGACTATGGTCTTTCTTGTTAGCAAACTGGGACCAGCTACCCAAGAGGGATAATAAATTGTCATTCTTTCATTCACTTATTCAGCTTATAGTTATTGCGCCTGGTGACTCTGAACTTGAAACAGTTGAAATAGACATTGAAAACCATATTCAGAACCATTTTGTGCTTGGTCCAGAGGATACAGAGGTAAACAAATCAGATGTGGTGGCTGCTCTTGAAGGAGGGAGATGATAGATAAGAAACAAGTGAACAAATACATAAAATCTGAATGGGAATGCATGCTGGAGTGCATTGGAAGGCAGAACCAGGTCGCCTAGGAAGGCCTCTCAAGTAGGGGTCATTTGAACCAAGATCTGAAACCCCAGAAGGAACCAGCCACCCCAGAGGGTGTGGAGGAGAGAATATTCCAGTCAGAAGAAAGAAAAAATGTAAGTCTTGGGAAGAGAAACCAAGCAGCAGAGCAAAGGGCCGGGGGCTAGAGCACCGCGGTGAGGGGCATGGCTGTGGAGGGGAAGGTGTCAATCAGGGTGGGTCACAGGTCACAGGGTCTTACAGGTCAGGTCAAGTGGCTGTAGATTTATTTTATCCTATGCCTCTGCTCCAACAATGACGCAAACTATTATGAAAGTTATGTAAGCACACGTTTCTGCCCAGCAAAGGGATCCTCAAACAAACAGGGGTCGCCCTCTATCTTGATACGGCCCATGAGCAAAGACTGGCTTCTCCATTTTTTAATGGTTCTCATGTAAGTGCCTCCATAGTACCCTTGATTTTGCCTCTTGAGCTACAAAGATGAAAATATTTACTATCTGGCTCTTTACAGAAAAAGTTTGCAGATCCCTGGCCTGGAAGGACAGCAGAGAAGAGATTCCTCTCTAGAAAAGGGCAAATATGTTTATGATCACTAGAAGGAATGAAATGTGCCTCTGTTTTAAGAGGAAATCAACAAAATAACCAAGCAATATTTGGTTTAAAATAAAGATATCCTCATCAATTTTCTGATAAGTGTTATGGGTGCAGAGAAGAACTGAGGGTCCTTCCCATTCCCTCCCATGTCTCTGCAACTTTCCCCCTCCTGTCTCCCAGCTCCTGGAAATCCAATTTCCTAGTTATGGCTGTGCTTATTAAAAGCATGACGGTGGAGGCTGTTTACCTCTGGATCTATTTTTGTCATAACTGTTTGTAATGGTTAAACCTCAACAACTTAAACACTCCATACAAAATAATGTATCTTCAATAAACTGAAATATTAACCAATCATATGTAATGGCTCATTTCTAACAAATGCAGAGCTCAGGGTCCTCAGGGCATCATAGAAATTGAAAAGCATATTGATGGACTGGCCAGCCTTCAAATTACACTGCGTGGAGATGAAAAAGCATAGGAAAAGTTCTCATTATGGCTCCCTGACATTAATTTGAGCATTTTTATATGTGTGTCCTATTAAGCACTTTAAGTGCTTTTTGATAATTGTGCTTTGTAGTTTTTACAGCACTTCAGCCTATTCCCAGTTCAATTTCCTCTTTTATCCGATGTTTGAAATATTGATTTCTGACAGATAAAAGCAAACCTTATAATCTCAGCAGCGTGCAATAAGTGAGTGGGACGAGGCTTCAGAATGCATCAGGGAATGGTCATATTTGAAACAGTCTTTGTTTTATTACATTTCGTCAACAGAATTTACTTACTGCTTGCTGATATTTATGTAAAAAGCCCAGCCACTGAGAGAGCCACGATATTGCCAATTTCAGCTCTACTTTTTGCATTTAGTAAGATAAAAGAAGCTTCTCCCTCGGAGCCCGATGATTGCAGCGGCTTAAACTGCTGTCAGCCGGCCGCAAGTAACTGTGATTTATCTTCTTCAGATTGTGCCCTGTCGTGGCTGCAAACTTTTCTTTCAGTTTTGCATTAAAAACTGACAGCCCATCAGGATGCTTAGAGCCAACCCTCTCAGGCTCGCCCTGGCCTCCATGGAGACCTTTAGTCTGGGAGAATCTCAGAGCTGTTTTTAAGTTGGATGTGATCTTAGAGGTGACACTCTGCATTTCCCCTAACACAACTTGCAGACCCTTGGGGGCATCGACATTACTTTAGGTGAAACTCGAGTTATTTCCCCCTATTTTAATGATTCTTTCACCAATTTATTCAGTTCCACTATTATTTACCATGCAGTGTCCTGGGCGTGGGGGGTGCAGAGCTCAATGAGGGAGACCATTGTCTTGGTGACACTCACATTCTACAGCAGTGATTCTTGACACCCAGGCTTTATACTGCCCACACCCCTGCAGGAGACATTTTTGATTGTCACAACTATGGAGGGGGTGCTGCTGGCTTCTGGAGGTAGAGAGAACATGTTAGAGGAAGCTGCTAAACTACTATGCACAGGACAATCCTCCATAACAAAGAATGATCTGGCCCCAAATGTCAATAGAGCTGAGGTTGAGAAATCCTGTTCTAGTGGAAAGAGACAATTAACCTATAAATGTGGAAGAAAATAGCTGGCAGTGATAAAGGCAATGAACAAATAAAATAAGGAGGTGAAATGGAGATTCTAAAGCTACTTTAGACAGCAAGATTAGGGAAGACCTCTCTGAGGAGGTGACACTTAAACCGAAACCTAAATAATGCCAAAGATCGAGACAAGAGAAGACTTGGGGAAAGGGCATTACTGGCAGAGAAAAGAGCTGTGCAAAGGGGGCACAGCAGGAAAGAGTGTGGTGAGTTTCAGGGGCATAGGGCAGGCCAGTGTGGCTGGAGTTAAGGACCTTAAGTGGGTCCAGCAGCAAGGCAAAGAATGACAGTAGCTGGAGAGCAGGGACATGTTTTTGAGGCTGTGTTGACAGAACATTGGAATCTAATGTGGTATAAGAGGCAGAAAAACGGGCCAAGCACGTTGGCTCAGGCCTGCAATCCCAACATGAGGCAGGAGGACCCCTTGAGCTCAGTAGTTCAAGACCAGCCTGAGCAACATAGCAAGACCCTGTCTCTACAAAAAATTTTAAAACTAGCTGGGCATGGTGGTGCATGCCTGTAACCCCAGCTGCTCAGGAGGCTGAGGTGGGAGGATTGCTTGGGCCTAGGAGTTCAAGACTGCAGTGAGCAGTGATCACACCACTACACTCAAGCCTGGTCAACAGAGCAAGACTCTGATCCTAAAAAAAAAAAAAAAAAAAAACGAAAAGGAGACAAATGATTCAAGAATGGTGTTAAAGTTTTGCCCAGCTATAGATTTATTTTAATGCATATTAGAAATGTTGCTTAGGATGTAAATAAAGCATAAGGAAAGAAAGAAAAAACATTAAGTCAATTGTCATTAAGGTGGCACGTAACTGTGATAGGTGCAGGTTGGGATGAGGAAGCAGAGAAGGGACAAGAGATTTGTCCTGGGCCTCATGGCATGCAAAGAACAGAGCTTGCCCTAGAATCACATGCAGGGACCTTTCCAGTCTGCCCATAGCCTAGGGATTAGGAGCATGAACCCTGAAGGCAGGGCCTGACTTCCCCAGAACTTTGGGAGATGTTTATAACCAAGGAAAGACAGTCAGAGACCCAGCCAAGTTCCACCCATACACAACAGTTGATTGCAGCCTCCCTTGGCCTTCATGGCCACCCAACCAGATGGCTAAAACCCTCCTACGTGCCAATACATTCATTCATTTAACAAATATTTATTGAGTACCTGCTATGTGCCAAGCCCTGGGTCACACACTGGAGACACAGCAGAGAACAAAACAAATCAAATCAAGGGCTGCCATTGCCATCTGCTGCTACTGTCCAGCTGTCTCTCTGGCCTCTGGAAGGCCAGCCATGAGACCAACAGCTATGGGTAAGAGGAAAATGGTAACAGGCAGGATAGGATCCATTATGCTGCAATAACAAACATACACGACCTCTCATTCACTCTATGTGTCCCCTGCAGGGCAAAATGGGCTCTGCTTTGCATTGTTGTCATCTGGGAGCCCAGTAGGTGGGGTGCCAGCACCTGGAACAATCCTAGGCCCTAAGGCAGAGGGAAATAGAGCATGAGGTTGCTTCTGCTAGCTCTCCATGCTTCTGTTTCTATGTGGCACTTGTTACATCTGTTCCCATTAATGGTCAAAGTAAGTCACATGACTGTACCTGAATTCAAGAGGATGCAAAAGTAGAAACCAAATATCTAAGACCAGCCAGGCTCAGTAGCTCACACCTGTAATTCCAGCACTTTGAGAGGCTGAGACAAGACAGGCAAATCCCTTGAGCTACAGAGTCCGAGACCAGCCTGGGCAACATGGCCAAATCTGTCTATACAAAATATACACAAAAAAAAAAAAAAATTAGCTGTACGTGGTGGCATGAGCCTATAGTCCCAGCTACTCGAGAGGCTGAGGTGGGAGAATTGCTTGAGCCCAGGAGGTGGAGGTTGCAGTGAGTGGAGAGATCATGCCACTGCACTCCAACTTGGGCAACAGAGCCAGACCCTGTCTCAAAAAAACCACCGACGAATATCTGAAACCAATCTCACAACTAGTAGAGTGCTCCAAGCAGGAGGAACAGAGTTGGGGGTACCTGGGGTTATGAGGGCAGAGTGAGGGCCTCAGCCTTAAAAATAAATCCGAAGACCTTTGATGGGCAGGGCTGTAGGGCCAGAGTCTCAAACTAGAGATCTACAGACAGTAATCAGTGTACACTCATGTTTTGTTTGACCTATGTGGTGTTTAAATGCTTAAAAATGAGTTGCCAGTATTTTTCAATGAGGAGATTTTGCATAAAAATTACAATTTCTCTTTTAAAAAATCACAAGAACTGAAATTGTTGGGTCAGCATTTTCATGTGGCAGCCATCAGCTCTCACTGAGTGGCAGTTGGCCCACACAGCCTGCTCTCATCATTCTGCATTACCTGCCCAGCTCTGAGGCTTTTAAGTTTGCAATCCTTGATCTGATTTCTTGTACAGATAAGGAAACTGAAGCTCCAGGAGAGAAAATGACCTGCCTAAGTTCACAGGCCAATTAATGACCAAAGCCAGCCCTACCTCTGGCTTCACAGGCTGATGGGAAAGAAAGGGATGACAACAAAATGGCGGGTGACATACCTGGAAAAGACTGGGGGCCTACCTATCTTTAAAGAGTCAAAAAACAACAGATGCTGGTGAAGCTGCAGCGAAAAGCGAACTCTTATACACTATTGATGGGAATGTAAATTAGTTCAGCTAAGGTGGAAAGTAGTTTGGAGATTTCTCAAAGAACTTAATACAGAACTACCATTCGGCCTAGCAATCCCATTACTGGGTATATACACAAAGGAAAATAAATCGTCCCGTCAAAAAGACACATGCACTCATATGTTCATTGCAGTGCTATTCACAACAGCAAAGATATGGAACCAACCTGGGTATCCATCAGTGATAAATCAGATAAAGAAAATGTGGTACATAGACACCATGGAATACTATGCAGCCATAATAAAGAACAATATCATATCCTTTGCAGCAACATGGATGCAGCTGGAGGCCATTATCCTAGGTGAATTAATGGGGGAACAGAAAACCAAATATTGCATGTTCTCACTCATAAGTGAAAGCTAAACACTGGGTGCTCATGGACATAAAGATGGGCAACAGTAGACACTGGGGACTAGCAGACGGGGGAGAGAATGTGAGGGGCAAAGCCTATAAAACTAACAGATGGGGACTCTACTCACTTCCTGGGTGACAGATTCAGTTATACCCCAAACCTTAGCATCACATAATATATTCATGTAACAAACCTGCACATGTACCCCTTAAACCTAAAATAAAAGCTAAAATTGTTTTTAAAAGAGTGGGGGATTAGGGAAGGCCAGGGTGGGCTGGCCACGCACACGGTCCCAGCGTCTTTGCCCACCAGCTACGGACACGCACCCCTGCAGGGCACTGAGCAGAGCTCTTCAAAGCCCTGGCCTTGTCTGGCATTGCCAGGCCCCCCTGGGCCACGCCGGCCAGAGCTCCACACACCCCTCCTAAGACAGTGACAGCATCAACCCCAAGCCTCTTCAGAGGATTGCCTGTAAACTAGAACCAGACATGCTTAGAATTTCAAAGGGGATCGTTAGCATTTTCCATACTGGCCTGGTTATTTACAATTCATTAAGAGAATTAACTTTGAGACTGGGTTCCTCTGATAATCCCCCCAAACGGAAACCGCAGGCTAGAGCAACAGAAAGTGGGGAGGGGGGGGAGGGCCAAGAGGGCCTGGCGCTTGAATAAATCCAGGTCTTCCTGCATCCTCACACTCGCCTTATGAGGGAGGCCTCCCCAGCCTCCCTGTGACAGAGAGGGAAACTGAGGCTGGGAGAGGTTCTATATACCTCTAAGCTGATGTGAGTGGGCTCACACAGAAGGCTGGGCAGCCAGTTAGTCCAGCTAGGTTAGCCTGGTGGACCGCTGTGTGTACAGAGTTGACGTCATGCTTCTCTTAAAGTTATTTAGTTCTCATACGCAGAAACTGCTGGAACTGTCAAGGCTCTAACCCACTCTATACCAAACACAGTGTAAGCTCTACTGCCAAATGGGGGATGACTGGGTGAAATAGGATGAAGAAATCAGACCCTCCACTCTATGGCAGCCCCACCTGTCACTCCTCAGAGAAAGCAAGTTCCAGTCTAACTGAAGCAGGGACCCTCCTATGCTTCTGGGGCTCTCAAATGTCTTCCAAATAGGTTTTTTGTAAGTTCACTAAACTATCACTCTAGGCTGCTGAGTTTCTGGAGATCATTGCCTGAGGGCTGCGTTCTCCTCCACCCTGCTGGCTTCCTGGTGTGAGGTATATATATATATATATGAGATAAGGTCTTGCTCTGTCACCCAGGCTGGAGTGCATGTGTGATCATGGCTCACGGCAGCCTTGACCTCCTGGGCTCAAGCAATCTTGCTGTCTCAACTTCCTGAGTAGCTGGGAGCACAGACATGCCCCACCACACCTGGCTAATTGTTTTATTTTTTGTAGAGATCATATCTCACTATCTTGCCCAGGCTGGTCTTGAACTCCTGGGCTGAAGCTATCCTCCCAGCTTAGCCTCCCAAAGTGTTGGAGTTATAGGAATGAACCACCTTGTCCAGCCCAGGGAGTGAAGCTTTAATGTGCAGATTCTCAAAAGCCTTAATGGGAACCTTGAGTTGTTTGAGAACTGGTATGTTTCATTCCTTACTATGTCCTGGCATTTAGTGCATAAACGTATGCAAAACTGCTTCATTAAAGGGATGAGTGGATGGAGAATCTAGAAATAATAGAGCAGAGAAAGGAGCAGTGACTCTGGGCAAGGAACACAGTTTAAACTATACCAAGAATACTAAGTTCTTGACATGCACACCATCACTTTAGCATCCCAAGACCATGGCAGACACTACTAGTCAATCTAATTTCCCCTGAACCAGAATGCAGCCTCAGAATCCCTCTTAACACCATGCACCTAATCAGAATTAGCACGTGAGATGACTTATCATTCCTGGATTGGTTGACCTTTTGAGGTTCATTGCAGCCATCTGCCTCTCCTAAAAAAATTGCAAGGTATTGTGAGACACTTGATCTACAAAGCTTGTAACATTATTTCTCAAATCACCAAGCTGTCAAAGTAGCTATCTCTGAGTTTAGGCTAAGTCTCCAAAGTTCCTGGTGGTGGCTCCTCATTGAGCTGAGTGTTCAGTTTTCCCAAAGAGCAAGCTCTTTCCACAGGCCTCGGAGTTTCTGTTTTGTGAAGTGATGGAGCACGAGATCTGGGAGGCCTCTCAACTGAGACGCTGTCAGCAGGTAGCAATTCCTCAAAGTGCTGCCCAGCCACTGAGCCCTGCAAGCACCTGGCCCCCTCCAGGCCTTGGAGTCAAACTCCAGGACAGGATGAGGACTGGAGCAGGGAGCTGTCCCTTTGGCCAAAGCCATTCCCCCAAGCCCTCCCTCTATGGTGACCAGAGAAAGGAAATCACAGACTTGGAGTCACATCACCAAATCCTCAGAAGGCCTGGGTTCCAGCCTCGCACCCACCCACCCAAGACGGGATTCCTCCCTCCATAGCCTCCCTGACAAGAGGCTGTGCAGACCCAGGAGTACCCCTCCAGTGCCTGAGAGGTTGCCACCTTCATTCATTAAGAATGATGGTTATTTCATTGTTTCTTCCCTAAGAAAGAGGAATATTTATTTCTCCCTAGTGATCATAAACATATTGCCCATTGCATGAAAGGAATCTCTTATCTGGTGTTTTTCCAAGCCAGGGATCTGCAAACTTTTTCTGTAAAGATCCAGATAATAAATATTTTCCAGTTTTTCAAGTCAAGAGGCAAAATCAAGGACACTATGTAGGTATTTATATGAGAACCATTCAAAAATGGAAAAGCCAGCTGGGTGTGGTGGCTCATGTCTATAATTCCAGCCCTTTTGGAGGCCAAGGTGGGAGGATCACTTGAGGCTCAGTTTGAGACCAGCCTGGGCAACATAACAAGACCCCACCTATACAAAAAAACAGAAAAATTAACTGGGCGTGGTAGCACATGCCAGTATTCCCAGGTATTTGGGAGACTGAGGCAGGAGGGTCACTTGGAATTTGAGGCTGCAGTGAGCTGTGATTGTGCCACCGCACATTAGCCTGGGTGACAGAGTAAGACCATGCCTCTATATAAATAAAGAATGATGTCAATGAGAAATCATTAGCAACCTGGGGAAAAAAAATTCGGGGTTGGAAAACAAGCAAGATAGCAAATGTGTCTTACTGTGTTTACACATAAATTTAAACTACATTAAAAGTGTAAAGGTGTTGGGGGGCAAAATTCAATTTAAAATATAGTTGAGTTCCAGTGATAAGGTTAGAGGTGAATATTTTTGTCTCTCCTCTTTCAGGGTTTCTGTAAAGTCACTTGATTTTCATGATGGGTCTAGTAGATTTTGGTGGTTTCAGCCATACTATTGGCCATGCTCTTCTTCTTCCTCTGGCAAAGGCATTCTGGTTTTCCTTTCCAAACCATCCCTCCCTATTCTCAATTCATGTAGTTTAGTGGAGCTAAGCCCACCTCCACTAGCTCCAGGGATGGGCACATGCTCTAAGTCCACCTGATTGGCACATTCCATTCCCCCTAGATCTAGGGATTGATTTATGGGTGGATTTACTTCTGAGACTTCTTGAGCCATTAGGGAAGCAAAGAAAGTTGTGATGATAAGTATCCAGAGCTACTAGCAGCTGTTTTATCACCAAAAGGGGAGAACCTGCCTGAAAATGGAGCTTGTCCAGAGGAAAATAGAGCAGAGAGATGAAAGGACCGAGGGAGAGAGAGGGAAAATGCTAATACAATTGAGCACCCGTATCCAGCCATCCCTGAAGTCCATCTTCCCCTGTAGTAACATAAACCAGTAATCTCCCTTTACTGCTTAGGTCACCCCAAGTTGCAAATCTGTCACTCTCAACTAAGCTTTTACTAGAGCAGTGGGAAAAAAAGAAAGAGGAAAAAAAAAGAAAAACAGCAAGCTTGACCTTCTCTCTTCTACTTTTAATCTTAGTTCTGAGTTGTAGGAAGAAAGGTGCCTTCTTCTCCTTTTAGACATGTGAAAATAACTCTCAGCTATCTGCCTGCTTTCCTCTGCCACTCTTCTGCCTCCACCACTACATACACAGGTACACACACACAGGCATACACACACACACATATAATGCACACACATAATGCACACACACACAGAGTCTTCTCCAAGCTAAACTCCATAGCTCCCTCAACCATGAATCCAGACCCATCTTCAGCCCCTTGTCCCTCAGCAGCATCATTTTCGGGAAGTCTCCACTCAGACCTCCTGGACAAAAACTCCCTCCATGTGCAGAGAAGTCCTGCAGTATATCTGGTTAGGAACAGATAACTGAGGAAGGCAGGTCCCAACCGGGCTTCAGCCCTTTGCATTCAGTGTGTCCACATACAAAAGTGCAAGGGATCAGAGGCAGGCAACTTAGGAGGAAGCTCGGTGATAGGAGGGCGCAGACAGAGAGGCAAGGTCAGCAACACTACCCAGTGGGGGATGCCAGTTAATGGGAGGCAATTTTGAATTCAAATCCACTCTTTAAGACAGAGGTCACCAACTGGCAGCCTGCTCAGTGGACCAGCACACACTTACATTTCATTTGGCTCACACAGTGGTTTTAAATTATTTGAAATTGAAGAATGTTACATAAGAATCCAAACTTTCTTTTCTTTTTTTTTTTTTTTTTTTGAGACGGAGTTTCGCTCTATCGCCCAGGTTGGAGTGCAGTGGCCGGATCTCAGCTCACTGCAAGCTCCGCCTCCCGGGTTTATGCCATTCTCCTGCCTCAGCCTCCCGAGTAGCTGGGACTACAGGCACCCGCCACCTCGCCCGGCTAGTTTCTGTATTTTTTAGTAGAGACGGGGTTTCACCGTGTTAGCCAGGATGGTCTCGATCTCCTGACCTCGTGATCCGCCCGTCTCGGCCTCCCAAAGTGCTGGGATTACAGGCTTGAGCCACCGCGCCCGGCCTTTCTTTTCTTAAATTACTTAATTATTTTGAGACAGAGTCTCGCTCTCTTGCCCAGGCTGGAGTGCAGTGGCATGATCTCGGCTCAGTGTGACCTCCGCCTCCCAGGTTCAAGTGATTCTCCTGCCTCAGCCTCCCGAGTAGCTGAAATTACAGGCACCCGCCACCATGCCCAGCTAATTTTTTGTATTTTCAATAGAGATGGGGTTTCACCTTGTTAGCCAGGATGATCTCAATCTCCTGACCTCGTGATCCGCCTGCCTCAGCTTCCCAAAGTGCTGGGATTACAGGCATGAGCCACCATGCCTGGCCAAGGATCCAAAATTTCTAAGTCTCTTAGAAAACTGGCACCACCAGGCCCATATCCCACAAGGTAACGACTGATTGGAGTGAGACATGGTAGCCCCTTTAAGAAAGGCCAGGACACTCCTGTCTCCACCCTGTTGTCTCCCAACACCCTACGTCAGCGAGCTTGTGCTAGCTGCTGTGTTTCTCATAGAAGAGAAAGACTCCTTTCTACCCCTGCCAATCAAATGGAAAAATAAACATCCATGTGTCCATGTGAGTGCATGATCTTTCTTTCTTTCCTTTTTTGCTTTCTTGCTTTCTTGTTTTCTTCCTCCCTCCCTCCCTTCCTCCCTCCTTTCTTCCTTTCTTTCTCTTTTCTTTCTTTTCCTTTCTTTCTTTCTTTTTCTTTCTTTCTTTTCTTTTCTTTTCTTTTTTTTTTTGACAGTCTTTCTTTGTCGTCCAGGCTGGAGTTCAGTGGAACGATCTTGGTTCACTGCAACCTCCACCTCTTGAGTTAAAGCGATTCTCCTGCCTCAGCCTCCTGAGTAGCTGGGATTACAGGTGCCCACGACCATGCCCAGTTGATTTGTGTATTTTTAGTAGAGACGGTGTTTCACCATGTTGGCTAGGCTGGTCTCGAACTCTTGACCTCAAGTGATCCACCTGCCTCGGCCTCCCAAAGTGCTGATATACAGACATAAGCCACCAAACCGGGTCAGCTGCTTGATTTTTCTTACATTTAGCCTGCTTCATTCACTTCCATTACTTCCCTGACCCCAGAAGTGATTGAAATAATTCTTACAAATTTCAAATATATTCAGAATTGATAAACAGTAATCATTGGCATAGCTCCATCAGACAAAATGTTGAAATAATTCTATGCTTATTGGTTGCCCTGAGACCCTGGGGGCCTTCCCCGGTGCCTAACCACAGTCTCTGGCACTTCCAGCCCTCTGCAGTGATGCAAGTCAGGGGATAACTTCCACACGAATCCCTACCTTCCCACGGCGATGCGGCAGGTCAGGAGGTAAGGCCTGGCACTGCAGTTGGTAGCCCTTTCTGACTGGCCAGTGCCCCAACTGAACCACTTGTCCATGGTTTGCGTCTCACCCTTGAAAACACTCCACAGTTATCTTACTTTGAGTTCCCCTAGAGGCAGACTGTGAGACACAGATCTGGGTGCAGGTCACTTATTTTGGATGTGATCTCAGGAGGCAACAGTAAGAGAGTGAGGAAGTGAGGCCAGGAAGGGAAGGCAAGACAGGGGTGTCGATGAGCAGGTTACCAGGGTTGGACAATGGGAGCTTGAGCCTGCTGGGGACTTGTGGGAGATTGCATAGAGCACATCTCAGGGCTGTTCCACCTGAGAGGGGAGGAAGCTGAGAATTTATCCACCAGCTCCATTTGTCATTGGTAGAGAGCTGCTTCCAAGGGCATTAACTCCCTGGCACTTCTGGCCTGGCCTGTGTTCAGCTGAGAAAGGCTGCCAGGCAGGTAGAGAAGTGCGAATGCTTACAGCAGGTAGCCGGTGGTATGCACTGAACAATTCACTGAAGAAGCGGGCAAGTATGACAGAGCCTGCTGCAGCAGTAAAAATCAGTGATGACATGCATGGCAGGCAGAACTGCTTTCCAGGTGGCAGGGGATCCCCAGTCATGGAGGTTTACCAAAAGGAGACTGGCTGTGTTTTTCTGGATGATTTGTTTATATGAGATCCCACAATACTCTGGCTCCTGGACTGCTTATTTACAGAGATTTCAGGATTCTCCTGGCTGGAAAAAAAAAAAAAAAAAAAAAGAACATGGAGAAACTTCAACATTCAACATTCTAGGAAAATTTGGCTCCACAAAGATACTATCGACTCATTGCCTGCTTCCTGCTAATCTAACCATTTTCAAATTCCCCTTCGCAATTACTGCAATCAAGTTATTATCAATCATACTATCAATTGCTTGCCCCGCTCTAGGATGTAGGTTAAATATTCTTGTGTCAGTGGGATGCTGCATCCTAGATTTTCATTGAAATCTAATGACTTTCATCTTCAAAGAAACTGTTTGGAGCTAGCGCTCCATCCCCACCCCTGCTGGTTTAATTACGGCACTTCATACATTTCACATTCTGAAGATAAACACCCTGTTCAGCATTTATCCCAGGGAGATGCTTTTCAAGGGGTAATGTTCCTAAAGTGCCCACTCCAGCGAAAGGATGGCTCATCACCTCAACCTTGTGAATGTGTACTGGCTTCTGGTGAAATGCAGCCAGGAGGCTTCAGCATCCTCCCAGCTGGTGCCTCCCTGTGCTGGGACCTGGGCCCATGTTCCAAACAGCCACAGAGAGAGTCTTGGTGATCGAGGCTGGAAATAGTACCAGATCATTGAGTGGGCACTTCTGGAAAGTAGAGCATTTGGGTTTTTTTCAAAGCATTGTTATATGTTTAATGTGTGCTTCCTCAATTTTCCCACCATTTACTGCACATTCATTTAACAGGTATCACACCACCAAGAAGTCATCAAGACTTGGAGAAGGTGGGAGGAATTTAGGAAAGATAGTGCAAGACGGAGAAGATGGGTACCATTGGTGGTCCTGAGATCAATGGGGCAATGGGTGTTGTAGCTCATCCTGCCACCTCCCTTCTTCTAAGTGTCCCCTCAGAAAGAGAGGCCCATGGGAACTATGAATGCCTGTCATGTGCCAGGTACCACAGGCACAGCAGTAGACAATGCAGGTATCCTTCAAAGCATCCTGTCCACACAAAAGTCACATTTCCAAGGAGCAGGACCACACACACACACGGAAATATAAAACAATCACTAATTAGAATCAGATCCATGAAAGGGAAAATAGAACCCCACATTGAAGAAATATAGAAGGGAAGGTGTTTAGGAGAGTTGAGCAGAGAAAGTGTATCAGTTTAGGTCTTCTGAGAAGCAGATGTCAAGACAGGAGTGGATGTGCATGAGATTGTTAGGTAGAATGCCAATGAAGGATAAAAGGTGAAGGAACAAGATGAGACAGGGAGAGCCTTCAGGCTGAAATGCATATCTGACACCTGGCAAAGGACAGAGAGAAGGAGGGATTGAGTAGGGAGAGTCTCAGATACAGTGGAGCTCTGAGAAAGACTCAGTCAGGTTCATGAGGAGTTCTGGGAAAGACTCGGTCAGATTCAGTGGGTAGTACCTGAGCAAAGCAGATGCACATCAGGCAGGAATGGTCCAACCCTAGAACCCAAATGTTCTCTGTCACTAACAGCAACCTGGGGGAAATGTGGGCTTAACACGAATGTCATGGTGGATCCTAAGGTGTGGCTGCTAGAGGCTGCCATTCAGCTATGCTCCCCACACCAGTTCCTCTTCAGGGGAAAGCTGCATAGGGCATCTCTATGGCCTCCACAGTCCACCCCTTGCTTTTACAGGTCCATTTCTCCACACATGTTTGGGGAGCAATTCCTCCCTAATTCCCATGGGCCTCTCTTTCTGAGGGGACACTTAGAAGACAGAAGGTGGCAGGATGAGCTACAACCCCCATCACCCCATTGATCTCAGGACCACAAATGGCACTCACCTTCTCCTTCTTCCACTGTCCTTCCTAAATTCCTCCCACCTTCTCCAGGTCTTGATGACTCATTGGTGGTGTGATGCAACCTTTATTGCTGAGGAGTTTGAGTCATTGGTAATCATACGTTTTGTTTTGTTTTGTTTTGTTGTTTTTTGTTTGTTTGCTGTTTGTTTGAGATACAGAGTCTTGCTCTCTTGTCCAGGCTGGAGTGCAATGGCGTGATCTTGGCTCACTGCAACCTCTGCCTCCCAGGTTCAAGCCATCCTCCCACCTCAGCCTCCCAAGTAACTGGGATTACAGATGCATCCAAGTAACAAATCCCAAGTAACTGGGATTACAGGTGAAACATGCCTGGCTAATTTTTGTATTTTTTTGTAGAAACAGGGTTTTGCCATGTTGCCCAGGCTGGTCTTGAATTCCTGGGCTCAAGCGATCTGCCCACCTTGGCCTCTCAAAGTGCTGGGATTATAGGTGTGAGCCGCCATAACCAGACTTATCACGCATTTCTTACATTGTGCTTTCTGCATGTGTTCCTTCACAGTTACAATGGGGAAAGGGAAAACCAAGTTCCACATATATTCCTCTTCATCCCCGTTGTGTACTAGCAGCCCTATCCCTTCCTGATGATATGATCAATTATCCCTGCCATGATAGTGACTCCTCTCTTACCTGCTAGCCCCTAAATACAAAGTATTTAAAGCACCCTGGTGGCAGTGGTAGTTTTGTAATTCAATGGTACTCTTGCTGTGTCCCTGGCAAGAGTATATCCTCTTTGGGAACCAAAGTCTTTAATCCCAGCAGAGTCCACGGTTGGGAGGATGGAAAGCATAAAGTTCCCTGCAAGGTCAGTGGGAATAATGTTAAGGGATGCTTCCATTCCTTAGTTCCTGAGTCCATGTACTTTTCCTACCTGGGACCCAGGGATCTCTGATAGAATGCATATATTGCACTCTGAAAGATGGCATCTGATGGGCTTGCCTCCAAGCTGGCACTTACTTGTGCATTTGGAAGGCCATTCTAGCATTATATGAGGCCAGCTCTTTCTGTGTGATACGGTACATGATACAACCGGTAGACCCTATGGTCACTGACTCAATTTTACACCTTCTTCACTATAAAATGGGTTCCCTAGACAGATGCTAGATTGTGTGAGATTCCATGTCTGTGAATCAGGAATTCTACAAATCCCTGAATAGTTGTGCCAGCTGAGACTCTGCAGGCAGAAAGGCAGAACTATACCTGTAACAGGTATCTATCCTATAAGGTTGAACCACTGGTCCTTCTAGACTAGAAGGGGCCCAATGCAGTCAACTTGTTACCAAGTGGCTCAGTGGTCTCCTTGAGGAATAGTGCCAGATCTAGAGGCTCAGTATTGGTCCGTGGTGCTGGCAAGTTAGGTATTCAGTGGCAGCAGTAGCTAAATTGTCTTTCCTTTCTGGAAATTCATAATTAGACCCATACTAACCTTTGTCTCTACAATCATGGCCATTCTTTCATTTGTCCATTCTGCCAGTTCTGGGGTGGCCAATGATGAAGGGTGGTTAAAGTCAACTGGCTGAGTCATTTTGTTTTCTTATTCAGTGCCTCTTCTGTGGTGGATAGTTTCTGGTCAGAGTTAATATGTGATAAAAAAATCTTCAGAATTCACACCAACGTCCATATGTCCATCCACATGTCTCAACCTCAGACCTCCTTGTCTCCAATCCTTTCATCCTTTTCCTTCCAGGACTCTGATCAGTCAGCCAGGCTATTGGCCTCTGTCCAGGAATCTTTATATATTCTCAACCCAGGCCACTTCTCCTTGCTTTGAAAGATATTTTTTCTGGGTATAGAATTCTAAGTTGACATGTTTTTTCTTTTGTTTTTTAAAAAATATTGCTCCACTGTCTTCCCACTTGCATTGTTTCCAACAAGAAATCTTCTGTCACCATTATCTTTATCTGTGTATACCATGACTCTTTTTTTCTCCCCTCTGGCTACTTTAAAGACTTTCTTTTTATAGCCAGTTTTGAGTAGTTTGATTACAATCTGCCTTGTTATGGATTTCTTCATGTTTCTTGCTCTTCAATTTTGTGGAATTTCTTGAATCTGTGAGTTTATAGTTTTTATCAAATTTGGGAAATATTTTAGCCATTACTTTTTAAAATTTTTATCCATGCTTCTCTCTTCTCTCCTTTGAGTACTCTACATATAACATGTCACATAAAGTTGTCCCGCAGTTCACTGATGCTCTGTTTTTGTTCTTGTTGTCTTTCTTCTGTGTGTTTCAGCTCAGGTAGATTCTACTGCTGTCTTCAAGTCACTAATCTTTTCTTCTGCAGTATCTAATATAGCATTTATCTCACGCAATGTATTTTTTATCTCACATATTGTACTATGAGACCTAGAAGTTCAATTTGGATCGTTTTTTCTATTGCATATCACTACTTAACTTTTAAAATATATACAATACTGACTACTAAATATTAACTAATGTCTACTAATTCTTTTATTTATTTATTTATTTATTTATTTATTTTTATTTTTTTTTTTTGAGGCGGAGTCTCGCTCTGTCGCCTGGACTGGAGTGCAGTGGCCGGATCTCAGCTCACTGCAAGCTCCGCCTCCCGGGTTTACGCCATTCTCCTGCCTCAGCCTCCCGAGTAGCTGGGACTACAGGCACCCGCCACCTCGCCCGGCTAGTTTTTGTATTTTTAGTAGAGACGGGGTTTCACCGTGTTAGCCAGGATGGTCTCGATCTCCTGACCTCGTGATCCGCCCGTCTCGGCCTCCCAAAGTGCTGGGATTACAGGCTTGAGCCACCGCGCCCGGCCACTAATTCTAACTTCTGTGTCAGTTTTGGTCAATTTTATTTGCCTGATTTTTCTCCTTATTATGGGAGATATTTTAATACTTTTTTTCATGCCCAGTATTTTTTATTGAATGTGAAGTATTGTGGGTTTTACTTTGCTGTTTGCTGGATTTTTTAATTCCTAAAAGTATTCTTGAGCTTTGTTTTGGATACAGTTCAGTTATGCAGAAACAGTTTGATCCTTCAGGGTCTTGCTTTTATGATTCATTAGGCAGAACCAGAACAATGTCCAGTCTACAGTGAATTATTCTACACTACTGAGTCAAGACCCTTCTGTGTATTCTACCCAATGCCTCATGAATTTTTAGATTCTCCCTTATGGCTAATGGAAACAAGCACTGTTTTCAGCCCTCTGTGAGTATGGACTGCTATTCCTTATAATCCTTTCGGAGGGTTCTATCCCTAGCCCTGGTCAGTTTCCTCACACATAGGTATTTATCAGTTCTTTTCTGAATACTTGAGGGAATCCTTCTGTAGACCTCTAGAGTTATCCACCTGTGCAGCATTCTCTTCTCCAGTGTACCATCCTACAAACTCTAACTGCCTTTTTCTCTCCCAACTTTCAGCTCTGCCTTCTGAACACAAGAGTCTACCTGAGTTTCCCCTTTCTGGGCCATAATCTGGAAAATCTCTCACGGTAATAACATGGGGCACTCATAGGGCTCCCTTCATTTGATTCCCATTTCTGAAAGGTTATTCCTCTTCATTGCCTAAATTTTCATGTCTTGAAAACTAATGTTTCACATATTTTATGTGTTTTTGGTTGTTTCAGGAACAAGAGCAAATCTGAAACTTGCTACTCCATCTTAGCTGAAAACAGAAGTTCTCCACCTCTGTTCCTCCATATTTGCCTTCTGTTTGTAAATGTTAGGCAGCAGTCTTATTGGCTGCCTGAATATTTTGCCTCTAAAGACACCAGGCTCGTTATCCATGCTCTCAGTTCAAGCCACCATTGGAGCCCTTCTGACCTTGCCAGTCTTTATGATAATTGCAGTCCTCTGGCTTCTGCTATATTAGGAAGTCATTATCTTCCTAATGGTCCAGTTCTGCATCTGCCTCTCCTATCAGCAGCCTTAATCTGCAGAGGAGAGCCAACAATGAGTTACTTGGGAGGCTGGTGTGCTTCTCACCAGTGCACTCCTGATGTTATTGGTGAATGGTGTGTCCTCTTGGTCCTCCAATGGAACATATCCTCTATGGGCCTTCTGGCCTCATGCATGTCCCTTTCCCTCAGGTTTTTTCCTCCTGCCAGAGAAACTCAGCTATTTCTACTTCATCTCAGTATGGGCCATTGCCTTCTCTAGGCTTCTAGAAGCTTCTTTAGCAGTGAGTTTGTCCCATTTCCTCAGGTCTTTGCAAGGCTATTAAATCTTAGTTCCAAGAAAGTGATGTCAATTCAATGAATTCTTATTTGTTCAGTTATATGTTCTGGACCTTTTCATCAAACACTCCAGAAATCCTATCCCAGAGGTACTCTCTTGCCTCCTGACAGTACATACTTGCTCATTCATGCAACTCCCTCAGAAGACCTCTTTCTCCTCTTGTCAGGCTTAGCACACTCACAGTAGGTTTATACTGGCCTGGTATTCATATATTAATATAGAAATTGAAGCATGCTATACCTAATAAAGGTGCACAAATCCTGAGTGTATTGATGGATTAATTTGCATGAAGTAAACACACCCAGACATCCATCACCCAGGTCAAGAAATGAAACATGGTGAGCTCTCCAGAAGCTCACCTTATGGTACCTTCTAGTCAATGCCTCCCTTCTAAAGATAAGCATGAGACTGACTTTTGCATCACAGGTAAATTTTGTTTGACTGTGAACTTTTTACAAGTGGAATCATGTAGTATGTATGCCTTTGTGTCTGGCTTGTTTGCCTCAACCATGTTTGTGAGTTTCATCCATGTTTTCACATGAGGTTGTAGTTCATGCATTCTCATTGCTGAGTAGTAACCCACTGTATGATTATATCACAGTATAATAATCTTTTTTACTGTTTATGAGCATTGGTTTTTTTTCCAGCTTTGTGATATCACCAATAGCACTGCTATAAGCACTCTTGTATGTGTTTGTTGGTGAACATATGAGCACATTTCCGTTGGGTGCATATGAAGGAGTAGAATTGTGAGGTCTCTGGGTAGGTATATGTGCATCAACTATATTTTGAAACAAGCTGGTGAGTGGGACTTTTCTCTCTAAGTCCCTGATCTAAGTTTGTCACAAGATAAGTGATAAGTGCCCTATATTCTATAGAGGAGCTGGAGGACACACCCCCTCAGATTTCTTAAGAGGTATCCTAACAGGTCACCCACTAAGACCAAAGAGGATCCCCATCACCCACTCCAATCTATATAAGGAGAAGAGTAAATGTTTGAGAGAAGTATGCGGAAGTAGTCAGCTTTGAGAGTTGTCATCCTGGGCAGAGAGCACTGTGACTCAGGAAGAGGGACGGAAGGGAACAAGGCATGGAAGGCACAGCAGCCATCAAGCATGGGAGGTTGCTCAAGAGACTGGCTTCAGGGACCAGCCTGACACCCATGGCTGGTGGCTTGCTGAGCTGTGGAGTCTGGGAGCCCCATTCCACCCTCAACTGGGATAGGATGAGATGAGATAAGAACCGTCCTGGGAGTGTATACTTAGGAGCTTAAGGACACATGTCTTAGGCTGGGTTCCCCCTGGAATCAGACCCCTGCTAAAGACTCAAGTACAGCAGTTTGATAAATATTCCAGGAAGTACGGAGAGGGAAGTAGGAAAATGAGAGAGGGATGGAAAAGAAGCCAGTACAGTGTGTATTAATGAGCAGGGACCGCTGTGGGCAACTGGAGCTCAAACCCATTGATGACTATCATGCACACACTGTGTTCCAAATAAAGGCAAGGAAGTTGGGGTATTTGTCCACTGACTCCTATTCCCAGGCATGTCAGCTCCCCTGGTACATTGAGCAGAGCCCACAGGAAGAAAGTCACAGGTGCTAACCATGACTTTCACCCCATGGAATATGACAGCAAGGAGAAGTGCATGCCTGCTACAGCATATATGTACAGAGATTCACACCCACTTCTTACCTGGAGAAACTCTGGAAGTGGGGGTCAGACTGCGGCAGGCCTCTGTGAAAAGATGAGGAGAGAGGCAGCAGCAGGCACCCTATACCACCTCAATTTGCTGTAGCAAGACTGCACGAGTTTCCTGTGGACCAAATATAGGCCACGGGAGGTAGCTAGGCTCAAGATGTCTTGATGGCATCTTGTCTGTTAGTTGTAGGGTTTCCTGCAAGAAAGGAGAGCAAGAGGAAGGTCCCACGAGGTCAGCTAGAGAACAGGCAACCCACACCCGGAAATAGTGTAACACAGAGATCCTTCCTGAGAAAACCATGATGCCCCATGAAAGCCAACAGAAGGTGCCACTCCCTGATAGAATTGATGCCTTGTAAAGGCCCATCCAAATGACATCTGTCCTC
The DNA here is from genome assembly GCF_009764315.1 of Trachypithecus francoisi. Lineage (NCBI taxonomy): Eukaryota > Metazoa > Chordata > Mammalia > Primates > Cercopithecidae > Trachypithecus > Trachypithecus francoisi. The sequence continues at coordinate 91,177,712 of NW_022681455.1, read as the reverse complement.
TCACCTCAGGGCTCACACACAGGGGATAGAACACCCACAGCAGCAGATAAGAGGGCAAGGAGGGAGGAAGATGCCAGACAGTCCCAGTTCCCCAACCTCCCCTCCTCCAGGATTCCAGCTCAGGTCAGGCTGAGGCAAGAGGTGGGAGGAAGACTGGAATAGCCTGCAAGACTGGATTTGATAGAAACTGAGCAGGACATTGTAATACCTGAAAATGAGTCAATTACAGAAGTTAACAGGAAAGCTAACCCATCCATCTGAGATATTGACAAGGGAAGGAGCAGACAAGACAGTTTGAAGGCAGGAGTGTGTGAAGACTGTTTCATAAATGGCTAACATCTCTGTCCTGCTTCTCCCTCCTATGTCTGAAATGCCCCTGCCCTCAGCCCACCACAGCAGAATCCTTTCTCTCCCCCAGACACAGGGTTTTCAGCCAAGCATCATCATCATCCCTCCAACCATTGCAGTAACGTGTTCCCGCATTCCCAATGGGGTGGGCCTGGCCTTCCCAGGGTAGGCGCATCTCTCAGGCATTACCAATCACAGGACTCCATCCCATCCAAGCTAGGAAGAAAAAGATACTCGCAGGATGTCCTGTGTTTTCTTAGAGCCTGTATTCATCTATTGGGCATCTACTCACTGGGTCAATTGTATTAACAATATTTGCTTCTTTTCTGTAGTATTGATGCTCTGACATTTGTGGTCTCTCTAACTGGGGAGAAACTGCCTCTCCCAGGACTAGCTGATTCCTAGAGAAAATAAACAACTCAACCTAACTACACACCTTTCATATGCAAACCAACCAACCCTGAGTTCATACCCCCAAACACCTCCTTTATTCAACTCTCACGCTGCAAGGCAATATTTGCCCTGTCCCACATCAACCCAAGCTCAAGTACCAGACCACTAGGCACAAGTCCCTATGCCCCAAAGCCTGCCAGAATTATTCAGAATAGCTAATTCCAAACTAACTACCCCACACACCCATAGCCAATGCCTTGCCTTGCCTGAGGAAACCCTAATAAAGGCTCAGGCAGAAGCTTTCCCCTCACTCCCTCTGCCTCCTGACCAAAGCTGGTGCTTCTCTCTGTGGCCTCGTGTGGTGTGGTATGTCCCTCCTCTCATGAGCTGTTCAGTAATAAAGGTCTTATTTCAATGTCATTGACCCCGTTGTGTCATCCCATGGCCACCTCTGTATATTAAAATCCTGCAGGTACACTTTGAGACACAGGATACAAGGACCTTGAAAACTGGAGCTGTCAGGGGCATCTTTACAGCTCCATGTAGAGAGCTGCTAAATAACCACCCCAACCCAGGGGAGGCAGAGCTGAGAAATGAACACACGGCCACAGTGTGGACCACACTTTTGTAGCACCTGGGTTCACAGGCTTCACCCTGAGCATTCTGTTTATATGAGCCACAAACAAAACAAAACAAGAGTTTTTTTGTTTTGTTTTTTTTCTTAACTTTGCTTTAATCAGGTCAAGATGCACTTTCTAATCTTTGTAGCTAAACGTTCTGGCTAATGTACTCTCTTCCCAAATCCCTGATTAAGTCTCACCTCCTCCAGGGAGCCATCCCAGGTTACCCCAACGTCCCAGTCTCTCCCTCCTCACAATGCCAACTGCTCCTAGGATCTTGTAACATCTTCTATTACTCTCTCACATGCCATCGCATACTATTCTCTAACCATCCCATGATTTCCCTGTGCTCCCAGTTTCTAGAGTGCAGGGGTGCTCTTTAGGTCTCTTCCTGGGAATGCTCTTATGCCTCTAATTAATTTGGGAGCCTCCCAGAGGTACCTATCTGTGACCAAATCATCAATGGGCTAACAGCAGGTGATCTTCCTGCCCCCCCTTATCCCTAGATGCCCACACATGGCCCCACTGGAGAGGCTATATATAAACCCAGCTGCAATTTCCCTGCATCTTGTCCTAAAATTCAAAGACATCACAATTTCCCCTTGACTTCCCCTGAAAAATCAAGAACCACATCACTTCTCAAGGCTCACCTGGCCTGGCTCACCAGCCAGTGGAAAAGCCCGAATGGGCTAACGCTAATGTAGACCCTTGTGGGTACCTAGTTCAGCTTTAGTTTATCTCACCTTCCCCAACTGGTTAATTATGGGGAGAGGAAGAGAGTAATGACACCACTTCCCAGCCTCTGTGGTCTGGTCCATTCATGGAGAGGACACAGCACTTTGGGGGTCACAGTATTCTGAGATCAAGTCCTGGCTCTACCACTGCCTGACTGTATGTTTTCAGGCAAGTCTCGTCCCTCTCTCCAATCCTTGGGAACTTTTGATCTGAAATAGGGTCATTAATAATCCAGACAGTGAACTGGGCGTGGTGGCTTACGCCTGTAATCCCAGCACTTTGGGAGGCTGAGGCGAGCGGATCACCTGAGGTCAGGAGTTCGAGACCAGCCTGTCCAACATGGTGAAACCCTGTCTCTACTAAAAATACAAAAAATTAGCCAGGCATGGTGGTGGATGCCCATAATCCCAGCTACTCAGGAGGCTGAGGCAGAAGAATCCCTTGAACCCAGGAGGCGGAGGCTGCGGTGAGCCAAGACCACACCATTGCACTCCAGCCTGAGCAACAGAGAGACTCTGTCTCAGAAAAAAGAATGAAAGAAAGAAAGAAAGAAAGAGAGAGAGAGAGAGAGAGAGAGAAAGAGGAAGGAAGGAAGGAAGGAAGGAAGGAAGGAAGGAAGGAAGGAGGAAGGAAGGAAGGAAGGAGAAAGAAGAAAGAAAGAAAGAAAGAAAGAGAGAGAGAGAGAGAGAAAGAAAGAAAGAAAAAAGAGAGAGAGAGAAGAAGCCAGTATGTTCATGTATATTTTGTCTTAACAAAGCTAGAAGGGATATTTAAGTGAAAATTGCAAAAGTAAGACAATGTTTAAAAAAGTATCAACAAAATAATTATAGAGTGGATGCATGGGCAGATATAGCAACAACAACAATAATAATAAAGGTAATTGGTGATAAGGGCAAGAGGCCAAATCTATTTGCTAAAAATGAAAAGCAATGTTCATAATAAAAGCTTGGAAAGAATAATATCAAGCAAAACCATATTTCATTTTAATGTGTAAAGTACTTTCTCGTCTATGATCTACTGGGCTAATCTCATGCGGTGAATGTTCCTGCTCTCCATTTTAACAAAATAATTAAAATTGAGGTTCAGAAAGACTAAGAGGCTTGTCCTTGATCATGTCAAGGCAAAGCCAGGGTTATATATCAGACTGGTCTGGACACTACTTAGAAAAAAGAAAAATCTCCGCACCTGATTCTGGGAGAATCATTCTAGGAAGAGTGCAGTTCAGGCCAGATTCTTGTCCCAGCACCTTCTATCCTGAAGACACACCCCAAAGGTAGTTGGGATCATCCCCTTGGGCAGCAAGGGGCACGTTCACCCAGATCCCCAACTAAAACATCTCTGCCTCATGAGTTTAAATGATTAGCTGCTTCCAACCTAGTCCCCTCTTCTCCACCCATCCCTTCCTCCGCGACTCTGGGGCACTGACACTCCACTGGAGTGGTAACTCTTTTGAGGACGCTAAAAATTGCTTTATTTTTCACCACTAATTTGCCAACAAGCTCAGTCGTCCATCCAGTTGGCCCGAAATGAAATTCTATAATTATACAAAAGCCTGGGTCAGCGACCTTCTGATTGCAATATCTTGTCTCTTTTGTCCCTTCCTTCCACCACCTCACCCATGGGACGAAATTGCTTCGGCTCCTCCGGCAGCCTCCGGAATGAGGTGGTATTGGAAACTAGTGAGGCGTGGCCCTGCGGAGGTGTTCATAGCTTTGCAATAATTTACCCATTTTCATTTGTTTGATTTCATTAACACTTGGGTCTCAGGGGAGAGCCCAGTTGGGAAGGAGGGAAAAAACAAGTGATTTCAGTTGAAATCGAGTGGTTGTCACTGCCTTGTCTTGCAATACCAAGGGAGTGTGGAATGCCAAGGGTGGAGTGGGGTCTGAGCAGGGTGATGAAGGAGGCCTCTCCATAGAGGCAGCTTCTGCTAAAAAGTCTTGCCTTTCACAATCCTCAGTCCTCAAGGGTCCCGTCTCTCAAACTCACCCCATTGACACCAAGGGTATGCCCTACACCAGTGTCCCTTTCTCAACAAGCCCGCCTTACTGACCCATTGGGCCAAGGTTACCGGGGTGGCTGCATTCAGACAGCATGGCTCAGTGTAAGGGCATGGATGTCCATAACTAGGATCCAATCTGACTCCACCTCCTGCTTGCCTGGTAGCCTTGAACATGGAGCTTCAACTCCAGGAGCCTCAGTTTCTCTCATAAATAAAGTAGAGATGACAGCACCTACCTCATAAAGGTTGCTGCAAGGATTAGCTGGGATAATGAATGGGGAAGAGCCCTGAATGCTGTGTCTGACACATTGTGAGTGCTCAGTGGAGTGAGAAAGGACAATAGTAATGGTTGTCATCTTTATGATTTTCTCTTCTTTTTCATCTTTACCATCACCATCATCATCACCATCATCAATCATCACTCCCCACCTGGCCATCTCAGCCTCCACAGGCTCTCAACAGACAGAACCCAGTCTCAGAGGGAAGGCTGAAATGCTCACTGGCAATGAGCAAAGTCCCCGGACCCAGCTTCCTCCAGAGAGAGACTTTGATCCAGTACAAGTCACACTACTGACCGGCATGGCACACCCTTTCTCAAAGGCATAAGAATTCTGGTGACTTTGTGATGTCAAAGTGATGGGGAAGGACACTCCGTTGGCTAATGGCATCTGATGGTGAGACAGTCCCTTGTGGCCAGTCTGGATCTGTTTATTCTCCCCGTTCCCTAGAACATCCCAGAGAGACTCCAGGGCTGGGAAGCAAAAAGCCATTGCCATTTTAGCCCGTGGAAATAGCATACAGTTGGAAACATCACTTTGGGGTGCAATGGTCTTCCAGAGGCCCCTTAAATCAGCAACAAGGGGCATTAGAGTCTGTTTCCATCCTCACAAGAGGTTGATCTGCCTGTAAAGGCAAGTCCTTCTATTGCCAGTAATAAGAATGTGCTGATGACAACAGCTGGCATTTATTGAGCACTTACTGTGTGCAATGTTCTAGGCACTGTCCATGTGTTAACTCACTTCACCCTTATGAGTGACTGCCGTGTTTGTCCCCATTCTATCGCTGAGAAAGCTCAGGTAACAGGAAGTTAAGGCCCTTGGTCTGACAACCAAGAGTGGTCGAGCAAAGACTCAATCTGGTCTGCCTGACCCTAAAGTCCACGTCTTCCAGCTTTTGGACAGCTCCAGCCATTACAAAATCCTTCAGTAATTGGAATTAAAATCTTCTTCCTGGAACTTGTGCCCCTTGGTCCTGGTTCTGCATTTAGGGTTCTCTCTGCAGAACTCAACCCCCTCCAGTGAGACAGCCATGTCCAGGGACACCTTCAGCTCCCAGTGCCCCCACCCAGCTCCTCAACTCCAGACTGCAAATGCCATTAACCGTAGCTCATGGGCCATGAGGTAAAGAGCTCCCTTGCCCAGCCATTCTCCTCTGGACCACCCTTTAAACAGAAGCCTCAGAACAAGCTCTGATGGCAACAAAGGGAGGGGAATATCATCTCTACCCTTCCAGATGACCAGCCTCTCATTGGGAATTCTTGACTACACAGTTCTGAAATTTCCCCACGCTCCAGAATCTTCTAGGTCACTGGGCACACGTGCAGATTTCTGGGCTCCACACGCAGACATTTAGCATTAGAAGGATTTGGTGAAGCCCATAAATCTGCATATGTTAAAAATAAAACAAACAAACAAAAAAACACCACAGGGAATTCCTAAGCGGAGAAGGTGGGAGTGGGGAATGGGGGAGGTGCACCTTAATTATGCCTTGAGAAACCCCGCCTGAGTCCTCAGCACCTCCTTGTCCAGCTGCCCGCAGAAGAGTGTCAACTCAAGTGCCTGAGTGTCCTCTCTGCACCCTGAGAGACCACTATCCCCAGCCATGCCCTGACCCCGGCCTCCTGCATGGCAGCTGAGGTCCCCCACCCAGGACCATCACAAGCCCATTAGAAAGCCCCAGGCTCTGAATGCAGTCAGATTTCTACAGCAAAACCACATTCCTTCGGCCCGAGATTCCTTCTTTCTGTTTCTCTAAAGTAATAACTGGTCTCAGCCAGCGCCAGAGAAGGGCAGTCTCCCAAAAGCTGAAAACACCTGAAACTGGTGATCAGCAGCTTCCTGGTAAGATCCAGGAGTTGGGCAAGTGGACTCAAGCATGCGCGCTAAGAGCCAAAATGGCAGCGTTTACTTGGTATATGACCTTCCAGGGATATTTGACTGGTAAGGGAAGAACGCCTCAAGTGAGCACACATACAACTTCAGTAAACACACTGCGCATGCTCCCCTCCCAAGCGCTGGTAGGCTGCTGTGCATGCAGACAGCCCACCCCAAGGGAAGACAGGGGAGAAGCGACGCCCGACCCTGGAACTATGCCCACATATAAGACCCCAAGTCAAAGGTCAAACAGGGCACTTGTCTTTCAAGTTGTCCACTTGGCCCTCTTCCAAGTGTGCTTGCCTTCATTCTGTTCCTACTCTAAAGCTTTTTAATAAACTTTCATTCCTGCTCTAAAAACTTGCCTCGGTCTCTCCTTCTGTCTTGTGCCACTCGGTGGGATTGTTTCTTCTGAGGAGGCAAGAATTGAGGTTCTGCGGACCCATAGGGATTTGCCGCGGGTAGCACTAACGTCTCTCCATAGTTGGCTCCTTCTCCCCACCACCTCCCCCAGGGAGGCCTTCCCTGACCACCCTATCTGCAGTTAGCCCCTTCCAGACCCTCTCTGTCATATAATTCTGCTGGATTTTTCTCCACTGCATGGAAATTTCTTAGGCACACATGAAGCCTGTGTCTCTTGTTCCTCTCTTTCTCTGCCTCAGTTTCCACATCTGTAAAATAGGGAAAATGCTGCCTGCTGGGCTGCTGGGATAATGAAATGAGTTAATATAGGTACAGCACTCAGAACAGTGCCTGGCACACAGTAAGCACCATGAAAGTGGTGACTTTATTCTTTATATTAATATCATTGCTCTCAGTCTCTGGAGCAGCACACAGTAGGCGCCCAATACGCATGTTTGAATAAATATACGAATGGATGACTGAGCCACCATGCAGAGAGCCTGAAAAGTCCCACCCTGCCTGCTGCTGAAGACCCAGGCCACCCCCTTCTCATGGGCTGTAATTACCCAATAACAAGAAACCCAGCCCCTGGGGCTTCATGCACAGCACATTTTCCAAAGATGAAAAGCTCATTCGTTAATAACTACATAGCAATATCTAAAATTTTGGTTGCATTGTGAGGCCGGGTGGCTTCCCCATTCACCAATAATGACAGACCACTTAAAAAATAAATAACACATATAATTTAAGCAACTAAAACAAATGGCAGTGTTGGCTTTCCCTGGGAAAATATTTTCACTATTTCCTCGAGGCGTCCCCATGGGTGCCCTTGCCTCGGCCTCCCCTGCTGAGATGCTTTCTCAGCAGGTGGCCTGAGAGTGGAGCATGCAGAGCAGTGGCAGAAAGGAGGCCTCACCCACAGCCTCTCAGAGTCCCTTTCCAGAGAAGCCTGGGCTTGTGCTCCCCAGAGGAGGGAAGGGGGGAAACTCCCTTCTCCCTCCACACCCATATTCACTACCTTTCCCCACACTCTTTCCCCTGTGGGGAGAGTTTGTAACCTCAAATCCCTATGGGGCAGACAGGCAATGTACATGAGCAAAGCAGGTGGATGTATGAGGCAATACGGATGGGTGGGACTTGTGGCAAATTGAAAAGGAGACACCCCTCCCATAAGGAACAAGCCTCACCAATGGTTGCTGTGTAGGGAATGCAGGCTCAGTTTTGCAAAATCTCCTGACATTTCAAAATAAGCCATCAATTTGAATTTAAAATGTCAGTCCCTTTAACAACCTCACATGTCCCTCATTCTGGGTCCTGCTGCCTCTAATTTCATCTCTGACTTCTCTACCTTTCACTCACCCTGCTAAGGCCACACTGGCTTCTTTACTGTTCTTGGACCAAGACAGGCACATTTCTACCCCAGGACATTTGCAATGAATATTCCCTCTGCCTAGAACATTCTTCTCCCAGATAAACTCATAGGTCAGGAGGCCAGTATGGCTGGAATGCAGTAGGTGAGGAGGAATATAGCAGGAAAGAGGTTGGGGTGGAACCCAGAACAGCCAGCTTATAGGTGAGTGGTGGGGAGGTTATAAATTTGCAGGCCTGTTTTTGGTCATCACAAAGATTGGGGGTGTTAATGGCATTTAGTGGGTGGGGGCCCACATGCTAGACCCCTTGTGATGTGTGGACAGCTCCTCACACAAAGAATTATCCACCATATATCAAGGCAGGTAAAAAACCTAGATAGAATTTGGAGCCTGGAACCTAACTTGATTTCACATTTAACCCAAAGGAATGTGGGGTTATTTTTGGTTTTGTGTTCATGTTTTGCTCAATTTCATTAAACACTGAGCTTTGTGGGGCTGCTGCTTGTGTGTGGATCAAGAGGAGGTTATGCTCTGTTTTTCTGGGGGCTTTATCAGGAGTTGATCACCTTCACGGGGACCCCATCAGTGAAAGCCATGCCCTTCATGGAGTTTGAATCATTGAGTGGGTGCCAAACTGTATTTGTCGTGCCCCATTCTTAGAAAGTCTGCTTGCAGAGGGGGCTTTGACACCTTCGTTGTGTTCTTCAGAAGGGTTGGGCTGGAATATGTACATGCTGAGATAACTATTATTTTAATATAAATTAGTTTCCTTTTAATTCTCCTCTAGAATACAATTAGGGCATTATGTGGCTTACATGGATTTATTTAAATTGTGTCTATAGGTAGGTGATATTGCCTATGAATTTCATTTCAGCATAGTATAATAAGGGGCATGTCAATGTATTTGTTATTTTAAAAGGAAGAAGGAAAGGAGACCAGGCCTGATATGCCTGAGTTCCCAGATGTGGAATTTCACAGTATACAGTCAGGGACTTGCCCTTTTCCTTGGCTAAGCCAGGACCCCTGGCAGAAGATTCATCTGACCTGCACCTTTTAGATGCCACTCCAGGGGGCAAGCGTGAAGCAGCAGAAACTCCTTAGGAAACATTCAGCCATCCAAGAGAAACAGGAACAGAGCAGAGGAGGTGGTGAGAGTGCCTCTGAGACTTGCTGAGGGGTTGGATGTGGAACTTCTGAGAAAGAGGACACAGGGATAACTCCACGGTGTGGTTCCGAGTTATCGTGGAGGTCGGAGAGGAAGTGGACAACTTATGAGATCAGGAAATCTGAGTCTTGATTTGGGTGCCTACCTGTGCCCAGCAAACAGAAAGAACCCAGTGGTAATGCCAGGGGCAAACCCCCATCCGCCCTCCCCCAGCCCATCCCACCCCACCGATTGACGTCACCAGCAGGTGGCGCTATGGAGCAAGCCTGAGTCCGGGAGTCAGAAAACCTGGATCCGAGTCCTGGCTCCCCCAGTGAGCAGAGGTGAGCAAAGTGGGTACCGCAGAGAAACAATCCCCTTGTCACCAAAAGCACCGCTGTCCATCTTCCATGCCTCCTCTTGTCCCCACAGGCTAGCCTCAAGAATGGTAGGGACTCTCAGACCAACTCTCAGCTCGATTTTCAATTGATTATCTATATCCAGCTCCTTTCCAAAGATACTTGAGGTGTCTTTTAAAAACACACACAAAGGAGTGAAAAGGGAAGGGAAGGCAATTAAGAAGAGGAAATAGGCCGGGCGCGGTGGCTCAAGCCTGTAATCCCAGCACTTTGGGAGGCCGAGACGGGCGGATCACGAGGTCAGGAGATCGAGACCATCCTGGCTAACACGGTGAAACCCCGTCTCTACTAAAAAATACAAAAATCTAGCCGGGTGAGGTGGCGGGCGCCTGTAGTCCCAGCTACTCGGGAGGCTGAGGCAGGAGAATGGCGTGAACCCGGGATGCGGAGCTTGCAGTGAGCTGATATCCGGCCACTGCACTCCAGCCCGGGCAACAGAGCGAGACTCCGTCTCAAAAAAAAAAAAAAAAAAAAGAGGAAACAGATAAATAATTCTAGAAAAAACGGAGCTGCCATGACTGGGCACCATAGCAACAAACAAGACAAAATGGGAAGGCCAGCTGTTGCTGCATAACAAATCTCCCCAACATCTAGAAGCTGAAAACATCATTTGTCACTCCTCACAAATCTCAGGCTGGGCTGCACAGTTCTGCTGGTCTGAGCCAGGGTTGGCTGATGTGTGCATCTGGAGACCAATGGCAGGCCGCTGGGTGCTAGCTGCTCTGAGATGGCCTTACTGGGGCACCTTGGCTGGGTTCTACATGGCCTCTCATCCAGCAGCAGGCCAATCCAGGCTTGTTCACATGGTGATAGCAGGGGCCCGGGAAAGCAGAAGCATCAGGCCCCTTGGTAAGCCTCTTCCTCTAGGCTTAGAACTGGCACACCAGCAGTGCTGCTATGTTCCACTGGCTGAAGCAAGCCACAAGGCCAGACCAGATTTTAGGGGCAGGCAGTGGACTTCACTTCTTATTGGGAAGAGTGAAGGTTATTGCCATTTTTGCAACTTACCACCATGATAAATTGTGGAGCTCTAATGATCAGAGAAGAATAAATATGGCAGTTTCTTGGAGCAAAATCGTTCCCCTTGACCAATTCAGAGAAACGTTCCCAAGGGCAGACACCACATTGGCCTCATTTTCTTCATAACAGTGATCATCCATTGAGTACTTACTGTGTGCCAGACCCTAGGTGTCCTCTACATTCATGTGCTTCCGAGAGCACAGGAGGCACAGCACGGCTCTTCATCATGAGTTTAGCTGGTACACAGATAAATAGTTATGATGTTGTCTTCTTTGTTTTTTCTTATTGCTTTGCATTTGTGATAAGTGATATCAATTTTCCTCTAATGCTAATAATATAAAAATTTCCTTTTGAAATAGATCAGTTCAAGTTTTTCGACATGGATTCATTTAAGGATATATTAATTAAATAAATAACGAGGGTGGGTGTAGTGGCTTATGTCTGTAATCCAAACAGTTTGGGAGGCCAAGATGGGAGGATGGCTTGAGACCAGGAGTTCCAGACCAGCCTAGGCAATACAGCAAGACCTCATCTCTACATAAATAAAGAAGTCAGCCAGGTGTGGTAGTGTGCACCTATAGTACTAGAGGCTAAGGTGAGAGGATCCCTTGAGCCCAGGAGTTTGAGGATGTAGTGAAGTATGGATAACACCACTGCACTCCAGCCTGGGAAACAGAATGAGGCCCTCCACCTCTAAAAATAAAATAAACATAAGGGTACAGGTGGCATGTGGTCATAGCAAAACTCATGAGGGCGCAGGCCACACACTGAAATCTGGAAAACACACTGAATTATCTCTGTTCATCCCTGAGAGATATGTATTGTTTTTCGTTTTGCAGATAGGGAAACTGAGGACAGACGGGGCCCCCAGAGGCACAGACTCAGGATCATGCCAGATGTGCAGCTCTGTCTGAAAAAGCCCTGAGTGAACGTTCCCAGGTGGCTTGTAATAGGAAGTTTGGCACATAGCAGAGGCCCATAGTGGCATCTGTCACCTAATGAGACCCCCGGGGCTTCCAGGGTGCCCCCACCACTGCTACTTCTGGGCTTCTGAGTATAATGAGGATGGCAGGCTGGAGCCCTCACAAGGCACACTTTCAGAATCTGCATCAAATGGAATTTGAATCGGAAAGTTCCCTGGAGACCCAAGGGAGGCATCAGGCTGAAATCTCCAGTAGAGGTAGGTGGCAGGCATGGCGCGTGTTAGCTGAAATTACTCTGCACCTGAGAGGCCACACATGCATGGCGGCACTGAATAAATTAGGAGAAAATAGACGTGCTTCTCGGAAAGGGTAGTGGGAGGCCTCCGTGCTCCCAGCACTATTGTAAGTGCATTCTTTCCTCAGGTTCCAATGAAAGCATGTCCCGTGGGGCCCATCCTGAAGCCAATGGGCTGGGTCCAGCGAGGGGCAGAGGAGGTCAGGAGGGAGGTGAGAAAGCTAGCAGAGCCCTTCCTTGCTGCACACCCCAAGCTCTGGGCCTCACGAGCATCCGACCACTTGTTCAGGGTCTCTGTGAAACAGACCAACATTCTGAACCAAATTGTACCCCCCATACTTCATATGTTGAAGTCCTAACCCCCAGGACCTCAGAAGGTGGCTGTATTTGGAGATAAGTCCTTTAAAGAAGCAATTCAGGTTAAATGAGGTCATTGGGGTGGGCCCTAATCCAATCTGACAAGCGTCCTTAGAAGAAAAGGAGATTAGGACACAGACACTCAGACAGAGGGATGACCATGTGAGGTCACAGTGAGAAGACAGCCATCTGCAAGCCTAGGAAAGAAGCCTCAGAGGAAACCACCCCTATTGGTTCCTCCGTCTCAGACTTCCAGCCTCCAGGACTCTGAGAACACGCATTTCTGTCCTAAGCCACCCAGGCTGTGGCATTTTGTTGTGGCAGCCCCTGCAGACCAACACAAGCAGTGAGCGCTCTCGGCGGCTGCTATGGTGTTTACATCACTTAGAAGTTCTTCTTGGTGTCTAGATCTTTCTCTCTTTCTCTTCTTTCTACATGCCCTAACTAGGGGATCAAAGAAAACCCGCATTTCATGGGGCACTCAGGCCAGAGCATGCTCCAAGCAGGAAGTGCCCTGTGAATATTTCCAAAGTGAAGGAGTACCCAGGGAGAGAGCCGGGGTGCTGGGTGGGGCCAAGAGTAGGGTGGGAAGGTGATTTCTGCCTGAGGAGCAGGACATACAGCAGACCAGAGCCTTCCTCTATTTGTGCATTCACTTATTCATGTGTTCATTCACTTATTCATGTGTTCATTCATTCACTTGATGGATTAGCCCTGATCCCACCTTCAGGGAATTAGGGGAAGGCTGCTGTGTTCACCCTCCCAAGCCCACCCAGTGGGGTGTGGCTCTGTGGGCAAGGAGTGAAGCCAGAGAGTCAATAGCCTGGCTTTGAAGTGTGAACCTGCCTTTAAACGTTGTGTGGCACTGGTGAACCCCGAAACATCTGGAGCCCTAGTTTCCTCACCTGCCAGATGAGAATAATCATCAAATCTACCTTGTAGAGATTATTGAGGACTAACTGAGATGACACAAGTAACCTGCTCAGAACAGAATGTGGCACATGGCCAGTACTCAAAAGTCAAGGTCACAGTTTATTGCTATTAATATTATTCCCATTTCCTGCCCTGAGAGATCCCAGCCTGTGCCCGATCTTCATATGGTCTCATGCTCACTTCATCCCCCAGGGCCCTTGCTCAAGCTGTTTCCAACACCCCACTGCACCCCACTGCACCCCCAGTCCTCCTTGCCTGAGGCCAGCCTACTTCTCACCTCCTCCAGGATCACCACCTCCCATGCAGCCATGCTCCAACCTTCTGCATCTGCAGTGCTGCCAGTTAGCACTACTTGAGGTCCTCATCTCTACCCGGCACTGGGATGCTTTCTGGTCAGAACCTAAGCCCTCTGCTTTCTCATACCCTCCTCCAGCCTTACCCAGGTGCACTTCCTGGCTGTTCCATGGGATTTGTCTCAGAAATCAGCTCCAAACTTCATTCTCCAAAGCAGCGGCTCCCAACTGGGGCTGCTTTTGCCCCCTCGTCCCTGACTGAGGAGGCATTTGGCAAAGTCTGGAGACATTTTTGGTTGTTACAGAGTGGGGGTGGCGGGGTGCTACTGTCATCTAGTGAGTAGAGGCCAAGGAGGCTGCTAAACCTCCTACCATGAATAGGGTCTCCCACAGTAAACAGTTACCCACTCAGAATGTTCATAGTGCCCCAAGGTAGAGAAGCCCTGCTCTCAGGAGGCACCTGCTCTCCTTCAGAGAGTGTGAGCTTTGGGGTTCTGGGTAATTCGATTCTCAGCACAACGCACATCCTGGCTGGGAGGGCCTCTAGGCGCGGCAGCCTCCAGCATCTGGAGCTGTCTGCCCCTGACGCGGAGCCCTCCCTTGCCCGCCCCTTGTCACAGCATCCGCGGATCCCTGCGGATTTGTATGAAGCAATTGACCTGTGACTAAGGCCAGCTGAGCTCGCCTTGTTCCCGCAGGGCGGGGACAATACCCCCATTAACTGGGAGGCAAGGTTCCGGCACAGCAGCGCAGAGCATGGATTGGGGAGGGGCGTGGATGGGGGCGGGGAGAAAAAGGGCAGCTCCAGAGCCGTCCTAGGTGGGGGGCGGGAGTCTCTAGTACTAATGGTTATAATTAGCACAACATGAATATCAGCATCTCCTCCTAGATGCCTAGTACATGAGAGCTCATGCTTATTTACATCCCTGATAATCTAGATGCCTCCACCTGCCAATCTCAGGGGTGTAGTCCTTGTTCCCACTTAATATAAGAGGAAACTGACAGAGACCCCAGGCGATTTACCCAAGGTCACCCAGCTGGTAGATGGAGAAGTAGAGGCAGGAACTCGGATTATCTGAATTATGGTTTGTATTAAGCACTCATTCTGTGCCAGGCGCAGTGAAAGTACTAGATGGGGAGTTTGTAAACTGGGCAAAGGGGGGTCCTGGAACCTCAGAACCTGATGAAACCCTGGCCCCGTCTACTCTGAGCGTCAGCCCCACCCACAGTGCAGAAGAGGCCCCTTTCTACCACCAGGCTCCACCCCCAGCGCCATTGATTGGACTGTGCAGAAGGGGTGGGGCCCTCCAAGCCGAGATAAGCCAATCAGAACCTCTCTTCAAGGAACTGGAAATTAGAACAGTGTTTGGGCCAGATAGATGGTGGTGGGCGGGGCGGGGGGCGGGGGAAGGTCTTGAGGGAGCAGCACCCTTGTCTGATGGGTGCCCAAAGCCAGGGGCAGGTGGAGGTGAGAGAAGGACAAGCTCTGCAAACGTTGCAGAAGTGTTCTGTCCGTGGAGAAGGCATGGGACTTCCACGTGAGAGCAGCTTACTCCTGCTGAGAACTTTGGGGAGACAGAGGGGAGCAGCCATCTCAGACCTGAGCGGCTAAGAAGCTGGGTCCCCCTCTGTCACACTGTGCAGATCTGCTGGACTTTGCAGTAAGCAGCCTTCAGGTCTAAAGGTGAGTGCCCAGGGGATATGGGCGGGGCACTGATGGGGTGAGCTACACCAGATTTTTAGCCAGATCATTGGGAAAATGCTCATGCCATCTTCTGAGACACAACTTCCTGTTCAATTCCCTCCTAGGGCTTCCCAACGCGTTTAGAATAAAATACCAGGAGATTATCCTGGTCTAGAAGGCCTTACAGGATCAGGCTCCAACTTTTGCACCAACCTAACACGCAGCTGTTCCTCTCACTACATTCAAGCCTCTGCTCAAATGTCGCGAGATTAGTGAGTTCTTCACTGTATATCCTCCTTACGGTAGACCCCTCCTCTCATCTCTCTTCCTGTCCACCTCATCCTGCTATCCTGCTATATATCCTGCTATAATTGATAATATATATTTACTTGCTTATCTGATTTTGTTTGGCCTGTGCCTGGCATATGCTAGTTAATAAATACAGTATTGGTTAGGGAGGGAGCGAAGGTTCAGCTGCTTGGATTTAAATCTTGGCTCTGCCACGTATCAGCTGAATGACCTTGGAAGTCTTCACTCTCCGTGTCTCAGCTTCCTCGTCTGTAGGACAAGAATAAATAAGAAAGCAATGATAATAATATCTATCTCATGGCATTGTTGTGGGAATCAGGTGAAATCATGTATGTACAGTACCTGGCACACATTCGAGTGTTTAATAAATGCTAACTGTGTTTATCCTTGGACCCCAATTACCCCATCTGTGAAATGGGGTTCTTGTAAGAATTAAATGAAATAACACATGTAAAGTGCTTTGCAGGTAGTGCACCCTCTATAAAAATTTGTGGTTATTTTTCATTAATACACACACACACACGCACTCCATCCATAAAGGCTATCCATTTGTTCCTTCCCCAAGCAGAGTTCCCGTAAGGCAGAATTAGCATGGATCTAAGTAAAACCTTGAAATCAATGGTGAAGGAGGACAGCTCCAGCTTAGCAACTTCCACACTCATTGCCTCTGAGCTGATGCCAACACAGCTTTCCTTTCCTGTGCAGTCTGGGAGCTTCCTGGGAGCTCCCTTTCTGGGAGCTTTCCCTTCCTGTGCACTCTGCAGCTCCTAGTCTCCAATAGGCAGCCTGGTGTCCCTACAAAACGGTCCCACACAAGCATCGGAACCCCGGCTGCTCCCCCTCCAGAGCCCAGACCACCAGGCTGAGCAGCAACCGCGCCTCTGTGCAATGTTGCTCCTTATTAGGCATCATTAGGTACACAGTAATTATAATAATTATGTGCACTGCTTAGGCGACCATCCTCAGTAACAACCACTGCTATTCAGAAGTCATAATTGCTGCATCGAGACTTAAAATGAAGGCTAATTAGATGTCAGTTACTACCCCCTCAACTCACAGCCTCCTACATAATCTCTATATCCAAAGTGCCCCATGACCACCAGCTATCCTTGATTAATCTGCAGACCCCAAAACAAACAATTTGGTCCACAGGAGAGCGTGGATATGCCAGCGGGATTAAGAGGGAACATGTGGATGCTTGGAGGGGACTTGCAGGGCGTTGCATCATTTCAAAAGAAAAGAATTTGGGATCAGAGGTGGCTGAAGAACTCAGGCTGAGAGTCAAGAGATGGGGTCTAAGTTCCGGTTCTGTCAGCGTCTTGATGTGGTGTTGAACAGATCACCTCTTTCTCCATCTGCAAAGTTGGAGGAATGGACCAAGGGATGTGCTGCAGGGGCCACTTTGTAAAGTATCAAGTGATACTTTATAAGGGAGCAATAAACAAAACAGATGCAAGCAGAGCCTTTGATTAAGGCAAAACAAGAAGGTCTGGAGACTCCCTGTCCTTATCCTATCTGCCAGCACCCTCTGAAATAACTGCAAACCCTTGGGTTTCCTGGGAGACAGATTGGAAACTGCTGGTGCCTGTGCTCTCTGAAGCACTGGTTCTCAAAGTTGGTGCCACATTGGAATCTGGGCAGATTTTAAAACTGCTGATGACCAGGTTTCACTCCAGAAGTTGTTTTCTTTGGTCTGGGCTGTGACCTGCACATCAGGGTTTTTTAAATTCTCCCTGATGATCCAAAAACACAGCCAAGCTTGAGAAGCCCTGCTCTACATGCCCTGACACCTGAACATTGAAAGCATTTATGATTCTGCTCGGCCTAGTACAAGGCTTCCCCTCTCTGGGCCTCAGTTTCCCCATTTTCTAAAATGAAAGCATATACACAGTGGCCTCTAAGGACCTCTGGTTTTAAGTTTCCTTCAAACTGGGATTAATCTAGAGCTTGGCACCCTGAGAGTGCTGAAGTGTGAGGGAAGCCAAGGCAGTTTGGGTCCACTTTTCTCTTCCAAATAATATTTGTGCCTACTCCTATATGTGCAGGCCTGTCCCCAATGCTGCAGAATAAAAATCGCAAGAAGTCAGCCAAATGCTCTTTGCCCTAAGGAACTAACAGGGAATTGTATGTTGGAAATGAAAGGATTAAATAGCAACACACACACGCACACGCGCGCGCACACACACACAGGCTCACCAAAGCCACCTACAGAAATGCTTTGAGGACTGGAGACAATACACAG
The DNA here is from genome assembly GCF_009764315.1 of Trachypithecus francoisi. Taxonomy (NCBI): domain Eukaryota; kingdom Metazoa; phylum Chordata; class Mammalia; order Primates; family Cercopithecidae; genus Trachypithecus; species Trachypithecus francoisi. The sequence goes on along the minus strand of NW_022681455.1, from coordinate 91,160,070 downwards.
AAGTTGTTATCAAGGTTCCTGGCCCACGAAAAATTCCCAGTAAATGACAATTTTTGTTACCGTTGTACACAAATCCAGCATTCTCTTGGGTATGCTGGGTAAAACACTGTCTTATGTATTCTGTAATAGCAGCACAAATGAACTAAGACACCTTCCTAGCCTATAAATGCCCCAGAAAGCTTCTAATGCTGCTCAGCACAAGGGTACAGAATGAACTTCTCTTACCATGAAGCCTCATCTTTCAAATGCTGCCACTACTTGCATGAGCTACAGACAAGCTCTGCAGGGCCAAGAAGAAAAATAGCAGATAATTCCTAGAAACAGCACCTACCATGTGCTAGACCCTGTTCTAAGCGTCACACATGTATTATCTCATTTAGCTTTCAGTATGACCCTATCAGTTGGGTACTACTATTGTCCTCATTTTGCAAGAGATTAAACTGAGTCATGGGGAAATTAGGCAAGTTGTCCTGTTCACATAGCTGGAAGTGGTAGGAAGCACATTGTAGAAGACTTTTCCCTTTCCCAAGTTCTCCCCTTGGGCACTTCACCAGCCTGAATGGCTTCAGGTTTTCAAGGCAGGCATTAGAGTATGGCGGGTATGTGTTAATATGGGACCCTGAAGTTTCTGTTGGGACACACTCCCTGAAGATCCTTGACCAACAGACGTGCTATGGATATACACAGTGAGCCTCTGCAAGCCTAGTTGAGAGCTGCTGCTGAAGGCTGAGAGCTGAATGATGATACCAGAGGCTACAAAGTGTAGGGGGTTCTGGCCTAGCCAGAATGAAGAAACCCTTGCTGAGCACCTTAGCCATTCAGCTGAGTAATCAGAAAGTATATGCATAAAAGGTAAGGACCACATCCTAGAGTAAGAACCATGTCCTAACGCTAAGGACAAAACCTAAATAGATGTACTCTAACAAAAAATAAAATGCAGCTCAATAAAATCAAAAGACTCCACCCATAAATTAACTGCCTTCCACAACAAAATCAACATCATTTAAAGGATAACAACAAAATTCAGAATATCCAGAACACAATAACAATTACTACACATGCAAAAAAGTAGGCAAAAGTGACCCAAAATCAACAAAAAAACAGACAACCTTGAGAGGTTCAGAAGTTGGAATTAACATCCAAGGACTTGAAAACAGCTATTATAAGTATGTTTAACAATTTAAACGAAAACATGGACATGATGAATGAAAAATAAGGACTCAAATACAAACTACAAAAGAACCAAATGAAATTCCAGAACTAAGAAACATAATATAATGAAATGAAATATTCACTAAAATTAGTGAATATTTAGAATCATATTAGATATTGTAGAAAAAGTCAATGAACTTGAGGCTTGATCAGTGAAAATATCCAATTTGAAGAACAGAAAGAAAACACTTAAAAAGTTAACAGAGCCTCATTAACTGTGGGGTAATATTAAGTAGTTTACTGAATAGTTAGACACATGGTATTGGAGTCCCAGAGTCATGAGAAAGAATAGGACAGGAAAAATGGTTGAAGGATTATTTCCCAAATTTCATGAAAAGCATCTGCTGAAAGATCCAAGAACTCAGCAGACCCCAAGAGTAAATACAATAAATACTTTTAAAGGACATATTTTAAGATGGTGAATGATATATATATATGTATGTATGTATGTAAATATATGTATATATATATTCAGAATTGTATATCTAGCAAAAATATTGCTCAAAATAAGGGTGAAATAGACATTTTCAGATAAACAAAAGCTGAGAGAATTCATTGTCAACAGACTTGCAACACACATACACACACACAAACACGCACACAAATGCTTTTAAACATAATTTATGCTTAGTTCTTGAGGAAAAAATAAAGAGCACTGGAAATAGTAAATAAGTGGCCAAGCATAAATGATTATCTTTTGCTCTCTTTAGTTTTGTAACAGACAACTGACTATTTAAAACAAAAATAATAGCATTGTTTTGTGGAATTATAATATATGTAGAAATAGTATGTATGAAAACTGCAGAAAGAACATGAAAGATAAATGAAATTGTAGTGTTATAGGGTTTCACTTAAATTTACAGTGAAGTCATAGCTAAAATTTCACTTAAATCTTAAGTGAATTTATAGAGTATTAATTCTAATAGGCTATGATGAGTAGGATAGCTAAAAATAGAAAGAGTGCTAAAAAGAGAATAAATAAAATAAAATAGAATATAAAAGTGTGCTGTATGCCCAAAATGAAGCAGAAAGGGAAGACAGAAGGAAAAAATTAGTGAAATAGAAAACAAATATAAGATAATAGGTTTAAACCCAGTCATAGCAATAATTACATTAAGTGTAAATGCTTTAAACACTGCAATTAAAAGACAGCTGTTGTCACTCTGAATCAGACAAAAAAGACCAACTCTATTCCTACAAAAGAAATATTTTAAATATTAATACAACAATTAAAAGGAAAGGGAAAAGATATATGCTATGTAAACAATAAACATAAGAAAGCTGATTTATCAGAAAAAGCTATATTTTCAGAAAAAAAGACTTTAAGACAGAGTATTTCTAAAAATAAGTGAGCCCATTTCATAATTATAAAAGGGGAATTCATTAGAAAGACATGACAATTGTAAATGCCCATAAGCCTAAAAATAAATTTTAAAATACATGAAACCAAAGCTGACATAACTAGGAAAAAACAGATAAATCCACAATCATAGTAACTTATTATAAAACCCCTATCATACTAGTTAGACAAAATATAAAAATATGTGAAAAATAATATCAACCAATTTGATTTACTAGAAACTTATGAAAGCATTACACCCAATAACTGCATAATATACATGCTTTGTGAGTGCACATGACACAGTTACCAAAATAGACTATATGTTTGACCAGAAAATAAATCCGATCAATTTCAAATGATTGAAATTTTACAGAGTATAATCTCTGACAACAATGAAATTAATCTAGCAATCAATAACAAAATTTAATAATCTCCAAATATTTGGAAATTGTACAACACACTTCTGAATAATGCATGAATCAAAGAAGAAATCACAGAAATGAAAATAAGGGCATTGTTACTGACCTTACTGGGAAATAAAGGAATTTGAAAGAGATTAAGTAAACAATTATATGCCAAACATGTAACCCAGATTAAATGAACAAATTCCTAGAAGCATACAAATTACCTAAACTGACTCAAGAAGAAATAGAAATCTCAACAGACCTATAACAAGTAAGGAGATGAAATCAGTTAATCAAAATCTCCCAAGAAAGAAAAGCCTAGAACCAGACATATGCACTTGTAAATTCTAGCAAACATTAAAGGAAGAATCAATACCAGTCCTTCTCAAATTCTTCCAGAAATTTGAAAAGGAGGAAACACTTCTTACTTATTCTATGAGGTCAGCATTTCCCTGACACCTGATCCAGATGAAAATATCACAACAAAAAGAAAGCTCCAGGTAATATACCTTACGAATGTATATGTAAATCCAACAGCATATTTGGATTTGGACCAAGTGATATTTATTCCTGGAATGAAAGAGTGGCTCAATATATGAAAATCAATGTAATATATCACATTAACAGAATGCAGGAGGAAAAAAACCCCACACAGTCATCTCAACTTATGCAGAAAAAGTATTTGACATAATCCAACATCCTTTCATAATACAACTAGGAAAAGAAGAGAAGTTTTTCCACCTGTTAAGGGGCATCTATGAAAAACCCACAGCTTATATCATAGTCAAAGGTGAAAAATTAATAGCTGTCCCCCTAAGATCAAGAACAAGAAAAAGTTTCTTGCTTTCATCACTTATATTCAAAATTGAAATAGTTTTAGCCAGAGCAATTAGGCAAGAAAAAGAAATGAAGTCACCAAAATTGGAAAGGAGTAAAACTAACTCTATTCACAAATGGCACGATCTTATGTATAGAAAACTCAAAAGAATCTACAAAAATAATCAAGTGAAGCTAATAAATTCAGCAAAGTTGTAGTATACGAGATCAACACACAAAAATACGTGGTATTTCTATACACTAGCAATGAATAATCTGTAAAGTTAAGAAACAATTCCGGCAGGGCACGGTGGCTCAGGCCTGTAATCCCAGCACTTTGGGAGGCCAAGGTGGGTGGATCACAAGGTCAGGAGATGGAGGACATCCTGGCTAATACAGTGAAATCTGTCTCTACTAAAAATACAAAAAAATTAGTCAGGCGTGGTGGCACACACCTGTAGTCCCAGCTACTCGTGAGACGGAGGCAGAAGAATCGCTTGAACCCAGGAGGCAGAGATTGAAGTGAGCTGAGAATGCACCACTGCACCCCAGCCTGGGCAACAGAGTGAGACTCTGTCTCAAAAAAAGAAAGAAAAAAGAAAAAGAAACAATTCCATTTTTAATAGTATGAAAAAGAATACCTAGTAATAAATTTAACCAAGGAGATGCAAGACTTAGACACTTAAAAACTGTAAAACATTGCTGAAAAATAAAATAAGCCCTAAATAAATGAAAAAACACATTGTGATTATAGATCAGAAGAGTTAAAATTGTTAAAATGTCAATAGTACCCAAAGTAATCTACAGATTCAATGCAATCCCTATCAAAACCCCAAAAGCTGCCTGTAATCCCAGCACTTTGGGAGGCCGAGACGGGCGGATCACGAGGTCAGGAGATCGAGACCGTCCTGGCTAACCCGGTGAAACCCGGTCTCTACTAAAAAATACAAAAAAATTGGCCGGGCGAGGTGGCGGGCGCCTGTAGTCCCAGCCACTTGGGAGGCTGAGGCAGGAGAATGGCATAAACCCGGGAAGCCAAGCTTGCAGTGAGCTGAGATCCAGCCACTGCACTCCAGTCTGGGCGACAGAGCAAAACTCCATCTCAAAAAAAAAAAACAAAAAAAAAAAACAAAAAAAAAACCCAATAGCCTTTTATGCAAAAAATGAAAAAGCTGACTTAAAATTCATGTGGAATCGCAAGGAACCCCGAATAACCAGAAAATCTTGAAAAAGAGTAATACATCTGGAATACTCATGTTTCCTGTTTTCAAAACTCACCACAAAGCCATAGATCAAAATAGAGGGGTACTGCCATAGGATACATGTATAGATCAATAAAATAGAATTGAGAATGGTCTATAATCAAAACATGAAAATAAAACCACTACATCTATGGTAAATTGTTTTGACAAGGGTGCCAACCAAGATCATTCGATGGGAAAAAGTATTATAGAGTTTTCAACAAGTATGCTGAATGACTGTATATCTGCATGCAAAGGAATTCAATTGGACCCTTGCTTCACACGTTATACAAAAATTACCTCAAAATAGACCAAAGACCTAAATGTAAAGGCTAAAACAAGAATACTCTTAGAAGAAAACGTAAGGCTAAGTCTTCATGACTCTGAATTTGGCAATGGCTTTTCAAATATAATACCAAAAACACAAGTAACAAAAGAAAAAAATGGATAAATTGGAATTAATCAAAATGAGAAAATTTCTGCATCAAATAACACTATCAAGACAGCAATAAAAATCTAAAAAATGAAAGATAATATTTGCAAATACTATACCTGCTAAATCTGGTATCCAATATGTATTATCTTATAACTCAGCAAGCAAAAGACAATTCAATCAAAATGTGGGAAAAGGACTTGAATAGTCATTTTCTTAGGAGGATATGGAAAATCCCAAGAAGCATATGAAATAGCGTTCAATGGCATTAATCATAAACAAAATGCAAATCAAAACTACAATGAGTTAACACTAGGTTGGCTATAATAAAACAAATGGAAAATAACAAGTTTTGGTGACAATGTGGAGAATGTGAAGCCCTCATGCACTGCTGGTGGAAATTTAAAATGGTGCAGCCACTTTGGAAAGCAGTTTGGCAGTTCCTCAATAAGTTAAACACAGAATTAACATCTGACCCAGCAATTCCACTCCTAGGTATATACCCAAGAGAACTGGAAATAGGTGTTCAAACAAAAGCTTGTGCATAAATGTTCATAGTAACAATATTCACAATAGATAAAAGGTAAAAATATCCAAATGTTCATCAGTTGATGAATAAATAAGCAAAAGATGGGATATGCATATAATGGGATATTATTCAGCCATAAAAGGTAATATAGTTCTGATACAAGCTACAACATTGATGCACGTTTTAAACATTATGACGCTAAGTGAGAGAGCCAGGCACAAAAGCAATATACTGTATAATTCATTTATATGAAATATCCGGGATAGAAAGACAGATCCATAGGTTCAGAAAACACATTGCTGGTTGCTATGGGACAAAAGGCAGAAGAGGATGAGAAGTTGTTACACAGGATTTTCTTTGGGGTTGGTGAAAATGTTCTGGAACTAGATCATGGTGATGGTTGCAAAACATTATGCAAATTGTAAGTGCCACTGAATTTTACACTTTAAGATAGTTAAAATGGTGAATTTTATGTTACATTTATTTTACCACAATAAAAAGATAAGATACCACAAAAAATCTAGATGTTGATATTATAATAAAAGAAAATTGCCCAATATGTACTATCTCCCTCATATCTGTAAGTTCAAATAATTAACAAAATATTAACAAATAGAATACAGCAGTGTATAAAAAGGATAATACATTATGTCAACAAAATGAAATGTATCTCTGCATGGAAGATTGATTTAATATTTGAAAGGCAAGCAATGTAATTTACCACATTAACAAAATAGAGGAAAAACTGTATGATCATCTTAATAGATTCATAAAAATCATTTGACAAATTTAACACCCACTCAAAAGCTAGCAGGAAACTAGAAATAGAAGAAAACTTTCCTCTACATAATAAAAGGAAACTAAAAACATACAAACAAACAAACCTACTGTAAGCATCATACTTATGACAAAATGTTTAATACTTCCTCCCAGAGATCAAGAACAAGGCAAGTGTGTCTCTTCTCAGTATTTCTATTCCATATGTATTGGAGATTTTTCTCAGTGCAATGGAGGTAAGAAAAAGAATTTATTTAGCAATATCTTTCATCTTAAAAGATCTTGTGTGTGTGTGTGTGTGTGTGTGTCTATTAGTCATATCACCATGAATGTGCCCTATCTCATCTGATCTTATGAACTTAAGCAGGGTCAGGCCTGATTAGTGCTTGGAAGGGTGACTTCCAAGCACTAATCAGGAATTCCTCGGAAGGGAATACCGGATGCTGTAGGCTTTAAAAAAAATTTTTTTTAAAGAAGAGGAAAACTAATTGAAAGTCATAAATATCAAAAATAGTTACATTTATTTCTAGATTACATTATTATTGTGGACTAAATGTTTGCGTCTCCTCCTCAGGAGGAGGAGGCTATGTTGAAGTTTTAACCCCCAATGTGATAGTATTAGGAGGTGGGACTTTTGTGAGGTAATTAGATTTATATGAGGTCAGGACGGTGAAGCCCTCATGATGGGATTAGTGCCCTGATAAGTAGTGCCACGACTTCTTAGAGGAAGAAACATCAGCGTGTCCTCTCTCTGCCATATGAAGATACTAAGAGAAGGTAGCCATTTGCAAGCCAGAAAGAGAGCCCTCACCAAGAACCAAATCTGGTGATGCAGTTACCAGCCTCCAGAACTGAGAAATAAATGTCTAGTGGTTTTGTTTTTTGTTTGTTTTGTTTTGTTTGTTTTGTTTTTTGTTTTGAGATGGGGTTTTGCTCTGTTGTCCAGGCTGGAGTGCAGTGGTACAATCTTGGCTCACTGCAACTTCTGCCTGCCAGATTCAAGCAGTCTCCCACTCAGCTTCCCAAGTAGCTGGAATTACAGGGGTGCACTACCACACCAGGCTAATTTTTGCATTTTTAGTAGAGACAGGGTTTCAACATGTTGACCAGGCTGGTCTTGAACTCCTGACCTCAGGTGACCCATCCACCTTGGCCTCCCAAAGTGCTGGCATTACAGGCATGAGTCATGGTGCCCAGCCAGTGTCTGTTATTTGAGCCACCCAGTTCATGGTATTTTGTTTTAACAGCCTGGGCTGCCTTAGACAATGATTGTTTACATAGAAAAATCCTAAGCAATCTACCAAAAATACTATTCAAACTAAGAGGTGGATTGAGTAAGGTTACAGGAAACAAGGTTAATCTATAAAAAACAATTATATTTGTATATAATAGTAAATAAAATACTACAATTGTAAAATAAATTTAAAAATTATACCATTGCCATAATATATAAAACATAATATAATTAGGAATAAATGTAATAACATATGAACAAAACTCCACACCAAAAACTAAAAACCTTTGCTGTGGGGAATGAAATCAGGCCTAAATAAACAGATATACCATGTTCATAGATTGAAAGTTCAATGTTGTTAAGATGTCCATTGTCCCAAAATTAATATAAATATTCAAGACAATCTCAATCAAAATCCCAGAAAGTTTATTTTTGTATAAATGTACAAGTTGATTCCTAAATTTACATCAATATTCAAAGGAGCTTGAGTAGCCAAAACAATTTTGAGAGAGAAAAAAGGACAAAATTGAAGCATTCATATGATTTGATTTCAAGATTTCCTATAAAACCATAGCAACCAAAATAGTATAGTAATGAAAACTATAGACAAATCAACCAATAGAATAGAATAGAGAGCCCAGAAGAAGATTCAAACATATGCAACCATTTGATTCTCAAGGCAGTCATCAAGGCAACTTAAAGAAAGAAGTTTTCTCCACAAATAGTGCTGAAACAACGGTATAAATAGATGGTAGAAAAGGAACTTTAACCCCTATCTCACACCATACACAAATTGAGATAGATCATAGACTTAAATGTAAAAACTAAGACTATTAAAATGTAGGAAAAAAAGTATAGAAGACTATCTTCACTACCTGGAGGGTAGGCAAAAATTCATTAGACAAGGTATAAACAACAATAACAATAGAGAAAAAATAATAACTTAGACTCCATCAACTTTTTAAAATGGTCATCAAAAGGCTTTGTTAATAATATTAATAGGCAAGCCATGGTCTGGGAGAAAATATTTGCAAAACAAATCCTTGATGAAGGGCTAAAAATCATGATATATAAGGAATTTCTACAACTCAATAATAACAGATATAAATAATTCAATAAATAACAAGCACAAATTTGAATAGGCACTTAATGAAGAAACATATGTAAATGGCATAGAATACACATATAAAAAATTGTTCAATGTTATTGATCTTCAAGGAAATACAAATTATAACCACATGAGATACGTCTACACACTCACCGTAATAACTAAAATTAAAAACACTGACAACACTAAATGTTGGCAGAAATCTGGAGAAGCCAGAAGTCTCACACATTGATAGCGGGGGTATAAATTAGTACAAACACTCTAGGTAGGTGTCTGAAGTAAATATATACCTTACCAATGACCAAGCAATTCTACTCCAAGGTAGTATTTACCCAAGGGAGATGAAAAGATACATGCCCCCAAAATACATGTGCAAGAATGCTCATAGAAGTTTTAGTTATAATAGCCCCAAACTGGAAACCACCCCAATGTCCATTAATAAGTGAATTACAAACGGGATTCTCAGCAAGCAAAACTAATGAACTACTGATACATGCTAAATATGGATGGATTCAATAACATAATGTTGGGCCAGTCATAAAAGATTACACATTTACAGTCATGCACTATATAATGATGTCTCGGTCAATGATAATGGTTTCATAAGATTATTTCACATTTTCACTGTACCTTTCCTGTATTTATCTATGTTTGGATGCACAAATATCACTGTGTTACAATTGCCTATGGTATTCAGTACAGTAACATGCACTACATGTTTGTAACCTAGAAACAATAGGCTATACCAGATAGCCTAGGTGTGTATGTAGTAGGGTATACCATCCAGGTTTGTGTAAGTACACTTTGTGATGTTCACACAATAACAAAATCACCTACCAATGTATTGCCAAGAGCAATTCTCCATTGTTAAATGATGGATGATTGTACATGAAGTTCAAAAACAGGCAAAATGGATCTATGTTGACAAAAATGAGAACATTTATAGCCTATGGTGAGAGTGGAAGTCCTGAACTGGAAAAAGGCATTAGGGAACCCCCCACAGTGATGGAAATGTTATCAGTCACACACTTGTCAAAGCCCAAATTGTAGACTTCAGACATGTGCACTCCAGTGTTTGACATTTTATCTCAGTATCTTAAAAGTATTTGTACACACACACACACACACACACACATCACAAGTATAAGCTGCCTATACTTGCTGCTCTCTCTGTGGCTCTATCTGGCCCTACCCAGTTTCCAGACACATAGCATTTCCAAAGCGTTTCCATACATTTCACTGGGACTTCTAGGAAATAGGGAAAGGATTGTGAACTCCATTTCACAAGTGAAGAAGATCAGTCACAAATTGTGACTAAATCAACATGTTACAGGGCAGATAGCTCTTAGTTGATAAGAAGTAGTGTTACTTCCTGTAAAATACTACTTATGTAGTATCACTATTACTACTACTACTACTAATAGCTAAATTATTTTGAGTAACTAAAATGTATTAGGTCTTGCATTATTTTATTCCATTCAGTGTCTATGCTAGAGCTTGTTCATACCAGCTTGCAAGGGTCAATAGTTCAACTTTCCAAAAAAAAAAAAAAGTCAGTGAGTTGTTAAGTACATCCACCATTAAAAATTAAATCATATAAATTTACAATCAAATAAACTGTATTAAAAACAAAAGTTAGTAATTCTTAAAACTCATCACTTTCTAATTATTATCCTATGATGCACGCTCTTGGAGTTATTTATATCTATTGTATCTTTATAGTGAAAATAGTATGTGCTTGTGTGCTCCTGTGCATCTCTTCCCCACTTCAGGGTTAGTGACATTGTGTTGTTTTAAACTGGCCATAGTAAAGTCTTTACACCGTGGAAATCAGCAAACACCACAAAGCAGGGCTTGATTTATTTATTGATGATATGGACTTTAAGAAACTGATGAGAGCTGGGAGCAGTGGTCCACAACTATAATCCCAGCACTTTAGGAGACTGAAGCAGGAGACCAGCCTGGGCAACATAACAAGACTCCAGCTCTTAAAAAAAATTTTAAAATTAGCCATATGGGGTGACACGTGTGTAGTTCTAGCTACTTGGAAGCCGAGGCAGGAGGATCGCTTGATCTCAGGAGTTCAAGGTGGCATTGAGCTATGATCACACCACTGCACCCCAGCTTGGAGAACAGAGTAAGGCTGTGCCTCTGGGAAGAAAAAGAAAATGATGTTAATCATCAATTCAACAAGAAGTCTCTTATGCCGATGACAAAAAATGAAATTTTTAATAGATATTTTAGTTGTTTCACTTATATCTTCCTCATTTAAAAAAAAACAAAATTACCAACAAATATTTATGTCAGAACTATCCTCATTTGTCAATTGCAACTGTAGGTTGTCTATGCATAGGAGAGTTTGACAAAAACCAACAAAAGCATTTTTGGAGAATCAATTGGCCACGTGGAATTTATCATAAAAAGAACTGTATACTTTATTATTTGTAAATTCGGTATTACATTCCTTTATATCAGTAAGTTTTATAATTAACTTACATATATACATGCAACTTTTTTATCAAGCTGGTTGTTATACATTTACCAGCACATTATTGATTTAGCCACAACACAAACATATAATAACATATATTATTACAAATGTTTTGTGGAAAGGAAATGAAGAATCAGAACAATTAATTAACTTGCTCAAGCTCAGAGCTGACTGTCTCCAAAGTCCAGACTTTTATTCACCACACAGTAAAAGCAGCTCCCCCAATACAACAACTCTCAGAGCCATGGCATTCCGTTGCTAGAAGGGATCTTAGAATTCATCTTAGCCAATGTCTCTCCCACTCCTATTTTATAGCCAGGAAAACTGAGTCTCTGAGAAGGGAGAGAGTCTCGCCCAAAGTCAATACCTGGTTGCTGGCAGAGCCAGGACGTGTTCTTATCAAGAGCTTCGCCTCTGCCCTAATAGACATCCAGAGAGGATTTCAGTGGCCTCTTTCCCTCCCAGTCCATTAGCCCCAAGCACCCAGCAGGTCTGGCACAGAGGGGCACCCAAGAAATGTTTACCCAACGAAGCCACAGTGAATCTTACTGCACATACTCAGGTTAGGAAGGAATATCAAAATATTTTGTCTGAATCAAATAAAATTTCTCTTCCAAGCCTCCATCCAGCAGGCCTGCCAGAAAATCAGTCTGAACTATTCTTGATTCACCTGAGAGACCAGGAGGATTCCTTGGGGCGCAGCAAATGGGAAGGAGGGCACTGTATTTGCCCCCTTGTCATGGTGGCCCGGTCCCTTCACCAAGATCCATTCTGGGTGTAGCAGTTTCAGTGAGCCACCATTCCCAGGCCACCGGGTTTCCCAGTCACCCTTCCCAGGCCAGGTAAGTGGATGTTCCCGAAAGCAAGGCCAGATGTTCACACACATGTTCACACACATCTGAACACTGACGTAGGCACATAGAGACACACACTGAGAACCTACTCACACCAACACAGACACCACACCAGTCATCCCAAAACACACACCTTATAAGACACACTGATGTGCCAGGCCCCATGCACAAATGTACTAACATCTACACCGCACACTCACACACAAAGACACTAGCACAGGTATTTGCTGAGATTCCCACTGAAACAGATATGCACACTAGCAAAAACATACAAACACACGCACTCAGGCCCTCATCAGAGACACACACTGTGACCCCCAGCCAGGAGAGTGACACACACACCGCATTCACAAGGACACACACACACACTCTCACACAAGCAGACAGACCTGCCCAGACAGAAAGAAGCATGCTTGCATCGCGACAGCACAGACACACATCCAAGGTTAGGCTCACACTCTGACATACCCAGCCTCACGAACAAATGCAGATAGTTTGCACACCCGGACACCAGCACACGCTGCACACAGGCTGAGAAACAGCATGGGTTCTCGCACACACGTGCACACATGCCCCACGCCTGCACCCACGGAGCCCGCAGGCGACCCCGGGCCTGTGCTGTTCCCTGGTCCATGCTGCCACACAGTGGAGAGGCGGCATCCTCCCCGGCACCCTCTCCCACCCTCTTCCACCCCTGCTCGGGCAGTCATGTGAATGAAAAGACAAAAATATAGATGGAGTGGGGGAGGTGGGTAGTGAGGAAGGGAAGGGGCAGAAGATGAAATAATAATACTGCTGGGTTTGTTCATTTCGGTGATAATTAGCGGCGCATTCACGCCGCCTCACCGGCCGCTCCCGGCTGGTCCCGCGTGATGGATGCCTCGTGGTGCTGAATGCAAATTAGCATAATTTCATTACCGAGGGACCCGTGAAAAGGTTCAATTATAGAGCAATCTCATTAATACCAGGGCTTGTTAAACTAATAGAAAGAGACAGGCCCCGCAGCTCTGAGAGGTAGACATGTGCTCAGAATGCAATTAATGCTGAAACCCCAATACCTGAGCCACACCTCACTCCCTAGGACCTGCCCCAGTGCCCTGCACACTTGGGCTCCCGGAGGAACAAGGGTTCTGGTCTCGGCAGCCTAGATCATGTCGGAAAAGCAGAGCATCCAGCTGGGTCAGCCTTGTCAATAATCTAGTTCACTGTTACGGATGGGGAAACTGAGGCCCACAGTGGCGAAGTGGCTTGTCCAAGATGTGTGGTGTAATAGAGGGAGCAGAGCAGTAAGGAGGACATTCTGGTGGGGGGAAAGTGATATTTATCCCTGCTTTAGTGCCTGGTTCCATGACACATCACCTGTCAGGAGCTGCTCAACTGTGACTCAGTTTCTCCGTTATGACGGAATCCTCTTGGGGACACTCAGCATTCCTTCATCTCCCCCTAAAGTTTCTCAAGGCAAATGCACCCGCCTCAGCCCTTTCAGACCAGCCTGACTCAGTCACTGTCACCCCCAGCTTCTTTTTTTTTTTTTTTTGAGACGGAGTCTCGCTCTGTCACCCAGGCTGGAGTGCTGTGGCTGGATCTCAGCTCACTGCAAGCTCCGCCTCCCGGGTTCACGCCATTCTCCTGCCTCAGCCTCCCGGGTAGCTGGGACTACAGGAGCCGCCATCTCGCCCGGCTAGTTTTTTTTTTTTTTTTTTTGGTAGTTTTTAGTAGAGACGGGGTTTCACTGTGTTAGCCAGGATGGTCTCGATCTCCTGACCTCGTGATCTGCCCGTCTCGGCCTCCCAAAGTGCTGGGATTACAGGCTTGAGCCACCGCGCCCGGCCTGCCCCCAGCTTCTTGAGATAGGGGCTCTGTCAGAGCCGGGTGAGCTGAAGCCATGGCTCATTCAGGCAAACAGCTTCAGCACCATCCTCTCCAACCCTGCTTCCATCCCACCCGCTTCCCACAGCCAACACCCCAGTCTAGAAACTAGAAAATCTGGAAGAAACAGCTCTCATTGAGGGAGGAACTTCCTTTCCTCTCTGGACTCTTGCGAATGGGAGGAAGACTGGCGCCTTCCACCTTTGGCCTAAGAAGATTTCTTAGGGATGTTTAAATCACCCCCTTATTTGACTTCAGCAAAAAATGGGTTGTACCTTAACCACACACCCCAAAGAACCCTTGACAATGACCTCATGCCCCAGATCTCTTTCCTGTCCTGGAATTGTACACACACTGAGCTGGGTCATATGAATTTGCTATATTTTTTATCACCTCTGTAATATTTGATTTTTTCTGCAATTGTAAGTAAAACACCACAAGTCCCAAAATACCCCCAAGCTGGAGAATGACTCACACTGTATATTACTGAACACATAAAAATATGCAGTGACTCAGAAGGGCCCAGCAGAAGCAACAAACCCCACAAAAGACCTCATTGTTCATATTTTAAAGGTAAAGGGGAGGGAGCTAAGTGATTGCAAACTCAGAGGACGGATTCAGACTTTGACTGCTGACACTTGTCAAACTGCCTGTCAGTCTTTGAGGTGTTTTGGTTCTCTCTTTTTCCAACGACATAATGAAGCCAGATAATTTCATAAGAAGAGCAAGCCCACTGGAGACCTTCATTTCTATTTCAAAGTGATGATGTGGAAGGAGTGGGAGGGTAACATTAGAAACCCTTGGGCCATAAGACCCTAAGAAGCAGAATGTCCCCAGGAAAGCCACAGGATTTCTGACCAGGCTGATACTCCCTCTCCTTGCAGGGGGCTGTGGCAGAGCCCGGGATGGGGGACAGAACACGAGAGGAAAGACTCAGTGGAGTGATGGAACGTGAGCTCAGAGACCCAAGGCCCAGGGTCCTACGACACTAGTGACTGGTTGGTCCCTGCAGGCATGTGATTGGCCACCAGGAGAGAGGGCTTGCAGAGCTGCAGGGAGGGCAAGGGCCTGGAGAGCCTCATCTTACCAAGAAAAGCTTTGAAAGCTTCACGAGATGCTGCTAGCATTGCATGACCCAGAAACCAAGGGGCAGGTCTAGTCCTCCAAGTTAGAAAAGTAACCACTAGAAGCACTGAAAATTAATAATGGGATAATGTGGCGGAGTGGAGGAGGTATGAATGGGAGCGAAATTCTCATCCATCATCTTGGAAAATCAATAGATAATGTCCAAAACTGATGAATCAGGAAATAGTGGCAGACGTGCATTATTTAGAGATATGGGGCACTGCTGTGGACACGAGGCTGGAAGTTAATGTAGAGGCCTCTGGGGAGCAGGCATGGGTGGGGATGGGTGAGGAAGGGGTCTGGCCTTTGTTTAATATTTTATTAAAGAGCTTTTGTTTATGCTCCTGACTGTGCCTCCAAATCACCCATTCCCATCACCCTGAATGGTTTTACTGACTCCCTGAGAACTCAGATAGGAGGGCGTGCCTGTGTGTGTGCCTATGTGTGGATGTGTACACATCTGCACCTCTGCCATGCATCCCAAAAATCACCACTGGGGGACAGTGACCCAGCCTCTATTCCATCTGGGCTTCAGATTTTCTAATCTGCCTAATGAGAAGTTTGAGTGAGGGCCCTTTCCCTCTGACAGCCTGAGGTTCTCTGTTAACAGAGTTTAAAGTCAAAAGCCCAGATTCTAATCCCACTTCTGCCACTTCCTAGCTGTGTGTCCTTTAACAAGTCACTCGACCTCTCTGTGTCTATTTTCTTCTCTCTAAAATGAGCAGGCTGATGGGAGCTGGGCACATCTGTGAGGTTGCTGCAGCCACATCCTTGGTTTTCAGCCTCCCTGGACTCACATGACACACCTCTGCCTCCCCATTCCATCACCTCCGTCCTTCCACTCTGTCTTCCTTTCCCTCATCCCCTGTCCTACTCTTGGTGACCATTGGCAAGAAGTAGTCTAAAAGCTCAAACCACAGTGAAGGATCAAGAGATGAAAGAGAACAAGATTAGGAAGGGACATGGGCAGATGGATGGTAGAAGAAGGGGCACCAAATGTGGCTCTGGGTTAGTCAGAACTCTTTGGGCTGAGAGTAACAAAACCCAATTCAAACTGGCTCCAGCAAAAAAAAAAGAGAGAGAGAGAGATCAAGCGAGAGAGAATTAATTGATTGGCTTATGTAACTGGGAGCCAAACACCACCTTCAGGTATGGCTGGATTCAGAGGTTCAAGCAGTGTCCTCAACAACCCACCTCTCTCTCCACGTCTCAGCTCTCCTCTGCATCAGCTCTCACACCAGCAGGCTGGTTCCTAATCACAGGAAGGATGGTTCTTCAGCTGCTGATTTCAGAAGACCCTCTCTCTCGCCGCATTCCTAGCAATCTCCCCAGAAGGAACTCAAATTGGCCCTCCTCGAATCACATGTTCAGTTCCGGACCAATCCCTGTTTCCAGGCAGGAGAGGTCTCCTGATTGGCCCACAAAAGTCACATGATCTGCCCTGGGGAAGGGAGGCAGGACCCTTGGTTGGCAGCCCCCATGGAGGTGGGAAGGAGATTCCCCAAAAGAGGCGAAGGGAATAAGGGACAAATGCCTGAAAGTCACGTCCAATGCCAAGATTTTCAATTTGGAAATGAGGTCTGGAGAAGGAGGGCAAAGCCTGCATAGGCTGAACCGACAGTGGGATAAGCAGCAGAGACCTTTAGCAGCCCCTGGGGATGTGGGTTGGAGTTTGAGGATGAGGCAGAGCCAGTCTGGAGGCCATGCAGGAAGAAAACACAGTGCAAAAGGAGCAGAGACCCCAAGTGCACCTTATAGTTCAGAGGTCAGAGTCATGCCCCAGCCAGCTCCCGGGTTCCGGCTCCTGGCTCAGATGTCCCAGAGGAAGGCCAGTGGAGTTCTGTTGACCAGGTCAGCATGGAAGGCCCTGGTTCTCAGGTCCCCAGCACCTGTCGCCCATCTTGATGAGGTAGATGAGGAAAGGTCAGGCTCCCACCAGGCCTGCCCCGATGCTCCAATTAGATACCACCCACCTCCACCCATCCTCTACTGGCCAAAGCGGCAGCTCTTCCTGCCCTTGGCCTGGTGTGGGAGGAGGACCTGATGAACCTGTTCACTGAGCGCTCATTGTCTGCTAGGCACTTCAGTTGCATGATCTCATTCGATCCTTATTCCAATTGTTTAATTCCCATTTTGCAGATAAGGAAATTGAGGCTCAGAGATGTTAAGAGAGGCTAAATAACCTGCCTGGAATCTCACAGGAAGTGCTGAATGCATCAAACTGAAGCACCTATGCTCTAAACTACTAGGCTTTATAGTATATTTTTAAAAATATGTTTACATTTACCTGCCTAGAAATATTTCTGTAGTTCTTACCAGGGGCCAGGAACTCCCCAAAGCACTTTATATGCATCAAGTCTTTTCATCCTCACATAATTCCATGAGGTCGATACTATTGTAACCCCCATTTTACAGATAAGGAAACTGAGGCACAGAGAAATCAAGTGACTTGCACAAGGTCATACAGCTAGTGAGTGGCAGAGCTCTGGCGCCTAGGCATGTGGATGCAGAGCCTGAACCTTTACCAGTGCCCAACCATGCTCCTCGCGGGTGGGGTGCCTCTGATGCCGCTCTGAGTTCAGAGCTATCCTGGCAAGTGCTATCAGCTGTGCTGAATGGTTTTTGGTCTAGCACAGAAGGTTCTACAGGGAATTTGGCACATTGACTGCCCCAAAGCCCTGAAGTCAGCTTTCCTGAAGAGGCCTAGGACCAAGATTCTCTGGGCCTCCATCTTTTCATCTTTAAAGGGGGCTCAGACTTGGGACAGAGACACATTGCTGCATGTGGGAGGAGGGGATGAGAACTGCAGAGGAAAACAGAGACATAGCGGCAAAGAGAGGCATGCAAAGAGGAGAGACAGCCCTGCAGAACCTGGGGGACGCAGGCAGCCCTGCCACCGCCGCCAGAGAACGATGAGGCGAGTCTGCCAGCTGGGCAGGAGAGGGAGGCAGCTCGAGGCTTCGGCAGCCCAGCTCACTGTGCATTCCCCCTGACCCCCTGCCCAGCTGGCCTTCAGCACATTATGTGGAGACTTTAGGGGATGCACGAAACTTTCTTCCCTCCAGGACAGAAGAGAATGGGGAGCGGGCATTGCTTAGAGATAAAGAAATGGCCTCATACCAAACATGACCCCAACTTCAGTTGCTGTCCCTGACCCCAAGATTGCCCTTCCAGAACAGAAAAGCCCTTCTTGTCATCAGCGCTGCTCTGACACCTGCTGTGGCTCCCAGGCCCCCAGCAGAACATCTTTACATCCCAGCTGACATTCCCAGCCTCCACTGCTTCTCCTTAATACCCCACGACTTCCTCTATACTCAGCCAATGTGCCCACACCCCCGATGCATACTTTGATTCAGTCCATGCCCTACACACAGAACACCCTTCCCACCACCACTGCCCCAAGTCTGATCTGTCCTTCAAAGCCTGGCTCCAGTGTGGAGCTGTCTAGGCTTGCCCACCACTCTTACCCCAGACTCCTCCCTGCATGCTTCCTCTCCCTCACGTTCCCCAGCCTCGCTTCCCCAGCTCTACTTCTTCAGAAGTCTGTTCCCCTACACCCAGCCATCAACCAAGCCTGCTAGGGCTCCCCTTTTGTGCTTCAGTTCCCACATCTGCATATGTGAACAAGGCGAGTATTTACATTGCAAGGTGGCAGTGAGGGTTACAATTAGAGAACACAGGTAAAATGTTTAGAAGAGAGCCTGGGACTTGGTAAGAACTCAGTGAAAATTGTGTTGTTGTCATTAGTGCTATCTAGGAGGATATGGCAAGCTATATTTTCCAAAATATTTTCAGTCCCATGTGCTCTTGAAGAGAACATCATCACATCCCATCAAGGATTGGAAAGGTCCTGTGTGTGGCTTATGCCTGTAATCCCAGCACTTTGAGAGGCTGAGGCGAGAGAATTGCTTGAGCCCAGGAGTTCGAGACCAGCCTGAGCAACATGGGAAGAGCCCATCTCTACAAAAATATAAAAAAGGAAAAAGAATTGAAGGAGTTACAGTCTATTTCTATTTCCTTAAAACTCACTAAGAAAGAAGTCATGCTATGTGACTTCTAAGGCTAGGACATAGAGCTTCTCTTTCTCTCTCTCTCTCTCTCTCTTCCTCTCTCTCTGTTTCTCTTTCCCTCACTTTTTCTCCCCTTCTTCTTACCCTTGGAACCCAGGCTCCACATTGTAAGAAAGCCCAGTCACATGGACAGACCATATGGGGAGTTTCAGCTGGCTGCCCCAGCCAAGGTTTCAGCCAACAGCCAAGATTAACCACAGCCACGTGTATGAATGAGCCTTCAAATGAGTCCAGCACCCAGCAGAATAATGCCCCCGCCCATTTCACAAAGATCACCATGCCCTAATTCCTGGAACCTGTGAATCTGCTGCATCACATGGCAAGCAGAGCTGGCAGATGGAATTTAGGGTGTGGACCTTGAGGTGGGGAGGGCAGCCTGGATTACACAGGTGGGCCCGATCTAAGCACATGAGCCATTATAAAAGTGAAGAACCTTTCCTCAGCTGCCAGACAGCTGGCAAACAGAATTGGAGTGGCAGAGAGATGTAATCAGGAAGGGCAGAAGAGACTTAAAAGGAAGAGAGGCTCAACCTGCTGTGGCTACCTTTGAAAACAGAGGAATGGGGCTCCAAGCCAAGGGATGCAGGCTGCCTCTTCATTGGAGTACTGCCAGCAAGGAAACAGCCCAGCAATTGCAAGGAAATTAAGTTTCCCAACAGCCTGAATGAACAAGAAAATGCACTCTCCCCTGCCATGCTCTGAGTTTAGCCTTGTGAGACTCTAAGCAGATACCCACGCAAGCCCACAGGACATAAGTCTCCACGTTTGTGGTAATTTGTCACAGCAGCAGTCAAAAATACAGCAGCCATCAAGGTTTCCTTCTGAGGCCCTCGACATCCCACTCCTGAGGCTCTCTTCCCACTCCTGACCTGCAGAGGGGGTGAACAAATGGCTGTTTTCTGCCGCCAATTCAGGTATTACGCAGCTCTAGTAGCTGAATCGGGGGGCTTCCAACCCCTTTCCCAGAAGGAACTGCTATGTCTTCTGAAATCACCAAGCCACAGTTTCTTCATCTGTAAAATAAGAATATGGACCATAAAAGAGGCAACTTGTATGTGTGCTATAAAAAGGCACCAGGCGGCCGGGCGCAGTGGTTCAAGCCTATAATCCCAGCACTTTGGGAGGCCAAGACGGGCGGACCACGAGGTCAGGAGATTGAGACCATCCTGGCTAACACGGTGAAACCCCGTCTCTACTAAAAAAAAAAATACAAAAAAACTAGCAGGGCGAAGTGGCAGGTGCCTGTAGTCCCAGCTACTTGGGAGGCTGAGGCAGGAGAATGGCATAAACCCAGGAGGCGGAACTTCCAGTGAGTCGAGATCCGGCCACTGCACTCCAGCCTGGGCAACAGAGCGAGACTCTGTCTCAAAAAAAAAAGGGGGGCGGGGGGCACCAGGCTGGACTTTTTAAGTGAAGGGTTGATGACCAACGTACATCATACGATTCCATTTTGTGAAATGAAAAGCCTTCATTGCCACAATGAGAAACCACTTCACACCCATTAGGATAGCTATTATCAAAAAAGTAGAAAATAACAAGCATTGGAGAAATTAGAACCTTTGCACCTTGCTAGTGACAATGAGAAATGGTTTGACTACTGTGGAATATGGTACACAGGTTCCAAAGATAGAAAACATAGAATTATGTGGATTTATTCATTCCACTTCTGGGCATATACCCAAAAGAATTGAAAGCAGGAACTCAGACAGATATCTAATACCCCCATGTTCACAGCAGCATTGTTACAGTAGCCAAAAGGTGGAAACAACTCAAATGTCCATTGATGAATGAATGGGTTTTTTAAAATGTGGTATATCCAGACAATCGAATATTACTCAGCCCTATAAAGGAATAAAATTCTGATACATGCAATAACATGGATGAATCTCGAAAACATTATGCCAAGTTAATAAGCCAGACACAAAAGGACAAATATTATATGATTCCACTTACAGAGGTACTGAGAGTAATCAAATGTATAGATATAGAAAGTAGACAGTTGTTGCCAGGGGCTGGGAGAGAGGAGAATGGGGAGTTATTATTTAATGGAAATAGAGTTTCAGTTGGGAAAGATGAAAAAGTTCTGGAGAAGGATGGCAGTAATGGTAAAAATAGTAAATTGTATGTTATGCCTATTCTCCCACACTATTTTTTAAAACCCTTATGTGCACATATTGTTTGTATCTATATTGTAGAAAGTTGAAAAGGATGCCTTCAACATTATTCAAGATAGTCACTATAAGGGTAGAGGCATGGAACAGAAGGCAGGAATTCCACTTTTTACTTTATATACCTAGGTGCTCTCTAACCATCTTACAAGAAACAAGCATTCAATTTGCAATAATCATATAAACCAATGTGTATTTTTCAATGGTGACAGCAACACCCACCTCAAAGAGATAATATGAGAATTAACATTCTCACTGTAGGCCAGACACAGTGGCTCACTCCTGTAATCCCAGCACTTTGGGAGGTCAAGGCAGGTGGATCACGAGGTCAGGAGTTCAAGACCAGCCTGGCCAACATAGCAAAACCCCATCTCTACTAAAAATACAAAAATTAGCCGGGTGTGGTGGCACGGGCTTGTAGTCCCAGCTACTCGGGAGGCTGAGGCAGGAGAATCACTTGAACCCAGGAGGTGGAGGTTGCAGTGAGCTGAGACCATGCCATTGCACTCCAGCCTGGCAACAGAGCAAGACTCCATCTCAAAAATAAATTAATTAATTAAATTAAAATAAAAAAAATTCTCACTGTAAGAAAAGCACCTACCCAGGCCTGGAGTGGAGTTCTCACATGAGTAATATAAAAATCCCTTCCCTTCCTTTTTTTCTGACCTGAGAATGTGCATGCTGTACAGAAGAGCCCACCAGAGGGTTGAGGCTGGAGCTGTCCATCTCACTGTCCACATCCAGGAGACCCAGCCCAAGCCTGCTAATCCCATCTGATCATGACCCTGGGAACCTCTCAGCATCTCTCCAATTTAGCAGGAGTGTTCATTCTTAAGTATGGGGAATGAAAACATGACCCCTTCTAGGTGGTCACATTATTAGGGGCAACAATTGCTGCCTTCTGGATCATTCCCGAAAACCCAGAAAAGCTCTAAAAAGATCATTTCACTCATCCCTCTGTCCTCTTGCCCTGATGCCCTCAACCACAAACAAACAGAATTCCTTTTACTCTTCCCTTTGAATGTGCCATAGTACTTTTTACTTCCTGGAAGTTCTTCACAGTGTCTAGTCCAAATCTCTCATGCTGCTGCCCAAAGAAAGTCTTTGCCTTTGTACACTAGTGGCCCCTACCTAGCAGAAAAGAAACTTTACAGATGTTCTTCCCATTAGAACTAGAGCCTGTTCCATGCACACCACCTGAGGAGCATAGCAAATATCTTCAGTTCAGCAGTGTATTAGGGCTCTCCTGAGAAAGAAGCAATTGTGTGTGTGTGTGTGTGTGTGTGTGTGTGTGTGTGTAGATAGATAAAGTAATTTATTATAAGAAATTGTCTCATACAATTATGGAAGTGGGCAACTCCAAATCTGCAGTGTGGGCAAGCAGGTGCAGCCAATGGTGCAGATGAAGTCCTTAGGTAGTCTGCTGGACAATTCTTTCTTACATGGCAGAGGATCAGCCTTTATTTCCATTCCAGTCTTCAACTGACTGGATGAGGCCCATCTACATTTATAGAGGCCAGTTGACTGTACTCAGTCTACCAACTTAAATGTTAATCTCATCAAGAAACACCCTCACAGAAGTATCCAGAATAACGTTTGACTGAATATCTAGGCACCCCATAGCCCAGTCAAGTTGACACATAAAGTTAACCACGACAAGTAGGTAGAGTGTGGGTTGCCAGCCATCCAAGACACTGACATTGATCAAGCTGACAATATGGCACATGGAGCGCTCCAATCACCAGCCCTGCCTCTGGGCCCATAAAACCAGGAGCTGTACATAACATGGGGTAGATGTCAATCTGGGGTTAGCAGGATCCCCATCCTGGTAGAGCGTCCATCCCTTGGAAGGGCAGCCCTTTCTAATGAGCCCATACCGACCACCCTTTGAGTTTCTGTTTCCATCAACAGCCTGTTTTTTTTTCTGTCAAAGCCTGTTTCTGAGGCTGTGCAGACCCCCACCCTCCTCTTTAACTAAACACCCAGTGGTTATGAGTATGGGTTCTAGAGAGAGGGAATGAGGATTCAAAAGGCCTCAGTTTTCCTACTTATAAATTGGAAATAAGTAATAATGGCATCCACCTCACAGAATGTTATGAGAAATCAATGAAATAACACATATATTGTGCTTATATAAGGAACCTCATTAATAGTAAAGCATGAATAAATATTTATTGAGTGAATCACCATCATCATCCTCATTGAATTGGCCCTTACACACCAAAATGAATCACTACAGTTTTACATAACAAAGCCAGCAGTATACTACGTCATTGGTCTTTCAACAATTCCGAGAATAAATATAGGTGATTTTCTTAGAAAAACCCCAAAGCTCAGAAGAAAAATAATTTTTCTATGATCAAAAAATTTTATAATATAAAAATTAAAACTTTTATACAGCATCCAGATCACACAGTCAATTTAGACCATAAAAGAGCCAAGAAAATGTGTGCAATACAAAGAAAAAAGGTTAATATTTATAATGTATTAATGAACTGTTACAAATAGAGGAATTATTTTTTAATTTTAAATTGAGATAAGGTCATGAATTAGCAAATCACAGAAAACCAAATTCAAAAGGTCAAAAAGCACGTGAAAAGATGTTCAAATACAGGGCTTACAAATTGAAATAACAGTGAGAGATCATTTTTCATCTGCCAGACTGGCAAAAATATTAAGTAACATCTACTGCCAAGGAGATGTGGGAAAATGAGTACCCTTGTTCAAAACCAGGGTAAATTGGAAGTATTTTAGGCTTTTTGGAATGCATTCCAGCAACAGCCGTTAGAATGTAAAAATACATATATCCTTTGACTTGAAACTCTCTCTCCTGGAAATGTATCTTATAAAAACTAAAACCCTGGTACCTGGGAATAGACATGTGCTTGTCATACAGTTGTTCACCAGGCTAGGAGATGCCTATCAAAAGGCAAATGGATGCATAATATTGATGTTATACAGACACTAAACATAGCATTAGAGCTATGCCAAACAGAAGGGAATTTCCTCAAGATACTGATGAGTAAGAAAAGCAAAAAGCAGAAAAGTATGTACAAAATGATCCATTTTTGTAAAAGAAACAACAACTTAAAAACTCCAAATTCATAAAGATATGTAAATATTTGTGTGCATGAAACAAAAATTATGAACAACATAAATGCAAAAAACAGTGTCTGCTGTTTTAAATACATATTTACATATATAAAACTATAAAAATGGTCTATCTAGAAGGATAACCACCAAAATGGAAGAATCATGGTCTGTAGAGAATTGGAGCGGGTGAGTAGTTAAATGACCCTTTAGCTTTATTCATAATACTTTATATCATTGAAGGAAAAAATACTGCAAGCAAATATGAGAAATGTTAGTGGCTGAATGGGGCAAGTAGGGATGTTTGTTACGTTATTCTCTGTAATAACAATGAACTGAAATAAAACTGACTAGAGATTTGTTGTATAGTGAGATATCATCAAAAGCACTTGTTCTCGGGGCAGTCCATGGATCTTCGATATACAGCTTCCCCACCTGTACCATGAGCATACATGACTGCATTCACAAGTTGCTGAGAGGGTCAAATGAGATAATATATGTAAAAACACCCAACAGTCAGCCAGTGTCAGTCAGTCCTGCCTCCCCAGACACTTGGGTAGATGTTTGCAAAGATGCTTTGGTTCTCTTCCCAGTGGGGGCAGCTGGTAATTTGGCCTAGGCTATTGTAGTACATGGGAGCCTAGACGGCTCATCTGAACTCTTGGCGGGAATTCTAGGAAGATTATAGGCAGAGGGAACATCACAAGAAAAAAAAAAAAAACTACAGATCAGTGTCTCTTACAAATATGCATGTAAAAATCTTCAACAAAAATGTTAGCAAACCAAATACACAACATATAAGAAAAATTATATACCATGATCAAGTGGGATTTATTCAGGAATGCTAAGTTGATTTTCAGCATCTGAAAATCAGTTAACATAATACATCATATAATAGAAAAACAAAAATCACAAGATCCTCTCAAACAACACAGTAAAGCCTTTTAACAAAATCTAACACTCTTTCATTATTAAAAAACACTCAAGAGACTAGGAATGGAAGGAAACTCCCTCAACCTGTTACAGGGTATCTACCCAAAAATCCACAGTTAATGTCATACTTAATGGTGAAAGACAGTATGCTTTCCCCTAAGATCAAGAACCAGACAAGGATTTCTGCTTTCAATACTTCTATTCAACATTGTACTGGAGTTTTCAGCCAGGGCATTAGACGTAAAAGAAATAGAAAACATTCACAATGGAAGTGAAAAAGTAAGGCTATCTCTGTGCACAGATGACATGATCTTGTATACAGAAAATCCTAAGGAATTCACTAAAAAGCTATTAAAATGAATAAATGAATTCAGCAAGTTTCAGGACATAAGATCAATACATAAAAATCAATTTGTATTGCACTTGTAAAGAACAAGTTAATAAATGACATTTTTAAAACAATTGTATTAACAACAGCACCAAAAAGAATAAAATGCTTAGGAATGAATGTAATAAAAGAAGTACAAGATTTGTACCTGAAAACTACAAAACATTGTTGAAAGAAATTAAAGAAGATCTAAATAATTGGGAAAACATCCCATGGTCATGATCAGAAGACTTAACATTACTTAGAGGATGATACTCCCCAAACTGATCTACAGATTCAACACAGTCCCCTTCAGAATCCCGGATAACTTCTTTACAGAAATTGACAAGGAGATTCTAAACTTCACATAGAATTTCAAAGGACCACAGACAGCTGAAACAATCTTGAAAAAGAAGAAAGAAGGTAGACTCATGCTTCCTGACTTCAAAACTTATTACAAGCAACAGTAATCGAGACAGTGTACTCCTGGTATAAGGACAGACATACAGACCAACGGAAGAGAATTGAGAATCTATAAGTAAACTTACACATCTATGGTCAATTGATTTTTAATGAGGGTGCCAATACCATCCAATGGGGAAAGAATAGTCTTTTCAACAAATGGTACTGGGACAACTGGATATCCACATAAAAAAGAGGGAAGTTGGACACTTACCTCACACTTTATATAAAAGTTTAGGCCTGGTGCAGTGGCTCACACCTGTAACCCCAGCACTTTGGGAGGCCGAGGCAGGCAGATCACCTCCCGAGGTCAGGAGTTTGAGATCAGCCTGGCTGACATAGTTAAACCCCGTCTCTACTAAAAATACAAAAAATTAGCTGGGCATGGTGGTGGGCACCTGTAATTCCAGCTACTAGGGAGGCTGAAGCAGGAGAATCACTGGAACCCAGGAGGTGGAGGTTGCAGTGAGCTGAGATAGTGCCACTTCATTCCAGCCTGGGCGACAGAGCAAGACTCCATCTCCAAAAAAAAAAAATTAAGATGGATCAAAGACCTCAATGTAAGAGCTAAAACCATAAAACTCTAAGAAGAAAACATAGGAGTAAATATTCATGACTTTGGATTTGGCAATACCTGACCCTTCTCAGTGTCAAGGAAAGCCCTGTGATAACTGTGCCCTGGCACAGTACATGGCACATGGTGAGAACTGAGAGGAGACAATGTTGGCTTTTCCCAACATTTGTTGGGTTAAATACATTTGTTGAATTAATTAATGAATGGCTTCTGTACCCAACCCCAAGTGGAACTGAAGCCAAGCCATACACATGCGTGCGCATGTGTGCGCGCGCGCGCGCACACACACACACACACACACACACACAATCTGTGCTATGGGCTGAACAAGGCCCTGCTGAAATCCCTTTCTCTCTTCATCCTCCCTCCCCACTCCCTTCCACAGACTCTGCCTGACAAGACTCACTGCAGATGCCCACTCTTTCTGGAAGCCTTCTCCTATCCATCAGTGATTCACTCAGCAATCAATCACTGGGCATCTGCTCTAAGCCAGGCCCTGAGCTGGGTCCTGGCAACAAACAGCAGTACAGACGTGGGCCCTAAGCTTACAGCACTCACAGTTGCACAGGGGCTATGGACCAGAGCCTTGACCTTTCCTCCCACATGCATGCTCCGCTCTGAACTTTCAGGGAGGCACCGCACACCACCTCCTACTGGAGCAATCAATGAAGTGGCTGATTTGCCATTTGAGTGAGGTACAAAGAGGCTTCCTGTGCCACCCAGTTAGGAGGGAGCAGAGTGGACTTCCCACCAATCCCAGGACCACACCTGTCTTAGTTGTTCAATACTCATTTATCCATACAGGACCATTCTCGTGAAAAGTTGAAGGCTTGTTTCTCCATGACAAAAAGTCCCAAGAAAAAATGCCAACTGCTAATGCTGATGGTAGGAACAAAGAGAATACAAGAAGGAATACAAAGAGAAGCAGTTTAAGAAAGTAAACAATGGGATAAATTAAAAGCTACAACCTATGTTAACCTGGGCTTGAGCAATGTTAGGTCCACGTCGCTTGAAATGGAAACCAGGAAAAGCAAATCATGAGACTGTTTCAGAAAGGGCTCCAAAGATGAGCAGATGACTCATCAAATAAGAAGGAAAACTTTAGGCAAAGTTTAAAAGTGACAGAACTTATTTTAATAACACGATTAAATCTTTTAGTGATGGGAGCAGGCACTTAGACGACCCCCTAATATTTTTCTCCTTGTGCATGGGAGATGGGGGAAGGAGACATGATACACTAGAACATTGTATTCAGAGTGGGGGGGTCTGAGGGTGTCTTCAGGTCCATCCTTCCTGAAGAGGTATGGGGTCAGTGAAAACACCGAATGAACAGATATTCACAGCAGTGTTGGCTGAAGCAGCAAAGAATTGGAAAACATTCAAATGTTCAAAAACTCAGAGCCCCTCTAAGCCATGAGGGTTGCATCTACCCCACAGAATATATGCGGCCTCTAAAATAAAGGTCTATGTATTAGATAGAAATGTGTCCTCTTGAAAGTATTATTTTTAGAGACGGGGTTTTATTATGTTGCCCAGACTGGTCTCAAACTCCTAGACTCGAGTGATCCCCCCAACTCAGCCTCCCAAAGTGCTGAGATTATAGGCATGAGCCAGCATGCCTGGCCCTGGCAGTATTTGAAGCGGAGAAAAAAACAGGATACAAAGTGCTGTCTGGCTGAAAACGCAACTGCAAAACCATACATTCGGGAAGACAGATACAAAAGCATGGGACAAGGCCTTAATTTTAGAGAAATTGCAAACGACTTTTTTTTTTGCCTTTTATTTTTATGGCTGTTGCTACAATATTGTTTGCACAATTAAAAATGCTGAAATCAAAGCCAAGCCATTTAAGAGTAGTTATAACTCAGATTTCTCCAGTGACATTTAAACAATCGCTTACTGAGCACAGACCATCAAGTCTGTGACTGGCCCTATTCTAGGGTTTTAGGATTCCAGAGACAAAAAGAGGCTGAGCACAGTGGCTCACGCCTATATCCCAACACTATGGAAGGCCAAGGCAGAAGGATTGCTTGAGCCCAGGAGTTCAAGACCAGCCTGGGAAGCAGAGTGAGATCCTGTCTCTGAAAAAAAAAAAAAGAAAGAAAAAAAAAACAGCCAGGCATGGTGGTGCACACCTACAATAGACCCAGCTACTCAGAAGGCTGAGGTGAAAGGATCACTTAAGCCCAGGAGTTCAAAGTTTCAATGAGCAATCATACCATTGCACTCCAGCCTGGGTGACAGAGAAATACCCTGTCTCTAATTTGAAAGCAGAGAGAGAGAGAAAAGGACATGGATCCTGTGCTTAAGGAACTCACAGTAAGGGATGGGAAGAGGAGGTAGAACCTGAATAGATCATCACAACGTGGTAGAAAGGCTTTGAGCAAGATGGTCACAGAAAACAGGAAGGATAATGTTAAGAATGACAGTGATGGTAACAACGTTCAACACTCTTGCAGTGCTGTATGAGGCGGGATAAACCAGGTTATGATACAGTAACAAGCCCACAATTTTCGGGGCTTAAAACAGCCAAGTTTTATTTCTTGCTCATGCTACTTGTTCATTGCAGGTTGGCATTGGAGAAGGGAGGGAGGAAACGCTGCCTGTTATAGTTACTCAAAGACCGGGGCAAGTGAGGCAGCCACCATCTCAAAAGCTGATGGTCACTGTGCCACAAAGAAAGAGAACTCAGAGGGTATCTTATAACTGCATTTAAATAATCTGGTCTAGGAAGTGACATCCATAATTTCTGCAAATAATTCATTGGCCAGGGCTAGTACCATTCCCCTAGCTTCAAGGGGAGTAGAAAATGCAATTCTACCACATTTGTGCAAGTCAGGGAACAAGAAATATTTAGTAAATTGCATTAATAACTATCATCTTCATTTGCTACTTCAGGTACCACCCAAATATGTTACATAAATTAGTTGATTTCATTCAGATAACAATCATAGGAGGCAGGGACTATATCCCCATCACACAGTTAAGCAAAGGGAGGTCCAATGTACTCAACATTATGTAATGTACCCAAGGTCACAGAGAAGTGTCACAGCTGGAATTTGAGCCCGGGACTCAAGCTCCAGACCCATGTCACTCTATCAGATGGACTCAGGAGAAGAAGACCTCTTGGCCTCAGGGCAGGAAGGTGATCTGGAGAGGTATATTGGAGCCAGAGGTCACAAAGCCTCACCACGGCCAGGACACACACTCAGCCATCTTGAAGGATGCTGTCAACCAAGATGCGTCCAGCATTCTGCCAAAAGTGCATTCCCTGAATATAATCACAAGGAAACTATCAGACAGATCCAGGCAGAGGAACATCCTACAAAGCCACTGCCCTGAACCACTACCAATTCCAACGTTATGAATGACAATGGGGAGAGCAGGACCTGGGGGCTCAGGCACTGTTCCAGGTGAAAGGAGTGTGAATGCCACTCTTGGTTCTCAGCTGCATTTTATATCTGGGGTGGGGGTGGATCCAGCCTGGGCAAGATAGCAAGACCCTGTCTCTACAAAAAAAAAAAAAAACAGTTATTTAGTGGGGTGTGGTGGCACTTGCCAACTACTCAGGAACCTAAGGCAGGAGGATCACTTGAGCCCAAAAGTTAAAGGCTGCAGTGAGCGATAATGACACCACTGCACTCCAGCCTGGGCAAGAGAGCGAGACCCTGTCTCAAATATATATCTATATTTGGGAGGAAAATGCCTTAGAGGTCTTTACTGAAATAATTGGCAAAATTTGAATATGAACACCACATTAGATAACAATAAAGTCAGCATTAACTTTCCTAAATGTAATCATTATACTGTGATACCTAAGAGAAAGTGCTGTTCTCAGATATCCTCTGAAGTGTGTAGGTGTGAAGGGTCATGATATGTGCACTTTCTCTCAAAGGCATCAGCAATCATAACAATAACATACACATACAGGAGACAGAAAGAAACGTGACCCAATGCTAACAATTGTTGAATCTAGGTGACTGTAGCTGGGCATTCATTGTACCATCCTCACAACTTCAGATACACTTGAAATTTTTCCCAAAAGAAAGGTATTTTTAAACTAAAAGTGCCATCTGCCTTCTGTCCTGTTTATGCTGTGTGTGTATGTGTGTGTGTTTGTGAGTGTGTGTATATGAGTGTGTGTGAGTGCTGTGCCCACCACCCAGTTGGTGACATGGCTGGGCAGTCCTCATCTTCCGGCCTCTCCTTTGATAACTGGCTCATCCTGTACAGGTTGGCCCTAGAGAGTTCTCAGTGATGTGACCACCAGCTCAGACCTTGTCACTTGTCACAGACTCCTGCTCCCATGAAACTGCTCGTGAAACTGCTCTGGGTACAGGGCCATGTCTTTTCCTCCCCACTTCCCACCAGTTTTTTCAAACCTGGGGCTCTCTTTCCCCTCCTTGAATCTTAAAGGGAGAGATTGGAGTCCCTACCTCAACAATGCATAGCCCCCTGTGCCCAGTGACACCACACCCTTCTCAAGGTAAACTAATTCCCAGCCCCTCAGGCAGGAAGCAACTTCTCCTTCTCCCTACATCCAGAGGATCCCAAGGCAAGCAAGGCAGAGGCCAACAGCACACAGTCCCACATGTATTCCATGTTTCTTCCCCTTAGACTTGATTTCTTCTACCACCAAGCATGAGGGGGAGACCCAGTCTCCCTCCACTCCTCTGGCCCGCTTCTCCATCCACACAATCCACTGGGGGTCTGAGCTGGTTCAGTATAGATGTGCAAATATGTGGCCATGTGCTCATGTGCAAACAATTGTCTAGCCAAGTAGGAGCTGTGCATCAATGATCTATTGCCACAATAATGATTTATAGCAAACTGGCCCCAATTCGGTGGTTTATCTAACAACTATTTATTATTGTACACAAGACTACAGGTCAAACGGGCAGTTCTTTAATCTAAGCCAGGCACAATAGGACTCCAGGAGGCATCTGTGGTCAGCTGCAGTAATGTTGATGACTTTACTGATCTCACTCTGGCTAGGACACCTTTGCTGACTCTTCTCCGCTCCACAGGGTCTCTCATCCTCTAGCAAGCTAGCGCAGGCTTGTTCTCAAGATGAAGACAAAGTTCACAAAGGAGAGAGCTGGGAACGGACACATATCACTTCTAATGTATTCTGTTGGCCAAAACAACTCAGTTCAAGTGGTGGAAAAATTAACAGATTCCATTTCTTGATGGGAAAAATTATAGTCACATTGCCCTGGAGGGAGAGCAGGGTAGAAAACTGGAGCCAATTTTGCAATTAAATTTTGCAAAATCTAAAAAAAAACAAAAAAAAAATGTGTGTGCCCATGAGTCTGCCCACCTAGGCTTTTGGGAGGTGCATGCATGTGAGAAATAAAGCAACTTCACTTTTACCACATGGCTGGTAGCAGACTGCTCACATTCAGATACTGTTGGCAATGGGCTCTTCTGTCCCCACAAATACCTCTAAGAGGGAAACTGCTATCATTAATGTCATCACTAGCTAGAAACTCCTTGCAAAGTTTCCTCCCAGACCCAGTGCTTAGCACAGTTGTAGAATGAATTAACCTCTAGTAACCCTGCATACCAGACTGGCTAATAATTTGTGAGGCCCAGTGCAAAATGAAAATGCAAAGTCCTTTATTCTAAAATTGTTAAAAATTTCAAGACAACCGTCAAGAATATAAGAAGGCAAGCCACTGACTGGGAGAAAATGAAAAAGACATGACTAATAAAAGACTAGTATCCAAAATATGCAAAGGACTCTCAAAACCCAAAAATAAGAAATGAACAATTCAATTAAAAAATTAGCCAAAGACTCTAACAGACACCTCGTCAAAGAAGATACACAGATGGCAACTAGCGTATGAAAAGATGTTCCGCATTATATGTCATCAGGGAAATGCAAATAAAAACTACGAGATACCACTATGTGCCTGTTAGAATGGCCAAAATCCAGAACAGTGATAGCTTCAAATACTGGCGAGGATGGAGTCAATAGGGACTCTCCTTCATTGCTTTTGGGAATGCAAAATGTCCAGACACTGTGGGAGACAATCTGGCAGTTTCTTAGAAAACTAAGCATACCATTACCATACAGCAATCAACAGTACTACTTGGTATTTACCAAAAAAAGTTGAAAAACTATGTCTGTCCCAAAACCTGCACACAGATGTTTATACCAGCTTTATTCATAATTGCCAAAATTTGGAAGCAATCCAGGTGTCCGTCAGTAGCGAATGGATAAATAAACCATGGTACATCCAGACAACAGAATATTACTCAGTACTGAAAAGAAATGACTTCCCAAGCCATGAAACAACATGGAAAAACCGTAAATGCATGTGACTAACTGAAAGAAGCCAATCTGAACAGGCTCCATATGGTATGATTTCAACTCTAACACACTGGAAAAGGCAAAACTGTGGAGACAGTAAAGAGGTCAGTGATTGTCAGGAGTTGGGGTAAGGATGGATAAATACTCAGAGCACGGAGAATTTTTAGGGCAGTGAAACTCTTCTGTATGTTATAATGATGAATGCTTGTCATTATATATTTGTCCAAACTCATAGAATGTATAACACCCAAAGTGAACCTCATGTAAACTACAGAGTCCGGTGATAATGGTGCATCAATGTAGGTTCACTGACACAAATGGACCCCTCTGATGGGGATGCTAATGGGAGAGGCAGTGCATGTCTATGGTGGTGTAGGGTGGGCTGTATACGGGAAATCTCTGTACCTGTTGCTCTGTTTTGTTGAGACCTAAAACTGCTCTAAAAATACAGTCTCTAAAAACTTTCTAGACAGTTACATTAAACTAAGGGCATTAAACTAAGCATGGTGCCTACATGGGTCACACTCACGTGAAGCCAGTCCTGTCTGCTGGGTCTCCTCACCTGGCCTGACCCTGGCCATCACACCCAGGCAGTGGGAGCCACCACACAGTCACTACTGGGCCCACTTTCATTCATTCGTTTATTCATTCAACACAGATTTCCTGCGTGTCTATGACACTCCAGGGACTGTGCTCAGTGCTGGGGACATGGCAGTGAAAATACAAGTCCCTGCCCTCACAGAGCTCAAATTCCAGAGGGAGAGACAAACAATAAACAAGATAAATCAATATATCATCAGTTCGACAGTGAGCAGGGCAGAGGAGATGTATGCAGTGTGGGGCAGGGGTCCGGGGGTAAGGGGTGAAATCATAACTGCAGAGGTTAGAGGAAGTATCACTGAGAAGGTGACCGTTGAGTAGAAGTGGGGGACTGAGTCATGCCCAGTGACTGGGAGGCAGAGGCAGCTTCCCGAGAAAGAGAAGAGTGGAAGCAAAGGCCCTGAGGCAGCAGCATGGCTGGAGTGTTCAGGGAACTGCAAGGAGGCTGCTGTGGACCCAGGGGAGGGAGAGAGAGGGATGGAGGGGGAGACGAGGTCGGTGAGGAAGGCGGGGCCAGACCACATGGCGCCTTGCCGGCCAGGGCAAGGAATCTGGTTTTTACTCCAAAGAGAAAGAGGAGGCCAGGGAAGAGTTGTGAGCAGAAGAGTGACCTGGCCTGACTCCTGTTTCTAAAGGATCAGCCTGGCTATTGAGTGGAGGACAAGTGGGGATGGGGGACACGGAGAGGCCCTCTAGGAGATGCTGGCCTTCCCCACCACCCGCCATCCGGCCCAGGCCATCTGCCCGGTGGCAGCACCCGGGACTCTCCACCCCTGGGCTTTTGCAGCAGGTTCTCAGGCAGGAGGAGGTGCTGGGAATTAACACCCCCAGGGAACAGCCCTCAGCCAGCGACAAATGAAGTTGAAGAGAAGACCGCAGCTTTCCCACCTCCAGGCGGGACAATCCCGAAGTGTGCCCCACAGTGCCGCCCCAGGCTCCCTAGCAGGACTGCACCCCAGTTGCCCATAGCTGTCACCTGCTTGATGACGTACCCTGCGTGCGCTCCTCCTCTCCTCTAGCACTGCTTCCTGGGACCGCCTCCAGGAGGAAGCACTTGGGGGGAACTTTTGTCTGAAGATGTGCTTCTGGGAGAACCTTTGCTAAGAGGGAAGTATGACCATAACTTAAGTGACTCGAGGGTGGCTCAGAGGGTGGTTGGCATCTCACATAGTAAGAAGGGATTCTGGCTGCATTAGGAAGGGATTTACCGACAAGCAGGAGGTGGGGTCGGCAGGCTCAAGGCACCTGTCTTCACCTCCCAAGCCAGGTGCCCAGGCCTGAAGGCACTCAGCCTCTGGGAGCCCACGAGGCAGGACTGTGCCCTGACCACAGGCCCTGGGCGCCAGGCCGCCAGCCCGTGTCCTGCAGGGCGGAGGGGCTGAGGCCTCCTGAGTTAATGAGGTCCCCGGCAGACGCACACCCCGCTGAAAATGACAAACGAACAGCATTACAGGCCGTTCCCACAATTACTATCAGTTGGCTGTAATATAAATATGCAAATTCCCTGGGCTTGAACTTTAACACCCTTGGTAGAGACCATTCATCTCTTTAAAGTATTAATTTAAGTTGTAAAAGGGCCCATACATCACCGCGTGTCATTTTGAAAACAAATATTAATCAATTTTACCCTCGGAATTGCTACAGCGGAGGCGGCCCCCACGGCTGCGGCTGCGGCACCAGGAGGCGGCGGCGGGAAATTTACATATTCATCCGAGCTTAAGGAAGCCGCGATAATACAGGTACAGCCGAAACCCGCGCCCCCAGACCTTATCTGCGCGCCCCGGCGGCCCGCTGCTGCTTCTGCATGCGCCGCGCAGCGCCTTGCAAATGAGGCCCGCGGACCGCTGTCTGGATAACCTTGAACGCCACCGGGATAGGAGGCGAGGCTGCCTTCCCAACTTCTTTCCCAGAAATCAAAAAAGATTGAGAAAGGCTAGGCTCTCCCTCTCCAAACGGAGGAAACAGCTCCGGCCTCCTTGGAGGTCCTGAGCACGACAGGCTGGTCCCTGAACCCAGCTTACTTTTCCACCAGCCTTAAGAACCAGGACACCAGAGTGGCAGGTCCTGGAAGAACGGGGAGGACTGGACGTGGTGATCTTCTGGGGACAGAAAAAGGCTTTGGAGTCATATAGCCCTGGCTTCCAAAACAGAGTCTGCATATACATGCCATGGACCTTCGCATGGATTTATTTAACTTCTTGGTTACATTAATGGAGAAATGTACCCAGATATTAAAGATATCAACTCAAAGAGTTGTTGGCAGGTTTAGAAATTATCTATGAAAAGCACCTAGGACAGAAATGGGTATATAGTGAGGGCTGGGGTGACATCAACAATTATTATTATACTCAGTTATCTTCTAGGGTGACCATTCCCCACTCCTCAACTGCACATGCTTTGATCTTTCTACCTTTGCATCTGTAGTGGGTTTGAGGGACAGGACCTCCCGCTCCGACCCTGCCTACTGCCACTGTCTACCCCCTGCCTGAAGATCTGCCAGTTCCTTTACAAAAGGACAGGGCATCCTGGAAAGAAATGCAAGCCAGGTTGAAAGGTTAATAGCTCCCACTCCCCAAGGTACTGACCACTCCCTGCTTCCCCTAGGGAGATACCTCCATCCTCAGCCAGAGAGAGCACACTTCCAGCCTCCTCCTGAACCAGGGCTTGCAGGGCTACAAGGCTGCTGCCTTTCTCTGGTACTGGGAAGTGCCCACGTCAAGCCAGCAGAGGACACGTTGCATCTGCACAGATGCATGAGAGATGCTCCTTTCTTCCCAGAGCCATCCTATAGTGGCCTGCACACCCTCGTCAGCATCCACTGCATTGTATGCATGTACACATGCTGTATGTACACACGGGACACTGGCTCACTGTGTGGCTGACCTCCACATTCCAGCCCAGAAAACCCCGCCTCCCTTCACTGGCCCATCAGCAACGTTGGAACTGGACTTCCCTGATGAACTCTATGCATAGAACAGTGCACAGTCAAAGGGTTCTTCCCGGAATGGTGATGCTGACCAGTGAACATCGTCCACCACGTCCTGGTAATGCTGAGTGTCAGCCAATATCAAACATTCACTAGGACAGCCGCAGATCCTGGCTCAAGTGAGGAAAAGAAATAGCTCCCAATCCTTCTCCCTGGTGCTAGGGTGAGAGGAACTCATTTCATCACTGCTAAGCCTGGGACAGGAATCACTCAGGGATGCAATAAAATCCCCACCCTGCGGGTATATCTGAACCAAATGAAGTACCCCATATATGTAAAATCACATGTAAGCGTGTGCACATGTCTACACTGTACTATGTGTAAATGTGCACATTGCCCATGTGTGTTAAGCCATATGCAAGGATTTACATGTGTGTATGTTCTACCACATGTAAGTGTGCATGTGTGTGCACATGTGTGTTGATCCACGTGAGTGTATGCACATGTGTACATTAAACCACATGTAGATGTGTGCATTGCACATGCACATGTGTATTGAACTACATGTAAGTGTGTGCATACATGTATGTTGACTCACACAGAAGCATTGCAGGTGCATATGTGTGTATCGAACCACATGTAAATGTATGCACACATTATGTTGGTCTATGACAGTCTGTGCAAAAAAAGACATCCAGAGATAATGACAGGAAATAAACACAGTGGCCATTTAACAAAGAAGAAAAGAAAGAAAGAAATCCTGTTTAAAACACCCTATATTCAAATTTTTAATTAAAACATTCATCCCACAAATGATTATGAAGGACCTAATTTTTTTGGGGGGGGAAAGGGTCTCACTATGTTGCACAGGCTGTTCTCAGACTCCTGGACTCAGGTGATCCTCTGGCCTTCCAAAGTGCTAGGATTACAGGTGTCAGCCACCATGCCCAGCCAGACCTAATATATTTCAGGGAAATGTCCAGTCAGGAGGTCAAAGGGCTGAGTTATGGGGAATGGACCAGCCAGAGTTTTCACATAGTTCATTAAACCTAAGACACAGTTTTAGCCTATGAAAGAAGGTACGCTGTGATAAATTCAGGAAATCCCAAGTCAAGTTCTTTCCTTCTGGCCTACGACTTAGTAATCAACATGGTTATTCCCTGCTACTTAAGGAAAACCCATGGTTCTGAAGGACTGTGGTAGTATAGAGGTAAAACCTTCCAGAAAACAAGTGTGTTGGTTTTTTTTTTTTTTTTTTGTATTTTGATACAGGGTCTCACTCTGTCACCCAGGCTGGAGTGCAATGGTGCAGTCATAGCTCACTGAAGCCTCGAACTCCCGGGCTCAAACTATCCTCCCACCTCAGCTTCCCAAGTAGCTAGAACTACAGGTGTGCACCGCCGTGCATGGCTGTTTTTTTAAATATTTTTTGTAGAGACAGTCTTGCTGTGTTACCAAGGCTGGTCTCAAACTCCTGGTTTAATGCAATCCTCCTGCCTGAGCCTCCCAAAATGCTAGTATTATAGGTATGAGTCACTGTGCCTGGCAGTGGTTTTTTTTAAGTGCATAGATTTTTTTTTTCTAAGTGGAATGTTGTAATAAGTTGGCCTTTGCCAGGAAATCTATCTTGACGTCATATTTTCCATGCAGGCCCAGGGTACCTTGTTAGTAGATCTCTAATTTCCTGGAAGTCAATTACCTGATCAACTGAGCAGCAAAGACAGTGACCTTGGGCAAGTTACTCACTGTGCTTCCATTTCCTCACCTGTGAAACAGGGACAGCACCAGGACATGTCTTTCAGCATTGTTGTAAGGATGAAACCAGTCCAAAACTGACTTTGATACATGATGAGCACTCACGAATGTTAGCTATCATTAATCACCATTGTCATCATCATAACTCATCATTGCCAGCAGACATTTTATTTTATTAAGAATGCTTTTTTAAATTCAGTGCCAGTACTAAAACACTAGACATAAAAATTTAGAATCCTAGTTTTTGTTTAAAAATCCAAACCTCAGTGGGGCACAGTGGCTCATGCCTATAATCCCAGCACTTTGGGAGGCCAAGGAGGGAGGATTAGTTGTGTCCAGGAGTTCAAGGCCAGCCTGAGCAACATAGTGAGACTCCATCTCTACAAAAAAAAAAAAAAAAAAAAAAGCTGGGAATGGTGGCACGCACCTGTAGTCCCAGCTACTGAGAGGCTAAGGTCATGAAATTGCTTAAGCCTAGGAGGATTACAATTGCTGCAGTGAGCTGTGATCAAACCACTGCACTCCAGCCTAAACAACAGAGTGAGATCATGTCTCAAAAAAAAAAAAAAAAGAAAAAAGAAAAAAATAGTAAAATAAAATAAAAACTCAAGCCTCTGGGTCCACCAGGCCTGCATTGGCCCAAGACAACTTGTAGTGGCTGCTGCTCCAGGCAGAGAGGCATGTGCCCTCCAGCTTGCCACCATCCCCATCCAGCTCACTCGCCCATCTCTATTGCCGCCTGGCCGCCACGTGATCCTGAGGGTGAGAACCTTGGTGTCCTGCTGGTAAACAGATGGGAAGACTGAGGCCCAAAAAGGAAGAAGGTGTTGCCAGCTCTGGGCCCCAGGAGCCACATGCCCCCAAGCCCTGGCCCGGAGCCCTTTCCATGCTCCCATGCTAAATTCCTTTGGCCTATAAGACCAGAGGGAGGCTGAAGTCTCAGCTCCGATTTTTCAAAACTGAAAAAGACCAATCCCCTCCTACTCAATATAATGGGATTTTCAAAGATGGATGGAGACAGTAGTTTAGGGTGGGGCTGGGGTTGTTGCAGGAGTGTGTGGCATGTCTGGTGTTTAATGTTTCAGCCTCTCTTCTGCGTTCTTTTACATTTAGTGAATTACTAATATTAAGGCAAAATAGATCTATTAGACAATTACCTAAGGGAACTCAGCTGCTACCATAAAGCCAATGAAGTTATGACAGCAGGGCCCGGGAGGAATCAGAGCTGAGTAAAACCTGTCGAGGCTGCTGACAAATGATGATAAAGTGATCGCTTGTGCCAGCGCTCAATGGAAATTGACAAGGTGAGCCTCCCCACCTAATGAACAGATCCAACCCCTGCTCCCGATGAAATGCACAGCAAGTTTAATCTCAATAAGCATCAAAATAAATTTGTTCCCACATTTAGAGAGTGCGCAGACACGTGGGCAGGAGCCATGGCCTTCATGGACAGGACCCAGTGTGTGGTAGGGGGGTGGTAGTGAAGGTGCTGGGGGCTTTCCCATACACAGTATCCCAGGTGCATCTGCCTAAAAATACCTCCGTTGCCCATCCCTTCACTCCCAGAACAGAAACTGAGGCTCAGATGGCACCTACGTCACAGAGACCCCAACCGCTCAGAGAGCAATTGTCTCCGTAACTCCTATTAAATGTGCGCAGCTCTGATTCTTATAAAGTAATGTCAGTTATAGAACAATACCAGCCTGCCAGGCAAGACACATTAGAGGAACAAGGCGGGTGGCGTGGGGGTGGGGGGAGAGACACCCCCACCACCAACCCTCGGAATACAATGCACCAGCTGCACATTAATAAATATGTAATGTTTGATTAGAAATATGTATAGTATTTTTTCCCTCCCCAAATGCCGGCTCGCCCTCAGGCGGAAGACGGGATCTGGCCCACACTGACGGGTTTCTTTCTTGCTTGCTTTGAAAATACAAACTCAAATGTTTTCCTGTCCCAGCTGTTTCCCATTGTTGCTGTTTATCAGCTTGAAGGATGAACAGTGGAATAAAAAAACACGCTTGCATTTCAAATGTGCCAGTCAGTCACTCCATTGTTCAAAGAAGAAAGCTTAATTGTCTGTGCTGGCAAACTTCTTTTTGGTGAATGTCCAGGTTTTAAGAAAAGCTATTCAGCTGTGCAATTTGTTTAATACATGCAGAGAAAAGCATATAAAATCACACGTTTTTCTGAAAAAAAAATTAAATAAGGGGAAAAGAGGAATTTTGGAAAAGAACGAGTCACACATTGAAGTTTCCCGATTGCCCCCACTGGGCACAGGTTTCTGTGTCCTCTACTGAAGTCTCGGTTTTTTCTTGGGACGCTCCAGAAAGTCCCACTCAGTGGTTGAGCTTGGTGCTGACAAACAGCGCCGTCTCTGAGCTGACAGCCCAGGCAGCAGAAACTTCAGATTGTGCCGACCAAAACTCGGCTTTCCCTGTGATTACACCAACTTGTATTTGAGCAGCTCCTGCTTTCTAGGAGTGAGGTACAGACATAGCCAGCAATGCTTGGGAACTTCTGTGGATAAGGTTAGTTATGCCCAAACAGAGAGGCCCTGTCACAGCTCACCTGTCAAGGAGGGCACACAGGGATAAGCCTGGGCACCCCCCAGCAACCCATCTAATACAGGGGCAAGTGGAATCTGTGGTTGCCTGGTGAGCCTGCAGGGAGAAGGCACCCAATCTCAAATACCACCTCTGCCCAATCCCCAACCAAATGGCTGAAATGCAGTTTCAAAGGAGCATGGTCTTCTGCTCAGACTTGAATGTTCTGGGCTTACCTTGCAAAGCAACCTGGCCTCAAGAGGTTTCCATGTCAAAACTGGATGCTTGGGGATGGGAGAGTAGTTTGCAATATCAGTAGGAAGAGCTTCTGTGTCCCCTCCAGACCCCCAAGTGTTTAAGAAATGGCCCCTAAGATGTAGATGACTGATACCAGATCCGTATCTGTGAGCAGAGGATGGAAGAGAAATTGGACATGCTGGCATTGAGGGTACACCAAGGCACTGGGGGAAAGGGCCCCCATAGTGTGGTGGAAAAAAGAGGCAGCTTCATAGCTTACCCGGAGGGTGATGGTATTACCCATCTCAATCACTCTCTTTCCAGATTTTACCAGTAGTGTTTTTTGATAAGTAGAAAGAAATGATAAGGACATAAGTATCCCCACCCAGTTCATAACAATGCCCCCCACCAAATTTTTCAACATTCTCCCCCTGCCATGTCCCAGTGTCGTTCACAGTGAATTATTCACAGCTGCCCCATGAGGTCAATGCCCCCACTGTCTCAATAAAGGAGAGAACAAGAGGCTTAGAGAGGGCCATGGTGTTCCAGCATCCCACAGCTGCTAAGCGGCAGCATGAGGACTTGAACCCAGTCTGCTGAGTTCTGGTCCACTTGGGCTTTGTGAAGAGAATTCCCGGTAGAAAAGGTTAAGCAGAACCTTGTCAAGTTTCTCAACATCCCAACCAGCACTCTCCTAAGGGCAGCCTCTCTGGGCTGGGCACCTGATCCTAGGGGAGGCCTCAGGGTGACCCAGGAAGCCTCTGTGTCCCTAAGCGGCTCTCTGTCACACTCTCCAAGGGGTGATTTCAAACATCCTCCCTTGTCTAGAGCTCCTTGGCTCTACTCTTCAACTCTCTCCCTCTGCTTATGACAACTTCGAGTTCTAACTCACAGGGAACACAGAAGGAACAAACGGAAGCACAGTTCATTTCCTGCCACCACACCTGGGAACACACCTACAGCTATGCCTGCTCTTGACCTGTCCTGCCTGTCCAAAGCTAGCCCAGCACCCGACCTTCAAGCCCGGCTCCTCATGTTCTCCCAGGGACTTCGCTGCAGCCATTGTCACCTCTTCTCTGCAGCTTCTCCCCTACTGGCCACCACATCACCATGGAAACATGGCTAAGACTCTCCTGACTTAAGAAAAATGAATACACAAGATAGACTCAGGAGGACAACCCAGGCCTAGCCAGCTACCTGTCCTCTCACCCCAATTCCTCAAAAGAAAAGCCATGTTTAAAAGACAAAATGAATCTATAACCACATGTGGAAAAACAAGAACTTGTCTGCAATTCCTGGAAGATGGAAAGCAGATGGAACTGGGTTGGCAGGATTGGAGGAAACCACAGCCAACCACCACGGCCAGAGCTGCTGAGAAAGTAAGAGAAGATCCAGGGTACTTGGGTTCAGAGTAAACAAATACAAAGAAAAGGGGGTGGAGTGATCAGCAGAGAAATTAGCAAAATAACTGTGTTCAGAATTAGTTTTCATTGGAACCAATGGAGCCGACACCCA
Organism: Trachypithecus francoisi; assembly: GCF_009764315.1. Taxonomy (NCBI): domain Eukaryota; kingdom Metazoa; phylum Chordata; class Mammalia; order Primates; family Cercopithecidae; genus Trachypithecus; species Trachypithecus francoisi. The sequence continues at coordinate 91,117,073 of NW_022681455.1, read as the reverse complement.
CCCCCATACCCAAACAGGAGATTGCAGCAGCATTTAGCTGTAGGTCAAAACTGAAGGATTGCACAGTAAAAAAAAAAGGGGAACCCACGTCTGCAATCAGTTTTATCCACTGATTTGCCACAGTGAAGTACAGGCACCTTCATTCAGCATCAAGAAACATTTCTTTATCTACAAGCCTAAACAATCCTGTTATGGTGTAAGTACGATGCCAGAAACCCTCTAGTCTCATTCACAATGAAAACAAAAAATATGTATAAAATACCTAGAGATAAACCTACCAAGAAACGTTCAGGACCTATGTTAAGAAAACTATAAAAATTTACTGTGGTACATAAAAGAAGACCTGAATAAATGGAAAGGCATAACCATAGACCTGGATGGAAACACTCAATATTGTAAAAATGTCAAATCCCCTGAAATTAAACTATAAATTCAATACCATCCCAACCACTATCCCTACAGAATTGTTTATGAAACTGGGCAAGCCAAAATTCATTTGAAAAAGAAAATGCAAGAGAATAGACAAGAAAAATTTGAAAAAGAAAAACAAGTGTTTGCATATTCTACCAAATATTAAAACAGACCATTAAGTGGGTACAAGAACATAAAGCTGATAAGACCAGGCAAAGAAATCAAAGAAGCAGAATATAAAGTCTAGAATGGAAGCCTATTTATAGGAAAAATCGAGAAAATGATGGTTTTTCAGATACATGAAATTGTGACATCTAGAGTCCCATTGGAAAACAGAAAGAAAACATCAGATCCCTACCTCACATCATATATAAAAGTAAGTTCCTACTGGATTAAGAAGCTAAATATAAAAGACAAATCCAGAAAAGTATTAGAACACAACACCACATGTGCATTTGAATGATGTAATTTTGAAACTATGTAATATAAAAATAATAATGTCTCCATGTTACATACAAAATGTGAAATCCTCCCAAATGGGGGAATTGACAACTCATCAAGAATTCCATAATTTTCAAACTGGTAGGCTGGTAAGTTGAAAGTGCATTTCCATTAGTGCAACATGGCAGTGCCTCTAGCTGGTGAAAAGAAGGACGTGCTGTCCTTTGTCATTATTGTGTGACCCTTGCTATTGTTCCCCTATAACAACTTCCAACAGTACCTGTAGTAACTAGTGCATATTATCTTTAACATTAACTGATCTTGTGATTCAAAATATTTTGTAATCTTGTAGGAACATTATCCAAGCATTGATTAAAGGGTGGTGGTTGTGCTAGAGTTTGTGCTAAAAAAAAAAAAAAAAAAAAAAAAAGAATAAAATAGCCCAGGCACAGTGGCTCACACCTGTAATCCCAGGACTTTGGAATGCTGAGGTGGGTGGATCATGAGATCAGGAGATGGAGACCATCCTGGCTAACACAGTGAAACCCTGTCTCTACTAAAAGTACAAAAAATTAGCTGGGTGTGGTGGCACATGCCTGTAATCCCAGCTATTTGGGAGGCTGAGGCAGGAGAATTGCTTGAACCCAGGAGGTGGAGGTTGCAGTGAGCCGAGATTGCACCACTGCACTCTAGCCTGGGTAACAGAGAGAGACTCCGTCTCAAAAAAAAAAAAAAAAGAATAAAAGAATAAAATAAAATAACCACCTAAAAATCAGTAACTCTGGGCCAGAGAAGGGAAAGGATAAAGTTATTTTGAAGAAGGCCAAAGATCACCATGGTGTGTCACTAATTTAGGAGTGCATGCTCTGTAAAAATGTCAGGAACATTGCTGAAAAAAATTACTATCATTATAGGTATGTGGCATTCCAAGAATACAAAATTGCCACTTACCACCTTATGGAGAAAGAACTTGTGAATTATGGAGGCTATGAATTACATGGGGTCTGTAGGATGCTGTTTTTCCGCTCCCAGATTGCCTTTCTGGACTCCAGTGAGTTTGCACCAGCTGCACCCTTCCCTGGAGAATTGCCTTCAGCTCATGAGAGGGACCATGACCTGGAAATTGGACCCCAACACACAGCAAGGGCAGCCCACAGCTAATGACTGGCTGATCAGTGTGATTTAGAGCTCAGGGCTCTTATCACCATGGCTCAGACCAAGACTGGGCTTTGCTTGAGGTTTGCTTCCTTGCTCTGCTCTCTCCCTTGTCTTATTGTGCCCAATTCCCTCCCTTACAGGATTTTCCTGAAAAGAACTCCCCTGATTGATCATGTGCTCCTTGAATCCTTTTCTCAAGCTCTGCTTCTAGGAATCCAAGCTAACATATTTGGTACCAGGAGTGATCCTAGGAAATAGATGAGAAGGGTAGGATTCTGAAGTCCCTAGATGGCTAGAAATCACAGCCCCATCACCGGTGCTTAATGTACAGTGGTAAATGGCAGGCAGTGATTGTTGCTAAGATTCTACCATACCCAGGGCATGGGACACAGGTGGAAGAGGTTCACTGCCCTGTGCAAGAGCTTTGATGTTTGAGAGGTGTGGAAAAAAAGAGTTCTTATAAAGACTGTAGAATTGGGTGCCCACCAGTGAATGCCAATCTTGCCTTAAGAAGAGGAAAAGACAGACTCAGGGCCATCAATCACAATGTGAAGCAAAACATGAGGGTCTGAGAGTCCCTTGGCAGCATTATAGAAACTCTCATCTCCCACAGCTGGAGGCAGTCAGCTGACTCCCAGGCCCTGGCCTTAGGGATATGAGGAAAGGACTTAAGGATAAGAGTGGCAACTTTTGGGAAATTTAAATTCTGATTCTCAGCCTAGGCAAGTTTTCTACACCAAAGTCAGGCCTCTGACGGAGAAGGTGCTGGAATCTGGAACTTGGAGTAAGAACATTTGAATACATGCACTTGAGAACTTTGGGTCTTCTGGGTCTGCAGAAGTGGCCCATCCCCCCTGTTAGGAGACTATCCAAGAAGCCTCAAATGAGGATTATTATAAAGCAGCACTGAGCCTCCTCAGTATCTGCTGTCACCTCCTCTCCCAGCCACCAGGCTAATTTGTAGGGCCAAGTCTCAGCATGAGTCAACTGTGTGAGGCCTGCCTAGGAATGGGAAAGTTTCTAAGTAAAAGATTCTGCAGGTACTAGTGGACATGCCCTGGCAAGACTGGGAGGGCATGCCCAGGAGTGGATCCTGGGGATGCTGGGTCAAGGTGGACAGAATTTATCACTGAATAAAGGAACATTTGTTGACAAGGGAGTGCTCTCCTTTGACATGGAATTTAACACCCTGGCGAGGCTTCCAAGGGTGGGTCTAATACATAGCTGGGATGGCTCTTAAAATCTTGGAAAAAGCTCACATTGGCCCTCATTAAATGAAGCTGAGATGCCAGAGCTCTCACTGCAGATGATGGACGAAAGGATCAACCAAGTGGTAGCTGAATCATAGTTCCTATGCCAAAGGAGATCTGTTTACTACAGCAGAGTAACATAACCTTGGCTATGTGGTTTGCTATTTATTTCTGATCTGCCAAACGTGTTCTTTCCAATACTATGTTTGTTTCCTGGGGCTGCCATAATGAATTACCACAAACTTAATGACTTAAAACAACAGAAATTTATTCTCTTACAGTTCTAGAGGCCAGCAGTCTGAAGTCAAGGAGTCAGCAGGCTGCCTCTGGAGGCTCTAGGGAAGAGTCCTTCCTCTCCTGGTGGCTGCCAACTGCCCTTGGCATTTCTTGGCTTGTAGACACATCACTCCAATCTCTGTCCTCTCCTGTATGTATTCCTCTCTCTTCTCTTATAAGGAAATTTATCATTGGATTTAGGGCCTACCCTAATCCAAGATGATCTTATCTTGAGATCCTTTATTTAATTATATCTGCCAAGACCTTCATTCCAAATAAGTCCACAGTTCTAGGTTCCAGGTAGGCATATCTTTTCTTTGGTGGGGTGGGGGGAGGTGCATCATTTAACCCCCTATACGTGCCCATCACAAATGAGGATCAGAAACTGTTTGCATCTACATCCAATGGATAATAGCATACATTGATAATCCTGCCGTGGACTATGGTAGTTCTGATTTCTGCCATAATGTAGTCCATAATGTGACCTAGGCCATCTGGACACTTCACAAAGAACCTGAAATTACTTCTCTGTATCAGTGATATGTTAATTGGATCAGATGAGCAAGAAGAGACAAGTCATCAGGATGCCTGGGTAAGATACATGCTGTCCAAAGGATGGGAAGTAAGAAATCCCAGGTATATATCAGCAAAGTTTCTAGGGTCCAGTGGTCTGCAGCAGTGGAGCATCTCTGTATCATGTGATTCTTGTATTCTTGCTGCAAAGAAATAGCTAAGCCTAGGTAATTTACAAAGAAAAGAGGTATAATTGGCTCATGGTTCTGCAGGCTTTACAGGAAGCATGGTGCTAGCATCTGCTCTGCTTCTGGGGAGGCCTCAGGAAGCTTACAATCATGGCAGGAGAAGGGGGAGCAGGCATATCACATGGCCAGAGCAGGGAGGAAGAGAGAGAGAGAGAAGGTGCCACAGACTTTTAAACAATCATATCTCAAGAGAATTCACTCACTGTCACCAGGACAGCACCAAGGGGATGGTGCTAAACCATCATGAGAAATATGCTCCCACGATCCAGTCACTTCCCACCAGGCTCCACCTCCGACATTAGAAATCTCTAATTTCTAATTTGACGTGAGATTTGGGTGGGTACATGCATCCAAACAATATCAATCCCCTCCAAAATAAAGTAAAGTTATTGTTCTGTGCAACTCTTACCACTAAGGAAAAAACCCCGGTGCGTGGTAGACCAGTCTGAATTGAAGGATGCATACTCCCACACTTGGGAATACTGCTCTTGCCCATTCAATGACTTGTGAGGAAAGATGCTAGTCTTAAGTGAGGCTCAAAGCAAGAGAGGGCTCTGCAGCAGGTCCAGGCTGTGCTACAAGTCCTGTAGCTTGGACCATGTGACTCCATAGACCCCCTGGTACTGGCATTAGAAAAGAAGTAAGATCTCGAATTAATAACTTCAGTCTCCACCTTAGGAAACTAGAAAAATGTGGTTCACGCCTGTAGTCTCAACATTTTGGGAGGTTGAGGCAGGTGGATCACGAGGTCAGGAGTCTGAGACCAGCCTGGCCAATATGGTGAAACCCGTCTCTACTAAAACTACAAAAATTAGCCAGGTATGGTGACATGCACTTGTAATCCCAGCTATTGGGAGGCTGAGGCAGGAAAATCACTTGAACACAGGAAGTGGAGGTTGCAGTGAGCTGATATCGCACCACTGTGCTCCAGTCTGGGTGACAGAGCAAAACTCTGTCAAAAAATAAAAGAAGAAGAAGAAGAAAAGAAAGAGAAGAGAAAGAAGAAGGAAAGAAAGAAACAAGGAAAGAAAGAAAGAAGAAGGAAAGAAAGAAAGAAAGAGAAAGAAGAAGAAAGAAAGAGAGAGAGAAAGAAAGAAGAAAGAAAGAAAGAAAGAAAGAAAGAAAGAAAGAAAGAAAGAAGAAAGAAAGAAAGAAAGAAAGAAAGAAAGAAAGAAAGAAAGAAAGAAAGAAAGGAAGGAAGAAAGAAAGAGAGAGCAAATTAAATGAAAATGGAAGAAAGCAAATAAAAATTAGGACAGAAATCAATAAGATAAAACAGAGGAAAATAGGAAAAATCAATAAAGCAAAAACCTGGTTCTTTGAAAAGATCAATAAAATCAACAAACCTTTAGACAGAGTGATCAAGAAAGAAGAGAGAAAACACAAATTGGCAATATTAGGAAAGAAAGCGGGTACACAATGATAGACCCTATGGAAATTAAAATGTTAAAGAGGTAATACTAAGAGTGACTTTGCCAACAAATTTGACAATTTAGATGAAATGGAAAAAAGCCTTAAAAGAGACAAACTACCAGTGTTTATCTGACAAGAAATAGCTTTTCATATAACTTTTAAAGAAATTTGATTCATTGTTTAAAACCTTCTCACAAACAAAACTTCAAGCTCATATAGTCTCACTGGTGAAATCTACCAAACTTTCAATGAAGAAACACTACTTTTCTATAAAGTAGAAGAGAAGGTAATACTTTTCAACTCATTTTGAGGCCAATATTGCCCTGATATCAAAACCAAAGATACCACAAGAAAACTACAGACAACGTCACGCATGAACATAGACTCAAAAATGTTTATTAAAACATGAGCAAATAAAACTCAGCAATATATAGAAAGGATACTACATCATGACTAAGTGGGGTTTATCCCAGAAATACAAGGTTGGATTAACATCCAAAAATGTGTAAATTCACCACATCAATAGGCTAGGAAGAAAATGAAATGATCATCTCAAAAGATCTAATAATAGAGATTCAAAAAATTCTCATTGTCTGGTGAGGACCTGGTTAATATTAAAAAAAGACAAAAACTAAAGAAAAAAATTCCCATTTTCACCACTTCTGTTCAACATCGTACTAAAGGTTCTAGTCAGTGCAATAAGGAAAGCAAAAGAAATAAAAAATATACGTGTATTCAAAAAGAAGAAATAAAACTGTCTTTATTTATAATCAATATGATCATATATATTTAAAGAAATCTATGTGAGTTTAGCATGGTCACAAGTTGCAAGATCACTATACAAAAATCAATGACATTTCTGTATACTAGAAATGAACAATCGAATATTTAAATTTTAAAAAATTACAGTTGCTTCAAAAAGCATGACATAATTATGGATAAACCTAATGATATGTATGTGGGATTTATATGCTGAAAACTATAAAACATTGCTGAAAAAAATTTTTATAAAAGACGAAAATAAATGCAGATAAACCAGGTTCATGGATAAAAAAACTCAGTATTGTTAAAATGTCAATCCTCCCTGTAATAATTAATTCTAGGTGTCAACTTGGAGGATGTTTTTGGATGAGATTAACATTTAAATGGGTAGAGTTTGATAAGTGGATTGCATTTCTTCATGGGGGTGGATCTCATTCAATCAGTTGGAGCCCTAATAGAACAAAAAGTTTGACCTACCCTAGCAAGAAGGAATTCTGCAGCAGACTGCCTCCAGACCTCATCTGCACCAACAGCTCTCTTGGGTCTCAGCCTGCCAGACCACACTTCAAATTTGCAATTTCCAGCCTCCGTAATCATGTGAGCCAATTCCTTATAATAAATATAAAGATATATGTTATACACACACACACACACACACATCCTATTGGTTCTGTTGCCCTGGAAAACCTTGACTAATACACTCCCCAAATATTTCTGTACATCCAATGTAATCCCAGTCCAAATTCTAGCTAGCTTTTTGTGGACATTGTCAAGCTGATTCTAAATTTACATAAAACAATGAATGACCTAGAATAGCCAAAACAATTTCAAAAAAGAACAGCAAAGCTAGAGGATTCATGCTATCTAATTGCAGATGAGATGGTGTAGTGTTTGCATAATGAAAGTCATATAGATCAATGGAATGGAATGAAGAGTCCAGAAATAGAACCACACCTCCATGATCAATTTCTTTTGACAAAGTACCAAGGCAACTGAATGGGGAAATATTGTATTTTCAATAATAGTGCTAGAAAATGGGGCATCCATTTCAAAAGAAATGGAACCTTAACCCTTTTGTTGCACCATATACAGAAAGTAACTTGAAATGGTTACTTAAATGTAAGTAACTAAATGTAAGAACTAAAGATTTAAAACTTCTAGGAGAAAATATACGTGACCTGGGTTTTGACCAATAATTCCTGGATAGAAAACAACAAGTGTAAGTCATAAAAAAAATTGATAAATTAGACTTCATAAAAATGTAAAACTGTGCTCTCCAAAAGATATTAAGAAAAATGAAAAAACAAGTCACAAATTGAGAGCAAATGTTTGCAAAACACATACCTGATAATTGTATGCATTCTCAATGGAGGCGATACCATTGAGGGGGCAAAAATTTGTTCTTAGGGGCTAAAAATTTTAGATATCATAATGATATGTGTGCCTGCAAAGGATCATGGTATATAAATAGATATGTGGTATGTCTGTTATATTAAATTTCATAGTGGATGGAGGGAGACATTAGGAAAAAATGTCTAAAAAGGCTCTTGAGGGGCAATATTTTAAAATATAATGAGAAACACTGGATAAGGAAAGGGCTTGTATCTAGAATAATATATAGAACTCTTTGCCATGCAAAAAGACAAAGAATTTGATTTAAAAATTAGGCAAAAATATGAACAGATACTACACCAAGAAAGATGTAGGAATGGCAAATAAACCCATGAAAAGATGCTCAACACTGTTAGTCATTAAAGAAATGTAAATGGAAACCACAGTGAGATATTATAACACACATACTAAAATAGCTAAAATTAAAAAGGCTGGCAATATTAGCCGTGGTAAGAATGTGAAGCAACTGGAACTCTCTTGGAAACCATTTTGCCAGTCTTTGGTAAAGTGATGCATACCCTGACCTCATGGCCCCGTGGTTCCACTTCCAGGCTTTTACCAGGAGAAATGAAAACCTGTGTCCACACAAAGTTCTGTGGTCAAATGTTCATGACAGCATTATTTATATTAGTTTACAGTAGAAATAACCCCGAAACCCATTAATAAATGGATATGATGAAATACTGCTTAGCAATAAAAAGAACGAACTACAGATCTATACAACAATATGAATAAATCTCAAAAACATTATGGTAAGTAAAAGAAGCCAGACCCAATTTGTATGATTTCATGAATATGATGTTCAGGAAAAGGCAAGACTGTAAGAACAGAAATTGAATCAGTTGTTGCCAAGGACTGTGGGTGAAGAAAGGGGACTGAACAAAAAAGGGACAAGAGGAAATTTTCTTGCTTGCAGATGTTTTATCTCTCAATTGTGGCTGTTACATGGCTATATATTATTGTTAAAACTCATTGAACTGGACACATTTAAAAAGTGATTTTTACTGAATGTGAATTACACCTTAATAAACCTGAAAAAAATAAAACTTTTAAGGCATTCTAGCTACCTGCAAGGCTCTAAGCTGACCCTATTCTCATGAAGCTTATGTGATTTAGTGATTTATCCTGCATATGGTTCCAAGACCAGGACTGAAAGCAATGAATGGGGAATGGATGAGAAAGCAGAAGTGGGCTCAGCGCAGGAGTCCTCCTAACGGCCACTGTGAACCAACTCGTTCTCCCTCCCCATCCGGAGTGTACTGACCACTAAGGCTGAGAAGTTGCTCTTCCCCCTGTTTCCTCAAAGTGTGGTCTCCACACCAGCAGGAACAGCACAGCCTGGGGGGCTTCATCAATGCAGCCCCGCACACCCCACCTCAGGCCAGATGACTCCGAATCTGCATTTTCAATCAGACCCCCCAATTGTTCCCATGATATTTTCCCCAGATGTGTTCCTATATATATAAAACCCCCTCCCCAACTCCCCAGATACACTCTCATCATTCAAATCAAAGGTTGCGAAGCTCTGGTCTAGTCACAAACTCACTTCTGTCCCCACCCGCCATTTGAGTTGGAAGTTGACCAATATCAATTGTGTATGTTCCCAGACCCATGTAATGCCAGCATTTCTTACTGAGTTTCTGTGACTTTTTAAAAAAATTTTATATTCAGGGGTACATGTGCAGGTTTGTTACAGGGCATATTGCATAATTCTGGGGTTCAGGCTTCTATTGAACCCATCACTGAAACAGTGAACATAGTATCCAATAGGCAGTTTTTCAACCCTTGCCCTCTTCCCTCGCTCTCCACTTTTGGAGACCCCAGTATCTATTGTTCCCTACTTTATGTCCATGTATACCCATTTTTGAGCTCCCACTTATAAGTGAGAACATGCAGTATTTGATTTTTTGTTTCTTCATTAATTCACTTAGGACAATAACCTCCAGCTGCATCCATGTTGCTGCAAGGGACATGAATTCATTTTCAATGGCTGTAAAGTATTCGAAGGTGTATATGTACCACATTTTTAAAATCCAATCCACCGTTAATGGGTGCCTAGGTTTACTCTATAACTATGCTATTGTGAATAGTGCTACAATAAACATGCAAGTGCAGATATCATTTTGATAAAATGATTTCTTTTCCGTTGGGTAGATATCCACGGGTAGTATTTGCTGGGTCAAATGCTAGTTCTATTTTTAGTTCTTTGGAGTTTCTATAGCATTGATTAAATAATATTCAACCAATGAAATGTGAACATTTTTAAAACTAATTTGAATGTTTGTAAAAGATTCCATAATGGTAATTTGCTTTTAAAATGTTGTGTTCCCTAATGAAAGCAGTAGACAAAAAAATATTGTCATGGAAATAGAGACGAACAAGACAAGTATAAACGTTAGAAGAAAATGTCATAGAAATCCAGGCTTATGTATTCACATTGCTTCACATGTGTCTTTGTCACTCAGGCTTTAAAATGCCGGAATTGGATGTAGCCAACCTGCATTGCAGATGTGATTTAAAAAGGAAGACAACACTGAGTTGTAATTGCTATAGAACTCACCTCCACCCCAGGTCTTCCAAGGGGATTTAATAGTGGAATTTCAGGGTCTGCAATGGGCACAAAGGAGCTATTTGGAATCAGGTGGGCAAGGACTCAGACCCAACCAGTCTTGAGGCACCCTGCAGTACCCCTCACAACCACCAACCCTGACCTGAACAACAGCCTCATTTTGGGGGGTCTCAGACTTTAGAGCTCCTGTCACCCTTTTCTTTTTCCTTTCTTTTTATTTTTAGAGACAGCATCTCACTCTGTTGTCCAGGCTGGGGTGTAGTAAAACAGTCACAGCTCACTGCCTCTCTGGACCCAAGCCATCCTGCTGCCTCAGCCTCCCAAGTAGCTGGGACTACAAGTGTGCACCACCATGTGCAGCTAATTTTTTATTTTATTTTATTTTATTTTATTTTATTTTATTTAGAGATGGAGGTCTCACTATGTTGCGCAGGCTTCAGAACTCCTGGCCTCAAATGATCCTCCTGCCTCGGCCTCCCAAAGTGCTGGTATTACAGGCATGAGCTTCTGCACACAGCCCACTTTCTCCCTTTTTCCCCAAACTCCCATTCTTCTCCTTCCCGCCAGTGCCCACTCTGCCCCACTCCCTCTCCCTCCTCCAAAAGCTATCTTCCTTTGCCCTCTCAGGATCCGACAGGGCAGACAGCAAACCTGGAGGATACCTGGGGAAGACAGCACATGGGGCTTGAGAAGCTGTGAAGGGCACAAAAACACACCATCGTTTTTGAACCCCTGCTGTGGACCTCACAGTTCTGTCTCACCCTGAGTCTTTTAATCAGTGTGTTCACTACTGTGAGGTCAATAAAAATGGTGACCCAGTGTGTTAGTTTCCTTGGGTTGCTGTAACAAATGACCACAAACTTAGTGGCTTAAAACAACAGAAATGTATTCTCTTACATTTCTGGAGGCCAGAAACCTGAAATCAAGGCATTGGCAAGACCACACTCCTTCTGAGGCTTGGCGGGAAAATTTGTTGTCACAATGGGTAGTTAGTCAGATACGAGCAGAACAGGAGAGGGTCACCCCCACCAGAAGTGTCAGGCGACCATCAGGCGATGGTCAGATGGTTATTAAACTGTCTCTCTAAAATAATAATTGGTGACAGCCGGCGCCAGGGAAAGGCTGTCTCCCAACAGACAGAAACACCTGAAACTGGTGATCAGCAGCTTCCCAATAAGATCTCAGGAGTGGGCAAGTTGGCTCAAGCATGAGCACTCAGATGCAAAATGGCAGAGTTTACCTAGTATATGACCTTCTAGGAACACGCCTCAACTGAGCATGCACACAACTTCAGTAAACACACACACACGCGGCCCCTCCCAAGTGCTGTCAGGCCACTGCACGCATGGACAGCCCACCCCAGTGGAAGAATCAGGGGAGAAGGGATGCAAGACCCCGAAAGTATGAAACCCTAAGTCAAAGGTCAAATCACACACTTGACTCTCTACTCGCCCGCTTGACCCTCTTCCAAGTGTACTTTACTTCCTTTCATTCCTGCCCTAAAACTTTTTAATAAACTTTCACTCCTGCTCTAAAATTTGCCTTGGTCTCTCACTCTGCCTTATGCCCCTCAGTTGAATTCTTTCTTTGGAGGAGGCAAGAAATGAGGCTGCTACAGATCCATATGGATTTGCTGCCAGTAGCACACTTTGATGCTACGTGACTCGGACAGGTTCCCTAAGTGCTAACAGTTCCTGTTTCTCTGGCTCCTGATGCCTGCTGGCAGCCCTGGGCATCCCTTGGCTGGCGGACTCAGCATGCCCATCTTTGTCTCCATTTCACATCAGTTTCTCTCCTGTGTGTCTCCTTTTCTTTTCTTTAATTTTTATTTATTTATTTACTTTGAGATGGAGTTTTGTTCTTGTCGCCCAGGCTGGAGTGCAATGGCGCGATCTCAGCTCACTGCAACCTTCACCTCCTGGGTTCAAGTGATTCTCCTGCCTCCCCCTCCCAAGTAGCTAGGATTACAGGCACCCACCACCATGCCCAGCTAATTTTTGTAATTTTAGTAGAGATGGGGTTTCACCATGTTGGCCAGGCAAGTCTTGAACTCCTGACCTCAGGTGATCCACCTGCCTCATCCACCAAAATGCTGGGATTACAGGTGTGAGCCATCGCACCTGGCCTGTGTGCCTCCTTTTCTGTCTTATCAGGATACTCGTCATTGGCTTTAGGGCCCTAATCCAGGTGTAACATCACCTTGAGGCCCTAGTCTTAATCACATCTGCAAAAGTCCTTATTCCAGATAAGACCACTTCTTAGGTTCAGAATATCTTTGGGGAGGCTACTGTTGAACCTCATCCAGGCTCTACTTTTGGAGAATGGCTTGGAGGGATCAGCTCCTCCCTCCTGGTTTACCTCCTCTCCCTCCCCTAAGTAAGCAATCAGAAAAAAATCTCCATATGATAGTAGAACCCAGAGCTCAAATTATTAGAAAGTCAAAAACTGAATTTCCCATTTCTTTTTTTTTTTTTTTTTTTTTTTTTTTTTTTTTTTTTTTGAGACGGAGTCTCGCTCTGCCACCCAGGCTGGAGTGCAGTGGCCGGATCTCAGCTCACTGCAAGCTCCGCCTCCCGGGTTTACGCCATTCTCCTGCCTCAGCCTCCCAAGTAGCTGGGACTACAGGCGCCCGCCTCGTCGCCCGGCTAGTTTTTTTTTTTTTTTTGTATTTTTAAGTAGAGACGGGGTTTCACCGTATTAGCCAGGATGGTCTCGATCTCCTGACCTCGTGATCCGCCCGTCTCGGCCTCCCAAAGTGCTGGGATTACAGGCTTGAGCCACCGCGCCCGGCCTCCCATTTCTTAAGAGCAGGGAAGGCCTTGTCTTAGGAAAACACAACTGCTAGGTCTCCACTCTCTGAAGGAGAGGGTAATTTATATGTATCTGGGGAAGGTCCACCCTCCCCTCATACCACTCCAGGAATAGGTGGAAACCCTCCTTCAAAGGGAAAGCAGGCTGATTTGTCATTTTCAGGATGACATAAATTCTCATTCACTGCACAGGTAATTTGCAGGATACAATGAATGAGACAAGTGGGGTGAGTACTAAGTACTGAGCATAAGAGGCTGGGGGCGGGGGGTTGGTCCTCCTTCCCATTTCCACCAGCCCATCCCCCTTACTTTGATGTAAATAATTGGGCTTTTCTGACTCCTGGGCAAAGTTATGCAAACCCATCTCCAAGTCTCTTTCTTCTAGTGATGACCCTTCCTACAGGGAAAATTTCAGAACCAGTGCATTGGTGCACGTGGAAGGAGAGAGATTCTTTGCTTGGATAATCAGGGAAGGCTATACAGAGGGAGAAAGTAGACACCTTAAGAGCATTCCTAAGCAGAGGAAACAGAATTGAACCAAGCAAGACAGAAGCAATACATGACACAATAAACAGATTTGTAGTAGGTACCAGGAGAGCTGTGTTTAGAAGGATTCTGAGGTCACAGCCAGGCTCCATGCAAAAGTTTGATGGTCAGTTAATGATGTCTGCTGTGAGAGTGGTGATATACAAGTCATCCCTGACCTAGGGTGTCAGCAGAGTTCGATGTCACGGAGGAGAAAGCAAGATAACTATAACTCATTTGGACAAAGGAAGTTGATTCCTAAAGCCACCTCTTATAGGTTAACTTGTTTCCCCTCCAAAAAAAATATGTTAGAGTCCTATTCCCCAGTCCCCTAGGTGTGACCTTGTTTGGACGTATGGTCTTTACAGAAGTACTCAAGTTAGAATGAGCATATTAGGATGGGCCCTAATCCAACATGACTGATGTCCTTATAAAAAGGGAACATTTGGACAGAGAGACAGAAGCATTGACAGAAAGTCTTGTAAAGAGACGCAGGGAGAAGACAGCCATCTGCAGACCCAGGAGAGAGGCCTGGACCAGTTCCTTTCCTGATAGCCCTCAGAAGGAACCAGCCTGGGAGGCAGCATACGTGGACCCCAATGGCCTTCCCTTTATGCTAAGGGTTGCAAACTTAATTATCTCTGGTGTCCAGGCCCTAGGAGGCAGCCAGGCGGGGACTGTGGAGAATGGCAGAGCTCAGGACTGATTGTGGGGGTCCTCTCTTGCCCCTGGATGCCCTTGTAGATAATAGCACCTGATGTGCCAACTCCTCCAGTTTTTCAGGAAAAGCTGGAGATTCAGATTTTATGTGAAATCTTCCATTTTTCTAAACACTGGTTTAATTAGAGTTCTCCAGAGAAACAGAACCAATAGAAAATACATGTGTGTGCTTCCGTATACAGAGAGAGAGTGGGAGAGACAGACAGACAGACAGGGAGAGAGGGGTTTATTATGAACAACTGGCTCCTTCTAGTAGGGAGCCTGAGGAGCCCCTCGATCTGCCATCTGCAAGCCCTTTGGGCTTGGACTTGAACTACACCAGTGGCTGTCCTGGGAGAGCAGGTGGAGTCAGTCCCAGTCTGAGGGCAGGAGAAGATGAGAACGAGATGTCCCAGCTCAAGCTGTGAGGCCAGAAAAAAGTGGAGGTGGATTTCTTCTCTTTTTAAAATTCTATTCAGGCCCTCAAAGGATCGGATGCCCCTCACCCACAACTGCTTAAGTGAGTTCACAGATTCAAACGCTAATCTTGCCCAGAACACCCTCACAGACACACCCAGAAGCAGTGTTTAATCTGGGGACCCACTCAAGTTGATACATGAAATTAACCACCATGGCTGGCAACTTTTCACAAGTTTTTGCAAACATCATGTAGGTAGGCCTTGAGTTTGCAGCCTCCACTCTATGACGCACAAAGCAGGGAAAAGGCTATGGTTCGCAATCTCTATTGCTTCTCCTAGAAGGGGTAGAACTTCCTTGGAAACACAGACCAACCCATTCTAGCCCTTGAGGGAATGGTGTACCCTCAGGGGCAGGAATGCAGCCGCTGAGGGTACACCCTGAGCCACTGGTCTAGTTCAAGCCCAAGCCCAAAGGGCTTGCAGATGGCAGATTGTGTGACTTCTCAGGCAGCCTGAACTTGCAGCCCGCACCCACCACAGTCTTCTCAACTCTCTGATGCACTCCCTATTATATCCTCCATGGCTCTTGTTCCCTCCCTCCCAGGTAATCACATGTCAGAACTCAGCCCTTGCTGTATCTGGAATAAGCTGATCAAAGTGCCCTTTCTTTGCCAGAGACACTGATCAATACAGGGTTGTGAAGTGCCTGGCACACTCAGGGGCCACTTATAACAGATAGGACTCCTCTCCCTGAGGCCCCTACTATCCTTCAGCTGTCCACCTGCCCACCAAGATCCCTCCCACACACCCCAGCAACCTCTGCAAAGCAACATCGTGTTTCCTCCAACGGCAGGTGTGGGGTGTAGAAGGATGGGGTTTCATAAAGAAATGCTGGCCAGGCACTGTGGCTCACGCCTATAATCCCAGCGGGTACCTATAATCCCAGCCTCTGGGAGGCTGAGGCATGAGAATTGCTTGAACAAGGGAGGTGGAGGTTGCAGTGAGCCAAGATCACGCCCTGCGCACTCCAGCCTGGGCGACAAAGGGAGACTCTGCCTAAAAAGAAATGCTCTTTCCCCCAATGACCACTTGGCATGTGGGCAGATTTTCAGGACAGCCCAGAGTGAGTTTACTACAAAAAACACCTGGAAAAGCCATTTCAGAGGAGGAGGGGGAGGAAGAGGAAGCAGCAGCTACAGCCTGGAAACAGTCTAAATGGATAAATAAATGACAGCACAACCAAGCAATAAAACACAAAGCAACTACTTACAAAAGTGAAGACACCCTTATGATATGCTAGTATTGATCGGCAGTCTCTGAATTGTGTGATTCAATGCATAAAGCCAATCATGGAACCAACTGTAGAGACTGCACATGCAAGGCCAGGCGCAGTGGCTCATGCCTATAATCCCAGCACTTTGGGAGGCCGAGGTAGGTGGATCGCCTGAAGTCAGGAGTTTGAGATCAGCCTGGCCAACATGGAGAAACCTTGGCTCTACTAAAAATACAAAAATTAGCTGGGTGTGGTGGCGCGTGCCTGTAATCCCAGCTACTCGGGAGGCTGAGGCAAAAGAATTGCTTCAGTGGGGGAGGTGGAGGTTGCAGTGAGCCGAGATTGCACCACTGCACTCCAGCCTGGGCGACAGAGCAAGACTCTGTCTCAAAAACAAAAAACGAAAAAATGAGAGTGCAGGTGCATCCCCAAAACAGGGGTGGGGTGTGCATCTGTTTGCCTATGTCTATACATGGAAAAATTATTTCTGGAAGGAAATAAGAAACTCGAAAAAAAGGTTCAACTCTAGGGACAGGAATTAGGAATTGGAGGGCACAGGGAGGAAGGAGATTGGCTTTTCACCTCTACACTGCTTGACAGTTTTTTTAACTATATGGTTATATTAGGGTTTTTTAATAAACATTTTTGTTTATTAAACAAGCGATGCTTGGAATAATTTTAGGTTTGCCCCAGAGTTGCATAGATGATAGAGTGTTCCTATATACCTTCATCCAGTTTCCCCTAATGCTAACATCTGACAACACTGTGGAACATGGGTCTAACCTAGAAAATTAGCATTGGCACAATCCAGCAGGGCGCAGTGGCTCACACCTGTAATCCCAGCACTTTGGGAGGCCAAGGCACGTGATCACCTGAGGTCAGGAGTTCGAGACCAGCCTGGTCAACATGGGGAAACCCCATCTCTACTAAAAATACAAATATTAGCCAGGCAAGGTGGCATGTGCCTGTAATCCCAGCTACTGGGGAGGCTGAGGCAGGAGAATTGCTTGAACCCAGGAGGCGGAGGTTGCAGTGAGCCACTGCACTCCAGCCTGGGTGACAGAGGGAGACTCAAAGAAAGAAAGAAAGAAAGAAGAGAGAGAAAGAAAGAAAGAGAAGAAAGAAAAAGAAAGAAAGAGAGAAAGAAGAAAGAAGAGAGAGAAAGAAAGAAAGAAAGAGAGAAAGAAAGAAAGAAAGAAAAAAGAAGAAAGAAAGAAGAAAGAGAAAGAAAGAAAGAAAGAAAGAAAAAAGAAGAGGCACAATCCTATTAACTAAGCTATTGCCGAGACCAGCTCAATCAAGAAAGAAAGAAAGAAGAAGAAAGAAGAGAGAGAAAGAAAGAAAGAAAGAAAGAAAGAAAGAAAGAAAGAAAGAAAGAAAGAAAGAGAAAGAAAGAAAGAAAGAAAGAAAAGAAAGAGGCACAATCCTATTAACTAAGCTATTGCCGAGACCAGCTCAATCAAGAAAGAAAGAAAGAAAGAAAGAAAGAAAGAGAAAGAAAGGAAGAAAGGAAGAAAGAAAAAGAAAGAGGCACAATCCTATTAACTAAGCTATTGCCGAGACCAGCTCAGTCAGGGAGACCCTAACCCAGCAGGGCTAGAGGAATTAAAGACACACAGATATATAGAGGTGTGAAGTGGGAAATCAGGGGTCTCACAGCCTTCAGAGCTGAGAGCCCCAAACAGAGATTTACCCACGTATTTATTAACAGCGAACCAGTCATTAACATTGTTTCTATAGATATTAAATTAACTAAAAGTATCCCATATTATGGGAAACAAAGGGATGGGACGAATTAAATGAATAGGTTGGGCTTATTATTATAATTAACTGCAGCAGGAACACGCCCTGAAGACACAGATAGCTCATGCTAATTGTTTGTGACTTAAGAATGCCTTTAAGTGGTTTTCCGCCCTGGGCAGGCCAGGTGTTCCCTGCCCTCATTCCCGTAAACCCACAATCTTCCAGCTTGTGCGTTAGGGCCATTATGGACATGTTACAGTGCTGCGGAGATTTTTTTTATGGCCAGTCTTGGGGCCAGTTTATGGCCAGACTTTGGGGGCTTGCTCCCAACAGCTATAGACTTTATTGAGATTTCACCCGTTTTTATGCAAAGGCCCTTTTTCTGCTCCAGGATCTCACAAGGCATTTAGTCATCATGGCTTCAGTCTGTGAGTTTCTGAATCTTTCCTTGTTTTTCGTGTCCTTGACACTTGGGAAGGAAAATCAGAAGAAAGGAGCCTGTCCTCCAGTTGCACCCCAGCTCTGGCTGTGCTACCTTGGGCAAGCTGGGTCCCACTCTGGGCCTGCGTTTTGTCATCGTTGAGGAAGGGCTCCAGAAGCCGCCGCCCTATCTTCCTCGGGGATGGATATCTAAGAGCTTTGAAAACTGCTGAGCTCAGGGAACATGAGGTTGCATCCCACGGATCCTCAACCCTGTGCAGGGAGTCTGAGTGCCTTTCCCAGCCTGGGCACCTCGGTCTGTTTAAGGACCCCTCTTACAGGCTTTAGCAGGCTTGAAAGATCCCAGCCCGCTGACCACCTCCATTCCAAGGTGCCAAGCAGAAGCTAGGTAAAGGGAGAGATCTCCACCTCCTGCTGCTAATCCAGGGTGACAGAAGCAAGGGGAACAGAGGAGAGGAGGGGCTTCCCCAGTGCACTTCATGAGCCTGCTCCCACCATGTCTTTCGTCTGAGCAGTGCTGTGACTGGGAACTCATTTCACAGCCCTGGAAACCGAGGCCACAGTGATGCTCCCAGGGTAACACGGTGAACACATTTCCCATTGAGGACTTACCACAGGTCCGGATGTCGGGCGGGAATTCCACCCTATGCACCACTCCATCCAGGGACCACCCCTCTGGGCTGGGGAAGAAGCAGGGGCCACTAGAATGAACCAGCTCTTTCCTCTCCCCGACATCTGCTCCTCCTGCCCAGATTTGGTTCTCTAGGGAGTTAGCCCAGAGGATCTATTCGGCCTCCCTCTGGAAATCCAAACCTTTCCTTGAGGCCCCCATGCTGTTTCCTGCAGGGATCTCGGCTGACCAGGCAAAGGCTTCAGAAAGGGCTTTGGATTCTCTTGGACCTGAGTTTTTTTGTTTGTTTATTGATTGACTGAGTTTTAGAGACAGGGTCTTGCTCTGTCACCCAGGCTGGGGTGCAGTGGCAAAATCACAGCTCGCTGCAGCCTCCAACTCCCAGGCTCAGGCAATCCTCCTGCCTCAGCCTTCCCAGTAGCTAAGGCCACAGTTAATTTGTTGTTTTGGTTTTTTGTCTTTTGTTGTGTAGAGACAGGGTCTCACTCAGTATGTTACCCAGGCTGGTCTCGAACTCCTGGACTCAAGTAACACTCCCACCTCAGCCTCCCGAAGTGCTGGGATTGCAGGCGTGAGCCATTGCACCCAGCTTGGACCTGAGTTTGAATCCTATCTCCTTCACTGCTTAGCCAAGACATCTTGGATGAGCTATTTCCTTTATAAAATGGAAGTACCAAGCCCCATCTCTCAGGAATGTCTCAAAAATTGGCTGAATGTGTGTAAAACACTTGGTGTTTGGTAAATGTTCTGTAAGCAGTAGCTGACATTTCCCAAGTAGCTCAATATCAGTCCTGCATCCTTCATGCCTTCATTCATTCAGCAGGTCTTCATGGCACTCCATCAGGGCTCAGAATCCGAGACCCAGGGCTAAGAAAGTGATACAGGGTTGCTCTCATGGGACTTGAAGCCTGGTGTTGGAATCACGCGGATGGAAAACGACAGCTGGGAAGGGTACCCATGTTGCCCTGGCAGCTCATCCTTGGGAGGTTGATGGAGAATGAAGGTCAGGGAAGGCTTCCCAGAGGCAGTGATGCCTGAGCAAAACCCAGGGGATGGTGAGGGATTGTCAGAGATGTGTGAACCAGAGCAACTCCATCTTGAATAGGGGCTAGGTAAAATAGGGCTGAAACCTACTAGGCTGCATTCCCAGATGGTAAGGCATTCTAAGCCACAGGATGAGGCAGGAGGTCAGCACAAGATACAGGTCATAAAGATCTTGCTGATAAAACAGTTTGCAGTAAAGAAGTCAGCTAAAACCCACCAAATCCAAGATGGCACCGAGAGTAACCTCTGATCGTCCTCATTGCTACACTCCCACCAGGGCCAAGACAGTTTACAAACGCCATGGCAACCTCAGCAAGTCACCCTATATGGTCTAGAAAGAGGAGGCATGAATAATCCACCCCTTGTTTAGCATATCATCAAGAAATAACTATAAAAATGGGCAGCTTGCAGCCCTTGGAGCTACTCTGTCTATGGAGTAGCCATTGTTTTATTCCTTTACTTTCTGAATAATCTTGCTTCCACTTTACTCTGTGGACTTGCCCCAAATTCTTTCTTGTGTGAGATCCAAGAACACTCCCTTGGGTCTGGATCGGGACCCCCTTCTTGTAACAGGATGAGGAGGGGTGGACGGGGCACACGGGCGGCTTCCTAGCTCCGAGAGGAAGGCTGGAGCACTAGAGCCTGTGAGAGTGGGAACAGGGCAAGCAGGGAATGTGGACTAGGTGAGCATCCAGAGAGGTGAATGAGGAAGCTGAGAGGCATTGGGTTTAGGTTGGGGAAACAAAGACCATCCAGAGGGGAGCAGCCAGGGACTCAGGTCTGGAACATTCTACCCCATTCACACCAGCTGCCAGAGGGGAGTCCTCGTGCTCCCTATTCATTACCTGACATAACTAATTGCCTGGTGACATTTCCCATATTATAGACAAATGTGACTTATGGGCCCAGCTGTTCCCCTTCTCGTCACCAGGAATCGGTTGATAAATATGTTTATTCGAGGTCAGCCTGGCCTCATCCATTAGAAATATTGTTTTTCTAAACATTACATTGATTTAATTTAACTCTAATCAATTTAAAATGGTTCTGACAATTAACAAAAGCTTCAAATATGACCTTAAAGTAATAGGATTCATTAGCTATGTTTAGGATTAAACTTACCCTAATAGGGCAATTTTTCTTCCGAGGGTATTTGGTAAGCGACTGGTGGTCAGTCAAAATGAAATCAATTATTATAAATTATACAGTTAAAGTTGATTATGTATCCCCTGCTAATTTGTATAAATAAGGGTCTCTGACAATGGGAGTAATTTATTAATAACTATCTCTACCCCAGCCCGGTATCACACTTCATGTTACAGCTGCCAGGGCATCTATAACCCATGAAGTATTATTTTCCAGGGCTGCTCACGATGTATGCTAATTACACCCGTAATTAATTGGAACAGTTATAGTTAAAGACAAAATGCTGACGCCCTTTGCCCTATTATTCATGATAGTCAACTCATTCAAAAGGCAAGCTAATCAAAAATTCATATGCTAGCTCGGGCGCCCCGAAAGGAAGGTGATCGCACTGCAGAGGGTGCCTGCCACATGACAGCTGGCGTGTGGGGAGGGGCGGGTGTAGTCAGAATTCAAGCCCTGCACCTTTCTGGGGTTCCTGCTCTGCCACCACCCACCAATCCCCCAGGTGGAAGGTACATAGAGCAGGATGTCTAGGCCAGAGCTCAAATAGCTAGTCCATATGTTACAGGACAGGGGCCCCAATCCAGACCCCAAGAAAGGGTTCTTGGATCTAGCACAAGAAGGAATTTGAGGTGAATCCATAGAATAAAGTGAAAGCAAGTTTATTAGGAAAGTAAAGGTATAAAAGAATGGCTACTTCAAAGGCAGAGCAGTGTCATGGGCTGCTTGACTGAGTATACTTATAGTTATTTCTTGATCATATGCTAAACAAGGGGTAGATTATTCATGAGTTTTCCAGGAAAGGGGCAGAGATTTCCCTGAACCAAGGGTACCTCCCCTTTTTAGACCATATGGGTAGCTTCTAGATGTTGCCATGGCATCTGTAAACTGTCATGGTGCTGGTGGGAGTGTCTTTAACATGCTAATACATTATAATTAGTGCATAATGAGCAATGAGGACAACCGGAGGTCACTTTTGTTGCCATCTTGGTTTAGGTGGGTTTTGGCCAGCTCCTTTGCCACAAACTGTTTTATCTGCAGGGTCTTTGTGACCTGTATTTTGTTTATCTCATCCTGTGACTTAGAGTGCCTTAACTTCCTGGGAATGCAGCCCAGTAGATCTCAGCCTCATTTTACCCAGCTCCTACTCAAGATGGAGCTTCTCTGGCTTAAACGCGTCTGGCACATACAGAGTTTAAAAAAAAAAAAAAAGTTGCCAGATTTTTACAGATTGGGAACTTTCACTTCTCTTAGAAATTTCTGACTTGGTCTGAAAAATCAGACTATACTGACCTGCTTCTTCCTTTCCTTTACCACATCAGCTCTCTGCCGACACTCCAACCCTCTCCCTTCCCTAAGGTACCTGCCTGGCCCCTTGTCTCAAGACAAGTGGGCTTGAGAATCCCAGTCTAGGACACCTCATTTTACAGACAGAAGGACTGAGGATCACAGACAGACAGTCTTGCCAAGGAGCACAGAGTGACCAGAGTCCGGTAGCTTGGGCGTGGCTAGTTTCACAGAGCACCCAGCTCGAACTGGTGGCCCCCGGGGAGGTGGATCAGCTCCTAAGTGGGCACTTTCCCTGCCTGGCTCTGGCCAAGGCCTGGAGGGAATAGACTGCCCATAGTGAACCAAAGCTCAAGGCTCAAGGGCTCCCAGACAGTGGGGATGAAAATGAGCCAACACCATGCATTGGACATTTGCCATTGAAAGCAGCAGGCTGACCTGGGTAACTCCAGATGCTCCAGATGTGGGTGAAGGAAAGTCTTCTGTGGCATGCCAAGGAAAAAGAGGACTGGAAAAGCCTTCCCTCCCAAAATAGCATGGTGCAAAAAGCACCCAACTTGGAAATGCCCATGTAAAATGACCGGTGGCTGCGTAGCTTCCTGAGAATCATTCAGTCTCCCGACAAACATGGAGGGGGGCCTCAGTTGGGGCCCCTGTGCTGGTTGCTGATGAGACAGGGACCATGTGGCTTTCACCCTCTGGGGGCCCCACTGCTGAGCCAACAGATGAGTCTGAAGCACTGCACAAATGCAAGGACTCCTGGAGGGGTGTGGGGACCGTGGGCACCTCGGGCTCACTGAGACGTCGTCTCTACCCAGGCAAGTGCCTGGGAATATGGCGTTTGTATAGGGACAGGCTTGAATTCTTCCTGAGTGTGTCAACCTGAGGCAGGAGGTGGTAGGTTGGTGAGGAGGGAGAGATGGGGATGGTCAGGCCTAAGGCCTGGAAGAGCACTGGGGAGCTGCTGAGGGACAGGGTAGAATCAGGAACTAGAGCCCTCTTGGCTGCAGAGTGTGCGGCTGAGGCCACTAGCCCTGCCAGACTGTGGAATCCTCACAGCCCAGGAAGCCCAAGGAAGATTGGTGTTTGAGTCACTTAGGGAAGGCCTGGTGTGTATGGCAGGAAGAGACTCCTCTCCACCCAGGAAAGCCTGCAGAGCTCAGACCAAGCGCCAGCCCCAGGTGCTGGGCCTCCCTAGTCAGAGCCTCGGGCTGCTCTACAATGTCGCAGGGTGAAATGGCCCCTGTGAACACGGACTCCCCATGCTGGGGTTCTATTCCAGCTCTGCCTCTAACTCTGCCCCTGGGTGCAGCCCTGCCTCCCTAGGCAGCAGCCTTTAAAGTTGGAGAACTTTAGAAAATTCTCCAACTTTAAAAAGAAAGGTTGAACTGGGCCTGGGAGTCTGAGATGGGAGGGTTGCTTGAGCCCAGGTGTTCTAGCCTGGGCAACATAGTGAGACAGACCCTGTCGCTAATGAACGAAACAAAGAAAGAAGAAGAGAAAGAGAGAAAAGGGGTGGACCCATCTCAATAGCTCCAGTGACTGAGGTCCTTGATGCTAATGGTAGTCCAGAGTAGCTTTCTACACTGCTTTCTGGGCCGACTTTCAGTCTCTTTCTCCACCCTGTGCTGAGCCTGGGTTTTTTTTTTTTTTTTTTTTGAGACGGAGTCTTGCTCTGTCGCCCAGGCTGGAGTGCAGTGGCCGGATCTCAGCTCACTGCAAGCTCCGCCTCCCGGGTTTACGCCATTCTCCTGCCTCAGCCTCCTGAGTAGCTGGGACTACAGGCACCCGCCACCCCGCCTGGCTAGTTTTTTTTTTTTTTTTGTATTTTTTAGTAGAGACGGGGTTTCACCATGTTAGCCAGTATGGTCTCGATCTCCTGACCTCGTGATCCGCCCGTCTCGGCCTCCCAAAGTGCTGGGATTACAGGCTTGAGCCATGGCACCCGGCCTTTTTTTTTTTTTTTTTTTTTGAGACTGAGTCTTGCTCTGTCACCAGGCTGGAGTGCAGTGGCGCGATCTCGGCTCACTGGAAGCTCTGCCTCCCGGGTTCACGCCATTCTCCTGCCTCAGCCTCCCGAGTAACTGGAACTGCAGGTGCCCAACACTACGCCTGGCTAATTTTTTGTATTTTCAGTACAGACCAGGTTTCACCGTGTTAGCCAGGATGGTCTCGATCTCCTGACCTCATGATCCACCCGCCTCAGCCTCCCAAAGTGCTGGGATTACAGGCATGAGCCACCATGCCCGACTGAACCTGGGTTTTATCAAAAAAAAGGAGGGAACATGCAGGCACATGCACCTTGAGCTGGAAGTGACTACTCCAAGTCACCGAACTTCAACACTAAAAGAAAGTTTGTCAGGTCCTGGTGTGGTTGCTTATGCCTGTAATAGAGCTTCGGGACACCCAGGCAGGAGGATCACTTGAGGTCAGGAATTCAGCACCAGGCTAGGCAACATAACAAGATCCCCAACTCTACAAAAAATTTCTAAAATTGGCTGGGCATGGTGGTGCATGCCTGTAGTCCCAGATACTTGGGAGGGTGAAGCAGGAAGATCGCTTGAGTCCAGGAGTTTGAGACTAGCCTGGGCAACATAGTAAGACCTTGATCTCATAAAAAATAAATTCATGAATGTGTCAAAACTCATCTAACTGTTTACTTAAAAAATGTGTATGTTACCATATGTAAATTACACCTCAGTGGAGTTGGTTAAAAAATAATAATAAAAAAGGAAGGAGTGTAAACTTTGGAAAAGGCTGTAGCTGTCTCTCCTAAAGCTAAAATCCACCAACTCAAGAAGGATCACAGTGGTGTCATGTGTAGTAGCCCCGAACTGTCAGCAATGCCCCTTTCCATCAGCAGGAGAACCATAAATAAACGGTGGTGTATTTACATAAGAGAGCACACAGCTATGAAGCAGAACCACGGACATACACAACAGACGCAGCCCGAAGGATGCACACAGCATGACGTCAGACACTACCTGAAGTGTGCACGATCTATGACTCTCTTTAGATAAATTCAAAACCTGGTAACAGGGATCTACCGTGACGGAAATCAAAATAGTGGTGATCACTGGTGCAGGGAGGTAACTTGACTTGCGGGAGCAGGAGGAGCGTTGGAGGTGCTGGGAAAGGTCCCCAGGCTGACCTGATGTATGGCTGCAAAGGTGTGTGGAAATGTAAATTTCCATGAGCCCTATACAGGGGCCCAGTGCCCTTTAGGATAACAAGATGCATCTCAATAACAAAGAAAGAAAGGAAAAGGGAGCAGCCCATGCTTCCCCAGGGCCATCCAGGGTCTAGATTCTGGGCCTCCCCTGGCAGCGCCCCTCCCCACCGGCACTGCGGCTCTGTGCATAGCCCTGGACACCGGCAGAATGTGACAGAACTGGAGCTGCACCCACAGCAGATAGGCTGGCAGGGGTGAAGGGGCTACCAGGGGCTGGAGGAAATAAAATTTAAGCTGAGCACAAGGCCGCCCTCCCTGGCAGGGCAGATGGCATGCTGTCTTGGCACTCTGGGCTAAAGAATGGGTACCAAACACAGGCCACATCAAAGAGCAGCAGGCCCTTACCTGACTGAACAGTGGGAACCCTGCCAACTGCTCCCTAGCTGAGGGGACAGTGCCGGGGCCCAGCAGAGCCCCGCAGCCATCTCCAGAGAGACCGCAGAAGCAGGCAGGAGCTGAGGGAATCATCTTGGACCAACCTGCCCTCCTCCCACTCCTCATTTTTAGAGTCAATGCGAGGACAGTAGAGGCATGTGGCCTTGACTTCAAGTCCCACTGGCTCTGCCTGAGCCTCAGCTTTCTCATCAGATAATTGGGAATGAGGTGCTCACAAGAATAAGAGAGCATACATAGGACGTACCTAATACAGGGCCCAATGTTCACCCAGTGGGGAAACTGAGGCCCAGAGAGCAGACACACCACACTCCAGGTAGGCCAGGCACAGTGGCTCGTGCCTGTAATCCCAAGACTTTGGGAGGTGGAGCTGGGAGGATTGCTTGATCAATTTCTTCCTCGTCCCCTGCTCTGGGGTCTCCAGAATGCAGTCCCTCCCACAGATGCTCTTCATCTTAGCCCAAACCACCTCATCTCTCCCACCTCCTCTGTCCACACAGCATGTTCCAGGCATGCGCCACTCTCCACAGCACCCTATGTTCAAGGTGTCCCTCTGCCCCGGAACCCCTATCATCTGAGGCTGGGAAAGGGTGATGGCATTTACCTATAGGGCAAGGGGCTCCCCATGGTCCCTCCTAGCTGCTGCTCTCATCCTGCGGGACAGTCCCACAGCACAGGTCTGGTTCGCAAGTAACCCCAGTGAGATCATCGAGTTCCTTTAGCCCTAGTTTCTCCAGCTGTGAAATAAAACTCTCCATTCTGTCTACTCAGAGGGTGGGACAATGGGTGTGAAAAGATTTTCTAGGTGGCTACCTGGAGGACTGAACATAGAGCAGAGGGCGATGCTGGCTGAGTCTGATTTTTATACCAACTGGATAGAATATAGTTTTCCTCTTTCTTCCTCGCCTCCTGGCTCAGCTGCCTCAGTCTCCCGAGTGTGATCCTGACGTTTATGCCGTATGCTGTCCTCTACAGGACCCCCACCACACAGAAGGCTCCTCCTGATCTGGGGGTGGCTTCTGTTTTGATCGAAGCCGTTGGTGCACCCCAGAGCCCCCCACTGCCACGCCCACCCCTTTGATGCGGTGAGCTCTTGGCAGCCTCACCCTCCATGCCAGCTGCAATGCACTCCCTCCAGGGAGTCTTAAAAGTCTCTGATCTCCAGGGGCCCAGCACAGCCCTTCCAGACAGTCTTTTTCTTCCCAGGATGGCCAGGTCTCTTTTCAAAACTGGTGGAAGTCCACGTGGGTCTTTATCATGCAGATGACCTCGGAGGTGACCATTCCACACTCCCAAACACCTCAACGGTATTTGATTGACAGCCCACACTCTTTCTGGTGTCCGTTCTCTCCTACTGATTAATGGCCCCTTCCTGACCATCCTCCCTGCACATACTGCCATTCAGCCAACCACGGGTTTTAATTTAGATAATATTGACAAGAAAAAAACACAAACATGAAAGTTATCTGCACTCACTGTCACCTCAGGAATCAGCGTATTCCCTGAAGACAAACTTTTCAGTACATGCACAATTATTTATGTATTTATTTATTTACTGAGACAGGGTCTCCCTCTGTCACCCAGGCTGGAGTCCAGTGGCGCAACCTCAGCTCATTGCAACATCTGCCTTCTGGGTTTAAGCAATTCTCCTGCCTCAGCCTCCTGAGTAGCTGGGATTACAGGCATGGCACCACAGTCCGGCTAATTTTTTTATTTTTAGTAGAGACGGGGTTTCACCACATTGGTCCAGCTGGTCTCAAACTCTTGACCCCAGGTAATCCTCCCACCTCAGCCTCCCAAGGTGCTGGGATTACAGGCATGAACCACTATGCCCAGCCACAAATTTTTGTATACACGAAATTAGATCTGTTATGATACATAAGTTTTTAATAATCCACATTTTTCCACCTAATCTATTGTGAATTTTTGCTCATGTCCTTAAAAAAGTTACATTCCAGAAGAATCATTAATGATTAATGACTGCACATGGTTAATGGTTACGGTACAGTCTAGCTGTACCATCATTTATACGGTCCTGCACATTTAACTTTTTCAAGTGTGGCCCCCCTTATAAGTAGTGCTGCTTGGAGTCTGATGGCTAATCTTGGGCACATCTGTGATCATGATTGCCTTAGAAAAATTTCCTAGCAACAGAATTGTTGGGGATGAGGTATGCAAAACATGAAGGCTTTTGAAAAACAAGCAGCTACATGACTCACGATTTGTGCAAAATTGGTTAGGGGTAGCAGGCAGAGAAAGAACCAAAGCAAGAGAAATCGGCATTCTGAGGAGGGGTCTCTGCATACACCAGACCCAGACACCACGAAAGTGCCACATGGGGAAGGGGGTTCCAAAGCACTGATCCACCCTGAATGTCAGAGCTGGAAGGGACAACACAGACTCTAATACAATTCTCTGTATTAGGAATGGGGAAACTGAGGCTCAGAGAGGCACCACCCAGGAAGGGGGTGACCTCAGTACTGGAATCTTTCCAACACAGCTGTGTGCTTTGTTTGAAGTGAGCCCTGCTCCCGGAGAAGGGCCCGAGGTGGCAGGTCGAGCGTGGGTATGAAAGTGTAAACCATTTTCCCTCACCTCCCAAGTAGAGGTGGATGGGAGGGGGTGAGGAACGTTGAGGAGGCCTCCAGCCGGCCTCACACAGGTAACAGCAGCAGTAGTGACCCATTTGAGCCCCCATGGTGTGCCAGGTGCTGGTCCCAGGACTTTGGGTCTGTTATCACTGAATCCACACATAAAATGAGCGACAGGGGCGCTGTGGCTTTGTGAGAGATGTTCGCTCTCATTTGCACAGAAAGGAGTTCATGCAAGTCTTTTTATTATTATTGCATGTCACTGCAACGGGGTCTTGCAGTGGGGGAGACAGACTGGACTCAACTCCCCACTTACGCAAGTCTTAATCCAAGTGGAATCTCTTCTCTGGATTTCTAGAGTGGCGGGTGAGCGGGGCGGGAAGCCTCTTCTCCATAATGGCAGTGGTTCTCACACTTCAGCGTGTGCCCGATTCTCTTGATGGGAAAAGGAGGAAGTGTTCAAAATGCACATTCCAAGGCCCTCCCTGAGATCTTGATGCTGTAGGTTTTGCACAGGGCCTCCAAGACCAAATTCTCTTTTTTAGAGACCGAGTCTTGCTCTGTCGCCCAGGCTGAAGTGCAGCAGTGTGATGATAGCTCACTACAGTCTCCAATTCCTGGGCTCAAGTGATGCTCATGCCTCAGCCTCCCAAGTAGCTAGGACTACAGGAGTGCATCATTACACCTGTCTAATTTTTATTGTTATGATTATTTTTTGTAGAGACAAGTTCTTGCTGTGTTGCCCAGGCTGGTCTTAAACTCCTGGCCTCAAGCCCTGCCCGCCTCAGCCTCTCAAAGTGCTGGAATTACAGGTGAGCGCCACCACGCCCAGCCAGAGCCTGCATTCTTAAAGGCCCCTGGGTGACTACGACGCAGGCTGGTCCAAAGACCCCTCCCTCTCTGGGAAGCACTGAAGACAGTGTGGTTGATTTTCATACTGGGATCCTGACAAAGTAACCTGTACTAAAGTTAGCACAGTAGATATGAGGCTTACATCGAGAAAGGGTCGCTAAAAAAGGGAGGGGACATCAGACCGACATTCCCCCAATAAAGCCACAGATTTGTAATTCATTCATTCCTTTGCAGATTTCAGGACCTCACAACCGACCTTACGACATTCGCCCAGTAGATGGCGCTAGCTCATTTTAAACCCCATTTGCAGCAGATGCCTGAAAGCTCAAGACAGAGGGAGCGGCAGATACAGAGAAAGGGCAAGACAGAGCCCATTATGAGAGGACAGCCCCAAACAGAAATGGCCAACTTAACTAAGCAGCTGTCCCGAAATGACTCAGAGGAAACTTAATCCTCCTTGGATGTAGTGTGTAATCTGGTGTGTTACCCCGACTGCCACACTGGCTTTCAAAAATCCCTGCTGCCTTCCAAGCCTGGGTTCTGGTTGCCGCTCGGAGTTCGGGAGCTGAGATCTGGGACATCGCCATAACCAGTAATGACCACAAGATGGTGCTGCTGCACTCAGGAGGACAAGATGCCTGAGAAAATCTCAATCTCATAAAACCATCTAAATACTCAAGAGTGTGCCTTAAAATAGGATCGTGGAGGGAGATGAGAGGCAGAAAGAGACCTGCTGATTAGACTTGCACCCTGTCTCTCAAGTTCATGTTTACGATGTTAGTATTAATGCTGCTGCTGCTGCCACTGGTGGCTGCTGTTTACTGAGGGGCTACGGAGTGCCAGGCACTGTGATAAGCGCTTTCCGTGCATGGTTCCATTCAAAGTTCATCAAAGCCCGAGGAGGGGAGTTCTATGATGTCTCCACTTCTGAGAGGAAGCATTATGTGGGGAACTAGAGACCGAGACGTCTTGTGCTTTCTCGAAAGAAATGGGGACAGTGATCTAATTCTGAGCACATGGACAATAGTGAGTGGGACTTCTACGAATAAAAGGCTGAAACAGCCTAGACAACATAGTGAAAGCCCCTCCCTACAAAAATGTAAAAAGTCAGCTCGCGTGGTGGTGTGTACCTGCAGTCCCAACTACTCAGGAGGCTGAGGCGGGAGGTTTGTGCCAGGCACTCATTAAGGTGGAAGGAAAACAGTTGAAGGGAGGAAGTCCTGAGGAGCCCACGATGAGCCATGCGGCCAGGGGATCAGTGCTGTCGAGAAAATGAAGCGCGCAGGAGTCTATAAGTGCCTGTAGGTGTGTTTGAGATGATGGCAGAAGTAAACTGGAGCTGGCATCCATGGCTCACAAGAGCCCATTATAAAATTTTCAGGAATTTTGCGAGTCAGTTCTTGGATGGATATATTATCGAATTATTAAACTACCAAATTATATAAACTTAAAATGAAATTATATTTAAAACAAAGGTAACAAATATTCGCAACTCATTACTTCCTAATTATTTTACATTTTACCATTTTCTATGCCAAAGGTAAGCAAACTGTTTCTGGGAAGGGCCATTTAATAACTGTGTGAGCCATGAGGGTTCAGTCAAAACTATTTGACTCAGCCATTGTAGCACAAAAGCATTGATAATATAGACTGAACATCTCTAATCTGAAAATCTTAAATGCTCCCTAATCCAAATATCTGAAATGCTCCAAAATCCAAAACTTCTTGAGCACCAACACGACACTCAAAGAAAACGCTCGTTGGAGCATTTTGGATTTTGGATTTCTGGATTAGGGATGCTCATCCGGTACTGCAAATATTCCCAAATCCAAAAATATCTGAAACCTGAAACACTTCTGGTCTCAAACATTTCAGATAAGGGATATTCAGCCTGTACTTAGATAAATGATCATGACTGTGTTCCAATCAAATGTGGTTCATAAAATCAGGTGCTGAGCTGGTTTGGTTCATAGGCTGCCGTCTGACACCGTGGTTCGTGCGCAGGTATTTATTGTATCTGTATGGTGGAAACGCTATGTACTTGTGTTAATCCCACTATAGAAGTCTTCCCTAGTTCCTTCAAAGGTGTCATTTTGGTAGCTTGCAATTGGCCGTGGTGGGGGTATTTATACCACCAAATCAGCAGAGGCTACAAACAGGGTTGCCTCTCAGCCCCCAAGAGTTGGTTGTTAAACATTCGCCAGCACGCCCCGGCTAATGTGGTCTGTGAAGGCCTCTTTAGGGAGGTGACCTCTGAACAGAAACCTGAAACTGCACTTAGTCCTTCCAACCTGCAGCGGCCCATCCCACCCCCAGTGGCGACCTACAGGGCACAGTTCAGAAATACATCGGAACAAAACAGTCTGAAGTTTGCAGAGATGGCCAGACCCAACAAAACACACATTTGTTTAAAACACAATATATTCCAATGTCATCGCCCCGCCACGCACTAACCCAGGAGCAGCCTCGCCTCTCTGGAGCCAATAAGAAGGCATGGCTAAGAAGTCACTTTTCATGGCCTGAGGCCTGACTGCATTTACTGCAGGCTGCTGAGTCCTGCCTGCCACCAAATAGAACCTGCAAGGCAAGGCCTGAGGGGTCGCTTCCAAAGTCTGCTAAAGTTGGGGAGGGCTGGAGGAGAGGGACTCAGGAAGGCATCTCTGGTACAGTCAACTTCCTCGCCAACTCTTCAAACCCCAGTGTAACTTCAAACTACTTACTTTGGAAAAGGCCATATTGGGTGTTAAAACAGGTTTGTGTGTTATTTGTAAGGTGACTTCATACACAGAATTTAAAGGTTTTCACTAACTTCTAGTAAAGTGGTACAGTCAAAAGAGTGGACGCAACTTGCAAATTTCAGTCACACTTTTGTAATAAGGGTCAGCCTGCTGGGTGAATTACACTATACTTACAATATCCCTTTCAGTCTCCACTCATCCAATTACTCTAATTAGACCTCAGAATCTACCTCCTCTCCAGTAAAATCCACACTCCAAGGGATCTACCAAAGCTGGCAGCCCACAGAGACCTGACTGCCCACAGTTCAGTGCGAAGACAGGCTCGAAAGCTTGCCCCAAAACAGTCCCTCCCCAGGAATTCTCCTACCTTCTTTCTTCCCTCATCAACTTGGTGAGCTCTCTCTTTTCTTTTTATACATTTGAGGCTTATCTCTGAAATATTTCCTAAACAAAGACAATAGCATCGTCATCGTGCCCCTTTAAGGATATCTTTATGTCCTCTTCACAAATAGTGAAATTTTCATCCTACTTCTAAATTATCTGTCCCGCCTCTGGAACACATTCCTCATATATTCCTTGGGCTCTTCCTTAAGGGGCTGGGCTGGTAGCTTTACAATAAACTTTCTTTCCCCCGAGGAGCTTGTTCGTATCCGCATTCTCTTTCTCTAGGGCAGAATGTTCCACCAGGGAATGCCAAGTTGATTCTGTGTCCCTCAGAAAACTCCAATCCTCCTGACAATGTGTTCCCAATCCTGGCTGCGCAGAGTCACAAGGAGTGGGGACTACGAGAAAGTGTGCCAACCCTTGAATCTGACAAGGAAGAGCAGTGCTGTCAGAACAGCACTGTTTGGCCATCAGCATGTATATCCACCCATGGGGTTCTGAAACAGAAATGCATAAGGAGCTTTGACAAGGACCCACTCCTGGCCCCATCTTCAGATTCCAATAGGTCCGGAGTGCGCACAGGCACTGGCGTCTTTAAAATCTCCCTATGCAAATTCAACATGCAACCAGGATTGAATGGAGAACTGTTGCTCGAAGGCAGTGCACACACGTTCTTCAGGTGATAATGAGGGAGAACATGCCTCAGCAAGTCAGGAAAAGGGGCTTAGGGGAGGGCCAGTGGCTCCTCCTTTTCAGCCAGGCCAGCTTTCTTCTGACAAGGACTTGTTTTCACTTAACTGTCCAGATTCACAGAAGGGCACAAGGAATGTGCTGTCACCGTCACATGAACAGACCCAGAGTCACAAGGAGTGGGGACAATGAGAAAGTGTGCCAACCCTTGAATCTGACAAGGAAGAGCAGTGCTGTCAGAACAGCATTGTTTGGATATCAGCATGTATATCCACCCATGGGGTTCTGAAACAGAAATGTTCTTCAATGTACTGTTAATACCAGTATTACAAACTCAGACCATTCTAGCTTTCCTATCATGGCACATTAAGTGACTTAAACTCCAAATAATTTCCAAGGAGGGTTGATCTGTTACCTAAAAGAAGACCAAAGTAGGAATTTCAGTCCACAGTACACCATGTGACCATTCCTCTGGTCATCACAAAAAAGTAAAATATTTAACTGCCTCTGTGGCAGCTGTGGTAGGATGGGACACGCTACTGGCCAGGCGTGATGGCTCACACCTATAATCCCAGCACTTTGGGAGGCCCAGGCAGGCAGATCACTCGAAGTCAGGAGTTCGAGACCAACCTGGTCAACATGTGAAACCCTGTCTCTACTAGAAACACAAAAAATTAGCCGGGCATGGTGGCGCATGCCTGTAATTCCAGCTACTCGGGAGGCTGAGGCAGGAGAATCGCTGGAACCTAAAAGACAAGAGATTGCAGTGAGCCAATATCGCACCACTGCACTCCAACTGGGGCGACAGAGCGAGACTCCATCTCAAAAAAAAGAGAAAAAAGAATGAGACACACTGCTCCTTAGTCAACGGTGTTGGGTTCATGTTTATAGATGATGGAATGAAGCAGCGGGGGACAGCTTCTGGTTGGAGGGGCTTGGAGGCTGGAGCAGCTGAGTTTTAACAAGCATCAGAGGTCGGAAATACTTGGCTAGATCAAGAAGCCACATACATCATAATGCCACTGGCACATCTCCCAGAACAGGGTAAGTGTGTGAGGTTTTCTAAAGCAATTGTAATGGTGGTAGAGGCCTGATCAAGAAACAGAGATACAGCCGAGTATAGCATTTCCTCAAAGAAATCTTACCACAGCAAAAACTTAAAGTGTTGCAGAAACCCAATTCCAGCTTTCCCATAACCCAAAACCCTTCCCCCAAAGAAATCCAGGAAAAGGAACCATAAAAATGTAATTTTAATGATACAGAAATAGTATATGTACATTTCTTTCCACAGCAGCACTTCATTCATCTCTAAAAAATTTAACAAAATTAAGGCTAAATCAGAGTGAGCTGATAGGAAGGGGTATTCTATGTGGTGGTCTTCTTAAAGAATGTTCTCATAAATATAGGATGTTCTGCAGACAAAAAGTAAAAATAAAACATGCTGAGCAAGATACTAGAAATGGGAAATGCTGTAGAAAATGAGCCCCTTTCTACCTATCTACTAAGAATCGCAACTCCCCTGGGAAGTTTCAAATGGGATGTGAGTTCTTTTAATGAATGTTTACGATCTGATGCTAAGACTTTCTAAAATTAAAATTCCACAGTACCAGGCCATTTTATAAACTAAAACCAAGGGCAGTTGAGTCTCCAATATACTCCCTCTAGAAATGTTTAAGTTAAAGTGGACAGTATTTAAAAGTGCTAATTATATCTGAAGCTGTGGTGTTTGAAAGGACAATCCCTCCATTAGTGGCCCTTCTCCCTAACCCATGTTATAAAAATAAATGAAGACTTTAAAACACAGTGAAATAAAAATGCCATCACTGCCAAGGCAAAGGGCCAGGAAATTAAATGGGGTTCTTGAGTAACCTGGCTACAGAGACTGATGGATGCTACGATCAGGGAGGAGGAAGACCTTCCTTTCCCACTTTTCCACTATCCTTGGCCACACTGGCTGGTTAATGTGCTGCCACTGCATGCTGACTCAAGAGAAAACCTTCAGCTGCTCCAGCATTTAGTCTTTCTCCCCTCCTCCCATCTCTTCTCCCCAAAAAGAGGTCTGAAAGGGGAAGGGAGAAGTGCAATGCGAACTCCCTGTAGGAAGCCTCAGTCTAAAACCCCAGTCTCTGTCAAGAGGGGAAATCCCCTGACACCCACAGAATCCTGGCCTTCATATGGCCCCACACACATCTGCTTTAAGGGCTTTACATTCCTTCTTCCTCCACCTCCTCTTTTGCACGTGAGTTTTCATTTTAACATCCCTTTCTCCTCCCCGACTCCTCCCCCGCTTTGAGGAATTCAAATATTATCTTCATTAATGGAGAACTGCACCAACCCCTAGACAAAGGGGTATTATTTTAAATTACAGGCCTTATAGCCTACCTACTTTAAAAAGACCTCTTACTTTATGACAAGGATTTGTTATCCCAGAGAAAAATCTTCCCATATAATTTTAAAATTTTCATTATAAAGTAGCAAATAGTAAGAAATAATGTAATTTTTTTCTTTAACTTTGCCTAAGGATTTTGTTTTCATTTTTTTGACTCCTAGAATCTCAATTTCTTCTAAATAAATAAAAGGGAAAGAAAATACCCAGGTAAATAACATCAAATATCCTCTTAAGTCTTATTTGTATTCAAAGACTACTAACACCTCTAGGAAACAGCAGGTTGAGGTACATAGACTAAAATGCATTTCTTACATAAATTAGTATGTAAACACAGAGAAACAGTATGATAAACATCCAAGTACCCACGTTTATGTAGAATAATACAGTAACGTTACATGATCACAAAATCACAAAAAGTGAAGGAACCTTTGAGATCTTCCAGTTAGCAGATTTCACACCTGGCTGGTCACGAGATTCCCCTGGGGAGCCTTCCCTCACAGATTTCCTAGGCCTCTTCCTGAACAGTCGGATTCAGCAGGCATGGCCTGGGACCCAGGAATTTGTATTTCTTTCCTATAAAATTCAGTAGTCTAACCCTCTCATTATGCAGAGGAGGAAACTAAAGCTCAAGAGGGCAAGCTGTTGTCTAAGTGTACAGAACAAGTGACAGAAACAGGGCTAGAATGCAGGTCTCTCGTCCCTACTCTGCCACTTTTTCCATCACACCACCCCACCTCCCAAAGCTTCCCCCACACCTGTCACCCTTACCCTTCAGCTAAGTAGCCTTTAATAGATATTCTGTCGTTAAAACTAGGTAGGGCAGGGACACATCTCATATTCCCTCTGATACAATCCTAGGTACCTAGTAAGTGTCCGATAAATACTTCTTGGTTGGCAGTCACTCAGCGAAGGCCTAATACTTTATCCTCCATTCACATCTCAGTCTACAATCATCCAAGCAGATGCAAAACTATCTGGCCAGATAATTTTCAAGATCCAGCTATAGAGGTTAGTGAATCCTGAATCTATGAAGATGTCATGTTCAAACAAGCAGGAATTTGGGTGACAACACAGTTCTGTAAGATTAATGGAATCTTAATCTTCCGTACTATGTCTCCCCCTTGTTCTCAAAATCTGTGAAGAAAAAAAAAAAAAAAAAAAAGAATCCTAGGGATAGGAAGAACCTGGCCAAATCTACAGTATTTGGCAAACAGAAATTTTTGAAAAACAGTAACAACATATTTAGTTGATTTTTGTTGCTGTTTTTCCTAGTTTTCAACATGTTTTCCTAGTCTTATAAAACATTCTTCTGTGGATGGAGTCAAACTCCTTTATAAAGCTGACAGTGAGAGATGGGGCACATTTAGCCTCTATATATGATAACATTACTCTCCTTCCCCACTCTCTCCCTCTCCACTGCGCGCACACACACACACACACACACACACACACACTTATTTGGAGGTGAGGAACATGACATATTTTCTACTTGTAATCATGAATCATGAACCATGTTATAAATGAGATAATTCAATTATATTGTCATCTTGATTGTAGATAAGGAATAAAAGATAACCAAAACCTTTAAAAAGTCAACAGGAAAATACTGAAGAAAACTTAAGGCTAAAAATTAAATAACCAGCAGGCACATCAGCCCCCACGCCATGCAGCCCGGCCCCAACTATGTCCCTCCTGACAATCCAGGCTGTGCTGAAGTGTGGAACAGGAGGGGCTACCCAGAGGGAGCCAGGACAGACAGGTGCGGGGGGAACCTTCCTGCTGCCTCATGATACTCAGAAGCAGGGAAGGACGCAGCCTCCCCAGGAACCACCAGAGCTGGCCCTGGCATCCCTTGATGAGCACTCCCTCCCCAAGTAATGTTAAAAAGACGGCAAGCTCCACCTGAAGAAGACATCGCCAGAAATCACTTATGGATGAGGCCCTCCCAATTAAGATAGTCTCCACACCTGAGTTTTGACACCAGGTGTCCATCCAAACAGGTCTTCTTCAAGTCCTCTACCATGACAGCCTGGGTAGCAGAGCTTCCTCAACTTGTATTTTGTTTTAATTTCTACAGGAAAAGAACTGTCTTCTCTCTCCTTTATTTATTTATTTTTTCAACTGTTAAATCCAGTCTTACCTAGATCGTCAGCCCTCAGTATCTGCAGGGGTTTGGTTCCAGGATCCCTGCAGATACCAACATCTGAAGATGCTCAATTCCCTGATATAAAATGGTACAGAATTTGCATATAACTGACACACATCCTCCTATATATTTTAATTAAATCATCTCTAAATTACTTATAATACCTACTAAATGTAAATGGTACATAAAGAGTTCTTGTATTGTTCAGAAAATAATGACAAGAAAAAAGTCTGTACATGTTCAATACAGATACGAATTTTTAAAACCCGTATTTTATTTACGGATTTTTAAAAATACGGATTTTTTTAAAACTCATATTTTCCATTTGCAGTTGGTTGAATCCATGGATGAGAAACCTGCAGATACCGAGGGCTGGCTCCATTTAGATTCCTAATCATTCCTCCAGGTAGTCAATTTTTTAAAATCACATTGACAAGCTCATTCATCCATTTCTGCATTGAACACATATTTATTACAGGGTGACTGGACTTCTAGGCGGTCAGAGCTAGAAAAGGCCTTACAAGTCTTGTATCCCACACCCTTCATTTTACCTAAGGGGGATAGGGGCAGGGCTAGCCCTAAACCCAGAGTCCCTCAGCCCCACCCTGATCTAGTAATCACCTCACCACCGCAACCAAGCACTTAGCAGTATAAAACCTTGTGCAAAATATATGTACTTTTTCATTTCAAAAATGAAAAAATTACAAGATGAGTTTTTGTACCTTACTGTAATTTATAAAGCTAGTAAATATTAGCAAAATGGAATGATAAAACCAAAGAACAAAAGTGCCTTTAAAAAAGTAATCACAGGGTTTGTAAAGATTCTTTCCACCTTTTTCACATTAAATATTTTATAAAGTCATATGCCATATACTTATGATGACTTTTCTGCCTTTCTGCACAGTTAGAAAGTCATTCAGGAAAGACAATGATACCACAAAACAACACTCAGAGAATGCACATTCCACTGCACTGACATGTATAATCTATGGTCCTAGTCTACAACATCCACTGTGGTCTAAACACACACTATGGCTATTATTAAACAAAACATCCCATTTCTACTTACTTTAGACAGAAGGAGGATGAAGCTGCTGCTAACATTTCGATGACATATCTGATTATCTCAAGTGAAACCACACTGAATTTAATGGGAGCACTGGCTGACAGATCACACTTAAGTTCTGGACAATCTTGTCTAAAATAATAGAGGTTTAAATATCCATCTCTTCCAGGAAATTGTAATAATTCTATATGCCAAATTCATCTTTTTATGGACTGTATGTTTGTATAGGACTATTTACTTATCACTCCAATTCTTTCATCAATTTACTTTGCCCCATTCCATAAAATATTAATAGTTAAAAGCCTTAAAAAAACCTGTTAGCTGACAGTAACTACTATGAATGAAGAGCTTCCACTGCTAAATACCCTAATCCTCCAGGAAAATCACTTCAAAAATGGACATTTTGGGACAGAATCACTCATTTATCTCAAAACCAGAACAAATAGAAAACAACACCATTAAGGGAATTTAAGTATTTTTCTGACCACTATTGCAGAAACACAGAAAAACTGAGCAGATTGTAGACATGCAAGGATCAGCAGTATATAGAAAGGATTAACAAATCAAACTCAGTACATCTTTAATAACTGGATTGAGAGTAGACTCTTAATAAAACCAAATTATTTCTTCCTCAAGGCAACCGTTAGCTACAAAGGAAAAATGATTTCATATCCTTGGTCCATAAAGAAGACACATTTATTTACATTCTCAATGGACTAAAAGAGGCTTTAAACTTTCACAATTAAAATTGTATGCTTCCAAAAATATCATATGATCAATGCACTTAACTTAAAGCTTCAGGTATTAATAACTTCATTTAGACTTCTTAAAAAACCAACACAAACATACTTTCTAGAGTGCAAAATGCTTCTTATTAAATACTTCGGGGACACAAAAGCAATTTGTTTTTAAACACAGGCATCCTTTTCTGAAGGATCATCACCACAAAGACATCCATTGCCGGCAATGGACGTGGAACAGAACTGCCAGCTTGCACAAGATGCAGCGTCAGGACTCTGCCTTCAGTTTCTTCACCTCTCCCGATGACCCCAGTTATTTGTACAAACTCATTGTTGGACTCTGGTACATGCACATATACGCATCACAAAGCAGTCTTCGTGCACAGCCTTGGATTCTTCTGGAGTCCAAGGAATGCAGGTCTTCCAGAGACATCTTCAAGTACTCTCCTACTTCTGGGCATGGGGTGACTTGAGGAATGTTGAAGCCGTTCTGACCACCTATGGCACAGAGGAAGAACTCTTTATAGGGCAATCAAGTTCTAAACCCTTTTGCCAGTGATTTTACAATCCTATCATTTCCAAAAAGCTAATTTCAGGCTCTAAAAGCCTTTATTTTTCTTCTGATTTCTGGAAGTGAAAGCCTTCTTTAATTCTTGACATATTCTCATTTCTTGGTTTCTGAAAGGATTCTGGGTTCAACAGTGAATAAACCTGGTAAAATAAACCTGGTTCACATGAATTCTGAGGTAAGCCCCAAACCTACTTGCCAGACTTCTCTCTGTAGCCACTCAGGGAATCATGTTATCAATACATATGCAGACAACACTCCGTTCTTCACATTTCATTTCCTCCCAGGCACAAGTCACCCAGCAAACTTCACCAGGAGACTGTCCGATTAGGAACAGATCTAGTCAAATGAACACTATTATAGCTCCCTACCCTTGAAACACATCCTTACCCAACTCTAAGAGTTTGTCTGACACATGACCAGGCCCGATAAAGGTGCTCCGGGGTGTGACTTCAGAGATTCCAGGAAAGGCTCCTCTGGGTTAGCTCAGTGGCTTTTCCAAACCTATGCTGTTGCGCTACGCTGTTCAGTGCAAACGTTAACTGGGTTGGGGGCACATCTACAGATGGGGCTGGGATCCTTCAAGCATCAGAGAACTGAGAAAAGGTGGAGAACTCTTGGTCTAGGCCCTGGGCCTCTGTTCAAGAGGCTGCCACAGGGAATGTCTTAGACTCCTGGAGGGCCACACCAGAAGATCGTGGGGGCTGGACCTGAGAGAGCAGCTGAAGGAAAAATAGGGTGTAAGAATGGAGGAACATGAGAGTCACACCTCACAACCTTGCCCAGGCCTGGTCTTAACCTGCAAACTCCTTATAGGGAGAGGCAGGGCTGCTTTAACAAACATTTCTTACCTGAAACCCACTATCCCCCCCTGGCATTCATTAAGCATTAGTTAAATAATGATTAAGCATCCTAGAAAGTGGCCTGGCAAGTGCAGCCTATTCCCCACCTCATGGAGAAACATACTACATGCAAAAGAGGCTTTACTTTTCTAAAGAGGATGTTTGTTTACTTCTGCTGTCAGCTTTTGGCAATTGGAAGATAACATGGTTTAGTACAAAAAACATAAGCACTGAGATCAGAAAGACTGAGTTAAACAAACTACATGATCTCAAGCACCTTAAACCTCAGCTTTAATAACAGAAAAATAGGAATAATCCCCATCTTGCCAGGATTTAGGCAGAATGACTTAATGGTGCTCAACAAACAGCTACCGTGGCTCCTACAAAAATGAGAGGGGCCTGAAGGAAGACAACAAAGCTGGAAATAAGATCCCTCAGGGCTGAAATAAGACTTTCAGGATTCTTTCTTTAAAAAAGAGCATAAGCATGTCAAAATATCACAACAATATGAGGTTGGGCGCACCAGCTCCTCTTGTAAGCCCAGCACTTCGGGAGGAAAAGGAGGGTGAATCACTTGAGGCCAGGAATTTGAGACCAGCCTGGGCAAAATGGCAAAAGCCCATCTCTACTAAAAATACAAAAATTAGCCAGGCATAGTAGCATATGCCTGTAGTCCCAACTACTCGGGAGGCTGAGGTGGGAGGATTGCTTGAACCTGAGAGGTGGAGGCTGCAGTTAGCTAAGATCATGCCACTGCACTCCAGCCTGGGCAACAGAGCAAGACTGCATCTCAAAAAAGAAAACAAAACACAATAATATTATTCCTTAGTTCAGCTAGCAAGGTTGTTAATGCAATCCAAGACATAAGACTGTTGTCACCAGAATAATCCTGAAAGGATTTTCTTGGAAAATATCATGTCACTCAGAACAGGTGATCCCACTATGAACTGTCCCCACTACAAACCAGAACCCTGTGCCACATGCAGAAGAAAGGCATTTTCAGTACCATCCCGATCGGCCATGCTGTCAAAGAAGAGCCAGGCGGAGTCGTCCTTCCCATACTTCACAAAAGCAACATAGTGACTTGTTTCTATGCAGAGAACAGCAAATAACTCCATCTTCTGGCAAGGGATGCAGCCGTGTCTCCAGTCCCAGTCAGGTAAGTCTTTGGGAAGTGACACTGGGTTATATTTATGATTCAGCCTCTTGGGATGAAGGTGGACCTAAAATGGACCATGAAAAGAATGTCATTAGGTCGAGGCGGATGGATCACAAGGTCAGGAGTTCAAGACCAGCCTGGCCAAGATGGTGAAACCCTGCCTCTCTTAAAAATACAAAAATTAGCTGGGTGTGGTGGCGGGCACCTGTAATCCCAGCTACTCGGGAGGCTGAGGCAGGATAATCGCTTGAACC
The DNA here is from genome assembly GCF_009764315.1 of Trachypithecus francoisi. Lineage (NCBI taxonomy): Eukaryota > Metazoa > Chordata > Mammalia > Primates > Cercopithecidae > Trachypithecus > Trachypithecus francoisi. The sequence goes on along the minus strand of NW_022681455.1, from coordinate 91,074,581 downwards.
CGGGAGGCAGAGGTTGCAGTGAGCCAAATTGTGCCACTGCACTCCAGTCTGGGCATTAGAGCAAGACTCAGTCTTGAAAAAACAAAAACAAAAAAAAACCCAAAAACATGTCATTGATGAGCGAAACTCAACGTGTCAAGTGAATGGGCTTCCTTACTCTTGTTAAATGCATCCCTTATTCATAGCAATCAAGTACTTCACCAACAGCTCTCAAGTAAACAGAAAAGGCAAAAGCAATACCATTTTATTGTGAATTTTTAACTGTTAATTATGATTTTAAAAACTTTCCAAAAGCAGCATTCTGTTTTCAACTATAAATAAGTTACTGTTCAACAAAAGTTCATCCATTAAGTGAAGGGAAACTCACTTGAGTGTTACAGGTTTTACAAAACTGCTTGATTTTTCCAGCTGAGATGTCTGGATCGTCATAGCATTCTCTACACTCATACATTGCAAGCCCTCCACATATCCGGCACTGTCTGGGAGCTGAAATGTGGGGGAGGGGGAGGGAAGTTAAAAGGGCTTTAAAAAAATGTTTTCTTTCATTAAGAAGATGTAAAGAAAAGTTAGGCTTTAAAAAGAATAATGTTCATGGCTTCAGAAAAGTCTCTTTCTCTTCCATCCACTTAAGCTCTCAGTTAGTATCTGAAATATCTTTAAAAACATTTTATCAGACCAAATAATTTTTCTAAATAGTGTCTCCTAGAGTGTTTTCCCCTTCATTATAAAATGCCCATTGATGAAAATTCAAAGATACAAGAAAGTATAAAGGAGAAAACTAAAAGCATCTACAATTTCAGTTGGCAGGAGATAACCACTGTCAATATGATTATGAATTCTCTCTAATAATTTCGTATCTGAACATTTACATAAGTATATATGTGTGTGTGTATATATATGGCCCCTTTTGTAGAACATATCAATGTACTTACCTTTCCACTTAATATTACACCATGACCATTTTCATACACACTGGTCTTCAAAACCATTAATTTTAATGGCAGTAGTGTTAATTGTTAGATACACACTCATTTATTCTCCTCTGGTTAATATTCAAGTTGTTTCTAATTTCTTAATCATATGATAATAAGTATGTTTGTGTATCAAATTATTTTCATTTCTATTTTCTCAGAATAAATTCCTAGAAATAAAATGACTGGTTTCATATTTTCCAGGCTCTTCAGATATTCAATTGCCTTGGGAAATACTGTGTCCAGTTAGAGTCTAATCCACAACTGATGGGAATTATCTGACAATTTCCACAAAACCAACGAAACAAACTAAAAAAACCTCATACTTACTGTCTTCAAGTAAATCGGTTATATTTAATTCCAGAGAAGGAAAAATTTTTTTAAATAGTTTAAAGTCTTTTCCAAATCGAGGCATCTGAATAATCAGACATGATGGTGCCTATAAAAAAGATGGATATTTTTAGAATCAAAGTGTTAAAAAAACTTTTCCCTATGAAACCAAAATAGTCATGGCTGTCAAACAAAACAGTGAGTTCTGCCTTAATATTGGTGTCCTATGAAACAGGATCCATATGTGACTATGGGCTGTAGACTAACAGGACACCAACAAGCCACAGGTCTTCAAGTGGCTCATGATCGCAGGGACACACCAGCATCTAGAGGTTACGAAGTTCAATAATCTCGGGTCTCAGATAAAATCATGGCATTTCATTTGGGTTTATATTTATTAAAGGTTTTGCAAAGACTGTTTTTGCAAATAAGATACAGAAAATATCATCACAGAAGGAGACTGCTCATTATATTGCAACAAATAAATAACTGTGGCTTTTAAGGTTTTATCAAAAATGATTTCAGAAATGAATACAATCAAAATAAACCACAAGCATATACCATTAAAATTACGGAAATTCTTAGACAATAAAAGAAAAATAATTTCTATCACTCATTCTTTGGCAAATATAAATGAATTTATAGACATTTTGTCTCTTAATGAAGGGGAAAAATACACACTACATTTTGATATATTTGGATAATATGCTTGGGTAAAATGGCATTTTAAAAAACATGTCTCCTTTTGCTTTAAACTACCTAAAAGTTTTCAAGTTACGCAAATTAGCTTGGTGTTTTCTTTGACAGCAGAAATCCAAAAAATTCAATCTTAATTCTAAGACATTTTCCATAAAGGCAAAGTTGAAACACTGCGTACTTTTTAAAATTTGTGTTTCTTAACAGTTTGTGTTTCAAACTGTTCTCAGCTAGTTAAAATCAATAGGTATTGAATCTACCAAAAGTCTTAAGACTCCCACAGACTTTCATATAAAATGCCACAGACAAGTAGCACTAACCTCTGCAAATTTCAGGTTACTGTTGATAAAAGACCATTCTAACAACTGCTGAATTGTGGGAACTCCAACTTTCTCATTTTTTTCCATAAAAATTTGATAGAAGTAACAATCTTGTACCTTTTGACCTGCTGATCTAAAAACATGCAGAGAAAAAAATACATACAACCTATTTATTAAATGCTTAAATCAAAATGTGAAGTTGTCCCAGCAGTATTTGAGAACAGAAAAACCATAAAATTGATGCTGTAGCTTTGGATAGTCAGAACAACAGAGGGAAATAAATGATTTGAATAAAATAATTAAATGTGCTTAGGCACAAGACCTTATATATGATTTGTTTAGTTTTTAGATTGGAAAGTTCTCTTAGTGATTAGGAAAATAATAATGGAATAATAATCCCAATCAAGAACCACTGTGTGAACAGAACTAACCAAAAGGTAAATCACTTAGTGCAACTTCACTGCCCAAATCTAGAAAGCAGCAAACTGTATTTAATGCCTGAAAATAAATTATTATACGCCTGGATGTGACACATTCTTAGCAGACCTTCTAGACCAAACTTTTCATTTCTAAAATGAAGACGCTGAGATCTAGGGAAGGAGAATGACTTCTCAGCAAGTCAAAAGCAGAGCTGAGTACAGAACCCAGAGGCCCTAACCGCTGCTTACCATTCTTTCCGCTAAAGCATGGTGTCTGATAGTCACTCGTTTATTCAACAAATACCAAGTAAACACCTACTATATGCCAATCATAGTGTTACTCTTATATTTTCAGCATCTTTCCTCCTAAATATTTTACTATAGCATGCCATTAGTCTTTAAGACTAACTCTACTAGAAGGACTAATAATCCTTAAGTTTACTATTTACCTTTTCAGCAGAATTTCTGGATATAAAGTTAGACTGTTTACATCTAAACTTTTATCTAGATTTCAAGATTTTTAGCGGGAAATATTAACATAGTTTTCACTTAAAAAAAAAAAAAAAACTCAGCTATTCAGCAATCAGCCTGCAGAAATCCTCAGCTTCCCAAAGCAACTTATATCCCCAAATAAACAAAACTTAATTGATAACAAAACAGGAGATTCTGGAGACCCACAGCAAATACAAACAGATGATAATCAAAAAACCTGAAGGCTACGCTATACCAATGTTTTAATCAGTTGTTGATGACTATGACAAAAGACCAGAATTTTTCTGTGAAAGTCAACAAGTATAGAAAATTAACAGTTTACAGGAAAAAAAAAAAAATGAGAGGAAAATAAGAAACCAGGAAGTAGTAGAGGTTAAGTAGTTGTAATCATAATAATGGCAGCAGGGGAGAAGGGCTGGTCGTTGAACGGAGCAGTGCATTGCAAACACTAAGAGAAAGGAGGCAGAAATGAGGATGGAGAAGACAATTTACTAATTTCTTGACTTTCCCTTGTTTCTTGAATCCCACTCCTTTATTCTAAACTCAGTTTTGTTTTACTGAAGTACATCCTATAGTAATTTAGTACTGGTTCTTCCTGCTCTGAAATTCTGAATATTTTTATTCTTAGAATTTCAGTCTATCAAAAATTCTAAAAATTTTCAGTCTATCAAAAATTCTGTTGAAACATTGCCTTTTCCCTATTCTCTCTAGTATCTCCTTCTGGAACTCCAGTTAGAATCCATCTTCCATGTGTATTATCTTCACTCTCTTGTTTTCTAACTCTTTATCCCTTTGTGCAACATTCTGGGTACTTTCTTCAGCTCTGTCTTCCCAATGAGCAATTCTCTCTTTAGCTGTGCACACTGCATCAGTGAGGTAACGCCATGATATAGTTTCTATTTCTGGAGATTCTGTCTTTGGTTATTTGATTCTGTATATCAAATCTGTTTTACATTTCATTGGCATCTAGTTCTTTTGTCTCTTCAATCATTTAAGAACATCTTATAGTCTCTTTTAGACTATCTAATTATTTCAGATTTTTTAAGGTACTCATCCTATTTGTTGCATCTGCTGACTCTGTCTGTCAAAATGAAACGCTAGTGGAGGGGAAGAATTACTCTCGAAAAAGAGCCAACTTAGAATATTTATAATCTTTAAAAAGTGATTCTCAATATGAAGAGGTTGTTTGCAGGGGTAAAGGGGACAGTGTACCCTTCAGGGGGTGTAAGAACTTCCCAGGGCCCTTTCAAGTCCCACAAGGCATTTAGATTCTGAGATATATTCAGAGATGCCCTGATCCCTCCCTACCCACTCTGAGGATCACTGCAGTATTCAATCTATGTTATTACTGGGTGTGTATTACATTCCATAAGTGTGTAGGCTAGAAAAGGGGGTAAAGAGGATGAAAACAACTGTTTGAAGCATCTGAAATTTATCCCTTTAAAATGAAAAACCAAATTGACTTTTTTCTCCCAAAGTGCCTTCTAGGTTTCCTACATCATGTACCAAACATATCTTTCCTTTCCCATTTCTGTTTGAAAGTTGACTTATAAGACACTGAAATTCCACATGCAGTTAATTCTATTTCTGAGCTTTCTATTTGGCCCCATTGATCCATATTTCTAATCTTATGCTAGTATCACACACTATTTTAAAGTCTATTGCTTTGCCTTCGTAGCTTATAATAGAAATCTATTTTAAAAGCATTCTTCAAGATTTTTGCCCACTTCATTTTGTACAGAACTCTAAATCCACTTTCCTGAAGTATGTTAAGATCTTGCTTGTGTGCAAATTATTATGTAATCATCTTTAAATTATTTAATTGTCCTACCCAGAATGCAATCTTTCTCACTAATTAATCAAATCCCTTTTAGCTCTGTATAAGTGTTTAAAAAATCTATCTCAATAAAATTGATTTCTTGGTATTTTATACTTTCATGAAGTATGAAATTACTTTTTCTTTTTTCTTTTTTTTTTTTGAGACGGAGTCTCGCTCTGTCGCCCGGGCTGGAGTGCAGTGGCCAGATCTCAGCTCACTGCAAGCTCCTCCTCCCGGGTTTACGCCATTCTCCTGCCTCAGCCTCCCGAGTAGCTGGGACTACAGGCGCCTGCCACCTCGCCCGGCTAGTTTTTTTTTTTTGGTATTTTTTAGTAGAGACGGGGTTTCACCGTGTTAGCCAGGATGGTCTCGATCTCCTGACCTCGTGATCCGCCCGTCTCGGCCTCCCAAAGTGCTGGGATTACAGACTTGAGCCACCGCGCCCGGCCGAAATTACTTTTTCATATCTGCTTGAAGGTACACAGAAATGCTATTGATTTTTCTATGGATATTTTACATAGACAAATTATGAATTCTTTTGCTAACTGTAGTAATTTTCAGGTCATTTTCTAGGATTTTTTAGGTGTACATATGGCTATTATCATCTTTGAAGAGATAATATGAGCTCTTGATGGTTATATATCATGTCTCATTTCATTAATTAGAACTTCCCAAACAATATCAAACCACAGCCATGGCACTGTCCACCCTTCCTCTCTTCTCCTCACCCATCAATTCAAAAGTGGCATCAAACAATATCACTTTAAGACATAGAGATGAGGAAGAGTACTTGTCTATGGTTAGCTTTTAGGGAAGTCTATAGGATATCACTAAGATTCTCAACAGAGAAACCCAAGCTAAAACGTAAAAAAGGTTCATTGTTTAGACTGAGAACATTCAAACTACCTGGAAAGTTCAGTCATTTAGAACATTTCATTAAGAGCTTTACTACATTAAACAAGGCGTTCATTCAACATGGTGGGTGGGTAGGGGAGACAAAGTTACACAACTAAGAACAGAAAAGCTAATTTAAGACTAAATGTTTTGAGTGATGAGTAGACAGAAAACAGTGTTCTTGAAGTGTCTTATTAAGTTAGAATACGATTTTTTTTCTTAAAAGGTTCAATTGAAATTACGAAAATATATATACAGTTTCAAAAGAAAATGATATGCAATAATACTTATCGCTAAGGTTAAAAATTATAGTACAAATTTACATTGGATTTGATCTTCAAGTAAACTATGGTACTGTGGCAAGGACAACAAATAAAATTAACTTGCATGATTTTCCCCTAGCCTATTAAAAGCCCTAAACAAATACAATATTAAGAAATCATTCTGGAAATCATGTCTGTTGAACAATGGCAGTAGAAATGAGAATTGTCTATTTTTCCAATGCTTCTAGAACAATTTAAAAGTTACCTTATTTTTAGCAAAGGTTCTACCCTTAAAATATGATGAAACAGGATATTCAAGAATTCCTCAGGATCTAGGAGAAAATTTAAAAATCAAATAAGTCACAGGCAAAATTTTTAAATCATTTTATTTTTTATTTCTAACAGTCATATTTTAAAACTGAACTCCGTTTCATTCACCCAATATTATTTTAATTAAAAGCACAGTTTTCAAGTTTTCCTGAAAAAGGAAAAACATAAAAGACATTTGAAAGTTGCAAGTATTATATTTCAATTTTGTTGTAAGTTTATTACATTTGAAAGGGTGCAACAGATTGCACATAATGAAATAGCTGTTATTTCTTTTGGGGGTTTAAGGTAAGTGGAGCACAATCTGAAGTATACTCTGTTTTTTCCTGCAAGCCTCTAAACATTACAGCTGGTTACAGTATGCTGCTGACAAGTTCAAAGTCAGGTGGTGAATCTTTGAGTAAGCCCATTAGCTAGGAAGAGATTGAAACACTGTTCCCTGACTATAAACTTAATCCTACTCAGCAGCTTTCTAACTCCCTTTTATAACAAGGAAAACTCAGTGGGAAAATGTAGAAAACCCAATGCAACTCTGCACCACAAGAGAGAAACAACTGAGAATATCATTGCTAGGTGGAAAGGAAAGGACTTTTTATTTAAGCATTTAGTATACTAGAACCAGCCAGCTTCTTAAAGGAGTTCATTATTCCACATCATCAATCACTTTTAGAAGAGAGGAAGAATTTACAAAAAGGGAAGATAACCATATATCACATAGAAAGAAATTTCTAATTTAAAATAAAACCCCCCAACTACACAGACACACATTTCAGTTAATACTTTGACATGTGAATATGCTCTTCAGTTATGTTTAATGCATGTAAGTTAAGATGGTCACCTTTTTCTTCAGAGGTAAATCCTGATGCAGCCTCCACCTTTTCAAGTATTTTCCTCAGTTTCATAATTTTTGTGGCACACACATATCCATATCTATGTTAGTAAAAAAACTATTAATTGATATTGGCATGTATTAAATTATATAACACATCTTAATCACACAGTTCTTTTTTTTTTTTTTTTTTTTTTTGAGACAGAGTCTCACTCTGTCACTCAGGCTGGAGTGGTGCAACGGCCCGATCTTGGCTCACTGTAACCTCCGCTTCCCAGGCTCAAGAGATTCTCAAGCCTCAGCCACCAAAGTAGCTGGGATTACAGGCGTGCACTACCATGTCCAGTTAATTTTTGTATTTTTAGTAGAGACAGCATTTCACCATGTTGGCCAGACTGCTCTTGAACTCCTAGCCTCAAGTGATCCATCTGCCTCGGCCTCCCAAAGTGCTGGGATTATAGGTGTGAGCCACCGTGCCCAGCCAACACATTTCTTACACAACTCCAGTATGTCATAAATCAATAGGTTAGACAATTAGTTTGAAGAAAACGATTACAGACTTCTTCTTGAAGCTTGCAAAATTGAAGATCTAGAACCAGAATTATTCTAGACACTATTATATGTTCTACAAGTAACTGTCTTACACTAATACAATACAAAAAATATTTTAAGTTTGTGGTGACTAATTTTCTAAATAATATTTGCTTGGGAAATTAAAGCATTTACTTTATAAAGCAGAATATACAATTTTGAGAGAGAATATCCTTTTAATAGTAAAGTGTGAAACAGCCACCAAGGGAAATGGGAAAAGAACTTATAAGAAACTGAAAATCTAAAATCTGCAATCAAACCAATTGGCATAATGATGACATTTTCTCTCTTCTTTGTCTCAATGCAAGAGACATTCAATAAGTTTAATATCACTTTAAATTTGTAATTCTAAAAATGGCTTCAGAGGACAACTTAGTGGCTACCATAAGTTTAGTAAGGACAAGTCAGAACTAGCTAATTTTATATCCACTTTTTATACTATTCATTCACTCGTTCATTTCCTGCAACCAGTGCAGACTGAGAATCTACCACTTACATAGTAATGTAACCTGGCAGCCACTGGGAATACAAAACGAGTATAAAAAGACAGAGTCTCTGAAGAAAAGCAGAGATTTCAGCACCAAATAAAACCAGTCAGCTATATACAGATATGAATGCTACAGACATAGGGAATCCTGATCACAACAGGGCATCTGACCAGTTTCTTACTGTATACAGGGTAAGAAAGTGTGATTAACTATGATTCTTAACCGGTTGAACAATAGAATCCAAAGAATGTTTATTAATGAACTTATGGTGCTTTGGAAGGGAGGAAGGAGGTGGTAACAAGCCTTAGAGTTTCGGGTTTGACCTGTCTTGTTCCAGTATCAATTACTTGGGGAAAAAAACAGTATGTTTAAAAATTTGCATAAGATAAAATAATTGATGTGAAAATCAAGATTCACAATTATCTTAAAAGGTAAGATCAATAGAGAATTCATTACAGAATTTAAGGAAAGCAAAAGATTCAAGTGAGGAAATTTATTCTCTTATAATTTACTTTCCTAGTCATGCGATATAGCAGATAATTTGGGATGCTCATTGTATTTCAGTATTCTGCTTTTTTGGTTCAAATTTGATATAAAACTATTTTTTACTTTAATTGATAAATAAGAACAGTATATAAAAGGATTCAAATTTATCTTAATATGGACATTAAATTATATCACTTTCTCTCTATACTCCTGAATGAACAAATTTGTTTTATCATCTATCGCCCTAATTCTTCATAGTTTAAATTTCATAATGTGACATTATCACATATCACTACTACCACTTATTCAAAGTCTTTACTAGATATCTCCTGTCACTTGTGCTTGTACCATTACAAATTGCTTCCTGTGGCCATAAAAAGACATATTTATAATTCCTATTATAGGAAGTAGGAAATGGAAAAATAATCACCTTTTTAAGGCAGGTGGAAAAAGGCCAAATATATTCCTTTAACCAAAAAATATGGCACTAAAATACATCTCATCTGTTGCTAGTCCAAAGTATTAAACATTAGCTATTCTATAAAGAATTTCCCTTGTTCCTTTTCTTTCAGATTTAAGAAGCTAGACTATATCAATTTAACTAATAAGCATGATTACTTGTAGCAGAGGTGTTAGAATAAACTATTTCAAAAGATAAGAATTCTAAGTATTATGTATTAGCTTTCCTAAATGTACTGCAATTGCTAAATTATAGTTTACTCTAGCAAAATGGGTTACATCATTTCATGGAATATGCTATCAGATTTACGAAATTAAATAAACAAAAAAGTACAAGGACCAAAGGTTTAAAAATGTAATATTTTACAATGAGAACTAATTTTCACCCATCCCTTATTATATGAAGACAAGGTATAAATTAATTACTATACCAGAAAACAGCAAATAGAACACCATGTAAAGGCAAAATAGCAATATGTCTTCTACTTACATTCTCAGAGGATTAACAATTTCTGTCCTCAGTAACTCTTGGGTTTCACTATAATATTCTACATCATTCTTTTCTTTGGGTCTAAGTAACACAGTGTCCAGAACAGAACTAAAAGCAAATAAGCTGCAAAAGATAAAGGATATTTTTCTTCATGCTGTAAACATATTTTTCAAGAAGCAGATTTTTTAAAGAATTAGAAGAGGAAAAGAAGTAAAGTCTAGAGAAGAAATAACATAACCATTTGCGTTTTTCGTTAACACAGGTACCAGGACCCCTGTGAAGATGCCCATGGTTCAATCATCAGGACCTAGAGATCCTTCCATGTTAAGGACAATACCAATAATACTGAAAAAGCAAACTGCAGATCAACGGTGTTAAAGGATAACAATGTGCCCATAGAATATTAAGAAAGAAAACTTCTTTACAAAAGTTGAAAGAGGGACTACAAATCTGTCAAATTACAAACAGACAACAGAGGACAGCAATTGGAAACAACTTCCCGAAGCAAGCATTACTCAGTGCCTCACTTCCCTCTCCCCATGTCCCTTTGCAAAGATCTATTACATTAATAGATTTCTTTAAATGCTAATATCACTTATGAGTGACTAACAGGCCAGGAGCGGTGGCTCATGCCTGTAATCCCAGCACTTTGGGAGGCCGAGACGGGTGAATCACCTGAGGTCAGGAGTTTGAGACCAGCCCGACCAATATGGTGAAACCCCATCTCTACTAAAAATACAAAAATTAGCTGGGCATGATGGAGTACACCTGAAGTCCCAGCTACTTGGGAGGCTGAGACAGGAGAATCACTCGAATCCAGGAGGCGGAGGTTCCAGTGAGCCAAGATCACGCCACTGCATTCCAGCCTGGGTGACAGAGTGAGACTCCATCTCAAAAAAATAAATAAATAAAATGAGTGACAGCAGTAACTTGCTGATATCAAAGAAAAAGAAAATTTAGCTAATACAGATTTTTATCAGGAAATCTAAAGAATATATCAATGCTGTAAGGCTTGTTTTTGTCAAAGTATTCTGCAAATAAATGACCACCACTTTATTCTCCCTACTTTAAAAATGTTAACATCCCATATTAACTTCCTAATTCTTATCATATGGCTACAGAACTGGCAGGCTACTCTCAATTTAGCTCAGTCTACAATCCTCAGAACCTAAAGATTCTTGGTTCAATCTCCAGAGCTTAAAGATCCTTGCAATGTTAAGGCCGGGCATGGTGGCTCATGCCTGTAATCCCAAGCACTTTGGGAGGCCAAGGCAGGTAGATCATTTGAGGTCAGAAGTTCGAGACCAGCCTGCCCAACATGGTGAAACCCCGTCTCTATTGAAAATACAAAAAAAAAAAGTTAGCTGGAAGTGGTGGTGCAGCCTGTAGTCCCAGCTACTCAGGAGGCTGAGTCAAGAGAACCGCTTGAACCTGGGAGGCAAAGGTTGCAGTGAGCCCAGATTGTGCCACTGCACTCCAGCCTGGGGGACAGAGTTAGACTCTGTCTCAAAAAAAAAAAAAAATCTTGCAATGTTAAGTTGTCCCACTTTGGAAAAAGCTGCATATATGAGGGCAGCAGTGCTGCTACTGAAAATCGTTTTTTAAAAGAAAGTAGTTTTATGACTGCCTTTACCTACTAAAAGAAATACAGCACACAACAGCCAATGGCTTTACTGCAAGTTATGTTGTTTGACACTTGCACAACTATTTCCCAGATACCTTCTGTATATCTATTCCATTTGTAACAATATCGTTCACCTTTCTGGATACAGAAACATGAGAGGACATTCAAAAGCTTCCAAGGAGTATGTCATGAAAAGCAAATTTGCCTTTCGATCCTGACACATGGTCATCAAGTTTCTCTGCTCAGAGGCAGGCGGCAGTTTCTTGCACACACACTCACACACGCACACACACACACCCCCATACGCGTCCCTGCCCTCATGACACTATCTATACCTATTGTAATTATTTTACACTTACCAGAATAAGGTTGAGTCTAAGTAACAAGAATTGTAATGACCCTGGATGCCTTTCTTCTTCCCAATCATTATCTCCAAGCCTTCTTTTTCCATTTTTGGTGGAGTATTTTCTTCTACTACTTCACTTAAGTAGCCTCCAAATGCTGAAAAGATTTTTTTTTTAAAAAGTAAATGAAAAGAATTCTTTTAAACTATTACAATATGTATTCCCATAAATGTTTTTTCATTTTAAAATGTTTTTGTATTTTGATGCAAAATTTGTTTTTAACTTTGAGTGGAAAGTAGGCTTTGGTTAACTGCTATTCGACTTGGCTTATAAACACTGCTATTGTTCATTTTCAACTTCATTTCCTCCAAGATTTAAAAACACACTTTAGGGTATTATGTGTAAAAAGCATCTGTCAAGTAAAATATGTTTCCCAAATATTTTACTATTTATCTGAAGATGCTTCATTTTCAAGTTTGAAAAGAAAATGAAAATTCCAAAGTACTATTTCAACATAATAAGAAGTGTTTTTCATAAAGATGGCTTTCCTGTTTGCACCTGCTGAAGCCCCAAGATGTTTTTCCACTATTATGTAAAAGTGGAAAGGAACAGCACCAGGAAACTGCCACCAATTACACGTGATGAGGCGAGCTGTCCTCCAGCAATCAGTTGAAATCTACTTCCTTCACTAAAATGCTGATTTCTTTGTAAGATACACTCACTGCTGTATTTAAACAAGACACTGTGAGGGAAGTCAGTTAAAAAAAAAACAGGTCACATTTCAATTTCTACCACTAGCATTGCTGAAAACTAAATGTCTGTCATCAACAGGAAGAGAAAAACAAATCACACTATGATTCACTTTATAAGTCCCAAACACGCACCCTAATACTCTTTAAAGAAGTCCCCTCTTAAAACAACTTTCTTATACACCACGCAACATTTGATTTAAAGCTTAATGAGAGTTGGCAAGAAATATATTAAAACACTGTCACCATCACCTAATATAACATGATATGAGATTAGAATTAGAGTCATTCCAGGTTGTTAAGTAAACGAAAAGCATCCAAATACCTAAAGAGTTACAGCGCTCGATCTGATTGGAAACCGGCTGCAATGATGCAAACCTAGAGTCAGGCCTGCAGCTCTTCAGTTTCACAAACAGCGCCTTCTTCAGGGCACAGGTGAAATACCGAGTGCCTCTGAAGGTTCCATCCGTACAGCCTGCACACTCATCTTCCTGAAAAAGAAATGCTTCAATATGCATTATACCGTGCCTTACAGAGACAGTATACAAAGAACTAAGGTTTCTAAGACCTGTTTCTAGTATACTCTTTCCCACTTCTCCCTCTTCGCACCTGTACTGAGAACCTCGTCAAGAAAAAGGAGTTGAGTAATCAGTGCTTTAGCACACAGCTACTGATTTAAGAAGTGAATTCCTTAATCCAGCATGAAGCCCTTCTTGTATTTCCTTTCAGAATACATGCTTCAACCTCCCCTGGTTAAACAGGCTTTCCCGCACCATTTCTACAAGCACTAAAACAGGCAGGGAAGGAAAGGCTATTTATTTTAATCCTCACTCTTGCCTTCCCGCCATGCTCCACAAGATAGTACTCACTAGCATGGAAACAAACAAGAAAAAAAAAAAAGAAAGAAAGAAAGAAAGAAATACATTTAAATTGGCCAGGTGTGGTGGCTCATGCCCATAATCCTAGCACTTTAGGAGGCCGAGGCGGGCGGATCACTTGAGTCCAGGAGTTTGAGACCAGCCTGGGCAACGTGGCGAAACCCTGTCTCTACTAAAAATACAAAAAACTAGCCAAGCATGGTGGTGCATGTCTGTAATTCCAGCTACTCAGGTGACTGAGGCAGGAGAACAGCTTAAGCCCAGGAGGTCAAGGCTGCAGTGAGCCCTGACCGTGCTACTGCACTCCAGTCTGGGTGATAGAGTGAGACCCCATCTCTAAATAAATGCTAAACATACTCAACTTCTCCTTTCCTGATTACAAAATATCAAACGATATGTTCTCCTGATCTCTAACGGGAAAACCTTTCCCTCTAGCAAAGGTCTCAAAAGATCTCTAAAAATGGTGATTAATTTTAAAGCCAGTGATATAATTCTTAGAACTGACCAGGGGAAGCGGCTGAAGAAGACAGACAAAAGATGATGGCAAATTTGTTTGATTTACTAAATTTTGTTTAATATAAGGAGCCTAAATCGATTGGCCTAAAAATCAACTTTCATTCCTTGAACGTAAATCAACTAACATTAGGACAAGTGGGTCGCAAGCCTCAGGGGTGGCAAAGGGAAGTCAGGCAACATGGTGAGAAAATTCTTCTACAGTGATAGCTTTTCTGACAAATATAACAGTTTGTCAAAAGCATATAATGGGGTGAAATCTGCATAAAATCTCATAGAGAAAAAAACTGAAATTTTGGGGTCAAGTTAAATTACCAGTTCCAGTCCAGCAAGTACTTCATTCAGTCCTGGGGGCTGACCGATCCAACGGATTACCCCGTAGAAAGGAGGGTTCTCCTTAACTTCAGCCAATGAGCCCACTTCTAGACCATGTGAGTTCCCAGGAGGCATAGCCAAGGGTGGACTCTCCTGGACGGGTGCAGTGTTTAGCTCTTCCATCACAGACTGGGCTGACAGAGAAAGTGGACTGTGGCCAATACTTCCATTGGTATTGGGCATCTTTGTGAGACTGAACGGTAAAGAGTGGAATCTGTTCTCGGTGGACAGTGAGTTCACAGGAGGAGGCTGGAGTGGTGGTGAAGAACGGTCAAAGTCTGTAGATATCTCTGTAAGAGATTTTGCAGGGTCTTCTGCAACTAAAAAATTATTCCTAATTAGAGAAATGTATTCAAGGATATTGACTCTGTCTTACATTTCTAAAACTTAATATACAGATATAGTCCAACTGATAGTACTCTCATAGGCACAAAGTTATTATCTCCAACAGTGTTCTCGCTTCTCCCTCCATCTCCATATTTATGCACCTCAGTCAATGGCACCCAATTGTTCAACCAAAAAATCTTCATCAGTGGGTATCGTATAGGTGATAGTCTTTGTCCAAAATACAACTAACTGAGAAAGCAGTACAAAAACATACCAAAAACCTTAAGAAACGCTTCTAAATAACTAATGAATCAAAAAAGAAATAATAAGTTTTAACAATAAAGAAAAAAGAGAAAAAGAAAGAAAGAAAGAATCCTTGTGGAACATGGCTAAATTAATACTTATAAGGGAATTTTATAGACTGAATTGCTTATTTCAGAAAAAAACAAAAGCTAAATATGAACTCAGCATACAACTTGGGAAGTTAAAAGAACAGAATAACCCCCAAAAAGGTAGAGAAGAATAAACTAAAGAACAGAAACAATAGGAGAGAGAAAACAAACATACAATAAGAAGTTCAAAGCCAAAACAAACACAAACACACAATGTAATTTAAGAGAAACCAAACACATGATAAAGAGAGCCACGGCCAAAAGCTATTTCCTTAAAATGACTAATACAGTTGACAGGCAGGTACTGCAGATCATTGAGGAAAGAATGAACTTCTTACTAAACGCTGTTGAGATAATTGGTTATCCATATGTTTAAAAAAAATTAAACTGGAATCCTACTCATACTCTACACGAAAATCAGCTCCAGGTGGCTTAAAGACAAATGTGGCAGGCAAAACTCTAAAGGCTGGGAGACCACAGAGTAAGGCCTGTTTGCCTTTCCATTCTCATCTCATGAGTGTCATGCCTCTTTCTCTGTTCCAGTGCCTGGCAAACACTAGCTTCCATTCTTCCACGAGGACTTTCCATATGCTATTTCTTCTCCCGAGGAGGTTCTGGCCCCTTTCACTTTGTCATCTGTCACTCCTCTGGTAAACCTAAGCATGTGTCACTGCCCCAAAGAAACATCTCCAAGACGCTGAGAAAAATCATCTTTGGTGTATTCTCACAGCATCACGCACCTTCACTGCACACAGCACCAAGGCAACTCTACTTCTGTGTCTGTGGTTGTTTGATTAATTTCTGTCTCAACAACTTAACTGCAGACTCACAAAGGACACGAACCATGTCTACTTTTTCTCACCATTTTCATCTTGATGCCTAAAAGAATGCCTGGCAATCATAAGCACTCAATAAATATTTGTTGAACAAATGAACAAAGAAGAGAATAGATGAAAATGATGTCCCAGGACCAAGGGAAGATAAACTTTTTTAAAAGGGAGTCCTTTAAAGAGGTCAGGAAGGAACCAGACAGAAATCTTCCACCCTAAATAGATCGGTTAAAGGAAAAGAACAAATTACTAATCCATTTCTTAAACATTTTAATAATCTTAACAGCAGTACAGTTCAAACTGTGTACAATATTTTAGTTCAGCAATATTACAAAGAGTGGTCTACTTATTCTGTTTCCAAAAACTACAAATATTGCTATAAAAAGCCATTTTTCTTTGATGAGTTAAAAAGAAAGGATCACTATAAAGAGCACTAAAATTACAGATTACCTTCATCAATGTACCATGTATTTTTTGATTTGGATTGTGGTTGTGAGTCAACAGAAGACCCATTTAAGGTATAAAATAATTCAGATCTGTTTCTATTTCCAGGGTCTGAGGTAGATCCTATAGAACAAGAAAAGTTTCATTTAAAAATAAAGTCATTATAGCATCAAAGGTTTTTTTAGTAAGAGAAATTAATATGCATATGATGTTAATAACTGTTTACATAACCAATAAATGTATATAAACACAATACGTTTTTTAACTGTCTTCAGCTTTTAAAAATTTGGTAACCATTTTGGCAATATTAAAAATATTCTTCAGCCCAAAAGTCAATACAGGAGGGAAACAGGAGTAAATGAAAAGGAAGGTCCACTCATTTTTAAAAAATGAACTGCTTTAAGAAATTGATCCATGTACCACAGCTTATTTTTAAATATCAAAATCACCATTCCTCAGCTTCATTTGATAGACCCACTGGTTCACAAATTTAACCTATTATTTTAAAAAAAGGTAATCCTCAAATGCTATATATAAATCGATACACAAATTACATTTAAAAATAGTTACGTTTTAAACATTTTGGAATTTTTGGTCATCAAATTCCTTGTATCTTTGAAAAAATCAAGCACTATTATTTCTTACAGATTGGATTTATGGTATGTGAGAGGGCAAGTGTAGCTGTGCCACGGCCATTTCAAGACATTACCTTGCCTCAGTATTAATTCAAGGACATGCCACACACAGTGGGGGCAGTGGGCTCTCCAGAACCCACAAAAAAACTGATTTTCCTTTTCAAATTAAAGTAGGTAGCTGTATATTTTATAACTTTAAGATCTACCACAATACAATTAACATGACATACCTTAAGAAAATCTTTAGTCTGTTTCTATTTAAATGAGAGTAGCAAGTTTGAGCTATCCTGTATAGATCTATAGGTTAACATAAAAAAGACTGTTACCTATATATCCTGTAATTAATCCTAAGTCTCCCAGGCCCCAATGTCACACAAAATAATTCTTAAAGTACAATTTCCTTTAAATGAGCCAAAATTGTAATAATTGAGGAAAAAATATTCTTCTTCTAACCCGTATCTGAGTTAACAAAAATTCTTAGAGCCTTTTTAATGAGCTGTTTGGCTTGTATAACTACCATTCTATAAATCTATGAGTATGTGAAAGCTAACAAAAAAAGAGCTGTAAGCTCCACACATATTGTAAGGAAGCTTCTGGGAAAGAGAATAAATTTTTGCTTAGCAGTTTGAGATTTAATTTGTGCCACATCTAGTTAGTAAAATCCATTTAATTAATCTCTAGTATACTTTATCCTATATAACATTATCTATCCATAAAGGATTATTGTACACAGTTGCAATCCTAAACTATACATACAAATATTCCAAGTAAGGAGTTCCAAAAACCAGTTGATTATAGACCAGCAAAACACACAAGTCCTTATAGGGCACTCTTCCTGAGGTAAAAAAGGCTGGGAACAGTTGGCTTAAACAATATTTATATACAAGCTTTAGTTTCACCACTAAAAATGTTTGAAAGAAAAAAAGTCTACATACATGTTCAGAAGTAATAGCTTATAACCTTTTTTAATGCTATAGCAAATTAGGCATTATATAAATTACTAAAGGTTACATGCTATTGATCCATACCTGTAGCCTTTGGTTTATTATGACTGGATGAACCTTTGTCCCCAACACCTCTTGACATAAAGGCAAGTTTGGGAGGCCTCCTTTCCTGTGTCACGCTCTCTGAAACAGTGAACATGCTTTTTAAAGATAAAGGCAAATTCTTACAGAAAAGAAACAATCAAGAAAGCAATGACAGTAACAAAATTAAAAAAAAAAAAACCCTCTTTCCACAAAAAGGCAGAATTTTTACTTTTACAAATTATTTTTAAAGGCCATCAAAAGTATTGAAAAAGATAATACCATGGGGGAAAAAATCAATGCTGTATTTCAAAATGTAATTTCTATAAGAAAATACCCTCTCAAATACAATTCAGCTAAATGCTTTAAGCTCTTGAAAATTTAATTGCTTGTAGTCAATTTTATTTGATCTCTTAAAACACAACAAAGAAAATCTTACTCAGTTTTTTTACAGCATTTCCCAAATCAGCAGGACTAGAACACCCCTGTGTATTATAAAGTGTTTCGAACTCAAATATTTCTTGAAGATGCTGAGATAAACAAAGATAAATAATTTCTTTACTGCATGGAACCAGAACCTTTAATATGCTAATGCGCATTGTGAATTGCTCAGGGAGAAACAAAATAAACTTACTGATAAAAATTTTTATGCCACTTTGCTTAGCATCTTAGATTAATATATTTCATGAACACAGTTTGAAAAAAGCCTGGTTAGGAATATGTGTCATCGTTAGGAAAGTTCTGGTTAAGAACATATATCTGCTTTTAAAAACATTTATGTTAAGAATAACACAGATGTGTATACAAACACTTATACATATACAAGAGGAAAACATAGAGAATTACACACAGATTAAAAATACAGAAAGCCAGAGACATAGCAATAATATATGTGAAAAAACACTCACAATTATTTCTGAAACATAGGTGTAATAAGTGTGGTAAACTTGTTTTGAATACAAAGACCACTCTAGACCTTAAAGACCAGCAATGATCATAAAATACACCTAAATACTGATCAAGACAATGTAGAAGAGGCAGTGTGGAAAGTTCTTCCTTTGAAAAATTCAACAACACATCCGTGGAGTCCAACACGACACTTAGGAGTCATACCTGATAAAGCTGTGTGTCAGCAAAAACAGTATCACCCACAGTGGATTTGAGGACAGAAAGAAAGAAATAGGAAAATTTTTACATTTTAAACACAAGGAAAAGACTTTTCTTAAAAAAAAGAGGAAATCATACTAAATGAATTATATGTAAATACTTGGTAACTTTTTACATGGTTGAAGGAGAAGGGGGATGTATTACTAAACTATATCTTAAACATCTCATAATACGATCCAATAGAATATGAAAATATTTTAATTCAAAAATTATACCAGTTAACCATGATTTCCATCAAATGATGTAAGAAGAGAAAAGCTACGTACTAATACCGTGGTCCCCACTTATCCACACTTTTACCTTCGATGGTATCAGTTACCCACAGTCAACCACTGTCCAAAAATATTAAACGAAAAATTGCAGAAACAGACAATTCGTAAGTTTTAAGTTGCATACCGTTCTGAGTATTATAACAAAATCTTGCACCATCCTAATCTATAACCCCTGGACACGACCCATCCCCCTGTCCAGCATCTCCACGCTGTGTCTACTCCCTGCCTTCGTAGTCACTTGGTAGCCACCTCAGTCATCAGATCAACTACTGCAGTATCACAGTGCTTACATTCAAGTCACCCTTATTTTACTTAATAATAGTTCTGAAGTATAAGAGTAATGATATTGCCATATTATTATTATTGTCTCTTTTCCGATTAATTACTGTTTTTAATATCTTATTGTGCCTACTATACAAATTAAACTTTATCAGAGGCATGAATGTAGAGGAAAAACACAGTATATGTAGGGTTCAGTACTATCCATAGTCTCAGGTATCCACTGGGGGTCTTGGAAGTATCCCTTGATGAAAGAGGAGACTACTGTTCTTTTATGATGCTGTCATTCAGATATCTTTAAATAGTACCCATGACAGCTACTTCAGAAGGAAAATCTTAGTCACTGAGAAGAGTTCCCAAATTATAGCATGTAAAATTACTAAAGAAAAACAACTCCCACTATTAACTGTAATTAACTGCATATAACATTTTTTAAGTATGTTCACATGTATACCACGATATAGATCCATTATGTAGTTAGTAACCATTATAACAAATGCAACAAGTGCTCTTCCCTTTGTTAGGCTTTGAAGGCAGCCTGGCAGGACCGGAGGGCCAACTGGATGGCCAGTGGTGACAGTTCTGCAGGTGACACTAGGGAGGAGCTCCAAAGATTAGGAATGTGAGCAGGAGGGCACTGGAGTTGGAAACTGTGGCTACCTTCTGCCAAAGGCTGTCTGAGAGTGGTCAAATATCAGCTCTGAAGAAGTGGACATTCCATCAGAATTCTATACAGACAAAGGGGCACAAACCACCTCTAATTGCCCTCCAGCAATTACACACCAAATATTTCTTGTTCCTTTGTCACAACTGTGTTCATGGCCCAAAACTACTTGGGTCAAAGCAAAGCTTTCAAACTTAAATGAATTATAAGTGATTACCAACTCAGGAAAAGATAAATATGGGATGAAAAACAAGGTAAGAAATAAATTCAGCTGGCAATTTTGTGTGATTAAAACAATCCTGATTAAAGATATTAAAACATATAGAAGATAAGTCCACCAAACGGCATGTGTAAAAATGTACAGAGCAGCCCTATTCATTATAATCAAAAACTGGAAACAAACTATTCCGCAGAAGAATAGAGAAACAAATTATGGTCTATTCATACAATGGAATACTACACAGCAATAAAAAAGGAATAAACGACAGATAAACAGGGCAACATGGACATTGTGCTCAGCAAAAGAAACCAAACCTAAAGTATCCATTATATATACACAGCAAGACTGCATTTAAATGATAAAATTCACAGCTTATCCATCACTTGTTGAGTTAACCAGAAAAAGAAAAATCCTTTGGAGAATCTTGAGCTGGAAATCATAACAATAAACTAGTGAACAAGTTACTGTTCAAATCAAATGAAATGTCTATGAATTTGAATGACCCAGTAAATTAAGAGAAATTGTTTAATTAACATGCTGCTTAACATCAGCAGCCACAAGAGCATAATTCAGACTCAAATGAGAATTTAATATCCACAGAAATCTTGTGAAGAAAACATAGTTTACTTGAGTAGAATGAGGTATTATTAAACCCGACATTACAAATATCCTAAAGGCAACTATTCAGAAATCTCTAAAAGGTTGGGTTCCTGATCAGAATAAATATTTTCCATAATAGTATATGAAAAATTGTTCAAGAAATGCTGGAAGGTGCCATACAGATAACACCAAAAGTTGCATGCTATAGATCTGGTGCTTCAAATTATCCTTCTTCAGGGCTCCAGCTCTAACTGTCTCATAGGACCAGGAGTTCTCCCTATACAGGCAATATTCATGGTGACTCTGATTGACAAGCCATCTCTACAAAAGCCACGTATTACTGTCTATCAAAATGTAAAATGCACATAGCCTTTGACCTAGCAATTCTACTCCTAGGAAGTTATCATTTTACACTGGCACACATGCTAACTGATACATAGATACGAAGTTATTCACTGAAGCACTGCTTATAACAGCAAAAGATTGAAAACAACCTAAATGCTCATCAGTAGGAGACTGGTTCAAAAACTATGATATGTGCATAAAATGAAATATAATGCAATGATTCAAACAAAAGACTAAGTATACAATTTATATACTAATATTAAATAATCTCTAATATCTATTGTTAAGTTAAAAAGGAAGGTGCAACTTCCACTTCTGGAAAGATAAAGTAGATGTACATCCTATTTCTCTTGCTAAGTACAACTAAAATCTCTAAACATAATACATAAAACAAATATAAGAAGACTTTGAAAGGTAGAGATGGGAAGGCAGACCAGCTAGGAACCTCAAGACTTAAGAAATAACATCATGGAGATTTCCCTCTGGGTTTTCTTCTTGACTACATTCTTATCTCATACTTAGAGCTAAACCTCAGCACCGTGGAAACATCAACAGGCACAGACTAAAGAAGGCCCCAACAAAAGTTCTGCTCTCTCTAGTCAAAGGATATCAATTCTCCCCAAAGTTATATACAGGTTTAATGCAATTCCTATCAAAATCTCAAGAAGATTTTGTATAGATGTACACAAGATTACTCTAAAATGCATATGGAAAGGCAAAAGATCTAGAATAACTAAAATAATTTTGGAAAAGAATAAAATAGGAGGAATTAGTTTAATAGATTGCAAGACTTACTAGTTAGCCACAGTGATCGAGACTGTGGTATGGGCAGTAGGACAGACACACAGATCAATGGAACAGAATGGAGAACCATGAAATAGACCCACATAAATATACCCAACTGAATTTTGACAAAAGCAGATAAATAATTCAATGGAAGAAAGAATCTTTTCAACAAATAGTGACGGAGCAATTAGATATCCACAGATTTTTTAAAAAATGAAATTCTACTTACATCTCACACCTTATACAAAACTAACTCAAAATAGATTATAGACTTAAATGTAAAAAGTAAATCTATGAAATTTTTTGGAAAACAGAGAACAAGGATGCAAAGAAATTAGAACCCTCATACATTGTGGCTGGAAAAGTAAATGGTGCAGCTCCTTCGGAAAATCATCTGGCAGTTCCACAAATGACTAAACACAAGGTCACCATATGACCCAGCAATTCCACTCCTAGGCAGTACCCAATAGAACTGAAAACAGGTGTCCACAGAATAACTTGTATATGAATGTTCACACAGCATTTTTAATATAGTCAAAAACTAGAAACTGATGTCCATTGACTGAAAAATGGATAAACAAAATATGGCAGATCCATTTATTGGAATATTATTCAACCATAAAGAAGGTTGGAGTACTGATTTTGCTATCACATGGATGAACCCTGAAAAGATTATGCTTAATTGAAGAAGCCAGACACAAAAGCCACACATTTTTTATTCTATTTATGTGAAATGTCCAGAATAGGCAAGTCTGTAGAAACAGAAAGCAGATCAGTGGTTGTCAGGGTCTCAGGGTAAGAGACAATGGGAAGTAACTGCTTAATGGGTACTGGGTTCCCATGAAAATGTTCTAGAACTGGATAGTGCACGGTAAGGGTTGCACAACATACTACATTTCAATTTTCAAAAGCTTAGGAGAAAATCTTCCATATGTAGAGCTAAACAAAAGTTGTTGAACTTGACACAAAAGCTTGATCCATACAAGGAAAACTTTATAAACTTGACTTCATAAAAATAAAAATCTTGTACTCTGTGAAAGACCCTATTAAGAGGATGAAAAGACAACTACACATTGGGAGATAAAATGTATCAAACAAAGAATTCGTATCAAGGATACATAAAGACTTCTCAAAACTCAACCGTAAAAAAGCACAGGATCCAATGAAAACCTGGGCAAAAGAGATGAGGACACCTTTCACTCAAGAATATATATGAAGGCTGCGCATGGTGGCTCATGCCTGTAATCCCAGCACTTTGGGAAGCCGAGGCGGGTGGATCACTTGAGGTCAGGAGTTTGAGACCAGCCTGGCCAACATGGTGAAACCCTCTCTCTATTAAAAACACAAAAATTAGCTGGGTATGATGGTGCACACCTGTAATTCCAGTTACTTGGGAGGCTGAGGCAGAAGAATCACTTGAACCCAGGAAGCAGAGGTTACAGTGAGCCGAGATCGCACCACTGCACTCCAGCCTGGGTGACAGAGCAAGACTCCATCCCCCCAAAAAAAGAAAAAGAATATATACAGATGACAGTGAGCACACGGAACGATGTTCAACATCAGCAGCCATCAGGTAAACTCAAATCAAAATCACGATGAGATACAACTACAAATCTCTCTGAATGGATGAAATTAAAATAGTGACAACACCAAATGCTGGAAAGGATACAGAGAAACCTGATTACCCATATACTGCCAGTGGTAATGTAAAAGAGTACAGTCACTCTGGAAAACAGTTTAGCGGTTTCTTACGAAACTAAATTTGCAAATATCAGCGAGTATG
Organism: Trachypithecus francoisi; assembly: GCF_009764315.1. Lineage (NCBI taxonomy): Eukaryota > Metazoa > Chordata > Mammalia > Primates > Cercopithecidae > Trachypithecus > Trachypithecus francoisi. Next base: position 91,050,455 of record NW_022681455.1, on the reverse strand, counting down.
CACTTGGACAATTATGTCCAAGAAATGAAGATTTATGTGCACTCAAGAAATTGCATACAAATATTCATAAAAGCATTATTCATAATAGCCAAAAACTGGAAACAAACCAGACGTCCTTCAATGGGTAAACAGTTAAACAAACTGATACATCCATAATATGGAATATTACTCAGGAATAAACAGGAACAATCCATGGATATATAAAATAACATAGATAAATCTCCAGAGAATTATGCTCAGTGAAAAAAGAGCCAGTCTCAAAAAGTTACATACTGTACAACTCCATTTATATAACATTCTTGAAATGACTGAATTATAGAAATGGAGAGCAGATGAGTGGTTGTCAGAGGTTAAAGATGGGGCAGGAGTAAGAGGGAATTCATGCGGCAATAAAAGGGCAACATAAGAGATCTTTGTGGGATGGGAATGTTCTGTCTTTTGATCGTATCAGGGTCAACATTCTGGCTGCACACGTCTTAGTTTACAAGATGTTACCACTGGGGAAAATGGGCTAAAGGGCATACAGGATCTCTCTCTCTCTGCATGTGAATCTATAATAATCTGAAATGCTGTAAATCATATAGCTGAAAAAGGGCTTGTATTCAGAATGTATAAATAACTCTCAAAATCTAATCATAAAGAAATAATTAAAAATTGGCCAAAGACTTTCACAGACACTAAACCAAAGAAGATACATAGATGACAAATACGCACATGGAAAGCTGTTTGATATCACTGGCCACCAATGAAGCGCACAGTAAAACCACAATTAGATGTTAATAAAATTTTAAAAACTGATCACACCAGGTGTTGGCAAAGATGTGGAAGAATCATATCTCTCATATACTGCGTCCGGGAATGTAAAATAATGCAACCACTTTGGAAACACAGCTTGGAAGGATTGGAGGTTTTATTTAAGTTAACAATCACCTATGATATTACCGGCCATTCCACATCTAGGTAGGTACCCAAGTGAAATGAAGGCATACACGTCCATATGAAGATTTGTACACAAATTTTCATAGCAGCATTATTCATAATAGCCAAAAACTGAAAACAACTCAAGTGTCCATCAACAAGTGAATGGATATAGAAACTAGTATAACCATATCAGCAATAAAAAGGACAACATGGATGGATAAAAAATAATTATGTCAAGTGAAACTAAGCCAGACAAAAAAGAATGCATCCTGATTTATTCCATTTCTGTAAAATCCTTTATAATGTGAACAAGTGTATACTGATGTAAAGAAGACCAGTGGTTGTCTGAATGTAGGGGGTGGGAGGACAGGAAGAGGCAGAGGGAGGGATCCCAAGGGACATACTTTGGGGTGATGGATATGTTTACTATCTTGATTGTAGAGATCATCAAAAAAAATAGCATTATACTCCCAATCCCCACAACTAGAACAAAAGACACAGGTTGAACTAGAAAAGCAGAAATGTATAATTTTGGGGTGGTGCTAATTGATATGCTTCATCATAACAACTTCAAGAACCTGAACATAATGTCAAATTAGATATGTTAGCAGTGTTTTTAACCATTTAGAACAGAAATATAAGAGAGAAACAGTTTTATAACAGGTTTAAGATTCCTGCATCTTTTAATCAAAGGTATCCTTCAGAAGCCAACTATTACAAGCAATTGACTACAAAGAATTCTTTCCCAAGCTTCCCAGCTGTTCAACTGCTCCAAAAAGAATCTTTTTTCTTTTTTAAAGGCTGGAAATATTAATTTTGTCTTACAAATGAAGGCAATTGGGCAAGAAAAAGAAACTAAGGAACTAAAGGAGACACTTTCACTGTTTTTTTCCCCTCAAGAAAAGAGTCCTAATGATGACATGAAAGGCAGACAAAGACTCATTTAAATAAACTAAATTAATTTTCATTTAAACAACTTTAGTTTTTAAAGTCTATTTGCAAGCTTTATTTTGTTGACAAATAAGTGTAATTTATGTATTATGTTATAAAAGCTGGTATCATTCTTAATTATCTCCTATTGAGGGTTTATGAAAATCAAGCTTTAAAAGAAAAAAAAAAATACCATTCTTTTCCTTTCTCTTCACTGCTCTGAGCCAGAAATAATGACAATGATGACTACTGATTTAGAAGATCAAAGTGCGCCTGACAAGTGACGCCCAAGATATTCATGTAAGTAATTTTTATTATTTTAATCCTCCACCAATATTTTAATAAAACAAAACTGTAAATGTTTTTAAGATAAATACTAGTAATGAAGAATTCTTTGTCAGGTTATATTCCAGGAAAAACAGAAAGGGTGGTTTTTTTCTTTGCTTTTCTTTTTTAGTGCCACTGTAGAACCCAAGATAATTTACATTTCAAACCAAATTGAGATGTGGAAAAAATATACAGAAGGAAATACAGCTCTAGAGTGTGTGTGTGGGAGAAAGCACTTCAAGTATTTATTTTACAGCCAAGTGAGAAAAACAATCAATTATACATAAGTCAACTTCATAGTTCAGGTATCTCAATCTTAAATTATAATACTAAACTAATGATTTCCCTAGTCTCCTAACTCATTCAATATAATGAATTACATTCAGTTGTAAAAGGTAAAATTCAAAGAAATGCAATTAAGGTAAGTAAAGAGAACGGTTACTGTCAATCGAAAATCCTTTTTTTTTTTTTTTTTTTTGAGCTTTCAAAAGTACCCTTTGGAATTTAAAAAAAGAAAAATTGAAACCCACAAACCCACACAGGCATATCGCGGAGATATTGCAGGTTCTGTTCCAGACCACCACAATAAAGCAAATATTACAATAAAGCAAGTCACACAAATGTTTTGGTTTCCCAGTGCATATGAAAGTTATGTTTACACTATACTGTAGTCCATTACATGTGCAATACCATCATGTTATTAAAAATAATGTATATACCTTAATTTTTAAAATATTTCATTGCTAAAAAATGTTAATGATTATCTGAGCCTTCAAGGAGTCATAGTCTTTTTGCTGGTAGAGGCTCTTGCCTCAGTGTGGATGGCTGCTGACTGATCACAGTGACGGTTGCTGAAGGTTGGAGTGACTATGGCAATTTCCTAAAACAAGACAACAATGAAGTTGGCTCTTTCTTTCATAAAAGATTTCTCTGTAGCATGTGATACTGTTTGATAGCATTTTACTCACAATAGAAGTTCTTTCAAAACTGGAGTCAATCCTCTCCCAAGTCCTGCTGCTTCTTTACTAAGTTTATGGAATATTCTAAATCCTTTGTTGTCATCTCAACAACGCTCACAGTATCCTCACCAGGAGTTGATGTCATCTCAATGAATCACTTTTCCTTTCCTCATCCGCTCAAGTTTTATCATGAGACTGCAGCAATTCAGTCAAGTACATTTTCAGGCTCCACCTCTAGTTCTAGTTCTTTTGCTATTTCCACCACATCTACAGTTACTTTTTCCAGTGAAGTCTTCAACCCCTCAAAGTCATCCATGAGGGTTAGAATCAACTTCTCCCAAACTCCTGTTAATGTTGATATTTTGACCTCCTCCCATGAATCATGGATGTTCCTAATGGCATCTAGAATGGTGAATCCTTTTCAGATAGTTTTCAATTGACTTTGCCCAGTCTATCAGAGGAATTATAATCTATGGCAGCCTTACAAAATGTATTTCTTAAATAAAACTTGCAAATAGAAATTACTGCTTGGTCCATATGCTGCAGAACGGATATTGTGCTAGCAGGCCTGAAAATAACATTAATCTCCTTGTGCATCTCCATCAAAGCTCTTGAGTGCCCAGGTGCACCATCAATGAACAGTAATATTTTGAAAGGAATCCTTCTTCTGAGCAGTAGATCTCAACAGTAGACTTAAAATATTCGTTAAGCATGCTGTAAACAGACGTGTTGTCATCCAGGCTTCGTTGTTCCATTTATAGAGCACAGGCAGAGTACATTTAGCATAATTCTTAAGGGCTTTGGGATTTTCAGAATCCTGGCTTCAACTTAAAGTCACCAACTACATTAACCCCTAACAAAAGAGTCAGCCTATCCTTTGAAGCTTCGAAGCCAGGCATTGACTACTCCTCTCAGCTATGAAAGTCTTAGATGGTGTCTTCTTCCAACAGAAGGCTGTTTTGCCTACACTGAAAATCTTTTGTTTAATGTAGCCACTTTCATCAATTAACTTAGCTAGATCTTCTGATAACTTGCAGCAGTTTCTATATCAGCACTTGCTGCTTCACCTTGCACTTTTATGTTATGGTGATGACATCTTTCCTTAAAGTTTATGAACCAACCTGTGCAAGCTTCCAACTTTTCTTCTACAGCTTTCTTACCTCTCTCAGCCTTTACAGAATTGAAGAGAGTCAGGGCCTTGCTCTGGATTAGGCTTTGGCTTTGGCTTAAGGGAATGTGCTGGTTTGATCTTCTATCCAGATAACTAAACCTTTCTCCATATCAGCAATAAGGCTGTTTTGCTTTTTTATCATTCATGTGTTCACTAAAGCAGCACTTTTAATTTCCTTCAGGAAATTTTCCTTTGCATTCACAACTTAGCTAACTTTGGCACAAGAGGCCTAGTTTTCAGTCTCTCTCAGCTTTCAACACACCTTCCTCACTAAGCTTAATCATTTCTAGCTTTTGATTTAAAGTGAGAGATACGCAACTCTCTCTTTCACTGAAATACTTAGAGGCCATCATAGGATTATGACTTGGCCTAATTTTAATATTTTTGTGTATCAGGAAATAGGGAGGCCCAGGAGTGAGAGAGACAGAGGCCCTACTGGTCGTCAGTGGAGCAGTCAGAACATACACAACATTTATCAGTGGAGTTTGCCATCTTATATGGGTGTGGTTTGTGGTGCCCTAAAACAATTTCAATTATCACATCGAAGATCATTGATTACAGATCACCGTAACAGATATAATAATAATGAAAAAGTTTGAAATATTGCAGGAATTACCAAAATGTGACACAGAGACACAAAGTGTGCACATGCTATTGGAAAAATGGCACTGACAGACTTGCCCAAAGCAGGATTGCCACAAACCTTCAATTAATAAAAAACACGTATCTGTGAAGCACAATAAAAGCACTATAAAATTAGGTATGCCTGTATTTGATTTCATAAGACAAGTGAAATTACATTTAGCCATGTTACTTTGGGAAAAACAATATTGGTACAGAATTGGTTATCCCTGCAAGAATACAAAAATAATCACAGAAAATTTATTTCACAAGTGATTCCCCCATAGCTATCCAGCAAGTTAACATTATAAAAAAAGCATAACTCCTAGAATTTGCTTAGGACAGAGTGTCTCAAGCTCAGTTCTACTGAGGTTCTGAACCAGATAATTCTGTGTTGTGCAGGGCTGCCCTGTGCACTGTAGGAAGTTTAGCAGCATCTCTGGCCTCCACCCATTAGAGGCCAGTAGTACTCTCACCTCAGATGTGGCAATCAAAGATCTCCAGACACTGCCAAATGTCCCCAGGAGACAAAAGCATCCCAGGCGGAGAACTACAGGCTTAGACCTAAAAAATGCACTAGTTACACAGTAAAAAATAATAGCATATTTTAAACAATAACAAGTATATCTAGAAAGAATTAAAAAAGCCAAAAGTTGGTCCTTTGGAAAAATGAAAGTCAGAAACCACGGTAAGATTGGTGAAGAATGTGAGAAAGCACAAATGATTAACATTTTGGATGAAAATAGGAACACAAGTGCAGGTGCTGCTGAGGCTGAACAGAAAATTAGAGGCTTTTATAAAGAACATGATGCCCAAAGCTTTGAAAACAAATTAAATGGATACATTCATAAAAAACAAAACTTACAAAGGACAATCAAAAACAAATAGAAATGTTAAAGGATATTTCATCAGGAGCTAAACATTGCCACAAAACGAAGCTTGCCAAATAGTCAAGGAATAGGTAATTCTAATTTTACACAAACTCTTTCAAAGAACAAAATAAAAGAAACCTTTCCCAGGTACTTTATGAGACAAGCATGACTTTGATTCCAAAACCAGACAAGGACAGCTAAGAGGGAAAAAGTAAAGGCGAATATCTCTTATAAACAGAGATTTTAAAAACAGCATGCAAATACTAGCAAACTGGACCAAGCAAAGTATGAATCATGAGGAGGTTGGGTTTACATCAGGATGTAAGTTTGATTCAATATAAGAAAATTAGCAGATTAAAAGAATACAGGATTATCTCAATAGAGAAAAAGGGTTTGATAATATTCAACATCAATTCATGATAAAACTGTTAGAAAACTAGGAACTGTAGGTAACTTCCCTAACCTGATAAATGACAGATACAACAATAAAACTCTATAGCAAACATCACATTTAATAATGAAACGTTGCAAGCATTTTCTTTGAGATCAGAAAAAAAGGCCAAGATGCCTTCCATCACTACTTCTATTCAATATTGTATTTAGAGATCCTAGCTAGGACAGTAAGAAACCATCTTTAAAAATAAAAGATAAGAACTCAGAAGAAGAGGCAAAACTGTTATTATGTGCAAACTATAATGACTGAGTATTTTACAAGTACTCCACAGATTGTGAATAAGATATTTTAGTAAGACTGTTTGTAAGAAAAATCAGTACACGAAAGTCAATTGAAATTGACTTCATTCCCATTAGGATGGGAATCAAAAAATCAGATAATAACAGGTATTGACAAGGACATGAAGAAATCAAACCCCTTATACACTGCTAGTAGGAATGTAAAATGGTGTGGCTGCTTTGGGAAATAGTCTGGCAGTTCCACAAATGATTAAACATAAGAGTTATCATATGACCCAGCAATTCCACTCCTAGATATAAACCCAAGAGAAACAAAAGCATATGTCCACACAACAACTTGTACATGCATGTTTGTAGCAGCATTATTCATTTTAGCCAAAAGGTGAAAAAAAAAACTAAATATCTATCTACTGGTGAAAAAACAACTTGTGAGGTATCCATACAATGGATTATCATTGTGCCTTAAGAAGGAAGGAAATTCTGACATAAGCTACAACATGGAGGAACCTTGAAAACATTATGCTAAGTGAAAAAAGTCAGTCACAAAAGACCACATATAATGTGATTCCATTTAAATGAAGTGTCCAGAAAAGGCAAACATACAGAGACAGAAGCAGACTGGTAGTTGCTTAGGACTAACAAGGATGAAGGGTTTTCGGGGGTGATCACTAAGGGGTACAGCATTTCTTTTTGAGGTGATGAAAATGTTCTAAAATTATCTTGACAATTGCACATGTCTGTAAATGCACTAAAATGCAGATTTGAACACTGAGTGAATTATAAACTAGATCTCAGTAAAGCTGTTTTCTTTTTTTTTTTTTTTTTTTTTTTGTTGAGGCGGAGTCTTGCTCTGTCGCCCAGACTGGAGTGCAGTGGCCGGATCTCAGCTCACTGCAAGCTCCGCCTCCCGGGTTCATGCCATTCTCCTGCCTCAGCCTCCTGAATAGCTGGGACTACAGGCGCCCGCCACCGCGCCCAGCTAGTTTTTTGTATTTTTTAGTAGAGACGGGGTTTCACCGTGTTAGCCAGGATGGTCTCAATCTCCTGACCTCATGATCCGCCCGTCTCGGCCTCCCCAAGTGCTGGGATTACAGGCTTGAGCCACCGCGCCCGGCCTAAGCTGTTTTCTAAAGAAAAGAATCAATTGTATTTCTACATCAGCATGACACTATTAGAAAATATGCTTTATAATGCATCAAAATGCATTTAAGCTCTCCATGGAGAAAATTATAAAATTTTACTAAAAGGAAATTAAATAAATGAAAGAATATACAATGTTCATGTATTAGAAGTTTTAATATCATAGAAATGTCAATTCTCCTCCAATTGTTCTACAGATTAATTTCAATTCCAAAATCCTAATAGAACTCTCTTATAGTATTTGAGAAGCTGATAGTTAAACTTACAATGAAGCCCAAAGGCTAACAATAGCCAAGACACTCATTAAGAAAACAAACAATGGAAATGTACTCTCACAGCTACCAAGACTTCTAAAGCTATGGATAGACTTTAGTGTAGGGAAATAACAGGGCTCAGAATGATCCACACGTATACATCTGGAAATTTGACTTATACGCAGCAAGCATGGAAGGTCAAACTGGGTATCTGTACCCATATTTCATATTCTGTATAAAACCAAATCCAAGTGAATAACACACTTAAATGTGAAAATGTAAAACTATCAAGAAGACAACTATTTTGAAAACAGTATAGAACAGGAAGATTCAAAAGAATAGTGAGAGGAGCCTAGTGTTAATAATATTAAAACACATTACAAAGAATCACACGTGGAAGCAGAGTGTGGGAAGATGAACAAAGGGGACTTGGCAAGTGGCGGGGTGTGGATGATGGGAAGTTGCTTGGCGGGTACAACGTGCATTGCTCCAGTGATGGATGTGCTGAAGGCCCTGACCTCACCACAGCGCAATACAGCAGTGTAGCACAATTACACCTGTACCCCACGAATATATACAATTTTTAAAATATCATTAAGAACAATGTGGTATTGAAACGTGGGGAGATACAACAGAAAGTCCAGAAATATACCAAACTACACACAGAAATTTAGTATGATGAAAATGGCCTCTCAAACCAGTAAAGATGGACTTTTTAATAAATGATACTAAGACAACAGAGTATCTTCTACCTGTGGGCAAGCATAAAAACTAAATTGGATTTGTATTTCACATCATATACCACATAAAACAGAAATGGGTCAAAAATATAGATAGATAGACATACAGACAGACAGACATACAGACAGACAGACAGACAGATAGATAGATAGATAGATAGATAGATAGATGTAGAGCTAGAGATATGTACTAAAACCACAGAGTATTAGAAGAAAACACAGGGAAATTCCTTTATAACCTTAGAGTAACTCAAAATCTAGAATCTATTAAAACAAAAAGAATACAACAGCATAAAAATTTTATAAATCCTACATGGCAAAAAGCACCAAAGTCAAGACGAAATGCACCACATACAAAGGACAAATATATGATACCACTAATACGAGATACCCAGAGTAGGCAAAGTCATAAGGACAGAGAGCAGAGAACAGAGATGACCAGAGGCTGGAGGGAGAGAGGAACCAGCAGGTATCTCTTGATCAGTATAGAGTTTCTATTTGGGATAGTGAAAAAGTGGGATAGTGGAAATAGTGGTGATGGTTGCACAATTGTAAACATACGTAATGCCACTGAACTATACACTTAAAAATTGTTAAAATGGTACATCTTGTTATGTATATTTTACCACAATAAAAGCGAATGAGGGTGACCAGATAAATAAGCAATTTTAAAAAAAGACAAATGAGGGTGGAGGAGTGGGCAACATTTGCACCTTGCATCACAAAAGAGTTTGCCACCCTAACACATGAAGAAATCAGTGAGAAAAAAGACCAATAACCTAACCCAATTTAAAAATAGGCAACAGATGCAAACAGTTCACAGAAAGAAAAATTGCCCTTAATCATATGCAAAAATGTTCAACATCACTCATCAGAGAAATGCAAATTTCTATTTGCAAATGTATTATATACACTGAAATATATTTTTTATCTATCAGATTGGAAAAAAAGTTAATAACACACTCTCATGGGAAAGCTATAAGTTACCCTTGTATGCTACTGGCAGGAACATAAATTGTTATATCCACTACTGAAGGCAATTAACAATATCTAGAAAAATACCAATGCATACACCCTTTCATCAAACAACTCCACTTCTGGGAATATATCCTCCAGATATGCTAGCACATGTGGGAAACAGATACGAACAGGTTACAGTAACATTGTGTGGGACATCAAAAAATCAGAAACAACCCAAATATCCATTGATAGGAAACTGGTTAAATACATTATGGAATTTTTTTTCCATACAATGGAAAATTATACACTATAAAAAACAAGAACCTCTGTTTGCATGTATACAAAGAGTTCTAACACATAAAATTAAGAGAATAAAGCAAACGGCAGAAGAGCGCATCTAGTACACTCCTTGAATTAAAAGGGAATGGGAAATAAGAATATTTATATTGTATAAAGAAACACGAAAGATATATAAGAAATTCATAAAAACTGTGACTAGTGAGAAACAAAGGATGGAGTAAGCAGGCAACTGAGGCAGAGGGGATAAAAATGGAAATGAGATATTTTACTGTACTTTTAAATTTTGATTTGAGATATATGAATGATTTCTTATTTAAATTGTTTTAATAATTTGATAGAGGTTTCTAATTCAAGGGTATATATGTATTAGTTAAAACCCAAATAAATCCATATGGTCATTATATGTGTGACTTCTATCTGAAATGAAAAAGAAAACCCTAAATACTTATCTCTAGTTAATTAGACGCACGCTGAAGTATTTAGGAGGAAGTGAACTGGTGTCTGCAACTTAATGGGAAATGCACAAGAAAACATGATGGATTAGTATGTGAATAGAGAGGTGGACAGATACATATAAAGCAAGTAAGGTGTTGATTGTAGGATCTAGATGATATGCATAAGGATGCTTATACAATATACAATTTTCAGTTTTTCTGTTTAAAATGTCATAACAAAATGTTAAAAGATGTTTTATTAAAATTCTCAAAACAGAGAACTCAATAATCAATAAATGAGCACCTCAACAGAAAAACAGGCAAAAAATACATGTTTAATAGAAGACACAAATGTTGTATAAACATATAAAAGGCTGTTCGATCCTACTTGTAATCTGGGAACTACAAACTTTTAAACCACCATTTCTCAGCTGTCAGACTGACAAAAATGTTAATCAGTACCAAGTGTTGAAAAGGAGGAGGAAACAACCTAAAACCCAAGCGTCCATGAATATTACAATGGGCACCAAACTGGGATAGCCACATCTAACGAAATATACTATGAAGCAGTGAGAGTGAACAAACTACTAATACCCAAAAGAATCTCAAAATACATTTTAAGTAAATGATGCAAGTAATTTAAAAATCAGTAAGATTTTAACTACATTAAGTTCAAAAGCAGGCTAAACTAAACAGTAGATTGGTTATACAGATAAAATTAAGTTATTAAAAGCAAGGAAAAAATTAATGAGCAAAAATCAGAATAGTGGTCACCCTAGGGAGAGATTGCAATTATAATGAAGACAATGTATTGCAGGTGGTTTTTAAGGTATTTCTAATGTCCTGTTTCTTAACCTAGATGGTCAGTTTCATGAGTGTTCATTATTATTCTTAATATATGTTGTTATATACACTTTTGCAAACACATTCCACAATAAAAAGTTTCTTTTTTGAGATGGAGTCTCGCTCTGTCACCCAGGCTGGAGTGCAATGGCACGATCTCAGCACACTGCGACTTCCACCTCCCAGGTTCAAGCGATTCTCCTGCATCAGCCTCCTGAGTAGCTGGCACTACAGGTGCACGCCACCACGCCTGGCTAATTTTTGTATTTTGAGTAGAGACGGGGGTTTCGCCATGTTGGCCAAACTGGTCTCTTTACATTATATCCAAAATCCTTCACTTCTCACCATCCTCTTACCACCCCAATCCCAGCCACCACCGTCTCTCATATGGATAACTACAACAGTCTCCTTCCTGGTCTCCCTGTTTCTGTCCTCTGTCTAGTTTACTCTCAACAGGCAGCCGGAGAGATCATTTTTAAATGCAAATTAGGGTGAGTTGTCCTTTGTTCAAAACCCACCTATAGCTCCCCACCTCTGTCACTGTGAAAGCCAAGAATCCACACAACAGCCCACTTAGCACTACCTATTCCAGCTCCCACTGCGGCTCCTACCACTTTCTCCCTCACTCCATCTGCTGCTACCACAGTCAACTCTTCATGTTGCTCAAACTGGCCATGCTGGCTGTGGCCTTGGGCTCTCCCTTGGAATCCACATGGTCACTCCCAAACTTCCTTCATGTCAAGAGCTCATATGTCACCTTATTAGAAGGTTCATCAGAACTACCTTATATAAAATTGAAAAATCAGGGCAGAGCAAGATGGCCAAATAGGAACAGCTCCAGTCTCCAACTCCCAGCGCGAGCGACACAGAAGACCGGTGATTTCTGCATTTTCAACTGAGGTACTGGGGTCATCTCACTGGGGAGTGCCGGACAATTGGTGCTGGTCAGCTGCTGCAGCCAGACCAGCGAGAGCTGAAGCAGGGCGAGGCATTGCCTCACCTGGGAAGCGCAAGGGGGAAGGGAATCCCTTTTCCTAGCCAGGGGAACTGAGACACACAACACCTGGAAAATCGGGTAATTCCCACCCCAATACTGCGCTTTAAGCAAACGGGCACACCAGGAGATTATACCCACACCTGGCCGGGAGGTTCCCACAGCCACGGAGCCTCCCTCATTGCTAGCACAGCAGTCTGCGATCTAACCTAAACGGCAGCAGCGAGGCTGGGGGAGGGGCGCCCGCCATTGCTGAGGCTTAAGTAGGTAAACAAAGCCGCTGGGAAGCTCGAACTGGGTGGAGCTCAAGGAAACCTGCCTGTCTCTGTAGACTCCACCTCTGGGGACAGGGCACAGCTAAACAACAAAAGGGGAAGCAGCAGAGGCCTGTGCAGACGTGAACGACTCTGTCTGACAGCTCTGAAGAGAGCAGTGGATCTCCCAACACGGAGGTTGAGATCTGAGAACGGACAGACTGCCTGCTCAAGTGGGTCCCTGACCCCTGAGTAGCCTAACTGGGAGACATCCCCCATTAGGGGCAGTCTGACACCCCACACCTCACAGGGTGGAGTACACCCCTGAGAGGAAGCTTCCAAAGTAAGAATCAGACAGGTACACTCGCTGTTCAGCAATATTCTATCGTCTGCAACCTCTGCTGCTGATACCCAGGCAAACAGGGTCTGGAGTGGACCTCAAGCAATCTCCAACAGACCTACAGCTGAGGGTCCTGACTATTAGAAGGAAAACTATCAAACAGGAAGAACACCTATACCAAAACCCCATCAGTACGTCACCATCATCAAAGACCAGAGGCAGATAAAACCACAAAGATGGGGAAGAAGCAGGGCAGAAAAGCTGGAAATTCAAGAAATAAGAGCGCATCTCCCCCTGCAAAGGAGCGCAGCCCATCACCAGCAACGGATCAAAGCTGGTCAGAGAATGACTTTGACGAGATGAGAGAAGAAGGCTTCAGTCCATCAAACTTCTCAGAGCTAAAGGAGGAATTATGTACCCAGCGCAAAGAAACTAAAAATCTTGAAAAAAGAGTGGAAGAATTGATAGCTAGAATAATTAACACAGAGAAGGTCATAAATGAAATGACAGAGATGAAAACCATGACACGAGAAATACGTGACAAATCCACAAGCTTCAGTAACCGACTTGATCAACTGGAAGAAAGAGTATCAGCGATTGAGGACCAAATGAATGAAATGAAGCGAGAAGAGAAACCAAAAGAAAAAAGAAGAAAAAGAAATGAACAAAGCCTGCAAGAAGTATGGGATTATGTAAAAAGGCCAAATCTACGTCTGATTGGGGTGCCTGAAAGTGAGGGGGAAAATGGAGCCAAGTTGGAAAACACTCTTCAGGATATCACCCAGGAGAACTTCCCCAACCTAGTAGGGCAGGCCAACATTCAAATTCAGGAAATACAGAGAACGCCACAAAGATACTCCTCGAGAAGGGCAACTCCAAGACACACAATTGCCAGATTCACCAAAGTTGAAATGAAGGAAAAAATCTTAAGGGCAGCCAGAGAGAAAGGTCGGGTTACCCACAAAGGGAAGCCCATCAGACTAACAGCAGACCTCTCGGCAGAAACTCTACAAGCCAGAAGAGAGTGGGGGCCAATATTCAACGTTCTTAAAGAAAAGAATTTTCAACCCAGAATTTCATATCCAGCCAAACTAAGTTTCATCAGTGAAGGAGAAATAAAATCCTTTACAGATAAGCAAATGCTTAGAGATTTTGTCACCACCAGGCCTGCCTTACAAGAGACCCTGAAGGAAGCCCTAAACATGGAAAGGAACAACCAGTACCAGCCATTGCAAAAACATGCCAAAATGTAAAGACCATCGAGGCTAGGAAGAAACTGCATCAACTAACGAGCAAAATAACCAGTTAATATCATAATGGCAGGATCAAGTTCACACATAACAATATTAACCTTAAATGTTAATGGAGTAAATGCTCCAATTAAAAGACACAGACTGGCAAACTGGATAAAAAGTCAAGACCCATCAGTCTGCTGTATTCAAGAGACCCATCTCACATGCAGAGACATACATAGGCTCAAAATAAAGGGATGGAGGAAGATCTACCAAGCAAATGGAGAACAAAAAAAGCAGGGGTTGCAATCCTAGTCTGATAAATAGACTTTAAACCATCAAAGATCAAAAGAGACAAAGAAGGCCATTACATAACGGTAAAGGGATCAATTCAACAGGAGGAGCTAACTCTCCTAAATATATATGCACCCAATACAGGAGCACCGAAATTCATAAAGCAAGTCCTTAGAGACTTACAAAGAGACTTAGACTCCCATACAATAATAATGGGAGACTTCAACACTCCACTGTCAACATTAGACAGATCAACGAGACAGAAAGTTAACAAGGATATCCAGGAATTGAACTCATCTCTGCACCAAGTGGACCTAATAGACATCTATAGAACTCTCCACCCCAAATCAACAGAATATACATTCTTCTCAGCACCACATCGCACTTATTCCAAAATTGACCACATAATTGGAAGTAAAGCATTCCTCAGCAAATGTACAAGAACAGAAATTATAACAAACTGTCTCTCAGACCACAGTGCAATCAAACTAGAACTCAGGACTAAGAAACTCAATCAAAACCGCTCAACTACATGGAAACTGAACAACTTGCTCCTGAATGACTACTGGGTACATAACGAAATGAAGGCAGAAATAAAGATGTTCTTTGAAACCAATGAGAACAAAGATACAACATACCAGAATCTCTAGGACACATTTAAAGCAGTGTGTAGAGGGAAATTTATAGCACTAAATGCCCACAAGAGAAAGCTGGAAAGATCTAAAATTGACACTCTAACATCACAATTAAAAGAACTGGAGAAGCAAGAGCAAACACATTCAAAAGCTAGCAGAAGGCAAGAAATAACTAAGATCAGAGCAGAACTGAAGGAGATAGAGACACAAAAAACCCTCCAAAAAATCAATGAATCCAGGAGTTGGTTTTTGAAAAAATCAACAAAATTGACAGACCGCTAGCAAGACTAATAAAGAAGAAAAGAGAGAAGAATCAAATACACGCAAAAAAAAATGATAAAGGGGATATCACCACGGACCCCACAGAAATACAAACTACCATCAGAGAATACTATAAACACCTCTATGCAAATCAACTAGAAAATCTAGAAGAAATGGATAATTTCCTGGACACTTACACTCTTCCAAAACTAAACCAGGAAGAAGTTGAAGCCCTGAATAGACCAATAGCAGGCTCTGAAATTGAGGCAATAATTAATAGCCTACCAACCAAAAAAAGTCCAGGACCAGACGGATTCACAGCTGAATTCTACCAGAGGTACAAGGAGGAGCTGGTACCATTCCTTCTGAAACTATTCCAATCAATTGAAAAAGAGGGAATCCTCCCTAACTAATTTTATGAGGCCAACATCATCCTGATACCAAAGCCTGGCAGAGACACAACAAAAAAAGAAAATTTTAGACCAATATCCCTGATGGACATCGATGCAAAAATCCTCAATAAAATACTGCAAACCGGATTCAGCAGCACATCAAAAAGCTTATCCACCATGATCAAGTGGGCTTCATCCCTGGGATGCAAGGCTGGTTCAACATTCGCAAATCAATAAATGTAATCCAGCATATAAACAGAACCAAAGACAAGAACCACATGATTATCTCAATAGATGCAGAAAAGGCTTTTGTCAAAATTCAACAGCCCTTCATGCTAAAAACGCTCAATAAATTCGGTATTGATGGAACGTACCTCAAAATAATAAGAGCTATTTATGACAAACCCACAGCCAATATCATACTGAACGGGCAAAAACTGGAAAAATTCCCTTTGAAAACTGGCACAAGACAGGGATGCCCTCTCTCACCACTCCTATTCAACATAGTGTTGGAAGTTCTGGCTAGGGCAATCAGGCAAGAGAAAGAAATCAAGGGTATCCAGTTAGGAAAAGAAGAAGTCAAACTGTCCCTGTCTGCAGATGACATGACTGTATATTTAGAAAACCCCATTGTCTCAGCCCAAAATCTCCTTAAGCTGATAAGCAACTTCAGCAAAGTCTCAGGATACAAAATTAATGTGCAAAAATCACAAGCATTCTTATACACCAGTAACAGACAAGCAGAGAGCCACATCAGGAATGAACTTCCATTCACAATTGCTTCAAAGAGAATAAAATACCTAGGAATCCAACTTACAAGGGATGTAAAGGACCTCTTCAAGGAGAACTACAAACCACTCTTCAGTGAAATAAAAGAGGACACTAACAAATGGAAGAACATACCATGCTCATGGATAGGAAGAATCAATATCGTGAAAATGGCCATACTGCCCAAGGTTATTTATAGATTCAATGCCATCCCCATCAAGCTACCAATGAGTTTCTTCACAGAATTGGAAAAAACGGCTTTAAAGTTCACATGGAACCAAAAAAGAGCCCGCATTGCCAAGACAATCCTAAGTCATAAGAACAACGCTGGAGGCATCATGCTACCTGACTTCAAACTATACTACAAGGCTACAGTAACCAAAACAGCATGGTACTGGTACCAAAACTGAGATATAGACCAATGGAACAGAACAGAGTCCTCAGAAATAATACCACACATCTACAGCCATCTGATCTTTGACAAACCTGAGAGAAACAAGAAATGGGGAAAGGATTCCCTATTTAATAAATGGTGCTGGGAAAATTGGCTAGCCATAAGTAGAAAGCTGAAACTGGATCCTTTCCTTACTCCTTATATGAAAATTAATTCAAGATGGATTAGAGACTTAAATGTTAGACCTAATACCATAAAAACCCTAGAAGAAAACCTAGGTAGTACCATTCAGGACATAGGCATGGGCAAGGACTTCATGTCTAAAACACCAAAAGCAACGGCAGCAAAAGCCAAAATTGACAAATGGGATCTAATTAAACTAAAGAGCTTCTGCACAGCAAAAGAAACTACCATCAGAGTGAACAGGCAACCTACAGAATGGGAGAAAATTTTTGCAATCTACTCATCTGACAAAGGGCTAATATCCAGAATCTACAAAGAACTCAAACAAATACACAAGAAAAAAACAAACAACCCCATCAAAAAGTGGGCAAAGAATATGAACAGACATTTCTCAAAAGAAGACATTCATACAGCCAACAGACACATGAAAAAATGCTCATCATCACTCGCCATCAGAGAAATGCAAATCAAAACCACAATGAGATACCATCTCACACCAGTTAGAATGGCAATCATTTAAAAGTCAGGAAACAACAGGTGCTGGAGAGGATGTGGAGAAATAGGAACACTTTTACACTGTTGGTGGGATTGTAAACTAGTTCAACCATTATGGAAAACAGTATGGCGATTCCTCAAGGATCTAGAACTAGATGTACCATATGACCCAGCCATCCCACTACTGGCTATATACCCAAAGGATTATAAATCATGCTGCTATAAAGACACATGCACACGTATGTTTATTGCGGCACTATTCACAATAGCAAAGTCTTGGAATCAACCCAAATGCCCATCTGTGACAGACTGGATTAGTGGCACATATACACCATGGAATATTATGCAGCCATAAAAAAGGATGAGTTTGCGTCCTTTGTAGGGACATGGATGCAGCTGGAAACCATCATTCTTAGCAAACTATCACAAGAACAGAAAACCAAACACCGCATGTTCTCACTCATAGGTGGGAACTGAACAATGAGATCACTTGGACTCGGGAAGGGGAACATCACACATCGGGGCCTATCATGGGGAAGGGGGAGGGGGGAGGGATTGCATGGGGAGTTATACCTGATATAAATGACGAATTGATGGGTGCTGACGAGTTGATGGGTGCAGCACACCAACATGGCACAAGTATACATATGTAACAAACCTGCACATTATGCACATGTACCCTAGAACTTAAAGTATAAAAAAAAAAAAAAAAAAAAAATTGAAAAATCCTGCCTTACAACCCAGTGCTCCCTTCCCCCTCACCTTCTTATCATTCTCCATCTTATTATCATGTAATTAATCATACACATTATATATTTACTGTCTCTACTCACTAAAATGAAAACTCCACACAAGAAGATTTTTACCAGTTTTTCTTCCTACTATATCCCCAACATCTAGGTAAGCACTTAATAATATCTGAATGAAGGAAAGGCCTTTTATTAAACACTTTTTTAAACAATAAGCACTTATTATAATATTTAAAAGTATTTTAATTCATAAAATAATAAATTGTATTATCTCCATTAACAATCATGAAAATGTAAATTAAATTTTGCCAAATAAAATATCAAGCACATAGATGCTTTTTCCTGAATATAAACCATTTGTTTCCGGAACCAAAAAATAAAAATAGCTAGGAATTACATTTGCAATAAATTAAAAATTGATTTTTAAAAAATCAAGTAAAGTATGTCACAATTTGATGAAGTAAAATTGAAATAAAGCTATAGTTTGAATCCTATACCTCCAACTAAATTAATGTGCTCTTGCTGTAAAGCTAAAAACTAAAGCAGAAACCATGCCCTAACGTGAAAAACAAGCATTGATTACTTGCCCCAGCAACAGGAAAACAGGAAGGGCAAACAGTGCAGGCTAAAAGGAACCTTAAGAATCATCTAGTATTAGCCCCTTCATTTTTACAACAAAAGAAACTAAGGACTTGAAATGACCTGAAAAAAAAAAAATTTAGTTTGCTTATTCAATTGTGATCCTTGCTATAGCAAAATTCAGCTTTTACACAATTAGAGACAAAATATATCTCCATGGAAACAATATTCCCGAGTACACATGTGAGAAGTATGGTTTTCTATGCAGGTCTTCACATCCCAAATATACAAATAGGATTTGGGGTGGGGAGGTACTGAAAAGAGCACAGCTTTCTAATCAGACAGATCTGGATTTAAATTCTAGCTCTACCATTTACTTTGATTTTGGTAATTTTTGTCCATCGGAGCCCCAGCTTTTCATCAGCAAAATGGGGATCATTAAGACCTACATTATAAATTTGTTAGGAATGTAAAAAAGTATTAAGTCATCTAACTCAGGGCCTGATACATTCCTGGCTACAGTCTGCCTGCAGGCCTTCTGACATTTTAATCAGAGTTGCATAATGCTCAATGAGAATCACCATCTCTGACTGCCACTGTTGACTTTATTGCACTAGCCTATATCACAGAGAGCTCCACTAACAGCAAGGCGATGAAACTGTTGATGCTGTTATTAACAGAAATTGTCAATTACCTGACAACAGACGCTAGGTGGTACTTGTTTGAGGCAAAATAAAAGACTGCTTGATTTTTCTTCTAAATGTAAAGTTGAGCAATCTATTTCTTACTAGAGTCCTGATCCCTGATCAATCATGCCTTCTCAAAACCAAAAGGGATCTCACAGGTCATCTAGCAAGAATCTTCTCCACAGTACATTAGGTTAGATTAGATGACCAATTTCTGCGTAAAGCCTTCTAGTTTAAACCAAGCTCTCACTCAGGTAGCAGTTTATTACATTTTCTGATCCTTTTAATTATCAGGAAGTGTTTTTTTCCCCCACTAAGAATGGACAGGTGATGAAAAAGTGAATGAAAACATATTAATGCCACCCTTATACTCACATACTTCTGGAAACAAAAATCTTAATTATTTTCATTTGAGGGTAACAAAGGATATCCTATTTAATAACAATTCCATAATATAAAAGTCAAGTTCTAAAAATACATCTTGAAGCTTACATTTACATTCTCAACATACATGTTAGAAAGTTTGTCTTATACATGGATCAAAGACTTAACTCTAAGACCTGAAACCATAAAGATTCTAGAGGATAACTGGAAAACTCCTTCTAGACACTGGCTTAGGCAAAGACTTCATGACCAAGAACCCGAAAGCAAATGCAACAAAAATGATAAATAGATGAGACTTAATTAAACTAAAAGGCTTCTGTATAGCAAAAGAAATAATCAGTAGAGTGGGAGAAAATCTTCACAATCTATACATCCTACAAAGAACTAATATACAGAATCTACAAAGAACTCAAACAAATCAGCAAGAAAAAAACAAACAATCCCATCAAAAAATGGGCTAAGGACATTAGCCCACCTTTAGACAATTATCAAAAGAAGATATACAAATAGCCAACAAGCATATGGGAAAATGCTCAGCATCACCAATTATCAGGGAAATGCAAATCAAAACCACAATGACACCACCTCACTCCTGCGGGAATGGCCATAATCAAAAAATCAAAAAATAATAGATGTTGGCATGGATGTGGTGAAAAGGGAACATTTTTATACTGTTGGTGGGAATATAAACTAGTACAACCACTATGGAAAACAGTGTGGAGATTCCTTAAAGATAAAAGTGGCTCTACCGTTTGATCCAGCAATCCCACTACTAGGAATCTACCCAGAGGAAAAAGTCATTATAAGAAAAAGATACTCGCACATGCCTGTTTACAGCAGCACAGTTCGCAATTGCAAAAATATGGAACCAGCCCAAATGCCCATCAATCAACGAGTCGTTAAAGAAAATGTTGTACATATATATATACACATATATATAGTACATACACACACACACACACACCATGGAATACTACTCAGCCATAAAAAGGAATGAAATAATAGCATTCGCATCGACCTGGATGGAATTGGAGGCTATTATTCTAAGTGAAGTATAATAACTCAGGAATGGAAAACCAGATACTGTATGTTCTCACTTACATGTAGGAGCTAAGCTATGAGGATGCAAAGGTGTAAGAATCATACATTGGACTTTGGGGACTCAGGGGGAAAGAATGGGGGTGGCAAGGGGTAAAAGACTACACATTGGGTACCATGTACACTTCTCGGGTGATGGGTGCACCAAAAGCTCAGAAATCACCACTAAAGAACTTATTCATGTAACCAAATACCAACCTGTTCCCCAAAACTTAATGAAATTAAAAAAAAATTTTAATGTTTAAAAAATTGAAAAAAAAGAAAGTTTGCCTTATAAATGTATAAAACAAAGAAAACATACCTGGGATGATATCATTGATGTGCAACAGAATTGTACTTTCAACACACGCAAAACTACAAAGCTGCACTCCATCGAATCTTCCATCCCAGTTGCCAATAGGGTTATCCTAGAAATTAAATAATAAACACTAAAATCCTCCTGAATGAAATGTAAATGTGAAAGTCTGTATTTTCCAAAAGAATCCTCCAAAATATTTTACATTGGTAAATGTTAACAATTTTACCTAAAAGAAAGAAAGAATACATTAGGAATAGTTGCCATAGTAATAAGGCTTTGCTTTTTTCGTTTGTTTGTTCATTTTTTTCCTTAGGGAAATGAGATCCAAGAATAACCAAGTTATATAGTAAACCCCTAGATAAACAAAGAATCAAAAGTGTTTTTTGTACTTTACTGAACAATACATACTAGTCTATGGAATAATACCCATTTGAGGTTTTAAAAGACAATGTTTTGCATAGAAAGATTCATTAATAATATATTATTTCACCCAGAAACATGCCTCTAATTAGCCCTAGGCTCTTCATATTCCCTGAATACTTAAATATTGTCGATCTGAACTTCTGTATGCCTTTCTGTACATAAAAAGTCTATTTTCTAATTGTTCTTTTGTCATTTTATGCGCATATAGGAATCTTCTCCAAGATGGAGATGTTTATATTTAATTATTTGATATTCTAATGCAGTGCCAACTAGCACTGTGCTGTTCAGAGAACTACATCAGTAGATGGGCCAGTCAGACAACTGCCCTGGGCACGAATGTGCATGGCATGCTAAAATGCCCCTGGCAATAGAAGATGAATAGAAGGAAAAGGAGATAAAGAAAGAAGTTCTGGCATTTGCTCTCAAGGACTATAATAGAAGTGTTTGGAATAAATGTCTACACAAGTCAACTATGGGACAGACAGAGGCAGGAAGAGAAGCTGGCAGGGCAAACCTCTAGGCAGCTTGCCCCAGGTAAACAAGCTGACCCCAGACTGCCATCTGAAAAAGGCAAGGCCTAAACCCTAAACAGCTTCTGCCAAGTTTGAGGCCCAAGGTAAAGAACCTGACGCAAGGGGAGACCAACCCTGATGACTAGTGGCCCTGTTTCTCCAATCTTCCCTCCATGCAGGCCACAATTCTTGAAATAAAGACTGAATTACTATTTAAAGAATATTGGTTAAAAGGAGTGCTTTATTGTCAGCTATCCTGAGAGGCATACATGTTTTACTCTGGTTCTAACTTTTCACATATTAAGGGTAAATGTTTAGTAACTAACCAATGAGTATCAAATAGAATTTCTTAGAATTTTCAAGCACAGGAAACACCACACTAAAACAAACATTACCTTACTAACCAAAAGGTGTACCTGAATAGATAAAAATGACTAAAAGCATCCCCATGGTGAGTATAAGAGACTACTACTCACGTCCCCTCCTAACTCATTCTAGTGTTCAATAATTCCATATGAATTTCTTTCTTTATACATAACAAGGTCTCGCCAATATGTTCAATATATGATAAAAATGGTCTCAGCCTTTCTCTTCCTATTCTCTCAATGCCACAGGTATAATTCAACCTGCCACACTGGAATGGATCCACTATTAACAAGTATGATTGTAAGGAAACATTAAAAATAAGTGACAGAAACAAAAGGTCAAAAGTTGTATGATTCCACTCTTCTGAGGAGCCTAGAACAGGCAAATTCAGAGATACAGAAAGCAGAAGAAACTGTGGTTAGCAGAGGTTGGGGAAAGTGGGCAGTTACTGTTGAACAGGCACAGACTTTCAGTTTAGGGATGATGACAAAGTTCTGGAGATGAGTAGAAGTGACAGTACAACAATGTGAATACACTTAATGCCACTGTATGCACACTTAAAAATGCTTAAAAGGTAAAGTCTGTTACGTATATTTTACCACAATTACAAAAGGTTTTTAAAATGAATGAAATCCTATGAGCTATTCTAATTGTCTATTCCTCAAAATCAATGTGGTTTTCCTCTGCTCAGATATTTTCTATAAATGATTTTTATACTAATTATTAAAATATACTAATTATTAAAATGGTAATATAATAGTAATAATACACTATATTAGTATAATAGTAATAATGTACTAATTATTAAGATAGTAAATATACTAATTATTAAAACCAGATCAGCCATTAAATTGTGTGGAATATCATAAAAAAACATAGATTACCCCAAAAAACTTTTTCAAAATAAAGAAAAATAGGATATCATGTAATATATATGCATTTTGTTTTGTTTTGTTTTGTTTTGTCTACTGGTCAGCTACAATAAGGCAAATTTAAAGATTGAGAACATTATTCCAGTTTATTCAAATGGGAAAAAAAAAAACTAAATGTAATTCTACATCTAGACCCCTGTTCTATTTCAATGCTCCTTTACCAAAGATAAATTAGGACATGTTCTTTAAAGTATTCCAAATTAGATCATGTTAAATATTCAAAGTGTTCAATTTGCAAGTAAATTGGTCCTAAAACTAATACATATATAAACTATATATATATAATATATATGTATATTATTTATGTATACATACATATATAAACTAATACATACATCACAAAGATATTTAATCCAAAATTTTCTTACCATGTCCACACCAACAAAATATCCTAAGCTTTCTTTTCCTGGCAAAACATCACAGAATATAACTGTTCCAGATTCTATTGTTTCTCCAACCTTCAAAGAAACTCTGGAGTTTATTTCCAAAGGAGGAAGTTCGACCTGCATTGTGTCCACAGGACCTGCATAATCACTTTCCAACGCAGTGTCATCATCTTCTATGAGTTCTAGCTTGTCCAATGCAACAAACACGCCACAGTCTTCATCACACTGAAAAAGCTGTTTCCCTTGGTACACCCCGTCAGTGAAACCTTGGCCACGACCTTCTTCCTAGTTTTTAAGAGAGAGGGGAAAGAAATAGATATAGAAAGACTACCCATAGGGAAAGGGGTTCACTCTAGGGATTTCAGGAAAATCACTCTGGAAAAATTCTAAATGACACATATAATAAATAATATAATTCTTAGCAGTTGCTGTTGGATTTAAGGTGTTTAAAAAAATAAGAAAGAAGTTGTATCTGATGCTGAAATATTATCTGATAATTTCAATTCATAACTCTATTATGAAAAAGCTAGGCTGAATTCCACGTTGTGATTCTAACATTAATTTGGTTATGAAAAGAAAATGTTACCTTAAAACAGCAGTAATGTTAGCTCCAGTCATTAAGCACTTACTGCCAGCCACTGTGCTAAATCTTGTATCAATGTACCACAAAAATACTACAAGTCATGTACTATTAACACCACTGTACTGGTAAGCATGCAGAATGAGAGAAGTTAAGTAGCTTTGTTAAGTAACCTGGCAACCCAGCTAGTACATGGCTTAACTGGGATTCAAATTCCTAATTGTTTACAATCACTGCTTTAAAAAAAAATTAAATCAAGAAGCAAAGAAGACATGCAATTCTACTGGCAATGTCAAAATGTAACTGGCATTTCAGTTACTGTGAATGAATATTAAGTTTGGAAACATATCACAGCATTCTTGGGTCTCCTTCCAGTAGAAATAAATTCCAAGGATTTTCACATATATTATCAGTGACAATTATAAGCAAGTTTAAATTTCTGCAACTTTTTTTCAAAAATTTTATATCTAAATTGTTATTACTTAATAACATACGTTAAGAAGAACTAAGAAACCTATAGATGATAATGCAAGGTAATTAACAACTTTTGATGTAACTATTTACAACTGGTAGCGTTAATGCTTAATATAGGCAATGTTAAAATTTCTAAAATATAAATGCCTGCAATAACCAGGTGAACCTCTTTGCATGTTCCTATCATAGCACATAGCTTTTTAAAACTTTCAACATCATCTTTACAGCATCGCAATTCATCATTAAAAAGTAAACAAAAAAATTAAATCAAGAAGCAAAGAAGGCATGCAATTCTATTTGCCAAGAATGTCAAAATATAATTGACATTTAAGTTCTTGAGAATGAATATTAAGCTTAGAAACATATCACAGAGTTCTTGGGTCTCTTTCCAACAGAAATAAACTCCAAGGTGATTTTCACACATATTATCAGTGACAACTATAAGCAAGTTTTGGATTATGGACTTATCTATAACATGGATTCATCAGCAAGGATGATGAATATTAAAAATTACAGAAGACTCTTGGGAAAATTGTTTTGTATTTAAAGGAGAAAAATACATATGTGCATACAAATACACATAGACACACAAACACAAACACACTATTAAAACGGTTTATCAAACTTACCAGCAATTCGACTCCAAAGAATATTCCAGAGACTGTCCTCTCTGCTAACAGAGGTCCTCTGAAGCGCACAACTCCAGGAAATTTTTCTTCCCCAGATCTCAACTGTACTTTCACAGGGCAGCCCACGTCTATTTGGAGGCCTTTACTTAGTCTGTTCCTGTTTTTAAACAGGCTGAACCTCTCCTCACAATTGGTAATTGCCAAAAGTAACTCCGTGAACTTTTCATTTATCTCTACAACATCCTTTTCATCAACAAAGAGAACTGCATGAGGTTGCTCTAGAATTTTTAATCCAATCTGATTTTTCTTGCCTTTTGCAGAAGGAATCCTTGAATGCCCCACAGAACGATCTTGAATATACTGTCCTATACTTCCCTTCGGTACTTTAAGGAGCTTTTGTGTTTGTTTGTCTGTAACGCTGCATTCTTGAAGAAGCAAATAAAAAATCCGCTCTTCCCAGTAGGGCGAAGTAACTTTTTCTTGGCTCCATAAGCCTGAACTCATTGTGATATTAACTTCAAAATACTAATTCAAAAAAAGGAAACTACTAATAACTTTGTCATAAAACCGCAAAAGATAAATTCAGTGGCAGTCCCAAAGCATGTTTTCAGCAACGTGGTGTCCATGCTGTAAAAAGAAAGGAAATCTAAATGCCTGCTGAAGAAGCAAAAATAAACTTTAGACTTCATTCTACATGACTGAAAATTAAGACTGAAGACTCTTAAAATTTTCATTTGACTGGTAAACACATACACATAAATGAAATATTTTCAAAACAAATCTAAAAGAGTTAAAGACATACAGTATATTACTTCTATCTACTGCAACTGTGCATATTTAATTAATGAAATCCAATTGTAAAGTACTTTCAAAGACAACACAATAATGTTTGCTTCCAAGACAATGAAATTTATAAAATCAGATTCTAGTAAAAACTTTTAAAGGTTACCCTTATATACATATTCTAATTTTTAAAAATTTTATTTTTATTTATTTATTTTGAGACAGGATCTCACTTTTGTTGCCCATGCTGGACTGCAGTGGCACAATCATGGTTCACTGCGGCCTCGACCTCCCAGGTTCAAGTGATCCTCCTACCTCAGCCTCCCCAGTAGCTGGTAGTATAGGCGCATATCACCACACCCAGCTAAGTTTTCTATTTTTTGTAGAGACAGGGTCTCACTATGTTGCCTAAGCTGGTCTTGAACTCCTGGGCTCAAGTAATCCTCCTGTCTTGGCCTCCCACTGCGCTGGGATTACAGTCGTAAGCCACCAGGCCTGGCCCATGTTCTGACACTAATAAACTTTTAAAAGTAGCATTTGGGGCTGGGCTCTGTGGCTCATGCCTATAAACAAATGATAGCTATGATATGGCCATATTTTGATAATGGAACATTTTACCTCTGACTAAACTTCATTTCATATATTTTGTCTGAAGATGGGCAATGCTCATCACATTAATCATAATTATCATCTAATTTCTCAAATCGCAAATATCAGATATTATAATGTGACTATATTAAAAATATTTTAAAAATCAATTTTGTAGCATCAAAACTTGTACCACAGAGCAAGAGAATATCATGATATAATTGCATTCTAATTTATTTCTATGATTTCTTTTTCAAATTTTCATTTATTTTATTTATGTATTTATTGAGACAGCATCTTGCTCTGTTACCCAAGCTTGAGTACAGTGGTGTGATGATAGCTCACTGCAGCTTCAAACTCCTCGGCTCAAGTGATCCTCCCACCCTGGCCTTCCAAGGTTCTAGGATTACAGGCATGAGCAACTGCACCTGGTCCTCATTTTAAATTTTTACAAGAATAATAATCTTTCCAATGAAGTAGCCTTATTCTCAAACCTATTTTAACTGATGGTTAAAAAACTACA
The DNA here is from genome assembly GCF_009764315.1 of Trachypithecus francoisi. NCBI lineage: Eukaryota > Metazoa > Chordata > Mammalia > Primates > Cercopithecidae > Trachypithecus > Trachypithecus francoisi. Next base: position 91,023,058 of record NW_022681455.1, on the reverse strand, counting down.
CTATTTCATTAATTCAAACTGAGACTTTACTTCATTATTTTAATTAATTTTCTGCTGAAAACAATAGTCCCTAGGTATCCCTGTCATAAGAATGTGGCTATCTGGTTTCCAAACACAGTACTTATTTCATCCTTCCTTGAGATAGAGGTATCCATTTCCATTATTCTGGATAACGGCTGCAATTGATAGCACTATCATATTTATTTTATTCTAGCAATTAAGAAATAAATACTCCTAAAACTAAAGAACCAAATTTTAGATTTAATCACTTAATGATCAAACAACCTGGCAAATCTATACACAGAGGAACGCTTCTTTTAGAAAGCACTGCTAGATAATGAAGTATTCCATAATGGTAACGTTTTTAAAAGTCTCTCCCTCTACAAGATAGCATGAGACATGTGGTTTAGCCAAGACAGGATACAAGTTAGGCACCCCCTTCAAACCAACCTGACTGAACTATCTGTGTAACACTCAGTGAGGGTAAAGGCAGAGGTAGCATGAAGTGGTTCTTTTTTTTCTTCTTCTTTGTGGTGTGTTTGTTTTCATTCCACTTGAGGGCACTGTCTACTTCAGCAAGAATGGTATCAATTCATATCTGCCACTTACATAAGACACCTGTGGAAACCTCTATCTTGACACCATATAAACAAAACTCCTTACAAGGGCTGCCCAAACAGCTACCCAACCCCTCAATTTGGTTCTATTCCTTTAAAGGACCAAACTGAAGTGTTGGTTCTTTTTGACCAAAATGCTTTTAACACGTCAACACTTTCCACAAGAAAATGTCCTTATTTTTTCTTGATCATTGATGTATCATTATGACTGTAAATTATTTTGCATAACTCTTGATCTGCAAGGCTGTTATTTTGTTAAAAGGCTGTACCTTATGCTTCCTGAGGTCACGAACGCTTTCTACAGATCTACTGTCTAGAGTTTTCCCTTGCAATCAGCCATTCTCTGTGGTTTCCTGCTGTATGCATTTGACTCCTTTTACGGCCTTGTTGCTTTCCAACTTACTGCTTCAAATCAGTTCTGAGAAGCCAGGTGGTGAAACATGTTTGTGTGTTTGAAAAACAAAGCAACAGTCGTGAAAAAAGGTACGCATACATTCTGAAAGGGTCTTTTGGAGCAAAGCGCACATAAGCTTTACTGAATAGAGATTTTGGTCACTTCCAGAAGGTTAAGATAGTCAAAAAGCAACATCCAAAACACTGAGCTGTGGTTTTGGTTCTCTTTAAAATGTATTCAGATTTTTTGGGCCAAAAGTTTTTTGAAAAGGGTAAAGCAATTCTATTTTGAAAAGAAATTCTTTAAAATTCCTAAGATTAATGTCTTCAAATATTACAATCAGAAACTTCCTTGAATCTTAATTATTGCTTTATACCAACAGCTTCTACTCTATTGGTCCTCTAGCTTAACTATTCATGTCACAATTTGAAATAAAAATCATTAGTGCTAATAATCTATGATTAAGACAAAACTAAATTACTATATGTGCATTAGGACACTATGTTAAATAAATTTGATTATAAGCTTGCTTTCTGAAATAATTTAAGAGAGGGAATCCACAGTAAAAATTGATGTAACTGCTAGGTTTATGAAAATGTTTTGGGTAATAAACAATAGCTTTCAAGTACCATATTTTAAAGTGAACTCTACAAGGAGCAGTAACTTTTTCCCTAACTTTCATGAGCACAAGTGGAAATGAGCTTAGACTTAGTAACACAATGGGACATGTTAGACAACTAGAACAGTCAAGCGCAAGTTATCAAATATTTCAAAAGCATTATCCAAAAATAAAGGATACAGCCTTTCCTCTTTCAGAAAGAATACATTAAGAACAGGTTTGAAACTATCTGATTAAAAATTGATTCTCTTCATTGCAACTGATAGAGAAAGTTGAATGGGAAACTTCACAGCTCGAGCCTAGAGATATACAAGGCAACAAACTGAATAATCATTAATATTCTCGGCCAGGCGCCGTGACTCACGCCTGTAATCCCAACACTTTGGGAAGCCAAGGTGGGGGAACAGCTTAAGCCCAGGAGTTCGAGACCAACCTGTGCAACATAGTGAAACTTCATCTCTACAAAAAGTACAAAAGTTAGCCAGGTGTGCCTGTAGTCCCTGATACTTGTGAGGCTGAGGTGGGAGGATGGCTTGAGCCCTGGAGGGAGGGGCTGCAGTGAGCCATGATCGCACCACTGCACTTCAGCCAGGGTGAAAAAGCAAGACCCTGTCACGTACTCTCTCACATATACACACACACTCATATATATGTGTGTGTGTGTGTGTGTGTGTATATATAGTACTCAAAATACCAGTATTACAATAAAAATATGCTAACATACATTTCTCCCCACTATAGAGGTGAATATAACGCCAACAATCTACTTTCACTGGGATGTGCACAGTAGTTAAATAGTTAAAGTCTTAGGTACCCCAAGCAGTAAACACTGACTCAACACACTATGAAGGGAAAGATCTAAATCACATTATAAATGAGTTATTTATCACCAAGAAGGTTGGTTTGTTAGTTTGGTATTTTTTATGCTTTCAGTACAAAGTTAGATAGTGAAAACTACATCATCTAGGCTAGGCACAGTGGCTCACTCCTGTAATCCCAGCACTTTGGAGGCTGAGGTGGGAGGATCCCTTAAGCCCTGGAGTTCAAGGCTTTAGTGAGCTGTGATAGCGCTACTCCAACCTGGGCGACAGAATGAGAGCCTGTCCCAAAAGGAAGAAAAAAAAAAAAGAAGATAAAATTAGCAGGGTGTGGTGGCGTGTGCCTGTGGGCCCAGCTACTTGGGAGGATGGGAGGATTGCTGGAGCCCAAGAGGTCCAGGCTGAAGTGAGCTATGATCACGTCACTGCACTCCAGCCTGGGTGACAGAGCAAGACCTTGTCTCAAAAAAAAAAAAAAAAAGGAAAGAAAGAACAACAACAACAAAAAAAAAAAAAAAAAACCATCAATCGACATTCACTCAGCTTCTGCCTTTAAGTAAAGGCCTAGGGAACAGTAAGACAACTGAAAGAAAAAGAAGCACAGCTAAATTCAAAGTCACTGTAGGGCAGGTGGGGATGAGGGGTCAGTGTGAAGGGAGAAATTTTCATTTGTATTCTGTTATTACTTTGCAGGTTGAATCACTTTGAGTGAGTATATCACAAATGACTCATCTAAATACTATCTTACTTCAGGCTGGATAACTGTGTGATTATGAATATCCTGGTAATAAATACTGAATGAAAATTACCAACGAGTTGAAACACAGTTAATATGTTTAACCCTAAAGCCATGTTGAACAGAAGGTCTTTCCTTTGAGGACACTGAAGAAGGAGAACAGTTCAGGTTCACATAGATTTGAAAACATTTCTGGTTATCTGAGCTTGTTGATGGTCTGGATTCTACGTAAAGGGGAACTTACTTGTATTAAGATAAAGTCATTAAACCAAGATGAGGGTTGGAAGGCACAAATATTTATCAATTTTCCATGAAGGCAATGGAAAGATGATCAGGAAATAAGTTTTACATGAAAATGTTAAAGATTACAATTACCACATTCCGAAAGGCAACATATACTACAAAGGAACATCAGTAGTTACAGAAAACTAACAATGGTTAACTTATCCAGAAGATAACAGTGTCTTTCTGATTCTCAAGTTATCAGGTTATATTGTTCATAAGGATCTCATAAAGACAGATCCAATTCAAGAGCTTTTTGCATCTCTTGAGATATCCTGCTTGTTCTAAAAAGGAAGCTACCGAAATTAGAATAAAAATTACAATACTTAATTCTGCCCCTAATTACAAATGGCAAAGAGGTAGGAAGGTCAGCGTGAACACCAAAGAAAGAAGACACGTGGGCCTTTTCCCAAAAGCTTCTGGATAGCTAGAATGATTACCCTTTTAAAAAAGAACACCTCTCACTAAAAGACAAAGTTGTTATATTTCTAAACAGCTAAAGAATAGGGATACAGAAATTCCGTGGCCAGAAAAAAGACTGAGTCCGTTTTAATTTTCCTCAATGACTCATTTGTGTCACAAGTACACAGTCCCTAATATAAGTGGGACTTATAAGGTCAAAAGAAAAGAAAAGCCTCTCACATCTGCATATTCCCACCGGAACAAGGAATACTGCTGCCTCTCTAGTGTTAAACCTAGCCACTCCACTGCCAAACTGTGAATTCCCCAAGTCCTTCATTTTTATATTATCCAGTGCCCACACGAGAGCCTGGCATATGCTAGGCACTGAATACGGAGAAATGAATGAAAGACTCAAGTGCTAACAGTGAAAACAAAATTGCATTTCCTCCTCCTGTTTAAGGGATTAAAACAAGAGAAAGAGAAGAGAAAAAGACTAAGGAATTGGGAGCATTTAATGAATTTTGCCTAAAACTTCACTAATTCTCTGGATAAAATGAAATCATGCTAAACCACTTCATTGTTACACATATAAGAAACAAATACAGAAAATTTCACAATTACGAAACCAAGTTGTTTTGAGGTTTATTTGAAACTAGCTTCCTAGAGCCTCACTAGCATGTAGGTACTTATAAATTCTGTTCAACCAATGGGAAAAAAAAAAAAAAACTAATTTAAGATCATAGTGTGAAAATCAGGAACAAAATACTAATAGTTCGATAAACAACGTAAGTATTCCTTTCTCTCTCCTTGTGCTGGAGACTTCCTTAAATCAAACAAACCACAGTTTAGGTATGACAGACTACAAAAATTATTGCTGCTTAATGTTAGTTGTTGCTTTATACAACAAGCCTTATCTGCTTCTCACAAAAGTTACCACCCAAAGGAAGGTTTATTTGCAAGAATACTATACAGTTTTGTAGCAGAATATTAGAGAATGTTCTGGGTGTTATCGACATTCAGAGTACATGAACTTCAATAAGAATTTCCAGCAAATCATTTTCTCCTAATACTGTTCTAGTTCAAATCCACCCACTACTCAGCGGGGAATGGCAGGCTAAATTCTTAAGGCCATTCAATCTACTTGGGGCATGAGGGGGTATGTAGAAAGCCAACAATCAAATGAACACCCTCTCAAGGCCTGGGTGCTTCTCTGAGAGCCAATGATTACAAAATGAACAATCTTATTAAGATCTCTAGTTAGCCCCAATTCAAAAGCAAGGTAGGCATGCTCCTTAGCTGAGCTAAGGATATAACTTTCCAGGAAAAACTGGGGAAAAGAAAGTGGCAGGGATGATGGGGGCTGGGAGATTGCAAGGCCACAGGCTTGGTAGCTGGAAGATGACAACTATCCTAAAACATTCAAATGCCAAGGGGTGGAAGAGAAACGAAGCCAAGTGCATGAATAACCGGCAGCTGACCCAGCTGAGTACCAAACTCAACACCATCTTCCTCAAGATTTCATGACTTCCCCCCCGCTCCCCTGCCGCTCCCCGCCCCCCCGCCCCCACCATTGTTAACATAAAAGAAAAACATAAAGAAAGAATACCTGTCACAACAGGGCGCACCTTTCAACTAAGGAACTCCAGGTGGCTGTGTAGAACCATCCTCACCCTGGAAAGGGGGAAACTGAAAGAAAAAGCAGAACACGCCATTATCGAGGCCAGAACCCCGACTGCGATTCCTGGACGGGAGCCACCAACACCCGCAAAATCGATCGCTGCATACGCCCCGCGGCGCGGACCGTAGGAATCACAGCCCCGGGCTCCGGAGGCCAACCGTGGCCGTCGGGGCCAGCCAGCGGCCTGTGCCTCAGTCTCCCCATCTGTAAACGGGGTGGGAGGCGAGGAGGGGAACAGGGTCCCGCGCGACTCCCGCCCCAAGTCCTCTCTCCTCCGAGGGTCCCGACGGTGGCGACCCCGCACGCTCCCCGGACTCGGAGCCCTCCCGGGAAGCCTCGGGGGATGGGGAAGCCCCGGGGGTGGGGAAGCCCGGGCTGACGTCAGCGTGCTCCGCACCCCACTGGCCCGGCCGGCTCAGGCCCGGGCAACTAACGGGCCGGCGCCGAGGGCCCGACGGTCGCCGCAGTGGCTCCGGACGCCCTGAGGCCGGGCGGCTGCGCCGAGGGGATCCGGCCGCCCGCCGCCCGCTCACTCACTAACCTCGGGCGGCGGGGCGTCGCCCCTCGCCCCGGCTCCCCAGCCTGCGTCCCGGGCCGGCCCCGGCGCCCCACACCCACCGCCCTAGTATTTACCTCCGACGCGCGGCCCCCGCGCAGCCGAACCTGCTACCTGGGCCCGCCCCCACCTGCCCCGCCTCCGAACCGCCCAGAGGAGAGGGAGGGAGCGGGGGCGGAGGGGGCAGACGCCGCGCTGGCCAATCGCAGGCCGAGCTTCCCTCTTGAGCGGGCCCTGATTGGGCCTCCCTGTGACAGACCTTCCTCCAATGGCTGCCGGCCCGGCGCCGGCCGAAGGGACTTTCCGCTCTGTCAAGCTCGGTGGAACCAAAGGGAAAGCGGAGGGGCGGGGCGGAGAAGCGCGGGGATGGAGGCGGGAAGCTCAAGCTGATTGGGCGAAAGGGTGTGGATGTCGCGTCACCATTGGCTGATGCCGGAGCCGGGGCGGGGCGGGGCCCTGCGCTGTCACCAGCTCCACCTCCCGTGCTCCTGCCTCAGCTGTCAAAACTGTAGACGCTTAGGTTTGGGCTGGGTTGAGAGTCCAGATGAAGGTTAGGAATAGGATTCCGGGATGCCGTGAGAGAGCAAAGCTTTAGAATCAGAACTCAGTTTGAATCTTTGGCGCTTTCATTCAGTGGCTGCGTGACCTGGGGAAGTCACAACCACGCTGTGCCTCAATGTCCTCATCTGTAAAATGGAGATCATAGTATCGGTTGTCTTACAGGATTGTGGCAAAATACTGAGTTAAAGTTTCTGGCACGCAGTACTAACTCAGGAAAGGTTCATCTCTTCCTCCCTGGCAGATTCAGCCTGGGACGCTTGCTGTTTCCGAACCTCTGTTGCCACCTATCCCAGTTAGGAGGGAATTTTCCCAAGGATGGTGAAGAAGGGATTTCCACACGCCGCCTCACTCAGCCCTGCACCCCTGGCCACCAGCCAGGACTTAGGGTGTAGTTAAGGATCTTTCAATTAGAAGGGAGGCTTCTGATTCCCAAAAGTACTCAAAATATTTAAGGAAGTGCTTTTTATAATCAGTCCCAGAGCCTTGCTGCACTGGATACTCCTGTTAATTAATTTCTTCTCCTTTGACATTTTAAGTGCTAATTATAGGAGAAGGTGATTAACACTGAGAAAGGAGGAGGGGTGTGTGTGTGTGCGCGTGTATGTGTGTGTGTTTAACCATGACACAAATTTCCCCCAGTGGAAAGTAACATGTTTCTGGAGATCCAGGGAATTTAAACCAATGAATACATAAAAGTAGTCACATGAGTGATGAGTAACAGTAGCAGTAGACAGGCCACCACTCTTCCCTGCCATAGTCATCCAAAATGAAATGAGCATCTTTTGAAAACCTAAGCCTCTTTCTACTCCTGTCCCTCTTTTGTCACCTCTGTCTTCCTGTTTTCCAAGCTTCATGACCACACTGCCGAAGGAAGCCATAAGTTGTAAATCAACAGGCCTGGCTTGTGTGGCCTTAGGCAACACCGTTCTCCTCTACATCTTTTTTCTCCAATAAAGCTGGAAGGACTCAGAGGTCACAGTCTAACTGTCTGGAAGAAAATTTCAGCTGAAATTTGGTTTTGCCTAACCCATACAATAAGAAGGAGGAAAGAGAAAAGAATGTAAAGGAGAGAGATTTGCAGTCCTTTTAGGCAAGGCAAACATTCTCATGTTACCACTGGGACCACTTCTCTTATCTGCATGATCTACATCCACTGGTCCCTTAAGGCGTTCAAGTTTGCCACTCTGGACTGGAATATTTTCATGTCCCTTCTTTTTGTTTTTGTTGTTGTTGCTGCTAGGGTTTTTTGTTTGTTTGTTTGTTTGTTTTGAAACAGAGTCTTGCTCTGTTGCCTAGGCTGGAGGGCAGTGGCGGGATCTCAGCTCACTGCAACCTCCGCCTCCCAGGTTCAAGAGATTCTCCTGCCTCAGCTTCCCAAGTAGCTGGGATTACAGGCGCCTGCCACCATGCCCAGCTAATTTTTGTATTTTTAGTAGAGACGGGGTTTCACCATATTGGCCAGGCTGGCCTCAAACTCCTGACCTCAAGTGATCTGCCTGCCTCAGCCTCCCAAAGTGCTGGGATTACAGGCATGAGCCAACGTGCCCGGCCCATTTTTGTGTCCTTTCTGTTGATGGCATTTGGTGCTGCTGAGGTCTCTACTTCCACAGGGCTTTCTTCCCGAGGGTCTGTCCTGTCATATGTTCACTGACTCAGTGCCAGGGCCTGACAACATCTAAGGGATCTTCATCCAAGTCAAGCCCGACAAATAGGGCTTATCTCAATTATCGTTTCCTATCAATTGGGAATGGCTGCCTAGAACATTGCGTTAAAGCTAATTCTGAACTTGTATTCAGGCTCACAGGGAAGAGAGATGTCTGCCAGGGGATGAGATGGGGAGATAGTGTCATGGTGCTATTATTTGCAGTCTTTGGTAAACCAGCCTCTCACTTTACAGATGGGAGATGAAGGCCCGAAGACGGTAAATTACTAGCCCCCTGTCACTCAGGAGATGGGCCGAGACCCTGATTCCAAGCCAAGGCTCTTTCCACCTCTGTTAAAAATGGATTCCCCAACTGAAATGCTCATCCTCTCTGCCTTCCAAATCCTCCCTTCATGGAGGACCTAGTCAAAATCCTTTACAGACATGTCTTCGCAGAGGCTCCAGCCCTCACTAATGACCTCTCTCAATCCACCACCCCACAGCCTCTTCCATCCAACCTGGTCCTGGGTTCATGGAACTAGCAGTTGAGTTATTGAGCAGGTACCAGGAAACAGCAGTGTACAAGAGAGATACCACCCTCCCTCTGGCAAAAAAAAAGGCAAACTAAAATACTCATTAGATGATCACTTACTTAACTAAAGCTGTGGTAAGCCTCAGAAGAAGAATCTCTCTGAGCATGCCTAAAGGGAGGTTGGCCACTCAGGGAAGCCCTGTTTGAGGAAGTCACCTTTGAGATGAGATGGGAAAGATAACTGGCAGGCAGGAGTGAGGGGGAACACTCCAGAAAGAGGGAATAGGAAAGTGCATGACCTGTTGAAGAAACTGGAAGAGGCAGAGCACAGACAATGAGGGCACAAAAGGGCCTTGGGAGCCAAGGATAGGGGTTGTTCTCCATCCCAAGAGTAATGGGAAGCTTTTGAAGGGTTTTGCAGGGAACATAACGCTGATTTTTTGGTTTTTGTTTGAGATGGGGTCTCACTCTGTTGCCCAGGCTAGAGTACAGTGGCACAATCATAGCTCACTGCAGCCCCGTCTCTTGGGCTCAAGTGATCCTCCCACCTCAGTCTCCCAAGTAGCTGAGACTACAGGTACACACCACCATGCCCAGCTAACTTTTCTCTTTTGAGTAGAGATGAGGGTCTGACCATGTTGCCCAGGCTGGTCTTGAACTCCTGGCTTCAAGAGATCCTGCTGCCTTGGCCTCCCAAAGTGCTGGGATTACAGGCATGAGCCACTGTGCCTGACCTAACACTGATACTAAGCTGTCTCATGTCGTTCTGTCATTGCACACAGCAGGAACCTAACATAAAACTATTGAATTGAATGGAGCTTTCCCCACGGAGGATGGTAAGCTCCAGGTAGCCTGGTAGGGGCATGGGACATAGGGTAACATATGGTCAGGACTCAAGGGAACCTGCTCAGTGGCACCAGTCATGGTTATTGACTAGACTCTGCTCCATGCTTCCCAGTGCCTACCACAGGGTACCTCCTACTTGCATTCTCTCCAAATTTGATGTCTCTTTTATATCCTACCACCTTCTCAGCATCTCCACTCAACACAGCCAGAAGCGAACTCCTGATATTCCCCACCAGCACCCCCTGCAATCCCTCTGCACTCCCCATCTTAGTAAATGGCAACTCCCAGATGTCCATCCAACCTCCCGTGGTTCTAGCCATTTCCCACCAATCCTGTGAATATGGGCATTCAGAATGAACACTGGGCCAAGGGGCTAACTGGACCAGGTATCCACACAAGCAAGGATACGTCACAGGCGCTTTCTCCATGGTAGCCCAGCACAGTGTTTTGATCCATGGATGATGGGTTGAGGTCTTCCATCTCTGAGATGTGCTTATCTCTCAGGCAAGGGAAATTCCAAGTGCGACTGAACATTCTGTCTGAGGACTTTTACTCTGACCACCTAAAAGCTCTTTTTGATAAGATAAAGGGGATTACTTTAATCATCTTTAAACTAATCCAGCTGAACTATAAATCCATGCTGTCCCATTTGAGCTATTTGCTGGTATCAATGACAAATAATTTCTATGTTTGATTTTTAAAACACACACACAAAGCTCTTTATTAAAGGGAACTCTCTGCTACATCTGGATCCCATTTTGGGCAGTTGATGCATTAGGGATTGTTCCATGTCCCAGGGAATCTTCCTCCTTTAGGAAGGAGACACAAACGATGTCAGAAAAAGGGTGACTCTTTTTTTTTTTTTTTTTTCTTTTGAGACAGAGTCTTGCTCTGTCGCCCAGGCTGGAGTGCAGTGGTGCAATCTCGGCTCACTGCAAGCTCTGCCTCCCAGGTTCACGCCATTCTCCTGCCTCAGCCTCTTGAGTAGCTGGGACTACAGGCACCCGCCACCATACTCGGCTAATTTTTTGTATTTTTTAGTAGAGACGAGGTTTCACCGTGTTAGCCAGGATGGTCTCGATCTCCTGACATCAGCCTCCCAAAGTGCTAGGATTACAGGTGTGAGCCACCGTGCCCGGCCAGGGTGACTCATTCTTATAAGCTGCCCCAACTTCTATTTTCTGCCCCCTTTAATAAAGAAAGTGGATCCTTCCTTCATTCAACAAATACGTATTGAGCACCTACTATGTGCTAGGCACCTTTGTAGACTCTGAGGACACTGCAGTGAGCCTGGTTCCTGTTCTCCAGAAGCTGACATTCTAGGGGAAGGGAAAACTGACCACGTGTCAGGTAGTTCATGCACAGAAGACAATACAAAGGAGGGTAGGCAGTGATTGGAAACTGCTATTTAAGTAGATTGTTCAGGGAAGGACTACCTCATGTCGGTGGCATTTGAACTAAGACCCGAAGGCAATGAAGAAGCCAACCACACTACCGTCTCAGGGAACAGTGTTCTCATAGGAGGGGACAGACGAGTGCAAACGTCTGGAAGCAGCAATGTGCCTGGTGTCCTCAGCAATGTGCCTGGTATGCTCAGGGAACAGCAAAGAAGCCAGTGAGGTTGGAGCCCAGAGAAGAGGTGTGAGTGGCAAACGGGAGGCCAGAGAGGACACAGGCGGTCCAAGTCAGATGAGACCTTGACTTTTACCCTGCACCAGACAAGAAGTCCGGGAGGGTTTACATCAGAGCAGTGGCTGATCTGACTTATGTTTTAATAGGTTCACGCCTCAGGTCAAAGGCAGTAACAGGGAGACTGATGGAGTAACCCAGGCAAGGATGGATCCCAAAGGGAACCCCTTGTTTCCTGGGGGTGGAGGCAGAGGAGGAGAGAGGGAGGGATGCAAGGGGGTGTGGAACTGAAGATATCAAGAGATAAGTTGTTATAAAGCAGAAAGAGATGTAGCACTCCTGAAAAGAAGCATTTTCAGGGTGAGTGATCAGGGGAGTGGTGATGCTTAGGGGACTGGATCTGTGGATTGTTCAGGAAATAATAATAGGTTGTGATTAAATTTAGAGGGAAAAAAAACTGTCCAAGGGAAGCCAATCAAAGAGCCTGGATTGCCAGTCTTCCCTGCTGTGATCTCCACCTGTGATTCTCCAGGGCAAATGTCCTTTATGACCTTACAGTTCACCTGGAACCCTCCACCCAGGGCCTGAGGCAGCTCATTCTCTTGTGCCCAGGCACTGCCAGGCATTGCCCTGAGTACTGGGCGCCTCACACACTGGGCTGGACCACTCACCCGAGTGAAGAAGGAGGCTTGAAGCTGTCCTGGTACAATAATGGAATGAAGGGTTAGTCTCAGCTCAGCCGCTTGGAATATGACTCTACCTCTCACCTTTCTGTGGGATGTATTCATTTCAGCTTTTTGTTTGGTGCTATGGGGAGGGAAGGGCCCTCAGATTGGCATCCTTTTTCTTCCAGGATGGTGGTGAATATGATGAAAGTCTGAGGCTGTTTTTAAAATTCTGCTCTAATACCTTGTTTTTCTGTGCATGAGAATTATGTATTCTTGGCTGCAAAACTGGAATCTGTCTGCTCGTGGATAAACTTCTGGCCATGAGCATGTACCTTTCAGGTAACTTTCCTATCAGAGAAGCTTACAATCAAGAATCCTACTTCCCTAGTTCCCTACACTGGCCCAGGAGGCTTTTGGTGGAATCCGCTGGATTTCTGAAAATTAGGGAATTTCTCCTACTCTGAACTCTACCAGGAATCACATACCATCTCAGTACCATCTTACCTAGGCCCTCTTGACCTCTTCTTTATCCATAATCTCTTTCTAGCTCATGTCATCCAGACTCAAGGGCCCCATTCTCAGTTTGACACTAAGGACGCCCACGCTGTTACCTCTGGCTGTGACCTTTCCCATGAGCTCCAAATTCACACCATCTTTTGACGTCTCCACTTAACTTCTCCATTTCAGTGTCTCAAACTTGACAATTCAAAACAGAACTCCCTCCCACTTCCAAACTGGTTTCCTACCCAACTTTCCCAGGCCCCCAGTTTCTCAAGTCAGAATTCTATGAGTCATCCTTGATGTCTGCCATTCCCTCATCCCTCCCATCCAACCCATTCGTAGGCTCTTGGGAATCTACCTCCAGAATGTCTCTGGAATCCATCCGCTTCTCTCCACCTCCACTGCCAACCGCCTCTCACCTGCAATAGCTCTGAGGCAGCCTCCCCACTTCTTCTGCCTCCCATGCCCACCCCTACATATTCCTGTCCCATCTCCACCCAGGAGCAAAGAAGGTCTTCCTTAACTGTAAATTGGTTCACATCTCCCCTGCTTAGAACTTTCCAAGGCCTTGATGTTATTCCAAGATCAAGACCAAATTCTTGACTGTGGCCAGTGACACCTTTCCTGAACTGGACCTACCTACCTCTGCAAACCCATCTAGTGACACCTTTCCCTTAGCTTGCCTCCAACATAGTGTATTAGTTTCCTATGGCTGCTGCAGGAAATGACACAAATTATTTCCTTATAGTCCTGGAGCCCAGAAGTCCAAAATGGGCTGGAGCCAAGGCAGGCAGGGCTATGCTCCTTGCAGAGGTTCTAGGGGATAATCTATTTCCTGGTCTTCTTCAGCTTCTAGAGTTGCAATCCTTGGCTCATGGCACCTTCCTCCACCTTCAAAGCCAGGAGTGTAGCATCTTACTTGGTGATCACATTGCTTTCTTCTCTGGTGTCATATTTCCCTTTGCTTTACATTGTCCTTTAAATTTCTCTTATAAGGAAACTGCGATTGCATTTAAGGCCCATCCAGGTAACCCAGGATAATCTTCCCATCTCAAGACCCTTAACTGAATCCCACCTCCAAAGTCCCTTTTGCCATGTAAGGCAACATTCCCAGGGTCCCGGGAATTAGAATCTACGTATCTTTGGGAGTGACTATTGAGCCTACCATGCATACCAGGCTCCTTCACCCACCAGGGTCTTTGTACTGCTTGTCCCCCCATGACTAGAATGCTCCCTTCTTCCCTCTCACTCTTTGCTTGGCCATATCTTTCTCATTCTTGGGGACACAGCTTACCTGGCACCTCCTCAGACAACCTGTCTCGGACCAGCCCCTCAACAGCCTGAAGACTTTTTTTTTTTTTTTGATACAGAGTCTTGCTCTGTTGCCCAGGCTAGAGTGCAGTAGTGTGATCTCAGCTCACTGCAACCTCTGCCTCCCGGGGTCAAGCAGTTATCCTACTTCAGCCTCCCAAGTACCTGGACTATAGGCACCTGCTACCATGTCCGGCTAATTTTTGTATTTTTAGTAGAGATGGGTTTTCACCATGTTGGCCAGGCTGGTCTCAAACTTCCAACTTCAAGTGATCTGCCCGCCTCGGCTTCCCAAAGTGCTGAGATTACAGGCATGAGCCACAGTGCCTGGCTGAAGACTTTTTCATGTCTTTTTCAACTGACTTGTTTTCTGCCTGCCTCTCCCTCTACCCTCACCTAAGCACCTTGAGGACCATGTCTGTTTTGTCCATCCACTGGTCGTCCTTATATAACTGGTTAATAAATCATTGCTGAATTAATGAATTAATTAATTTATGACAGTCTCGCTCTGTCGCCCAGGCTGGAGTGCAGTGGCATGATCTCAGCTCACTGCAACCTTCTCCTCCAAGATTCAAGCGATTCTCCTGCCTCAGATTCCCAAGTAGCTGGGATTACAGGCATGCGCTGCCACACCCAGCTAACTTATTTTTTTCTTCTTCTATTTTTAGTAGAGACAGGGTTTCGCCATGTTGGCCAGGCTGGTCTTGAACTCCTGACCTCAAGTGATCCACTTGCCTCAGCCTCCCAAAGTGCTGAGATTACAGGGTTGAGCCACCATGCCTGGCCTCATTGCTGAATGAATTTAAAGATGACAAATTGACAACCCAATATAGTGCTATGCAAATGGACTGCTGTGGGTTCATCTCAGTGAAAGGAGACTCATCACTACCTTCCTCCTGATCTGCTATATTAGAAACAATGGTCTGGGCAGAACACGGCACCAATCACAAAGAAAACCCACCGACACATTCCCACGCAGGGTCCAGGGAGATGCCGCAACACCGAGCGAGCCAGACACGCACAAATGCAATCGCAGTTTCCTTATAAGAGAAATTTAAAGAGAAATTTCAAGGAAGTAGCATTTCACCTTGCTGGGCGACCACCTGATCCCTTGCCCATTAAACGTAGCTAAGCATTATTTTAACACAAGGCCTGCTTGAGAGGCTGCTCACTGTGGAGAGCCAGCCGTAGGTAAACCTTCTCCATCTTTCTCCTGTTAAAGACTCCTGGTGCCACTTTGAGGGAATGCAGGGCAGCCAAGGGGCCTTTTCACATGTGTTGCAGCGTTTTAGGCTGGGTACGGGGAGGCTCGTGCACAGCTGAAAACTCCACGGGGTTAAATTTTTCTAAACTGAAGCCAAAAGTGTTTTGATTGCCTGGCTATTTTCTAAGAATTGCTTTTGCCTTAAGCTATACAAGATTGGGTTGAAAATATCATTTCCACCCCCTTCAAGTAGAAAATTGTGCTTGAAAATTTGATAAGCTTTAGGAATATTTTTATTTTGTATTTTATTTATTTATTCGAGACGGAGTTCCACTCTTGTTGCCCAGGCTGGAGGGCAGTGGTGTGATCTCGGCTCACTGCAACCTCTGCTATTTTTAGTAGAGACGGGGTTTCTCCATGTTGGTCAGGCTGGTCTCAAACCCCCGACCTCAGGTGATCCGCCCACCTCCGCCTCCCAAAGTGATAGGATTACAGTAGTGAGACACTGTGCCTGGCCAGAATATTTTTAAATGTTTGGTCACAAGGAAGATGGCTGTTTTGACTCAATACTTTATTCCCCTCTGATTATTTACAGCATAAAGTTCACGGCCATGTTGTCTATAAAAGTATAAACTTAAGACAATAAAACAAAGTGATTTATAAATATTAACCAGTTTTCACACATCTTAATGTTTAAAATAATAACATTTGCACAGCATCTGACAATTTACAAAGGCTTCAACATGTATCATTTTGAATAATCCAGGAAGACCTTTGCTTAGAAGGAAGGGCCTAATTTTTTTCCTGTAAGCTTTCAATCCATAACTGTACATCCTAAGGCATTCTAGCACAAATGAAATGGAACTGCCTCTTGTGAGTCTATTTCAGAAGTCTGTCGTCAGAGTTCAGTTCACAGGCATCAACCAGAAACCTAGTGAGGCCGTTTGAAATTCTGGCCCAGATTAATTTTTTAAAGCTGCATTTGGAGCTTTTTAAAGTGGAGCTGTTTCCAAAGGCTTAACTGAAGAGTAATTGATTTCACTGGAAATAAAAGTCCACGTGTGATCCCAGCTGGAGTGTGGTCATATTTTTCTTGCAAACCTAGAATGTCTTGGGGGAACAAACGGCTGTCATGTGTCCCCTTCCAAAAATGTCTTAAACACCGGAAAGGAGGGCAGGCTAAGGTGTAGCCCTTCCCACCCTGGGTGCCAGGGTTGGGGGTGCTGTAAGTGAAATGTCAACGCTGAGGTCACTAATATTCTGAATCTCAGCCTCAGAGGAAGAAATGTGTGCAGGAGTCCAGGAGGAGGGAAGGAACCAGAGATGGGGAATGGCCTGGATGGATGAGTTGAGACATGGAGAAAGTTGCTTCCTGAATTGTGTTCTGTGTACTCCTCTTCATCAGAGCAGTGGGAAGGGGTCTTTTGTGATAGTCCAGGCCTCTCCACCAACAGGCACTCAGTTCACAAGCACATCCATGGGCCCCACTGACCCACGTGGAAGCCTGGGAGGATCAGTAGAGGCCAGCCCCATACCATGGAGGAGGGGCTGGCCCTCTTGTACATCCTGGGATTGAATCTTGGGAAGAAGTCGATGGCAAAAGTAGCCTTGGGAAAAGTCTATCCTGGGAGGCATTGATGCTCCCTCCTCTGCCAGAATAAAGGTGACCTATGGTGTTCCCAGAAAACAAGCTCAGCCTTAGGCAGGACAGGGCTCATTTTGAAGAGGCTGCCAACAGATGTCACCCAGCCTCTGGGGCCCAAACTCACAGCTTGCTCACAAACAAACTGAGATGAACATCCTCCCAGAGACTTCAAAGCAAGAGTCTGGTGTCCCTGCAGCCAAGCTTGTCAGCCTCCTCCAGAGAGAAAGTGTTCCCTCGGAGCCTAAAGGAGATCAAGTGAACAGAGGTTTGAGTGAGGACAAAATTAGAGCAGGGCTTTCAAACAAAAGCCTCCACTTTTTAAACCCATGCCTGGGATGGGCTGACCCTCTGGCCCAGCTGCAGTGCTTCTTGCAGGGAAGTCAGGGCCGTTTTTACCCTCGGTCAACCAGGGCAGCTCATGAAGCATTCTGAACAAGGCTCCATGACTCTGCAGAGAGAGAGAGAGAGAGTCCACAACACTGCACCCAGCCAGCCACAGACTCCCCAAGGCCAGTGATTCTTTTTAAGGCAACAAGGGAATCTGTCAAGAATGCAATGAGCAAACCCTGGTGCCCTCCCAAGTTCCATCAACAGGCAGCAAATAGCATCAGATCCCTTAAAATATCAACCTGATGTTGGCTGGTGCCCAGGACACAGAATGTAATGTTTCTTAGGACTGTGCAATGGTTTCAAAAACAAAGAAACAGAAAACCTACACTCTGCCCAGAACCTGATGATGTCATAGGCCACAGAAATGTCACAATCCTACAGAAGGAAAAATCTCTCCATCACAGCATAGATTTTTGAAGTCACTTTTAAATTTTTTATTATCTTAAGAGACGGGATCTAATTCTGTCGCCTGTGCGGTGACGCAATCATGGCCCACTGCAGCTTTGAACTCCTGGGTTCAAGGGATCCATCCATCCCAACCTCCCGAGTAGCTACGAACTACACCGCACCCAGCTGAATTTTTTATTTTTTAAGAGAAGAGGTCTGATGTCGAACTTCTGGCCTCAAGTGATCCTCCTGCCTCAGCCACCCAAAGGGCTGGGATTACAGGTGTGAGCTGCCACGCCCAGCAAAGCTTTTGTTTTTAACTTCATCATTTGATATCTGCATTTGCTGCAGCCTTGTATGCTTTTTGAAAGAAGACAAGGCCTGCCTATTTAAAGCAGGGGTGACCACACGCTTACGGGCATGAGTTGCCAAAGGGTCCTGGTCTAAGGCAATAGGCTTGGTGGATCTGTAGTCAGCCAGAGTAGGTTTGCCCATCTGAGAAGACTTAGCCCTTCTTGTACTCTGGTTAACTACTGGAATCATGAATGGGCATCCAGAGTTCCCAGCTCTTTTGAGAAAACCCTGAGATACAGATTTTTTTATAGGAAATGTCCTGGCTTTTAAATATTAGTCTCTAGCCCAGTGCCTGGAACATACATAGTAACATTCACTGATAGCACATTAGGCCAGGAAAAACCTTTACTTACTGTCTGAGAAATAGATCCCTGGAAATAAGAACAAATCTTTGAAGCTGTGGCTCAGCAGAGAGAAAGTCCACAACACTGGACCCAGCTGCCCAGACTCCCAGGGCCATTCTTTTTAAGGCAACGAAAGAATCTGTCAAGAATGCAATTCTTGCTTTTTTCAAATACATGAAGGACTATGGCTTTCTTATAGAGAATTGGATACACTGTGCAACCTGCTCCTAACCTGTGTAACCTCCATTCAGAACCGCAGAAGGTCTGATCCAATATCTTTGACCTGTGAAGGCAGATGCAGTTCCCAGCAGGACAGGAGCTGACTTTTCTTTTCATTCTTCAACCACATCCCCATTCCTACACTATCTCATAGAACAAACAAGTTGCTGAATAAATAGTCAAGGTTTAAAAATGAAATCATTGCTTCCTACTTAAAGATGTAAAGACTTCTTAGACAGAGAACCAGATCCCTCACATGCAGAATCATTCTCCCTGAATGTGAGAATCAGAAGGATTCTCGAAATTTTCCTCTCTCCCACCACCCCATTTTACAGACAGAAAAACTGAGGCTTGGAGAGCTAAAGCAGGCCTGCCCAGGGGCCTTACCAGACTTCCAGGATGGTGTCATTCCTTTCGAGGGCCTGCAGGAGGGCTTCTGCCCCTAGGTAGGTGATGCAGTTATTGGACAACCTGGAGAAGAAAATAGAATGGTGAGCTTCAAAGATTCTTGGTTTTCCTCTTGAAACTGTCCAGTTAAAGAGACTTCAGGAGTTAGCCAGCCCACTGAAGCCCACCTGTCCCCTAGACACCTCCCACTCATGTCTGAGATTCCCAATGAGCTCATCAGCGAAGGCTCAGTACCGTCAGTGAAATGTACCCATCTCTCTTCCATTCTCTAGATGAGTTTATCAAATTAAGTAGCCACTCCCTTAGTATAGTAGTTAAGTACCTGAATTTTAGTGCTAGATGTCCTGGGTTTAAATCCCACCTATACCACTTCTTTTTTGATCTCGAGCAAATTAGTTCTAATTTCCTCATTGGCAAAATGGGCCTAAAAGAGTGCCTGTGTCATCAAGCATAAGAATCTAATGATGGGTGTAAGCAGGCTCCTGTTCACATCCACCATCCATCTCCTTGTGGCATGGGTCCCGGGCCATTAAGTCAGCCACCAGTCCCTGCATTACCTCCCCACACTCTGCTTGCTGGGAAGACCCACCACTCTCTGCAAACCTAAAACACTTGCACAGTA
Organism: Trachypithecus francoisi; assembly: GCF_009764315.1. Classification (NCBI taxonomy): domain Eukaryota; kingdom Metazoa; phylum Chordata; class Mammalia; order Primates; family Cercopithecidae; genus Trachypithecus; species Trachypithecus francoisi. The sequence continues at coordinate 91,003,693 of NW_022681455.1, read as the reverse complement.
CTCGATATGGTTTTGCTGTGTCCCCACCCAAATCTCATCTTGAATTCCCACATGTTGTGGGAGGGAGCCAGTGGAAGGTAATTGAATTCCATCCTGTTCTCATTATAGTAAATAAGTCTCATGAGATCTGATGGTTTTAAAAAGGGGAGTTTCCCTGAACAAGTCCTCTTCTCCTGTCTGCCGCCATGTAAGACGTGCCTTTCACCTTCTGCCATGATTGTGAGACCTCCCCAGCCACATGGAACTGTGAGTCCAATAAAACTCTTTCTTTCAAAAAGTGCCCAGTCTTGGGTATATCTTTATCATCAGCATGAAAATGGACTAATACAGTACTTAATTGATAGAAAATAACCAATGAGCAGTAATATTTCCATTTTTAGGGGGGTCTTTGAGGGCACAGATGCAGAGATTAGAGAACATATGCGGTAGCTGACAACAGGGAGGGGAGACAGGATAGGGCCAGGGACAGTAACAGAGGAGTCATGTGTCTCCCATGTTGCTCTTTTGCGTATAGCTTTGCCTTCCGATAATGTCCACTCCAGGTCTTCCCCCTTTCCCACAATTTTAGGAACGTCTTACAAGTTGACCCTAAGGCAGTGCTAATCATAATTGCCAGTATTTGTTGAGCTTCTATTAGGCTAGTATAAACATAATTGCAGTTTTTGCACTGTTGAAATTTGCCATTTGATATTGGCATACATTCTTAAATAAATGTGGTTATGTTATACATCATTTTAATGCACAATTCTCACTTTAAGATTTTTTGCTAATGACTTAATACTTTCTGTTTATTTTATATTTATTTTAGACTATGAAAATGATGTTAGACAAAAAGTAAATTCAAGCAATTTTCTTATTCCAATTCAAAATGAGTTGTAAAGCAGCAGAGACAACTCACAACATCAACAACGCATTTGGCCTAGGAACTGCTAGCGAACGTACAGTGCAGTGGTGGTTCAAGAAGTTTTGCAAAGGAGACGAGAGCCTGGAAGATAAGGAGTGTGCTGGCAGGCCATCGGAAGTTGACAATAACCAATTGAGAGCAATCATCAAAGCTGATCTTCTTACAACCACTTGAGAACTCAACATCGACCATTCCATGGTCGTTCAGCATTTGAAGCAAATTGGAAACGTGAAAAAGCTCGATAAGTGGGTGCCTCATGAGCTGAGTGAAAACCAAGAAAATCATCATTTTGAAGTGTCATCTTCTCTTTTTCTACACAACAACAGTGAACCATTTCTTGATCCGATTGTGACATGCAATGAAAAGTGGATTTTATACAACTGGCAAGGACTAGCTCAGTGGTTGGACCAAGAAGACCCTCCAAAGCACTTCCCAAAGCCAAACTTGTGCCAAAAAAAAAAAAGGTCATGGTCACCGGTGGTCTGCTGCTGGTCTGATCCCCTACAGCTTTCTGAATCCTGGCGAAACCATTACATCTGAGAAGTATGCTCGTCAAGTCAATGAGATGCACTGAAAACTGCAACGCCTGCAGCAGGCATTGGTCAACAGAAAGGGTCCAATTCTCCACAATACCCGACTGCACATCGCACAACCAAAGCTTCAAAAGTTGGCTGAACTGGACTATGAAGTTTTGCCTCATCCGCCATATTTACCTGACCTCTAGCCAACTGACTACCATTTCTTCAAGAATCTCGACTTTTTGCAGGGAAAATGCTTCTACAACCAGCAGGATGCAGAAAATGCTTTCCAAGAGTTTGTCAAATCCCAAAGCATGAATTTTTATGCTACAGGAATAAACAAACTTATTTCTTATTGGCAAAAATGTGTTTATTGTAATGGTACCTATTTTGATTAATAAAGATGTATTTTAGCCTAGTTACAATAATTTAAAAATCATAGTCCGAAACCACAATTACTTTTGCTCCAATCTACAACTTACTTTTATTACCTACATTCTCTCAGTGAATGCTCATGGCCTGTAATGAAGGCCCAGCCATTATCTCCATTTACACTTGAGGCAACTGAGGCACTCATCCAAGAAGAACTGGCTGGTAATGGTGGAGCAGGGGTAAGACCCAGGCTGTCTGGTTCTAGAACCTGGACTCTTTTTTATTATTTTTTTTTTCTCTTTTCTCTTTTTTTTTTTTTTTTGGTGGAGTTTCTCTCTTGTCCAGGCTGGGGTGCAATGGTGTGATCTCGGCTCATGGCAACCTCCACCTCCTGGGTTCAAGTGATTCTCCTGCCTCAGCTTCCCGAGTAGATGGGATTACAGATGTGTGCCACCACGCCCGACTAATTTTGTATTTTTAGTAGAGATGGGGCTTCTCCATGTTGATCAGGCTGGTCTCAAACTCCCCAACTCAGGTGATCCACCTGCCTCAGCCTCCCAAAGTGCTATGATTACAGGTGTGAGCCACTGCACCCGGCAAGCCTGGACTCTTATCCAACTCTTGGCAGAAACTGAGCCTGGAAAAGAAAGATGCAGGCATTTCTCTTTTTTAAAAAAGATATATCAGAAGTTCAATTTTTGTGGGGGATGATATAGTTTAGGATGCTGAATAAAAAGGCTGATGACAGGGTGGCATGGGACAAACCCCAGCCTCATTGCCCGGCATCCACTTGAGTCAAGTGGAGTAAGGCTGTGACAAGGAGGGAAGACAAAACTGCCATATCCACACCTGGTCAATAATCGGCCTGGTATTCCCAAAGGCCCACCCTCAGTGCAAAGCTGGCATCTGGCTCAACAACTGGGCTTCACCCCAACTTCCCAGCCCACTTCCACCCAAATGATTAGTGGAAGTGTTTTCACCAAATATTTGGAAATTTCCTAGCTTGTGAAAGCAACACAAACAAGTGTTGCCAGAGTGGATAGCAGCCTGGCAGCAAAGCTGGCACTCACAGAGGCAGCTGTCTGTCTGTCTGTTTCTAAAAGGCAAGCGTTTTCCTAGGACCACATTTGCCTAGGCAGATGCCACTTTCCTCCAGCCAAAGGAGCCATCTGATGGGGTTCCTGAGGTCTCCTTGAAATAGGAATTTCGGCATCAGCCTCAGAGAGCACCCTGACAAGCCCGTGATGGTCACTAGGTGGGTTCATGTTCACCTCAGTTGTCCATCTCTTTGTGGCACAAGTCCCAAGCCACTGAGTCAGCCACTGGAGGAGGCCACAGTGCTCCCCATCACATCACCTCCCCAGCCACTGCTTGCAGAAAAGACCTGCCACTCTCTGCCTGAGGCCATTCTTCTGACCCCAGAAGCATGTTTAGCTGGGTGAGGGTGAGCTGGAAGTGCTAGAGAATCAGTGCCCCATGAGCGCACGTCAACACAGGAAGGACAGACAGTTGGTGGATAAATGCCATGGCTTTCTTGCCCATTGGTTGGGTAGGTGACCAGGTGTTTTCTGCACTGGCTCCAGGAGTGCCCCAGAGTACTGAGCTCCAATTTCCCTCATTGATAACTCTCTTGATAACTCTCATTTATTGGTTACCTTCGCTTTCCCATCTCACTTCACCGCTCTCCTATCAGCATTTACTGGGACCACCTCCCAGATAAACAACTTGCGCTGGAATCCTTGTCCACCTAGACCAGGGCAAGCTGTTCTACCAGGCCACCACATGTGAGTTACCCCAGCGGGGAGCTGCCCAGATCTTATTCAGAAATGCCCCTTCCAAAGATCAGCAATTATTGTCCTGTTTCCTGCTTATGGGTTCCTTACTTCAGGATTTTCAAACTTGAATTTCTCTTCAGTCCTTCTGCGAGACAACATACACCTTCATCCTGGAGATGGTTCTCCTCCAGGCTGGTGAGAACAAGAGAGAAAATCCAGTTGATATAACATTGATTATGGAAGATGATGTCAATAAAGATGAACTCACATGCCCCCCATATAGGAAATCCAACATCTGAAAACCCAAACTCATGGATAAAGAAAGAACAGATAAAGTACATTGTGGAGATTCTCAATTCTGGGGACATATTTGCAAGAGAATTCACTCCAAGGGCTCTCTATGTAATAAGTTCCCTCATCCTCCAGCTTCCCAATATCCATCTTTCCTTTCTTCCTTATTAATGGAAATCTCATTTCATTTGGACAGCCATGCACTTGGTGAAAAAACTGTATTTCCTACTCTCCATTGCAGCCAGGGCTGATCAAACAACATACACGTGGGTTGGTCAAGTAACATACACATGGTTGATACATAAGGGGAAGTTGACAGGTGGGACTCCCAGGAATGCTTTTTAAAGGAGAGAAATGCAGATGGCTTTCCCTGGTATATAGACTGAATCCTGGAATACAGAAGTAGTGCTGTAAATGGAGCAGCCATCCTGTGATCATGAGGCAACCAACCATGTGAATGAAGTCACAGGCTAAGGATGATGGAACAGAAAGATAATGAGACAGAGCTGAGACCCCTCCTGGCCTCTTGTAGCCACTGTACAAACCCTACACTGCCTACTTCCAGCTGCCTATACAGGAAAAAATAAACCCTTTCTTTGTTTAAACCTCTGTAGATGAAGGTATTCTGTCACCTGCAGCTTAACATGTAGTTAAACTAAATTTGGCCTGAGACTGCCTCCGTACTTTGAGTTCCTATGTGGCAAACTGCAACCTAACAATATATCCTTTTAACAAACAGCTAAGTCTCAGTCAATCACAGCAGCCAGGCTTCAATCACAGCCTACCAGCTGATCAGACTATGTCCATATAAGGAAAATGCCTCATCACACCATGCCCAAATAAGGCAAGTGCCCAGCTGCAACCAATCAAGTTGTTTTGTACATCACTTCCTTTTCCTGTCTATAGATACTGCTTGCCCACCTTGCTAGGTGGAGCGCTCCCAGTTCTGAATGCTGCCCAATTCATAAATTGCTGTATGCTCAAATCAGCTCTGCTAAATTTAATTTGCCTGAAGTTTTTCTTTTAACAGTAATCATAACTGATGCTCTCACAATAAGGTTCTCCTCTACTAAGAAATTCCAAGTGGCAAAATCCAGTCAGGATAGAATCAATCATACTTTAGTAGAGCTAGTAAGCCCTGCAACAGCCAAGGTCCATCCACAAAATCTGTTTATGTCAATGCCCATATGTTGCAGTACCTTTCTGCTTCCTGGGAAAATCAAACATTCAGCATTTTATCCCCCTGACATAATCTGAAACTGCCCAGAACATGTCAGAAAACTATACTAGTGGCATCTAAAGGATGAGAAACTTAGAATCTGCTTCAGGTCAACAGTATAAGCATGACTCATGGTTCCTCTTTCAACTATCAAAACTCCATTACACCTTCCAAAGTGACCTATGACTTGAATACCCAGTACTCCTAGGAACTCAAATTCACTTGAAAATAACAAAACTTTATTATTAGTAGTAGTCACAGTACTAATAGTAGTTGCAGCAGCAGCAGCAATAGTAGTAGCAACCCTGCCACTATTCTAATTTAACATTTATGGAGCACTTACAAATATGCCAGGCACTATATTAAGGTCTTCACAGGCACTACCTTATCTAATTCTTACAAAAATCCTCTATGGTTGGAAGTATTCTTACCCTCATTTTACAGACATGAAACTTGAGATTCTGAAATTGTTTTTTAACTTGCCTAAGATCATGGCCTGCTTGATTCCAGAGTTTGTGCTCTTAACACTTATGCCATGTGGAGGCAGTCATCAAACCAGCAAACCAATATATTTTATTAAATTAACAAATTAGCATGTACATACCAGGCTCTATAAGCTTCATACCACTCAGTACATATTAAGACAAACACAACCAATCAATCAGTCAATCACTCAATCATTGACCTTTGTCTGTCCACACAACTGCTCCTATGGATGAGGCCAGAGGATCAACAGAGATTGTGATCCACCTCCCCAGAGCAGCAAATCTCCCAAACTCACCAGAGTTCTTCTAGCATGACGTTCTTTGCCAGCATCAGTGCTAAGGCTTGGGCACCCACACTGCCAATGTTGTTCCCCACCAGGCTGGAGGTAACCATGGAACAAAAGCATGTCAGAGCAGGGAAGGATCTCAGAGATGAACTAACCTATGGAGGACAATATTCATGGTGCTCTCCTGGTCTGCTCCATTTCAGGCATCACTAATAGATTGTGGTGCTCTCTTTCTCTCTTTTTTTTTTTTTTTTTTACCCTTTTTAGACATCACTAATGGATTGCAGTGCTCTTTCTTTAAGCCTTTTTTAGATATTACTAATTGATTGCAGTGCTCTTTTTGTTTTGTTTTTTGCCTTTTTTAGACATCACTAATTGATTACAGTGCTCTTTAAGCCCAGGTGAAGCCTTAGAATTCTTCTTAATGTGGTGCACTGGGCAGCCACTACCAATGGATTGGAATTGGTCCTTAAGATAAAATGTACCTGATCCAGCCCAATATCTTCAATTTACAGATACTGTATCAAAACCCTGAGAGGACAAGGGACATTTCCAAAGTCACCCAGAAAGACTCAAGTGTCCTGTCTTGAAATCCAATGGTGTTTTTTCCTTACTCCATTGCCTAACATTGTGGGGTAGAAATAAAGTTCAAAGACCTTCAAAATTGGCCCAATTTCCTCCCTCTTTACCTGATCTCTCCAAGAAAACTGCAGGATAGACTCTGAAGCTTACCTGAGCCACCTCAAGCTCTGGTGATCACCCAAGGCTTCAGCCAGGGCCTGGGCCCCCTCGTCACCCACTCTGTTGCCCCAGAATCTGAAAAGGCCAAAAGAGTCAACAGACAGTGTCAGTGAGTACCTGATATGTGTTCTAGACATGAACTAACAGTCCTCCTTCCTCTGCAGTCCCAGCCCCAGGGGCAGGACCACTCAATCCCAGAGTGGCCTCCCTGGGGCTCCTGGTTCCAGCAAAGTAGACCTGTCTCTATCCTTTGGGTGGGATGGCCAAACTTAACCCAAGAGTTTTCAGTGGTTTTACATTGCAGACTTAGAGAATAGTAGAGGCCTACCCAGCCCCAAACCCTTAAGGACAGGAACTCACTGACAAGAGTAATTTACAGTTGTGACATTTTTTCTGACACTTAGTTCAGCTTCCTGGTAACTGCCACCCACAAATCCTTAGCTACCCTCCAGTACCTGCCCATAACAAAGTCTAACGCTTCTTCCGCAAAGCTCTTTATCTCTTGCTTCTTCCTAACACCCCGCCACACCATCAGCTTCAACACCCTCAGCTTCTGGGCCATCCTCCTCTGACTCATTGTAGTTTGAAAACATCCCTTTCCAGGTGTAGAAGGCCCAACTCACACCTTCTGACTTATCAACTGTATTCTAGGGACCTACCCTGGACAGGTATGTGCACAAGTTAGCAAAGGATGACTGAATTAGGATGTCCACTGCACTTTCATTCATTAGGTACATATTTATTGAGCTCTGGCTATGTGCCAGCACTGCTCTGTGCCCCAGGGATATGACACTGGAATAACAAAAAACCTGAAAACAACTTAATAGTCATCAAAAGTGACCAGTTAAATAGATTATGTAACACTCTGGGGCTCTTTGAAAAATGAAGTCAGGCTGAGCAAGGCAGCTCACATGTGCAATTCCAACACTTTGGGAGGCAAGGAAGGAGGATCACTTGAGCCCAGGAGTTTGAGACCAGCCTGGGTAACCTAGTGAGACCCCGCCTCTACAAAATATGAAAATATTGGCCAGGCATGGTGGCGTGTGCCTATAGTCCCAGCTATTCAGGAGACTGAGGTAGGAAGATCGCTTGAGCTCAGGAGTTCAAGGCTACGATGAGCTATGATTGCAACCACAGCACTCCAGCCTGGGTGACAGAGCGAGACCCTGTCTGTAAATATTAATAAAATAAATAAATAGGTAATTAAGTAAAGAGGTCATAATGACCTAAAAAAATTCCCATAATATATTGTGAAGAAAAAAAAAAAGCAAGTTACAGAACACTTTGTATCATATGACAGCGTTTGGGGGTTTTAGCACAATGCCTGGCCCAGACAGGTACCCTAATAAATACGTGTGGAAAGAGGTAAATACCCCCGATGTGGCAGATGTGACCTCAAGCAGAGGAGAGTTCAGTGGGGCTGTGGCCTCCTTTGTTCTAGACTCTGTTGCTACTAAAGCAGTGTGGAAAAGATGTTGATTTCTAGAGCAACATAGTCCCATTTGTGGCTCAAACTGAGCTTGAGGGCTGGGCGCGGTGGCTCACACCTGTAATCCCAGCACTTTGGGAGGCCAAGGTGTGTGGATCACCTGAGGTCAGGAGTTCAGGACCAGCCCGGCCAACATGGCGAAACCCTGTCTGTACTAAAAATACAAAAATTAGCCGGGCGTGGTGGTGGGCGCCTGTAATCCCAGCTACTTGAGAAGTTGAGGCATGTGAATCGCTTGAATCAGGGAGGTGGAGGTTGCAGTGAGCCGAGATCGCACCACTGCACTCCAGCCTGGGCGACAAAGGGAGACTACGTCTCAAAAAACAAAACAAAACAAAACAAAAAACTGAGCTTGGGAGTAACTTGCCTCCCTGTGAAACGGGCTGGAACACTTAGGCCCCAAGGTTATTTTCTCTTCCTACAGTCCCAGGTTCTAAAACTCCCAGTTCTTGTCAAATGGACCCCACTTTACACTAGGGCATGACAGGATAGGAGAGCGGCTGCTGGGAACAGCACAGGTGCAAGCCTGGGTGCCTAGCAAACAGAGGAAGCCTACCCTGGGGCTGCAGTTTGGGGCACACCCCTCCCTGGCAGGCCCTAGCATGGTCCTACAGGGAGCAAGAGCTCCGAAGGACCTTGCACAGCCCCCTCTTATCCTGGGTGCCTTCCTGTCCTTCCCCATTTCCTTCTCTTTCTTAGGTCAGGGATCCTCACCCCTGGATGTCCATCCCCTGGGAAGCTTTTTAAAACTCCTAATACCTAAGCCCTGCACCTAGATATTTGCATTTCATCAGGCTGGGGTGGGGGGCCTGGCAATAGTGTTTAGAAGCTCCCAAGTGGTTTTAATATGCAGCCAAAATACAGCCCTAGCGCCCCTAGAGGCCCAGAGGGCTTCCTGCCACCAGCTCATGGGCACTGCCCTCCCCTAGCCCCAACATCCCAAACTTCCTGTTTGTCAGGCCTAGACCAAGTGTGAAGGTAGCAGTCAAGGGCCGCCCACTCTTTCCCTGGCTTGCCCCGCCCCCCTCGCCACACTGGAGCTGGGCTGCCTCTGGGGCCTCCTGGCTGAAGAGTTTCATCTACCCCTAAATCCTCAAAAGTCCCAAGCCCCTCCATGCAGGTCTCTCTTTCTGGAATCCAACCTACCCCAGGAACTGCAAGGAGGCATTGCCTCGGAGGCCCTCGGCCAGCACTCGGGCTCCTGCAGCGGTGATGTGGTTATTCCCCAGCCTGGAAGGGAAGATAGAGGAGGCTGAGAGAACACAGCAGCAGCCAGAAGAGGCAGGCCATCTGTGCCCTGGCCAGGGAAACACAGGAAGAAAGCATTGAGGACCTGCCCAGGAGGCAGCAGCCACAGCAGGTGCCCTTGCTGCTAGGTCCAGTTTACTCAATGGCTCCCACAACTTGGTTTTCCCCCAGCAAAGGGAAAGAGGCAGTGGGATGCTGTTTTGCACAGCAGTGTGACAAGTCCTGGCAGGAGCCACAGTAGGCAGCTGTCCTGGGAGGTGGTTTCCCTGGGACAGCAAGGATGACTCAGGTTCACACCTTTCCCTCCGGCCTCAGCCACCATCGATACAGATTCCATCGTGCCCTCTGCAGCCTTCCCAGATCTGCTGTTGCTACAGGTAGGCTTTACCTGTTGCACAAGAGCCCTGGGCAGGTCCAGGTGGGTGGGAGAGAGGGGTGGGGCCTGCTGAGCCTTCCAGGAAGGAAGGAGAGAGGAAGGGCCAAGGCTAGGGATGGGGGAAGATCCCAGCAAGAATCCTGCTACAACCAAATCCAGACACCTCGGAGAGCTTCGGAGAAGCCCCAGAGCTCTCACCTGCAACTCCAGGCTTCCTGGGATAACTATACGTCTTCATTCTTTTAAGGAACTTCAAGCCACTCAGCTTACAGCAATCCTATAAGGCAGATATTACTGTAGCCTTGGAGAAGGGGTGTGGCAGCTAGGAGAACTCGCCTTTCAGGTCTCCAGCCTCAGCTCCCTGGAGGTAGCCAAGGGCCCCAGCTACTGTGCTCCAAAATCTAACATCCAGGTGTCTGCACTTGCCAGCCCCTGCCTGAGACATCAGGCTCCCCTGCCGGGTGAATTTGGTTCAAGAACTCCTCATCAGCCTTGCCAAGATGTCTTAGGACTGCACTGAAGTCCGAGGTGCCCCGTCTCAACCTTCCTTCCTTCCCTCTCTCCTTCACTCAGGGACACATCCCCCAGCCTCCCCCAGCTCCCTTCCCCACTTCCCCTCTTAGGACTTTTCCCCAATAAATGTGTGGCACATCGAATCCCTGCTTGGAGGACCGGACTCATATAAGGAGAAGCAAGCTGAGTTCTTGTGTAATTTAGCCATCATCTTTCAGCCACTCGCTTACTATATAAAGCCCCTGCCAGACGGTGTAGCCCTTCATGTGGATTAACTGGCTTGCTCATCACTACAACCTGTGAGGTAGCCATGGTTATTACCCCCATTCTACAGAAGGGGAAATGGAGGCACACAGACATTGGGCTGACCTGAGGTCATGCAGCTAATGAGGTTCAAACCTCGGGCAGTCTGGCTCCAGAGCCTGTGCTCTCAATTACAATGATATACGGTAGTCCCCGCCCCCTGCTTATCCGCAGCTTCGCCTTCTATGGTTTCAGTTATCTGAATTCAACTGCAGTCCAAAAATATTAAATGGAAAATTCTGGAGAAAAACAATTCATACATTTTAAATTGCATGCTATTCTGATCACACGCCATCCGGCTCCATCCCACCCAGGACGTGAATCAGTCCCCCGTCCGGGTCATCCACGCTCTATATGCTCCCATTTGGTAGTCATCAAGATCATCTGCTCCTGACATCCAGCCGCCGACCTCATCATTGCTCAAAGATTCAGGATCTCTGGGAGCAGATGATTCTCCTCCTGACATGTGGTCAGGTCAACAGCAGCCCAGCGCTACAGCACAGTGCTGCGTGCGTCATCCACCTCACTTCCTCCCATCACAGAGGCATTTTACCACCACACATCTTCCCAAGAAGAAGGGTGAGTACAGTACAAGAAGATATTTTGAGGGAGATGGAGAAAGTCCATATTCATATAGTTTTTATTATAGTATATTGTTATAATTGTTCCATTTTATTATAAGTTGCTATTACTCTCTTACTGTGTCTAATTTATAAAATACACTTTATCTCAGGTGTGTAGGTACAGGAAAAAGCATGGTATGTGTAGGGCTTGGTATTCTCCATGGTTTCAGGCATCCACTGGGGTCTTAGAATGTCTCTCCTGCACATAACAGAGGACTATTGTGTTGGCCACAAACTCAGCCTCCATTTCTGAAACTAGCACCCTTCTCAGGGATGGGCCAGCCAGATCTGGCCACAGCCTATTCCAGGCTTGTGAGTCTGAGGGAGCAGGCAGTGGTAGCAGGACTGAGTCCTTTGTACAAATTGGCACCTATGGTTCTGATCTCAGCAGCCCTCGCCGAGGCTGAGCTATGTGGCCAGCCATTTTAAGATGGCAGCTCCCATCCACAAACCCAGCCCAAGAGGTAAAAGAATAGATGGAGGCAATTCTTTACTTTGTCTTCTTTTACTGCCTCACAAATCACAGGAGGCAAGAATATCTGAGAGAGGGAAAGAGAGAGAAGCCAGGCCAACCCAGCGGCCAGCTAAAGGGGCGATTTAATGGCATCAGGCAGGAGAGAGAGACTCCAGTTGAAACTGGGAAACACTGGAGCAGCAGAAATGCAGACCCAGATGGACTGCAAACCTTGCACGCTCTGAGTGGTGAAAGGACCTCCTGGGAGTGTTGCAGCAACTGGCTGCCACAGCTGGGGTGGCAACTAACTGTGTATGCCTCCTCCACCGGGACAAGCTCAACATGCATCGTGGAACTCAGTAACCCCAGAAAACTGTGACACTCTTAGACACAGAAAAAGAAAGGGGCCTAGAAAAGCTTTTTTGCCCTAAGGGCCAAAGCTCAAAAGACAGGAAGTCCTCAGCAGGGCTAGTCCAGAGTTTACTGGGGAGATCACAGCATTAGATAACCCCTGCTTAAAATGAGACACTGTCCCTGCATTCAATCAGGAGGTCAGGAGCCAGCGTGGGCAGCGCCAGGCCAAGACCAGATCAGACTGACTCAGGTATGGGGCAAAAAATAGTTTCCAGGGAATAAGGAAAACCTGGGCTCACCTCAATGCCAAGAAGTTCTGCCTGCATGCAAGGAGCTTAGCCATGGAGTGTGCACAGCCGTCAGTCAATTTGTTGTTGAATAGACTGTTCAGTTCCAGAAGAGAGGAGACACAGAAGCAAAGCACAATGGACAGTGAGCACCAAATCCCAGGGTTGCCCTTCCCCTCTGGGCAGGAATCACCGGCACCCCTCCGCGTCATGCAAACAGCCCCTGCCCCAGCCCATCACTCACAGCTTCCCAGGCTGCACGACCTGGGGTGAGACTAGGGGACTTGGGGCCCATTGTCTACAGCCCAGGTTGACTTACGCTAACTTCTGCAATTGCTCGCAGTGAAGAGCACATTCAATGAGCTTGCAGATGCCTCGGTCTGAGATATTGTTATCGCGCAAACTAAAGAGACAAAATAAATACATTTGAAAATGGAGCCAGTAAGACAAGAAAAGAATCTACAAACCCCCCAAAGACTTTCATTCATCCCTGATGACATCCCCAGTGACACCACTCCAACAGGCTAGTCCCTGCTGAGCAAGCCCTATCTGCCACTTCTCTTGGGACACCACTCCCAAAACTCACCTGATCACAACATCATCTGAAAGCTTCCCTAAAATACAGATTCTCAGGCCCGTACCCTGGAGCTGGCAATCAACTATCTGCGGGATGGGGCCCAGGAATCTGTATATTTTAACAACTGTGCACATGATTCTTTATCTTCAGGCAAACCTGTGGGGCCTTGACTGAATGGTTAACAGCTCAGGCTCTGGAGTGCCTCAGCTGGATATTGGGATCGTGATCAGCCACTTATTAGTTATTTGCTGGTCTCTTCATCTATAAAAGAGGGAACAATAGTATTATCAGTCTCACCAGGCTGTGCACATAAAGCCTTGTGAGCACCTAGCACACGGTAAAAGTCACCTAGAACCATGATCGCTAGCACTGGTCACTATCCTTAGCACTTTCCAGTAATAACATTATTTCCTCCTCACAACAAGCCAGTGAAGTGGGTACCATTATTATGTGCATTTGTGAGAAAGAAACTGAGGCACAGACAAGCGAAGTGACTTTGCCAAGGTTGTACGGCACATAAAGGCTTTGAGCCTAGGCAGCTTGGCTCCAAACCCCACTCTTAACCATGACATTGTGCAGCTTCTCCCTTAGGGCCTCTTATGGCCACTTCTCTAGTGCAGGGATTTTTCAGACTGCAGGGTGCAGGTCATGCAAACCATTTTGAAGGTCCTGAGCAGCATTTCTAAAATGGAAATAGAACAGAACAGAAGAGAGCAGAGTTCATAAAGCAAAGTCATTTCGTAAAGCGTTGGTTCCATGTTTACACGGTGGTGCTCTCTCTCTCTCTCTCTTTCTCTCTCAATCACTGTGGGTCACATTCAAAAAACTTTTAAAGTCATCACTCTAGAGTCTGAGAGAGCCAGAGTCTAAAGAAACCTATATAGGGGCACTGTGTCTATAGGGTTTCCTAGAGGCTGAGGATTTCAGTTGGCATGGAAACACTTCAAGTGGGAGAGAGGCAGGTTGGCACTGTGGGAGAGGAGCCTGTGCCCTCCCCCTTCCTCCCTTCCTCTCTCTCTCTTTCTCTCTCAATCTCTCTGTCTTTCTCTCTTTCTCCCTCTCTCTCTATCTCTCTCTCTCTCACACACACACACACACACACACACACACACACACAATGCACTCACAGCACTCCCTCCCTCTCTCTATCTCTCTGTCTCTCACACACACACACACACACACACACACAATGCACTCACAGCAACCTCATGGTTGCTTCCCCTCCCCTACGGCCTTGGCAATTTTAGTGTGTGTAAGGTGAAGAGCAGTAAAACTCGCTCAAGGACAGTAATTGCTAATGGAAAACCAAGCTGGTTGCTGCAGACCGGTAGTTCTCTGAGTGAGACCACTTGTATCAGAATCCTCAGGGGTGTTTGCGAAAAATATAGATGCCCTGGGCCCCACCGCAAACCTACTGAATGGGAATCACTAGAGGCAGGCCCAGGAATCTGCATTTCAACAAACGCCTTTACACACCACAGTCTGAGCACCAGGAGCTAGAACCAGGCCACGCTCACCTTTCTCTGAACATACAGACAGACCTACAGGTTTCCCAGAGCCCTTCTGCACACCCTGGGAATCATGGGGACATCCTTCATCAAGGATGGAAGATCCATTCAAGAATTCCAGAGATGGACTGGCCTATGAGGATCATACAGGCCAGTGATGCCTGGCCTCTTAGGGTAAAAACTATGAGTCTACCACCCAGGAAAATGCACATTCTTATTTCTATCAGGGAAATTGCTCCAACAGACAGGTTTCCAAATTCCCACTCAAAGTATCAGGATCCTCCCTCCTAGGGAAATACAGTTTGGTGCTGGCTGTCTTCCACTTGCCTGGCCAGATCCACTCTCCCCCTTCTCTACCCATCTCTGGCTCCTGGGAGGCTGATGCCTGGGGATGACTCCAGCAGGCAGCCCACTCGGTCTCCCTGATGGGTCCAGTCAGTGGAAGGCGCTGGCCAGGGGCAAGAGTCGGGGTGGGGAGTTAGGGCCAAGCGGTATTCTTCCAGGTTGCAGAAGCTCAGGCAGCCCTCTCCATACCTTCCCCCCAGCTAATTAGTCTCCCTCCCCTTCCCCCTTCAAGTCTACCCTCCCCCAGCTGTTACTAACCCCAGGCCCCTGCACCAACCCTCTCGCTCTTCCTAACTCCTGCCCATGGCTTGTAAACAATCTCTTTATTAAACTCTCCTCAGATCACCCATTTTAAGTGTATCATCTGTTTCCTCCAAGACCATGATGGGTATAATCATATTTATATTCATTGCATATAATACATAGATATATTCGCTATATATGTTATGTATTATGTTGTTATTATGCTTTAAGCTTATGACCATGGTCCTTATGTCAGGGTTAACAAAAGTCACTGCACAGTTTCTAGTGAATATCCATGTGTTCGGCCCATAGTGAAAAATAAATCTTGTTGCTTTGCCCCAGAGAAGATGTATACTATCCTAATACTCTCAAGAAGGGGTTTGTCCCATGCTTAGGGTCAATTAAGGTCATCCAGGTGTAGCCTAAAGCCCCTGGAGGCTGGGAATCGATTTTAACTTTAATCTAGAACTTCTGCTTTCCCATAGGTTCTAAATAGAAGCAGGGCGTCCCCTTTCAAGCTGGAAGGATGTTGGGGAATCTGTGGCATGCTGATCCCCAGGCCTAGGCACACCCTCTGCCCTTACCTGCCCTCAAGATGTGGAAAGAGGCCACTGAGTTCAGAGGCACCGATTCTCCAAAGGGCAAAACCTCATATCTTTGGCTGGGGCTCTAAGCAATGCGGGTAGTGCTGAAATCCTGTTTGGACACTGTGCTACCTCAGGAATCCAAGAGTGGCTCCTCTTCCATTGTTGAAAGTGGCCAGGCAAATGGAAGACAGCCACTGTTGAAATCCTGCAGCCACCTTCTATTTCTTGGGCCCTGAAATTCCCATCTGATTGGGATGTTAAAGTCTCTGATGGGGCACTAGTCACCTCTGATTTGGTGACACATGGTACACAAAACTTTCTGCATGTGACCTCAAGGTTTTCAGGGAGCCTCTGAAGTGTATCCAGAGACTGGTGGGGGGCAGGAAACCTGCAATCAGAAATATGTGATTTGTGAACCTCAGCTCTGCCATTTCCTGTGTGACCCTGGACAAGTCACTTCACTTCTCTGAGCCTCAAGTCAAGGATATTGGAGATAATAACATTCCTGCCTACAGCCCAGGGTAGTTGTAGAGATTAGATGAGGTCATTCCAGAAAGTGTAGCACCAGACCCAGCACATGGGCCAGTCAATAAAGTATGGTTGTCATCACCACATACTGAAACTAAGACCCAGAAGGGAAGGGATCTGGACAGGGTTGCAAAGAAGGGTGGCAAAGGTGAAGCTGGGCCCAGATTTCTAGATCCCAGCTCGGTCCTCCCACACTTAGCCTTGATGGTGCTTCCCCATGCCTGAATAGCAATGCCCAGTAACACTCACTACAGAGCCTTGCAGACACCAAGGCAAGGCAGCAGCTGCTCCACGCCAATGTCACCCACAGAGTTGTAGTCCAGCTGCAGGGCCACAGGCTGCCGGAGGTGCCGCAGCACAAAGGCCAGGGCAGCACACTCGGCGGGGCCCACACTGCAAAATGTCAACTTGAGGTGCCCGACGTTCAGGCCACGTGCAGCCTTCCGTGCCAGCCTCTCCTCCTGCATCTCGTACAGGCTCCGGATAAGCCAGATGAACCCGGGCATGGCGTGCATGCTCTTGGCCTCACCCGGCGCAGCTGGCGGGATGGAGTGGAAGTGCTTGCGGAGGCTGCGGGCCAGACACCAGCGGGCACAGGCCTGGCGCCGGAGCAGCGCCTTCTCGGATGCCTGGCACTCGGCCAGCAGGTCCCAGTGCTCCCGGGACAACAGCCCCGCCAGGAAGGCTGCCGTGATCTGAAGGTTGTGTGGCTCGGTCTTCTGCAGCAAAGCTGCCACGCTGCCGTCCTTTCCCTCTGCGCCCTGGATGCACAGCGTGGGCAGGAGCCTGGCCATCGGTGAGTTGCCTGGCCTGCCACAATTGAAGAGGTGTCTGAGCAAAGCTGGTGACACATCAGCACTGAATGCCAGGTAGAATGCAGCAAAGAAGCACTGGAAAGTGATGTGCAGGAATTCCAGGGGCGCCATACTCCCTGGCACGATCCCTTTGGCACGTACCAGGAAGCCAAGAGAAATGTCATCAGGGCTGACCTGTGCCGCCTGGAGCTGCTGGGCTGAGAACACGTAGCAGCACATGCCCAGGCCCCACAGAGCTAGTCTGCCCAGGTGCAGAAGGGTAGGGAGACGGCCCCGAAGAAGACTGGGTCCCAGACCCTGGGAGGCTGAGTCTGGGGAGGTGGCATGCAGCAGAAAATGCTGCAGGATCAGCAGGTACATATCTGTAGTGGTCTTTGGGGACACCCCCTCCTGCAGCAACAGTTCCTGGTGGCATTTGGACACCATCCACGAGAAGACGGGAAGGTGGCACAAACCGTGCAGGGCTGAGGTCGCTTGGAGCAGGCGGATGAGGCGGTCCGCCACCCCTGGCTCACGATGGCGCTTCCTCAAGTACAGCTCGATGCCCTGTTCAGAGAAGCCCTTGAGGTTGAACTCGGTGCGGATGTACTTCCTGAGGAATGCCGACACAGCGGCCGGACGGCTGGTCACCACCTTGCGGGCATTCTTCAGCAGGTTGCCCTGCAGAAGGTTGAAGAGCAGGGTCTGGACAGAGGTGGGGTCGGTCGGGGAGCAGTGACGTTCACGATCCGTGAACCTGAACTTGAACTCGTCAAAGCCATCAAAGGTTAACAGGACACGGTCAGGGTGGTCAAGGAGGAACTGGAAGATGTCCTCTTGATCGACATCAGGCCAACAGCAGTGCTCAAAGAGTAGCGTCCGCACGGAGAGTGGTTTTGCCACGCACTGCAGCTGCCGGCAGCTGAATGGGAAGACAAAGAGAAATTCCTGGAAGTCTCGCCCTGCAGCCCACAGCAAGTGGAGCCGCTGCAGGAGCGTGCTCTTGCCGCTGCCTGCCTCACCCACCACCAGCACAGTGTCTGCATCATCGTTGAGGTGGCTGGGGGTGCTGAAGAGCTCCTCCAGGCCCAGGGTGGCCGGGCTCTTCTGCGGGGGTCCAGCCATGCCCACGTCTGCCCAGACCTCCAGGCCATTCTCTGTGTATATGTCCTCCAGGCAGAGCGTCTCTGCCCCATCATAGGTACTGAGGAAGCGAGCCTGAGCAGACACCGTGGTCCTCAGCTTGGCCATGTACTTCCTGCATGTGGCAGCTGGAAGGCAGAAGAAGAGGCAGATTAAGGTGGCACCATGGTGAAGAGGGGACCTAACCAGACAGTGGGCTGCTGTGGGGGAAGCTGACATAACTGAAGGGATAGGACAGCCAGCAAGCGCCTATCCTGGCTCCTCCATTCACAAGCTGTGGACTTTGAGGACAATCAAGGAAACTTCCTAACTGTCAGTTTCCACCTCTGTAAGGTGGGAGAAATGTTGATCTCTACCTTACAGACTTTTTACACGGATCAACTAAGATGACCTAAGTCAAGTGCTCAGCACAGTGCTCAACACAAAGTAAGTCCAAAGACATCAGTGACTGCCATTATCATTACTCACCAGGAGGAGTTGTAGATGATGGGAAGGGGCTCTAGGCTGGGATCAGAAGACCTGTATTCTGATATCTGTCCTGCCATAATAGCCGGGTGGCTTTGGATAAATCCCTTCACCATTCACTCTCAGTTAACTTGTTCTAAGGGGAGCAAAGGGCTTAAGGGCTCAGGAGCCCAATCTCTGAAGTCAGACACACCTGAGTTTGAAAACCTGCGTCCACCACACCCTTGGGCAAGCCATTTAGCCTTTCTGGGCCTCAGGTCTCTCATCTGTAAAAATGGGGACAATATACACCTGGAAGGATTGTTTCAGGAGGCAGTGAGATAAAATAGAGTTTAAAAGAATATCTGACATGGCAAACTCTCAAAAAATGGTGCTTATTATCATTATTATTCATGGTTATAGTAGGCACAACAATAGACCCTCGAAGATGTCCATGTCCCGATCCTCAGAACCTGTGAATATGTTACCTTATGTGGCAAAAGGAACTCTGCAGATGTGATAAAGTTAAACTTCGAGATGGGGAGATAATCCTGATTGATCTGGGTGGGCCTAGCAATAGAAGGCCTCGGGGTCACCAGGGTGCCCCAGCTGAGCACTAGAATGAGAGTCTGTGATCCCGCCTCCACTTCCTCATCCTCCCCATGCACCCCATGCACGGAGAGTTTTCATGCACAGGGTGTGTTTGGAAGGCTACTGGTCTTCCTTTCTCATCCTGAAAGCAATGCGAGGGAGCCATTTCCTGTGTCAGGGTTTAGTTCCCCTTTCAGGAAACGGGGAAGTGCTGGTTTAGAGTCCCCAGCTGGTAGGAACTCAGCACGGTCCCCCGCCATCACAGCCTCACTGCCTCCAACCAAACACTGGCCCACTTATTTGCAACCCAAAAACTAACAAGTAATTTTCAGAGAGCTCTGAGCTCACTGATGACTATCTGCAGTCACACAAAGGGGACGCCCTGTGTTTATGTCACCTTTGTTGTTCCCAGAGTTGATGATTATTGCTGAGCTTTCTGCCCTCTGAATATGCCAGGATCCCTGAACTTAGACCATAAGATAAATATCTTCCTCTCCAATACATATCAGATATATATCTTCCTCTTCCGACCTGATTTCCAATGCAGGCTTTCCAGCCATCACCAATGATACTAAAATTCTCCAGAAAAAAAGAAAATGTCATTTTATAGAGAAATAAACACACCTTTAGAAGTGTGGGGAATCCTGCACCCTGGCCTGGTCTTACAGTGACCAGCTGTGCTTGATGATATCAACAGCAAACCTTAACCAAGGGCCAAACCAGGCCCCGCGCTCCATGCTGCTCACCCCGCTGTGATGCACTGATGTTTAGATCCCATTCTTTGATGAGACGGTGCACTCGCGGGTGCCAGGCACAGACTTACAGCCACCCCTCCCACAGGTTTGCTTGCTGCCCAGAGGGCAGGGCCCAGAGTGATAGACCCATCTGCTAGCACCACGCACAGCTCAGGGAGCTTCAGTGCCAATGAGCTTTGCCTACAGTGGTATAGGAACAAGCCCTAAAGAGTGCCAGACTTTTGCACCCTCTCTTTACAACTGACATTTCTTCTCCCAAGAAAAGAGAAAGTGTAGGTGGGGACAATTTACAATCAGACCCATCTCCCCCTCCCTTGTCACTTAACCTCCCTGCCCAGTTTCCACATCTATAAGGTGAAAAAACCACCACCTACTTCTCAGGGTTGTTGCAAAGGGTAGACATTGTCCATAAAGCACCTGGCAGGATGCCTGGCATGTTCAAGAGGTGCTGTCCAAGCCCCTCCTGGTCCTGAGTTTAGGTGGTGACCCTGGGCACTGAGGGATACCAGAGTCTCTAGATCCACTTGGTTCTTGAGTTTCCAATTGTGAGCTGCTAAATTTCAGAGATCAAGAGGTACAGGCCCTAACTCAAAACATGTGTCCATATCTTTTTGGTACAGATAATGAGAGTTTGGATGGTAAGTAACACCTTTAGTTAGCCTTCAGCCTATGGTAGCTCCAATTGTCAGTATATTGTGTGGGAGATAATGAAAGCTAATAGCTAACATCACACACTTTTGTCCTTTTAATCCTCCTAAAATCGCAATGAGATAGGGGGTGGTGGTAGCCTTAAAACAAGGAAACTGAGTCACGTGGAGGCTACACTGCCAGCATATGGGATGCTAACCGAGGTGTGGTCTACTCTTAACCCCGGATCTGCACTGACTGCCCTTCCCTTTCTGATTAACTGAGAACATATACCTACCTTCCAAAGGCAGGGCCAACGGGACTGGCAATTCCTGAACATGGTGTAGAAGGAAGGCAGCCAATCCATTCGCTTTCACTGTGGCAAGATCGAGCAGCCTTCTTGCCTACAAGAAAGACAGAAGACATTGTTCTTCCAGGAAGGCTGATGGAGCAATGTGGGAAGGCTTACTGATTACTACAACTTCATAAGCATCTCTCTTCTGTCCAGAATAAAAGGTCAGAAAAACAACCAAACAACCACATAAGTTTCAAGCAGTTAATAGTGTTGGATGGTGAACTGAACACATGCATCCAATCTGGCTCCTACCCAAAACTCACTAAAACAGTGAATAACTGAATAATAAATGAAACAAAATGAAGACAAAAACCTACAAAGATAGGGAAAATGATTCTGTAGGCTGTAAATCATTTGGAAGAGAAGTGATATCATCAAGTCTTATGGATTGAATATTTGAATACAATCTCTGCTCAAACTCCCACATCTTCATCTCCAGCCTGAACTGTCCCCCTGAACCCTGGACTTACACATCCAACTGCCTGTTTTCCATTTCCACTTAAAAGTTTCATAAACACCTCCAACGTATTCAAAACCAAACTCCTAACCTGCCCACGCACCTGCCAAATCAACAGCCTTCCTCATCTTGGCTAATATTAACCCCATTCTTCCAGGTGCTCAGCCCCAAAGTCGTGGAATCACCCTCGAAGTCTCTCCTCTGTAATCTGTCAAATCCTGTTGACTCCACCTTCAAAGCATGTCCCAAAGAGCACTGTCCAACAGAAATAAAATGCAGGGCACAAATACAAGCCGCATGTGGAATTTCAAATCCTCTAACATACATATTTTTTAAAGTTAAAAGAAATAGATGAATTAACTTTAATCATATATTCTATTTAACCCACAGTAGTCCAAACATTACCATTTCAACATGTAATCCATGTAGAAAATAGCAAAATATGGCCGAGCATGGTGGCTCACGCCTGTAACTCCAGCACTTTGGGAGGCCAAGGCAGGCGGATCCCCTGAGGTCAGGAATTCCAGAGTAGCCTGGACAACGTGGTGAAACTCCATCACCACTAAAAATACAAAAAATTAGCCAAGCGTGGTGGCATGTGCCTGTAGTCCCAGGTACTCAGGAGACTGAGGCAGGAGAATCACTTGAACCTGGGAGGCGGAGACTGCAGTGAGCCCAGATCACACCACTGCACTCCAGCCTGGGTGACAGTGAGCCTGGTGACGGCGAGCCTGGGTCTCAAAAAAAAAAAAAAAAAAGAAAGAAAAGAAAGAAAAGAAATAGTAAGATATTTTTCATTCTTTCTTTCATATTAAGTCTTTGAAATCTGGTGTGTATTATGTGCTTATGGAAATTCCATGTGGACCAGCCAGGTCTCTAGTGCTCAAATGCCATCTGTGGCCAGTGTCTACATACCAGACACACAGCTAGAGAGCCCTGCCACTTCCCGTCACCTCCTCTATACCATCCTCCTCTGACCCACAATCCCTGCTCACCTGGAAAGCTGCACAGGCCGCAAAATTGGTCCCCCTGCTTCTGTTCCTGCCCCCACAGCCTAGCCTTAATGCCACAGCCAGAGTCTAATCCTTTACAAACAAAACTCAGGTCACATCGCTCCTGTACGAACATCCCAATAACATCCCTATTTCCTCAGAATAACAGTCCAAGTCCAACAGTAAACTTCAGGGCCCAAAACAGACAAAAATACCTGTCTAGAACCACGTGGAACCAAGTTTCTCCTTTCATGCCCCCTATTACTCCACTCAGCATCCTGGCCTCCTGTTTCCTGTGAAACTACCAGGCATGCTCCTGCCTCTGGGCCTTGGCTCTGGCTGTCCCCTCAGCTTGGAAGCCTTCCTCCAGCCATCCATGTGGCTAATCCACTGTCCTCCTTCAAGTCTTTACTCGAATTTCACCTTCTAAGTGAGAACTCTGACTACTCTATTTAAAATTGCCATCATTTATCCCCTTCCCAAACTCTCAACTCCCAAACCCATTTTACTTACTTTCTACAGCACTTATCACCTTCTAGCATGCTCTGTAATTTCCTTCCTTTGGCTTATTGTCCCTCTCCCCTTACTGGAGTGTGCGTATTTCCAGGACAAAGATATTTGTCTATTTTGTTCACTGAGGTATCCCCAACACCTAGAAGAGTGTCTGGCACAAATCGGGTGCTCAAGGACTTGCTGAATGAATAAATGGTAATGGACTGAGGAGACTCCTGAAAGTCAAATCTTAATGTCAAAATGAGAAAGTTGAAAACCATGCAGTGTGTATCCTAGACTTTGTAAAGGGCTCTGGAATGATCAGCATGAGGGACCTCCGGAACCGAAGGAAATGACTAAAACAAGGGGGACTGAATCAAAGTGGTTTCTGAAACACATTTCTGGTTTATCAGGCAAAAGTCTGTGGTCTACTCAGACAACTTGATTAACCCAGGAGGCAAGATCTAAAGATATAAACACTGTCATTTCCCAAAATGTCTACAGTGAAATTCATTGTAGACAAGTTTCACCCACGTGCTCAACAAGTTTTAAAGTCCTACCTGTCAGTCTTGAGAAAGAAACCAAGGAGTATCATGAGCTCAGAGAAAGCATCTAATGTGGGAGATAGAAGCCAAACAAGGGAGGAAGGGGAAAGCTACTTGTAGAAAAAGTTTACATAGGGTGAAAAATAGTCAAACAAACAAACAAAGAACCCACCTATCTTATGATCCTTAAGTCAAAGAAGATGTTGCATCCATAAAACAAGAGTAATATACTACAAAAAAGAAACAGTCAAATCTACCTCTTGCAAACTAAAATCATGACATCAAAAATGAAAAATTCAAGAGTTTAAAGATAGAGTTGTGACTATCATAGAAAAGTAGAGCAAAAAGACACAGAGATGGAAAACAGAAGAAAATT
Organism: Trachypithecus francoisi; assembly: GCF_009764315.1. Lineage (NCBI taxonomy): Eukaryota > Metazoa > Chordata > Mammalia > Primates > Cercopithecidae > Trachypithecus > Trachypithecus francoisi. The sequence goes on along the minus strand of NW_022681455.1, from coordinate 90,980,095 downwards.
AAATGATCAGTCAAGGAGTTCTAACATTGAAGTAATAGTAGTTTCATAAAAAGAGAAGAGATAAAACGGAGAGGAAGAAATCACCTATAAACTAATCAAGAACATTTCCCAAAACATAAAGACAGAAGTTTCCAGATTCAAAGTGCCTCTTGGGTGACCAACACAACGGAAGAACACATCACTGAAATTTTAAAATGCTGGGGACTAAAAGAAAATTTTACAAGCTTCCAGAAAGAGTTTTAAAATGGTTTTGGAGACTGGGTGTGGTGGCTCACGCCTTTAATCCCAGCACTTTGGGAGGCTGAAATGGGCAGATCACCTGAGGTTAGGAGTTCAAGACCAGTCTGGTCAATATAGCTACTCAGGAGGCTGAGGAAGAAGAATCACTTAACCCCAGGAGGTGCAGATTGCAATGAGCCAAGATCACACTACTGCACTGCAGCCTACATGACAGAGTGAGACCCTGTCTCCAAAAGAAAAAAAAATGGTTTTGGAATTCTTAGAAGCAATATTGAAAAGAGATGATAATGGAATAATGCAATCAAAATTCTGAAGGAAAATGATGGCCAGCCCAGAATTTTATACCCAGCTAAACTATCAATCCAGTATGAGGGAACTTTTAGACATGTAAGAGCTCAGAAATTTTAACTTTCATACTTTCATTATAAGGAATTGACTGGAGGATATGGTCTAGAAAAATGGAGTAAACCAGGAAAGAAGAGGCCACAGGATTCAGGATACAGGAGACCAACTCAGGAAGACCATGTAGGGAAATCTCAGGTTGACGGCTGTATACTATAAGTAGATGGCCACCAGTTCAGACAGAATGGAGTAGTGACTCAAGACTCAGACTTGTTGAGGGCAATTATCTCCTAGATGTCCAGGCAAGGCTGACCCTAACCTTTATCTATGTTTGACTTTTCTTCACCATGAACTAATATCATTTCTTTTCAACTCCTGCTGCCTCAGTCAACTGAGGACATTCATTTCACTCCACAGAAGTGTTTAGCCTTGGCCTATTCCCAGACTAGAATAGCCTTTGGCAAGTTTAGCACTGACTATACAAAGTAGCCTGCTTCCTCTGGACATTTTCCTCTGGACAGCACCTAATTCACATCAGCCGTACCAGACCCTCCAGTTGCAATGAGCCCAATATTTCCCCAGACTCATTCATGACATTGCCTACTGACTTCCCAGAAGAGATCCTTATAAATTGCCAGGGAAGGCAAAGCCAGACCAAGCCCCTGGGACTCCACTTAGCTTTCCCTGCCTTGGGAACCTTCATCTAAGAAAAGGTAATAGTGACCTTTCTTTTTTTGAGACAGAGTCTTGCTCTGTCGCCCAGGCTAGAGTGCAGTGGTGTGATCTCGGTTCACTGCAACCTCTGCCTCCCAGGTTCAAGTGATTCTCCTGCCTCAGCCTCCTGAGTATCTGGGACTTCAGGTACATGCCACATGCCTGGCTAATTTTTTGTATTTTTAGTAGATGTGGGGTTTCTCCATGTTGGTCAGGATGGTCTTGATCTCCTGACCTCGTGATCTGCCTCCCTCGACCTCCCAAAGTACTGGGATTAAAGGCATGAGCCACCACACCCAGCCTAACTTAAGTGACCTTTCTTTCCACAGTTATTTTTGGCTTGCTACTCAGTTTTTCAAAATAGAACAATACATTGTTTGGGGATTTATTTTAAAAGATGCTAAAACATGAAAGAAAGCAAAGAAATGATTTACACAAAATATTTTTTTACCAGTGTTTACCTCTAGTAGCTGCATTTTTACCACTGTTTACCTCTAGTAGTTGCAATTAAAGAAGGCCCCAGGTACTGACAACGTCCTGTTTTTTAACCTGGGTGATGGGAGCAGTTTACACCATACGTATGAAATATACACACTTTTCTGTATGCATGGTGCATTTTCCAATTTAAAAATGTTTAAGTTAATATTGTTATAAGAATCAGGCAATTCAGAGCTCAGTCTGACACCTCAGCCCTATCAACTTTAACAGTTGCATGAGTCAGACGGACAGCTGGTATTACAGCTGGTGTTACCAGCCTCAGGTTTCCTAACAACTGCTATGCCCAACTGAGCAAGTTTACCACACAAAGCCCCCACATTTTATGACAGACAGAGAATAGCACACGCTCTGGAGGAAAACAGGCCTGGATTCAAATTCTAGCTGGGCCACTTCCCAGATGGGTGATTTGGGCAGTTTCTTCATTGTTAAAAAACAGTGTAGTCACACTACACCCTTGTGGGGCTTAAATAAAACAATACAGGGAATGGACTGGGTACAGTGCCTGGCACACAGTAGCCATTCACTCAGTCAGTAGTAGCAATGGGTATTTTTGGAATTTAGTTCTTTAACTTGCATTTTGTTTCATTCCACAGCATTTTCTGTCCCTAACCTGCAATCAATGACAGCTACTTCTTCATAGGAAATTAAAAGGCCATTTGGGAAGACATGTTGGTTGGATATACCACAAGCACCATCCAGATAAAATCAGAAAGGCCACTAAGGGAAGGCTACCAAATCAGAGTCACAGAATGTCAGAGCTCAAAGGGGGCTCAGAGAGAGCTGGATTCTAAAGGCTGAAACCACAGACAATGCAATCCCTTCAAAATCTCCTAGTATCCTCAGATCTGTTGCCCCCATCCCCGCTACCCACTCAGCTCAGTCCCAACCTTCAATGTTTGCTTTTGCTGTCTATTTAGCCCTTTCTTAAGATGAATTCTTAGCTTATTAAAATCCAGCCTTAGATGGGCGCAGTGGCTCATGCCTGTAATCCCAGCACTTTGAGAAGCCGAGGGAGGAGGATTACTTGAGCCCAGGAGTTTGAGACCAGTCTGGGCAACATAGCAAGACCCCGTATCTAAAAAAAAAAAAAAAAAAAAATTAGCCTGGTATGGTGGTGCCAGCCTGTGTCCCACCTGCTTGGAAGGCTGCGGCAGGAGGATCACTTCAGCCCAGAAGTTCGAGACTTCAGTGATTTACGATCATGCCACTGCACTCCAGCAGCCTGGATGACACGGTGAGATCCCCATCTCAAATAAATAAATAAATGCCTTTCTTCTTTCCTAATCTAGGCATCTAAGGTTGTAAATTTCCCCCTATGTTCTGCTTTAGTTGTATCTGATAGATTTTGATAAATAATATTCTCATTATTATTTGGTTCTGAATATTTTCTGATTTCCATCATGAGTTCTTCTTTGACCCATGAGTTATCCCATTTCTTTTCTTCACCAATCCAGAGGTACTTTCTCTGTTCATGTCCTGTCTTCTCTGGGCCCTAGGGATCTAGGCTACCTTCTCCAAGCCCCTCAGACCATCTGTACCAGATCACATTGCTGAACTTTCAAAGATGACAAGACACAATCTTGTAACTTCTCAGATGGGCTGATTCAATTTCCCTAATAAATTATAAGAGAAACTAAGGTCAGTCCAATAATGAATATATCTTCTGTACCTGCAACTAATCAGAGAGGACTGCACCACGTCTGCTCTGTAAATACCTAGCCATGTGAGCCAGCTTTAGTGCAGCCTTGAAGACAAATTCTTTTATTTCATCAGTCTCAACCTAGGGTTACCCAGACTCACATGAACACCACATACATTTTTGGAAAACAGACAAAAATAACAACTAACATTGTCCTCAACCCAGCCCATTTTAACACTCCAGTGTCATTCTAATTCAATCATTCATTCAATAACTCATTTATTTCATCCACAAATATTTATGGAGTACCTACTATGTGCAAAGCTCTGTGAAGACAACAAACTTTAAGCAAATATGTATGAAGCACCTAGTAGATTCTGGCTAAATAAATGAATGACGGATGAATAAGCCAATGACCATTGTTGGCCAGCTGGTCCAGCATTGGCCCGCTCATTAACTACTGTGAGCTTATTCAAACTACTTTACTTGGTCTCAGTTCCCTGATTTATAAAGTGGAATATTAGTGAGTGTTCCGTCTGCCTCTCAGGAGCCCTAAGAATCACTGTTTGGAAGAAAACAAAAGAGTTTCAAAAATATTCAGTGGTCACTTCTCTGACCTTCTAGTCTCTGTTGAGTCATTATCTTCTCAGGGGCAGTTATATCCCAACTCTGAACATCTATGATCTAATGCAATTTCATATCAGAAATCCTACATAAACATTTAGGCTATATTAGTATATAATATGCCATGTTAATTATAAAATACAAATTCAATATACTGCAGTGTTATGATCTGTTGTGCTGTTAATTTAAAACAGACAGAAATAAAAGTGTACAAGTACAGAGTATCACTCATAACAGAAATAATCAATAGCAGGCAGTGGTAATAGACACTATCCTAAGCATTACTCAATTTAACTCACTGAATCCTCCCAAGAGCCTTATAGGATAGGCACCATTTGACTATTACCATTGTTTTATAGATGAGGAAACTGAAACAAGAGAGACTGAGGCTGGAGAAGCTCCACATAGGGAAGCCTGAGATCACACAGGGTTGACCTTGAGCCTGCACCATTCTGGCTTCAGATGCTGAGCCCCTGGCCACTACACACTTCCTCTCGGCAGAAGTGGTTTGTTGGCCAGGCAAAGTGGCTCATGCCTGCAATCCCAACAGTTTGGGAGGCGAAGGCGGGAGGATTGCTTAAAACCAGGAGCTGGAGACCAGCCTGGGCAACATAGCAACACCCTATCTCTAAAAGAAAAAAAAAAAAGCTGTGCATGGTGGTACAGCATCCATAGTCCCAGCTACTCAGAGGCCAGAAGATCATGAGTGCAGGAATTCAAGGCTACAGTGAGCTATGATTGTGCCACTGCATTCTAGCCTGGGTAACAGAGTGAAACTTCAAAAAGGAAAAGAAGGGAAGGGAAGGGAAGAGGAGGGGAGGGGAGGGGAGGGGAGGGAAGGGAAAAAGAAAGAAGGAAAGAAAGTTGTATGTTGCCTGCCAAGAGTCAAGGGCAAATTTTACCTGCCTGGCTACCTTTTTAGGGGAAATCCCACAGACCAAGTTACCCCACAGGCTGACTTCATGAGGACAAATCAGTCTTGGTAACTAAACACCCCTTTCCCGGGAACTCTGTGATGCATGCAGGAGTGCCTCACCCTCTGGGACGGTGTGAAGATTGGCAACCTGATTTCGTCACATTCGTACTGGCTGACGAAACCCCGCTCCCATGCCAGGTCCAGCATGCCCTCCACATGGCTGTGGAGCCTCCTGACAATGGCTGGCCGGTGACTCTGCAGGTCTCGGGCTGGGTGGAGCGAGTGGGGGTCCCAGCAGCCATGCAGCTTGGGGGATTGGCTGTCGGCCTGGGCTTCCTGGGCAGCAGCGACGAGTTTCTGACAGGCCCAAGTACCCTTATTCCAGACGGTGTCCAGGAGGCGCCTGGCCAAGTGGGAGAGAGGCTGGCCCAGGAGGTGTATGCCCTCGTAGTCCTCCCAGGAGAGGACCTCCCAGGACAGCAGCCAGTCCAGGACACTCTCGAAGCCCTCCAGGGACCCTGAGACCAGCAGCTCCACCAGCTGACTCCTCTGTGCCTGAAAAGCCTCCTGCGAGCACATTTCACAACCTGGGGAGGAGAACAAGGTCAGTGCAGGACTTCTCCAGAATCCAGATGCGGGGTGGCTGGGGAAGGCCCGGCAAGTCAGCCCCAGCAGAACCCGAGTTGGCCATGGTTCTAGCCTCAGACATTACCCAATCCAAGCTCCCCACCATACAGATGTGAAAATTGAGACCCAGAGAAGGCAAGAAACACCTCAAGGTCCCACAGAGAGTTTGAAGCAACCAAGAATTAAATCAAGACCCCTAACTCCCACATCCATACTTGGTCTCCGGCTTAAAACGTTTAAAAAGGCTTGAGGTAATATGAGGAGCAAGAGATCTCCCAAGGTCACTTGAGATCAGGAGTTCTAGACCAGCCTGGCCAACACGGTGAAACCCTTTCTCTACTAAAAATACAAAAATTAGCCAGGCGTGGTGTGGGCACCTGTAATCCCAGCTACTCAGGAGGCTGAGGTAGGAGAATCACTTGAATCCGGGAGGCAGAGGTTGCAGGCTGCATTCCAGCCTGGGCAACAGAGCAAGACCCCGTCTCAAAAAAATAATAATAAAAATTTAAAAAGTAGAGAGAGAGAAAGAGAGATCTTCCAAGCAGTCAGGGAATTCATTCTCTTCAAAGCAGGGTGAGAGGGCCTCTTTCACACTGGCCGGATTCACACTACAGCAGTTTCAGTAATGGCTAATATTAATTAAGCATAAACGACACACCAGGCGCCATTCTAAGTGCTCTCCTGCGTGAATTCACTGAACCCTCCCAGCCACTCTGAAGCAGTGCTTATGATCTGCCCATTCTACAGAGGAAGACACTGAGGCACCAAGAGGCTCAGTGATTTGTATGACATGTCACAGCTAGACAGGCAGAGTCAGGATTTCAACACAAGCTGTGTGCAACTCCAGAATGCATGTCTCTAACTCTTATATTTGGGTTCCCCACGGGGGCCCCAAGCCCGTGCTGTGTGTTTTGCACACTGCTACTCCAAGGGGTACACTCAGTATTGTTCTAAAGGTCCTATCCTAGGCTAAGTGAAAAATGACGGTGCAAACTAAGTTGTTTCCAAGCATTCTAGTGCCTTGTCCCCCATCAACACTTCCCCCACACACTTGCCCTAGGGCCCTCACCTCCCTCCCACGCCCTCAAAACCACCGTGCACAGACTGCTGCTGCTGCTATCGTTAGCTACCTGTTGTGGGTTCTGGGAATTTGAGGGCAAGTGACCCTCCAGGAGCTTCAAGCCCTGGGAGGATCTCTGAGCAGCTGAGAAAATCTCTCAGCAGGGTCAGTTCTGCGATTGTCGTGGGGTCCGTGGACAAGGGCTGGTGCAGTGCCTCAAAGAAACGAAAGTGAAAGGGTGTAGGCATGGACAACAAAAAGAGCCGTCGGCTTCTTTTTATAAATCAGGGCCATTCCCAGCCACTCGAGGGAGCAGATGCCAAGCGGCCTGGGGATTTTGCCTCTTTGCTGATGGTTGTTTATGTGTCTCTCTCCCTGCCTGGGTCACGTGGAAGCCTGGGTCTTACTCGTCCTAGCATCCCTGAGCCCGGCACGGCACTGTCCCCCACAGAGACACTGTGGAAATGATCATGAATCAAATATCCCCGGGCTGGGGGTGGGAGGAACACTGTAACCATCCTCATACGGCAGCCAAGGTAAGCAAAAGGAAAAACCTCCAATCTCTCAGAATGCTGCTGGGGCACAGGAGGCCCTGTGCTGGTCAGATGGGGAAACTGAGGCAATGAGGTTATTTGTGTGTCTGGCTGCTTGGGAGAGAGGATGTCCCCCCCTGCACAGGCCACTGGAATCCAGGAACTAAGGTAGTTCTCTCAGGCCAAGGAGGTCTCCTCCCTGTGCTCACCTCTAAGCAGAGGAGCCAAGAGGGTGGGGTGGCGGGGGATGGGGGAAGAGAGGACCAAAAGAGGGTAGAATAAGCTCTGGGCTTGGCCCTGGAGTGGTTCTCAGCTGTGGAAACATCAGCCAAGGACGTGACAGCAGCCCCCACCATCACCCCTGCCAGGGTCCTGCAGAAAGTAACCACCCACCCACTCTCCCCAGAAAACAGCCCAGAGACAGAGTCAGCACTCCCCATCTGACCCCAGGCCTGGGAGCATGTGCACAGCCAGGGATGAAAAAAGGCTGAGAGTCAAGCTGAGACAGGACAATGCCTGCTCCTCTTACCCAGAAAATGTCCGAGGAGGACACTTGCTTTTTCCTCCTCATCGGGAGAGACTGGACCACCCTCTTCCCCCATCAAAACCCATTAGGCTGGGGGAGCAGGCATGGCATCTGTGGGTGGGCCTTGTGCAGAACACCAAAAGCCCAGTGACACAGGACTGGTGAGCCTGGATCTGTCTACCAACCCCACCTTCAAGGGAAATTCCCAAAGGAAAAGCCAGAGGCCAAAGTTGGCCAACCAGCCTTCCAGAACTAGGTAATTCCAGGCAATTCTGGCACAAAGCCTTGTGCATCCTGGAGACCATGACCCTCCCTGAAAAACCCCACTGGGGACATGAGACACATTCATGAGGGTACAGGCCACAAGTAAGTAGGGGCCCCTCCCTAGCACACCAAGCCTAGGGCAGCCTGGCCTACGTGTGAGCCATACACACCCCGGCTAGTGACGTCGGGCTTCTGTGGGCACCAGGAAGGGGAGGGCCGCCCAAGTCACGTGACTCGGAGCTCTGTCCTCCCAGCAGCTGCAGCACCGCACCTCTGCCCTGGCCTTCTTCCAGAAACCTCAGAGCAAAGAGAATCCTGAGGGCCAATTCAGCCAGCCCCCTGTCTCTGAGCAGGCATTGTCCTGTCTCATCTTAAACATCCGGAGAGGAGGGCCTGCCCTTAGTGCTGTCCTCACTAACCAGCTCAGGAAGCTCACTAGCTTGGGAATTTCTTCATTATGTCTAGCTTCAGTTTCTCCTGCTTCAGTTTAAATTGGGAAAGAGAGGCCGGGCGCAGTGGCTCACGCTTGTAATCCCAGTACTTTGGGAGGCCAAGGTGGGTGGATCACCTGAGGTCGGGAGTTCGAGACCAGCCTGACCAACATGGATAAACCCCATCTCTACTAAAAATACAAAATTAGCTGGGCCTGGTGGCACATGCCTATAATCCCAGCTACTAGGGAGGCTGAGGCAGAAGAATTGCTTGAACCTGGGAGGCGGAGGTTGCAGTGAGCCGAGATCATGCCATTGCACTCCAGCCTGGGCAACAAGAGTGAAACTCTGCCTCAAAAATAAAATAAATTGGGAAAGAGACAGAAAAAATATTCACTCATTATCTGTTTCCTAAAAATTGTCCTTAACATCCTTCCTCTTACGCCTTTATTACCTGATCGGGCTTCCCCTCTTCAGGCAAAATCTATTAGTCTATCTGCATTGCCTTTTGATCTCTACTTCAGTTACTACAACTTCAAAGACACCATTGTCCTCCCCAAGGTGAGGCCCATGTAGAGAAAGGAGCACTTCCTTGCTGAAAGAGAGGGTCAAGGAGTGACCCACATGGGCCCTCCCTGAAACCCAGGCCCAGGCCTGAGCCTGGACAACTCCTGAGACCACAGCCTGCCTGGTTTCTCTGGGGCCAAGAGCAAATGCTTTGCTTAAGTGCTGAAATCTCAGCCCATTGACCCCTTGCAGACAGGAGAGGAAGGGAAGCCCAGGGAAGCTCAACTTCCCAAGTATCCTGGGTCTCTGCTGTGGCCAAGCGCCCCCACCCTCCCCAAGCCATCCTGCATTCTCCCTCCCCGGCACTGAACTTCTCTTCCTAAGAGACCAATTCCCCCCACCAGTGCACAATGCACTATAATTCTCCATTGTGAAAGTAAAGCCCTCTCTTGACACCCACCTTCTTCATTTGGCTCCAATCCCATTTATCTGCCCCCCTTTATAGCAGACCCCCTTGTCTGTTGCCTGTACTGGTCCCCAAGTCCTCCCATCCCCTCCCTTACCCTCAAGTTCCCCATCCAGCTCCAGTGAAACTGTCACCAGTGACCTCCCGTTGCTCAATCCTCAGCTCTCAGCCTGCTTGCTCTGCCAGGGGCATTGGTCATATTTGTTCCCTCCTTCCTCTTTGGGGCATTTTCCTCATTTCCTCCAGGACACCCCAACTCTCTGATTTTCACTCTTTCTGTCTTCTTGTCTGGTTCCTAACACTGGGGGCCTCAGCATTCAATGGTTGGACCCCTTCTCTTCTCCATATCACTCCTCCCTAGATGAGCCCACCTGCTCTTGTGGCTTTAAATACCAGCTATATGGTGATAATGCCCAAAGTTTTATTTCCAACTCCAACCTCCGCCCTTAATTTTTCCCAGCTGCTTACTCATCACTGATGCCTAATGGACAGCTCAAACTCCACAAGCACAAAACCAAACTCTTAATCTCCCCTCTAAGCAACTCCCATTTCAGTTCATGGCAGCTTCAAACCTCCAGAAGCTCGAGCCAAAACCTCAGAATCATATTTGACTCGACCTTTCTCTTACACCCCAAATCCTATAGACATAGCCTTTGAAATATATCCCAAATCTGAATGTCTGGGTTTTTTTTTTTTTTTTTTGAGGCGGAGTCTCGCTCTGTCGCCCGGACTGGAGTGCAGTGGCCAGATCTCAGCTCACTGCAAGCTCCGCCTCCCGGGTTTCCACCATTCTCCTGCCTCAGCCTCCCGAGTAGCTGGGACTACAGGCGCCCGCCACCTCGCCCGGCTAGTTTTTGTATTTTTAGTAGAGACGGGGTTTCACCGTATTAGCCAGGATGGTCTCGATCTCCTGACCTCGTGATCCGCCCGTCTCGGCCTCCCAAAGTGCTGGGATTACAGGCTTGAGCCACCGCGCCCGGCCGGTTTTTTTTTTTTTAATTATTACTTTAACCACCGCTGCGCCATGGTGCAAGCCACCATGGTCTCTCCCCAGAATGACAGCAATGATCCTCTCACCAGGCTCTCCTTCTGCCCTTACCTCACTCCCCACGATCCATTCTCCACCCCACAGCTAGGTGGGCCTGCCAGAACCCAAGTCAGAGCAGGTGACTCCTCTGTTCCAAACCAGTGCTCCCATCATGCTCAGAGTGAAAACCAAAGCCTCCCAGCCCCCCAGATATTCATGTGGCTCACCCTCAACTCCTTATGACTTTGCCCAGCTCTCCTGGTCTTAGGGAAGCCTTCTCTGTTTTGTTTCCCAGTTTTGTTTTACTCATAGCACTTCCCACCACCTGCCATGCCATATATTTACTTATTTCATTGCTGTCCATTCCTTTCTAGAATGTGCACTCCATGAGGGCAGGGAGTTTTGTCTGATTTTCCTATTGCTCTGTCTTGTGTCTCATCCAGTGCATGAATGATGATCGCTGGAATGAATGAAAGAATGGACGTGCTCTGCATGGCTCCGGGAGACAGAGGTGGAACCAAGGTGTAGAATCTGTAAGCCATAGATTTTAGCTAAAGAAAACAAGAGCTGCAAGGCACTGAAAAGCCACCTCATCAGTAACAAGCTCCCCACCACTGGGCATGTGTCACAGAGGGGTTCTGCGATGGGTAGGAAGGAGGTGGGCTGGATGAGGATGCTTCCAGCCTCAGATCCCAGGGTGCAGGGAGGTAAAGGAGCCTTGAGTGGCCAACAAACTCAGGGGCCCCAGCAGCCCCATGGCTGAGTGATCAGGACAGGCAAGTACAAGTGGTGGGGATGTCACCCTGGTCTTCTTCTCTAAAGGGTTAGAGGAGGGTGACAGGGCAGATGTTTCCCCACTGTAGAACAAGGACCCTGGAGGAGGCCAGGTCACAGCCCATGGGGAAAGCAAGGCCATGGCAGGAAGGGCTCAGAAAGAGCGAACTCAGAAGCAGGGGTCCAGCCCCCCGCCCTCATGCAGCTTCAGGAGGCCCTCCCCAGGGGGATTGAGGTGGAGGGCTTTTCAGTTTGTTGGAATGAAAGCAGGACCAGAGGGCTGCTCCATCAACTTGAGAAGCAGAGGAGAGCAAACAGATAGGAGATGTGGCCTCACAGGTCCTGTTGTGGGCTGTCTGGGAAGGGATGGATTTGAACTTAGATCTCACACCCAAGAAGGGAGAAGCAGGAGGCAGGAGATTCCCCTAAGAGGTGCAGAGAGCAGCAGTAGGATCCTCCAGGCAGACTCGCTCATTTACACCCACCCACTCACTGGCATGGTGAAGATGGGAAACTGAGTCCCACAGAGAGGAAGGAAACCAAAAGAGTTGCCCCCTCCGAGACCTGAAGCCCAGGCTCCTCAGCACTTCTCACTCCTGCCGGGGACCTCCCCTACCTGGAGATGCCCGCTTTCCGTCTCACTTCCCATCTACACCCCGGGACTCCCCCAGGAGAAACCGAGGCAACCCTTGCCCAAGCCCTGCGGCCAGGACGGCTGGGAAGCCAAGTGTTCAAGTCACGGGGGCGGGACCCTCGGCGCCCACAGTCTCCCCTTAGTCCACCCCCAGGCGCTGGGCACATCACTCACCGCGAGCCACCTGGGCGCCGACTCCAAGGCCCGCTCAGGGCCACAACTCCCGGCCCCTGCTCCAGCTCCGGCTCCGGCTCCGGCTTGGGCTGCGGCTCCGGTTGCTCTGGCTCTCGGCTCCGCCCCCGCCCGGACCCCGCCCCTGCTCTGCCCGGACCGCAGCACCGGCTCCTGTCCCATGGCCCCGCAGCCCCGCAGCCCCGCAGCGCCGGCTCCAGGACTGGCCACGCTCACCTGGGACAGGGCAGGACCAGGGCTGCCTGCGGGGCTGGACGGCCCTGGCTGTGTGCCCTGGCCAGTGTGCCTCTCTTTCTGGGCCACGTTTCAACCAGGAGGGAACCGAGGAGTCCTCGGAACAACCCGCTTCCCAACACATACACACACACACACCCCACACCGCTTCCCAACACACACGCACGCACACACACCACACACACACCGCTTCCCAACACACACACACGCCCTGCTTCCCCCAACACACACACCCTGCTTCCCAACACTCACATACACACACACACACACACACAAGCCCTGCTTCCCCCCCCACAAACGTGCTTCCCAATACACACACACCCCTCGCTTCCCCCAACACACACACCCTGTTTCCCAGCACTCGCGTACACACACACACACACTTCCCAACACATGCACCCTGCTTTCCCAACACACACACCCCACACACACCGCTTCTCAACACACATGTGCACACACACACACACCCCACTTCCCAACACACACACACCACACACCCTGCTTTCCCAACACACACACACCCCACACACACCACTTCCCAACAGACACACACCACACACCCCCCACACACCACTTCCCAACACACACACCGCTTCCCAACACACAAACATGCTCCCCAATATACACACACCCCACTTCCCAACACACACACACACACACCACACACCCCCACACACCACTTCCCAACACACACACCGCTTCCCAACACACAAACATGCTCCCCAATATACACACACCCCACTTCCCAACACACGCACACCTCATTTCCCAACACACACACACACATCACTTACCTACACACACACCTCGTTTCCCAACACACACACACAGCCAAAACTAGGAAAGCTTTTCCAGAGTGTTACACGTTAGGTAAGAGTGGACTGGTCATTTAAGGTTCTTTTTTTCATTTTCCTTTTAACTTTTCCGTTTTTGTTGAAAGGAGTTTATTTCTCAGTTTCGTACTAATAGGGCTTGAGTACCTCTCTAGCACTGCCTAGGCTACTTGGCTCTGAAACTATCTAACTTTAATGGCATTGTTTTTGTTTCCATTAAACAATTTTATTTTACATTCTTCTGTTCTCCGGAGCCAATGACACCGGTTTTCCATTTAACGTGTTAATATAAATGCCCCTTTTAAAACTCTTATATTTGTTTTTTCAAAAAATGTGAAGTCAATTTTTTAAAATAATGAAAATAACTGGCATCTAGAAAGTGCTTACCAGGTGCTAGTCTTTCCATACAGTAACTCAAGTTACTTCCACCTCTAGGGTATTGACTTTTATTGCCTCTAACTTATAGATGCAGAAACTGAGGTGCAAATTTGAACTTGGATCTGACACCCACCAAGGGAGAAGGAGGAGGCAGGAGATACCCCTAAGAGGTGCAGAGAGCAGCAGTAGGATCCTCCAGGCAGACTTGCTCACTTACACCCACCCACTCACTGGCACAGTGAAGATGGGGAAACTGAGTCCCACAGAGAGGAAGGAACTTAAAAAAGAGTGACCCCTCTGAGACCTGAAGCCCGGGCTCCTCAGGACTTCTCACTCCTGCGAGGGGCCTCCCCAGACTCAAGATGCCCCCTTTCCTCTGGCACCAGATATGGGGATTTGCCCCAAAGATGGGATTTGCCCCAGGCCTCTGACACAAATTAATGCTGTAACCACTACCCCCCACCGCTTTCAGGTAAATACCTCTACAGGTGGTGCACAGTCAGCCGGCATTGGAAAATGCTGCATTAGGACTGAATCTACCCTAGAAAACTCATTCTGGGCAGTGCACAGATCCATCTACGAGGATATTCACCACCATTTCGCCTATAGCCGTGAGAAGCTGGAAATCTCCCTAATGCCCAGTAACAGAAAAGTAATTAAGAAAACTGACGGAACATCTGAACCTAGAACACTCAACCTGACCCATCTTCTCTCAACCCCACTATCCAATTTGGGAGCAAATTTTTCAACGTGGCCTTCAAATATTTCCAAGATGCAGCCCATCTTTTCCATATGCACCATTACCACCTGGGTCCACATCTCCATCATCTCTCACCTGGGTGATAGCAGGAGGTCCTGGCCACTCTCCGTGCCTCCAACTATAGCCCTTCTTCAGTCCAGCAGCCAGAGTGAGTTTTTGTTTGTTTTTTGTTTTAAGTCAAATTATATCACTCCTCTGCTGAAACTCCTGTTGATGACTCCCATCCCAAAGTAAAAGCCAAAGTCCTTACAACTGCTGTTTGGCGCCTGGCACCCTCTCTGCCCCACTCCTTACACTCTCCTCTTACTCTGCTCCAGCCACACTGATTTCCTGGCTGTTCCTCAAATATGCCAAGCCTGCAGTTACACTCAGGCCTTTGCCTTTGCTGTGCCTGGAATGCTCTTTCTTTAGAAATTTACATGACTCCCTCCTTCCTCTCCTTTGGGTCTTTGCTTCCATATGACTTTCTTAGCAAGGCCTTCCCTAACTATTCTGTGTACAGCTGCAACACCCCCCAGTACCTTCTCCTGCTTTACTTTGTATTTTTCTCCATAGTACTTATCTGCACACAACACATTATATATTCCACGTATTTATTGCCTTTGTTGTCAGTCTCTCACCCAAGAGAGCATGAGCTCCAAGGGAACAGGGACTTTTTGCCTTGTTCCTTGCCTTCTCCCAAGGCCTAGAACAGGATCTGGCATGCAATAAAATCTTTGTTAAGTGAATATACTAAAAATAATGCTGTGATTCTAATAACCAATGAAAATAAATGAACCACTGTACCCCCACGAGAACTGCAGCCTTACAGACATAATGTTGGGTGAAAGAGGCTGAGTGCAAAAACATATATACAGAATAGTATCGTTTCTATAAAGTTCAAAAGCAGGCAAAACTGTGTTACAGTGGTAGGAGCCAAGATAGAGGCTATCACTGGGGAGAAAGTTGGAGGTAGTGACTAGGGGAGGGGTGAAGGGGACTTCTAGATGCCAGTAATCTCCTATTTTTACTCTGAATAGTGGTTGCATTGATGCAAATACATTGTGAAACTGACCAAGTTAAACACATGATATTTACATTTCCCTTTATGCTTGTCGTATTTCTACAGATATTTATTTTTTAAAGATGCTATAAGTATGTTTATCAGATAGAAAAATGCCTAGAATATATAAGGCTAAATTTAAAAAGCAGACTTTCTTTTTAACAAGGATGCCAAGATAATTCAAGGGGAAAAAATGGTCTTTTTAACAAATAGTGCTGGGAAAACTAGATAGCCACATGCAAAAGAACTGAATTTGGACTCCTCCCTCAGGCCTTATACAAAAATTAACCCAAAATGGATCAAAGTCCCAAATGCAAGACTTAAAATATAAAAATCTTAGAAGGAAACAAAGGTGAAAATCTTTGTGACCTTGGATGAAGCAATGATTTCTCAGATTTGACATCTAAAGCACAAACGACCAAATAAAAAAGTAGATAAATTAGACTTTATCAAAATTCCAAGCTTTTGTGCTTTGAAAGGCACAATCAAGAAAGTAAAAACACAACTAATGGAATGGGAGAAAATAGTAGCAACTCATATCCTGAATATATAAAGGACTTCTGAAACTCAGTAATAAAAAGACTGACACAACTTTTTAAATGAGCAAAGCATTTGAAAATGTTCACAGAACATATGTAAGTAGCCAACAAGCACAAGAAAAGATGCTCAACATCATTAATTGTTAGGGAAATGTGAATCAAAGCCACCATGAGATACCACTTTACACTCACAAAGGTGCCCTTAGTCCAAAGGACAGAAAACAAGTGCTGGAAAGAATGTGAAGAAATTGGAAGCCTCATACATTGGTGGTCAGAGTGTAAAATGGCGAAGCCACTGTGGAAAATAATTTGCTGATTCTTCATAAAGTTAAACATGGAGTTACCATACGATCCAGCAATTCTACTCCTAGGTATACTCAACAGAATTGAAGCATATATATGCTGTACACAAATGTTCATAGCAGCATTATTCATAAGAGGAAAAAGTGGAAGCAACCTAAATGTCCCTTGGCTGATGAATGGATAAAGAAAATGTGATCTATCTGTGCAATGGAATATTATTCAGTTGTGGAAAAAAAAACAAAGCACTGATAAATGCTACAACATAAATGAACCCTGAAAACATGCTAAGTGAAAGAAGCAAGTTACAAAATGACATATATTGTATAAGTCCATTTACATGCAATGTCCAGAATAGGCAAACCCGTGAAGACAGAAAGTAGATTTGTGGTTGGAACTAGTAGGAGGAACTAGTAGGAGGGAGGAATGAGGAGTGACTGCTAGTGGGTGTGAGGTTTGCTTTTTGTTTGGTTTGGTTTCGGTTTTTTGGCATGATGAAAATATTCCAGAATTAGATCATGGTGATGGTTATACAACCCTGTGAATGGACTAAAAACCAGTGAATTACACACCTTAAAAGGGTGCGTTTTATGGTATGTGAATTACATCTCAATGAAAAACAGTTGGGCTGCCAAATGCTTTGTGTAGAAAGAATACAAGGCTAAATTTAAAAAGTAGGTTGTTTTTTAACAAGGATGCCAAGATAGTCAAAGGGGAAAAATGATCTCTTTAACAAATGGTGCTGGAAAAACTAGATATCCATGTGCAAAAGAAATGAATTTGGACTACTACCTCACACTTTATACAAAAATTCTGTAAAAGATATGTGTGAATATATGCATTGAAACATCTAAAAGACAAGTTAGGATCAGATTGTAAATGGACTTTTAAAACTCTTCTGTGCTAACCTGTATTTCCTAATAAGCATGATTGACTTGTTTAATAATAATTTTTTAAAACTTTCCAATGAGTTAAGGGACATTGATTAAAAACTCCCTGTGTGCAGGACCCTCTGCCAAGACAGGCAATTGGGATGCCCTGGGAACATTTTGGTCCTTGAGTGCTCTGACCTGGGGACCAGCCAAGAAGTACTCAGAAGGGGTGGAGGGAAAATGCCTCCAGGATACCCTGGGCCTCGGAGGAGAGATATCCTTGGGTTGTGTTATTTAAAATTCTCCGAGGCGGGGAAGCTGCCTGTGCCTGAGCACTTCCCCCAGGAGTGAGGACTGCCCCCATCAGCAGACCTGGATGGTAGGAGCTGAGCCCAGGACCGGCGGCTGCTGCTGCTGCTGGCAGTGGTGGTTACCCAGCCTCACACAGGGCTGCAGTCTCTATGCTGGTGGTCCTCTGCTCCAAGCAGCCTGCCCACTCACCGAAGTCCAAACCCTTCCACAAGCTGGCCCAAATGGATGAAGACAGGAATGGCTTTCCCTCCCCCGTCTCTGCACCCACAGCTCCACCAACTTCCCACAGCTCTTAGTACTCCCACTTCTGAGCTTCTGCTCACCCTGTGCCCCAGGCAGAGGCAACAGGTGGCAACTGCAAGGACTCTGGCCCCAGTGAACCTGGATTTGAATCCCAGCCCTGCCCCTTAGCAGCTGTATGCTCTTGGCCAGTCATTTCACTTCTCTTGACCTCAGTCTCCCTCACAGTTAAGTGGGGATGACAGTCCACTTAGATCTTGTCATGAGGGATGCATACACTAGGACTTGATGCCTGGTAAACAGTGAGTACTCCACAGTGTAAATATGTTATTGAACACTTGCCATATGCCACGCCCTATACCCTCACAACACCTCTATGGAATAGGTTCCATTCCTCATCCCCATCTTTGAGATGAAGAAACAGAGGTTTCAAGAGGTTCATGAATTTCCTAAGATGACCCAGATATGGAATGGTGGGACTGTGAGTCAAGTCCACGTTCTTCTCTACCCACTTTTATTTGGACCTTCCATGCCCACCTCCTGCAAGGAAGCTCTCCAGACCCCACAGTCCCTATGGGCTCTCCCAGTCCTCTCAGTTGCAAAGATCAGCCTGCCTGTCCTCCTGCTGGCTATCAGCCAAGACGGTCCTCCACTGTTGGCCCAAGTTCCATGTGTCCGTCCTGTGTTTCACCAGACCACGAGTCTCTGAGGGTTCAGGGTATCCCTTCCTTGCCACTTCCTTGTTGCTGGACCTCAGCCTCTGGCCCAGTGCTCGGCCCAAGTCTGTTTGCAGATTGACTTTTTTCTTTTTTTTTGAGGCGGAGTCTCATTCTGTCCCCCAGGCTGAAGTACAGTGGCGCCATCTCAGCTCACTGCAACCTCCGCCCCCTGGGCTCAAACGATTCCTATCTCAGCTTCCCAAGTAGCTGGGACTACAGGCATGTGCCACCACGCCCGGCTAATTTTTGTATTTTTAGTAGAGACAAGGTTTCAGCATGTTGGCCGGACTGGTCTCAAACCTTTGACCTCAGGTGATCTGCCTGCCTTAGCCTCCCAAAGTGCTAGGATTACAGGCATGAGCCACTGCGCCCTATCCATGGGTGACTTATTGACAGAGGGACAATGCTTGAGAGAAGGACACATTGGAGCAGGCAGCTCTCCACAGAGCAGCCTCCAGCCTGGGAACCCGACGTGCCTGCATCTCTTGGGCAGCCTCTGAGGTTGCCCCATTCCCACCTCAAGAACAGAGCCAGCATTTTGTCACTTCCCCACCTCAGGTCCTAACCCAATTCCAGGCTCATCAGTACATGGGGCAGGAAGGTCAGACACCCACAAAACACAATCCAGCTACCCTACCTGAGCCTCCTCCTGAGACCCCTTGCTGTGCTTCCTCTCTCTCCTTCCCTTCCGCCATATTGCTTCTAGAATCACCCCTCTGTTCTCAAGCCCTGCCATTCTAGCCCCAAGCTTACAAACCCCACTTCAGCAACATAAAATGTTCCGTTGGCCGAGGGTGTTGTCTTTGAAAATCAGTTTCTCACTCCTTCATTAATTAACTCACAGAAGACCATATCATTCTTCTTTTCCAATGTGTGGACACAAGTGCCAGCTTCATCTGCGTGGTCACAAGTGCTGTCTTGGAACAGAAGAGACAGGGCTGGATTTTAGCATCTCTGCTGCCTTTTTTTTTTTTTTTTTTTTTTTTGAGGTGGAATCTGGCTCTGCTGCCCAGACTGGAGTGCAGTGGTGTGATCTTGGCTCACTGCAACCTCTACCTCCTGGATTCGAGCGATTCTCCTGTCTCAGCCTCCTGAGCAGCTGGGTCTACAGGCGTGCACCACCATACCCAGCTAATTTTTGCATTTTTAGTAGAGACAGGGTTTCACTATGTTGGCCAGGATGGTCTCGATCACCTGACCTGGTGATCTGCCACCGTGCCTGGCCCACTGCTGCCCTTTTTAGGTCCTCTGTGCAAGGCACATACCTTAAAATGATTTACAATGGCCCTGACGGCCCTTAACCCCACCCAAACTGCTCATCAGCACCTTTGCCCAAACAGATGTCCCAAGAATGGGAGGTGTATGTTCTCCTGATCAGAAAAGTTGGACTTTCTCCTAATCTTACCCATGAATCTTTACACAATCAGCAGTTCTGACAGTCCTGAGGTTGACAAAGACCAGGAAGTTAAGTAATGGTGACTGAAGCTCCCGCAGCCTGCAGTGTAGAAATAAATGCGCCTGTACCCAGCCCCACCCTGCCATGTCTCAATACAACCAGAGTGGTGCCCTGCGTGCATTCTGTCTGCAGCCCCAGTGTTTAAATCCTGCAATATTGAGAACCTTTCAAATTTAATAAAAGGCTAAACGGGCACATCCAGCTGCAAAAAACAAGATTGACAAGATCAAATTTTGTGTCTGTGAAACACACCTGGCCAGTTGTGGTTTGCTGTACCAGCGCTGGGAGGCACACTTGGTACTAATACACTCTTGCTGAATTTCTCGAAGAAGGCGTATCAGGGTTGCAGTTCCAAGCATGTCAGGCATCCAGAGCGGTAGTGAGGGGTAGCTTCTAGCACTCAATTGTTCGCTCAATGTAGAATGCTTTGGTGGTAAAAGGACGTCATTTAATTTCATGTTGTAGTTAGGAAAGCCAAAAATCAGGGTGGTGGCCTGCCCAGAATCACACAATGAGTCAGGGCTGAGCTGAAGCCACAGCCTGGGTGACCACTTCTCTGCATTCACCCCGTCATTCATGCATGCACACAATGGCTTACTGAGCACCCACTATGCCGCAGGCACTGTGCTAGGTGCTGGGGACACAGATGATGATACAGACAAAGTCCCTGCCATCGTGGCATTTGAGACAGGAAATGCACAAGTATACAAATAAGCAAAACAAGGACAGATCCCGACAGAGGGGTCAGGTGAAGGCCGCAGGGAGGAGCGACAATGAAGCTGCCGCTTCATGAGATGAGATGAAATGAGATGAGATGAGATGAGAAGAGAAAGCCAGAGATGGAAAAACCAAGCGGAGGGTATTTCCAGCTGAAGGAACTGTGAAAACAAAGGCACGTCTGAGCAGCAGTGAGCAGTCTGGGTCGGCTGGTGTGTGGTAAGTGACACTAGGAGTGGACTGAAAGACAAGCAGGAAGGGCAGACAAAAGGGAGATCGTGGAAGCCTCAGCAGAGAGTTCGAATTTACTCTGAATGCGGTGGGAGGCCACTGAAGGGTCCAAGTGAGATGGAGAGGTGCTCTGATTTTGAGTTCTAGGAGAGGCATCAGGTTCTAAGACACTACTAGCATTTCCCCTTTCTCACTGCTGGTGTCTCGTGGTGACCCTCCTTGCCATCTGGCTTCAGCATTGCAACAGAGGATGCCCACTCCTGTGTCCCCCGCATGACGATGGGACCTTGCCTGCCTGTTATGAACTGAATATGTGCCCTCCAAGTTCATATAGTTCATATATTGAAATCCTAATGAAAAAAGTGAGGCCTTTAAGAGATAATTAGGCCATGAGGGTAGAGATCCCTGAGCACTCTCTAGCCCTCGTTCTGCCATGTGAGAACAGAACAAGAAGGCAGCCATCTGCAAACCAGGAATCAAGCCCTCCCCAGACACTGAATCTGTTAACATGTTGATCTTGGCCTTCCTAGCCTCCAAAACTGTGAGAAAGAGATGTCTGTTGTTTAGGTCACCCAGTCTGCAGTGTGTTGCTACAGCAGCCCAAGCTAAGACACTACCCATGTCTTCTGCCTCCACCACAGAGAACTCTGGCTGCAGAGAAAAAGCAACATCCAACAGGTGGCCATGCGTGGCATCTTCCAGTCACTCTGGTTCAGCTGGGTCCTACCTATGTGGGCCAGGCCCCTCTCCATCAGGGGCTTTCCAAGAAACGTCTCCTTTCCCCATAAGAGGAAGCAGCGGCAACCACACATTTTCCCCCTGTGGTTGCCTTTTGCAGCGTGAGAGGCTCACAGGGCTGCAGAGAAGGACTTAGATTCCACCCTGTTGTCTCGCAGATTCCAGGCCTGGGCAGCGAGTAGGCAAGAAAATTGGAAAGTTACGGGGCACAACCCAGGGAGGAGAGGGTGCAGGGCATTCCAGCCTCACTGTACACAGGGAGCCACACCACCAGGCCCTCTGCTGGGCAGGGGGAGGCGGAGATGACTGAGGTACGGCCCCTGCACTTACGGGGTGTCCCAGCTAGCAGGCCAGAGGCACACCATTCATGGCGCTCCTCATGAGCTCTGCCCAGAGACAGACTTTTGCAGACGTGGAGGTTCTTAATGACAGTGATGGCACTGCAGAGAGGTGGGATTGCAGAGCATGTCAACAAGCAAAGTCAATAGGTAAACAGGGACATTATAAATCCTCCAATGCAAAAGACAAGTGATAACGGTTTTAGAATAATAAGAACTGCCAGCACTTGTACAGCACAGAACAGTGTTGTTCTAAGTGTCTGGCTCATCTGAACTCCTCTTGAGGTTCACAAGCCTATGAAGTTGTTGCAGAAGCAAATCCAGGAGAAATCTCCATGCCCTCCAAGGATGACACTGGCTCAACGCAGAATGCTTTGGTACTAGGAGGGCTTCATTAAATTTCATGTTGCCAATAGGAAAGTCGAAATTCAACCATATCAAAGGACTAATATGGTTCTTTAAAGTTGGCGACTTCTATTCATCACAAAACTCCATTAAGAGAGTACAAAATACAAACTGCAGGATGGAAAAAGATATTGAGAAGCACATAAACCCAAATGAATACATAAAGAACACCTAACAAACCATTAAAAATAATCCAGTCAATAATGAGCAATGACCTTGAATAGATACTTCACTGGAGAAGGTATAAGGATGGCAAATAAGCCCGTGAAAAGATGCTCAACATCATTAGTCCTTAGGGAAATGCAACTTAAAACCATGATGAGAGACCACTGCACATTAATGCGGTGGTACACTAAAAAACACTGACCAGGCCAGGCACAGTGGCTCACATTGGTAATCTCAGTACTTTGGGAGCCCAAGGCAGAAGGATCGCTTGAGGTCAGGAGTTCAAGACCAGCCTGGGCAACATAGTGGCCATCACGGTCTATCTCTACAAAAAAAAAAAAAAAATTTATTAGCCAAGCATGGTGACATACCTGTAGTCTTAGCTACTCAGGAGGCTGAGGTGGGAGGATCATTTGAGCCCAGGAGTTCTAGGTTGCAGTCAGCTATGATGGTACCACTGCACTCCAGCCTGGGTGATAGAGTAAGACCCCGTCTCTAAGATAATAAGAATAATGACCATATCAAGTGTAGGTGAGAAGGTGGAGCACCCGGAACTCTCATACACTGTTGGGGGGAATACAAAATGGCACAGTCACTCTGGAAAATACTTGGCGTAATCTAGCACAGTTGAAGCTATCCATACTCCAAGACCCAGCAATTTCACCTCAGATAAGTACATGGACTTGGAGAAATGTGTAAGAATATCATCAGGGGCATTGATCATGATGGCCATCCTAGGAACACCCCAGGTGTGCATCAAAAGACAACAACAACAAAAAAAGATGAATGGCAATATATTTAAATAATGTAGCAACAGAAAACCAAACACCGCATGTTCTCACTCAGAAGTGGGAGTTGAACAATGAGAACACATGGACACAGGGAGGGGAACATCACACACTGGGGCCTGTCGGGGGATGGGGACCAAGGGGAAGGAGAGCATTAGGACAAATACCTAATGCATGCAGGGCTTAAAACCTAGATGACGGGTTGATGGGTGCAGCAAACCACCATGGCACATATATACCTATGTAACAAACCTGCACGTTCTACACTCATATCCCAGAACTTAAACTAAAATAAATAATAATAATAATGTAGCAACACAACAATGGAAATGAAAAAACTAACTACCCAGAAATACATCAGTGAATCTTAAACACATAAATGTTGCATGAAAGAAGCAAGGCACTGGAGAACACACACAGTATGCTTGGCTCAATTTATATAAGATTCACAAATGAGTAAAATGAAACTGAATTGTTTGAGGATCTCATAGGTGGTAAGTTTCTAAGGAAGAGCAAAGTAGTAACCCCCATCTGAATCAGGACTGTGACTACCTCTCATGGAGGGGAAGGGAATCGTGGCTCAGAAAAAAACACGTGGTAAACTTCTGGGACAGCCAGCAAAGTTCTTTTTTTTTTTTTTTTTTTTTTTTTTGTCTGATTTCCTCTCTTGCCCTTAAGGCCACAAAGATGGGTGGCCATGAATCACACCACTGCCCTGGGGTTTCGCTTCCCTGGTACTTTCTGTTGGTGGTGATGGATACAGATTTGCTCAGAGAAAAGGCGCCAGATGGAACTGTAATTCCAACCCACTGCTCTACTATGTCAGTCACTGGCTCTGTGTCCCACTAGCTCTGTGACCCAAGCCTCAGTTTTCCCATCTGTTCAAGGGGCATGACGGTCCCCATCATGCTGAGCTCATAGAGTAGAATAATGAACGTTAAAGGGCTCTAAGAGCTAATGCCTGAGTGCCAGAGATCAACAGGGATTTGAAGGACAGCCAGACCACTGCAAGGCTGCAGGGAGAGTGAGGCTGAGTTAGATCCCACAGGGCTGGCCCTGCACTGCCTTGCCGTTCCCTGCGCTACCCGGAAGAAGAGGTGGCAGACTGTCAGTTGAGTTCTATATACCATGTTTCACCAGCCAATGGGCTGGGGCGATCAGGAGCAGGTCACATAGCCTATTTCCTGTTTTCAAACGGGGAACTTAGAAAGTGTCAGTCCCTCGGCTGGTCGCTGGAGCTGAGAACCAAGAACTCGAAGGGGCCATGTGACACTCCTCCCGGACCCCTGGACACGCACAGCCCCAGAGACTGGAGGTCAGTATTTGATCCCAAACTCAGCTGTCCTCTGCCTGCTGTGGCCTGAGTCCCCTCCTCCTGGGACCCTGCCTGGCACCTGTTGGGGGCAGGGTGGGAGGGGGAAGGGTTAGTGACAGCCACTGTGTCTGGAGCTCTCCTTAGCGCACTGAGGCAGAGGAAGGGACAGCTCCTGGACCCTCCATCACCTTCATTCCTTTTGAAATGCTAGGCGCTTGTACAACCCATCTTGGGCCTGGAGAATAAGTCATCACACCTGTGTTTCTCAAAAAAAAAACGGTGTCAGGGAATCCCTGTGTCAGCATAGCTTCAGGGGACTCGTGGAAAATGCAGAATCTAGGTCTGTTCAATGACACTTTCCTATGTTAGGAGCCAGGAAACCTGCTTTTGAACAAGCCCCTGGGATCCCACCCCCACCCCACCAGGCTATTCTTACGCACACTGGGTTGGGAGCCCCAGGCTTTGGCAAGGCTTCTCAGGTGAGCGTCCAGTTGTTGGAGGGTACCCACCCTTTCCCCAACAGAGGCAGCCACACATCCAACGTCCGGGGATCTCCTGTCTCCCAGAGTGGGCCAGGAGCTTTATTTCACCCCCTAGAGGCTCATCCCCCATGAAAAGTCCTCAGCAGGCCTTCAGAAAAATGGTGTGGCCTCTGTGTGCCCAGCAGAAGAAGGACTAGACTTGGCAGTCAGCTTTTGGAGAGGGGGGTGGTCAGGACACCTGGGGACAGGAGGAGGAGAATGACTGTCTATGCACACAGGGTGGGAAGGTAGAGGGGACTGGGAAGCTGCTGTGTTCCCTGGGCCAACTACAGGCCTCCAGACCAACAGCACCAACATTTATAGTATTTTGTTATAAAGTCAAGAAATCTTTGCTACAGAGAGTGAGGAGAGGGGAGGAAAGGGCCATGGAACCATCTATGTGGCTGTCCCCAGAGAGCTTTTAGAGTGATAGGATTCTTTCCCATTTCACAGATGAGGACACTGAGACCTGAAGAGGGATAGGAAGCTACCCAAGACCCCATGGATACACCAGTGCACAACTCTTTCCTTCCCCTTCCTCTTTAAATGGGTGACTCCCTATGAAACCTGTAAGAGACAACTATAAGGGAGCTGACTGTGGCTGCTGAATTTGATTTTTATTCTAAGGACTGGTTTCATAATCAGCTTTCTCAGTCTTTACTGGAGTGCCAAGCTGAGGCATCATTTCTAGGGTCTTACAGGGTCTCTGGGCCAATAGTGTCCTGCTTCTGATCTGGAGCCAGCTGCCTGGTCATGCAAGCAGGTCTGCAAAGGCTGGGGCCCCTGAGGCCAAGGTCACTCACCATCACCCACTTTACAGAAGTGCTGAGCACAGGAGTGCCCTGGGCCCCCAAGAATCCCAGCCACCAAGAATCACATAGACCACCTGCTGTCTCACTTAGGCACCTACCAGAATGTAGGAAACCCATCCCTAGTCATCCATCATCTTATCAACACGATGGGGCTTGTAGCCACACTTTTCAGGTGGGGAAACAGAAGCCTAGAGATATTAAAGCACTTGCTTAAGGACACAGAGTTGGTCAGGATGGAAGGCAATGTCTCCTGACTCCCTGACAGGGACAAGAGACAAGCAAGAGGTGCCCGTGACGGCATGCTCAAGAACGTGCAGCCCTGGGCCAGCCAGGCCCCTGTTCCGTGTCTCTGTTTGCCCATCTGTAAAAGGTGAGGTTGGATCAAGGGTCCCTAAGGGCTTCCCACTGGACGGCTATGCAGAGCCACATGGAGAAGGCCCCAGGGTTCCTTTCACCCGACACAGCAAGCACTTCCCCATGAAGTGCAGACTCTGGGCCCCAGCTGACCTCCCCTCCCCCAGGCCAGGAGCTCTCACCCCTGGAGCAAGGGACAGGCGCTGGCTGTGCTCAGGGACATGCATGACCTCCGCCCCCGTCTGTGCTCAGGGGGTGCCAGGGAGGCATTGGCTCTATCTTTCTCTAGGCTGTAGTCAGCCCAGGGATTCAGACCAAGGGCCCAGAATCCAACAGACCAGTGTTCAAGTCCCAGCTCTACCTCTATGTTCCACTGGCAGCTTCCTCAGGTCCTAGTAGAAAAAAGTGAGGTCACTTGCACCTTCCTTGTCTTGAATTTCCATGCCTAACCGGTATACCAGCTCCTCGCTCCAGCCGAGCTAATGTTTTAATTGTCCCTTTTTCTAAGTTGTCTCAAACATTTGTAATTCTATTCCAATCCACCTTAATTTCGTCATTTAATTCGCAAATATTTCTGGAAACATCTAGCACTTACCAGACACTAAGAGCGGGGGTACTACACAGTCTGCGGAATGGACAGGGCCCTGAGCTGAGGCTTCAGAGTCTGCCTGACTGAATCCTCACCCCAGCCTTGTGAACGTGGGTTCTGTTATTATCCCCAATTTATAGGAAACAGAAGCACAGAGAAGTTGAGTCACTTGCCAGCTACCAGGTCATCCCATGCACTTATCCAGGTCACAGAGTTATTATGTAAACCAGATCCCAGCTGCCTGTTCTCCCTCCCTGAGTAACGTGGAGAGAATTCTGAAGTCAGCCCAGCCTGGGTCTGTATCCTGCCCACCACTCACCAGCTCTTTATCTTCGGCAACTCTAAGTCTCAGTTCCCTTATCATAAAAGGGAGCTGCAAACAGTCCTGAGTGCAGACAGTGGTCAGGCTAGTGTGAGAGTGTGTGTTGGGTGTCAAGTGCACAGCCAGCACATCACAAGCACTGGAGACAAACTCAGCTTTGCTTGTTGTGCACACTCACCAGCTGCATGACTTTGGGCTAGACCTCAGTTTTCTCATCTGTTATGTGGTGGTAATGATAGACTTTTGTGAGCATTAAACTAGATTAGGGGCTGTGAAGAACCTAGGTGGGTATGAAGTGGGTATAATAAGCTATCAGTTAATTTTGCTGATAGATAGATAATTGATTGATTGATTGATAGAAGATTCATACCAGTATCTACCTGCTCTGAACACTGAGCTTTCTTTTTTCTTTTTGAGATGGTCTTGTTCTGTCATCCAGACTGGAGTGCAGTGGCATCATCATAGCTCACTGCAGCCTCAGTCTCTTGAGTTTAAGGGATCCTCCTGTCTCAGCCTCCCAAGTAGCTAAGGCCACAGGCGTGCATCCTGGATAATTTTCTTTTAATTTTTTCTAGAGACTGGGTCTCACTACATTGCCCAGGCTGGTCTCAAATTCCTAGGCTCAAGTGATCCTCCTAACTCAGCCTCCCAAAGTGCTGGGATTACAGGAACGAGCCACCGTGTTCAGCTTGAACACTGAGACTTCATTCACATGTGTAACATAAAAGTGAGTGTCTGCACAAGCCAGCATCTTTTGCTCAAGTAATCACTAAAGCCAATACTTTTGCTTGAAATCATCTCATTTAAAACTCTGAGCATACGTAAGGATCACCTCAATAACACATGGATCATCGCAATAGGTGAAGGGTCTTCTCTGCCTTGGAGTAACCTGCCCAGCAAAGGGGCAGACCCAGGTCTGGGATCTGGCAGCTGGGAGAGTGGAGAAGGTTGAGCCGTGGGGCCATTGTCATTCCCTCTGCCTGCCAGGAGGGGGCATGACACAGCTCCTAGGCACCCCAGGAGCCACCGGGGACCCCAACTGGAGTGGGTACTCACTGTTCTCTTATTCCTCTGGCAGGCTTGGAGCATGGCAAGTCCAGAGCACCCTGGGAGCCCTGGCTGGAAGGGACCCGTAACACAGTGCACAGCAAGGACCCAGCAGGAAGCACCAGCCACTGGCCCTGACCTCCTGCGCCCAGGACCTGAGAGGCATTTAGGTGGGCTTGAGGCTTGAGACTCGGTCTGGGGGAGAGGTCTGAAGACATTCAAAGTACAAATGTGGGTCATGTGGGCAGATGCAACAAGAGGCCTGGGCAGCTCTTATAACTTGGGTTATCCCAAAGCAGACACTGAGACACAGATTTGGTGCAAGCTGTTTATCCAGGAGACGGTCCTAGGAGTCACAGCAGGGGAGTGGGAATGGAAGGAAAGGGCAAGAGGCCAGGGCAGGACATCAGTGAACAGATAGGCACAGTAGGTGGCTGAGGCTCAACCCTAGCGGGGGTCTTCTGGGAGACCTTGGAACATATCTCTGGGTTGTGCTATCCTGGGGTGAGGAAGCCGGGCTGTTATCTACCAGTCCTGCCCTGCAGAGGAGAAGGGATGCTCCTGGGCCTGTTGCTATGGCCCTAGAAAGCCCTCAGGGAAGCCAGTGGCATGTTCTGGAAAAGTGGGTGCCAAGAGGGCATGGTCCAGCCTGGGGCATGGACAGCATCTGCTGTAGTGCCATCTCCTGGAACAAATCTTTTCTTACAATCCTTCAAGATGCCCCTACTCAATACCTGCTCTGTTCCCGGCCCTATGCAGGGCACTGGGGAAACAGAAACAGGAACAAATCAAACACTGCACTAGTCCTGAGGTTTGGTAGAGAAACAGATCAATAAAAAATAGATGTGCCATGAAAAATAAATAAATAAAATAAAAAACTATAGGAACAAGGTGGGAGGCTCTTACTCTAATGCCAAGGGGCATGTGCAGTGATGTGGGGGCTTGGTCTTGAAGGGTAGACTGGAAAATAGCTGGGAACCATGCCCTTTGCAATAAAATGCACAATTATTTGCGCTTCTCAAGAAGCTCAGAGGGGCACAGGGCTCAAGTGGGGTTTAAGAAACACTGTGTTCGTTTTCCAGGCATGGAAATAGAGGGTTGGATGCCAGGCAGAGGAGTGCACGTCCGAGAAGAGCCTAGTACGTAAGCAGTTAGATGAGAAGGTTAGGAAGGGCCAGCCCGCTGACGCTGGAACATAACATCCTCATCGCTGCCTCCCCTGCCCACTGATGTGTGTTCAAGGAGTCCTGGCGACAGTCACAAAGTCAGGGCTGCAGGGAGCACAGAAACACACAAGTCACAGTCTCTGCTTGTCCAGAGCGGGGATTTCACCATGGCCAATCTGCAGACCAGAAGTGGATGATGCAAAATGCTCACACCACATTCCACAGCTAAGAAACCATTTGGGGGTGATGGGCTATTTGAGATTGTCAGTGGTAGGGTGGATTCTGCCAGGCTGGGCACAGAGGTCTGTCTGATACCCCAATTGGGCCTATAAATGGCGGGGTGGGAGAGAGGGATATTCAGTACTCTTTAGGAGTTCTGATATCCCATCTCAGATAGACCCAGCCATCTCCCCAAGCCATGCCTCGAAAGTACACTGAGAGGGTGCAGATCCTTAAGGGTGTTGTCCTTCCAGACATGCATAGTGGCCTGAGCTCCAACTCCAGCATGACCACGCGGGAGCTTCAGCAGTACTGGCAGAACGAGAAATGCCGCTGGAAGCACGTCAAACTGCTCTTTGAGATCGCTTCAGCTCGCATCGAGGAGAGAAAAGTCTCTAAGTTTGTGGTAAGCAGAGATCGGGAAATGGTGGAGCCTCTTTCACTCTGCTTCCTTCCTGGCCCTGAATAAGTCTTGTGGGGCCTCAGGTTTCCCAACTATGAAATGGGTCAGCACACTTCAGGCT
Source organism: Trachypithecus francoisi (assembly GCF_009764315.1). NCBI lineage: Eukaryota > Metazoa > Chordata > Mammalia > Primates > Cercopithecidae > Trachypithecus > Trachypithecus francoisi. Next base: position 90,950,145 of record NW_022681455.1, on the reverse strand, counting down.
CAGCACCTGCGACAGTCTGTGAGGATTCGAACCATGGAAGTCATGCTTCTTGGTCCCAAGAAGGAAATAGCCCAGTTTAATCCCATCTTATTGGGTGTCGGTCACCTCTGTCCTTTCTTCACCAATTTTGCCTTATCCCTGTATCCATTATAATTATTACCACTTATTTTTTCTTTAAATTGGATCACTTTTTAAAAACACAAAGTACATTTATTTCAAAGAGAAATGCCTTAAATGGAAAACCAATATCACATGGCACAAAGAAAAAGTAACATACTAGAAAAGTCGAAACAAGGAAAGTCAATACAAGGAAAGCTATGCACTATTATTAAATTCTAGCTGAGTACTGTGGCTTCAGGAAAGCCCTGCACCTGGGGGCTGCTCTCCCTGTTAGACTAGAATTTTAGCTTGTGTTAGGGAGATGTTAAAGACTGCCTAAGAGCCACACTTCATCCTTCTCCTTCACCTACCTGGGACCAGGATAAATAACAAAGCTGCCACTGAATGCCAATGGCATGCTGGGCACAGCTCCATGTGGTTTCAGTGCATTAACTCATTTAATCCTCACCAGGTGAGGTAGGCACTATGCCTATCCTTGTTTTATGAATGAGAAAAGTGAGACTCGGAGAGGTTAAATTACTCATCTAAAACAACACAGCTAGACCATGGTGGCACTGTAATTATAACCCATGCAATCTGGCTCTGGAGTCAGATGCATGGGTTATAATTGCCCTTAATATATAATTGCCTGTAATCAGGATTCTCTTGAAAGATAATTGAAAAGGGATGATTTTCTTACCATATAACGGCATCACCAGTGTACCTAAATGATGTTATATTGTAGCTAAAACTAACTCCCAAATGTGAAACATTTGGAAAACACAGCAACTCAGTTCAGAAAAAGGAGGCCCAGTTTTAGCAAGTAAAGCCAAGAGGGACCCCAGCAGCCTGCAGGGCAGGACCCTCTGCCCTTTTTCCTCCCAGATGTCCCCACCTTGCTGTGTTGTTGTTCCAGGGTTGACTCAGCTGATGTCAATAGTAATTTAAAACACAGTGGCTCAGGCTTGTAATCCCCGCACTTTGGGAAGCCCAGGTAGGAGGATCGCTTGAGCCCAGGAGTTCAAGACCAGCCTGGGCAACACAGCCAGACCCCATCTCTAAAAAATAAAAATAAAAAAATCAGCTGAGTAGTGGGTGTGCCTGTAGTCCCAGCTACTCGGGAGGCTGAGGTGGGCGGGTCACTTGAGCCCAGAAGCTCAAGGTTGCAGTGAGGTATGATCGCATCACTGTACTCCAGCCTGGGTAACAGTGCGAGACCCTGTCTCTAAAATTTAATTAATTAGTTAATTAATAAACAGAATTGCATATAAGGATCGCCCGTTTTCAGGGCATACTTTACACTGGCCTGGTTAACTTTACTCTCGGGGTGCTGCGTCCACCGCAGCCCCCGCCAGGAGGTGGCCATGGCTCTCTCTGGTTGCACCCTAGGTGTACCAAATCATCGTCATCCAGACTGGGAGCTTTGACAACAACAAGGCCGTCCTGGAACGGCGCTATTCCGACTTCGCAAAGCTCCAGAAAGCGCTGCTAAAGACGTTCAGGGAGGAGATCGAAGACGTGGAATTCCCCAGGAAGCACCTGACGGGGAACTTCGCGGAGGAGATGATCTGCGAGCGTCGGCGCGCCCTGCAGGAGTACCTGGGCCTGCTCTACGCCATCCGCTGCGTGCGCCGCTCCCGGGAATTCCTGGACTTCCTCACGCGGCCGGAGCTGCGCGAGGCGTTCGGCTGCCTGCGGGCCGGCCAGTACCCGCGCGCCCTGGAGCTGCTGCTGCGCGTGCTGCCGCTGCAGGAGAAGCTCACCGCCCACTACCCCGCGGCCGCCGTCCCGGCCCTATGCGCTGTGCTGCTGTGCCACCGCGACCTCGACCGCCCGGCCGAGGCCTTCGCGGCAGGAGAGAGGGCCCTGCAGCGCCTGCAGGCCAGGGAGGGCCATCGCTACTACGCGCCTCTGCTGGACGCCATGGTCCGCCTGGCCTACACGCTGGGCAAGGACTTCGTGTCTCTGCAGGAAAGGCTGGAGGAGAGCCAGCTCCGGAGGCCCACGCCCCGCGGCATCACCCTGAAGGAGCTCACCGTGCGAGAATACCTGCACTGAGCCGGCCTAAGACCCCGCAGGGATGCTGGAGATTTGAGGTCACCATGGCTCATGGTGGGCTGTTTGGGGTTCTTCTTCTTTTTTCCTTTTTCCTTTTCTTTTTTGTTATTTGAGACAGTCTTGTTCTGTCACCCAGGCTGAAGTACAGTGGCTCAATTATGTCTAACTGCAGCCTCAAACTCCTGGGCACAAGCAATCCTCCCACCTCAGCCTCCCAAGTAGCTGGGAAACAGGTGCACGCCACCACACCAGGCTAATTTTTATTTTTATTTTTTTTGTAGAGACAGGGTCTCTCTGTTGCCCAGGCTGCTCTCAAACTTCTGACCTTAAATGATCTTCCTGCCTCAGCTTCCCAAAACACTGGGGTTACAAGTGTGAGCCACCACCCCTGGCCTGGAGTTCATTGTTAATGGGAAAAGCCATTGGGGGCTCTAACTCGCTGGGTGACTTTGAACAAGCCCCTCCTCTGGTCCTCAATTTCCCCATCTGTATCAGACAGAGGTGCTCCTGGGACCCCTTGGACACCTCTGCTTGTGTGCCACGTCCCTTTGATGCCAGGGCCACTTCATCTCCAAAACACAAACCCAACTGCCAAAAACATCCAGACCAGTGTCCACCCCACCAGTGTCCACCCCACCAGTGTCTTCGTGGGAAGCTGGAGAAGAAGTTTACCTTGCACATTCTAGACAAAGCTTAGTCCATTTCCTTGAAGACAGTTCTCTCCAGCTGCTCCAAGGCTTTTCTCTCTGTTCCTTCCACCTCAGAATTGCTTTAAAATATTCCCATCCATTATCCTAATACTATCCTAGTATTCTAGCCCTTCCCCCTTACCATGTAGACCTGATGAAGCAAAACAAATCTCACCTACTGCCCTCAAGAACAGCCTCTACACACACACACACACACACACACACACACACACACACACACGGTGGGAGTTGTATGCCATCCTTTTGAAGGGTGGGAGGACCCTGGGCCAGAAAGCAATAATGGCATAAGATTCTGTGATACAAGGCATTTTTGGCAAGGGAAGTTGCCAACAATTTTTCTGGCTGGGATGGCATAGCACATTGTCTAGGGGTGGATCTTCATACATAAGGCAGCTGTTCCCTGAATGGCTTCCCTGGGTTATGTAGAAACAGCCCTGGGAGGAGTTGATACAACATACTTAATGGGGCTTCTGTGTAGAAGAGACTGAATCCTCAACACTGCCCCTTTTGAGGGTCTGTGATCCTGGAACCTCTCTGATGAACTGGGATGCCCTTGACTGAGATCTGCTGTCTGGAAAGGACACCACAGGTCCAGAATGAAGGGGCATCTGGACCAATGACCTAGATTCAACACAGGGCTTGGAGCTGGTGGTACAGGCTGGTTTTGGCCCAATGTGTGTTGGAGGCTGGAAGCCCCTGAAGACCTAAACTGCCTGGATGAGCTCATTTGGGTGCATTAAAGAGTCTGTAATTTGGGAACCTTAATGTGAGGCACCACTTAAGGGGAGGGACTTGGCCCAGCAAGTGATCACTCTAGAGTTGGACAAGTATACACTAGACTGCACCAGAATCTGTTCAACAGCGACACCTTGTGGTAACAACTGTAGACGCCCCATCAGGCTTGATGGGAGACTAGAAACAGACTTTCTCGTGTTTGGACAGATATCCCTCAAATCTCCCAATCTACTCCAGGGAAAAGACACTTCAAGTGAGAGATATTGGACTTCTTGAAAAATCTAGGCCTATGGAAAATTAAAGTGTTAAATGGAAAAATTAAAGAGCTATGAGTCTATTTGTAATGACAGAACAGATTATATTGATTTTGTCAGTTATTTCTTCAAATCTAAAATGCTGTCAACTCTAAGATGCACCAAATGCTTACTAAGAGAGAAAAAATACCCAACATGGACAGTTTAATGGGGTATTCCAGCAAAAAAAAAAAAAAAAAAAAAAAAAAAAAAAAAACCTGGAAAACCAAAGAGTTAGACCCCTGATATAAGGATTAATACCAAATAAACCTGTTGTACAGGAGGGGACATTAAGAAAATTCGCACAAATCAAACTTGGCACTGGGTGGAGTACAGGGAACTTCCTCTAAGAATTTGAACTGCAAGCTGGCACTCACCCACGTTTTAGGGTTGAATACACACAGCGTGGTCCAAAATCCCTCAAGCACAGAAATCATGTTAAAGTGGTCTCAGATGGAGGTGTTCCAGGTGCCTCAAGACCTGGAGATCTTCAGGTCTTCCCTTGGACTGAAGGATGTCAGCATCAAGCCAGGCCTATAAGGAGTGTAGGATCCCATTGAGTTCAGAGGTGCTGAAACGTGGGGAAAAAAAGTGCATCTCAAAATCACAGATAGATGATATGTGTGTGGGGGGTGTGTGTGTGTGGTGTGCACAGAAAAAGAAAATACTTATATGGGAGTAAAGGAGCCTATAGAATCACATGGGGGGCTCCCCATCAGTACCTCTGAAAAGGGGTTGGCTTCCCACACAGTGCACAGGAAATGGATTTATTCAGGCTTCCCAAAAAGGGACTGGCCACATGGGGCAGCTTCAGGACCATCACCTTGCCTCTTCCTGATGACACTCAATGCTGCCCCCTTCCTCATGCTTCTGGCAGCCTTGGCCTGAGGGTCCATGGGAGTTTCTTCTGGCCATGGACATTGCATCTTCATCCACTACAAGTTGTCTGATGGCCTGGGATGGCCTGCCACAGTCAGCTCCTCCTGGCATCTCCCATATGCTGCAGCAATTAGAGCCCACTCATTCCTTGGGTTCCTGGAACAAGTCCTTGAATTCCTCAGGCCCCCTCCTCCAGCAAGATTTCCACAGGGCCCACTGCCGCCCCACCAGGGTACCCCACCTCCCCTGTTTGCCTGGGCCCTCTCCCACGCCACCTGTATTAGTCCTTGTTTCTAGGAGACTTTAGAGTGGTGGCAGCTGGGACTGGACCTTCTTCTCCTGACCCCCCAAAAGCTGGGTCCACAGGAGAGGTGAGGAGTACCTGACCTCCATACCCAGGAGGGAACCTTGTTAGGAACACAGAATTTCAGGCCCAACCCTAGTCTGAAATCTGAGTCTGCACTTTAACAAGAGCTGAATCTGAGTCTGCACTTTAACAAGAGCATCCCCTACTGCCACAGGTGACTCTTACCTGCATACCTCAAAGGTTGAGAAGCCCAGTGTTGAACTGACTTGAAGACACCTCGATGAAAATCATCCACGGAACTGGGCCATCCGTGGTCCTGGATTCATCCCCATCCTTGTCTTCTCTCCACCCGGGCCCTCTACCGTACAGGTGTCCCATCCCAGGGGACTGCAGATGGGCCCACCATCCCAGCCTCACAACCATACCTGCAAACCCACTCTGGGCATTTGGCCTGGAGCTTAAAGGTGTTCATTCCAATGAAGCCCTGCTCCAGCAGCCACTCCCTGCCACTGGCTGTGACGGAGTCCTGGGGTCTCCTCTTTGAGCTGGGATTAGGCATCCTCGTGAGACCCTGTCCCCTGGGATGCCAACAGGTCCATGCCAAGCCCACAATTGAAAACAAGCTCTGCACACAGCTCCCTGTATGGTAAAAGTCAGGGCTCCCCAGGCCTACTGTGTGACCAGGCACTGTTGGGCCATTGATAGCACCGTCAGTCCAGCTCTGCTCGGGACATGTTCCTATCCCATGTCTCAGTTGAGGAAAATGGGATCATTTGTAACATTGTAATCTGGGGGTGTTAAATGACTTGCCCAGGATTACACAGCTAATAGCTGGAGCATGAAATTAAGCTCAGGCTTTAATTTGACCCAAGCCCTATTTTCCTTGCTGAGCCCCACATTAAAGGATGTGGAGGAGAAGGGAAGGGATATATCCCTGGTCCCCTCACTGAAATGGGTCCTTGATGTGGTTTGGATGTATGGTTGTCACCTCCAAATCTCATGCTGAATGTGACTCCCAGTGTTGAAGGTGTGACCTGGTGGGAGATGTTTGGGTCATGGCGGCAGGTCCCTCATGGATGGCTTGGTGCCCTCCCCGTGGTAATGAGTGAATTCTTGCTCTGTTAGTTTATGTGAGAGCTGGTTGTTTAGAAGAGCCTGACATTGCTCTTGCTCCCTTTCTTGCCATGTAAGTCATGAGCTCCCCCTTCCCCTTCCACCATAAGTGGAAGCTTCCTGAAGCTTCACCAGAAGCAATGTCGGTGCCATGCTTCTTGTACAACCTGCACAATCGTGAGCCAAATAACCCTCTTTTCTTTATAAGCTACTCAGCCTCAGGTATTCCTTTATAGCAATGCAAAATGGACTGACAAGCCCTTAAAGGTCATTTTACTCATCTCTGTTTACAGATGGGAAAATCAAGGGCTGGAGAGGTGACTCACCCAGGGTCACATGGCGAGACAGGGACAGCACTAGGACCAGACCCGAGATATCCACGTCAAAGTGACATGCTCTGAGAGGCAGCACACACAAAATAACCCTGCATTCAAATTCCAGGAAGCCTTTAGGGGTCACCCAGCTGCGCCTGGGGGTGCAGGGTCAGTGCTGAGTCCCGGGCAGGGCCACTAGCCTCTCTGAGCTTCCTGGCTGCAGGCTGGGAGGCACAGTTCAGGGTGGACTGTGACCCCTCGGCCTAGCATGCCCTTAGCTGTGCTCTCTAGTGGCTGTCCCCATAGCTGGAACTCTGTTTTGGAGCAGCAAAACCAGTTCCACCTGCTGGTAGGGGTAGGTTGGCTCCCAGCATGTCCCCAGCGGGCCTCTCTTGGGCTCAAAAGCCAAGCTGTGCCCAGTCACGCCTCCAAATGCTTCCTGGCCCCCATGCAGAAACTGCATTTAGCTGCCTTCCCAGAAATTCCTGCATGCTTGTACAGCCCTTCGCTCTGGGGCCCAACAATGCCACAGCCTGTTCTATCAACCACCAGCCGTTTTCCTTTGAGCAGTCTCTTTTTACTTATGCACATTTACTTGAAAAAGAAACTTCCTATTACTATCCTAAATGGAAACTCAGAATCACTTGCTATAATTAGAAAGTAGCTACAAAAATAAACACAATGAAACTGATCACTGTTATTATACCCTAACCGGCTTTTACCTGAGACAGGCCCTAAGCCTGAGGCTGCTGGTAGACTTTTGTTAAGAGAGACAGACAGAGACAGAGAAATAAGCATTAAAGACCTGCAGTCACCAAGCTGAGATTTCTCTTTGATTTACTCAGAAGGACTGGAAAATGTTGTCCCACAAAAGGAGGTACATTTCTCACCACTCAGCGCTGATCCTCCCGTGTTGCCTGTGCGTTGCTGCAGACCATCTGGGGTCTTGCCCAAGTGCCCTGAAGACTTTGCTCCCTGGCTTCCTGGTCCCCAAGTCGTGTGTTCAGCCCTGTGTGCTCTCCAGCTCCTAAGTCGTGGGCCTGGTTTCAGCTTTGATTGCCCACTCTTGGCTTTCAACCCATAGGCTCCGGCTCCTGATGCCACACCCTGATATCAAAACCCTCAGATGGAGTAAGTGTTCTGGGCTGGTTGAAGTCTGAAGCCGCAGTATGTCCTTGATGGGTTCCCCTGTCCTGCCAGCCATCTAGCTGTTGCCCCCATGGTAAGAGCAAGAAAATGCCCTCCTCTCCAAAAGTCCCTGCACCAAGCGCCCATCCCAGTCAGCTCCCAGGTTCGGCCCCCTCACTAGCTCCAGGCTGGGAGGGACAGTTCAGGGTGGACTGTGGCCCCTCAGCCTAGCATGGCCTTAGCTCTGCTCTGTAGTGGCTGTCCCCATAGCTGGAACTGTTTTGGAGCAGTAAAACCAGTTCCACCTGCTGGGAGGGCTAAGTTGACTCCCAACACATCCCCATTGTGTTGGTGTTGGGAGCCGTGATCTAACTGCTCGTTTTCTCAATAACCAACCATCTGTGGCATTCCTGTGTCCCAGGCCTTATCTAGAGCTGGGGATACAGCAGTGACCAGGACAGAACTGGTCCCTGCCTCATGGAAGTGAAGTGTCAGGAGGCCTCTCCCAGAGCAAATGGAAGCTAACACAGAATGGTGTCCTCAGCCAGGTGGTCAGGGAAGGCTTCTCAGAGGAGGCGCTGTTCAAAGAATTACAGAGCATACGAAGGAGCTGGTCCTGGGAGCACAGAGAGGGGAGAATTTTAGGCAGAGGGATAGCAGGAGCACAGCCCTGAGGCAGGAAACCACCCCCCACCACTACCCTTGGGATCCTCAGTTCTAGTTTGCACCTAGAAACAGCACAAGTCCAGGACACACCCGGCCTGATGTGTCACCCTGGCGGTGCCAGCTGAGAGAGTGGGCTCCAGGCACTAACAGAGAAGCCTTGCAAGGCAGATCCATGCACCGCCCGCCTCCAGTTACTGCTAATTACAAAGGAAATGAGCTGGGAGCTTGTGTGTGGGCCGTGCAGACCCTTTTGGTTACAAGCCACAAAAACCCAGGTTAACCTGATGAGGAAGGAATTTATTATCTGTAAAGTCCAGGAGCAGGCTAACTTTACACCAAGCAGGATCCAAGGACCCACACTTTGTCATCTCATGTCTCTCTCCGTTTCCCACTTTCGCTTTCTCTGTCTCTTCTTAGTTCTGCTTTCCTCTGCTGTGCCTTTGCTCTCCAGAGCTCTCTCCTGGCAGTGACAAGATGGCTGCAGCAGCTCCAGCAACCTCAGAGGACTCCCCCATCCAGGGTCCTTGTGAGCTCCTCATCTGTAGGATGTGCAGTAAACACTCACATGTCCTTTCCTGAGGAAAGGGGTGGGGGCCGAGGGGCAGCCTCTACACCCTCACAGTGCAGCAACCTTAGTTAGCTCACCCATCAGGGCAGACTGGTGCAGAAATCATGTCTTGGCATATTGTTTTATAATCTGCTTTTTAAATTGTCACTATATATTATGAGCATTTCCCTATAATACATAATATTCTTCCACATTATGTTTAATGGTTTCATTGTATTCTAATGCATATTCTATAGTTATTTTAAACACCCCCCCACAATGTTGCAAGATTTCCTTATTTGGGGCAACACTGCTGCAAACACTTAGACCCACATGTCCTTTTTGTGTGCACTCTTATGGCAACTTCTAACGGTGGCATTTCTGAATCATAGACACTTTTTTGACTTTTACATATTTTATTTTTTTAGTTGACAAAAATTGTATGTATTTATGAATCATAAACACTTAATGATTTTGCTGTTACTTAATTTTTCTCTCTTCCGAAAGGCTGTATTCATTCACTCCTCCACCAGCTAAGTGTGAGAGAGGCCCTTGAACTTTGCATAACAGTGGCTGTCAACATTTTAAACCTTTTTTTTTTTTTTTTTTTTTTGAGATGGAGTCTTGTGCTGTGGCCAGGCTGGAGTGCAGTGACACGATCGGCTCACTGCAACTTCTGCCCCATCGTTCAAGTGATTCTCCTGCCTCAGCTTCCCAAGTAGCTGGGATTACAGGCGCCCGCCACCACGCCCGGCTAATTTTTGTATTTGTAGTAGAGACCGGGGTTTCACCATGTTGGACAGGCTGGTCTCGCACTGCTGACCTCAGGTGATCTAAACTATTTTTAATGGTTTAATCTTGTTCGCTTTCCACAGGGCACCTCTGGAGAGACCGAGAGGATCTGATCCTGCAATTTAAAAAGTAGCCAGCAGATGGCGCTGTCGCCTCGGCGGCTCCGAACACATCACCGCGGTGCAGGCGGAAAGAGCTGAAACAGCTGGGCAACCGAACCTTTCTCTAGGCTTCTGAAAGCCCTTAGACGGGATTTGAAATCATGCTGCAAAGAAAGAGCTTTGCTGCCTCTATAACCTCTCCCCAGCAAGTGTTGGTGGGGGGTCCCCGGACGACCTCCAGTTGGGGTTCGGGACCTCAATCCTTTTCTGCCCCTCCATCTTCTTCCCTCAGCCCAGAGGCCCCAAAAGGCGGAGGCCGCCGCCCTCCACCTCCCACAAGCGGAATCCGCAGGGTTTCACAAGAGAGGGCGCTGCAAATAACCAGTATCGGCGCCCGCAGCAGCAGGGTCGGCCACCGCTCCTGGGAAAGGGCTTAACTGCGCTTCTCAATCTGGGGGAAGAGGCCCTTCCCCAGTAAGACCCTCGCCATGTCGCTTTCCAGGGGTAGAGATTGAATGCCCTGCTCCTCCCAGATCCCATCTCCCACGTTTTCAGGACCCAGATGGCGTGGGGGGCTCCCCATCCATCTGCCTACTGAACTGAGGGAGTGAAGAGGACTCCCAGGGGACGCCACTAGTGACCTTTTAATTCACCAGTAGATACATAAAGCTCAGTATAGAGACTGTGGGTAATGTGGGTTGGATAAATAAGTAAAAGAAAGGAAAATGGAAGGAGGCTGGGAGGAAAAGAAAAGAGAAATGACGTTCCCTGCTTGTTAGAGTATAAATGGTACAACCACTTAAGAAAACCATTTGGCACCATCCCTCAAAGCTGACCATAAACTGCCCTATAAGTACCCAGCAATGCTGCCCTTAAGAATATACCCTATAGACAGGTAAGTATGCTCAACAAAAGACATGTACCAGAATTGCACAGCGGGAACCATTCCTGATACTGTCCCCTAGCTGGAAACAACCCAAATGTCTGCAAACCATAAAACAGAGAAGGGAATTGTGGTATTCTTATGTGGAACATGAGGCAGTTACGAAACAAGCTATGCTTGGACACAAGGAAGTGGATGAACCTCACAAGAGACTGCGTGAAACAAGCCAGACACAGACTGATGCAGCCTGTGTGGTTCCATTTCCTGAAGGTCAAGAAGGTCAAGGACAGGTCAGACTCAACCAGAGGGCTGAAGGATGATTGCTTAGATGGCAAAACTCCTGTACTAGGTTCTCCAGAGAAAAAGAGCCAAGAGCAGAGCTAGATATGGATATGGACATATAGTATATGTCTATACATTTGCATATAAAGAGATTTAGTGTAAGTGATGAGCTCTGAGCTCCTACAATTATGGAGGCTGAGAAGTCCCAGCCTCTGCCATCTGCAAGCTGGAGACCCAGGAAGGCCGGTGGTGCAATTTGAAGGCCTGAGAGCCAGCAAGCTGACGGTGTAGATTCCAGTCCGGGTCTGCAGACCTGGGAACCAAGAATGCTGAGAGCAGGAGATCCAGGCTCCAGCTCAGTGGTCAGAGAGGAGGCAAATCCAACCGTCCTCTGCCTTTTTTGTTCTGTACGGGCCTTCAGTGAATTGGAAGATGCCCACTCACATGGGCCTCACTCAGGCCATCAACTCCGTTGCTAATCTCTCCTAGCAGACATACCCAGAAATAATGTTTAATCAGACATCCGGGCATCCTGTGGCCCAGTTAAGCTAACATTAAATTAACCATCACAACTCTTGAAAGAAAAAAAAGCAGAAAGGGTTGCTATAAAAGTTATGATGGTGGTTATCACTTCCAGGGGGTGAGGTTTTGATTGGGATGGGGACAGTGGGGAGTCTCAGTTCTTACTCTCAGGTGATAGTTATGAGTATTTGCTTAATAATAATTTGCTAAGCTGTATACTTTTATGCACTTTTCCCTGTGTGTTATATTTCACAATAAAAATATCTTAATAGGTGGAGTGCGGCAACTCACACCTGTAATCCCAGCACTTCGGGCGGCTGAGTTGGGAGGCTCACTTGAGGTCAGGAGTTTGAGACCAGCCTGGCCAACATAGTGAGATCCTATCTCTACAAAAATAAATTAAAATTTAAAAATGTTAAAATTGGTTGGGTGTGGTGGCTCATGCCTGTAATCCCAGCACTTTGGGAGACTGAGGCAGATGGATAACCTAAAGTCAGGAGTTCGAGACCAGCCAGGCCAATGTGGTGAAACCCTCTCCCTACTAAAAATACAAAAATTAATTGGGTGTGGTGGTGGGAGCCCGTAATCCCAGCTACTTGAGAGGCTGAGGCAGGAGAATTGCTTGAACCCAGGAGGCAGAGGTTGTGGTGAGCAGAGATCGCACCACTGCATTCCGCTGGGCGACAGAGTGGGACTCCATCTCGAAAAAGAAAAAAGTTAAAATTTAAAAATGTAAATATTTTAATAAAAGAATAAATGGGTGCATCAAATATACATTCAATATTTATTAGGTACCAAGTACAATGGCAGACAGAGCTGGTATTTGAGCCTGAGACTAGCACGGTGTTCTGACTCCAAAGCCCCAGATTCCCTAATCTACAGGAAAGAATTAGGAATAGCAACCAGCTATCGGGGCCACGAGATCCTCACGGGCACCTCCTTAACATACTAGTATGTGGTGCATTGCAGAGATGGTCTGGATCTTCATCCCTCCTTGTCTTCATGTGGTGTGCCACACACCTTTATAGTTCTTCTTACTAAATAGGTAGGGTTCATTTCCCTACCCCTTGAGTCCAGGCTGCCCTGGACACTGGCTTTGCCCCATGTCATGTGGCAGAAGGGACAGTGGCCTTGGCCTCAAGAGACCTCACGCATTTCACTTGCCCCCTCGAGCTTCTGCTGTCATTGTGAGAAGAACATGTCCTGTCCAGGGTATCCAGCTGGAGACAGGATGAAGTGACACATGGATGTGAGCCAAGGGCAGCTGAGACCCACTGATAGCCAGCCCACTCCAGCATATGGGCAAACTCAGGCAAGATCAGCCAATTCTCATCCATGTGTTTTGTGAACTCAAATCAGATGTTATTGTTGTTTCCAGCTACTGAATTTGGGGGCTGTTTGTTATGTAGGAATAGCTAGCTGATACATTGTCTGTAAACAGTAGTGAGGTCTGGGGATGTGTTGGCATAGGGTTCCTGAAAGGACCTGTCTGGGATAGGAAGTGATCAGCACCAGCCTACCCAATGCTCCTGCCTTCCCTGGATTCGCTTTGAGGCTCCAAGCAGCTTCCATGTAAACATAACCACCAATTACTCATGCCTTGTATGTAGAGAGCGCTCATACCAGGCCCTGGCTCAGCACCTTATAGACCTGGCCCACTTAACCCTTACAGTGGCACTATGAGGTAGGCCCTATTACTGCCCCCATTTTACAGGTGGAAAGACTGAAAACAAGAGTTTAGCCCACGCTCACATGGCTTGTAAGAGGCAGGGCTGGGATGTGACTTCAGAACCTGTGCTTTACCCACTGTGCCACCCTGCCCGCCCATCCCAGCCTGCTCTCCTTGAAGCCTCTTCCCCAGCCTTGGGATGCCAAGCCTCTGGGCTCTCAAAAGAGGGCCACCTCGTGCCCCTGCTTGCTTTCTCCTCTCTCCCAGGGTCCCCCAGGTCCCCAGCATGAAGATCGCACTCAGCAGCATTATGCCCCAGAAGATGAAGGCTCCTGTGGATAAACTTGAGGCCACTCTCCAGGAAGCAGTCAGCAGAAAGAATGCTTAGTGACAACCTCTAAACAGGACGAAGGCTGTTGGAAGAGCATTTGTCATTTTGGTGGAGAATCTTGGAATATTTGCATTGGAAGGGATTACAGAGCTGCTCCAGTGCAAGGTACAGACTTTTTTTTTTAAGCCACAGAGTCTTTTCTTCAAATGGAATTTGATACAGAAGCTCAATATGTAAAAGAGGCCAAAGCCAAGTTTTTCTAGCTGGGAAGCAAAGGAGCTCTGCCTTAGGCCTACCGAGGGCACCCCTAGGCTTTGATGGAGCACCATCAAAGCCTAGGGGTGCCCTCGGTAGGCCTAAGGCAGAGCTCCCTTTGGGAGCCACTGGGGTGGTTTTGCTGATGGAAAAAGAGCCTCAGGGCCACAGAAGGAATGAGTAGAAGAGCCAAGACTTGAACTCAGATCTCCTGCCTCCCGCCTCTAGGCTTGTTTTCCTATTCCAAGTGTTTAAAAACGAAAGCATGCGCCCCAAAAGAAAGGTGTAAACCTAATTTCTTGTTTAAACATGAATTTTTCAAAATAACACATGTGGAGGCCAGGTACCATGGCTCATGTCTGTAATTTCCAGCACTTTGGAGAGCTGAGGTGGGAGGATCCCTGGAGGTCAGGAATTCAAGACCAGCCTGGGCAACATAGTGAGACGCCATCTCTACAAAAAATTAAAAAATTAGCTGGGCATCGTGATGTGTGCCTGTAGTCCCAGCTATTTGGGACGCTGAGGTGGGAGGATCACTTGAGCCCAGGAGTTTGAGGCTGCAGTGAGCTATGACTGTGCCACTGCACTCCAGCCTGGGTGACAAAGCAAGACCCTGTCTCAAAAAAAAAAATTCCAGTCATGAGATTTCAGGATCCCACTTCTATAGAGCATCCCTGTGTTTAGCAGGAGGTCCACTGGGACCCTTGACTCTTTTCCTTGGGGGTTATCTCTGGTGACTCCTCTCCCTGCACCTCACTGCACAGCCCTTGTGGAGCAGGCTTTCCACAGAGCAGCTGCCGCCAAGACAGCTTTTCCCCAGTGTCTTTGCAGCCTCTTTACTCCAGGGCTATGGTCTGGCTGCAGGGGTCGGTCTGCAGGTGTGGTAAGATGCTCCAGAGCATTCCCCAGCTGGGGAGGAGCCAGAGGCGCCTGGGAGGGAGCACCGCACTGCGAGTCATGCGTTAGATGTCTCTGGGTTTTTCCTGCCTAGCTCTTTCTGGAAATAGTAGCTGGTTATTCTTCTTCAGGAAGACACCCCTCCCTGATTTCATTCCATGGAGTTTGGGTGGACTGGAGCACCAGCTACCCTCGGGCCAGTCCCTCCGCTTATTGGGCCTCCATTTCTCTACTTGTAGATTGTATGTTTCCTGGGGCTGCAGTAACAGACACCAACTGAGAGCTATAAGCAAGTTCTGGAGACTAGGAGTCTGAAATCTACGTGTTGGTGGGGCCATGCTCCCTCTGATGTTTTAGGGAAGCATCTGTTCCACGCTTCTCACCTGGCCTCTGGCAGCTTCCAGCAAACCTTGGGGTTCGTTGCTGTGTAGCTGCTTCACTCCCGTCTCTGCCTCTGTCTTCACATGGCCTTCTCTCTTCTGTGTGCTTCTGTGCCCGAATCTCCCTCTGATTTTAATTTTTTAGAGACAAGGGTCTGGCTATGTTGCCAAGGATAGTCTTGAACTCCTGGCTCAAGCGATCCCCTCAAGTAGCTGGGATTACAGGCATGAGCTACCACGCCCAGCAAATTCCACGCCCAGCAAATTCCTCCCTTCTTATAAAAACACCAGTCACTGGATTAGGACCCACTCCAAGCCAGTATGACCTCATTTGAACTTGGTTACATCTCCAAAGACCCTATTTCCAAATAAGGTCACATTACATATACTAAGGGTTAGGGCTTGAACATATATTTACAGGGAACACAATTCAACCCACAACAGAAGTGAAAGGTTGTCCTAGGCACATGCCCACCTGACGTCCCCGGATTTTGTGAAATAAGTGATGTTTCAGGGACTGAACCAAATGGTAGTTGATCCAGCCTTATCTGCAGTGTCCAAGCTCTCACCCTTTCCCAGAGGCCCCACAGCACCCTGTCTGGGCCACTCTTAAAGCACAGATCCCTTTCTACTTCCTTTCCCCTATTAGAGGGTGGGATGGGTCTGTTTCACTCCTTATCCATTGGCCCCTGGACCCACATCCGGGGGTGGCGGAGCAAACACCAGGCCTTGAATCCACCTCCCAGTCTTTTCAGTCCTACCTTCCAATACGGCCCGACTCACCCCGTTCCCTCCTCCCCAGTTCCACCCCGCCCAGGCGCCACTGCCCCTCAACTCTAATATCGCCCTCACCATTTCCTTCCTGCCCTGCCTCCTCCAATCCACTCTCCACACAGCTGTCAGAGAGCCCTTTCAAAACGGTAAATGGATCATCTCACTCCCTGGCTCAAAGCTTTCGGGGGATTCCCCTCATTCTTAGCATAAAGTCCAAGCTTCCCTGCTCAACCTCCACACCTGCCCTCATCTGGCCCAGACGACCTCTCCCACCTGTGTCTGCCCTTTTTTTTGTTGTTGTTTTTTGTTTGTTTGTTTGTTTGTTTTGAGACAGAGTCCTGTTCTGTCACCCAGGCTGGAGTGTAGTGGTGCAATCACAGCTCACTGCAGCCTTAACCTTCCTGGCTCAAGTGTTCCTCCCACCTCAGCCTCCCAAGGAGCTAGGACCACAGATGTGCACCACCATGCTTGGCTAATTTGTTAATTAAAAATTTGTGTGTGTACGGAGATAAGGTCTCGCCATGTGGCCCAGGTTGGTCTTGAACTCCTGGCCTCAAGCGATCCTCTGGCCTCCACCCCCCAAAGTGCTGGGATTACAGGTGTGAGCCACCACACCCAGCCTGCGTTTGCCCTCCTGATCCTCAGAAACACGGACCACTTCTGTGAGGTGGCTTGCTCCTGTTGCTCCACATGCTGGCTGCACTGAGAAGGCTTTCCCTGACACTTCACAATCTTTTTTTTTTTTTTTTTTGAGACAGGGTCTCACTCTGTTGCCCAGGCTGGGGTGCAGTGGCATGATCTCAGCTCGCTGCAACCCCCACCTCCCAGGTTCAAGTGATTCTCCTGCCTCAGCCTCCCGAGTAGCTGGGATTACAGGTGTGCACCACCACACCTGGCTAATTTTTGTAATTTTAGTAGAGATGGGGTTTCACCATGTTGACCAGGCTGGTCTCGAACTCCTGACCTCAAGTGATCCACCTGCCTCGGCCTCCCAAGGTGCTGGGATGACAGGCGTGAGCCACTGCGCCTGGCCATATCTCCATTTTTTTTTTTTTTTTTGAGATGGAGTCTCACTCTGTTGCCCAGGCTGGAGTGCAGTGGCACAATCTCAGCTCATGGCAAGCTCCACCTCCTGGGTTCATGCCATTCTCCTGCCTCATCCTCCCGAGTAGCTGGGACTACAGGCACCCGCCACTTTACACCCAGCTAATTTTTTGTATTTTTAGTAGAGACAGGGTTTCATCCTGTTAGCCAGGATGGTCTCGATCTTCTGACCTCGTGATCCACCCATCTCGGCCTCCCAAGGTGCTGGGATGACAGGTGTGAGCCACCATGCCTGGCCCGTATCTCCATTTTTAACAAGAGGGAGTCCCCCTCCTGCTGCTTAGGGCAGGCCACAGTGTCCAGCTAGAATTGATGGCCACGTTGTTTTTCACTGTATGTATTTTTGTGGTGGTTTTTCTTATTGTGGGCTGATACCATTTCTTTCATTGATGGTGGTGACAGAAATGTTCCATATTAAATGGAAAGCAGGGCCAGGTGATGATGGATATGGCAGAAAATGTGAAGGAGGCCTGAGGGAAAGAAGGTAGATTCTGAATTCTGATCCGGCCCCTGATCCGGAATGGATGCTGAGGCTCAGAGAGGGAAGGGATGGGTCTGGAGTCACACACAGTGCCAGGGGTGACGCCAGTTTTCAAGCTCGCAGCCCAGTGCTCCTTCCTCTGACCTTTCAGCTGTACTGGGCTTTGATGCATAATGAATAGAATTCTGAGCTGCCGCTTTACTCCCAGAAACCCCTGCCATCAAGTCCCTCTCCCCAACTCGGGGTCTCTTGGCCCATTTAAAAACCCAGGCTGCTGGTGAGTGTGTAGAGTACATCCTTTTTAACGATACTCAGACAAGCAAGTCTGGTGCCTAGAAATCATGTTTCTGCTTTGCAAACTGCCACCGACTGCCTTTCCCACCTTCTGCTTAGCAAATCTTCACAGGCTGTGTTTTAAATACTCTTCCTCCTTTTGCTATGATCAAAGGAATTGCTTGTTCCCCTGATAGGTGACAAAAGATGTCAGGGAAACAAATGAGAGAATGTGATTGCAGCCCCTTTCTTTCCCCTGGAGGAAGGAGAATCGCAAG
Organism: Trachypithecus francoisi; assembly: GCF_009764315.1. NCBI lineage: Eukaryota > Metazoa > Chordata > Mammalia > Primates > Cercopithecidae > Trachypithecus > Trachypithecus francoisi. Next base: position 90,932,274 of record NW_022681455.1, on the reverse strand, counting down.
GCATCTTGGGCTGGGTGGCTTTAGCACTGAGTAGGGTGGGGGTGCAGAGATAAGGGAGGAGGCTGCAGGCAAGGGCAGAGGAGGGGATCCCAGGCAGGCTGATAATTTGGCACCAGTAGTTGACATCAGTTGGGTGGGCCACTCAGCCTGTATTTCCCCTTCTCCTGGGCAGAGCTTCCTAATTTTGCTTTAGGGTACCCACCCTTCAGGAGGCATTGACTCCATCCCCAGCGCTGGGGCTGTGTGTGTGACTCAGACCTGGCCATGTGATGGACTTCAAGCTGGGCATGTGACCTAATCAGAACCAAACAGGAGCAATCTTGGGCTTTCTGAGATTGACTGCTCAGAGACAGAGAAGACACCCCTTCCTGCTGTGCTTGGGGTAGGGCTGTGAGCCTGGAGCTGCAGGAAGCTTGGCCAAGTGGAACTTCGGAAATGGAGCCAAAAGACGGGGTGGGAAATGGACAGATGCTGAGTCCTGTCCTGATGATCTCAAACTCCTAGATCAAGCCGCATCTGACTATGTGAACTGTCTTTTTTTTTTTTTTTTTCGTAGACAGGGTCTCTATCTGCCACCCAGGCTGGAGTGCAGTGGCACCATCTCAGCTCACTGCTACCTCTGCCTCCTGGGCTCAAATGATCCTCCTACTTCAGCCCCAAGTAGCTGGTAGCTGGGAGCATAGGCGTGTGCCACCACACCTGGTTTTGTGTTTTTTTTTTTTTTTGAGACGGAGTCTCACTGTTGTTACCCGGGCTGGAGTGCAATGGCGCGATCTCAGCTCACTGTAACCTCTCCCTCCCGGGTTCCAGCAATTCTCCTGCCTCAGCCTCCTGAGTAGCCACCACGCCTGGATAATTTTTGTATTTTTTGTAGAGACAGCATTTCACCATGTTGTCCAGGCTGGTCTCAAACTCCTGAGTTCAGGCAATCTGTTTGTCTCGGTATCCCAAAGTGCTGGGATTACAGATATGAGCCACCGTCCCAGGCCTGAACTGCCTTTTTTGCTGAATCTGTTATTTCTTTTCATTTGTGACAAAAGACAGTCATTTCTGATGATCTCTTATCACTTGAAAATGTATCTTCAGGCACCTTGCCCCCTGCAACAACCCCTAAGGACTTGGAAAATAGTTTTTTTCTACTTCTAGCCACATTTCTAGGCACAATTTCAGCCCCTTCCAGGCTCATCACAGGCCAACACTGGAAAAGTCTCTATTAGAGGCCACAAGTCCAGACTGGGAAACCGAGGCCCTGTGATGGTCCATTTTGTGTCACTATAAAGGAATACCTGAGGCTGGGTAATTCATAAAGAAAAAGGATTTATTTGGCTCAGGGTTCTGCAGGCTGTTCAGGAAGCATAGTCCTGGCCTCTGCTTCTAGTGAGGGCCTTAGGAAGCTTTCACTTGTGGCAGAAGGTGAACAGGCATCCCATGGTGAGAGAGAGGGCAAGATAGAGACAGTGAGAGACACGCCAGGCTCTTCTAAACAACCAGCTCTCCTGTGAACCTACAGAAAACCCATTCATTACCACGGGAAGGCACCAAGCCATTCATCAGGGATCTGCCTCCAGGACTCAAACGCCTCCCACCAGGTCCCACCGCCAACACTGGGGATCACATTTCAACACGAGATTTGGACAGGACACACATCCAAACCTTATCAGGCCCATTCAGATGGGATACTACAGAAAGAATTCCTGTCGTGGGCCACGCCTTTGCAGTGATCTCAGCCTGGGTGTCTTCCTACCCAGTAGACAGCCTGAAAAATAAAACGATCAAAAGCCCTTGTAACCCTGTGAATCCTGCAACCAATGTCCTTCTCCTTGAACCTGACAGTCCCACTCTACAGGTTTGGGAACTGAGCCAGCAGGGACAAGGAACTTCTGGCATGCCTACTCTCACCTCCTTATCCTGACACACACTCAGTGCTTCCTCCTTCACTTTTCAGCCAGGAGAGAGGGAGACTGACAACATTGATTATGCTTTCGGATCCAGCTATGCTTGAAGGCCCTAGAGCTAGCTCTTGGATCTTTCCAGAGCCAGTCAATCCTCTTTTAGTCATAAACCACATTGAATTTGGATTCCATTACTTGCAACCAAAAGAGTACTGATTGTGTAGCTGACTTCAAGTCTCCGTGACGCTGTGTGTCTGGGACAAAGACAGCAGTCCTGGAAGTCAGGAAGGCCTGACACAGGGAGATCGGGCATGCCCTGGACCCCCTAGTTATCCCAGTGGGTTACAGGGCCTCGGAGCAGTTGGGGGTGGGGGAAGGCTGGTAGCATGGGGATGCAGTGAGGACCAGAATGATCAGGGTAGGGCACCAATGTCAGGGCAAGATGCCTCTGGGAGAGGGGCTGGTTTTCCAAGAACTGGAGACAAAGAAGCCTCAGACCAATGATTCTCCAAGTATGGTCCTCAGAGCAGCAGCAGCAGCAGCATCTGGGAATTTGTTGGAGATGCACATTCTCAGGCCCTGCCTCAGACCCACTGAATTAGCAGCTCTGGGTGTGGGGCCAGCAAGGTGGGTTTTAACAAGGCCTCTGGTTGCCTCCAATATTGACTGTTGCTTGAGCGCCACTGCCTCAGACATTACATGAATTACATATGCTCAGAGAAGAAAGCAAATTATTTAGTATTGAGAACAGATGTGAGGGGCCCAGAGTATACTGTTCACAAGTGTCTAGGGGGCCCTTCACAGCTACAGAGGCTGGGACAAGGACCCCTGCACTTCTCCCCACAGGCCTGTATCAAGCAAGGTGGCAAAGCAAGGAAGGGCCACCACCTCCAAGTCCCTCCAGGCCCATTCTCCTGGGCCTCCTCCTGAGGACTGTCCTCCACCAAGGAGACCCTGTACAATAGCCTGCCTTGCCCGGCACACAGAGAGGAGGGGATGGCCCAGGGGGTGTGAGTGCCAGGCAGGGGTTGACCAGATGACCCTGAGCCTGTCAAACTAGGATCACACCAGCCAGATCCCTGAATCCAGCCCTCCCTCCCTCTCTAACTCCAGTTCAGAAACTCTGCCTTGTAGTCAGAATGGGCTGGGATCTGTGGCAGGAACGTAAGTCTGCATATAGACAATAACTTTAACTCTCCATGGCTTCACCCATCACAGGGTACTTCTCATGCTCACAAAGTCCAGAGCAATGCAGGCGGCCCTCCAGGATAATTTCTTTTCTTTTCTTTTCTTTTTGAGACAGGATGTCACTCTGTTGCTAGCCTGAGTGCAGTGGTGCAATCACGGCTCACTGAAGCCTCGACCTCCTGGACTCAAGTGATCCTCCCGCCTCAGCCTCCCAAATAGTTGGGACTGATGCCTAGCTGATTTCTGTACCAAGACCCTTTTCTTCCATGCAACAACTCAGCAAAACAGGTTGCTCCTATCTTGCAGCTGTGCCATGTCAACACGAGGCTTTAGGGGCAGAGAGAACTAAAGAGACACAAACTGGTTCTTAAATACTTTCACCCAGGCACTTCCACTCCCAGCCATAGGCCAGAATGAGCCTCATGATCCCGTGCAGGCAGGAGGGAGCTGGAGCACATGGGGAGTGTGTGGAGAGCCAGTGATCAATAGAAATCTCGGTCACCTGCCTGCTGGACGCCACCAGCTGCAGTCCACTCTGCCACCTCCCACGGGATCACTACCTCCCAGAACACCTGCTGAGGACTGACTTGACGTAGACCTGGCACTGTGCTCAGCACCAGCTCTCCCATAATGACCAGGACAGACATGGTCCCATCCCATTCCTTAAGGGGCTCATATCAGAGAAGGGAGGGGATTGAACAGACCCTCCTCAAAGTTTCCTGGCCCCCATTTCTGTGTCCCTTTTTTGTGAGCATCACCATCCTTCCTGACTCACAGACTAAGCTTAATCAGCTCTCAACCCTGGAATGAGCCTCAGTTTTCTCATCTGTACAACGGGGATAATAAGAGACTTAACAGAGGTCATCTGATGATCATAAAAAAACGAGTCTCCAATTGGTACAGCCTAAGTAGCCACCAGGCAGTGGGACCAGGATTCAAACTCCATCATCTGATTCCATTGCTCCATTCTCTGCTGCGGCCCTTCCTCGTCCTCCTTAGCTGGGTGGGCCCTGCAGAGTTTGCCTCAAACATTGAAGCTTTTGCTAAGAAGGAGGGGATCTGAGAGTCCAACTTCCTGGCCACAGCCAAGGTGAGCCGGGCCTGGCCTTGAGCCAGCTTGGTTCCCTGAAGACTGCCTGAACTAGCCCAGCCTGATCCCCAAGCCGTCCCTGGAACTGGCCCTGGCTCAGGTCATTCCAGGAGGGCCACAGCAGCTGTCCTGCAACCCAGGGCCCAGACAGGGCCAGCTCCAAGCCCCTCACTCCCACCACACTTTCTCCACATGTACATGCAGTCAAAAACCTTACCATGGGACTGGAGAAGGCCACCACGGCCACCATTAGAAACCTGATCCCGAGCTGCTGATTAAAACCAGGAGGGGGTTTTAATCAGCTGAGGCCATATGCTATTTAACGGAAGATGAAAGCACGAGTGATAAGCATCATCTCAGAAAGGCTGTCATTAAAGGAAGAGCAAAACAGCAAGAGGCAGCTTTTATCATTATAGCAGCCCCTCACAAAGCTCTCGTGAGGCGCTTTGGGGAACATCTGGGCTCGGTCTATTATGCAGTACTTAACAATGTCATTGTGTTTGACAACGGCTCCTGAGCTCACGCCATGCTAAACTTCTAAATATACAATTAATGTCTATTAATTATAGTTTTCAAATCAGCAAAATGAGCCTTCATTAACTTAATCGCCTCTTCTATTTGATCAGGAAATTGTACTCTCGGTGTTCATAATCCCCGCATCTGAAACCCCCCTTTGACAGGCGGCATGTGATGCTTGGCTGACTGTTTAAGGGAAGGCCTGCCTGTCCTCCCCGCATCTAGGCACCCCCCTACTCCACCCTGGGCCATGAGATGGGAAGCCACCGTGGGCCTCCGAAGTATTCCAAAGGGTTTGTGAGCAGGCATGAGGTTCGGGAGAGAGCGATGGAAGTGTAGCGGCAGCTGCCATCATGCTACCTGGTCAAGCTGGAGCCCAGCTCAGATGAAACTGGATCTGAACCAGTATGTGTTGGGGGGATGATGTGGAGAGGAAACTGGCCACTGCCTCCTGCATCTCTAGGCAGCCCTCCTTCTCACTGTCAGCAACCTTGGAGATCACCTCACTGCTCACAACAGCCGGAGGCTTACGGTGTAATTAACCCCACTGCAGTCATGGGCAAACTGAGACTCACAGAGGGAAACGGTTTCCTCGGGACTGCAGAGCTCATTGTCAGTCAAGCTGAGCCTTCAACTCAGCTCATCTAATGCCCAAGATAGGGCCTCACCCTGAGTTTGCATATATAATGGAGGTCACTGTTGTTCAATGGACTTTCATCCTTTTCTCTTCCCTTAGCATGAAGAGGGCTCCCCTACCCCATGGCTTTTGGGCTTGGTCATGTGACTTGCTTTGGCCAATGGGATGGGAGTGAATGCCATGAGTTCAACCACGTAACTTACTTTAACCAGTGGGAGAGGAATGAACGCCATGAGCTGGGCGGTGTAGCTTGCTTTGGCCAGTGGGATGGAAGTGGATGCCATAAACTTGGCCATGTAACTTAGTTTGGCCAATAGGATGGGAGTAGATAGGATGAGCTTGGCCATGTGACTTGCTTTGGCCAATGGGATGGGAGTTAATATGATGCGCCTGGGCCATGTGACTTGCTTTGACCAATGGGATGGGAGCAGATGTAATGGGCTTGATGAGGTGACTTCCTTTGGCCAATGGAACAGGAGTGGGTATGATGTCCACCATGGCCCCTTCTTCTTGAGTGATCAGGAGATATGCAGAGAAGAGGGGTGAGGAGGGGGAGAGAGAGAGAGAGAGCGAGCAAGCGAGAGAGTCTTTGGACCTAATTGGGTCAAATGCCTTAGACAACTTACACAACTTCCCAGCTTTACCGTCCTCCGCAATAAAATGGACGTGATAGAAAGTCTGCTTCCTAAGGTTGCTGTGAGGATGAAATGGGCAGTGCTTTGCCTGGAAGGCTGGAAAGTGGCTTTGCCTGGTGGGATTCTGGCACCATGGCATCTCAGAGGGCCCAGAGCAAGGAAGTGGCTGTACCCCAACCCCAGCTCCATGGGTCGGCAAGCCCTGGACTGTTCAAACCCTATAGAGCCTTCCATAAATGCAGATCGTCTTTACAGTTTTCTCCCCTTGGCTCCAACTTTGTTTCCACTGCCTTATTTTTTTATTTTTTTTATTTTTTGAGACAGAGTCTCGCTCTGTCGCCCAGGCTGGAGTGCAGTGGCCGGATCTCAGCTCACTGCAAGCTCCGCCTCCCGGGTTTACGCCAGTCTCCTGCCTCAGCCTCCCGAGTAGCTGGGACTATAGGCGCCCGCCACCTCGCCCGGCTAGTTTTCTGTATTTTTTAGTAGAGACGGGGTTTCACCATGTTAGCCAGGATGGTCTCGATCTCCTGATCTTGTGATCCGCCCGTCTCGGCCTCCCAAAGTGCTGGGATTACAGGCTTGAGCCCGCCCGGCCTCCATTGCCTTATTTTAAGCCCACCACCTCATCTCATTTATGCCTTAAAGAAGTTTATGGCTAAGTGGGGACAGCAGACAGGCAGCTGTGATATGAGGCCTATGCAGGAGGCCCAGGAGGGGCATCTACCCAAGGCTTGGGGGTCAGGGAGGGCTTCCTGGAGGAGCGGGGTCTTGAAGAAGGAAGGGGGCAGATGTACTAGAGACCCACGGCCACCTGTCATTTCAGCTGCAGCTACTGAGGACAGTCTCGCAAGCACAGACTCACCTCATCCCAGCAGAACTGTACCTGGCCTTCCTGCCCATTCCCTGGGCCTTCTGCAGTCCTGCAGGAAGTGAAGGGGCATCAACACCCCCAGAGACACCCCCAATACACAGGCTGGGGCCAGTGGACACATGCTCCAGCCTTTCACCCTGCAGCCAGACACCCCAGGGTCACTCTGTCCTCACCCTAGAGGGCCGCTGTCTCTAATGGTGACCTCAGCAAGGCACCTTCATGTCACTTTGTCACCTGCCATCTTGCCCTCCTGCCCCATCACTACCCTCCTGAGCATCGCCCTACCAAAAACCCACCCCCAAGTCTCTTAGGCCAGGCCTTGGGGAACCCAGACTTGGACGAGGAGCAGCTAGGTGAGAGGTGAGGACAAGCACTGCAGGGAGAAGGAGCAGCATATTCTGGGCTGGAAGGGAAAGGAAAATCCTCCATTGTTTAAGGGTTGTCAGGTAGCACAGGGCAGTGGGGCAGAGGGGAAAGGCAGGAAGTCATGGAGGAGACAGGAGACAGGGAGCTAGTGGCTCCTGAGGGCCGGGTCTGCTGGGCTGGGAGCTGAACCCTTGTCCTGAGGGCAATGAGATGGGTTTGCAGTAGAAAGTGGCATGGTCAGATTGGCGTTTCTGGTTTTGTTTTTTATTTTGTTTTGAGACGGAGTTTTGCTCTTGTTGCCCAGGCCAGAGTGCAACGGCATGATCTCGGCTCACTGCAACCTCCGCCTCCCAGGTTCAAGCGACTCTCCTGCCTCAGCCTCCTGAGTAGCTAGGATTACAGGCACTCGCCACCATGCCCGGCTAATTTTTTGTATTTTTGGTAGAGTCGGGGTTTCACCACGTTGGCCAAGCTTGTTTCAAACTCCTGACCTCAGGTGATCCACCTGCCTTGGCCTTTCAAAGTGCTGGGATTATAGGCGTGAGCCACCGCACCAGGTTGTTTTTGTTTCTTTTTAAACAGAATCTTTCCCTGTCTCCCAGGCTGGAGTGCAGTGGTGTGATCTCTGCTCACTGCAACCTCCACCTCCTGATTCAAGAGATTCTCCTGCCTCAGACTCCTGAGTAGCTGGCATTACAGGGATGCACAACCACGCCTGGTGACTTTTTGTATTTCAGTAGAGACAGGATTTTGCCATGTTGCCCAGGCTGGTCTTGAACTCCTGACTCTAGTGATCCGCCCACCTCGGCCTCCCAAAGTGCTGGGATTACAGGCATAAGCCACTGCACCTGGCCCAGATTGGCATTTTTAAAAGTGCTTTTTGTCTGCAGTGTGGGGACTGATGGGAGACAGCATGGCCAGTGGAGGAACTGTCCCCAGGCTGGGGAGAGACAACAGGAGTCTCTGCTAGGGTATGGAGGGGATGGGTAGACTGGAAAAGGCCTCAGTAACTGGAGTGATGACGGAAAGAGGAGTCAAGGATGACACCCAAGCTTCTGGTCTGGGTTACCTGGATTGTCCTGCCATCTGCTGAGCTAGGAGCAGGTTTTGGGGTAAGATGATGAGTTTCTTTTGAGGCATGTAGTTGGGACTCATTGACAGCAAACTAGAGACAGTCATGGCAGTGGACGAGATCCCAAGAAGTGAGTCCATAGAGAAGGCCAGGCAGCCAGCACTGAGATCTGAGCAATGCCACTACTTTTAAAACTTTTTATTTTGAAATAATTATAGACTCTCAGAAAGTTGCAGACAAAGCCCAGTCAGGTCCCATGTACCAATTTCATTGCCACCATCTCGAAAGGAGGATTAGACAAATCTGACTGCTAAAAGTGGCCCAGGGATTCTGGAGAAAACCCAACAGGTTTGATATCAGGAAAGCAATTTCACTTACAATTCAGGTTTGACTGCAAGTGAGAGTGGTTGAAACAAGTGAGAAGTTGATTGCTTCCTCATATAATAGTCTAAATATAGGTGTCCAAGCCTGGAATAGAGGTCCTGGTCCTCTAAGTTCTCAGGAACACAGGCTTCTGTCAGCCACTCCACATCTCTAGGGTGTTGTCCTCATGGTCCAAAATGGTGGCTGGAATTCCAGCCATCACATCTGCTTTCCAGGCAGCAAAATGGAAGAAGGGACATAGAAGAACAGAGATGACAATAGGTATAAACAACCTCTCTTTTTAAAGGAGATTCCCAGGAGCTGCTACATGACACTTACTGTTGACTAGAGTTTAGTAGCAAAATTTATTTGCGAAGGAGTCTGAGAACTGTAGTCTTTATTCTTGGACTCAAAATCAGAGGCTCTATTACAAGGAAGAAATAGTGTATCCAGGGGAACAACTAGCTTCCTGTGCACAGAATCCAAGGGCAGAGGGTGTTCTGAAAGGGAAGGTGTGTCAGTGTCACAAAAACAATAAAGAATTCAAGAAAGGTAGCAATGAAATGCCCAGTGGATTTAGGGACAAGAAAGTCCAGTGGCAACTTGGTGAGGATAATGGCAATTATCCATCTGACAGAACCCTTGATTCTGAATGCCTAATGTTTTCCAGAGTCAGCTTTTGTCCAGTGGATAGGGCAGAAAGATAGAGGTGTTGGAGTTGAGGGTATTGGAGTGCAAATCCAGGCCACAGGTGACAGTACAGCAGCAGGAAGTGGCAATGAAGGAATGAAAGGGACTCCAGGAAGAACCAAGAGGGACTGACTGTGAGAAGGACAGGAATGAGGACAGAAGGAGACGGCAGAGTGTGTGGCTTCCATGGTGTGGCATTTCTGGGTTCACAGTGGGGTCCAGGAGTGAGTGGCTACAGAAGAGAGAAAAAGGAGGCCACCACCATTTCTGGTGGTGGGGGCCATAACGTTGAGAGATTGGGGTTCAGACACCTGCAGAAATCACCCAGGATGCTGGCAGGGTGTCACGTAGAGGTGAATGCTAAGCCTCTGTGGAGTTTTCCCAGTTACCTCAACACTACTCCCAACTCTGCTGCCAAAGGAGCCTGTTTAATGTTCTTGTGGTTGACACCTGCCCCAAACCCTCAATGGTTCCCCCACGGATTCTCAGGAAATGTCCAAACCCCTCACCTTTTCCTTTGCAGTCCTTCTATGATCACCTGGGATGGGTTAGGATGCTTTCAACTCTAAGCAACAGAAACCCCAAGTAACAGACACTGCCTGTGCCTGGCCTGGCTTGTATCCCCTGCAGGAATCATTTGTGTTTGCTGGTCCAATTTCCAGCTGCCAGTACCTGCGATTCCACTGAAGCCTATGCCTGTGCACGGAAATAACCCTTGACCAATGACTGACAAGGATGGGTGGATAAATACCTCAGCTCCCTCCCTGTGCTGGTGGGATAACTCTGAGGTATGTTCCACGTGGGCTCCTGGAGTGGAACTTCCCTTCCTTTCCTGCCTCACTTTCCCACTCTCCTCCCTGTCTTTCCCAGGACCACCTCAAAATCAACAACTTGCTCCTGAGTCTTCATCTGAGGACCCCCTCCTGAGAAAAACCAAACAACTAAAGTGCAGATGCTGGATGGCTGCCAGGTTGTGTATAAGTGCTTGCTCAACATCATTCCCGAGGACCCAGGACTCTCTGTCTGTGCTCTGTGATCCTCAGGCTGTAGCAAGATGACCACCACCATGACATCTTACAAGTTCCTCAACAAACTTCCCTTCAGATCTCATTGGCCAGAATAAGGTCACACATGATCTTTCCTGAATTAATCACTGGCAAAGGTGAGGACTTTGCCATGTCTGGCTTAGACGAATCACCTATGGGCAGAAAGGATGATGGGGTCAACTACAGGGACCACACCACCATCCCATCACCTCTTCTAGTATGACTCTACCACTGTAGGTATATAATATAGTGAAAAGAAAGAGCTCTGTGTTCTCACTATTTCACATTCATTCATTCATTCAACAAGCACATATTGAATGTTGACTGTGTCCCTGCTAGTTCCTGGGGCTGGGGATGTGGGAGACAAGTAAAGCACAGAGGGCTGAATGTGGTGGGGTCTGGGTGGCAGAGGCATGACCCTGGGGATATCGTGACCCAGCTGTTTTGCCATCTGAAATGTCCCACCCCACTGTCTTCCCCTCAGGATTATACCTGCACCCTAGAGCTCCTCTCCTCCAGGAGGCCTTTTCTGATTTCCCCAAATCAGGGGGTTCCATCCTGCCTCGGAGCCCCCTTGGGTGTTCCAGGGTGTTCTTCTGGGCTGGCACTGTCTTGGCTGGCTCTGAAGTATCCTTGCTTGCCCATTACGAGTGACAGTGTTCTTCTTGTTTTCCCCACTGTGGCTCCTAGAGGGAGGGCACTGTGTCCCCAGGGCCTGAGCCACAGCCAGGCAGCTCAACCCTGCAGGGCTGACCCACAGCCTGGGTGGACCCACCCGGCCCCAGTCCCTGCCTCCCAGCACCTGCTACAAGGCCGCCTCCTCCCCTCCCCATGTCTCTCCCATCAATTTCTTATTTCATAAAAATCAATTTCTGTCGCGTTTTTGCCATGTACATAAAAGACTGTGGCATCAATTAGCCTTCGTTCTCTCTCTCCCCCTCTCTTTTTCTTCCTCATCTTTTTTGGAAACCTCTTTGTAGGGAAAATCTCATATTTCAGCAATTTGCATTATCCACACACTCAGCTTTGAAGTTCTAAGTTATGGTAAGAAAAGGACCCACTTATCTGCCCATAAAAAATGTTCAAAGCTTATAAATTCCCTGAAACAGATGTACATTATCATTGGATTTGCCTTTCTTTTTGCTAGAGCATGCCTAATAGAGTTTCGGCCGCCCCCTGGCCCCCTTCCCCCGCCCCCGTTAGCATCTTGTCTCCACAGAAGCCCGCTCCCCACTGGGCCAGACCGACTTCAAAGGTCCCAGGCTGTCTGTTAGAAGCAAAGCACAAAGTGGGAACATAGGGGCCTTTTAAATCCCCCACGTTTAAGTCAATATCATGCCTCCCTCCTTTCCCCTCTCCTGGCAGAGGGACATAAGTCAGCCCTTCCCTTTCTGCCTTCACGAGAGCCAGTTCAGCAACTACCAGAGAGAGGAAATCGGGGCTTCTTTCTCTCCCAGTCTCTCTGTCTTTGCCCTTTCTTTCTTGCCAACTTTTCTTTTTGTTCTTTCCCTCGGTTAAGATGCTCGGCAGCACGGAAGGTAGTGCTGATCCCACGTGTAAGCAAGCAAGCGGATCCTTAAGTGCTTTCATGGGTAAGAATGTCGTAAACAACGTGCATCCATTCGGTCACCGTGGGATCCTACCATGAAAGCCCCCTCTCCAGGCTACTGTTTCCAATCCCTTCTCCACGTACTGGTGGCTAAAGTGTCACATCCTCTCTGCCCCAACTGACCTTCTAGCTTCCTGATGTGTCTCTTGGGGTGACGAGCAGACTCTCTACCATTCGGGCCCCCAGGTCCTGCCCATTCTGGGCCTCCCCGTTGCCAGCTGCACCCAGCCATACAGGCCTGCACCAACTCATCAAGCGTTCACCCTCTGTCCACCCTTGAGGCCCTTGCACCAGCTGCTCCCTCTAACGTTCCACCTGGCTAATTCTTCCTCACCCTTGAAGTCACCCCCTAAATGTGGCTTCCTGGAGAGTCCCTCTGCAGCCCCCCATCTCCATCATGTCCCCTCTGTTATTTCCTCCCATGTCTCTCCAGAAGTTATCGCAGTGGATAAAAATGTCGTTTCTGGGTGGAAGCAGTCCTCCCTCCCCCACACTAGACTAAAGCTCTGCAAAGGTAGGTAGAGATGACGTCTGTTTTATCAAGTGCTGAGCATGATTCCTGACACATAGTACTTGATCTCTAAATCTTCGAAAGTACAGATGAACAGAAAGCCTGGAGATGAACTTGGCAAAGGCCAGCCAGGCCTGAGCAGGTTCTTTCTGGGCAGGAAGTACCAAGTGTGGGTCTCTCTTTGCTCTGCCCACGTCTTGCCCAGAAGCTCAGTTTTGGCAGCTCCTTGCCACTGGAGGGTGGTCACACCACAGAGACTGACCTGCAGTCTAACTAAACTGCTTAGCAAGAGAGAGTGAGATACTCGAATGTCAAATTCTTTCTCCCCAATGAAGAAAGGAGGGAGGAGAGAAGGAAGGGAAGGTGGAAAGTTTACATGCACCACACTGGAAATATTCTGGCCAGGAATTTCTGGGTCAGATCACAATCAGATGCTGCCTTTTGAGGACAGAGTCGGAGGAAATGGAATCAGGTGATGTTGGCTAAGATGGCCAGGGGCCCATCTGGAGGGGATCTTGAGCCACTCAGAGTCACCTTGGGCCCCTGTACCTAGGTGTGCTGAGAGCCCACAGGCCGAGCCCAGGGACACTATCTGAATATCCCCAGGAGGTTCCAGGTTTTCAGTCTGTCTGCATGCTGCCGCCCTTCTCTGGTGGCAGTATCAACATTCCAACAAGTCTCAGCACCGGGAACCCACAAGAGAGGTGCCCCTTTTCCCATCGATCTTTATGAATTCGATCAACAAAGACCTGTCAACAGCAGGCCATGTGCTAGGTCCAGCTGGGGGCGGGTGGGGAGGCCAAGAATGTGTTGTCCTTCAGTCACTCAACAGACGTTGAACTAGCACCTGTCTTTGCTGGGCCTTTGGGATTACAAGATAATTTGGTGAACAAGTGCTTTGGTGGAAATCAAAGAATCAGAGGTATAGATAAGTACCTACAGTGGATCCTCACCCTCCGTGGATTCTGTATTGGAGAAGTCGCCTATTCACTAAAATTTATCTGTCACGCAATACTTGTGGTGCACTCACTTCATTCGTGACATGCGCAGAGCAGCAAAAAGTTTGAGTGGCCCAGCCACATGTTCTCAACTGAGGTTGAATAAAATGATGTTCTGCTTTCGTGGTTCAGTTCTCATCCTATACGCAAACATCCTTCTCACAGTCTGTGTAGCATCCTGCTTTGTGCATGTTTGTGCTTTTTTTGGCTGCCTAAAATGCTCCCCAGGGATGGTGCTGAAGTGCTGTCTTGAGCTCTTAAGCACAGAAGGCTCTGATACACCTTACAGAGAAAATACGTGTGCTAGATAAGCTTCGTTCAGTCATGAGTTATAGAGCTGTTGGCTGAGTTCAATGTTAACGAATCAAGAATATATAGTAAATTAGGCATATTTAAACAGAAACACACATAAAACAAGGTTATGCACTGATTGGTAATGAAAATGTTGTGACCAGAAGAATGCAGGAACCTAACTAACCCTGTATTTCCCCTAGGAACAACAGTTCTGTATGCGCTAACTCACTGTCAGAGGCAACTTTATAAGACGTAATGACTGCAGTGAGCCGAGATCGCGCCACTGCACTCCAGCCTGGGAGACAGAGTGAGACTCTGTCTCCAAAAAAAAAAAAAAAAAAAAAAAAGATGTAACTACTGCGATGAGTGAGGATCAACTACAGTTACAAACATGATCAGTACTATGAATGAAGGGGACCACAGGGTACCCTGAGAGCTTGGAGCACCATCTTGCTGAAGCTGAGGTCTCGGCCACACCAGCAGCCCCAGCTTCCAAAGCTCCCCTTGCCTCATGTGTCCCTGGACTTGGCTGGAGTAATGACAGACAAGGGAGTAGGACTGGTCTTTGTCAATCTGTATCAATGCCAGCAGGCTCCTGGAAAGGGAGGGTCACATGTCTAGCAGCTTCTCCCCAGGGACAGGTGTCAGGCTTGTGTTTAACCCTACCAAGCATTAGCCATGAGTTAGGTAAGTTGCTTAACTGAACTGTTTCTCTGTTTCCTCATTGGTTTCCTCTCAAGGCTGTTTCGAGGACATTAGTGAATGTGGGCTGGGTGCACAGTAGGCACTCTGTAAGTGGCAGGTATGGCAATGTGGACTCCTCAGCGATCCTGCAGCTTAGGAGTAGGGCAAGGACAGTCCCAGATGCAGGGTAGCCAAGTACCGCTCCAGAGGCCACCTCTTTCCCCAAGGAAGGCACTGCTGGGCATGGCTTTCAGGCTGCCCATCCCCACCACTGCCCCTACTGTTTGTAGGACTCAGAGCTGCCACCCCCATGGTCTAGCTTCAAGCTGAGGGCAGTTTCATAATACAAATATGGTACTGAAGGCCAGAGACAGCAGGGGCTTGTCCAAGTTCACACCACAGGTCGGGTCTGGAAGGAATAGAGTAATTCTATCAAACTTGAGAGGGAAAAGTCATGTCCTCAAGTGTTTTTTGAGTGCATAGCAGAGGCGACATGCCACAGTAGCTGTCTCACAGGGGGCTCTGCAGCCAGGGTGGGGGACAGGTACCTTTCATCCATCAGGACTGCACCTCCTTTCCCATGAGCCTTCTGGGGTCACCTTCTCCGAACTGCAGCTACTGTTGGTGTTTTAATATCAAGGGCCTATGACGTACCAGGCTTTGTGCTGAATGCTTCATGCCCACTGGATCATTTACTCATAACAGCTCAGTGAGGTAGTTACCCCAATTAGCCCCATGTTAGAGAGAAACACCAAGGCACAGAGAGGGTGAGTCTCTTGTCCCAGGTCACACATCGAGGAAGCAGTAGAATCAGGACTTAGCTCAGGTCCAAAGTCTCACCCATGGGCTGGTCTGCCCATCTTAGCCGAGCCCCCAAGCTGCATTCTCTGGTCCAGCTACTGGATCCTGCAACCTTCTCAAACTCTTTCCATGAAGCCAAGTGCACAGGATCTAGGACATCAGGTCCAGAGAATTTGGGGCCACATCTTCCTGGACCTGCAGTTGGACAAGGACCAGACTCTAGCCTGAACAGTGAGATGCAGCCCAGAGAAGTGGGAGTCACAGACAGAGCCTGGCCTGAGACTCCTACTGAGACTGTCCACTTGGCCACCCAGGGAGTCCCCATCCCCTGCCCGATCAGCAGTCTTTCTGCTTCCCCTCCAAGAGATCTGGGGGCATTCATCCAGGAAGCCTGATATGTAACAAACTCCTTTCCCATTTCTTGCTTTGCTTAAATCTCCAAAGTCCCTGGAGCTGAAGTCAAGTGGGCCTCATTGGGTCTACTTTACAGAAAAGCAAACTGTGTCTCAAAGAGGGGAAGTCACTGAGCCAGGTACAATCCAGCCAGTCTTTTGAGTTGGGGCTTTCCACCTGTCTTGGCTGTTTAAGGAGTGCTGGGCGGGGTCTCACACAGCCTGGGACCCTCTGCCAGGGGTTCCAGCCCACTCTGCCCCACCTAAAGGAGGAGTGGGGCCACGCTCTGAGGGTCTCCAGAACTGCCCCAAAGACTTCCCCATGAATGTCCTACCATGCCTGAAGCTGCTCCGTTAGCCATCCTCCTGTCTAACGCTCTGCCCTGAACAGGTTTTTAAGCGGCATCACTGACCTCCAAAAATTAGGTGCTTGAGGCTGCGCAGGGGTCATAAGCTGAATCACATCAAAGCCAGGCCTCAACATCAGGCTGAGAGGGGCTCCGGGCACGGGAAGAAAGGCATGTGCATCAGTGGAAGGGGTGAGCGGATTGCAGCTATGTGGGAACAGAAGCCTAGGGTAAACACACTTCCTGATTGTTATGAGAAAAGCCAAACATCCAGGTTTTTAGGTGAAATCCTCAGATTTTGGAAATTCAAACATTTTGAAACCCTGGACGGGTCACACATGACACATCAATGGGCCATGCTAGGTATGGTCCCGGTGAGCAGAGGATTGACTTCTGGAGGCTTAGAGTGGGCAGGGGACAGGAAGGCAGGGCAAAGTTCCAGAACCCACAGCTTCTTGGGGAGTGTGGCTCTGGGCAAGTTGGCCTCAGGCCCACTCCAACCCCTCTACCTGGCACCAAGAGACATAGCTCAGCGCCGACCATTGAACTGGCCATGACAGGCCTGCTCGCACAAGCAGACCACTCCCACCAATGGCCTCTGTGGAGTACTGACCAGTGTTGGAGGTTGCAGAAACCCCCTCTCCGGACATCACAGATGTCAGCCTCCCCCAAGTGCTTTGCAGACAGCTAAGGCCATGACTGGAAAAAGGGCCTGCAAGCTGGTCTGTGCTCAGGTTTGGGAAGAACTGTCCATTTGGACTCCACACCCCCACCTGGAGGCTCAGGTCTTCCGTCTCTAAAATGGGAAGGGAATTCTAGCCCTACTGCGATGTGTGGTTGGCCAAACTTTCACTGGTTTCCAAGGAAAGAAAACAAAACAAAAACAAAAAGACAACACATTGAGGTTTTTTTTTTTTTTCTTTTTAACTTCTTTTGGTTTTTCTTTAAACAGTAAGGGACTGCAGTTCTTACTGTTTAAAGAAAGGATATTCTTTTTCTAATATCCTTATTTAGCAAAATTAAAAGTTGGCGATGCTGTGTTGCTTTCCCAGACTTTTATTTGAAATGTGACTGCTTTGTAAAACTCCAGAGTCAAGGACTCATAGGCAGGAGGATGTCATACATTAACAGGAAAGGATGAGAAATCTCCACTCCCTCCCTTCTCCCTCCCTTGATCGCTCATTCCCTCTCTTCCATTCATTAACCACCCACTATGTGCCACGCCCCAAGGAAGCCCCACTACGTGCCATGCCCTAAGGAAGCAGCTATCTAAGAAGCCCCGCCCGCAGGGGCTTTACAGACCAGGAGGAAGGCAACCCACAGAGCCAGTATCCTGATACCCACTGCTGACTGACCCTCTGCCTAGGCACCAGCTAAGATGGCTCCAAAAAGTGAGGCCTTATTGGGAAAGAAAAAAATAGCAAAGGTCAGCTTGGATGAACCCACCCAGAATTTTGCAATCAGAAATATCTGGAAAAGAGTTATTCTAGAAGAGCAGGGGGATGCCAGGGCTTGGGGATGAGGAGTGATGTTTTCGGTGCTTAGGGTCCCTGAAGGTCTTGGTCCTCCTGCTCAGAAGCCCAGGGGGTCTTGGGTTGCCTCCTCCAGAGATCGCCCTCGGTCCCTGGCAGTTCCTCCAAGGCTGTTGTACTTTAGTCCTTCTTCTAAGCCTCGAATGCTCCTCACTACCTACCTCTCTCCCTGATGTGGAGGCTGGGGAAAGGCTCTCTGAGGGATCTGACCAGATGTGACCCCAAAACAAACCCTACTGGGGCAGGGCAGGGCCCCCATAATCTTGGAACCAAGCCTGAGTTTGTAGTACGGCAAAATGAGACAGCTGGTAGTCGCAACAAGCTCTAGTCCCCAAAGCTGGCCTTGACCAAGGGCCCCTAAGCAAAGTGGGAAGATTGGGAAGAGAAGTTTTCATGAAAGCCACTCTTATCTCCCTAATTTCAGACCTTAGTCCTGAGCCAGGGGAGGGAAGAGAGTGTGTGGTCCATGCACCAGGGGCCACTGTGGACCCACCCTAGTTGGAGGACCTTGGGGGTCTCACTAAATGTGGCTGTCTTTCGCAACCTGTAATCTTATGATAAGGGAGGAGAGCTGGGTTTTCCAGAGGCCAGATGACAAGGCAACTAGAGAAAGAACTCAGCCCAAACACAGAGGGCTCTTACTAAATCCGCCAGCCTCATCCTCTGCTGCAGCATGGCTGCTTGCTCTAACATCCAGGAAGTTTTTGGAGGTCCCTGGTGGGGCAGGGGGCAGGTGGAGCTGTCTCTGCCTCCCCTACCACGTTAATGCACATCCTCCTCAAGGCAGGGCCACTGGGATTCCACCCTGCATGTGCCAAGGCACAGGCAACGGGACTCTCAGACTGTGGTCTGTGGGTCCAACCACACCACCATTTCCTGGAGGTGCGGAGCTTGTGAAAAAAACTGATCCCTGCGCCTCACCTCTGACCCACCTCAGCTCATCTCTGCGGGTGGGCCTGGTATCTGCACTTAACACGCTCCCTGGGGGATTCTTACGACCCCTGAAGTATTTCCCTCAAATCGGGCCCTCTGAGGTCATTTCGGGGAAAAAGCAAACATCTTGATGCCTGGGCCACATCCCAGACCCACCACTCAGCATCATCAGAGGTGGGACCCCTGCACCAGTATTCTGTGAAATCTCCCCAGGTGATCCGAAGCATTCAGGGGATGAGAATTGCTGGTGTGAGCATCCCCTCTGCCTCCCTGAGCCACCACCAACAGGCTGGTCAATGCCAAAGTCATGTCTAAAGGGCCTCATGTCTAGATAGGGATCTGTGCCAGGCTCATGGGCTAAATGTACCAGGATTCTTCTACTTTGTGGGAGACAGTGGAGGGAAGAGGAATCCCATTGGCTGGTCAGCCGGAGACAGGGAGTCTCCGCCAGGCTCTGCCATTTCCTCCCGAGAGTCGTCGTCTGCTACCGGCAAATGGGTCTCACCTATTCCCCCTTCTCATGCTGGAGGCAGATGCTAGGTATAGAAAGCCCTTTGTAGGGAAATACATAAATTAGGAAAATCATTTGGGGTGTGAGCCCAAGGACTGCTGGTTTGGGAGATGATGAGACCGAACACCAGATCAGAGCGCCACACAAAGGTCCTGACTGTGGCAATTGATCAAACTTTTCATGACTGCGGAAGGGTGTCCCGAGCACAGGTTTTAGAAATTAATAAAGCGTGTGGCTGAAACATCTGTCTTCGCTCTGCAAAACGAGGCCTGCACACATCTGGAGAAGGGGTGGGTGTTGGGGGCTGGGTGCAGCTGGTCTGGGGAGGCCGAGGCAGGGGCCAGGAGGGTGGGTGCTGGGGCGTGGCTGGACGAGGGGCAAGGCTGCCTTGGAGTCTTTCAGGTGTGCAGTGACCAGGTGTCTGCTGTGTGGTAGGTAGCATCATCTTTAAGGAGGAGGGGAGGGTGGTGGGTGGAGGGCGTTCACAGTCTGCTGGCACCGAGCACCTCTCAGGGGTCCCCTTTCATTCCTGAGAACACTGACAGGCCTCAAAGAAGCCAGGTTATTAGTGCTGGCATCTGACAGACACACCAAGGTGCAGGCAGCCTTCCCTTCCTCCTGCCACACTTTGGAGGCTCCCTTCCCTCTAGCCCAGTAATGATCTGATGTCTAAACACAGAAAACAGGGCTGGAGGAGTGAAAGAAATTGCTCCTCGCTGTTTCCTTTGCCAAAAAGTGTAATTAGCACGGCTGGATGTGAAGTGCAAGAGTCCCCTAGGCTCCTGACCCCCGGGCACTCCCAGGAGATGACAGCAGGCCCCAGTGGCTGGGATCCTCACCTGGCTGTCTGCCTTAAACACATCCAGTCCTCGGTACCCAGTGACAGATCAGCAGAAATTGGCATCCCCTCGACAGGAGTCTCCCCAGGAGAACCCCCATGCTCAGAGCTCAGGGGATGGGGTAGTGGCAACTGCTCCTCTGGAATGGCCTTCAGAAGATTTGCAAACAATACCAAACCTCTCACCCATACCAGCCTGCAGGAAAATGTGCTTAAAACCTCACCAGCAACCATGGTTTCCCCTTCTAGTTTTCCCTCCTTCCTTCCTTCCAACCTTCCTCCCTCTCTCTTTCTTCTTCCTCTGATTCCTCATTATTCAGTATAACCTCTTTATTTATTTATTTGAGACGGAGTCTCACTCTGTCACCCAGGCTGGAGTGCAGTGGTACAATCTTAGCTCACTGCAATCTTCGCCTCCCAGGTTCAAGCAATTCTCGTGCCTCGGCCTCCCGAGTAGCTGAGATTACAGGCATGCACCACCAAGCCCGGCTCATTTTTTGTATTTTTAGTAGAGATGGGGTTTTACCATGTTACCCAGGCTGGCCTTGAACTTCTGACCTCAGGTGATCCACCCAGTTCGGCCTCCCAAAGTGTTGGGATTACAGGCGTGAGTCACTGCGCCTGGCCAGTATCACCTCTTTTAGAGGTCATGTACAATCACATCAAAATTGAAATCACACTTGCTCTTGAACTCTGCAGTTCCATGTGGACACTTTCTGTCGCCTGTGCTGCTGCCCGTGGGCACTGGGAGAGCTGTGTGCAAGGACTCTCAGCACAGTGTTCACCAGAGCCTGGGATGAGAGATGACCCTTATGACCACCAGGAGGGGATGGGGCAAGCTGATGACAGCACCTCTAGCACAGAAGGCTGAGCAGCTGTTAGAGAGAAGGGGGCAGAGCTCTATGACCTAGGGAGGGAGATCTCCAAATATATTCAGTTACTGAAAAAAATAGCATAAGTATGAACACTATGCTCCTTGTGTAAAAATAAAAGGGTGGGGTGGGAAGAGGATTAAGCAGTAACTGCAGGATTCCCCGCCCCCCCCCCTTAAAAATAGATCTGAAATAAATATTGCAAAATGTCAGCATTTGTAAATTCTGGGTGGTGAGTTCACAGTTACTGTTTCACAATTTTCTGTTTCAAACTTTGTGTTTGAAATACTTTAAAAATTAACAAAATGCATATGGGGAGATATAGAAATGCATTTATTCTGGTAAAGAACAGCTAACACTTTCATAGTGCTCACATGGGCCAGGCACTCTCATGATCCCCGCCTTTATAAAGGAAAAACTGAGGCACAGTATTTCAGTTGAAGCACAGGGCTACAAAGAGGGAGTCAGGATTCAAACCCAGCAAGCTGGCACCAAAGTCTGTGCTCACAACCCCTACACTACACTGAGGGGCCCTAGGCCACACCCAGAAAGTTGGCATCTGGGATGCTGGCGGGTCTGGGATGGAGGGAAGTTCACTTTTTACTGTGTACTTTGTGTATGTACTATTTGAATCTTTTACATGTGCACGTTACTATTTTTTTAAATAATGTTTTTAAAGCTGGGAAAGTCCCAGTTACCAAGAAGTAACAGAATCCTGATAGGTGTGGAGCTTAGGGAGGCAGAGGAACTGCTCTAAAACCAGTAGTTTCAACTCCCGGCTGGCCTCCAGGGTTGCAGCAATTCGGAACCTGGGGCGCCATTACTTCCTGTCCAGTCTACACCCCTCCCCTCCTGTCTTCCGGTATAGACCCCCACCCCCTTGTCGGCAGGTTGGCCATGTGATCCCAGCTGGGATGTCATGATTGGTCCAGCTATGGGCACCAGATCTAAGCCCAGCCAATCAGAATCCTGCCTTGGGCTTTACACTAATGGAAGGTCCTTTTCCTTATGGTTAGGGGACCTAGAAGGCCAACAGCCAGGGCTCCCTGACAAAGCATGTAGTTGAGTACCAGTATCAATCCGAAGGACAAGAGGGAGGGACAAGAACCAGTCTCAGCTGAGTTCACATCCTGGACCCTGTCATCTCAAAGCCAGTTCCCTCCCTGCCTTCCAACTTGGTTTCATTCACTTTGGATTGAGTTGAGTTCTCACTGACAGAAACCCACAACCCACAACCCAAAACAAGGGCAGCCCATGGCCATGATTAAGCCCTGCACCAGTGGCAAAGGGATCAAGTGGGAGACCAGAATCCCAGCTCTGTCCTCTGCGCGGCCTCAAGGGAGTCACGAACTTCTGAGCCTTAGACATGCTCCCTGTGCTGCCACCAAGCTGCCTCATGGGGCTGTCCTAAGGATTAATGTATTAATCCAATCCCAGGCACATCAGTCATTAATAAAATTAATAATATGGTAACAACTAAGCCCACTATCTTTGGAAGTAACTCCTTACTAACTACATTAAACCCAAACTCGAGGCTCTGGAAAAGAGGGTGCCAGCTGGGAGCCAAAACGGCAGAAAGGAAGGTGGCTGGAGTTGCTTCTCCCTCTTGTGTCCCTCTAGATTCACTGTATGCTCTCCTCTCTGAGCTGGGAACATGCCCATGTGACCCACATCAACAAGCTCCCTCGGCCCGGTGGCTTCCAGCAGCCTCAGTCAATGGATTGAGGCGGGGGCAGAAAAGCAGGGTCGGGATATTAATTGCCCTGGAGGGTCCCCATGACTGGCTGCATCCTTTGAGCAAAGGTCACAGCTCCTTCAGGTGCCCCTCTCACTCCTCCAGCAATCCTCTGTCTGCTAAAGATAACTCCTTCCCCACTCAGGCCCAGGGGTGGGAGTAGCGCTCCACACTGCTAGTCCCAGGGTTCTGCATTCTCATGGGAGGCTCAGCCCACACTTTGTAAATATTACCTTTATTAAACTCTGCTCAAATTACCCAATTTGAGTGTGTAATCTGCTTTTCTTTGAGACCCTGGCTAGCTGACTGGTTCTTCCTCAGGTTTCTCCAGGCTCTGGCCAGACAAAATCCTTCTCTGTAGAGGATGCTGCCCCCGGGTCCCAACACTGGTCATGGTCCCCTTTTCCCTCCAAGCTTCTGTACCCCAGCAGTTTTCTCCAAAATCCATCAGACCCCCAAACCCGAGAAGGGACCTCTGATGAAAGCATCTGAGCCATCCAGCCCCAAAAGGAGACAAGCAGGGTCACATCTGGGTTCCAGAAGCGTCCAGAGAAGCAAACCACTGATTTCTACACACCAGAAAAGATACCTGAGAGTGTATATTTATAGAAAGATACATAGAAATGGACAGATGGCGTCTATGTATAGATACAGAAAGCGCTGTTAGAGAATCGTGTAGGTACGTATGTATCTGCCACATCCTCCCCCACAACCAACAGCACGCAATTGCCCGGATCTTGGAAAACGACGCTTGTTTAAGTGGTTGGTTCCCTCCCTAGCAGTTTCCAAAATGAGAAGGATGGTCTCGGGGATAGTCCTTAAATATGTGTATGTATCGCTGTAAAGGAGAGAGAAGGAGGAGAAGGAAGAGAAGTGGATTTTCATGTTGTGCATGGCAGAAGAGATGGGACTGCTTTGGGGAAAAGGGCTTGATCCCACTGGAAAAGCATGAAAGACAACTCCAGAAAAGACAGCTAAGGTTTCTAGGTTGGGACATAAAAACACAACAGCAAGACGTTCGCACTCTGCAGTCCACTGAAATCCCTTGTAGCACATTACAATCAGTTAAGGGCAAAATAAAATCAGAATAATACTAAGAGGTAGCAGCTGTTTATCTTCTCGGAGATTTCGAGGGTCTCTGGAAGCTGGGCCAGGTAAGGGTGCTCTCCTGGAAGAGGCTGGGGTGGGGTGGAGTTGGGGCTGAGGGCTCCCCGGCTCTGGGAAGGGTGTGGGTTGATCCACACAGATGCTGCAGCTCCTGAGCCTCCAGGGAGCCTCTGCCCATTACAGGCCACTCCAAACCAGAGTCATTTCCTGGGCTAGATATGCAGTCCCCACAACATATAAATAAAGGTTTAGTTCTGTGTTTCCATAGATCTTCTACATGAAGGCTAGCTAAATATTAGTGGAGTAACAATAATTATTAATAACAATAATCGTCATAATAACAATAATTAATAGAATAATAATGCCTTGGGGTGTCGGGGGTGGGGTCCTTCATACGGCAGGGTGGGGCCCTGGGGAGGGGCTCTATGTCTGGTAGAAGTGGTGGTAATGGTGGTGATGTTCGTGGTGGTGGTGGTGCTCATGTCTCTGGACCGGCTGCCCAGCCTGGCTCTCATACACCACCAGGGCGGGCAGCTCCCGCAGGTGCTCCCGCCCCAGGATGGGGCCGCCCGAGGCCAGCGGTGCCTGTAGGCCCCGGCAGCCCTGCTGGCTCTCCTTGGCTCGGTGCTTGTGCTTCTTGTGCCCGAGGGGGGCTAGGGAGGGGAGGAGGGCCGGGCTGGCAGCCAGGTGGGCGGAGGGGGACACTGCAGGGAAGGCGGGTCCCAGAGGGGGCTTGTTTCTTGCCCCTCTGGCCGCGTGGCCCACACCCACGCTCTTGCCCTGGGCCTTGGGGGACCTCACAAAGTGCTTGCTCCCGTCCTGGGTGCCCCGGAGCCGTTGCTGGAGCTCCGAGACCTTGGCGATTGGGGTGTCAAGGAAGTGGAAGGAGCCCGGGTCCACGCCTTGGGGCTTTCGGTGTGGGACGTGGATGGCTTCCGGCTCATGGGAGCGAGACCGAGTGGGGTTGGAGGTGCGGGGGGGCAGTTCTGACTTCTGGGCCACGGAAGGGGAGCCTAGGAACCAATTCAACAGACATTTAATGAGCACCTACTGTGTGCTGGGGCTTGTGCTGTACCCCAGACATCACCCCCACCCCCAGTTCTCCAAGACCAGAGCTACCCCCCAACGCCCAACTGCCCCTCACTGCCTTGCAGGAAAACTATCTGAAATGGAACTTTCCCATCTGCTAAGTGGGAAGAACTGGTTCTTTGGTAGGTCTTAAAAAATACTCTCCGAGAGGGAGCCGAGAAAGAGAGATGGCAGCAGAGACCCCAAAAACTGTCCAAGGTTACTGGGGCAAGAAAGAACTCTAAGTATATTGCTAAAAACATACAGAAGTAACTCCTAGAGGAATTAAACATATGAAGAGAAAGGGGAGAAGGGAGTTGTGGGAGTGAAATTGAGCAAGAGGTCAACATATGTCAAGGCTGATAAAGACACAGCAGCACTGTACCTAGGGAAACCGAGGTTCTCGCTGGAAGAAACAGCCAGAAGGGGTCAAAGTGGTTGCCCAGGGAACAGGGCTTGAATGGGCTGGGTTGGGGCACGGAACTGTTGTTTGTCATTGGGTGCTAAGTCCTTAGATACTATTTGACTTTGTTCAATTTCATGCATGTATTACTTTAATTTTGAAACCGTTTTTAATGTCACTTTCTCCAAGAGTCTTTGACCTGTCCCATAATAGCTGTCTTCCTGAAGCCTGGGGTAGCAGTGAACACCGCCCACATGGCCCGTCCAGCCACGCCCTGTCCTCATCACCCATCGCAGGGTGCTTGAGTCCCTTACCAGGCCCAAACTGGGACGTGTAGTTTTCTATCCCAGCGAGATCTAAGTAGTGGTTTCTCCTCTCGATGTTCTCATCCACGCAATGGTGGTAGCAGCCAGACTGCTCCAGGCGGCTGTCACCCTGGAACCTACGGCAGGGGAGGAAAGTGAGTAGGGTGACACTGACCACCAGGTGGGGGCAAGTGCATAGGCTACTGGGAAGCCCCCAGAACGAACTCTGGACTGTTCATTCATTTTCTTCTTGGCCTTTGGAGAGGGTGGGGAGGAACAGCCCTCTCTACAAGCTGTGCCTCCATTTGCTTCCCTGCCAATGGAGAGACAGACCACAGACCGCAGCCCACGGCCGGACCTCCCCGCAGCTTCTGGGAGGAGTGGACGGAAGTTTGCTCTGAACAGGTTCAAAGCAAATGTGAGAGATTATTGGCCAACTTCTAAGAATGCCCCAGTGCCAGGCTTCAAGCTCTATGTGCCCACTGCAGGTAGGTAGCCTAACCCCCGGTCTGGTTCCCCAGGGGGTACGGGCAGCAGAAGCCCCTTAAACTGTTGGAGTTGGGCCTGGCAGACCCCATGACCTGCCCTACAGCCCAGGATGGGCCTCACCAGTGTATGAGTGTGTGTGTGCACACACACGTGTGACTAACACAGTGTGTATGGAGGGGTGGGGAGAAATGCTGCCAGAGGCTTTCTTTTTCTCCTGCAGGGCTCGGGGCTCCCTGGTCCTCTCCTCCAAAGACCTCTTTGATCTGCTCCCATCCTGGCTTCCTTCCCACACAACACAGTACCACCTTCCCCCAGGATCTCTAGCCAGCCTGGGTCCCTCTGATTCTCAGCCCTGTCCCCACACCTGGCTGTGACCCTGCTTGAACTGTTTTTTCTTTCCCCTAAGCAAGTACTAATCCAGCTCTGGTCATTCCCTTACCATTTGCACACTAGAGGTTAACACAGCCTCATGCCTGCCGTGTTACTGTTGTTTACTCAATCCCTTTCTTTAAACAATCTCTCTTTCCTTTCCTCCCTTCCTCCCTTGCAGCTGAAGAAATAACAGGTGAAAATTAACTACAGCCTCATAATTCCTTTTCCACCATTCTGAAATCCAAAAAGCCTGAAAACTAAGATTTTTCATAACCCACATAGCAGCTAGGCCCACCCTAAAGGGATGGGAAGGTGTTTACGGTCTCTATCTCACTTAGTGTGAATATCCAGTCATCTCCCAGCAGAAACAGCAATGCGTCAGAGCCTGATACACTGCTGAGAGCACCTTTCCAAAGCCCCAAAAATGCTGGACTCCAGTCCTGTCTGCCCAAGATGTGTTCCATAAAAGGATGTGGGCTACATGTAGTTATTTGTTAAGATTTTCATTTGATTGATGAGTCTGTGCATCAAAAGCGTTGGCTCCCTGAAGAGAACACAGACCAGAGCAAAACTTCCTGCTCTGAATCCTTCAGATGCAGGTACACAGCTGGTGTTCAACATATGCTCATGTGCACCATGCCCACATACCTGAGCGGGGCTCGCTGCTTCTTCTCCCAGCTCCGCAGCTCCTCAGTGGGTTTGGTCTCTGCTCGGGGCCTTGTGCTCTGCAGGTCTGAGTCCGGCCCGAGAAGCACAGGAGACACCAGGTAAGCCACCTGCTCCCACCCTCCCCAGGGCTGCCTGGCATGCAGCTGCTTTGCAAGGGCACTGTGGGGGGGTTCCCCGAGCTGGGGCTAAATAAATGGGGTCTCAAGGCTACCTGCCCTGGACGCGTCCCCATCTAGTCTCACCTCCTTCCCCAGACTCCCCCTCCAGCCTCACCTCCTTCTAGCTGGCCTCAAGGCTTGCAGACGCCGTGCTGCCCACAACACCAGCCTTTATACCAGCAGCATGGCTCTGCCTATGTGAGGCCTCTCACCCAGAATCCCTTCCCTCCCCTTCCCACCCTTCCTCCTACCCCTTCAAGGACCCATTTGAACCCCACCTGTCCACAAAGCAGCTGCCCCAGAAAGCCCACAGGTTCCCTTCCAGCCCTCCCAGGAAGGCTCTGGTCCTTCCTAAGAGATGGGAGGACGTTGTTTCCCAGGCTCAGCCCTGCAGCCCTCACCGGCCTGATTGACAAGGATGCTCCTCTTGCTCTGGCTGCCCTCGGGAGCCACAGTGAGCTTTACCCGCAGCATCTTGCTGGATGTCGGAGAGTGGTTGACAGAGGAGTCCACCACCTCATAGATGGTGTGCAGCAAGCTGGTGATGTCCTGAATGGGAGGGAAGCAGAGACCCATGTGGGGTTTCAGTCACAGGGCCTTGA
Organism: Trachypithecus francoisi; assembly: GCF_009764315.1. Classification (NCBI taxonomy): domain Eukaryota; kingdom Metazoa; phylum Chordata; class Mammalia; order Primates; family Cercopithecidae; genus Trachypithecus; species Trachypithecus francoisi. The sequence goes on along the minus strand of NW_022681455.1, from coordinate 90,904,678 downwards.
AAATAGAAACCAGAGGGCCCGGTGGATACTGCAGGACTGAACCCCTCTGGCTGCCCCAAAGCAGAGCCTAAGGCAGAAACCTGGATGTCTGAGGTTCATTTGGGAAGAGATCCTAGGAAGCAGAAGTGAGGGAGCAGGGAGAGAGAAGAGGAAAATCCCATAAGAGAAAAGGAAAAGAACAGGTTACAGCCAGGGGCAACTGGGGCTCAGTCACACTGGGGCCCTGGAGGCAGAGTGTGGAGCCCACCTTGGAACAGCCTCATGAGATAGATGGAGAGTTTAGAAATGGACTGTCATTCTTCACTGCCTGAGAGCTCCCCAAGGATGCTACATTCCCTGTACTTTGGATTTTTGTTTGTTTGTTTGAGATGGGGTCTCACTCTCACCCAGGCTGGAGTGCAGGGGTGTGATCATGGCTCACTGCAGCCTTGAACTCCCAGTCTTAAGCGATCCTCCGACCTCAGTCTCCCTAAGTGCTGGGATTACAGGTATGAGCCATGAGCCACTGTGCCCCACCCTCCCTTGTGCTTTTGGGCTTTCCTGCAAGGGCCAAGCCAGCTCCCTGTACCTGAGAAAGTTCTTACAGTGGGCACCGTCCACCACGGTAGCAGGTGAACTTCGAGGTGGGCCCAGGGAAAATGGGGTGGGGGCATCAAGAGCATCTGCTTCGGGTTTGAAATGAAAACTGGAAAGGGAGACGTGTTCCTGCTATGGACTGAATTGTGGCTCCCCACTCACTTGCAAATCCACAGGTTAAAGCCCTAACCCCCAATGTGATTGTATTTGGAGTAAGGAGATAACTAAGGTTAAACGAGGTCATGAAGGCAGGACCATGATAGGAGATCAGGGCCCTTAGAAGAAGAGGAGAGCTAGGGATATGGCTCACACCTGGGATCCCAGCACTTTGGGAGGCCGAAGTGGGAGGATCACTTCAGCCCAGAAGTTGAAGACCAGCCTGGGCAACATAACATTCTCTACCAAAAATTTTTTTTAAAAAAGCCATGTGTGGTGGTGCACACCTGTAGTCCCAGCTACTTGGGAGGCTGAGGTGGGAGGATCACTTGAGTCTAGGAGTTTGAGGCTGTAGTGAGCCATGAGCACACCACTGCACTCCAGCCTGAGCAACAGTGCAAGATCCCATCTCTTTTTAGGAAAAAAGGAAGAGACACCAGAAGAGGTCTCTCCACCACGTGAGGACACAGTGAGAAGATGGCCATCTGCAAGCCAGGAAGTGAGCCCTCACCAGGAACTGAAGTAGGTGGCACCTTGGTCTTGGACTTCCAGCCTCCAGAACTGTGAGGAATAAATTTCTGCTAAGCCACCCAGTCTGTAGCATTTTGTTATGGCAGCTTGAGCTGGCTGAGACCATCCCTACAAGATAAACTAATCTGTGAGAACTTGACCAAATCTCATCTCTCTGAGCCTCAGGTATCCCTCAACCAGAACGAGGTGTCCACACAATGTTCCCTGGGTGTCTCAAAACCCTTCTGATTGGGGCTGGAGGGCACAGATTCCCCTCACTAGGCCTTTTCTGTCTGGGTATCTGCTGCGGTCACTTGTCTGGTGCTGGGGTGGGGGGCAACGTCCTGCTTTAATTGGCATTGGAAACCTCTGGAGAAGACATTTTTTCTCTATGAAGCAGACCCATCTGTGGCCAGTTACCTGCCCAGCAATCCTTCACCTCCTGCCTGTTAAGTCCTGCAGGCTGAAGCAGCTGAGGCAACCCCAGCGCAGCCCCAACCAGGCAGGCATGTAGGAGGGTGGCCCAGTGTAGTGGGGGCCGTCAGAGGCGCTGACCCTGTCCTGGGAGGCGTGGTGGCTCAGCTCAGTTGACTTGTCCTCTGACAATGCAGGTGGGAGGGGGTCACTCAGAAAAGCCAGAAATCCAGGATCTTCTGTTAAATCTTCAGAATCACTGATATTGACAACTGATTTTTAACAAAACCCTTTGGGGGACCAGACCAGAACATCTGGGGGCCAGATTGAAATTGTGGGGGCCACAAGTTTGAGACCCAGGCTCCAGGCACTCCCTAGCTGGCTTGCTCAGTGACCCCACCTCTCCCGATGAGGCCCACAGAGGGCTCTCCTTGCTCCTCCTGTCCTTCCCTCTGGCTTCTTCATAAGGACCTGTTTGCTCACTCTCTCTATCTTGGGCAGCCCATGAAGGAGGCTTCGTTATACAGATGAGGCGGCTGAGGGACACTCACTTCATCCCCCGGACTTCTGATACCTTAGAGGACCTGGGGCCCTGGTGTGTAATCAGGGTGGAGGTGGTCCCAGCAGACCGAGGGTCTCAGAGCCTATGTGCTCTGGCAATTCTAGCTTGAAAATCAACCTCACTGACTACACAGGGCCAGACACGCAGGAATCAGTGTGCTATTTCCTGCATGAACGAACGCCTGAAGGAGGAGCAGGTCTTCTTTCTGATTGGAAAGCTGGCCCACACCCCAGCTCTGGGCTGCAGATGCTGTGAGGTGGGAGCCCATCCGCCCTGGCACTCAGAAGGCGTGGAAGGGAATCGTATTTACAGCCAAATTTGAGGAGTGGCGTCAGGGCTAAAAATAGACCAGGGAAACACCAGACCAGTCCTGTCCTCCCTCCACTCAAAACCACTCCCTGGCTCCTCGGTGGGAGGAAGACATGACCCAGTGAACACTTTCTCCAGGGCCAGGCTGGGCCACCTTCCTTGGAAACCCTCTCTCCCTTCCTCTCATTACCAAGGCAGTGAAGGACAACGCAGGTTGAAGCTGTCATCGATCGTCTTGCTACTGCCAAGGGGAGAGTCCGCCTCACAAGAAGGGAAATAAAGCTGAGGAACAGAGGACATAGACTGAGGAAACAGAGCAGTGATGAAAACCTTGTCCTGAAGCCACCGAGCCTCTGTGTCAAGCCATCCATGAAGTCAGACCCTGGACCAAATTTCAGTTACATGAGCCAATGTATTGTATTCCTTTTTTTTTTTTTTTTTTAAATACAGCAGTCGGAGCATGTATTCTGTCACTTACATGTCAAAGAGTCCTGGGTACTTAAAAGTCACTACTTCCTCCTCCAACCTGTTGGAACAGCTCCTAAACCACAGCCTGAGGAGGAGGTGACCTTGTTAACCCAGAACTCACATCTGGCAGCATAAAGGTGAACTTCTCCTGCACTATCTGCAGAGCTCCTGCGAGATCTGGAGGAGCATTCCAGAGCTGCTGGCAAGTGGGAAGAGAGGACACTGAGGGGCAGTGCCTGGGCTGAGAGCAGGGGAGCTGCCCTCCCTCCCTGTCCTCTCTTCCCACTTGCCAGCAGCTCTGGGATGCTCCTCCAGATCTCGCAGGAGCTCCCAGCAACTCCCTAGCTATTACAGCTTTCCCTGAGGGGCAGGACCGATGCAGGGGTGAGAAGTGGCAGTGGTGGGGTACTGTGCCCAGGCCCTGTGCCTGCGGGCATGATGCACAGCAAGAGGCCAGGCAGGTGCACTCACCTCTCGGGTGACCTTGCCGTTGTTGTCAAAGTCGTACAGGGTGAAGGTCCACTCCTGCCGGCTGTCCTCCTCCACGGACACATCGCACTGGAGCTCCTGGATGCAGAGAGATGGGTGGGGCTGGTCCCCTATCTGTGGCAACACTGACTGGGTGGTGGAAGCCTGGGCCTAGAAGCCAGGCCAAGGGGCGGCCACCTGTCCTCTGCCCTCCCCAGACCTTGAGTGGACAGGGAGCACCTTGGCCAAGACAGAACTGGCCCAGGAGGGTAGCCAGAGCCCCGGCAGAGGAGGTTTGGCCTAGGGAGGGATGCCTGCAGGGGTGCCTGGTGGTCTGTGGGTCTTGAAAGACAAAGGAAACACAGGGGGTCTGAGAAGAGGCGCTGTGGTCTCAGAAAAGCTGAGCTTGGACCAAGGGCAAGAGGCAACTAGAAGGCAAGGGAGCATCAACTTGGGAGCCCCAGCAGCACGCCAGGGTAGGACAGCATGAGCGTGAGGAGCTCGGGTGCCAGTCAGCCCCAGGCCCCAGCCCCTGCAGGGCCCTCCACAGCTGTGTGACCCGGGGCATGTCACTGCCCTCCGCTGTGCCTCAGTTTCTCTTTGTATACATTACGGAAAATGATAGCCTGTCTCCCAAGAAGTTGCTGGGAAGATTAAATGCCCCACCCACATGCCCTCAGCCCAGCTGTTTCCCTGCACCTGTGGTGGGGACAGTTTCCAACCTCCCGCTTCATGTACGCTTTTCTGTCTCAGGGCAGCCCTGAAGAGCCCGGGAAGGAATGCGCAGAGGCGATGGAACAAGGGAGGGACAGGAGGCAGTGGAAATGCCAGGCCTCCTCACCCCTCCCTGGGACAAATCTGAGCGCACGCTACATGGCTCCTAGGAGGCTCTCCAGCAGGCAGAGCCCACAGATGAACCCAGATTTCACAGGCTTCCCTCCTTCCTCGCACCTGTGCTCCAGGATCGCCTCCCCTACACACTGCCTGCTCCCAGTGCCATGTGGCCAGGTCTGCTTAGGGGAACTGGAAACAGGAAGTGGAGGGTAAATGCTGGTGTCGTTTACACCTGTGCTTGGAGCACTGTCTGGCACATGGAAAAGCTCAAAGGTAGCAGCTGTTACTTTTGCTGTAATGATTAACATATTATTTCATTGAAATAATTATTTCAATCAATAATCAATGAAACAATCATTTCATTATTATCATTTTCAGCAACCTGAAGTGTCTGACCCTAGGGAATATGAGCCGCGAAGTGGTGAGCTGGTCACCGGAGGGCTGTGTGCAGAGGCTGGCTGAGTGTCAGACGAACAGTTCTAGGAAGCATGCTGTTCAGCAGGAAAGGGCTCCACAAACAGCCTTTCAGATCCATAAGATTCTATGGAAACAAGACCATTTTGTTCCATGGCATGCCAAACTCCACCTCTCCTTCCACCATCAAGAAGGTGGCATCCGGCTGGCCTGGCAGGGGGAAGGCTCAGCTCCCCAGAGAGGGGAAGGCACCTGTCTGCGAACAATAGGGGAGTGAGCCCCAGCACGGCGTCCTGGCCCTGGCTGCTGCAGCACTAAGCCATTTCCCTCCAGCAATTCTTAGGCGCCCACGCTGAGTTCAAAGCCAACCTTGCTTCAGCCACGCCCATCTGACACCTGCCAAGGGCCCTCATTGCTGCCCAAGGCACTGTTTCATGTGGCATGACACACGAGCCTACATACACACCCCTACACACACACACACACACACACATGCATACCCCTAAACATGTACCTATACACACGCACACCTACACAGGTACACCCCATATGTGCACACCCTACACACACATACCTGTGTACACACACACACACACACACACACACACACACACCATTTACCTGTTTCCAAGACAGCTTGGGTCTGAGCTTCAGAAACATGAGTTGAGTAACTCTGGCCACTTGCCCCACCTGTCACATGTGTGTCTCCTAGGCCTCTCCCACACCCCATCTGGGCTTCTCAGGTGAGTCCTGCCTGTGGACCACAGCTCAGTCCTGAGCCTGCCCCTCCAGAAGCAAGCACACTTGGGCTTCCAGGGAGGCAGGATGCCTGGGCCCGGTCTTCCTTCTGCCACTGAGTTTAGCCCTGGGCTTTGCCAAGCTCCCCAAAAGACCCTACAAGGACCCAGGTGGGCTTAGGGTGGGGCTGGGCTCCAGGAAGAAGCTGGCAGCCCTAATTCCTACTAGACACTACCTGTCCTCCTCAGGCGAGCCTTCAAGCCTCTTGGAGGCTGGAGTGCTGGTGTGCTGTGTGGGGAGAGCAAGCTGTGTGGTGTGGCCTGTGCAGGATGGTGGCGCATGGCAGGGAGACGATACTGGAAAGGGTGTAAGATCGGTCACCAGGGACCCTGCACACAGGGCGTCTCCCCCATGTCCCACCATCCAGCACAGGCCACACGACGCGGCTCATTCTCCCCACACAGCACGCTGGCACTTCAACCTCCAGGCCCTTGCTCCTGCAGCTCCCTCTGCTTGAAAGACCCTTCTCACCCCAAAGGCTCCCTTGTGCACCCCTCTCCCAACTCCTACCCCTATGCTCAGAGCCTCACCCACCTCCCCAGTCTCCACCGCCAGCTGCTGTTCCCTCTTCCAGGCACCGCACAGAGCCTGAAAATGCCAAATGTCTGTTACCCACACCCCTCGGCGTGACGCCCACCCCGGGCTCCCAGATCTCATCTCATCACTGACTGTGCAGCCACTGGGTCTGGGGCACTCAACTGTCCCCTGGTCACACTGTGCACTCCTTGACAGCAGGAACCACACCCAGTCTAAGCTGGGTCCCCTGGCAATTAGCCGGTGCCAATCAGCATTGGTTAGAAAGAGGGACACCCTCTTAAGCACTTTAGACCTTTAGGCGCACGAACTCATGATGCTGACAACAGCCCAATGCAACAGACATCACCACTGTCCCCACCTTACAGGCGAGGCATGTGAGGCCACTGAGACTTTAGGGAACTTGCCCCAAAGTCACACAGCCACTAAGTTCATAGCCAGGATTTGAACCCAGGCCTGCTGACTCTAGAGCTATACCCTGGTGGTCTCAGGAAGGCAAACAGAGGGAAGGAGGGAGGGAGCAAGGAGGGCGGAGCAGTGGGGAAGCTCCATGCAGCAGGCCTGGGCCTGGCTCTCAGCACTGGGTGCACAGGGGCATGCTACACTATCAGGCGGTGGGGAACAGACCGTGCAGCCACTGGGTCTGGGGCACTCATGTGTCCCCTTCTCACCCCAAAGGCCCTTCTCTTCCCAAAGGCTCTCCTGTGCACCCCTCTCCCAACTCCTACCCCTACGCTCAGAGCCTCACCAACCTCCGCCCACAGCCTCTGCTCCCTCCTCCAGGCACCACACAGAGCCACAGAGAGGCACATCCCTGGTGTTGCCCACATGGGGAAACTGAGGCCCAGAGAGCGTCAGGGACCTGCCTGTGCCTCCTGCTCATCCATTCCACCTGAGAGCCCCCGCAGGCACCCCAAGAACAGCCTCAAGAGTTGGAAGGGAAGGTTTCACCAAGCAAACTGAGGTCCAGAGAGGTGACAGCAGCAGCAGGGCCAGAGTCCTGCCTCCCTCGTCTACTCTCATGCCTTCTCCCAGGCTGCTGGGCACACCCCGCATGGAGGGGCTGGGACCAGGCTGAGCGGGTGAGCAGTGGTGAGTCCCTGGGGTCTGCCCTGAGCCAGGACAGCCCCAGATGTGGCAGGAAGAACCTCCCACAGAGGGTGCTGTTCATGCAGAGGAAGGGCTGTCCTGTCTGGAAGGGCCTCAGCTTCCCTCCTCCCAAAGCACAAAGTTGAGAAAACCCATCTCATCTCCCCAGGACCCAGCACCAAAAGGAAACTTACTTCAAACTTCAGCTGCTTCTTGGAGCCTGGGCAGGTTTCGCTCACTCTCTCCATCTTCTTCTCATCTCCGCTGCCCAGCCCGTCGGTCTTCTCAGGAGGCAGGGCCACTGTCAGGGAGGGAGGCGAGGGAGCATGAGGAGCAGGGTCCAGACGCAGGGCAGCTGCACTCACTGCACCTTCGTCTTCCAGGCCTGGCCTGGACATTCTCGCCAGTGGGCTGGGCCCACTCCTGCCCTGCCCATTTGCTGGGGTCAACATCACACTACTCTGGCACCTGGTACTGCCTGGGGAGACCCCCTGCCAAGCATGGTACACCCATTTGCACCGTCGGGGGCCCCCTCAGGCCCCTACCAGCCTGTGACTTCTGCCCTGTGGAGGCACACAGCCACCCAGAGCAGTGTCAGGCCAGAGGGCAGATGGATGAGAGTGGAGGGGTGCTTCTGGGGCCTGGCGAGGGAGCTTAGGAACCACGGCCATTTTCTGCAGTCCTACCGCCTTACGTGCTGACATTTTGGCCTCCTCAAAGGTGCTACCACCTGGGCACAGCCTACAGCACCTTGGTGGATGGCCAGGAGGAGTGCCAGAAACAGAGTTCAACTGGGTTGGCACTCGTCCACATATATGTATGCACAAGCACACATGCACACACATACACACGTATGCACATGCACACATGCACATATATGTACACTCATGCATCACACCTGCTCGCACACATATGCACACTCACACATGCGCACACACTCGCACATACACAAAAGGCATCTTCAGGGAGCACACTCATCCTGAACCTTGCATTTGGCCTCTGCTCACCCCAGGTTCTCCCTTCTCTGCCAAAGGTCACGACCCTGTGTGTGGCCTGCCAGGAGCTGTGGGAGGGTGAGTGTGAAATCCCAGGACCTACTGACACTATTTTCCTGAGGAAGCCAGCTCAGGGTAGCACCATCCTCCTTGACCTAGGACCCAGGCTACAAAGTGCCATCAATTCTTGGAATGTCCCATAAGCCTCCTTTAGTCCCTTCTGCCATTTTGTCTCTGTCTGATGGCGGGGCTGGGGTTTGCCGGAGACATCTTTTCCAGGCCACACTCACCGCTCCTCTCATCTGATTCCCTCTGTTGCCCTGGGGTAGTAAATTTGTTGTCCTGTTTTAAAGGTGAAGAAACGGCCTGGCTCCTACTCCGGGAAGGGAGCCTGGTCCCTCTACCCTGACCCAAATGTGGCCCAGGGGGTTATGTGAGGAGCTGAGACTCCCCAGTCAGAAAGGAAGGCAAAGCAGGACTTTCTTGGGAAGTCAGCAGCCTGGAGAAATGAGGCTGCTTGGCCAGGCAACTAGATGGGGGCTTTGTGCCTCTCTGATCCCACACTCCTACCACACTCACACACCCCAGCTGTGCAAGCAAGGACCTAAGCATAGTCCCTGGGCCAGGCACAGTGGGGATGCCCCCAGTGGGCCTGGGCTCCTGCTCTCCTGCTCTGCTCGGTCCTGCGGGCTGGGAGCTCTCTCCTCTGCAGTTAACTAAGGCACTTCCCCTTGGCGCCACTGTACGTAAAGATGAGGCAGCAATGACTAAGCACTTGCTGTTTACTAACTCCATCCTCACGAAGCCCTGTGAGGCAGTTATTATGATTAGCTCCATTTTCCAGATGGGAAAACTGAAGCTTGGAGAGGATAAGTGCCTTGCTAGTAAACGACAGAGCTGGGATTTGAACCCAGGCAGCCTGAATCATGCTCACAGTCAGTCCTAGGCTGCCCCTCCCTGCCTTTCATTGCTCAATTCTGGAGACTCGGTGCTTCTCTCGGCCTGCCTCTCTCTGTCTAATGGAGGCCGGCCAGCCAGGGCAGCGGTCATCTCCACCTGGGTTCTGTTCTCTGGCACTGTGTGACCCTGGGCGGGTCACATACCTTCTTTAGACGTCTCAGTTTCCCAGTTGTAAAATGAGGAAGCTACCAATCCCTTCCCCAGAGGATTCTTGTGTGGATGCAACAAGCTCTGATCACAACGGGCTAAGACCTCCAGTGCGCTAGGTCTGGCCATGAGTAGTAACAGTCAGGGGACCGATGACCCCACCCCACTGACTCCTGGGAACAGGACAGTTAGCAGCTAAGTTTTCTCAAAACAGAGGCTTCAGGAATGCAAATGGACACAAAAGCATTATATCAAATACACACAGCCTGTGCAGGCAGCTTTGGACAAGGCCCTTGACTCCTCTGGACCTCAGTCCCCTCGTCTGTAAAATGGGAACACGACGGCCTCACCTTCACAGGGCTATTGGGAAAGGGCAAGGAGGAAAGAGCTTACAGAGCACAGTGGCCAGCACTCAGTAGGTGCTCAATAAATGCTGGCTTTGCCAAGGATGTAGACAGACTGTGGTCCCAGCTGACAGCCCAGATCCCAACGATCCGGCTTGACCCCAGGCTGCCCCACTGGAGAAACCAGAGTAATATCACGGCCTGCAGCATCCTCTACTCACCCCTCCCAGGCAGGGGGAAAGAAGAGAAAGAAAAAGAAGAAAGAAAAACAAAGCCCAGCTCCATCTTCAAAGCCGCTGCCTCTCTCTGCAGAGGTCCTGGCTGGAGATGCAAGCTGGCCAGGCTTGTCGAAACCAAACTTCAAGTTCAAAGGGAAGTTATCAGAAAACCACCTTCAGGTTCAATGTTGCCTTTCATGTTCCACTTGATAAAATCCAAAGAAAAGGAACCTCTGTCCCTGCTCTCTCCTCCCCTGGAGCACTCTTCCCCCACCATGCACGGACAGCCTGTCTTCCCTCAGGACCTCCCCTCTTCCTTCCTTTCTCCTCACCTGAAGGGGCTGGAAAACATCCTCCTCGACCCCTCATATATCTTCCCCAAAGACTACGGTGGTCGGGATTGTCCTTTCTTCACCAGTGGCTCCCTCATCCCATCCCAGCTCAGAAAGTCACCCAGACATCCACAGGTCAGCTGAACCCACCAGGGGCCCCTCCCAGCATGGGGCCTGTGATCCATCCTGCCCTGGGGCTGTGAGGGTCAGGAACAAGGACGGTCAGCACTCTATCTCCACCAAAGAAGGTCATTCACCCTCCTATTGTCCCCTGCCCAGTAGCCAGAAGAGGTGGCAGAGAACTGGCCATGCAGACCCCAATGCCAGGGGCAGGGGCCAGGCCTCATCCACATATGAGCCCTCTGAAACTAAACTAAGTCAAGCCACCAAGGCCCCCAGTCAGTCCTGTGCAGAAGAAACCACCCTCCACCCATCAGTGAGAGCAGGCTCATGGGAGGCAGAAGAGGGGGACTGGTGCTCGCTGCAGGCTGCCCAGGTCATGCCAAGGGGGATTGCAATGATATATTTCTGTTGAGATCAGCTTTGGCACCAGAGTCTGAGTCCATTCTCTGCCTCTGATTCTGGTTTAGCCCAGCCATTTTTCCCCTTGGGAAATTATCTTTTGGGGGCCTAATTTCAGGGAGTGCTGATCATGCTGATCACTCTTCAACTGAAAGCCTGAGGAACTGTGCAGGAGACACTGCTCATTTGGAAGAAAAAAGGAAAGTAGAGGACCAGGTGGGAAAAAAGGCCTTTCACTTGCCTAAGAAGTACTTTTGGGTGACTTAGAGCAGGAAGTGGCAAAGTACATTTGCTGAGCCAAACCTGGCCCACCTCCTGTTTCTGTAAATAAAGTTTTATTGGGACACGGCCATGCTTATTTGCATTGTCCATGGCTTCTTTCACTCTATGACAGCAGAGTTGAACTGTTGCAACAGAGCCCACAAAGTCTGAAATACATACTATCTGGCCCTTCAGGAAAAAGTCTGTGGATCGATTGCTGCTTTAGATGTGTGCTACCCTCCACTTCCAAGCGCAGGATATGTGCTTGAGGAGCAGGGCACAGACAATTTCACCTATAACTTGCCTGCTTGGTTGGAAACCCTTGTGCAGTACACAATCTGCCCAAACATACAGTGGCCATGGAAGAAAGAAAATGTCAACTCTGCTTTCTTAAAGCCTATTGTCAGCTCATATGAATCTGGGGGAGTGGTACTGGTTTGAGGAGCTCCTTCTCTTTGGAAGCTGCTCCCTGTCCCTCCTCACACCACAGCCACGAGGAGTCGGCTTGCTGTGTTTACCAAATGACGGTTCTCTCCCCATTAGCTCCCAGCCTGGCAGCTCTCCACCCTCGGCAACTGCCAGATTAAATGCATTACTTGACCATCTTCACCCGGCTCCCTTTGATGTTCCCTTCTCAAGCTTCAAAATACCTTTTGGAGGGAGATCAGACAGCATTAAACAGAATTACTAATTAATTAAGCAAAGTTAAATTTTAAACACTGTTTGTTGTGTTAGCCAAAAGCCTGAACAGAACAGACTTTTTTCCTCCGCTGAGATCAAAGACAGTCTCTTCCCTCTCCCCTCCCCCAGTTTAAAAAAAAAGGGAGGGGTGGAGAGGAAGAGAGAGCGAAAGACAGTGAGGAAATACCTGAATGGTGACAACTTTGATTGTGGGTCTAGACACCCCTCCCGACTCCCCATGGGCCCAGTGGGAGGCTCCTTGGGGATCGCATGCTGTGAGAGCCACAGTCACTCGGGACTGTTTACCCTGGCAAATGGCAGTGACCCAGGGAGCAGGATGGCACGGCCCACCCAGCCCAAGCTGCTGACAGCTGGCGCCACCCTAACAGCAAGAGAAGAAGGCCTGTGAAATAAAACAGACCCACCCTCCTCAACAGTCTGGCAGGGTGAGCTCCTCAGGGCTCTTCCCCTTGGTCTGGGGTCACTTGGGGTCACTAGGAGACCAGCTCCAAGAAGCAGGCTGTGCACTGTACATCCCCAGGTGGTGCCACTCACATGACTGATACCCTAGATACGTGTATTGCTTATGACATCCTTTGGACAGATGGCAGAAAGGTGTCTTGAGGAGGGGCAGCTTTTTTCTAATTTGCACGAATGCATCCGGAGCTAGTGGGGTGCTGTCTCCCGCCGTTCAGTCTAGCACTTTATTCTGTACACTCCTATCTGGGACCTTCTGATTGCCTCACAGGAGCCTCCACATCTGCACAGCCAGAAAGCAAGTTTCTTGAGATCTGGGGCCCTCTAGGCTTCTGCTCCCAGGTTGCCCAATGCCTAGCGCTTCCCATACATGCACAGGGCAAAGATTCTGCCAGGCCTGCTGAACTACAGCACATTCTACAGGTAGGCATAAGGAAGTCTGGCTACATAACAAATATGCCACACCTTCTGCCTTGATGGAGACTGGGAAGTGCCATGGGGAGGTGAGGAGTTGAAATTTTGGTAAAAATCCAAACCCGGGATGATACCAGTAAATGCCAGCTTATCTTAACACAATCCAGAAAGGCCTGGTGCATATGAAACTTCGAAAGAAGAGACGAATTTGAAACACAGTTATGACTAAATCGGCCCCACTAAAGACCAGAAATTACTAACACTTCAAATGCATGGCAGACCCCTCTCTTAGCCTAGTTACCTGGCAAGTTCTTCTCAGTGAATACAATGTAAAATTTAACACAAGCCAGAACTTCCTTGCTAGAGTCTGGATGCTCGCCCTGACATATCCACAGTCCTTTCTCAATTGTCCACGTACAGATTATCTGCTGCAAATATTTTAGTCTCAGGGTTGCTTGCCAAGATGTTTGAGTCCGCAACCTTCTGACAGCAGCTGTTCGAGGGAATGCAGATGAATTTTAATATTAGCCTCTGCCAAATATAATTAGGCGGGTAAATCTGCTGCCAGTAAAAAGAGAAAGATATCATATGTGCATTCCAGGCCAAATGGTTTCTTGCAGTATCTGTATCAGGCTCTCCGCAGGGAATGAGGGTCCTAGCGATCCCAACTCTGTTTGTAAACACAGCCACACAATTTGGTGGGCCGCACGGAGAGGCTGATGAAGTTAGTAGTACCACACATTATTCCATTAAGTCCTCTTAACACTGAATGTGCTACTGTTGGCATTGTGCAAAAGAGGAAACTAAGCTTAAAAACCAAAACTGATTACGCCGTTTCCCTGCTTAAACCCCTCCAGTGGCCCCCTTTCCCCTAAGGAGGGGTGCAAAGGCTTCCACAACCCGGCTGCTGCTGCCTCTCAGCCCTGTCTCTCTATGGAACTGCGTTCCCTTTTCTGAGCCTGCCATGCCCTCATCCCTGCCAAGAATGCTCTTTCCAGCTCTGCAATTCCCGCTCATCCTTCAGGTCTTCAGTTTAAGCCTCCCTTCTTCTGAGCAGCATGCTCTCACACCCTCAGGGCTAGGTTAGGCTTCCCTGCTCAGTGAGCCTTATTACACCATTATTGTATCACTCATTTAATCATCTGAATCTTCTGTCAGCCCAATATATATACCCTGAGATATATATGTCTATAGGGCAGTGTCTCACACTATAGATGCTGTATCATCATCAGCATCATCAGCTTCATCAAAAGGAAACAACAGTAAGTAGCAGAACCAGGATTTGAACCCAGAAGTTGTGGAACAAAGAGAACTAAATCCCACTTTCCCAACTCCTCAACCACTGGCCTCTCCACTGTGTCAGACCACAATAGCTGACACCTGTTCCTGCCTATCCAACAATCCTTCTCCTTCTGATAATAGCATCTGGCTTTCCTCTGCAGAGTCACTCATCCCCCACTCTCAGTCTATGTAATTTATGGAGACTGATCCCACTCCAGGGTCGCACTGCACTCAGTACCCCCACCTGACCCGGCTTGTTTCATCCTGAAGGCCATGTGGCTGGCTGGTCCTAGGTCAGTATGAAAGGAGAGTTTATGGAGAAGCTAATGAAGCTAGACTTCTGGGCCCTCTCACCTATATGGGCCCTTTCCAAGTCAGAATGGGTCTTTGAAGGTGTTTATGTGGTCATATGTGTTTGTATTTGTAACATTTTCCAAATTAGGCATTTTATCCTCAATCTATTAAGATTGTCATCTAACCATTCTGACATCCTGTGCCTGTGTGAGGTGATACTGGGGGAAATACAGGTATTTCTGGACATGAGCTAAGGAGAGACTGAGGTGGTGAGATATTTATTTTGGTTTAGCCCCTGAAAGCTTCAGGTCCCACAAAACCTAGATTTACCCTGGTCAAGTGACCAGTAAAGTGGTCAGTAAAGTGAGTCCGACATGTGCAAGGAGCACTGTGACCTGGGAACTTTCTTCCACCTGAGAGGGCTGTGCTCATAGGATGGCAGCGCCCACAACTGGGCACTGCCACCCTCGCCACCTGTGGGGGAGAAGCTACCAGGGAACAGAGGGAGAGATGATGGAGAGGGACACAGAGGGGCAACGAGAGAGTCACGTGTGTGAGTGTGTGAATATACGTGCATGTGTGAGTGTGTGTGTGCGTGCATGTGTCCACGACACAGTTTTAGCTCCAGAATCCAAACAGGCCTTTTTAGGCAAGATCTACCCTAGGATTTTTCAATTTCATGAGCCAAAAGTTTAAGTGAGTGTCCAAAAGAACCGAAAAAATCCTGACTTAACACATCCATCTCTCTGAGATCCTGCTTTTTAGGAAAAACCACCAGTACCAGCACCACAGCAGTGATTCACTCCCCCAGGGCAGTGCCCTCTAGGGCAATGTCCAGCTTTCTCACCAGTGGGGGTCTGCCCCTTCCTGAGACCAGAAATGCCAGCAGGGTCTTCTTCTCCACCATCCTGCCTCCCAGCTGCATTTTACTGCCACAGGATTTTGCTTATGGACCAATTGTAACTGAGGGGAAACAAAAAAGGGGAAAAAGGGGATGGGCGAGCAAATTCTTCTCAACAAATAACATTCTGGCCTTTTTTTCCTCATCAGAGCATAAGGCTGGTGGCCACTCGGCTTTGAGATCTGAACAGGATTGAGACGAAACATCTGTTCAGGGAGGGAGGGGGAAGCCCCGGGAGAAAGAGAGGGGGAAAGGGGAGAAAAAGCCTTCTGTGGGCTAAAAATATCATGTCCCTTCCACTCTCCCCCCTCCATCCCCACCCAAGTTAAAACATGTGATGAAATTCAGCTTTTACAATCTAACCCCAGCTACTTGAAACTATTAAAGCCTCTCCGGTATCTGACACAAGTCAGAATTTCCACTGTTCCAGCTGAGCTTTTATGAGGAGCAGACTTGAGAGAAACTGCCAAGGTAACAAAGTCCGCTTGTTCTCTGTCACCGCTGCAACTCAGCTTCTGGGGGGACTGCAGGGGAGTGGAGAGTCAGGGCCGCTGACATCCCCCGACAGGATGGGCTCTGAACTGAGGGAGAGGAGCCAGCAGGGCATGGGCACCTGCCCCTCCATCTGGGGGTCCCCGTTGCCCTCCCGTGAACTCCCCTTCCTCCCAGCCTTCCTAGGAAGCCACCACCAGCCCTGTGTATTAGGGAGCCTTGCCTGGGAGTCCCGGGCAATGTCCATGGCTACTTCCTGAGAAGTCTTAACTCGCTCTCTCTCTGTTTCTTGCCCAACTGCTCCCTGAACCCCAAGCTCCAATCAGCAGGTATCCCACGGCCTCCTCGGTACCTCTCCTTGGATGTTAAATGGGCATCTTGAACCCAACAGGTCCAAAAACAGGAGACTTGATGGTCACCTGCCAAAACCTCCACCTCAGAAGTGACACTGCCAAATCCTTAGTTCCTGAAGCCAAAAGTCTAAGATGCATCCCTGATCTCTATCACTCCGTCAACCCCCTTCTCACCAGCTCCAACCCCCAGCCTCATGGACTTCTCCACAGCCCCAAGCTCCCAAACTAGGCCAGCACCAAATCCTCTCGCCTGCAACCCTGCAATCACCTCCTGGTTTCATTGCCCTCTTCCTCCCTGCCCGGGCAGTCCCTCCCAGAAGCCAGAATTCGCTTCTTAAAACAGGTCAGAATCCAGCAGTCACCCACTCAACCCTCTCCAACCCAAGTGCGTGGTCCCACACTTGACGACCACCCCACTCTCATTCCTGATGCCACAACGGCCTCCTTTCTGTTCTTCCCCAAACACCAAGTTCCCTCTACCCTGGGGTTCTGCTCACTCCTCCTAGCTGCTCTCCCCCTACATTCTTCCATGGCTGGCTCCTTCCTGACATCTGCATCTCAGGTGAAACATCACCTTCTCAGAAAAGCCTCCTCACTCTACCTCTTCCTGGGTTTTACCTCTTAGCAGAGAACCACTACCAGAAACTTCCATGCTCCTTCGCAGATTTACGTATTCATCCCTGCCTCCTTCCTGTGAATGTTATGACCAATGGGCCTGCCTACCTTGCTCACTGTGAATCCAGGGCCCAGCAGAGCCCCTAGCTGCAGCAAATGCCCAGCACATACTGAATGGTGAGGAATGAGGGGCCAGATTCTGTTCTCAGTCTGCTGTGTGACCTTAGACAGGTCACTTCCCCTCTCTGGGCTTCAGTTTTCCAACTGCCGATGAAAGAGACTATAGGCCTCCCAAGTCCCTTTGCCCAACATCTGACCCCTGGGAGCCTGGACGGACTAGCCTAGGCCCCAACACAGGTACATAGGACCTGTCTGAGAGGCCGGAGGAAGGGGTCACCTGCTTTCAGTGAGGCAGAGGGAGGGGTCGCCTGCTTTCAGTGACTACAGGGTGTTGACTTTCCCTCTTCAGTGAGTGTTTATTTATTGAGCACATACAGCATGCCAGACCCTACTCCAGACACCGGGAGCACAGGGAGGCCTTTGGAGATTCTAATAGGATTAAAGAAGCTTTGCAAAGAGGCCGTCTTTCATCTGGGCTAGGTAAATGATTATAAACACGGGCTGGCGCCTCTTCAAGAAAACTGAACCCAGGAAACAAGAATCATGGCAGCTCAAGTGTGTTGGGCACTTACGCTGTACCAGGGCCACCCTTGGGACCTACATCCATCACCTCACTGTCTTCACGATAACCCTGGCGAAGAAGTGCTACAAGGAACCCAGTGAGGAAACTGAGCCACAGGGAAGTGACCCGCCCAAGGTCACATAGTGAGTGTGGGTAAGCCAGGCTAGAATGGGGTCTGAGCTGCAAATCCATAAAAAGTCAGAATGAAGGGAGGAGAGATGAGGAAGGCAAAGTTAGGGACCATTGCAGAGCTGAACAGGACCTGAGTTTCCAGAGTGCTGCTAAGCCCCCACCAGGTCTCGGTCCTAGCACTGCTCCCTGCTGGGCTGAACGAGCAACTCCAGGCACATCCACCCTTGGGTTGAGGAAGCAGAGACCACCCCAAGGGCTGCCACGTCTGCACGTCAGGCCAGTGGGGAGGGGGCGGCAGGGGCAAAGCAAGGCCTGCCCTGGAAGCTGGGAGGCCCGGGCCTGGTCCTGAGGAGGAGGGGCTGCCTGACTTCAGTGGTTGTAGCATCTCCTTTAGGAAGCAGGGACCCTGCAGGCTGGACCGTGCCCTGCAGAGGGGGCTTCCTAGAGAAAGATGCCAGGAAGTGGAGAGACAGGAACCAGGCACTTGAGGACGCAGAGCGAGAATGAGCAAAGGCCCAGAGGTGAGACACAGAGACAGCCAAGAAGCTGGGCGGGGGCAGGGTTCACCAGGTGAGAGGCAGGGGGTCCCTGGAGAAAGGGAGATGGGAGAGGGGGACGAAGCAGTGGCTGGAGCACCCTCAGACACAGTGACTCCTGGAGGCCATGCAGGAGAACACGGCCTGGCACCCATTCTCCCCGTGGGGCCCAAGCCACAGGCTGCGACTACCTGGAGTGCTGCCCAGCTGTGGGGCAGGGAGGCCGGGTGTGCACTGAAGGTAAGCATGGGGTCACCCCTCGCCGGTCCTCAGACCCCAGCTGGGTCAGCTGAGGAGGGGGCCCTCTCCCCTCCTCCCCATAAAAGCCTCACCTCACCAGCCCTGCCACGCCCAGCCAGCTCTCAGAGCTTGGGACTTTTGATGTTTACTTTGTTCTTTCCCCAGTTCAAAAGGAGCTCTGCAGCCCTGGCCCTCGCACCAAGCCCAGCCTTAATCTCCCATCCCTCCCGCTCCCAGCTGGCCAGTTAAGGCGGTTAAGACGCTGGATTAGGGCCGGCTTTACATAACAACGCGGGAGCTAAAGCCATCCTCTCCTGGGATGGCTAAAAGACTTCTTTTTATCTTCACGCCTCAGATGGCCTTTTTTCTCTCTTAAACAGCTCTCCAGCCCGCCAAGAGGCAATGAACTTGGCCAACAGGAAGACAAAGAAGAGATTCAGGACTCAGCTTTTTCTCCCTTGGCCAGTAGCACAGAGGGACCCCCCAGCCCCAGGTCCGGAGCAGGCAGCTGGTTTTCTGTGGCCAGAACTCAGTAGCACCTGCTCTCACCAGACCTAGCCATGTGGTGGCCTGCCATCCACATCATATTGCCCAGACCACAGGACCAAGGGTGCCAGAGGACCACAGATGGCCACTGGGTCCAGGGTCCCTCATGGGGTCTTAAGGGCCACACGGACAGGTCCAAATGCCCACCTGACTCAAACCAGAGCAGCTCTGCTCCTGCTGCCTTATTTATGGTTTTCACTTTTAAATACTGACATTAGTTTTTAAATTCATAAGGAATACATAATTATGTCCTTTTTTGATTTTTTAAAAATATATAATTTTAGAATTATTGATAATAGAGACAGGGTCTTGTTATGTTGCCCAGGCTGGTCTTGAACTCGTGAGCTCAAGCAATTCTCCAGCCCCAGCCTCCCAAAGTGCTGAGATTATAAGCATGAGCCACCATGCCCAACTATGTTCTTCTTAAAACAGTTTAACCATGAAATGCAGATAACACAGACTTAAGTCTCCTCCCATGTTTGGAAAGAGCTATGGTTATCATCTGTCTAGGCCTCTATCCACACAGTCATATGCATATGTGGTACCCTAAGAAACTCCTGAGGATGGTCTGGTGCCTTCTTTTCATAAAAGATATCAGACTGTATGCACATACAAAGCTTTCTGTTCACGGGACTCCTCCCCCTTGATCTGGGGCCTGCTTACATTTGAACAAAGTTTGCTAGATACCTGGCTCTCCAAACTGCCTCCAACTTCTAGGCAACGGAGTATCTTCAAACAGTGCTTCTCCGAGTGTAGTGTGCATGCAAGTCACCTGGGGAGCTTATTAAAATGCAGATCGGATTCAGCAGGCCTGGGCTGGAGTGAAGATTCTCTATTTATAACAGCTCTCAGGCCAGATGTGGCCACGGTCCTCAGGTCTGGCCCAGGCTCCCCTTAAGAACTTCCCAGAACGGTCTGCTCTCCTCTTACGGCCCTTCGGACACCCGCAGGCCTGGATCCCCCTCCGCAGACCCTTGCACCATGGCTCCCCAGCTCTCCGGCCAGCTGTCTGCCCTGCTCTCAGCAGAGATGTCCTTCCTTACTCTCATAAGGCAGCCCCCCATTTGGTGATTTCTTCCTGCTTCTGAATTTAAAATCTCCCATTCAGCAAACACTCTGCTTCATGCTGTCATCCATTCCTGGCACCAATTCTGGGAGCCAAGCAGGGCAAAGGCCCTTGTTCCCATTCTACAGATGTGGAAACTGAGGCTCAGAAAGGTGGGGTGGCCTTCCCAAAGTCAAACCAGCACACCAGCAGCCAGCAGACCCTCTACTTGAGCGTCCTGATTCTCTCTACAACACGGCGCTTTACCATGAAGAAAGAAAGCAGCGGCCAAGTGCGGTGGCTCATGCCTGTAACCCCAGCACTTTGGGAGGCCAAGGTGGGAGGGTTGCTTGAGGCCAGAAGTTCAAGACCAGTCTGGGCAACATAATGAGATCCCGTCTCTACAGAAAAATTTAAAAATTAGCTTGGCATGGTGGTGTGCAACTGTAGTCCTAGCTACTTGAGAGGCTGAGGTGAGAGAATCACTTGAGCCCAAGAGGTCGAGGCTGCAGTGAGCAATGATTATCTACTGCACTCCAGCCTGGGTGACAGAGCAAGACCCCGTCTCAAGAAAGGAAGGAGGACGACACAGGAGAGAGGTGAGAGGCTGGCTGTGTGTGTGTGTGTGTGCACTCATGTGCCAAGGGAGTGACACGATGGAGGAAACGGAATAGGCACTGTGTGTTATGCTTACTCCATGCCCAACACTGCCTGATCACACTTCACACACCACTCTGAGCAGCTACTCTTATTATCCCCAGAGGAGTAGCAGAGTTTCAACAACCTGTCCAAGGTCCACCAGCTAATCTGGTGCAGGGTCAGGACCAGCCCCTACCTGGGCTTGGACCTATGAAGTGCCACATCTGTCTCTTACTCCTCTCCTCCATCCCACCCTCCAGTCCACCCCCACCCAGAGTCACAAGGTCACAAGGTCCCTGTTGTGCCCTCCGTCTGCAGATTTTCTGGAATATGCAGGGCACATGGCCAGCCGGACACCGGCTTCCCCCACTCGCTGCTGCTGGGAAGAGAGCAATGGACTCCGAGTACCTTCCAGCCGGAAGTCGTCCTCCTCTTCCTCGCTGAGCGTGTCTCTCAACACGTCGCCCACGAGC
Source organism: Trachypithecus francoisi (assembly GCF_009764315.1). NCBI lineage: Eukaryota > Metazoa > Chordata > Mammalia > Primates > Cercopithecidae > Trachypithecus > Trachypithecus francoisi. The sequence continues at coordinate 90,883,966 of NW_022681455.1, read as the reverse complement.
TCCTAGAAGACAAAGCAGAGGCATTAGGGGGAGTACAGTGCTGAGACATTAAAAGTGGCGCCTTGAAGACCCTGGGCTGATTCTTCTGATGGGAATTCAGGTCAAGTGAGGCAGATCCTATTGCACCTGAAAAGTTAAGCGACAAGGTGGGTCCCTCCTGCCCTTAACATAAACCCACAAGTGTCAGCACAACATTTAGGCCCCTGCAGGCTATGGCTCCACATGGTCTTCCATCATGCCTCCCATATTTCACCAACACACATGCTTTCCAGAAACCAGCCTGATTCCTTGCACTCACCCTGCCTGTTCCCCACCAGTGAGTTAAGGATATCTGGGATCTCATCCCAACTAACCTGACCAGGAGGTGTCAAGTTAGCGAGGGGAGTGTTGCTGGTCCAAAAGCTGGGAAATTTCTAGGATATCAACAAAGGCCCCATCTGTCTGACCCACCCTAGCAGGATAACTCCAAATATGGAAGAAGCTAGACCATACCTTGTCAAACTGTCTTCTGTATTTATTGGTATTCTGCCAGAAGACTTCCATGATCAAAGAAGATTCTTTTAAACAAAGTTAAACAAGATCCCTTACAGCAGGACTTATCAGGACTTTTACTATGGTTCTAAACACTGTGAATCTCCAAGTGCTGGCATATTTTGCATTCTCCAAACTTACTCAGACCATGGAGCTTCGTTTTTCAAAAGCATCACGAGATTCATGTCCCAAGAAACCCACTTTAGGAAATACTCCTGTTATGGGAGGACAGACAAGGGTTTGGGGGGATGATGATGCTATGGTAGTGCTTCTCAAAATACAAAATGACAAGCAATAAAAAGCCCAAACTCAGCAGCTGTCACCAACTTCTCTTTGTGAAAATAAAAGAGAGAGAGAGAGAGAGAGAGAAAAAAAAAAAAAAAACCCTTTCCTTGGGAGAAAAAAAAAACTCTACACCTCAGATGATGCTTTAAAAAAAGCCAGTCTTCATCTTGATGAACAAAAGAAAAACACGGCTTTGTATTGCTGATCTCATCAACTGGACACAGCTGGAGGTAAGCCTCTTGCTTTTCTTTGTTTTTTGTTTTAAAGACAAACAGCTAACATTTTGTGGCTATTCTCTTTCTTCTTTCAAATCTTTCTAGGGCATTACACACTCTTTCTTAAAAGCTGTTAAAATGTGGCCATTCAGATTCTGGTGTCCCATTTACTTCAAAACCAGGCTACTTTATTCCTCGAGTCAGGATGGCTTCCCTCTCCTCCTCCGCCAATTATTATAATCATCGAACATTTCCTGGGCTTGTAAACTGGCTGTTTGTGTTAACAGAGCCCGAGTTGACAGGGGAGCTGGGAGACGATGACAGGAAAGGGATGCACACAGGTGGCATCATTAGATGGCTGGGACGCCCCAGCAGCCAATTAAAGCCCATCTTTCATGCAGGAGAAAGACGGGTGCCACCGCCCCCTGAAAGGCTGGTAGACAGAGCTTCCTCGAGGGAACAGGCAACAGTCTTCAAGAGAATCTGTGCACCTCTTCACGCTGAGGTCTTCTGCAGAGGGGGGCTCTGCGCCTGCCACCCTGACTGCACCGCAGCCGGGTGACAGCATCAATGAGACGTCTGAGTACTCGTGTCTTTTTACTGGCACACTTGGAAGAGTTTAAAGACTCCAGACATCGCCACCAACAAGGCAGCCGTGTGGGACCCTATAACGATGACCACGTGTGCTCAAAGCACCCCAGTCATCACCGATGACAGCTTCAGCACTCCCTATTCAGAGGACCAAGCTCTCTGACACACCCAGAAAGCAGAGTTCTGGCAAGTTCCAGGATAGGCCTCTCACCACTCAAGAGCACCCTGCTCTGAAGAACACTGGAAAGCTCCCTGAGGCATGGTCCGTGGACACACTGTGCTGTGCCAATGCTCAACTTTGCAAAAACTCTCTCTCCCCGGCCAGGTGCAGTGGCTCACGCCTGTAATCCCAGCACTGTGGGAGGCCTAGGCCGGTGGATCACGAGGTCAGGCAACCTGGCCAACATGGTGAAACCCCGTCTCTACTAAAAATACAAAAGATTAGCCGGGCATGGTGGCAGGCACCTGTAATCCAACTACTTGGGAGGCTGAGGCAGAAGAATTGTCTGAACCTGGGAGGTAGAGGCTACAGTAAGCTGAGATTGCGCCACTGCACTCCAGCCTGGGTGACAGTGTGAGACTCCGTCTCAAAAAAAAAAAAAAAAAATGCATCTCCTCTGCTGAGCCACACAGCCAGGGTCTGCGGCATGCAGTGTGCATGCTCCTAGAGCTTTGAGTCTCTAGGCCAGAAGCCATGTGGGATGTGGAGCCAAACACAGGATCACATCCTGGCTGTACCGCCTGCCTCGCCTTTGGACCTCAGTCTACTTATTTGTAAAATGGGCATAGTCATCAACCATAATAATAACCAAACAGCTGACACTTACTGTGCATTTTCCATGTGTCAGGCACTTTATGTATACAGTCATTCCTCGGTACCCGTGGGCGACTGGTTCCAAAACTCCCTGAGGCTATCAAAATCTGTAGATGCTCAAGTCCTGTATATAAATGGTGTAGTATTTGCATATAACCTACGAACATCCTCCCCTATACTTTAAATCACCTCTAGATTACTTACAATACCTAACAGAGTGCAAATGCTATGGAAATTGTTGTTATACTGTATTGCTTAGGGAATAAGGACAAGAAAAGTCTGTATGTGTTCAGTACGGATGCTTTTTTGTTTCCAAATATTTCCTATCTATGGTTGGCTGAATCCATAAATACAGAGCCCATGGATATGGAGGGCCAACTGTGTACATGTGTATTTATTAACCCCTTGAATCATCACAACAGCCCTGGTCTTTCCATCTCTCAAGAAATAGATGCTCATTAAAATGATTTGCAAATTGTAAAGTGAGAGGTATAATCGTTACTGTTATTATCTACAAAGAAAGTGGCCTCAACCCTGAAGGACCATATGAGACCAGAAACGGTGCTGATGACAGTCACCCGTCATCTACCGCGTGCTCACAGTGTGCGAGGTACTGACCAATGGGATCCTCACGGGAGGCTCCGGAGAATGGCCTCCCCACAGCCCTGCATCTAAGTGGCTAAGAGGCTCCAAGAGGCTGCAACCCCCTCTGGATCACCTGCCAGCAAGGGGCAAAGTGGGGACTCGAGCCAGCTCCTTCAGGTGCCTCAGCCCGGGCTCCTACTCATGCAACCAGGGCTCCTGTGGGCATGGGAGCAGAGGTGGCCAGGAGCCCTGGTGCCTACCAGGGACCAAGGATCACACCTAAAGGAGTGCAAGAAAAATAGCCCAGCCGGCAGCTCCAGTGGGTGAGTGGTCAACGTCTCCCATCAGCCTAGCAAGACTCAAAGCTCCCCTGCTGCTCCCCACAACTTGAGGACTTAGCCCTGCCCTCAAGCTGAGCCCTGGCTGGCAGCCTCACATGTCAGGGCCAGGGCCAGGCCCTCGGCACCACCCTTCGGGAAGGCAGCTGTTGCTGGGAGACACTCCGACCTTCGACGGCGCCACTGCGAGCCCCCGTGCAGAGGGCATGGAACTGGAGGTGGTCAGACCTTGGTTCAAATCCCAGCTCTGCCTCACATGTGCTGCGCCACCTGGCGGAAGGAACTTTATCTCTAGTGCACCTCAGTCTCCCCATTCGTAAACAGGGGCGACAGCAATCAGGATATCTGAGGGGGGCAGTGTGAGAAGTGAGGAAGTCATTGCGTGTGAAGCGCTTAGCAGGGCAGCTGAAAGCGGGAATGGGGTTCATCAGGTCAGTAGTTACTGTTTATTACTCTTGCTATTATCATATGGTGGCCAGAACATTGCTGGGACGAGCTGAGAGACTCGCCAGACCCCATATGCCCTCACAGACACCTGGAAACATGCCCCATCCTGCCCAGCACACGGTTTTCTGGGGGCTGCATTTCCCCCTCGTGGCAATCCTTTCAGGTATTCCAAAGGACTGCCACGACTACCCTGCTTTACAGATGAGACAACTGAGGCACAGAAAGGTCAAGTGACTTACTTGCCCAAGGTCACACAGCTAGTAAGTGCCAGTGCCCAAGCCCACACCCTTTACCACTGCACCTGGGAAACCCACATGTGGGGCTTGGCTGCAGTGGCCACCCTCCTCCACTTCTTTTGTCTACTTAGTTGTCACTCTGCCCGTGGTCCCAGGCCCCTCCCCTCTAGCCTCCCGGACAGTGGGCCTCAGACTCTTCTGCAAGTTCTGATCAAAGACCTTCCTGGGTCTCCAGAGCCCCTGCTCCACCAGACCTGGGGCCAGGCTGCTCCTGCTCAGTGGCCTGGCTTGGTGGCCTCTCAGGCCCAGATGTGCCACCTTCCTAAGTCCCAGTGGTGCCCCATCAGCTGGCCCTAAAGCCCCTCCTCTGCCCTACACTGGGCCCCAGGAAGAGAGGCCAGCTCCTCCGGGCACAGGGTGTGCGGCCAGCACCAGTCCAGAGCCCAGAATCCAGGCACGATACCTTATAAGGCCTCTGGGAATGGGAAAACCACATCAAAGCAGCCTTGGGGAGCGAGCTGGAGTTTGGCTGGGGTTTTTCCTCTGTCTTTGAGACTTCCTACTCCTGAATGTAAGATCTTCCCCCACCGCCTGCCCCAGCAGTGCTTTGTCAATCTTTCTGTTCTCTAAGAGCTAACAGATGTTGGTGCCACGGGTTTCAAAGCAAACTCCCAGTGCCCACAGAACACGGCACAACTCACAGATTCCAAGAATGTACAGGGTTGGGACGTGCCGGGGAAAGGGGGGGGGGGCGGGCAGGGCCCAGGCCACCCTGTAACCCTTAGATCCAAGCAGCCTACCCTGGAGCTGCCCCAGGAAATTCCTGGCAAGCTCTCTCTTCCCAGTACGCTGAGGCTGCAGCCCGGCCAGGCGCTCTCCAGGCCTTGCTGAGAGCAAGCTCTTGCCTTCCTCTTGTTCCCTCTCAGGAGGCAGGACAGGGATGCTCCACTCCCCAGCGTCCAGAGCAACCTGGCAGTCGGGGCACCCAGGCTCCGGGCCCAGCCCCACCCTCAGCAGCCGACTGGCAGCAGACACATCACTTAACTTCTCCAGCCTCCATTTTCCCCTTCTGTAAAATGGGGATTTTGATGTCAAAGAGCAGTCAATGAGAAAACGTAGACAACAGGCCTAGATGGTGTCTAATGCGAAGCTGGAAGCACTAACATCAGTTTCTCTCCTCTTCCCAACACAGGTTCAGGAACATTCTCACATTCCATCCTAATGCCTGGCGAGCCAGTGCCTCAATGTCCACCCTGAGACGATGCTCACATGTGTGTCCAGGAGGCACATTTAAATCCAGTGATGTTTAATGCAACGCACTTCCTGTTAATCCGCAGTCAGGAACACCCTGGATGTCCCAAAGGCACGTGCACTGGATCTCCACAGAGGAACACCACATGAGAGGGACTCCAAAAGAACAAGACAGACCTGCAGATCTCTCAGGCAGACAGCCAGACCACAGCACGGGCAAAGGAGCCACGACAGGAAGATACGCAGACTGTGCTGCTACCTGTACACAGAGGAGAGCACCAAACCCATGTACACCATGAGATTATCCCCGTGTGGGTGAACATGCGGAAGACGACAGCCACAGCGACCTCCAGGGAAGGGAGGGCAGACAGAGGCAGCGGGTGTGGGGGGTCATAAACCCCAGCCTTATCTGAAGTGTTCTCATGTTTAATGGATGAGTATATTACTTGGGTAATTAAAATCCAATTTAGTAAAACCGCAGATAATAACCCACTTTACAAAAGAGAAAACAAAAGCTGGGAGATTAAATAACAGGTCCAAGGTTTTGTGGAAAGTAACAGAGTGGGATAGACCCCTGGAGGGGTCTCTAGAATAGGGAGGCCGGCCAAGATGATGCTCACAGTTCCCTGGAGCACAGACCTTCTTGGGTTCCAGCCCACATACCATCAATGGGCAGCTCTTTTCTAGGGCTATACCCAGGAAACAAGAGGAAAACTGGGGCTGTCCAGTTTCTGGGCCTCAAGTTCTATGTCTCTCACATGTACCTCTCCCCTGTGGACCTGTTATCTCTGCCCACACAGCCTCCCTCCCATCCCCAGGCCCCCAGGGCTTTCCCAGGCCTCCAGAGCCTACTCTGCCTATAAGCGCGGCAGGCTGAAAGTGCTAGGAAATTACCCAGCCCGTCCCAACACTACACAACACGCAGGCCAGTGACACAAAAATAATCCTCATCAAAGGGCGGGGAAATGGTAAGAGGGCACAGCGGGCAGGAGTCAGGGAAGGCTCCTGGAGGCCTGACCCCAGGGACAGGAGAGGCTGGGGGCATCCTCCTCCCCAGGAGAGGAAAACAGGCTTGCCCCTCCCTGCCTGGGTCATCAGAACACAGGCCTCAACATGCTGCTTCCAAGATAAATGGCATCTCTTTCCAGAGGAGCCAAAATATAGGGCAGAGTCCTCAGCCACTCCCCTGAAGACCCTTGAGCCCACCACAGCCATAGGTCACCTGGTGGTGGCTCCTGGCTCTGCCCACCAGACCTGTGCCCCGCCGCAGCCAAGCCAATTAGAACCCTTCCCCGGGACCCCTTCTTGGGAGCTGAAGGGAAAGAACTCTTCTCTGGTGCCAAGGCTGTATCTCATCTCATTGGCAGCTTCTCAGAGACAGCTCACTCGAGGAGGCAGCTCACACAGACAGAGACGGAGGCCAGCGCTGGGACCAGTCTCAGGCCCAGCCTTCTCCAGAAGGAGGCTGCCTGCGGGCAGGTCTCTGGGTCTGTTTTGCCCTTGAACAGCACCTGGTACCAGGCAGGCACTTGATAAAGTGTCTGTTCGGTGAACCCTGGGGCAGGCCCACCCTCACCCCCAATTCCCACCGATGGGACGGTCACACAAGCCACTAAACGGCTCTTGCTGCTTCCAGCAATTCAGGTCAGGTTTCTGTTACTTGCAACTAAAAGCTCTGACTCCTACAGCTCCCAGAAGCGATCCACAGCATCCTCAAAGCTAAGTCCAGGATTCCCAGGCAAGCTTGGGAGCCAGTGGAGCAAGCTCCTGCCGCCCTGCTGTACCGCAGGTCCCTGCAGGAGCCTCACCTGCAGACTCCACTCAGAGCTGTGGAAGCTGAGGCGGGAGGGAAGACAGGCTCCCCGGGCTGCACACACAGACCAGGCCTTTTGTGTTTGGCTTGCAAGGACCAGGTCTTCAAGACGCCAAAGACATTGAGCAGCAATTAAAATTCCTCAGATTTCTCCTGGACTATTTTTATCTGCCCAAGATGCAATCGATGTGCTCCTAACTGTAGATCCCCAGCCTTCAGCTCCCCACATCCTGGGAACCCCAACCTGAGCCTGCCTCCTGGGCTTGAGGGTTTGCACAGGGAAGGTGGACAGCCAGCAAGGAGTGGTACAGCAGGGCTGGCAGGAAAGACTTCAGACCCGGGGCCTGATTCTGAAACCACCACACTCCCTTCCTCCAGCCCTCAGGCCTGAGGCCCGACAGGGTGCACATAATCCCTAGAGACGGGTTGCCCAATCCTGCACCTCAGCCAGCCACAGTCACCAAAGGGCCAGCAAAGGCTACTTCCTGGGCTGTCACCCCAGTCAGTCACAGGCATCCACATGCCACTGTCACACCTTCCTCCAGAGCCATGTCCCACCTGGGCTACCATGAGTACTTAAATGCTTCTCTTTAAATTGGCTCTCTCTCTCTCTTTTTAATCTAGTCTTGCCATAAAGCAATAAGATCAATAAAATCACAGGTGCTGGGGGGCTTGGTTTGGTTTGGTTCTGAGATGGAGTTCTCACTCTGTCCCCCCCGATGGAGTGCAGTTGCGTGACCACAGCTCACTGCGGCCTCCAACTCCTGGGCTCAAGTGACTCTCCTGAGTATCTGTGACTCCCGCCGGCACAGGCCACCACGCCCAGCTAATTTTTTAAAACTTTTTGTAGAGACAGAGTCTTGCTATGTTGCCCAGGTTAGGTAGTGCTGGTGTTTTTTCTTTTTTTTTTAAGGACAATTCATATTGAACAAATTCAGAATCATTAAAATATAAGACACCCACCACTTACCACCCGAAGTTCCAACCCCTCAATAGGACATCGACCACTGAACCACGCTTTCAGAACAACGCGATTTAAAGAACCCATCCCCTGGCCCCCACAGTGGTCAGGCTGGTTCCAACAAGTAGGAAGAAGGTGGGTGGGAGAGAGACACCAGGCAAGGTGGGCACCAGGAGAGGCCACCAACCTTCCCACCTGGCCCCCCTCCTTCAAGACTCATGGCTTCAGAGTGTGATTTCTGAGCATGGAGAAAAAATGACTAATGGGGGAAAAAAAACCCCAAAACACCAAAACCAACAACAGAAAAGGGTAAATCTTGACATCACCTAGAATGCTCCCTGATCTCAAACTGCTGGCATTTCAAAGCCCTTAAGAGATGACCCAATGTAGGGATTGTCCACAGCCAGGCAGGGCACGGGGCAGGGAGACTTTGCTGTTCGTCTGACCACAATTTTCCAACTAGACCGTGTTCAAAGGCATTTCCACAGTGGAAACTGGGATCAGATGGGCATGTTGCGGCCTGGGGGTAACTGAGGTCGTGAATATAAAGGACTCCGTGATGATGATAACCAGCCTTAGTCAGTGTGTGACGTCTGCCAAGTGTTCCATGAAGCACGTTCGGGGCATCACCGACCAAGTGCTCCCAGCAGCCCTAGAAGCTGGGCTCTGCAGTGACCCCCACTTTGGCCATGAGGAAACTGAGGCTTAGAGAGGTTAAGTGACTCACTCAAGTTGTCAGTCAGGTCTGGGTTTGAGCCTTGGTTCTTCGGCTTTATATTGTGTGACTTTGTACAAATGATTCTACCTGACTATGCCCCAGTTTCCCCAGCCAAAAGTGGAAATGACAGCCCCCACCCGGCAGGGCAGTTGTGAGAGGAATGGAGAGTATGTGTACGGTGCTTCGTGCATGGTCTGGCTCAAACAGCATGTCCCAAGTCACAGCTGTCACCTTCTTCTCCCTCCGGGCCCTGGTCTTTCATTCTGTCCCCTCACATCCTCTCTTCTGCCCTGGTTTTTGTCAGGGATGCCACAGCGGATCAAAGCCCAGCCCAGCACTGCCTCATCACCCCAGAAGGCCTCAGGTGACCCCACTTCTGGCCGGCTGCAGAGAGCAGAGTGCACTCAGCGCTTGTCGGAGTCTCTGCACTCCCACCCACTGCTGACCACACACATACACACATAGCCTTCCCACCCACCATTGACCTCTCTAAGCCACTGCCCACCACAACACTGCCCACCACACCATTGATCCTGTCCCACCACTGCCCACCACACCACTGCACACCGCACCACTGACACCACCATGCCACTGCACACTGCACCACTGATCCTGCCACACTGCTGCCCACCACACCACTGGCCCCACCATGACACCACCTGGCACACTGCTGACTAGTCCAGCCACTGGCCCACCACGCTGCACAGCTGAGTGCTGGTAAGAGGAGAGGTCCGAGGGCCTGTGGCATGCCTCTGATCACCCAAGCAGCTGGGGCGGCATCTGCCAGCAATTCCTGGCCCTGGGACAGGCCCCCGGTCTGCTGCCAGGGTCCAGCGCATGTGACCTGCTGACAGGGTGGCCCTGAGCCAGGCTGCTTATGATAGGCAGCACTGTCATCTGGCCCCAAGGAAGGGTGCCCCACGGCCATAGGCATCCGCACCTCACTGTAGGGAAAGGATGTGTGCTCCTGCCCAGGGAAGGGGCTTGGGGACCCAAGAAGCCTGGAATTTCTTGCTCAGCCTCAGGAATGAAGGGCTTGAGCTTCTTGCTTTTCTGAACCTAAACAAAATAGATGAAGTAAGAGCCTCTTGATTCCTATACCCCGAGGCCTCATTTTATGGACAGGACAAGAGTGCCCATGAGCACAGGTGCACACACACGCGTGCACACACACACACACACACAGACACACACAGAGTCCACCCATGCAGCCCCGCAGTGCCCTGGAGAAACCATCTTGCAGAAGCCATGCTCCTACCCACTCTGATCCCATCTGCCCTGGGCCTCCCATTCTCATCTCCTGGCCCCTTCTGTCCCTGCATCCCCAAAATAGCTCTAAGAAACTTGTCACCATCCCTCTCACAGGTCAGACTGCCCGCTCAGAGCCTCCCAGTCCTAAGCTGTCTTGTCCCCTTCATCCAGAGCGCCCTCCTCCCTCTACTGCTGGTGAAGTCTTTTGCCACTGTGGATTTCGACTTCCCACCTTCCTCAACTACCAGATGAGGACATAATCAAGAGGGTCACACTGGCAGCTTCCAGAGGACTCAGTTCATTCTGAAACTCAGCAGTCTGCATGCTGCCAGGGCTGTCTGTGATCGAAAGTCTCAGTGGCCACATCTATAAAATGAGGGCACCAGTCTCACCCGCCTGCCACGCAGCAGTGCACAATGATCACACCAAAGGTGAGTGTGGAAAAGCCAAGAAGGTGAGAGGGGCCATTTGGGAATGAGGGCCCAGGGTCCACAGTGCTGTCAGACAGGAAGCTGCGGAGGAACAGCCGAGTCCCCTGCTGCTGTGTTAATAAACAAAAAGGTGTGTTTTCCGGAACGTTTCTGGAAGGCCACACTCCACTTCAGAATGGGAACTGGGGTGCTGTCTCCTTCAGATGTCCGGCTTTCTGGGTGATTTGAATTTTATATTTATATTCTCTCTTTTTAAACCAAGAATATTCAACCCTTTTATACTAAAAAAAATAACTTTTTTCAAAGAGGTTTTTCCATTAAAACTAATGATGTGGCTCTACCTCCTGTTTGATGTCACCAAGTTGCTCAACAGGCACCTCAAACTTCACGTGTCCAAACCGGATGCCTGGTGGCCCCCAAACCTGTCCTCCCCAGTGCTTTCCCTGTGCACACACAGGGCAGCTCCCTGCTTCCTTGGCTCTGGCCAGACACCCCAGAGGCATCCGCACATCCTGTTGGCTCTCCCTCAAAACACACCCTGAAACCAATCATTGCTACCTCCTCCACTTCTGCCACGAGTTCCAGGCCACAGTCCTCTTGAATAATGACAATCATTTTCTATTCTCTGCCCTCGCTGCCACCCCAACCCCTACCTAATTGCCCAAAGTTCCACCAAAGCCCATTAAAGCCCCACCCAATTTGTCTGCCCTATCACCTCCCTCACCCCTTCTGTTCCTCCCCGTTCACTCGCTCGCCCGCAGCCACACAGGCGTCTTGCTGTTTCTCCAACAGGTTTAGCTCATTCCCCACTCAGGGTCTTCGTACGCGCTGTTCCCTCTACCCAGAAGGCTCTTCCTCTGGACAGCTCTTCCCTCCTGCCCCTCCTTCAGGTTTGGGCTCATTATCACCTTGTCACCTAGGTGAGGTCTTCCCAGATCTCTTTATTTAAAACTGCAGCCCCCTCTCCCACACTCCCTTCTTTATTGTCTCTGGGGCATTCCCACCATCTGACACACCATGTATCAACTCCTGACGGCAGAGACACTCGACTGGCGTGTCAACCACCAAACGCAGCTCTATATTTACTGACTCAGAAAAACATGCCCCGCATTTTCTTGAAAGGAAAAAGCAGTTGCCAAAGAGCAGAGAAAATGTGATTACATTTCCTCACATTATCTGCACGTGTTTCCATGTGCTGTAGGAGGAGGCACACGTCTGCAGAGACGGGCACCAAAATGCTCCCAGAAATGGTGCCCAGTGCTGGATTCTGGGTCACCTAATGGTCTTCCATGAACACACGATTACTTCTACAATCAGAAATTACAGCAAAGCATTTTGAGGGAAAAAAAATGCTAAAACACATAAAAATGGGCACCCAAGTTGGTTGTAGAAAGACTCGCACTCAGAAATCTGCTGAAAGGGTCTTGGCCTTAGCAGTGGCAAGACCTACAGCTTTCTGGTGAAATGGGTGGCCTCCTGATTCCAGCTGGGAGGGAAGGTGGAGACTCCAGACTTTGGGCCACCCAGACTCCATTGCTCCCTTCCACAGCCACACAGTGCACACAGGTCACAAAGAGGCCACAGCCAGACCCCTGCCTGCTTCTCACTGCTCACTGTACGTGCATAGGAAGCCAGGGGCTATGTAATGCAGACAGTACTTTGATTCCAGAAATGGCACAAGACCAGCTAAGCATGCAAGCCAGGCTGTCAATGGGGGCCCAGGGGGAGCAGGGTGGCACTCTCCTGCGCATCCCAACCAGCACACACCAAATTTTGCTGTTGCCATTCTCAGGCAACCAAAGATCTCAAAGCAAAAAGTATGGGGATCTAGAAGGTTGCTGCCTGCCCCTGCAGGTCCAGTCAACAGCCCACATCACCCTGTGTCACCACAGGGTGGTCGCCTGGGAAGTCAGTGAGGTCTGGGAGAGGGCCTATGGTCAGCATGAGAGGCCACTCTTGGGCCTGGGGGTAAGAAGGTCTTCATGGCAGTGACTTCACCCATCACACCTGTACCTCACCCAACAACCCAGGAGGTCCACGTGTGAGCTATTGCTGTTTTTACAGACGGGGGGACTGAGAGTCATAGGGGAGGCAAGAAAGTGGTAAGGCTGGGAGAAACGGAGCACTCCCGAGAGGAAGGCCAGAGCTCTCAGGACATGCCCCTGGGTGTTCCTGGATCTGGAAGAGACGCCTCTGCCGTCTGAGCCCCACATTTCCACCAGGACCACCAGCATCAGGCTAGGCCAGAGCCTTTGTTCAGAGGTTCTTACCTGCAAGAAGGACCCAGCCCCTCTGAGAATATGCCCCCTAGAAAAATGCCATGCAAAGAAAATTGCACATTGAATTTCAGGGGGTTCCTGAACCTCCCCACTACAAGTCCTTTTGTGAATTTTAGTTTAGGAACCTCTGAGAGTTCAGATGGGTAAACTGAGGGCTCAAAAAGGGACAGGACTTGCCCAGCGTCACAAAGCCAAAGAGAAGCAGAGCCAGGATCCGAATCCAGAGGACCCACCACTGGGAGCAAAGAACCAGCAAGAGATGAGTTCCCTCGGGGAGCAGAGGCACAGGACAAGAGCCCCCACACGCCCTGACTGCCAAGGGCCGGAACACCCAGCCCAACAAGCCCACCTTCAGATGGTTTCTCCACAAGCACCGTCTCGGGCAATCAAACATTTCAAAGGAAAATGTAGTGGGTCCAGGCATAAGGGCCCAGGATGTTTGGGGAACGCTGCGTGGGCTTCTCAAGCCTTTCTAGGCCACCTGCAGCAGGACTCCCACGAGGTGCCCACAGATCGGGGGTCTCCTCACTTCTCTAGACCCTTTGATTGCAGTCCACCTCCCCAGGGCACCATGTGCACATGCAGATCCCCCCGAGTCTGTGTGCCCCCTCCCTTCCCTGTGTGCCCCCTCCCAGCAGCTCACACCTGGGGGCCCTCTTCAGAGGCCTGCCCTAGGGCTATGTCTGCAGATTCAAAGAACTGCCATGTCCCCACCCCAGGTGGCCCTGAGCCTGGTGCAGGAGAATGAAAGCCCATACCTCCTGTCAGGACAAACTCAGAGGCATAATTTATACCCCAGAGCTCCCCCAGAGGGTCAGACTAAAGCCAAGACTTTGCCTGAAATGGCACCTGTGCTTGGCGTCTTCCTCTTGTCTGTCCTGCTTCCTCCACTGCCTCACTGGCCTGCCCTGCCCTGGGAGAGTGTCCTGAGTGAATCACTTGCACGTGACCCTCACCTCAGGCTCTGTTTCTGCAGTCCCTGACCTCACAGGGCTCTCCCCTGAACTACGCGGGTAGTCGGAGGAATCCTGACCCACTTGGTGAATTCACAGGGAGTAGGCAGGCCAATGAATTGCAAGTTGGTTGGTCTCAGACAAAGCAGGTGGAACATCAGTCCAGCCCAGAAAGGCAGTGGTCACACTGTGGCCAATTCAGCTGCATGAGGGGCCAGGGACCCTAATGCCAGGGTTCAGGCCTGAGAGGCAGAAAAATGGAAATGGACATTTTTTCCCACCCCACCCCACCCCAGCCCCACTTCAGGAACCCCCTCCCCATCTTTCAGAGCCTAATTCAAGTGCAAGAAGCTTGTTCTAAGCACCTCGTGCCCCAGGAACCTCTCTCATTCAGCCAGCGCGTTTCGGGCCGGCTTCACAGACTGTAAGTTCGGGAGGAAGCCAAGGCTATGGGAAGCTCTTTGTCCCTCATCTGGCTCCTGCAGTGGGCATCTGCAGTTTGGAAGCCCCTGGCCCCAGCCTCCCTTCCTCCTTCTTCTGGGAACACTTTGATGTTCCTTGTTGGCTTTCTAGACCTCACAAATAAAAACAAAGGACGTTCAGTTAAATTTGAATATCAGATAACACATCATTGTCTAGCATAAGTATGTCCCATGCAGTATTTGGGATAGACTTAAAACACAAAAAAATTAAGTGCTATTCATCTGAAATTCAAATTTAACCGTGTGGCCTATATTTTATCTGGAAACCCTGCCCCTCCACTCCTCTCACCCACATGGTGTGGGCAGGCTGATCTCTCCGCGTAACCACCAGGAAAGGCACGTGACCCAGGACTGCCCAATAAGAGCTTCGCACCATGCCAATCGTGGGGACTGGTCAGGGCCGGGCACACAACCCAAGCTAGGCCAAGGACAGGCAACCCCAGGACATCTTCTCTCTCTCTCTCTGTTGACATTGGTGAGATGTGAGCTGAGAGCCTGACCCTGCTGAAAGCACTTTACCACCTCAAAGAGAAATTCTAGCTATGAAAACAGTTGATACTAAGGAAAACAGAGACACGAGGGGATGCAAAAGAAAAGGGGTCCTGACAATATCATTTGAGTCCCTGGATCAAACGGTGCCTGAAGCTAGCACCTCCCCTACATTTTTCAATGACATGAACCACAAAATCTCCCCTTTTGGCTTAAGCCAGTGTGAGCTTATTCTCCTCGTAAGCCAGTGAATGAGTCCTGCTCACTCGCTCCTCCTCACCCTTGTCACCTGGGCATGAGGCTGGGCAGAGTCTATGCTCAGAGAACATGGTTTTACTTTCACTAAGGAAGGTGGCATGGGGCGATGGGAAAGCCTGAGCTCTCCAGTCAAGCAGGCACGGTTCCCGGCCCCACTCGGTCCCATCCTCGTTTCAAGTCCTTGCACAACAAACTCTCTGTGAGCCTTGGTTTCCCTATTTGTGAGATAAACATAGATACTTATACCTGGACTGCCCATATAATGCCAGTGCCCTAACCAGGACACTTCAGAGAGACAAAAGGAGTGCTGTTCATACCCAAGTCGGGAGAGACTGGAACTGCCCTGGGTAAAGGGACCAGGGATGCCATCCCTAAAACCAATCCTGCCTGTCTCCACAACCCTCTGCACTAGCCCTCCCCCACAACCACACCTTCAATTCTGCCCCTCTCCCCACTCCCCATCACCACCCTCTGTGCAGGATGCTCCCCTACTCGCTGCTTCTTGCTGCCTCCTAATTCATTCTTCTAGCCTCGGAGAAGCCATGCTTGGAGCCCGGGTTCTGTGAGGGCCCCACTCTGTGTCCTCCTTGCAGCCTTTGGCGTTCTGCGAGACAACTGCTTGTCTCGCAGGCTCCCCAGCCAGCTAAACTTGTTGAGGACAGGGTCTGTACATTTCTCCCTCATTACTGAAGGCCCTTACAGAGCTGGCATGGTGCCTAGAAAACGACATAAAATAGCAGACAAAAAAGGACACCGCTAACCCTCTCTTCCTCCTCTCTGCGGGCTCTGTATTTTCTCTGTGCGTAGATAAAACCATCCTGGCTGCAATGCCAGGCAGGGACAAGTGAAACTATGAATCATGGAGTGGGGAGGGCATGGGGCAGGGCTAGGATCCACCCCCAGTGGGCCCAGGACATGCTGGCGACGTTCTCAGAGCCAGTGACTCGGGGATGGTGGCCTCAGAAGGCCCCGCCCAGCCCAGCAGCCCCCAGGCAGTGGCAGCGGCAATGCGCTGGCCTTGGGACAGCTTTCATTGATCCGAGGCCAACGTGGACTGGACCTGAGCCGGCTGCTATTCCAGCATTCAGCCCTGGCCCCTGCTCAAAACACAGGCCCGGCGTCTCCTTATGGCCTTAGCCAGCTCTGTCCTCAGCGGCAGCCAAGTCACTGCCCAGAATGCAAATGGGGCAGGTGCAATGGGCCTCTCCAATCTGAGACCAAACCCATCACATCCCACACACAACCCAGGTTGTTCCACACACAAGCAGACAGGGTCCCCTTGGGTTGCTTGGCCCCGGCCCACACAGCTCCCCTGCCTATCCCTGGGCAGCCACTCCACCTGATTTCTTGGTTCAGTCAGGCATATAGCCTGAGGTCAATTACCTGGAGAACGCATTGCCACACCAGTTGCCTGGCTTGCACCCCAGCCTAGGTGGCGTACACTCGTTTTATTTTCACAGGACCCCTCCCCAGCTCCACAGTCTTCACTGGCTCCCTGCTTCAATCAACTCGGAACCCTCTGAAGTCTTGCCCTAGCTTCTCAGTCCAGCTCACTGGGAAACAAATGGTTATGG
Source organism: Trachypithecus francoisi (assembly GCF_009764315.1). NCBI lineage: Eukaryota > Metazoa > Chordata > Mammalia > Primates > Cercopithecidae > Trachypithecus > Trachypithecus francoisi. Next base: position 90,867,464 of record NW_022681455.1, on the reverse strand, counting down.
CAGGGAAAAATGCTAACCTGGGAGCTGGGCGTTCTGCCTCAGTTTCCCCATTTGTACAAAAAGAGGAACCATGGCAAGAGGGTATGTCCAAAGGCTTTATTGCTGCAATACACCATGACTCCGCAGGCTCAGGAGAGGGCCCATTCATCCAGGCCCCAGGCTCTGTTCCTTCTCTGCTGTCTTCAGGCCATCCAGAAGGGCCACCGCTCACTTGCAAAGCCAACGATCAGCCCTCAGGACTGTCTGTCTCAGGAGGCAAAAGTATTTCGCAGAGAAGGAAAGAAAAGTGTGGATGTGAATGCTTCCCTCAACTCTGCATCAACCCAGCACCCAACCTTCCCAGCGCCAGACACCCTGCACCCAGGGGAACCACAGTGGCTACAGATGGAGAGAGAAGTGCAGCTCACAGGCTGAGGAACAAACGGCAAATATCTACCTGCATAGAACACCAGGAAGGACCCTAGCAGCCTCAGCCTAACAGTCAGCACCTCAAAAAAGAATTATCAGGTTAATCTAAAAAGAGGCTTCATTCTAGCCGGGTGCAGTGGCTCACACCTGTAATCCCAGCACTTTGAGAGGCTGAGGCAGGCAGATCACTTGAGGTCAGGAGTTCAAGACCAGCCTGGCCAATAAGGTGAAACTCCATCTCCACTAAAAAAAAGAAAAAAAAAAATAGCTGGGCATGGTGGCAGGCGCCTGTAATCCCAGCTACCAGCTACTCAGGAAGCTGAGGCAGGAGAGTCACTTGAACCTTGGAGGCGGAGGTTCAGTGAGCCGAGACTGTGCCACTGCACTCTAGCCTGAGCAACAAAGTGAGACTCCATCTCAAAAAAAGAAAAAAAAAGGCTTCATCCTAATGGCCATGAAGTCATAATGGCAGTAAAGGAGCAAACAGCATTGCCAGGTGGTGTGGGGCCCAGACCATGCCCCACATGGCCTGGGGCTTGGGTCCTGGCTCTGTCACCTACAGGTTGTGTGATGCTGAGCAAACTAATAAACTTCTTTGTATCTCAGTTTCCTCCTCTGTATGATGGGTAAATAATAATATCTGCCTTGTGGAGTTACTGGGAGCATTAAATTGGGTCACATTTGTAAAGCGCTTGGAAAAAAATGCCTGGTTCCTTAGAAGCACCATGTAAATGCTTGTTAAATAAATAAAAATGAAGGTGAATATAAAGTACATAAAGACACACTTGTAATGTAAAAGAAGGATGACCATCCCAAGAAAAAGAAGGATGACTGTTTCTAAACATCTTTAGCATTCATTGGTTTTAACATATAGAAGGGTGTGAACATATGTGGGGATTTTTTTCTTCCTCTATCAGGCATAGGCCAGATTTACATGAGGAAATGATGTGTTCTAACATTATCTGAACAAACACAAAAGTATAAGTATGGGGAGATGAGGTTGAGCCCAAGAGTTCTGGAAAAGGTTGGGCCTCCTCCAAAAATGGGAAAGCTGGATTGGCAGGAGAGGTCACCTATAATATCAAGGTCAAAAGAGCATTCAGGGCCAGGCGCAGTGGCTCATGCCTGTAATCCCAGCACTTTGGGAGGCCAAGGCAGGAGGATCACTTGAGCCCAGGAGTTCAAGACCAGCCTGGGAGACATAGCAAGACCCATCTCTACGAAAAATTTAAAAAGTAGCCTGGCATGGTGGCGTGCACCTGTAGTCCCAGCTACTTAGGAGGTTGAGGTGGGAGGATTGCTTGAGCTCAGGAGTGGGAGGCTGCAGTCTGCTGGGATGGTGCCATTGCACTCCAGCCTGGGCAACAGAGCAAGACCCTGTCTCAAAAAGAGAAAAGAAAAGAAAGAGAAAAGAGAGAAGAGAGAGGAGAGGAGAGAAAAAAGAGAGAAAAGAAAAGAAAAAGGGAAAGGAAAAAGAAAAAGAAAAGAAGGAAAAAAGAAAAGAAAAGAAAAGAAAAGAAAAGCATTCAGCAAAGGCCTCCGACATGATCCATTTGCCCACCGCCTTTATAGGCGAGCGTGAACTACCCAGACTTGGGCCACCACCTCCAGAGGGATGAACCCTCAGGGCGGCTCCACTAATTATAGGTTGAAACTAGCAAGGCACAGCCCTGTCTTAATGGTGCCCCCGACCAGGCTGACTAGAGTGGGCTGCAAGTGTCGGCTGCCCAGAGCTTCCATCGTGCAGCACCTCGGGGCATGCTGGGCTATAGAAAAGCAAAACCAAACAAAACCCATGAGGAAGGCGTGGGCTTAAAAAGGTCTTTTTCACCACCAGTGAAGTTTAACGCTTAAAAAGGAAGTCAAGAAAGTCGACTGGTGCTTGAGTCTGAGGGACTGGTGTGAGGAAACTCATTTCCGTATTCTCTCTACTTTCGTGTCTGTCTGAAATGTTCTATAAGAAATAGTCTTAAAAAGGGGAACTTAGTCTAAAGAACAGGGGCTTGAGTTTAAACCATCTTGGGAGAAGCAGCCAGGCCCAAGACTAACCAAGAGTCACCCGGGCAACAAGGAGGATCTGAGCGCTGGGGTCAGAGAAGACATTAGGTTTCCTTTAGGCACGGTGAGGTCACAGCAAAATAGGGAGACCAAATGGTGTGCCACACTGACCATATGCCAGTCGCCCTCCCAAGTGCCCCATGTTTATAACTCATTTAATCGTCACAACAAACATGAGGTAGACATTGCTACTTCCCCATTCTACAAATGAGGAAATTGAGGCAGACAGTAGTTAACAAATTTGAGGCCAGGCACGGTGGCTCACGCCTGTAACCCCAGCACTTTGGGAGGCTGAGGCAGGTGGATCCCTTGAGGTCAGGAGTTTGAGACCAGACTGGCCAACATGGCGAAACCCCATCTCTACCAAAAATACAAAAATTAGCCGGGCGTGATGGCGGGAGCTGGTAATCCCAGCTAATCAGGAAGCTGAGGTGGGAGAACTCTCTTGAACCCAGGAGGTGGAGGTTGCAGTGAGCTGAGATCGCACCACTGCACTCCACCCTGGGCAACAGAGCAAGACTTTGTCAAAAAAAGAAAAAGAAAAAAAAAAAAGAAGAGAGGAGAGGAAAGGGGAGGGGAGGGGAGGGGAGGGGAGGGGAGGAGCTTGACCAAGTAGCTAACAAGGGGCAGCCCTGGGATTTGAATCCAGCCTACCTGGGTGCACGAGGCTGAGCTCTAGCCGCCCTGCTGAGCTGCTGCTTCATTTCAGCCAAGAACAGATCTCAGCCCAGGGTGGGTCAGACGCAGAAACAATGGCAAAACAATGGATTAAAGCTATAGCATCAACAGTATAGCTTTGGCATGGGCTTACTGCAAGGGCAGACAAGCTGATAACTACTGTTACCTGCTGTTAGGGTGTGTGATCTGTCATTCTAAACTTGTAGTCTCAGTCCCAGTTATTTAAGTTAACCTGAAATCAGCATTTAATTCTTTAAGAAATACTGGTTCCTCTATTAGATATGTAAGTTGAATGAACTGAGCAATAAACAAAATACTGAAGGGTATACATTTTCCTTTCCATGTATGAACGTGGCCTGGACATTAAGGAATCCCATCAGTACCAGGGCACAAGCCATTCCTGTTTCATTTGCTGTCCACCTGAATCAGCCACACCTGCCCTGAGGATATTTGCACTAGGGCAGTGGTCCTCAACCTTTTTGGCACCAGGGACCAGTTTTATGGAAGACAATTTTTCCACAGATGGGGGCAGAGGGAGAGGTGTAGGCAGATGGTTTCGGGATGAAACTGTTCCACCTCAGATCATGAGGCATTTTGTAGGTTTCCATAAGGAGCACACAACCTGGATCCCTTGTATGCACAGTTCATGATAGGGTTTGCACTCCTATGAGAATCTAATACCACTGCTGATTTTGACAGGAGGCGGAGCTCAGACACTCACTTCCTGCAGTGCTGCCCAGTTCCTAACGGGCCACAGACCTGTACCCGCCCTTGGCCCAGGGTTTGGGGATCCCTGCTCTAGGGCACTCTTTGGGATTCCATTTACTGATTCAACTCTGGACTTAGGTTCATGATACATCCCAGCTGTAGGAGCAGAGGGAAGTCCAGAGGTAAAGCATCTCTCCTTAGTGACCCACACTTTCTTTCAGATCCATCAAGATATATGCAAACTGCGTATTTTTCCATGTCAAACATAGAAGCCAGAGAACAAAAGTTACCTGGAAAGCCTAGATAATGCTTTTCCCCTCTAAGTAATACAGTGTTGGGCTACGTTAATAGAAGTATTACATCTATATTTTGGGAAGTGATGAGCTGATGATTCTACTACTTTCTACCAGGTTAGGTGCCACCTGGAAACAAAGTTTCATATATAAAGAAAGACAAAGCTACACCAGCCTTGCTATTCAAAGTGTGGACTGAGGGCTAGCAGTCTTGACATGGTCGGGGAAGTGGTCAGAAATGCAGAGTCTCTGGTCCCATCTACCCTATGAAATCAGAATCTGCATTTTTGCATCATCCCCACACAATTCCTATACACATTCATGTTTGAGAGACCGTGGTATAAGGACAACCAGAAAGATGACTGCATGATTACAGCTAATATTGATATACCCAGCATGTACCAAGCCCTATTTTAATACATGTGAGTACCTTACATGCACACAGCTTTGAAGTTGTGGAGCTGATGGCATAATGGTGAAGGGGTAGGACCTCAAGGCAGTGAGAACCCAAGACGACCTGAGAGATGGGATGGAAGAAGCCAGCTTCCTGCCTTCACACAGGGAGAGAATGACTCCCTCACCAGAGAAAGAAGGACAATTCTCCACATTTCTTGAAGGCAAAGCAGGACTAATGACAGGGAGGGCCCAAATTCTCTATCATTTCAGGAGCTAGAGTTGTCCAACAAAAGACAATCAAGGGAGTGAGCTTCCTGTCACAGGAGGTATCCAAGCAGAGGCTGGGAGGCCTTCTGTACAGGATGCACAGAAGAGGATTCCCATTTCACAAAGGAATCAGTCTTGATGGGTTGAACTTTTCTCTCTAATTGCAAGGCCAGGAAGGCGTCTTCTATATCTACTGGGAACCAGAAAGTGGGTGTGCTCCCCTTCCCCACCAAAAGCTGCCTGTGGGTTGCCATGGCCCATGACATCCTAGGAAACCTCTGTGGCCTCAAAAGTTGGAACAGAAGATGGGGCCTATTATTAACCCTCCAGCCCCAGCACCTCCCTCAACCTAGATCCCAGACACTTGGCTCACGGTGGTCCTCAGGTAATAAGCAGAACTAACTGAGCCCTGGCTGGAGATGGGAGGGGAGGCAGGGACACAGCCACCCACACCCCCCCAAACAAGGAGATGCCTCTGTGACTCAGTGATCCACACTTTCTCAAACAGGGAAACTCTTTGGAGAAGTCCCCCATCCACTCACCAGTGGGCCACCACCTTGACTAACCAGACCCCACTCGCTGGTATCTTCAAGTGACTGCAAGTTTTGCTCTGTTCACAGAAGAACAAGGTGAAAATGAAAAAAACCTTGATGAGAATTTGCCCTCTAAAATGTCAAAGGCCAGGGAAACGGACCCGGCATGGAGGCAGCTGGGCTGCGGGTCAGAGTCTGACCACCGGGATCAAACTCTCAGCTCTACCCTGGGTGGAAGGGTGAATCTAAGACCTCCCTGAGCCTTAGATTCTTGTCTGGAATATGAAGGTGAGAATAATCCCTGCCTCGTGAAACCTTAAAGCAATGCCTAGCATGCTGTAAGCACCACATCCAATAAACACCAAGAGTGGACAGGAACAGAACTCTTGTGAAGAGGGAGCTTTACTGAGTATGTTCATTAAACAGGGCACAGACTCGATGAAATGACAAACATAAAGCGATCAGCACATCTGTGACACCCAGGGGTCACTCGTTTAATGCTAGCTGTTATCACGGTCCTTCCCACTGCTATCAGTTATTACTATTACCAAATTCCCAACGGGGAGAAGACCACAGTGTCACAGACCACAGTGTCCAGCCCAGGAGGAGGAGGTACACAGGGGAGGAATGCAAGACTCTGAGAGCTGGGGCAGGAATGACTTGGGGCGTGGGGAAGGCCCTGCCTGGGTAAATGCTTGGCGGCTGGATCTTGGAGGCAGCCAGGCCTCTGGAGAGCCAGCTCCACGGCCTCAGAAGTCAGGCCAGCTTTCAGTTCCCGGCATCCGGGCCCCATGTCCCCCATCGGGCCTGCTGCCCAGGCGCTCAGATTCTTCCAAGGCCCAGGATGCACGTCCAAAGCAGCCTCTCAGACTCAGGCCCCAAATTCCTTGGCCGGCAGGGTTCACGTCTCCATGCAGCTGACAGAGCCCAGCTGCTGGGTGCCTTCTCTTCTGCTCCCACCAAGGCCCTGCCAGCCCCCGAGCCCAGGAATTGGGAAATGCCAGCATCCCAGCTCCTGCCCCAGCCACGTAATTGGTATAAGCACCCATGAGGGACTTTAGCTATCCCCCTTGATTCCTCTGCACCTGGACAGTGGCAGGTACTACATGGTCAAAATCGGAATCTAATGCCAGGTTTCGCCATCCACCTCCTTTGTGACCTTCTCCAGAGACTGGAAGGAAATCCCATGAAAAAACAAGTTTTACAGAAAAAATTAACAAAGAAGAATCTTCTCTGTTCTCCAAAGCAACATACCCCAAATTTGGCAGCACTCAGACTCCTGAGGACAGCAAGGGAGAAAGGCATGCCTGGGCTGGGCAGAAGGTGCCTTCAATCAGGGGTCCATGCAGCCAGGCCCACATCTCAACCTCAGTCTGGGCGCCTGGGCCTCATTACGATCTGCAGACAACAGCCCAGAGCCCTCAGATACACAGGTGCTATAGGGTAAGTGTGGGGGTGCCAAGAAGCTGCTGTCCACACTCAAGAGAGGGCTCAGCAGGGGCAACCTAAATGAAAGAGACCCTTGTTTATCTATGGAGGTCAAGGGAAAGAAACCAAACAGCCCCAGTAGCTCCCAATTCTCCATGTGCCTATGGCCTTGGGTTGCTTATAAGCTGGCTGATATTTTAATCATTGCTAAGGGCTACTCTATTTTAATCATTTACCACAGGCTACTCTGTGCCAGACATCATGCCACATGCTTTACATTTATCCCCTTTTCGAACCCTTGCAACATCCCTTCTCTTATCATACCCATTTTACAGATGAGAAAACTGAGGCACAGGTTAAATAATGCCCCAAAGTTACACATTTGGAAAGTGGCAAAGGTAGGACCCTGCCCAACTATAGGACCTGTGGGCTGGGAAAAGACCCTTCAACCAAACTGGAGTAAACTGATTACATTAAAGCACTAATTTGTTCATGCCTCCCTGATCCCATACCCTTTTGGGGGAGCCCTCCCACACTGAGACTGGGCTTAGCCATGTGACTTGCTCTAGCAGATAGGATGGTAGTGAATGTGATACAGAAACTTGGTAAGGCACTGGGGAATCCACTTCCTCTCTCAGACCCTGTCCCTGCAATGAGAAACGCCTGGCCTTGCCTGCTGGAGAGATAGGACATGCACAAGAAGGAGAGACCACTTGTCCCAGCCAATTCTGATCTAGACCAGGAAGCTGTGGCCAACTGTCTTAAAGCATGAGCAAGCCCAGCCCAGATCAACCAAGCCCAGGTCCATACAGCTCCCACCTACCTGCAGACGTGGGTGGAATAACTAAGTCTTAGAGTGGTTTGCAACATGGCAACAGCTAACTGATATGCCAGCTGCATTGCCTGTTCTCTTTTGACACAGGAAAATAACTGCCTGAGAATTAACAGAGTGAGTGAGAAAGACATTTAAATCAAAGGGTTTGCTTTAAATGCGGGATTGTCAAAAAGTTACTGTGTTTAGATCAGGATTCGAATTCTAGAATTCTTGACAATACACATGAAGGGATCAAGCCACATCAGGAGTCACAATTCTATTTGCTCCATCACACCTGTGCGGTGTCCCTTAAATGGAACCCTTTATTGATCTGTTCTCCTCTTCTATATACTTAAAAGGCAATGCTCTACCATGTGCCAGGAGACACGGCATCTTTCTTCCACACCAGCCTGACATGAAGCTACACCTCTGTGTCGGCTATCCATCGTTGTGTAAAAAAACCGCTCCTAAACTTAGTGACTTAAAACCTTCATTTTACTATCACTCCTGATGCTTTGGGCAGACTGGCCTCAGCTGGGCAGTGGTGCTGGTAGCTCCCGAGTCTTGTGTGTTTGCAGGGGGAGGAAGGCTGGGGCTGCTGTCATCAGGAATTTGTCTGATGTGGAATACCCCAAATGGCTCATGTCTGACACCTCGGCAGGGGTGGCTGGAAGGCTGGGCTCAGCTGGGACACTAACTAGGACATTGGGAAAACTGGGCCTCTCTCTTGCCCTGTTCTGTCTCAGAGCCTCACTCTCCACGTGACCTCTCCAAGTGATTTCTCCAGCAAGGTAGTTGGTCTCAAACGCCTGACCTCGTGATCCATCCACTTTGGCCTCCCAAAGTGCTGGGATTACAGGCATGAGCCACTGTGCCCGGCCACAGTAATGCATTTTTACCCCAATGCACACTGGGCAGCAGGCCTGGGATGGGTCTGCAGCATATGCGTTGAGTAAACAAATGGTGTATTCCCAGCAGAACCACAGACAATTCGTGGATGAACACCAAGACAAAGGCAGCAGCCTTGGAACCCCAGAATATCTGCTGTGTCATGAGAGTGCCCCAAGGTTCCATTCCAGAATGAATGAATGGGATGACCACCGAATGGCAATGTTCCTCTCCCTGCACATGCACAGGGATGTCGGGAAGGATGAGGCAACCACGTTCTCTGCAAAGACCTCAGTCTGAAAATGGGCACCTGCAAGATCCAGACTCCCCTGGGAGGGTCCACTTTAGGGTATGTGAGAGGGGGCAGCTCTCTTCCAGGGCAGATGTGAATCTCATTTTGGGTGGGGCTCTAGGCACAGGCCTGAGGGACTGCTGTAGGGAGGACAGCCCTGCGAGAGCCCTTAATCATTTAACTAAAACCACGTTCAAGGCATAATTAGCAGACAGCTCCAGATTCATGATCTGAGGCCCACTGGCTCTAATGGACTAATTAGGTGAGACATCCTTGGGCAGGCAACACACTCTGGCCTTCTCAGAAACATCCCAGAGAGCTCAGCAGATCACGGCTGGCATGTGGTCCATGAGCTGCCTTACGATGGCTGGGCAAAGAGACAAATGCATTACTGGGCAAGAACAACACACAGCTTGCAGAGATCAACAAGGCAATCCCTTCCACGCCAGCAGCCCCAAACAACCACTCCTTGCAACATTCAGATCCTGTATACAAAATCCTTTGCTCTCAGCAATCAGCAACATGCTCTCTGCCTCCTGAACCACCCTGCCCTTTGCAAATCAAGGCTAACAGCAATAAAGGGCACGCATGCCTACACACACAATTCTGTCCTCCCCTGATCCCACTCCTCTGTAAGCTCACAGCCACTGAGAGCTGCTGCAAGACAGCACATCATCATCCTGGATCAGAAAAATTAATCACCAGCTCTGTGGAAGCCCCAAAAGTACCCAGGGCCTCAAACCCACCACAGATAGCAGGAACTTGCTGTTTAGCCAGTTCTCTCCATCCAAGGTGCCTCTGAGTAAGTGGCAGGGGTCCCACACAGCAATAGGAGCTGGCAGAAGGCAAAGCCTTAGCAAAGGTAAAGTCTGCATCTTTGGGAAGCCCTCAATGCCTCTGACATAATAGCAGATACAGACAGGAATGCAATAGACATGCTGAGTGAATGCAAGAGAAAGCACCTGAGAGAATAAGAGAACTCAAATCCTGCAGCACTGTTTGCCAAAGGGCTCCCTGGTCAGAGAAGCCTGGGAAACTGGTCCCTAAACTGAAGGAATCCTGAATAATAGGAAAACTCCATATTCCAGATTCACAATGCACATTAGGACAATGAAGGCTCTGAGAAGTCCTGCAGTTAAGGAACTTATTTAATGGGTAGTTGTAGCAATTGTTTCACAACATTAATTTTGCAAATAATCTTTTTTTCCCCAGAATCTCCAGTGGGATAACATATTTAGGAAATATTGTCCCGGGCAAGCAATACATCAGTACAGGGCAGATACCTCAAGCCCCAATCCCATAGGAGCTAAGGAGCTAAGTTATTTAAATAAGTTAAATGGGGGCAGGTTTAATATTTGCATAAGAGGCATATGGAAACACTCTTCATCTCCATGAAGAAATATGCTCTTATTTTTCTGAAAACAAAAAACCATTTTGGTTTATCTTTTCTCTTCCATCTTTGATAGCAATTGTTTCCTATGAGAGAAATAGAAACATTTATTTAAAAGAAATATAATTCTATAAGAAAACCAATGTGCAAAGGCAATGACGAAAAAAACAGAGAGAAAAATGAGAAACAGGATTGGGGGGCACTGCAGGGCCTCTGGGGTACACAGGCCCTGTCCAAGAGCACAGCTACATTCAGCTCCATTTGAATGTTGCCAGGCTAAGAGGTTGATGCCAATGATATTAGCTTTTCCAATTTTTAAAAGGAAGTCAGAAGTCTAGAGTTCTAAGTGAAATTCCTCATTTTTAAATGTTGGCTCAAATTGTTTCAAAATTGAAAGGGTCAAACAAAACATTCCTGGGAGCTAGATTCAGCTCACCAGTTGGCAATTTCTGCCAAAAAGGACGGAGTAATGCTCATTCAACTGGTGCTGCCACCCGTTTCCCAAGCTTCTCGGGCCAGGGAACCCTTTGGCAAGGGTTTGAGTGCTCTTATTCTCTCGGGTGCTTTCTCTTGCATTCACTGAGCATGTGTCCTGCATTCCCTGCATGTACCTGCTATTATGCCCGTTGCATTTAGGGCCTCCCAAAGATGCAGACTTTGCCTTTGCTAAGTCACCGCTCTAAGCACTGGGCCCTCACCTCTCCTTGGGCAGGCCCTGCCATGTGTGGGAAGGGGTGAGCACACAGTGGGAGGCCAAAATGGCCAGTCCATCAAGGGGATCCATCATGGTGTCATGACAACACTCCCTAAGGTCTTTTTCAGAAATAGAATACACTCTCAAATCAAAACTAAAAGCAGAAAGCCCACCTGGAGAGGCCAACGAAGGAAGACACAGTCCACAGGACTGAGAGAGTGCATGTGTAGCGGGTTGGAGTGCAAGTTTAGTGGGTTAGAGTGCATGTGTAGCGACTAGCCTGTGGGACCAAGACAGTGTGTGTGTAGCTGGTAACCCGTGGGACTGAGACAGTGCATGTGTGCAGCAGGTTAGGGTGCATGTGTAGCAGGTACTCATGAGACCAAGAGAGTGCGTGTGTAGCAGGTAGTCTGCGGGACTAAGACAGTGCATGTGTGGTGGGTTAGAGTGCGTGTGTATAGCGGGCAGCCCGCGGGACTAAGGCAGTGCATGTGTGGTGGGTTAGAGTGTGTGTATAGCAGGCAGCCCGTGGGACTGAGAGAGTGCAAGTGTAGCAGGAACACATGCACAATGATGGCCTTATTAGAGCCTCATAACAGCCCATGTGATATGTGGCTGAGGCTGTATTTAAATGTTTCTTTCTTTTTAAAGATGAGGCTCATGGATGTCAAGTGACTTCTCCAGGTGATCATAGTGACATTTGCATTCCCAGAGACAAAAGTAGTCCCTGATGAGATGAGGCAGTGACCAAGACACAGCCAGTGGTCCTGCAGCCAGGCCAGCCAGCCAGCTACCAAGCTGCCCAGGAGAATCACAGGCTGCAGAAGGCCTCCTGATCACCTGCAGAATCATGGGAGATGGAATGCTGCTCTCACACATTTCTCAGAAGCTGACTGACAGACACCGCAACATGAGAAACGTACACAGTATATCTGATCAGAACCTGGGTGTGAGTCTCTCAGCAGAGCACTAGTAGATCCCCAGGGGAACATCACTCCACACAGTAAAAGAGGCAGAATCTTCTGGAACATGGAGCTGGACATGGCCAGCTGAAGAAGCAGAAGCCAGTAGAAAAGGAGGCTCAGGTACCAAGGGTACCTGCAAAGGGAACAACTCAAGCTGGTACTATGACAGAGATGGCTACCTGCCCCCAAAGATTCCTGCTCCCTCTTCCACAGTGTAGAGTTGTTAGTGGAAGGTGGCTGCCCAGATGGGACTACATTTCCCAGCACCTCTTTCATCAGGGTGGGGCCATGTGATTAGTTGTCACCAATGGAACATGAGCAGAAGTGGTACAGAATGATTCACAGCCAGGGATCTTAAGCAGTGGGAAGAGTTTTTCCACTCCCTTATTCCCCTTTCACCAGGTGGAAGCAGAGAACTCAGAGGCTCTCACAGATGAAGAAGCCACAACATGGAAGGAGCCTGGACCACTAAGTCACTCATTTTCCAACCAAGATACCTGTTTTGGACTGGTCCATGAGTGATAAATAAAATTCTAAACTTTAATGTCAAGGTGTCTTTACTGCAACAACCAGAGTTGCCCCACCTAAAACACAAGTGGAAAGAAAGAAGAATACATGGGTCAAGAAAGTAAGTCCTCACTGGGGTAAGAAGCTCAAGGCAAAAGCAATACAGGAAAAATCTATCTGCTAAATAAGATCAGTCACCACCTGCTACATACAACCCACCTGAATGCCTCTACATAAAGGTCAACTTTAAGACCCCTGGGTGCTTAGCTATGCCTACCTTGATTAAGAATGGCTTACAAAGACAAATACCGCATGATCTCATTTATATGCGGAATCTAAAATGGGCAAACCCAAAGAAGCAGAGTGGAATGGTGGTTGCCAGAGGCTAGGGAAAGGAGGAAATGGAAAGGGGTGATGGCCAAGGGGTACAAAGTTTCAGTTATGTAAGATAAATAGGTTCTGGAGACATACTGCACAGCATCGTGCCTATAGCTAACAGTACTCCATTATATATTTAAAATTTTCTAAGAGGGCAGATCTTAAGTGTTCTTTCTCTCTCTCTTTCACACAAATAATAATAATAAAGAGAGCAGGAGGAAACTTGGACAGATTACAGACATGTATTGGGCAGATTACAGACATTACAGGTCTTGATGGTAGGGATGGTTTCATGAGTATATGCTTACCCCCAAACCCATCAGGTTGTATTCAAGTTGTACACATTAAGTATAGCTTTATACAAGTCAATCATATCTCAATAAAGTGATTTTTTTAAATAAAGAATGACTTATGAAAACTCCTTTAGGGAAAAAAGAAGGTTATTTACCAAATATACTCTACCCACCCACCCAACAACCCTCTGCTGGGAAGGTATTCTGACTATCTCCATCAACAGGTAAGGGCCACAAGGTCAGGAGGTGCAGTGACTTGGCCAAGGTCATGAAACTGGCAGAGGCAGAGCTTGGTTTTAACTTAAGACCCTACTCCTTCCACCAACCCAACCTGCTCTGAATGGTGCAAAATATTTGTATCATTTCCCACAAATCACTTTCTGCCTTGTATGGGCCAGTCAGGTTTGGTGGCCTCCCCAATATAATGGGCACCTCCTGAAGGCAGGGACTCAGGCCATCCATCAGTGCAGTCTCACAGGGCCCAGTGGGGGCCTCTCATCACTGACTGCAGGGAGTCACATGCTGCTTGACCTCATGCCCTCACCTGTTGATAGGGATGGTAGGAATATCTTCCCAGTGGGTCACTGGGTGGGTGGATAGAGTATACTTGGTAAATAACTTTCTTTTTTTCCAAAAATGAGTTTTTATAAGTCATTCTTTTAAAAAAACAAACAAAAAAAAAGCACTTTATTGAGATATCATTGACTTGTAAAAACCTATACTTATGTAATGTATACAACTCAATGAATTTGGGGATAAGGGTATACCCATGAAACCACCACCACCATAAAGGCCACAGACATACCCACAATCTCCCCAAGTTTCCTGCAGCAGCTTTCAGGCCAAACTCTGGTGCATCTTCAGGATACTCAGGAGGCTTACACCCCAAATCCTGTCCTCTAACCCAGTTCTCCCCCCACCAAGGATAATCAGAAACATAACAAAAGGCACTGCTTCCACTTCTGAACAATCATCATTTGATCACAGCAATCTGGTTATGGATGGATAATCTTATCAGTCATTAGTTACCAATATTTAAACCAGGAATTACCATCACTGGGGTTTGCATCTTCTTTGCTATCTGGAGGAGGTGAGGAGAAGGAGTGACTAAATGTCTTCATGTAACTGGACATGGGGGTGAGTATAGCTGCTCCTCCCAGCCCTGCTCTGAGGCTTGTGTAGGCAATACCCACATCTGCCTGACACTAAGCCTCCATCTGTCCAGGGCCTGTTCAGGGCCCTCCGGAGAGTGAGGGCATATTAGCATATAGTCTCAACAAAAGGCAGGAATAAGCCAATAAGCTAGCAATCAATTCTGGGAACTCAGAATCTTCTAGAATATTCTTGAGCCCAGATAGGAGGCTTGGTGGGCTCTGCAGCCCAGATGCTCCCCTACGGCAGGGTTTCTCCACCTTGGCACTGCTTACATTTGGGGCCAAGGTCATTCTTTGTTGCAGTGGGGCATCCTGTGCACTGCAGGATGGTTGGCAGTATCCCTGACCTCCACCCACTAGAGGCCAGCAGCACCCCCCACCCAGCCATGACAACGAGGGATGTACCCAGACATCGCCAAATGTCCTGTGCTCCCATGGAGAACCCCTGCTCCAAAGGATGCAACAAATGGTGGCCACACCAGAATTTAGGCCTGGTGTTTTCCCATCTTCCATTTTCTCCTCTCTGGATTTTTATGTGATACGTCTCCATTTTTAAAGTGTGGCAACTCATTAAATATTTTTCTGCTGTGAGAGCCGAAAAGCATGTGTACAGGTTACTGGCCAGAGCCTCCAAAAGCCCTCTGCTAAGTCCAGATGGAAAACGAAAAAGCATATAACCCACTTCTCAGTGTTTGAGCTCCTGAGTTCAAGAGCAAGTCCGTCCCCACGGCCATGGGAAGAAGCCCTGGAAAGGGAGGCCCACGTATTTCTTGGGGGGAATATTGCCACAAGATCACCTGTCAAAGGGGCTTTTCAAATCCCTTCTCCCAGGAACACAGGCTGACAACCCCATTTGTTCTTTTTCCCCCAAAATACGATTCCCGTCCTGCTGATATTCTGAAAGCCAGGCCCTAAGCCGGCTCTGGCCTATGAAGCAAACACTTGTGAACCACCCGCCTATAAAACCAGCCAGCCTCTGGGCACTGGTGAATCTTTCAGTGCCAACATTACCCCAGAAGACTGGCCTCCCTATCTCTCAGTCCCTAGTTAAAGAACTTGATCTGAGCAAGTTTCCTTTCCTTCCAGCGAAAATCTGGGTTACTAGGGGGAGGGCACTGGAGAATCTAATAAATCTTAGAATATACTTCTTGGCTAAAGGAAAAAAAAAAAAAAAAAAAACACCTACTTACTGGTGTCATGAAACAACTTTCCAGCTCTCTCAGAAGACAGCCGGGTTCAGAAGTTACTATTATATTCAAGCTGTATTAAATCAAGCTGTGAGAAGCACCAGGGTTATGCTTTTAAAGAATGCCCTGAGCCAATTCTGATGTTTAAAGGGAAAAGGAAAAAGTTTCCAAGGCTTCCATAAATTCCAAGGAGAGGAAGTTTCAAACTTGGGTGTTCACAGACCATGGCCCCCACTGGAAACAGCTTGGTTTCATGTATTTGGTTTTACTGTTCAAACTTTAGGGTCTTTTAACTTTTTATTTTTACAGGGCTCAGAAGAAAAGGGAGAGGGAGCCATTTGCTCACCAAGTGCCAAAGAAAACCCAAGCGCCTCCCTCAGAGGGCCTCTGCCTGGGACGACAACGAGGCAAGGATGTGGGGAGGGGACCCCCGGCTCCTGGCACGCCCCAGGCACAGCTCCTCCTGCCCGCTCGAGACCAGGCCTGCGAGGCCGGCTGCTAATGAACTCCGACAAGATCAATCCAAGGCGAGACCATGCTGCACTGCCACTCGGCCGCGCCTGGGCCTCGGCCACCAGCAGCAGGAGGAGCAAAATGAAAGTTTCCAAAAACAAGATGAGGCCCAGCCAAGTCCCAAGGAATCCTAAATTTAGTCCCTGGGGGAAGACGGCTGTGTCGACTCAGCCAGGACACCAGTGAGGCCCGGTATCCCTTGAAAATGTCAACCAAACTAAACAGGCCCTCCCAGGACACCTCAGCCCCCAGTTCTGACTCACGCCCACATTTCCAATCCCTAGCCCCCACTGTCCAAGGCCTGTCTACCTAGGAGGCTGGGCAAGACAAGGGAGGTATACCCATTTGATAGGAGAGAAAATTGAGTCCCCAAAGAGGTAGTGGTGAGGTAGAATGAACATAGGCAGTCCTGCATTTGGATCCAGCATCAAGTTCTATCACCCAATACCCATGTGTCCAGGAAGAAGGCATTCTGCCACTTGGAGCCTCAGTTTTACCATCTGTAAAATGGGAGTGATACTGTCTATTTCAAAAAATACTGAAAAGACAAAAGTTTTAAAATTTCTATGTATATATAGACACACATGTATTATATATACATGCATATACGTCATATAGGTGTATGTTAAAAAGAGACTGCTGGGCTGCACCCCAGACATATATAGTCAACAGCTGTTGTTTGTGCCAGCTCAGCACACTCACCCCCACCCCCACTTCCCTCTCAGCCCCTGTGGCTGAGGCCAGCCCAACCCGTTTCCGTGAGAGCTCTCAGACACCTAACTGAATCAGAATCACCAGGAGCTCAACACAGGTTATTCAATTTTCCCCAAGCTATTCTAATACACAAGAGACAGTTTTAGGAACAGCTGCCAGATAAATTCAGAATATCCAAGTGGCTAAGCTCTGAGAGGGTGTGACCCTCCTCCTGGCCCCCAGGAAGCGGTACATCTGCAAAGGGTCTCAGATTCTAAAGGGTTGTCAGGGTGGGACCCTCTGCCAGCTCTGAGCCAAGATGCAGAATCCAGAAGCGGAGGTCCTGAGGGGCAGAGACCAGCAGAACTCTGATCTGACCCCAGAAAGCACTTGCTGGCTCTTTCCCCCGCAGCATCCGGCTTCACACTGCAGGGCAGGTCAAGGGGATGAATAAGAGCCCAGAAGCTCCAAAGGGCCTCGCTTTAACCTGACTGGGGGGAGGAGGAACAGGGAATGTCCACCTGCCCACAGGGCAACTTCAGCATCAGGAGGTCTCCATAGCAACCCTCCAGCTGGAGTCACTGAGCCACCTGGAGACCAGACAGAGTGCAGGGGGGCACCACAGGGATTGAGATCGGGTGGTGCTGAAGGTAGAGATGCGGGTTCCAGCAAAAAAAGAAATAACAAAGACCTTTCCATGGCGGGGAAAGGACTTCCAGAAAGGACTTTCCTCTTGGAGGGAATGATAATTAGTCCTAAGAGCAGCCTTACCGAGCACCTCCAGGCCACACAGGTTCACCAGTTCACACACCAACTCCAGGAGGAAGGTTCAGCTACTAGTTTTGCTTTACCGATGGGGAGACTGAGACCTCAGAAACATTAGGAAAGTTGCCTAAGTTTGCACAACTGCTAGGTAGCAGGCCCAGGACTCAAACTCATCTGATTCCAGAGCCCACTCTCCCACCCTCTTCTGCACAGGGCAGGTCAGCACCCCTTCCGACCTCACGATTCTGTGGGCTCCAGAGACTGACTTTGGTCAGCACCCTTTCTAACCTCCACATCTCCTGGACTTGGCAGAAACTGGCTTTGGGTCTGTCTCTGTCTGACTCAGGGACAAGTTCAAGCCCGGATGCTGTTGCTGCACCTAAGCTGGGTAAGACAATGAACCATAGGGGTGGTGAGTACTCATTTTTAGAGATTGGCGGACTGGTGCAGAGAGGATTTCTCTGATTCCCAGAGTCCCACAGCAGATCCCCTGAACCCCTCCCCACCAATCTGCCACCTCCCCTGAGTTAGAGCACAAAGGACAGGGCAGAGCAGACAACTCCACCACCCCCAGTCATCAAGCCAGCCCCACGTAACACACGGGCTTCATTCCCAAAAGAAATCCAAGATGGAAGCAACTACTCCCACCCTCTAATTTACAGACAGGATAGCTGAAGCTCAGAGATTGAAAGAACTTGTCCAAAGCACACAGCAAAGCAATTTCATTCAAGGATTAACAGATGCCTATATGTGTCAGGCCCTGTGCGAGGCCGTGGAGCCCCAGGGGTTAACGACAATATCCTGCCCCTGCCACCAGAGGGGTGACAATACCCTGCCCCATGCCACCACAAGTTAATAACAATATCCACACCTCCTCGCTGTTCCTGTGGGAGGTGAGCAGTAACTCAGCTGCCACATGAATAAGTCACAAATGACCAATGGTGGTGAGCATTCCAAGGAGGCAGAAGGAACAGGGTGTTAGAAGGAACCACAGTGAAAGCTGTTCTGAGGCACATGTGAGAGCTCCATCCTGGAGGGTGAGCCGAGAACAAGGGAGAGTACTGGGAAGTATCTCCAGCTGCAGAAACAGAGCGTGCAAAGGCCCTGAGGTGGGCGTGCGATGGGTATGTTCCAGACGGGAGCAGGGCAGCTGGGATGGAGTGAGGGGAAGGGCGGCCAGGGATGAAAAGCAGGAAAGAGGCAGGTTGTGCCCAGCCTTATGGACTATGGGAAGGAATTTAGATGTTCCTCTAAGGACTTTGAGAAGCCGCAGTAGAGATTCAAGTAGGAGAGGGAGTGGATCTCATTGGGTTCTGCAAAGTCAGCCCGGCTGAAGCAGGGAGCAGAAATTCAGAGGCTGTTGGAGTCCTCCAGGCGCAACAGGATGATGGCTTAGAAGAGGATGGGGACCATGGTGAGCAGTGGGCAAATCTGAGATTCACAGAGTCATAGATTGACGAAAGGTGTCCATCTGGCAGCTCTGCAGGGAAGGAAGGGGAGGAGTTAGGAATGACCCCCCAGGATGCCTCTCTGAGCAACAGAGGAACAGAGAGCCCTTCACTGGGACCTGGAGGCTGGGAGCGCAGATGGGTCTCAAGAGTAGGTGGGGAAGGCTGCTTCCGACAGGCTGCTTGGGTGTGTGAGCAGCAATGAGTGGAGGGTACCCAGGTCTTCAGAGCACTTGAAACTCTCAAGGCCCCTACCAACTCCCAAAGCCTCCATGTGCACGAACCCTGGTTCCACCAGGCTGTGTGGCCGGCTGCTCGTCCTCATCCTGGCTGCATTGCTGACCTGCCCCTCTCTGAATCACATCTCCCCACAGGAGGCAGAGCCCTGGCATCTGTGTCTCTCAAATGGTGATCTCCAAAGACAGAATTTGGGTTTGTTATTGGAGGGCTGCCACCTGCAGCCCCTAGGCCAGCGCCCATGTCACTGACAATTTCCAAGGCCTTGAAAGGAACCTTAATCCAATTGTCTGTGTCGAGTAGGCCACAGGCAGCCCCTCCTTCCCCTCCACTTTCCTCTCAGCTCTCCCTTCGAAGGCAGCCCCAGGGAGGAGATGTCCAGCACAGCCTGGCCCTGACAGCAGGACAGTCGCACACCCAGGAGGGTCTGCCATGAGCCCACTGAAGACTACTACCAGCCAGCCCTCAGTGTGGAAGCCTCCCTGTGCCTGGCGCAGGGCTGCTATGGCTGGGGTGGGGGCTGCATCACTCGGATACCTGCCAGCCACATTCCACCCTCAGCACAAAGTGCTGCACAGATGGTACAGCACTCCTGGCAACACATTTCCCAGATGGAAAAACCAAGGCTAATAGACAGGGTCACTCCATAGATCCTGAGAGTGGAAGTCCTACCCCGTTCTGCTTCCAAAGGCCAGCCGAGCTCGTCACATTGCACATGAATAATAACTGTCCTATGTATCACCTGCTTTTTGTGGCTAGATACGGAGCTAAGTGTTTCACAGGCATTCTCATCTGATCTACACAACAGCTCCGTGGGCTAAGCACCATTTTCACTCCCATTTTACAGATGAAGAAACAGAGGCACAGAGAGGTTAAGGCACTCGCTCAAAGGTCACACAGCTAGTAAGTGGCAGGGCCAGCATCTGAATCGGGCCTGCCTATCTCTGGGGCCAGTACAGTGTTTCTCAATTCCCATTATCTTCCCTCTCCATACAGAGCCTGTGTAGACCACAACATTTTAATACCACACATATTCTGTGGATCTGTTTATATACTGGATGTATATCTGTGTTTTATACTTAAAAAGACTAAGACTCCTTTGCCCCCCAAGAACCAATTTCTGCCTCCATGGGGTCAACATCATTCCCATGGAGTCAAGGCCAGTGTTGTGTGACAGGAACAGAATACAAGCCACACATGTAATTTTAAATGTTGTAATAGTCACATTAAAAAACAAAGAAACAGGTGACATTAATTTTAACAATGTTATTTAAGCCAATATGATCAAAATATCGACATTTCAAAATACTATCGTTATATGTGATTTGCTTAATTATTAATTTAAAAAAAGTTGACATGCTTTTCCTTTTCTACATTAAGATTTTGAAATCCCGGGCCGGGCGCGGTGGCTCAAGCCTGTAATCCCAGCACTTTGGGAGGCCGAGATGGGCGGATCACGAGGTCAGGAGATCAAGACCATCCTGGCTAATACGGTGAAACCCTGTCTCTACTTAAAAATACAAAAAACTAGCCGGGCGACGAGGCGGGCGCCTGTAGTCCCAGCTACTCGGGAGGCTGAGGCAGGAGAATGGCGTAAACCCAGGAGGCGGAGCTTGCAGTGAGCTGAGATCCGGCCACTGCACTCCAGCCTGGGTGGCAGAGCAAGACTCCGTCTCAAAAAAAAAAAAAAGATTTTGAAATCCCCTGGGCACTCCCAATCCAGACCCGCCCTATTTCAAACGCTCAGTGGCTACGTCAGGATAGAGGCTGCCATGGTAGGCAGTGCCCGCCCAGTTCCAACCATTTTGCTAAAGCAACGTTCCATGTCTTCCCTAAAACTCCTGAAAATCCATCTCTGCAGGACTTCCTCCATCCAAGGAACCCCACCACTCCTAACCAGAGGGTTCCACTTAGTTCTCAGGACCTCCTACAGACAAGACACCATGCTAAAAAACTCACAAGATACAACAAGGAGTAAGAACTGGCCTCTGCCCTCAAGCAGCCTACAATCTAAGCGGGAGGAGAGGAGTGAAATAATCACCAACCCTACTGCACACCAGGCTCTGGGGCTTCTCACCCATTCTCTTTTAATCTTCATACTCATCCTGGGATATTGGTTCTGTTATTACCATCTCATTTTATTGGTAAGAAAATTGAGGCTTGACAGACCATGGATCTTGCCCAGGGTCTACCTATTTGACTTGGCCAACCCAGGGCAAAACAAAGGAGATGTCAGCAAAGTCATGTGGAAGCTTTTAAGAACAAGGAGGGCAGCTTCAGGGAGGGCTTCAGGGAGGGTATGAGTGAACTTGGAGGCAGCATGAAAGGGAAGAAGGAAGCAGAGAGCCAAGGATAAAGCAGAGGCATGTGTATTTGCAGGGAATACAGAAGCAATAGGTGCATTTCTGATGAACGAAACTGCACAAGCAGAATCTTGGAAGCAGGAAAAGAGGCCGGAATTCTGGGCCTTAAATGCTGTAGCATGAAGCTGGTGCACAAGGCATGGTATGAGGAGAGTCCAAGTTCAATCACCCAGTCATGGGAAAGCATCCACTGCCCAACCCATAGGCCATAATGTCAGCGGAATCTGACTTCCCAAAATATTTATCAGAAGGCGCTGGGCACCAGACTCCATTCTGTAAACCTGGATGCTGTTCCAAAGCTGAGACGATAGATCTCCCAGAGAACCAGTTAAACTCTCCCTCACATTCTAAATAATGAAAGGAAGGGGGGGAAGAGAAGGAGACAAATCAACCTCCTCCAACCGCCCAACTTAAGGGATTAAGGTCAGAAGCAAGACAGGAGCAAGGGGGCCATCTCCTTATCAGGCACACGGCTGCTCTAGACACAGGCAAAACTTGTAACATGCATCCTTCTTCCACAATGGGGGAGAGAAGCACCCAGTCCTAATACACAAAGGTCAGACCCATCCTCCAGGGGCAGAATTTCCAGCCAATCTGTTTCCCCCGGATTTCCAAGACAGAACCGTCCCTTCCATGTACAGAGGTGCTGACTGGAAGTCAAAGAATGAGGCCCATAAATCTCCGACCTGCCAAGGGGTCCAGATTTCAAACCTCCCAGTGCACCGGCCCACTGCACTCAAAGGCACAAGCAAAGGAAGCTGTGGGATGAGTAGATTCAGGAATGTGGATGAAGGAAGACCCCTCTCTCTCACTGCCAACGATCACCATAGACATTATGGACTGAATAAATGAGGAAACGCTTGACACAGATGCTCTCACTTAGTCCTCCTGAAAGTCCATGAGGCAGGTCCTGCTGTTATCCCCAGTTTACAACGAGAAATGACAGAATCACATGGCCAGGAAATGGCAGCACCATCTCTAACCTGGACTTCCTGTATCTCCAGCTGGGGCCCCCCATAGGCTGGCCTACCACTCTCAGTTTCTTCCCCTCTCTGATATGCAGTCCTGGTTTCAAGCCCAGTGCTAACCACCTCTCTTCCTTGTTCAAAACCCTTAGGCTTATGTGTGCTTGCAAAATAAGCCCAAAATCCCCAGGGAGGGTTAAGAAAAGGTAGGCGGGTGCTCAGGGGCCCCCCAGGCCTCCGCAAGCCAACTCATGTCACCCACTCCCAACTCCAAAAATGCAGCCCACCCTCTCAAGGGGCCCATCCAAGAAGCGGGCTTTCTGGCACCATATTTTCCTCCCACAGAACGTGAGAATAAAGGGCTCTTTGCTTGTCTCCTGAAATAACTGGCTTTTGCCATAAAGCAATCTTCTGCCCAGTAAAAATATTTCTGTAAAACTTGGTAACTCTATCTGCGGTTCCTTTTCTGAAAGTCAAAAATCTTGGGGAGTGAAATATGGCAGAGGCCAGCTTTATGACAAGCTCATGAAGTCATGTCTACCCGAAACAGGCCCTCCTTAACACTGTGATTAATTTGCTGTTAACCACAGGGACTTTGTGTCTTAATATACTCAAAGCGAAGCACCCGTTCATATTTCTACCAGAACAATACCCACCACCCCAGACCTGGTATCCAGCCAGGCAGGTAGCAGAGCCATGGCTGGGATCTGGGGCCAGAAAGGACTCAGTTGAGATCGGGGACTCTGCCAAAGGGCCATAACACACAAGGGAGCTGTTACCTGTGGCCTGTCCTTGGCCAAGGAGGAGGTACAGCTTATAAGTGAGGGGTGTCCCAAGATCAGAGTGTAAGAGGCACTCACAGCTAAATCAAACTAACTCCAAGACACCCAGAGAAGCCCCTGAAACCTCCCTAGGGCTTGGTTTTCCCATCTGTAAATGGGAACAATCATTTCAGGGGAACTCCTGAGCAAACGCATGTGATGTCCCCTCTCAACATCTTCATCCGGCAAACGGCAATCACGCCCCTTCCAGGTGCTATTTTCGGCCCCAAAGAAATGGAGACGGGTTTACTGGGAATCTTCCAGAACACAGCAGCAGATCCAGAGGCCTTAAAGGGCTACTGAGTATGTCTGCTGAGTGCTCACTGCATGCTAACACTTCAATGGCCATATGCATTACTTCATTATTTAATCTTTGAAACAACCCCAAGCGGTGGGCATTCTGTTCCTCTTTTTATAGGTGAAAAAACTAAAGCCCAACATCAACACAGTTCAGTATAAACCCAAGTCTGAAGCCTGGTCCTAAGCTCCATGCACCCCTCGAATTGGGAGATCACAAAGGGAAAAAGGAGTGAAGTAATGCAATGAAGTCTTAAAAAAAAAAAAAAAAAAGCCAAACCCATAAAAATTAAAATGGGGGTTCTCAACCTGGGGCCATGGGTGCCCTGAAATTGGAGTGACCGATGTAAGAGCATTTATCTAAGGAGAGAGACACATGAGATTCAGTGGATTCCCAAAAGGGAAGTTACTCACTCCTTGAGGGTTAAAAATCATCAACCTGTGATCATCATAGAGAGGTCAGAAGCTTGAAAGGAAGGCTGTAACCCAGGTGGGCTGCATGGAGGAAGTGGCAAACCATCTAGGCTCTTCCAAGATATGATAGAAATAGGTGGATCAATGGTCAGCTGCCTGGCTGCCCTGTCCTTACCCAGCCTTGCCAGCTGCTGACCAAAGCCTTGTTCAGTGATTCTGATCCCAGGGACCAAGCCATCCACAGCTGTTGGCTCCACCCACACAGTGTGCTTTCTACAGCCTTCTCCTCTCAAGTCAGTTTCTCATCAGGGAGATTCAAGGGATGCGGGTAAGGGGGTGATCCCAGCCTCCACTCCAGGACAAGCATGTGACTCAGGACTGTCAGAGGCACAGGGATGGGTTCTGGGATGCGACCCAAGTCAAAACAATGGGAGCTCTGCCTGGACTTTTGCTGGAACTTTCTTCTCTAACAGCTGAAGCTGGAAGCCTGGACTGCTGGGAGCCAAGTTGCCATTACCTGGGAAGGGTGTGCCTAAGGATGAAGCCAATCTAAAAGAAAGCAGAGATGAAGACGCAGATTGTTGTCCTGGGACACAGCTTGGGCTCGATGATCCAGCTGTAACTGAAGTCCACTCCCTGATTACACAAGCCAAGAATTTGACTGTATGAAACAGTTGACAGGGGCTTGAAACCCAGAGTCCCAATGGATCCACAGAGAAAGGTCCCCTCTACTTAACCACAAGCTCCCCCGAAGCTGTTTTCCTCCTTGATTTTGTAGACACCAGCCGGGGAAAAAACTCCAGCTTTGCCAGAAACATAGCAGAGCCATACCTGGGGATCACATCAGGATGTGCAGTGTGCGTCGGGGGCACAGGGGGAGGGGTGGAAGCAGAAATGCACACTGTTGCTCTAAAGCTGACCACAGGCGGAAGCCCACAAACGATCTGAATGCCCAGCAGTAAGGAATCAATGCAATAAATGATGGTCTATCCTTACAACAGAAGGCTTGATAGCCATGAAGAACAATAAGATTATACATTCTGATATGAAATGATTTCCAAGATAAGTTTAAAAAGTTACATATTAAGAAAGCAAGCTGCAGAGCCAGATGTATACATGAATCTTAAGTTAAAAGAAAATATTTAAGGTCTGTATCACTTTTCATTGTAGTTGTTGTTATTGAGAGACATGGTCTCGCTCAGGCCGAAATGCAGTGGTGCGATCATGGCTCGCTGCAGCCTCAAACTCCTGGGCCCAAGCCATCCCCCCCGTCTCAGCCTCCTAAGTAGGTGGAACTACAGGCACACATCACTATGCCTGCTAGTTTTTGTTGTTGTTGTTGTCGTTGTTGTTGTTAAGAGATGGGGTCTCACTACGTTGCCCAGGCTGGTCTCAAACTCCTGGGTTCAAGCAATCCTCCCACTCTGGCCTCCCAAAGTGCTGTGATTACAATCATGAGCCACTGCACCTGGCTTCTACATCACTTTTTTTTTTTTTTTTTTTTGAGACAGAGTCTCACTCTGTTGCCCAGGCTGGAGTACAGTGGTGCAATCTCAGCTCACTGCAAACTCCATCTCCTGGGTTCACACCATTCTTCTGCCTCAGCCTCCCCAGTAGCTGGGACTACAGGCCCCCACCACCACACCTGGGTAATTTTTTATATTTTTAGTAGAGATGGGGTTTCACCGTATTAGCCAGGATGGTCTCAATCTCCTGACCTTGTGATCTGCCTGCCCTGGCCTCCCAAAGTGCTGGGATTACAGGGGTGAGCCACCAGGCCTGGCCTCTATATCACTTCTGTATGGTTCCCACCTTAAATGAATATTTCAATTAATCTACTAATACCAATGCTTCCTGGTCTTGTTGGCCAAGACAGCTTCTGCTGTCAGTGCAGGGATAAGCATGCACAAACAGAGCATGGCTAGAAGTATCTTGAGGAGCCCACTACAGCAGATGTCTCCAAAGGGGGAAGCTGGGAGGTGGAGGTGGGAGGAGGCTTCCTGTGTACTGCATACCTTTAGTACAATTTTGGATTTTCTTTTTTTTTTTTTTTAACCATGCGTATGACTTAATTTAAGGAAAGGAAAAAGGTGAGGACCCTTTCTGAAGGGGCAGAGGCTCTCTTCAAAGGCACAGAACACAAAACATCCTGGCTCCATAAAAGAGGTGGGGACTTAGATGGAACAGAAGAGAATCCCTGCCCCCTCTGCAGCTGTGTGCCCTCGGGCCAAGCTGCATGGTCCCTCTGAGCCTCATCCACCTGGAAAATGTTCTTGAGGATCTGCCATGTGCCAACCAGGGCAAAAGGCCCAGGGATACAAGACTGAGCCATAAAGAACCTGCCCTGTGGACTGTGCAGTCTGGTCTCAGATTCCCCATAGTAATAACTGATCGTGGCCACATTTCTGTGAATATTAAATGCCTGACAAAGCCCTGTGAGGAAGGTTTTGCAAGCCATAAAGCCCTGGGTAAATCCTGGCTGGAAAACAGCCACCCACTCAGTGCTGCTGCCTCCAATCCAGCAGGGAGTTTACCTTCCAATGCCCCAGAACAGAGTCAAGAGGACGAGTCGTCACTCAAGAACCCCAGTAGCAACTCTGAGCAGAACTTCCAGGGTTAAAAAGGCTAGAAAGGCCCCGAATTGTGACATCACGAGAAGGTGCTCCAATCCAACCATCTAGAAGGAAGACCATGATCATTCCCCACCATGGCCATGGCTGTAGCCAGCCAGAGCTACCCCCACCAAGCCTGAACAAAGCCATGTTATAAGGAGTGGGCTGTGGACAGGCCCCAAAGAGGGTTAACCAGTGCTTCCTGTGGGGGAGAGTTTTCTTTCCATGACCACCTGCTGTGAATCACTCCTTTGACACCTCCCTGCCCACTGAGGATGGAGTTTAGACTGACACACAGGATCTTCTCCGTGGGTCCAGGGCTGTGCCCGCTGAGGACGGAGCTTAGCCTGTGACACAGGGGATCTTCTCCATGCGTCCAGGGCTGTGCTGTCCAATGCGGTAGCCACTAGCCTCGAGGGGCTATTTAAGTTCACATTTAAATTCACTCAAATAAAATATATCTTAAAAGGCAGTCTCTGAGTCCCAGTGGTCACATTCTAAGCCACAGGTTCCCAGAAGGGACAATGCAGACACAGAACATTTCCATCATCAGAAAGTTCTACTGGTCAGCACAGTCTAGAGGTCCTTTCCACAGCCCCTTCTTCCCATTCTACAGGGGGGGACCTAGCAGTCTTTTCAAAAGAGGCAGGTGTCAATGACTGCCAGGGAAACTCTAAATCCATTTGCAAGTTTAAGCAGCTACAGTTTTGGGGATGTGGGAAGAGGAGAGAACCACGGAGCAAGAGCTTGTCAGGAGTGAGGGCCTGTGCTGGTGTCTCTGTAGGGTCGCTCATTAGGTCCCGCTACTCTACAAATGGGGAATGCCCTCCTCCTCATCCCTCTCCAACTCCTGCACCCTCCTGTCACCTTTCCTTCAGGGTCCAGTTGGCCCAGCTGTTGCCCAGTACAGAAAGGTTCTGACTCAGGCTTGGGAAACCCCAAGGACTCCACATTTTGAACAGCACCCAAGAGGTTCGGATGTAGGTGGTCCTCGGCCACACTGAGTCCTCCCCAACCCCACACCCTCTGGCTGCTGTCTTCTCTCTCCACTCCTTCTGGCAAAGCTTCTCCATAGAGTTGCCTACACACGTTGTTTCCTCATCTGTCATTCACTTTTAAAATGTATCACCTTGCCGGGCGCGGTAGCTCAAGCCTGTAATCCCAGCACTTTGGGAGGCTGAGACGGGCGGATCACGAGGTCAGGAGATCGAGACCATCCTGGCTAACCCGGTGAAACCCCGTCTCTACTGAAAAATACAAAAAACTAGCCAGGCGAGGTGGCGGGCGCCTGTAGTCCCAGCTACTCGGGAGGCTGAGGCAGGAGAATGGCGTAAACCTGGGAGGCGGAGCTTGCAGTGAGCTGAGATCCGGCCACTGCACTCCAGCCTGGGCGACAAAGCAAGACTCCGTCTGTCTCAAAAAAAAAAAATAAAATAAAATGTATCACCTTTTTGAAAAATACAAAAAGTAGCACATGCTCACTTTTTTAAGTCAAACAACCTAAACATGTACAAAATGAAAAGCGAAATTCTCCACTCCTCAGGAAATAGTCCTTGACAGTGTACTCTTCCAGCTCTTTCTCTATGCCCCTGCAGATACATAGTGACACAGGCCTGCACAGACTTTCGCACACTGTAAGAAACAGGACCACAGCCTATGAATGTTTTGCACTTGCTTTGCTCATTCAGCAGTGTTTCAGGGTCTCTTTCCTGGCAGCAAGAGAGGACCTTACTCGCTGGGCTTTCACCAGTTGCAGGGAGCTCAATGAGAAGTCCACACCACTGTTACCTTGTACCCTAGGGATGGATGTTTGAATTGTCACAAACTTTTCATTCTTCCAAACGCAGCCATGAATATTCTTGTTAAGTATGTGCTTCTGCTCCCCTGCACATGTTTCTCAGTCCCTTCGTGAGCCACCCAAGTCTCACCTCTGCTGTCACTTCGCCAAGACAGTTCCTGCCAGACCCAACTGTGACCACCAGGATCCTAAACTCAAGGAACACATCTCAGTCCTTTTCTATAACTCCACTCCCTCTTCAAGAGACCACCTACTCTCTGGTAGACTGTGTGGATGGCCCCCAGTGAATCCCACTTCCCAGTATTTATGCCCCTGTGTAGTTCCTTCCCCTAAATCTGAGTTGGACCTGTGACTTGCTTTAATGAAGAGAATGTGTTTTTGCTAATTCCAGGCCTAAACCTTAAAAAGTCCTGGCAGTTTTTATTTCCATACTCTTGGGAAAGACAGCCACCATGTAAATCGGATTACCCTGAGACTGCCATACTGTGAGGAAGCCCAAGCTACCCACGAGGTGAGGCCAACTAGAAGAGAACTGAAGCCCCAGACGTGTCACCCAATTGGAGCTGCTGCAGTCAGACCCTTGCTGTCAGAGCCACCCTAACGGTGCCACATGGAGCCACAGACAATTTAACCCTCCCAGGCTCTGCCCAAAGTGCATACTCTCAAGCAAGCCATACAGTGATCAAGTCACTAATTTTTGGACTTTTTTTTTTTTTTTTTTACAGCAGTAGAAACAAAACCTTCTCTTTTCCTTTAATGCATTTGAGAGGAGGAAGTAAAAGGCAGGAGAGGTCATAACAGATACCTCATAGCTAAGCTGGACACACCCCCAGGCTCAGGGTTCCCAGCACAGCATTGTGTCCAACCCCTGACAACTCAGCCATGTCTGTCTTTCTCCTGGGATGAAGCTGCTGCTGTTGGCTTCTCAGGGGAGAAGCCATGGGGCCCCTCCATGGGACTGCTCATCCCCTTCATTCCCTAAGCAAAGGGAGTGAGCCAGCAGCAAGCACCCACAGCATCCTTGGGAGCACTGACCCAGGCCCAAAAGTCAACAAACCAAATAGTTCGGAAAGCACAGAGAGGTCAGGAAAGTTGCCCTAGGTCACACTGCTAGGGAGAAGCACGGCCAGGGCTCAAAACCAGGCATTCAGGCTCAGGGCCTGCACCAGTGACCCACACCAGTGTTTTTCTAACACTCTGATTATGACCTATAGTAAGAATTATATTTTACAATGTGCCTCTGCTGTAGATAGATAGATACAGATATATGTATATGGGTTTGGGTATAGGTGTGTGTGAAATGTGTGTATACATTTTTTTTTAACTAGAACAAAAAATTACACAAAACAATATTTACTCTTACTATATATAATGTTTTCTCATATTTTTATTCTTTTCTATTTCGTTTTGGTCACTAAATTGATGTCATGAACAATGAATGGGGCTGAGACATACAGTTGGGAAAAAAAAAAAAAAAACTCACCTAAACTGATTTAAGATGGCTCTAAAATCACACTGATCTGCATTTGAATCTTGCTGAAGCAAGATTCCACTTCCAAGTCAAGGGGACTTGGGCAAGGTGGTTGACTTTTCTAAAGCCTCAGTTTCCCTATGGGTAAGATGGGCATAATAATAACAGCTGCCTCATAACTGTGCTCTGAGAAGCCAGCACTATGAACAATGCTTGGCCCGGAGCCTGGCACACAGCAGACATGCAGCAAGCAGCAGCTACACTGTTATCGCCTCCTCGTCGGGCTGCTGCTCCCAGGCTCAGCATGGGGCTATGCACACAGTGGGCAGCTCACGGGCACATTGAGCCTGCAGCCACTGAGAAAGCAGGCACATACCTAGGACCAGCTGAGGCAGTGGGTACCTTTGGACTTTCCAGGGCAGGGAGCAAGCAGAGAAAGTCCCCAGTGCCCGCTGAAAAGGCAACTTTGTTCCTGGATTATAGTAGTTCTCTTCAATCATCTTTTTGCCTTTGAAGGGGGAAAGAAGGGTAAAACAACAAAGTCAGGGTCAAAAACTGTCCTGGAACAAGGCTCCCTCTGGAAACCAGGCATGGAATGAGCATGGCACCACACACCAGAACCCCCAAACCCACTCAGTGGAGCCACCGCAAGCCAAGGCCTCTGAGTGAGGGGCCCACCAGCCCACACAGCCTTCTGAAGTTAGGAAAACATCCTCCGGCCTGAGCCCATTAGCAAGGCTGTGGCCTGAGGGAAGACAGCCCCATCCTGCTAACAGGGTCCTTTTATGCTCTGCCTCCCCCTCCCCAGGGCCCCAGCTCTATGCTCAAGGCCAGCAGGCTTGGGCAGCCCAGCAAGCCAGCCAATCCGCTCCAGGGTGACACTATTTCTTGTAACTGAGAGGTTCTCCTCCCTACCTCTTCCAATCTGACCAGAAAGCTGGAGTACAGACACCAGTAACACTTCATGGAAGACTTGCAGCAAGGAGACAAGGCCTCATGACGGGATGCAACATACAGTGGTACCACCCAGCCCAGCAGGCATTGCCCACTCCCCACCACTGCACCACAGAGTTCTGCCGTTACACCTCAGAGACTGGAATGTGGTTCCAAGCCAGACACCGAGAAGGCAGCTGAAGACTTTCTCTGTGTACCAACCCTGCATGCCTCCTGGCCTTTGCACATTCCATGCCCTCTGCCTGTAATACTTTTAATAAACCCTTCATCACCTAGCTATTTCCTATTTATTCTTTGGGTCTTAACAACTTACGCATCGCTCCCTAATCCAAAGTAGAATCCTCCCTTATTTTCCTTCCCCATCCTTTTCCTTCACCGCACTTAGCACACTGGTACCACACTTAGCACACATCTGGGTGATCACTAGCAAACAACACTGGCAAGCTGTGAGAGAAGAGGTGACATCTTCTTTATTCTTTAACTTGCTGAAATGAACCCATTTCTACCCTTAAAACAACTCCATGAGGTAGGAACCATTATCTACCCATTCCACAGATGTGAAAACTGAGAATCAGAGATGAGCCATCACTTGGCCCCACCGTGCTGAGGAGAGATGCAGCTGGGACTCAGACCCAGGAAGTCTGATTCTATAAGTTCTAAGCACACCTCTGGTACCTTCTATGGGCACATGCTGGTCTTCAGCATAAAGTCTCCCAGCCCACATCTTTTGTTTGTTTGTTTGAGACAGAGTATCACTCTTGTCACCCAGGCTGGAGTGCAATGGCATGATCTTGGCTCACTGCAACCTCCATCTCCCGGGTTCAAGCAATTCTCCTGCCTCGGCCTCCCAGGTAGCTGGGATTACAGGTGACTGCACCACGCCCAGCTTTTTTTTTTTTTTTTTTTTTTTTGTATTTTCAGTAGAGGCAGGGTTTCATCATGTTGGCCAGGCTAGTCTCGAACTCCTGACCTCAGGTGATCCGCCCATCTCGGCCTCCCATCCCAGCCCACATCTTTACTTACCCTTCCTGTGCCTCCCACATTACTCTCCCACCAGACTGAAATGTGCTGTGCACAGCTTCCTGGCACTGAGGCTTTGCTTGGCCTGCACTCTCTGCCTTGGATGCAGCCTGAGTCCAGCTCTCCCTGGCTGGGCTAGTGACTAACTTGCTGGGCCGGCCTCCTCATCTATGTGACAGCGGAATAATACCTAAGGCAGTTGTGAGGATTCTACAAGAGAATGCATTATGTATTAGGCACAATGTTTAGTGCATATGATACTCACTCGTGTGTCCTTTTATCACTAACATACTACTTCTCTACCACCACCACCATCAGAATCTTAAAGGTCTAAATCAGCAAACACAAGCCAGGGTACTACAGGCCAAATCCAGTCGTCTGAGTCACCCAAAAAAAGTGTTTTCTAAAAATTTTAATTGGTTAACAATAATTTTTTAAATTGGAAAAGTTTCACATAAAAATCCAGACAGCTGGATTTTCTTAATGATCAGCCCATGTGGCAACACCAGGGTCATATTCCCACATGGCAGTGATTGGCTGGGGTTGAGTGGCACTGCCCCCTTGAGGCAGGGTGTGTGTTCCCCAGGGGTCACCCCGGTTCCCACCCCTCTCAGATGTCTCCCACTGAGCCTGTGGCATTCATTCATATGATCTCTCTGGCCCCTGTAGGTCCTTAAGTTTCTAACCCCTGATCTCAGTCTTACCACTCTTCAAATCCCTACTCACATGCCCACCTCCTTCAAAAAAACCCTCGCCAACCTCCACAGCCCTGCGCTTCCCTTATGGTTTTATACTTTAACAGTTAACTTGCACTGAGTACTTCATGCAAAGATCCAAAGTGAAATATTAGCCTATCAAATGCGGTCACATTTAAAAAAATAATCTATCATGACAAAGAATTTTGGAGGGCCAAGAAGGTTGCACTAGGAAATCCAGCAATGTAAATCAAGCATACAAATCACACACCACGTTAGCAAAGAATGATCCATTCCATCTGCATCCCAACAGCATGTGACAAAATTCAATAATTATTCCTGATTTTACAAAGCTCAGAAGCCAGGAGTTGAAGGAAGCTTTCTTAAACAAAAAGTATCATACTTGGTAGTTGTTAAACAGAGTATGAGAGATTCTAACCAATGCAATAAGAGAAGAAAAATTGATGAAAGGCAATGGGGAGAGCTTAGTTCCACTCTCACAGAGGCAAGAACTATGTCCTAGTCCTCACAATTTCCACAACACCCTAAGCACAGCACATGGGATAGAGAAAGCAGTCAAATATTTGTGGAATGAATAACACCCCAGATGAGTTCTGACCCCTGGTACATGTTCTCAAAACATCCAGTACTTTTTGGAGGCACATATCACAACTTATATTGCACAACTTGTTTATGAAAATATCTCTGTTTTCCTATGAGATGGTAAGTTCCATGAAATCAAGGCCTTCACTCTAGATACCAAGGATTTCTAGGTGTCCCTGGCCTAAAGCAGGTACTCAATGCCTGCTGCAAGAGACACGGGGGCCTACTGGAGGGTGCGGGGTGGGAGGAGGCTGAAGATCTAAAACTACCTATTGGGTACCGTGCTTATTACCTGGGGGATGAAATAACCTGCACACGAACCTCCCATGACACACAATTTACCCATATAACAAACCTGTACATGTACCCTGAACCTAAAATAAAAGTTAAAATATATATATAGGACTGGGCACAGTGGCTCACACCTGCAATCCCAGCACTTTGGGAGGCCAAGGCAGGAGGATCATTTGAGGCCAGGAGTTCAAGACCAGCCTGGGCAACATAGTGAGTCCCTGTCTCTAAATTAAAAAAAAAAAAAAAAAAAAACCCTACTGCAGATGCATGAATGAATGCACTCAATAGACAGTGCTAAATTACCATGATTTTATTCTGCTTCTCAGCTGAAGAATCTGAAGCCCAGGCAGGGAGTCTTTGGCTGAGGCCACACCAATGTGAAGCCCTGTCAACACCCTGGTGTCCTCTGAAAGGCATCAGCCACACACAAGGCCACACACACATGTCACAGCCCATGTGACTTAACAAGTAAGGAAAGCGAAGCCCAGACCCATGCCTCAGAGCCCTCTAAACAAACACATCCAGGACCCACCCCGGTGGGCCAAGCCGCCACCACTCTGAGGCTGGGGATGACTTCAGTGCGGAGACCTGAGGCTTTCCTCCCAGAGTCCCACGACTGGTGCCCACACGGCTAAACGGCTCCCTTTTGCCTTCCCAGGAAGCTATCAAAGAATTACTTATGTCTCTGGAAGTGCTTGTTTAGAGAAGGTTCTCCACCCCACCTGGGCTTGGCAGGAGCGCAGCATCACCAGGCTGCCCTTCGGGGCTGCTCAGGCTTGCCTCCAGCCCCTGGAGGAGCTCGGCCATCCTTCACGCGGAGAGTCGAAGCCATGAAGCAGCAGGAAGCTTCCCAGGATAAACGGAGCAGGGTGACATCAAAGTCCTCCTTCCAGATTAAACAACTGAGGCCTTCAACTCTCGCTGGCGTTCCTTCCAGGATATTCTGGGCTCCTGCCTCAGTTCTCCCTCCGACGGAATGGCAGATATTTTGTTTGTGAGAGACTGAATATTTTTCCTTCCTCAGGGGGAGGAGGAGGAGGAGGAGGAGGGGGAGGGGGGAGGGAGGTGGGGAGGGAGAGGAAGAGAAAGAATGTCTGTGAGAGACAAGAGTGGCAAAAAGAACACGTGTGAGTGGGCAAGAGAGAGGGAAGGCAGGGAGGCAGCCAGAAGTGCCTGGTTTGGAATCCAACAAGTGATGTGAAAAATCCAAAAGCGTCTAAATCCAAGCATGTTGTGATTCACAGCCATGGGGCGAGGCTGAAGGACCCCCGAGCTAAAAGGATTCCAGGGCACCTGGCTCACCATGCCAGGGGACTGCACATCCTGTCTCAGACAGCCCTGCTCAGCCCACATGGGGGAGCCTCTTTCCATAGGCACAGGCGCGCTGCAGCTCTGGGGCATGATGAGCTCTCCCTGGGGTTTGCTGGTCACTCCCTCTTGTTTCCTGGTCCCTGAAGTGCCTCCTTCTTGAGCAGCAATCCCACCCCACAGGTCCCCTGTAGCCCTGACAACTGGGCTTCCAGTCCTGCGGCTAGCCTCCTCCCTAACACGACAGCAGGACCACCCACCGAAATAGGCTGGGTTGCGCCCCCAAGGACCTGTCCGTGACACAGGGGCAGCACGCTGACTGCCTGCCCTGCTCCACCCGACATACCTGTCCAGAGGGACAGACAGGTAACTCAGATGTGCCAGGAGCCACCAACATGCAAGGCTTTCCACAGACAGTGCCAGGAACGACTTCCAGTTCCCACAGGCTGCAGAGCCACTTGGAGGCTACATTCCCTTCTTGATTACCCACTTGATTCCACACAGAAGCCTCCTGGCAACCCCCCCACCCCATCTTACAAGGGCAGCTTGAGCCTGGGACCTTGGTCAGCTCTTCCCCCAACCTCCAACTCCTTCCTCCTCTTTCCTCAGGCTCAGTGGCCCGTCCTGCCCCCTCCCTCCCAGAGTGCCTCTGTGTAGTCCTAGGAGTGGGCCTGGGTGCTCACTGCTGCTTTGTCCCCTTCATCGGACTGGAAGCCGCAGGAGGGCAGGAACCACGTCTCTCTTATTCTCCACTGTATTCCCAGAGCCTGGCCCAGTTAGGGACTTATTAATTCATAATGAATAACAAGGCCAAGTGAGGTGGCTCACATGTGTAATCCTAGCACTTTGGGAGGTTGATGTGGGAGGACGGTTTGAGGCCAGGAGTTCAATCCAGCCTGGGCAACAAAGTGAGACCCAATCGCTATGAAATAATAAAAATAAATTAGCCAGACACAGTGGCGTGCACCTGTAGTCCCAGCTACTCGGGAGGCTGAGGCAGGAGGATCACTGTGAGGCTGCAGTGAGCTATGATGATGCCACTGCACCCTAGCCTGGATGGCAGAGTGAAACTATGTCTCAAAAAAAAAATAATAAACAAAGAATTATTGATAACAATTTATATTAATTCATTAAGCTGAGTGCCTGAAAGAAAAGGCCTGGTTCTACCCTTCCACTCCAGACAGGAGGACCTGGGAAAAGATGGAATTTGGAAGCAGGAATTAAAGGGAAGAAGCTGACCAGGGAAGAGGAGCTGGGGAAAACGGAGGCAGGGAGGGTGTCTTCATTTATTTCTTCTTTTTTTGCTGCTGACAGTTCAGCCTTGATGTTTCATGCCCTCACGGGGACAGTTTGATCCCAGAGTGTACCTGAGCTTCCTGGTACAAACAGCAACACTGTCCATCGATCCGTCCATCCCTACCTTCCAACATCCCCACTGGGCAAGCAGAGGAAATGTCCCCTGAGTTCTAGGACCTTGCAGGACCCATAGCAGGTGCCTCCTGGATTTGATTTCCCCTAGGTTTCCTACAAAAATGTGAATGAAGAGGGTGCTCCTGGGCTCTAGAGAACAGAAGGCATGCATAGTCTGGGTCAGGGGCATCCGGCCTCCTTCCCCAAGAAGAAAAGTCTCAAAGTGAGGACAAGACACTCCTCGAAGCCTCTACCAGAGACCACATCACAAAGACCCATTAAAGCACTAAGAAGATGACACCCATGGCCGCCACCCACCCATCCTGTGGGACCTATGGAAAACCAGAAGTTCCCCCCAGTCCCCGGCACTCTGCCCAGCCCAAGCTCTCCCAGCCTCTGCTTCCCACCCCCCAGGAGGAAAGACAGTGCCCAGGCTGGGCCAGGCAGCTCGCCCTGGTGCCCGTGAGCAGAGGGGACCCTCCCTGGAGAACTCGAAAATGCCAGTGAGCAAAGCCCAAACACCTCCACCCTAGTCCTTCTCCAGCCTTAAAGCAAATCATCTTTTAATCCTGAAACACCAAATATTTAATTTATGCTCTACCTCAAATGTCAAGCCCACCTCCCAGCACATAGCTTTGAAACCACGTAAAGAAGCCTAACACTTTCCATATGGTAAAGACATGGGGCCTTTTAATTGTGCCAACTGGTATCATTCAAGGATAATTCCCTTGGAATCTGGCGCTCGGGCAACAGCTGGGCCAGCCTCCAATCTCATCACCCAACCCCACATGTCCCCATGGCTCCCAGTAAGCCTGCACCTTCCTCATCTTCTCCAAATATCCAAATGCACTAGGTGCCCCCAGTCAAATTACCAAACTGCCTGGCAGCTGCCTTTGATCCAGAGGCGGGCTTGCCTGCACCATGGCTCTCAGCCTATTTCTTCAGGCAGCTCTGCTGTAAAAGAACAAAAGGGCCAATCGGGGCCGTGGGGAGGAGATTGTTTTAAATCTGGTTGTACATATTCACCATCGGCCTGTGAGTGTATACAGAGGCACACAGGTCTTCACCAAGTATCTCCCACCTGATACCTGAGTCCCCTGCACTATTTAATCAATCTATTAAGCTTTTTCACTTGTCCATTCTATTTTCCACACCCAGTGTTTCCAACTGGTTTTCTTCTCTAACTGCCTGTTGCTGCTTCATGTTTCCAGCATCCTCCGTTCTCTCTCTGAGTTTATGATGCTTATTTTGCTTTCTAATTCTGTTTAACACAGTGTTCTCTGGTGTGTGTGCTGGTCAGTTTATTGCTTCTCTTCCACAGTACTCGTGTGCCTCCCATTTCTCATTCCTTTTCTCCTATGAGCCCATATTCCCTTGGACTTGCTCATGTCCCCATGGAAAGGCCAAAGGCCCAGCCCTTGGCCTGCGGCCCTCCAAGTGAGCCTGCCATGAGAGTGGGGGAGGCAGAGAGCCTCTGGTGCTCTTATCCCAGCCCTATCACTCCCTATTTGTAGGCCCCCATCTCCAACCCTACAAATGCCTTCAGTATCATAACTTCCTTCCCAGGTTCAACGGTTATAATCCCATCATAACTCGCCAGGGACGAAAATATCATACCCATTTTGCAGATGAACTAATTAAGGTATACAAGGGTAAAATGGTTTGCACAGGTGACAAATAACTAGGACAGAGCCTGACCTCATTTATTTCTGTATTTAAGAGGGCAGGCTTAGTTTAATGCCAGCATGGTCACCCTTTCACATTTCAGGACCCTGTGTGTAACTTGGTCTCATCTGGGACATTTCTCAAGTTCATCAGATCCCGTCAGGAAGGAAGAGGGCAAACAGGGGCCATCCTGCTTCTGCCTGCCCCAGGACTGGCTCATCTCAAAGCACCCCCTCTATGGGAGTTTTGTATGCAGCACCCTCCGGGCGGATGGCCTGCCACAGGGCTTCTCTACACATGGCTTCTCCTAGAAACTGCTCCAGAAAGGGAGAAACACACAGTCCACACCAGCAGGCTGTCAACACTACAAGGTTATGGGGAGGATTAAGGTAATGTAAGCAAAGTGCTTGACACATATAGGCACTTAATAAATACTAGTTATTATTGCAATAACAGTAATACTAGTTGGATGAGCCACTGTGTCTCCAGCCACTTAGTTGACAGGCCACATAAAGGACTGGAGGCAGACACTAGCCCCAAAACAGGCTTGGGGTTGGTGGGAGGACCTCTGCCAGCCCTTGGAAATCAGCAGACTTTGCAGCCCACGCTCTCCTACATCCTGATAATATCATGGAAGAACCTACCAGCTACCCCTTCGGCACCAGAGGGAATTGGGGAAATGAACTAGCCTGAGGGTTACCCACTGCTGTCCTGTTCAATATCTCAGTGCTGCCCAAACTATGGGCATTCCGTTCCCACATTCACAATTTTGACCACTTGTACTTAATATTTTTCTCTGAATCGACTTCACATTAGACTCTTTTTTAACTTAGCTTCATTCTAAGCAATAATATCTGCAAAATCATGGGTTTGATGTCCTAGCTATTTTTTTTTCTGGTTAAAGAAAAGAAAAAGATAACTATTAAGATTTAAAATGTTCATCCAGGTACCACCTGAAATCACCTGGAGGATGCCTGGAGGGCTGTTCTACACCCTGGACTCCCCTTGAAGGTCTGACTCCTTATCACTACCTCTGCAGACACACTGGCTGGGCTATCTGGGGCCAAGGTTGGTGAAAACCCAGGCATCTGGGTCCCCAGCAGCAAGAATAACTCCCAAGGAGACAGAGGCCGGCCCCCTGCTTAACATCTTTGATGGCTGGGGCCCACCCTCCAACCACCTGACACATGTCACGCCAACAGCTCTGAGCCTCACATCTTCAAAAGTACTTTGAACAAACATTAATGACCTCTCAGCGTTTCTCTGAGAGAGGGGGCGAGGGAGGGAGGGGGACAGGCACCATCCCATGCTGTCCTCAGCTAGGGGAAGAAACCAGGCAACAGAATTCCGTGACTTCACCAAAGCCACAGACTTAAGCTGCGGCCCCCTCCCCATCCTCCCTCACTTCCCCCAATGGTAACTTTTACTGGCCTGCATTCCTCTCGCTGGGAACACTACTATTTAATTAAAAACGACAGACTTTTGTTTTCCTCTCCCTCTTTCCTCCTCCCTCCCATCCTCCCAGACTGGATGCCAAGGAGACCCACCAAAAACATGCGGGTAACATTTGTTATGGCTTTGAAGATAAAAGTCAATTGAAGTAAGCCTTCGTTGTATTTCAAGTTTTCCCTCTAGCATGGAGCAAGCTGCCTGGCAGTTCAGAAAAAAAAGAAAAAGGAGGGACTGCAAATAAATGTCATTCTGCAGGAATACTTTGTAAAAATAAACAGGCTGAAAAAACCCAAAACTTGATTAATGGAAATCCACTCAGTGGGCCTCTGTCTGGAGCTGCAAACGCATTTGTTCATACGGCTAAATGAGACCATTTTCGTTGGTCTTTAAATAAATAAGTAGATCAAAAACTAGAAAGGGCAGAAGAAGGGAAGGTTTGTAGTTCTGTTTTTAAAGGGCCTCAACTGCAGTGCCCCCCACCCACCAAGATTTGACCTTTACTAGGGGACAGCAGCTCCAAGTCCCACCAAGCCAACAGAAGACAGAGAAGCCCCCAGCTAAGCAGTGGTGGTGGAGGAGGACAGGGGAGCTTCTCCCAGGCCCAGAGGTTATTTCATCCACACACAGGAACTGACTTTATCCGCAGGTCC
Source organism: Trachypithecus francoisi (assembly GCF_009764315.1). NCBI lineage: Eukaryota > Metazoa > Chordata > Mammalia > Primates > Cercopithecidae > Trachypithecus > Trachypithecus francoisi. The sequence goes on along the minus strand of NW_022681455.1, from coordinate 90,827,685 downwards.
ACCTCCCGACACCAGCACTGCAAGCGGGCTGCCAGGTCCCACCACCCAAATACACACACATCTGAAGTCTCCACTGGCCTCTCCCCAGCCCATGGATAAGACCAAAGAACTAACCAGACCTGAGACTCAGTCTATTCCCCCTCTAAGTTAAAAAAAAAAAAAAATTAAATGTCACATCAAAAAGTTGATTCATCCTTTGATCCTAGGCTTGCGCGAGTTCCACGCAGACCGCCTGAAAGCCCCGTGCAGAGTTCCGGAGCTCACAGGACATCTGTGAACGCCAAGTCCCAGGCCAGGAGCTGGGGCTGGACTCACTCATTCCCATCACACTTAGTGCTCCTCCAGGAACTCCAGCCTCAGGGACCCATGGGGTGAAGGCTCAGGGCTGTGCCCAGGCTACAGTAGAATGAGGCCATCTCTCTCATGTGCCAAGTAAGGGGTCTGCCAGGTCTCAGTCCCCCTAGATCTGCCACCGAGAGGGCCGCCTGCTCTACTGGGGTTCCTGTACAGGTGGCACTGATGAATGCCACAGATAATCAGAACATACTCAGATCCTGGGGCTAGCACAGCTCTGCCCTCCACCCAGACACCCCAATACCACCCTCTCCCTAGCCCCTACTCCACCTCCACCTTTGAATGTTGGTGGCAGAAACAAGGTAGAAGTCAGAGCAGGCCCCCAAATCCCTCCGGTACAGACATGCTTCCCCATCAACTGGACCTTCACCACCTCCCCACCTAGGACCTTTACCCCAGGCAGCCCTCTGCCTCCAGCTGGGCACTTCAAGGTTCTCCAAGGCACGCGGGAAGAGGGTCGCGTTGGTGGGGCAGGGGGCAGCTGAGAAGAGATTTTTAGACCCAGAAGCTGTGCAGGAAAGTGCTCAAAGTTGGGGTGCATGGGTTTGGGGACCCATCTCTGAGGCTGAAAGGAGGCCAGGAGGTGGGGCAGAGTGGGGAATCATACCCGGGTGCCTCGGCCTATGGTGCCAGCCAACCGCAGCTGTCGGGGTCCCGAGACACCGCCCGGGCAGCGCTGTCTCCCGATCCACTCCTCGATGCCCTTCCGAGCCCAGGCAGCGCTCACGGCGAAGCTGTCACCTGGGGCGGGGACGACATGAAGCCCCTGAGTCTGGCTCCGGGGACCAAAACTTACCCCCGCGGAGGGAAGGAGGAGGCGCGGTGGGAGGCGAAGGGCCACGGCACGGGAGCCAGGAGGCAGTTCGCGGGCTGAGGCAGGAGCCAAGAGAGGGACGCGGGTAAGTAAAGGGGGGTTCAGCGAAGCCCCAGGAGCCAGGAGACAGAAGAGGGCAAGAGAGGTGAGCAGTACCCCTGGAGGACGGGTTTGGGGACCAGACCAGGGAGCGCTGGTGGCCAGGACTGCGGAGGAGAGGGCTGGGGGTCAGGAGAGGGGCCGCAGTAGGTGCAGGAGCCAGGATACGAGAGAAGGCGCCGGGGGGCAGGAAGAGGGGGCAGGGTCTTGCGGAGAGGCGCTCGGGGGTCTGAGGAGAGGGCGCCCTGGGAGCCGAGGGCAGGGACGCGGGAGGGGGAGGGGTTGAGGGTCAGCGGTGGGAGCGCAGGACCGCGGGGAGCGGGTAGAAGGGACAGAGGAGGGGGCGCGAAGGGTGCTCCGGGAGCGGGTTTAGGGGGCCGGTGGCCGGAACTGGGGCTTGGGGGTGGCCCTGGTCATAAGACCTGGCGGGCTGGGCCGTTCTGCTGCGGCCGCGGTGTCCCCCGCGTCCATCCCCGAGGTCTGCGCCCCGCGCGCCCCTACCTTCCGGGCTCTCCCTGCGCTTGCACACGGCGGCTGCAGGCACATCGCAAGGCGGCGGCGGCGGGAGAAGGAAAGAAAGGAAGGGAGAGAGTTAGCGACCGCGGCGGCGAGGGCGGCGGGGCCCGGGGCGAGCGCGCGGGCGGGGGCACTGACCCGGCTTGGAGTGAAGTTTCCCCATGCTGGGGCTGCGGCGGCTGGGAGCGTCCCTAAGCCATGCGCCCGGCCCGCTGGCCTGGCGCCTCGCCTGGCTCTCCTCCTCCTCTCCTCAGCCCCCGAGCCGAGCGGAGCCCGAGGCGGAGCCGCGACGCGCTCCTGCCGCCGTCGCCGCGGCCCGACTGACGCCCGGGAGCGCGGAGCCCCCAGCCCGCCGCCGCGGCCCGCGCCTCCCCGCGAGCCCATTGGCCGGTGCGGCGCATCAAAGGCGAGGCGGGCTGCGGCGGGGGCGGGGAAGGGGGCGGGGAAGGGGCGGGGCCTGGGGCGGGGCACGGACCAGAGGGGCGGACACAGGCCGCGCTCCCAGCCGCTAGGCAGCTTTTCCAGGAGGGGTATTGGGACAGAACACCGCGGCCCTCGCCAACTGTACTGTCACTTCCCTCCGCTCCAGGTTCCTTCTAAATGGGCAGGGCGAGACTCGGCGGGTCCAATTTACAGGTGGGGAAACTGAGGTCGGGAGCGGAGACCTGAGCTGCTCAGGTGCAAGCTTCGACAGCGCTGCCTTTTCCCGGTCTTCCCACGACCTACCTTCTACAGAAAGTGTTCATTACCCGCCCCGTGCCCCGCTCCCCACCAGCGCACTCCTCTAGTTTCTTATTTGGGAAGTCCAGGAGGAGACCCCAGCGCACCCCGGGTCAGTGTGGGCCCAGCCCTCTCTTGGCGGCGACAAACGTCCAAAGCGCCCCGTTATCAGCCAATCTCTCGCATCTCCTCGTCCAGGGGCCCGTGGGTGCCCGACCGGGTCGGGGCGCGCTGCCAAACTGCGCGGCCCGGAAGGGGGTAACCGCTGGGTCTTTGATCTTCCTTGGTTTCCGCTCCCCGCTGCAGTTCGCCAGACCCATGGGTTTGTTTGTTTTGTCTGGGGAGGTCTCTGCGGGGAGGTCGCGCGGCGGGGGTGGGGGGGCGGTGGACATCAAGGGGTTCTACCCCACCTTTGTGGCTCTCAGAACGCCTGCCCCCTTCTGGGGACACTGTGGGTCCATGTTACGCTGGTCCTGGTACCAGGCAGCTCGGGCGTGGGAAAAGAAAAGCCGGAGCTCAGAGTGAAACCAGCTCCGACCTTTGAGGTGAATTCCCTGTGCTCAGTTTTGTGATCTGTAAAATGGAGGCTCCATTCTGCCCTTTTTGCCGACTCTCTAGAGCAGCACTGCCCAATAGAAATATAATGTGGGCCACATTTGTAAATTTTTTTTTTTTTTTTGAGACGGAGTCTCGCTCTGTCACCCAGGCTGGAGTGCAGTGGCCAGATCTCAGCTCACTGCAAGCTCCACCTCCCGGGTTCACGCCATTCTCCTGCCTCAGCCTCCCAGGTAGCTGGGACTACAGGCGCCACCACCTCGCCCGGCTGGTTTTTTGTAGTTTTTAGTAGAGACGGGGTTTCACCGTGTTAGCCAGGATGGTCTCGATCTCCTGACCTCGCGATCCGCCCGTCTCGGCCTCCCAAAGTGCTAGGATTACAGGCTTGAGCCACCGCGCCCGGCCCACATTTGTAATTTTAAATTTTCTCGTCGCCGCATCTTTTAGAAGTGAAAAGAAATAGATGAAACATTAATAATATATTTCGTTTAACTCAATACAGTCAGCCCTCCCTATTCACAGGTTCCACATCTGCGGCGTCAACCATCTGTGGACTGAAAACATGCAAACAGAGTAATACAGCAAAAATAAAGAATAAAAAACTTTTTAATACAGTATAACAACTATTTACATAACATTTACATTATATTAGGAATTACAAGGAATGTAGAGATGATTTAAAGTATACAGAAGGATATGTGTAGGTTATATGCAAATACTACAAGACATTTCATATAAGGGACTTGAATTCTGGGGATTTGGGTATCTTCTGGGATCCTGGAGCCAGTCCCCAAAGATACCAAGGGAACACTATGTATCTAAAATAGTATAATTTCAAGATATAATGAGATATTTTACATTCTTTGTATTGTACTAAGTCTTTAAAATTCAGTGTGTATTTTACACTTAAAACACATCTCAAAGACTAGCCATATTGCAAGTGATCATTTGCACTTGGCATTGTGGCTACTGCATTGGGCAGCATCATTCCAGAAGATCTACATATCTTAAAAGGACATTAGGGATTCACAGCCCCCCAGAGTCATAAACCTCTTCATCCAAGTGTCTTACTTTCATCTTCCAAGCTTCCTTTTATACACACCCTTTATGGTAGAAACGAAGGCTAATGTTATAAGCAAGTACATTATAATCCTGTCGGCTGGGTGGTTTCATTTGAGGAGTGCTGAAACCACAGAAATATATTAGTGTTGTCATTTTTATGTTACAGTTCTTCATTCAGTACTTCTGATGTGCCAGTCCCCGTCCTCCATCATACATAGTCCTCTCAACCACTCTCCGATGCAGACTCATACTTGTTCTAGAAAGGAGGAAACCTATTCAACCCAGCGAGGTGAACTCACTTGCCCAAGGTCACACAGTTCATCCATGACGGAATTAGGAACTGAATTCCAATCTGTTTATTTCATTGCCCAGGCTTGTTTTCACTACATCAGGTTGTTCCAACACAGTGCAAAACTAATGTTCCACCACTAGAAAGAAAGTCTCCCATCTGGAAACACATACGAAGGGCCAGCTATGTGACAACCATTGTTTTAGGCACTTAAGATACATCAGTGAACAAAACAGACAACTGCCACTCTCATGGAACTCCCACTCACCTAGGGGAAAGATAGGCAAGAAACAATAAATGTAATGAATGAGTAAACAGTGTGGTAAGTTACACCAGGGGTAACAGGCCATTTTTCTTTCTTTCCATCCCATAAGGAGCTGGCAGCAAACAGTTTTGCCCTCTGGGGGACACTTGGTAATGCCTAGAGGCATCTAGTGAGTAGAGGCCAGGGTTGCTGCTATACATCCCACAATGCATAAGGCAGCCCCCACCCCCACCCCACCAGAACAAGTGATCCAGCATCAAATGTGGGTAATGCTGAAGTAAGAACCCCTGAGCTGTAGGAGCATGAACAAGTGATGCAGAACTACAGGGGTCAGGAGTAGGAGGGAGGCAGGGCTTTGAGCATCTGAGTCGGAGTAGGCACCCTCTTTCAGACCCCAAAAAGGCAATGGAATTCATCTGGGGTTTCTGTTTGCCTTTCTCACCCCTCCCCACTGGTACCAGGGTGCCTCTAAATCAAAGCAAAACTTGGAGCATCCTTTCTCACAGTGCTTAGAAAGTTGGTTACTTTCTTAAACCAGTCCTGGCTTTCTTCTTTCATGAGAAAAAAGTATCCCCTCTTCCTCTTGGGAATTTCTTTTTACAGTTCAAAAAGAGATAAAAGCAAGAACTAAAACTGCAGTTAGCAGTTTGAGTCTTGCAGGGAGTAAATCCCAAATGTCCAGCCCAGACACAAAGCCCCCCTCCACCTTCACCCTGGCGCCTCCCAGCCCAGCAGGCGCCTGGGACTTCACCACTGTTGGAATCATGACACCCCTACTGGGTCTGGGGTGAGAACCCAAGAGATGGGCCTTGTGGCAAAATGTTAGCCTGTCCAGGGCTCTGAGAAGGGGGTCTCCAGAGGCCACCAGCATGCTGTCCACCTGGGGTGGCCATTCGGCCTCCAAGGGCTTCCCACCCCACAACTAACTGTCTTTTTATGTGTTTTAATAATTTATCTGGCCCATTTCTTGGGCTGTATACTTACAGTGACACATCTTTTTCTTTGAAGATTTCCCATCCTCTGGGGGAGGAGAATGGGAAAGGAAGGCAAGGAAGAGATGAGAGAGAGAGATTATAACAGAAATGGGTTTCATGGGGCTTGAGATTTAACAAGGCTGGTTTAGGTGAAATCTGTCAGACATAGGGCTGGGAGATGTAAAAAAAATAAAAAATAAAAAACCTACATCACCCGGGGTTGGCTGCCCCAATGCTTGTCCCCGAGTTAAGCCAGCTGATCTGGCCCCCTTCATATGCCACTTCCTAAAGGAAGCCCTCCTTGACCTTGCAACCTGACGGGCTCTTCTCTGCTCTGATTAGTCAAGGTCTCCCTGCCTCCTCCCATCTCCAATTATTTTTTATGGATGAGACTAAGTTTCACTCCTGGAGCCAGGGCTCCTTGAGGCCAGGGTTCTTGCCTGACTTGCATCTCTGAATGCAATGCTGAACACAGCACTGCCTATAGCAGGTGCCATCACACCTGCTGTGGAAGGAGAGAAATTCACTCTGCCCAGCCTTAGCCAGGAGCATGTTGTGCTCAGTAAGGAGGGAGTACTGCCAAGAATATGATCTGGGATATATGAAGGAGAAAATCAGTTCCCAAGTCTCCACTGTTTCCTCCTGGATCCCTGGAGTTGCTTTATTTTATCGTTCCCTGGTGAGTTTTGGCATTGCTAAGGGGCCTGGAAGCCTAGTTTGGGTGAGGAGGGGAAAGTTAGACTACTCTGCATGAGAAAATATCAGGCATTTTGGAGGGAAGGGAAGAGAAAGGTCTCAAAAGAAACAGCATGGGAAGAGAGTGATAATGGGGCCTAAGAAGGCACAGCCAGCAAGGTGGGGAGTGGCCAATTCACTTTTGGGACAGTGAGCTCTAACATGCGATTGGCAGTGTTCTCTTCTTCCTTTGTTACTCCAAGCCCTCAGCAAAATCCTAGCCACTTCCCTGGGTTAGTGGCACAGGACAAAATGAAGGAATCAGAAAGATGACCCCCACAGGTAATTAATGGGGCCAAGGGCAATCTTCAGAGTGGAGATATCCTGCAGGAGAAAAGATGGGAGGCAGAGGCAGCCAGGAGGCGTTAGGCCTTAGATATGAGATGGAGGAGGCTGGGCTTCCCCAGGAACTAGGGCTGAGGTCTCCAAACCACTCTGTTTGGGTACTAAAGGCCAAGGGAACAGCACGTGCAAAGGCCCTGAAGTGGAGACTGTTATGGACGTTTTGGAAACAGCAAAGAGGCCCCTGGTTCTGGAGTAGAGAGAGCATGGTTTGGGAGTAGAGGGGAGAAGATGAGGTTGGAGGTGACTGGGCCAAAAGACAACTGCTTAAGTACAGTCTGGATGTTGGTTGAATTGAATTGAATTTTTGTGCCACCAACTCCTCCTGGGTTCAGGGTATTTGAGCAAGTTTAGAGCACAGGTTTCCCAGGTGAGCCTGGAGGAGAGAGAAAGCCAGCCCAGCCTCACCATCTCCTTGGCAGGCGCCCTGTTCTCCTCCCAGCCCTGTCTCTCTGCTCTTCCTCACGCTGGTCAGAGAAGCTATATTAGTCTGTTCTCAGGCTGCTACAAGAACATACCGGAACTGCGCAATTTTTAAAGGAAAGAGGTTTAATTGACTCACAGTTCTGTATGGCTGGAGAGGCCTCAGGAAACTTACAATCATGACAGAAGGGGAAGCAACACATCTTTCTTCACATAGCAGCAGGAGAGAGAGGTGCCGAGCAAAGGGGGAAAAACCCCTTATAAAACCATCAGATCCTATGAGAACTCAGTAGCACAAGAACAGCATGGGGTTAACTGCCCTCATGATTCAATTACCTCCACCTGAGCCTGCCTTTGACACGTGGGGATCATTATAACTCAAGGTGAGATTTGGGTGGGAACACAGAGCCAAACCATATCAGAAGCCTTTCTAGTCATAGCACCAGTCTTTGACTATTCCCAGACTTTGTTAACAAAAGAGCAAAAGAAGCCCCTATCTTTTTAAGCCTTTGTTTTTCAGTTACATGCAGCCAATCTGACCACCACACAACCTCTCCATCTGTAAAATAGAAGGAAGGGTCCGGAAGATTGGCATTTCCCATAATGGGTTCCCCCGACCACTGGTTTGTGAGATGCTATTATTATGTGAAAGAAAGGACTCCATGAGAAACTTTGGGCAGCCCTGGCTTAGCCAAAGGGAGACAAGTCCTTTTCCTGCAGGACTTGTCAGAGCTTTCATTGAGTAGCCAAGCTTTGTGATTCTCTAAGAGGAGAGCATCATCATAAGCAGGGTTTCTTAAACTCACCAGACCAGGAAACCGTTTCTGGAAAACAAGTTCATGGAACATGCTTTGAAAAATGCTGGACCAGGCCGGGCACGGTGGCTCAAGCCTGTAATCCCAGCACTTTGGGAGGCCGAGACGGGTGGATCACGAGGTCAGGAGATCGAGACCATCCTGGCTAATACGGTGAAACCCTGTCTCTACTTAAAAATACAAAAAACTAGCTGGGCGACGAGGCGGGCGCCTGTAGTCCCAGCTACTCGGGAGGCTGAGGCAGGAGAATGGCGTAAACCCGGGAGGCGGAGCTTGCAGTGAGCTGAGATCCGGCCACTGCACTCCAGCCTGGGTGGCAGAGCAAGACTCTGTCTCAAAAAAAAAAAAAGAAAAAAGAAAAATGCTGGACCAGATGACTTTTAAGGTTTCTTCCCATCTGAGATTCCAACTACTGACTCCAGGAGCCTAGACTGGGAGGGCGATAGGAAGGAAAGCTCAGTGAGGGGAGAGCCAGTATGGAAAGCTTCCCTGAAGGAGACCATCTGCAAGTGTTGATGGTGTGCACTTCATGTGTTTTTGGACATATTTGTCCACTTACACCCCTCTGTAAGTGTTCAGCAATTGAACACATACTAGGCAAGTACTTCCCACTAGTACACAGTTCTTAAGGTCATAGCTCAAGGAGTGAAGGAAAAGTGGTCACTATAGCAAAGCTCATAGTTGATTTTCCTGTATCAACTGCCTTCCCTTTCAGCTTAGCTTCCTCCTCCTCCTCCTTCTTCCATGGCAGAGAACACAGCTTTAAGGTGGTCCCTGCCACCATGTTGGTAACACCTGACTCCTTCACCCCTTAGCCACAGCTGTTTGGATGTGTGACCCATTGGCCCAACCCATCAGGATCTCTTTGCAGAATCTGAATCAAGAGGCCCAGGGCCTGCAGTCCACTTCCTGGTGGTCTCTACAGCTGGAGACCTCCATAGTCCCAGGGGTTGGAGCAGCTTCTTGGGGTCGCTGTGGGCTGAAAAATAAGCAGGAAGAAGCGGACTAAGAACCATTAGGGGAAAGCAATGATAGTAAACTCCATGGAGAGAGAGACACAGACAGACTGGTCCCTGACTAACTGTATGTTCTGACCTTGGATCCCTCCCTGTAAGACTCTTAATCCCCCTTTCTTGAGCTAGGGTCAAATAGCCTAGAGGAGGACTCCCTGGAATTTAATGTGCATATGAATTCACTGGGATCTTGTTGAAATGCAGTGTTGGTGGAGCCTGAGAGTCATTTCTCACCAGCTCCCAGGTGAGGCTGATGGTGCTGGTCTATAGACCACACACCACACACACTTGGAAGCTCTAGAAAGTTAAGTCTTCTGAGAAGCAACCAAGGTTACATAGCTTGCCCTTGCCTCGTGTAAGCAGACGTGCTGGGGAGGAGATGGAGAGGCCAAAGTCAGGGAGGAGGCAACCAAGAAATAAAGATGTTTCTCTTTTATTTATCATGTCATTCAATGAAGATTTGTTGGCGGCCTAATTTACATCAGGCTCTTGTGTCCACAAAACAGACAAAAATGCCTGTCCTCATGAAGCTTATATTCTCATGGGGGAAGAGAGACAATAAATACGCAAGTCAATGAAATATGTGGTGTGTCTATGGGAGAAAAAATTCAAGTGATAAAGAGAAAGAAAAAATACCATGGCAGGAGCTAATGATTTTAGATCGACAGATCAGAGAGGATAGCCTTTGTACAAAGACTTGAAAATGAGGAAGAAGCAGAGAGAACAGCATGTGCAAAGGGCCTGAGGTGAGGATATGCCAGGAATGTTTTGGAAACAGCAAAGAGCAGAGAGACCACAGTTTGGGAGCAGCGGGGAGAAGATGAGGTTGGAGATGACAGGCACAGGTCATGAGACCTTTGTAGGTCTCAGCAAAAACTTCAGCTTTCCTGGAGAAAGACAGGAGTTACTAGAAGAGAGTTGTGACTGGGTGTGGTGGCTCATGCCTGTAATCCCAGCACTTTGGGAAGCTGAGGTGGGATAATCCCTTGCAACTAGGAGATTGAGGCCAGCTTGGGTAACATGACAAAACCCCATCTCTACAAAAAACAATTTTAAAAAGTAGTCAGGTAAGGTGATGCATGTCTGTATTCCAAGCTACTGGGGAGGCTGAGGTGGGAGGATTGCTTGAGCCCAGGAGGCAGGGGTTGCAGTGAACTGAGATTGCACCACTGCACTCCAGCCTGGACAACAAAGTGAGACCCTGTCTCAAAGAAAGAGAGAGTAGTAACCAGAGCAACTGGGCTGCTCTGTTGAGAATAAGTGTGGATCACGGGGCTATGGTCTGGCGCCAGGACTGAGATGATGGCGACTTAGACTAGGTGATGGCAGTGGAGGAGGTAGAAGAAGTTGGAGGCTGAATGTATTTTGAAATTAGAAGCAACAGCATTAGCAAATGTATGGGACGTGGAGCAGGAGAGAAACAGAGAAACTAAGAAAGCTGCCAAGATGTGGGGCCTGAGCAACTCCCAGGATGGAGCTGCCATGAACTGCGATGAGGAAGCCTGCGGGTGGAGCTGGTCTACCAGGCAAGGAAGAAGGGGAGCTCCATTTGGCACGTTATTTTGAGAGGACCGTTGAGTGTCCTGGCAGTGGGATCGAGTGGCCAGTTGGATCTATGAGCCTAGAATACAGAAGCAAGTTGCAGGCTGCAGATATGTGCCCAGGCCTCATAAGCATGCAGATAGAATTGAAAGTCCGACACTGGATGTGATGCCCTGGGGAATGACTGTGGACAGAGAACAGAAGAGGCCCAAGGAGAGAGCCCCAGGGCCTTGCAAAGATGAGAGGTTGGCAAGTGTCGCAGGCCGCAGACACCCGTGAACTCCTGCGCATCCCAGCACCACAGTGGCCTCTTGGCTTCTGTTCCCCTCCTAGAGAACCCCCTCTTCCATACCTGCTCACCACCCCTCTCCCTGCATCCCATGGCAGGCAGGATTCCTGGCTCCACATCTGAACTCTCAAAGCACTTCTTTGTTCAAACCAACCCTAGAGATAAATGAGACAATGTGTGTAAAACGCTTAGAGCATCCAGCCGAGGGGACCTCAGCAGATGCTAGCTCTCTCTGATGCCCTGGTTAGAACAGCGTCGCCCTCTCTGCCTCCGCTGAGGTCCTGACCCCGAGTTAATCCTCTGTGCTCCTGCCTCGCATCACACTGTGGCTGGCACACAGTAGGGGCTTTTGAAATGCTTTGCTGTAGGCCTGAAGGGCTGAACACACAGGCCCATCTGGCCAGAGGTGACACTGCCCCCACGGCTTCCCCTGGCCTTCCCCAGGCCCCGCTCCCACATCATTTTATTTCTTCTGTCTCTGTGCCCAAGACAAGGTCACTGTCACCTTTTCGTTCCAAGAAGCCCTTTTCAGTATCACATACACCCCTGGCGAGGGCAGGCAGGCAGACGGAGGCTGCTGCCGGTGGAGGGGGTGAGCAGCCACTGTTGCCCTCTTCCTCTGAAACCACAAGGGACGGGTGTTTTCTTCTCCTCTGCAGAACTGAGAATTATCCATTTGCATCTTCCAACAGCGAGCCAGGGTACATCCTCCACCTGGCGCCTCTTTTAACATCATTTCTGTGGACTTCTCCGGGTGACAAGTATCTTTGTGCTGAGCACCCCCTCCAGCCCCTCCCGCTCTCCCTGGATTCTAACTCTCTCACAGGCTTCCGCCTGCACAAAGGGACCATTGAGAGGCAGGCTGTAGGATGCCGCCTTTGATCTGAGGTTCTAATAACGTGTGTATGTTTGTGTCCCAAAACAGGGCAGCAGCCTCGCTGGCTCACGGAGACAGGGGGAGGAGGAGAAAGTGGGCAGATCGTTACACTGGAGGCTTGATCGTGAGCATTGGTTGGCACATTTGGAGGGCACCCCCACAGATTCTCTCTGATGAGATATACCCGTTCCACAGGCAAAGACCCTGGTATGGTCATGATTTGCCAAACCAAGACCTGCGAGGCCAGTGGGATGGCCCGGGCACTCCATAGAGCCAAGGGTTGCAGGTTCACCATGGGAAGGGCAGGAGTCATAAGGGAGGGGGACTTGGACCAGGTGGATCTGGTGGCAAACTGAGCAGCATATACCCAACACAAAGGAACAGTGGCTGCTGCACACCAGCTGCCAGCTGCAGGCCTAGGGCTGCTGGATCTTTTGATTTTTCAAGAATAGCTGGAAATCCAGGTTTCTAGGTGAAATCTCCAAATTGTAAAATATCGGCAACTAATTTTAAAAACGTGAAGCCATGGTGCAGGCCAAATGAAACGCACGCCTCTGCAGGAATCCAGCCTGTGCCTGCCGGCTTCGCCCTCTGCCTGGGTGGACTCATCCAGGAGAAAATGTGCCCTGGAGGCAGGAAAGTGTCGGGAAGGGAAAAAACTCAGGCAAGGCTGTCGCCAAGAGGGGAAAAGAGGGATGGGGATGTCGGACTGGGGCCTGCTGTCCCAGTGTTTCCCAAATCCCCTCACTGCCTCCAGCATGATTTCTCTGGTCCCTCAGCAAATGGGTGCCTAGTCCCTCCCAAGTGCAAGGACAGCACTGGGCATCGGGGATGCAGGAATGAGTTAGATGGGGCCTCTGCCTGCCCTCAAGCCCACTCAGGGAGACAGAAGTATGAGAAACTGAACCCTTCCAAGGCCCCACTAGCACCAGGCCCTGTGTAAAAGGCCGTATGCTGTGTGTTCTCTCCTGTTATCCTGACAGCCCCAGAGGGAGAAGAGACGATGATACCATCTCCACTTTACAGATGAGGAAATGGGATCAAGGAGAATAGGAAAAACCTCCTCAACCAAGTAGCAAAGTCTAGACTCAAACCCCACTACTTGTCAGCCAAGCCCTCATATGTGGACACCACTCCACACCGTCTCAGGGGCTGCAAGATGGGTCCCTCAGGTTTAGGCCCTGGAACTCCGTGAATTATATAGTGCATAACCTGTACAACTGTACGCGCTGACGCTATGGTAGAACAGAAAAATTGCAACTTATTAAGTGTTCATCAAAGTACGTATAAAGCCCTGAGGCTGAGCCAAGGAATGTCAAGGCTAGGGCTTTTCTAAGATCCCTTTTCCAACACAAATTTTGCTTCTGGTGAAGAAACACCTTCCTTCTTTGCCCAGACCTGCTGCCTTCCTTGAGTATCTAAGAGAAGTAAAGACCAAGCAGAACATATTCATTACTTGGCTCTACCATTTGCCCTCAGTTTTCCCATCTGTGAATGGGGACAGTAGGACCATCCTTGCAAAGTTACTGCTAGGAAATGAATCAAACATGCCTGAAACAACTGGGGAGGAATCTCAGGTGAAATTTGATGGCTCTGACTTTGTCACTTGTCAGCTGGGTAACTTTGACCACCTATGCATGCTCACTTATTTTGCCCGTAAATGGCATACAGTGCACGGCTCAGAATGGGCTGTCAGCAGGGGTTAGCTGTCATCCATGTGGTCTCATTCTCCTTCTTTATCATTCTCTCTATGGCCTCCCACCAGTGGAAACATACTCAGAAGGGGCCATGCCCTTCTCCTGCATACAACCTTCCATGGCTCCCACTTTCTTCAGGCATCCAGCCAACACCTTAAAGACCTCACTGGGCAGCACAGCACTGGCCTTTCCACTGGCATTTGCAACACAGGAGCAAAGTGACAGAGCTCCCTGCAGGAAGTGAGGTGGGGCCGCACTACCTGCTGCCCTCTGTCCTCAGACGCTGTTCCCTTGAGTGGGGTGAGGAGATGGGGTGGGGCCAAGGATCCTCCATCCATTGCCTTGGGTCTCTCCAGGGGGAATCCTGCGGGAAGGAAGGCCTGGTCACAACACCTTATCCGGCGTTGGCAGGCCAGGATCAGGCCCTAAGAGAATGGAGCAGACCTCAAAAAAGAAAAGAGGAGGGGAAGGAAGGGCTGAAAGCTTCTTCCTCCTGTGCTGCCTGCTCCTCCCCTAACGCCTTAACCTTGTTCTTTGTAAAAGGATGCTACGGGTCCTCTTGAACTACACAGACCAAATGACTAGGGGGGCAGAGTGAACCTTTGAAAAGCTCCTGAGCCTCATTAAAAACCTGGAAAATGGAAACTAAACAGCAATAAGATATTTTGAAAAGGTTTTATTTAATTAATTATTTTTTAAAACAGGGCCTCACTCTGTCACACAGGCTGGAGTGCAGTGGCATGATCATAGCTCACTACAACCTCAACCTCCCAGGCTCAAGCAACTGTCCTGCCTTAGCCTCTGGAGTCACTGGGACTACAGGCATGCACCACCATACTTAGCTAATTTTTTGTAAGTTTGTAGAGATGGGGTCTTGCTATGTTGCCCCGGCTGGTCTTTAACTCCTGGCTCAGATGATCCTCTCACCTCAGCCTCCCAAAGCACTGGGATTATGGGCATGAGCCACCACGTCCAGCCTAAAAGAGTTTTAAACGATGGAAAGCTGTAGTTACCATCAAAACCAGTACTTCATTCAATTCAGTGCTTGAGTGCACATGTAACATTCTGGAGATGTCTTTTCTTTTTGTTTTTTTGTTTTGTTTTGTTTTTTTGAGACGGAGTCTGGCTCTGTCACCCAGGCTGGAGTGCAGTAACACAATCTCAGCTCACTGCAACCTCTGCCTCCTGGGTTCAAGCAATTCTCTTGTCTTAGCCTCCCAAGTAGCTGGGATTACAGGTACCCGCCACCACACCCGGCTAATTTTTGTATTTTAGCAGAGATGGGGTTTTGCCATGTTGGCCAGGTTGGTCTCGAACTCTTGACCTCGGGTGATCCACCCACCTCGGCCTCCCAAAGTGCTGGGATTATAGGCATAAGCCATCGCACCTGGCCCATTCTGGCTATTTCTAGCTTCAGATGAAAATAATTTAGATTTCAAACATTTTTCATTGCCAATATAAATGCCAGGTTTTCTGTTCTTAAAAAATCCTGAGATGTGCTAGAATAATGAAAGCCAGTGCTGGGACGTCCAGGCTCCTCCTTATCTCGCACCCCAGGTCTGTCTGAGCGCCACCATCTGGCCAGTTTCTCAGGTGCCCACACAGCCTCCTGAGCCTGGGTCCTCTCTGTGTGGTTCCCCTCTCTGCTCTCCCAACTCCTGACTCCTGCCCACCTGTCAGTCCCAGCACAGATGCTACTTCTTCCTCCATAAGCCAGCTGGAGCCCTAGGAGGTCTCACCTTCACCTGGGTGGCTTAGCAGGAGCAGCAAGTTCCTTATTCCCCATACCCTTTACTCAGTATCCAGAAAAAATTCTGGAGCCAGCTGTTAAAATAATACTAGGAAAGGCTGCTTAGGAAAGAAGGGGCTGAGGCTGGGGTCTGCAGGAGGGCAGGAGTGGGGAGGGCTCCCACTTTTATGCAGCCACCCCATGAAGATCAATACCCATCCAACCTCTGGCCAGAGGGCCAACTCCATGTGACCTGTGGAACATGTGTGGCAACAGACTGCGCATCTCCATGTGGCCCTCCAAGGTGACCCCCTGAGGGGCTGTCAGGCTGCCATGCACCAGGTGCAGGACAGGCACCAAGCGGGGTTCCCTGGGCAATGTTGAGATGAAATCAACCTCCAGGAGATTAGGTGCAGTCGGGGAGTGCCACCAGGCACGAAAATAACCACAGGTCGAGGTAAACCATTAGATAATATATGGAAGCACCTGGCACAGAACCTGGCAAGCTGGAGGCATATAATAAAGCAGCTCTCATTATTATTATTACAATAGCATCAAAAAGTAATGCTTTCTTCAGGACTTTTTGATTGTAAGGTACACTGTCAGAACCCAGCTGAAACTAGTCCAAGAAGAAGGCAAACTTATGAGCTCACGTAACCCAGGTGTTGGGAGAAGAGATCAAGAGCAGCTTCAGTCTTAGAACCTAACAACCTTGCTTTGAGAGTGAAAAGATAATTCTTCCCCAGCTCAAGTGAGAAAAGTCCTAGGGAAGGAATCTGATTGGTGAAACTTGGGTCATGTGTCTATTCCTGGACCAGTCACTGTGGGAGTTTGATTAGTCCACAGCCTTTTGCCCAATCCTGTGGCCAGATGGAGTTGATTGGTGACCACACCTCAACCACAGTCTGGATGGGAGGAATCAAGTCGCCCAAAGGAAGGAGGGAAGTGGGACGTTATCTTATTTGAGGAAGGCGGATTGTCCTCATAACAGAACTCAGGGTCTATCCAATGCACACAACTCAGGGTCTGCCTGAGAGGTCTTAGTTTAACATTATGGATGGAGATAGCGAGTCTCACATTTTATGGAATAGCTTGCCCAAGGTCACATGATTTATAAGTGGCAGCCCTGGGAGCAGTAGGACTATCTGCCTCTATAAGTTTCCTTACATCTAATCCCCACGAACCTGGCATTCAGAAGGAAAAGAATGACCATGGGCAGGCATTAATGTTTCCCACGGCTGAGTCAGCCTCCTGCCTGAGCCAGTCCCGCCACGTCCAGAACTAAGCCTGGTCTTTAGAGATGACTTTAAATGAATGGACTTGGACTCTTGGTCAAAGCACAGGAATGAGAAACTGAACAATCCGAGGAGCAAGTTAACAACCATCCTTGGCCTGGAAACACAGGTGACCTCGAGACCAGAAGCCCCAGATCTGAAGGAAAACCAATTTAGCCAGGGAGCTGGAGGGAAAAAAAAGTACTTTAGTGAAAAAAGAAATAAAAATATATATCATACACTGCCTCAGGATTGCCCTTTAGGGCTTGACCTTAGTGATGTTCGGTAAGGTGATTTTTGGATTCTCTCCCACTGAGCGGAACTATAGGACATCCTTCACCAGACGGCCCTGGGCCAAGGATGGAGGGAAATCATGAAGTAGTGCTGCCATCTGACTCCCACCTGAATCAGCTGACACCACTTGGGGGAGGCAGGGGAATAGTTCAGTCTCTGATAACATCTGCAAGAACTTAATGCTTCAGGGTAATCAGAGGCCAGTCTCTGTCCATCTCCCTGACCTGTGCATACCACATCCCATCCTGGTTTCTGCAGCTCTTATCTCCCAGAAGCATCCAGTATTTTTCTTTTTCCACCTCGTCTGCTATCAAAACTTACCTGTCATGAGCCCGCTTCCATTAGTGCTCTGTGAGAAGCCTGGCTCATCTGACTAGGATGCGATGCTAGCAGGGTTGTGAGTGTCCTGGGCAAAGGTGCCAATCGTCTTTCCCTTCCAGAGAACACATGCAACACCTAGCAGAGAGACTGCCCCGTGTCAGAACCCCATGGTTGGCTCTGGGGGTTGAAGTGATCATCCTGACAGATGCTCAGAGCAACACCTTCTTGGCATCCCAAGTTCTTCTTTCTATGACCAATGAGGTGCCAAGTCCTGTCCACTCTCCCTAAACTTCTCTTGAGTCTGCATACCCTCCCTCAGCACTGCCACTGTCCAGGTGTGATTGATTAAAGGTGGATATACATTATTCATCATTCTCCCCATGAAGCCCTTGCCTCTGCGCTGGCCCTGTGGCCACTGAACTACTAGCAGAATGTGGTAGAGCAATGCCATGCTCGTGCTGCCCATGGCATTTAAGAGGACAAGCAGCTCTTGTTTTCTCCCTCTTGGAATGCTCACTTCTGGAACATTCACTCTCTGGACCCAGCTTCTGTGCTGGAAGTTCAAGCCACATGGAGAGGTCATGTATGTGTGTCAGTCAACAGCCTCACTTGAGCTTCCAGCAGATGGCCAGCCACAGCTGCTAGCCATACGTGTGCACCATCCAGGATGTCTGGCCCAAATGGGTCCCCATTGACTGCAGTCCCATGGAGCAGAACTACCCTACCGAGCCCAGTTAACCCCCAGAGTCACAAGCACTCATAAAACAGGTATTGTTTTGGCCAGGCACGGTGGCTCACGCCTGTAATCCCAGCACTTTGGGAGGCTGAGGTGGGCGGATCATGAGGTCAGGAGTTCGAGACCAGCCCGGTCAACATAGTGAAACCCTATCCCAACAAAAATTACAAAAACTAGCCAGGTGTGGTGGCACGTGCCTGTACTCCCAGTTACTCAGGAGGCTAAGGCAAGAGAATTGCTTGAACCCGGGAGGCAGAGGTTGCAGTGAGCTGAAATCACACCACTGCACTCCAGCCTGGGCAACAGAGTGAAACTCCATCTCAAAAAAAGAAACAAAAAAACAAACAAAAAAATACAGGTATTGTTTTGAGTCACGAGTCTTGTGCTGGTTTCTTACACAGCAATAGGTGCCCGAAACACCGGGTTCAAGGCCTCATCATCCCTTCTGGGTCATTTGCAAGTCTGCTAACTAGCAGATATGTCAGCCTCCACCGCCACCTATTTCCCAAGGTTATTTTCCAAGCCAAGAACTGCTCATGTCATTCTGCTCAAAAGCCTTCAGTGGCTTCTCATCGTCCGTAGCGGTACTTAGTACTTACCCAGTGACAGTGCACATCAGAATCACCAGGGCAGCTTCTTCAAAATACAAATATTCCAACTGGAAATGGTGGCTCATGCCTGTAATTCAAGCCTTTGAGAGGCCAAGGCAGGTCACTTGAGTCCAGGAGCTCAAGACCAGCCTGGGCAACATTGCAAGACTATAGCTATACACAAAATAAGAAGAAAAATTAGCTGGGCATGGTGGCGCATGCCTGTAGTCTCATGTATTCAGGAGGCTAAAGAAGGAGGATCACTTGAGCCCAGGAGTTTGAGGCTGCAATAAGCTATGATGACACTACTGTACTCCAGCCTAGGTGACAGAGCAAGACCCCGTCTCTAAAAAATAAAAAAATAAAAAATTCCACTCAGAGGGTTGGAATCAGGATATCAGGTTGTGAAAAAACACCCCTTGTGTGATAGATTAAATTATAAATCCACAATTCTTCCTTGTGTCCCTGTATCATGATTTACTATGAGCAGACGGGACTACCCCACACCACTTATGTTGGACTTGACTGTGTGATGCGTCCTGCTCAGCTGAATGTGGGTAGAAGTGATGCTATGCCAGTTCCAAGCCAAGGTCTGAAGAGGCATTGAACATTTCCACTCCTGTCTCTTGCACTCCAGCTCTTTACCATGAGTGTGCTCCAGATGGACACTACCCTTTCAGTCTGAGTCCCCAAATGACAGATATACAGAACAGGCTTGAACCCAACGCGTACCCTGGCCCAAGTTCAGTCAATACTAATCAAGTTCATCAGAGTCACCCCAGCTGATTTGCAGAGCTGTAGTGAGAAAAATAAATTTTTGTTGTTGTATGCCCTGGTTGGGTGGGAAGTCACTTGTTACGTAGCATTATTGCGGTAATAGTTAACCAAAGTATCAGATGATCCTAAAGCATGTCCCCGATTAAGAACCACTAGACCAAAGGCTAAAGTCACAAACGATTCATCTGGCAATCGAGACCTTCCTTGGTCTTGTTCCCGTCTGGCCTCATCTCCCAGCTTCCTCTTCTGAACCAATCAAGGTTCTGGGTACTGAAACAGAATCCAACGCTCATGAACCCTAACAGAAAAGGGACTCCAAGGTGGCTGTAAAATCAAACTGAGAAAAAATGAATGGAAAGCAGGGAAAGTCAGGCAGGTGTGGCCAGGGCCGGAAGAGGCCACAGGCATAGTCGAGGTGGAGAAAGAGAGCACCACAGGTTACCTGTGCACCAGGCGCTGGATCCTTAAGTTGCTGTTTGCAAGGAGGGTATCTCCAGCTCTCCCTGCTCCTTTGGAGAGGGAAGCATCCCGTTGGCCAGCCATGCCTTAGCCATCACAGAGAAAGAGAACATGTGTTAGACACCTAAAGAGGACAGGGGTCCCACACTGGGCAGCCAAGATCCCCACAAACATCCCCAGTAAGCTTCACATTCCCTACAAATAGGAACGGAGTTGATACGTGTAGAGCTCTTGAACTTTTCCTGGCATGTAATAAATGCCATGTGAATGCTTTTAAAATAAATATTAAATATGTAACTTTTAGACCATTGGCTAAATAAGACACTTTGATTGTTCTTTTCAAGGACAACTCAAAAGCCACCCCTTCTCTGAGACCTTTCCTGATGAGGTGGAAATTGATGTTTCTTTTCTCAATGTCCCCAACACACTTGATCTGCCTGTCCTTCTTGATGCAGCGCAGGAGCTAGAGTTATCTGTGGTCTTGTGAGACGTGAGGTTTTCCCCAGTGCTGAGGTCAATGCCTGAGGTCTTACAGGTAATCAGAAAGTACAGGGAGAATACCTGAGCAGGCGAGCCTCTTGCCAACTGTGAAATCTGAGCCTGCCTCTAAACCCTCACAATGTGGGCAGTGGGAACAACCACTCATTTCTTTGCACTGCTGGGAGCCTGGGCCAGTGTGTGCAGCCTGACCCAGCACAGGGCCTGCTGGCAAAATGCCATGGTGAAAAAGGCTTCCAGGTGAGAATCCTGATTGCTCAGCCCCAGATTTTAAACAAATACTCTCAGCTTTTGAGCTGAGCATCCTGCCTTTCCAAGTTTGCTGAGCCTACAATTTGCAAATTGGCAGCTCCAGGGAAAAAGTCCTGGAGTCAGAGTGAGTGACCTCTGACCCAGATGGGACAGGCTGCTGAGTCTCACCTTCATGCTTTCTCTAACCCTGGCCCCTTTGTTAAAAACCCCCTTCAAGTCTATTGTGCAAATGAGCGCCACTGAGGACAGGTAGCATGCTTCATCCATACCTCCTCTGCTCCTTTTCCTGATCCCCAGTGTGCTTTGACTCCCAACAGTCAACACTTGCATCTCATTGTCAGAATGCTTTCTACAGCTTGCCAGACACCCCAACCAATGATTGGCAACATGGGGGTATCAATACCCCAGCTCCCTTGTTCCCTGCTCATGCAACTCTGAGTTGTGACTTATGTCTCCAAAGCTCACATGTGGAATTGAGCCAAAATTACCCTCTGTGGTACTTTGCTTAATATCGGATCCTTGCCTGATCTGCTTCCCTTTCTGCCCCACTTTCTCAACCCCTACACATTTCCTTCTCTAAGAGTTTTCTTCTGGGAATCCAGCCCAAGATAGTAGAGAGAGAGGAAAATTAAAATGATAAAAATGGCAACCACTCTACTTTAAAATCCTTTCATGCATTAGTTATCTTAATGATCTCAAATACCCTACAAGAAATTCTTATTCCCATCTTAAAGATGAAGAAATCAAGTCTCAGAAAAGTTGAGTAACTCGCCCAAGTTATGTAGTTAGTAAGTATTGAGCCAAGAAGTTCTATTACATGTACTGCTCCCATTAGAAAGATGCCATCAATAAGAACTATACATATTTCTGTAAGTTAAAAGTTGAGAAAAAAATATAAATCTAATAAGCAAATGTGGATAATGACAGTATGCATTTATGGGGGAAAAAGGGTGACTGTTTTTATCTGTCATTGCTCTCCATGTTTACCCCATTTTCTTCTGGTATCAGATGAGGTAGGCATGCAATCAGAATTCCTTTGCCCACACTTGACCTCTGCATACAGACTCAGGGTTGGAAGGTGGCAGACTCTTCTGCTGCTGATATCCTCTAAGATATAAGTTCCAGATCTGTTTCTTCAGCCCTTTCTTCAGTCCTTTCATTGAAACCACCCCAGGATCATTCCAATAAATGCCCAAAAGTCTCAGTTTAGTCAGAGCCCATGGCTGCTGCTTGTCAACAAGACATCTCAAGTGACGTAGAAATGGGTATCAGGAGTGGGGTGTTAAAAGTGACCCATCCTAAAAATATGGAATTGGAGACTATATGAGCCAATAAATCCTCCTTAATTTTGTAAGCAGGTTTCAGTGGGATTTTTGCACCTGCATCCAAAAGACTCTTGGGTGGTGTATGAATAAAAAGGGATCGAAATGCTCCTTCCCTGAATAACCTTACTTACACTACATCCCTATGCCTGCTTTTCTTTTCAACTGTGTGATACATGTTTGCTTCATTCCTTTCCCATTTAACATATATTCACGCTTTTCAAGGTAACACAGGATAAGGAATCAGATGGTCAGCTCAGGGAAGTAGCCATCTGATATATCAGAAAGGAATGGGCCTGGTGCATCATCAAAGAGATATTATGTGCCATGGCAAGAGAGCTATGGACCTGGGGAGTGGGAAAGCTTGGTTCTAGTCCCAACCCCAACTCTGAATTGCTGTGTGTCATTGGTCAAGAGTCTTCTGTCTCTGGGGCTCTGCCTCTCCTTTTATAGAAAAAAAGAGGATCTCTAAAGTGCCTTCTAGATCCACCATGTTCAGATGTTTGGAGAAAACGCAAAGACACATGGCCTACATACCGTGCACAGACTGATTAGGTGAAAAGAGGTAGCAGCACCAGGGTGCTGAGTCTAGCTGGGCCTCTCTGGGATTTCACCTGAGCATCTCTTTGAAGCTGTGAGCTCACAGGTGTCACACTTCTGCTATTCCTACATTTTTCTCTTCTGATCCTACCCCACTCACATTGTGGCAGAAACTGTCACCCATCCCCCAGTATCCATTCTCCCTTTATTCTTTTTAGTCATAGAATGGCCACATTGCTAGAAATTACACTACTTTCCAGCCTCCCAGGCAGTTACATGTGGCCATATGTGAATGGCATGTGAGCAGAAGTGATGTGTGCTAGCCCTTCCCATCTTCTCCCTGCCTTCTTGCAGACTGAAACATAGACACAGCACAGAGATCCAGCTTCCGACATGGAAAAAGAGGGCAGAGCACAAGAAGGAAGTCACTTAAATTCCTGATCTGCTTCATGGAGTCAAATTGTCTTCCATTCCCTTCCTAGCTTGGAGTTTTCCATGAGAGCAATAATCTTCCATCTTGTTGAACTTGCTGTATTTGGGGGACTGTTCTTACAGCAGCTTACTCTGTGCCCAAACCAATACCTCCTACCCCATCTCAAGCTCAATTTTCAGACACCTTGCCAGGCAGGGCCAAGCAGCTAATCTCCACTGAGAAGAGAGGGAAGTCAAGACCAACCTGGGAAATGTGGCAAAACTTCATCTCTACAAAAAAAAAAAAAAAATACAAAAATACAAAAATAAACTGGGCATGGTGGTGTGTGCCTGTAGTCCCAGCTATTCAGGAGGCTGAGGTGGGAGGATGGCTTGAGCCTGGGAGGCAGAGGTTTCAGTGAGCTGAAGTGGTGCCAGTGCACTCCAGCCTAGGTGATAGAGTCAGATGTTGTCAAAAGAAAGAAAAAGAAAAAAAGGAAAAAAAGGAGGAGGAAGAGGAAATAGGAGTAGGAGAAAGAGGGGAAAGACAGACTTTATTGGACAGCCACTCTGTTCCAGGCATTTATCTCCATTATCTTGAAAGCTTGAATTTTATCATTGGTGACAAATATGGTCCATTATTTTCCTTGAAGTGACAGGCACACTTTATCCATTTTCAAGAAAATGTGTACCAATACTTGAGTCTGAATAACCATAATTCTTCTGTTAGTCTTCTTTTTTCAAGTAAAAATGATGTTCAGCTAGGTCAGCTAACAACTCAATTGCACAAGTACTTTTCCTTAAGAAAACTATTGTACTTCAGTATGCAGGAGAAATGCTTCATGCACACCTTCGCTTGATTGTACAGAATATTAAAATGTCTTGTACTCAGGGTCGAAAAATGAAGAAGTTAATAACTTTTTCTGCTTCAAGGACATTCTTAAGTGACATTGTGTCTTTTTCTCTTTTTTGTTTTACTGCAAGAACGTCCCAGCCTGGGGCGTGCTACCAGACCAGCAGGTTACTGGCTGTAGCTCTTGCACCACCAGTGCAAATGTCAGCATGGTAAAAAGGGCAGATAACATCTCAGTACTCTTATGAAAACAGTTTTGACTTTCTAAACCCCCTGAAAGTGTCTTGGGGACCTCCAGGCATTCTCAGACCTCACTTTGATAAGCACTGCCTTTCTTTCACTAGCCTGCCTTTATTCACAAGCATACAAACGTGCACATGTGCACACACAAACACACACACACAGAGTTTCTATCATTTGATTTTCAAAAGGGCATTTGAATATCAAAAAAAGGAAGGACGTCATCTCAGAATAAAGGATAATCCATTAGACTGGATGCATTTAGTTTCATGAACAACTCACGGCATTGTCCTTATTGTTCTGGTTTTTGCCAAGGCCAGGGGACAGACGTTGGCATGGAAGACTGGTGTTTGGAAACCGCCTCCATCCTGGTCCACCCCTTCTTGTGCACATGAGAGAAATTATGCTCTGAAGGGCCAAGCACTCGCTGGGGTACACAGCTGAAAATGGTTCCACTGAGCTGGGCCCCAGGTTTGCCTCCAGACAGAGCACCAGCTGTCAGCAGGGCTCTGGGCAAGAATTAAAACCCACACCCACTCTCCCAGGACAGCTGGGAGCAGAACAGCCTGCTGGAAGCCCTCAGTGAGGTCTGCATGGATACAGGTTGAGTCTGAAGTGGATGGAGACCTCAGTGCCCTAACGAGAATCCCAACGAATGGGTTTTATCTATTAACTAGCTGACACTGCTGGGCTTCTGCCCAACTCCCTTTCCCCATCCATTCCAGATTCCGTCGCCTGGGGTCATTTGGTAGGAGCCACACATGCTCACATGCAGATGTGTGCACATTGCACACACACCTGCCACACACCCACAAGTTCCCCTCCCATCCCCACTCCTCCCAGTCACTCTACTCACACCCTCTCCACCTATGATGACCCTAGGCCTCTCACCACCCCACCATTTCCACCACCCCTGGGGACCCACAAAAAGACCAGGGCCTCAGGACCAGAGCAGCCTCCCCAGGCAAGTCTCTTCCTGCCTTTGGAACTCAGTTTCCCAGCTATAATCTTGCAAGGAAGATCAGAGAGGATGCACTGTCTCTAAAGTCCCTGCCAGTTCCAACATCTTATGGTCTATGATGAAAGAAGAGTGTTTTGAAAGTCACCCTGGCAGCTTGGGTGGGATGGGGAGAGAGTGGCCCTGGGGAGGCAGGAGGTGAGGGGGTATCAGCTGTGAGGTGCAGACAGCTGGAACCACCCATGACCAAAGCCCTGGGATTGGATGCGAAGGTCAGGGGGAACATTTGTAAATGCTGAGTCTGAGGGATGTGGTGAAAGTGAGCATAACATCTAAGGGCTGTCGGGGTTGCAGTCTAGGGGGTGCTAAAGACTCATAAGCAAGGACGGTGAACATGAATCAAGATCTGATTTACCCTAGAAAATCCCCACAGGGACTCACAGAGTGACCTACCATTGTTCTGTGTACACAATGCCATGCCAGCAACATAGAGCCGAATCTTCATCTCTTCTTGAGGGAGCTGGCTTCTGTGGGAAGCTGGGGTCGCAAATTTTGTATGTCAACTTGACTGGCCCATGGAGTGCTTAGACATTTGACTAAACACTAATCCGGGTGTGTTTGTAAGGGTGTTTCTGGATCAGTAGACTGAGTCAAGTAGCTCACCCTCCCCAGTGTGGATGGTCCTCATCCAATCCATTGAAGACATGAACAGTAAAAAGGCTAAGAGAGAATTCCTCCTGCCTGACTGCTTGAGCTGGGACATGTGTCTTCTCCGGTCTCAGACTTGGACTGAAGCATCCGTTCTTCCTGTGTCTCTAGCCTGCAGGGTTCAGACTAAAACTTATACCATTGACTATCCTGGTTCTCAGGTCTTCAGACTTGGACTAGAACTACACCTTCAGCTCTCCTGGGTCTCCAGCCTGCCAACTGCAGATATAAGGACTTAGCCTCTGTAATTGCATGAGGCAATTCCTTATAATAATAAACCTCTTTCTATGTACATATCCTATTGGGGAACCCTGACTAATACAGAGGCCATGTGACATTACGCATGAGAACCATACTCAGGCAGGAGCCATTCTCGCAGGAGAATGGGGACTGAGGCTCCTCTCTGTCATCACATTCCCTCTGGAGCACATACTTGTTTCTGCCCATCCCATTTAAATTGTTATCTCTCTTAAGCCCATGCCATTAAACAATTGGAACTTGAAAAATAATAATAATAAGTAAATTGTTCTCTCTCTCCTCCTCTCTCTATCATTCCCATCTCTGTCTCATCTCTTTGTCAGTGGGATAAGACAGACTGGGAAGCAGATGCTGAGATGGAGTTAGGAGTGCAGTTTCTTGGGGATAATGCCTGAGAAAGATACAAGAGGGAGGACGCAGGATCAGGCAGGAGGAGCCTCTGACTGCAATCCAAAGTTGACAAAGACTAGACCAACTTCAAAAAGGGCTCCAAATCAACAACTACCCATCTGAGGAGCCCCACGCTGTCAAGAAAGAATATCACTTTTGGCCCTAGCACTCGCGTTGTTCTCAGTCACTGGCTAGGAGCTCCTGAGAAGTCCATGGCCTCAGCTTGAAAGTCAAAGCAGACTCTGAAGATGCTGAAGTTGAAGGCTGTCTGCCAACTGCACTTCTTGTAGCTGAATGGCAATGTTTTTCCTCAAGGGAGATTTAAGGGGTGCACCTTCATGGCTGCCATATTGTGTGTGTGTGTGTGTGTGTGTGTTTTGCTTATTTTTTTCTGCTTTGGTCAGACGTGTATAGTTGAGTTGAATACATATAACATGACTCATCTATAATACTTCTAATATCAACGCTGTGAGCTTACAGGGTGTCAGACTGCTAAGTTATTTATATACATTGTCACGTTGACTCATGACATTGACCCTGCACAGGGTCACTATCCCCCTTTTATAGATGAGAAAACTGAGGCCCACAGAGGCCACATGAATTGCCCAAATTCTCACAATATGTTAAGGCTGAAACCAGGATTTCAACTCAGGTCTATCTGATCTGGAGCCTGAGCTTTGAAAAACAACACTAAGAAAAGAGGCCTCCCATTCCCCCATACAGTGCCTCCTATACCCCAGGATAGGAGGCAGCCCTAGCACTGTGTTGTTGTCAGTCATTGGCTAGGAGCTCCTGAGAGCACACAGGTGCCCCCCAGACCTAGAGAGCCCTGGCCGATGGATGCCAGCTGACGTTTTCTGACAAAGGAGCCTCAACCACCCCAGAAAGCTGGAAAGGACAAGGGTCCCCATCAATGTGCCCTGGGTCTACTCAGATGTGAACACAGCCATGTATGTGGTGCTTCAGTGAGGCAGAGGTACGACTTCATTAACCTAATTCAAAAGCAAGATGGATTTTAAAAGTCTGTGGCCAGAAAAAGCACATGTGTGTCTCTAAAGGTGCCTCCAGGGAGACCTCCTGATTTGATTGTCCTTGCTCAGACAAGAACTGGTTCAACCTCCCAGGTTTGGTGACCCCTGTTTCAAGAGCTCAATCAGAGTCACAGATCCAGAACTGCCCTTCCTTGGATTATCTCCCTCTTCCAGCCACTAGGAGGATGGAAGATGGTTGCTTCCTTGGGATTCTCTCTATTATCTTTTTTTTTTTTTTTTTTTGAAACAGGGTCTGGCTCTGTTGCCCAGGCTAGAGTGCAGTGGCATGATCACAGCTCATTGCAGCCTCAAATTCTTGGGCTCAAGTGATCCTCCTGCCTCAGCTTCCTGAACAGCTCGGACCACAGGTGAGTGTCACTATGCCCAGCTAATTTTTAATTTTTTTGTAGAGACAGGGTTTTGCCATGTTGCCCAGGCTGATCCCAAATTCCTGGCCTCAAGCGATCCTCCTGCCTCAAACTCCCAAAGTGCTGGGATTACAGGCGTGAGCCATCATATCTGGTCCCTTATTGTCTTTAAAATGTTGCATCTCTCCTCACTGATTAGATAAGAATGAGGCTAATGTCCCAACTATATCTACTCACTGGTAATTTAGAAGCAAGGGATGTTAGGTCATACCAAATTAACTGGAGCTAATAATTAGAAACAAAAAATTAAAAATAAAAGAATTCCATGTCAAAGAAGGCCTGCCCTCAATTCTATGTATGGTAGATAAATCCAGACAGTGTGTGTGTGCTCAGGCAGTTTCCCTGGAAGCATGACCCTCTCGCAGGGAGGGTGAGAGAGTAGGGACAGCTCCGGCTACCTCTAGAACACAGAGGACCCCTCTGCAGGTGGCTCCTGGGGAGAGGGGTGCTGGATGATTAGGGTACCAAGAAAGGGGAAGACCCTACACCCCAGTAAGTCTTGGAGGGACTTCTTGTTTGTCCCTCAGCAGGACAATAATTAGTTGACTTATTATTTGTCCACTTGGAAGGGACAAATATGGTCTGGAACAGAATAAATGTTGTCTCCCCAGGCTTTCTCCAGTGAATGGAATCACCAATTTAAAGGAAAGAAAAACATATCAGATTGAGTAGCCAGAAATGAAGTATTACTATTATAATGATGACAAGGTAGCTGAGGGTTAACGTCACCGGCTTCGGGAGTCCAACTGCTTGAGCTCGAATATTCACAGCTCTGCTTGCTCAGCATCCTGGGTCAAATTCCTTCCAGCCCACTCTGCCTCCACTTCCTCATCTGTAACATGGAGATAATAATGACTGTCACCACCTCATCAGGATGTATAAGGGGTTAGTGTACACAGGCACTATGCATTTCAGCACTAAATACACACTCAGCGTTGCAGTCTGATGTGGTGACATGAGAGCTTCAGGGGGTCCAGAAGGCTCCATATTCCTAGCTCAGTCATCTTTTTTGGGGGATATCATTCAGCCCCTCAGAGCCTCAGTTTCCTTATTTGAGAGCCAAATGACTGCCTCGCAGCATTATCATGAAGATACATGGAATGATGAAAGGAATCATTCCCTAGGCTGTGGAAGGCATCCCTGGTGATCATGCATTGCACAATCTGAGCAATCATATGTGTCAGTCCTGATGATGAACATAAAGCAGTTGGCATGTTGGAGATACCACCTCTGTGCCTCCTTTTTTGTAAGTTTGCATATCAAACCATTGACTTTAACTCAAAGTCTTCCCTGCAAGCTTCCTTCACACTGAGTACAGTGGATGTAAAAGCTGAAGAAGAACTGCACCATCCTCAATCCACAAGGGTTCCTGCCCTCAAAGAAAAAGAGTTTCTAGCAGAAAATAGCCCAAGCCCTGCTGTAATGCAAGACTAAACTCCATGTGGTAGGCTCCAAGAGGGAAGCAACCTCACAGCAGGATGAGAATAAAAGCCAGGAACAGCAGGAACACCTTTCCCCCAAACGACAGTCACTGGGGACCACCTTGATTTAAATGTGTCAAGTGAAGGAGGGTGGAAGTGGCTGTGTCTGCAAAGGTGAGGAGGTTCATGCTTCAGAAAAGAGGGTCTGGCCAGGCACGGTGGCTCATGCCTGTAATCCCAACACCTCCAGAAGCAAAGTGGGTGGATCGCTTGAGCCCAGGAATGCAAGACCAGCCTAGGCGAAATAGCAGGACCCCATCTCTACAAAAAAATTAAAAATCAGTTGGGCATGATGGCGCATGCCTGGTCCCAGCTACTTGAGAGGCTGACATGGGAGGATCGCTTGAGCCCAGGAAGTTGAGGTGACAGTGAGCAATGATCGCACCACTACATGCAAGTCTGGGTAAC
Organism: Trachypithecus francoisi; assembly: GCF_009764315.1. NCBI lineage: Eukaryota > Metazoa > Chordata > Mammalia > Primates > Cercopithecidae > Trachypithecus > Trachypithecus francoisi. Next base: position 90,798,346 of record NW_022681455.1, on the reverse strand, counting down.
AGAGAGAGACCTTGTCTTATTTAAAAAAAAAGAAGGAAGGAAGGAAGGAAAGAAGGGAGGGCAGGAGGAAGGGAAGGAAGGAAGGAAGGAAGGAAGGGAAAGAAAAGAAAGAAGAAGAAAGAAAGAAAAGAAAGAAAGAAGAGAAAGAGAGAAAGAAAGAAAGAAAGAAAGAAAGAGACAGAGAGAGAAAGAAAAAGAAAAGAAAGAAGAAAGAAAAAGAAAGAAAGGAAGGAAGGAAGGAAGGAAGGAAGGAAGGAAAAGAAAGAAAGAAAAAGAAAAAAAAGAAAATAGGGTCATGCTGTCTCTCCTAGCTGCCTTCCTGAGTGTGCCCAGTAGTGCCCACTCAATCCCAGAGCAGGGGTGAGGATGAAGGCTTGGAGAGGCTCTGGGGACTGGCCCCTAGTCCCTTTTCCTGTACCAGTCAGTTCATCCACTTCAAATGGAGCAACTCAGAGAGAATCCCAAGTGACACCATTTTTCTATTGCCCTTCATTACAGCCACTTAGATCTTTTATTTTATTACAAACATTCTTTAGCCCAGACACGGGCTGATCTCCTAATTGGAGCTGCTGCATCCACCCCCACCCAGATCAAAGCCTCCCTGTTTGTTTGTGGAGGATAGAGGATGAACCGTCTTGCTGGCCTTTGAACATGAAGGCCCCTTTGTCTTCCAGCTGAAGTCATCCCTGGCACCAGGCAGGGAGGAGGCTTCCGGTGGGGGGGAGAGTGGAGGTCAGGAATTCTGTAGCCTGGTCAGAGGCTTGGACCAGAGATTGAGTAGGGAACAGCTTTCAAAGCAAGACCCCAAACTTCCCTGCCTCCCTTTGAAGAGTTGTCTCAAATGGTGGCCCTAGGGAATGTCTTATTTGCCCCCATGATGATTTTTAATTTAAATACCAATTTGAATATTCAAACACTTTAAACGATTGAAAAAAAGATCAGATACTTGAATATTTCTTAAAGAAATAAAATACTTTCTAATTTCTTTTCAAAAATCAGAATGTAGCCAGGCACAATGGCTCACACCTGTAATCCCAGCACTATGGGAGGCTGGGGCAGGTGACACTTGAAGTCAAGAGTTTGAGACCAGCTTGGCCAACATGGTGAAATCCCATCTCTACTAAAAAATATATATATATAAATTAGTTGGGGATAGTGGTGCATGCCTATAATCCCAGCTATTCGGGAGGCTGAGGCAGGAGAATTGCTTGAACCTAGGCGATGGAGGTTGCAGTGAGTCGAGATTACGCCACTGCACTCCAGCCTGGGCGACAGAGAGAGACTCTGTCTCAAAATAAAAAGAAAATCAGAATGTCTGGCAATACTGGACCTCTATGACAGAAAGAGCCAACCAGTTTTCAACCCTATGCAGGCTTTTTTTTAATTTCTTAACTGTTGCAATGAACTATCGTTTCCCTTGAAGTGTCTTCTTTTATATCCCTGGGCCCACCAGAACTTCACCCCTGCCACTGGAGATGATTGGGAGTGGGAAATGACTGTGCCCATTTTACAGATGGGAAAATTGAAGCCCTGTGGCATTCAAATAGCTGCTGACGGGTCACACAGAGGTTAATAATAGACTCAAGATGCAAGAAGTACAAGACAAAAGGAATGAACACTTATTCATTCTCTCTTATTTTGAAATTATGGTCAGTATCGCTATTGTGGGAAAGAAAAGCCCAACAAGCTGCCATCCCGTAACCTAGCTTGATGCTAACACTAGAGTCTATTATGTGTGGGGAGCTGAGTGGACATTATCTACGCTACACAACAATCCTATGTGGCAGTTTATATTTTCTAGATTTTAGAATTGAGAAAACTAAGGTTTTGGGGGCTCAAGGACTTGCCCAAGGTTACACAGTACGACCAAAGTTGAGACCCAAGTCTACCTGACTCAAAACCTCAGCAAGTGGTTCCATTCTGGGTCCATCGCGAGCTGGATGATCTTAGATAAATTACTTCTCAGAGCCTCAGGTTGCCCTACACAACAGGGAGGTGTCTGCTCAGAGAACACACCTTCCACTAGGGGCTTGATCTCCGTCCCCCTCCCCTACAGCCTTATTTATAGTTCCCTACTCCATCCTCCCTGGAAACAGCCACCCGGACCAAGGGCAGACACTTTACCCAAGCTGAGCCAATCAGATCCTTCCTCCTTGGAAGTTGGGATTGAGGCCTAGTCCTGTAAAGCTGTGCTGGGACTATCCAAACTGGACCACAGGCAAGTGAGGTATGTCTAAAAGGAAAGGAAGATGCAGCTGATGTGCAGACAGAAACAGACTCCAAGGCCCGGTGATCCCAACTCTCTATGTCCAGACCCTCCCAAAGTCCATTTCACCTCTATCTCTTGCCATTTGACATCACCCTGTATCTTGCCTATGACGCATTCTTTTCTGTGCAGGTTGACTTGAGAGATTATGCTGTTGCAGCTGTATAATCCCCCATGTAAGCAGAGTAAGATCTGGCTCTGTGCTTTCAAAAAAGTTATTTAACCTCAGTTTCTCCTATTTATAAAGTGGGGATAATAAGTTCCTACCTTATGGGGCTTTTAGGCAATTCAACTAAATAATGTAATTGGAGATTCTTACACTCAGTTTCTAACACACTAGATCCTCAGCACCTGGCTAATGTTTTCAACACTATTGTTAATGTTGTTGTTGTTGTTTACAAATTTTGATGATGGGGAGAGCTAGCAGTAATTTTAACCAACTCTTGATTATTCCACTTTGCAGATAATTCACAAACCAATTTTATCCTACACTGACTTCTTTCCATCATCAGTTTCTCCACGCTCACGAAAAAGAATTCTTTTGTTGTTGGCTAAACTGCAGTTGGAAGATAGAAATGCTTAAAACTAAAATCATGTATAGTAGGCATGAATTTTACTCCATAATCTTAGGTGTATGTGTTTTCTTAATGTCATTGTTGTATTTTTCTAAATCAAACTAAGTTTGGAGAGTGATATCAGCATGAAGGGAGACTAGGATTTCAGCACACATTCCCTTCCAGAAACATCCATTTGAACAACCATACATGCACAAAAATATCTTCACAAAAGCTAAGAAATCCAGGTTGAAACATTACACTACCTGGATGGAGCACAAAAGTAAGAAAAAACACTGAGAAAGGTAGAAAGGACAATTTCACCCCTCCCCTAAATCTGGGCAACACAGCACAGACCTGACTTCACTATAGACCCCAATACCTGGTCTGCCCCAGTGAACCATGGGACCAGGCCAGCCCCTGTGACCCCCTCCCATGGCCGCAGGCTCCAGGCAGGCCCTAGCTCCAGGCTCCAGGCTCCAGGCCCACTCTAGTGCTAGGTTGTCCCTTGCAGACCCTGCCTCCAAGTCTACCATCACACTAGGCCAGTCCTATGGACACAGTCCAGGCCAGGCCCTGTAGCTTCAGACTCCAGGCCTGCCCCAGCACCAAGCTAGCACTATAGGCCCAGGCACCAGGCAAGCCCTTGTGGACCCAGCCTCCAGGCCTGCCCCTATGTACTCACACCTACAGACCCAGGATCCAGCCCACCCCTCTGAACCCAAGTGCTACAGTCCATCCCAGGGGACCTTGGTGCCAGGCCAGCCCCTGCAGATACAGAACCCAGCCCATCCTAGCAGCCAGCTGGTGCCAGTGAACTCCAGCTCAAGGTCTGCCACAGTGCCAGTTTGGCTCCTGTGGACCTTGGCACCAGGCCTGCCCCACAGACCCAGGCACCAGCCCCACCTGCCAGCCCAGAGATGAGGGACCACGGACCATACCTGGTCCTCAAACTCTAGCAGCAAACCTGCCCATGGACCTTACCAGATAGGCTTCCCAGAGTTTCTGAATGGCTGACTGGTGAAGGACTTTTCTTGCCAAAGCCAGTCCACGAAGACTAGAAGAGGGGCCTACTTCTTCAAATCTGCAGATGCCAATGCAAGGCTACAAGGGACACAAATAATTAGGAAAGTAAGATACCACTAAAGGTATCTTTAAAAAGACCATCCTGGCTAACACGGTGAAACCCCGTCTCTACTAAAAAATACAAAAAGCTAGCCGGGCGAGGTGGCTGGCGGCTGTAGTCCCAGCTACTCGGGAGGCTGAGGCAGGAGAATGGCGTAAACCCGGGAGGCGGAGCTTGCAGTGAGCTGAGATCCGGCCACTGCACTCCAGCCCGGGCGACACAGCAAGACTCCGTCTCAAAAAAAAAAAAAAAAAAAAAAAGCACCAGTAACTGACCCTAAAGAAATGGAGATCTATGAACTGCCTGGCAAAAAGTTCAAAATAATTTTCTTAAAGAGCTTCAAAAGAACTCAGACAGACCATTAAATGATATAAGGAAAATAATATGCAAACAAAGTTAGAAGCTCAACAAAGAGATATAACCATAATAAAGAACCAAACAGAAATTATGGAACTGAAGAACACATGACTGAACTGAAAGATTTCATAAAAGACTTAAACAGCCTTAACCACACAGAAGAAAAAAAATCAGCAAGCTCAAAGACAAGTCATTTGAAATTAGTCAGAGGAATAGAAAGAAAAAGACTGGAAAGCAGTAAAGAAAGTGTACAGGACTAATGGGAGATCAAGCAAACTAATATTCACATTACAGGACCCCTGAAAGAGCAGAGAAAGAGAAAGGAATAGAAAGCTTATTTAAAGACATACTTACAGAAAATTTTCCAAATCTGAAGAAAGAAATGAATATTCAGAGTCATAAAGCTCAAAGAACTACAAACAGATTAAATATTAAGAGATCTTCACCCAGACATAGTAAACTTAAATTCCCAAAATTCAAAGACAAAGAGAGTTTTGAAAGAAGCAAGAGAAAAGTGACTCATCACATACAAAGGAACATTGATAAGATGATGAGTAGATTTTTCAACAGAAACCTTACAGGCCATGAGAGAGTTTGATAATATATTCAAAGTGCTGAAAGAAAAAAAAAAAAAAAAAACTAGCAACCAAAAATACTATACCCAGCAGAGCTGTTCTCCAAAAATAAGGAGAGAAAAAGACTCCTGGACAAGCAAAAGCTATGGGTGTTCATCAACCAGACCTGGCTTACAAGAAGTACTAATAGGAGTTCTTCAAGTTGAAATTAAAGGACACTAACTAACAACAGAAAATATGTGGAAAATATAAAACTCACTGTATAGATAAGAACATAATCAAATTCAGAATACTCTAAGTATTTAACAGTAATGTGTAAATCATTTTTAATTCTAGTGTAAAAATAAATGACAAAGTATTAAAAATAACTACCACTACAATAATTTGTTAATGCATACACAATATACAAAAGACATAAATTGTGACATTAACAACATAAAATGTGGGGGGAGAAGAAGTTAAAGTATAGGGTTTTTGAATGTTGTAGAAGTTAAATTGTTAACAGCTTAAATTAGGATGTTATAACGTAAGACGTTTTATGTAAGTTTCATGATAACCAAAAAGAAAAACGCATAGTAGATACACAAAAAAGAAAGAGAAAGAAATCAAGCACACCACTATAAAAATCCCTAAATCACAAAAAGAGACAGAAAGAGAAAAAAGAAATAAATAAATAAACTACAAAACAGAAAATAATTAACAAAATGGCAATAATAAGCCTTTACCTATCAATAATTACTTTAGATGTTAATGGATTAAGTTGTCCAATCAAAAAACATAGAATGGTTTAATGGATTTTAAAAATAATATTCAGCTATATACTACCTACAAGAGACTCACTTTAAGTGAGTTGGCTATGACTTCACACATAGCTGAAAGTGAAAGGATGAAAAAAGATATTCCAAACAAATGGTAACCAAAAGAGAGTAGGGATGGCTACTCTTATTTCACACAAAATGGACTTTTGATCAAAAACTGTCATGAGAGACAAACAAGGTCATTATAGAATGATAATGAGGTCAATGCATCCAAAGTATATAACAATTATGACTATATATGCACTCAACATTGGAGCACCTAAATAAAGCAAATATTAGCAGAAATGAAGGGAGAAATAGACAGCAATGCAATAATAGTAGGGGTCTTCAATACCCCACTTCCAACAATGGATAGATTATCTGACAGAAAATCAATAAGGAAAAACAGGATTGAACAATACTGTAGACCAAGTGGACCTAACTAACATATACAGAACATTCCATTCAACAGTCACAAAATATACATTCTTTTCTAGCACACACAGAACATTCTCCAGGATAGATCATATGTTAGACCACAAAACAAGTCTTAACAAACCTAACAAAATCAAAATTATGTCCAATATATTCTCTAACCACGATGCTATGAAACTAGGAATCAGTAACAAGAGGAAAATTGAAAAATTCACAAGTATGTGGAAATTAAACAACACACTTTTGAACAACCAATGGATAAAAAGAGAAACCAAAACGGAAATAAAATATATCTTGAGGCCAGGCATATGGCTCACACCTGTAATCCCAGCACATTGGGAGGCTGAGGCAAGAGGCTCAATTGAGTCCAGGAGCTTGAGACCAGCCTGGGCTACATAGTGAGACCCTGTCTCTAAAAAAATTTTAAAAATTAGTTGGACGTGGTGATGTGTGCCTGTCATCCAAGCTACTGAGGTGGGAGGGTCCCTTGAGCCAGAAGTTTGAGACTGCAGTGAGCTGAGATTGTGCCCTTGCACTCCAGCCTGGGTGACAGAGTGAGACCCTGTCAAAAAAAAAAAAAAAAAAAAGAGAGAGAGAGAGACAAATGAAAATAGAACCATCGCATTCCGAAACTTAAGAGATGCAGCAAAAGCAGTTAACAGAAAAAGCAAAATAATAAAAATCAGAGCAAAAAATAATGAAATAGCTAAATAGTAAAAAAGACTGATGAAACGAATGCTTAGTTTTTTGAAAAAAAAAACTGACAAATCTTTAGCTAGAATAAGAAAATAGAGATAATTTAAAATAAATAAAATTATAAACAAAAAAGGAGACATTATGATTGATACCACAGATTTGCAAAGGATTATAAGAGACTGCTATAAAAATTATACACCAACAAATTAGCAACCTGGAAGAAATGGATAAATTCCTAAACACATACAAACTTCCAAGGCTGAATTATAAAGAAATAGAAAACCTATATAGATCAATAATGACTAATGACATTGAATCAGTAATCAAAAACTTTCCAAGGAAAAAAGAAGCCTAGGACTTGATGGCTTTACTGGTGAATTTCACTAAATATTTTTTAAAGACTTAATGCTAATCCTTCTGAAACTCTTCCAAAATACTGAAGGGAAGGGACACTTCCAAACTAATTTTGCAAGGCCATCACCCTGACACCAAAGTCAGGTAAGGTCAATAAAGAAAAGAAAATTATAGGTCATTAACCCTAATGAAGATAAAAATTTTTCAACAAAATACTAGCAAACAGAATTCAACAGCACATGAATTATACACCAAGAGCACAGGATTATACACCATAATCCAGTGAGATGTATCCCTAGGATGCAAGAATAGTTTAACGTGCAAATCAATAAATGTGATACACCACATTAGCAAAATGAATGATAAGAGTCACATGATCATCTCAATAGATGGCATAAAAAACAATTTACAAAATTCAGCATCCTTTTATGATTAAAAATGCTCAACAAATACATATAGAAGGAATGTACCTCAACATAAGTAAGACCATGTATGACAAGCCCACAAGTAACATAGTACTCAATGATGAAAAGTTGAAAGCTTTTCCTCTAATATCAGAAACAAGACAAGGATGCCCACTATTACTGTTTCTATTTAATATAGTTCTGGAATTTCTATCCAGAACAATTAGGCAATAAAAAGAAATAAAAGCCATCCCAATCAGAAAGGAGGAAGTCACTGTTTGAAGATGATAACATCTTTTTTTCTCTTTTTTTTTTTTTTTTTTTGAGACAAGGTCTGGCTCTGTCACCCAGGCCAGAGTGCCATGGCACAATCTGCCTGCCAGGTTCAAGCCATCCTCCCACCTCAGCCTCCCAAGTAGCTGTGACTACAGAGGTACATCACCACACATGGCTAATTTTTTTGTAGAGATGGCATTTTGCCACATTGCCCAGGCTGGTGAACTCCTGAGCTCAAACAATCTGACTACCTGCCTCAGCTTCCCAAAGTGCTGGTATTACAGGTGTGAGCCATCATACCCAGCAAACAACATCTTAAATATAGAAAACCCTAAAGACTCCACCACAAAACTGTTAGAACTAATAAAAGAATTCAGTGAAGTTGCAGGATACAAAATCAGCAAACAAAAATCAGTGGATTCCAAGCATGATGGTGTTCACTTGCAGTCCCAGCTACTTGAGAGGCTGAGGCAATGGGATGACTTGAACCTAGGAGTTTGAGGCCAGCCTGGGCAACACAGCAAGACAGCATCTTTTTAAAAAATTTTAATCAGTGGGATTTCTCTACAATAACAACAAAATATCCGAAAAATAAATTAAGAATACAATCCCATGTACAACAGCATCAAAAAAATTCAGGAATGAATTTAACCAAGGAAGTGAGAGATCTGTACATTGAGAACTGTAACACACTGATGAACGAAATAGAAGAAGACACAAATAAATGGAAAGATATCTCAGGTTCCTGGACTTGAATAATTAATATTGTTAAAAAATCCATACTGCCTGTCTTAGTCTGCTTTGTGCATGTAATAACAGGATACCAGAGACTGGATTATTTATAAAGAAAAGAAATTTATTTCTCACAGCTCTGGAGTCTAGGAAATTCAAGATTGAGGGGCTGTCATCTGGTGAGGGCCTTCTTGCTGTGTCATCCATGGTGTAAAGTCAAAGAGGGGATGAAAGAGAACAAAAGATCTAGTTCACAGCCTCAAATATTTTTACGATAGGTATTAATTCATTCAGGAGGGTGGAGATCTCATGACCTAAACACCTCCCATCAGGCCCCATCTCCCAACACTGTCACATTGGGGATTAAGTTTACAACACATGTTTCTGGGGGAACACATTCAAACCATAGCCCTACCCAAATTAAACTGTAGGCTCAATGCAATCCCTATCAAAATACCCAACGCTGTTTGTTACAGTAACAGAAAAAACAATTCTAAAATTCATATGGAACCACAATAGATCCTAAACAGACAAAACAATCTTGAGCAAGAAGAACAAAGCTTGACACATCACACTACTTGGTTTCAAAATATAGGACAAAGCTATAGTAATCAAACAGCCTGATACTGGCATAAAAACAGACATGTAGACCAATAGAGCAGAATAAAGAGCCCCAGAATAGGTCCACACATTTACAGTCAATTGGTCTTTGACTAACGTGCCAAGAACACAAAAGGGGGAAGGACAATCTCTTCAATAAATGATGTTGGGAAAATTAGATATTCAAAGGCAGAACAATGAATTTGGACCTTTATCTCATATCATATACAGAAATCAACTCAAGATGGAGTAAAGACTTAAACACAAAGCCTGAAACAATAGAACTACTAGAAGAAAACACAGTGAAAAAGCTTCTTGACATTGATCTAGGCAATGATTTTTTGGATATGGCCTCAAAAACACAGGCAACAAAAGCAAAAATAGAAAAATGGCATTATATCAAACTACAAAGCTTCTGCATAGCAAAGGAAACAACCTATGAAATAGGAGTTAAGAGACAATCTATGGGATGGGAGAAAATATTTGCAAACAATATGTCTGATAATGGATTAATTTCAAAAATATATAAGGAACTCAAGCAACTCAACAGCAAGGAAACAACCCAATTTTTAAAAGGGCAAATGACCTAAGTAGACATTTCTCAAAAGAAGACACACAAGTGACCAACAGGTATATGAAAAAAATGCTCAGTATCACTAATGAGGGAAATGTAAATCAAAACCACAATGAGATCACCTCACACCTATTAGAACTGCCATAATCAAAAAGACAAAAGGTAAGTATTTGAAAGAATGTAGAGAAAAGTGAACCCTCATACACTGTTGTTGGGGATGTAAACTGGTACAGCCATTATGGAAAACATTATGGATGTTCCCCAAAATGTTAAAACTAGAACAACCATATGATCCAGCAATCCACTTCCAGGTATATATCTGGAGGATGTGAAATCAGTGTCTCAAATAGACTCTCAAGTTCACTGCAGCAATATTCACGATAGCCAACGTATGGAACCAACCTAAGAGTACATCAATGGATGAATAGATAAAGATTGTGTGTGTGTGTGTGTGTGTGTGTTGCACACATACAATGGAATACTATCCAGTCTCAGAGTAAAAGGAAATCCAGTCACCTGTGACAACATAGGTGAACCTGGAAGACATAATGTTAAGTGAAAAAAGCCAAATACAGAAAGACAAATACTGCATGATCTCACATATATGTGGAATCTTAAAAAGCTGAACTCATAGAAGATTGAATAGAATAGTGGTTGTCAGTGCTAGGACTGTGGGAAATGGTCAAAGGGATCAAAATTTCAGCTATGAAGAATGAATAAGTTGTGAATATCTAAGGGACAGTATGGTGACTATAGTTAAAATCATATTGTGTACTTTAAATTTACTAAGAGAGTAGATCTTAAATATTCCCAACACACACACACACACACAACTGTGTAAGGTGATGGTCATGTTAATTAGCTTGATATTGGTAATTATTTCATAATGTACATGTATTTCAAAAATATCACATTGTATACCGCAAATATATACAATTTTAACTTGCCAAGTATACCTCAATAAAGCTTGGAAAATATTTTTAATAAATAGTCAATAATAAGACTAAAGAAATATGACTTCAACCACCCTCCCAGCAGGCTGACTGGTCACTGTTGATGGGTTCCCACCCCACAGCAGAGCTGGACAACACTACAGGGTCCCCCAGAGGCTGCAGCTATGATGCCTCCAGCCACACCTGAGCACAGGATCTTTGCCAAGACCTAAAACCTCAGTCCAGCCACTCTAGGTGTAGCTGTTTCCTTTGGAGGGACCACCACGCCCCTCTTCCCAGGTACTGTCCTACTACTTTAAGAATTATAGAATTCACACTCTCAGGGACTTTAATTTTCCTCTCATCACCTTCTCTCCCAAAGTCAACCTCCTCCACTCAGAGTCTCTCTCCTCCTCCCTCTCCCTGCCAGGATAATCTAATACAGTAATCCTCCAAGTGTGGTCCTGGACCAGCAGCTCCTACATCACCTAGAAACTTGTTTCAATTGCACATTTTTACCCCCCTCTTAAGATCTACTGAACCAGATACTCTGGGAGTGGGACTCAGTAATCTGTGTTTCAGCAAACCTTCCAAGGGATTCCGGTGTATGCTCAAGTTTGAGAACCACTGGTCCAGTAAAATCCTTTCAGTGAAATTATACTTTTAAAACCAAAAGCCAAGAGGGGAGCTTGTCTTGAGACAACATCAGGTTCTGGTCTCTGCATCTTCCTACCTGGTGAGCAAACAGCAAACACCAGAGCCCTGGGCTAGGGAAGAACAAAGAGGACCAGCATGCTTGGCAGTGAGGGTTGTACACTGAGCAACTCTAAGGGATGCTACCCACCACATAAACTACTATGCAAATGGCACAGTATGGTGGACAAGTGGGAACATCAAGGAACTAAGGGGCAGAAAGAGGGATCTTGTGGTTATTTGAATAAGTGGGCTTGGGCGATTCAGTCCCCGTTAAGGGGCAATTGGGAAGACGGGAAGAAAAGCAGTGCAAAACATGAACTCAGCCCCAGGGGGCGCTCTATATGCAGACAACACACATCACGGATCAAACAAAGAATGGGTTATTCAGGGTGTATCAAACACAAATGCCCACAGGAGCCAGGATGGTATGTAAAGAGACTGGAGAACACAGCCCTGCAAAGGTGCAAGCACCACCAGCCATTGCCATTGTGGCCACATGGGATGCTGAGCTCAGCCTTGTCAGATCTTCCTTTTTAAAAACAAATAAAACCAGAAATCCATGTCTACATGAAGTCTCCCGGAGTCCCTTTAAATATTTTAAACAGATTCTGATTCTTTTTTACCACTCCATTTATTTGGCTGTGACAGATTCTTATTTTTAAAAACACTTTGTAATATATCCAGAATATATAAATTACTCTCAAAACTCAATTAAAAACAAAATAAGCAAAAGAGCTGGATGCTTCAAATGAGACATACAGATGGACAAGAGCCCCTGAATAGATGCTCGACATTAATCTTTAGGAAAATGCAAATGAAAACCACAATAAGTTAATGCTGTGCACTTGTTAGGATGGCTACATTTTTTTAAAAAACCCACAACACCAAGTGTTGGTGAATGAATATGCCGGGCAATTGGAACTCTCTTACCTTGGTGGCCAGAATGCAAAATGGTACCATTACATTGGAAACCATTTGGCAGTTTCATATAAAGTTAAACGTACTTTTACTATGTGACCCAGCAATTCCACTCCTAGGTATTTGCCCAAGAGAAATAAAAATTTATGTTCACACAAAAATCTGTCTATTAATGTTTATAATGGTTTTATCTGTAAACACCAATCTAAATGTCCCTCACCTGGGGAATGGATAAATGAATTGTGGTATGTCCATGACAGAATACTAATCAGCAAGAAAAAAGGAATAAACCACCAAGACATGCAATAAAATAAAATGCCTAATCTCAAATGCATTCTGCTAAGTCAAGGCACTCTGACTCAAAAGTCTCCATAGTGTAGGATTCCATTTCTAGGACATTCTAGAAAAGGCAAAACTATAGGGACAGAAAATAGATAGTAGCTAACAGGAATTGGAGATGGGGACAGGGATTGCCCAAAAGGGAGATGGTGGGGGTTACATTTTGGGGAGTGATGGAAATGATCCAGTGTATTGCTTATGGTGGCGATCTGTCAAAATTCATACAACTGTACACCAAAAAGGGAGCATTTTACAGTATGTAAATTATGCAAAAAAACCTTAATTAAAAAATTAAAAGTAAAATAAAAATCACTCTGTGGGCCACACAACACAGCACTACAAGTGGAATCCAACTGGTGGCCTGGTCGGCACTGGACATCATCAAGGATAGAGGGAAAGATGGGAAGACCCCACCCCTGCCCCTGCCCTCGAGGAGCTGAGCAGCAGAGAGACAAGATTTTCAACTGTGTTCCTCTAGTCATGGCCCTTTTCTCTGTTTTCTCAAGGTTACACATAGTATGTCACTTGAGCAAGCAGAGACTTCCTTATCTAAAATGTTTTGGAAAATAAAAGTGTCCTGTGAACAAAGATGGACTTTAATCTAAAGACCCCAGTAAGAGCCCTCCTCTGTCTCTACCCACCGTGTGATCCTGAGTGAGACTTCATGGGAGCTCACAGGTGAGGGCCGCCCCAGAGCTCACAGAGACCTTGCCTTCTTGAGGGTGGGACAAGAAGAGTTTATGTTTTCTCTGACCTTGCAGACCTGGCAGGGAGGTAGGAAACACCCAAAGGTAACCTCCAGACCCAGACTCTGCAGGGAAACAGACCTGTCCATTTTGAGGGCAGAGCTGTTTGGGAAGAGCAGTAAAATCCCTCAGCAACGGCACCTTCACCCTGCTGGGCTCCAGGCTTCCCCATGCTTAAAATGCTGGAGTTTGTAGCAAGGAATGCCCAGCCTCTTGGTCCCCTTCTTCCTGGGACCCTTAGAGCTGTGGCAGGCAAATGCCTGATCATCCTCCATGCCAGAAAACACCCAGGCCCTGCCTCTGAGGCCACCAATCAAAGTGAAAGACAGGAGAGAGTCCTAGCTCTAGGCCTGGAGGATTCAGGCTAGATAAGTGCAGAACATCCAAAGGAAAGAGATTCTGGCAACTTGGGCCTCAGTTTCCACATCTGTATAATGGGGATAAAGAACACAAACATCGAATGGTATGGTGGCTCATGCCTGCAATCCCAACAGTTAGGAGGCTGAGGAGAGAGGACTGCTTTAGGCCAGGAGTTTGAGACTAGCCTGGGCAACATAGTGAGACTCCATTTCTACAAAACATTTCAAAATTAGCTATGTATAGTGGTATGCACCTGTAATCCCAGCTACTCAGGAGACTGAAGCAAAAGGATCCCTTGAGCCCAGGAGGTCGAGGCTGCAATAAACTACGAGAGTACCATTGCACTCCAGCGTGGGCAGCAGAGTGAAACCCGACTCTAAAACAAAACAAAGCAAAGCAAAAATGTAAACATCACAGTGCTTCTGTGAGGCTTAAATGACTATCCTGCGCTGGGCACCTGGTTGGGGTGCAGAGATGGCAGTTTCCTTGTTGAGTCTCCCCCTACATTCAAAGCCATTCACCCAGGTGACTAGTCATCTGTATCCCCAAGAAGCTACGCTTCTCTCCTTAGCAGGTCAGCAGTGCCCAGACCTGGAAGAAAGACCTTTTCCCCAACCACGTCCTCTGAAAGGGAGACTGGGACGACTCAAAGTGAGTGTGGAGCCAGGCTGGTCCTCCACTGGGAAGACAAAGCACCAAGGACAGGCGAAGAGCCAGTGGACCCAAGAAGCCGAACGGAGGAGCAGGGAAAAGAATAGAGGTGGCCATGGGAGCCTTGGAAGCCAAGCCAAGAGCATGGAGTCTGGTGAGGCAGAGTGTGCAGGACTCTGGTTGAGGAGTCCGTTAGAAACAGCGTGCTCGTATGTCCCCTAGCCCACCTTAGCCCTGGCCCCCACACCAGCCCCTTGCAGGACTGTGCTTAATCTCCATTTCTCAGATAGAGAAGTTGAAGCCCCATGGCTCACACACACCCCTAATAAGTGGACCTGGGACTCAAACACAGGTCTCCACAGTCACCCACATTAAGCTTCCCTTAACTCATTAAGCTCTGCCATTAACTCATTAAGGAAGCTTGGGAAAGTCCTTGCTCCTGTCTGGGCCTCAGTTTCCCTACCTTGCTGATGACTGGAAGGCCTTGCAGGTCCCAAAGCCCCCGATCCCAGAACTGCATGGTGTCCCAGCCCCAGCTTCTCTTCCACTCTGGGACTGGCTGCTCTTACCAGGAACCCCCAGCCAAACTTTGGCCGTGACCCCCAGGCCACTTTGCCCTGGACAAACAGTGGCCAGATCGCACCCCTGGGAGTTACCCTGGATCAAGCATTCCACTTTTGGAAGAGTGGCCCCCATTCTTCTTCATCCTGTCCCCAGCTACCCAAGGCCACTTCCTGCTCCCTGTCCCTGCAGACAATGCCCTAGGCCCAGGCTGAAACCCTGCTCCCAGCTGAACCCTCCCCTACACCCAACATATGTGCATACTCACTCCCCTCAGCCCTGCAGCTTGAGGCATCTGCTGTCCTTCTGGAATCTGTGACCTCCAGGACAGCGGCAGGCAGGTCTTCAGTCCCAGAGGTCCAGGGCCCCTGAATGCCTTCTGTACTCCCCAGGGTCTGCCCAGGTTGCTTGGGAAACCATTTCAGGTCATTTGAGACGATGAGGAGGTTTAGCTCTGGTTTGAGCTAAACAACACTAAGAAACAAATCCCTGCCTGTCAAAGTCCATCAAGTTGAGTTCTGGAGGCCTGGGAGTCGGCCGACGTCTCTCAAGGGGTTTACTCTTCTGTGCTGCTTTTTCACTCAGTTCCACAAATATTTATCAAGGAAGCTGTTACTGCGCTGACATCAGTGTCCTGGGAGGTTCGGGGGATGGGCAGGCCATTCGAAAGAGAGAGGGAATACGGAGAGGAGCAGTACTTGATCCCTGTCCCCAGGGACTTTGCTTTCTCAAGCAAAGGTGTTTGACGCCTGCTCTAAGAACGCCCTTCCACAGGGCAGCCAGCTGTGCCCTTCATTTCTAAATGGTTCTAAGGATGGAAAGGAAAGACCCAAAACGCTATCAGTCATTTTCTTACGGGAGAAAGACATTCTCGTCCTTTTCTTCATTTTCCAATTTTGCACCAGGAGTCGTTACTACTTTTGAAATTGGAAAGTAAAGATTTATGGGCCTATACTTTTTAAAACATGGGAATGATTTATTGGAGGTGGTTATAAAAATTATTCTGCTCATTGTAACTATTCAGACAATACCCAAGAAATGAAGGAAAATGGAAAACCACCCATAATCACTGATTGAGCAGGAAATATCTTGTCCTTCTTTTTCTGACTCGCAGTGATGTGAGGCTGAAAGAGGCTTTGGGAGCCAGGGTGGCTGGGCTTGGATGTAAACTTCCACCCGCTTTGGTGGTACTGGGTCCACCTGCAGGCTCTGACCTGGGCCAGAAGTTACCCTAAGCCTGTGCTCCCTGGAACCACATTCCAGGGAAGATTGGGAGCTCCCATCAAGAGAGGAGTTTAGGAAATGCTGGTCCATGCACATCTCAGTGTGCTAAGGAGGTAGATGCTCCCAGATATTGACCACTGCGGAAAGTCAAAGTCAGATTTGGTGAATTCGTCTGATAGTGCCAATTTTTTAAATGGGCTTTAGGCCAAGAAAGGACATTTATAAAGGGAATTAGCAACTATTCCTTATCACTGGGATTTCAGAAAAGAATGGACATTTGAACACCAAAAATAGGAAAAACTGACTCTGCAAATAAAAAGCTTTATGAAAAACTCAGTGAGCGGCCCTTGCGTGCTGTGGGGAATTCAAACTCTCAATGAAGGGCTGCAGCTCTAAGCCAGGCTAGAAGACACTGGTTTCTCCTCTCCTTGGGCCTTGGTTTCCTCATTTGTCTAGCATTCTTCTTGCGTAAAGATTCGACTTCTGGCTGGACGTGGTGGTTCACGGCTATAATCTCAGAACTTTGGGAGACCGAGGAAGGTGGATCATTTGAGGTTAGGAGTTCAAGACCAGCCTGACCAACATGGTGAAACCCTGTCTCTACTAAAAATCCAAAAAAAGTAGCCAGGCATGTTAGCACATGCTTGTAATCTGTTACTCGGGAGGCTGAGGCAGGAGAATTACTTGAACCCAGGAGATGAAGCTTGCAGTGAGCCGAGATAAAGCCTCTGCACTCCAGCCTAGGCGACAGAGGGAGACTCTATCTCAAAATAAACAAACAAGCAAACAAAGAAACTGATTCCAACTCCCCCCTCACCCCCTTCGACATTCCTCTTTTCTTTCCCCCCAGTAACAAGCAGCTTTGTCCTAATCATGGTCACCTTCCTTTTTTTTTTTTGTTTTTGAGACTGAGGAGTCTCGCTCTGTTGCCAGGCTGGAATGCAGTGGCGCAATTTTGGCTTACTGCAACCTCCGCCTCCCAGGTTCAAGCAATTCTCCTGCCTCGGCCTCCAGAGTAGCTGGGACTACAGGCCTACACTGCTATACCTGGCTAATTTTTTGTATTTTAGTACAGATCGGGTTTCACCGTGTTGCTCAGACTGGTATCGAACTCCTAAGCTCAGGCAATCCGCCTGCCTCGGCCTCTCAAAGTGCTAGGATTACAGTCATGAGCCATCATGCCCAGTTGGTCACCTTTCAACATCCACACCCAGCAGATGGTTTGAAAGTACCAACACCTAGATAGACAGGCAGCGTGACAACCTGGGAGAGGTGGCCAGGTGATGAGGCTGGAAGGTACAGGGAGAAGGGACAGAGTCAACACCACCAAGGCAGGCATGTCTAGAAAGGCAGGCAGAAAGGAGACAGGGAGAAGGTAATCTAGGGAAAGGCTGCTCCTGATGGGGAGAAGGTCTCCCTGGTGTCCTGGAAAGGGCATGAGATGGATCAAGGGGTGCTGAGGGCATGGAGAGGTAGAGGCAGTTCTGGAGGCTCTTTCTGAGCATAAACACTGTATCCTGTCAGTCAGTGGGGTGAGTTCACAGGAGGGAACCCCAGATGGAGGGATGGAGGAAGGCAGGGGAGCCTGTAGCCTGGTCTTGTCCTCCACGGTACCTGCCCCTCCCTGGGGCCCTGAAGGATGTGCTCTGAAAGCCCCCAGTAGAGACCTGTTCTCCCAGGGCTGGGGACTCATTCAGAGCATACGATGGAAGCCAAGAGGGTTCTGGCACCTACTGTTCCCTCTGGCAGCCTTCTTTGCCTCGGCAACCTCAGGCCTCTCCCTGGGGAATCCATCAGCCACACAAACTGAGGGGGAGCAGTGAGTGACAGAAGGCAGGGCTCAGGCAGGGTTGAACCGTCTCATTCAATCACCCCTCGCTCGACAGAGGAGAAAACCAGGGCCAAGAAGGGAAGCCATTCCATGTCAACAAATTCATGGCTGTGCTGAAACAATAGTTCTATCAAAATAATAATAATAAGCGATTGTGGGATTCCAGTCTTCTGTCTCTCACTCCAGGATTTAAATTGGAGGACCGCACATCGGAACTGATGGATTGTCAGACCCTGTGGCCTCACATGGGAAAGTGTCTGGGGACAGGAACATTCTACCTGCCTCAAGGGTCACCCCACGAGGGCACCTTTGTACACGCGTAAAGCCTGCTTGGGTGCACACTGTCCTGGTGTCTCCAAATGTGGACATTTTTAAGCAGTTAAATTTTCTATTCCTTCCAGCCCCTCAACCCTACCCCCACTCCTCCCAGCAAATGGATAACAGGAAACAGCCAAAGCTTCTTAACTTTTCTTTAATCTTCCCCTCTCTGGCAAACTGAAAAATCAAACGATAATTGTCTGGGTGATCTCATTATTGTCAACAAAATCCAAGCCTTGAAGTCCGAATGCACTGAAACGCTGACACATTAAACACAAAAGGAAACTGCGCTTGCATGTTGTTCAATAAATAAATAAGGCTGGCGGGAGCTCGGCGCAGACCTGGCACACCGAGAGGCTTGGTGGTCGGAAATGCTCGGACTGCGAGATGACCACGGGGACCCTGGAAGCATGGCATCTAGGAAAGACTAGGACCAGGAGGTCAAGGCCCCATCCTTCCTGTTTGTATCAGTCGGGCCCAGCAGGAAACAGATGGACACATGGTGCCTTCCCAAGGGTAACTGAGGAGAGTTTAATGATGGGGGTATTTACGGGGGCAGGGAACCAGAAGGGGAGGTGGGGCATCCAGGGAAGTAGCACCATGGGAAGCCCTTATAGCCACTAGACCTGAAAAACAAGGGGACCAAGCAGTGATCAAAGCCCAGATAGGGTGATGGGTGAGAGGGACACTTGATAAGAGCTGTGGCTTTTCAGGGGAGAAAGACTGCACTCACTAAAGTGTGGCCTGGCAGGGAGAGGACTAGAGAACAGTTGGCTCCACTGCTGTCTCCTACCTCCTTCCCGTCTCCCAGCGGTGCCTCCCATTGGCCAAACCCAAGCAAAAGCCAGAGGACAAGGAAGATGAAAGTCAAACAAGCAGCTTCCCTGTTTGCAGACAGATAGCACTGGCCCAGTGCTGGGGAGTTGCTGGCCCTTCTCCTCCAGGTCAGCCTGGTGTGTCTCTGCAAGTCTGGAGCAGCAGGGAGGGAGTAGGGGTAGTGATACCTCCACTGCATTTTGGTCTTCAAAAGTGTCCTATTTTCTGAAAGATGCAGGTTAAGGGACTGAGCTGCCTGGGGCATGGAGCAGAGTCTGGAGGGGCAAAGAGAGAACAGCCAGCATCCCATGCATCGTACGACACACCCTGCAGCATGCCACATCTGTACCATCCCCAGCTTGTGCACATCCAGGGATGCAAAGCTCACCCCTACTTCTACCTGCAAGCAGCCTATCCAAGTGTGAAGATCCCACATCTCAGTTCCTGGCAATCAAGTTCTGGTATTGGGGAACAGGACATATCCACACTAGGGAGCAGGTGCTATTTGAATAACAGGAGGGTGAGACTGGGAGCTACTGGGCAGGCCTGCTGCATTGCTTGGCAGGGGTGGGGTAGTAAACGCAAAGCAAAACATATCTCCCATTTGTTCACCTTCTCTTGATCTTGATTTTTCTGCCCTCTTATCAGAATCCTAATAGATACCATGAACATATATTACCTATCACCTTTACTGAAAATGGGACGCTTTTAGAGACCGAAATGCAGTGGGGGTGTCACTACTCCCACTCACTTCCCGCTGCTCCAGGCTTACAAAGACAGACCAGGCTGGCCTGAGGAAGAGGGGGCAGCAACTCCCCAGCACTGGGCCAGCACTGCCTGTACACAGGGCTCATTGCAGCTGCTTGCTGACTTTGCGCCCATAGACCTCCCTTTCTCTGTCAGTCCCACAGACAGCAGTGGAGGGGACTCGTGTTGAGGGAAACAGGGCATCAGGAGACCCGTGTCCTCATCTGCTTCTGTCATTCTGGCTGACAAAACCTGCCCTGCCCTGGGTCTCAACTTCCCAACTTAGAAGGAAAAGGGACTTTGCTCCTGATCTTGGCCAGCCCAAGATCCCAACATAGAAGAAGAGACCCTTCTCTCCACTTGCAGAATCCTTTCCTTCCTCCTCAACTCTCTCCTCTCCAAAAGGTGCAAATGAGGCCGGACACGTTGGCTCACACCTGTAATCCCAGTACTTTGTGAGGCTAAGGTGGGAGGATCATTTGAGGACAAGAGTTTGAAACCAGCCTGGGTAACATAGCGAGACCTCACTCCCACTACAAAAAATGTTTAAAAATTAGGACCAGGCACACTGGCTAACACCTGTAATCCCAGCACTTTGGGAGGCCAAGGTGGGAGGGTTGCCTGAGCTCAGGAGTTTGAGACCACCCTGGGCAACAGGGTGAAATCTTGTCTCTACTAAAATACAAAAAATTAGCTGGGCATGGTGGTGCATGCCTGTAGTCCCAGGTCCTGGGGAGGCTGAGGCATGAGAACTGTCTGAGCCCGGGAGGCAGAAGTTACAGTGAGCCAAGATCGCGCCACTGCACTCCAGCTTCGGCCATAAAGTGAGACTCTGTCTCAAAAAAAAAAAAAAAAATTAGCCAGGCTTGGTGATGTGCACCAGTAGTCCCAGTTACTAGGGAGGCTGAAGTGGGAGAATCACTTAAGCCTGGGAGATTGAGGTTGCAATAAGCCATGCATCCATGCATGACTGCACCACTGCACTCCAGCCTGGGCAACAGAGCAAGACCCAGTCTCAAAAAAACAAAACCAAAACAAACAAATAAATGGCGCAAATAGTTGCTTCCACCCTGAAAAGTTAAATCCTGCTTTTTATCTGTGAGTGCCCGGGAGTTTTGCGGGGCCTCTAGAATATTGTTACATTTGGTGCTTTGCAAACAATTCCCTCTGCTTTGCCTGTTCAGCTACAGCATGAGTAGAAAGGACAAGAGAGGATCTGGGCATCCCTGACCCCCTGCTCAAGCCAGAGACTGACTGTCCCAATCCCTCTGCCCCGCCTTTCCACCCTCCCTCCCTGGGTTGTCACTGCATGACTTTGACAGGGTAGTTTTCCTCTCTGAGCCTCAGTTTTCTCATTGGTTAAATTGGGGTGCCAATAATAACCACCTTAGTGATGACACATGAAGCATTTAGCATGACATCTGGCACACAGTAAACATTCAATGGACAGGAGAGGTTGTCATTGTTTTTTCTGTCCACAAGGAACTGCGGAGGTACCCGCCTCATGTTCTACCCTCCTTGGAGGCTTGGGGCAGTTGGATATCCTCTGAAAAGCCAGCCAGTTCTGACACTTGCCTATCAAGTCACTGAGTAGGCCTCTATCACTGTATTCCCTGTCTTCTCTTCCCTAGGGCTCCAGAAGGAAAATGCTGCTGAGAGGACTGTGGAAATGAGGCTGAAAAAGCCTTCTGTATAATGCAAAGGATGGCATGCTTCTAAAGAATTAAGGAAAATATGTTGCTCTTTTCATCTATACATGCTTGTCACCTTAAATAGGTTCTAAACTCTTTGAGAGTGGAAAATAAAGGCAGGAAACTAATGTTTATTGAACGCTGTGGTTGATGTTACAATGCTCCACAACATCAGGCTGAGTTTTCCTTCCTGGACATACAGAAAACTACATATCCCAGTACCTTTGCTGTGAGGTGGAACCACATGGCTAGTCTTGGCCAGTTAACTGAGAGCAGAAATGTTCTGACCAATTATTTAATTTCCTCCTCTACCACAGTGAACATGGAGGCTTTCAGGTGAAGTGATGGAGCTGGAATTTGATCTTCTGGATTATGTATCACGTGTGGAAGAAGTCTGCCCTGGGGGGTGGTCTTGGACCTACAGAAAGCTTCATGGGAGTGAAAAATAAACTTCTGTAGTGATTAGCCACTGAGCTTGCAGGGATGCTTGTTACTGCAGCATGGCCTTGCTTGGACTGACTGGTACAAGCACTACCATACGCAAGTATTTTTATACGTATTATTATTTCATTTGATCCTCACATCTCTAGAGGCAGGTGTTATTATCCTCTCAATAAGAGGTAGACCCAGAGGTAGAGCCAGGTTTCTTTGCCTCCTGAGCCCTGGGTCTTAGCAATTAGCTAGGTTCCACTCCCCAAAAAGGGGAAATTTGGGAGGCAGGCATGCAAATGGTTAGCTCAATGCAGAAATGTCCCTTGTCACTGTGGTCTTTGTTGAGGAAATCGTAATCCTTCAAGTGTGGCCTTCCAGAGTCTGGGAAAAAATGTTCCCAGCTAAAAGTAGCTACATCAGAGGGTCCCAGCCAAAATCCAACTCTAGGTTGGCAGAATTCTTGGATGGCTTGGAATTCCTGCTGGCCAGGGTTCCACTGGCATGGAAGTGTTTACACTCACGTCAAATTAGTTCTCCCATGCCTTCCAGAGCCTTAGTCCATATTTGGGATGAAAAGGGGAATATGATTCCCTGTGGGCGATTCAAAAGCATCAGAAAAATTCCTCAGGGGCCGAGGCCTCTCCGTGTGGCTTGGGGCTCTGCGCAGGGTCCCACATACCTGGACCCTGCGCCAGCAGGGCAGCCAAGCCAGGAGCACATGAACCCCCTCATACACTAATTCAGAAGGAAGGCATTTCTGCAGTGACCCTTGGGAGACCCAGAACAGATCCACAGCCAAATGAAGTGCAAGAAACGGGAAAGAAGAAAAGATCTAACTTGCGTTTCTGTCTGTTGAAAGTAGACTTTTCTTCCTCCCTTCTAGAAGGTGCTATGTGATCGGAGTACCTTCAGCTGTGAGAAGCAGAAAACCCAAGTAAAAGCGTCTTTGCAGAAAGGAAAGCTCTCAGAAGACTGTGTAGTGTGTACCCTTTTTGTGATTCTCAAAAGCAGGCGAAACAAAGCAATACGTTGTCTGGATGTACATTTATATGTGATAAAACCATACAAACGCATACAAGGGAGTCAGAAACACAGAATTCAGGATGGTGCTTATCTGAGGGGCAAATGTAGGGAGGTGGTCATGGGGCCAGTTCAAGAGGCACACATATGGAGGAGTAACCACTATTGGCAATATTCTAGTTCTTGAGTTGAGTGATGGGCTCATGGGTGTTCGTTATTTTAATAAATATACCAGTGGCATGTCATGAATCAAGGCTCATGATTAATCCAATTCTGTCTACCTAAGGTCTATTTTTAAAGGGGAACTCAATAACAGCCAACACCTGTACACCCCTTCCTGCATGCCAGGCACTGTTATAAGCCCTTTATATATATAAACAGGTTTACACCTCCTAGCAGCCTTATGAGATGGGTCTTCTTTTATGTCCACTTTCCAGATGAAGAAACCAAGGCAAGAGAGGTTAAGCATCTTGCCCAAGATCACACAGCAGGCAATCAGGCTTCAGAGGCCTCCTTCAAAGCTGTCACACAATAGGAATGTTAGTCATATTATGTAACTGCAAGCCCAGAGACAGAGCTGTTGTGGGGTGGGTTTGTTCTGCGGTTCAAGTGACATCATCAAAGATGCTGTCCTCACCATGTCCACCAGGCCCCCCCACCCCTAGTCATACTGCACTTGCAGTCTTTGCAAACTATCCCACACAGCACAGCAATATTAGGCGTTTCCTCTCATGTGCTGTTTCATTGGTGAGGAATTCCTTTCCCAGATCTTAGCTTGGAGACTTCCCCCTTGGAGCCATTGACCAAGCTGAATCTCATGT
This sequence comes from Trachypithecus francoisi, assembly GCF_009764315.1. Taxonomy (NCBI): domain Eukaryota; kingdom Metazoa; phylum Chordata; class Mammalia; order Primates; family Cercopithecidae; genus Trachypithecus; species Trachypithecus francoisi. Next base: position 90,774,497 of record NW_022681455.1, on the reverse strand, counting down.
CCAGACCCAAACCAATCATTGACCACCATAATGGGCTTCAAGCATTCACAGTTCACCCCCCTGAGATTGCAGGGATGAGTGGGAACAGTCAGGGGTGTTTGCCTCTAATTAGGGTTCCCGTGCATGGGCTATGAGAAGAAAAGATGGTTGGCTCTGCTGGACTGGGGGCTCCCTAAACAAAAACCATGTCTAAGTCATCCTGCCCTCCCTGCCCTCCATGCCTAGTTAAGGCCCATCAAATAGTAGGCACCCATTCTACCGGACATGCCAGTCCTGGGGCTTGCCATGCTCACAGTCTCCTGATGAAAAAAGAAGAGACCATCTGTCCCTGGAGCCCAGGTGGCTGATATCTCTCCAGAGGTGATTGGTTGAGAGTCAGTCACCTGACCTAAGAGAAGTTATGTCACAGGCTAGCCCAGATCCTATGGTATATCTTGATACAAAAATCTTCCCAACCAGGATGGGTGGTTTTGTGGGTGTCTTAACTCAGATTCCGTGTCAGTCAGCTTTGCATTGCTAGAAAGGAATACCTAAGGTTAAGTTATGTATAAAGAAAGTAGGCCGGGTGAGGTGGCTCACATCTGTAATCCCAGCATTTGGGAGACTGAGGCGGGTGAATCACTTGAGGTCATGAGTTCAAGACCAGCCTGGCAAACATGATGAAACCCCATCTCTACTTTAAAAAAAGACAAAAAATACAAAAAAGAAAAACAAAATAGGTTTATTTGGTTCACAGTTCTGCAGGCTTTACAAGCATGGCACCCACATTTGTTTCTGGTGAGAGCCTCAGGAAGCTGACAATCATGGCAGAAGGGGAAGGGGAAGCAGGCATGTCATATGGTGAGAGAGGAAGAGGTTTCGAGTGCTTTTTAACAAGCAGCTCTCACGGGAACTGGTAGAGTGAGAACTCATTCATTACCACCGGGACAGCACCAAGCCATTCATGAGGGATCCACTCCTATGACCCACACACCTCCCAGACCCGCCTCCAACATTAGAGGTCACATTTCTGAGGTGTTTGTTTGTTTGTTGTTTGTTTGTTTTGAGACAGAGTCTTGCTCTGTCGCCCAGGCTGGAGTGCAATGGCGTGATCTCGGCTCACTGCAACCTCTGCCTCTGGGGCTCAAGCGATTCTCCTGCCTCAGCTTCCTGAGTACGTGGAATTACAGGCATGTGCCACCACATCTGGCTAAATTTTGTATTTTTAGTAGAGACGGGGTTTCCCCCATGTTGCCCAGGTTGGTGTCAAACTCCTGACCTAAGGTGATCCGCCCGCCTTAGCTTCCCAAAGTGCTGGGATTACAGGTGTGAGCCACCATGCCCAGCCAGAGGTCACATTTCAACATGAGATTTGGAGGGGACAAACATCCGAACCCTAGAAAGCAGAGCCTGAGTCAAAGTTCACCGGCTGATGCTTTCCTGGTAGACACAATCCCAGGGAAGCAAGAATGAGGGGAAAGGATTGGGGCAGAGAAGGAGGCACAGGGGGTTCTCCTTCAGAACTGAAGGACCGAAGGCTGGCAGACGGTCCCCAGCTGCCGGACCCCTTTGGAATTGCTTTCATGAAGCAAGTCACCTCGCCCTAGATCACACCTCCTTCCTGGGGCAGCCGCATCTAATAACTGGGAAGCACAAGGTCATAAAGACGCAACCCCTCGTCTCTACCCAGGATAGCTACAAAGGGCTTTCCCAGCTTCAGGACTCCTCATCGAGACTATGGCACAGCTCACTCTCCCTCTGCCCGGGGCTGCCTTTGTCCTACCCTTCCACAGGGTGGTAAACCTCCTGTACCCTCAGCTCCTCTTCTGGACAAGGAAACATGAGGGGAAAGTCTGTGAGGGAGAAGGAGCAGAAGCTGAGAGGCCATGAAGGGGAGAGGGCTGTAAGGAGCCAGAGAGAGTGGGCAGAAGTTAGGAGAAAGTCAAAGTGAGGTAGAGACAAACCCAATGGCACACCCGCTGAGGGGACAGTGAAACAGCCCTGTGGGGACAGCTGGCTGGCATTCCAAGTGATGTCATCCAAAAGACCACCAGGATTGTTACTGGAAAGGGCTCCAGATCCGGACCCCAAGAGAACATTCTTGGATCTTACACAAGAAAGAATTCAGGGCGAGTCCATAGAGTCAAGTGAAAGCAAGTTCGTTAAGAAAGTAAAAAAAGGAATAAAGAATGGCTACTTCATAGACAGAGCAGCCCCAAGGGCTGCTGGTGGCCCATTTTTATGGTTATTTCTTGAGTGTACGCTAAACAAGGGCTGGATTATTCATGCCTCTCCTTTTTAGGCCATATAGGATAACTTCCTGATGTTGCCATGGCATTTGTAAACTGTCATGGCGCTGGTAGGAGTGTAGCAGTGAGGATGACCAGTGGTCACTGTTGTCACCATCTTCGTTTTGGTGGGTTTTAGCTGGCTTCTCTATTGCAACCTGTTTTATCAGCAAGGTCTTTATGAGCTGGATCTTGTGCTGACCTCCTGTCTCATCTTGTGACTGAGAATGATTTAACCTCCTGGGAATGCAGCCCAGTAGGTCTCAGCCTTATTTTACCAAGCCCCTATTCAAGACAGAGTTGGGCTGATTCAAATGCCTCTGACAGGATGGCTAAAAAGTAGAAAGAGAGCTTTATTGGTGACACTGGCTTGCATGCTGGGAAGACAGAGACTCCATCGTGGACTGAAGGTGCTCTCTCTTCCAAGAGAGGAAGGAAGGATGGGTTGGGTTTTATGCCTCCCAGGGCCGGGGTCACACATATTCAACAGATTTGGGGGGAAAGATATGCATATTTATGAGAGGAGCCAAGCTTGTGTATCATGGATAAACATGTATGTGACATACAACCCATGTTCACTCTGGGGAAGGGTTTTAGCATTAAAATGAGGGGGAAGTGGCTCCTTTACATCAAAGGGGAAGCTGTAGGACACAAGGTCAGTTTCCGCACAGCCTCTGTAGGCTGTGGAAACTGGCCTACGGTCTAAAGTAGTTTATCAGACGAGATTGGGCATGTTCAGGGTGGGGTGGCCATAGACTATAATCGCTTATCAGAAGAGAATGTTTGGAAGGCTGATCCTCTCCAAATCAGAGCTGAAAGCTCCTCCTGTTGGGGCATTTCCCTGTAGGAATTTAGAAATTTGCCAGGCAGGAGGGCCCTGAACCCTCGACCTGTAGGTAACTTTGTTTCCATAACTTTGGGTCTGTGTTAGTTGATAAAGGGGTATCTATTTTGGTCACTCAGGTCACAATGACCATCCCTATTCTCAGAGTCTCAGACGGTTTGCTGAGGTCACTTGAGGGGCTCCATTCCTTGGACTGAGAACAGCTTTGTGCTAGGAAAGGGGGTCTGCCCAGGCTCCATCCTTGGCTTCTGGATTCTAGTGGGAGCCAGGCCCCTGATCTCGGCAGGACAGTTGGGGAAAGACTCTTGCTCTGGAGAGTGTGCTGTGAAGCTGCTCAATCAAGGTGAAGATACTCCCACTCCCTCTCTTTTGGCAATACAAGAGGAGGCTCTGGAGCACTGAGGGCAAGGTAGGACTACTGGAAGCTCATGGATGAAGCCAACACGGTGCCAGATAGAAAAAAGAGACCACTCAGATGGAGAGAAATCAGACCTACCACAGCACTTCAGCCTTAGGCCTTTCCATCTGTATTTCTTCTTCTATCAAAAATTACCCTTCTTGTGAACCTATAGATTATATTGAAAAGAAAGAAAATAACCAAAAGAAAAAATAATTTTAAAAATTGCCCTTCCAATAGCCATCAGAGAGATTAAAATCATGTCCTTTGCAGCAACAGCAATGGAACTGAAGGCCATGGAACTAACTCAGAAACAAAAATTCAAAGAAGCACATTGTTGGCTGGGCACGGTGGCCCATGCCTGTAATCCTAGCACTTTGGGAGGCCGAGGCGGGTGGATCACGAGGTCAGAAGTTCAAGACCAGCCTGGCCAAGATGGTGAAACGCCGTCTCTACTAAAAACACAAAAATTAGCCAGGCACGGTGGTAGGCGCCTGTAGTCCCAGCTACTCAGGAGGCTGAGGCAGGAGAATCGCTTGAACCTGGGAGGCACAGGTTGCAGTGAGCTGAGATCGTGCCACTGCACTCCAGCCTGGGTGACAGAGCGAGACTCTGTCTAAACAAACAAACAAACAAAAAAAGCACGCTGTCACTTATTAGTGGGAGCGAAACAATGCATACACACAGCTGGACAAGTGTGGTGTCTCACACCTGTAATCCCAGCACTTTGAGAGGCAAAGGCAGGCAGATCACCTGAGGTCAGGAGTTCAAGGCCACCCTGGCCAACATGGTTAAACCCTGTTTTTATTAAAAATACAAAAATTAGCTGGGCATGGTGGTGCGCACCTGTAGTCCTAGCTACTCAGGAAGCTGAGGCAGGAGGATGGCTTGAACTGGGGAGGTGGAGGTTGCAGTGAGCCAAGATCATGCCACTGCACTCCAGCCTGGGTGACAGAACAAGATCCTGTCTCCAAAAAAAAAAAAAAAAGAGGGCATACATAGAGATAGAAATAATAGACACTGGGGACTCCAAAAGCCTGGAGGACAAAATGGAGGCAAAGGTTGAATAATTACCAATCGGGTACAATGTTCACTATTTGGGTGATGGGTACATTAGAAGCCCAATTCCCACCAGCACGCGATATACCTGGGTAACAAATATGCACATGTACCCCCAAATCTAAAATAAAATTATTTTTAAAGTTCATTTAACCTACAAAAAAAATTGACCCTGTCAGCCAGGTATAATGACACACACCTGTAATCCCAGCTACTTGGGAGGCTGAGGCAGAAGGATCATTTGAGCCCGAGAGTTCAAGGCCAGTTTGGGCAACACAGCAAGACCCCATCTCAAAAGCAAATTTGTTTTAATTACTCATCCATAGTACTATTTCAATCTTTCAGGGCCTTGCTGGGAAATTAAAACCAATCTAGAAAGAAATAAGCCAATTTTTAAAAATTGGGCAAAGGTCCTGAATAGACATTTCTCCAAAGAAGATATACAAATGACCAAGAAGCAAATGAAAAGATGTCAACATCACTAATCACTAGTGGAAGACAAGTCAAAACCACAGTCAGAAATCACTTCACACCTGTTAGGATGGCCATTATAAAACAAACTAAAAAAAAAATCCGCCAAAACAGAAAATAACAAGTGTTGGTGAGAAAGTAGAGAAAGCAGAAGTCTTGTGCATTGCTACTGGGAATATAAAACAGCACAGCTGCTATGGAAGATGGTATGGTCATTCCTCAACAAACTAAATATGGAATTACTATGTGATCCAGCAATTCCACTTCTGGATATATATCCAGAAGTGAAAGCAGGAACTCAAACAGGTATCTGTATACCCGTGTTCACAGCAGCATTATTCACAGTAGCCAAAATTTGGGAGCAACCCCAGTGGCCACCAATGGATGACGGATAAACCCAATGTCACCTATACATACAATGGAATATAATTCAGCCTTAAGAAGGAAGGAAATACTGACACAGGCTACAACACAAGCCTTAAAGACATGATTCTGAATGAAATAAGCCAGTCACAAAAAGACAAATACTCTATGATTCCATTTATATGAGGTAACTAACATAGGCAAATTCAGAGACAGAAACTAGGTTGTATTGTAAATGTTTAAAACTTCATGTTTTTCGGATGCCTTGACATCCCCACAAACAGGCTGTGAGCACCCACCACGTGACCAGGTGAAGCAGTATGATCAGACTGGTCCCTGCCACAATTCTGCTACTGACCTCGCCAACTGTGACCTAGTGACATTCAAACGCACCAACAAGGTCAGGCACAGTGGCTCTCACCCATAATCCCAGCACTTTGGAAAGCCAAAACGGGAGGATTGCTTGAGGCCAGGAGTTGGAGACCCACCTGGGCAACATGGCAAGACCCCCATTTCTACAAAAAATACAAAATAGGCTGGGCGCGGTGGCTCATGCCTGTAATCCCAGCACTTTGGGAGGCAGAGGCGGGAGGATCACTTGAGGTCAGGAGTTCAAGACCAGCCTGGCAAACATGGTGAAATCCCATCTCTACCAAAGATATAAAAAATTAGTGAGGCATGGTGGTAGGTGCCTGTAATCCCAGCTACTTGGGACGCTGAGGCAGAAGAACCTCTTAAACCCAGGAGGCGAAGGTTGCAGTGAACAGAGATCGTGCCACTGCACTGCAGCCTAGGAAATAGAGTAGGACTCTGTCTCAAAAAAACAAATAAATAAGACAAATAAAGAATAAATAAAAACCTACAAATGCACCAGTGACATCTCCCCATGACTTCTGCTTGTGTGTGCCACACCTCTCCCGCGCTCGCTCTCTCTGTTTCTTGCTCCCCACCTGCTTGGTTGAAGTGGCTCCCTTGTCATTCCTCCAATGCCGACCCCTGAGTGGCATACCTGTTCCTCCTTCTCTAAGACCTGTGAGTACAAACCCCCTAATTTCATATGCCTCCATACCTCTCTGGGTGTAATCTTTATAACCATGTTGGAGTGATCCTTAAAGACCCACAAAGGGCCGGGCACGGTGGCTCAAGCCTGTAATCCCAGCACTTTGGGAGGCCGAGACGGGTGGATCACGAGGTCAGGAGATCGAGACCATCCTGGCTAACACGGTGAAACCCCGTCTCTACTAAAAAATACAAAAAACTAGCCGGGCGAGGTGGCAGGCGCCTGTAGTTTCAGCTACTCGGGAGGCTGAGGCAGGAGAATGGCATAAACCCGGGAGGCAGAGCTTGCAGTGAGCTGAGATCTGGCCACTGCACTCCCACCTGGGCGACAGAGCAAGACTCTGTCTCAAAAAAAAAAAAAAAAAAAAAGACCCACAAAGGAGACTTAGTCCCTAATTTACACCATAATAGCCATTACCAGTTGCTGGAGAGAGCAGAATTGGGAAGTTGTTCTTTAATGGGTACAGTTTTGGTTGGGTGGGGTAGATGAAAAAGCTCTGGAGACAGATGGTGGTGATGGTTGCCCAACAATGTGAATATATTTATGCCACAAGTCTGCATACCAAAAACTGATTAAAATGATAAATTTTATGATATGTGTAGTTTACCACAATTAAAAATCTAAAACTGGACTATGTGATGGGTCAAGTGTAACAGTTTATGAGACCACTGGGACCTTCATCCAACGTATAGATGAGGCTCTGAGAAGGAAGAGGCTTGTTCTGTTTACCCAGTGATGATGGTAGATGCAGAAGGAGAACTTAACATCTCCTAACACTCAGGCCTTCAGCACTGGCCTCTCAACTCAAGCGTTCCATCCTCTATGGCCTGCTATCCCAGCAGGACCACTGACCACAGCCTGAAGGAGCACAGGCTAGAGGACACAGCTCTGGAGGAGGGCCACAGAGACAGAGTCCAAGCTGTATCAGAAGTATCAGAAGATTCCTTTTTTTTTTTTTTTTTTGAGACGGAGTCTTGCTCTGCCACCAGGCTGGAGTGCAGTGGCCGACTCAGCTCACTGCACGCTCCGCCTCCCGATTTACGCCATTCTCCTGCCTCAGCCTCCCATAGCTGGGACACAGCACCCACCACCTCGCCGGCTATTTTTTTGTATTTTTAGTAGAGACGGGGTTCACCGGGAGCCAGGATGGTCCGATCTCCTGACCTCGTGATCCACCCGTCTCGGCCTCCCAAAGTGCTGGGATTACAGGCTTGAGCCACCGCGCCCGGCCTCAGAAGATTCCTTAAAGTGAAAAACCTTGGGAATTCTCATTTTGTAATCCTGGCCATCAATCCCTCATAGCAATTTGGTGACCCTTCATTGAAGAGTTTCGTGGATTTTATGCCCTTCTTAGTAAACCTATTCTGGGTTTCAGTTTATCCACCTAAACAAAACCTCCAGGATTGTCTACTTTCAGTGCCAATGTCCAAGCACCCCTTTGACATCTACACAAGATGGCAAAAGCCTGGTACATGAACCACCATCCTCCCTCCAGTGCCCACGGCAGGCATTACCAATCAAGAGTCTATTTCCCACTGAGCAAAATAAAGATCTTAGAATCATTAACAGCACAGCCTCCAGCTGTCCAATCATTCAGCACTGGCACTCGAGGTGAGATTTACTTGCCAGCTGTCATCTACACTAATCTAACACAGCCCGGGATCATAGGGAAATCTCTCTTGGCCTCAATTTTTTCACCTCTAAATATGAAATGATTTTTATGTTCCTGCCAGCTCTGTGATCCAGTGAATTTCTAATAGAACCAGACAATTCTACATTGTGGATAATGGAAGGAAATTCTGTTGGTTTCAAGAGAAATTCTATGCAGTTTTTAATATAATTTTTGGCAGCAAATCTGCCCTTCCTATTCTATTTACATTAGGATGGGTCAGAGCATGGTGGGATCCAAGGACATTGGAAGTCTGGCTGAAGATATTGGGTTCTGCATCCCCTATGAAGCCAAACACTGCAATCTGAGGGTGTTCCTGACCTCCAAGGTCACCAGTGCCCTCTGGAAGCCATTTCCTGCTTTCAGGAAGGTCCTGAGCCAAGATAATTCTAACCTTTTCTTTGAGGTGGAACATGACTGTCCCGCCCACCATCTCCCAGCAGGAGAGCCAGGATGACATTTCTCCCCCTCACACTGTCCCTACTTGTCCTGTCCCATGTCCTGGGAGGGCAGATGTGTTCCTCTCACAGAGCCTAGGCAGTCTTTCTCATCCACTTGCCAGCAAGCCGGGTGCTCTCCCCACCCAGCCAGGAACAAGGGATTGCCTCAGAGGGAGGGGAGAAGACAGGGATGCCTGCTTGCCACCAGGCACTGTGAAAGAAAGAACTTTAAATCTTGGCCTCCACCAGGGAACTGCCTTAATTAGGGTGGCGCCAAGCATGATGCTGTAATTAACTGTGTGTCTGTGTTTCCATCCCAAATGCCCATTTCCAGAGCTTTGTGATCCAGTCTTCTGAAGAGAAGCTCCAGCTAGAAACTTGGCACCAGCAACCCCAGAGGGGAGGGATGGCCAGATTTCCCCCACTGTTCCCTCTTCCTGCCCCACTCTGGGTGAGTCTCTGGAGGTGGAAGCCATGGGTCCCTCCTAAAAGTATGTTTATGTGTGCTCAGAGCTACTGGCTCTGCCTGGTCCCCAAAGCCAAGGAAACCCCAAAACATGAAATCAGTATGGACAGTCCCAAGCATTCCCTGGGCAAGGGGCACACCTGTTAGTTTGACTTGAATAACATCCATTTTACATTATTCTAGTAACTTTGATCTTCTTTGGGGAACCAGCCTTATCCATCTGTAGCCCTTGGGAAGGACCCATGACCTAGGCTGGCCAATCGGAGTGTTCATCACCTGGCCAGCCACAGTGATTGGTCCAGTGTGGGTCTGGGCCAAGGTGACTCTGTTGCAGAACCTTGAGATGGAACTGTTACGGAATGGTATTTGCTTTTCTTGGGAATTGCCAGGCTGGGAGGATGTCAGTCTGGAGGTGCAGGGGCCATGTTTGCCACCTCATACAGGGAGTCTCTCAATGAGACCAAATTGAAGAAAGCACAGAAAAAAGATGGAGGGTGCCAGAGACAGATCTAATGGCATCCTTTAAGCAGTTTACTCCAGCCATACCTGAAGCAAAATGCACCCAGAGACTTTTAATTATGTCAGAGGCAATAAATTTCTCATTTTTATTTATGTCAATTTGTTTTATGTGGGGTTTTTTTGTTGTTTGTTTTAGAGACAGAATCTCACTCTGTTGCCCAGGCTAGAGTACAGTGATGTCATCATAGCTCACTGCACCCTCAATCTCCTGAGCTCAAACCATCCTCCTGCCTCAGCCACAGAAGTAGTTAGAACTATAGGTGCATGCCACCAAGTCAAGCTAATTTTTTACTTTTTTTTTTTTTTTTGTAGAGACGAGGTCTCACTATAATGTGCAGGCTGATCTTGAACTCCTGGCTTCATGTGATCCTCCTGCCTTGGACTCCCAAAGTGCTGAGATTACAGGTGTGAGCCACTGCACCTGGCTGTTTATGTCAATTCAAACTGAGTGCCTGTCACTTGCAACTTTGATATGGTTTTACTATATCCCCACCCAAATCTCATCTTGAATTTCCATACATTGTGGGAAGGATCCAGTTGGTGGGGGGAGGGTAATTGAATCGTGGAGGCAAGTCTTTTCCATGCTGTTTTCATGATAGTGAATAAGTCTCACAAGATCTGATGGTTTAAAAAAGAGGAGTTCCCCCGCACAAGCTCTCTCTTTGCCTGATGTCATCCATGTAAAACGTCACTTACTCCTCCTTGCCTTCTGCCATGATTGTGAGGCTTCCCCAGCCACATGGAATTGTAAGTCCAATTAAATCTCTTTCTTTTGTAAATTGCCTAGTTGCAGGTATGTCTTTATCAGCAGCCTGAAAACAGACTAACACAAACTTAAAGAGCTTCAACTAAAGCTTAAGTCACTACATGGACTCCAGTCCTGAAACTAAATCCATCTCCAGACTTTTCAAGTCACTTGTACCAATTAATTACACTTTTTTTATTTATATAAGATTGAGTTGAGTGTCTGAGTCTTACAACCAAAAAATCTCAATGATGCATATTTTCTCCTTATTATAAAAGTAATACACTCATTGGAGACAAGTAAAAAAATTGATAAACACACAAAAGAAAATAAAAATTACACCTAATCTCATCACCCAGAAACAAATTTTAGATATAACAGAGGAAATGCTTCTCTAGTCTTGTTGCTATGCATGTACATGTACATGGCTATTTAGACAAGATCAAAGATCAGACTCTAATGCTGGTGGGGTGTCTTTTATTCTTTATTAAAATAGAGCATCTGGACAGAAAAGGGCACACCTCACAAGGATGTGACTTGAGGAATCACAAAGTGGACACACCCATGTTACCAGCTTCCAGCTCAAGAAATGGAACACTACTAGCACCTCACAAGGTGGTGGCTTGGGGCCCTCCTAATTATTACTTCCCCAGAAAAGTGACCACCATCCTGACTTCTAGTAGCATAGATTAACACGGCCTGTTTTTCAACCTTATGTTCAGTCACACAGAGTGCTCTTCAGTTTTAGGCTTCTTTCAGCAGTTTGTCCACAAATAGAGCTTTGTAACCTGCTTTTCTAACTTCCCTATAGTCTGAATATGTCCCCATGTCTTTAATTATTCTTCCACTACTCCCTTCTCTCATGAAGGAGTCATTCTTGACATTGCCAATCTCCTATTGTGAGCATTTTGGTCGTTTCCCATTTTTTGCTACTATAAACAATGCTGTGATAGACATCCTTGCATCTCAGGAAATATTAAGTCAACATAAAAAGTCAACAATAAAAGGTTTGAGTAAAAGTTAAGGCAGCAGCAGCCGGACATGGTGGCTCACACCTGTAATCCCAGCACTTTGGGAGGCCAAGGAGAGCAGATCATTTCAGGCCAGGAGCTCGAGACCAGCCTGGCGAACATGGCAAAACTCTCCCATCTCTACTAAAAATACAAAAATTAGCCGGGCATAGTGGCACACACCTGTAATCTCAGTTACTCAGGAGGCTGAGGCACAAGAATCGCTTGAACCCAGGAGACAGAGGTTGCAGTGAGCCAAGATTGTGCCACTGTAACCCAGCCTGGGCAACACAGTGAGACTCTGTCTCAAAAAAAAAAAAAATGGAGAAGAAGGAGAAGGAGAAGGAAGAAGAAAGAAGAAAGAAGAAGAGAAGAAGGAGAGTTATTAAGGCAACAGGGCACAGGAGAGGGGATCAGACCCAGGCAGCAAAACAGAAGAGTCAGCCAAGGACTTTCAGGATTTTTCTGTTCATCCTGCATTAGTGGAGAGCACTGCCCTACTGAAATTAGCTTCCTTGATCCTTGGTGAGCAAACAATTTGTCTCCATTTTTTGGTATTGAAAACAATGTGGCAGAAAACATCTCCTGTACATGCATCATTTTGCACATGGGAGCTTACATCCTAGGATAAATTCCTAAGAATAGTAGCTGACATTTCCCAAGCCCTTTCTGCCAGGCACCATGTTTTTTAATGTGTCTTTCACAGATTAGCTCATTTGAGCCTCTCAACAATCCAATGAAATAGGGATTCTTACTGTCCCCATTTTACAGAAGTGGAATTGCTGGATGAAAGGACAAGTACATTTTGCATCTTGATTCACATTTTCTAGCTGCCTTCCAAATGACTGTACCAATTAATTCTACCCCCAACAGTGCAAAGGGTCAATTTCCCTTCCCTGCTTGCCAATGCTGGATACTATCAATTATTTTAATTGCCAGTCATAGCCAAATTGATATGTGAAAAATTATAGCTCATTATAGATATTTGTTTTTCTTTCATTTTTTAATGAGTGCCTTAGTCTGTTCAGGCTGCTATAACAAAATACCATACACTGGGTGGCTGACAAACAATAGAGCTTTATTTCTCATGGTTCTGGAGGCTGGGAAGTCCAAGATCAAGGCACCAGGAGATTTGGCATCTTGTGATGGCCCATTTCCTGAATTGTAGATGGTACATTCTTGCTGTGTCCTCACAAGGTGGACAGGGCAAGGCAGTTGACTGGGGCCGTTTGTCTAAGGGCACTAACCCTGATCACGAGGGGAGAGCCTCCCAAGGTCCCACCTCCTATTGCCACATTGGTGATTAGATTTTAACATATGAATTTTGGAGGGGCATAAACATTCAGACCGTAGCAGTGAGACTGAACATCTTGTTTCATATTTATTTGCTATTTGTATTTCTTCTCTAAATTGCCTGTTCATGTCTTTTGCCTATTTTTCTTTCTACTGAGGGCACTTGATTTATTTTTTGCATATTAAAGGCTTTCATCACGGCCGGCGCAGTGACTCACGCCTGTTATCCCAGCACTTCGGGAGGCCAAGGCAGGCTGATCATGAGATCAGGAGATTGAGACCATCCTGCCTAACATGGTGAAATCCCATCTCTACTAACAATACAAAACATTAGCTGGGCATAGTGGCGGACGCCTGTAGTCCCAGCTACTAGGGAGGCTGAGGCAGGAGAATGGCTTGAACCCAGGAGGCGGAGCTTGCAGTGAGCCAAGATTGTGCCACTGCACTCCAGCCTGGGCAACAGAGCAAGACTCCATCTCAAAAGAAAGAAAAGAAGGAAGGAAGGAAGGAAGGAAGAAAGGAAGGAAGGAAGGAGGAAGGAAGGAAGGAAGGAAGGAAGGAAGGAAGGAAGGAAGGAAAGAAGAAAGAAAAGAAAGAAAGAAAGAAAGAAAGAAAGAAAGAAAGAATGAAAGAAAGGATTTCATCTTTCATATATATGGCAAACATTTTCTGGTTTTGTTTTTTTCCACCCTAAAGCTGATTTTTGTGATGTAAAGGAGTTTATGGGGTTCCAAGGGTTTTTTTTTTTTTTTTTTTTTTGCATTTTTTGATGTGTTGATCACCAATCATTTTCATTATGATTCCCTGTCTGTAAAATGGGGAGGAGATGGACTACATCTTGGATGTTTTAAATGTGATCCACATGCCTGGGTTAGGGGTTAGTCTTAGGGGGTCCGGAGTCTTCCAAGGGGCACCATGGGGAGGTGGGTCATGCAAAGGAGTCTGAGCTGTCTGGATTCCTGATCCCACTCATGGTTCAACTAGGTAACTGGGGCATTGGTTGGGGTACCTGTCCTTTGAGATGTGAAGCACATCTGCCTTGCTTGCCAAACAACCAGGCTGATCTCTCCACCAGCCCTAGGAATGTAGGGATGGGAACCCCACCTCTCTCGCAGTCTGTGGGGCTCTCTTAGGTTTTCTTCATCACTGCCACCCTCCAAGTTCCAATCTGACCTGGCCAAGTGATGGGTCATTTCATCCTATTCTCCATGTCCTGTTTTATGTCCTGCTTCACAGAGGAGCCCCAGCAGCTTCCCCTGAATGCTCCTCTCTCCACCAGCATCACTCACACGAAGCTCTTTGTGAACATCAGCCTTGATCAGTTGTAGGGAGATGCAGGGGGTTATGTCACAGCAGCATGCAGCAAACCCCAAATTATGCATCCCTGATCCCTCCATCTGCCATTGTTCTCCCAACCTCCAGTCTTCCATCTGGTCTTAGTCCTCTCTCACACACTGTACATGTCTCTTCCCACTTTTCTGGGCTCTTTTCCCTAGGATTCTACCTAGAAACTTTATTTTCACCAGTTTGTTAGGCAAAGAATATTTGGCCTCCTTCCATTGTTTGCCTTGGAACCTACCTATGCATGTGTGGAAGCCATTGAACTAGATCCTTGGTTTTCAAAGTGTGATCCAGGGATCCCAAGAATCTGCAAGTCCCTGTCAGAGGTTCCACAGTCAAATTTACTTTCATAATTATACTGTAGTAGATTGAATGGTGGCTCCCAAAAGATATGCCCATGTCTTAAGATATGCCCATTTGCTGAATTAAATGCAATTTTATTCAGCAAAAACACCCTTGTAGATGCAATTAAATTAAGGATCTTGAGATAAAGAGGTCAATCTGGATTATCTGGAAATCTAATGACAGTGTCCTCATAAGACAGAATACAGAGGGGAAGTCAATGTGAAGATGGAGACAGAGATTGAAGTGACGCAGCCACAAGCCAAGGAATGCAGACAGGTACCAGAAGCTGAGAACAGAACTCTCCTAGGTTCTCTGAAGAAGGTATGGTCTAGTTGAGACCTTGCTTCTGGCCCCCAAAACCATAAAAGAATAAATTTCTGTTGTTGGAAGTCACCAACTTAGTGGTAATTTGTTATGGCCGATCCCAGAAAACTACTACAAATACTGAGATATTTGCCATTTTCATCTCATTCTCTCCTGAGTGTACAGTGGAGTTTTTCAGAGTCTACATGACATGTGGTATTAGAACAAATTGAATGCAGAAGCAGATATGAGAATCCAGCTGTTTTTTATTAAGCCAGACATTAGGAGATTTGCTAAAATGAAAAACAATGCCACTCTTTGAACAAAACTTTTTTGTTTTGGAAAATCTAAGGTTTTTTCATTTTAAAAAAATGTTATTTATGTTAATATAAGATGGGCTTTTGAAAAATTATTAAATATATGTATTTTCAAATTCTCTATTTAATTTTTAATGTAGTAAATATTAGTAAGTGTAACCCACACGAGCAAAACTTATTTGGGGTCCTTAAAAAATGTAAGAGCATAAAGTGGTTATAAGATCAAAACAGTTGAGAACTGCTAAACTAGATCATGTCTCTCACATCCCACCTTGACTCTCTGGTTTTACCCTGCAAAAAATGCTAAGATAGGCTGCATTTGACAGCAATTGACAGAAAACCCAAATCAAAGTGACTTAAATGAGAGAAACATACTATCTCACAAAACAAACCCAAGGGCTGGGTCAAGTGTACCATCACTGGGTCAAGTGTACCGTCACTTCCAAACACTGTGTTTCTGCTTCCTTCTACTCTGCCACCCTTTGAGAGCTCATACTCCTCATGGTTATAGGATGGCTGCAGCCATGCCAAGCATCACGTCCTCACACAACAATAGCCAAAGCTGGAAAAAGAAGCATCCATCCTTGAGCTTTATTTTAGAAGCCAAGAAGGCCCCCTCTTCTGCCTTCTCTTCTCATTGTCTAGAATTGTATCACAGGCCCATTTCTGCTCAAGAGAATGGCACTATATGGGTTATCTTGTTCTGGTCTAAATTGACATCCATGACAGGGAGAAGGATAGTCTCCTCTGAAGACATGGCCATCGGATTGGGGTTTTATGAGCAAGGAAATGGGGTCAGGCTGTGGGGAGGTGATCACAGTGCCTGCCATTGCCACTGGGGACTTCAAGTCTGTGGAATCAGCAGTCATATCCCAAGGCGCCCTGGCTGTCCACCCATCAGCTATTTAGCCACGGCCCAGCATGAGTCTGGCAGAACCTCTGCCTCTACTCTTCACAGCTACCTCAGCCCCATGCGCTCCAGACCCATGGCCCTTAGCACCTCTCATGGCCAATCCTCCACTCTCTTGGTGCAAGGGCCAGGCCCCACTGCCAGTCCTGCCTCCTTCTGCCTGGTACAATGTTATATTGGATGCTCTGTGTACCTTCCCTGTCCCCAGTTTTGCTTAGAGGCCACCCCTATTCACTTGAAAGCTTTCAGTCCTCTCAGGAACACCCAAGTTATTTTGCAAAATGTCCCATGTTGCTCATATCAACCTTCAAGCTCTGCGTAGTCTATTTCTGAAAAAAAAAAAAAAAAATCTAAAGTCCTCAACCAGGCCCAGTGGCTCATGCCTGTAATCCTAGCACTGCGTGAGGCCAAGGCAGGAGAATCACTTGAGCTCAGAAGCTTGAGACCAGCTTGGGCAACATGGCAAAACACCATCTCTACAGAAAAAAAATTACAAAAATTAATGAGGCATGGTGGAATGTGCCTGTAGTCCCAGCTACTTGAGGGACTGAGGTGGGAGGATAGCTTGAGCCCAGGAAGAGGAGACAGCAGTAAGCTGTCACTGTGCCACTGTACTCCAGCCTGGGCAACATATTCTCTCTCTTTCCCTCTCTCTCTCTCTCTCATACACACACACACACACACACACACACACACACACGCACTACGGGTGAGGTGACTCAGGTTCTGGAATCTTTCCTTTGCCACTTACTTGCTGTGCAACCTTGGACATTAAACTTACCCAGTCTGAGCCCATGTTTCTTTATTTCTAAGAAGAGGGTAATGATACCTATGTTCTAGAATTGCTGAGGATTGACCGTGCATGTAAAGTCACTCACTGTCAAGACTCAGTAGTTGTCAGTTGTCACAATATTGTTGCATCTCAACATCTGTACAGGGTTGCAAATCTTGTACAGAGTGCCTGGACCTCTATTGTATCCCCTGATATTCACAGCACCCTAGGAAGTCAACTGAGCAAAGGTTATGCCCCATGTTTCAGATGAGGCCATTGAGGTCCAAAGAGGCCAAGTGATTTAGCCAAGCTCACACAGGTGACTCAGAGCCAATTCTAGTACTCAGATCTCAGACTCCAAGCTCAGGGCCCCTCCAGGGTATACTTGCCTCCCTGACCCTCTGTGTGACCTTGATAGCTCAGCTCTCAAAGGCCTGGAAAGTTTTGTAGGAATCAGGTCTGGGACCATTGGACATCACATGGCCAGGTAGAAAGGGTAACAGCAGATACCCAGGAGAGGTGATGAGGGAAGCCTCTTACAGTTCAAAGCCCATGATGGACAGCAGCTTCTTAAAGGACCCAAGTAAGGAGAGACCCTCCAGGGGTGCAAATCCAGCATATAAAAATAAAACAGATAGGCCAGGCGTGGTGGCTCATACCTGTAATCCCAGCACTTGGGGAGGCCAATGTGAGTGTATCACCTAAGGTCAGGAGTTTGAGACAAGCCTGGCCAACATGGTGAAACCTCATCTCTACCAAACAATACAAAAATTAGCTGGGCATGGTGGCAGGTGCCTATAATCCCAGCTACTTGGGAGGCTAAGGCAGGAGAATTGCTTGAACCTGGGAGGTAGAGGCTGCAGTGAGCCAAGATCACGCCACTGCACTCTAGCCTGGTGATGGAGAGAGACTCCATCAAGAAAGAAAGAAAGAAAGAGAAAGAAAGAAAGAAGGAAGGAAGGAAGGAAGGAAGGAAGGAAGGAAGGAAGGAAGGAAGGAAGGAAGGAAGGAAGGAAGGAAGGAAGGAAGGGAAGGAAGGAAAAGAGACACATTTGACTTCACAAATGTGTTCATCTTCTGAAAGACAAACATGCCATAAGCAAAGGTGATAGACAAATAATACATTTGGGGGAAAATATTTGTGATGCGGTGGATGAAAGGTTACCATCTAAAATATACAAAGAACTCTTACAAATTGAAAAGAAAAGGGCAAGCAACCCAAAAGAAATTATGGCAAAGGACATGAATAGGCAATTCACCAAAGAAGGAAGCCAAATGACCACAGACAAATGAAAAGATGCTCACACTCATTAGCGGTCAGAGAAATGCAAATGAAACTGACAATGAGATATCACAGAGGAAACTTGAAAAG
Source organism: Trachypithecus francoisi (assembly GCF_009764315.1). Lineage (NCBI taxonomy): Eukaryota > Metazoa > Chordata > Mammalia > Primates > Cercopithecidae > Trachypithecus > Trachypithecus francoisi. Next base: position 90,756,534 of record NW_022681455.1, on the reverse strand, counting down.
AACAATAACACAATGGCTGGCAGACATTTAGGAAAAAGCTACTCTCATGCGTTGTTGCGAAAATGCAAATTGTTACAGACTTTTTGAGAAGGAATCTGGCAACTTCAATTAAAACTTGAGGAGTTACATGAAAAACTTCACTTTTAAAATACAAATTTTGCATTTAAAATATTCCCTTTGACCCAACAGTTCTAACCCTGGAAATATGATAGAAATGAAACCACCATACCCTGAGGACAAGTAAAGAAAGATGTTTGTTGAATCAATTTTCATAATGACAAGAAAAGCAACCTTGAAACACAGTATGACAGAGATGGGCCACACAGGGAACACCTTATTTCCCAGCCTCCCTGGCAGTTCAGCTGAAACCATGTAACTGGATTCTGGCTAGGCACTAGGGAAAGAAGTGATGTGTGGCCATGAAGCCCACGGCCTCATGCCCCTTCTCTCTCTTCCCCTTCTGTGGCAACTGCCAAGACCCAAAGATGGAAATGGAAGGAGCTCAATTCCTGAGATGAAAGCTCTGAGGAGGCCACCCAAAGGTTGCCCAACTGTATTGCCCTGCAATAGGAGCAAGAAATCAACACCCTTGTTTTGTTAAGATGCTACAATTTCAGAGTTTCCTTGCGGCCACAGTATAGGCTTGGTTCATGTTAATTAACGTGCAGGCTAAGTGTCCTTCAGTAAGAAATGCTAAATGAATAATGGCACAGCACACTCAAGAATATTACACAGACAGCACAAAGAATGAATTAGACCTGGACCACGGGGTTGCCAAATGTAGGAGAAGAAAAGCGCAATGCAGAAGATCGTATATAATGCTTCATCCGGGCATTCTAAACAATGATCAGAAAGACTTTCTGGGCATGGGGGCTCCCACTTGAGATCCCAGCACTTTGGGAGGCTGAGGTGAGAGGATGGCTTGAGGCTAGGAGGTCAAGGCCAGCCTGGCCAACATAGTGAAACCCCGACTCTACAAAAATTTTAAAATTAGCCTGGCATAGTGGCGTGCACCTGTAGTCCCAGTTACTTGGAAGGCTGAGGCAAGAGGATCACTACAGCCCAGGAGTTCAAGGCTGCAGTGAGCTGTGATTGCTCCACTGCACTCCAGCCTGGGCAACAGAGCAAGACCCACTCTCTAAAAGAAGAAAAAAAAACATGGAAGTATATATGTATGTGTATATATGATTACATAGGAAGGGATAAGAACATGGAAAGATGCTGATGGCAGCGGCTGCTGCCATCACGCCAGTTGCCCGACTGGGGCGGCACACTCCACGGTGCCGGTGGGAGCCCCGCCCCTTCTGGGTTGGGAAAGGAGCTCCCTGGTGTGCTGCAGCCAACCAAACTGCAGCTACAGACCCGGGCCTTCTGGGAGCAGGCAGGAGCCCCACCCTCCTGGGTGGGGCTACAGCTGCCCAAACTACAGCTATGGATCCGAACCTCCCTGTGCTCTTGGCGGAGGCCAGGGTCCCGGGCAGAAGGGGGTGGGTCCTCAGTAAGGCCCCACCTTCAGGCCAGGTAGGGCGTGAAGGCTGGGACCCGCACTGCCAATCCCACAGACTGGAGTGGGGACTCATGGTGCCTCTTCCACCCGGCTCCCCATCCTCCCGCACCATGTCTCTGCCCATGAACCAATCAGTATGCACTTCTTCCCCTCTGAGTTCTATAAAAGACCTGGACTCAGCCAGAGCAGGGCAGAGGATGGCCAGAGAACTAAGAGGGCAGAGAGAGGACAGGACTGGACGACCAACTGCAGAGAGGAGTACCCTCTCTGCTGAGCGCATCAGAGACCTGCAGAGACGTCCAAATGAGTTGCCTGCGGAGAGGAGCCACCCTCTCCAGGGCCTCCTCTCTGTTAAGAGCTGAGGGCTTGACTGGACGACCAGGCTACAGAGAGGAGCTGCCCACTCCTCTGAGCTGTTCTAACACTAAATAAAATTCCTCTTCTTCACCCTTCACTTGTCTGCGTACCTCATTCTTCCCGGACGCAGGACAAGAATTTGGGCAAAGGCGCTGTGACCACAGAAGTTTCCAGCTGGAAAAATCGGCACCCCAGAGACCTCATAACAATGCTACTAGCTCAGCTAGGGTGGGTTCAGAGGGAGAGGGAGAAAAAACAGTAGATGAGGGCTAAGCAATAAGGTAGAGAATGTACCTCGACAAAAATAGTTTACATGAGCACATGTTTGCATTTATGACTGTACAGATGTAAACATGAAAATGTTTTCATATTGAAAAACGAGGCCGGGCGCGGTGGCTCAAGCCTGTAATCCCAGCACTTTGGGAGGCCGAGACGGGCGGATCACGAGGTCAGGAGATCGAGACCATCCTGGCTAATATGGTGAAACCCCGTCTCTACTAAAAAAATACAAAAAACTAGCCGGGCGAGGTGGCGGGCGCCTGTAGTCCCAGCTACTCCGGAGGCTGAGGCAGGAGAATGGCGGGAACCCGGGAGGCGGAACTTGCAGTGAGCTGAGATCCGGCCACTGCACTCCAGCCTGGGCGACAGAGCGAGACTCCGTCTCAACAAAAAAAAAAAAAGAAAAACGAAACCTATCTTCTTTATTGTGGGAGAAAAAAGGCATTCATATCCCTGATAGAAGCAGGGGAGAGGGGACTGCAAACACCAACAGGAGAGGCAGAAGACCCTGTCCTTGCCTCAAATCCAGTAATGCCTTTCTGTAGGCTGCGTCTGGTCTGGACATGTCCCCCATTGAGATCTGACCAGAAACAAAGGGAAAAGAAGGTTCCTGTGACAGTCCTGGTATGGGGACTGGAGCCAGAGTCTGGGGGCTGCCTCCCCATCTTCTGGGAGAATGGGGGAGCCTTCCATCAGCAGCATTTCAGAGGTTAGGGCACCATGTTGAGGAGGGTCTGCCAGGAGAGAAGTCTCCAAGGTCAAGGGTCACAAACTGGGAGCCCAGGGACAAATTTGATCTACAGTCAGATTTTGTTTGGCTTGCACAGTGATGTCTAGAAAATTCAAATTGGTTGCCAACATGTTCAAATGGGCAGATTTTATACACACATACACACCAAACTTAATATCTCCAGTTTATAGTGAAAAAAAAAAATCAGATGATCCAACCACACTGTGCCCACATTCTTGAATGGCAACAATCAAGTGGCCATCCCCTTTAAAGGGCATGTGTTCTTCAGTTTGCCACAGTCGCCACCACTCCATACCCTTAACCCAGGTCACTTCACCCTCTTTATATTACCCAACCAGTCCTGAAGTCATTCATTCATGGGTACAGCCCCACATCCCCATCAGCCCCTTCCTTACCCACCCACTTCTTGCTGGGCAAAGTAAAAATCAGGCTCCATGGCCTTTGGCACAAGGCAGACAAGCCCAGATTCTGGCTCTTCCCTGTGTCTGTGATGCCTTGATGCCTTGGCGCTGCATCAATGTAGCTGAGCTGGAACCACGTTGTCCCAGAATTTCCATATGGTTCTAAGTTCATGTTGGCTGAAACAGACATTTGGTGAGAGCTGAAAGGTGGAAGTGAAGCAGCAGCCATATATATATATATATATATATAATATATATATATATATTTCTTTATGCTCAAAGTCAGCATGGGGTCCCAGGCCCTGGGGCAGCTCACACATTGCTATCCCTGACCTGCTGTCTTGCCTGATTGGCAGAGACAGCACCTGGCTTCTCCACCCTTTCCCAGGTCTCCCTCAGCATCTCCCAGTCCTGGCCAGTGTATGTGCAGCTGCATGGGGAAGTGTGCCAACTTTTCCTCCAGCTTACCCAGAGTACTGAAGCTGGAGAAGATGAACACAGGCAGATGCTGCTTCCAATCCACCCTGCTCTCGTCAACTTGCAGCCTTCCTTCCTCAGGAGGTTGACGTAGCGTAACTCCAGGCTCTACCTGATGCAGAGGCAACCACCTGCACAATTATGTAAGGTCTAACCTCCATAATAAACCTGTTTCACTGTATCTGTGGTAGAGGCTGTGCTTCTCCAATCAATCCTCAACTGACACCCTCTGTATGTGATCTCAGGCAAGTTACTTAACCTCTCTGAGCCTCACTCCCCTCATCTTAAAATGCCCATGACAGTGCCTACCACATATGGTTATAGTGAAAATAAGATGGGCATGTGAAGTGCCCAGCAGAGTGCCTGGCACCTAGCACATGCTCAACAAATGCCATCTGTTATAAAATGGCATTTTTAAGTGGGATATAAGCATTTATCTATGTAACACTGAGGAAGAAAAAAAGTAGCTGAGGCTGGGCACAGTGGCGCACACCTATAATCCCAGCAGTTTGGGAGGCCAAGGCAGGTGGATCACCTGAGCTCAGGAGTTCAAGACCAGCCTGGTCAACATGGCAAAATCCTGTCTCTATTAAATACAAAAAATTAGCTGGGTGTGGAAGCGGGCACTTGTAATCCCCACTACTTGGGAGACTGAGGCAGGAGAATTGCTTGAACCCGGGAGGTGGAGGTTGCAGTGAGATGAGATCATGCCACTGCACTCCAGCCTGGGTGACAGAGCAAAACTCTGTCTAGAAAATAAAAGAAAGAAAGAAAGAAAGAAAGAAGAGAGAGAGAGAGAGAGAGAGAGAGAGAGAGAGAGAGAAAGAAAGAAAGAAAATAGCTGAATATCCCTAATTTGATCATTTGTCGCCTAAATTAAAAATACCTCTTCCTCACTCTGCAAGTGTTTAACACCCCCCCATGTATATATAAATGTGTGTCTGTGAGTGTGTGTCCATGTGCAAAAGGAGAAATTCGAAAATTCTAAAATAGTTCTTTCATTTAGATTTAGTACAACCGATCTCTCTTAGACTGGGTCTCTGGGATCCAGGCAATGAAATGGAGATGTGCACCCAGGAGGACTGTCAGGGAGCACTCTCAGGACCCATACCTGGGGGTGAGGGTGTCGAAGTTGAGCAGAGGGAGAAGTTGGGCAGAGGTGTCATGAGAACAGAGGCCTCTGCTAACCCCACAGGGAGCTTTGGAGTTGTCCCAAATTGAGAGGGTCCAGATCTTTGTACTGCACCTCAACCACTCCTTGAATGTGGATGGCCACAGAGGAGATGTAGCCATGGGCAGATATCCCTAGAAGAGGGGGGGACTCTTCTGAGCCAGCAGCCAAGGGTGTCTGCCCTCAAGGGCCACAGCGGCATAGAAGGCAGACACGGCTCTGACCATCTGTATTCATCTGTTCTCACACTGCTAATAAAGACATACTGGAGACTTGGTAATTTATAAAGGAAAGAAGTTTAATGGACTCAGTTCCACATGACTGGAGACACCTCACAATCATGGCAGAAGACAAAAGAAGAGCAAAGGGACGTCTTACATGGCGGCAGGCAAAAGAGTGTGTACAGGGGAACTCCCATGTATAAAACCATCAGATATCATGAGACTTGTTCAGTATCACGAAAGCAACATGGGAAAAACCCTACCCCATGATTCAATTACCTCCCACCGGGTTCCTCCCATGACACATGGAGATTATTACAATTCAAGGTGAGATGTGGGTGGAGACACAGAACCAAATCATATCACCATCTGAGCTAGGCACACAGCCACTACACAGAGGACTGAGTGAGGCAGCCCTGCTCTCTTGAATGGGAGTGCACGAGGGCCTGGCATTTGTCTTATCTGCTGCTGAATCATCTGTGCTTGGCATGGGGTCCTGCTTAGAGTAGGTGCTCAAAAGACATTTCATTTGTTGAGCAAATGAAAGAGAATCATTGGATTCAGACTTGAGTCATATTTGAAGGCCTGCTTCTCTGTTTAAGAAATGTACAGATGAAAGACACATCTGGTGCAACCAGTGTTTTCTCTGCAGATGTGGCACTCTGACTGCTCATTCTGGCTCCTCCCTTTTGCCCACATTTCCCCCCAGTTGAGAACTCGCTCCTTCCCTCCCTCTTTCCTGCAGGAGATCTTCCCTGACTACACAATTCCATGTGCACAGGTGTGCATACCCTCACACAGTATTCCCCAAAGAGCAATTGTGAGCCTTGGAGATCAGGACAGAGAGACTGGAAGGAACGGCTCAGAGCTTCCGCCCTCCTCCTCACCTCTGTCTCCACTGGCATCCACCCGCTCCATGCCACTGCAAACCCAGGTGGCATTCCTCTCCCCACCTCCCATTAGAGTAATCCACCCAGCCATAATAAGCTCACTCACCCCGGGTTCAGGATCCGCCTGGATGCTATTTGGCCAATGAGGGAAAGCGGGTGGGGCTTCTGTGAAGTTTCCTTGTTGATAAAATGAGATGTAGTGGAAGTGGCAGCCCTCCACTATGGGCCAGATAGGGTCATATTTTTGGAAGTGACCCGGGAGCTATGACTGCTACCTTGTGGGAGAGAAAGTAGCTGGGGTGAGTAGGCACATGAACAGGAAGTAGGATTCTGAGTCATGATGAAGTGCAGCTGCTGAGTGAATCAACACCACTGCAGAGACAATCCCCTTGATGCTTTGCACCTTTCCAGGCAGCTGTCCCCTACGCTGCGTGCTTTGTTTCCAATGGCCTACACCTGAAACTTCTTTCAGAACCCTGCCTTTGGGCTACTGGAGCGATTTGCTTAGAAAGGCAGAGAGCTACCATCCATGCATGGGGATGAGTTCTGCTGGACGTGGTCAAGGAAGCCTGTGTCCGCTCTTGTCACAGGCAGCTACCTCTGATGTTAAGGGTGGATGAGATGATAAAGCTCTTCACCATCTAAGCCAGCTTGAGGTGGGGTTTCTATGATGTGCAGTCAGTAGCAGTCCAAGTGATCCATGCTCTTGTGAGTGTGGCTGCTCCATACATATACACACACTCGTGCATATGCACACTAAGGAGTGTGCACACAAATGCAAGTTTTAAAAACCCAATAGCTTTGATACACAGCAGCAGAAAACTAACAAAGTAAAATGGCACAGCCAGTGTGGAAAACAGTACAGCTGTTCCTCAAAAAATTTGACATAGAATTGCCATATGACCAGCAATTCTCCCTTTTGGTATGCCCAAAAGATTTGAAAGCAGAAATTCAAACAGATAAATGTACACCTCTTTGGGAAAAAACCAAACAAACAAACAGTTTTTCCTCTGGTCTCACACCAACACAACAATAATCATCAACATGGAAGACTTCTGAGGGGACTTCACCCCACCAGCAAGCAAGCAACCAATTCTACAGCAGACACCAGCTGAGTGTACTCCAATTGCATCAGATCCCACAGGTTGGGGGCTCAGTCCCCAAGACTGCCCCCTGCTTCAGACATCAGTCACAAGTTCAGGCCTCTGGAACTTCTAACTGATTGGCTTCAGGTTGGGGTTCCTATGACACCCCCCTTTGGGTTCCATTAATTTGCTAGAGCAGCTCACAGAACTCAGGGAAACACTATTACATTCACCAGCTCATTATAGGATATTTTAAGGATACACATAATCAGCCAGATGAAGAGATACACAGAGTGAGGTCTGGAAGGGTCCCAAGACCAGGAGCTTCTGTCCCTGTAGAGCTGGGGTGCATCACTCTCCCGACACGTGGATGAATTCATGTTCACCTTCCTGTCAGCCACCCCATAATCAGCTTTTGGGAAGCCAAACTCTGTCCTTTTGGGGTTTTAGGGAGGCTTTCTTACATAGGCATGAGTGATTAAACCGCTGGTCATTAGTGATCAACTTGACCTTTAGCCCCATTCCCCTCCCCAGAGATTGGTGGGCAGGGCTGAAAGTCCCAACCCTCTAATCTTGCCTTGGTCTTTCTGGTGACCAGCCCCAATCCTGAAGCTACCAGTCAATTATTAGCATACAAAAAGATATCACTTTGGAGATTCCAAGGATTTTAGGAGCTGTGTACCAGGAAATGGGAGCAAAGACCACATATGTATTGCACAATATCACAACACCTTTTCATACCAACATTATTCACAATAGTCAAAAGGTGGAAACACCTCAAATGTCCCTTGATGAATGAATGAATAGACTGTGGTATATACATATAATAGAACTATTCAGCCTTAAAAAGGAATGAAATTCTCACACTCATGCTACAGCGTGGATGAATCTTGAGGACATTATGCAAAGTGAAATAAGCCAGTCTGAAAGGGGCAAATATTACATGTTTCACACACATGTGAATATATTATTTCACTTACATGTGATACATAAACTAAGTACATTCACAGAGACATAAAGTATGTAGCATGGTGGTTTCCAGAGGCTGAGGGGAGGTGGGAATTGGGATTTATTGTTTTTGTTTTTTTTTTTTTTTTTTTTTTTTTTTTTTTTTTTTGAGGCGGAGTCTCGCTCTGTCGCCCAGACTGGAGTGCAGTGGCGCAATCTCGGCTCACTGCAAGCTCCGCCTCCCCGGGTTCACGCCATTCTCCTGCCTCAGCCTCCCGAGTAGCTGGGACTACAGGCGCCCGCCACCTCGCCCGGCTAGTTTTTTGTGTTTTTAGTAGAGACGGGGTTTCACCATGCTAGCCAGGATGGTCTTGATCTCCTGACCTCGTGATCCGCCCGTCTCGGCCTCCCAAAGTGCTGGGATTACAGGCTTGAGCCACCGCGCCCGGCCGGGATTTATTGTTTAATGGGTGTAGAGCTTCAGTTGGAGAAGATGAAAATGTTCTGAAGATGGATGGTGGTGATGGTTGCAAAGCAATGTGAATGTACTCAATGCCACCGAGCTGTATACCAAAATAGTTAAAATGGTAAATTTTATGTTATTTATGTTTTATCACCATTTAAAAAACACACACACAATTTGAAAACATAAAAGAAAAAAAATCCCCCTCACAAACAAAAAAAATCCACAAGCTACCTTGGAATAAACTCAACCGGAAAGTCACAGGATCCTGGAGAAAATCCTAAAACTTTACTGAGATGTAAAAGTTGTGGTGAATAAGTAGAGGTATACCATGTCCATGGAGAAAAAGAATCACCATCATAAAGTAGGCAAATCTTTCCAAACTAATCTATAACATGACACAATTTCAATTAAGACCACAACAGGATTTTTCATTGAATTCAATAAGCTGATTCTAAAAATTCTATCATACAAAGACTATCATACAAAAAATACAAGTTTGTGAACTTTTGATGAAGTATAACATACACACAGAAAGTGGACAATCATAAATGTGCAGCTCAATAAATTGTTACAAAGGGAACATGCCCAGGTAACACATATCCAGATCAAGAAATATAATACTGCCCCAGAAGCCCCCCTTGTAACTTCGCTGCAGTCACTCCCTGTTTAAAGGTAAACACTCCCCTAGCCTCTATCTCAATTGACTAGTTTTGCCTATTTTTAAACTTTCTATATATGGAATCATACCATATGTACTCTTTTGCATCTGTCTTCTTTCACCCAACATCATGATTGTGCAATCCATCCATATTGTTGCCTGAGTTGCCAGTCGTCTATTCGCATTTCTGTGTAATATCCCAATGTACAACCATCTCCCCATATATTTATCCATTCTACTGCTCACAGGTATTTGGGTAGTTTCCAGCTTGGAGAAGTTACAGACAGCATTCTGGTAGTTGTCTTGTAGTCTACGTTTGTGTCTTTTCATTTGTGCACCAAAAGACACAAATGTAGACCAAGAGACAACCACGAGATTTTATTGGGCATATCCCCAAAACTACAAACACATTTTTTAAAAGAACTGAAGATGTTTGTGTAGGCGGTACAAACGGGTCAGTCTTGCCCTACTGGGGATCAAAATAAATTATAAAGCTATAGTAGTTAAAAGGAATACATATTGATACATCCCCAAATACACACACACACACACACACACACACACGAGCACAGTCACACATGCACATAGTACTCATGCACATGCACATACATCCACACATAGGCATGTACTCCCACCCTCCCAAACTCTACCAGTCAGCACAGACAAGTCTCAGGCTGGACTTCCCAGACCAGATAACTGAGTGTCTCGGTCCCTTTCAAGTGGTATCAGAGCACAGGCCTGCAAGTATCCAGGAGACGGCTGATGGAGAAAGGGAAGAAGAGAGAGAGGCCCCCTCCCCCACCCGCCCACTGGCTTTAAAGGGAGAACAAAGTGAGCGGGATCAGAGTGTGCAAGGTGATGGCAGCAACGCTGAAGCCATTTATCACTGCCAGATGTGTGAAGGGTCAGGCTGCGGGGCACGCTGGGAGTGCCAGCAGGGGCGCCTGGACCCCAGACATGGCGAGAAATAACCTATCCAGTCAGCGAGGGACCGCAAAAAGGCTGCCAGGATCCTGTTCTTAACAAAATGACAATGAGCTTTCTTTTTAGTCCCGGCCAGAAGGGGCTGGGGCCAGGGTGGAGGCAGCGACAGCTTAATAAAGGGCCGTCAGTGTCAGTCAAAGCTCTAAAAATACTCTCCCGCTGCCAGCAGGCTCACTCTTGCACCCGCCCGAGGGCTTTCTGCTGCCTGAATGGTCCCTCAGTGATGCACAAGGACAAATGTGTGCCCAGAGAGGCCTGGTGTCAGGCGGCACACATGGTCCAGCTTGTGGCATCTGCCCCTTCCCCCACCCTCACCCCTCCAGGTCCCTCTAACAGGCACACCTGGGGCCAAGGAGATCAAGAAGGTCCCAGGGCGGTGCATGCTGGGTGCACACTCCCCACTGTGCTGCTCCATCCACACACGGGACAGCAAGGACAGCAGCCACCTCTCCTTGCAGGTGGCTTCCTACCCCAAAGGCAGCCAGACTTCATAGGGGATCCCAGGTTTGAGGAAGGAGACTCATTACTGGCTGTGGAGGCTCCCACTCAGATAGAAGAGGCACCATGGGCTTTAGATGAGCCACTGGTCTAGGCGCTAGAACCATCTCTGCTTCTGCTAAAGGTCAAGGTTGGAAAAGGAGGTTCAAACCCTGTCCTTAGGGAGATCCCAGCCTGCTGGGGCAAGCACAGCCACAGCCCTAGAAGCCCTTCTGATCTGATGGAGAAGGCTCAGCTCTTGCCTTGGGGAGTTCCCAGGCTGATGAAGGAGGCATAGTTTCCCAAAGACAGGTTGCCACACAGGGACAATGAAGGGATTTCAGCCAAAGTGTCCTGACAGCCCTGTGCTCCTCAGACTTTAACTTTGCAACGGAATCACCAGGGATCACTACAAAAGCAGATTCTCCTTCCACAGGCCTGGGGTGGGGCCTGAGATTCTGCATTTCTGCTTCATGGAAATCCTGGTTAGTGCAGTAATAGGATCCTGGGTGACGGGGGTGCTGCAGGTGCCTGAGTAGCAGGATGAGACGTGGGGAGGGTGCAGACCTGGCGAGGGTGCAGACCAGAGTTCTCTTGGCTGTTCTGCTGATGGAAACAGCCTTGAGCTGGGGCCCTAAGGAGGGCTCCGTGGAGGAAGTGTATCACAATCAGATGGGCAGAGAGAGGACTCGGGGCAGACAGGCCCTAGGTTAAAACTGTAGCTCTGCCGTTTATTAGCTGTGTGGCCTTGGGAATGTTTCTTGACCTCTCTGAAGTGAGGACAGCAAGGGGTGTGACCACCTCACAGGGTGGTGTGAGCAGATCCATCGCATCCGGCACGCGGCAGAGGCTCAAGACATGCCAGCCACTGCGTTTATACTGAACTAACCGCTGTGCCCTCAGATTGGAGAGCCCAAAGGCACCAGAGGGAGATGCCAGCGTCAAGAGACAGAGCCACAAGGAAGCGAAAGGCGGGGCGCAGAGAGGCCCTGGGTGTCAGGAGGCCCTGAGGCCTCGGGCGAGTCCCTGGCCTTTCTGAGCCGGGATCCTCACCTGCAGTATGGGGATCATAGCACTGCCTGCCTCCGTAGCTTTGTGAGAGGTCAGATCGCACAGCGCCTGGCACCCCGTAGGCGCTCCATAAAGCTCTCCACGGGATGGGGGTGGGGTTAACGTGGAAGGCCCCCCGCTGGCCCCGGGCCGGCTGCCTGGGAGGAAGCCAGCGCGCCCTCCCCGCCCCACCCCCACCCGGGCCGCCTTTGAGCCCCGCGCTGCGCTTTGAAGTCCCAGATGGGCCTGCAGGAAAGAGGATCCCGCGCCCAGCCCCCAGCCCGCACCTGGATCAACACGCGCCGCCAGCCCCGCCGCCAGCCTGGGTCCGACGGCCTGGCGGCAGGGACGGCCAGGCGGCCGGAGCCGCCCGGCAGCGGCTCACTTCAAAGCGCCAGCGGCCGCCAGCGGGAGGGGGACCTAATCAGGCCCGGCTGCCGCCGCCGAGGCGCAGAGCCCCGCCCGCCCGGGCTCCCGCCCCCGCCATCTGCTCCGAGTTAGAGCTCGCGCCGCTGGGGGCAGGGGCGGCGGTAGGGGAAGGGCCAGTCACTGCTATCTGAGTTGTAAGGACACAGGCGTTATTTGCCCCAGCTAATTCCACGCCGTCACTGCTTCATCAATGCACGGTTAGTGTGGTGCATCACTGCTTCACGGATGCACTGGTTAGTGCCGTGTATCACTGCTTCACAGATGCACTAATTAGTGTGGTGTATCACTGCTTCACGGATGCACTAGTTAGTGCTACGTATCACTGCTTCATGGATGCATGGGTTAGTGTGGTGCATCACTGCTTCACGGATGCACTAGTTAGTGCCGTGTATCACTGCCTCACGAGTGGACTAGTTAGTGTGGTGTATCACTGCTTCACGGAGGCACTATTTAATGTGGTGCATCACTGCTTCATTCATTCACTGGTTAGTGCGGTGCATCACTACTTCATTAATGCATTGGTTAGTGCAGCAAATCGTTATTGAGTGCCTGGTATGTGCTAGGCGAGGGAAATCCACTTTGTTCATTCATTAAGCAAACGTTTGTTGAACTCCTGTTTTGTACTAACAGACCTGGGGGCGTACAATTCAGTCATTCCTTCCTTCCTTCATTCAATAAACCTTTAAAAAATATAGAGATAGGGTCTTGTTGTGTCACCTAGGTTGGAGTGCAGTGATGCAATATCCGCTCACTGCAATCTCCAACTCCTGTGCTTGAGTGATCCTCCTACCTCAGCCTCCTGAGTAGCTGGGTCTACAGGTGTGCCACCACGCTCAGCTTTATTTTCTGTAGAGACAGGGTTTTGCCCTGTTGCCCAGCCTGATCTAAGACTCCTGACTTCAAGCAAACCTCCTGCCTCAGCCTCCCAAAGTGCTGGGATTACAGGTATGAGCCACTGCTCCAGGACAATAAACCATCAGAAAAAAAACCAGCAACATCTTGATTTTAAATAAGTAATTTTTTAGTGTTGACTGCATGCAGTTACTGCCCCCCAGGTTCATCTTCCTCCCTCCCCACCCCCAGTCACACTCAATCCATTCACCAGCTCCTCCTTGCCCACTCCAAGATCCAGCACTTGTTCTTCCTGCCTGGAATACACTCCTCTGCCCTGGACAAACTTCCGACTCATCCTTCAAGAGCCCAGGTGAAAAACTTCCTCCTTTGTGAAGCCTTCTCTGCCTTTTCCAGTCCCCATCCCGCACCCACTGGGTGCTTCTCTCCCACTAAAGGATTCACAGCCTCGAATGAGAGGGATTTATTCAGGGTCTGTGTGCCCCCCACAAACTGGCAGCCCCAATCTGGACCCTACCAGGTGGCAACTATGTGGCTCTTATAACCTTTCTGGGGCTCTGTTTTCTTCTCTGGAATTTAAAAAGGCCTTGCAGGGCTGTGGAAACAAGGTGGGTTAGACACAAAGCCCCAGGCAAAACACCGGGTAGAAGGTAGCCGTGGTGTAGCCGTGGTGTAGCTGTGGTGTAGCCGTGGTTGCCTGATTGTTTCCACAGCCCTCTGGCTCCAGGAATCAAAGCTGAGTTCATGCTCTCTCCTCCAGGAAGCCCTCCTGACCTGAAACTAGGCTTCCTCTCCCTCTGCTGAGATCCTGCCAGTCTTAGCCCACTGGCTGCTGACATCCAGCTGCTCCTGCGTGCTTGGGGCTTTCTGAGCCTGTGTCCTGGGCCCGAGGCTCCAAAGGGCAGGGAGCTGGCCCTGTGTCTCTCTCTTTTCTCCCCCTGCAGTGCCTGGCACATTGAACACCCTGGATCCAGCAGCCAAGGGTCCCTCTCAGGCCCTTGCTCTGCCCAGTGGGGAGCTGGGGCTAGGTAGGCTGCTTAGGTACTGGGTTATGGCCCCTAAAGTTCCAAGGAGGTGCCTGGGGGCACAGGCTTCACACACAGGCGGGATGGTGGGAGTGCAAGCCGCCTGCCATGCCAATCTACTGGCTGTCGCATGCCCAAGAGCTAAGCATCACTAGGCTTCAGCTCTGAGAGCCACTGAAGACTCTTTGGAAGCCGCAGAAGCTCGAAAGAGGGTAACCTCAGGGAATGAAGCTAGAACATCTGTCCAGGAGGCCATCAGGTTGGAGCAGTCTGGGTTGGAGTGAATCAGAAAGGGGCTCAATTCCTAGAGATACTGGCAGACAGGCAGGAAGAGCACTGGACCCCTGGGTCATGACCCTTCTTGCGCCCTCAGGTCCTCTCTCCGTTCCTCTCTGTCCTCTGCTTCTGGCCAGCTCACAATCTCTGTCCCTCCTGTGGGTTCTGTGTCTCTCCTGGCTTGTGGTCACCTGTGGGGCAGCAGGAAGGAGCCTGAAAAATGAAGTGCTTGGAAAAGTCCCAAACATAAGGCCTGCAGACAGTAAATGAGTTGTGGGTGTTGGGTGGGTTGGGGAGAGATATGTGTTTAAGCTATACATAGACGTGTGAAAAAAAAAAGACCTGGGTTTGAGTCCTGACTTAGTCCCTTACTAGCCGGGGAACACAGAGGGGTCTCCTGAGCAGATCTGTGAAGGGATCCTGGAAGGCATCCCGGGTGTGGCAGCAGGTCCTCCTGGCATCCTCAAGGCAGAGCGCATGACTTCCACCACTTTCTCTAAACACACACAGCATTCTCACCCCCCAAGGGAAAACCATGCTTGGTCCCCACGCAAAATGGAGCTGGATTTCATGTCGAGCCTTCTGTGCCGCATGGGCTTTCTGTGGGTGCAACTGTCCAGTTGAAACCCCCAGGAAGAAGCACTGGGGTGAGGATTCAAGGGTACATGATGTGCTCAGGGAATGTGCCCAGGGGAGACAGGCAAGACAATGGGAGAAACAGGCTGGGGACGCAAGGGTGTGAGCTCAGGCAAAGTCCTGCAAGAGGCAGCTTTAACCTGATCCTGCAGGGACCCTCAGGAGGGACCAGTTACACTTCAAGTTATCCCAACCTGAGGCAAGGGAGTGGGCTTTCATACTCCTGCACCAGTGGAGAAAGGTGAACCCCACTGCAGTGTGGACAAAGCGAGTTGCAATATCCTGGGGAGTCCTTCAAAAACCAGCCGCTGGTGCTGGCCCTTGAGAGCACACAGAAGCGTGGCGGGGGTGCTCAGAAATGGTAAAAAGAGTTCCAGGGAATCTGGGCTGAGGACCGAGGTCCACCAGTGCAGCCCATCCAAGATCTCCTTTGGCGGTACCCCTTGGAACGCTTTTTGGGAAAAGAGCCCCCTGGAGGCAATCGCAGGTGTGGCGGCCACCAACAGGCTCACAGATGCTCCGGATAGGTCCAAAATGTCCTGCTAGGCATCCAGATAGGTCCAAAATGTCCCAGGGCCCATTGTCAGGGTACTGGTGCCTCCAGCAGGTGGCCTTGGCACATGTGGCCTGCGAGGAGGGTTCACAAAGTCATGATTTGACCAAGTGACTGGCCAACTGAAAAAGGCTCCCTCTCAAAGTCAGGACAGACCAGGGCTTGAAAGCCCAAAGGTATCAAAAAACCTGGTCCTACTGTGTACCAACTGTGTGTGTCTGGGATCAATATTTCACCTCTCTGAGCCTTGGCCTCCTCTGCAGTAGGATAGGAATAGTCATGACCATCACTGAGTACTTACAGTGAGCCAGACACCATGCTGAGCTGGTATGAGACTGCTAGGCTTCCCAGGACCCTACTCCTCAGTTTTCACAGGCAGTGGGGCCTGTACAGTCTTACCACCCAAACACCTATCTTGAATACCACTCATGTCCCCAGTGAAAAAAAAACTATTTCTAACAATCCTCATGCTAATTAACAAACCCTGGTGTTGCTTTTGTTAACAATGTTTGAGAGTGTGGATTCCTGATGAGAACCCTTCATTTATTATTTTACCACCCCTGGCAGGGTCACCATGTACAGATGCACAGGTCGTACACTGCACAACTCCAGGAGGTACCACAACAAAAACCACAGTATAAATGGCACTCCTTGGAACTTGTTAGTGCCCAACTTGTTCATTGTGCCCCCTGTAGCCCTGAACCCAACAATTTGGATTCCTGATTTCGGTAGTTCAGATGCTAACGTCCATCTCTAGGATGTAATCTTGTGTACACATATTCATCACATGGTTAATAGTGAGGCATTTTTAAGGCCATCACACCAGCAATAAAGCAAGACATTAGCCCTGTGCTTGGCACACAGCAAACTTGGTAAATAGTACCTGTGATTTTGATTTTGCCTCCAGCATTTTACTGCCCAAACCCCAGGACTGGAATGGACTTTGGCTTTTAGAGTCCCAGCCTCAGCTTTGCAGACCCTTCTAGGACACCCCAATGGGCTAGGAAACCTCACTCCACCCCCGACTCCCATCCCCCAGGCCTCTGCTCCCATTAAGAGTGGCCCCGCCCTACCCAAGCCAGTCCCTTCCCCTGGGGAGAGAAAGGGTTGGATCACTGCATCCCTTCTCTTCTCAGGGTTCAAAGCTACCACTGGTCCCCATGCAACCAGCTTGATTTGTTTCTTATCTTTAATTTTTTTTAATCGGGCAGATCCCCTCCAGTTACTTTTTCCGCAGCATCTTACAGCATCTTTGGAGCAGGCAACAAAAGCATTCTTTTTGGAGCTAGCGGGGGGCCAGGGCAGAGCCACTTCAAAGGGAATGCAAAGCGGCAGCGATGTCCCAGTCATTGTCCTCCCCTGTATGCCTGCCCCCCATTGTCCTGAGGCCGCCCTGAATAGGCAGGCACAAAGGCCACACGTTCAAAGTGGGCACCACACGCTCCTTCAGAAGGCCAGCCTCTGTCTCTGCTCTGGTCCCTTCATCCTCACAGGCACAGGTTTCCAGCTAGGGAGGGGAGCTGGCCTTGAAGTGGTTTTTTTTCCCTCTCTCTCTTCTGTTGTTTCTCTCTCTCTCTCTCTCATTCTCTCTCACTCCCTGAGCCAAAACTTATGATTACATTTTAAAGCAGCATCTGATCGACAACCTTTCCCTCTCACTTTCTCTGCAGAACAAGCAGGATTTGCCCCAGGCTACAGGTCTGCCGCAGGACTGCTGGGGCTCTCTTATGGGTTGGGAGCCTGGGAGGACTGTTGGCACCTCTGGGAAGCAGATGAATCATTTTTAGCTACTCGGGTAACAGGTAGGGGTGAATTTCAGTCCTGGCACCAGGGGATCTGCGACCTGCTGGGCTAAGTGGGAATTTAGAGATAGATTACTCAACCTTGATTTTATAGAAGAGGAAACTGAGGCCCACAGATGCAGAGCAACTCGCCCTAGGGCTCACAGAGAGGCTGGGGCACAGCTGGGGTTGAATCCAGGTGTCCTGACACCCAGTCCAGTGCTCTTTTATTTCCTGGTGCCCAGGGAAAGCCCCTGAGCCAGGGGAGACCTGAAGGCTTCAGGTGCTCACAGGACACCAGGTCACCATAGGGAAAATATATCAGACCGGGCAAGGTGACTCATGCTATAATCCCAGCACTTTGGGAGGCTGAAGAGGGTGGATCATTTGAACTCAGGAGTTCAAGACCAGCCTGGGCAACATGGCAAAACCCCATCCCTACTAAAAATACAAAAATTAGCCAGGCATAGGGGTGCACACCTGTAGTCCCAGCTACTTGGGAGGCTGAGCTGGGAGGATCACATAAGCCTGGGAGGTAGAGGCTGCAGTGATCCAAGAGTGTGCCACTGCACTCCAGCATGGGTGGCAGAGTGAGACCCTGTCTCAAAAAGAAAAAAGAAAATACATCAAACTACAGAGAGAGTCAACAAGGCTGGGATTTTGTTTGTTTGTTTCGGTTTGAGACAGAGTCTTGCTCTGTAGCCCAGGTTGGAGTGCAGTGGCACGATCTCAACTCACTGCAACCTCCGCCTCCCAGGTTCAAGTGATTCTCATGCCTCAGCTTCCTGAGTAGCTGCAATTAGAGACTTGAGCTGCCATGCCTGGCTAATTTTTGTATTTTTAGTAGAGATGGGGTATTGCCATATTGGCCCGGCTAGTCTTGAACTCCTGACCTCAAGTGATCTGCCTGTCTCAACCTCCCAAAGTGCTGGGATTACAGGCGTGAGCCACCATGTCTGGCCAAGGCTGGGATTTGTATGCTGTTGCTTTGAACCAACTCTGAGCACCCTGTCCTCCTGGAAGCAGATTACCAGACACACTCTATGGAGAGAAGACGGAGGTCGAGGCAGCAACCCCAGGCCCAATGGAGTGCATCTCAGTACCGGATCTCCTGAGGTGTGAGATATTCACATGGCAGAGGACATGGCAGATGCACCAAGGAAAAGAAAGCCCCAATCTTCAGGAATGTCACAGCAACAGGAGTCATAATGGCCATCATTTCAGGACTTGGGTACCACAAGCCTGGCGCTTGACACAGTGTTGAACTTGACCCAAAAATCCTAGAGGAGAGATACTACTATTATCCCCCTTTGAGGGAGAAGGAGAGCGAGGCTCAGAGAGGTTAAGTAACTTGCACAGAGTCCCACAGCTAGTTTGTAATAGAGCTGGGGCTTGAATCCCACTCTGCCTGATTCAGTGGGACATTAAATGGCACCTGTCCTTTGGCCCTGAGTTGTCCCCTTAGGCACACTGTGTGCAGTGCCTCAGGATCAGGCCCTTGGGAATAGGAATGGGAGGGGAAAATGATCACCTCTTCCAATCAAGTCGGTGAGTCTGAATTGAGAGACTGAGCAGCATCCCTGGCCCTGAGGTCAGAAGCTCCAGAAGAGGGGAGCAGGCAGGGCAGACCCTATCCTCAGAAGGCAGGAGATGCGTGTGTGGAAGCAGCCAGGCCCGATGTCAGCAGCAGCTCCCTAGAGTCAGTCTGAACTTGGGTTCAAATTCCAGCTCTGCTGCCTGAGCCGCGTGACCTTGGGCAGCCATCAACAGAACGTGCAGTGGCATCTGCCCTGTAGGAAAAAAAAGCCTCCGGCAGCACCCAGCACACAGGGAAAGCTCGAGAAATGGTACAGCTGCTGTTTCTTGAAAAAAAAAAAAATCAAGAAAACAGGACAGAGGAGGCAGAGATTTGTTTGAGGCCTGAGTATCAGCCCTTGGATCCGGGAGAGCAATTGGTAGAGCTGCAGGCAGAGGGCAGGACCTGGAGACCAGGAGCAAGGGGTAAGAGGTGGGAGGGATAAGTAGCAGGAGCTAGGAACACACCGGACCTGGGCCTGGCTTCAAGGACAGTTTCAGAAAGAACTCAGCAAGACAAAGAGAGGCAGAGCCCCACAGCCCGGAGATGGGACAGGCTCGAGAGGACTGGGCTGGGTGGCCAGGGCTACTGGGCCCAGCCTCAATAGGCCCCAGTGATTGGCCCAGCTCAGCTGACTGGCTTGCTTTGTGACCAAGGGGCAAGGGAAGCCCCTCCCTGAAGCTCAGCTTCCTTCACCTGTGAAATGAAGGGGGTGCCCTAGTTTTGTGGAGAGTTGCTCCTGTGCCCCAAAAAGGCCTGGGGGAAGGGCCTGCCAAGGAAACTGGCTCCCACCTCAACTGCAGCCAGTGCAGTCCCCCTGAACCGGCACAGATTGGGCCCTTACTTAAGGGTGCACTGGAACCCATGTGTGCTGGCTTTAAAAGAGCAAGCTTGAAAACTGCCCCAAAGGTTGGTGGAAAACAGATGTCCTGAGCATCCATGCAGTGCCAGGTGCTGAGGAAGATGCATGTGAGCCAACCCCTGCCCTCAAAGAGGTTTTGGCTGATGCGGAGACAGAGAGAAACTTCCAGGGAAATTGAGTGGCGGGTTTCCCCAGGACTGGGAGGAGCATGGGCTGGAGACGCAGGCTTTGGGCTCTTGAAGCTGATCTCTCTCCCTTCCTTTCAATACACACAGAGCCCGAAGCAATCCCTAAGACACCCACAGCTCCAGAACCCACTTACATCCACCTGCCTGTGGCTGGGACCCACAGAATGGGCTTCCTCCAGGGGCAGAGATGGAAACGTCTACACCTGGCCCAAAGCAGGTGCTTCTGGGGCATCCCCTCTGGAACCCCGGCTAAGTCTCACAGGCCAAAAAGCAATGAAAATATGACTGACAGCTAAAAGTGGCCACTGTGTGCCAGGCATTGTGCTAGACACATTCTATCTACTCACTATTTAACCCTGCGAGACAAAGGGAAGTGGCCAAGGCTGGAGCCAAACCCAAGCAGCCCCTGCTCACAGGCTGGGCTCCTGATCACTGCACATTATGGCACGCGCGGCAGGCCAGCTTCCTGAAGGAGGCAGGCACCATTAATTAATTTCCTTAGAGGTGCCCAGAAAGAAATCGGGACTGAGAATGAGCCTCCCCTGCCTTCGCCCCACGGCCTCCTGACGACTGGGTCAATTCCATCTCTGTGTTAAGGCACGCAAATTCGGCTTAATCTCATTCCGCAAACAAATCAGCCTAATGAAATCTTTTTTTGTAAATGAATTCGTGGAGGAAACAGCTGAGTGTAAACAGTGTTGTAGCGTCGCCAGTTTAGACAGCCATTGACTTTCAAATCAGCCTGCTTCTCCATCCCGCATGGCAGAAATAGTCAAAATGCAAATGTAGCATAAACGACTCTATAATAAATGCTCATTCAACATTTATTCTTTCTCAAATCATCTCTTAAAGCCCTTTCATGCTAATGTCTAGGAGATGTGACATTAGAAAAATTGCTTTGACATGCTAAGGGGCTCCAAGATTAACAAAAAGAGAAAGGACAAGATAAAGCTTTCGGAAGACCTATTTCAGAGGAATTATTCCCGCCTTTGAAAGTGCTCCAAGGTTGCCGCACATCTCAGCTTGTTGGCATACATGTAAATGAAGTGCTACAAAAGTCCTCGGCTAAATTCCACTCAAATGAAAGCTTCCAGCCACCGGCATGGCGACAGGGAGGGTGGCCAGACTTCAGGATGAATGCTGAAGGGGGCTGGAGGGGGCTTTCTTGTCCTAAAGGCAGATGAGAGCGGGCTCCAGCCCAAACCAAGGGATAAAAATGTCAGGGTCGAGCCTGGTTGATGTGGTCGGCACCTGGCTGGCTCATTGAAAAAGGAACACCTGCATCTTTTATCAAACAAATTATCCAGCCTACCCCCAGCTGCTGGCCCAACCGCCATCCTTGCCTCTTAGGTGTTGTGTAAGTTGGTTAACCTCTCTAAGTCTCTCTTTAAAATAGAGATAACAAGAGAACCCACTTAGAGAAGATTCAGTGACGAAATGCACGTAGAGTGCTCCGTGCAATGACTGACGCTTAGTAAGTGCTCAAGAAGTTGTTTGCAGTTAATGTCACGATTATGCCTTGGCATTCTCTAGCACAGATTGGAGGCAGAAGAAAGAGGAAGCCAGGTGGCAAATGAGCAGAGATGTCACTGATGCAGTAACCAACATCCAGATAGGCACAATGGCCATTCTGTTACTGGAAAGGGATCCCGATCCAGACCCCATGAGAGGGTTCTTGGACCTTGCGCAAGACAGAATTCAGGGCAAGTCCATAAGTAAAGTGAACGCAAGTTTATTAAGAAAGTAAAGGAATCAAAGAATGGCTACTCCGTAGGCAGAACAGTGGCTTGGGCTGTTCACTGATTATACTTGTAGTTATTTCTTGATTATATACTAAACAAGGGGTGGATTATTCATGAGTTTCCCAGGAAAGGGGTGGGCAATTCCCTGAACAAACGGTTCCTCCCCCTTTTAGACCATATAGGGCAACCTCCTGGCATTGCCATGGCATTTGTAAACTGTCGTGGCGCTATTAGGGGTGCTTTTAGCATGCTAATGCATTGTAATTAGCGTATAGTGAGCAGTGAGGATGACCAGAAGTCACTTTCATGGCCATCTTGGTTTTGGCGGGATTTGGCCAGCTTCTTTACTGCATTCTGTTTTATCAGAAAGGTTCTTTGTGACTTGTACCTTGTGCCAACCTCCCATCTCATTCTGTGGCTTAGAATGCCTCACCTCCTGGGAATGCAGTCCAGTAGGTCTCAGCCTTATTTCTCCCAGCCCCTATTCAAGGTGGAGTCACTCTGGTTTGAAAGCCTCTGATGATTCCAGCACCCCCATCTATACAGATGGATGGTTCACAGCCAAGTCTGCTGCATGGTCCATAAGGATCTACTTTGAATTAAAGAGCTGCATGACATTCCCAGACACTACATTTCAGAGCAAGCTGGGTGTGCTGTGGACATCATTCTTAATGACTGTAGTGTCTTAAAGTTTTCTAGAGAGGAAGAGAAGGAACATTCACTGAGCATCTTTTAAACAGTTTCTGTCATTAGTCTTGATGACAGCCCACCAATGTTGATATTCTCAGTTTAAAGACTTCCACATTCATCAGGTTGGAGAGAATGCTCTAATCATCCTGAAACTTCGGTGGCTTAAAACAGTAAAAGTTTATTTCCTATTCACCCAGTAGCCTAAGGGTGGTGTCCGTGGGTGGGGCTCCCTGGGGTAGTTTTTCTTCAGTGGTGACTCAAGGGACATGCTCCGTCTGCCTTTAGTCTCAGAGAAAAGGACAATAAAGGGTTGTGCCTGGGAGGATTTTCCAGGACAAGCCTGGGGTGGGGATTCCCCTCTGCCCACATTTTGTTGCCAGTCACATGGCAGACAGGGAAGTGTGGTTTAGCTGTGGTGCCCAGGAGGAAAAAGAACCACTTAGTGAAAACAGGAAAGCAGATTCAGAGAAACCGAGTGACTTGTCAAGAAGAAACAGACTGGGAGGCCAAGGCGGGTGGCTCGCTTGAGCCTAGGAGTTCAAGACCAGCCTGGGCAACACGGCAATACCCCATCTCTACTAAAAATACAAAAATTAGCTGGGTGTGGGAGTGCGCACCTGTAGTCCCAGCTACCTGGGAGGCTGAGCTGGGAGGATCACTTGAGCCCAGGAGGTCAAGTGATTGCGCCACTGCACTCCAGCTTAGGCAACAGAGTGAGACCCTGTCCTAAAAAAAGAAAAAGAAAAAAAAGAAAAAGAAACACAGCAGGTTAACTAAGGTGCAAGACCCATCACCTGCTCTTTGGAGGCCTCGCCATCGTCGCCACCATCATCAAAACATCAGCAATAATGACAGGCGTTTATTGAACACCTGATACGTGAGACTCTGTTGTGGGCACTGAATCAGAGCCGGGTGAGAAACAAGCCATGTTCTGGGAGTGAGAACACCAATGGCATCCAGCCCGAGTTATGGACAAAGTTAGTGTTACAGGGAATCTGAGCTCCCAGAGCCTTCTGGAAGTGAGAGCTAGAGAAAGGAAGAGGAACCAGGGCAGATCAGTGACGACTGACTCAGAAAGATGGAGAGGATGAGGTTAGGATTCCAGAAATGGAAAAGGATGCCTGAGGAGCCCACACTGAAGATGGTTTGTGGGGTGAAAGGCGAGGCTGTCACGTGGGTGGATACCCGGTGGTGAAGGGCCTAGAAGGTCAGGACTGAGGACTGCATGAACCATGGAGAACTTCCAGAAAGGAGCGGAGCAGGTGCTGGTGGCACCCTCCCTGGATGTCTGGGCTTTCTCCCTCCAACATCCACATCTCTCTACCCGAGGGCTTCTCTGATGGCCAGAGCCCCAAGCTGCTAGAAAATTAACACTCCCCAGGAACAGCCCTCAACCTTGTGTCTAAATACCCCAGATTCCTCCTGCTTGGGGAGGTGGGAGAACTCAGAAGTACGTCTTCCACACTGCTTCCCAGATTCCCCAGCAAGATTGCGTTCCAGCTGCCCACATGGGCACCTGGATGGACAACATGCCTGGTATTGCCTGACTTCCCTTCCCCATCTCACCAACCTATGCTTTTGCTGGTGTTTCCTGCCATCTTCCAGACCAACCACCAGAAACCAAATTTACACAACTGCAACATGACTCCATCATAATCACAGTCGAATTTGCTGGCAGGTATCCATCCACTAAGTGACAACTTAGCAAACTCATCCCCTTGTTGCAGTAGCGTGATGTGGCTGCAGATTCTGCTTGGAGGAGGTGAGCCCAGTTTTTGTGAGAGGAGACCTGGGGACCTTCCCAACTCCCTCTGCCTCCTCATCTCCTCTCCTCGGAGCTGCTCCCCTGGCTTTCGCAGAGGCTCCATGGGCTGAGGGATGGGGAGCATGAGGAAGTGTAGCTTCAGGGGAACACACCCCCCATATATATACATATATATGTGTGTGTGTGTATATATACATATATGTATATAGTGACAGTCAAAAACACTTCACAACTGTCAAAAGCACATGGAATCAGCTAGTAAACTGTGAAACCCAAGCCACAGTTCTATGTTTTATGGTGTGAAAAATACAAGAAAATCAAATTGAAAAAATAAATAGAAGGCCCTGCGCCAGGGAGAAGTTGGCCAGATTTGCTGGTGCCCCAGGGCAGGGAAGTATAATGGACCATTCTCACCTCAGACTGTGCAGTGACTCATGAAGATCAGACTGCCCAGCCCATAATTGTTTTAGTTCTGCTACCTCTATTGCCTTAGGCCAGGCTCCCCAGAACCACATCCCGAGACGAGGATTTGAAAATTGGGAGGTGGTTCTAGCAAGCACTGGCAGGAGATGAGAGACTGGGGAAGGGAAGGGAGCCAGTCGGGGTGCATGGACGAGCAGGTCACCGCTGTGGGCCGCTGGGGCTGAGGCCCACTGGGGACTGTAAGAGAGTTGCCCCACCAAGGGGCAGGGACACTGTCAGGCATTGGTTGAAGTCTGATCCCAGGGATGTTGGCTCTTGCATACTTTTGCTATGCACGTCCCAGCAGCCACAGGAAGCCTCCAGAAAGAGCCACAGAGGTTGTAGCAGGGGGCCAAAGGGTCAGCCTTCAGAGCTGAGTGCCAGTCACACCTGTTACACCCAAGGGGAAAGGGACAGGGTTCCTGTGCTCAGTAACCGCAGCCAGTGTTTCCTAAAGTAGAGACCAAAGAAAATTTTCTGTGTAGGGGCCAGCTTCGTCCTGCTCCCCAAGATCCTCACAAGGTGGAGGGGGGGTCTCTTCCCCTCTGCTCAGCGCTAAGACGGATGCCCAGCCTTGTCCACCTTTGGATGCTGAAATGGCCCCATTCTCAGGCTGTCTTCTGGCTCCTTGGAAAGAGAGAACCTGGCCAGGTATGGTGGCTCATGCCTGTAATCCCAGCACTTTGGGAGGCCGAGGTGGGCAGATCATAAGGTCAAGAGATGGAGACCATCCTGGCTAACACAGTGAAACCACATCTCTACTAAAAATACAAAAAAGTAGCCGGGCATGGTGGCATGTGCCTGCAGTTCTAACTACTCAGAAGACTGAGGCAGGAGAATCGCTTGAACCTGAGAGGCAGAGGGTGCAGTGAGCCGATATCACACCACTGCACTCCAACCTGGGTGACAGAGCTAGATTCTACCTCAAAAAAGAAAAGAGAGAAGTTATGGCACACTCTAAGCTATTCAGGCCTCCTTCAACAGCATGAGAGAGACAGAGAGAAAGAGAGAGAGAGACCCCACCCCTGTCACTGCAGGGAAGAAGGCAGTGTGGAAGGAAGTCCCTGCCATCTAGCCCAAGATCCTTGAGGAAGGCAGACAGCATGTCTGTCTGAGTCCTCTCTGCTTTGCTGATTATTTACCCCAATCAGATTAGAGCTGCAAGGGGATTGAACCTCCAGCTTCCTATGACTTCATGTCCAGCACCCATAAGAGAAGACAAGGAGAGGGCACCTCCTCTTCTAATCTTGAGTTAGAAGGAAGGGCTCCATTTTAGGGAATCTACAGAGAGTGGATTCTCAGAATCTGAAGACCAACTGGTATCTTTCTGTCTCTGCTCCTCAGAAAAACACAACCTGGTGCACTGAAAATTCACTGGAAGAACCCAAGTGGGAGGGAGCCCGGGGTGGAGGCCAGGTCTTCAGCAAAGGGCAGGGGCGGGCCCGCCGGAACTGTGCCGCAGCGTGTTTGGGGCATGGCTTGCCCTGATCACAAGTGGGTTGAGCATCTCCTCATGCCTTGGCTACAGGCTGACACCCAGCCAGGCAGCAGCCTTGGCGTGCCCACGGGTACCCATCCTGCTTCAATAGCCCTGCACACTGACTCTTCCTACCGTTTGCCCACTTACTTTCCTATGGAGTTGTTTGCCATCTTTTTCATGTTTGGTAGGTTAGTTGGGTAGTATGGATAGGAACGCTTTTCAGATATATGCATACAAATAACATTTCCCGGTTCTGTCAATAACGTCTTCTGTGACGTGGGAGTTCACTCATCCTGACATAAAGTCTTAACAGTTTCTCAGCTATAAGGTGGGGGCTGACTAACTGGGCTCCTAACTGGGACCTCCATCATAAAGCAGAGGCTCACACGCCAGTCTCAGACCAGGTGCTGCTGGAAACCACAGATAAGGCCGTGTAGGGAATTCAGTGGCTCGCGCCTGAAATCCCAGCACTTTGGAAGGCTGAAGGGAGTGAATCACCTGAGGCCAGGAGTTTGGGACCAGCCTGACCAACATGGCGAAACCCCGTCTCTACTAAAAATACAAAAAGTAGCTGGGTGTGGTGGCGCACACCTGTAATCCCAGCTACTCAGGAAGCTGAGGCAGGAGAATCACTTGAACCTGGAAAGCTGAGGTTGCAGTAAGCTGAGATCGTGCCATCGCACCCAGCCTGGGCAAAAGACTGAGACTCCATCTCAAAAAAAAAAAAAAAAGCAATCATCATTGAGGCGTTGACAATGAAAATGCCAGAAGACCCTGGCAGGGAGTCCTTTAAACCCAAGATGTATGAGCCTCCATGACCCCGAGTGGGGATCCTCTCATGAGACTTGCTCAAACCCATAAGCTGACAAGGACTCTGCCAGGAGGAGGGTGGGAAGGCCTAGTATGGCTAAGCCCATGGATTACCAGTGTCTGCCGAACCCCGCAGGCCGTGCCTGGGCACTGCCTCATGAAGGCCAGTGGAACTAGGACCCTGCCCCGAGAAGCTTCAGTCTACCTGGGAAAAAGGAGATAGACATGGGACAAGATAGCATCATAAGTGGGTAAGGCCTTGGCCTCTGTATCTGACTCACCTACTTGCTGTGTTACCCTGGACTAGTTCTTTGACTTCTCTGAGCCCCAGCCTCTTCATTTGTAAAACAGAATAATAAAATTTACCTCCTAGCATTGTACTAGGAATGAAACGAGATCCTACCTGTAGCATAATGCCTAGGCGCATGGTAAGTGCTGTAAAAACTGTTCATATTGCTGTGTGAGATCTGAAGGAGTAGCATGAAGCTGCCTATAAAAGAAAAGCTAAGTTCTGTTGAGTTAGGCCTGAGGAAAGGCTTGAATTAGGGGTGCGTAGGGATGAGACAAAAATCCCGCAATGTTCGAGGTAGAAGTAACCTAAGGGATCAGAACTGGACCAAGATGTGCAGGTCCCTCAGGAGGCTCATAGAATGTAAATATCTATTCACTCCCGACTTCAAGAAGCCAAACCCTGTGCTCACTGCCCTCAGCCTCTCCTCTTCTGCTGCTTCTCCAAGCAATTCAGCTCTTGCCCCAAACTCGCATCCTGCATTCAGGCAAACAAAAGTCTAAAGTTAACAGCACCATCCAACTTAGAAGGCAACTTGGGGACCCTCCTTTGTTACTCATGCATGTTCCTTGGGGTCTTACCCCTACCTCCAACTTATTTATCAAAGAGTTTCTTCCAGAACCACAGAAGTGTTCTTCCAGTACACCCCCTGATGGTGAGGTCCAGCAAATACAACTACTTCCCATCTTGCTTCATTTCCAATGATCCTGCCACCCGACCCATCACTTACACAAGCCCTCTTAAGAATCATCTAGGCCAGGCATGATGGTTCATGCCTGTTATCCCACCACTTTGGGCAACTGAGGTGGGAGGCTTGCTTATGCGCAGAAGTTCAAAACCAGTCTGGACAATATAGTAAGACCCCATCTCTAGAGGAATAAAAAATAATTAGCCAGGCATGGTGGCACACACCTGTGGTCCTAGCTACTCAGGAGGCTGAGGTGGGAGGATTGCTTGAGCTCTGGAATTGAGGCTGCAGTGAGCTTCAATCTCACCACTGTACTCCAGCCTGGGAGACACAGCAAGACTCTATCTCAAAACAACAACAACGAATAATAATCATCATCTAGTCTCCAATTTATTGTGGAAGAAACAAAGACTCAGAGAGGGTAAGTGACTAACCTAAGGTCACACAGCAGGTTAGAGACACGGATAGACCTCCTGACTTTCCACCCAGTACTCCTACCAAAGAACCCACTCAGTCCCCTATGTCTGGCTAGTATGGTCAGCACACCCCATCTTAGAGCTTTCACCCTCCAGGGTCCTTGAGCTAGCTGTTGGGACCCCTGATGAGGGAGACCAAGGGTAGGTGCCAACTTCTGAGACTAGGATCCGCATGGCCAACCCCAGGCACTCCTGCCCATCCCACCACCAGCTCCACTAATACATATTTTATGGGGCCGTTCTCCCTTCCTTGCAAACGGTGTCATTAATCTGCTCCCTGGCTGTGCAGAATAACATCCCTCAAGAACAGACCGCTTTCTGAATATTTTATCATTCCTCATTTCTTCTCCCCAAACTAATATATATTTACACAGTCTACCTCCTGCAGGAGAAGTATATTGTTTTCTCCCGGTGCCTGAGAACTTAGACACAGAATTGCGTATCAGTAAAAAAATATATGCCTTGCTATTTATGTTGAAAGCAAGAACCAATCATCTATCAAACTGTGAGGGAAGCCAAGAGGAAGATTTACATATGGTAAAAGAAGAATAAAGCAGACCCCCACCCCACAGAGGCCTTGAATGAGAGGAGATAGACATCTCTTCTCTTTCTCTAACAGACTTTCCATGCCATCCTTCCTGCAATTGGCAGACCTCAGCAGTGGGGAGAGCAAGGAGCTCTTTTGTTAGCAAGGTCAAAAACTTCCTACTTGGAGATCCAAACAGAAGAGACCAAAGTTCTTGCAAAGTTTGACAGCGCCGTTTGTATCACCCTGGAATATTTATTACAGTGAGGACTCCAACGTGTGTGTGGCTCTATTGCTTCCTCCTGCATTATTCTGTTTGACCTCCTCTGCAAACCAGGCCTGTTGGATGGGAAGGCAGAGATGGTGACCCTCATTTTACAAATGATGGTAAACAGACTCGGAGAAGGTAATGTACTGGCATGCAGATGTAGCAAAGGGATTTTGCTTTGTTTTGTTTTGAGCTATTTAACAGTTGGCTCCAAAGTCCCATTTAGAGAGAAACATTTGCAGGAGGGGCATGGTGGCTCATGCCTATAATCCCAGCACTTTGGAAGGCCGAGGCAGGTGGATCACTTGATGCCCAGGGTGTCAGACTAGCCTAGGCAACATAGTGAGACCCCATCTCTACGAAACATTTTAAAGTTAGCTGGTCATGGTGATGTGTGCCTGTAGTCCCAGCTACACCAGAGACTGAAGCGGGAGGATCGCTTGAGTCCAGGAGTTCAAGGCTGCAGTGAGCTATGACGGTACCACTGTGCTTCAGCCTGGGAGACAGAGACCCTGTCTCTAAAAAATAAATAAACAAATAAAAACAATATTTGTCCAGAAAAATGACTTGGTGGGGCCCTGAAGGCATGATTGAAGGGAATGATAATCTCCATCCCTCTGCAGAAGGGTTTAGCAGGAAGGTGAGGCGAGCTGGTGAAATCAGTGAGCTGGCATGGCAGGAGCCCACATAGAAAGGTATTGAGTGAGAAACTTCTATGGGACAAGGGCTCAGGGGCTCCTCCAGAGGAGGTGACTCAGTATGATTTTAACATGTCCTTCCTGTAGCATAACCTTCCTCTCCCAGAGACTGCAAACCATCACCAGGGTCCACCATGCAACTGAATCACTTGTGCAAGTGGCGTTTGACAGAGACATGGGGAAAGCGTGTAGGTCCACTTTGGAGCCAGTACAGAGTGGAGAAAAGAAACAGTCATGGAAGAGAGGTGATGGCTGGAGGGGAACAGGCAGGCAGAGCTAAAAGTGACTATGAAGGCGTGAACACAGACATTGGCAGAAATCTCAGGTGGGCTTGGTCACTAGTCACCTGTACCCCAAGATGTGAACACAGAGTTTACATCTATTTCGTGTACCTCTTAAAAATGGGGTGATCTCTACTGACATATGGGTTATACCAAGACGAATAAAGCTATCTCAGCTCAAAGGAACTCAGAGTTGAAAAACAGAGAGGCTAGGCGCCAGGCCAAGGGGGGCTCATCCAGGTGAGGCAAATTGGCCAAGGACTGAGAGCTGGTATGAAGTACAATGAGGATGGAAGCAGTCTCCAGACTCCAAAGCAGTGTTCCTGTCCTCATCCCTCTCTGCCACCCCCCAGTGGAAGGCAAGCAGGCCATGTTGCTTCAGCCTCTCTCTTCTCCCCTGGGTCCAGCTTCTGCCCTGGAAAGCCTCTTGCATCTAAAGCACGAATTCCATGTTAAATAGGTCAGGACACCTGCCTTCCACACCCAGCTCTCCAACCTGTCAGGCTCGGGCTGAACCATGAGACTGTTTCACTTCAAAGTGGCCCGGGCCTCTTCTGACCTGCTGAGTTCTCCCTTGTAGCCCTGTCAGTCTGTAGCTTGAGTGGCAGCCAGAGCTGTTTGCAAGAGCACGGGGCAGTGTCTCCCTGAGACCACCAACCATTTGGATCTCAATCCCTTTTCCCAGGATCTCTCTCCCATCGTTGGCATAAGAAACATAGCAGGGTCCTCCCAATTTGTGTCTGAGGTCTGTGGGGACAGACAGCAGCCGCAGACCCACCACAGAATGGGCAAGTGGGGAGTGCTGTACAGTGTAAGCTGTCCTTGTAATTACAGAGAACAGAAGTCATCACAAACGTCCTTTATTAAGGGTTTATTCTGTACCAGGCTATAAGTGTCCCCATTTGCTTCTTATTGTGAGAATTAAATTTGTGATGACAGGTACCTTCATTATCCCCATTTTATTAATGAAGAAATAGAGGTTCAGAGAGGCTAACTGGTTGCCCAAGGTCACACAGCTGGTGAAAGCTGGGATTGACACCCCCATTGTCTGGCTGAGGAGTCTCTCAGCTCTTTCAGCGAGCATTGCGTCGTAAATACCTGGGGTCTTTCTCCACAAGAACACCCTAAGTATGGTTTGGGCTCAAGTGGCTGAAGTCTTGTCCCCCACTAGAATGGAAATGCCTTAGGGACAGGATCTGTCACCTATTCATGGTGAATATCATGCATTGGGGCTTGAGGTGGAGGGATCTATTTGTGCCTGGAACAAAAGGAGGCGCAAGGAGGAGCAGGTCCCCACAGTTTGGCGGGTCACCGGCTGGGGTGTCTACCTGGTTTTCCCAAGTCTTAGGTGAGCATAAGGAAGCCGGTACAAGAAAGAGGAGGGAAAAAAAAAAAAGGAAGAGCGGGAGAAGGAGGAGCCAGGCTGATCGGTGGGGACTGCCTGCCCCAGATGGCCTGCGCATACCAGGGACTGAGGGGACTTCCTTCACACACCGTCTGAATTATTCAGACAGAGAGGCCACAGGGGCCCGGGAGGTCTATGATGGTTAGGGGTTTCATGGCCACTTAGGTGGACCAAAAAAGAACAGAATTTCATTCCACCTGCTTATCTCCTAACCTTATAAACTCAGGATTAGCAGATCAAAAGAGGATTTGGCACAGCTGAGGGACGACAGTGGCTTCGGAGAACAGTTTGGGCTCCATCCTTCATAATCAAATGAGCTTAGGTCATTGATAAGTAAACGGCGTTTTGAATCCCTCTAATTGGGCGTGCGGGTCACGCCTGAGCCCAGGCAGCCCAGCCATCCTGGCAGAGTTAATGAGCCAGAGAGGGGCCTGGGTGTGGATCCCAACAATGACCACAGGGAGTGCCAGGGAGTATCCTGGATGGGGCAGGGACCCCAGAAGTTAAGAGCAATGCTCTGGAGCCAGAATTGATGGTTTCAAGCTCCCAGCACTGCCACCAGTGAGCTAGGAAACCTGGCAGGGGAGAGGGGGTGTCCCTTAACCTGCTGGCACCTCCATTTTCTCAGCCATGAGATGGGGCCATGGATGTGTTAATAACTACCCTTTATTGAGAACTCCACATTCCATGTGCAGTGCTGTTAGAGGGAGGCATCCCTCAACCCAGAGCCATGGTCTCCTAAGGACAGGTGGAGACCAGCCTTGGAGGGCATCTGCAGCCTGGAAGGGACAGCAGAGTTCAGAGCAGGAGGCAGGGTGACAGCCGCTTCTCCTCTCCCCTCTGAGTGACCATGCAGACGGCACTGTGCCTTCGCCTCCTCACCCATAAGCGAGTTCTTCCAGTGCAAGGGCGCCACTGCAGGGAAAGCCCCAAGTGATGCCATTAATCAGTGATTGCTATTACCACACTTAGTACTGGATCCTCCTTAGTGATGTGAATTTCCTGTGCCACTCACCTGCCCGTTTGATATCGGGTCTTATCTCTGCCCTTCCGCTCTGCTCTGAATCCAGGAGAGACGTTCCCCGGACTTCTTGGCCACCTGGTTTCTGGGTTGGTTTGGCCAATGGGCAGCACTGTAGAGAGCCAGGGGAGGGAAAAGCTAAAGTGTTTCTCCCCTCACTGTGTTTCCTGTGGTGTCCCCAACATCACTGTGTCAGCTCTCAGCCCCCAACAGAGAGCTCCCGCTAACCTTCAAATTCAGCTTCCTGCTGCACAGACCCAGTTCTCAAGCTCTCACAACTCCACCTCCTCTCTCTCCTTCCAGCCTCCTGGTAGCAGTCTCCCGCAGTGGCTAACCTCTGGGCTGGCTTAACCCTTCTCTGCTTGGCTTCTCAGCCCTCATGTCTCTTGTAATCTCTCTAATCCGTTCCCTCCACTGAATTCTCTCTAATTGAAAGACCCAGCCGGGCGTAGTGGTTCACACCTCTAATCCCAGCACCTAGAGAGTTGACAGCGGTGAATCACTTGAGGTCAGGGGTTTGAAACCAGCCTGGCCAAGATGGTGAAACCTGTCTCTACTGAAAATACAAAAATTAGCCAGGCGTGGTGGTGTGTGCTTGTAATCCAGCTACTCGGGAGGCTGAGACAGGAGAATCACTTGAACCTGGGAGGCAGTTGCAGTGAGCCGAGATCACACCACTGCACTTCAGCCTGGGCGACAGAGTAAGACTCCATTCCAAAAAAAAAAAAGAAAAGAAAAGGAAAACCTGGAGAACTTTCTGATGGCTAAGGCTATCAGTCACCTGCGTAGTATTAGCATTTACCATTCATCCACACAGTAACAACTCAACAAGTGCTCTTGGCTAGACCCTCCACAACCCAGACATTTCAAACGCAGGGAGACAGGCAGTTGCCCTAGGGGTCATGAGCTGACCAGGCTCAGAGTGTGTGGTGAGCGTGGGCCAAGCAGGAGAGAAGGTTCCCATGGCTAGCGTCGGGAACGCAAGCCTGTCCACTCCCTAAGCCCCTTCCCGTCCACAATGGCCTGGGAGCCAAGCTGAGTGACCACTCCAGTTGGCAGGTGGGCAGAGGGAGGCCCGGGGAGGTCAGGCGACTGGGGAGTCCTGTGCAGAAACAGAAGGAGCCTGGGTTCTGGGTCAGCCCTGGGGCACTAAGTGACCTTGAAGAAGTGTCCTCTTCTCTCTGGGCCTCTGTTGCCTCCATCTAGTTTCTCCAACTGAAAAATATGATCTGCACAGATCCTCATGCCTATATTTTAAAGTTTCTGATGATTCTTTAAGAGGAGAGAACACAGCAAGGAGAAGACACCCCCAAGCCTTGAGTTTGGCCTCTTAACCTAAAGATATTACCAGGTCAGAGACCTCAAAGTGCACTGTGTTCCTTGGGTCAGGCAGGGTTGGGTCTGAGTCCAACTCTGCCATAACTTGCTGTGTGGCCCCAAGTAAGTCACTCTCTCTCTCTCTGAGTCTCAGTTTCCCCTTAGGAAAAATGAGGTCCACAGCAGTACATATCCCAGAGGCACAGGTGCAGGTGGAAAGCAATGATGTGTGAAAACACCGGGCACACAGTAGGTGCTCGATAAATGCTAGCCACATTGCAGTGGAAACTTGGTGGAAAACAAGGCAGGAAGGCCGAGAAACAGGGTGGAAACTTGACAGTGAAAGATGTTAATGACCCAGGATTCCCTGACACTCTCCCCTGAAGCGGACACTCTACCCGCTGGGGCCGCTGTCCAGGAAGAAACTGGGAGTGCTGAAAGCCAGCCACCCCCAGCAACCAGATTATGTGTTGCAGCCGCAGAGAAATTTTGAAAGGCTGCTAAAGGTGACATCCTCTCATGCAGTCTCAGAAAGGTGCCTGTTCCCCTCCCAAGGGTTTAGCCTTACCCGGAGCCGACACCTGTGAAAGTGAGGGAGCAAGCCCCCGTTGGAGGTGGGAGGGCACACAGGTGTGGAGGTGACCAGCTGCTTTCGTTGGCTGCACAACAGACAGCGTGGGGCCACGAGACCACCTACCCCCCAAGCCTTGGCAGAGGCCTGGCTCTGTGGGCAGCACCCCCAGTGCTGGGCACAGACCATGTTAGTACTGCCCATGGTCACCCGGCAAGGATGGGGGTCCTTGGGTGAAGAGGATGGACAAGTGGGTGACCAGCCTGCTTCTTTCAAGTCCCCAGCCCCCTCACATGCTCCAGCTAAAAATAATACCACCCTGGGAGACCCACCCCTGCTGGCACAGCCGGACCATGCATAAAACATGTGCTGGTCAGGTTTCTTCCTCTGAATGGCTTCATTCAGAGCATGCAGAGGTGAAAGGTTTACGGGAGGGATCGCTTGGCTTCCTGGAGGGACTGGAGCAGCCCCGGCCTCTGCCTGGGCCCCAGCCTCCCCTCTCTGTGCCCGGCACCTTGGCCCAATGGCAGCCCACACAGAGGGCTCCCAGGATGGGGCTGGCTGAGGGTAGCCCCCTCTCCCAATGTCCCTCGAGGCTGTGTCCTGGACCCCCTTAATGGAGAAAGAGGGGCTGCTCTGGCAAGAGTCAGCCAGCTCTAGGTTTGAATCAGGCTTCTCCCACATGTCCAAGTGTTTGTGTGCACCCCACTTTCTGAAATGCACTCAGAGAGGGTGAATGAGTTGTAAAAAGACATACAGGCAGTAAGAGGTAGAGCCATCGGACTCAAACCCAGCTCTGTCTCACTGAGAGTCATTGAATGCTCTGCCTTTTGGTCATGGCCTGAGAACAAAGTGGCTCAAGGAATGGTACATGGAGGAAAGAAAGGTTCAAGGGACACTTATCTGAAGTCAGTAATTCCTGAAAGGGTTGGAGTCGGGGCCTTCCCACAAAACAGCTTCCTCCCTCTTTTCTCCCTCCCTCTCTTCCTCTCTCCCATTTTCATTCATTTATTTTTTCTTTATTTATTCACTCAATAAATATTTCCTTATAAATATTTTCTTAGTCACAAAAACATACACTCACCATGAAAAAGTAAAGTTTCAGAAATGTAGAGTTAAAAGAATAAAAATATCCTAAAATCCCCCATTCCCATTCTCTAGCACTATATCACAAACCACCACAAATTTGCTGGGAAAGAATAACCATTTAATCATGCTCACAGATTCTGTGAATCAGAAATTTGAACAGGGTACATAAGGGATGGTTTATCTCTGCTCCTGTGATGTCTGAAGTCTCAGCTAGAAATACTCAAACAGCTGGAGACTAGAATCTTCTAGAATCTTCTTCATTCATATGTCTGGCTCGTGAACTGGGCTAAGTCTGCTGAGGCCGTTGCCCCAAGTGCCTATGCATAGCTTCTTCATGTGGCTTAGGGTTCCTCACAGTATGGCGGCCTCAGGGTAGTTGCACTTCTTACCTTAAGGCTCAGTCTCCAAGAATGGAGGTTGAGCAAGTGAAGGAAAATTCCATGGCCTTTTATGACCTAGTTTTGGAAGCTACATTGTGTCATTTCTGCCACAGTTGTTGATCAAAGCAGTCACATGCCTGTCCAGATTCAAGGGTTGAGGTCATGGGAAGAAGGTCAAAGGATTTGAGGCCATGTTTTCTGTTTTGTTGTTTTGTTTTTTTAGAGACTCTCTCTCTCTGTCACCCAGGCTGGAGTGCAGTGCTGCAATCACAGCTCATTACAACCTCAAATTCCTGTGCTCAAGCAATCCTCCTGCCTCAGCCTCCTGGGAAGGGGGCATTACAGGTATACACCACCACACCTGGCTAATTTTTGTTTTTTTTTTTTTAATTTGTAAAGGCAGGGTCTTGCTATGCTGCCTAGGCTGGTCTTAAACCCCTGGCCTTAAGTGATCCTCCCACCTCAGCTTCCCCAACTGCTGAGATTACAGGCTTGAGTCACAACGCCTGGCCCTACACATACATTTTTAGCTGATTTTTTTTCACTTCATGTTAGAGAATAACCAAGTTCACCTTTAAATATCCTCCTACAACAACTTTCTAATGGCTCTTTCACATTCCATTGTATGGATCTCTAGAACCGACTTAAAAGATCCTCATTGGATTGTGATGCTGTTTCCAATCTAGCCTGTTGTAAAAACAACAACAAAAACACTCTGGGGATTGTGATGGTCACATTATATGTGTAGTCTTCTCAACAGCCCTGTGATCATTATTCCCATTTTCTGGTTATTTTCAATGGTAATATCTAATATGCATTCATCTGCTGATGAATACTTAGATTGATTCCATATCATTGCTGGCTATTGTGAATAGTGCTGCAGTGAACATGGGAGTGCAGACATCTGTTTGACATGCTGGTTTCAAATCTTTTGGGTAAATACGCAGAATGGGGATTGCTGGATCCTATAGTAATTCTATTTTTAGCTCTTTGAGGACCCTCCATGCAGTTTTCCATGATGGCTGTTCTAATTTACATTCCCACCAACAGTACACAGGGTTACCTTTCTCCACGTCTTCATCAGCACTTGTCTTCTTAATAATCGCCATTCTAACAGGTGTGGTCATATCTCCTTGTGCTTTACTTTGCATTTCCCTAATGCTAAGTGATGTTGAGCGTTTTTCATATATCTGTTGGCCATTTGTACACCTTCTTTTGAGTGACATTTATGGATAAAGAAAATGTGGTATATATACACAATAAAATACTATTTGGCCTTAAAAACAGAAAGAAATGTTGTCATTTGCAACAACGCAGATGGAATCAGACAGTATTAAGCTAAGCAAAATAAACCAGACACTGAGACAGATATCACATGTTCTCACTTATTTGTGGACTCTAAAACAATCAAAAGACTCAAAGAAGCAAAGAGTAGAATGGTCTTTAGTAGAGGCTGAGGGAGAGGATGGTCAAAGGTACAAAGCATCAGTCAGACAGGAGGAAAATGTTTTGTTTTTTGGTTTTTACTTTGAGATATATTAAGATTTATTGCACAGAGTGACAAATATACTAAATAATAACATTGTGCATTTCAAAAATTGCTAAGATTTTCACAAAAAAATAAGTGTTTGCAGTGAGAGACATGTTAATTAGGTTAAATTATTCCACACTGTATTCACAAATCATATCACTTTGTACTCCATAAATATATACAACTATAATTTGTCCACTTACAATTTTAAAACAAAAATTTTTTAAAATCTAATATTTATTAAACACCTACTATGTGCCCAGCATTTTCTCAAGTGTTTTATATGAAATAACTCATTGAAATCCTCACGGTAATTCACAAGTTAAGTGCCCCCTCCCCCACTCCCCCCCCAGCTTAATACAGACAAGAAAACAAGTACAGAAAGGTTGAGAATTTGCCCCAAAGTCCCACAGATAATTGTAACTGGCAAAATCTGGACCCAAATCTAGGTATGTCTGACACCAAAACCAGCTCTGTAGCCACTGCACTAAAACATGGAGGACATCAGGACTGGCTTCAGCCCTGGAGGTGTCATGGGATTCTTGGGGTGTCACTTTTCTGGCCAGAAACTTCTGTGGCCAGCAGTGCAGTTGCCCAAGTCTTGCTTGGGCCTATTGGGCTCATTCTACCCATTCAGCCTGGCAGGTTGCACTTAGCTCGCACTACCATCCTGGATCCCACATCTGCCAAGGATGAGCCAGGTGCAGAGTAGTGAGGGGTATACAAGTGAGTATGGGATCCAGCCACTGCACACAGCCAGGCATGCCAGCTGTGGCAGAGAGGCCAGCTCCAGGCACCAAATGGGTGGCAGCTCCCTGCGAGGCCATGGCTGCACCAGGCATATGACAAGCAGCTTCTACTGCTGGCACTGGGGAACGTGGTGGTGCCCAGAAACTTGGAGCCCAGAAGCCAGGGACTGCCAAGCCCCAAAGTGAGTGTCACAGCCCTGGCTCAGGAAGCTCCTTGGTCTGGGCACCCCAAAGGGCTGCAACTCTTCTCTCCCTCTCTCTTCTTCCCTTCTCATTACCACAATGTGGCAAACAAGGGGTGTGTTTCAACCCCATTTGGATTACAGCTCTTTCAGTGTTTTCCAAGTTCTTGTCCCGCATCCAAGAAGAATGAGGTACACAGACAAGTGAAGAGTAAGCAAGGTGAAGAGGTGCTTTATTGAACTGCAGTACAGCTCTCAGGAGACCCACAGTGAGTAGCTCCTCTCTGCAGGCAGGTTGTCCCAACTTCTGCTCAGCCCTCAGCTGAGAAAAGACTCATGGTAGCTAGCTCCTTTCTGCAGGCAGGTCATCCCGATGTCTGAGTCTGGTTGAGCCTGGAGCTTTTATGAGCTTCGGAGGGGAGGAAGTGCATGCTGATTGATCCATGGGTAACCATGAATGGGCCTGGGAAAAGAACTATAAGTTCCCACTCCCATCCACAGAACTGGCAGCCTGGGCCCCCAGACTTCAGGCCATCCCTAGTTTGGAGATGGGCCTTCACCAGGGATCTGTCCCTTTCTGCAGCCTGTCTGCCTGCTGCCACTATTCGTGGCTCCCAGGCTGTTCTTGCCAAGGGGCGCCTGCAGGCCAGTGCCAAACTGCCATCAATGCCCCCTCAGCCTCCCTCCCATGCTCGTCAATACCCAAAGTCTAGAGGAGGTCAAGGTGGCAGGGAGCTGGCATGTCAGCACTGCACTGAGCATCCACACACCCAATTGGGTTGCAACAGCACCCAGCCTTGGTCTCTACTTTACTCCGAGATCAGAGTGGGTACTGGGAGTGGAGAGAAGCCAGGCAGCAGGAGCAGAAATTTCCGAGCCTGCAGGGGCAGGGGGGCTTCCGAGGTCCCCGAGAGTGCAGATATCACCAGGTCTGTGGTTGCAGCTGGGCAGCTGCAGCTGTGCCCATGAGGGTGGGGCTCCCACCCTGCTCCCTCAGAAGTGGGTAGGGCTTCTGCCTGTTCCCATGGGACATGCAGCCCCAGCCACACTTCCCTCACTGCAGCTGGCATCTTTGCAGGAGCCACTCCAGACAGGCTGCTGCTGCCATCAGAGGGGCCTGCCCTAAGTGAGGAGGAGAGAAGGTCAGATTCCCAAGCTCCTCCCAGCACCAGGGGAGGGAAAGCAGCAGGTCCATCCTCCAAAGGCTTCACTTTACCTTTATGAGCACCTGGAGAGAGGCTGGGAAGTGTGGGGAACAAGGGAAGAGCTGTGGCTAGCTCAGGCTTTCTTGGCCTTTGGAAGCTTCTTAGGGACAGATAATCAGAGGCAGGTTCACCTGCCTGGGAACAGAGTGTGACTTGGACAGGCCCTGCTGGTTCTCCACAGGAACCCAGGCACAATGACATTCATTTATGAGCCCCTCGCCCACCCCTTGCAGCCCAGCCACATTTAACATAGCAATAAGCCCTGCTGCCTTTCAAACTCACCCACCATCACCACATCTGGATCCAAGCCACCATCTTCCCTTGCTGGCTTCTGGGCTTCCCCTCCTGGCCCCTTATGCTCTGTTTTCCACATAGCAGCCAGAGTAATCTTTACTAAAACACCAATCAAATCATCACCTGGCTAAAGCATTTTTATGCTTCCTACTGCTCTTAGGTCACAGGCTAAACTGCTGAATTTAGCCTACTAAGTGCACAAGACTCAGCCCCTACCCACCTGCCTCTCCAGTATCACCTCCAAGTTCCCTGTCCCTCTGCAGTCAGCCACTCTGAACTCATCTCAAGTCCTTGGAGTCATTAGGCTTCCTCTTGCCGCTAGGCCTTTGCCCATGCTGTTCCATCTACCTGGAAAGCTTGTCCCTTCCTTTACCCTCATAGCATCCTCATTGTTTTTAATTTAATAGACTTTATTTTTTACAGCAGTTTTCAGTTCACAGCTACCTTGAGTGGAAGGCACAGAAATTTCCCTCCCAAGCCTCCCTGATCGTTGACATCTCCCACCAGAGTGGTACATTTGCTGCAACTGATGAACCTACATGAGCACATCATTATCACTCAAAGTCTGTAGTTTAAGGTTCACTAGGTGTTGTGCATTCTATGGGCTTGGACAAATTTATAATGACATGTATCCACCATTACAGGATCATAGAGAGTAGTTTTACTGTCCCAAAAATCCTGTGTGCTTGACCCATTCATCCCTTCCTCCTAACCCCTGGCCATCCCTGCTTTTCTGATTTCCATAGTTTTGCCTTTTTTCAGAATGTCATATCATTGGAATCACTCAACTGTGGCCATTTCAGATTGGCTTCTTTCATTTAGGAATATGCACTTAAGTTTTCTCCATATCTTTTCATCCTTGATAGATCATTTTTTTAACACTGAATAATACTTTATTGTCTGGAGGCACCACAGTTTATCCATTCACCTACTGAAAGACATGGGAAGATTGCTGTCTTCCAATTGCCACATTTTGACAAGTAAGTGGCTATAACTTCCATGTGCAGGTTTTTGTGCAGATGTAAATATTCAGCACCTTTGGATAAATACCAAGGAGTGCAATTTTTGGATTATATGATGAGTATGCTTAGTTTTTGTAAAAAAATATATATATAAACTTAAAAAAAAACTGTCATACTGCTCTCAAAGTGACTGTGCCATTGTATGTTCCCACTAGCAATGAGTGAGAGTTCCTGTTGCTCCACCTCCTTATCAGCATTTGTTGCTATCAGTGTTCTGGATTTTGGCCATTCTAACAGGCACATGGTGGTATCTCATTGCTGTTTTAATTTGAATTTTCTGGATGACATATGATGTGGAGCATCTCTTCATATGCTGGTTTCCATCTGTATATCTTCTTTAGTGAGGAGTCTCTTAAAGTCCTTGGCCCACTTTTTAATTGGCTTGCTTTCTTATTGTTGATTTTTTAAAGAGTTATTTGCATATTTTGGATAACAGTTCTTTATCGGATGCATATTTTGCAAATATTTTCTCCCAGTCCATGGCTTTTTTTGTCATTATTTTGACACTGTCTTTCCCATAGCAGAAGCATTTCTTTTTTTTTTTTTTTTTTGAGACAGAGTCTCGC
Source organism: Trachypithecus francoisi (assembly GCF_009764315.1). Lineage (NCBI taxonomy): Eukaryota > Metazoa > Chordata > Mammalia > Primates > Cercopithecidae > Trachypithecus > Trachypithecus francoisi. The sequence goes on along the minus strand of NW_022681455.1, from coordinate 90,715,127 downwards.
TCTGTCACCCAGGCTGGAGTGTAGTGGCCGGATCTCAGCTCACTGCAAGCTCCGCCTCCCGGGTTTATGCCATTCTCCTGCCTCAGCCTCCTCAGTAGCTGGGACTACAGGCACCCGCCACCTCGCCCCGCTATTTTTTGTATTTTTTTTAGTAGAGATGGGGTTTCACCGTGTTAGCCAGGATGGTCTAGATCTCCTGACCTCGTGATCCGCCCATCTCGGCCTGCATTTCATTTTAATGAAGCTCATCTTATCAATTCTTTCTTTCATGGGTTGCACTTCTGGTGCTGTTATCTGTAAAGTCATTGCCAAACCCAAGGTCATCTAGATTTTCTCCTGTTATCTTCTAGGAGTTTTATAGTTTTTTATTTTACTTTTAGGTCTGTGATCCATTTTGAGTTAATTTTTGTGAGGGGTATAAGCTGTGTGTCTAGATTCATTTTTTAGCGTGTGAATGTCCAGTTGTTCCAGAACCATTTGTTGAAAAGAGTTTATTTGCTCTGTTGTATTGTCATTGCTTCTTGAAAATGTCCTCATTTTTGAAGTCTAGAGCACCCAACTTCCCTACCCAACAAAACCTCCATCATGGACCCGTTAGGACTCTCTCCCCAGCACTGGACCCCATTCTAAAGTCATATTTGTTGATAGGACTCCTTAACCGCCCATTACCCCCATTGGACTCTAAGCACCATGAGAGCAGGGACTACATCTGTTCTACTCACCGTTGTGCACACTTGGCAGGGCACCTCGGCGGTGCTTCATGGATATTTGTTGCATGAATGCCTGACTTTCAGATAACAGCTAGCAGCAGCAGTCTCAGGAATGAGCCAGATTCAGTTCTTTTTTGCTTCTCTGAACTCACTCACTTCTCTAATCCTCCCAAGTGAAGGAGGTATTCTGATTGCCATCCCCAGTGAGGCCCAGTGAGGATGAGTCACCTGCCCGAAGTTCACAGGCCACAGAGATGAGGGACAGCCACGGAAGCTTGCAGTGTGGCATCAGAGCCAATGTCCCTCTGCTCAGTGGTTGTCTAAACTGAACCCACCCCTCCAGGAAGCTGATCTCAGCTTAGAGTTCCAAGCTGGTGTATGGAAACCCCAGGGCCACAGTCTCCAGCCAGCCAGCAACAAGAGTCAGGCAACTGGTGGCTTTGACGACATGACTGTGGGGCCAGGGCGGCCAAGCCACCAGCAAGGACAACAGGCCACACATGCCACTCGCCCTTCTTGTTTGCTTTGTATCTGGTTCCCACTCAGCAGCTCCTGCCTGGGGCTGCCGGGACCACGCTTTTTCTACCCAATGGTTAAAATTCTTAGAAGTATTATTCTCTGCTTTGCTTGGCAGCCCCGCAGAACATACCTCTGATGCGTCAGGTAACTGGATAGGGTCTTGGTCACAGCAATTTGCTGAACACAGGGTTTTGCACACAAAAACACATTACGGCACTCGGGGGTGTCACTTGGGAACAGCGCCAGCCTCATTATGCGTTCTGTGTACCAGAGAAGAGGGAGCAGGGCTGGGGGGCCTGGAAGAAGGAGGCTTGTGTGGGTGACTTAGGAGCCCCTAAATTGCCTAGCCTGCTGGACCACAGGACTCACTCCAACATTAAGACTCAGCCTGGTTAGCTGGGTGTGGTGGCACAAGCCTGTGGACCCAGCTACTCAGGAGGCTGAGGTGGGAGGATTGCTTGAGCCCAGGAGGTCGAGGCTGCAGTGAGCTGCCATCAGGCTACTGCACTCCGGCCTGGGTGGCAGAGTGTGATCCTGTCTCACACACACACACACACAGAAAAAGACTCAGCCTAGGCCAGAGAATGAGAACACAAGCAGTGATGTCAGTTGGGCAAAGGTTAGGTCTAGCCTTACTACCCTGGCTGTGTGACCTTGTAAAAGACAATTAACCTCTCTGAGCCTCAATTTGTTTGTTTGCTTTTGTTTTTAGAGACAAAATCTGGCTCTGTCACCAAGGCTGGAGTGTGGAGCCAAATCGTGGTTCACTGCAGTTTCAAATTCCTGGGCTCAAGCAATCCTCCAGCCTCAGACTCCCAAATAGCTGGTATATGGATGCATGCCACCATGCTAATTTTATTTATTTATTTATTTATTTATTTATTATTTATTTATTTATTTTGGTAAAGATGGCAGTCTCACTATGTTCCTCAGGCTGATCTTGAACACCTGAGTTTGAGATGCTCCTAACTCAGCCTCCCAAAATGCTGGAATTACAGGTGTGAACCACCGCATCCAGCCCACCCAGCCCTCAATTTCCTTAAGTGCAAAATGACTTACCTCCTAGGACTCCTGCAAAATGCGCATAGAGTGGGGATTTGATGTGCAGTCGCTGCTGTATTCTGCAGGCCTGGAAAGGTGTCTGACACATAGTAGGAACTAAATAAATATTTGTTAGGTAAACTTAAATTGCTCACAGCTGTATCTCCAGGACCTAGAACAGTGCATGGCACACAGGCGCTAAAACAGATGTGCTGAATTGGCTTAATTGTTCACAGCTGTACCAAGCACCAAGCCAGGCACATGACATAGTACTAACTCAAAAAGTATTTTTTAAATGAGTGCATAGAAAGTATTTAGCATACCACTCAGGATATAGTGCCTAATTTATGTTAGCTAGTGTTCTCGGTTCATTCAACAGACATCCATTGAGGACCTGTATGTGGTATTTTCTTTCTTTCTTCCTTCCTTTCTTTCTTCCTTCTTTTTTCAGAGATAGGGTGTCTTGCTGTGTCGCCCAGGCTGGTCTTGAACTCCTAGGCTCAAGTGATCTGCCCACCTCGGCCTCCCTAAGTCTTGAGATTATAGGTATGAGCTCCCGTGCCCAGCCCTGTGGTATTTCCTGACACTGGTTCTCCAACTCTCCAATACCAGCTGGATTTCTAACAGTTCAATTTAATTCTGACACTAATGGCTCAGAGTTGGTGTCAGACTCCACAGGTTTAGTGCTCAGTCCCACAGCACTGCCCCCCACTTCAGATGCTAGGCACAAATGGGGTCCCCAGGTGACCCACACGTCTGCCCAGGCAACTACAAACTCAAGGATTCCCATGACCGCCTTCTCAAGTTCAGTAATTTCCCAGATTGATTCACAGAACTCAGGAAAGCCTTTTACTTACTATTACTGGTTCGTTATAAAGGATAAAACTCAGCAACAGCCTAATGGAAGATGTGCCTGAAGTAAGGTTCTGGGACAGGATGGCCCGGGGCTTCCATGTCCTCCTGGGGTGTGCCACCCTTCCAGCACATCAGTGTGGTCAACAACCCGAAGCGCTGCAAATGTCTTTGTCCAAGAGTTTATTTATAATCCGATGTCCAGCCCTTTCCTTGCCAGAGGTCAGGGGTGTGGCTGAAAGTCCCAACCTCCTAATCCTGTGTTTGGCCTTTTTGGTGACCAGCCCCATCCTGAGGTTATCTAGGGGCCCCACCCTGAGTCACTTCACTAGCATAAACTCTGACATGGTTGAAAGGTGCTCACTGTAGTAACAAAAGATACTCCCATCACTGAAGAAATTCCGGGGGTTTTAGGGGCTCAATGCCAGGAACCAGGGACAAGGACCAAACATACATCATCATCATCATCATCATCATCTTCTTCTTCATCATCATCAGAAATATATTTTTAATTTTATATATATATATTAGTGACAGGATTTGGCTCTGTCACTCAGGCTGGAGTGCGGTGGTGTGATCATAACTCGCTGCAGCCTTGACCCCCCAGATTCAAGTGATCCTCCTGCCTCAGCCTCCCTAGTAGCTGGGACTACAGGCATGTGCCACCACACCTGGTTAATTTTGTGACTTTTTGTAGAGATGAGGTCTCCATATGTTGCCCAGGCTGCTCTCGCACTCCTGGGCTCAAATGATTCTTCCACCTCAGCCTCCCAAAGTGTTAGAATTACAGGTGTGAGCCACTGTGCCTGGCCTAAATATTTTTCTGTTATACCACACATTCTCTGCAGACCTTTGCAGCAAAGATGCTCCAGGACTCCAGATCGACAGGGGAGTGCCCAGCAGTTGGCAGCCCCCAAATAGTGTATACAGCCCGGGGTGAGCTCTTTGGCTGCTTGTCAGCTCTTAGCTTAGGAGGACCTGACCCGGACTGAGTCTCCAGGCTCTGGAAATTTCTGCATTTCTCAAACTCCCAAGAGACAGAACACATTTATGTCCAGGAGCACACTCAAGCATTAACCTTGGGCTGATAGAGGGTGTAACCATAATAAGCCCATTGTCCAATGCACACAGCAAGTCAATACACCAAGACACTGGGATGCAGAAGAGAAAGAGGTTTTTGTTGGTTGCATTTGTTTTTTGATAATGAGAATGAAATGCACTCTATTTTTTAGAACAGTTTTAGTTTTACAGAAAGATTGAGCATATAGTACAAAGAGTTTCTGTATACCCCTACACACAGTTTCCCCTATTACTGATGTCTTACATTAGTGTGGAACATTTATTACAGTGAATGAACCAATATCCATCCATTGTTATTAACTAAAGTCCATCGCTTGTTCACATTTCCTTAGCTTGGACTTGACACCCTCTTCCTGGACACTGGGACACCACATCATATTTAGTGGTCGTGTCTTCCTAGGCTCTTCTCCAAGACAGTAGAGAACGAGGTTTAATTGTAGGGCCACCAAATGAGGAGATGGGAGGAAACCACAAATCCATCTCCCTGAGGAGTTAGGGTTGTCGGAGGCCTTAGAACCAGAGCAACTCCATTTTGAATAGGAGCTGGGTAAAATAAGGCTGAAACCCACTGGGTTACATTCCCAGACAGTTAATGCATTCTAAGTCACAGGATCAGATAGGAGGTCGGCACAAGATACAGGTCATAAAGACCTAACAGGGGTCCTGCTCCATCTCATACACAGCACCAGTGCACATGTGCCCATTCCTGCCCTCCTGGCAGACCTTCCATCATCACCCTCTTTCCTGTGACTCTCCAGACCATCATAGTCAATCAATTACATACAACACTTTAAATGAGACCGCTGCCTTCTGTTGGGAATTCCCTCTTCTGCAGAGGGTAGATTCTAAAGTCCTGGCATGAAAGGAAAACTGCGTCAAATCAAAGATTATCCTTGAAAATCTCGTAAATCTCAAACAAAGTATAGGATAGCTCAGGCTCATAATGAATCCAGCCAGGAGGTTTTTCTCCAGTCTTGCCATAGATCACTGTGTTGTTGGCTGAGCCCCAAGTGATGGGCTTGACTACTGTTGAGAGGCTGGGGTGTATGAAAATGCCTGTCTTTAAAAACTAGAATCAATCAGGGAATTGGGAGAGGCACAGGGGAGGGAGGCGCTGAGCTTTCCTGAAGGCACAACAAAAACAGAACCCCGTGTCCTCCCATTCACTCCCAGGTAGCTGTGCACTGGTCAGATAAAACCAACTGTCCAGACAAACTGTTAGTTTCCTCTACCACAACCTGTAAGCACACAGTTGAGAGAGTGTGGAGTTTGCCAGTTCAATGCCTACATGATGTGAGTCCACTTAATTTGCCATTCCCGTAATGGACATTTGTCCCGGCAAAGCTGCAAAGGAAGAGGATGGGCTATCCTATGAGCATCTGCTGGGCACTTTCGCATACTCTATTTTCTTTAAGCCCTCACTGACCTTGTGAGGTAAAGATCTACTAACACTGGGATAGATGTTTATCCATTTTTGAGGGACTTTCCCAAATCGGATGTCCTTCTGAGCAATTCTTCACCTTATGAAACTTTTTGAGAAGCTGAGTCCACCTCCAATGAGGGAAGATGAAAGTGCCAGGTGCTCATATTCTCAGGCTCCCATTCAGCTCAGGGGAAAGTGTGTGGCTTGAACTCTCTCAGGCAACCAGGTGTACCTCCCCAGATGTACAGAGAGTTGGAGAGAGTCAAAGACTCTATTTGGTATATGGGTAGGGGGAGGCAGTGACCATAGCAGCAGGAGCATTGAATTGACAGAGACAGCCGCAGGGAGCAGAGCAGTGAGTCCCACAAATCAATAAGGAAAAGATGAACAACTCATCAGCAAAAAGGGCAATGGAAATGAGCAAGCAAGTCTCCAAAGAGGGAAGTAGATGGCCAATAGACTTGTGAAAAGATGCCCAATGACATGGGTAAACAGAGAAAGGGAACATTAAGCAATAAGACACTATTTCACACCTATCGAGTTGACAACAATACTAAACCTGAAAGATGTAAAAGGGCATCTTCTAGTTTTATAGATAAAATGTCAATACCTCATTAAGATGACAGTGTACAGGCCTTCATCCAGCGATTACTCTTCCAGGTGCCTCCAAACCCAGAGTAGAGAGCTCAGACCCTTTTGTGTAGAGTGAAGATATTGATCCTCTCAGGCCATGAGGCAGCAATCGGGGGAAGAAGCTACCTGGAGCAGTGTGAACCCCTGCCAGCTGCCCACACAAGCAGCTTATGCCAGGGTTTCACACTCTTGCCTATTTACTCCCATGTGTTATACACAAATCCTCATATTCTGTTTACACTATGTGATGTGCAAAGCAGGGAATCATTGCTCAAACATTTACACAAGGAGAGAGATGTGCAGAGATGTTCATTACAGTATTGTTATAGTAAGAGGAAAATTGGAAAAAACTTACTTCTCTGTAGTGGATACTGTTATGAGCTGCCCAAATCCCCCTTCAGGACTGAGGTACTCATTTTCCCATCTTTCAAGGGTGTTAGCTGCTAATGGCTCATCCCTGACTTCCTCTCTGAGATTGGCCTTCACTCAAAAACAGTTGCCTTGCCCAAGATGACATACTGTATGAATCTGTTCTTACACTGCTAATAAAGACATACCGAGACTGGGTGATTTATAAAGAAAAAGAGATTAATGGACTCAGAGTTCCGAGTGGCTGGAAAGGCCTCACAATCATGGCAGAAGGTGAAAGGCATGTTTTACATGGCAGCAGGCAAGAGAGAAATGAGAGCCAAGCAAAAGGGGTTTCTCTTTATAAAACCATCAGATCTCATGAGACTTACTCACTACCAAGAGAACAGTATGGTGGGAACTGCCCCCTTGATTCTCCCACCGGGTTCCTCCCACAACACGTAGGAATTATGGGAGCTACAATTCAAGATGAGATTTGGGTGGGGACACAGCCAAACCATATCACACACCTTCCCTGGGGAACTCATGTCCAGTGACAGGTCAGTGCAATAGTATAAAGACCCAGATCCACGGTCTCCAACACAATTCAGGAGGGTTCTCCTGCCCCTACACTCCCCACAGAATCAGCTGAGACTTCTAATGAGACTGCACTCTTGCTCAGTTTCTCCTCATCCAGCCCTGCTGCCCACAGCCTCTGACAGGTATTGGTCCCCCAGTAAACCATCTGCATGCAAATCTGTCTCAAAATTGGATTCTCTGGAAACTCACTTGTAACAGAGGTGGTCTGAGGGCAGTCACTCTAAATTGGGATTTTAGAACTGGATCGCCCTACTGGCCAGTTGAGAATGAGGACCCCATTACTGGTGGTAGCTAGAATACAGAAAACACCTTACATGCAAAAGTGGTGCATTTGCTCAAATGTTCACCGGGGGTGAACTAGGATAGGAGAAGGGTGGGAAGGAATGCAAGGGCTGATACGGTAGCTTAGGCATTTGAGACGTACTATGGATAGCCATTGTTGAGGGCTATCAGTGCTGTAGAGGAAGACAGAGAGGGCCAGGCATGACTGTAATCCCAGGACTTTGGGAGGCCAAGGCAGTAGAATCACTTGAGGTCAGAAGTTCAAGACCAGCCTAGGAACATAGAGACACCCTGTCCCTATAAAAATAAAGACAGGCCGGGCGCGGTGGCTCAAGCCTGTAATCCCAGCACTTTGGGAGGCCGAGACGGGTGGATCACGAGGTCAGGAGATCGAGACCATCCTGGCCTACATGGTGAAACCCCGTCTCTATTAAAAAATATAAAAAACTAGCCGGGCGAGATGGCGGGCGCCTGTAGTCCCAGCTACTCGGGAGGCTGAGGCAGGCGAATGGCGTAAACCCGGGAGGCGGAGCTTGCAGTGAGCCAAGATGGCGCCACTGCACTTCAGCCTGGGCGACAGAGTGAGACTCCGTCTCAAAAAAATAATAATAATAAAAATAAAGACAAAGAGAGGCTGGAGGTGATTAGTCTTCAATATAAGGTTGAAATACAAGACTCTCGTCTTCTGCAGCAAGAAGGTATAAAAACCTCAAGCTCAAGACAAAATTATTAAAATAGCACTGCTCCAGAGAAAGTTGAATTTACAACCCCAGCAAATCTGCCTATGCCAAAATTAGCACCCTGATTGGGAAGGAGGGAAGGAGTAGGACATTGACACTTGGGAATCTTGAAACCCTTGATCCTCCTGAACCTTCTGACACTGCAGAAATGACTCCTCTCCTCCCTTTTAAAGGCCAATGCTTCTCTTTGCTTGAAGATGGTGCAGAGTCCTCTACCTTGTAAAACAGCACACACCCCCTCAGGAATTACCCCACCTCTCCTCCTGGTCACCAGCCCGATAACTGGGGTCAACCTGGCCATGGTGCTGGGCCTGCTGTGTGATGGAGAAGTCTATCCTTTGGGGGAGCTGTGGGGTCTTATCAATCTATAGTGGCAAGAACCAGATAATGTACATGGAATTGGATCCTGAAATGTCTGAGTTAAGGGGGTTGGATGGGGAACAGACTTTAAAGCTGGATGAGGGAGAGTGTATTGATTTGGGAGCACTGTCCCACGGTCAGATTTAACACCCACGGTCAGACTTAATGCCCAGGACTTGGACTTGAGAGATGGCATTAACATGCTACTAGAATGGATCTTGTGAGCTCAGGACCTTCCTTCTTTGAGGGATGGTTGTGAAGATGCTGTAAGGTAACCCATGCAGTGTGCCTGGTATGGTGCCTGGTGCATCTATGGCCCTCCATAGATGTCAACCACCAAATCACCAATCGGGACTCTCCCAGAGGCTCCTGCCAGATGCCCTTTCCAAGAAAAAGTTGCTGTGTCTTGGGAATTAGCAAGGGAAGGAGCCTTTCCTATGCCATCCCCAAATTCCTCACTCCTCAAACAGGAGGGGATAAAAGAGTTCCTTAATTGTTACCACAAAAACTTTTCCAGGGAGAAAGAAATAGAACTGCTAAATTAAAGGCAGATTTCTCTGCCCAGGGAGTGGGGGCAACTGGCCTGGAGTCAGAACCCAGCTGCTGAGCCGTTTTCCAGGAGGGAGGCCAGGGTGGAGAGAGTATGTGCACCCCACCCAAACTTTCCTAAGTGTCCTGATGTTTGTTATCTGATGGGCACCTTACCAGTGGTTGGTGGTGCCAGCATTGCATGACTGTATCTAAAGATGCAGCTCTGCATGGCAGGTTCATTGTGGTGGGGCCCCAAGGAACAAGATAGGCTTTAGGAGAGTCTAATCCAACAGACAGGCAGAGCTCTGCTGCAGGAAGATACAACCCCACCCAGACAGAGCCCAGGCCCTCAGGGGCATTGGATAGAGAGAGGGGTATAGACACACCAAGGTGGTCACCTTTCAGAAGCAGGTACCAGTCACCAGGTCTCCCAACCTCTTTCCATCTCAGGCCACCTCTGCCCCTGGGCCTGGTGAGGATGGGTCTAAGCCAGATGGTCCAACTTGGAGAGAGATCAGGCCCTCAGAGACCAAAAGCATATTTCAGACCAAACCATAGTTCCACAGAGTGGGAACACCAGATCAAAATTCCACCCTGAACTCTAATGAAATCATTGATTCAGGCAAGAGTTATCAATTGATGTGTTAAGACCATGTCTTAGTCTGTTCTAGCTGCTGTAACAAAATATCCAAGACTGGTAATTTACAAACAACAGAATTTATTGCTCATGGTTCTGGAGGCTGGAAAGTCCAACATAAAGGCAACAGCAGATCTGGTTTCTGGTAAGGGCCTATTCCTCATAGATGGCAATTTCTTGCCAAGTCCTCATGTTGAAAGGGCAAAAAGGGACTCACAGGCTCCCTCAGGCCTCTGGTCTAAGGGCACTCACCTCATTTATGAGGGTGGAACTCTCATGACCTAATCACCTCCCAAAGGCCCCACCTCTTAATACTGTCGCATTGGGGAGTAGGTCTCGAGGTATGAATCTGGGGGAGAAACAAACATTCACACCATAGCAGACCATTAGGCCAAGGGTCAATGCATAACTGGACATTCAAATGGTATCAAAGTGAGACTCCACAGACTTCCTTCTGGCCCAGGAGGAAGAAACAGAACTGGAGGAGCCAGGCAGTCCCCACCCTGATCCAGGAGTCAGTCTTGCACAACCAACCATGGGTCAACTGCATGTCATAGTCTCCCCAAGTGATGCAGTCTGAAGCTCTCAGCATCTCCCATGATTTGATCCAACCAAAAAAATGTTCATCTGAGTCCATCAAACTTCAGATTTGATTTCCAGTTCAGAAGATGTAAAGGGGATATAGGAACAAGCTAAATGAGGACAAAAGGAAGCAACCACTCCAAACCAGGTGGTCAGATATTCTGCAGGACAACAGACCCCCTCTCTCCAGCCAACCACAGTAAGGACACTGTGCCAGATGGAAAGCAACTGGAAGGGTCCGTTGTCCAGAGACACACGCTATCCAGTTGACCCATGGTTGGTTTTACAAGACTGATTCCTGGATCAGTGTGTTGCCCTTTTTGGATCCTGCCTTGGACATACCAACTAAAACACATTGTTGAGGCAACTGAGAAAAATTTCTTTCTTTATTTCTTATTTATTTTTAGAGACAGGGTCAACTGTCTGTCGACCCCTCTCTGTAGTTTGGTATATTTTCTTTATGAGGCAGCATCTCCCTCTGTCACCTAGGCTGGAGTGCAGTGGCGCAATCATGCCTCACTGCAGCCTCGACCTCCCAGGCTCAAGTGATCCTCCTACCTCAGCCTCCCAAGTAGCTGGGACTACAGGTGAGTACCACTACACCTGGGTTTTTTTAATTTTATTTTTATTTTTTGTAGTGGTGAGGTCTCACTATATTGCCCAGGCTGGTCTTGAACTCCTGGGCTCAAGTGATCCGCCAGCATTGGCCTCCCAACAAGCATGAGTCACCTTGCCTGGCAAGAAAACTTAAATATGGGTCAGGTATAAGATGATATTTAGAAATAAGTGTTTACTTTGTTAAGTGGGATCATGTTACTTTGGGGTTAATAAGAAATGCTCTTTTTTTTATTTAAGAGATAGGGTCTCACTCTGTCATCCATTGGCACGACCATAGCTCACTGCAGCCTCCCACCTCAGCCTCCTGAGTATGCTGGGACTACAGGTGCATGCCACCATGTCTGGCTAATTGTATATTTTTTTTGTAGAGACAGGGCTCTTGCTGGGTTGCCCAGGCTGGCCTTGAACTCCTGGCTTCAAGTGATCCTCCCACTCAGCCTCCCAAAGTGTTAGAATTACAGGCATGAGCCACTGCACCCAGCCAGAAATACTCTTACTTTTTAAAGGTGCATACTTAAATGATAAGCTCCAGAATGTTCATAGTTGCTTGTGACAGACAGAATTCTAAGGTGGCCCCCAAGACTGTTATCCCTGGAGTGCACACCCTAAATGTGAATAGGATGGGATGTCATTCTTGTGACTAGGTTAATCATGTGACCGAGGTGAAGAAAGTATGCAGATGTAATTGTGGCAGGCAAGGTGACCTCTAGGAGCTCAAGGCCTCGGTCCAACAACCACAAGGAACTGAATTCCACCAACAATGCTGTGAACTTAGCAGAGGACCCTGAGCCTCAGATGAGATCACAGCACTGGGTGACACCTTGATTTAAACCTGGTGAGACCCCTGGCACAGGACCCAACCCACCCATGCGTGGACACCTAACCCAGAGAAACAGTGAGGTAATACACCTGTGGTGTTTTAAGCCATTATGGTTATGGTAATTTGTGATACAGCCATAAAATACTGATACACTGCTTTATTCAAAACAGCAAAAAAACTGAATGTCCAAATATCCATCAACCAGAGAATGTATAAACAAATTGTGATCTACTCATACAGTGAAATACTACTCAGCAGTGAAAAGGAATGAATTCCTAATACATGTAACAACTTGGATGAATCTCCAAAACATTAGGTTGAGCAAAAGAAGCCAGACACAAGAAGACTGCAAGTCTGTGATTGTATTCTATGGTTCCATTTACATGATATTTAAGAGCGGGCAAAAATTCATTTTTGGCAATAGAAATTGGAACTGACTATAGTTGCTTGTGTGAGGGAGAGGGGAGGAGTCACTGGGAAAAACCATAAAGAACTTTCTAGGGGCCAGGCGTGGTAGCTCACTTTTGTAATCCCCACACTTTGGGAGGTCAAGGCAAGAGGACTGCTTGAGGCCATGGGTTCGAGAACAGCCTGAGAAACATAACAAATCTCCATCTCTACAAAAAAATAATGAGCTTGGTGCAGTGGGGCCTGTAGTTCCAGCTACTTGGGAGGCTGAGGCAGGAGGATCACTTGAGCCCAGGAGTTAGAGGCTGCAGTGAGCTGTAATCACACCATTGCACACCAGGCTAGGCAACAAAGAGAGTCCCTGTCTCAAAAAGAAATAAATAAATACAAAGAAAAAGAACTTTCTGGGGGCAATGAAAATGTTTCATGTCTTCATTGGAGTGTGTGTTACATGAATTTTACTCATTTGTGAAAACTCAGCAAACCATATACTTAAGATCCATGCATTGCACTGTATGTAAATAATTTCTCCATTGAAAAATAAAAATTCCATCCCAGGTGGTTAGAAGTTGGCAGACGGTTCTTCAGAGTTTGGGGCAAGAAAACAATGGGTGGAGGGGATGATCTTCAATGCACTCACACTTACATGTGGTTGCAGACACACACACAGACGTGCACACACACACACGCACATACACACACACATGCTGCCATTTCAGGCTGAGTGCAGTTCCCCTTTGGCCTTTGCCTCATTTTATGTCAAGAAAGCAGCTGCCTCCCGGCTCCCAGGTCACTGCTCTGTGTGTCTGCCTGTCAAGATAAGAAGGCAGAGGCAGATGCTGCTAATTACCTGGCCTTTCAAGTGGTCCTCCAGCCTCACATCTGGCTCCATCTCCAACATACAGCTTGAGGCAATAAAAGCCAAATAAAATCACGAAGGGCTAATTTGGTGGTCAGAGCTCTAACAGACTGCACAAGAGGAGGTGTGGGGCAGGATGAGGACATGGGTGGGAGCCTGGGGCAGGAGGGAGGGCTCACTGACCAGCCACGGGTTTCCAGGCCAGCAGGGCAGAAAAGATGAGAATGCCACCCTCTCCTTGTAGCTAACTGCTTCTGCTCTAGCCAAGCTCAGAGCAGGTCCTGGACAAATCTTTGCAGCTTGGATTTATTTTGCTGAACTCTCAGGGAGGTTCCCCTGTTAGCCAGCAGCCAGACCAGAGCCATCTTGAGAATTTTATGGCAGATCTGCAGGTGCAGAAGCTCCACCGGCCTGGGCAACACAGGGAGACTCATGTATACAAAATACAAATTAAAAATCCAGGCATGGCAGCACTTCCCTTAGTCATAGCTACTCATGAAGCTGAGCCGCTTGAGCCCAGGAGGTTGAAGCTGCAATGAGTTGTGATTGCAACACTGTACTCCAGCCTGGGTGACAGAGGGAGACCCCAACTCAAAAAAAAAAAAAAAAAAAGAAGCTCCACACATAAGCCCCAGAGTTCCAGGGGTTCAGTCTCTCATGGGAACCAATTTGTGCCCCAGCAGTTTGGTGGGAGAACAGGAACGCATCCCAGATATTGCTGGGGTAGGGAGAACTACTCCAGGAACTGCCTGGGGTGGAGAGGACACCCACCTAGCATTGCAGGAACTTTGGAAAAACTCTTATCCAACTCTCCTGTCACATTATCTAAAGTGTGACCGTTGAAGAGAGGCATTCCTTTGAGTTGTAAAGGTTTGTCTCTCTTAGTAAAATGAGATTCCTGGGGGATGCTACACCTTAGGTCTCACATCCTGGGGAACGACATTTTTAAGTCTCACATTTTAGGTGATGACATGCCTTAAGTCTTATATAAGAGGCAGTAGGAGAAAAAAAAAAAAAAAAAGAGGCAGTAGGAGAAAGATCAGTGAGACCTCTGAGTGACTGGCCTCAGTTTCCCCATCTGTAAAATGAGGCCATTGAGCTGGATGCATGACCTCTCAGATTAAAGAAAAAAGGTGACTCACACCTGTAATCCCAGCACTTTGGGAGGCCAAAGAAGGAGGATCACTTGAGCTCAAGAGTTTGAGGCTGCAGTAAACTATGATTGTGCCATTGTGCTCCAGCCTGGGCAAAAAGAGCAACACCCTGTCAAAAAGTAAAGAAAGAATGAACAAAGAAAGAGAGAGAGAAAGGAAGAAAGGAAGAAAAAGGAAGGAATAAAAAGGAAGAAAGGTAGGAGGTGAGTCTGCCTTCCCCACTCATGTCTCTGCCCCTTGATCAGAGATTATAAACCGGCAGCTCTGCAAGCCAGATTGGGCCAACAGACATCTTTGGTTTGGCCTGCAGAGTGTTTTAAGAGAATTTGGATCAACATTTTAAAATGAAGCGATTTCATATTTTTTAAATGCCAAATGTCTTGCTGCTTTTGGAAGATGGGAAGCTCTGAAAGCACTGAGCCCACGTTCCCACCCAGCGACAGTTACCCGTTGCTGAGGCCAGTTGCCCCATTTTAATAGGGTATGCAATTTTCAGTTTGCCCCAGTCTCCACCACTCCTTATTGTTTACCCAGCTCACTCCGCCCACTTACTTTATTTGCCTGACTTTGAAGGCAACTGAGTTAGTGACCCTGGTCCTGTATGGTCCTGGCTGACAGAGGACAGCACAGCCGACAGCAACCCCGACCTCAATGTCCCTCACAGTTCAGCTCCCTCGTTAAAAGGCAGGATCGAGCTGGGAAAAAGCATGATGCAGAGAGGGCTTTGAAGGTGATGCCACGGGATTATTTTGCTAAACATGAAAATCTAAAGGCTGCAGAGCCACTGATGTGTTTTTGCAAATTCCAGCAAATTAAAAAAATGTGTGTGCAGAATTCAATTGGGGATTATGGGCTGGCTTTCATGAAAGAATAAATTGTCAGCCAAGACAAAGCAGCAGATTAACTTTTGTGAACTGTGTTTCTCTCCAGGATGCGGCTCCCGTGAGCCGGCTCCTTGTGTCTGTGACGAGACGTGCCGCTTCAACCTTTATCTGCGGCCAGTTGAGCTGCCGTGGCCAACGGTGAGCCTGTAGTAGGACTTTAAATGGTTCCGCAGCAAATGTCAAAACTGTTTGATCTGCTTTTAGAAAATCACCTTTCAAGGTGCTGGAAGATACTTGACACTTTGCAAAGAGATTAGAAACTTTTCAGCTGACTTGGAAAAAGGGACCTGGCAGGTCTGATACCAGGGTAGCAGGAGGGTGACCCTAGAGGTGCCCAAGACCAGCACGTCTGAAGCCAATGGCTTTACTTTAAAATTGAAGAGCCAGTTCCCAGCATGGTCTCGGCTGCCATCCACTGACCTTAGCATTTGGGATGGTCCCAGAGCAGCTTTGCTTTCTGTACTCTTAGGGAGAGGAGATGGTGACAGACAGGTTGAAATTGAAAGGAATGATGGGGAACATGTGTCCATCAGCATTCAGCAGCTGCTAACAGCCTGCCCCTCCCTCCAGCCCACCAGCTAGTCTAGAGGCCATGCACAGACACACAGGACTCGGGCAAGGCCTGAGCTGGCTGGACCAGAAGGATAAAATTGTATAAGTCAACACAAGGTGACTTGAGACCATGCTGACAGGAGTGGTGCAACCATGACCATTGCACAGCTCTTCCCTTACCAGGTCTCTCACCACTGCCCTTCCCTGTCACACCCACTGTCCTTGCTGATCTAGGCCTGTGGCAGCTCCTGCTTACATTATTTCAACTGCTTTCTGACTGGTCTTCCTCTTCCCCTCTCACTAATTTGCCCTCTGCAGGGCCACCAGCTTGACCATCCTAAAACATTCTGCTGCTCTTATGCCTTCTTGTCTTCCACTAGACAAAAATCCTGCCATTCAGAAACAACAGATGCTGGCGAGGCTGTGGAGAAATAGGAACGCTTTTACACTGTTGGTGAGAGTGTAAATTAGTTCAGCCATCGTGGATGACAGTGTGATGAGTCCTCAAGGATCTAGAACCAGAAATACCATTTGACCCAGCAATCCCATTACTGGGTATATACCCAAGGGATTATAAATCATTCTTCTATAAAGACACATGCACACGTTCCATCTCTAGTTCTAAAACTGAGTGAGTTATATGACATTGGGCAAGTTCCTGTGGCTCAGTTTCCTTATCTATAAAACAAGGAGGATTGCACTATTTTACTAGTCAGGATAGGTCATATTATGTTGCGGTAACAAACAAGCCTAACATCTCTGTGGTTTGCCACAACAAAGGTTTATTTCTTATACAGATTGCATGTACAATCGTCAGCAAAAGGCTATGCTCTCCTGTAGTAATCATCTTTAAAGGACCCAAAGTGATAGAGGCTCCCCAACCCTGATCCCAACCCATCACCTATAACTAGCATCTCAAGACAAGGTTGAAGAGTTCTCTGGCCAGGCGCGGTGGCTCACGCCTGTAATCCCAGCACTTTGGGAGGCCGAGGCAGGCGGATCACAAGGTCAGGAGATTGAGATCATCCTGGCGAACATGGTGAAACCCCGTCTCTACTAAAAATACAAAAAAATTAGCCGGGCGTGGTAGCGGGTGCCTGTAGTCCTAGCTTCTAGGGAGGCTGAGGCAGGAGAATGGCATGAACCTGGGAGGCAGTGGAGCTTGCAGTGAGCGGAGATTGTGCCACTGCACTCCAGCCTGGGCAACAGAGTCAGATTCCATCTCAAAAAAAAAAAAAAAAAGAGTTCTCTGCAGCAGGCAAAGAGAGGGTTGAGAAGTGAAGCACCAGCAATGAAATGCTTCAGCCCAGTACTGACACAAGTCACTTCTGCCCACATTGCCTTGGCCAGAACTTGCCACAGAACCCTGTCTAATTTCAAGGAGTTGAGGAATCATAATTCCATCTACTTGAAAGATAAGAAGTAAATTTGAATGAACATTAGTCATGCCCACCACATTCAGGTTGCTGTCAGCATCAAATGAGCTTCTGAGAAAAAGTGATTGGAGAATCAGCTTAAGCCATGATTCAGATCCCAGATAGATACAAGCTCAGAATCTGACCCCAGGAAGTTGTGTGTGACCTTGGGAAAATTACTAAACCCCTCAGTTTTCATTTTCTCATCTATGAAATGGGGATATTAATATCCATCTTGTAGAACTATTGTGAAAATAAGATAAGATAATGCATGAGGCACTCCAAGCACAACACTTAGTAACACTGTCTTTGACAATGGTTGGTGGTATTGAAGAAATAAGATTGGCCATGAGTTGATAATTTTTCACACTGGTTGATGAGTTCATGAATGTACATTAAAACAACCTCCTTACTTTTGTATATGCTTAAATTTTTCCTTAATAAAAAGTGTTTTTAAATTTTTTTAAACCTGGGAGAGGTAGAATGATACCACAGAAATGGAAGAGTAAGGAACTCTAAGAATTGGTTCCTCCATAGAAACAACCATTAAACTGTCAAAAATTGATGGAATTAATTCCTTTGGAACTCTGAAATCTAATCAAAAGCTTATAGCCACTGTGGGCATGCTTAATGAAGAAACCAGTTGTTAAATTCAGTGAGAAAGCATGTAGCACTTTTGCTTACCCACCTATCATCCCGCAGTCCCCAGCTCAGCATTGGCCATGTGGATGGCAGCCTGCATTTCTAGTTTGGTTTGCTGCAGGTGTAAGGCAATACAGACCCTGTTCTTTAATAATTGTGGTAGTACATCTTAACTGGTATGGCAGTTACCTGGGAAACCAGCATAGAGGTTGACCTTCATTTCATCCCCCTCAGGCTACAATGGCTTTCTGTGAGGTATCTGTGGAAAGCATTTAAAAACATATACTACCTAGAACCACCTGAGACAAGAGACAGAAAAGGCAAGTGAGTTAGACTTAAAAGTTTGGAAAGGAGGATGCAAAGGAGAAAGATTCTTGGGGCAATATAGGGTTTGAAGGGCTAACAAGTATATCAGGAAATCTGGAGTTAAAGACACATGACTAGGGCTGGATACATGATCAGAAAAGACCTGATAAGACCCTTCGCTTCCACCTTTGGCTGATCTTTGAGAACCACACAAGCAGGAGGTAGAGGCTAAGCAAAGTTCTATGTGGCCTGGCTTAGTATTGAAGAAGTGCCCCAGCTTAAAGTCAATCTGCAAAAACTTGGGAGGGGGATATTTTTATACTCTTTGGCTCTAGGTATTTAAGGAAATTTCTTTTCTTTTTCTTTCTTTCTTTCTTTTTTTTTTTTTTTTTTGTGAGATGGGGTTTCACTCTGTTGCCTAGGCTAGAGTGCAGTGGCATGATCTCACCTCACTGCAACCTCTGCCTCCTGGGTTCAAGCAATTCTCCTGCCTCAGCCTCCTGAGTAGCTGGGATTACAGGCACACACCACCATGACCAGCTAATTTTTGTATTTTTAGTAGAGATGGGGTTTCATCATGTTGGCCAGGCTGGTCTTGAACTCCTGGCCTCAAGTGATCTGCCCACCTCAGCCTTCCAAAGTGTTGGGATTATAAGCATGAGCCAATGTGTCCAGTCAGGTATTTAAGGAAATTTCTGACAGTTAACTAGATAACCACTAATATAAAAGAACAGAGACTTTAGTGGCCATGCACAACAAGAAATAGTCTTTGCAAAAAGTAGGAAAAGTCATTAAACAAATGGATGGCTACAGCCATCCACAATCAAGAGCAAATCCTGGGAGGAGGATGCCCAATGAACTAAAGGAAACCAAAAGGACAATGTATGAACAGATAGAGAATATCAATAAAGAGACAAAAAGTATGAAAAGGAACCAAATAGAAATTCTGGACCTGAGAAGTACAATAGCAGAAATTAAAAACGTACTAGAGAGATGCAACAGTGGATCTGAGCAGGTAGATGAAAGCATCAGCAAACTTAAAGAAAAGATCATTGAAGTTACCCAATCTGCTATGGTCTGAATTGTGTCCCCTGTAAATGTATATGTTGAAACCCTAACACCGCCAATGTGACTGTATTTGGAGATAGCACCTTTAGGAGGTAATTAAAGTAAAGTGAGATTGGGGCAGAACTCTCACCTGATAGAATTGGTGATCTTACAGGAAGAGAAAGATCTCTCTCTCTCTCCCCCCACACACATATACAAAGAAGTAATGTCAGCATACAATGAGAAGGCAACTAGGCAAGAGAAGATGCCTCAGAATAAAGCTCATTTTTGCTGGCAGCTTGATCTTAGATTTCTCAGTCTTGAGAGCTGTGAGAAATAGATGCCTATTGTTTTACCCATGCTATGGTATTCTATTCTGTTATAGCAGCCTGAGAAAAATAATACCCATTCTGAAGAGTGGAAAGAAAAATACAAAAAGAAAGAAAGAAAAATGAACAGAAACTGAGGGAGCTGTGGAACACCAACAACAATACCAGCATACAAACCACAGTAATCCAGGAAGGAGAATAGAGAGAAAAGGTGGCAGAAAAAAATATTCAAAGAAATAGTGGCCAAATTTTTTTCTCAAATTTGATGAAATGCATCCATATGCATATACCACAAGTTCAATAAACCTCAAGTAGGTTAAACTCAAAATATCCACATCAAGACACATTATAGCCAAACTACTGAAACACAAAGGCAAAGAGAACTTTGAAAACAGCAAGGGAGAAGCTATTTGGGTCACATATAAGAGAGCTTCAATAAGATTAACAGCTGATTTCTCATCAGAAATTATGGAGGCCAGAAGGCAGTGGGATGATATTTAACATGGTGAAAGAAACTGTCAACCAAGAGTTCTGTATCCAGCAAAACTATCTTTCACACTGGCCAACATGGTGAAACCCCATCTTTACTAAAAAAATACAAAAATTACCTGGGTGTGGTTGTGCACACCCGTAATCACGGTCACTCTGGAGGCTGAGGCACAAGAAGCACTTAAACCCAGGAGGTGGAGGTTGCAGTGAGCTGAGATCACACCACTGCACTCCAGCCTGGGCAACAGAGTGAGATTCTGTCAAGAAAGAAAGAAAGAGAAAGAAAGAAAAAGAAAGAAAGAAAGGAAGAAAGAAAGAAAGAAGGAAGGAAAGAAAGAAAGAAAGAAAGAAAAAGAAAGACAGAGAGAGAGAGAGAGGGAGGGAGGAAGGGAGGGAATTAAAATTAAGATATTTCCATGTAAACAAAATCTGAAGGAGTTCATTACCAGTAGATCTTCTCTACAAGAATTACTAAAGGCCGGGCGCGGTGGCTCAAGCCTGTAATCCCAGCACTTTGGGAGGCCGAGACAGGCGGATCACGAGGTCAGGAGATCGAGACCATCCTGGCTAATATGGTGAAACCCCGTCTCTACTAAAAAATACAAAAAACTAATCGAGACCATCCTGGCTAACACGGTGAAACCCCGTCTCTACTAAAAAATACAAAAAACTAGCCGGGCGAGGTGGCGGGCGCCTGTAGTCCCAGCTACTCGGGAGGCTGAGGCAGGAGAATGGCGTGAACCCAGGAGGCGGAGCTTGCAGTGAGCTGAGATCTGGCCACTGCACTCCAGCCTGGGTGACAGAGCGAGACTCCGTCTCAAAAAAAAAATACAAAAAACTAGCCGGGCGACGAGGCGGGCGCCTGTAGTCCCAGCTACTCGGGAGGCTGAGACAGGAGAATGGCGTGAACCCGGGAGGCGGAGCTTGCAGTGAGCTGAGAGCCGGCCACTGCACTCCAGCCTGGGCGGCAGAGCAAGACTCCGTCTCAAAAAAAAAAAAAAAAAAAAGAATTACTAAAATAAGTCCTTCAGTCTGAAACAAAAGGACACTAGCTATTAACTCAAAGCCATAAGAAGAAATAAGAACACTGGTAAAGGCAACTACATAGGTAAATATAAAGTCAGTATTATTGTTCGTTGGGTTTGTAACTTCTCTTTTTTTATGTGATATAAAAGGCAAATGCATAAAACAATTATAAGTCTGTATTAATGGACATGCATGTGTAAAAATGTAATCTGTGACAATTACAAAACAAAGAGAGAAGAACAGAGATGTATAGGAGTAGAGTATATATACACCTTTGAAACTACATTGGTGTTTTTGCAAACTAGGTTGTTATAAGTTTAAGATGTTAACTATAATCTCCCAAAGTAGCTCTTAAGAAAATAAAATTAAAATTCACAGAAAAGGAAAGAAAGGAACCAAAATGGTACGCTAAAAAAAAACAACTAACTACCAAAAAAAGCAGTAAGGCAGAAATAGAGGAACAAAAAATATACAATACATATAGGGGAAAAAAAACAAAATGGTAGAAGTAAACTCCCTTTTATCAGTAATCACATTAAATGTAAATTACTCTCCTACTAAAAGGCAGAGTTTGGTAGACTGAATAAAAGAAAATCCTGATCCATCTAAATTCTGTTTACATAAGACTCACTTTAGATATAACAATACAAAGAGATCGAAATTAGAAGGATAGAGAAAGATATTCTATGCAAATAGTAACCAAAAGAGAGCCAGGTTGCTATATTATTGTCAGGCAAAACAACCTGTTAGTGAAAAAGCTCAACAAAAGACATAAAAGGTGAGTATATATTGATAAAAGGTTTAATTCGGCAAGAATATATAACAATTATAAACCTATACAAACCTAATAACAGAGACCTAAGATAGATGAAGCAAAACTTGACAGAACTGAAGAGACAAATATCTCTAGGAAGCATGGGAAAGCAGAAAAATTTAAAAAAAAAAAAAAGAATTGAAGAGAGAAATAAACAGTACTACAATCATTGGAACCTGCAATACCTCACTTTCAATAATAAAGAACAATAAGATACAACATCAGTAAGAAAGCAGAAGATACAAATAACACTATAAACCAAGTAGACCTAAAAGACATATACAGAACATTCTACTCAACAGCATTAAAATACACATTCTTCTAGGTGCACATGGAACATTCTCCATGATAGACCATATGTTAGGGTACAAAACAGTCTTACGAAAAATTTTTAATTGAAGTTATACAAAGTATCTTTTCCAATTACAATGGAATAAAACTAGAATTTAATAGTAAAACAGGAAAATTCACAAATATGTGAAAATTAAACAACAAATCTTAAACAACCAATGGAGCAAAGAATAAACCACAAAGAAAATTGGAAAATATTTTTTCAAAAATGAAAATGATAACACAGTCAACCAAATGTATGGAATACACTGAAAGCAGTGCTAAGAGGGAAACTTGTAGTTGTAAACACATACATTTTTTAAAAAGAAAGATTTCAAATCAATAACCCATTGTGTACCTTAAAAAACTAGAATGAGAAGAAAAAACTTGACCTAACCTAACAGAAGGGAGGCAATAATAAAGATTAGACTGAAGATAGAATACACACACCCACACACACACACACACACATGCACACACACACTACAGAGAGAATAGAAAAACAATAGGGAAATATCAACTAAACAAAACATTGGTTCTTTAGTTTTGGGGTTTTCTTCTTTTCTGTCACTCTTAACACTACTCAATGATGGTTCTTTGAAAGATCAACAAAATTGATAAACCTTTACCTATACTGACTAACAAAAAAAGAGAAAAGACACAAATAACTAAAATTAAAAATGAAAATGAGGACATTACTACCAATTTTATGGAAATAAAAGGGATTCTAAGAAAATACTATGAACAACTGTATGCCAGCAAATTGGATAATCTAGATGAAATAGACAAATCCTAGAAACACATAAACTACCAAAACTGACACAAGGAAAAATAGAAAATCTGGATAGACCTGTAACAAGTAAAGAGATTGAATTAGCAACCAAAACCTCCCAACAAAGAAAAGCTCAGGACCAGATGACTTTACTAGCGAATTCTATCAAATATTCAAAGAAGAATTAATATCAATCTGTCTCAAATTCATCCAAGATATTGAAGAGGAGGGACCACCTTATAACTTATGAGGCCAGTATTAACTCTGATACCAAAGTTGGGCAAAGAGTGTATAAGAAAGGAAAACTACAGACCAATATCTCTTATGAGTACAGGTGCAAAATTCTCAACAAAATACTAGGAACCTGAATTCAGCAACATATTAAAAGGATTATACATCATGATTAAGTGGGATTTATTTCTAGAATGCAAGGATGGTTCAACATAAGAAAATCTATCAATGTAACACATAACATTAATAGAAGGAAGGAAAAATTATAGTCTCAACTGATGCAGGAAAAATGTTTGCAAAATCCAACACATCTTTCATAATAAAAAAGCTATCAACAACTCAATAAGCTAAGAATAGAGGAGAACTTCCTCAACATGATAAAGGCTATATTTGAAAAACCTACAGCTGATATCATATTCAATGATGAAAGACTGAAAGCTTTTCCCCTTAGAACAGAAAAAGACAAGAATGCCTGCTTTTATCATTTCTGTGCAACATAGTAAAAGAAGTTCTATCCAGAGCAATTAGACAAGAAAGAGAATTAAAAGGCATCCATATAGGAAAGGAAGAAATAAAATTCATTTATTCACAGATGATATGATCTTTTATGTAGAAAGAAGAATACACACACACACACACACACACACACAGTTAAGCTAATAAATTCAGTAAACTTGTAGGATATAAAATAAACACACAAAAATCAATTGTGTTTCTTATACAATAGCAATGAACAACTCAAAAAGGAAATTAATTTTAAAATTCCCTTGACAACAGCATCTAAAATAATAAAACACTTAGAAATAAATTTAACCAAGGAAATGAGAGACTTATACACTGAAAACTGCAAAATGTTGCTGAAAGAATAAAGATGACCTAAGTAAATGGAAATATATCATATGTCCATGGATTGGAAGACTTAATATTGTTGACAGTACTACCCAAAGCAATGTATGGATTCAATGGTGTTGAATCTATCAAAATCCCAATGGTGGTTTTGTTGTTGGTTTGTTTTTTTTTCAGAAACAGAGAAAAAAAGCCTATACTAAATTCATACGAATTTTAAGGGACGCCAAGTAGTCAAATTGATCTTGAAAAAGAACAAAGATGGAGGATTTACTCTTTCTGATTTTATAAATTCCTGTAGCTATAGTAATCAAAGCAGTGTGGTACTAGCATAAGGACAGACATATCAATCAATGGACTAAAGAGCCCAGAAATAAACCCATATATGGTTAATTGATTTACGACAAGGATGGCAAGATCACTCAATGGAGAAAGAACAACGTTTTCAACAGATGGTACTGGGAAAACTAGATATCCACATCCAAAAGAATTAAGTTAGACCCTTACCTTGTATCATAAACAAAATGGATCAAAGACCTAAATTTAAAAGCTGAGCTGGGGGTGGTGACACGTGCCTATAGTCCCAGCCACTTGAGAGGCTGCAGTGGAAAGACTGCTTGAGCCCAAGAGTTCAAGGCCAGCCTGGGCAAAATACCAAGACTCCATCTCTAAATAAATAAATAAAAACTTAAACTATAAAACTGTTAGTAGAAAATGTAGAAGAAAAATCTTTGTGACTTTGACTTTGGCAATGATTTTTTAAATGTGGTACTAACTGTACAGGCAACAAAAGAAAAAAATAGATAAATTGTACTCCATCAAAATTAAAACTTGCATGCATCAAAAGACACTATAACAGAGTGATTGCATCTATGTTCTAGGTAAGAAAATAAAAATTTAAAACTATAACAGAGTGAAAAGACAACTCACAAAATGAAAGAAAATATTTGCAAATTGTATATCTGGTAAAGGATTAATGTCCAGAATATGTTAAAGGATTTTGATAGCTTCAACACCATTGAATCCATACATTGCTTTGGGTAGAATATAATGTCCTACAACTCAACAACAATAAAACAAATAACCCTATTGAAACACAAGCAAAGAACTTGACATTTTTCCCAGGAAGATGTGCAAATGACCAATACGCACATAAAAAGAGGCTGAACATCACTAGTCATGAGGGAAATACAAATCAAAACCATAGTGAGATACCACTTTATGCCCACTATGAGAGCTATTATTTACAAAGAGACAGAGAGAGGAAGAGGGAGGGGTGAGGAGAGAGAGCAAGAGAACGAGAGCGAGAGAGAGATTGGGGGGGGAGGGAGAGAGAGAGAGAGAGAGATACAGTGGTGCTCACCTGTAATCCCAGCTACTAGGGAGGCTGAGGTGGGAGAATCACTTGAGCCCAGGAGTTCCAGAACACAGGGAGCTATGACTGCACCACTGCACTCCAGCTTGGGCAAAAGAGGGAGACACCATTTCTTTGAAAAAAAAGAAAGGAAAGGAGAGGGGAGGGGAGGGGAGGGGAGGGAAAGGGGAAGGGGAAGGGGAAAGGGAAGGAAAGGAAAGGAAAGGGAAAGAAAGAAAAGGAAAAAAAGGAAAGGAAAGGAAAGGAAAGGAAAGGGTCGGTGAGGAGGTGAAGAAATTCACCATGTGTGTTGCTGATGGAGATGTAAAATGATGCAGCTGCTGTGAGAAACAGCTTGGCAGCTCCTCAAAAATTAAACATAGAATTACTGTATGATCCAGCAACTTCACTTCTAGGTATACATCCAAAAGAATTGAAATCAGGGACACATTCCCTAGCAAGCTAACTCAGAAGAAAAGAATATTTTAAATAAATTAAATAAGAAATCAGGAACTTAAACAGATTCTTGTGCACCAATGTTCACAGCAGCCTTATTCTCAATACCCGGAAGATGGAAAGGACCCAAAGGCCTATCATCAGATGAATGGATAAACGTAATGTGATATATACATGCAATGGAATGTTATTTATCCTTAAAAAGGAATGAAATTCTGATACATACTATAACACGAATGCACCTTGGAAAATTGTGCTAAGTGAAATAAGCCAGACAAAAACAAAAAAGCACATATTGTATGATTTCACTTATATGAGGTACCTAGAGTAGTCAGATTTATAGAGACAAAGGTAGAATAGAAATTATCAGGAACCAGGGGGCACAGGAAGGGGGAAGAGGGGAGGAATGGGGAGCTATTGCTTAATGGGTTTGGAGTTTATGTTTGGAAGATGAAAAAAGTTCTGGAAATAGATAGTATTCAATGGTGGTTACACAGCATTGTGAACATACTTAAGGTCACTGAAATGTAAACTTAAAAATAGTGACAACAGTAAATTTTTTTTTTTTTTTTTTTTTTGAGACAGTTTCACTCTTTCTTCCAGGCTGGAGTTCAGTGGCGTGATCTTGGCTCATTGCAACCTCTGCCTGCCGAGGTCAAGTGACTCTCCTGAGTAGCTGGGATTACAGACATGTGCCACCAAGCCTGGCTAATTTTTGTATTTTTAGTAGAGATGGGGTTTCACCATGTTGGCCAGGCTGGTCTTGAACTCCTGACCTTGTGATCCGCCCCCCTCAGCTTCCCAAAGTGCTGGGATTACAGGTGTGAGCCACTGTGGCTGGCCATAACAGTAAATTTTATGTTACCTATATTTTACCACAATCAAAATAAACAAAGTCAGTCAAACAAAAGTAATTTAAAAGGAGAAATGAAAACATTCCCAGATTTTAAAAAAAGCTGAGAGAGTTTGTCACTACTAGACTTGGCCCACAAGAAACGCTAAAGGGAGCCTTTCTGGCTGAAATGACACTAGACAGTAATTCAAATTCATATGAAGAAATTGGGAATTCTGGTAAAAATAGATAGATAAATATAAAAGCCAGTGTAATTATATTTTTGGTTTCTAACTCCACTGCTTGTTTTCTAACTTATTTATAAGACAAATGCATAAAACAATAATTAAAAATCTATATTAATAGGCTGTGTATAAAGATGTAATTTATGACCTTAAAAGGGAATGGACTGAGGTGTATAGGAACAGAGTTTTTGTATGCTATTGAAACTAAGTAGGAATTAATTCCAACTAGGTTTTTATATATTTAGGATATTAATTGTAATCCCCATGGTAAACACAGGGATAAATATTCATGACCTTGTATTTGCCAGTAGAGTCTTAGAAAAGACACCAAAAGTAAAGGAAACAACAGCAACAAAAAATACATAAATTGAACTTTGTCAACTTTTAAAACTTTTGTGCACCAAAAGACACTATCAAGAGAGTGTGCCAGGTGTGGTGGCTCACGCCTGCAATCTCAAACACTTTGGGAGGCTGAGGTGGAAGGACTACTTGAGTCCAAGAATTCAAGACCAGCCTGGGCAACATAGTGAGACCGCATCTCTACAAAAAAATAAAAAATTAGCTGGGTGTGGTGGCACATACCTATAGTCCCAACTACTCAGGAGGCTGAGGCAGGAGGATCTCTTGAGCCCAGGAGATCAAGGCTGTAGTGAGCCATGATCACACCATTGTACTCTAGCCTGAGTGACAGAGCAAGACCCTGTCTCAAAAAAAAAAAAAAAAAAGAGTAAGAGTGAAAAGGCAACATATGAAATTGAAGGAAATACTTGCAAATCATATATCTGAAAAGGGATTAGTATCTAGAATATATAAAGAATGCCTAGAAGTCAACATACAAGAAAACAAACAACCTAATTCAAAAATGGACAAAGAACTTGAATAGACATGCACATGCAAATGAAGCCGGGTGCAGCGGTTCAAGCCTATAATCCCAGCATTTTGGGAGGCTAAGGTGGGTGAATCATGAGGTCAGGAGTTCAAGACCAGCCTGACCAAAATGGTGAAGCCCCATCTCTACTAAAAAATACAAAAATCAGCCGCGCATGGTGGCACACACCTGTAGTTCCAGCTACTTGGGAGGTTGAAGCAGGAGAATTGCTTGAACCCAGGAGGCAGAGGTTGTAGTGAGCTGAGATTGTGCCACTGCACTCCAGCCTGGGTGACACAGCGAGACTGTGTCTCAAAAAAAAAAAAAAAAAGGAAGATATTCAAGTGGCCAATAATCACATGATGAAAGGATGTTCAACATCAGGAGTGGAAGTCAAAACCACAATGAGATACCACTTCACACCCACTAGGATGACTACATTCAAAAAATTAGAAAATAACAAGTATTGGTGAAGATGTAGAGAATTTGAAACCCTCGAATTTTGCTGGCGGGAATGTGAAATGTTTTGGTTACTGTGGAAAATAGTTTGGCAGCTCTTCAAAAAGTTAAACATAGAATTACCATATGACAGCTATTACATTCTTAGATACACACTCAAAGTTGAAATCAAGGATTCAAAAAAGTACTTATATATGCAAGTTCATAGCAGTGCTATTCACAATAGTCAAGGGGTGGAAAAAACCCAAATGTTCATTAACAAGCAAATGGATAAGCAAATTGTGGTATTATACAAGTAACATTGTTCAGCCATACAAAGGAACTAAGAACCCATACATGCTACACACAGGTGAACCTTGAAAACATTATATTAAGAGACAGAAGCCAAACACAAAAAAAGATCACATATTATATTATCCCACTTATAGGAAATAGCCAGGATAGGTAATTTCATAGAAATGCAAAGTAGAAAGATGATTTTTCAGAGGCTAGACTGAGAGGGAAATAGGGAGTCATTGTTTAATGGATACAGAGTTTCCATTTGGGAAGATGCAAAGGTTCCACAGATGGATGGTGGTGATGGTTGCACAACCTTGTGAATGTTCTAAATGCTATTGTTTGCTTTAAAATGGTTAACTTATGTTATGTGAATTTCACCTAAAACCCAAAACCTTGAAGAGAGATTTTGTCATCTCAGTTTTCTGATGAGAAATCCAGTGTACCAGGAGGCAAGTAATTTGTTCAAGGTCACACATGCCTTTCTTAGCAGCCAAGGTCAAGAATCACAGCTTCTGAATCTAAGGGCAAGCCACGGTTGGCCTCAACCTCAGGGGAAGTGAAAGTGACAGTAAAATCAGGAGGCTAGGGGAGAGGTGAGACATGATGTGTAGACTTCACCTGGATTTTATAGGCCCAGTGGCCTTGTTTGTTGGCTTGTTTAAAAAAAAAAAAAAGATTTTCCAAGGGCACACTCACCTTTACACATGTATTTTTTGTGCCAGTGCCAAAGTGTTGAATGGATTTCGTAAACCCAATCATAAACCCCAGCAATGGCTCCCATAGGAGCCGCCGGCCACCAGCATGGAGAGACTCATGAGCTGTGGTAAAGCCGTGGCCCACCACACCCAGACTCCACCGTCCATACCTCCCTCAGGTTACTGTCACTGTGGGGGCCATAAACTCAGCATTTTATAGCATAGCCTGTTTTTTTCCCAAATCAGTCACCAGCCCTATATTTTGCTATGTATGACCAGACTATTTAGAAATTTGAAGGTTTTCGTATGTGCTGGAATATTTTTATTTTTAAGGTTTTGAAGACATGCTTGAAATATACTGAAAAATATAATAGAATAGCAAAAGAATAAACTTTCATTTAGATTTAACATATTTGCTTAATTCAAATTTTTTTGCAGAACCGTTTGAAAGTAAATTGTAGACAACATAACAGTAATAATTAGCATGCATTGCCAAAAATTAAGGATATTTTCCACAATATCATTATCACATGTAACAAAATCAACACAATTCCCAAATATCATCCAATAATAAGTCCATATTCATATCCCCTTTTGCTCCAAAAATGTTTCTTATTGATATCTGCTTAAACTAGGGTCCAAAGACCACACCTTGCACTTAGTTATGTCTCCTAGATCTCCTTTACTCTAGAACAATCTGCTTAATCTTGTCTTATTTTTTCCTCCATGATATTGGCTTTCAATCTTTAGGACTGTTCTACATTCTATATTTGTCTGTCTCATGGTTTCCTTGTGGTATTGTTTAATTTGTTCCTCTGTCTTCTGTACTTTTTATAAACCAGAATTAGGACTAAATGGTTGGTGAGAAACACGTTCAACATCGTTGGCAAGAAAACTTCAAAGGTGAGGCTATGTGCTTCATGACGGCATCCCATCAGGAGGCCTGAAACAATAGAGTTTCCACTTAATTGATGCCAAACTTGATTTGGTTTCTGGTAAGGTGACAACCGTTAGATCTTGCCAATATACAATGACATTATTTCCTTTTGCAAGTAGACTGTAGGGATAGTACCTTGACATTGTACCAAAATCCAGTTACTTATCAACTTTTCACCTAATGCTTTCAACATCCATTGATGATCCTGATCCCAGCCAATTAGTTCATTGATAGTTGCAAACTCTCATTTTCTGATTGTCTGGTTTCTTCATTTACTAGCTGGCATTGCTCTGTAAAGACAAACTTTCCCTCCTCAACTGGGGATATTTGGCCACACTCAAATGCACTTCCTCGAGCAAAAGCAGGATAAATGTTCAAAGATTTTCATCTCCACAGAAAATTCAGAACCGGAAGCTGAACACCAGCAGTGGGTAAGTGGCTGAGTGGGCAGACCCACTCACCCACCATTGCTGGGGGACAGGAGATGTGTGTGGGCATTGAGTCCACCCAAGACCAGCTAGCATTCTTCATCTGTTTGATAAATATCTACAGTTTCAGGTGAATTGGCAGATGGAGTAACAGTCAAAGTGGCAAATAGGTCATAATAAGTCACTGGTTTTTCTTTCCTTTTTGTTTAATATCTCATAAATTGATTTTTTACTGCTGAATAGTTGGTGACAGTTTATTATAGCCAATTTTCAGGATTTGGGGGTGTTTTTGGTTTCTGTGAACTCAGCTTTTATATGACATGCTTTTTTAAAATGCATTTAACCTGGGCAAGATGGGAAGAGCCCATCTCCACAAAAAAAATTTTTTTAATTAGCCAGGCATGGTAATGCATGCCTGTGGTCCCAGCTACAAAGGAAGTTGAGGCAAAAGGATCACTTGAGACCAGGAGGTCAAGGCTGCAGTGAGCCATGTTCACATCATTGCACAGCATGGGTGACAGAGGAAGACACTGTCTCAAAATAAAAAGAAAATGCACTTGTTAATAAAAATTTTAATTTCAAAATAATTTTCAGGTAATCTTGGCTGCCCCAAAGGCTTCACATGTTTCTGGTGCTATGTGAAATGCCCCAAAGTGAATATGGTCAAAATGAACAAGTTCATTGATAACTTGGGTGCACCCAATGGTATTTTTTTTTTAATTTCTGAAACTTATTGCAAGGATAAAACAAATTTGCAATCTGCCAAGTCTATTACCTGCGATCTAAGCTGTTTTTGCATTTCTAAATTATAAATTCATTTAAATCCAATACTTCTTACTTTATATTTAGCTATGTTTCTCACATTTTCATTACATATTTGCTTTGTATTTAAGGAGTTTTCATAAAGAAAAACAAAACTTCCAACAGTGACAAAAGCAGAGCCAATTTATTTTATTGGCTATTCCTGAAAACAACATTAAGATTTTAAATGTTATCCTAAGATTGGAATGTGGAATAAAGAGGTGAGAAATAGTTGCATAAATCAAGTCTCGAGTTCAGCATTCCATTTGTCAGAGGCGTTGCTGTAGCTCTTACCCTGTGGATGCCTCTCAATGTTGGATGGTACCATGACTTTACTTGGACAAATCGTTGCTGGAAAACTGCTGATCCCTTCATTTGGCTATTCTTTGTTTCAGGCAGCAAAGCCACTACCATGAAAAAAATGACTCAAGATTCCAACATACTAAGGATACCTTGCTGTGCCCAGATGAGACCCGCAACGACCTTCCCAGTCCTATCAGTACCAGCTAATTGACACAAGGTTAGGGAGGGGCCTTTTTCCAAGAGGAAGGCCAGAATCTGGGTTCAGGCATATTCCACCTATTTAACAGACTGAGGGAGTTGTGGCAGATACCAAATCCTAAGGGGAAGGGGCATGATCTTTCTGTTTCTCCCTCCTCTCTTTCCAGAATCCAAATGCCCTTCCTATTTTAAAGGAATATACCTTATGAAATCTCAAAAGAGTCTTGGCTCCATCCCCCTTTGGAAGATGCCAGCCTTCTGCTGGGCTACTTCATACTCTTCTGATCCATTCCCCGTATGCTTAAGTTTACTGTTGCCAGATTCTACTGTATGAAACCAGAGCCCAGACTGAACTAGGACCTCTAAAATCTAAACCCTCCTAAAGGAAAGAAACGTCTGATGTTGTGAGCCAGACGTGGCCACCCGCAGGTGAGTCTGAGGGTGGGAGAGGAGTGATAGTTCTTGCCCTGCTGGCTCTCCTAGTCAAGCCCCTCCCACACCAGTCACCATGGCGACAAGAGCCACCCCTCCCCACCCCTCTGCCCGTGGTGGGATCCCTCTGACACAGTTGGGCCCATTCCCTATAGAACAATGGCAGCTGCTCACGGGATGGCAGCCCAAGGAAGGCCAGTGGAGAGTGGCCCAGAGCAGCACCAGACAGCAGCCAGGAGGCAATAATACATGGAAAGCAGCTGCCTGCACAGAACCATGAGAGTGGGGCTTTCACGGAGAACCCCAGGAGGAGGAAATAGTGGCCCAGAGGCTGTGGCATTTGAAGACTGAACTACAAGGCAGTGTGCCATCAGAGCTAAAGGGAGTGGCTCCAAAGCTAGACTTCCTGGGGTTTCCTATTGGCATGGCCACCTACTGTTGTGTCCCCTTGAACAAGTTAATTCCGTCCTGTGTGTCTCGGTTTCCTCATCTGTAAAATGGCATGAGAATTGTGCAACTGCAAAGTGTTGTTGTAAGGATTAAATCAGTTAATTCTTAGACAGAACTTGCACCGTGCACATAGCAAGTACTCAATAAATGTTGTCATAGTGATTGACTAATGCACTGTTTTAGTGTCTATTGCTCCATGGAGGAAAACAGGAGTGGGTAGAGCTGTCCAATCAGGGAGAGCCCACTAGACAAGTCAGGGTGACCTCATTTGAGCCCACAGGCTGGTGAAGCTAAAGGACACTCAGAATCCCTAAAAACCTAGTGGCTGGTTGTAAGCCCTAATGCAATATTGGATCCAGAGCAAATGGAACTCTCAGGCACTGGGATGGGAATGTCACTTGCTTAGTGGCATTTAACTAGCACTAAACGTTTGTTCCTCAAGAACCTAACTATTCTATTCCTAGGTATATACCTAATAGAAATGCACGCACATGGTCACCAAAAGACACATATAAGAGTGTTCATAGCATATTATGCATGATGGCCAAAAGCTGGAAACTACCCAGATGCCCAGCAAGGGTAGAATGGTAAATGGTGGCAAGTCACAGTAGTTCATACCTGTAATCCCAGAACTTTGGGAGGGGAGACAGGCAGATCCCTTGGGGTCAGAAATTCGAGACCAGCCGGCCCGACATGGTGAAACTTCATCTCTACTAAAAAAAAAAAAAACCTAGCTGGGTGTGGCGGTGCATGCCTGTAATCCCAGCTACTTGGGCAGCTGAGGCACCAGAATCATTTGAACCTGGGAGGCAGAGGTTGCAGTAAGCTGAGATCGCGCCACTGCACTCCAGCCTAGGGAACAGAGTGAGACTCTGTCTCAAAAATAATAATAATAATTAATATTAATAAAGTTTTATTTGAACATAGCTACATACATTCATTTACATATGGTCTATGGCTGCCTTGGGGCAATAAAAATGGAGTTGAAAAGTTGTAACAGAAACTGTATAGCCCATGACACCGAAAATATTTACCATCTCACCCCTTACAGAAAGTTTGCCAATCCTAAGCCAGTGATGCCATTCCTGGGAGCAGAAATCCTCCCCCTGGTCTGCAAGGGATGCCCATTGATGCACTGCCAATTAGGTGTCATCTCTTTGGAATCAATAAGTAAAATGTAGGCAATACACCCTATGGAATGCAATTAAAAGTAAGGAATCAGACATACATACAACGTGGGTGGTTCTCAAAAATACTGGGCTGGCCAGGAGGTATGGCTCATGCATGTGATCCCAATACTTTGGGAGGCTAAGAGGGGAGGATAGCTTGAGGCCAGGAGTTTGAGACCAGCCTGGGCAACACAGTGAACCGTGTCTCTACAAAAAATGCAAAAATTACGTGGGTGTAATAGCAGGCATCTATAGTCCCAGTTATTTGGGAGGCTGATGGGGGAGAATTACTTGAGTCAGGGAGTTCCAGGCTGCAGTGAGCTGTGGTTGCACCACTGGACTCCAGCCTGGGCAACAGAGCAAGACTCTATCTCAAAATTTTTAAAAAATGAAAATTAAAAATTAAAATAAAAACACTGAGCTGAGTAAGAGAAAATAAAAAGAGAGAAATAGAATAATAAACATAGCTAATATTTTTTGAGCATTTACTTTATGCCAAGTAGTGTTCTGGGTGCTTTATAAGTATTAACTCACTTAATCCTCTAGCCATCTCTTTGAAGTGGGAACAATTACCATCCCACATGACAGTTGGAGAAACTGAGGTTTCAAGGCTAAGTAACCGCCAGCAAGTGGCAGAGCTTGGGTTTTGAACTGGGTCAGTGAACTCTAGAACCTGTGCTCTTGACTCCTATGGTGTACATAACACAATACCTTTCTGTATGGTAAAAACACACTCATTGAAAAGATAATGTTTGGTGCAGTGGCTCCCACCTATAACCCCAGCACTTTGGGAGGCCGAGGCCTCCCAAATTTTACAACTATCTACACACAAAAAGCACTTTGAGGATTGCTTGAGATCAGATGATCAAGACCAACTTGGGCAACATAGCAAGACTCTATTTGTACAAAAAAAATTTTTTTAATTAGCCAGCCATGGTGCCATGCACCTGTAATCCCAGCTACTTGGGAGGCTGAGGTAGGAGGATCGCTTGAGCCCAGGAGTTCAAGGTTACAGTGAGCCATGATTGCATCACTGCACTCCAGGCTGGGCGACAGAGTGAGACTCTGCCTCGAAGGGGAAAAAAAAAAAAGGTAAATTTTAGGTTATGTGCATTTTGCCACATGAAGAAAAGAAACACACATCTACATATACAGCAGCATTGTGTATTTAAGAACATTTACCAAACACACTGGACAGTTGCCTCTGTGCTGGGAGAATGAAAGAGTGGGGGGCGTGTAAATCACAGGCAAATGATAGGGACCCACTCTGAACTAAGCAGAGTGATAAACTTCATTCCACCTAAGAGTCATAATTTTGTCCACTTTAAAAATGTTAAAGAGAATTCCAGCACTCCCAGGCCAACACGCGAGGCTGTGGCCAGCGCAGTCAGCTGCCTCATCGCTGGGCCTCCACGTGCTCTCCTGCGGCCCAGCAGCTCTGTGAGCTGTCCAGCAGCCGCTGGTGGTGTGTGGACTGGGGCTGGCACGGCAGTGGGCATGCCAGGGCACCATGGACTGGCTGCCTTATCACACCGGACAGAACAATCAGCGTGGGGCCTGACACGGGCCCTCCCCGTGGCCACAGCAGGGCAGCCGGGTTTTTTTCCTGACCATCTTTGAGCTCGAGATCAGACACAGGGAAAGATTAAAACAAATATGAATTTAATCAAGGGATTCTGCTATCCTGGGGTGGAAACAGGAGCCTGCTGACATAAAGAGAGGCTGGAGCGCTGGGGAGCCAGAGTGGAATCAAAGTGGCTTGCTTACCACTAACCGCTCAGATGATCCATATCATAACAACAAAAAAGAAAAACAATTATTTATTCTTTTTGATGTTGTAGCTCAGCAGCAACTTGCTTTTTGAAGACAGCAAGGTCAAAACCAAGTTATTGTTTTTGCCTGAAACTTTGACAGGGACTCCGAGTTCTTCCGTGTGACCTACTTAGATGAGATGTGGGAAACGTGGAGATGTTCATTTCTTCTGGGCCACAGATTAGGGCTTCCTTTCTTCTCCTTCCTCCCTCCTTCTTGCCATGTCTCTCTCCCCTCTCTTCCCGTTAAGGACCTGAATATGATGTCGTGGGGCCACAAAGGCATCCAAGTCACAGCTCCATCTCATCTCGTCCGGGAGAGCTAGATAGAAGCCCAGGTCTCCAGATCCCCTCCTCCCAGGTGGGCTGGGGATCAGCCTTCCTTTCACTCCCTAATTCACCCACCAGGCATGTACTCTGCAACTGCAACATGGGCATGGTGCTGAATGCCAGGGATACAACCGTGAACAAATCAGCCCTGCTCTAGGAGAGTTTATTTTTCACAGGAGAGACATGAGTTTAAATAACAGGCATAATTCAGGGGCATCCAAGTAGCCACAGGGAAAGCACAAGGTTATAAGCAGGCTTTTATAACCCAGACAGGGGATTCAGAAGCATCTGCTCCATGGGATTGTTGGCCCGGGAAGCAGGGGAGGGAAGAGTGTTGGGGCAGAGAGAACAGCATGCACGGAGGCCTGGAGTTGAGAGAGTGTATGTTCAAGGGACCGAAAGCAGCTGGGCTCTGCAGGCATGGGGAGGGTGTTAAGGAGAAGAGAACTCGTAGGGGATGGAGATTTGGCAGGAAGCAATTCCTGCAGGGCCTTGCTAGGCCATCACAGGGAGTTTGGATTTCCTCTTTACAGCAGTGGGGAGCCACAGTCGAGGATTTTTAGCAGCAAGCCATGTGGTCAAGGCCGCTTCACAAAATTC
Source organism: Trachypithecus francoisi (assembly GCF_009764315.1). Lineage (NCBI taxonomy): Eukaryota > Metazoa > Chordata > Mammalia > Primates > Cercopithecidae > Trachypithecus > Trachypithecus francoisi. Next base: position 90,678,600 of record NW_022681455.1, on the reverse strand, counting down.
ACTCAGGGCCGCAGGAGGGATTACAGGGAGGCAAGACTGGAGGTGAGAGATGAGGCTGGCAGGGGCCAGAGAGGTGCCAGGGGAGCTGGACACAGTGGAGAGCATCGAGAAAGATGCACACGGTGATGAAACAAGAACTGCGTGCCTGAGGGTGAGCGGAGTGCCTACTTTCATTGCCTGAGACCAGCCACGCAGGAGAGGAGGCAGGTTGCCTATGGAGGGGGTGGGGAGGAATGACAAGTTGCATTGAGCTTGAGGACCCAGGTGAAGACATCTGGTTGAATGCACAGGTCTGGGGCTTAGGAGAGAGGAGGCTGGATGTGCAGACCTGGGAGGACACGGCACCTACAGACCCAGCCATCCCTGTCTCCCCGTCAGCTTTCAGCCCTGCTTCCTTATATTTAAATGTTCACATTCTTTGATTCATCAACCAGATGTTGGAACCCTGATGAGTCCCTCATGCTGTGCCAAGCCCCGGGGGAAAACAACAAGCACCAGATGTGGCTTCAACCCGGTCAGATTAATCTCACTCAGAAGCCAAGGAAGCCTGACACCCCATGTCCCAGGTTGGGATCCCCAGAAGCAGGCCCTCACACAAGGATGTGGGCACAAGCAGCGGATTAGGGAAGTGGTCCTAGGAGGTACCAGCAGAAGAGTGGAGAAGGGCATGGGAAGGGAACGGAGCTAACACAGGCTGGGGTAAGGGGCAGTTTCTGCTGTTTGCAAAATGGGTTCAATCCCAACCAGTCTCTGGGCCACCCCTGAGAGGTAATCCACCTGAGGGGTGATAAAGATGAGGCATGGGCCCACTCTCCCCTGATGGCGTACCAAAAGGGTGCCCTGCTCCCCAGTACTATGGGCCTGTCCTGTGTGGGGCTGGTCACCCTCCTGATCCTTGAGAATGACCTCAGGTAGCTTCAGTTCTTTGCAGTAAGAAGCCAGAGGTAGGACCTGTGAATAGCAAAGTCATCTGGGGAGGATGCCCCCAGAGTTTGCTCTGTGGAGCACACCACCAAAATGAGTGGGTTTTCAATGGAGGAATGGAGATTTGAGCTTTTTTTTTTTTTTTTTTTAAAGAGCATTTTCTCCAGACTCTGTAGAAATTTATTTCTGTAAAGCCCAGCTCCAAGAAAACATCAGAGGGCCTGAGAAAAAGCAAGAAATAAAATAAACATAATATGACTCTCATTCCCACCCTACAAAGGCTAGACAGAGGAGCAGGGAATTGACAAATCTGAAAATAATCCAGAGAAACACCTCTACATTCAGAAAACATCAATCAAAATGGTATAATTGCCGGGCGCGGTGGCTCAAGCCTGTAATCCCAGCACTTTGGGAGGCCGAGACGGGCGGATCACGAGGTCAGGAGATCGAGACCATCCTGGCTAACACGGTGAAACCCCGTCTCTACTAAAAATACAAAAAAAACTAGCCGGGCGAGGTGGCGGGCGCCTGTAGTCCCAGCTACTCGGGAGGCTGAGGCAGGAGAATGGCGTAAACCCGGGAGGCGGAGCTTGCAGTGAGCTGAGATCTGGCCACTGCACTCCAGTCCGGGCAACAGAGCGAGACTCCGCCTCAAAAAAAAAAAAAAAAAGGTATAATTGCCAACCGTGGTGACTCATGCCTGCAATCCCAGTGCTTTGGGAGGCCAAGGCAGGAGGATTGCTCAAGGTCAGAAGTTCAAGACCAGCCTGAGCAACACCACAAGACCCCTGTCTCAAAAAAAAAAAACCGTAAAACAAAACAAAATGATATCACTGAAAATGTCAAAGATGTTTGCCTCATTTCGTTTCTTCTTTGAGGGAGGCAGGTAATGTTTTTCTCAATGGAGGCATAGTACACTATGGGAGAATAGCACCGGGGAGCTGGTGAGGGGACTAGAAGGCTGGCCTGTTGCAGGCAGCTCTAAGGGATTCAGCAGGAAGGCCTCACTCTGCTGGCGACACTCAAATGGCTCCCGTCACAGACCTTACCATTTCCACTCATTCTGGACCCACTTGCAACTTCCAGCCTCTGTGTCTCTTTCTCTGGCCACCAGAGCGCTGGCCAGAAGTACATTGAATTGCCAACCCTGGGGAAACAGCCTCAACCAGTGACGGATGGGGAGGTGGTGCATATATTCCCAAGGCCCCTCACCGCCAAATGGGCTAACACAGGGCACAAGTTCTACACCACCTCCTGCCATTCCCCAGTGGTGGGAAGCTCCACAGCTGCTCACGGGGTGGCTGGCTTGATTATAGGCCTTTTACTGGCTGCCCTCCCGGCCACCCTCCTCACCTGCAGTGGTGTGCTGAAAAATGGCTCAGATCAGCTCATGAGAGCCAATTACACCCATGTCTCCCCAAGGCCTCTTTCAGTTACATCACACTAGTAACTTGAAATCAACCATAGTGGGAACATTCTCACCATGCAAATGGGCACACACTACAAATAATGGATTTTTTTTTTTTTTCAGAGAGCTAGTTTGCCAGCACAACATTGCTTATTTTCCTACTTCTGTATCAGGGTCTCCTGGTATCACCTTCCAGATCAATTAACTTACTCGCAAATCCTTGCTTCAAGGTCTAGATCTGGGAAACAAAAGTTAAGATAGGCTGGGCATTCTGGCTCAATAACTTTGAGAGGCCGAAGTGGGTGGATCGCTTGAGCCCAGCAGTTTCAGGTCAGCCTGGGCAATATAGCAATACTCCACCTCTACCAAAAAAAAAAAATTGTTTTAAAAAATTAGCTGGGTGTGGTGGCATGGCATGTGCCTGTAGTCCCAGCTACTTGAGAGGCTGAAGCAGGAGAACCCCTTGAACCCAGGAGTTCAAGGCTGCAGTGAGCCATGATCGTGCCGCTGCACTGCACTCCAGCCTGGACACAGAGTGAAACCCTGTCACACACACACACACACACACACACACACACACACACACACAAACAGAAAGAGAAAAGAAAAGAAAGAAATAAAAGAAAAGAAAAGGAAAAAGTTAAGACAGCTCCCCTGGGCCTAGAGATGAGGTGCAGTCACCCAGCCCATGAGGGTAGTGGCCCGGGGCCCAGGCTCATCCTTACCTTACACTCCTTTTGGCCTCCCCTCTTACCCTATCCCTCCCACACCCAGGCCACAGCCACATCAGGGTCCCCCCACCCTTCCTAATACCCTTAGGGGACATCTGTGGCTTACAACCCCCTACCCTCCAGCCCTGTCTACTTTTGGCAGTGCCCTGATCTTCCTTAAGGACAGGTGGTAAGTTGCAATGTTGCCAGGTTTTCTCCCGTCTCCACATCTATTCCCTCCACCACCTGACTTTACAGTTCATCTCACTGAAGAAGCAAAATTTGGCTGGGCACAATGGCTCATGTCTGTAATCCCAGCACTTTGGGAGGCCGATCACTTGAGGTCAGGAGTTTGAGACAAGCCTGACCAACAAGATGAAACCCTGTTTCTACTAAAAAGAAAAAATAAATTAGCTGGGTGTGGTGCAGGGCCCTGTAATCCCATAATCCCAGCTACAGGGGAGGCTGAGACAGGAGAATCACTTGAACCTGGGAGACAGAGGTTGCAGTGAGCCAAGATCGCGCCACTGCACTACAGCCTGGGTGACACAGCGAGACTCCACCTCAAAAAAAATTTAAAAAAAGGAGAAGAAGCAGCAAAGTTTATATCCCAGGCTCAGTCTTGTAACTTGCTTTGGTCAACAGAATGAGGCAGAAGTAACGGTGTGCCTAGTCTATCCCTAGGCCTTATGAGGACATCACTAATCCTTCTTGCTGTCTTGTGACTCTGCTGTCACCAGAAGGTGAACAATCTGGGTTGGTCAGCTGGTCCCAGAAGGAGAAGGAGAGAGAAAAGCGGAGCTGTCCCCACTAACTACACCAGACAAGCCCAGCCTGGAGCAGAGCCTCCAGCCAACCGGCAGATGTGTGAACAATAAACACTTCCTGTTTTGTGTGCCATCAGGTCTGTGGTTGTTCGTTACAGTAAAGGGAACCATCTGTACCCACTCTCACTCCACGTGGCTCAGGTGGAGCTGACCCCATCTCACAGCTCCAGAGGGGACACAAGCCAGTCAGTACACTCTGCACCCTCAGTTGCTATGTCACGAATGGGTATGAGATCCAAGCCAGGCCAATGAGACTCAACTCTAGGACATTTCCTGGAACTTCTGGGAAGGAGATACTCACTTTCCACTGTGGTAGCCTAGGTGGTAGGACGTCAGCCAGTGGCTGCGGGCTGCCTTCTTCCCACAGCAGGGGAAGAGACTTTTGGAGAATGGAGCAGTCATGTATTGGTAAACAAGCTCTCCTCCCACAAAAAAAAAAAAAAAAGCCCTTATTTATAGCATTTGCCAATTTCCATGATACCATGGCCAGTGTCATGCTACCAGTGATGAACAACTGGTGCTCACAATTCCTGAATGTTTTACAACTGGCTCCAGCACATCCTTGAGAGGAGCCCATGCCACAGAAAACAGAGCCAAATGATGGAGAGATAGGCAGTATCCTGGTGATATTCTTTGAGCCCCTAGATCGAGCCATGCCCGAAATCCATTAATACCTCTGTACTTGACTCTTATGTAAGTCAACAACTTCTTTTGTTTCTTCTAAAGCCAGTTTGATTTGGGTTTCCTTTATGTGCAACTGAAAAAAGACAGATGAATACACCCACCTCCATTTTCTCCATTGCCTCTGTGCCTTGAGGAATCAGAATAAATCACTAAAAAATAATCCTTCCTGTCCTCAAACATTGGACTCCAAGTTCTTCAGCTTTTGGACTCTTGAATGTATACCAGCAGTTTGCCAAGGGTTCTCAGGCCTTCGGCCACAGACTGAAGGCTGCACTGTTGGCTTCCCTTTTGAGGTTTTGGGACTTGGACTGGCTTCCTTGCTCCTCAGCTTGCAGACGGCCTATAGTGTCAAAACAATCATTTTTTAAAAATGTGTTTAATTGAGACGGGGGTCTCACTAAGTTGCCAGGTCTGATCTCGAACTTCTGGCCTTAAGCAATATCCCAAAGTGCTGGGATCACAGGCAGGAGCCACCATGCCTGGCCCAAATCAATCATTTACGCAACATCAATTATGTGCCAGGCACTTTTTACGTGCCAGTAATCTTCATATCAACCTTACAAGATAGAGATCATTGAGGTCCACTTTTTAGGTGACCAAACTGAGACAGAGAGGCTAAAGGACTTGTTTTAAGGACATGCATTTGAACCAGTATGAGAACCCAGATCCAACTGACATCAGAGCCCATGACTCACCCACCACCCCCTGGGGCTTCTCTTCCCTTAGCCACTAGCCAGTCCTCCTGCCTGAATGCTCCCTGAATCATCTCTACCTGGTAAATCTCTGATTCATCTTTCAAGCAACTAAGTAATTTGCCCAAGAGCACCAAGACAGAGTATAGCAGAGCCAGGTGTAAACTCTGCTCCTCAGCCTGCTCAATCCTCAACTCACTTTACCAGTCAGCTATGAGGAAGAAAGTTTCTAGTTCCTATAACTTCCCAGAGAACTCTGCGTAAAGCAGAAAGAAAAACATTGCTGAACATTGCTATAATGCTGGCTGATGAATAGTCGGCCTGATGGTTAATACTGAGTGTCAACTTGATCGGATTGAAGGATGAAAAGTTTTGTTCCTGGGTGTGTCTGTGAGGGTGTTGCCAAAGGAGATTAACATTTGAGACAGTGGATTGGGAGAGGCAGACCCACCCTCAATCTGGGTGGGTCTAATCAGCTGCCAGTGTGGCTAGAATAAAATCAAGCAGAAGAATGTGGAAAGGCTAGACTGGCTGAGTCTTCCGACCTTCATCTTTCTCCCATGCTGGATGCTTCCTGCCCTCAAACATTTGACTCCAAGTTCTTCAGCTTTTGGACTCTTGGATTTACACCAATGGTTCACCAGGGGCTCTAGGGCCTTCGGCCACAGACTGAAGGCTGCCTTGTCGGCTTCCCTATTTTTGAGGTTTTGGGACGCAGACTGGCTTCCTAGGTCCTCAGCTTGCAAATGGCCTACTGTGGGACTTCACCTTGTGATCGTGTGAGTGAATACTCCTTAATAAACTCCCTTTCATATATACATCTATCCTATTAGTTCTGTCCCTTTAGGGAACACTGACTAACACAGTCGGTAAACCATGGGCCTCGGAGCCAGTGTCTGGTCCTGCTCTGTGCCTAGGCTCCACTGAGTAAAGACAACTCTGGCCCAGGATGGGTTCTGCTAATTGGCCAAGTCCTCAACAGAATGTCATGGAATGCACTTCTTTCTCCTGACAGTGGAGAAATGGCCAGCCACCTTTGGTTCATGCCGATAATTCAGATTCTGCACTTCCCCACAAAAATGGCTTCTTCTCCCATAAGCCCAGTCCCTGCTAGTTGTACCACCAACCTCTCAGGTACTCAGGACCTGCCTACTGCTTCCTTTTTTGCTCCTCCCTTTCTTCTGCGAACACGCAGGCACACACAGAGGTAGTCAGTTGCTTACTTGTTGCTGCAGCTGCATACTCTCAGGACTCCTGTGTGCAGGTTAGAGAAAACTCAATTCAATTTCATAGTCCCAGGTCCCTGAAACGGCCAGGGTGTGTCTGATTCAGAGGCTCCAATCATGGCCTCAGGACTTGGTCTCACTTCTCTATCTCTGACTCTGTTTTTAACTGTGTGACTTCATTCTGTCACGTTGGGGCCCTGGGAGGTCCAGATTCACTTCCTGCCAGCCACAAGTCCTCTGGAAAATAGAATTTTCCTTTCCTAACTCATCTGACAAAAATACTAGGCCTGACTCTCATTGGCCCAAATTGAAACACATGGCCACCCTTAAACCAACCACTGTGGTCAAGGGATGGATGCTCAGCTGAGCTTAAGCCAGGGTCACATGCCATACCCTAAGTCTGGATGTGGAATTGGTTCCACTCAGATCACATTGATTGAGCTGTGGAGAGGAGTGGCTTCCCCAAGGGAAATAGGGAGGTTCTTACCAGAAGAAGAGAGTGGATTCTGAATATAAAACAACCAATTTCCATGATACCCATCTCCATCCTAGGCCACGATCCAAGTCCCAAGTCTAGACTGTCATTATTTCTCACCTTGGTCCTGTAACCCACCAACTCCCTGATTTGCATCTCCTCATCTTTTTTTTTTTTCTTTAGAGACCAGATCTCACCCTGTAGCCCAGGCTGGAGTGCAGTGGCACAATCACAGCTCACTGTAGTGTTGGAGTCCTGGGCTCAAGCAATCCTCCCACCTCAGCCTCTGAGTATCTGGGACTACAGGCACGTGCCACCATGCCCAACTAATTTTTTTATTTTTCTTTTGTAGAGACAGGTCTGGCTATGTTACTCAGGCTGGTTTCAAACTTCTGGCCTCAAGCAATCCTCCTACCTCGGCCTTCAAAAGTGTCAGGACTATAGGTGTGAGCCACTGTGCCCAACCTCACCTCCCCATTTTAACAATCCACTACACAGCTCTGAATCTTTCAACTTTCCTTATTGTCTAGCCCACAAAATCCAAGATCCTAGACCTGAAACTCAAAACCTCCATGCTCTGACTCCAGCATAATTCTCCAGCCTCATCACCTTCAGCTTTTCATCACCCATTTGCCTGACAAGTCAGCCAACCAAGACTAGCTGCTGTTCTTTGAACACACCTTATATTTCCTCTCCTCTAAAGCCTTTCCTCCATGCTGTGCCCTTCGCCTGGAATGCTCACCAGCTCCCACCTCCACTTCTCCAAGTCCCTGAAATCAAGCCCAGCTGGATGGCTACTACCCCAGGGAAGGCTCTTTCTGCTGAATCCACATCAAATCCAATCCTCCAGGGCAAATACTCCTGCCCCTTCCCACCTGATCCTCAGCCCCCTTCTCATGGTGCAGTTCATCTATGAAAGAGACAGCCCCTTTGAGTGAGGGTGATGTGAATACAACAGCAGGCACTCTTGGTAACCAAGTCAGCTTCCATATTGATCAGGACTCTTCTGATTGCAAGAAACCAAACTCGGATCTCTATAAATGCAAAGGTAATTGACTCAGTCAGAAGCACATACAGCACGAGAGTTGTAGGCATGGCTGGACTTAGGGTATCACGTTTTTCTCTCTCTCTCTCTCTCTCTCTCTCTCTTTCTCTCGTCTTATTTCTGCCTTTTTTTGACATAATGGCCTCATTTCCTTCTACTGTGGATAGCTTCCTTCATGTAGCTGGAGAAGTTGGCTTCTAGTGACTCTGGCTTACAACACCCTTAGAACTTGGGATCTCAGAGGATGGAAAGGTGTCTTCCCTAACACTGGGGCAGCAAAATTCTGGGGAGAACTCCAGCTGCCTTGTGTCATACGACTGTCCCTGAGCCAATCACTGTGGCCCAAGGAATACAGCTCTCTGACTGGTCAGGTCTGCGGCGCACATGCATGGCAGGTTCAGTCCCACCCTCAGAACTACACGGATTGGGCACCCCCAAGAAAGAGGGGTCTGTTGCCAGAAGACAAGAAAGAAAGGAGAAGGAAGGGGAGGGGAGGGGAGGGGAGGGGAGGGGAGAGGAAAGGAGGGAAAGGAAAGGAAGGGAAAGGAAGGCGAGAAAGAGGGAAAGAGAACAAAAGAGAGAAAGAAAAGAAGGTGAAAGAGAGAAAGAAAAGAAAGAAAGAGAGAGAAGAAAGAAAGAAAGAAAGAAAGAAAGAAAGAAAGAAAGAAAGAAAGAGAAAGAAAGAGAGATTGATTTACCCCAGTACCCTCCCAACATCCAAGCATGAGCTCTGATCCATACAGTGGATTATCAACTTAGCTGTTGCTGACAATGATGGCTGAAAAGCTATATATTGAAATAACAGCAGTTATTCATCTTATTATTATTACTTACATCTGTTGAGAGACAGTGTGCTAGGCACGATTCTAAGTACTTTACATGTATTAACCCATTTATTCCTCATGACAAACCCACGAGGTAAATACAATTATTAGTCCCGTTTTACAGATGAGAAAAGTGAGGTGCAAACAGGGTAAGACACTTGCCTAGAGTCTCCTGGCTACAAAGTTGAGGAGCCGGGATTCAAACCCTAGGTGTCCAGTCCCACAGCCTGTGCCCTCCCCGCTGCCCAATACTGTCTACTTGGTGGTGTCTGGTATAAACTGGACATGCAGAGGAGCGAGAGAAGCCTGTTCCCCATTTGGTTACAGCCTCTCATCTTCCCAAATTCTCCTTCATAAAAGCAGCCCAGAGGCCTAGCAAGCAGCTTCTGCCAGGCTCTGCCCTTTGCCCCAAGGAAGGAGGAGCAATATGACAGCCCAGCTCTCGCTACCTCACCACCCCCTCCCCAGCGAGCCACCCTAGGTGTCTTCACCTGGCAACCCTCCCCCAAAGCTCCTAGTTCAGTCACAGGTGCAGCAGTGGGATGGAGCATCAGAGCATGGGGGCCACAGAACTCCCAGTGCCAGGAATAGAAACCAGAGCCCCAGGCCAGCACACCACTGAGGAGGGGCAGGAGGCGACAGACAGACAGACAGAGAACGTGAGAGACACACAGGGAGAGGGCAAAGGCAAAAAAGGTGAAGACACACATACAGGGCCCCCTCCTCATGTGCCCTCCTGCAGCACTCGCCGTCAGCATATGTAACTCTCTCCTCTCTGGGGCTGAGGGCAAGAGGGGGACAAGGGGGACCCCTTTAGAACCTGCAAGTAAAAGTTGGGCAGCAACTTGGGCATACATTTCTTTAGTTTCAATTCTCCTCAAGTGTCCTAAGCAGGGCAAGAGGCTCCAGGGGCAAAGTGAGGGAGGACAGACGCCCAAGGGGCAGGGTGAGGGGGTCAGGGTTAGGCTCATATTATTACTATCATTATTATTAATATGGGAAGGAAGGAAGGAAGGAAGGAAGGAAGGAAGGAAGGAAGGAAGGAAGGAAGGAGAGAGAAAGAAAAAGGGAAGGAATGAAAGAGAAAGAAAAAAAGGGAAGGAAGGAAGGAGGAAAAAAGAAAGGAAAGGGAAGGAAGGATGGAAGGAAGGAAGGAAAGAGGGAAAGAGGGAAAGAAAAGGAAAGAAGAAAAAGAGAGAGAAAGAAAGAGAGAAAGAGAAGGAAAGGGAAGGAAGGAAGGAAAGAAGGAAGGAAGGAAGGAAAGAAGGAAGGAAGGAAGGGAGGAAGGAAAGAATGAAGGAAGGAAGGAAGGAAGGAAGGAAGGAAGGAAGAAGGAAGGAAGGGATCCATAATGGCTTCCACTTGACTTCACCCCACACAATGGTCCTGATGCTCAGAAAGCCCAGAATCCCCCTGATATCTTGGCCAAAGCTCCAAAAGCCAAAGCCTGCAGCCACTGAGCCCTGCAAAGTAAAAGTGAGATGTCCGGGGGACAGTGAGAGGTCCCCAAAAACATGGGGGAGCACACCTGACCCTGTCCATCCCTCCCTGCAAGAGCTCAATGCTCTTCTGACCCACATCACAAGGGACCTGACTTCTCTCAGAATATCTGCTTGCTTTAGTGGACATGGGTTTGAAATTCTACTGTGACCCTAAACCAGCCCTGTGACCTTGGTTAAGTCCTTCCCTCCTAATACCTCATCTGCCACCTATACAGCAAGGGCCCCTTCCAGGGCTGGCATTCTGTGGCTGGTAGGGTTTTACTATGTCCCCACCCAAATCTTACGTTGGATTGTAACTCTCGTAATTCACACATGTTGTGGGAGGGACCCACGGGAGCTAATTGAATCGTGGGGGCGGTTCCCCCACACTGTTCTCATGGTGGTGAATAAGTCTCACAAGAGCTGATGGTTTTATGAGGGGTTTCCCCTTTCGCTCGGCTTTCATTCTCTCTCTTGTCTGCTGCCATGTAAGACATGCCTTTCACCTTCCACCATGATTGTGAGGCCTCTCCAGCCACGTGGAACTGTGAGTCCATGAAGCCTCTTTTTCTTCAAAAATTACCCAGCCTCAGGTATGTCTTTATCAGCAGCATGAAAACGGACTAATACAGTGGCCTTGTGACTCTGTGGACCCTCACCTTCAGAATCAGAGGTGCCTTCCCAGGGATGCTACTCTGGGACTCCCACGCTATCCACCCTGCCCCTCCCATAGAAGCTCCTGAATGCTGTCCAGCTTCCCCGCCTCCTGCCTGCCTGCCTATCGAACCTTAGCTGTCCCATGCCCACAAGGTCTTGCCAAGTAGTTGACCAACCATCCATGGAAACTAAGATGGCCCAAGGTGAGAGAGGAGGTAAGGATAGCCTGGAACACCATGAGATCTCAGCAGCACTGGTAGGGCCTGACATTTGGACTGACAGTGTGGATTTAAGACAGTGTGTGCCATGGAAGAGGACAGGTGGGACCCCTTCTAACTCCGTCTAGAATAGGACTGACCCCTAAAAGACAGAGCATGTGGGGCTAGAATTAGGGGTCAGAACGTCCCTACCTTCCCCAGAGCCCAAGAGACAGACCTTGAGACCTTAAAGGAGGGCGAGAGGGAGGCAGGATGATCCACGGGTACATCTGCCTCCTTCTCAGGATGACAGGGCCTTGGCAGCCATGAGAGCACTGTGGCCCCCAAGCACCTATGCACTGAGCATTGCATCGCGTCCCCACCGCCTGCACCAAATGTCAGCCTCGGCACGCGGTGCCCCACCCCACTCCTGAAAACCAAAGGCACCCCTTCCAGAGAAGAAAAAGAGGGAGCCTCATCATTAATAGCGCTGGCGGCAAGGTAAAGCCGCCCGCCCGCCCCCGCACACCCTCGCCCATAATTATGCCAGTGCGCCTTTCATCCCCACGCGCACACGCAGAAAGTTTATTGTTGTATTTCGGCCTTTTTTCAGTCTCCTCTGCCTTTCATGCAAGGGGAAGGGTGCTGAGGGGTCAAAGCACCTCCCCCACCTCCTCTCCCTGCTGCAGTCCTTTTAGAAAAACACCCAAAGCCATAATTTGTCTTAGAATTTCTTTTGAAACAGCTACAAGAAAGACTAACGACTGCTCTTTTCCCTCTGTTTCTGATTCCAGCCATCCCTTTATCTGGCTTTCATTAGAGCCTCGGCCGCGCCTCTTTTGTGGGAGAGACTTGAGGGAGCCGAGGCAGTTTCCCAGCCGCTGTGATGTTGCTAAAGATTAAAAAGGAGCTTTGAAGCTGCACCAGTTCTCTCTGCGCCCCCTCGGTACAGGACCTCAGAAAGACCCAAGCCATCTGGCAAACCTGACATAAAGACAAAATAAAGTGATTGAAACAGTCTCTTCAAAGCCACAATGGTAGATTTGTTGATTTGGGCGTTATCTTTCATGCGAGGCCCTCAGAAGTCACCAGAACACCTAGGTAATCTCAGGCGGGCCTGACTGGAGTGGATGGAGCTTTCCAGGCCGAGGCTCAGAGAGGGGCCCAGCCTCGCCTGGCGGGGGCCCAGGGATGGACTGCGGGGCCCAGGGATAGACTGCAGGCCCCGGGAAACTCCACAATTGGACACAGAGCCCAGGCCTCAGCAGCAGTTTCCAGCGAGGCCTCCTGCCTCCAGTCCCTGCCTGGGTCCCAGCTCCAGAGGGGCCCCAGACTCAGACAGACAGACAGAGCCAGGAGAGGAAGCTGGTGTGAGGCTGCCCTGAACAGGAGGGGATGGCAGGAGATGAAAGGCTGCTGCCCTGATTGCAACCGACAGCCCGTTAGTAACGCCCTGGCAGCTTCAGTATCAGAACCTGCTTCTCACAGCCCCCAGCTGGGCAGGGCCTGGGCAGATGGCTGTTTGCCAGGTCCCAGGGGAGGGTATCCCTCATACAACTGAGTCTTGGACCAGCAAAGATCCCAGAACCACAGACCCCTGGGCAGTTCTGGCCCAGTTCTGCATTAACGGATCAGAGTTAACATAACCTGGAACCTGGACCTCTCTGGGCCTCAGCTTGCCTTCCTGCAAAAGGGATAGGACTTAACCTATGGGTGGAGTTTCTCTTATCCTGTTGGGTGGCAGAGCCTGGAGCCCAAAGCCTTGGATCCTGAGTGCACCCCAGGCCTGGGTGGGAAGCCTGGAGGAGGTGGTGTCAGAGCCAGTGCTGCAGCTGGACAGACCCTCCCACACTGAGTTCAGTGCAGGGATTTGGGGTATACCATCCCACAGAACACCCGCTGATGCAACCGCAAGCAAATTATTCCCCTCTCAGGGACTCAGTCCCAGTAGAATTCAATGGTAGGAGGTGGCCAGAGATACTGACACGCTAGGGAGAACTGGGGCTCCATGAACACCCCCAAAGGGACAGAGGTGGAGTCAAAAGAAGCTGAGTGGCCGGGCACAGTGGTTCACACCTGTAATCCCAGCACTCTGGGAGGCCAAGGCAGGAGGATCACTTGAGCCCAGGAGTTTGAGACCAGCCTGGGTAACACAGCCTGGGCAACATAGCAAGACCCCATCTCTATTTTTTTTTAATAAAAATTTTTTTGGTAAAAAATAAAAGAAGATGAGCAAGTAGTCTTTTTTTACTTTTTCTTTTCTTTTTTTGTTTTTTTGAGACAGGGTCTTGCTCTGTCAGCCAGACTAAAGTGCAGTGGTGCAATCATAACTTACTGCAGTGTTGACTTCCCAGGCTCAAGCAATCCTCTCATCTCAGCCTCCCAAGTAGCTGGGACTATAGGTGCATGCTACCATACCCAGACAAATTTTAATGTTTTGTAAAGATGAAGTCTCACTGTGTTGCCCAGGCTGGTCTTGAACTCCTGGGCTCAAGAGACCCTCCCACCTTGGCATTCCAGATTGTTGGGATTACAGGCGTGAGCCCCACCCCTGGCCTGAACAGGTGGTCTTTAAGTTCCCCACTTCACTACAAACAGCTGCTCTGCTTTTATCTGTTACACACACTGGGCTTCAGAATAAGATCTCCAGGCTTTTTTAAAGTATCTGCTGATTAAAACACACATACAATTTAAAAGCCACGGGTCTTGAGGGCCTCTGCTCATTCCTTCTGACCTCCTTGAACCTGTGATTCTAATCAGACCCTGATGAGCTCAATAAGAGGTGGACTTCATTCTACTCAGTTTCAGCAAAATAATGAATTCACAAAGTCTAACCATCGATCAAAAACCAAGAATCTATGGAAAACCTGTTCTGCCCTCCCACCCCAGAAAAACATAATACCTGCCTGTCCTCAAACACCAGGCCCAGAAAAGATTTCTAAAGGACGTTCACACCCCCAGGGGATATAATAAGTCTCCAGCTGCTTTCTAAGGCAGAGAGAGAGAGGGCCTCTGGTCACAGTCCTTGGAGGAGACAACTTGCCCAACCCCATCTTTCTCTGGCCAGATCCAAGACCAGGGTCCCAGCTCCTCCTCTACTCCATCTTCTTCAGACAACTCAAAGGGGAAACTTCTCATCATAGCTGATCCCTACCCACCTTTCTTTCCTTTCAGAAGCACAGTTGGCTCTGCCACCAGGGTGGGAGGCCCACAACAGAGATTTTCTGGCCTCTTGTTAGTGATGTGCCAGCATGAGATGAGGCTGTGCCAGCCTGAGATGAGGCTTCCATCTGTTGTCCTCCCAAAAAGGGAGAGGAAGTCCAGCTCCACAGAGAGGCAGTGCCACAGAGCACATGTGGGAGGGGGCAGCCTGCCCACCAACCCCTACAAGGAACCTTCCAGGTAGACAATTTGCCCCTCCTTTTCTAACCATGCCTCCACATCTTCTCAGTCTGGTGAACTCCTACTCATCCTTCAAAACACATCTCTAATGTTCCTCCTTCTGTGAAGCCTTTCTGAGCTTCCTTCTCACATGCCACTCCCAGCTCATGTGCCACTTCATCCATATCTGTCTTGGGTAGCTCTGAAATCAGATGATAATAATGTTTCCAGGAAGAGCGCACACTGGAAGTCAAAGGACCTCAGTTCAAATGTCAGTTCCCTTATTCAATAGCTATGAGACTTTGGACAGGTCACTTTGCCTCTCTAAGCCTCAGTTTCTTTATCTGTAAAGGTGATAAAATAAAATTTATTCCCTAGGCTGGTTTTTGTTTGTTTTTAACAGAGTCTTGCTCTTGTCACCCAGGCTGAGTGCAATGGCACAATTTCAGCTCACTGCAATCTCCTCTAGGCTGGTTTTGAAGATTCTGTGATGTACGTGAAAGAGTCTAAAATTATGTCCAACACATAGAGGCACCCAAGAGAAGTGGGCGTCATTTCTTCCTAGAAGAGTTGAGCTTCTCAAGGACAGGAACCAGGTCTTCATTCATTCATTTATTCACTCGTCATCACTGAACTCTTGTTGGGAACCAAGCCCTGAGCCAGAGTTGGGTTATGCAGCAGGCCACAAAACAAACTCTGTCCAGGGTCCATACATCTCACAACTGGTCTTCCTCACCTGTGTATCTCTGGCACCTGCTGTGGCTGACACTGGTCCCATTCTCCCCAAGTGGTTTGGGCAAGGGCAGGTCTTCCAAGTCCAGGCTGAAAGTTGTCTGCCCCTAGGATGGTCAGCAGGACTCTTTTCCGCTCTTGACACCCTCTGAGCCTTGTCTGAGTACTCTGGGAGGAGACAGATGAAGAGGAGCCATCATCCCCTCTCTCAGGGAGCTCCTGATCAGATGGAGGAGACCCCCACCTCATCCCTGGAGAGTTTTTAGCCTGATGAAAGAGACAGACTCATCGATCTCAACCTTGAAAACTCCCAATCTGATGCCAGGGGCACATTTTCCTGATTTGGGGAAGTTCCATTTGGAGAGCAAAGAGCAGAGTTCCATTTTCCCTGATACTGCAAACTCTTAGTCTGATGGAGGAGACGCATGCCTCCTGATCCTGGCCCAGTTTATCACTGATGGGGGTGAGATTGTTCCTATCACAGGAGGGGACCTCCTCTGATGGGAGAGGCAGTCTGTGCACATAGATAGCTTGAGAGTCAGATAAAACAACATGTATGGGGAAAAAAGAGATCAATCTAGGGTCCTTTTGAAAAGCTGGCTGTGCAAAGTCTCTGTCCATTTGTCTGTGGACTCAGAAGGGATATTCCTGGCTCTGCAGATGCACCGTTTGAACCCGCAGGGCTAGACACAAATGACAGAGGCATCCGCCTCATGAGCATCCAGCCAAGCTCCTCACCAGACAACCCACACCAGAACTGGCCAGGGGCCCCTTCACTGGCATCCTGCACCAGCCTTGCCAGGGGAGGCTTTCTCACGATCAGGGACATCTGGGCTGGCCCAGCTCCCAGAAGCCACCGACATGAAAAGCGAGGGGCTCCGCAAACACCATCTGCACATCATAAAGCCACTTGGTGGCTCCCAGGGGCTGCCTCCAGCTGCGGCTGGGTTGCCCGGGAAAAGAGAGGAAGGTACCAAGCGGCCAGGAGGGGAAGGGCAGGGGGAGAATAAGGATGGCCAAAAGGGGAGAGCCAGGCTGGCAGGCTTCCACCTGGCACCCTACACACTGGGGAAGTTAACGTCACCTGGTTTGTCTCCCTGTCACTGCCTGGGAACACAGGGGGTTTTGCCTATCCCTGGAGGTGACTTGGGTGACTGGGGTAGAATACGGTGCTGGTTATGCCCTCAGTGGCCATGCCTCAGTTTCCATGTCTGTACATTGGAGGTAATAAGAATCTCATCCATATGGTGGATTTGCTATGGGAATTAAAAGTAATACAAGTGTTGAGCTAAACACTTAAGATCTGTACACGTAACATCTGCAATGTGTATCCCACACCTGGTTTAAAGTAAGTGTTCAGTCACTGTTGTCATCGTCCTGCCTCCCAGACACTGTCCTGCAGCTCTGGGAGCAGGCACCTGTGATGGGAGGAGTCATCCAGCATATTTCACTGGCGACCTGCCCAGGGCCCCACCCTCAACACCAAGTCCAAAGCTGATTGGACAAAGGATAGGGCCTGGCCCAAGAAAGTTCATCTATTGGCAGTTGAGCAGAGCCTATCAGATTCTCTGTGGAGAACTTGAGCTGGAGTTGGGTTGTGCCTACTGGTGATCACCTTGGGCCATGTTGAAGCAGAGGAAGGAGGCAGAGAGGAAGAGAAAGAATAGAGACGTAAGAACAGCAGAGATGAGACAGATACGAGGTTCCTGAGAGGTGGAAAGAGATGACAGAAGGGAGAAGGCCTCCGGTCCTTCCTTTCGGGTTCCCATGTGAGTTCCCAGTAGACAAGAAAGTACCATTGATCACAATGGCACAAACTATGATTTGTGCCAAGAAGTACAAACACAAATACGCACATACCACACTCGCCACCCCACATCCCATCATACCAACATACTCACACCCCTTTTTACTTTTTTGCTTACAAGTCCCTACCCACATGCAAACAACTTCCTGAATGGTAAATCCCAGGAGACCAATTTTGTTGAGTGGGGATCAGAAGCTGAGAGAGAGAAAGCACTGAATAGTTTCAGAAAATAGCATTTTTGGAGAAAGTGGAGAGAAGAGAAGAGATGGCTGGCTGTAGGAAAAAAATCATAGGTGCACAGAGAGTGCTCATCGGGAAGTCTAGAAAGTGTCTGAACTGTGGTGCATGATCCTTGCAGCACAGCATCATCAAATCACGTCACCTGCCATCTCCGGGTTCTGCTCTCCCCTATGTTGGCTCCATCCTTTGCCCCTCCAGCTGGCAAGACAGCTGCTGGCCTCTACAGCGGTGTCAGCCCTCAATGACAGACAACAGCAGGGGCTCCAGTGTCTTGGTTTGAGCTCCCTCAGAAGGAGACCCTTAGTTAAGGATTTTAGGACAAATGGTTTCCTTGGGAAGTGATCGTAGGAAGTACTGGTAAGGAAATGGGAAAGAGAGCCAGCACGGGGAAGGAAACCAATACAAGGTATGTTATCATGCAGTTATCTTTGTGGGCACCCGGAGCCTAATCCCACTGGGGAACAGTGAGGGCCAGGGTAGAGCATGCACCTTGCAGAGAAATGGGGTATTTATCCACCAGCTCCCATCAGCCATTGGTTGAGGGCTGCCAGAAAGCTGGAACTAGGACTCCTCAAATTTTGCACCCTATGCACCTCACTTGCCTCCCCTAGCTACCTTGGCAACTCCTTGGCTCCATTAGCCCCCTGACTTGTAGCCCCTGTGGCACACATGGACAGAGTGGGCTGTAACAGCCTGAGAGAGTACTCAAGCATAGACCCAAAGCATGCCGTTTCCATGCACACAGGCAACTGGTAGTTCAGCCCGTGTGCGTGGAAATGGCAAATGCCAAGAGGCTATGCATGGGGCCCAGTCAGGGGCTGCTATACCCTGCAAAAATCTCATAGTATCTCAAAGGTTCTGATTGGGTCATATGTTCATCCCTGGACCAATCACTGAGGCCAGAGGGATGTGACATGCTAATTGAGTCAATCTTAGAGTGGTGGAGGGGGCAGGAAGAATGAGAGGGTGGGTGTGTTCCCTGTGTACCTCACAGAAACTAACGAGTGTGAACCATAGCAACTCTCAGAAATAAGACAAAGAGGCATCAATTGGGTGGCCAGGAAAACAAGACACACAAATGACCACGCCTCAGCCCCAAGTTGTGATTACTCAGAAGGCGAAAGTGTTGGGTGTAGCTTGTCAAAAGCCCTTCCAGCAAAACCCTTTAACTGGTCACTTTAAGCTTTGGTTTAAAGCATTAATTGAGCACTGACCTGTGCCAGACATTATGTCAGGCTCCGAGAGGACACAGATGAAAAGGTCTCATTTCTGTTCTCTGGAAACACAGGCAAGGGTGGCAGTGAAGATGGAAAAGACGACGACGGCTGTTTCAACAATCATTTCAGCAGATCTGTTAATGAGATGCCACTGATGGCGACACATACACATTATTTCATGAGCCACCAAGGAAAAAGAAAAGTTGCCAATTAAATATGTCACACCTTGGATAATAAGATTTATCCCAATTTTAGAGATATGAAATGTAAAAAAGATGAGTTTTAGAACTGATGGATCATGGTCATATTTTATAGCTTATAAAGGATTTTTTTTTTTCTTTTTTGAGATGGAGTCTCACTCTGTCGCCCAGGCTGGAGTGCAGTGGCGCAATCTTGGCTCACTGCAACCTCTGCCTCCCGGGTTCAAGCAATTCTCTGCCTCAGCCTCCCAAGTAGCTGGGACTACAGGCGCATGCCAACATGCCCAGCTAATTTTTTGTATTTTTAGTAGAGATGGGGTTTCACCGTGTTAGCCAGGATGGTCTCGATCTCCTGCCCAGCCTATAAAGGATTTTTTTTATAGACACTATCCCATTAGGTACTCACTACAAATCTGCTGGGGGTAATATCACTGCTATTTTCCATTCCATGAAACTGCACTCAGAGAGGTCAAGTGACTTTCCCAAGGTCACTAAGCTACTAAACAACCAAAGTGGGACTCAACCCCAGGTCTGCCTGGTTGCAGAACCAGGAGACCACCAGGTCTCCCTGACACTTTCGTGACTCCTGGTCCATCTTTTTACCAAACATGGGCCTCGCCCATCTTTGTTTGCCTCCCAGTTCAAAACAAAGAGCCCAACCATCTCTACTTCCCTCTGCTCCCACCCACCTATATGCCTGGGCTTGAGATTTCTGTTCCCAGGAGATTTCTTCCCTTCCAGGCAAAACAGCCTTCCTTGGTGATCACAGGCAGATAGTATGGTCACCCACTCATTCCCAGCTCCCCTCAAGCTACTGCCATGGTGAGCACTACTCAAACCTGGGTCCCTACCAAGGATCCTGTTTTGAAGGAACCAAGCCCTTGTCCCTCAGAATACCTTAAATTAGACCTGTTTGATAATGGTTTGTACGATAGTTTCCTCATGTATATGTTCCCTCATGAACACAGGGGTTCACACTTGGATTAATGCTCTGAGTTGCTACCTTGAAATTCTTTTTTTTTTTTTAGACGGAGTCTTCACTCTGTCACCCAGGCTGAGTGCAGTGGCACGATCTCACTGCAAGCTCCGCCTCCCAGGTTCATGCCATTCTCCTGCCTCAGCCTCCCAAGTAGCTGGGACTACAGGCACCTGCCACCACGCCCGGCTAATTTTTGTATTTTTAGTAGAGACGGGGTTTCACTGTGTTAACCAGGATGGTCTCGATCTCCTGACTTTGTGATCCACCCTTCTCGGCCTCCCAAAGTGATGGGATTATAGGCATAAGCCACTGCACCTGGCCTGAAACTCTCGATAATTTTGAACAAGGGACCCCACGTTTTCATTTTGCACCCAGCCCTACAAATTACATAGCTGACCCTGGTGAGAATGGGCCCACCACACTTAAAAGTATCTGAGAAAGAAGTCGGACTTGTTGCCCCATTTCTGGGACTCCTGAGGTCTGGAAGTGTCCTGGTCACCTCTGTATGTTCTGGGAACAGGCAGTGCTCAGTTCCCTAAGCAGAGGGACTCCTCAGTAGGCACTGAATGAAGTGTGTGTGTGTGTGTGTGTGTGTGTCCATGAACACACAAGTCAGCCTATGTTCTTTCAGTTGCAAGGGCCAGAAATCCAGGTCAAAGTACACAAAACTCAAAGGGGGAATTTACTCAACCCCTGGATTGAAAAGTGTAAGAGGTTGATGAACTTTCGGCTCAGCTGGATCCAGAGACTCAAGCACTGTCACCAGGCCACCAGCTCTTGGCTCTGCTTTCTCCACCATTAGCTTTATTCTCAGGCAGTGCCTCCTCTCAAGCCCCAAAAGCACCAGACTGACATACCACTAGCTCAGCAAGCTCTTCATGGAACGGTCCCACCAAAGCCAAGCCTCAGTCCCATGCCCACCTCTGTACCAATTACCAGGCCAGGGGCTATGATATTCACATTAGCCAGATTCCAAACACAGGCCCACCTCTGAACCAATCATTGGCCCTGGCAGCTGTGATACTCTCACAGGCAGGCCTAGGTCACATGCTCACCCCTGAACCAATCCTCACTGGCCCTGGCAGCTGTGATACTCTCACTGGCAGGCCTGGGTCACATGTTCACCCCTGAACCAATCCTCACTGGCCCTGGCAGCTGTGACACTCTCATTAGCAGGCTTGGGTCATGTGGGGAGAGGAGGCTCTCTAAATGGAAGTCAAGAGGCTGTTGTTACAGGAAGTGTTTATTTGGTGCCCAATGGGCAGAAATAACCAGTAACATCAAGGCTTCTCTCTATCTCCCAAGCTGGTCACTTGGGTCTGAGAAGCCTGAGAAACTTGCTGACCCAGAAGAGCAGCCTTGGAAACCTAGCAAAAAGGGAAGGCCTGCGAAATACCAAAAGGCCCACACTGGACGGGTCAGCAGGACCAGGGCAGATCAGACAGGTGCCAGAGGCAGGCGGCCACTCTGCATAGTTACCACCAGAGGGCAGCTGACCCGGAGGCAGGGTAAACAGGAGGAGGTCAAGTAGCCTCGGGGAACCTCTGTACCTTGCCTGAGACATGGCAGATAATAACACTGACTGCTCACCCTTATTGAGCCTGGCCGGGTTCTAAGCATTTTTATGCATCAACTCAATGAATTATCACCAATGAAATTGGTACCTTTATAACCCCCATTTTACAAATGAGGAAACCAAGGCTTTTAAGTAACGAGCCCAAGGTGTCATATGGCAGAAAAGGGGCAAGTCACATATCTATTCCACCAAACCCTGAGCTTCCTGAGGTTAGGGACTGTGTCTTGTTCTTATCTGAAGTCCCCATGGACCCTAACAATCACTATGTGCTTAATGGATATCTGGTGAACTGAAAGCCTGGGGCGGTGGGCGGGTGGGGGCGCTGTCTCTGTGTTCTCCACCTTCCCTAGTCTCCCCATCCCAGGAGGAAATTACCAGGCTCAGTTCAGGCCATACCCCTTCCAGGTGTGCTGACCTTGGAAGATGATTCTTAGACCTTGCCCTTGCTCTGTTGTAATGGACTCTCAGGCACTACAGTACACACATCAGTAGAAGAGAGAGCTTGAGATTTTGCAAAGGCTTGACAACTCCAAAGTCTCATGGTGTAGGTCACTTATTTTTGTTTGAGGCAGAGTCTTGCTCTGTTGCCCAGGCTGGAGCACAGTGGCACGATCTTGGCTCACTGCAACCTCTGCCTCCAGGATTCAAGCAATTCTTGTGCCTCAGTCTCCCAAGAAGCTGGGATTACAGGCATGTGCTACCATGCCTGGCTAATTTTTGTATTTTTAGTAGAGACAGGGTTTCCCTGTGTTGGCCAGACTGGTCTCCAACTCCCGGCCTCCAGTAATCCACCAACCTAGGCCTCCCAAAATGCTGGGTTTACAGGTGTGAGCCACTGTGCCCAGCCTGTAGGTCACTATTTATGCTGCTCCCAGGAGTAGCTGGCTGTGTAGTTGGCGGGAAGAGGAAGAACACATTTAATGTGAATTCATTCATCAGCCTCCACTGGGCTCCCATGGTGGGCCAAATAGCATGCTGAGTGCTTTGAGAGGGACAGAGGGAACCATGACAAAACCTCCTCTCCCCAAACCCCTCCTGGGAGGAGAAATAAGTCACTGCCAGAAGGAAGAACATAGAAGGAAGTCCTGCCCTTCACAAGAGAGGACTTCAACCCTAATCATTTCGGCAATAAAAATGTGTTAGGTACATGCCAAGTGCCAGTGAACAAAACAGAATAGACTCAGCTCTTGCCCTCAGGAAGTTATCAGTTTAGTGGGAAGGCAGACAATAGACAAATAAATGTGGAATTGCAAATGTGATGTGTTTTACCAGAAATAGAAAAAGCACAGGGTGCTATGAGAGAAACTAAAAGAGGGCCAGGTGCAGTGGCTCATGCCTGTAATCCCAGCACTCTGGGAGGCTGAGGCAGGTGGATAACCTGATGTCAGGAGTTCGAGACCAGCCTGGCCAACATGGCGAAACCCCATCTCTGCCAAAAACACAAAAAAGTAGCTGGGCGTGGTGGTGGGTGCCTGTAAACCCAGCTACTCGGGAGGCTGGGGCAGGAGAATCCCTTGAAACCAGGAAGTGGAGGTTGAAGTGATCTGAGATCTCGCAACTGCACTCCAGCTTGGGCTACAAGAGCAAAACTCCATCTCAAAAAATATATATAAATAAGGAGAGAAACTAAAAGGGGACTTGTTGGAGCAGGTTAGGGTTGCCTTTCTGAGGTGGTGAGAGATGAGAAGAGGCCAGCCATATGAAGAGTGTGGGAACAGCATTCCAGAATAAGGGAATAGCATGTGTGAAAACCCTGCAAGGAGGGAGAGTGTGGCATGTTCAAGGAACTAAATTATGTCTGGAGATTAGCAAGTAGAAGTAGGCAGTGGCAGAAATCAGGATCAGAGAGAAGAGCATGAGGTCAGGTTACACTGAGCCTTGTAAGCTGAGGAAAAAAGCTTGGGCTTGATCTAACTGAGATGAGAGAGCCCCCAAAGGGTTATGAACAGGATGATGATGTGGCCTAATCCAATCTATAATCTATGTTTTTGTTTTTATTTTTGTAACATGTACCACCACCCACAGAAAAATCCATGTGTTTTGTTTTTAACAGAGATGGGGTCTCACTATGTTGCCCAGGCTGGTCTCAAACTCCTGGTCCTCCTACCTCGGCCTCCCAAAGTGCTGGGATTACAGGTGTGAGCCACTGCCCCTGGCCCAGAAATCCATGTATTTCAAAGTCACTCTGGCTGTGGTGGGGAAAGGGGATTTATGGCAGAGCAGAGTGGAAGCTGGGAAACGTGGCAGCTCTTGCTGATCAACAGCCAGGGTGCACAGATGAGGGGCTATTCCTTCCTCATAGCAAGCTCTGGGGAGGCTTTCAGAAGCAGATTTTACCCCAGGTGAAAGAGGGACAGGCAGGCAGAAAGGAGAAGGTTGTATTCCCCACTCCACGCATTTTTCTCCTAAATAAAGGGAAGAAAAAAGTTTTTCCTTTTTCTGCCTCAGAAACTATAAAGAGATGCCCGTGCCTTCCAAAACGCCTATGTGTAGACTTAAACAACAATAACAACAGACCATCAGCAGTTCCGAGTGCAAATAATTCAATGATGTTGTAAAATCTGGCATAAATAGATCTGGCTGAGCTTCACAACTTTTCTCCCGGGGCTGACAATGTCAGCAACTCCAAGTCTGATCCCCTACTGGCCCTGAAAGGCAAGATCACAGTAGAGAGAGGAGGAGAAAACACCCCCGGGTTGCATTTCCCTTAGCAAATGGGCACGTTTGCCTCTCCGAGGAGCAGCCCAAGCGTCAGCCAAGCCGACCAGAATTGGATTTGTAGGAAAGAACCTTTCTGCCAGTTCTATATCAGTGACCAGTCTCATGGGGGACAGCGTGAACATTTTGTGAAGCATGTTGTGTTTGTTAGCAGCAAGGTGCCTCTGGGCTCCCATCAGCTCCGAGTAACAGGGCTCTGAATAATAGGGCTCAGGGCTCCCATCAGTAATAGGGCTCCAAGTAACAGGTAACAGTGCTCATCATTTACCTCCTCCTCTCATTGGGTCCTCACAACCTGCTCATTCTCAAGGCAGGTAGAGAAACTGAGTTTAGAAACAGGTATTCTTTTTGTTTGTTTTGGTTTTTTTTTTTTTTTAATGCTTGGTTACTTTGGGTACAGCATCCATTCTCCGATCCTCTGGTCACAGTACCCTAATTTTTCTTAGGGATACCAACTAACGCCATGTGGTTTAGGTGACACTCATCTCCCACCCAAGCTCCTGGGTTAGAAGACCCACGGTCTAGGTTTCACTTGTCCCTGAATTCTGCCACCACCATGACCGCCCTCCACCCACATCCCACCCCTTCATGGTCATAGGCTCTAGGTGGGTACATAATATAAACCAGTCCAATCACATAACCCTGTGACTTTTGCTGGGCCACTGGGGAAAGGCACATTCCCCTTTTTTCTGGACTGGGATCTATGAGGATGTCATCTGGGAGCTTCTAGAGGCCAGTGGAGCCTGCCTGAGGATGGGACCAGTGCAGAAGGAAGTAGAACAGAGAGAGAGAAAGCCTGAATCTTGGGGCCAGCGTTTGAGCACCTGGATATAGCCACACCTGAAGCTCAACCTCATTAGGGATGGATTTCTGACTGTCACATGGAGGCCAAGCAATGCAAGAATGAGAACCAGGCCTGTGATCTCCAGTTCAGTGCTCTTCCCCTGCATCAAGTTCCAGCTGACTTTATCCAGCCACACAACAAGCTCAACTAATCTGTCCAGATGACTTTATCCAGCCATACAACAAGCTCATCTAATCTATGTGTGGCTTTATGGTCTGCTAAAAGATGGGTATTTTAAAAATAAAAACATCTGATCATTCCAATGTTTTATCTAACCGAATTACAGAGCCTGTAATTACCCTGGAGGTCCTATCACTGAGTGGTTTTCAAAGATTTTCAGCAACTTCTTGCTTAAAATGACGTTTTAAGCAGAATGCCTATGTGTGAGAAATAAAAGCAGTAGCTTGTTAGTGCAAATGTATTTTATCTTTTATGTTAAAAGTTCTTAACATTGGCTGTGCGCGGTGGCTCAAGCCTGTAATCCCAGCACTTTGGGAGGCCAAGGCGGGCGGATCACGAGGTCAGGAGATCGAGACCATCCTGGCTAACACGGTGAAACCCCGTCTCTACTAAAAAATACAAAAAATTAGCCGGACGAGGTGGCGGGCGCCTGTAGTCCCAGCTACTCGGGAGGCTGAGGCAGGAGAATGGCATAAACCCAGGAGGCAGAGCTTGCAGTGAGCTGAGATCCGGCCACTGCACTCCAGCCCAGCCGACAGAGTGAGACTCCGTCTCAAAAAAAAAAAAAAGTTCTTAACATTTGGCTTGGCATAGTGGCTCACGTCTGTAGTCCCAGCACTTCGGCAGGCCAAGGCAGGCAGATCACCTGAGGTCAGGAATTCAGGACTAGCCTGGCCAACATGGCAAAACCCTGTTGCTACTAAAATTACAAAAATTAGCTGGGTGTGGTGGCACATGCCTGTAACCCCAGCTACTCGGGAGGCTGAGGCAGGAGAATTGCTTGAACCTGGGAGGTGGAGGTTGCAGTGAGCTGAGATCATGCCACTGCACTCCAGCCTAGGAGACAGAGTGAGAGTCCATCTTAAAAAAAAGTTCTTAACATTTACTTTTTACAATAAATGAAGACCCAAATTTCAATGTGTTATTCATTTCCAACATATAAAATTTTATTATGTATTTCCACGTATGGAAGGTTTTTAATCACTTTTTAAAAAATATTTATAATTGATACATAATAATTATATATATTTATGGAGTATAGAGTGATATTTTGATACATATATATAATGTGTAATGATCAAATTAGAGTAATTAGCACATCCACCATCTCACACATTTATCATTTCTTTGTGTTGGAAACATTTAAAATCCTCTTTTCTAGCTATTTGAAATATACAATAAATTATTATTAACTATAGTCACCCTACAGTGCTAAAGAACACTAAAATGTATTCCTCCTATCTAGCTAAATATCCATCAGCAGATGAATGGATAAAGCCAGTACACAATGGAAGACTACTCAGCCTTAAAAAAGAAGGAAATCCTGTTGTTTGAAATGACATGGGTGACCTGGAGGACAGTATGTTAAGCGAAATAAGCCAGGCACAGAAAGAGAAATACTGCAGGACTAAAGGCTAAATCCTTTACCCTCATTCATATGTGGAAGCTAAAGGAGTTGATCTTATGGAAGTAGAGGGTAGGCTAGAGCAGGAAGTAGAGTAGTAACTGGAAGCTGGGAAGAATAGGGAGGGCAGATAGAAAGAATAGGGAGGGCAGATTGCTATGTTGCCCAAGCTAGTCTTGAGCAATCCTCCCACCTCAGCCTCCAAAAGTGCTTAACACATATCTATGCCAAGAATAAGAGAGAGGAGCTGAGCAATGTCCTGGCCGCCATGAAGAAAGCGGCTGCCAGGAAGGACTGAGCTCCCCGCCCTCTGCCCAAAATAAAAGCTTCACAGGAAAAACAAAAACAAGAAAAAAGCAAACAACAACAACAAAAAAACAGTTGGTTAATGAATACGAAATTATTAGATAGAAGGAATAAGTTCTAGCATTCTATCACTGTTCTTTTTTAATCGTTAAAAATACTTTTTAGCGAGGCCAAAGTGGGCAGATCACGAGGTCAGAAGATCAAGACCCTCCTGGCTAACATGTTGAAACCCTGTCTCTACTAAAGATACAAAAAATTAGCTGGCGTAGTGGCGGATGCCTGTAGTCCCAGCTACTCCAGAGGCTGAGGCAGGAGAATGGTGTGAGCCAAGGTCGTACCACTGCACTCCAGCCTGGGCGACAGAGTGAAACTCCATCTCAAAAAAAAAAAAAAAAGAAAGAAAGAAACTTTTTAAAGAATTGGGGTAAATGCCAGGTACAGTGGCACACTCCTGTAGTCCCAGCTACTTGGAAGGTTGAGGCAGGAGGATTAATTGTGCCCAGGAGTTCAAGGCTGTCCTGTGCTATGATCGCCCCTGTGAATAGCCACTGCATTCCAGCCTGGGCAACATAGCAAGACCCTATCTCTAAAATAAATGAATGAATAAAGTAGACGAAAAAGTCCCTCAGATCTTTTCCATCGTTCTGTGGGCTTGCAAGTTAAAAAAAAAAAGAAAGAAAGAAAAAGAAAAAGAAAAAAGAAAAAATGAAACTTTTAGTTTATCTGGTTTTGTCAAAGGTCTTCTTTTGATGTCTAGTTGTTCCAACTTCAGAAATGTTCCCTTTTTCTCATCCAAGAAAATTAAGTCTGAGTATAAGCTAATGTTCCAGAATAGTGCTTCTCAAACTTTAATACACATATATTAATCAACCAGGAATCTTGTTTAAAATGTGAATTCTGATTCTACAATCCTGAGGTGGGACCTGAGACTCTGCATCTCTACCAAGCTCCCAGGTCCTGCCAGTGCAGCTGTCCCTAGACCACTCTTTGAGTAGCCAGGCTCAATAAAGGGGTATCATGAACATATCCCCTGAGGCAGGGAGAAGAGAATCACCACCAAACTCTGAAAAAAAAACTGGAAAATATCTGGAATGACATATACAAAATTATTACAGAAAGTGGTGAGATTATGAGCAATTTGAAATATCTTCCTTATACCTATTTGTATTTTTAATTTGTCTTTAATGAACATTAATTATTTAGGCAATAAATCAGTTTAAAACTGAATAACTGAATCAAGAAAAACCTAAAATATACACATATTTTTAAAAACAAAGCCTTTATCAGACACTGACAGAGCATCAGAAGCACTTCCCTAGAAGCAACAGCTTGAAAGCAGCCAGTTGAGTCCTCTTTCTTTTTATCTTTTTACCTTTTTTTTTGTTTTTGAGACAGGGTCTCACCGTGTTGCCCAGGCTGGAATGCAGTGGCACAATCATAGTTCACTGCAGCCTTGACCTCTTGGGCTCAAGTGATCCTCCTGCCTCAGCTTCCTGAGTAGCTGGGACCACAGGCATGCACCACCACACCTGGCTAATTTTTAATTTTTTGTAGAAATGGGCTCTTGCTATGTTGCCCAAGCCAGTCTTGAGCAATCCTCCCACCTCAGCCTCCAAAAGTACTGGAATTACAGGCGTGACTCAGCGTGTCTGACTTACTCCTCCTCTTTCTGCGGCCCTGTTTAGATGGAGATAGGGAAGAAACATGTCCAGGTTTCACAGCCAGTTTTTGGCAGAGCCAGAACTATGAAATTAGAGATCTGGGTGACATGGTACAAGCCCACAGCCGCAGTCTGATAAGAGTTTATCAAACACACAGCAATTTTCTGTGAAGGGAATTTAATCCTGGGCCCCGTCCACAGGGCAGTGCTCCAAGGAATCATGACGGACTGGGAGCCTGGGCCTGCAGGATCATTTCTGAGTTGCTGATGGTCTGTCCTCAGCCTGGGGTTCCTGGAAAATGCCCAGTTTTCTCCAAGGAGACCATTTCATCTGGTTTATCCCAATTTACAGGGGGAAGCCCACGCCCCACAGCCTGTCATTTAAGGCCTCAGTGTTCCCTTCTGCATCTCTGTCTCATCACACCTCCCACTCTCCAGCATCACCTTGGTGGCCTTGCATGCACAAGTCTACTTGTCTGATCCACCCTCCCCCAGCCCTTCCAGTGCTTAGAGGCTCCCGGCAGCCTGGCCAAGCTTTCCTTCCTCTGCACACCCTCAGCCCGCCACCGCCCTCACCTGGCTCCAGTGCTCTGTCCTCCCCTGCTGGGTGTCCCGCTCTCCCGTTTCTCCTCCTGCCTCCCTGCCCCTCCTCAGTCTCCTCTGCAGCTTCCTCATCCTTTTTTCACCTGTTAGATATTTATTGAAGGTCTCCAAGGCTCCATCTTCTCTGATTACTCTACTTTCCTGGGTGGCCTCATTCACTCCTGAGGTTCCAAAGACATCTCTATTCCAAAAATCTATTTTCAGGTCTCACCTCCCTTCCAAGCCCCAGACACATGCATTCACCTTCCTACTTGTCTTCTCCTCTTGGGTTATGCACAGGCATCCCTAACTCCTCCTAAGTTCTTCCTCCTTAATAACTCTTGAATTAACCCATTGCACCATCCCCACATCGTCCATGCTAGGCCAAGGCACCCCCCATCTCCCCTTTGAAGACCACATCGCTTCTAAGCTGGTCTCTCTGCCTGGTCTCCTAAACCCACTCCAATTCTTCCTCCATTCAGAAGCCAAAACACTCCTCCTAAATTGCCAATCTGGCCATGCGCCCACGTCCACTGCCTTCCCGGTCATACTGAAAAAAATCAAGCATCTCTGCCATGCCTTGAAAGGCTCTGCCCAGCCCAGCCTTTCTTCCAGACACGGTCCCCATCATCTCTCCTCTGGTCTCCTGTCCTCCCTGACTGCACCGAACTTTTCCTCACCTTTGCGCATGCTGGTCTCTCTGCCTGTTTAGTGGATGCAGCTGATGCCCTCTTGGCTCACCTCTCCTGAAGGGACATCCTGCTGGAGGGCTATCACCAGCAGCTGGGAGTGTTGGCCACTCACGGAAGGCAGCTGCATACCTCCCTCAGAGAATTCCTTGGGACAAACAAGAGTCACCTCTGCAACAGGTGACAATCAGGCAGACCTCACTTCCCAACATGGGCTACAAAAGGCCAGCCACCTCCCACAAGGTGGGACTGTTCCCTGGACAGTTGATGTTCCCCATTCCCCCTCGCCCTGCCACCACTGTGGCACGGGGCTGAGGCCTAGACCACCTCTTCTCTGCTTCTCCCCACCCCATCCTGCTTCTCTCCCTGCCTTGCAGGTTCTTCTCGATTGCCACTCCAACAGATCCCCGCCTCAGGTTCTACTTGTAGGGTACCTAATCAAGACCTATCTTCCAGGTCAGGCCTGGATGAGTCCCCAGCCTGGGTCAGAGCACTATCCGGACAACAGCCTGCTGCTTTCCTTTCTAACCGTTAGCATGGTCATGATCAAATATTTGTCTGTGCTCTCTGTTTAACATGCATCTCACTGTGCTCTCCATAAGGGCAGGGCCGTATCTATTTTACTCCCACCGTGTTCCTAGCACCCGCCAGCACGTAGTAGGCACACATAAAATATGAACTGAAAGAAGGAAGGAAGGTCCTGCTGTTGCCTCTTTCTTATTTGATCGAGGGCTCTGAGGCTAAATTACTTTTGGGGTTAACAGCCATGAGTGTCATGGCTTGGGCTTGCCGCCCTCCAGCAAGCAACTCTGAGGCCATGTGGGCAGAGGCCATGTGGCATGCCTGCATGGATGGCGGCCATCCACCACCTCTCTCTTTTCCTCACTCAGAGGCAGCGCCTGGGGCTGCTCTGCCAGTGACCGTGAGCAACCCTGGAAGCTGCACTGTCAACAACCTGTCACAGCGAATCACCCCAGGCCACTGATTCCCCACAGAGCTGCCTGCTGAACCAGCCTCAGCCTCTCAAGGCCTCTCCCAGCAGCACTCACAGGCTGGCACCAGGCTGGCACCAGGAAGGCCCAGACCTACTCCTGCCGCCAAATGGGAGCACCTGCTGGAGCTGCTGGGGGCCTGGGCTTAGGGAATGCCACCTTCCACCCCAGGACAGAGAGCAGAAATCCCCATGGAGTGTCCAGGAGAACCGGCCCTTTCCCACCTGCCGTCTGCCCCTTTACAGTTGGTAAGGCCTGCGTTGTGCCAGAACATTTCTCACTCCTTGCTTTTGCTAACCCTCATGCCAGCCACACAGGTTGCACGGGGCAAGCTCTGACCATCCCTCAGAGGAGAAAACTGAGATTCAAACAAAGGAAAGCAGGAGAAGTTAGTAGCCCAAGGACTCTCTCTGTCTCGGGAGTTCCCCATCCTGCCTCAGTGCTGCATAAGGGGGCTTTGAGGAGCATGGCCAAGAAGAGGTGAGGGGCTCAGAAGCCCCTGACGTTCGAGGCTTTTAGTCTGTCCACATCATAGGTCAGCACCCAGCAGCCCTCTTTCATTTGTTGGCTATAGGGGAATAGCTACAAAGGGTCCCCAGTGGCTGTCCCAGAACCAAGGCCACTGAGTTTCACCCAGCCCTCATCCCATCCAACCAACGAAGGCCAGACTCTACCTCAGAGTCAGATGGTCAGGACATCAGCTGGCTCCCAGAGTGCCCTCTCTGTCAGAGCACCAAGGCCTGCAGGCATCCTGGGAGGCAGCTCCTCAGCAGAGAGGCTGGGCTGGAGAGGGGCTACCTCCAAGCTGAGCTGGGCAGAGATTTCCTGGGCACGTCACACCCCCCAGTGGCCAGCCTTTCTCGGTGTCTTCTCCTCCACAGACTCACCCGGAGGCCTCCAGTCACCTCGTGCCTCCACCAGAAAGGGGAAGAAGGAGGAAGAGAATTATTATCACAACACAGTAATTATGATGCACTCATTTGTCCAACAAATATTTATCCAGGGCCTGTGCTGAGCCCAGCTCTGTGCTAAGTGTGGGGACACAGTCATAAGGAAGACAGACCTAGTCCCTAACCTCGGGGACCTGGGAGGCCAGTGGACAGATGGTGGATACGCACACAGATAGGGAAGAGATATTCAACATGATTTTGGAGGCTGTAGATGCAATGGAGAGAAATCAGGCATTGTACAGGCTGAGGGAAGAGGGGAAGGGGTGTGTGGGTTGCTGGTCCAGAAGCTTCTCTGAGGTGGTCACATGGGAGACCAAGGTGATATAAGGGCAGGAGCCACTCCAGGAGCTCAGGGGACAGTGTTCTGGACACAGGGAAGAGAAGCAGGGGCTGGGGGCAGGAGGGAGGAGGGGGCAGGGGGATGGGGCTGGAAAGAGAATGAGGGCCAGATCTGGCCCTGAAAGCCAAGGTGAAGATTTGGCTTTGACTCTGAGTGAGACAGGGAGCCACGAGATGGTTTTGAGCAGGAAAGTGACATTCACAAATATTTAAAAGTTAGTATTAGCAGCTGATATTTATTGACCATTTACTATCTACCATATCAGGCACTACTCTCGGTGCTCTGACCGCGTTACCTTCTTTCATCCTTACATCCGCCCTGTTGCAGCAGCACACCTGGAGACCTCACCCTAGTTCCAAGGTTCAGAGATAGGCAGCCCTCTCAGGACACGCCAAGGTCACAGACGCAGTAAGCATGACCCCAGGACTCAAGTCAGCTCTGTCTCACTCATTCCAGAGCTGTTGGGCTTCCCTGGCCTGGATCCCAATTCTGACTCCCACGGACTAGCCATGTAGCAGGCAATTGCTCTCTGATCTTGACACCGCCCCAACAGTGGCTTCTCCACCCTGGCAGTGGAGGCCCCGGGAAGGCCCTGGAACATGAAGACCTGTGGTCAATCCCAGCTGTGTGGCTTTGAGCAGTCCCCGCCCTTATGGAACCTCAGAACCATCCTCTTTAAGATGGGCAAATACATCCTCCTTCCGGAGTGGCAGGAAGGACACTGAGCTCAGGATCCAGGCAGGTGGCAGATGTGGAACAGGTGCCAACAGTGTTCTCTAAGTTGTTCAGCCCTAGAGTTTTGGGGGCTGCCTTCTAGGGATTTAGGGATATATATGTGAGGCTTGGGCCACCCTTGGAGAAGAAAGCAACCATTCTACCTCCTCAACGAGGGAAACCAGGCTGCAAGGGCACTGACAGAGGCCGGCAGAGTAGACGTAGGACTCCAGGTAGGACTAACCAAAGTGCAGAGCCTGCCTGGTCCTCTCCCCAAGATCATCCTCTTCCTCCTCTGCCAGCAAATACACATGAGCAGAGTGGCTCCATCTCCTCCTGCAGTGCAGCCTGTTGCTGCCAAGAAACCTCCCCTTCACAGCCCAGTTCAGGATCCTCCCCCTACCCAGGTATTCCAAAATCTGAAGTTTCACCATTAGAGAGCTATTCCAACGAGTTAAGCAGTCGTGTTTTATTTGTCAATTTCTCCTTGTATATTTAGTTCCTCTAGACCCACAAAAATCCATAAACAGCAAATAACAACTATTTCCGTTCTTTACTTTTTTTCTTTTTTACATTTTTTTTTAATTGAATAGAGATGGGGTTTCTCTATGTTGCCCAGGCCAGGCTGGTCTCAAACTCCTGCACTCAAGTGATCCTGCCGCCTTGGCCTCCCAAAGTGCTGGGATTACAGGTGTGAGCCACTGTGCTTAGCCTATTTCCATTCTTTAAATTATCTTCTGATCTTTTTCAACGCACAAACCTGCATATAGGAGCACATGCATCTTCTCTGGAATTTGTTTTAATTTAACATGATTCTAAACATGCAGCAAGGGTAGTTGGAGATGACCCAGCCCTCTTTTCCAAGAGCAATGTGGCATAGTGGTTAGAAGGTAGGGTTTGGAGGTAGGCAGACATGGATTGAAATTCCAGGTAGGCAAGGTGTGTGACTTTGCAGAAGCCACCTGACTTCTCCAGGCCTCAGTTTCCTCACCTGTGGAATAGGGATAACAGCACTCCTCCCACAGACCAGAATACGGATACAAAGGGGTGATGTGTTCATCGCCTTAACCAAACGCCCTGCACAGGCAACTGCTCAATTAACAGTAGCTATTGTCACTGTCACTTTAGTCCTTCTTATTGAGATATGCGGCATGCTTAGAAAGTTTCCCTGCTTGAAATGATATTTGTATAAGCCATGTATTCCTATGTAACAAATTACCCCAACACTTAGTGACTTAAGCAAACATACATGTATTAGCTCCCATTTTCTGTGTGGGGAGAAGTCTGGGCACAGCTTAACTGGGTCCTCTGCTTCTGGGTCTCTCACAGGGCTGTGATCAGGATGTCAGCCAGGGCTGAGGTCTCATCTGAACGTTCCACTGAGGAAGGATCCACTTTGAAGCTCACACAGTTGCTGGCAGGATTCAATCCTTCAAGGCTTTTGGACTGACAGCCTCAGTTGTAGCCAGATGTCAACTGGGGGCCGGCCTCAGCTCTTTGTCACATGGGCTTCTCCAGCATAGCAGCTTGCTTCATCAAAACATGCAAGCCAAGAAGGCAAGAGAGACAGTCGGCAAGCAAGACTGAAGTCTTACGTATCCTCATCGCAGGAGTGACGTCCATCATCTTTGCCATGTTCTATTGCTCTGAAGCCAGTCTCCACGCCATTCCACATTCACTGGGAGGACATGAATGGCAGCAGGCAGAAATCTCTGGGGGAGTCTGCCCGAACCAGGACCATACAGCTCAACTAGCATTTTCTGGTGCCTTCTATGTGCCTTCATGGTATTAATACTGGGAATTTAAAACTAGATGAGTTTGGGCTTCCACGTCCAGGAACTTTTTTCTGGAAGGTGTTTTCTGCTTCATGCTCTTATTCACTTTCCATTGCTGTGACCACTTTGTGACCTGTGTAAAATCACTCTTGAGAGGGAAGGGAAATTACTAACTCGATAGGATGGATGAGTTCACCAGACCTTTTTCCTCTGAGGGGCATTTGGACAGTAGTAGTCACTGTGCCAGATGCTGTAAGTACCAATGAGGTACCCAGGGTGATGAGGAGCAGACAGGTAAACCCACAGGTTGAGCCTGGAGCAAGGCAATGCCACAATAGAGGCCAGACCCACAGTGGGAGTTGGCATAGTGGTTCTTCTTAAAGCAAAATAAGTTATAGACAGTGGCTGAAAAGCTGAAACCAAGCTTTGCCCTATGCTTAGGGGGCCTTGCTGGCTTGATTTCAGAGCAGCAGAAGGTCTCTTCCCCAACACAACCCCTCTTTCTACAGCCCGATCTCTACCTCACGGACACCAGAGAGGCTTGTTGCAGGGAAATAATAGACATACACTTTTAGCTTTCATGAAAAAGCAACTCTCTTCATTAGAAGAATCTCATCTTCCCTGGCTAACCATAGAAGTCTGGCAGGGACTGCCAATCACAGACTCCACTTCTCTTGGCCAAGGGGGTTGGGAGGTAGATTTGGCATCTAGGCTAAATCAATCTCCCATCCCCTGTCCCATAAAACATGTGACACAAGCCAAGCCAATCAGAGTCCTTCCCTGGGACTGTTTTCCAGGTGAAGCTGACAAGAAGAGATCTTTTTCCCAGTTGGTCAGGACACTATAAAGAAGAGGCCTCGGAAGCAGATGGTGGCCATGTTTCCAGCCACATAGGAAAGAAGGGGGAAGACGGAGACCGATTGTATACAGAGAGACAAGAGAGAGAAAGAGCTGGCATGCCAGTCAACAGCATTACATCCTTGGTTCCTGTCTTCCCTCTGGCAAGCTTTATTCTTGCCCTTCCTAGACATGTAAACCAATAAATCCCTTTTCATTCACTTGAAATAATTTAAATTGGTTTCTATCACTTGCCAACAATAGGGTCCTAAAATATAAGCCTATAATTTCACCACTGAAGTTCAAGGTAAAGCTACAAATCTTCCTGGGAGAGGTGATTCATGGGTCCAAATTCTTCCTGAAGTATAAATGACTGATAACAGATCCTTTCTTAAGAGGAGACTATAATTATGAGCTTATCTGAAAACAGACAAAGCACCATACAGCTAGAAGTAAAGACAGTCGAGACATCTGGAAATCTTCACCTATCAGCACATAAGATTTTTTTTAAGATTAGAATCTTCAGTCACCAATGTGCTGAGTTTGCTGGTTCAGTCAATATTGTAAAAGGGAAGAAACAGAAGCAAGGGAAAGTGGAAAGAAAGGAAGAGTGGGGGAAGGAGGAAGGGTAAAAAAAGAAAAAGGAAAAAATAGGGAAGGAGACGGGGAGAGGAGGAGGAAGGGAGACGCGGGAGGAAGAACAGAGAGAGGGAATGCTTGAAGGGAGGCAGTAAGGGGGGAAGGAAGAAAGGAAGGAAGGAGGAAGGGAAGAAGGGAAAGAGAAAGAAAGAGAGAGAGGGAGGAGAAAGAAGGGAGGGAAGGGGAGAGGGAGGGAGAGACACACAGAGACAGAAACAAGACAGACAGATTGAGGGCAGGAGGAAGGAAGAAAGACAAGATTCTGAGCGGTAGATCCCGCCCCGGCCCCGCCCCCGGCCCCGCTCCCGGCCCCGCTGCCGGCCCCGACTCCGCCCCCGGCCCGCGAGCTGCAGCGCCACCTCCGGTCGCCAGGGGCCGCCACCCGCAGCCGCCGGCACCCTGCACGCGCGGCGGGCCCTCTTTCCCGCCTCTGCTCCGGCTGCTCCCCCCCCCCCCGCCCCCCGCCACCTCTCTCGGGCTCCGACCGGTCTCGCGCGCGGTCTTCTCGAGAGGGGCCTCGCGCCGCCCGGCGCGCGCCGCCCCCCTGCCTCGCGGCGCGGGGTCTCGCGGGCCCCGCTCCCGCCCTCCGCTCGCCTGGCCCGGACCGGAAGCGGCGCCGCACGGCCTGGGCCTGGCGCGGGGGGCGGGCACCGGGGCCCGGTCGGACATGGGCAAGAAGCACAAGAAGCACAAGTCGGAGAAACACCTCTTCGAGGGTGAGGAGTGGGCCGGGGTGCGGGCGGTGGGCTCTCGGCCCATCTGCCGGCCTTCCGCTCTTTCCCAGTGGCTTAGGGGCGGCCCGGGGCCCTTCCCTCCCACGGCAGGCCCAGGCCCGCGAAGGGGGCGCGTCCTGCCCGAGGCCGCGCTGCCCCCCGTGCGGCGGCGGCGGCATTCGAACCCGGGTCCCCCGGTCCGGTGGGTCCCTGGTGGGGAGACGTGAGGCGGCCCGAGAGGCCTGGGAGCGTTCAGGGCGGTCGGCGCCGCACCCCCGGGCCGGGCTCTGTCATTCAACAGGTTCTTCGCGGGGCGCCCAAAGCCGCTTCGGCATTGCCTTCGCGCTCTGCATCCTTAGCACTCCCTGGAGAGCCCCGACTTTAATCGACGCGCTTTCCTTTCTTTTCTTTTTTCAAGAGTATGTGGAGAAGCCCTTGAAGCTGGTTCTCAAAGTAGGAGGGAACGAAGTCACCGAACTCTCCACGGGCAGTTCAGGGCACGACTCCAGCCTCTTCGAAGACAAAAACGATCATGACAAACACAAGGACAGAAAGCGGAAAAAGAGAAAGAAAGGAGAGAAGCAGGTTCCAGGGGAAGAAAAGGGGAGAAAACGGAGAAGAGTTAAGGTACAAGTGGTTGCATTGCTTTGGTTTTGCGGACGGCACCGCCTCCTCCAGTTGCCAACCTCACTTTATTTTCTTTGTATCTGGGTAAACTGAAACGCCTCTAAGATCTGGCTCATTTGAAGAGGAGCAGGACAAAATAGAGACATGAATCATCTATGAGTTTCAGCAAATCGTTTTTGAATTATACTCTTAGGCAATTGTACTCGCACATCAGGTGAGGAAGCAGCTAAGCCCAAATTTTCAGGAGCTGCTTCAAAGAATGCTTTTTCCGTCTAGGCAGGTAAAAAGTCATGCTCAAGAAAGCCTCAGTGTTCGAGGTTTGTCAAACATAGTCATTTCAGAAGTGAATGGGATTTACTGGGATTTAAATTTTGTTCTGAGATAAATATTATAATGCCAAATCTGTAATGAGCAACGTTAAATCTTTTAAAACAATGTAGTCTATTGAGAAAATTTGGTCAGATCTGTAATGGAGATTGATATTCTTAACCATTTGCATTTAACAGAAAAGAATGAGTAGCTACCATCTTGGTTTGAAAGCTAGGCGGAATAATTAATGGCCTGGCGCAGCAGCCCACGTTTGTAATCCCAACACTTTGGAATGCCAAGGTGGGAGGATTGCTTGAGGCTGAAGGTTCGAGAGCAGCCTGGGCAACATAGCAAGGCCCTGTCTCTACGAAATAAACTACAAAAATTTCTAGAGCCTGGTGGTGTGCACCTGTGTCCCAGCTATTCAGGAGGCTGAGGTGGGAGGATCGCTTGAGCCCAGGAGTTTAAGGTCACAGTGAGATATGATCACACCACTGCACTCCAGCCTGGGCAATAATACGAGACTCTGTCTCTAATAATAATAACATTGTTATTACTGTTATTAACTTTCCAAATTTAACCTGCCACTGAACGACTTAGTAAATCAATTATTGTGAAGGTAAATTTTCATAGGTTAGTTATATAATTTTTCTTATGTTTGTAAATACAACAGGAGCTTTCTCTTCCATGTGATTGAACACATTGCTAAGTCACCAAGTCTTAGAGATCTTATTTGGGGATTTCTTAAGTCTATTCCTTCCCTTTTGTCCCAGTTTTTATTAGCTTTGGCTAGGTAGGAGTAATGTTTTGTTTTCTTCCTTAAATTATAAAACCCATGTATGCATTTGTTTTTTAAAAGTAGTTCATGTGGTACAAAAGTACACAAAATGAAAAAAGTTTTCCTCACCTCAATCCTTCACATAGACTCCCTCTTCAGAGGTAACCAGTTGTTGTTTTTTTTTTTTTTATTAATAGTAGTAAAGTAATGCGTGAAGATGGTTTTTAAAAGTCAAGACTACTACACAGCTTTTTGACACAAAGCAGGCTGCTGCTCCACTCTGGAGTTGTACTTCCTACACTTTTTAGTATTTTTCCTTGCCTACTTATCTCCATTTCGAAATACAAGTTTATATTGCTATTTGCTGATGTAGCAGTTTATATCTTCTACTGACATCATGTTATGGAAGGTGAGAATTCAATTTCCCTTGCTCAAGGTATAGGTGCGTCACAATTATTGGTTAAATCAATATTAAACTGATTGTAGACAAGTACAGTATGCAAATACAAATCTGATCTTAACTAGTTAGATCATTGCTTTCTTTTGTTTGGTTATTGCTTAATAATTCTTCCCAAACTCTAAGATTTATGAAACTCATTTGAGTTCTTTTCTCTGGAGACATTTATCTTATAGCTCTCTCTCTCCTAGAGGCTGGATTAGTTACTGTCAAGGCCTCCTGGGACTCTCCTTCACCTGCTTCCTGGATCTCATGCCTTCCTCTTTCTTGATTCATTCTCTTGTTTTGGTGGACTCTTAACTCTAGGAAC
The DNA here is from genome assembly GCF_009764315.1 of Trachypithecus francoisi. Classification (NCBI taxonomy): domain Eukaryota; kingdom Metazoa; phylum Chordata; class Mammalia; order Primates; family Cercopithecidae; genus Trachypithecus; species Trachypithecus francoisi. The sequence goes on along the minus strand of NW_022681455.1, from coordinate 90,639,493 downwards.
TTCCTAAGAAAGCATACACGGGGGTAGATTTTATAAGTTCTAACATGTCTGAAAATCTGTATTCTACCCTCATACAGGTTGATGGTTTGACTTGTTTAGATTGAAAATTATTTTCTTTCAGACTTTTGAAGGCATTCATTACTTTGTTGTTTTCTGGCTCCCAAAATTGGTGTTGAGAGGTCTGTTGCTATTCTGATTCTTAGTCCTTTGCATATGACCAGAATTTGCTAACTTGAAATTTTTAGGATCTTCCCTCTTATCTTCGGTATTCTGGTATTTCGCAATTAATACTTGGCCTTCAGTTCAGAGCTGTTTGCTTGAAGTATTCCTGTGTTCCTTTCTTTCCCTTCATTTTTTCTTTTCTTGGTTTCTGGAACTCCTGCCCTTTAGATATTAGACTCCTGAACTGATCCTCTAATTTTCTTATGTTTTTCTCATATTTTTTCTGGGTGTGTGTGGGGCGGGGGAAGGTTCTTCCTTCAAGGAACATCCCTAAAATTTCTGACTTTTCTGGATTTATTTCAGATCTTATACCTTGAATTTCCAAGAATTTTTTCTTGTTCTCTAATTGTCCTTTTTGAATTAGCACCCTGTTCTTGATTTTAGATGCAGTATATTCTTTTCTTTCTCTGAGAATATTAATTGAAGTTTTTTCCTGTTTTTTCCTCCTAAGTTTTCTTTTGCTCCCTGCCCTGTCTCTCTCTCTCCCCCAAATTCTTCCATATATTGGTCTGTCTCTGTTTTCTGTTGAAAGCATCCTTTAGTTGTCTGTTGAGCTTTTGCAGTCTGTATAAAGCTGATTAAATGCTTTGTACCTAGACAGAGGTTGTCAGTTAATGGACTTTATTGTAGAGTGACTAACAGGGACTCGGTCATTTTGGTGAAGAATGCCCCAATGTCTGTACCTTACAGATGTTTTCTCTGGGATTTTAGTTTCTCTAGAGAAAAATCCTCTCCTAGGAGATGGATTTTGCCAGTTTTATCCGTGTTTCTGGAGCCAACTATGGGATAGGAGCTGAAGGTCTTACCACCCAGTTTTCTGAGTCTGGCATTTCTCCTCACTTTTGGCTCATCTGGAGATTTGGAGACTCTCAGGTTCCCTGTGTCTCCCAGTTCTGAGCTTTTCCAGGGTTCTGGGATTTGGGCTTTTTTCAAAGGTGTCCACCTCTCTGCATACGGGAGTATCTTGCTTTCTCTGTTCTACAAATCATCCCATTTGCCTTCCGTCTCCCAAGTGTGTTGACATGGCTCATCCACCTTTGTCTCTTGTGTGCCCTTTGTTCTGGCCATCGTCTTGTTTAACAAAAGTTGAGGTAACCACTTTGAACCACTCTGGTTTTTGTTCTGGCAGTTACCACCATAATCCCACGGATATGTTAATATTCTTCATTTCTTGTTTTATTCATTATCTTATTCTTTATATTGACTACATAGTATTTAGTTACATGGATATACCATACTTATGACTATTACTTTTAAATCTTACATGTAGTGCTGCAGTGAGGCTCATTGTACACACAGCTTTGTACACTCGTGTGAGAATATCTTCAGGATAGGTTCTTAGAAGTGCCCCCCGCCGCCCCGTGTTTCAGCCGCTCTATCCTTTCTTGACTGTGGCTCTAATGATCATCAGTCCCATTGTATTTTGATGTCATTGCAACCTAAAATGGGTTCATATCCACAGTCTCTTCTGGACACAACACCTCTCAGAGTAGGACAGGTAGGGGGATGGTTTCTATTTCATATGCAGGGGTAGAGACTTCAGATGATCTGGGGTGTCACTGGTTCTGTAGGGACTGTTTGAGTCATTTTTTTTTTTTTCCAGGCTAGACCAGGGAAGCAGGGAGAGATTCTTTTTGCTAATGTTATGTAGGGAGGGAGACCTTAGAGATGCCTCTGTAAGCTCTGTTCTAAATGTCCAGGAAGTTGTAGGGACAGTAGTTGCTGTGATCTCTTCTTGGGAGAAAGAAGAGCTAGAGGATGATTGTGAGGGACTGGCGACTCTTCTCTCAGTTCCATGCAGCTGGATGGAGGACAAAGGATGTCGTCTTCCCTTCAAAACGTTTTTCTAAAAGGCATACATAACTTCTGCTTATGTTTTACTAATCAGAACCTAATCACATAGTCACCTTAGCTGCTAGGGAGACTGGAAGATGTTGTCTTTTTTCTTTTTTGAGATAGGATCCTGCGCTGTTGCCCAGGGCAGAATGCAGTGGTGCAGTCATGGCTCCCTGCAGCTTCAAATTCCTGGACTTAAGTGAGCCTCTCACCTCAGCCTCCTGAGTAGCTGAGACCACAGGCGTGTATCACCACACCCAGCTAATTTTTTCAAAAACATTTTTTTGTAAATATGGGGTCTTGCTGTGTTGTCCAGGCTGGTCCCAAACTCCTGTGGTCAGGTGATCCTTTCACCTCAGCCTCCCAAAAGTGCTAAGATTACAAGTGCGAGCTACCATGTCTGGCATTTTAGTTGTGGGGAGTGAATGGGGGTATTGTACCTTGCTAAAAATTAGGAATCAGGGCCGGGCACGGTGGCTCAAGCCTGTAATCCCAGCACTTTGGGAGGCCGAGGCGGGTGGATCACGAGGTCAGGAGATCGAGACCATCCTGGCTAACATGGTGAAACCCCGTCTCTACTAAAAAAATACAAAAAACTAGCTGGGTGAGGTGGCGGGTGCCTGTAGTCCCAGCTACTCGGGAGGCTGAGGCAGGAGAATGGCATAAACCCAGGAGGCGGAGCTTGCAGTGAGCTGAGATCCGGCCACTGCAGTCCAGCCTGGGCGACAGAGCGAGACTCCGTCTCAAAAAAAAAAAAAAAATTAGGAATCAGTTACTTAGGAAAATAAGATAAAGGGGGAAGTGCGCGCGCGCGCGCACACACGCACACACAGCACAAAGCCTTATAATTTTTCAAAGGTGCCTTAGTTAACTGAATTTCTTGTTTTGAATAGGAAGGCCCCTAGCTATATTAGTTTAAAATGCCCCAACAGGTAGGATCAGCAGTATTTCTCCCTGTACAGCAGTGGTATTTAATGCCAACCAGAGCATTAGGGGTACAGCGTGCTTTGATTTCCACCAGACACCACACCTATGAAAGTGATGAATTTTCTTATTCCTTAAATATTCTGATGCTGAGCAGTTGGCAAAGAATTTGCCTGCTGGCGTGACTCTTAAAACGTTAGTTTTCCTTTCTAAATGTTCAGTCTTATATTTTCCCGTGTTATGTAAAAAATAAAATAACGGCTCATAAAAAATGCTCATGCCATCTGATCTAGTCATACATACACAAGACGATAGTTAAGTAAAACTAAGATGCAATAGGTAAAATTCTGTGTGGCTGTTAACTTGATAAAATGATTTATAAAAATTACAGATGTGTTTCTAAAATTACATTAGAGGAAGTAAACATATACACACCCATTATGATTGTAACAAAAAAATTACACATACATTGTACAGATAACAACTGCTACTTATCAGGCATGTAGTACATGCTAGGTTCTGTGCTGAGCGCTTTATGTACATCATCCTACAATACTCCCTACTGTAATCCTGTGAGACTGGTGTTCTCTCTCTGTTTTGTCGGATTGTGGTACAATATACATAGCATAAAATTTACCATTTTAATTATTTTTAAGTGTGCAGTTCATTAGTGTTAAGTGTATATACATTTTTGTGCAACTGTTTTCCAGAACTTTTTCATACCCATTAACAACTCCCCATTTTCCTTTCTCCCTCTCCTCAGACCTTGGCGACCACCATTCCACTTTCTGTCTCTAGGAGTTTGACTGCTCATATACGTGGAATGATACAGTATTTGTCTTTTTGTAGCTGGCCTGTATCATTTAGCACGATGTCCTCAAGGTTTATCTGTTGTAGCACGTGTTGGAATGTCCTTCCCTTCTAAGACTAAATGCTACTCCATTGTATGGATATGCCGCATTTTATTTATTCATCAGTCAGTGAACATGTGGTTTGCTTCCACCTTTTGGCTGTTATGAATAATGCTGCTAGGAACATGAATTGTACAAAGTTCTCTTTAAGACCCCTACTTTCAGTTCTTTTGGATACACACCCACAAATAGAATGACTCAATCATATTACCTCCTCTTTTATAAATGAGAAAATTGAGGCTCAGGGAGGTTAAGTAACTTTACCAAGGTCACACAGTTAGTGCCAGAACAGTAACTCAAATTCTGCCCTTAAGAAGTCTTTAATCTAAAAGAGTTGTTAAAGTGGGCACCAACCTCTGCCCACAGCACATGGGGAATAAAGTCAGTGCCCTAACAGAGGCAGGGTTCTAGTTCCGCGGCTCCTGAGAGTACATGGAGCTGGGGGAAATCACAGAAGACTTTGCTCAGGAAGCAGCATTTGAGTTGGGCTTTAGAAATCAAAATACAGTGATGCAACACTATATGTTCAGTTAACGTGGGGTCAACTATATGCCCTGAGAGAAATGGCTCTTTTTGTGGTAGTTCAGTAGAAGTATTCTAAGATTGTAAGTCATGAGTATTGTACTTTATGGACTACTTCAGGTATTTTCCAAGGTGATCTGACAACTCAGTTTTTATTTATGTGCTGACTTTAGATGATGATCCCTGAATAGAATGATAGGCCACTGGGTAGAGACGTGGAGGTCAGGAAAACCACACACCAAACAGGATTATGGAACTGTTGTTAGAGGATTAGCTCGAAAATGGGCAAGAAGGAGATGTGTATAGGGGACATAACGTAGATCTCTTTTTAAACACAGAATGCGTGGAGTGGGGGATAGGGTAAGATCTGAAAGGCAGCTGAGATGGCCGAGTAAGGAGTTTGAGTTTCAGTATGTAGTCAGTCAAAAAATTTGAGTGGAAGAATGATAAAAGCTGAGCCTTAGTAACATAAATCTGGTAACAGTATCTAACAAATATTGAATGGAGAGAGTAGAAACTGTAAAGAGACCTGCATAGAAAGCTTTTTATTGAAATAGCTCAGATGAGTGGTCTCAGTTCCTTTATTGAAACTCTCTTGCTGTTCTGAAGAACATAGTCCTAACCCAAATGATGTCTTAACAGCTTTGTAGGTCAACTTCAGGTTTAGTTGCTGAAAGAGGTTAGGCCAGTCACATTGCTTAGGGATGTTACCAGAATAAAATGAGAAAGATAGTAGTCATTAAGAAAATTTTTTTACTCAAAAGCATTAACATATATAGGATGTTATTATATATAAAGCTAAAATTAAGTAAAACTTTAATGGAAATTACAGTAAATTCCAGTAAATACCTATTTTATTAAAGCACTATACTAAGTCCAACAGTGGAGGCAGACTCATAACTAACATTCGAGTGTTTACTGTCTGCCGGACACTATTCTGAATTCTTTGTGTATATTTACTATTTTGATCCTTAGAAATAATTCTGTGACGTAGGTGCTGTTAGTATCTCGTATTGTTGATTTAACTGAGTCACAGAGTATGAGGTAGCTTTTAACTAGAGAGGAGCAGTGACTAATCATATTAAGCAAAATGAGAATTCTGGCAAAACACAGTTCATTGACTTGTGCCATCTGTCACACCTGGGATCTCCGGGCTGCTGTAGCTTCTCTGACTTGGCAGATAACTCTTCCCCTTTCTCAGCATTGGTTGGTCCATGTCTCTCCCTCCTGAGGTAGTTATCTCAACCCCAAAAGATCTCTCCAAGGAAGGAGGAACTCAGAAAAGGGGCCTTTGAGTAGCATTGCTCCTCTGATAGAAGGCTGTTTATCTGTTTCTTTATTCAACAAATATTTACCTGACACCTATTATCTGGCCAAATTGTACTAGGCTGCAGTGATTAAGATAGATAAATAAATAATATCCTATAGGAGCTCAAAGTTGGACTCAGAAATCAGACATGAAAGTATAAATAAACCTCACAGCCTGGTAAATCCTAAGGGAGGTTTGACTAACGTGTTTCAGGAATCCAGGGAAGGGTATGCCTCATTCTGCCGTGGGCAGCCAGGGGAAAGCATCATAGAGATAATGGCTAACCTGTGTAGCAAATGCTGTTTTTAGCCTAGGGCCAAAAATGATGTGCAGCTGCAAGGTAATGAAAGATTTTTCAATGGATTCTAAAATCAGCTGTTAAAAGGGACCTGTACATTGTTTTGCATATTGGAGCATCACTTGAATATATGTATGTGTATATATCCTCCAAAAGTAACCAACCTGAAGGACAGTACTTATTACTAAGGACTTCAGCTGTTAATTTGCATGCTTTTGTGTTCCTATTTCATGCTGTCTCCTATGATTAATTACTTCTGCAGATACTTAGCAAGTATTATGTGTTAGGCATTGCTGAGCTTGCAGGTATGGAGCTGAATAAGACAAGGACCCATGTCCAGAGGAAGCTCCAGTAGAACAGGCAGATGTCATTTGTTGAGTGAATAATGTGGTTTGGTGAGTGTTAAATCCTAATAATCTGAGCAAAGATTTGCTTTAAAAGCATTACTCACAGATTAATAACTTACCATCAAGTTGTGGGCAAATTAGAATCTAGTCAGAAGTGAGTAAATGTGTTTGTAGTTATGGAAATAGCCCCTCTTCCTTTCTCCTGCCTCAAATCTTCATGCACACAAGATATTTCCTCTGCCTGGAAGCTGTTCCCACACACCCACCTCCACCCCCAACCTGGCTAGATTCTTTGTCCTTCAGATCTCAGCTCAGATATTACTTCCTCATGGAAACCTTCCCACACTTTTCCAGTCTAAATTATTTTCACCCAAAAGTTATTCTGTCCTTGAAATCTGTTTTGTTGTTGTTTTTTAGACTAGTCAAGTGAAGCAGTGGGAATGGGGAAGGAACAAAGAAATCTGTAGCTGGTTGTCATCAATTAGTTGTAAACATGTTTTGTTTCGTTTTTTAAATGAGTTGTTTAATGCGCATCTCTGCTGTTATAAACATGTTTATTTTTTTAAATGAGTTATTTAATGAACGTCTCTGCTGTTCCATTCTGAGCTCTGTAAGAGTAGGGTTGTATGTATTTTCTTTTTCACTATATAGCCACACAGTAAAGCCTCATTTATTGAATGAATGTCCATCATGTGCTAAGTAATGTGCTAAAACTTTACATAAACTTTAATCCTTAAAATAGTCCTATGAGGTATGTATTGTTTTGTCTATTTTAAAGATTAGAAAATTAGACTCCAAAAAATTACAGTTTATCCATGATGCCATAGCTAATTGCATAGTTTATCTATGATATCATAGCTTTGCCACCTACTAGTGACGAGGCCAGAATTTAAACCCACCTTATAAACTAACTGTAAACTCTTCTTCCTTAACTACCTGAAGTTAAATGGCACTAATATTTTTGCTTAGTTTTCTCTGTGTAATTAACAGAATTTACTATTAACCCGAACTATGTTAACTTATGGTTTTACATAACTGTATTCCTTTAATAAGTGACATTCACAACAGGATTCTACAACATACTCTGAATTATGAAGAAGAAAATGCGAAGGTTGGAATCAGAATTTTAGGTGGAGAGAGACCTGTAGAGATCAAAGCCTTGTGTTGTACAGATGGGAAACTGAGTCTAAAACAGTGGGGTACCTTGTTAAAAGTCATATGCTGGTGAACTAGAAGCTAGATCTCCAGATTCTCAGTCTGGAAATAGTATGCTACAGTGTCTCTATTCAGTTTAGGATAGTTTCCAAGCATATGTTTTTATATTCTTTTTTCTTTTGGACTCCCTAGCCCCAAAGACTTCTTACTTTACTGAATAATAAAGTAGTTACTTTATATAAAGGATAACTAGGTAAAGATACTAGTTGGGGTAGTTCAGAAACATTATACCCTCCGTTGGTACTTTTTCTACTTGGCTAGTTCATAATTGACCATCTCTTTAACTCTGTAAGATAAATAATAACAGTTAAATCTCCATCTTGCATATGATAAAGAGGTCTGATGAGAGTAAACGAATTGCCTAAGGTCACAGTGGTTTTTTACTTCATTATTTTAGTTCTTTTTTTTTTTTTTTGAGACAAAGTCTAGCCCTGTTGTCCAGGCTAGAGTGCAGTGGTGCAATCTCGACTTACTGCAGCTTCCATCTCCTGGGGCTCAAGCCATCCTCCCATCTCAGCCTCCCAAGTAGCTGGGACTACAGGTGCACAGTTTTGTATCTTTTGTAGAGATGGGGTTTTGCTTTGCTGCCTAGGCTGGCCTCAAACTCCTGAGCTCAAGTGATCCACCCGCCTCGGCCTCCCAGAGTTCTAGGATGACGGGTGAGCCACCACATCCAGCCAAGAGAGTGTTTTAAGGATGAAGCTGGACTCCTAGAGCATAGGAGCATGAAGCTGGACTCCTAGAGCATAATGTATTTCACCAGGTGGTGAAAATACATTAATCAACTAACAGTGGTAACTAGGATCAAGCATGAATTCATTTTATAACACTGCTCTCTGGAGCTTTTAAAACAACCATATATTCTGTATTAGGTGCTTTGGATTCTGAAAATAGAGTGCAAAGCTCTAGATCAGTGATTCTCAAAGTGTGGTCCCGATACCAGCAGCACCCACATGGCCTGGAAACTTTTTAGAAAGTACAAATTCTCAGTCTCTACCCCCTACCTGCAGATCAGTAATTCTAGGGACAGGGCCCAGCCATCTGTGTTTTTAATGAGACCATCAGGTGATTCTAATGCACACTAAAGCTTGTGAACCACAAGGGGACCTCAGAATTTTTGTTTCTTGCAAAATCTTTAATAATCCTGATGCTGCCAGTCTGGGGACCATGCTTTGAGAACCGCTGCTCCAGATACTAGAAATGAAAAATAGGGTATAGGCCAAGAAAATAGCTTTTTGAGTCCATAAGATCCTGTTGAGAATCTTGATTTTGATGAGCATAAAATGGGCATTGTTGGACAATTTTACTTCAAAATTTAAATTTTAAAAATGCATACATGTATGTATATATATGTATTTTTTTCCTCTAAGGAAAGAAGAGGGCAGACAGAGATGAAGCGTCCCTTATACCCTTTCAGAGTCCCATTTCTCTCTTTCCTTCTAATAGAGAGAACCACTCTACTGAATTTGGTGTATTATCACATGCATGTTTTTATAATTACAAGTTCTGTATAAATCTGTAAACAGTGTATGCTTACACATTTTCATACTACCTCATAACAGATCATTGTTCTGCAACTTTTTCTCCAGACATTGTTTCTTAACGTTATCCATGTTGATACAATATCACTTTAGCTCGTTTATTTTACCTGTTATGTAAATACGACATAATTTATTAATCCATTTTCCTTTTAATAGGCATTGGATTATTCCTATTTTTTACTATTTTAAACAATGCTGCAGTAATCTTGTACCAAGTCTCCATGTAGACCATATGACAGGAAATTTCTCTGGTATATGCACAGACAGTAGCAGTTGAGAAGTAGGATAAAGGCTTCGCTAGCTTTGATAGATATTACTAATTGCTCTGCTAAGGATTGTTCCTATTCACCCAATTGCAAGGTATGAAAATCCCATTTATCTACATTTTTATCAAAACTTGACATTTCAGACATTTTAAATGTTGCCAAAGAGAGGTGAAATAACTTCTAGTTTTTAAATCTATAATTACCCAAGTTCCAGGGAGCTTGAGCTAGTTCTCATGTTCTCAACATTTCACGTTTCTTATTCTGTGAGTTACCTGTAATATCGCTTAACTGTTTCCTTTTTGGATTTTTTGCCTTTTTGCATAGATTTATAGATGCTCTTTATGGAATCTTAATGTTTTATAAGTTGTGTTTCAAGTACTTTATCTCAGTCTATCGTTAGATTTTTAACTTGGTTCATGGATTTTGTTGAGGTACCGAAATTTATCAACTTAATATCAAATGTATCAAGTTTTTCCTTAAAAATTTATTCTTTTTTTTTTGAGACGGAGTCTCGCACTCTCGCCCAGGCTGGAGTGCTCCTCCCCCCAGGTTCACGCCATTCTCCTGCCTCAGCCTCTCGAGTAGCTGGGACTACAGGTGCCCACCACCACACCCGGCTAATTTTTTTTTGTATTTTTAGTAGAGACGGGATTTCACCATGTTAGCTAGGATGGTCTCAATCTCCTGACCTCGTGATCTGCCCGCGTCGGCCTCCGAAAGTGCTGGGATTACAGGCTTGAGCCACCGTGCCCGGCCAAAAATTTATTCTTTTTATATCTTATTTAAGAAAGTCTTTTTCTACTCTTGAGTCTTAAAGATGCTTTACTTTCATCTGAAGTTCTGAAGCTTTGCTTTGTATGTTTAAGTCTTTATCTGGAATTCATTTTTGTGTATGGCATGAAGTAGAACTCAAATTCTATTTTCTCTTTTCAGGTAACAAGTTGTCTCAGTACCACCCTTTTGTCATTGATAAATAATGTCACCTATGTGATATACTAAGATTATTCTATGTACATGGGTCTGTTTCTGGACTCTGATCTCTTCTGTTGGTTTATTTGTCTGTCAGACCCACATTGTCTTATTATCACGTTACACAAATAATATCTGGTAAGACATATCATCTTCTTCTGACCTTTTTCAAAACTCTTGTGTTCTTAATCGCTCATTCATCAAGGTAAATTAATGTAATTGGCTTGTCGAATTCCATGAAAATGTTTGTTTTTAAATTTCAATTGGCATTACATCGAATGTATTGATAACTTGAGAGAGGATTGACTCTTTCAATTCATGAACATAGTATATCTCCTTTATTCAGGCCTTCTGCTGTGACCTTCAATAATGTTTCAGTTTTTCCCAAAAGGTTTTGGGTATCTTTTATTAGATTTGTTTCTATACACACTATGTTGCTTTTTTGGATAGTATTGTTTTTCTAACTGGTTATTTCTGGCATAGAGACGCCCTTTTTTTTCCTTTGTGAACATATTATTCTCTCCTTTTCCAGTAGATGGCAGTAAAATACATTGAGCTCATTATTAAGAATATTTTCTTTGCAATGATGTCTTTTTACCCCTTAAAATGATTTGTGTATTTAAAGATATTGGTTCTGAAATATTTCTAAATTATCTCCCTTTGTTCTATTTAGGAGGATAAAAAGAAGCGAGATCGAGACCGGGTGGAGAATGAGGCAGAAAAAGACCTCCAGTGTCACGCCCCTGTGAGATTAGACTTGCCCCCTGAGAAGCCTCTCACAAGCTCTTTAGCCAAACAAGAAGGTTGGAATAACTGAATTAACTATCCTGAATGAGGATGCTGCAATTATTATAGCTCAGGAAAATAGTGGGGTTTTAGCTCCTAAGTTGGAGCTTTGTAATTGAATTTTTAAGTTTTTTCTCTCAAACTGCATAAGAGCTTTAAATTAGCTTCAATTTTGGATTGATACTCTCAAAACTTCAATATATTTTTAAGATAAATGGAATTTCTGTATGAGGTATTTAATAATGGTTATTATTAAATAGAAAATGATCTAGTAAATAATACTCTCTAGAATACTCCTTTTTAAAACACCCTTTTCCCTTCTTCTTTACTTTAGAAGTAGAACAGACACCCCTTCAAGAAGCTTTGAATCAACTGATGAGACAATTGCAGAGGTAAATGTTTTTCCAATATTTTTATAACATATAAATTAAAATGGTAAATGTGTAGCATCCAAACCACATTTGTGCCTAACTCCAAATGTACTTGATTTTAGTGAATGATAAATATTTTGCCTGGCAGCAGAAGTACTCCAAGAGGCTAACTTTTAGATATTCTTTATTTGGTTTGTTTCCCTGGCAACTTGAAGGGTGTTACATAATACTTTTAATGACAAATTTCTGTCTCTAAAGTAATTTCTGATGTTAAAACTTTAAGCCAGGAATAAACAATACAGCTATTTCCACTTTGGTAATAGATGGAAATACCTTCTGTGTATTTGTACAATGCTTATCATGCCATGAATGTTTAACAGTGATTAAGTATGGGAGAAAAAATAAAACACCATGAATAGGAATGATGGCCTTTTTTTAAAAGCAGAAATTTGTTTTTAAAATTTCAGTGCCTAGATTAAGCCAATGTTGAGTTCTTAAAAGGGAAAAGAATAACTCAGTCTTTATAAAATATTTATTTTGGGACGGGTGCTGTGGCTCACGCCTGTAATCCCAGCACTTTGGGAGGCCGAGGTGGGCGGATCACGAGGTCAGGAGATCGAGACCATCCTGGCTAACATGGTGAAACCCCATCTCTACTCAAAAATACAAAAAAATTTGCCGAGCGTGGTGGCGGGCGCCTATAGTCCCAGCTATTCGGGAGACTGAGGCAGGAGAATGGTGTGAACCTGGGAGGTGGAGCTTGCAGTGAGCTGAGATCACACCACTGCACTTCAGCCTGAGCGACAGAGCAAGACTCCATCTCAAAAAAATAATATAATAAAATAAATAAATAAATAAAAATAAATATTTATTTTGATACCTCTCTTTACTCAAAGATATTTACATTATTTGCAAAGGGTTTATGGTTGTAGAGCATACATTTTTACAGTGGACTTTCTTTCATTGTATTGAACTTAAGTCAACCCAGAACACATTGTAAATAATTTTTCTCCAATGTAATCTGTATTCAATGCCTGTTTAGGTTTACAGTTAAGATCAGAAGTTAGCCGAGTATAGTAGCTCACACCTATAATCCCAGCACTTTTTGGGAGGCTGAGGTGGGAGGATCACTTGAGGCCAAGAGTTTAAGACCAGCCTGGACAACATAGTGAGACCCCATCTCTACAAAAAAATAAAAATCCTAGTGTGGTTGCACGCACCTGTAGTCCCAGCTGCTCCAGAGACTGAGGTGGAAGGATCACTTAAGCCCAAGAGGTTGAGGCTGCAGTGAGCTGTGATAGCACCATTGCACTCCAGCCTGGGCAGCAGAATGAGATCTTTTCTAAAAAAAAAAAAAAAAAAAAAACTTACTGGTCTCTCTTCTTTTTTGGTGTTTGAGAAAAATTACATCTCTAGTCTTTATATTTAAATAACTCATTCATTACTTCACTACTTGTCCAAAGGGAGTGAATAGGTGTTGGTTATTCCATTGCAATTTACAAGGTGTGACTGTCAAGTGTCATGACTGCCTTATAGTTTTTCTTGCAACATAAGACCAGAATGTAGGTTAATGATGTCACCTTAAAAGAAATGACTTAATTAAAAGAAGATATTCAGATGGCCAATAGGTATATGAAAAAATGCTCACCATCACTAATAATCAGAGAAATGCAAGTCAAAATCACTGTGAGATACCACCTCACCCCAATTAGAATGCCTGTTATCAAAAGACAAAAAAAAAAAAAGCTGGCAAGAATGTGGTAGAGAAAGGGAAACTGTATATATTGTTGGTGGGAATGTAAATTAGTATCGCTATTATGGACAACAGTATGGAGGTTCCTCAAAAAATTAAAAATAGAACTACCGTATGATCCAGCAATTCATCTACTGGGTATATATCCAAAGGAAATGAAATCAGTATGTCCAGGAGATACCTGTACTCTCATGTTAATTGCAGTGCTATTCATCATAGCCAAGATGGAATCAGTCTAAGTGCCCATCAATGGATGAATGCATTTTTTAAAATGTGGTATGTATACACAATGGAATATTAATTCCACCATTAAAAAGAATGAAATACTATCATTTATAACAACATGAATGAACCTGGAGGACATCATGTTAAATAAGCCAAACACAGAAGAACAAATACTGTGCAATCCTTTTGTAGTTCATAAGTGAAATGATTGGGTTTTCGTGTTCCTTTGTGAGATTTACCGCCCTCAAACTTTGTTACAGCGTCAGCACATTACCCATCTGATGTGAAGACAGAAAATATGGTGAGGGCACAAATGTGACATCATCTCATTCATGTGGGATCTTAAAAAGTTGATTTCATAGAAGTAGAGAGTAGAACAGTGTTTACCAGAGGCGAGGGAAAGGTAGAGATTGGTCAGCAGGTACAGAATTACAGTTAGATAGGAGGAATAAACTCTGGTGTTCTGTTGCACAGTAAGGTGGCAGCAGTCCACAACCATTTATTATATACATCAGAATAGCTAAAAGAAAGGATTTTGAATGTTCTTAACCCAAAGAAATAACAAGTGTTTAGGGTGATAAATATGCTAATTACCCTGATTTGATCATTACACAGTGATACTGAAGTATCCTTGTATATATGTATGTCAGTATATATGTGTCAAAATGTCATACTGTACCCTCTAAATATGTGCAATTATATGTCAATTAGAAACAAAATCTTAATGAAAAGAAAACACTTCAGAAAGTATTTCTTAGTCTAAAGACATTAGCATTGTTAAAAACATTTTGAGAATTAGAACCCAGAGCCACACTCTTTTTGATTAGTTTTAGTGATTGGATGATTCCTCATCCTTACCAGGAGCTAAGCCTGGTTTAAAAAAAAAAAAAAATCTAGTTGATCAAGTTTGATATTAGCATTTTTGGTCAAAACTAGATGGGGCTCTGTATTAAAATGATTGACCTAGGAGTTAGATAATTTCCTCCAAAGGGTAGCTGCAGGAGGCCACCCAGAGATGAATGCTGCCATTACGGTAACTCCTGTGGACAGTGTACATTTTGATGTATAGGTCCTGACTGAGTATTTTTGCTTGTTGTCATTTTTCAGTCTCACTGCTTAGGCATCCTGCTCTGAAAAACAAAGGCATATTCACATAGACTTGAATCAGATTTCAGCTCTCTTATTTAATGCATGGCTTAGGATAAATAATTTCAATCTCACTGAACCTCAGTATCCTCCAGTGGTGGAGGATACCACCGCTTTGATGGCTTTTGTGAGGGTTAGATATAAAATATGTCAAGTGCCTGCCACTGGGACTAGCAACATGGTAAATATGTTTTTTAAGTTGTTATTTTTTAAACCATATTTTTACTGTTATTCTGTGGAGGAAGAAAACTCTTGGTATGCCAGATTTCCAGAAGGAAAAAAAAAAAAATCAGCCTAATGATTTAATCATATAAAGCACTCGTTCTCAACTTGACAGTACTGGAAATACAAATGCCAAATACTCAAATCCCAATGCCAATAGTCACCCGTGGAAATATCACTGCCTGGACCCTACCCTTTTTCCCCAAGAGCTTCTGATACAGTGGGTCTAAGCTGAGTCTTCCTTCCACTTCTTCCCTGCATTGGAATTTTTTTAAAGCTCCTATGTGATTCTAATGTACAGCCAGTGTTGAGAATCTGTGATGAAGAGCACTAGTTTTCAAATTTGGGTTTCTGATTTTGGGGGTTTTTTGGTCTAGTCCTGTTTTGGCACACATATGGAGGAATAAAGAGGAGCTTTTTAATGTCAGTTTTTTTTAGCATCCCCCACATGTGCATGATAGAAGTTATATCCATTGATGGAGAAAATAGACATACATGGACCAGAAATGCAAGCCTATTAGAAGTTAATATGGAGGATTGTAGATGTATGTTAATAGTTACTATTTCAGCCTTTTCCCCTTTGGTTGATTAAAAATATACAGTGCTAATCTCCCAAAGGTTAAAACATTGGTCAGTTAGTTGAGGTTTATTTTGCTTTATTTTTTCCTATATAGGTGGAGCTGTTAATTAATTAGGCTTTGTATTTTATAAGAAAGAAATCTCCATCTTGGCCGGGCGCGGTGGCTCAAGCCTGTAATCCTAGCACTTTGGGAGGCCGAGACGGGCAGATCACGAGGTCAGGAGATCGAGACCATCCTGGCTAACCCGGTGAAACGCCGTCTCTACTAAAAAAAAAATACAAAAAGGTAGCCGGGCGAGGTGGCGGGCGTCTGTAGTCCCAGCTACTCGGGAGGCTGAGGCAGGAGAATGGTGTAAACCCGGGAGACGGAGCTTGCAGTGAGCTGAGATCCGGCCACTGCACTCCAGCCCGGGCGACAGAGCGAGACTCCGTCTCAAAAAAAAAAAAAAAAAAAAAGTCTCCATCCTGAGGGTACAGCTAGTATGTAAAACTTACTTGTTATTAAATAGTTAATAGACTTTAAAATCATTTCTTTAGTTTTCAGTTAAAAATATGTTAGCATATTACAAATTCTTTCTGCATCTGAAGGGTTTCCTCTGACTTATGCTCCTAGACTGTTAGATTTGTTTGTAATAGAATAAAATATAACATTGTCTTTTGCGTATCTTCACAGAAAAGATCCAAGTGCTTTCTTTTCATTTCCCGTAACTGATTTTATTGCTCCTGGCTACTCCATGATCATTAAACACCCAATGGATTTTAGTACCATGAAAGAAAAGATCAAGAACAATGACTATCAGTCCATAGAAGAACTAAAGGTAACTCTTCAGTCCTATATACACAAAATCTTGGTAGAAATCTGCATATCTGATATTCAGAATCTTTCTCATTGACCTTTTTATTTTGCAAAGAATTGAGTTTATTTTAAGATCCAATATCTTTGTGGTTTTTTTTGCTTCAGAGAACTTTTTATGAGCTTGGTGATGGAAAACCAGATGAAATAGGTCATCTGATATCTTTCATTCATAATTATTTTTGTCTTTAGTGAAATTTTGAATTTGATATGTGTTCCACAGTATATTTTTTCCAACCTTAGAGTGAAATTTTTAGCTTTAGATCAATACAAGTAAAATTAATATTTTAATGAAAGTTGAGGGTATTTTCTATTTCTAGACATATAAGGTATGCATATTGTATTAGTCCATTCTTACACTGCTATAAAGAACTGTCTGAGAGTGGGTAATTTATGAAGAAAAGAGCTTTAATTGACTCACAGTTCCAGAGGCTGTACAGGAGACATGGCTGGAGAGGCCCATGGAAACTTACAGTTGTAGTGGAACATGAAGAGGAAGCAAGCACATCTTCACATGGCAGCAGGAGAGAGTGAAGGGGGAAGTGCTACAAACTTTCTTTTTTTTTTTTTTAGATGGTTTACATTTTTTTAATTAAGTTCTTTTTTTTTTGTTTTTTTTTTAATTTAAGTTCTAGGGTACATGTGCACAACATGCAGGTTTGTTACATATATATATGTGTGCCATGTTGGTGTGCTGCACCCATTAACTCGTCATTTACATTAGGTATATCTCCTAATGCCATCCCTCCCCCCTCCTCCCACCCCACAACAAGCCCCAGTGTGTGATGTTCCCCACCCTGTGTCCAGGTGTTTTCATTGTTCACTTCCCACCTCTGAGGGAGAACATGCGGTGTTTGGTTTTCTGTTCCTATGTTAGTTTACTAAGAATGATGGTTTCCAGCTTCATCCATGTCCCTACAAAGGACGTGAACCCATCCTTTTTTATGGCTGCGTAGTATTCCATGGTGTGTATGTGCCGCATTTTCTTAATCCAGTCTGTCATTGATGGACATTTGGGTTGGTTCCAAGTCTTTGCTATTGTGAATAGTGCCGCAATAAACATACGTGTGCATGTGTCTTTATAGCAGCATGATTTATAATCCTTGGGGTATATACCCAGTAATGGGATGGCTGTATCAAATAGTATTTCTAGTTCTAGATCCTTAAGGAATCACCACACTGTCTTCCACAATGGTTGAACTAGTTTACAGTCCCACTAACAGTATAAAAGTGTTCCTATTTCTCCACATCCTCTCCAGCACCTGTTGTTTCCTGACTTTTTAATGATCGCCATTCTAACTGGTGTAAGATGGTATCTCATTGTAATTTTGATTTGCATTTCTCTGATGGCCAGTGATAATGAGCATTTTTTCATGTGTCTGTTGGCTGCATAAATGTCTTCTTTTGAGAAGTATCTGTTCATATCCTTCACTCATTTTTTAATGGGGTTGTTTGATTTTTTCTTGTAAGTTTGTTTGAGTTCTTTGTAGATTCTGGATATTAGCCCTTTGTCAGATGAGTAGATTTTCCCCCATTCTGTAGGTTGCCTGTTCACTATGATGGTAATTTCTTTTGCTGTGCAGAAGCTTTTTAGTTTCATTGATCCCATTTGTCAATTTTGGCTTTTGTTGCCATTGCTTTTGTTGTTTTAGTCATGAAGTCCTTGCCCATGCCTGTGTCCTGAATGGTATTGCCTAGGTTTTCTTCTAGGGTTTTTATGGTTTTAGGTCTCACATTTAAGTCTTTAATCCATCTTGAATTAATTTTTTTATAAGGTGTAAGGAAGGAATCCAGTTTCAGCTTTCTACATATGGCTAGCCAATTTCCCAGCACCATTTATTAAATAAGGAATCCTTTCCCCATTTCTTGTTTTTGTCAGGTTTGTCAAAGATCAGATGGTTGTAGATGTGTGGTATTATTTCTGAGGGCTCTGTTGGGTTCCATTGGTCTATAGCTCATGTTTTGGTACCAGTACCATGGTGTTTTGGTTACTGTAGCCTTGTAGTGTAGTTTGAAGTCAGGTAGCGTGATGCCTCCAGCTTTGTTCTTATGGCTTAGGATTGTCTTGGCAATATGGGCTCTTTTTTGGTTCCATATGAACTTTAAAATAGTTTTTTCCAATTCTGTGAAGAAAGTCATTGGTAGCTTGATGGGGATGGCATTGAATCTGTAAATTACCTTGGGCAGTATGGCCGTTTTCACGATACTGATTATTCCTATCCGTGAGCATGGAATGTTCTTCCATTTGTTTGTGTCCTCTTTTATTTCGTTGAGCAGTGGTTTGTAGTTCTCCTTGAAGAGGTCCTTCACATCCCTTGTAAGTTGGATTCTTTGGTATTTTATTCTCTTTGAAACAGTTGTGAATGGGAGTTCACTTATGATTTGGCTCTCTGTTTGTCTCTTATTGGTGTATAGGAATTCTTGTGATTTTTGCACATTGATTTTGTATCCTGAGACTTTGCTGAAGTTGCTTATCAGCTTAAGGAGATTTTGGGTTGAGACAATGGGGTTTTGTAAATATATAATCATGTCATCTGCAAACAGGGACAATTTGACTTCCTCTTTTCCTATTTGAATACCCTTTATTTCTTTCTCCTGCCTAATTGCCCTGGCCAGAACTTCCAACACTATGTTGAATAGGAGTGGTAAGAGAGGGCCTCCTTGTCTTGTGCAAGTTTTCAAAGGGAATGCTTCCAGTTTTTGCCTATTCAGTACGATATTGGCTGTGGGTTTGTCATAAATAGCTTTTATTATTTTGAGATACGTCCCATCAATACCTAGTTTATTGAGAGTTTTTAGCATGTAGGCTGTTGAATCTTGTCAAAGGCCTTTTCTGCATCTATTGAGATAATCATGTGGTTTTTGTCTTTGGTTCTGTTTATATGATGGATTACGTTTATTGATTTGCATATGTTGAACCAGCCTTGCATCCCAGGGATGAAGCCAACTTGATCGTGATGGATAAGCTTTTTGATGTGCTGCTGGATTTGGTTTGCCAGTATTTTGTTGAGGATTTTTACATCGATGTTCATCAGGGATATTGGTCTAAAATTCTCTTTTTTTGTTATGTCTCTACCAGGCTTTGGTATCAGGATGATGCTGGCTTCATAAAATGAGTTAGGGAGGATTCCCTCTTTTTCTATTGATAGGAATAGTACCATTCCTTTTTGTACCTCTGGTAGAATTTGGCTATGAATCTGTCTGGTCCTGGACTTTTTTTGGTTGGTAGGCTATTAATTATTGCCTCAATTTCAGAGCCTGTTATTAGTCTATTCAGGGATTCAGCTTCTTCCTGGTTTAGTCTTGGGAGGGTGTGTGTGTGTCCAGGAATTTATCCATTGCTTCTAGATTTTCTAGTTTATTTGCATAGAGGTGTTTGTAGCATTCTCTCATGGTAGTTTGTATTTCTGTGGGATCGGTGGTGATATCCCCTTTATCATTTTTTACTGCGTCTATTTGATTCTTCTCTCTTTTCTTCTTTCTTAGTCTTAGTCTTGCTAACGGTCTATCAATTTTGTTGATCTTTTCAAAAAACCAGCTCCTGAATTCATTGATTTTTTGGAGGGTTTTTTGTGTCTCTGTCTCCTTCAGTTCTGCTCTGATCTTAGTTATTTCTTGCCTTCTGCTAGCTTTGGAATGTGTTTGCTCTTGCTTCTCTAGTTTTTTTTAATTGTGGTGTTAGGGTGTCAATTTTAGATCTTTCCTGCTTTCTCTTGTGGGCATTTAGTGCTATAAATTTCCCTCTACACACTGCTTTAAATGTGTCCCAGAGATTCTGGTATGTTGTGTCTTTGTTCTCATTGGTTTCAAAGAACATCTTTATTTCTGCCTTCATTTCGTTACGTACTCAGTAGTCATTCAGGAGCAGGTTGTTCAGTTTCCATGTAGTTGAGCGGTTTTGAGTGAGTTTCTTTTCTTTTTTTTTTTTAATCCAAAATGTGTTTATTGAGATGGTTTCCCACTCATCTTGATTCAGAGTGCTTTTAGTGCTGCTCCTTCCTAAAGGAACATCCTTCTGTAAGCCTTGCTTTTCCTCCTGTAGGCTGGCAGAGGACAGTGGAGCAGCCAACACACGAAACTACCGTTTGTGCATGGCTAAAGATCATGGTGATTTTATAGCATCCTGGGCATTTCACATCCATGAAGTAGGAATTGGAGCTCTGCACCAGGCGTTTCTTCTTGTGTTTCCTCTTCTCTTCTGGGGAGGGATGAAGGAGATCCTTTGCGAGAGGCATGTTCTCGTGTGGGTAGGTCATCACTGCCGAAAGGCAAGTGAGTTTCTTAATCCTGAGTTCCAGTTTGATTGCACCGTGATCTGAGAGACAGTTTGTTATAATTTCTGTTCTTTTACATTTGCTGAGGAGTGCTTTACTTCCAACTATGTGGTCAATTTTGGAATAAGTGCAATGTGGTACTGAGAAGAATGTGTATTCTGTTGATTTACGGTGGCGAGTTCTGTAGATGTCTATTAGGTCCTCTTAGTGCAGAGCTGATTTTAATTCCTGGACATCCTTTTTAACTTTCTGTCTTGTTTATCCGTCTGATGTTGATAGTGGGGTGTTAAAGTCTCTCATTATTATTGTGTGGGGGTCTAAGTCTCTTTGTAGGTCTCTTAAGGACTTGCTTTATGAATCTGGGTGCTCCTGTATTGGTTGCATATATATTTAGGATAGTTAGCTCTTCTTGTTGAATTGATCCCTTTACCATTATATAATGGCCTTCTTCATCTGTTTTCATCTTTGTTGGTTTAAAGTCTGTTTTATCAGAGATAAGAATTGCATCCCCCTGCTTTTTTTTGTTTTCCATTTGCTTGGTAGATCTCCATCCCTTTATTTTGAGCCTATGTGTGTCTCTGCACGTGAGATGGGTCTCCTGAATACAGCAAACTGATGGGTCTTGACTCTTTATCCAATTTGCCAGTCTGTGTCTTTTAATTGGAGCATTTAGCCCATTTACATTTAAGGTTAATGTTGTTATGTGTGAATTTGATCCTGTCATGATGTTAGCTGGTTATTTTGCTCAGTAGTTGATGCAGTTTCTTTTTAGCATCGATGATCGTTATAATTTGGCATGTTTTTGCAGCGGCTGGTACCAGTTATTCCTTTCTGTGTTTAATGCTTCCTTCAGGAGCTCTTGTACGGCAGGCCTGGTGGTGACAGAATCTCTCAGCATTTGTTTGTCTGTAAAAGATTTTATTTCTCCTTCACTTATGAAGCTTAGTTTGGCTGAACATGAAATTCTGGGTTGAAAATTGTTTTCTTTAAGAAATATTGGCCCCCATTCTCTCTGGCTTGTAGAGTTTCTACTAGGAGATCCGCTGTTAGTCTGATGGGCTTCCCTTTGTGGGTAACCCGACCTTTCTCTCTGGCTGCCCTTAACATTTTTTCCTTCATTTCAACTTTGGTGAATCTGACAATTATGTGTCTTGGAGTTGCTCTTCTCAAGGAGTATCTTTGTGGTGTTCTCTGTATTTCCTGAATTTGAATATTGGTCTGCCTTGCTAGGTTGGGGAAGTTCTCCTGGATAATATCCTGAAGAGTGTTTTCCAGCTTGGTTCCATTCCCCCCCCTTCACTTTCAGGTATACCAATCAGACATAGATTTGGTATTTTCACATAGTCCCATATTTCTTGGAGATTTTGTTCATTTCTTTTCACTCTTTTTACTCTTAAGCTTCTCTTCTTGCTTCATTTCATTCATTTGATCTTCAATCACTAACACCCTTTCTTCCACTTGATCAAATTTGGCTACTGAGCCAAATTCAAATGATGCTTGTGCATGCGTCACGTAGTTCTGGTGCCATAGTTTTCAGCTCCATCAGGTCAGTTAAGGTCTTCTCTACTCTGTTTATTCTAGTTAGCCATTTGTCTAATCTTTTTTCAAGGTTTTTAGCTTCTTTGTGATGGGTTTGAACATCCTTCTTTAGCTCAGAGAAGTTTGTTATTACTGATTGTCTGAAGCCTTCTTCTCTCAGCTCGTCAAAGTTATTCTCCAACCAGCTTTGTTCTGTTGCTAGTGAGGAGCTGCGTTCCTTTGAATGGGGAGAGGTGCTCTGATTTTTAGAATTTTCAGCTTTTCTGCTCTGTTTTTTCCCCATCTTTGTGGTTTTATCTACTTTTGGTCTTTGATGATGGTGACGTACAGAAGGGGTTTTGTGTGGATGTCCTTTCTGTTTGTTAGTTTCCCTTCTAACAGTCAGGACCCTCAGCTGCAGGTCTGTTGGAGTTTGCTGGAGGTCCACTCCAGACGCTGTTTGTCTGGGTATCACCAGCGGAGGCTGCAGAACAGCAAATATTGCAGAACGGCAAATGTTGCTGCCTGATCCTTCCTCTGAAGCTTCGTCTCAGAGGGTCACCCGGCTGTATGAGGTGTCAGTCGGCCCCTACTGGGAGGTGCCTGCCAGTTAAGCTACTCGGCGGTCAGGGACCCACTTGAGGCAGTCTGTCTGTTCTCAGATCTCAAACTCCATGCTGGGAGAACCACTGCTCTCTTCAAAGCTGTCAGACAGGGATGTTTAAGTCTGCAAAAGTTTCTGCTGCCTTTTGTTCAACTGTGCCCTGCCCCCAGAGGTGGAGTCTACAGAAGCAGGCAGGCCTCCTTGAGCTGCCGTGGGCTCCACCCAGTTCAAGGTTCCTGGCCGCTTTGTTTACCTACTCAAGCCTCAGCAATGGTGGATGCCCCTCCCCCAGCCTCGCTGCTGCCTTGCAGTTCGATCTCAGACTGCTGTGCCAGCAGTGAACGAGGCTTCATGGGCATGGGACCCTCCAAGCCAGGCACGAGATAAAATCTCCTGGTGTGCCGTTTGCTAAGACCGTTGGAAAAGCACAGTGTTAGGTTGGGAGTGTCCTGATATTCCAGGTACCGTCTGTCACGGCTTCCCTTGGCTAGGAAAGGGAATCCCCCGACCCCTTATGCTTCTGGAATGAAGCGATGCCCTGCCCTGCTTTGGCTCACACTCCGTGGCTGCACCCACTGTCCGATAAGCCCCAGTGAGATGAACCCAGTACCTCAGTTGGAAATGCAGAAATCACCCGTCTTCTGCATCGCTCACGCTAGGAGCTGTAGACTGGAGCTGTTCCTGTTTGGCCATCTTGGAACCTGTTGCTACATACTTTCAAACAACCAGATCTTGTGAGAACTCACTATCACGAGAACAGCAACGGGAAAATCTGTCTCCATGATCAAATCACCTCCCACCAGGTCCCTCCCCCAACATTGGGGATTACAATTCAACATGAGATTAGGGTGGGGACACAGTGCCAAACCGTATCACATATACTCTAAAGTAAAGGATAAATTGACTTGTCCAGAAATACTAAAGAGAGGTTTAATTACATTTTCAAATTTGATGAAAGTTCATTGCTTTCTTGAGTTCATTTTGGCTATATTTGTTGAGCATATTTTCTTCAGCTTTAAGAAGAAAATAGAAAATTTACAAGGACCTGAAAGCTTCTAAGATAATATATATGTCTGTTATAGATGAGGTTTTTCCCATTTGGGGGAATGTCCTGGTGTGTGTTGATTTCAGGGAAAGGAACCATGTATATTAAAATTTACTATGTATTCAATAGCCACAAACTTAATTGGTTTAGATAATATCTGTTTTATCTCTACTTCTTTTACATAACCATGGTAGTGCTCACTTGACCTAGGGGTTAGACCCTAATTGGTTACCCTAATTAGTTATTATCCTAAAAATAAAATAAGATAGTGTCTTTACAGCCAGGCACAGTGGCTCACGACTGTAATCCCAGCCCTTTTGGGAGGCTGAGGCGGGCAAATCACGAGGTCAGGAGATCAAGAGATCAAGACCATCCTGGCTAACACAGTGGAAACCCTGTCTACTGAAAGTACAAAAAAATTGGCTGATGGTAGTGGCGGGCGCCTGTTGTCCCAGCTACTTGGGCGGCTGAGGCAGGAGAATGGTGTGAATCCAGGAGGCAGAGCCTGTGACAGAGCGAGACTCCGTCTATTAAAAAAAAAAAAAAAGAAAAATTTCTTTACCTAGTCCCTTTTTTCATCCACATATTGATAAGCAGAGATTTATGAAGAATACCAGTGTTTAGTGCCCTTTACTATTGAGTTTATAGGTAATATTCCATTTTCTCCAAAGAACCTGAATTACATTCTCTCTTATTTAGAGAAATGGAAACTTTTCCCAACTTTTTATCTGGTGAAAATTAGGCTAAAATTGTTTATTTCCGCATATTGCTGACCTTACCATTGCTTAATGGAAAAGAATTTCACAGCTTTTTGGGTTTTTTTCTTTTTGTGAATGATTTTCTCTGATCTTTCTCTTACAGTAAGAAGAGTAGAAGTGTGTCCCCAGAGTGTTTTTAAGCAGGTTAGGGTTTATCATAATTGAAAGGAATTGGTATCTTAGCTCTTTAGAATTTCTACATTGCCACTTTTTTCTAGGGAAAGCTCAACAGCCTAAAGTAATATTTATTCAGTTCATTTGGTAGTTGAAATAAAATATATGTGTGTGCGTGTGGTGTGTGTGTGTGTGTGTGAAAAGTGTGCAGGAAGACACAGCGTTTTGAATGATCAGTGCCTTCACACACAGTTCAGTAAAGACCAGCACATTGTGTTAAGATTTAAGGAATCACTTTTCGATCCGCCATCTGCGGTGGAGCCGCCACCAAAATGCAGATTTTTGTGAAAACCCTTACAGGGAAGACCATCACCCTCGAGGTTGAACCCTCGGATACGATAGAAAATGTAAAGGCCAAGATCCAGGATAAGGAAGGAATTCCTCCTGATCAGCAGAGACTGATCTTTGCTGGCAAGCAGCTGGAAGATGGACGTACTTTGTCTGACTACAATATTCAAAAGGAGTCTACTCTTCATCTTGTGTTGAGACTTCGTGGTGGTGCTAAGAAAAGGAAGAAGTCTTACACGACTCCCAAGAAGAATAAGCACAAGAGAAAGAAGGTTAAGCTGGCTGTCCTGAAATATTGTAAGATGGATGAGAATGGCAAAATTAGTCGCCTTCGTGGAGAGTGCCCATCTGATGAATGTGGTGCTGGGGTGTTTATGGCAAGCCACTTTGACAGACATTATTGTGGCAAATGTTGTCTGACTTATTGCTTCAAAAACCCAGAAGACAAATAACTGTATGAGTTAATAAAAGACACGAACTAACAAAAATAAAAGATTTAAGGAATCTACAAATTGCCTTGATAAGTCAGTCCTGTGCTCATTAGAACAGTTCAGTACTCTTGCCAGTTCATAGGCCCATTATCTGGCCAATTATAGGCCAAATGGTCACTTAGTTTGAGTATATGTAGTAGTCTAGTGTCTCGCTTCACTTGCGTCCCATGCCCCCAGATACATATGTAGTTTTATTTTGTTTTGTTTTGTTTTGTTTTTGAGACCGAGTCTCATTCTGTTGCTCAGGCTGGAGTGCAGTGGCATGATCTTGGCTCACTGCAACCTCCACCTTCAGGGTTCAAGCAATTCTTGTGCTTCAGCCTCCCGAGTAGTTGGGACTACAGGCATGTGCCACCACACCCAGCTAATTTTTTTGTATTTTTAGTAGAGACGGGGTTTCATGGTGTTGCCCTGACCAGTCACAAACTCCTGGGCTCAAGCAGTCCACCTGCCTCAGCCTCCCGAAGTGCTAGAATTATAAGGGTGAGCCACTATGCCCTGCCTAGTAATTCTTAACAGAAGGGAAGCTTTTCCAAATATCTGTAACAAATGTCTTTAATCTAGGGTCCTTTGGGTACCATGATGAGCCTTTAGAGGGACCAAGAACCTACTAAAATTACATGAAGACTTTTGTGTTCAACTGTGTGTGTATGTGTACTTAAGGAGTGGTCCCATAGCTTTCATCAGATGCTTAGAGATCCAGGATCTGGCAGAGTCCTAACTGTTTATAGAGTCATGGCCCAAACTGAAGATCCACATATACTTCATCCACTTTAATACCAAATTTATTGCGACCCTTCAATCAGTCTTACATACTTTTACATAGAACTCAGTCTACTTATTTTTGTTCTATTTAAGTGTTCTAACCTGTCATTACTATTAAATAGTGGAATTTGAATGTTTTTGTTTTTTAGAGAAATTTGTAGGGGGCAGATTCTGTTTTCTTCGGTTTTTCTTTTAACTTAGTAAGGCCTTGGCATAATGAATTGCACATTTATAGATGTAAAAATTACTTAACCATGAAAGCATGCAGTGGGGTCAAGTTCTCCAGCACATACGCAGACTTTGAAATTTAAGCCAAAAAGACAGTTTTGGTAATTTGGCTACTCCAGTTACATGTTTTAACTCCTTGAGGTTGTATGGTTTATTTCACATTGGCATGGTTTTGCAACATTCTGCGAATTATGTTTAGTTTATGATAGTATCCAAACACATAAGAATAGTGTAAATGTTTTAACATTTTTTGCTCAGTTAATGTGAATTTGGCAGGAAATACTGCGATAATTTAGGACTGCTCCGTTTTCAGTCAAGATCTGAAATAAAATGTTCAATTCCTAAATGGAAATTTAAGATGTTTGCTTTAAAGCTAGGAGTAATATTTTTTTTAATTACATGAACTACTCAGCTAAGATCATTACATATGAAATAGAAGTATTTTCTTCATATTTTTTTTTATGTGCAGTAAGATTATACTGAAGAAACCCATTTAAAAGTTTCATTGTGGGATCTACAGTTTATGTGCAGGTACTATAAAATATTTAAGAATTTGGGAAATAAAATAGCATATTTAAATACATTTAGCAGTATTTGTTTTGTTGGTGAGTCTTAAAACTTAATAAATTGCTGTTAGTATTGTTTAGTAAATAGTGAAAGAAAGGGATGCTGTTGCTTTTTAAATTTTTAGAGGACCTGTATGGTTTTAACCTGGGGGTGTGGGGTAGTTTGTTTTGCATTAATTCATTTTCTCCCCTAATATTCTTTCTGCAGGATAACTTCAAACTAATGTGTACTAATGCCATGATTTACAATAAACCAGAGACCATTTATTATAAAGCTGCAAAGAAGCTGTTGCACTCAGGGATGAAAATTCTTAGCCAGGTAAGGGAAACTCTTTGTCATAAATAATAGTTATTAAAATCTGTGTCCCTGTTTGTTGGCCATAGTAATACAGATACAATACAGTATTTATTTTATTAGCAGGTTATATTAAAGTAGAAAATACTAAATGAAAAAAATTTTAATAAAGAGAAGAAAAGACAGGAAAATTCTTACTTGGAATCAGTACAAATAAATATTGGCATTCACTTGTAATTATCTCTTTAGAGATAAAACATCAGCTTGAAACATCAGCCTGAATTCCAGGATAAGACTGGCTGAATTGTGAGAACTCTGAAGAGGAAAGCTCTCTGTTTGCATTTGTAGGGGTGGAATCTAATGTTGGTCAGTCCTGTCAGAAACACAGAATTTCTAGTAAGAAAATACAGTCATGAACTGCATAATACTGTGTATACAGACTGCATATACAATGGTTGTTCCATAAGATTGTAATGCTGTATTTTTACTGTACTTTTGCTATATTTAAATACACAAATACTTAGCACTGTGTTACAGCTGTCTACAGTATTCAGTATGGTAACATGCTGTACAGGTTCCTAGCCTAGGAGCAATAGGCTATATCATTTAGCCAGTTGTCTGGTAGGCTATACCATCTAGGTTTGTGTTAAGTGTAGTCATTGATGGTCACACAACAAAATTGCCTAACAGTCCATTTCTCAGAATGTATCCCTTCATTAAGCTACATGTGACTATATACAAATGAGAAAAAATTCAAAACTGTCTCAAAACCACCTCTCCACAAGAGCAGACTCTTCCTTAAAGGATAAGAATTAATGCATAGTAAGACATTTGAGGTCAGAGAAGTGTATGCGTAGGCACAGACACATCATCATCAAACTGCAGGAAAGAGCTTAAACATGAGATACTGTACACAGTGGCAAAAATTACGAGTATCACCAGGAAGACAGTTGATAAAAGGCTTTGAAGGGTAAACTGAGATGATCACTGTTCATCCGCTAGAGAAAATAACTCACAAGATAAGCCATATCTTTTGAGGTTTTTCTCACCACTCTGAGTGGGAGAAACCTATTAGTAAGAGACCTCTTTAGGGAACAAATCAAGGATGATCCTGGCACCATACTGTGGCAGGCAGACAGAAGAGAGTTTTAATTTTAGCTCTCTTCCACTAACTTGCGGACCTTGGGCAAGACATTAACTACCCTGGGACTCAGTGTTCTCATCCCTGAAGAAGGGTTTAGTCTGTGATCTCCAAGATGATTTTTAGCATTACTGTTCTGATTCTAGATAAGAGGTAGAGTAGAGAGGATACTATGAAAAAGAACCACAAGGTAGGACAGGGATTTTGCAAAGAAGAAATGAGTGGGTATGAGACACTGGTAGAAGGAGAAAGGAATCAGAGTCGAGAGCTTAAGCTCACATTCAGGGGAGTTAAAGGATGATAAAAATAAGTCGTGCATCTGCATATGGTTTTCCGATTTTTATGGTGATTCATTTTTCTGTATTATAGTTTTACATTTAAAGAAATGCCTTGGTGTGCAGATGTCTGAGTGTCTGTGTGCTTGGCTGAGAGATTCTTGGATTTGCTTAACTAGAGAAAGAAAAACATGTTTGGATTGTTGATTATTCTTGCGCTCCTAATATTTAGACAACATCAGTTCCCACCCTTTCCTAAAGACTTGGGAAACTAATGGAAACCAGTTACCCATCTTTGACAACATTTGCAGAGGAAAGAGGAATATGAAATGTTTACCCATTCTTTGCAGGAAGACTCAAAATCTAGAACCACGCCATGTTCCCGGTTTAAAGACCTGGAAATGCTTCATGTTACCGCATTTGAAGTAAAAATGCATTTAACAGATGCAGCCTTTAGTCACTCCAAAATATGTACATTGAATTGGGTGGTGGGAGCCTAATTTTTCATGACCTTTGAGTTACCACTTCCTTAAGTAATGTAGTTAATACAACAAGCAAAAGATTCTATTATCTCTTGAATTTTACTGGCGTGTGGAATGGTTGAAAGCACAGAAAATAAAATTTTCTTCTCCACTTTCCCTTCCCTCTCTCCCTCTTTCTTTCTCTCTCTCTGTTGTCTTCCTTTTTTTCAGAGCTTTTGCTGTTGAGGAGCCCCACCCATCCTGTGTTATTAGCTTCCTGTTGACTGTTCTTTCCACCCTACATGGGAGGGGTCGTCACAACAGTGATTTTTAAACGTTTAAATTTAGACCTTTTGAGTTAACTC
The DNA here is from genome assembly GCF_009764315.1 of Trachypithecus francoisi. NCBI lineage: Eukaryota > Metazoa > Chordata > Mammalia > Primates > Cercopithecidae > Trachypithecus > Trachypithecus francoisi. Next base: position 90,609,949 of record NW_022681455.1, on the reverse strand, counting down.
TTCTAATAGTTTGTGCTCCAAGAGAGCCCAGCACACCCTTCCATGAATGGTGTCTTTTCAAAGATAACTGTTTTTGAATGTTCGTTGAAAAGATTGTAGAGTAGTCACTCATTTTTTCAGTTATACTCAAATAGCAACTATTAGTAGACGTGTTATTTTTATAAAGAATGAACAGATGAGGACAGGCGCAGTGGCTCACGCCTGTAATCCCAACACTTTGTGAGGCCGAGGCGGGCGGATCACCTGAGGTCAGGAGTTTGGGACCAGCCTGACCAACATGGAGAAACCCCGTCTCTACTAAAAATACAAAATTAGCTGGACGTGGTGATGCATACCTGTAATCCCAGCTGCTCAGGCGGCTGAGGCAGGAAGGTTGAACCCGGAAGGTAGAGGTTGTGGTGAGCGAAGATCATGCCATTTCCAGCCTGGGCAACAAGAGCGAAACTACGACTCAAAAGAAAGAATGAACAGATGAAGAGTAACTTTTTATCTCCTAAATAAATACTTGAGTAAAATGCTACATTGTAGTACAAACAAAGTAGTACAAACAATACTATTTGTAGCATAGTGGTTTTGAAATCAGACCAATCAAAGTTCAAGTCCTAGCTCTACCCTTTGGAAGCTGTGTGACCTTAGCCCAGGTAACCTTTCTCAGCCTTTTTCCTGTCCTGTAAAGTGGGGATAATAATAGTACTTACCTCATAGAATTATGTCTGGTACATGGGTAAGCACTAAGTAAATGTTAGCTATATTATTAGCAAAGAACCAGCCCTGTTAGCCATTTAATATTGTAAAATTGAAGATCAGTAATATGCTGACTTGGAGGCATTTTAATTACCAAAAAAAGAAAAAGACATTGCTTTCAAAGGAAAATTAAACTTCACTCTTTCCTGGGACTTGTTTCAAGGTTTAGAAACTTCTTCTAATTGAATTTATTTTGTGCATGTCATATTTTTTTAAATCCCAAAGCGTTCTTAATGTAAGTTCTGCTTTATAAAATTCTACAGTGGAAATAAAATTATTACCGAGAACTTACAGAAATAATTAAACTAATATTTTTAATGTAGCAAAATAAAACGTGTTTTTAAAAATCAAATAAGATTGCTTTTTGTTATTGTTGTTTGTGTTTTTTGTTTTTTTGAGACAGAGTCTCACTCTGTCACCCAGGCTGGAGTGCAGTGGCGCAATCTCGGCTCACTGCAACCTCTGCCTCCCGGGTTCAAGCGATTCTAATGGATTTGCTTTTTAAACGATACAATTGTTTTTGTCAAGGATTCAGAGAAACTTTCAAACACTAATGTAAATTAGTATGTAAATTAGTATGCCTTTTCTGGAAGGCAGTAATTATCAAAAGCCTCAAAAATACTCATTCCCTTTGACTTTGTTTCCTTTCTAAGAGATAGTGGTTCCTAGAGAGATTTATTTATGATGTTTATGGTACTTTTATTTATAATAGTGGAAACATGGAAATCTACATGTTCAATCATAGGCCATTAATTAAATCATGATGTAGATGTGGGATTAAATAGTTATTAAAATATTTAAAATATCTATTGAAATGGAGAGGAAATGCTTATAATTTATTAACCAAAAAAATGCTTTTTACTAAATATTCAGCATAATTCCATTTGCTAAGATATGTAATGGTTGGAAAAGTACCGGAATGATAAACTTGTTAACACTGTTCTTCTCTGGATGATACATTAAGAAGATTTTTATTTTCTCCTCTACCCATATTTTTATTTGTCCACAATAAAATATATCGCTTTAATGGTTTTAAGATTAAAAATCCAGTAAAAAACAGCAAGAACTATGTTCGTGAGGATCTCACCATCTGCACTACTAATAGAGCGTGGTGTGATGAGGAAAGGCCTGACATGAGTGACAGCAAGCCTAGTCTTAGTTGCTGGTTTAGTGACCTTAGGTGAGTCATTTGTTGTTTCTGGGCCACGTTATTCTTGTTTGAATGGCCTCTGGTTTTTCCTAGTTTTTAGTTTCTGTTACTCCACAGAAGTCTTCCCTGCTGTTGCTGTGCAACCTTAAGGAGATTGCACTCTATATTTTACCCAGTGATAACTCTCAGAGTAACAGGCAAGGTAGTCAGTAGAAACAAATATGCCTTCTTAAAATTTACGCAGAAACCTCAAGCCCTTAACTACAGTGAAAATTTCACAGCGCATCATTGCAGCGGAAAATTAAGCACGTTTCACAGAATAGAAACAAGACTTCTTTCGTTAGTGAAACCATTTTGCACTCTGAGGAAGGAACTATGCCACCAGCCTGTCTTCTCCTTAAGGCTTGTTGTTTTCACACAGAGTGAAATGCCAGCGTCATCAGTGAGCACCCCGGGCTACCAGAATAGAGAGGAACTTCACACGCTCACATGCCCTAGGCTTTGATATACCTAACAGTTCTTAACTGTCAAAAGATAAGCCAGTCTGTTAAACACAAAATGTTAACACACCATTAAACTAAATTTTACTCTTCCAATTCAGTACTTCAAAGAATACTTCGTCTTAATTCATACTTTCTCCTCTCAACTTTCTGATAGGACAATAAAGTTGTAAAGCTTTCTGTGAAGTTGGAAATTAAATTTTAAGAATTGAAGGTATAGGCATTATCATGGTTTCCAAATACAATACTCTCTTGGTATATGATTACATTTCATTGTTTTTCTTCCCTGGTTAATGACAGGATAAGTACAAACTCCTGTGGGAAAAAAAATGCTTTACTTTAAAAGTTAATGACAAACATATAATAAGAATATTTTCGAATATGTTTAGGAAAGAATTCAGAGCCTGAAGCAGAGCATAGACTTCATGGCTGACTTGCAGAAAACTCGAAAGCAGAAAGATAGAACAGACACTTCACAGAGTGGGGAGGACGGAGGCTGCTGGCCGAGAGAGAGAGAGGACTCTGGAGATGCCGAAGCACATGCCTTCAAGAGTCCCAGCAAAGAAAATAAAAAGTAAAAGATCTTTGGGATGTTAAGGTCAAACTGTCTTCTTCAAGCTAGTAAGGGGGAGAAATACTGATTCAGGGCCTGACTTGGGAAGACCAAGTGCTAGTGTGTCCGTAGTGGTGGTGTTTGGGCATGAAAGTCCATTTTGATGGTGTGATACCCCTCTTCTCATATGAAGCACTATATGGGATTGTCCAAACAGTTCAGAAAGCAGTTCTAATGTGTATTCTTATTGAAGTAGTTTTAAAACCTATAAAGTATCTTTTGGGACTCATATGGTCAGTGAGTTTATTTAAATAGAACTGTTTGTTTTAAAAAAAAAAAATGCGTAGTCATTACCTCCTTCCATAAAGCAGCAAGGAGCTCAGTGGGAGCACAGTCACTGCTGTGTCTTAAGCAGATGAGCTGTCACTGCAGCGTGCCCATGTTTTCCACCCAACATCAGCTGGTGGGAGCAACGCTGAACCACTGTTCCACCCAGGCAGCCACCTGTGAAGCTGGCAGCAGCCGCGTCTGCTCACTCACACCACTGGGAGCCAGCCCTGACTGCTCAGCACCTCACTGCCAGCTTTGAGGAAGGTAGTAGTAGCAGTTTGGGATTTTTGCTGTCATAATGCAAAGAAAGTAGTAAACTAGTGACAAGTTTTTCTTTGTTCTAAGATTTACACACTTCAGTACTTATTTTAAATTTAGATTTTAAAAATCAAGCTTCAAAAGAACAATGGTATATTCTTCTCCCTTACGAAGTAATGTTTGAAGTAGAACTAATTTTTTTGTAAGTTCCCAGAAAAACGTTTAACACAAGTAACACTGAACAGAAAAAGGTAGGGAAATAGCATGTTAGGTGTGCCTTACTGTTTCTGTTCTTTAATTAGAGACCCTTAACCAGGTCATCAAGGAAATAAGTTTCAATGAGTGACTGTAGTCCAAATGTCTCCACTTTAGTTGTATTCATATTTAGAATTCATTTGAATGTTTTCATCTTATCTTTGTTTTTTTTTTTACTTAGTATTAATGTGTGTTTTCAGGAAAGACAAAGATATGCTTGAAGATAAGTTTAAAAGCAATAATTTAGAGAGAGAGCAGGAGCAGCTTGACCGCATCGTGAAGGAATCTGGAGGAAAGCTGACCAGGCGGCTTGTGAACAGTCAGGTGATTGAGCTTTGCCTTTCTTTTCTCTACCTACTGATTTGGGACATCTGAAACTTTTAGTTTTTAAGTTGCTTGCGTATTTTTAATCCATGTCTGCCGTAGAGCTCTTCATCAGTATAATACTTAGCAGGAAAAAAATTAACAGACAATTCCCTACAATGGATTTATCAGGTTGTTAAATGCGTTTTCAACTCATGATATTTTCAACTTACAATGGGTTTATTGGATGTAACTCCATTGTAAGTTGAGGACCATCTGTGTTCATTTATAAAGGACATGATTAATCTTATCCACTTTTACTGGATTTTTTAAAAAGGAAGTTATAATATGTTCTAAAATGGGAACATGAACTACATAATTTAAGTTTACAAGAAAACAATTGTATTCTGGTCTTTTGAAATCATATTGTTTAGCACATTGGTTTTATTTATTTAATTTTAGATTCAAGGGGTACATACACAATTTTGTTACATGGGTATATTGCATGATGCTGAGATTTGAGCTTATCTTGAACCCGTCACCCAAATAGTGAACATAGTACCCAGTAGGAAGTTTTCTAACCCTTGCCCCCTTCCTTCCCTGCCCCCTTTTAACATTTCCAGTGTCTGTTCTTCCCATTTTTGTGTCCGTGTGCACCAGTGTTTAGCTCCTACTTTTAAGTGAGAACATGCAATATTTGTTTTTCTGTTTCTGCATTAATTTGTTTAGGATAGTGGCCTCCGTCTTCATCCATGTTGTTGCAAGGGACATGATTTGATTCATTTTTATGGTTGTGTAGTATTCCATGGTGTGTGTGTGTACTGCATTTTCTTTACCTAGTCCTTTGTTGGTGGGCACCTAGGTTGATTCTTTGTCTTTGTTGTGCACAGTGCTGCAGTACACATACAAATGCATGTATCTTTTGAGTAAAATGATTTTTTTTCCTCTGGGTACATACCTAGGATTGCTGGGTCAAATTGTAATTCTATTTTTAGTTATTTGGGAAATCTCCAAACTGCTTTCCACAGGAGCTGAACTAATTTACATTCTCACCAACAGTGAGCATTCCCTTTTCTCCACAACCTTGCCAGCATCTCTTATTTTTTTGAGTTTTTAGTAATGATATAATATGGTATCTTATTGTGGTTTTGATTTGCATTTCTCCAGTGATCAGTGATGTTGAGCATTTTCTCAGACGTTTGTTGGCTGCTTGTATGTCTTCTTTTGAGTAGTGTCTGTTCATGTCGTTTGCCCAGTTTTTAATGGGGCTATTTGTTTGTTTCTTGTTGATTTAAGTTCCTTACAGATACTGAGTATTAGTCCTTTATTGGATGCGTAGTTCACACATATATTCTCCTGTTCTGTAGGATGTATCTTTATTTTGTTGATAGTTTCTTTGGCTGTTCAGAAGCTCTGTAGTTTAATTAAGTCCCACTTGTGAATTTTTGTTTTTGTCACTTTCGCTTTTGAGAACACAGAAAATTCTTTGCCAAGGCCCGTGTCCAGAAGAGTATTTCCAAGATATTCTTCTAGGATTTTTATAATTTGAGATCATACTTTTAAGTGTTTACTCCATTTGGAGTTAGTGTTTGTATATTGTGAGAGAGAGGAGTTCAGTTTCATTTTTCTGCACATGGTTAGCCAGTTTTCTTAGCACCGTTTATTGAATGGTCTTTCTACATTGTTTATTTTTGTCAACTTTGTCAAAGATCAGTTGGTTGTATGTATGTGGCTTTATTTCTGGGTTCTCTGTTCTGTTCCATTGGTCTGTTGGTTATTTTGTTTATTTTTACCTGTATCATGCTGTTTTGGTTATTGTAGCCTTGTAGTTTTATGGGAGCTTTTGTTTGGTTTGGTTTAATTTTGAGACAGGCTTTCACTCTGTCACCCAGGCTGCAGTGTGCAGTGGCATGATCTTGGCTCACTACAGCCTATGCCTCAGGAGCTCAAGCAATTTTCCTGCCTCAGCTTCCCAAGTGGCTGAAACTACAGGTGCATAACACCATGTCCAGCTAATTTTTGTATTTTTTGTAGAAATGAGGTCTCACCATATTGCCCAGGCTGGTCTCAAACGCCTGAACTCAAGCAATCCACCCAACTCAGCCTCCCAAAGTGCTAGGATTACAGACATGAGCCACCATGCCCAACCTGTAGTATAGTTTGAAATTGGGTAATGTGATGCCTCTGACTTTGTTCTTTTTGCTTAGAATTGCTTTGACGCTTCAGGTCCTTTTTGGTTCCATGTGAATTTTGGAATAGTTTTTTCTGAATCTGTGAAGAATGATGTTGGGAATTGGATAGGAATAGCATTGAATCTGTAGATTGCTTTAGACAGTATGGACGTTTTAACAATATTGATTCTTCCATGAGCGTGGGATGTTTTTCCATTTATGTCATCTATGATTTCTTTCAGCAGTGTTTTTTTAGTTCTTCTTGTAGAGATCTGTTACCTCCTTACATATATTTCTAGGTATTTTATTTTTTGTGTGGCTGTTGTGAATAGGATTGCATTCTTGAGTTGGCGCTCAGCTTGAACATTATTGGTGTATAGAAGTGTTACTGATTTTTGTAAATTGATGTTGTGTCTTTACCAAAAACACATTTTTCTTTACTATGTATATAGAATTGTTTTTCTTATATCTAGTAATTTTAATAACATATATTAACTATTTTAACTCTTAGTAACCCTAATTTCAAGTGAAAACCCTAAGATTACTTAATATAACATGACTTTAAGATTTAAAATTACAGAAGAGAATTTTGAAACTAGTTTTATTTAACAAGGATTACTAAAGTTGTGTGAACTAGAAGGCATTTGAGCCAAATTCCATTTTTTAAAATAAAATAATTGATTTAAGCACTTACTTTTCTTTGGTCAATTGATTAGAGCGCTTTCATATATTTTGGTAGTGATATATCACATACACATGACACATATATAGACATACAAACACACAGAAGCAGATCTTCCAGATTTATAAGATTCTTCATTTGCCAGTTTTCACTCTCTCCCCCTCTTAGACTATCATTTCCAAAGTCATAACAAAGTAGATGAAACAAGGTAGAAAATTTACATCTCAAAGGCACAAAACCTAAACCTAACCACCATTACCTGAAAACAAGATTGCCAGAAGGAGGTCGCAGTGAGCCAAGATCTTGCCACTGCACTCTAGCCTGGGCAAGAGTGAGACTCTGTCTCAAAAAAAAAAAAAATGTCGTCTTTTCAACTTGTTTCCTTATTAGATTACTGGTTTCAAGGAGGGGAGCCCTTTAAGGAACAGGGCCAAGAAAGCGTGCAGCTTTTAGAGCCTAATACTTACTGGAAGGCAGGTTTTAGATCACCCCAAATCACTGAATCCTGGGTCCCCAGAAAGCCTTAGAGATCAGGTAATACAATACAGAAAAGAGCAGAATTTTAGATCTGAGAGGAATCTGTCTGCTTACAACTCTTGGTATTCTGTGAGGAAAAACAGAGATTCTTCCCAAAAGGAGGAGTATTTGATGCCTTTACTGTTTACCTCAAGGGATCACAAGCTGCCAGAAATTCCATGAGGTCCCTAATATGGTATGGAGGGTGGCAAGAGGAAGGAGGGATAGCCAAACAGAACTCAGTTGACTGAGACATTTTACAGGGCCATTACAGCGGCATTAAAACAATAAACATATGTTTGTATATGTATAGCCCAAATAGCAGTTTTAACTGAGCCGACATTTGAATATAGAGCTCTTTTTCAAAAAAATATTTTTCCTAATTGTAATTCCTACTCAAGCTGTTTTACTTTTGCTTCTGCTGCTAGCTGGGCTCCTGTTGACAAACAAGCAGCCCACAAAAGTGGCCGTCTTGCTGCAGTGGCTGCCGGCTGCCCTTCCTGACCACAGTGCGACGGATGGCTCTCAGCCAACAATCACTCCAAATACACTGGCGTTTTCAGGGCGTCCTTGTACTCACGCACAGGCGTCTAAAACGTGAGCCACACCACTCCACGTGGAAGTGGCTGCCACCTGGGATTTCGCCCACGGATGCTTCCTTCCCTTTGCCCATTTCTTGGTCCCTCAACTCCTGGCTAGCTCACCACATGTTCCAGCTTAAATGTTTCCAGAAAGAAACATTTAATGGGGACTTAGGAACAGAAGCCATGTCTGTGTCTTGGGTGACAGTGAGATGGTGGGTCCCTGCCCACATTGGTTTTAAAGCCAAGTAGGTGTGTACATGCCTTTAAGCAAGCCACTGTCCTTTCCTGGTCCGTAGTAGCCTTTTTTGATAGACTGGGGAGAACTAGATAGCCTTAAGGACCCACAGAGCTCTTAGAATTCTGAGATTTTCCTCACCTCCATTTCTCTAGCCCATCATCCCCTGTGTACCTGGAGACAGGTGTGAAAGTCAGTACCTTGAGTTTAATGATTTTGTAATATTAGTTAGGTTAAAATAAGGCTTTGTGGTTTGCTGCATATATGAATATGGTACAGACTGAGCATCCCTAATCCAAAAATTCGAAATCTGAAATTCTCCAAAATCTGAAATTTTTTGAGCTCCGACATGATGACGTAAGTGGAAACTTCCACACATGACCTCCTGTGACGGGTGCACAACATTATTTAAACTATTGTATAAAATTAGTTTCTGGCTGTGTCTGTAAAGTATGGATGAAACATAAATGAATTTCATGTTCCATCCCTAAGATAATCTCATTGTGTATATGTAAATATTCCAAAATCTGGGAAAATCTGCAATCCACAACACCCTAGTATCAAGCCTTTCGGATAAAGGATACTCAGCCTGTTTGTATAAAACACTTCATTCCATCTGAATACTTTGGGTCATTGCAGTGCGAATTCGAAAGAAGAAAACCAGATGGAACAACAACACTGGGACTTCTCCATCCTGTGGATCCCATTGTAGGAGGTAGGATCAGAGTAAAACTGTGTGTGAACTTGATGCTATTTGGCAGAGAACAGTAACCCGGGTTAACATTTTAAAGCAACAAGCTTGAATATTTATCAGTCTAACTGTGTCATTATGCAGAGGATCTAGCTAGACGTCATGTATTTTATGGTAGCAGCTAGCCTAACTTTCACTTCATCTTGGAATAGGTACGGTATATCAAGTTTTCCTTAAAATTAAAAGTTTTGAAATATTTTAAACCCACCATTAACAAAGCCATAATTTAGATAGTAGTTCCTAGCCCTGATTTTAAGAGACTTTAGTACAGACACTCAGTTTAGAGGTATCTCATACCCACAGATTATGATATTATAAATTTAACTGGTCTCTTTATTTCAGTGAATAAATTAATGTATATGCCACATAGTGCCTTAATAATAATGGAGGGTGTATGCTTAGTGACATCGTATCTTTCACTGAAGTCAGTAGAAAGTTTGTAAAGATTGGGAATCTTTAGAACCTCAGTCATATTTTTGTTTACTCAAATGATGTTTTAATGGAAATAATATAGGTTATATTTTGAAATTCGATGTCAGAATTAGAACTTTTTGTCACTGGTCTGAGGGGAGAATCATGTATTGAGATATGCAAATGTGAGAGTGTTAATTTAGTCAACAAATATTTATTTTCATACTGTCATAATGAGAGAAGTAATTGGAAATACGAAAATGAATAATGACAGAATTTTTACCCTTAAGGAAACAGTCTCTGATGTTTATTGTTTGCTATGAGCAGGGTGCTGTCTTAGGAGCTAGCTGTATAGTAGAGAACAAAACAGAGAGAGAGGAGTCTCTTTTCCTTAGGTTCTATGGAGTCGGGGGAGGAGGGCTCATGTCAAAAGAAGTCTGTCTTTAATCAGTACTATGCAGGTATGTGTCTATAATGAATAAATACTACAAAGGAAAAGAACAGCTGTGATCATAATAGAAGATACCGACCTAGTGTTTGGGGGTCAGGGAAGGTGTCCTTAAGGAGATGATGTTTAGGTTGAGTAAGGGATGAGAGAACAGCAGGTGTGAAAACCTTGAAGCAGGGAATAGCATTTGAAGATGGAAAGAAGGGGACTATGAATGTTCTCTAAAGGAGTAGAACAGTAATAGAAGAAAAAGAGCTAGTGCTGTTTTCAAAACAAAACTCAGTTTTTACTTTGATGCAAACAAGTAGAATTTTATATGACCATAGGTCAAAGAATGCCACAGGATTGAGAACATTGCTCTTTCTAGTATAGCTGTGGTAAACATTTGGTGTTAGGAGATGCAGCTAACTGATGGAGGTGACACCTTAAGATCTGCTGCTTTCTGTGAAGCCAGGAGTGTGGTCTCTGCCTTTGGTCTGATTTCCTGGGTTTCCAGTTTCTGAGACATAATCAAATGTGGCCAAAGCTGATTTGGCTCCCCGTGTGCACAGCTCCCTCTGTAGGCCACTTTCCTGGTTTAAGGTAGAAGACACCCCTGTTCATCTTCTCAGCTTCATCGTCTGGTACCCATACCCATTAGGAAACCAAATTCTAGACTATTCACTGAGGAGAGGAGATCTGATTTAGATGTTCAGTTGGTTAACAGTGCCTTCACCACACCGGTTACTGGTGGCAGTAGCCTCCGTTGCAGGCTGATCATGTGACACAAACTTAGACTCTTCTTCAGGAGAGCAGATGCCCTTCTGTTAGATACTGTGGGAGACCACATCTTCTCCTGCCAGCATCTTTTGCAGTCCCCTCAGGTGCCCACCCATGATTTCTCTATGTCACGTATTCCCACCTTCATCACAGGGATTCATTCCTGGCTAATGCCTGTTCTCGTTGCACTAAAAGTGTGCCTTTCATAGACACTCATTTATCCTTCATGTGTTAGTAGCCCTTTTGTCTTTAATGCAGGTGTTTTCCCTCAGTCTTTTACTAACCTTTGTACTGGTTAACTCTCATCTGAACATTAGAAGTCCCAGCTTTTGGCCGGACGCGGTGGCTCAAGCCTGTAATCCCAGCACTTTGGGAGGCCGAGACGGGCGGATCACGAGGTCAGGAGGTTGAGACCATCCTGGCTAACCCGGTGAAACCCCGTCTCTACTAAAAAACACAAAAAATACTAGCCGGGCGAGGTGGCGGGCGCCTGTAGTCCCAGCTACTCGGGAGGCTGAGGCAGGAGAATGGCGTGAACCCGAGAGGCGGAGCTTGCAGTGAGCTGAGATCCGGCCACTGCAGTCCAGCCTGGGCGGCAGAGCAAGACTCCGTCTCAAAAAAAAAAAAAAGAAGTCCCAGCTTTTAAATTTTCGTGGCTTTTGTTTTTAATAAAAATCTAATTTTTTAAGTGAAGTGTACGTGGTTATAAAGAATTCCAGGAAGCAGGAGAGTGTAATGAACAGGTCTAAGTTTTGGTCCTGGCTATAGCTCCGCCTTTCTGAACTTTGATTTTCTTATAAAAGTGGGTGTAGTAAGGGCTTCCCAGCCTCCTTCACGGTCATGCAGATGACATGCAGTGGTGTATGCGGAGTCACTCGGCAGAGGGCCCCGTGGGTCATGGCCATGTAGGCCTCCTTCACTGTGCTCGGTTTTATGTTGTAGAGCCAGGCTACTGCCCTGTGAGACTGGGAATGACAACTGGAAGACTTCAGTCTGGAGTGAATACTTTGCAGGGGTTCAAAGAGGATAAAAGGAACAAAGTCACTCCAGGTGAGGCTCCTGCATAGGAGTCATTTTTTTCTCTTCTCTGTTTTGGGGTATTAAGGAAAGGAAGCACAATTACGCTTTATTCACTAGATGGGTACCAGTATCTTGGTGGTATTTTTGCAACATTAATTAGCTATTTTATTAACTTCAGAAGAGACTGGAAAATTGGGTATTCATATTCAAAATGAGTTTTGTTCTTTCTTGTTCCTCTCCTCTCCCTTGTAGGGAAGAATTCACTTGAGTTGTAACTTTACAAGTACCTGTTTGGGAGAAAATATCTTAGATTTGCGAACCAGTCAATGAAGTAGTAAAGTTAGGAGAGAATAAATAACCTTTTGGTAAAACAAGAAAATAGATTGACATACAAGTTAAAGAATAGTGTTACAGTATTTGATTTTTTCAACAGTGTTGTATTTGAATTATGGGCCCTACAGTTCTTATGCACCGCATTATGACTCCACATTTGCGAATATCAGCAAGGATGATTCTGATTTAATCTATTCAACCTATGGGGAAGACTCTGATCTTCCAAGCGATTTCAGGTGAGTCTCCAGTTAATATTCTGATTACATTTGTTTAAAAACATTAATGTACATACGTGATTTGTGGGTAGACTGACAAAACTGGCCGAGTAGTAAAAAATGTGCTCCGTAATTTTTTTTAGCTAACAATAATGGATTCATAGTTACTGTTATCCTTTAGTGGAGAGAGAGCATGTCTCCCTGATGGTGGCATCTGCAGTATTTTAATTCTTAAACAAAAATATATTTTTAAAGAGACTACCTCAGCCAGTACTAAAGTTTAGGAACTTGTTACTTCAAAATGTTGACATGCCATCTGCTCTCTTATAACATGTTGTGTGTCAGTGAGTTATGGTCCAAACTTGATCAGTTTGGGAACCCACAGTGCATTTTCCCCGAGAAAGGAGGCAGGATAGGATGGCTCTATTCCATAGGCAACCCACATAAAAAGCCTTTCTGACCAATCACATGCCAGGTAGACCATTGCAGTTAAACTCAGCCATTCTTTATTGCATGTTTCTGTGGGAAGATCATCTCTGTGTTCCTGTTTAGGATGCTAAGCAGTTTGGATCCCATCAACACAACGAGATCTGTCCTGACTCAGCAGGATTCTGGCTCAGGATGGGACGCTGAGCTTGGGTTATGGCAGTAGTTTACTGGATATTATTCCTTCTTAGCAGTAGTACCTTGTTAATTTTCATTATGTGTAAGAAATTAACCCTGTAGATTCATCAGTCCCCTGTTTCTCTGACAAAGGGAGAATCTGTTCACTTTCACATTAGTATGTGTGGTTTGGTGGTGGTTGTTTTTACAGGGTAGGGGTCCGTAAGTCTGAAGTTGACTGTGGTTTCAGATCAAGCCATTTAATCTTTTAGACCTCACCAGCCTGAATGAATTCTTTCTGGATTATGCATCTGTGCATACCACAAATAGGGATTGCACAAGGAAACAATACTGGCAAAGGCCCATGCCCTCTTGTCAAATGATGACAAGTGCTTTGGAGAAAGGTAAAGCAGCAGAGAAGGAGAGAGTAGTGCTGGGGTTATGAGAGGGGTGCACTTTTAAATCGGTCAGGAAAGTCTGCATAAAAACTGAAGGAGGTGAGGAAGCAAGCAGGGCTGCCACCTGAGAGAGCATTCCAGGCAGCGCAGGAGCTATGCAGAGGGCCTGAGAGAGAGCCTTCCCAACACACTTGAGGAACAGCAGGAAGAAGCAGAAGTGTGCAGGCACATGGCCAGGGAGGGCTTTGGTGAGAGTAGGTCCTTATAAGCACTTTGAATTTTATTCTCAGTGAGATGGAAACTACTGGTGGATTGCGAGCAGAAAAGTGACCCAGTCCAGCTTATGATGTTTAAAGGATCACCCTGGCTACTCTTGGAGAATAGACTGTAGAGAGGCAAGGACAGAAGTAGGAGATGAGAAATGGACCGTGGGAGTAGCAGGTGAGGTTCTGAGAAGGGCTCAGTCATCAGCCAGTAGGATTTCTTTACTGATTGAAGTGGATGTGGGAGAGATGTTGAGGCTGACTCCAGGGTTTGCACACTGAGCTTAGAAGGCTGCAGTTGCTATTTACTGAGAAGGGGGAGACTTTGGAACATTCCTTAGTGGGGAAGATCTAGCATTTCAGTTTTGGATATTTTAAGCTTGAGATGTCTGTTAGACTTCCATGTGGAGCACCAAAGGGTGTGGTCCAAACTGGATATGTGACTTTTGAGAGTTTTTTGATCCCAGATCAAAGTCCTGAGGTGAAGGTGATCGCTGTAGACAGGAAGTGAAAGGGCGGGGAGCAGAAGATTCAGGGACTGAGTCTGCACCCCTGTCACTGAGGTCTCATTTTTCTTTGGAACGTTTTATTTTTACTGTGTTCTTCATATTAATTCTCTCATGATAATGTTACTGCAAATTAATTTGTAGATACCATGTTGTGTCTAGGAAGAAATTTGATGTCTTGATGTGTAACTGAGGGCATCTAATGGGAACAGTTGGCTCTGATAGGAGGATAAAGCCAGTGGAAGTGATTTATGTGAGACTTTCCTCTCTTGCAGCATCCATGAGTTTTTGGCCACGTGCCAAGATTATCCGTATGTCATGGCAGACAGTTTACTGGATGTTTTAACAAAAGGAGGTCATTCCAGGACCCTACAAGAGATGGAGATGGTAAGAACGCTGCTAACGGAACAGGGTAATTTATTATCGACTCTCAAGCATTAGTCATTCAGTATAATGAAACCATGGGATTAACCAGTATGACAGCTGAACTCCATGGCCCTGAAAGACAGCCCAGCCCGGGTGGAGGCCACGGGTGGACAAAGAACGGAAAGGAGTAACTTAGCTACTAGGATCTGTGAGGGCCTGAGCATTATCCTTATCTCATCTTGGGAATGTAGGACTCAGAAATGGGGTTTACAACTCAGAAGTCGGTGTTGTGTCCTCTAACAAAAAAGCAAAGTTTTGCTCACTGGCGTGAAACTAAGTTGGCTAAAATGATAGGGAATGGCTTTTCCTTATGCAGTAATAGCACATCGGGAGGAACCTCAAGTTAAAAAGTAAAAAGCTTCCTCATTGCTATTTTATTAACACTTGTAAGCTATCTCTAGTGCAGTTGCAGATAGTTCGTAATCTGGAATCATTCAGAGTTGTGGCTCAAGGATTAGAACCAGAAAATGTTCCTGCTGATACAGAAGAGAGTTGATCTGCAGAATGTTCCTGTCACAATAGTTAGAGAAACCCTGTGTCTCTTGGAGATCTAACTCTTAATGGTGACTGCGACTGTAGTGTCTGGTACCCTGCTCACAACCACACATATGGTTGCTGGGTGACCTATCAGCAGAGCTGAGGTTAGTGCCTCAGTCAGGCTCAACGATGACTGCTGTAAAATATCCGCACTGAGACCGCTTTCATCACACAACCTAAAAAATGAAACTTTACATCAATTAAAAATACACATTTTTTTACCATATCCTTCTCATCAATCTGAATGAATTAATAATCTAACGAAAATTGAGTATTTTTCATTTGGTGAATATGGCAATGTGTTTCAAAATGTCAAGTGTCTCTGTCCTTCAATATAGCAGTTCTTCTCAGAATTTAGTCTAGAAAAAATATAAAAGTTACATATAAGGATACATTGTTTATAATTTTTGGAAATTGGGAATTGGTTAAATAACTGACAACAGAACCTTTCAAAGAAAGATGACATCATTGATTGATGTCCATGATACATCTGTCTCTTGTTCCCGGGTGCGTTATCTGTGCAGAACAAGATTGGGAAGCTTTCACATTCTCTGTAGCATTTGATTATTATCCTCTGTTATCTGAGACTATTGCTCTGTTCATGAACAGTAATCCCTAGAACTCCTTCCTGTCTTCTTCTTGTCAGGGATTTTTCTGATAAAAACAGATACCATTTATTTACGTATTTATAAGTTATTTACCAAATACCTTCTTAAATATGTATGTAGCTTTTGATCAGGCATGGAAATAACATCACCAGTAATAAGTACCCCAGCTCACAGAATCCTCTCAAAATGCTAATAATTGTATTTAGTCATTTTGGTCTGAAAAATTATATTGTAGTAGTCCATATTTGTATTCATTTTCTCTTGCCAAGAAACTCCTGACACTTTTCTCTTTTCCTTGATATTTGCCTTCATATGTTTTCCTAAAAAGCTGTTTTTCTTTATCCTTACAGTCATTGCCTGAAGATGAAGGCCATACTAGGACACTTGACACAGCAAAAGAAATGGAGGTGATTTTATTTTACACTTTACGAGAAATATTTAAATGGAAAGTAAGGGGAGTAAGAGAAGTCTTGAGAATGGGAAGGCCTATTGGGTAAGAAGTAAAAGGGTTAGTGAGTAGAGTTGTGAGGGCCTAGCTGAAATGGCAAACCATAAATGCGTATCAGTGCCAAGTTGCACTATTATACAGTTTCTCCACCACAAGTTTTTAGCCCATATGTAGGCAGAGAAATCAGGTGGATCGTTAGAGTTGGAGAGCCACACCATAGTATAAATGGAACCATTCGCTTTTGATTGCTTAATATCTGGGTTGATCTATTCCTAAAAAGCAATGTTGAGGTTATGGAAACTCTGAGTCTTAACGATTCTGAAAATAAAAACTCTACCTTTTTTTTTTTTTTCCTTTGAGACGGAGTCCCGCGCTGTTGCCCAGGCTGGAGTGTAGTGGTGCGATCTTGGCTCACTGCAATCTCTGCCTCCTGGGTTTAAGCAGTTCTGTTGCTTCAGCCTCCTGAGTAGCTGTGATTACAGGTGCCTACCACCACACCCAGCTAAATTTTTTTTTTTAGTAGAGACAGGGTTTCACTATGTTGGCCAGGCTGGTTTTGAACACCTAACCGCAGGTGATCTGCCCAACTCGGCCTCCCAAAGTGCTAGGATTATAGGATTACAGGCGTGAGCCACTGCGCTGGGCCAGCTCCATCCTTTTTAAGATTTTGTTTCTCTCATGCAATACTGACAGCCTAGTTTGGGGGCCAGGAGAAGACCCAGGAAGTGTGTCAATAGGAATGCAGGTATATGGACTAGACGGACTGAAATAGTCTTTGAATCTCGAAAACACAAGGCATTGTCATCACCAAAAGCTCTTCACAGTTTAAGCAACAATAAGGCTCTCATTACTTCATCTTTAGAATAGTTGCCATACTAAACAAATGATATAAATTGTATGGGATACACCATTACATTTCACAGAAGTGTGGATTTATTGAATACCTGTTTTTGCCAAGATTTGGGAATAGCATTTTAAAAGGGTGTTCTGGAAATTCATTTTCTGTAAGCATCAAAATTAGGACTCCATAGTAAATAGGTAGAGTAACTTTGCCTGTAAATACACACCATCTTAGTAATTTCTAGTTAGCACTGCTGTGGCTTAGCAAACTCCAGTAATTGCCTGTTTTTCCTTTTGAAGCAGATTACAGAAGTAGAGCCACCAGGGCGTTTGGACTCCAGTACTCAAGATAGGCTCATAGCGCTGAAAGCTGTAACAAATTTTGGCGTTCCAGTTGAAGTTTTTGACTCTGAAGGTGAGTGTCTCCAGAGGGTTTGATTGAAAAACTGCATGATGTAGGCAGTCAAGATTTCATGTCTCATAAGTACAGATTAATATAGCCATTCACCACAGGAAGATCTTGGCTTACCAAGTTAAATGAATGGGTATGGTGTGTTGATTTCATTTCAAGGGGATTACTCTTTTGAAGGGAGAAGGCTAACCAATAATTAGCAAAGCCCTAGAGCCTAGGAGTCAGTTTATTACACAAGATCAAACACAAGTGTGTCTGTTTTCTTCCGTGTGTTATTTTTCTTACCACACAGAAGCTGAAATATTCCAGAAGAAACTTGATGAGACCACCAGATTGCTCAGGGAACTCCAGGAAGCCCAGAATGAACGTTTGAGCACCAGACCCCCTCCCAACATGATCTGTCTCTTGGGTCCCTCATACAGAGAAATGCATCTTGGTATGTTTTGCCTCCCATAAGAGGAGAGTCACGGGATGCTTCAAAGAAAAAACTTCTGAGTACAGTGGTAATGGCACTATAGAGTAATGCTGATGTGAATCCCAGGGACAGTTGTGTTTTGCTTTTGTTTTGTTTTGGTTTTTTGCATTTGTACATTTACTGTTCTTTGGGATGCCTCTGTCTAAAGGAACCATGTTTCAGTATCTGGAACTATCTTTGTTTTTCTTGTTAGCTGAACAAGTGACCAATAATCTTAAAGAACTTGCACAGCAAGTAACTCCAGGTGATATTGTAAGCACGTATGGAGTTCGAAAAGCAATGGGGATTTCCATTCCTTCCCCGCTCATGGAAAACAACTTTGTGGATTTGACAGAAGGTACGTGCCCTGTTTTCTCTGGGAAAGTGGAAAGCTATAGTGACTACAGTCATCCCTCAGTGTCTGCCCGAGATTGGTTCCAGGACCCCAGATTTGGTATCTACCCCACAAGGATACCAAAATCTGTAATGCTCAAGTCCCTAACATAAAACGTATTTGCATATACCCTATGCACAACCTCCAGTATACTTTAAATCATCTCTAGATTACTTATATACTTCATAGAATGTAGTTAATATACTGTATTTTTTCATTGTATTTTTTTAATTGGATTTTTTCCCCAAGTATTTTTGATTGGCAGTTGGTTGAATCTGCAGACGTGGAACCCATGGCTAAGAAGGGCCAACTGTAAAAGGAACATTAGTCTTCTCCCTTCAAATAACACTTGAAAGGTTTTGTCTGTTTTTAATGTATAAAACTATTCTTAGTTTTCCTTTTATCTTGTCTAAAGAATTAATAAAGATTTCCTGTGTGCAGAAGAGCCACAATAATAGCCTGATAATGCGCCTAGTGTTCAACCTTGGATGTGGTAAAGAATGGCTCTCAGCAGTTACACTTCTGGATGGCAGCTTGACCTTCATGTCCCCTTTTTAATTAAAAGGTAAAAACAATGTTGAATTAAGTGATGTCTTTTTCTTTCAGATACTGAAGAACCTAAAAAGACGGATGTTGCTGAGTGTGGACCTGGTGGAAGTTGAGGCTGCCTGGTATTTGATTATATGTTATGTACATACTTTTTCATTCTTAACTTAGAAATGCTTTTCAGAAGATATTAAATATTTGTAAATTGTGTTTTTAATTAAACTTTGGAACAGTGAATTTGAATGTTCCAGAGGTTGGACTTGTATTAGGTAATAAAGCTGGACCTGGGACTCATCTTGGTGATGTATACAGAAAGGAGCCCTTGTGAGGAAGGAACGTGCTTGGGGCTGTTGCCATACCTGCACAACATTCTTTCAAAATAGTGCCTGCCTGTGCTTCTTCCTTACGTCCCACAGACAGGACCATCACTAAGAAACGTTCTTAAAATGGCCCCATCCAGTGAGATTTTCCATTGTACGAACATACTTGAAATAATTTTAGAATTTACTAGTGTGGTTCTGCCCCTGCATACCCAGTGGGAATGATGCCCTTGTACGGGTAATTAGGTATCTCCCACCCACCCCCGACAAAAGCACACTGGGAGTTTTATAGCAGTGTCACATGGCTAGTGTTTTTTGTTTTTTTCCATTTTTTAAAGAGTTACTAGTACTGTAGCAAAGTAATAAGCCAAATAAGATAAACTAAGTCATCCTTGAATACATCAGGGAGTTACCAGATGACCAAAAGGTGACATTTCTATTTACTGTTTATCTGAAATACAAAGGTCAAGTACCCAAGCAGTTGAACTCTTAAGTAGGAGACCACAAGATGCATGGCCCCCTTTTATCAGCAAGCTGAGATAAATGGTGATTTTTCTGAATCTGTATAGAACCTGTTATACACAAGGGAAAAAATCAGGATGGAGATAGCCTTGTTCAGTGAACAAATTAAGTTTGAAGGCCCTTATACAATCCTTCTATAAATCACCCAGGCAGGAAGCCATTTGATTTCCATTTTCCTGACTGAAAATTAGTATTTAGGAAGAACAAGTAGGGTAAAGGAAAATTAATTCCCCCAAAAGACTCAAAATCTTATGCTAAGAGAGTCAAATTTTCAAGTTGTTTTAGAGACTACTTTTAATCTCTAGTGAGTTCCTGAGGACCAAGAAAATACTTAAATTTAAAATACCTTCGGATATTTGAGTTTTTTAAATTGCTAATTTAATGTATAAAAAGCAGCTAAACACTGGTATTTATAAAAATGAAACAGCATTTTGAAACAAATGTTACAGATCTATAAATACTCATTATATAGAATAAACCCTAGTTATTTGCATGCACCACCTCAAATCATGTTTCTTTATATAGACCTATTATATACACAGAGTATGCAGTGGTTAATGATCTTCTCTTCTGTTAGGAAATTTCCTCAATAAGGCAGAAAACTTCAGGTATTATTTTCACCAGTTAAGAGAAATTGTAAGGAAGTCCTTGACCCATAGAGAAGGTCACTGTTAGATACTTTGTTTCTGTCATAAAACAGAAACCAGTAAAGAAATAATTTGGTAATTTAAAAACAGGTTCATAAAAAGAAAATACCTGCAGGTAATTTTTATGGTCAGTTATATTCTATAACCCGAACACTGAAAACTAAAAACTTACAAACTATTATTATCTGAGCACAGCACAGTGCTTTAATAGGAAATAAAAATGCATGAATGGTAATCAGTTATTTGTTAAACTCCCAACTGGGGTTTCTGTTACTGAAGAAAAAAACAACTTAAATATTGCAAGAGTACAAATAAGCTGACCTCAGAGAGGCCCAGTGCACTGATGTGTTTCCATGTTATATTAGCAACAGAAACCTTCCTGGTTTCCCAGGAGAGCCCCTGCTGGGCAGCCCTGGTCACTGCTAGATCTTGAGAGCACAGATTTCAGTATAGTATTCATGTGAAACCAACCCTTCATGTAAAAAGTTGATATGTAAAAAAGGCAACTTAAGCGAGCTAATTGCCCTCACCAGCATTGTTGCCATGAAATTCCTTTATACAGCAGGTTCTTCTATTCACGCTGATTCCAGTTATGTGCAGCACATCAGAGCTGTCACTAGTCCACCCAGCATCTTTGTGCAAATTAGAATACGCCTGCCCTTCCTCGGGCTGATAAAGCCACACATGACACAGCACAGGCAGGCAGGTTCAATTTTCGTCCCCTCCACCGCCACCCCCACGCTTAGCTGTACTCTAATTTGCAGTCAGGGGACAACTCATCCCAGGACCCCAACAAGTCCAGCCAGTCACCCAGTCTGCAACCCTGTATAATCTTGTAAAGGCTCCTCTATGCAAGACTTTCTGTAGAACTTCATGGGGTTCATGGTGACATCTAGCTAAGAATCCCTGCTATGTAGGGAAACTGAGTACATTAGAAATCCTGGCGATGCTCTGGTGATGAGGCCACTGGTTAAGTCTTTTGGTTATGAAGTCCCTTCAGAAAAAGGCACGGGCAGTTTTGTTATTTCTCACCCTGTTACAGTTAGGTTGACTTTCAATTCCTTGGAAAGTTGAAGCACAGGTAAAGACACATCCCCAAAACCTGGCTTTTTGCATTTGCCTTGACTCGTGCAGTTTCAGAACAAGAACGGCTCAGCATTTGTGAGGGGGCGGGCTTCCCAGATCCAGGAGCCTGTGCACACACCCATGCCGAGTAGATCCTTGTAGTTTTGAAGCTCTCCAAAGTTAGCTGTGAAGACTAAAGGAGAGATGCACTCACAGGTTGTCCAACTTATCTCTAAACAGACTCCATTCCTTTCCAGTAAGAAAAGTAAGATACAGTTGAAGGACGGCAGGGGAGAACGCAAAGATGCGTGAGTGATCAAGGAAGAGCTGAAAGGCTGCACCTTACTTTCTAGGCACCTCTCTCCAGAATGCTTGCCTCACAAGCTGCCTCATTCAAAGGCAAGGCTGCGCTGCTCCCTGCCTTCTTGCTGTGACCACTTTCCTCATTCCTCAGGACTCTACCCCCACAGCCAGCTGACCCTATAAGCTGACACTGGACAGTAGTCCTCCCTACGTGTCAGTGGTTAAAAAGGCAGAGCATACACTGGGAGGAAGAGATTTTTGTCTACTAGCTAAGAAGTCATTCAAAAGGATAAAACCCCCATTAATGTATTCATTTAAAACAAACATACCAGACAAGGCAAAAAGCAACAGTGCTAATTATGGTGTTTTTCTCTACTGTTTGAAACCGTTTACACCCCTTTCCGCTTCATTTACCAGAATGCGGCTGTGAGAAACGCTTTCATTGCTGGGCCCACCAGGGAGAGGGAGTCTCCAATCCGTGCCAGACAGCTCAGCTTACTCCCCCTTGGTGTCTAGAAAAACAGACCTCACTTTTGCATGCCCACAGGCCACTGAGGTGGGTGTCTGTTTTCATCATGTGCTAAAGTCGCCTCCATAGCACCTCAGGGAACAAAGATCTCAAAGTCAGCCCTGAAGCAGTGAACATTCTCCAGCTTGCCTGGAAACTCTTACAGACCAGGCACAGAGGTTCTGGCCTCCCCTGCGCATTATGGCTCAGTGGCTGCTTCAAGCCAGAATCTGGTGCATGTGTCTGAGAAATCCTTCAGTGCAGGTCCAAAGAAGCCAACATGCACAGCCATCTGCCAGGAGGTGGCCACACCATCTGCATGCCTCTGGGATTGGCGTGGGGTGGAGTCTTCTCCCGGGCTTACTTCAGGGAAGGAGATTGGCTTCCCAGCCTTTTCAGAACCCAGCAGGAGCCCTCAGTTCAGCCCCAGCCCCTGAAACTTGGCAGTGTCCGTACAGACAAAGTAAGTTCTCAGCTCGCCTTTGCCTTTGACATTGATCAGGCCACGGCATTCACAAGAGTACCCGAGGCCCTGGAGGATGGTGCAGGTCTCCTCGGTAACCTGAAAAGGAAGGAGACGTGTGTCTTCAGTGGCGGGAAGAACACTTGTCGTGGTAGGGACAGATAGAGACTGCCCAGGCACGCCAGTCCGCCTTCCCCAGAGAGTGTGATAGCTAGAAGCCTAGAACCATGGCTGCTGGTTGAGGCAGCAGCTCTTAAGCCCAAGTCCCCTCACTTCTGGGGAAGATCTTTTCCCCTCAGTTACCTGCTGCCCCGATGGGTCTTTACCTGGATTTTCCCAAGTTCTCCGGTGCTCTCCATTCGGCTGGCCACGTTGACTGTGTTTCCCCAGATGTCATACTGAGGTTTTCGGGCCCCAATCACTCCAGCAATCACAGGCCCGTGGTTTATGCCTGAAGATGATGTTTACAGTTAGCCAAGCATGCAGGCAAAGCCTCAGGCTTCTGTCCCTAGGGGAGGCCAGAGAATCCATACCCCAGCACAGGATGCGGGGACAAAACAACTAGAGTGAAGGCTGGCTTGTTTCTCAGAGTCACCGTGATGCAGTCAGGCTTGGGGTGTGAGGAGGGCATTCCCCGGCCAGCTCTTCTTCAGATTCAGAAGCCAGAAGTCTGGGTTTGATGTTAACACTTGTATCTGCTACTCTCCCTTTTAACAAAGGCCTGGCTTTGAGTGCAGGCCCGCAACTATTTAGGTTTAGTCACTTTGCTTCCTTCTCTATATTTTAAGGTTACCTGTTTACAGTCAATAATTTTGGTTCTCCGTTTTCTGTAGTTACATATTATTAAAACTCTCAATGGTAACTGTATGCTAACTATATGCTTATGCAAAACGTCAGAATAATTGTCCAACTGCTGAGCTTGTCAGATCAGAAGGATTCTCAAACCTTTCATAATAGATGGCGAGGTGCAGCTGTGCTGCACAGACTGGGTGGGCTGGCCTAGAGGCAGGGGCTCCCCACCCCTCTACCGCCCGGGCTCACCGACGCGGAGGCGGAAGGAGTTGAAGGAGTGCCTGTTGATGCCGTCCAGCTTGCTCATCAGGGCGATGCTGAACTCCACCATGACGCCAATGTGGGCGTGCTGCCGCTCCAGCTCCTGTGGGACAGGCTGTGGGTCAGATCCTTGCATCTCCAGAGCCCCTAGACATAATGGGCCTGGCGCGCCACTCCTGTTGAGGATCTCCACCACTAAAATCCTGGCGGAGCCCTACAAGCACCTGGGCCCCGCCCCCTCCCCCAGGATAGGATATGGACACACCCTTTAGGTAAGGTGACAGGTCACCTTTAAGTGAGGGCAGTCGGCTGAATTTCCCCTCTTGGGCTTGAGTACCTGGTTCTCGTGCCCTGAGGCGACACTGAGCCCTGCAGCTGCCATGTATGTGCTGCCGATGGTCTTGATCTTCTCCACGCTGCTGAACTTGGGCTTCAGCAGGAGCTGCAGGCGAGAAGGAAGCAGTGAAGCAGCTGCCACTCCACAGTCACAGCCAGGCTGCCCCCGCTCCTCAGGAAGGGTGTGGGGTTCCCTCCACCCATCGCCGCCTCTCGTACACACGTCTCAGGCTGCCCTGCCAGCTGAGCGCATGACTAAGCATGGTGAGGACATGGCCCTTGGCGGCTCCTGCTCCTCCTGTCGTCTCCGTCCCCACACTGTCTCCCTCTTCCCTTCCATCTGTGTCTGCACAGAGCAAACACAGCATTATCTACACAGGAATGTAGATTCTTTGTCTCCAGCAAATAATTCAACCCAAACTGATTTCCTCTGAATCGGCTTGGTTGGTAGCGTGGGCTTAGTTGGAAATGAAGCTGTTCTAAAGGGCCTGAGTCTAATCTTAGCAAGCTGCCCGTCACAGAGAAGATGCCAACGAAATATTTGCTGCATAAAACAGAATGAAAAAGAAATGTGTACTTTCATATTCTGTGTAATGTATATTCCCCCCAGGAGGGCCATGTTGCTTTTTTTTTTTTTTTTTTTTTTTTTTTTTCTGGAGACAGAGTTGTGAACTATCACCCAGGCTGGAGTGCAGTGGCGTGATCCCAGCTCACTGCAACCTCCGCCTCCCAGGTTCAAGCGATTTTCCTGCCTCAGCTTCCCAAGTAGGTGGGATGATAGGCACGTGCACTACCAAGCCCAGCTAATTTTTTTGTATTTTCAGTAGAGATAGGGTTTCGCCGTGTTGGCCAGGCTGGTCTCTAAGTCCTGGCCTCAAGTGTTCCACCCACCTCAGCCTCCCAAAGTGCTGGGATTATAGACCACCTTGCCCAGCCCTGTGTCACATTTTTAAATTGGGTTTTAGGATGGCAGGTGCCGCCGCCCTTCCCTCTCCAGCATGGGGTGGGACTGCTGCACAGGGCTGGGCTAGAGGCCGTACCTCGTCGAAGTCGGCAATGATCTCATTGAGCAGGCGCAGGCACTCCAGCCCTTCTTTGTTGACATCGCACTCTGTGTAAAACACTTTGAAGTCCGGCACGGAGGCAAACATGACACAGACGC
Organism: Trachypithecus francoisi; assembly: GCF_009764315.1. NCBI lineage: Eukaryota > Metazoa > Chordata > Mammalia > Primates > Cercopithecidae > Trachypithecus > Trachypithecus francoisi. The sequence continues at coordinate 90,584,917 of NW_022681455.1, read as the reverse complement.
AGTCATAGGACTGATGGTACCAGTCCTGGATGGGAAGAAACCGGACCTTACACCACTTCACCTCTTGAGGGGATGGGAAGAGTGGCAAGGCCTCAGGAGCAGATGGCACTGAACTGCCCAGCCCAGCTTTCAGGGGGTTGGGAGGAGGGTGGGCTGCATGAGGTTCATCTGGCAGCTGTTACCAGGTGATAAAGAATCGGGTGGCCAGGGAGGGTCAGGCTCAGGTTGGTTTTTTGCCCACAGAAGCACCATGGGTGTTTCCATGTACACATGGGGTAAGAACCTCTGCAGTAGTGGAGGGTAACAGTTGGGAGGTCTTCGTTCTCACTGGGCCTCCGTGTCCTATCTAGAAAACCTGCTACACAGAACTGGTAGAAGTACAGACATTTTCATCCACACAGAATGTCCAGATCACAAACAACTGAACACACATTTCATCGTCGCCACAAGCCTGTGGGGAAGTGCTGTCAGCCCATTTTACAGAGGTGAAGACCAAGGCCCAGGAAAGCAAGGTGCCTTGTCCACAACCACACTTGAGCCCAGGTCCTTGACCCCAGACCTGTTCTCTCACAGCTGATCCCCTACATTGTTGCCTGGGCATCCCGGTGAGGCCAAGACCTGAGGAAGCCAAGCTCGGTGTGCACTCCAGCTCCACACCTTCACCCTATGGACTGCGCCTGGACCCTCCGCCTCCCTGCCTCCGCCCCAGCCCCTTCTCAGCACACCTCGTTTAACTTGTCACCGATAAAGTGGGCAGCCACATGGGCTGGCAGGACGTTCTCCAGAAGAAGGCGGTTCACGTTCTCCATGGTCTCAAACTCCTCATGTTCCTTCTTGAACTTCTTCTTCCATAGACAGTCCAGGCGGCAGTAGTAGTCAATCTGCAAACGGCGTGAACATAAGCACCCCGTCCGCAGGCGAGCAGGGGCCATGCTGCTGTGCATCTCCTAGCCGGGTCTGTCTGTCCCTGGTGTCCTTGGAGCCTCTGGCCAGGGGACCCATGCTTTCCTGGCAGGACTCTGGTCTTTGCTGCTGCTCCACACGAGCCCACCCCGCCCCATCTCCAGATGGAGGTGAGGAAAAGCAGGCAGAGCTCGGGTGGGGGGGCCAGCTTCCATACCTGTCTGGAGAGCGTGAGCAGGGTGATGTAGAACAGGACCAGGTAGAAATTGGTCATGGTCTTCAGGTCCCTCCAGGAACAGCTAGGGGTGCCGCTGGATGTGAAGGGAGGCCCAAGTCACTCCCAGCACTCACGACCCCAACACACTGAGTCATGCTGTCCAGGTGCCACGCATACCCAGGGGAATGGGGGAAATGGATTCTAATGGGGTGGGTGGAAAACTAGACAACTCTGGGGTATTTATAAAGGGAAGAGGGGCGAGGTGGGCAGGGAGGTGGGGGAGCCCTCGTGGGAAAGACCTCTGATCTCACCCCTGAATGACCAGAATCAGCCGTGATGAGGGCCTGAAGGGAGCCCAGAGCTCCTGGTGAGCCAGGGTCAGTGGCAGGCGGGGTGGGGTGGATGGGTGGCATAAGGATTTTGCAGGTGCGGGGCAGACCCACAGGAGCAGATTGTGTTCTGGGTCCCAGGCTTCTACCTTTTTTGTTTAGGGGGACCAGGTCCACTCCTTAATCCACTTGGGACCCAGAACCCCTTCACCACACACCCCAGCCCTGCTAGCGCCACAGGTATCACCACCTGTCCAGGAAGAGATGGAAGCAACTGCTCCTTCCAGAACTTGAGACCCAGGACATGGCCCTGAGAGGCACAGAGCTAGAGCTGCAGCCTTCTTCCCTCCCCACTACTAGACTGGCCTGGAAACAGGATGACCCGGTGGCCTCTGTCAGACCAGAGACTCCTAAAGAACCTGCCAGTGAATCGAATTCCTCGGCTCTGAGCGCTGGAGACCTGGGACCTGGGCAAGCATCGGTCCCAACTGTGAGATGAAAGCCAGGCCATCTGCCAGCCCCACCCTGCAAGGTACCCACTCCCTATGAACACAGAAGCCCCTTGGTGCGAGCAGGCACCAGGTGAACAGACCACCGTGGGGACGGGGACGGGTGGGGCCCCACCTGGTGGTACCATTGGGCTCGGTGAGGTTGCCCAGGCCTTGGCCGCAGCAGTCCCACTGCCAGCACGGGGAGAGGTTGAAGAGCACCAGGTAGGCCACCAGGGCCACTGTCAGCAGCACAACCTTTGGTTCCAGGCTCATCCTCAGGAAGACGGAGCAGGCGATGAAGCCCAGGACACAGCTGCAGGTATAGTACTGAGGGGTGGGGTGTCACTCAGGACAGAGCCACCCCACCACCTACTGTTGCCTCAGGCCCAGCACATACCCCAGAGCCCCACTCCCCAGCACCTCAGCATCACCCTCTTGCCTTACCACCTCCCTTCTCAACAAAAAACAGTGAGACCTAAGAGTGTCCATTGTTTTGTTGTTTTTACTGTAGTTTTATTTCTTATGAAGTGCGCTCATTTAGAGGGGAGAAAACATAGTATGCAGATGCTGTGGATATGACAGACCACGGTCAAGGTCAAGGCCGGAGCATGCATGCATCCAAGCTGCCTCCCTGAGTTTTTGTGAGCTTACCCTTCCAAAGGACCTCTGCCCTGCTCAAGATTGTGCTGTGGCTCCCCAGCCCCCAGAATCAAGACCACGCTCTTCACCCCGGCATTCTTGCACCTTCCAATCTGGATCAAGCCTGCCCCTGGCTCAATCTCCCGGTTCTTCCCACTCCCTCCCCAGGAGACAACCCACCCAAAACCCCACTGCTCCCAACACACGCCTCGGCTTTTTCCCCACACCATCCCCTGTCCCAGAACCTTTCTGCCCTTTAGAGCACTGCCACCCTCTGAGGCTGCAGAGTCTGCTGTCTGCAAGGGCCTCCAGGCAGAGACCTTGACCTCTGCCGTCAGCCTGCCTGAGCCTGCCCTGGCACCACCACCTAATGAAACCCCTCCTTGAGCTGCGAATACTCGTGTATAAAACAGCGGCAGGCCTGTCAGAGAGGAGGTACCCTGACCCGGAGATCCCCACAAGGCCAGATGCTCCCCTCACTCCCTGCCCACCCACACAGCCTAGACCAAGCCTGCCAAGGCCCTCACTCCCTTGGGCCAGAGTCCAGCTGGGCCCATGGGACCCTGCTTTCCCAGCTCTGCAGGAGAGGCTGGTCTCAGCCTCCACGTGCTGTGCTCTCAAGAGTCAGCACCCATGCGTTGAGGGTCCAAACTGCACCCCTGGCAGCAGCAGCCCCACTCTGAGTGAGGCCACGGAGCCGGACCCAATGCACTCACCGGGAGGGGCTCGCACAGGGCTCTGGTCTTGCTGCTCACGGCTGGTAGGCCTGTCTCATTGCCAACAGGCAGCTCTAGGACTGGGAAAGGCATCAGGGGCTGCAGAGGAGACGGGTCCCCATCAGAGTTAGTCCAGGGACAGGAACACTGGAACCTGCCCAGGCCATATAAGGTGGGCCCCAGGCAACCAGGAGTGTCACAGCAGCCTGAGGTTTCACGTTGGGATCAGCTCTGAGCATGGCTCAAGCCACCGTGCCGACACCCCACAGCAGCCATCAGGTTCACAGGGCAGAGGGGCTAAGAGATGAGGGCACAGTCACCCCCAGAGCAGCAGCAGCCAGGGAGTGCGGCCAGGACCCACATTTTCAACCTTCTCTCCAGGTGATTCTGAGGGAGGTGGTCACAGTAACACATTCCAAAAACCCAGGGTCCCGGGCAGAGAGGTGAGGGAGAGGCCCTAGCCCGGGATGCAGGGTCCGAGAGGAGGGTAGAAAAGTGTCCCGTAGGCTGCTTTCTGCAGCACTGAGCCTCTGAGCACCAGCAGAGGAGCAAGGGTTCATCCCTGAGAGGAGAAACTGAGTCTCAGAAGGGCCGTGAAGAATGAATGGGGTGTCAGGATGTGGTGGCTCAAAGCATCCCATCCTCCTGGGGCTGGCCACAGAAGCTCTCTGGGCCCCCAAAGTCCTCATTTGAAAACCCAAAGGTGAGGAGCCCTGAGTCTGCAAAGAGGAACCCCCCGCCACGGCCACCTGCTGAGCTTGGGGGAGAGGTCAACCAGAGGCAGCTTTTAAGGCCACATTGTAGGCATCCCAAATCTGGAGGTTTCCCTCTACCCAGGAGGCCTGCCTCCCCACCCCAGGACCCACCAGGTTGATGATAGCCACAGTGAGCAGGCTGCCGATGGTCAGGATGGCCAGGGTCAGCCTCAGCAGGGGCTGCGTCTCCACCCTCTCAGAGATAGTGCAGAGTGTCCCCCGGGCTGGGCACCACCTCTGTGGGGTAACAGGGTCAAGTCACCCAAAGCCAACAGCCTGGGCAAGGAGGGCTGGTCCCAGGCAGCCTGGGGAGGGGGTCCTTCAGGAGAAACCTCCAGGGCACTCAGGGAATTGTCCCTGAGGCAGGAGAGATGGGCACCCAACCTTGACCAGAGCAGGGGCTTAGCCCGGCCAAGCTCACCAGGGAGGGCTCCTGGGCAGGTGTCCCAAGGCAGGGAGAGAGGATCCAGGGGGCCAGAGCTCCCCACTTACCGAGAACTTGGTGGCAAAGCACAGGACCAGTACCAGCCCCAGTACACAGGCCACCAGCCCGAAGGACACACCCAGTGCCGCCGTCCTGGAGAGGAGGGAAGAACTTCAGTTCTGCCTCGGGCCTTCTGCCCAGGACCACTACCCCCACCAATCCTCTGGCTCACAGCCACCTGTCCCCACCCCACCTGGTATTCTGCCCACAGCAAAGGGGACCTGTGAAAACTGTGGTCCAGCTGCCCCATGGGCAACACACAGGGCCCGGCTAGACCATGAAGATTGAGGTCAAGACCGTGGCACTCTTTGGTCCAAGTGTGTAAGAAATGAACAATATCTGCTGCCTTTAGACTCAGAAAAAAAAAAAGTAAAAACACGTTCCCTATTATGTCTAATTTTTTTTTTTTTTTTTTTTTTGAGATGGAGTCTCAATCTGTCACCCAGGCTGGAGTGCAGTGGCATGATCTCGGCTCACTGCAAGCTCCACCTCCCAGGTTCATTCCATTCTCCTGCCTCAGCCTCCTGAGTAGCTGGAATTAGAGGCGCCCGCCACCACGCCCGGCTAATTTTTGTATTTTTGGCAGAGACGGGGTTTCACCATGTTGGCCAGGTTGGTCTCAAATCCCTGACCTCAAGTGATTCGCCCCTCGGCCTCCCAAAGTGCTGGGATTACAGGCGTGAGTCACCGTGTCCAGCCTCCCTATTATGTCTTTATTAAGCATAGCCAAACAGAATCCTGGTCGATTCTTCGGCCTAACTGCTCTTCTAGAAAGCACCAAGTAGCTGACCATAGATACCCCTTCCCTCTGATTTCACCCCCATCTGTATACCCCACCAGCAGGGCCCTAGAGCCAGAAGCATGAATCTCAGTGACTTTCGGATAAATCATTAACTCTCTGTGCCTCAATTTCCCTGTATATAAGAGAGAAAGGATGGTGCCTACAGTTTCCAGAGTCTATCCTCCTAGCACTCCAAACACCTAAGGCAAGGGCTGCCAACCAAAATGCCTGCAGGCCACACATATGACAGCTGACTGAGGAGAGAGATGTTAGGGAGTAGGGAGGCCTGTGGCAGAAAACACACATTCTATTAAAAAGAAGTGTTGGTAACTCAAGGTGTGCAGCCACAACCCCTGGTCCAGTTGCTGGGACCCCAGCAGCTGACCCCTTCCAGCCCAAATCATGCAGCTCCTTGCAGGTTCTCTGGTGGGTCCTGCCACAGTCACCTTCCAGCCTGGATCCCAGCAGGCCGGACCCCCACACCCCTCCCCACAACTGACCTGGGCATGAGCAGGACGTGGACGAACAGGATGCAGACGAAAATCAGGCCGGCGCAGGCAAAGTCGTGGCGGGCCCGGGGGATGGGTGCCAGGCGGTACTGGGGGCAACAGGGACTGTGAGGGGTGGCCACCTGCAGTGCCACTTGCCCACCCCACCTCCAGTGAATCAGCTTTAAAAAAACACCTCCTTGCTGGGACAGTGGCTCACACTTGTAATCCCAGCACTTTGGGAGCCAAGGAAGAAGGATCACTTGACAAGCCCAGAAGTTTGAGACCAGCCTGGCCAACATAGTGAGACCCTATCTCTATTTTTAAAATAAATAAATTAAAACCCTCCTACCCTCCTGGAGTTCCAGGTGATGTTACACTTGGTAAGTTTCGTTTGTTTCCATTCTCCGCTTTTTCCTATTTGAAGACAATGCCTTCCTCTCCCCTACGCCACCCGTCTCTCTCTTTCCAAGGGCCCTGCAGAGCTCATGGCCCCAAGTACACGGATAGGAGCCAAGTCTGAGCTTCCGGGGCTGTCCTCACCTCAAACCAAGAAGCTGGCAGGTAGGGAGACCATCCCACCCCCACCCAGGCGCCATTGTGGGATCACAGCCCCAGAAGGGTTCCTGCTGCAGGGAAGGAAAGCAGGCTCGGCGGCCCTGGCCACACCAGCCACACCCTGCAGGTCACTTGGCCTGCAAGACCTGCCAGGCAGGTTTTCTCGTGACCTCACCTAGGAAGCCCCCAACTCAGGGAGCCCCACAAGAGGAAGTACCCCCAAACTTGGACTCTGGGTGCCACTTCCTCAGGCTGAGGAGGGAGAGGGGTACCCCTGGAGCACCAAGGGCCGGGACTGTCCTCTCTGACAGGCCACACCTGAAGCTGGGGACAGGCTCTGTGAAGTGGTATAGCAGCACCCCTGGGCTGGCCGTGTGATGGTTAAATTCTATAATGTGGGTGCCGAGGATGCTGCCAGAACTCAGAAGGCACTCAGTAAAGAAATGGTCGTTATCAGTACAAAAAGCTCGTAGCAGCAAGACAGGACAGTGATAACTGAGTTTTGGGTTCTCGTCTCATTGCAAGGCCAATGCCATCAGCCTGAGGCATCCATGCCAGGATCTGCTAAGGCTTTGCACTGGACGGAGCAAAAGTCTTGAAGACCCATGGAGGCAAATCTCTGATGGCGCATTTGGGTCATGGAATGAGGCTGACAGGAGAGAGGCCAGGCTGGTGCTGCACTGGCCCCGCCCCCACCCCCGCCCGGGGGGCAGCTGTGGATTCTCAGTGCCCCTCCTCTCGTCGGTCTTGGGAATGCAGGCTGCCCCATGACCTGCGCCTCCCACCCCACCCCAGGCCTGGAGACCCTGTCCCTCTGTGGGGGAGGCTGCTGGGGGTCCTCACCTCGCGCTCAAAGCCCTTCTCCAGGAAGATGGACCCGAAGGTGTAGAAGTCGTCAGACTTGGAGCAGCAGGGCCTGTAGGCGGGGGCAGCTGTGGTGAGATGGGAGCTGGGAAGGGGTCCATTCCCTCGGGAGGTGGCAGCAGGCAGGGGGAAGGAACAAGACTGGGCCACCAGGTATGGGGCATGAGGTGGGCCTGCCCGCATGGGGGACCCTTATCCAAGGGGGAGAGGAGATGGGGGTGGACAGAGGTCTCAGGCCTCACCTCGTGGAGCTGAGCCCCTCGATGGCTGACAGCATCTCGTCATCGTACGAATCATCTTCCGACCGCCCCTTGGGGGACATGCTCCTGGAATCAGATACCAACAACAGGATGGGCACAGGGACCACCTCCAACTCTCCCAGAGGAGGGCGTGGGCGTGGCCACCAGTGCGGTCCCAGAACCTCGTGTGGGATGGTGAAGGAATGGGTGGGTCCCACTGAGGCCCAGAGAGGGCAAGTGAGGACCCAGCATCGTCCAGCATGGCCCAACTGACCAGCAGCCCAGCCAGACGCAGAGGGCAGACCCAAGCCCCAGTCCAAGGTGTCTTCAGCTACACCCCCGGGGTTGGCATGGAGACCAGAACACCCACAGGCATCTCCTTCCCTTCCACCGACTCCACTGACCCCGCCAGGGCACCACACAACAGGTGCTCCATCAAGGCCTTGTAGAAGGGCCAGGAGCCAGGAAACTCTGGTTCCTAGAAATGCTTTGACCCAAGCCCTGGCCAATTTCACAGAGGTCCTGGGCTGGGCCTTGCGGAGCTGCCCACTGGACAGAGGCTGGTCAGGGCAGCCTGCTTGGAGGAGGTGGCTGCAGCAGGACTTGCCAGGATGGCAGGGCACGCACCTATCTGGGGTCCGGCGGTGGCGCTGGGGAACGCTCTGAAAGGGAAAGGAGGAAAGGATACAGTCATTCCCCAGAACACTGGGCCCTCTGAAGGCCACTGCTGAGCCAGTTGCAGCCCCTCCAGCACTTGATACACAGGACAAGGTGTCGGGGTCATCCAAGCCACAGACATCCTGACTACAACTGAGCATAGTCCAGGCACCAAGGAGGACAGGGATGTTCCTGGCCATCCTGGCGTATTCTCCAAATGCCTTTGCTTCCTCTCCCGCCCCAAGAGGTAGGGCAGAGGCTGTGGCCATTTTACAGGTGGGGACAGTGAGGCTGAGAGGGTAGGAGATCTTCAGCACTCACTCTCCTGCCCCTGGCTTGGGGCCCCAATCCCTGGCTCTCTGGGTGGGAGGGGGACCTACCTTAGGCCTCCGCCCATTGGGGACGGGGGTCTCGCCACTGCTCACGCTCTCACGGTGGTTGAGATGCGCAAACGGCCGCGCTGCCCCCCAGGACTCGAGGTACCGGGTCATGCGCACTGATGCCCGCATCTTCAGGGCTGCATCCCCCTTGGGTCTGGGGAGGTGTTGGCTGGGCGGGGGTGGCTGCTGGCTCTGGGGGCAGACATGGACACAGGCCTGTGCCACCTCCTCCCCTCTCGGCCCAGGAAGGGGCCGCCACCCCCATCCGGCTCTCCCTGAAGTGTGACACCGCCCTGAGCCCATGAAAAAAAAAATAGCAAAGAAGTTGCTCAACCCGCAGTCCCCTTGGAGAGTGGCTGCCCTTGGGGACTGGCCAGCCAAAGCCTGGTGCACACTGAGGCCAGGCCATATGGGGTCGCAGCTCAGCGCCCTGGCCCTGCCCCAGGCGGAGAAGAGGCTAGTGGGTACCCAGCATGGTACCCAACCCCACTCCCTGCTCTGCCTCCCCAGGGAGAGAGGCAGGGCTCGGGTCCCAAGCCCGAAGCCCCACTGCCCTTGAGGCTCCTTGGAACCAGAGAGTCCCTGGGGTCTGAGCACCCATCAGTCCCTCCCCAGGAGGCACCTGGGGAAGCCACAGGCATCCTAGCCTGCCCTCCCTCATGTGGCCGGCACGCGTTCGCTCCTTCCTGTGGGAAGCAGCCAGGAGGAAGAGGGGCACTGGCCGCCCCAAGAAATGGCCAAGCCAGAGGCAAGCCAACCCCCAAAGCAGCGATCCAGAGAGTTCCACTTGTGTGGCCCCCAACAGCAGATGGCACAGGGCCATGACCTGCTATTTGCCTGCGAGACCCAGCCTTATGCTGGACACTCAGTAGCTCAGCCAGGCCCTGAATGCATGGCCAGCCCTACCCGCCCAACCCCCTCATGCCACAGACCTGAGACCCCCCTGAGCCAAGAACACATGCCTGAGGCCTTCCTCCGTTGGGGCGGCCAGACAGGACTGGAAAAGGGGCAGGGAAGAGAAAGACCCAAAGGCCACCAGAGATGAGCTTAAGCCGGCTCCGGGTCTGCTGAGTCCTTAGCCCCTGAAACATTCCCCTGCCTCCAGAAGTCCTGTCTCCTAGGGCCCCGCAAACACCCCATGGACAAGCCTCCACAACTACAAACACTCACTAAGCCACAGCTCAACTTTCCTGGAAACCTCTTGCCTCCTTTTGGGATAGAAACATTTTTAAGTCCTTAGCCGCGTCTATCTGCCTAGCCATGGGAGCCATGTGGAATTTGGCCTTGGTGAGTGTCCCGGAGCAGGAAGAGCTTGCTGGCCCTGTGGTGAGCAACCTGGTGGGGGTGGGTGCATTTCTCTGTCCCCTCGTCCATTGGGGCAACTCTGCCTACACAGTGCCCAGTCGTTCAAGTTCAAGGTCACTGGCACTTAGCAGAGAATCCAGACACCCCAGCCCCCTGAGAAACAAACAAAAAGCAGAAATAAATAAAAATCAGATTCCTCAGTTCTGAGCAAACACATCCTACTCAGAATGGGCGTGGCATTGGTGTAAGCCCCATAGGGGCACCTGCAGCCACGTCCAGTCCACAGGAGCCCACCTTGCCCCAGTCAGGCCATACAGCGATGGTGAGGCAGAGCCCACAGAAGCCAGTGCAGAAAATCCACCTCCGTGTCAAAAACAGGAGCTACAGACGAGCTCCCTGCACACAGGAGGGATGTCCCAAAGATAGGAAAAATGCAGGGTGCACGACCATGGGGCCCGCCACTGCCACCTTAGCATGAAGGGTCAGGGGACTCGCAGTTCACTCTGTGTCCATGAAAATCCCTGTGGAGGGAATACAAGAAACTCACTGCACAGGTGCCCTCTGAGGAGATGTGCCGGCTGGGGACAAGGACTCTTTCTACAACATGCCCTTCACACCTTTTGAACTTCAACTGTGTGGATGAATAAAGTTAAACAAAAACTTTTGCCAGATAAATACAGATACAAGCGGCCAGATAAATACAGCTGCCCAGTTGAGTACTGCGTGCAACACTTATGCGAAACATGATTCACGGTTATCTGAAATTCAAGTCTGCCCAGGCAGCCTGCAGTTTTCTCTGCTCCACCTGGCAGCCTGTGGGGGTAGATTTTGGAGCCTCCTAGGTGAGGAGCGCTGTTTCATTCATTCCAGGGCTATCTGAGCACCAGCTTCGAGCTGGGCACCCATCTCAGCATGGGGTAGGGGGCTGCAGCCTGGAGAGGAAGAGCCCCCCGGCATGGCACTCACGCTGACAACAGAAAAGGAAAATGGATAAACAAGCAAGGGCATTAGGGACGGAGGGAGGAGTGCTTTGGGTGCAGGGACCTGCGGGTGCCACCAGCCTGGTAGTGGAAGGGCAGGAGGAGACCAGGTGGGGTGAGGGGAACAGGAGAGCAGGGGAGGGGCTTGGAGGGGCGGGGCCAGGGCCGGGATACAGGGCGAGGATCACTGCCCTATTCTAGGAGGGTGGTGGCGCAGGATACAGGTACCGGGAGGGGTTTTCCCAGATGCTGGCTCAGTATGGATGGCGCAGCACTGGGGGTGCTGGGGGCAGAGTGAGGCCAGCAGATGTGTAGGGAGGCTCACAGGCCAGCCCTTGGGCCCCCAGGGTCTGGCAGTCGGGCCAGCCCCAAGGCACATTCAGGACCAGAGTGAAAGGAGCCACTCGCTGGCTGGGCCGACATTCTTGAGCAAGCCTCAAGGATGATTCACAGAGTAGTGGCCAGACATGCCAGACTCCCTCGAGCAGGCCAGGGGCGGGCAGCAGACAGGCCGAGGCGGGCCCCACCTGGCCAGGGCAGTGGAACTGCCTCCCCCACCATGGGGTCCTGGAGCCAGCAGGGGACCTGCGGTCAGCACCCAGGACACTCAGAGGCTCCTGCCCAGTGGCTCCCAGGCCACTCCCTGCTTTCCTGAGTCTCATCCAAAGCTTGTTTCGAAAGTGTGTCTCTCAGAAATCTGCGAGATTAGTAACCACCTCATGGAAAATAAACCAAGAGTGACGATAATTCATAGAATGCTGTGACGTGCCGGGCGCGCCGCAAGGGCCTCGCTCAGATTAGCTCCTTTTGGTGAGGCAGGTGCTGTTTTCCCATCACATAGAAAAGAATGGAGGCCCAGGGAGTGACTACTCAGTGCCTAGAACGTGCCTGGGAACAGGGAGCTCACTCCTGCCCAGGCAGGACCCTTCCCCACCTCTCCCTCCATGGGGGTCTCCCCCGAGGTGCAGGCCAGGCCCCCCAGGGCCCCTCCAGCCCCTCCGGGTCCCCCCCAGCTGCGGCCTCCGAGCCCTCGTACCCTGGGGTCGATGACCAGGTAGGTGCGGATGTTCATCTCCTTGAGGTATGGGTCCCGCTGCTGCCCGTGCCCATCCTCCACCTCGTACGCCTTGTCCAGGTGCTTCAGTGTCGCCTCCGTGATGTGCACCCGGCTGCCGGAGACCCAAGTCAGGCAGAGCCTCGGAGCCCAGAGAGGGCTGGCATCCACCCAGGGACGTACAGCAGGCAGGCCCGGGCCCCAGGCCAGCTTTTTTGCATTCATCCCTCCCTCCACACCTGACCACCCCCCAACCTACCGCAGAACCCTCCATCCACAGCCAGCCCCAGGCCTTTGGCCCTGCCGCTGCCCTGCCCAGCCCAGCCTCACCCGGGGACTCCGGCTGCCTCCATCCGGTTGGCCAGGGACACGTCATGGGACCACACGTCATACTGCCACTTGCGCAGCCCGATGACCCCGCACAGCACGTTCCCCGAGTGTATGCCCACACGCATGTTGATGTCCACGCCCGTGGCCTCCCGCACCTGCCTGGGGCAGAGTGGCCCAGTCACCCCAGCCCTGCCTAAGCCCTGGGACAGGCTGAAGCTCCCAGGTGTGGGGTGGGTACCAGACAGCGTGTGGGAAGAGGGCAGGCTCAGCCCATGGGAGAGAATGCTCTCAGCCTGATGGGGCTGCCTCTTTAGGAGGAGCTGAGTGCCCCATCCCCCGAGAGCACACAAGTAGGTGTGGCCACACCTGACCTCAAGGGTTAGGTAGGAAGGAGGAGGAATTCCAAGTAGTCACTACAGGCCATGTTGATGGACCCAAAATACCATCACTGGGTGTTTTCCCTACCCAGCAGCACTGGCTGGTTTACTGGGGGCCCGGGCGTGGTAGCTCATGCCTGTAATCCCAGCACTGTGGGAGGCTGAAGCAGGCAGATCATCTGAGGTCAGGAGTTTGAGACCAGTCTGGCCAATATGGTGAAACCCTGACTCTACTAAAAATATAAAAATTAGCCGGGCGTGGTGGCAGGCGCCTATAGTCCCAGCTACTTGGGAAGCTGAGACAGGAGAATCGCTTGAACCCAGGAGGCAGAGGTTGTGGTGAACCGGGATGCGCTCTGGGCAACAGAGCGAGACTCCGTCTCAAATAAATAAAATAAATAAATTTATTTAAGTTTACTGGGGTCTACAGAGGGGGTCCAGGAACCACCCAAAACCTAGCATAGACAAGGAACACAGGGCCCAGATCATGGGCACCTTCTATGCACCCCCCCCACCAGTCCCCGGGAAGCAGGGGCCCTAGGAGTTGTTGGTACCACTGAGAACAGGAGCGGAGCCCCACAGGAGAGCTTCCCTGGGGCACAGGGGACCCCAAGACAGGAACAGAGCCTGAGTCCCCATAACAAGCGGCACCACGTGTCCACCAACAAGGCTGGGCACTGACCAAGCCTTCCAGGGTCAGAGCCAGAGGCGCGTGAGGGCCTGTACAACCTCCACCTGTTACAGGACAGGGGCCGGCCTGAGGTCACGCAGGCAGTGGTGCAGGGCCAGGCCCCTCCAGCCCTGCCCAGGCTTCTTTCTGGCAATACCAGCCACCTGTGGCTGGACTTCAGGAGGACAGTCTGGAACAGGCACTGATGCCTGGGACCGGCAGCCCCACCAAGCCCTGCTCTGCCCCACACTGGTCAGCCTGGCTGGGCCTGCCTGGCCCTCTCCCCATACAGCCCTCTCAGCAAGTTCCTCCCACAGACCCCGGCTGCTCAGGGGACCTGAAGGAGAGCTGGGGGTCTCCCCGCAGCCTCAGGACCAAGCCTGACTCCAGGATCTTCACTGGGGAGCAGCAAGCAGATGGAGCCTTGGAGTCGATCCCTGGGTCTGAAAGATCCCTTGGCTGCCTGCCCTGAAGCCTCCTGCTGTTGCTAAGACCCCATCCTTGAGGGGAGCAGAGCCCACTGCCCTGACCTCACATTATCCAGCTCTGAGCTCCGGAGATGCTTTCTAGGACTCAGAGTCACAGGCAGCACCACAGGGAGGGATGAAAACAGATGAGGTCTGAATCCTCCAGCAGGCTGGGTGGTCCAGGCAAGCTGATTTCACCCCCCATCCCCCGAGCCTCAGTTTCCCCATTGGTGACATGGGAATGACAAATTCCCTACCATGCCCAGGAGGGTCCGCCATGCGGCAGGACCCAGTGTCTGGGCCTGCTCAGGACCTACTTGATGGCCTGACACATGTCCAGCCCCATCTTCACACAGTTCCGGGCGTGGGTGGGCAGCGACACGGGCAGGCCCGATACACAGTAGTAGCAGTCACCAAGGATCTTGATCCGCATGCACTCGTTGGCCTGCAGGGTGAGGGAGGGGCCTGGTCACTGGAAGGTCTGGGGCGGGGACCTCTCACGACAGCCGCCTCCCCCGACCCTCCAGGGTGCGCCCGGCTCTCTCCTGGCTGGGGGCTTGCCTCCTGGGGTCCAGTCACCAGGAGCCACTTCTGGGCCTGGCAAAAGGCTTAGCAACATGGGGGCCTCCGCAGGAGGAACTCCCAGGCAAGCACCAGAGGTGAACACAAGTGTTCCTAAGGGCCTCGGGCAGGGGTCTGCCTTGGTTTCATTTGCCCAGGTAATGTTTGAATGCCTACTGAGTACCCAGCCCCAGGCCAGGCAAGGGGATACAGCAGTGAACAAAATAGACGAAAATCTCTGCAGCCACGGAGCTTGCATGCAGGCAGGAGGGGTGGGCACTAAACTAGAAAGACAAAAACAAAACAGAGTGCCCCCCTTATTGACGGGGACTAAGGAGAAAACCAAGGCACAGGAGGGAGGTGATGTTCCCAGGAAGCCAGCGAAGACCTCTCAGAGAAGGAATCAGAATCATTTGAGCTAAAACCCTGAGGAACCGAGAGAGCCGGCCATGCCAGTCTCTGCAGGGAGAGTGCTCAGGCACTCACAGGAGCTGGGGAAGAGACAGCGAGGCAGCCAGGATGCTGCAGGAGTGGGGAGTGAGGACAGAGGTCACAGGTGCACACACCAAAGAGTCAGCAGGTTTCAAGGGGTCACCCAAGCAGTGGCTGTGCTGACAGGACTTAGGGGTGGGGAGGAAAGATACCAATGCAAAGAGGAAAGAGGGATGGGGAGGGCGGAGACAGAGAGGGGTGAGGCTGGGGACTCATAGGAAAAGGCCCAGGGAGGGAAGGGGACCCCGAGAGCCCTCTGAGGTTCATCTGAGGCACTGCTGCATCACCAGGCCCTCCCTAAGCCTTCAGCAAGGGTGGCCACATGCACCGAGGCCTTGTGGGTGGGGCTTTAGGGGAGCTGAGGAAGGAGCACCATCTGCCTCTCCTCTCCCCTCCCCACCCTCTACCCACTCAGCTGACCCTCAGACTGGACACCCCAGCAGGTGGCCCTGTGCTCTGGCTTCTGGCAGGGAGGGAGCTAAGAGGGCTCTGTCCTGCAGGCTCACGAGGGCTAGCCCTGCTCCTGGAATACCATCAGCCTCCAGGTCTAGAGCCTATCCTGTCCTCGTCCCCACTCTGTGCCTATCAGTCATCACAGACCCAGGCCCCAGACACAGCACCAGCCCTGTCTCCAGGTCCTCTGCACCTGCCTATCCTGGGAACCGTCCCTGGCCCGCGCCCTCCTCCAATTACTCAGTTTGAGCGTGTGCCAGATGTTTCCTGCTGGGCCCCATCTGGCACATGCTGAGTGAGTTCTGAGTGACTGCAGGGACACGAGGCCAGTGACTTTCCTAGAAAGCAGGCAACCTTGGCAGACCTGGATACTAGGGTCCAGCTACCCTGATCTCCTCTCAGACCAGGCACAGGACTGCCCGTGGACCCAGCCTGGCTCTCAGGGATGTAGGGGAGGCCACATTCCCCAGGCTGCTCCACCAGCTGACAGTCCCCTGTGTCTCTGACACTTGGAGTTGGGGAGCTGGGTCTTGCGCCAAGGTGTGACTTGTATGCCTCTGAGAGAGGAGGCCCTGGCTCTTGGAAAGAGCTTACACTTCTGGAATCTTATTGTTGATAGGAGAAAAGGCTGGGACCAGCCCTGCCCAACTTTGCCCAAAGATTAGATGCTCTGGGAAGCTGGCACCTGCCATGGCCTCCCTTTCCCCATCTGTGCAATAGGGCCATGCCTCCTGGGCCTGCTGGAGAGGGAAGACTGTGTGCAAGAGGCAAGGGACCCTCTGCATGGGCTTTATGGTAAGGAAAGGGCCAGCTGTGGCCCGAGCCCAGGGCCCCTGCCTCACATGAGCCTCAACCTCTGGGGCTCCCAGCTGCTGGCTCAGAAGCCATGCAGATCCTGAAGGAAGGTTCCAGGCTAGACAGGCGCTCTGAGTCACTCAGTCCACAATCCCCAGGATGGGACGGTTTTCCAGAGCATCCCTGACCAGTGCGGTCCTATAAAAGCTTGGTTACCCCCTGCAACAGGGAGCCCACTTCCAGTCCCTCCCAGGATTGAGCTGCTCTGATCATGAAAAATTCTTCCCGGTGTGAAGTCATAACTTGCCTCCCATCAAGTTCTAGACCATTGATTCTCTGCCCACAGAGACACCTGGAGGGCTCTTAAAAATTCTGGCCAGGCACAGTGGCTCACGCCTGTAATCCCAGCACTTTGAGAGGTCAAGGCAGGCGGATCACAAGGTCAGGAGATCAAGACAATCCTGGCTAACACAGTGAAACCCTGTCTCTACTAAAAATACAAAAAATTAGCTGGGCGAGGTGGCAGGCGCCTGTAGTCCCAGCTACTCGGGAGGATGAGACAGGAGAATGGTGTGAACCCAGGAGGCGGAGCTTGCAGTGAGCCGAGATCACGCCACTGCACTCCAGTCTGGGCGACAGATTGAGACTCCGTCTAAAAAAAAAAAAAAAAAAAAATTCTGTTGTGGCAGGGCGTGATGGTACATGCCTGTAATCCTAGCACTTTGGGAGGCTGAGGTGAGTGGATCACTTGAGCATAGGAATTCAAGACCAGCCTGGACAACATAGCAAAACCCCATCTCAACAAAATACAAAAAAAATTAGCCTGGGGTTGTGGTGCACACCTGTAGTCTCAGCTACTCGGGAGGCTGAAGTGGGAGTTCACCTGAGCCCAGGGAGGTTGAGGCTGCAATTAGCCATGATTATGCCATTGCACTTCACCCTAGGTGACAGAGCAAGACTCTGTCTCAAAAACAAAACAAAACAAAACTCTGATGGGTATGGACACGGGCATTGGTGTTTTAAGCTTTCCATGTGATTCGCAAGTACAGCCAGGATAGGGAGCCACCACCTTAAATTACACTTCAGCCTCTATTTAATGGCCACCACTTCCAGGAAACCTGCCCTGATCACCTGAAGCTGGGCTAGGTGCTCCCCAGGCTTCCTGGACCCCACACTTCTCTTCAAACACATACCATGTAGGCCCAAGGCCCCACCCAGGTTCAGGGCCTATCACTCACCCACTCTCAGGACCATTTGGTCCATTAATGGAAATATTCCTTGCCTGACCTCCCTCCCTGCCTGGCACCTGTCGAGCTCCTCAGCATCCTGGTCCTCGCCTTGGCCCTCATGTCCTTGCACGTCTGACCTTGTGCCCTTGTCCGCTTCACACCCTGTTCCACGCCCACTGAGCATGTTCACCCCATGGACACATGGGGCTTTCTTTCTACTCCAGGCTTTGTCTATGCTGTTCCCCCTGCTAAGAACACTGTTCCCTTTCCTCCTCAGATGTTTTTTCAAGTATCTCAAACTTTAAGGGGGCCAGGAGCTCACGCCTGTAATCCCAGCACTTGGGAGGCCAAGAGGGGAGGATCACTTGAGGTCAGGAGTTCGAGACCAGCCTGGCCAACATGGCGAAACCCCATTGCTACAAAAAAACAAAAACAAAAAACAAAAAATTAGCCAGGCTTGGTGGTGGGTGCCACACTGTAGTCCCAGCTACTCAGGAGGCTGAGGCACAAGAATCACAGCCTGGGAGGTAGAGGCTACAGTGAGCAGTGATGGCACCACTGCACTCCAGCCTTGATGGCAGAGTGAGATTTCATCTCACAAAAACAAACAAACAAAACATAAAAGTCTAACGTGCCCATGATTCACCTCAGATCTTGTGAAAAGCAGCTTCTGGGAGAGGCTGGGCATTCCACAGTCCTCCTGAGCTACCAGGTGAGTAGAGGCTGCTGGCCTTGCCAGTGAGGATGGAGCCATCTTCTCCTCCTGAGCCCCCATCTGGGCTCCGGAGCCCCAGTATATTGCCCAGTATGCACTGTCAGTCTCCCCACTGGCCTCACACTCTGGGAGCACAGGATCCTGGCTGCCATGGCCACCACTCACCCCCACCTTTACCATGGGGTGCTTGTGTTTGCTGACTGGATGCTAAAATTCAGCCACGCCTCCCCATCCCAATCCCAGCAGGGCGCTGGACACAGGACACCCCTGGGGATGCAATGAGCAGGGGAGGGGCCTGGCTTTGCCCAGTGCAGGCCAGCAGGCTCACCTTGGCGATCTGGTCGAACTTGCCAAAGAGCTCGTTCAGCACCACCACCAACTCCTTGGGAGAGCAGTCGCTGGCCAGCTGCGTGAAGCCCACGATGTCTGCATAGAGGATGCTGGGGGTGGGGCGGGATGGGAGGGAGTGTCACAGCCAGGCTCCTGGACAGCAGCAGCAGGAGCATGGAGGACCGTCTGGAGCCCCAAGAGCCTGCCAGGCCTGAGCCCATTCACCTCTGCCCTTCCTCAGCCTCCATAGAGATGGGAGAGTCGCGCCCAGCCATAAAGACAGATTAAAGTTCCAGGGACTTCACATTAAAGCAGAAGGGAGCAAAGTCCAGAACCTGCAGGGGCCCTCAGGCCCACCCCAGGCCCCATCACTGCAGACAGCTGAAGCGCACTCCTGCAGGCAGCCTGGAGCCTTCCCCTTTCCCATCCAATGTTCGCCGCAGCACAGACTTCAGAACTCCCTGGTGAGAGGCGGCTCCGTGCTCCCTCAAGCCAACCTCCACACCCAGCGCTTTACAGGCATTGAGTCTTCACACAACCCTTGCAGAACTCCCGTTCTACGGACGCACAAACAGGCTCCAGGACATTGAGACTTGCTGGGAAGCCAAGAGCTGGCATCTGCACCAGGTTTCCCTGCTCCAAAGTCCATAAGCTCATGGACCATCCACAGACCAGAGAAAAGGCAGCAGGCCAGCCTTGGATGTAATGCTGGCGCTGCAGGCAGAGGACCCCAGGGGTCTCCCGGGACCCACATCTACACTCAATGGCACCCAGCACCCACATCTACACTTGACAAACTCAGGTCAGTGCATTCAAGTAAAACTTTGTGGTTCCCTGCAAATCAGCCGAAGACAGGTGTGTCAGAACTGGGGCACTCTTGGGCACCAAGGCCGGGGGGCTTTACCTCCTTCTGGGGGTCCTGTGCTCCCTTAAGAATCATCGGAAAGGACCCCTTCCTTCACAAAAGCTGTTTGCTCACACAATTTTACAGTTTTGGGGGGTGCTAGATCTTCCAATACCAATCTGAATTCTCTAATTTAAGAGCCCTGATCTGATCCTGCCCCTGGGGAAACAAGTGGGGATTCTGAGGCCCAGGGAGGGCCCCGGATTAATCTGGAACCATGGGGCCCTCTCCCAATCCCTATATGGGCAGGGGTCTGAGCCTCCAGATAGGGCAGGGAGGCCGCCTGGGGGCCGGGGGAACGGTGGACCCAGCCCCCGGGATACGCTGTCCACACATCTCACCGCCCACCTGACATTCTGGTGCCTCTTGACGTAGAGGCTGTGGAAGTTGTTGTCGGGCATGCAGCGGCGGTCGCCATGCTCCTTGAGCCGTTCGATGATGGCCAGCTTCATGCCCATGGAGATGTGGGCTGGAAGCACCGACAGCAGCAGGTTCTCCTGGGTGCCGGCGGGCAGACCGGCAGAGGGACCGGCAGAGGACAGACAAGGTAGCATCAGGGCCCAGACCTGGCCTCCGTCCTCCCTGCCTGCCTGCCCTGCCCACAATGTCTCCAACTCTGCTCCTGTCCTCCACCAACCCAACTGGGCATCTACCTCCCATGTACCCAGCAGCCCCCGGGACTCAGGCTGACTGAGAAAAGGGCTCTTTCAGCTGGGGAGGCTGAGCTGATGCGTGAGCAGCCTGGAGCCACTACGGCCTTCTCTGCCGCCACCTGGGGACGGTGTGCCC
This sequence comes from Trachypithecus francoisi, assembly GCF_009764315.1. NCBI lineage: Eukaryota > Metazoa > Chordata > Mammalia > Primates > Cercopithecidae > Trachypithecus > Trachypithecus francoisi. The sequence goes on along the minus strand of NW_022681455.1, from coordinate 90,564,965 downwards.
AGGACTGAAACCACACAGAGGAAGGCAGAGTCAAGGGTCAGCAGGCTACGGTTATCCTGCTGGAGCCCAGGACTTACCGAGGTGAGACCTGCACAGGTGTCTGTCCATGCACCTCATGCACATGGCGGCATGAGTGTCTCATGTCCAACAGAAAGAGGAAGAGGACAGGGGTGTGCAGGGTGAGGAGTGGGGGCCAGGTCCCACCTGCTGGCGCTTCTCAATGCGCAGCTTCCGGCGGATCTGGATGCACTTCACAGTGTAGGTGAAGAGGTCCCGGGACGCATCCTGCATTTGGTGCTTGTGGAAGGCGCCTGTCAGGTTCCCACACAGGAAGATGACTGTGTTGGCCAGCAGCTGCGGGTGGACCAGGGTAGGGCTCAGTATGTGGCCTGGCCCCTGCCCTCCCAGGCACCAGACTCCTAGGCAGACTAGTGATGGCACCTCTTCCCATTCTCTGACCCCCAACCCACTGAGAATGGCACTCTTCCTGGGGCAGACAGGGAAACTGAGGCCCAGACAGGAGCTAGTCTCCTAATGAGTCACTAGGACTGCAAGACCAGGACACCCAGGAAGGCAGAAGAGACCACCTCACAGAGCCCAGGGCCTGAGGGGCTTGAGTGCTAAGGGCAGTCCCAGAGGGCACAGCGCCCCGCTGGCTGTGCAGAGGGCCAGCCTGTGCCCGGAGAGAACGCCAGGCCTGGTTAGGAGGAAAACACATCTCTAAACCCCCAATAATTATGAACAGATGGTTCAGTCATTCAACACAAAGACACAAGGCAGTGTCCTGGGATACTCCCCCAAGCCCCGTCAGGACAGGGCCTGTGAGGAAGAACTTTGGGAACGGGACTCACGCCATGACAGTATCCCTGAACCAGGAGGCAGGGCCTGAGGTCACAACCCTGAGGGCCGAGCCACAGGGGAGCCCTAGGCCAGCAAAGCAAAGGCCAGAGGGCAGGGCCACGCCTGAGGCCCAGCTTCCGAGCAGACTTGGAGAGGACCCGGCCTTGGAGCGGGCTGTCTACAAACACAGCTCCGGGGCTTTTGGGTCTGACTCACCCAGAGGGGGGCCCCCATCAGCCCTTAGACCCAGACCACAAAACCTCCCCAGAGGCCTTAGCCCGTCCCTCACCTGCAGCCCCACCCGGACACTGGGTGTCGTGAAGCCTCCCATCAAAGCACCGAGCACCAGGAGGTGGGAGGCGGTGGAGACGGCCCCCACAGCGACAGCGCCCCGCATGCTGAACGGCAGCAGCGTGTACACCACAAAGACGATGAACAGGAAGAAGGGCACCTGTGGATGCAGCCTCGTGAGCCCAGTGCCCCGAGATGCTGCCCCAGGCCCTACGACCCCCAGAAACCTGCACCACACCAGCCCACCCAGTCGGTGTCCTTAGGTTGGCTCCCTCACCACCCCCTGCGTGGGCAGACATACGAGGGAACAAGAAAAGCCAGAATGTGTTTCTAGGGTGGGCCCGGCCACATGGTCCATGGTTTCCTGTGCTGATCCACTGCCTGTGGCTGCCCCAGGTGGGAGGCTCCATGCCCCGCGTGATCCAGGGAGCCCCCACCTGGTGCCCCTGCCACATGGCTCTCGCTCGGCAGGAATGATTACCGGGAGGCTGAGGCACCCTCTCACCAGCTGCCTCCAGCAATGCGGCCCCACCCGCCCTCCCTCCACTCCCAGAGCTGCCCCACCAACCCCACCAGCCGGTCCTGCGTCCACCCCTCTGGGAGTGCTGCCCTCTCCCTCCCCTTCAGTCCACATGGTTCCCTTGGGCCTCACCCCACCCCGCCCCAGCCGCAGGAGCTGTCACAGGACCCAGGCCCACTGGTCAGAGTGTGCCACTGCTTGGTGACAGTGACCATCTAGGACTGGGCCCGTGACCACAGTCAGGTCAGTGTGGCTCAAGCCTGCAGGTCGAGCTGGTTGAGAAAGCGGCCTCTGTCTCAGCTGAGGTGGGCAGCCTGGAGCCCCTGTGGCCTTCTCTGCCCCCACCTGGGGACAGCATGCCTGGGGCTGAAGCTGTCCAGAGGCCCCAGGTCCAGTTATCCCACTGGAGCCCAGCACTGACCCCTCGGCCTTTCCTGACACAGGAACCAGTTTGTGCCTTTTTGCCTCTTTGAGCTGAAGTTCTGTCATCTCCAACCAAACTGGAGCCACCCGAAAGTGCTGCAGCCCAACATCCAAGTGGATGCTCTCCCCACCTCAGCCCTGTCAATGCAGAGAACTCACAGAGATAAAACCAGCCTGGGGCCATCCTAGACACACAGCCAAGCGTGGGGCAGGAAGGGCCTGTGGCATGCCCACCAACCACGGGGATGGGAGCTCCTGAGGGCGCAGCCGGCAGGGAGTCCAGAGTCCCTGTTACCTGCTCCCACGCACAGGCCGCCTTCGTCCATGCGTTGAACACCAGCACATAGCCCAGGGCTACCAGGCAGGCCCAGGTGAGCAGCGCCAAGGCCCTGAGCCAGTGCCGCAGGAGACACTCGACATACATCAGCACAGTGAGGGCTGCAAACACCGCCAGCGCCAGGAACGCCATGCCCAGAATGGCCTGGTGTCTGGAGGGGTCCTGGGCAGAGCAAACAGACAGAAATGACTCAGCTTTTCCCAGTGCAGAGCCACCTCCTCCAGAAAGCCTGCTGGGCCGGCTGCCTCACTTACAGCTTCCTCCACATGGAGGGTGTGGATGAGCCCTCCCACGCCTGGTTCCCGCTCACCTTCTGGCCTTTCTTTGTCACCTCTGCCAAGGCTGCCTCAACCACCCCCTTCCCATCACCTTGGGAACCAGAGCATCACCCACCGTCCCGCCCATGATGCCATCACTCTCCATCCACCTCTGCCTCCTCTCTGGATTCCCACGGTGCTCTGTGCATAGCCACAAGTGATACCACAAGCACAGGGCAAGACTCGTTCACAGGCAGAGCCTTGGAAAGCTGCCCAAAGACGACACTGCACCTGGCCCTCAGTGAGTGAGCAGAGGCTGGTGACGGATACCAGGAAAAGTCATCCCACAGGGGAGGAGCTGGGGCAACGGCACAGAGGTAGGACGGGACGGGCACAGCATCCAGGAGGTCCGCGGGGGCAGAGGCCTTGATCTGGGGGCTGGCACACAGTAGCAAGTATCCTGTGGTTGACAGCCACATGGATCCAGGCTGCACTGGCAGCTGCTGGTTCCTGGCCACTTGACTCATATAAACACCCTGGAGTTTCTGAGTGTTCTTCCAGAACTCTGCTCATCAAATTTACATTCACTAAAAAGAAAATGGACAGGGCATGGTGGCTCATGCCTATAATCCCAGCACTTTGGGAGGCCGAGGCAGGTGGATCAGCTGAGGTCAGGAATTCAAGACCAGCCTGGTCAACATGGCAAAACCCCGTTTTTACTAAAAATACAACAATTAGCCAGGTGTGGTGGCATGCGCCTGTAATCCCAGCTACTTAGGAAGCTGAGGCAGGAGAATCACTTGAACCCAGGAGGTGGAGGCTGCAGCGAGTTCAAGATAGTGCCATTGCACTCCAGCCTGGACAACAAGAGTGAAACTCTGTCTCAAAAGAAAGGAAAGGAGATGGGAGGGGAGGGGAGATGAAAAATGCAGTTCCTCAGTCACATTACCCACTTTTTAAATGCTCAATAGCTGAACACAGCTAGTGGCTGTACCAAGGCAAGTGCCTGGGCCAGAAATGACTTGAGTGGTGCCAGCCTGGAGGGCTGTGTTAAAAAGGATTCTGAGGTCAGGCACAGTGGCTCACGCCTGTAATCCCAACACTTTGGGAGGCCAAGGGAGGATCGCTTGAGGCCAGGAGTTCAAGACCAGCCTGGGCAACATAGCGAGGCCATGTCTCTACAAAAAAATAAAAATAAAAATAAAAAATAAAAGGAGGATTCTGAGAACGTAGACAGGAGTGTGTGGAGTGTAGAGATTGACTAATGATGTCTGCATGGGTACAGGAAGTGAGGGCAGTGATACGCAGGCCATCCCTGACCCAGGTCTTCAGTAGAATCAAATTTCATCATGGAGAAAAATGAGAATAGTTTATTCAGACAAGTTAATATAATATCTAAAACCACTCCAGACTTCAAAATTGAATTAAAGTTAGAGAGGCTGGGCATGGTCATGCATGCTTGGAATCCCAGCTACTCAGGAGGATGAGCCAGGAGGATTACTTGAACCCAGGAGTTCAAGGCCAACCTGGGCAACACAGCAAGGCCCAGTCTCAAAAACATTTTTTTTTTAATTAGAAACTTGTCTTCTACCAGTCTAAACGTGTTGTAAAAGACATAGCATTGGCCAGGCATGGTGACTCACATCTATAATCCCAGCACTTTGGGGGGCCGAGGCAGGTGGATCACCTGAGGTCAAGAGTTCAAGACCAGCCTAGCCAACATGGTGAAACCCCATCTCTACCAAAAATACAAAAATTAGCTAGGCATGGTGGCACGCACCTGTCATCCTAGCTACTTGGGAGGCTGAGGCAGGAGAACTGCTTGAGCTCAGGAGACGGAGTTGCAGTGAGCCGAGATCATGCCTCTGCACTCCAGCCTGGGTGACAGAGTGAGACTCTCAAAAAAAAAAAAAAAAATAGCATTTTACAGAAGAGAAAACTGAGGCTAAGAGAAGATGGCAGCTTGGCCAAGGTTGGGGCTGAGATGTGAAGCCCGGGGGCTGCCCTCACTCACCCCCTGGCTGAAGGCGATGGCGATGAGGGCCACGCAGGCAGTGGCGGCCACCAGCAGAAGCGTGAGCAGAAGCGGCCCATGCTGGCTGGTGAGCCGGTACTTCTCGTAGAGCGCATCTTGGTCAGGACCCTCCTCGCCCTCGTTGAGGAAGTAGCGCCCCTTGGCCGGCATCTTCCACCCTCGGCCGTTAAGGAGGCCCCAGGGCCTGGAGGGCATCTGTCTGCCAACACCCTGCCCCGTGGGCCTAGGCCTCTGTCCTCTCCAAGGCAGGCAAGCAGGGCTGGGGAGAGGGCCTCTGGGCCTGCTGCTCCATGGCCAATGAGGGGTCCACACAGCTCTGGCACCAGGCCTCACTCACTGTGCCGTCGGCATCCTCCCGTGCATCCCGACTGGGCTGACTCCACACGCAGTTCCTCAGCTCTGCGGAGATGAAGTAGACAGGAACTTGACCTAATGGGCCAAGTCAGGGGAGGGCTGGCATTGGGGAGAGCGGGGCCCAGGCCTCACAGCACCAAGTCTGATTTATCCATCTTAACCCTAACCTAATTTTTATGTCCTGTTGTTGTAAAGCTAGTCCCCTGTGTCTTCTAGAACTGCACTGTCCAAGATAGTAGCCACTAGCCACATGTGGCTGCTTTTTTTTCCTTCAAGACAGGGTCTCACTCTGTTGCCCAGGCTGGAGTGCAGTGGCATGATCATAGCTCACTGCAGCCTCAAACTCCTGAGCTCAAGTGATTCTTCCACCTCAGCCTCCTAAGTAGCTGGGACTACAGGTGTGCACCACCACATCTCCAGCTAATTTTTAAATTTTCTTTTGTAGAGATGGGGTCTCCCCCTGCTGCCCAGGGTGGTTTTGAACTCATGGGCTCAAGCTATCCTCCTGCCTCAGCCTCCCAAAGTGCTGGGATTACAGGCATGAGCCACCATGCCCAGCCACTACTTTAAATTAAATTTAAATTAATTTAAAATAAAATTAGAAATTCAGACCCTGAGTCACACTAGCCACATTTCAAATACTCAACAGCCAGCCAGGCATGGTGGCTCATGCCTGTAATCCCAGCACTTTGAGAGGCTGAGGCAGGTGGATCACCTGAGGTCAGGAGTTCGAGACCAGCCTGGCCCACAGGGTAAAACCGCATCTCCACTAAAAACACAAAAATTAGACATGGTGGTGTGTGCCTGTAATCCCAGCTACGCGGGAAGCTGAGGTAGGAGAATGGCTTGAACCTGGGAGGCAGAGGTTTCAATGAGCCGTGATCGTGCCATTGCATCCAGCCTGGGCAATGGAGTGAGACTTCATCTCAAAACAAAAACAAAAACAAAAAAAATCAAATACTCAATGACCATATGCGACTGGCGGCTGCTGTACAGGACAGCACAGATCAACAGAGCATGTCTATCATCACAGAAACTTCTACAGGCCAGCTCTGCTCTGCACGTTTCTCTGTTTTGCTTTCACACTAAGGTCTGTGATTCATCTTGATTCACTCTGGGTATTGTGTGAGGTAGGGATCAAGGTTCATTTCTTTTTTCCACATGGATATTGAATTATCCCAGTAGTGTTCAGTGAACCAGCAATCGTCTCACTGAATTTCAGTGGAGCCACCTCTCTCATAAGTCAGGTGATCACACGGATGGGGTCTGTTTCCAGGCTTCGCTATCTGCATCGTCCTGGTGCGAACACCACATTCGCTTCATTTTCCAGTGAGTCTCATGTCTCCAGGCACAGAGGTTTCCAAGCTGCGATCCTAGGAGCCCTGAGATTTGGGGACATGCATCAGGCCCCTGATGGGAAGGGAAGATCAGAGGGCATAGACTCAGGCAACCCATGCCTGCTTCACCCAGAGCAGCCCCCTGCATCTGTGTTACAGTAAGCTCCACATAAAACTGCATTTTGCATTTTCTTTCTTTCTGTTTTTTGTTTGTTTTTTTGTTTTTTTTTTTTGAGATGGGGTCTCACTCTGTCACCCAGGCTGGAGTGAAGTGGTATGATCATAGCCCGCTGCAGACTCAACCTCCCTGGACTCAGGTAATCCTCCCACCTCAGCCTCCTGTGTAGCTGGGACCTGAGCCTGGGGAGGCTTAGGCTGCAGTGGGCCATGTATTTTTTTGTAGAGATGGGGTTTCTCCATGTTGCCCAAGCTAGTCTTGAACTCCTAGGCTCAAGCAATCTACCCTCCTCAGCCTCCGAAGTGCCAAGATTTCAGGCATGAACCACTGTACCCCGCAAAAATCTTGTTTATTTTTTTAAATAGCCCACTGACATAAATTTCAGATGTCTGCAAGCCTTGCTTCACAGAAAAGGAAGCTGAGTCTCAGAGAGGGACACGGTGGCCCCTTTGTGACACACTGTGAGCACACCCCAGGCTTGCCACGCTCAGCCCACATGGGCTCCTTCTTTCCCCAGCACCATTCATTCCTTAGCATATTCATTGATTCCAAAAAGGCTTGTGAATCACACCTACGCCTGCCAGTCCTTACACCTCCTGTGTGCTAGGCTGGACTCTCTTTCCCCAGTGATCCCCATCAGTCTCCAAAGGAAGGAATATTACCAAAGCTGTGCAACCCCTCACACAGCAATGGGGACTTGGGGACAGTTGCCATATTCCCAACAGGAACCTCGCATGAAGAGGGCAACCCTGGACCAAGAATCCAGGCCCCCAGTGTCCTCCAGGCCTGCCTTGGATTGGAACCAGGACAGGGCCAGAGGCAGAGGCTGTCTCACAGGAGGGAGGCTGTGAGACACGGGATGGCTCAGGGCAGTCATGGGGCACACATGGCCAGCCACCAGCAGAAGCTTCCAAGGACAGCTGGTCCAGCGGAGGGAAGGTGGCCAGGCGAGCCCCCAGCCCCCAAAGGCAAAAAGCAGAATATCCAGGGTCCCCAAGTCTAAGGGAAGCCCCCCAACCTCAACACCTGCTACTATGAGATCCCAGGGGCCACCTTGATTCCAGGAGCCACCTCAGGCTCTATTTCCTCTGGAAGTTCCTATTCCATCACCACACACCAGGAACAAAATGGAAAAACCACATATTTGGGGAAGGAGGAAGGGGTCATTTGCTGAGGGGCCCTGTCTCCTTCAGTGCCTGGGCAGGTGTCTACAGGCCTTAGCACCTGTTCAATGAGGGGCAACCCTTCTGGGGTGCGGCCCAGAGCTGTCAAAGTGCCTAAAGTGCTCAGACAGGCTACAAATCTGATTTCTATGTAAAATTATTTTTAAATGTTGGCAGCTGATTTCAAATTTTGCAGTGATTGCAGCCCACTAGTTTACAACTTCTAAATCTAAACTAACCAGTCTATTCCACAAGAGGCATTTACTGTGTGCTAACCATGTACATCCAACCCTGTGCTGCAGGGTTTGCCAAACGAGATAAGGTCCCTGCCTGAGACACATTCAATCCAGCCCCCTCCCACCCCAAAATAGCCCTTTGCAGTAATAACAGCAGCAGTTCCTGCCACCCCTGGCACCTGCACACACATTCACTCTCATCTTCACAACCGGCAAAGGCCAAGGTGGCACCACCGTTTCACACACGCAGAACTGAGCCCAGAGAGGCAGAGTGGTTGCCTAAGATCACACTGCTGGAGCTGGTAGACAGATGGGCTGGGATGCAAACCCGGGTCTGCCAGCTCCCAAACCAGGGCTCCTCAGCCCAGGCTTCCCCACTGACATCCCGGAGGACCGAGCCAGATGCCACAGCACACAAACAGCAACCCTGCCTGCCCCCTGGCCTGCTGCCAAACACCAGTGCACCAGGACGGCCAGACTGAGAAGCTCCAAACACCAGAGGGCTGAGGCCACTCCCCACAGCTGCTCCATCTCCCAGGCAAAGCCCCCAGACCAGAGCTGAGGCGGCCAGACACGTGCGTGAAAGTGCAGGTGTAAGAGTGTGTGGACACACCCACCCCAGGCAAAGCCAGCCTGGGCCACCACGAGGAGAGGGAGGAACCAGCTGAGAGGGTCCCAAGGGCCTGTGGGAACCCAGGCGTGGTAAACACGCCTCTCAAGGAACTCATTAGGCCACTTTCCGGGCAACAGCAGGCAGGGGCAGGTGAACAGTGGAGAGCATGGGCACAAGGACTTCGGCCCATCCAGGAACCTTGGCCAGCTTCTGGAACAAGCCGGGCACCGTGAGGCCTGGGGGTAATGAACTCACTGATCACATCTCCAGAAGGGTCCAGGAACCCACCACCAGTGGCATGTCCCCAGGCCAGCTCCTCCCTAGGAACCACCCTGCCAAAGCCAGACCCAGAGGCACCCCCTGCCCGGGAAGTTTTCCAGGCCTCCTGTCCAATCACCAGTTCTTCCACCAGTCCTCGACTCATTTGGCAACAGGGAGGGCCTCCCCACAAGGCCCTGGATAAAGGAACCCTTCTGCCATGTCTGAGACACATCCAATCCAGGGCCCCCTGGATTGAATGACCCTGCTGTTAGTGCACACCTGCTTGCTAACAAATGACCCTGTTGTTAGCGTGCACACCTCCACGATGGGGGCTCACCACCTCTCAGGGCAGTCTCCTCCATCACTGGGCACTTCTATGGCCCTGAGTCCTCCCTTAGCTCAAGTCAAGCCCTGCCTCCCTGTCACTCCCTCACCCACACTGCATGGGTCCTGTCTGACTTCTAAAGTCACCAAGAGCAGAGGTATCAAGTCCCCTCTTCCTGAGGAGACTGCAGTCCCAGAGGCCCTTACTTATTCTCACCTCACGACCAGCCCGGTGGTACAGCAGGGTAAGCAGCCCCATTTTAAAGAGGAGGGGACTCCCCTGCGGGGAAGGTGTCCAGATGGGAGGAGGGTGTTTCACACTTCTGCTGTGCAATGTCCCCTCTCCCAACCCTCAGTACCCTGGTTCAGGGACCACATGACCCCGGTATGGCCAATCAGCAAAGTCCCTCTCAAGCCTCAATGCCACAGGCCTGGGCAGTGAGGGCTCTCTTTGGACTTCTGCTGACCCAGGGAAAGAGGCGTTCTCTTTTGTTGGTGACCTGGCACTGTCAGCAGACACCTGAGCCACCACAAGGAGAGAGCCTGCCTGAAAATGACACCAACATGGAGAACTGGCACAAGACAGGGGCGTGGCAACACCTCCTGGGGCCACAGGAGCCAGCTGTGCCTGAAGCTTATGTAACCTCTAGATATTTAACCACATGAGACAAGCAATGCCTCTTTCACCTGCAGCCAGTTTGAGCTTCTGTCACTCGCAACCAAGAGTCTCAAAGTCCACATCGGGCTTCTGGACCCAGTTTGTTGCGTCTAAAAAGCACCCATGGCCCCTCAATGGGTTCAGAGTCAACTGGAAGGGTCCCAGTCAGCACAGAGATGACAGTGTGATGCTGCAGACACAGGCAGTCCTCCAGAAGGGAGCTGGGGCTTGGAGGAGACAGCCCCGCTCATCCCTCCATCATAGGAGGTCAAGGCCAAATTCACTGAACTATGATCATGCCACTGCACTCCCGCCTGGGTGACAGAGCAGAACCTTGTCTGGGAAAAAAAAAAAAAAAAAAGCTGGAATTTAAACATAGGATATCTGGGGTCCCTATCACCCTCACGGTGCTGGCATCCAGAAACCCCATAATATCCCAAAACACCAACCTTTTCCCCACAAACAAGGCCCAGGACAGAGCTATGACCAAGAGGTGGGGAGCTCAGGGGACCCTGTCGAATTACTTCCCTCTGCCTTGCAGGAGCAAGTTCAGGTCAGTGAACTCCAGGAGGGCCTCCTCCTCCAGGAAGCCCTCTGAGCAACCTCTCACACACCCTCTTATCCTGCAACTAAGGCAGGACTGTGGTCTCCTCACCAAATACTGGCTGGCTGGGTCCAGGTTCTCCAGCCAGAAGAACTGCTAGAAGCAGAAGACTGGGATTCCATACTGCAACTGCAGGGCCAGGTTCCCGGGTGCTCGGGAAATCCTTCCCCAGTCCAGCTGATCTGGCAGCGTCCCCAGCACAACCACAGCCCTTGTGCAGAGTATGTTCTAGAAACCCCCAGCTTTCACAGATGCAGACAGGACAGTCACTTCCTCACCCAGTCACTCTTGGCAGAAACCACAGCCTGGCTTCCTCCGGCCAAGCCTCAGCAGGCTCAGGGCTGCCGTGGGGCCCTGGTGGCCTCAAAAAGGGGAAGTGGGGACCTTGGAGTCGGGGGAGGGCATGGAAGCCTCCAGGGAAGAGGCCCCACTCAGGCCCCTGGGCCCACACCCTGCCTGGGATGTCACGCGCTGAAGACACAAAAACCTGCATGCTCCATCTTGCCCCCTGCCGGGCCTGCTGGCTCTCAGCGCCCCTGGTAGGCTGGGTCTCGGCAGATTTTTCATTTGCCAAGGGAGTCTCATGTTAATGGGATCTCTCTCAAGAGACCCTGAGCTCCATGAAGCCAGCAGCTGCTCTGCCCAGTGCAGGCCTGACCCAAAGAGGCCCCCAGGAAACCTCGTGGAACCCAGGGATTCAATTCTGCTGGTATTCAAGGTCCCACACCCCAAGCCCAGCCCTCCCCAGACCCTCCCTGTCCCCAGAGCTCTGTGGCCCCCATGCCCTGCTCTCCCAGGCACCTCCCCTACCCAGAGGCCTTCCCATTGTGGGTCCAACATCCCAGCCCCCTGCCTCGCCAAACTGTCGTGGTGGGATCTGTGTGTGTGTCCCGCAGCTGGTCCTGGCAAACGCCTGTGACGTGAATGGCCGAGGAGGTTAACCAGCCAGAATCCTGCGCCAGGCCCAGGGTAGGGAAGCATGCAGAGTGGCATGGGTGAGGGAGGAGGGCGCCACGGCTGAAGGATGAGGGAAGATGAAGAAAGGGCCTCCCTCAAGATCGGGAAGCACCTGCCACACCTGCCTTAACCGCCATAGCACACCTCTCCCAACTACACTCGGCCTCTGGGAGGATGCCTGCACCCAATCCCAGCTCTGCTACCAATGGCCTGTGAGTGGCAGTTGCCTGCACACTCTGGCCTCAGTTTCCTTATCAGTAAACTGGGGGTGCTGATAGCCAGGTCATCTGCACAGGTCATGATGTTCAAGAGGCCAAGCTTGCAGGACAAATTGGCAAATGGCCAAGAAGTCAGGTTTCGTGTCAGAGGAAGTCCTGCAGGATCAGAGTTCAACCATCGGGTCCAGGGAGAGGCAGATGCAGAGTGGGCAGGCCCCCACCCAGGCCCCCCACTGCATCTCCTGATGATAGCCTGCAAAGTTGGCCAGCAGGGGCAAGGGCTGAAGTTCCCCAATGGCATGACTGCCAGCCAACCCTGCTCCCCCTCCACAGCCCCCAAGCACCCCCAGGCTGACTCTGTTCCCACTCCCAGGGCACAGGCTGCTGATCAGTCTTGGGGACCAAAAACCTGCATTCCAGTCCCAGCTTAGCCACCAACATGCTCTGTGACCCTGAACAAATCTCTTGCCTGACCTGTGCCTTAGTTTTCCCTCTTGCAAAGGAGGAGCTGTGTCATACCTCTGAGATCAGCTCTGGCCTAGTTGAGGCTGGGCTAGGGGTGGAGGCTGAATCAGTAAATGAAAAGGATAAGGGACTGGAGAAAAACTGAGGGAAAAGGCTGAGGTTCTCACCTGGCCCCAGGGAGCCATTTCTAGGGATGGGTAGAAAGTTGTTCTTTGATTCTTTGGGACACAGCTAAGGTAGTGTTAAGAGGGAAATTTGTAGCATTAAATGCCCACATCACAAAGTTAGAAAGATCTCAAATTAACAACCTAACTTCACAACTGAAAGAAATAGAGAAGCAAAAACAAATCAACCCCAAGCCTAGCAGGAGACAAGAAACGACAAAAATCAGAGCTGAACTGAAGAAAAACAAGACAAAAAACCATTCAAAAGATCAATGAACCCAGGAGTTGGTTTTTTTGAAAAAATTAATAAAATAGGCCACTAAACTAATAAAGAGAGAAGATCGAAATAAACACAATTAGAAATGACTAAAGGAATGTTACTAATGACCCCACAGAAGTAAAAAAATAACCATCAGAAACTACTACAAACACTTCTACACACAAAAACTACAAAATCTAAGAGATGGATAAATTCCTGGACACACAATCCTCCCATGACTGAGCCAGGAAGAGACCAATAATGAGCTCCTAAACTGAATTAGTAATAAATAGCCTACCATTAAAAGGCCAGGACCTGATAGATTCACAGCCAAATTCTACCAGATGTACGAAGAAGAACTGGTACCATTCCCATAGGAACTATTCAGAAAAATTGAGGAAGAGGTACTCCTCCCTAACTCATTCTATGAGGCCAGCATCATCTTGATACCAAAAACTGCCAGAGACACAACAATAAAAGAAGAAAAAAAAGTGGTCTTTGTTCCTGAAATCCTCCCCTCCACTTCATTCATTTGGTTAAGCATTACACTGATCAATCTCTCCTTTAAAATGCACCCCCAAGGCTCCAGCGGCCAGGGGTATGAATCCAGGTCTACTATGTCTCATGCCCATTCTAATGCTAGTTAGTGACTGCCCGGGGGAGTTCGACCATGCATTCCTTCAGCAGCTGTGCACGAATGCCTTCTGTGCACCAGGCGTCAGGCCAGGTACCAAGAGGAAATTCTGCTCAGGAAATGAGCTCCCAGGAGGCAGAATCCTTAGCACTGCCCCAACCAGGATATCTGCTAGGGCTCTGAACACAGTGGGTGTTCAGGCAACAGTGTTTATCAACTGACTAACCAATCAACCAGGATCCCCTGTTGGAGGAATAGCCCTACTTTTTCCTCACTCTTGCTTGAAATTCCATTAGCGATTCATTTCTTTAAGCACTGCCCTCACTAGCCTCCCCCTTCAGAAAAGAAACACTTTCACGCCCACATTTAACAGATTTCTGATCCCTTTTCCCTTGATAAGGAAGAACAGAAAGGGGAAGTCCAGCTGACCATGGGGGACCTCAAGTGGTGCTCATCCTGCCCAGGACAAGAGGGTGGTGGCTGACTTCGCACATTGCCTAGGGCCCCACCCTGACAGTGGGTCCAGCAGTGACAGCAAGACGTGAATGGGGCTGGGAGGTACAAGAAGAGCTCCACAGACCTGGCACGGTGGCTCACATCTGTAATCCCAGCACTTTGGGAGGCCAAGGCAGGTGGATCACTTGAGGCCAGGAGTTCGAGATCAGCCTGGCTAACATGGTGAAACCCCGTCTCTTCTAAAAATAGAAAAATTAGCCCAAGGTGGTGGTATGTGCCTATAGTCCCAGCTACTCAGGAGGCTGAGGCATGAGAATCACTTGAACTTGGGAGGTGGAGGTTGCAGTGAGATGGGATTGCACCACTGCACTCCAGCCGGGGCAACAGAGTGAGGCTCTGCCAAAAAAACAAAGAGATCCATTTCACAGGCCCATGGACAGATGCAACCCAGAGTGACCACTGTCCTGTCCTGGAGGGGACAGGAAGGATGTGCATTTGAGTCTTAACTCTTAGGCTGCTAGTATTCTCTTTAGAAAGGCAGCATCCACAAGACAGAAAGCAAACTGGATTCACAACTTATACCAGGATTATTTCCAAAGACATCAAGAAACTATGGGAGAATTCTCATATAATGCTGTAGTGAATATGGCCTTTTTATCCTGACACAAAACCCAAAAGCCATAAAGAAAAGACTGATAAATTCAGTTACATGAAAAAACAAAATATACACGGTAAAAACTACCAAAAGCACAATCAAAAGACACATGACAGATTAGGGGAACATTCATGATTCATATCACAAGGAGCTAATCTCCTTCATATGTAAAAAGCTCCCACAAATCAAAAAGAAGACCAATAACCCAATAGAAAAATGGGAGAAGACTAGGAAGAGAAAGTTCATAGAAAAGACAATCTAAATGACTCTTAAACATTTGGAAGGGCCAGGCATGGTGGCTCACGCCTGTAATCTCAGCACTAGGTAGGCTGAGTCAGGCAGATCACATGAGGCCAGGAGTTTGAGACCAGCCTGAGCAACATGATGAAACCCCATTTCTACTAAAAAATACAAAAACTAGCCAGGCATGGAAGTGCATGCTTATAATCCCAGCTACTTGGGAGGCTGAGGCACGAGAATCACTTGAACTCGGGAGGCAAAGGTTGCAGTGAGCCGAGATCATGCCTCTACACCAACCTGAATGACAGAGAGAAGTTCTGTCTCAAAATAAATAAATAAATAAATAAATAAATAAATAAATAAATAAATATTTTTAAAAAAACAACCAACCCACAGCATTTGGAAGGAAGCTAACCACACTCCCTGGGGAGGCTGAGGGGGGCGGATCACGAGGTCAGGAGATTGAGACCATCCTGGCTAACATGGTGAAACCTCATCTCTGCTAAAAAATACAAAAAATTAGCTGGGTGTGATGGCGGGCACCTGTAGTCCCACCTACTCGAGAGGCTGAGGCAGGAGAATGGCATGAACCCGGGAGGCGGAGCTTGCAGTGAGCAGAGACTGTGCCACTACACTCCAGCCTGGGTGACAGAGCAAGACTCTGTCTCAAAAAAAGAAACACTACCATAGTAGCCAGGCACAATGGGATGCACCTATAGTCCCAGCTACTTGGGAGGCTGAGGCAGGCGGATCACTTGAGCCCAGAAGTTTGAGTCCAACCTGGGTAACCAAGCAAAATCCCCATCTTTAAAACAAAAACAAAGCCACCATGGAAAACCATTTTTACCTATCTGATGGGCAAAGATCAAAGCATTTCATAAGCCTCATAAGTCTGTGTTGGAGACAGGCACTCACATTCCCTCCTGGGCAGGAATGTGAGTCAGTAGAATCCCCAGTGAAGGCAGTTTATTAATATCTAACCAAGTCACTAAAGGACATACTTGCTTTTTGACCTACCAAATCCACTTTGAGTAACGTATCGTACAAACACTGTCACGAGTGTGAAATGACATATAAGCACAAAATTAGTCATTGAAGCATTATTTGTAACAACAAAAGATTGAAAATAATATACCTATCAGTCAGGAACTGGTGAAATAAATTATGATGCAACCGCACAATAGAATACTATGCAGCTGTCAAAAAGCCTGAGGCCACTTGACACTAATGTCACAGGGTATCCTGTGAAAAATCCACACGGCAATGCCTGGAACAAATAAAGATGGAACCAGGACACAGAAAAACCAAAACTGTTGATTTCACAGGGTGGATAAATTTCACTTCTCATTTTCAGTTTCTATTTCTATTGTCAGTGTATTGCTTATGTGACTTAAAAAAAAAAAGTCTAATAAGAAAAATGAATCCCAGATCCATCACACCTAAATTGCGTGACCTAGCCAGGTACAGTGGCTCCTGCCTGTGATGTCAGCTATTCAGGAGGCCAAGGTGGGAGAATTGCTTAAGGCCAAGAGTTCAAGATCAGCCTGGGCAACATAGTAAGATGCTATCTCTAAAAAAATTTTAAAACTGAGCCAGGCACAGTGGTATGTGCCTGTAGAGCCAGCAATTTGGGAGGCTGAGGCAGGAAGACCTCCTGAGTTCAGGTCAAGGCTGCAGTGAGCAATGATTGTGCCACCGCACTCCAGCCTGAGAAACAGAGCAAGGTTCCATCTCACTCATTCACAAACAAATTAAATATTAAAAGAAATAATACATTACATGACCTGACAGATTCTCTGTGCCTCAGTTTCCTCATTTTAACAAAAGGAGAATAACAGTCCTACCCCACAGGGTTTTGAAAGGATTCAGTTGGGGGTGATGCAAGCAGTGTGCTGAGCCACTCCTGGAACAGAACACCCCAGTCTAGACGGCATGCATCACCAAGTTGTCAGAAAGGCCTATGGGGTGTGGAAGTGAGAGGTCCCGGCACCTGTCCCCTCCCCTCAACCCTGCCATGAGCCAGCAGCACTGAGGGTGAGGAGGCCCAGTCCCCACTCTGGCCTGTGAGTGCCCAGCCTCTGGGAGGTGGAGAGAACACTGGTCAGCAACTCAGGCCAGCTTTCCAGGGCCATGAGCGACAGTGTGGGCTGACCCCTCCATGTAGGGCCTATCTGGGCCTCAAGGGAGTGACCGTCCCACCCAACCCAGGTCAGAGAGAGGTGGTGATGTTGGTCTGAGCTGGAGGGAGCTCACAGGTGACATCCTAGGCAGAGTCAGGTCCTCGGCCCAAACCTTCCAGGCTTTCTGGCAGGAGAGAGTGCAGTACCCAGGCCTCAAAACAAGCTCTGTGACCTCGGAGCCCAGCTGGGAGACAAACTGGGCCAAAAACCACCTGGCTGGTCATCTCCTCTGAGAACCTGCAGAGAACCATGGGCTGAGGCCCGTCCCCCTGACTACCCAAGGGTGGTAGGTGGGGGTGCTCTCGCTCCATTTCTAGCCAGGGCAACTGACTCTGGGACCTTAACCTCCAAGCCCAAAGCCCACCTGCTGGGAAACAGTGGAGCTGGGATTCAAATCCAGGCCTGCCCCTCCTCCAGGGCCCAGTGCAGATTAACTCTCTATCTGCATTTCCTGAGGTGCCTCCTGCCCAAAAGCAGGGCCATGAAAAGCTACATATGTGCAGCCATACACATCCACAGCCGTTTCTGGTCACAGGTGGTGCTGAGCTCAACATTCTCCTCTTCCCCATTTAAAGATCCCCCATATACATTAGCAAATTAAAGGCTCTGACAAGTCCTGCAGGAAAGAAGCCTGCTGAATTAAACACAGCTGAACATTTCCCCATCCTTTTGTTAATGAGACTCTTTGCATTGAATCCCTAATAAACCTCCTTTGGGAATGCTGACTTTGGAGTCTCCAAGACCACCTAGGAACTCCTCCCCAAAGAAGCCTCCCTGGGCAGCTGTGGCCTGTAGAGCCCATTAGCCTCTCCTTAATTGACAGCCTCTAAAGCTCCTTAAGGCTGGGGGCCCCAGGTTGGGCTAGCTGTGCACAAGAAGGTTGCAGGTGCCGAAGGGACCAGCCCATGCACCTGCCTGTGGGCCAGGACACCCACCCTGAGCTTAGCCTTCCAGGTGGTGAGAGGAGACACCTGAGTGAAAGACTGGGGATCCGTGGTGCTCATGGTCTCAACAGTGACCTCCCTAGGCAGTTTTCAGCTGGGAAGCACCTTGCCCTGGGGAAAAGCAAGCAGGAAAAGAGCTCCAAGTGCCAACACGGCAAAGGGCTCCTGTTGAATTTCCTGCCTCTCCCGTGCAATGCAGAGGAGTGGCCCACCTGCCTCAGTTTCCCCATCTGCCACAGGTAAGGCAGTGCAGGGAATAGAGCCCTGGGCTGAATGTCAGGTGATGTAAGGTACAGTCCCAGCTCTCCCTATCACCAACTGTGTGACTCAGGCAATTCTTCACCCTCTCTGGGCCTGGCTCCCCCAGGGCAGGAAAGGCCTCCAGGATCTCTGAGGTCCCTTCCCACTCAGAGCAGCAGAGAAGCCAGTCACAGAGAGGTCAGTGGGAGAGGCCTCTCCCACCCAGAGCTCAGCAGGCCACCAATAGAGCCCAGTGAGGCATCGCTGCCTAGCCTGGCCTCTTGTCCCAACAGCAAGCCTAAAGCCACCACCTGGCCCGGGGGCCCCCAGTTTGGCCTCCACGACATCAGCTCGAAAAGCGCCTAACCCTAAACCAAGGCGCTAAGACCCTCACTTTCCCGAGGCTTCCTGAGAACCTGATCCAGGCCTAAGGAACGCGAGAGACGCAGAGGGGACTGCCTCGTGCAGCCGCACCAGGAGTCCGGAAGAGCCCTGCTGCAGGGGAAGCAGCCCCACCCGGCCTCCCCAACCAACCACAGCCCCAGCTTCCGGCCCTGCAGCCACACGGGGGCTCAAGAGCCCTCGCCATGGCTGTCCCTGGAGCCCAAGCCCCCATTCCTGGTCACTCACTCCTTCCTTCCACAAATCCTGCCCTTACGGAGCTACTGGGCACAGGAGGTCACTGTGATGGAGTCTCAGGCCACAAGAGCCCCATGGCCCCGGAAACCAGGCCTCCCACACCTACCCAGGACCCCCCAGAACACCAAGCCCGGTCTCTGCTCACCCCTTGGCCAAAAAACGCCTCCAGAACTTCCCGGGCCTCCTCTGTGGCTGCGTGATTTGGCTGATTTCGGTTCCCCAAACAAGCCCCACCCTTTCATCTCCAGCTCCGGCAATCTAAAAACACGCCCACCTCCTCACCTCCAAATGTCTTCTGCCTGGTGAACTCCTGCCCGCCCTTCAGGGCCAACCTGAGCTGCCACCTCTTCCAGGAAGGCTGCCTCGTCCCCTCCCAGTCTGGCCTTGTTCCTTAGCTTCCCCAGGGCCTGCACCACCCACAGAAGCACAGGCCACCCTGACCTGTTATTACCTGGCTGCACGTCCAGCCATGCACTACCTAGCTCCTAGGATCTAATCCTGCCTGGTACGCGGGGACGTCAAACCCCATATTCCACAGACTGTGGGGTACAGCCAGCACTGAACTGACAGCTAAGGACTAAGCCCCAACCCTGGAGTCCCCAGTCCCATCTGCATGAGCTCTGGCAGGTGACCTGCCTCTCAGGACTCAGTTTCTCACCTGAGCAATGGGGATGAAACCCTTCTGTCTACTGCATGGCCTATTCTAGCAGTGAAATGACCTCATAGCTATAAAACCTCATAAACCCAGAACCACTGCACATGGAAGGGGGCCCATCCTGCCACCAGGAAAGAGGCCACTTGTTGGCGCCACCAGACCTCCATCTGCCAAGTGCCACTGAGCTCCCGCCTGCAGCAGGTGCAGGGTGAGGCACTGCTGCTGCTACAACAAGCAAGACAGGCACGGGTCCCTGGAGGAGCCCACGCCAGGAGGGGGGCAGAGTGTCATAAATGAGCCAAGTGAGGAAAAGAAATGCCAGGGCAGGGCAGTAGGGAAGGAAGGAAAGCATGGTGGTTGGGAGAACAAGCTCTGAGATCCAGTTGCAGGCTGTGAATCTCGGCTCCACCTTGGAGGAGCTGTGTGACCTTGGGCATGTTCCTGAACCTCTCTGGGCCTCAGTTTCCTAACCCACAGAATGGACTGGTAACAATACCCAGTTCTCAGGGGCTTAACGTAGATGTGGGCACACAGCAAGTGCCATCACCCAGGGCCACCCCAGTCGGCTCCAGATACCAGGGTGAGCAGGCTGAGAAATCATGACATAAACAGGCACTGGGGACACACTTCAGTACCAGGGTCTCAGCTTCACTTCCTGCCCGCCCCCAAAGGGCAGCTCTGCTCTTGTACCTGTGCTCAAGAGAGCTGAGCCTGACAAAGGGATACAGAAGTGCGGGTCCCTGCCCCCAGGGGACGGAGCAGTGTCTCCAGAGAGTCTGGGTATATCGAAAGAGGCCACTTCCCATTAGCCCAGGCCCCCTTAAAATAGCTCCTTCACACAACTTAAAAGGGTTCCTCCTCCCAGCCAGATGGGGTACCGGAGACAGGCTTGGGGGGCCCAGGAACCAGATGCACACACACCGAAGGAGGTCTCATCCCAGCCTATACCAGCACCCTGGACCCCTGCTCCAGCGAGGAGATGCACAGGAGTAGGGAGGCCCAGACCCTGAAGAACAGCAGCAGGACCATGACAAGCCCACAAGACTGGCCCCCAGTCCACACCCTCCCATGAGTGAGGCGAAGGGGCGTGCTTGTGAGTGGGGCAGGGCCTGCCCCTCCAACATAACTCCCACCAGGAAGACACACCAGCCCCGAGGCTGCAGAGCTCCCTGGGCCTCAGTTTCCCCATCTGTGCAAAGCAGCTGCACTCCAGTGTCCTAGGCTTCTCCCTGCCCAGCCAGTCGGTGACTCCAGGAAGCAATGACCTCAGTGAGCTGCGCCCAAGGCAGTGTGACTGAGTTGTTTCAGAGGCCAGCATGAGGAAAGCTGGCCAGTTACAGGGGCAGGAAGGGCACCCTGGAGGGTGTCACCCAGGCCTGGGACCTGGAAAACAAAGCACCCTGATCAGGGTGCCCTGGGTCCAGTGGCCTCCAGGGATCCGGGCCCTAGAAGGCAGGTGGTGGCACCACCCACTACAGGTACCTTCTGCCTTCCAGGAACATGAGCTCCTCCCCAGGGGACAGGCCTGTGTCTGAAGGTCATGGCCACTCCTTCTGCCCCGTCACCTCCAGTAGGTCCCGATGCCCTGGGAGGAGGCAAGAATGGGCAGAGCCTGGGGCCAGGAAACACAACTGGAAACAGGGGTGCCTGCACCAAAGACCTCCTTTGGCTTCCCTTTCCCTCAGGCCCAGTCGTGGGGTCACCCTTCCAGCGGTCAGCGGTGGTGGAGGAGACAGGGACATAAACGGAGGAATGGCAAGAAGAGGGTATCCCGGCATCCCTCGGGCTCTAGCCACAGCAAGAGAGGGGCTCAAAGCAAGGCCAAGGGAGTGGGGGAGGTGGCTGAGTGAATGGCTTAGGAGCAGAGCCAGCTGGGTCCCCTCTTCTCCCCATGCTAGAGGACCCCTGAAGGAGGCCCTCACCTGGGGGACACAGCCAAGCAGCGGTTGGGGGGAAAACCCCAGGCAGCAGGAACTGTGGGGGCCAAGGGCTGGAAAGGGGCAGGAGAGAGCCAAGCTGGGGGTGAAAATGTCAGGGGGGCTGGCCCAGAGCGGATGATGGGGACAAGCGGCGGGAGTTGGGAGGGAAGTCAGGCCCGGTCTGGGAGGCCCCCACAAGCCAGGAGAAACTGACCAGATGGCTGTGCTTGAGAACAGGGAGGACCTTCTCCCAGGCCCGAGGTCAGCCGTCCCCACCCCATCCTAACGCAGAGTCTGCTCAGGTTCATCTCGGCCGCACTGGTCTGTGCTGTGCTCAGAAAATGCCTGTGAAATTGGCCCATCGAAGAGGACAGGCCGGGTGTGGTGGCTCATGCCTGTAACCCCAGCACTTTGGGAGGTCAAGGTGGGAGGATCTCTTGAGCCCAGGAGGTTGAGGCTGCTGTGAGCTACAATCAGGCCACTGCACCCCAGTCTGGGCAACAGAGCCAGATCCTGTCAAAATAAAAAATGAGAGAGCAGGTGGCAGCAGGAAAGCACAGTCCTAGATGTTCCAAGGAAATGGCCACCAAAGAGGAATGGAGCTCTGGTCCCAGACTAACCACCCAACCCTTCTCCACCCCAATATTGGTCCCTTCTAGAAAGGCTTCCAGGCTTCCAGGGGACAGCGGGGAATGGAGGATGCTTCAGCCAAGTAGGTCTGCACTCAGGGTTGGGCAATGCCCTAGCCATGATGTGGCCAGTTGAGAAATCCATGGGCAGCAGCAGGTCAGGCTAGATGCCTATGGCAAGCTGGGCAACACTGTGCCACTGTCCTTGGTGGGGAGGGGGCCACTGGACAGATGAGGGGGCTGGCGGGATCCCCAGCACACACAGCTGGAGGGACTCCAGCCACTGCGTGGCAACCTCTCAGCCTGGGCACACTAGTCTCCGGTGCCTGGGAAGGGTTTTCACCCAGCTAGCCCTCCCATTAACCTACCTGAGCCCTGCCGTCAGCCCCATTTTACAGATAAGGAAACTGAGGAACAGAGAAAATGATTAGCCCAAGGAATGCAGGTGACAGGGAGGCTGTTCAGCTCAGCTCTGCCCGCCTGCACCTCCCCAGCTCCCCCAGGAGGTCCAGTCTCCCACCCAAGGCAGGACAAGGCAGAGGAGAGCCTCGTGACACCGACAGTGATGAGCACTTCCACTTAGATAGTGCCACCGCTGTGCCAGGCGCAGAGTGTGCATCAGCTCATTTAATCTTTACAACCATCTGATGCAGGGGGTACCTTTACCAACCCATTTCACAGATGCGAGAAACAGGCTCCACCCATTGTTCATCTCACACGCTATTGGGAGGAGACAGAGCAGAGCTGGAACTTGGGCCACCGGACCAGAGCACAGTCCAGTTCTGCCTGCAGGCAGGGGGCTGGACCGGATAACTTCTGGAAGACCCCTGCTTCTCTGGCTGGTGTTCGGATGTGGTCTCATTCTCTAATTCCAACTAACTTCCAGCTCTTGGCTACATGTGTCTGTCTATCTATCTATCTATCTATCTATCTGTCGATCTATCTGAGACAGGGTCTTGCTCTATCACCCAGAGTGGAGTACAGTGGCACAATCTCAGCTCACTGCAGCCTCCACCTCCTGTGCTCAAGCAATCCTCCTGCCTCAGCCTCCTGAGTAGCTGGGACTACAGGCATGCACCACCATGCTAGATAATATTTGTATTTTTTTGTAGAGTTGGGGTTGTGCCATGTAGCCTAGGTTAGTCTCAAACTCTTGAGCTCAAGCGATCTGCCCACTTCAGCCTTCCAACGTGCTGGGACTGCAGGTGTGAACCACGGTGCCTGGCCACATGAGTCTTTTAAAAAGTAGTAAATGCCTCCCCCCAACCCCATGAAAGGCTAGAATGGGCTGCTTTGACACAGGCATCCACTGTGACCCACTCTGCATGCTCCCTCAAAGACCTGGAACTTTCTCCAGTGGGGTTAAGCATTGCCCTCTCCCTGGGCAGTGGGAGAGGTGGGAGAGGGGATGCTGCGTCACCTCGGTATGAACAAGTCCACATCCTCTTCCTCCAGGACAGCAGGAAGGAGGCAAGGGGCGGTGCTGAGGGACAGGCCACCCGGCCACCTCTGTGACCCTTGCAATGAGAGGGAGTGGACAAACCACCTACCTCCCGGCTAAGGCACGACCCAACCACATGTCCAGGAAAGCACGTGAGACAGCCCACCCTGGCCCAGCCATGCAGAAGGCCTCTTCCTACCCCTTCCCTCCCGCAGTGGGCCCAGCGGAGGCCAGGCACAGGGCGGGGTAGGGGAGGCCCTCACAGGAGCCCAATTCCTCATCCTCCCAGTAAGGACTACCCCCACGAATCCCTCAGCACCAACCAGAGCCCCTGTTCTCAGCTTTGCCCCATCTGATCTCACCAAAAACACAGTGTCCTGGCCCTGACTCCAGGCTCAAACGTGGCAGCAGACCACACTGTGGTGGGCAAAACTGGATGCCTGGGGACCGATCTGCTGGGCGATTCAGGACAGACAGCCCCTCTGGATTGTCTATCCTCTGTAAACTGGAGGTGAATGTCACCTACCACATGGAGCGGTGGAGGAGGTAGGGAATGGGTCAAATCAGTAGCTATAAACTATAGAGTGGGGTGCATGTCTCCAATGCAACCATCAAGTCAGACTTTTGTCTCTTTTTAAAAATTTATTTATTTATTTTGAGACAGGGTCTCATTCTGTCACCCAGGCAGTGGCACAGTCATGGCTCACTACAGCCTCCAACGTCTGGCCTCAAATGATCCTCCTGCCTTAGCCTCCCAAGTAGCTGGGACTACAGGCACATGCCACCACATCTGGCTAATTTTTGTATTTTTTGTAGAGACGGGGTTTCGCCATGTTGCCCAGGCTGGTCTCGAACCCCTGGGCTCAAGGATCTGCCCACGTTGGCCTCCCAAAGTGCTGAGATGTCTTCTCTTTTTGAGACTCTCCTGTGGCCTGTCCCGAGGCGGCACTCCAGACCACCTTCTACTGCCTGAGCTCTCCCTGCACCAACCTCCATGCCCTCAAGCAAACCTCCCTCAAGCAGACCTAGTCCTGGCAAAGAGATTCTGCAATATCAGCTTCACCCTCATCGCTAGGAAAACAGCTGCTAGTAAACAGCTGCTTCTTTCATGAAAACAGCACTAGAAGGCTGGGCGTGGGGCTCATGCTTGTAATCCCAGCACTTTGGAAGGCTGAGGCGGTAAGATTGCCTGAGCTCATGAATTCAAGGTTTCAGTGAGCTATGACCACTCCACTGCACTCCAGCATGGGTGACAGAGTGAGACCCTGTCTTTAAAAAAAAAAAAAAAAAGAGACTGGGGGTGGTGGCTCACACCTATAATCCCAGCACTTTGGGAGGTCGAGGTGGGTGGATCATTTGAAGTCAGGAGTTCGAGACCAGCCTGGCCAACATGGTGAAACCCCATCTTTACTAAAAATACAAAAATTAGCCAGGTGTGGTGGCGTGGTACCTGTAGTCCCAGCTACTCAGGAGGCTGAGGCAGGAGGATGGCTTAAGCCCAGGAGGCAAAGGTGACAGTGACCCGAGAGGGCACCACTGTACTCCAGCCTGGGCAATAGACAGAGACTCCATCTCAAAAAAAATAAAATAAAATAAAAATAAGAAAGGAAGAAAATACCACCGGAGAGCTACCTCCACAAAGTTCACATCTTCCCTTCTGAAGGCCACAGAATCCGGAACAATCTGAGAGCCTCCCCTCCCCCGTACCCTGCACCAGGAGCTGCAGGTAAACCTCGGGAACCCAGGGCCTCTGGAGGTGGGAAGACAGACAACTGGGTGGGAAGTGAAGGCTGTGCACAAATGCCTTCCTGAGCTGCAGCCCCCCTCAGCCTCCTGCACTTCCTGCAGGGCCAGCACTTGGCACTTCCTCTAAAATTGGCTGGCTTGTCACTTTTGTGTCTTCTTTGGCCTCGTCCAAGACAATAATACAGTCAAGACGTCATAATGTCAATGTCCTATTTACAGACTTTTTTTCTCTAAGACAAATACTTAGATATTAAATGTGTCCTTCCACCTACAGGCTAGAACCCCCTGCGTTTCCCTGGGCAGCCCGGTCCTCACTCCGAGAAACACTGGTGTTGAGTCCACCCCTCACAGCCTCCACCTGCACGTTGGTGACGCTAGTGAAGGCCCACAGTCACACAGCTCTTCCAGACACATCCAGCCCACACTGGCTGCCTGTCCAGGTCTTGGAACCAGGGCCCCTGTCACAGGCGGCCCGGCCTGGCCCCTGCCTCCAGGCCCTCAGCTTCCCCCTCCCAGCCCTCCCTTCTCCCCCTTCAGCAATGGCTGGCCAGGAAGGAAGCCCCCAGCCCCAGACGTCCCTGCCCTTGACCCTGATGTGATGACACAAAGAAGAGGCAACTGCCTCACCCTCTGTGCAAGCATGTTTAGATGAATGCATAGAAAGCTCCAGAAAGACCCACTCCAGATGGCCCATGAGGTCCCTAGGAGATGGAGGAGAGGCGCTGCAGGGGAAGGGAAACCAGTCTGCTTTTCGGAGGCATCTTGGTTCGCTGACCCTCAGGCATGCACCCCTTACAGAGGTTTTGTTTGTTGTTTTATAATTTCATAAAATTAGTTGAATTGCCCTTCTCTTGCCAATGTTTCCTTTCATTGAGAAAAGTCATGTGTGTTTGTAAATGTAAAAATTACACCCTCGAGAAGGAGTGTGGACATTTGAGAGTCTGTGGTTCGTAGAATTCCAGATGGAACGGACCAGATGCACAACATCGAGGTCACAACCGCACTTTGTCAGGCTGGGAAAAGCCAGTGACAAGTCGCCTCTGGTCCCCTGTTGCGGGGTCGCCTCTCCCAGCCGTCTGCCCAGTAAGCTCCCAGAGCCTCCTCCTTCCCCAGCCCAGACCCTGCCCAGTGCACTCCCAGGCCAGGCTGCCGGGTGAGCTGCTTCCCACCCACCATCCAGCCCCGTCTCCGGGGGCTCAAGCCACTAGGACTGGTGACACTCCATTCCCACACCCCGCTTTTACCTGGCTCTCCTCCTGGGCCCCAGCAGCCGGCCAGGGTCTGCAGGGAGGTAGCCCGGCCCTCGCCTGCCCTTCCTCAGACGCGTCCAGTCTCACCCATCCGAAGGCTGCTTCCACGCTACCTAATGAGAGTGAGTCACATCTGGGACCCACCACTTCCTGCTCTGGCGGCGGCGGCAGCAAGGCTAAGGCACAGCCCGCAGCCCAGCTTCTCAGGGTATGCAGGGCCCCCTCCCCCAGCCACAGTGTTGCTCTCTGCAGCCTGGGAGCTGCCAGGACTGGGAGCTGTCGGGCTGCAATGACTTCATGGAAATTTGAAGCTTGAAGCTGGAACAATTTTGAAAAAAAAAAAAAAACATAATAATAAAACAAGCACCAAAAACCTCCATTAGAAGCCCCAAGACAATTGTTCGAAGTGGGCAGCAAAAGCATCCTTAATGAACAATTAGCAATTAGCCGCCTGACCTAAGCCTCCTGTGGGCTCTGATGCTCACAGACAGGCCCCCGCACCTTCCTGGGACTCAATTTCCCTGTCTATGTAGTAAGGTGGCCCCGTCCACCTCTGAGAGGGGCCCAGGAGATGGCCTGAGAGGTCAAAGATCTTCCAGTCCAGCCCACTGCTTCTCCATCTCACCTGCACTCCCACGCTGAGAGCAGGGCAGGGGCGGGCCCATCCTTGGGGCTCCTATTCCAAAATCAGAGTCCCTGGAGAAGCCCAGCATCCCTTGGCACCATGAGGCCAGGAACCAAACCCCAGCACCCCTTCTGTTGTGCCAGGCCTCAGTTTCCCCACTGGGATCATGGGGCGCTCAGTGGTGAGGGAGCAAATCAGGAGAGGCTGGGAGGAGGGAGTGGAGACTCCCAAATCAGAGGGGGAGGTGTCCAGTCCGCTGGCCACAGCAGCACCTGGTCCTCAGGGAGCCCTTCTGAGCATGTGACGGGCATCCTGGGATTACGAGCTCTTCAAAGCAAGGGCGTACCTCCTCCACCTCCTACATCCAGGGTCAGACACACCTCCTTCCAGCCCCTGTACCTTCCTCCATCACAGCACCTCTGTGCTGTGACCATTGGTTGCTGGTCTGTCTTTCCTAGGTTATATCCTTGGGGAGGGCAGAGATGGGAGGACAGCTGTAATGTCAACAGCTGTGTCCCCAGCATCCAGCCCCAGCCAGTCACAGTGTAGACATCCCACGCATACTGATCAGGTGGAACTGAACATGTTAAGTGCTGTCTTTGTGCCAGGCCCCATGCAGGGGACTAGCAGGTGACCTAAGGTCTGCCATCTGGTGGAGACAGGCATAGGATTCACACAGGGCTCCAGGCTGCTCCAGAGGCCACAGGAGGGAGTGGGAGACCTCAGGGGAGCCTCCCCATCAGTGTCGCCCTCCTATCAGCAAATGTCTCCCCAGCTTGGGTGTCCCAGAGCAGAGAGGGAATAGATATCATCATCAAGAGAGGGGAAAGACAAGCTGCTGACTGGGAAAATCACGTCCTATATGACTGACAAGACTCCTCCCTAGCGTATATAAAGATCTCCCAGGCCAGGCGTAGTGGCTCACACCTGTAATCCCAGCACTTTGGGAGGCTGAGGTGGGCGGATCACCTGATGTCAGGGGTTCAAAACCAGCCTGGCCAACATGGCAAAATCCTGTTTCTACTAAAAGCACAAAAATTAGCCTGGCGTGGTGGCATATGCCTGTAATAATCTCAGCTACTTGGGAGGTTAAGGCAGGAGAATTGCTTGAACCTGGGAGGTGGAGGTTGCAGTGAGCTGAGATCACGCCACTGCACTCCAGCCTGGGCAACAGAGTGAGACTCTGTCTCAGAAAATAAAAAGAAAAACTTCCCACAAACCAATATGAAAAAGACAAATGGCCCGATTAAAAGATGAACAGGAGACTTACACAGGTACTTTGACAAAGAGGATGCCAAAATGACCAATAAGCACATGAAAAAGGCACTCAACACCATTAGTCACCAGCAAAATTAAAACCATATAGAGATTCCACCGTATCACTAGAATGGCTAAAATTAAAATGAAAATACCAAGTGTTGACAAGGAGGAGGAGCAGCTCTTCATGCTCATGTACTGCTGGTGGGAATGTAAAATGGAGCCACGATGATGAAAACTGCCTGGCAGTGTGGACAAAAGCAAACCATATGCTTCCCCAATGACTCAGCAATTCAATCTCAGGTATTTACCCAAAAGAAATGAGTACACATGTCCACAAATGACTTCTCTCCAAGTGTTCAGAGAAGCTTTCATCCTAACAGTCAAACTGCAAACCCAAACATCCTGCAATGAGTAAATGGATAAACAAATTTTCATATATTCACACAACAGAAAATTACTCAGCCGTGAAAAGGAACGGATCACTCCTAACACACAACATGAATGAATATCTGAGATGGCAAGGAGAGTGAAAGACCCACCCACAAAAGACACATTCAGCACGTTTCCATTTATATGAAACTTCAGAAATGATGAAACTAATCTACAGCGACAGACAGCAAGACAGTGGTTGCCTCTAGGGAGGCCGCTGATTGGAAAGGGGTACACAGGGACCTTCTGGGGGCTGAGGAGTTCTAAATCTCCCTCTGGGTGCCGGTTACACAAGCAAGTGCCTAAGTACACCCATTACCCTGTACATTGAAGGTTTGTGCACTTGCCCGTATGTAAATTACCATCCATTTTTAAATGGGTATTGAGTGATACCGGTTTGTGTATGTGGGAGGGCATGGTGCTGGATGCTCAATAGATTCAGGAAACAGAACAGATCTGACCTGGCCCGTGGGCGAGAGGCTGATGAGACACATGATTAAACCCTGAGGAAAGCGCGGTGTGGAGATGGAGCCACTGGGGGAGATATCAGGGGGCCAAGGAAAAAGGGCATAGGAGGCAGGGCAAGTCCAGGGGACTGGCAGGTGGGGAGCGACCCACCCTGACCAACATTTCTGCAAGATGATCTTGGCTTGAGAAAAGGAGTGCCTTGGAGAGGGCACATGCGGATGCCTGGACACAGGAGGGGGTTCCCCACTGCCTGCTGGGAGCTGATGGGGCCCTGGGCTTTCTAGCATCAGCCACAGAGCAGGGAGTGTGAAGATAAACTGGCCATACAGCAGGGGCTGTGTGATAATGAACCCTGCAGTTTGATAATGAAAGGGGCACAGTAAACCCTGCCATTTGATAACCAAGGTTCCTGTCCCACTGAGCAACCCCTCCTGCCCTCCCAGGCCGCCCTCCCAGCTTTCTCCTTGGAAGATGTGGTGGTGAGTCTCTTCCCTGCTGGAGCCTGAGAACTGCCTCACACTAGCTGCTCCCTGCAGCCCCAGCCACCAGCCACCATTGGACACCCCACCCCTCATGCTGTCCAGGAGGTCCCAGCAGGCAGGATCTGAGCACACACAGGTCAGTGCTCCCTAGGATCTGCACATCACCTAGGACTTGACACACACAGCCTCATGGCACTCGCTGGCAGCGCTGAGGAAGGCTCTGCTATCATTGTTCTGTAGAAGGCACCAAGGCTCAGAGACACCACATTGCTGGCCCAAGCACACATAGCTATGAAAAGGCAGAGCCAGGATTCAAGCTCAGGTCTACCTCACTTCACAACCCATGCTCCCAACCCTCCCTGGGAACAAGGACAAGCTTCCATTGGGGACAGGCTGCCCCTAACCCCATTACAAGGTAATGAGCATGGTGGATGCCCTCACTCAAGATGTCCCAGCCCTGGCACACAGTGCTCCCAAGTCTGCTGAACAAACTCCCTCTTTCCTAAAACTCCCCCAAAGAAGGGCAACCTTGGGCTTTCAAAGCATCAGACAGGGAAGGCTGGTTTCTGCTCGGCAGAGGTGCCAGGGCACACAGCACGGCCCCAATCCTTTCCTGTCCCACTCAGCAACCCCCATCCTCTTCCCTGGTCCTGCGGACACAAAACTGACTTGGACATAGTTTCCTTTCATGCAAGTTCCTAGGCTGGGAGGAGGTAAGAGGTGCCCACCAAAGGCATGGCATAAAGCTCTGGGGAGAAGCCAGCAGGGCATGGTGGCTCACGCCTGTAATCTCAGTTCTTTGGGAGGCTAAGGATGGGGGATCATTTGAGGCCAGGAGTTCGAGACCAGCCTGGCGAACATGGTGAAACCCCATCTCTACTAAAAATACAAATATTAGGCCGGTCGCAGTGGCTCACGCCTGTAATCCCAGCACTTTGGGAGGCCGAGGCGGGCGGATCACAAGGTCAGGAGATCGAGACCACCGTGAAACCCCGTCTCTACTAAAAATACAAAAAATTAGCCGGGCACAGTGGCGGGCGCCTGTAGTCCCAGCTACTCAGGAGGCTGAGGCAGGAGAATGGCATGAACCCGGGAGGCGGAGCTTGCAGTGAGCCAAGATGACGCCACTGCACTCCAGCCTGGGCGACAGAGCGAGACTCCCTCTCAAAAAAAAAAAAAAAATTAGCCAGGCTTGGTGGCAGGTGCCTGAATCCCAGCTACTCGGGAGGCTGAGGTGGGAGGATCACTTGAGCCTAGGAAGCAAAGTTTGCAGTAAGCTGAGATCACACCACTGCACTCCAGCCCAAAGTTTGCAGTAAGCTGAGATCACACCACTGCACTCCAGCCTGGGTGGCAAAGTGAGACCCTGTCTCAAAAAAAAAAAAAACAGATCTGAGGAGAAGTACCCAGCAGGGTCCAGGCATATGTGGCCCAGAGTTTAGGGGAGAAGGACCTCCTCCCCTGGGGAATGATGGGGGCCCAAGATGAGGCCATGAAACAGTCAGTAGGAGGGACTCAAACTGCAGCCAAAACGAGGCAGACAGTCAAGCTGTCAGTCAGCCAAGGGACAAATAATGTGAGTGCTGAGCAAACAAACCCAGATGTTGAGCCCTTACCAGGGGGAGGAAACCCTCAGCACCCAGTGGGCTTGGAACTCTGGGCACGTCTCTGTAGGGGCCAGGGGGTATGAGGAGAAAAACCACCATCCATGCCACAGTCACCTCTTCCTTCCCCTAAGGTCTGGGGTTCACGGCACCCAGAGGAGCCCTGGGAGGGTCTGAGCAATTGGGCTGGCCACTCATCCCCAACCCCCCGCCTCGTCCTGGCGGGATGAAGAGGAGCCTTCAGGAAGGTCCTGTTACTATTCCTCTCTGAGAGCTGTGGAGTCAGGGGCTCCAAGGAGAGACTATGGCGGAACTAAGGGACCCTGGTGGCTCAGGGAGCCCCCCTGTAAAGTCATGTGGCCCAGTCTGCTGGGAGCCCGTGAGGGGCTGTGAGAAATGCCAACAAGGCACATGGTGGGTGCTCGGTGCAAGCTGGCAGGGAGGAGGACAGCCAGGCACTCTCCCCGCTCTAAACCCTAGATCCCTAGGCTCTGCGACGTGCCTGCCTTCAAACACCTTCCATGGCTTGCCTGTGCCTCCAGAAGCAAGTCCTGCTTCCTCCTCCTGCCTCTCGGGGACCCCCATCTGGCCCAGCTCACTTTTCCATCCTTATCTCCCTCCACTTGCTACCCAGCTGCCTGACTTCCATGCATTTGCTCAGGCCTTAGTGCCCCTTGAATGCTCAAAATGCTACCCATCCTGCCAGGTACAGGTGCCACCTCTACCAGGAAGCCTTCCCCAGTGCCCCACCATCACCTCCTCTAGGCCACAATGCCACAGACTTTCCCTCAGGCCTCTCCAGAGAGGATGTCAGGTCCACTTTTGGTAACAGTTCCTTGTTCCTAAGGGACCAGCCCTGCAGGGGTGGATTCACGACCAGTGTATATTGAGGAATGGGTGTAAGACTCAGGTAGTCCTGTGAAATTCACTTTCGGGACTTTTGTTAGGACTGTGGGAAAGTATTCTCATTCAGCTGGCAGTAGGTGTGGGCTATGAGCCACTGGGGCCATCTTTGCTACAGTGGCAGTCAGCCTCCAGTGATGCTTGTCCCCTGGAACTCATGTCCGTGAATGGTCCCCTCCCACACCACCTGTGTGACCAAAAAAATATTGTGGAAACCACAATGTGCGGCTTCTGAGATTGTGAAAGATATCACAGCTTCCACTCAGCTTTCCTTTGGATCACTCCCTCTAGGGGAAGCCAGACACCATGGTGCGAGGACATTCAAGCAGCGCCAAGGAGGGATCTCTGTACGAGGAACTGAAGCCTCCCGCCAGCAGCCAGCACCAACCCACCCTTCATGTGACAAAGCCGCCTCAGAGGCAGACCCTCCAGCCCCAGCCAAGCATTCAGATGACTGCAGCTTGACAGGCAGCCTGATTGCAACCTCATCAGAGAACTCCAGCCAGAAGCACCCAGCTCAGCCTGAACTCCTGACCTACAGAAATTGTGAGGTAATTGGAGTAATTCGTTACACAGCAATAGATTACAAATACAACCTCTCTGTGGGAGAACTGGCCTGAAAAGGAAGCCAAGACAGAGAAATGGAGAGAGAAGCAGAGTCTTCATGATACCATTTGAGTCCCTGGATCCAGCCATGTCTGAATCCACACGAAGTCTCAAGCCCTCTCTTTCTCCCTTCCCTTTGGTTAGAGTGGGTTTCTGGCACTTGCAGCTCAAAGAACCTGAACTTACTCATGCAGCACCCTCCCTGCTCAGGAGTGACTGAGGGCCCTGTCTTCTCCTCCATCAGACCCATCTGGCTGAGGGCAAGGACCACCTCTCCCCAGCACCACAGGCCCTCACGATATTTCTGCCAGATTGACCTGTACCAGATACTCCCAACAAGAACACAGTGCAGAAACATGGCACCCACTCGGTGCAGCCAGCAGTGTGAGCGCCCCCTCACCCCACGTGGGAGGACAGAGCAGGGCTGACTCCATGCGGTTTCATGCACCCCAGCTCTTCCACACTTGGGACTGAGGTGAACTCCCCAGGGAGAGAGACTCAGAGGTAGTACAGCTTGATAGAGCCACTCCCCCTGGGAGGAGAGGAACATTCCAGTGAATCCACCCACCTCCTCCAAGCCTCTGCCCACATCTCTTCCCAGCTGGGGGCTCAGGGATGTGCAGGGATCTGTTCCTTTCTCATGCTAGGAACCTAAGAAAATGCCCAGGTCCATTAGGGCCTTCTGAGCCCTAATCAGTGCTGGTCCTAAGGGGTGGCCTGGGGTAAGCCCCAAAGCCACTCCAAATGAACACATATTCTAAGTAAACAGCATCTTTCCCATTAAACCCAGCACCCCGCAGCTACTGCCCCTCCTATATCGCTGCTGCTTGGCCCTGTTCCAATGCCAGAACAAGGAAAGATGAACAGCCCGACCTCACGTAAGCAACACAGCCCATTCAAGGGCAGGGAGCTGGCTCCCATGACCCCCAGAGCCCCGATCTCTGCCAGGTCTGGGAGACGGGGCTTTGGAGAAGGAAAGGGGCAGCTGGGGTCATGGTGTGTTGAGTAACAGCAGAGAATCCTAAAAGAACAGATGTGAAAGCAACTGCCCTGCCAACCAAAAGCCCTTATTTCCTTTGAAAAACTTGGCAGCTGGGCCGAACCAGAGGCCGCCTGTCCTTCCCTGCACCCGGCCCAGTGTGACCCATGGACAGGCAGGGAGGAAGGCCACGTCCCTTCCACCAGATCCTCAAAGGGGGCTTCAGACATACCACGAATTGAAAATAGCAGCTCCCAGAACCTCACGTAAAGTGTGACCCCTTTCTTTTTTAACGATTTCACAGGGATGCCTGTATTTTTTTGCATACAAGAAAATCGGGAAGAAAATGTCCCAAATCTTAGGAGTTATCAGTAGGTGATAGAATTTGGCACAGTTTTACTTTAATATTTATCTTTTTGTTCAGATCTGCTTTTCAGTTTTTCTCTAAAGAAAATATACTACCCACATAATTAACAGAGGAGGAAAACCAGCTACAATCAAGAAAAAACAAGAATAAGGAAAAGCAATGCCCTGAGATGGGTAGTTTTCCACCCAACACCAAACTAGGCACCACTTGTAACAGGGTGAAAATGGAAGGTTTTTACCATAATTAAAAATACTACCTTAAGGGCTGGGCGTGGTGGCTCATGCTTATAATTCCAGCACTTTGGGAGACCAAGACAGGAAGATCAGGAGGATCGCTTGAGGCCAGCAGTTCAAGACCAACCAATCCAACAGAGTGAAACCTCATCTCTACAAAAAAAATCAGCCTGAGCAGGTGGTGGGCGCCTGTGGTCCCAGCTTCTTGGGAAGCTGAGGTGGGAGGATTGCTTGAGCCTGGAGCTCAAGGCTGCAGTGAGCTATGATTGAGCCACAGCACTCTAGCCTGGGCGACAGAGAGGGACCATGTCTCAAAAAAAAAAAAAAACTACCTTAAAGTCATTGAATATCAATGACTGCCAGTATTACAAAAGGAAATTCACCAGACCACATGTGCCTCCCAGAAATTTCCAATAGCATCTCCAATGTGCTGTTGTGTGAAAAAAATCAAAACTGAATTAGATCAAGCCTCTGGATACAACTATGAGTTTACGGGATCAGGGGACAAGGAGCATGCTACACATTATAGGAAGCTCTCCTACAGGTAAAGGGACCCAGCTTCAACAAAAACACTGCATGGAAGACAGAGAGAATGAATGAGTACCAGTCCTACAGATGAAAGACTGTAGAAACGTATCACAGTTTCGCCATGCGGATCTCATTTGGATCCTGATGATGATTATTTTTTAAAGAGACAGGGTCTCTTTCTGTCACCCAGGCTGGAGTGCAGTGGCTCAGTCATAGCTCACCGCAGCCTCCAACTCCTGACCTCAAGTAATCCTCCCACCTCAGCCTCTCAAGTAGCTTGGAGGTTACATTACAAAGTGCATGCCACTATGCCTGGCTCTGGATCCTGATTTTAAAAAGCTAATATTAATATATAGGCCTGGCATGGTGGCTCACGTCCCTAATCCCAGCACATCGGGAGGCCGAGGCAAGCATATCACTTGAGTCCAGAAGTTTGAGACCAGTCTGGGCAATGTGGTGAAATCCTGTCTCTACAAAAAATACAAAAAATTTAGCCTGGTATGGTGGTGCATGCCTGTGGTCCCAGCTATTTGGGAGGCTGAGGTGGGAGGATCACCTGAGCCTGGGAGGCGGAGGTTGCAGTGGACCAAGACTCATCACTGCACTCTAACCTGGGCAACAGACACCCTGTCTCAAAAAAAAAAGATAAATCTAATATATAAAATATAAATACATATATATATTTGACATTTACAAAACAATTGGAAGTTTGAACACCAAATTGATAGTTATGATCTTAAAGAATTATTGCTGTTTCGCAATATGTGTGGTAAAA
Source organism: Trachypithecus francoisi (assembly GCF_009764315.1). Lineage (NCBI taxonomy): Eukaryota > Metazoa > Chordata > Mammalia > Primates > Cercopithecidae > Trachypithecus > Trachypithecus francoisi. Next base: position 90,529,584 of record NW_022681455.1, on the reverse strand, counting down.
TATGATTGTTTTTTAAATTTTATTGTCAATTGATCAGTTATAATTGTATATATTTATGGGATACAAAGTGACATTACATATATACAATGTAGAATGATGAAATGAAGTTAATTAACATATCACCTCAAGTATTTAGCACTGTTTGTGGTGAGGACATTTGAAATGACCCTCTTAGTTATTTTGAAATATACATTAACTATAGTCACCATGCTGTGCAATAGGTCTCAAAAAACTTATTCCTCCTAACTAAAACTTTGTATCCTCTGACTGCCTCTCCCTATCTACATCCCTCTGCCCCCGCTACCTACACACAGCCTCTGGTAACCACCCTTCCACTTCCTGCTTCTGAGTTCAATTGGATTTTTTTGTTGGTGGTGGTCTTTTGGATTTGGTTTGTTTTGTAGAGGCGGGGTGCTATGTTGCCCATGCTTGTTTTAAACAACTGGCCTCAAGCAATTTTCTCACCCCAGCCTCCCAAAGCACTTGAGATGACAAGCGTGAGCCACCACACACAGCCTAGATTTCTTAGATTCCACACATAAGTGAGATTGTGCAGTATTTGTCCTTCTGTGCCTGGCTTATTTACTTAGCGTAATGTCCATTAGGTTCACCCATGTTCCTTCTTTTTTAAGGCTAAATAATATCTCATTGTGTATGTATGTCTTCATCCATTAAGGGACACTTGTTTCTAGATCTTGGCTATTATGAATAATGCTGCAATAATTATGGGAGTGCAGATATCTCTTTGACATGCTACTTTCAAATCCTTTGGATATGTACCCACGAGTGGAAGGAAGGGAGGGCCCTACTATTTTCCATAATGGCTGTGCTAATTTGTATTCCCACCAACAGCGCTCAAGGGTTTCCTTTTCTCCACATTTCCTCCAACACCTGTCTCTCTCTCTCTTTTTTTTTTTTTTTTTTTTTTTTTTGAGAGAGGGTCTTGCCCAGCTGGAGTGCAGTGGTGTGATCATAGCTCACTGAAGCCTCTGAATTCTGGGCTCAAGTGATCCTCCCACCTCAGCCTCCTGACTAGCTAGAACTAACAGGTGCACACTGCCACACCTGGCTTGTTTTTTTTTATTTTTTGTACAGATGGGTTCTCCCTATGTTGCCCAGGCTGGTCTCAAACTCCCAGGCTCAAGCAATCCTCCTGCCTTAGCCTCCCAAAGTGCTGGAATTACAGGCATGAGCCACCACACCTGGCTTCTCTTATCTTTTTAATAATAGCCATTCTAACAGGTGTGAGGTGATACTGCATCGTGGTTTTAATAAGCATTTCCCTAATGATTAGTAATGTTGAACATTTTTTCGTATACCTGTTGGTAATTTGTATGGGCTCTTTTGAAAAATGTCTATTCAGATCCTTTGCCCATTTTTTAATTGGGTTTGTTGTTGTTGCTGTTACTGAGTTCCTTATCTATTTTGGATATTAACTTCTCATCAGATGTTTGGCTTGCAAATATTTTCTCCCAGTCTACAGGTTGTCTCTTCTGTTAACTGTTTTCTTTGCCGTGCAAAAGCTTTTAAGTTTGACATCATCCTACTTGTCTATTGTTGCTTCTGTTGCATGAGATTTTGGGGTCAATAATAATAATTTCCCAGAACAGTATCACATAGCTTTTTTTTTTTTTTTTGAGACGGAGTCTCGCTCTGTCGCCCAGACTGGAGTGCAGTGGCCAGATCTCAGCTTGCAAGCTCCGCCTCCCGGGTTTATGCCATTCTCCTGCCTCAGCCTCCCGAGTAGCTGGGACTACAGGCGCCCACCACCTCGCCCGGCTAGTTTTTTTTGTATTTTTAGTAGAGACGGGGTTTCACCGTGTTAGCCAGGATGGTCTCGATCTCCTGACCTCGTGATCCGCCCGTCTCGGCCTCCCAAAGTGCTGGGATTACAGGCTTGAGCCACCGTGCCCGGCCTACATAGCTTTTTCACTACATTTTCTTCTAGTAGTTCTATAGCTTCAGGTCTTATGTTTAAGTCTTCAGTCCATTCTGAGTTGGTTTTTGCATGTAAGGATCTAATTTCATCCTCCTGCATGTGAATACCCAGTCTTCCCAACACCGTTTATTGAAGAGGCTATCCTTTTCCCATGGTGTGTCCTTGGCACGTTTGTCAAAATAATCAGTGGAGTGGACAGGCATGGTGGCTCATGCCTGTAATCCCAGCACTTTGGGAGGCCGAGGTAGGCAGAGCCCTTGAGTTCAGCAGTTCAAGACCAGCCTGAGCAGCATGTTGAAACCCCATCTCTACAAAAAATACAAAAATTAGCCAAAGGTGGCATGTACCTGTGGTCCCAGTGACTCAGGAGGCTGAAGTAGGGCCGTGGCTTGAGCATGGGAAGCGGAGTTTGCAGTGAGGCAAGATCGCACCACTGTACTCCAGGCTGGTGACAGAGTGAGACACTATCTGAACAACAAACAAACAAATTATTGAGCTGTAACTGTATTCATGGGTTCATTTCTGAGCTCTCCATCCTGTTCCATTGGTTGATATGTCTCTTTTTTTTTTTTTTTTTTTTTTACAGAAACAGGGTCTTATGGGCCAGGCATAGTAGCTCATGCCTGTAATCCCAGCACTTTGGATGGCCCTATCTGTATAAAAAATAATTATATATATATATATATATATTTTTTTTAATTGGCTCACTCTGTCACCTAGGCTGGTGTACACTGGCACAATCATAGCTCACTGCAGCCTCAAGCTCCCAGGCTCATGCAATCCTCCCACCTTAGCCTCCCAAGTAAGTGGGACTATAGGCTCCTGCCACCACACTTGGCAAATTTTTAATTTTTTTTTTTTTTTGGTAGAGACAAGGTCTTGCTATGTTGCCCAGGCTAGCTGCAAACTTCTGGCCTCAAGCAATCCTCCCACCTCAGCCTCCCAAAATGCTAGGATTACAGGCATAAGCCACCATGCCTAGCCCAATATGTCTATTTTTATGCCAGCACAATGCTATGTTAATTACTGTCGCTCTGTAATATATTTTGAAATTAGGTAGTGTGATGCCTTCAGCTTTGATTTTCTTGCTCAAGATCACTTTAGCTATTTGGGGTCTTTTATGGTTTCACCTGAATTTTAGAATTTTTTTTCTTTTGTTTTGGCAGGGGGCGGGGGCGGGGGACAGGGAGACATAGCTTTCGGTGTAAACCAAAGGTGTGTTCCCTGTTTTTTCTTTTTCTGTGAGAAGTCACTGGAATGTTGACAGAGGCTGCATTCAACATTCTTCATAGCTTCAGGTAGTATGGACATTTGCACGATATTAATTCTTCCAATCCATGAACATGGATAACATCCCATCTATTTGCATCTTGTTCCATTTCTTGGTTCATTGTTTTATAGATTTCAGCATACAGCTCTCTCACCTTCTTGGTTGAATTTATTCCTAAGTATTTCTTCGTGTGGCTATTGTGAATGGGATTATCTTCTTGATTTCTTTTTCAGATAGTTAGCTAACATACAGAAATATGACTGATTTTTGTGTGTTGACTTTACAATTTCACTGTGTTAGTTTATTAGTTTTAACAGTTCTTTGGTCATTGTCTGTTTTTTAAGCATCTTATCTTTTAGTAACATAGACTACCATTCTCACAGATGAAGTGACAGGCTGGCTGGGGGGGATTGTGTGTGGGAGGAGAGGCAGCTCCCAGAGGCCACGGGCTGGAGCCTGCGGAAGCAGAGGCAGGGGTGCGTGGGGTGGTGTGCTGGTGCGCTGCCCTGTCTGCTGCAGTGTCTGTTGGCTTGTTCATAATGAAATGTCAGAACCTTGTCACTGAAAGCACTGTGGGATCTGCCATCTCCTCCGGGTCTCACACGGCAAAGGGGTCATTTTTAGCCCCTTCCTACAGATGAGGATCGTGTGGTCTTGAGAGGGAAGGTAACTCTCCTGAGGTCTCAGGGTCAGAAACACAGACCCAGCCTCAACCCTGCTCCTGACTGGAGAGAGACAGAGAGAAAGAGAGAGAGACAGACAGACAGACAGACACACAGAGAAAGGCAGTTAGAGACAGACAAGGACAAAGACAGAGACACATGCAAGCTCTTCCTGAGGTCCCCTCCTGCTGGAAGCAAAGGAGGCTCCAGGCTCTGGCCCCCTAGGCCCCACCAGCATGTAACAGCAGACGCCACCGCCACCACCCCTACCTCAACCCACTTCAACACAGGAGCTTAAAGGCTTCCAGTGCCAACCTGCGCAGCGGCGTCAGAACACACTCCCAGCAAAGCCCTCCCCCAGGAGCCCCTCCCTGTCTCATCCTTTGACCACAAAAGAGTGGGCAGTGGAAAGCGCTCAGTGCCTGAGACCTCCACACTCCCAGATGCGGTCCCACCACAAACCTGGGTCCAGCCTGAGGGCACCACAAAGGTAAGAAATGGACCTATTTTTGGCTGGGCGCGGTGGCTCACACCTATAATTCTAGTATTTTGGGAGGCCAAGGCAGGGGTGGATCACTTGAGGCCAGGAGTTTGAGACCAGCCTGGGCAACGTGGTAAAACTATGTGTCTACTAAAAACACAAAAATTAGTCTGGCATGGTGGCACATATCTGTAAATCCCAGCTACTCAGGAGGCTGAGACAGAAGAATCACTTGAACCCAAGAAGCGGAGGCTGCAGTGAGCTGAGATTGTGCCACAGCACTCCAGCCTGGACGACAGAGCAAGACTCCATCTTGGGAAGGAAAAAAGAAAAAAGAAAAAAGAAAAGGAAAGAAAAAGATACGGACTCGTTTTAATTGACCCTAAAGAAACAGTCCCACTACATGCAAGGACTTAGCTACAGGCTGTTTAGTGCAGCTCTCTAGCTGCAAAAATGCTGGAAACAACCAAAATATCTGCACCGGAGGCAGAAAATCACCCAGGGCACCTCCTGTGTCAAAGGCTGGGCTGGTGATGTCTGTAACACTTCAACCTCCCTGACCCCCAACTCCACACCCAAAGCCTGGGGCAGACAGAACTCCCCTTACAGGACAATAAGGAAAGTTGTAATGCTCAACTTTTTTTCTTGTAATATGTTGGGGAAAAAAAGTCTGGAAGAATATACACCAATATGCTAATGGGTTACTTCGAGTTCAGATTCTATTAAAAGTTTTTTCCCCACCTTATTACTCATATTTTCTGATTTTTCATTACCTAAATGTGAATTGTTTCTGTACTTTAAAAAATGAAAACTATTTAAAAATAAGAAATGAGCTTTTTCTTCCTCCTGGGAATGCAGCCCAGAGCCCAGGAGGCAGAAACTCTGGCTTCTAGTCCTAGCATTGCTATTGCTTGATCAGGGGACCCCTGAGGGTCACATCACCTCTCTGAGCCTCAGTTTCCCCATCTGTTGAACACCAAACTCACCAAGGTGAGCTCCTGCCATCTTCACTGAGCCTGTCCCCTCCTCTGTGAGATGAGGACCTTAAGGCACAGCTATGAAGGCACATAAACAATGCCTACCCAGGCACATAAACAATGCCTGCCCGGTGGCTGCCTCCACCCCACACCCTGGGGCATGCCTATTGCCAGCCTTTATTCAACCCATTCCTGCTAGCCCCGAAGCCAGTCTGGCAGGGGACCAGTGGCATTAGAAGCCACGCACTGGAATGAAACCATCCTGTCAGCCATGTGTGCAGAGCTCAGCCGCGCTCAACACTGACAAGTCCCGTTCCTCCCGCTTCCACCCACCCTCCAGGAAGGTGGTCTAGCCCCATCTCACAGAAGAAGAACCGAGGCTCAGTGCACAGAAAGGACTGCCTGCCCACATACACCCAACGAGGACAAAAACAGCAGCTCGGGGGCTCCTCCTGCACCCTCCTCAAGGCGTGGTCAGCGAGCCACCCTGCACCCCTTCTTCAGGGCCAGACACCTGGTTGAGGCTGCAGGAGGGATGGACAGAGGCCTGGGACTGTGACAGGAGAGCAGGCTGGAGCCCCAAAGCTTCAGCTCCTCTTCCTCCTCGCCTGAAGCCCCCGGCCATTGCCCACAAACACCAGACTGGCTGAGTCAAGGCAGTGCAATGCTATACCCTCTGCGTGGGGGAGCAGGTCGGGGAAGGGGAGAACCCAAGCTTTTGGCCCAGCACCCTGCAATCACTTCCCAGGACAGTGAGCTCGGAGCCCCCGGAGGCCAGGAGGGGGCCATGACGGGAAAGGCTGGCCGGCTAGGCGGGGACTGGGGCACACTGGAGGCCCGAGCCCTGGGTGAGGCGCCACCCTGCTGAGCTTCCACTAGTAGCTGCCACGCAGCAACATGGCCAGGGGTACAGGCCTTCTAAGTTGGCAAAAGAAACTAGAAATCTGGGCTTTATGTAAAAATCTTGTGGTTTTCAAATGTTGATGATTAATTCAAAATAAACTTTAAGCACTTCTGCAGTCCTCCTGTCACGGCGCTGGACTCTGCAGTGTGGTCCTGAGCAAGCCACTTCACCTCTCTGGGCTTCAACTGTGTCATCTGTAAAGTGGAGAAACAAGGCCTGACCCCCAGGATCATGGCGACAGGGGATGGTACACACGTTGCCCATACTAAAGATAACAAAAAGCAACAGCAACAATAACAGCTGATGCTCACTGAGTGCCAGAGGCTGTGCTAAGTACCATGAAGTAATGTCATTTCATCACACCACAATCTCATAAGACAGGCATTTTTTTCTTTTTCTTTTTCTTTTTTTAAATCAGGGTCTCACTCTATCACCCAAACTACAGTGCAGTAGAGTTATCATAGCTCATTGCAGCCTCGAATTCCTCGGCTCAAGTGATCCTCCTGCCTCAACCTCTGGAGTAGCTGGGACCACAGGCATGTGTCACCAGGCCTGGCAATTTTTTGTTTCTTTTTTGGGAAGAAACAGAATCTTGCTGTGTTGCTCAAGCTAGTCTCAGACTCCTGGCCTAAAGCGTTCCTCCCACCTTGGCCTCCCAAAGTGCTGGGATTACAGGTGTAAGTCACCTCACCAGCAAGACAGGCATTTTTTAAAGCTGTATTTTAAATACTTTCAAAAATCTTTTAGAAAAGTGATAAGTACAAAGAATTCTATGCTTTTTAATCCAGATTTGCCTATTTGTACCATTTTGCTTCCTTCTATTAGATATCTATATATTTGTTTCTCTTTAATATTTGAGAGTGCTCCTTTAGCCTTGCACATTTCCTAAGAACAAGGGCTCAGATAAACAGTTATCTGATCATTTAATGTTGATATAATACCTTACAGCCCATACCCAATTTTATCAACCGTCTCAATAATGTGCTTTATACCTTTTTTCCCACCGTATGCTCACATACTGCATTTTTAAAATTTAATTTTACTTCTTTTAAAATTGTTTATTTTTAAAAATAGAGACAGAGTTTCACCACATTGTCCAGGCTGGTCTCAAACTCCTGACCTCAAGTGCTCCACCTGCCTCAACCTCCCAAAGTGCTAGGATTAAAGGTGTGAGCCACTGCACCTGGCCACATACTACATTTTAGGTTTTATGTTTTTTTGTTTTTTTGGTTTTTTTTTGAGATGGAGTCTTGCTTTGCCCCCCAGGCTGGAGTGCAGTGTAGTGATCTCGGCTCACTGCAACCTCTGCCTCCTGGGTTCAAGCGATTCTCCTGCCTCAGCCTCCCAAGTAGCTGGGACTACAGGTACAAGCTACCATGCCCGGCTAATTTTTTGTATTTTTAGTAGAGATGGGGTTTCACCATGTTGGCCGGGCTGGTCACGAACTCCTGAGCTCAGGTGATCCACCCGCCTCGGCCTCCCAATGTGCTGGAATTACAGGCGTGAGCCACCTCGCCCGGCCAATTCATTTTGTTGTCACCTCTCTTCAGTGTCCTTTAACCTGGAGATTAAATCCCTGGCCTTTGAGATAAGCATTCTTTTTTTTTTTTTTTTTTTTTGAGACGGAGTCTCGCTCTGTTGCCCAGGCTGGGGTGCAGTGGCCAGATCTGAGCTCACTGCAAGCTCTGTCTCCCAGGTTTACGCCATTCTCCTGACTCAGCCTCCCAAGTAGCTGGGAGTACAGGCACCTGCCACCTTGCCCCGCTAGTTTTTTTTTTTTTTTTTTTTTTTTTTTAGTAGAGACGGGGTTTCACCGTGTTAGCCAGGATGGTCTCGATCTCCTGACCTCATGATCCGCCCGTCTTGGCCTCCCAAAGTGCTGGGATTACAGGCTTGAGCCACCGCGCCCGGCCTTGAGATAAGCACTCTTACTGTCCACATTTTATAAGTGAGAAACTGAAGGCTCAGTTGAAGCACTTGCCCAAAATCACACAGCTACCAAACATTAAGGTGGGACTCAAGCCCGGGGGACTCTCTTTAGAACTTGTGCTGCTCTTGTCTTCCAGGCCCAAGAGTTTCCAAAGAAAGACCTTTGTTGTTAACTGAACAGGGGATCCCTCTGCAAACAGCTGCTCAAGGCGCCTCACTCAGCAAGTGGTCATTAACTGAAGGAGCACTCTCCTGTGCACACACGGGCTGGGCCTCATGCTGCCTGCTCCCCACGCCTGGCAATGGCCCTGGCCAGATGCCCACCACCCCCGCCCAGCAGGGCCCCACGTAGCTATTTCCAGAGAAAGAATGTGCTCACCTGCAAAGGAGCCCCCCCACCTCCTGGCAAACTGGGTGATAACGAGGGCCTCAGAGAGCTGGGGCCAGCAGTGCCTGCCATGTTCTCCCCTTATAGTCCAGGCCCAAATGTCCAGGTCTAAAAGGCAGAGCCTGAAGTCGTAATTGCCCGCAGGCCACATCCCTAACCCACAGACCAGGGCTCAGGGGGAACCCATGAGGTCAACTGTCTAAGAGGGGCCTGAGTACTTTGGTTTTTTGTTGTTGTTGTTGTTGTTGTTTGAGACAGAGTCTTGCTCTGTCACCCAGAGCAAGCTGGAGTGCAGTAGCGCAATCGCGGTTCACTGCAACCTCCGCCTTCCAGGCTCAAGTGATTCTCCTGCCTCAGCCTCCCGAGTAGCTGGGATTACAGGCACCCACCACCATGCCCAGCTAATTTTTATATTTTTAGTAGAGACGGGGTTTCATCATGTTGGCCAGGCTGGTCTCAAATTCCTGACTTCAAGCGATCTGCCTGCCTCAGCCTCCTAAAGACCTAGGATTACAGGCGTGAGCCACTGCGCCAGGCCAGAGCCTGAGTACTTGCTAAGACACACAATAGGACCATACTGGAAGGGTTACAGGAAGAAGGCACAGCAAAGGGCAAGGCCTGGGAGGTGGGAATGGTGCAGGTTCTTATGCAGAGAGCAGAAAGCACTCAAGGGGCCCACACACAGTCTGCACATCTGGGAAGAGGAGGCAGGACCCAGGTAGCTTCCCAACCACCATGAGCCACAGATCCCAGCAGACACACAGCAGAAGAGGTGACATGCCAGCAAGAAGCTCTGCCACCGACCAACAGGGCATCGTCCACCTGAGTCCCAGGCCATTCTGTTAGGCTGTGAGGCTAATGTGTACTGAAATACCTCAAAATCCTGGAACCTCACCATGTGTTATCCTGTCAAATTCAGAAATTGGCATCAGCCTCCAGACCTCATCTGCAAATCCAATTCTAAGATTCAGAAGCAGCAGAACTGCTCTTGAAAATTTACCAGAGCAAACACAAAGGGAATAAAGTTTTGCTTTTCTTCCTCATTGCTGGCAATTTTGAAAACGCAGAAAGCATGACTAAATAAGAAAATGATCTGTCCACAAACTCCCCCAAAGATACCCTAAATTTTTGTACAGGGTATCTGTAAAAAGTAACGGTCCCTCCTTACCCTTCAATGCACAAAAGCACAGCCTGGCCTGCCTGCAGTGTGAGTGTTTGGGGTCAAAGTGCATCCACTGGGTCTCCCCTACTGGCCACAGCAGGGCCCACACCTAACTCACCTCTCTGCCTCCTGCCCAGACACAGGCCACCCCTTGCTGGATTCAGCCAGGGATAGGAAGGAGGAGACATAAGCCCCTCTCCATCAGCAACATTCCTTTGTGCCCATCAAGAAGGGGGCTCCAAGAGGTGGGGGTTAGGAGCAAAGCCCCAGGGCAACTCTAGGTACAGTGTAGGAATGGGAAGAGGAAGAGGTGGGCGGGGCAAAGGCAGGGAATGTGTGCTGCCTGCAGTGGGGCACTCACCAGGCCCACTTGACTCTGCATTCGGGGGTGGGGCTCAGGCTGATGTGGACGCAAACGGGCTCCACCTAGACCACATCAGAACAGCCCAGCTCCTTGCTACCAGACCTGTGAGGACCTCAGCTCTCTCACCTGCAAATGGGCTGGTCGTTTGGGTCCTGCCTGACTTATGATTAAAGATACAAGGGATACGCAGGGGCTTTGTAAGGGCCTTGGAAATTGGAAGGCTCCCTGGGAGGGCCCAGCAGGCCTCACCTCTCCCTGCTCCCCTCTGTGAAAAGCCCAAAAGTACCCATTCTTTTAAGCCCAGGGGCACTCAGGGCCTGTGTGGCTGCTGAAGGAAGAGGACCCAGCACCTAGGGATCCCAAATACTAAGCAGTGGGGAGGCCGCTTTAGAAGACCCGGTCCTGTGAGGCCAGGCTCCCAGCCACAGAAGACAGCTTCAGATGGAGAAGAAACTCAATAATAAAATCAGGAGTCAAAGAAAAGAGAAAGAAAAAGAAAAGAAAGGAAGGATAGGTACGGTGGCTCACACCTGTAATTTCAGCACTTTGGGAGGCTGATGTAGGAGGATCACTTGAGCCCAGGAGTTCAAGACTAGCCTGGACAACATAGTGAGACCATGTGTCTACAAAAAAAAATCAATAAATTAGCCGGGCATGGTGGCACACACCTGTAATCCCAGCTGCTACTAGGGAGGCTGAGGTGGGAGGATCACCTGAGCCTGGGAGGTGGAGGCTGCACTGAGCCATGATTATGCCATTGCACTTCAGTCTGGAGGACAGAGCAAGGCCCAGTTTCAAGAAAAAAAAACCCTGCCTCCGCATGTGGATTCAACTCACCAGATAGTGGGGAAGAGGGTTCTCACCCCTCTACCCAGGCCCATTCAGCCACTTCTGTGGGGTCTCCTCATAAACCTGGAGTATGACCCCTCCCCACCGCCTGCCCACAGCCTGCCCCCAGCTCCACAGCCCACAAACTCCCTTCTACAAGGGCACCTGCCCATGTTTGAAGGCATTCACTGAACCCCAGAACCCCCTCCTCTCAGGGCCCAAAGCCCCTGCCTAAGTCCCCACAGCTGTAGCCTCACCCAGAGTCCACTACAGTCCTGTTGGTCATTCATTCATTCATTCAATCTCTGGAGCATCACTCTGGACCGCGCCCGAGGGGGCTTCAGCCGACCACACAGGGTATCCTGCTCCTCATTTTAAGGGCTCTACTTCTGTTCACGGCGCCCACGCGGTCATTACCAGCTTCAGCTCTGGGGCTCAGAAAGGAGTTCCTGGCTTGGAGGGAGGGGACCTGAGACATAAACCAGGAGAGGGAACAACTCCAATCCATGGAGAGGCTCCAGCCTCTCTCTCCCAACAGGGGTCGGCTCCCATTGTCACTTCCTCATGTGCGAGGCGTCTGGGTTCCCAGGTTGGGATCCGAGGCAGGGGCCGGGCCTGGCTCACTCTCCCATGGACCCTGGTCCTCTTTGGCCACGGAGGGGTCCTGCTCTCTACTGGCTCTGGCGCGAGCGCTGCAGACCCACAGCCCGGTCCTGCGCCCACAGAGGCTGCTACCCTGTGCAGTGTTTGCTTCCAACAGGCCCCGCCGCCCGGAGCCAGCCCTGCTCTGCGCCCTAAGCCAGCCGGGCTCCACCGCAGGGGTCTGGGGCCGGGCGGCCTCCCTCGGGTCTCAGTCTTGTCATCAAAGCGGGCTCCGGCTGGGGCAGCGTCTGGGAAGTGTATCCCTGCCGGCCGTGCCTAAGTGGGGAGGTCGTGGCCCGAGGGAGGGTCTCGGAGCATTCCCGACCCACCCGGGCAGGAGCCACCACCGCCGGGCGCCCGCGAGGCCGGGGAAGGACGGGCCGGGAGAGGGGCCACCCGCCCGTCTGTGTGGGGACCGCGCGGCGCGGGGCAGCGGCCACGGGCACCCCCCGACCCCGGGCGCATCCCGGGCCCGCCCGCCGCGCTCCTCTGCGCCCAGCGCTCACCTGCCGCGCGCTCCCGCTCCACCGCCGCCAGAGTGACCGCCCCAGTGGCAGCGGGCTGGCCCGGCACTCACCGCGGGCGGGGAAGGAGGAGCGGCCGCAGGCGCCCCCCGCTGGCCGCGTGTCCCAGGCCCGGGGCGCGGGGGCGGGAGCCGGGGCGGGGGACTGGGGGGCGCCCCGTAGGCCGCGTCCACCCTGCAGGCGCAGCTGCCCCCCCCCCCCCCCCCCCCGGCCCCAGCTCCCCCAGAACCGTGGGAAATGCGCTGACGCGTGAGGGACCGGCCGGGCAAGCTCGGGGCGCGGCAGGAAGGAAAGGCGTCCCAGCAGGACCTTCTACAGGTACCGCGCGCACGTGCTGGGGAGGGCCAGGCCCGCCCCACCCCCAGAGGGAAACACTTTCTAGCAAACTCTTGCAGTGTTTCTGCCCCAGGCCTCCCCTCCCCTCCAGGAGAGCCAGTGTTTCTGGAAGGATCCACAGACGGCGGGCCAGTGCCCTCCTCCCAAGCCGGGGGAGCTTTGGTCCCGCCTTGCGTCTCACTCAAGCCTTAACCTCCTATGGCAGGGCTCAGAGGCGGGAGATGACCGCAACTACCCCTGTAGGTGTCCTCAGAAAGTAGGTGTTGTAATCTCGTTGTGATCCCTGCAGCTCAGGGTGGGGCCCCAGTGTTGGCAGAAAAAAAAAAAAATCTGCCCTGTTTCCAAGAAACTCAGACAGGGTGAGCAAGAAAGCCTCCTGTGAGTCACCCTGGGAGGGGCAGAGGAGACCGTCGGCGGGAGTAATCAAGTCCACAAGGGCATTTCTCACTTGCAGGCCTCCATGAGTCCCGCCCTTTCCCACTGGTCTTAGAGCTCCCTGGCACCCAGGAATTGGGAGTTCCCACTTCACTGAGAGGGGTTACAGAAGCACCTGTTATGCCCATTTCTCAGGTCCGACCCCCAAGGCCCTAGCAGGTCTTCATAGAAAGGGCCAGAGAGTCTGTAGTTTAACAAGCACTCAGGGGATCTATGACAAACAGGTAGGAGAAACGTTGATGTACTGGGAACCTATGGTGGGATCCTGGAGCCTGGTACCCCAGCTCACCCTAGAGGGGAGAGATTCTGGTGTGGGAGGGCGTTGCCCCCCGCGATGGGCCTGGAACCTAGCCGGAGGCCACCCACGTTGAAACCATGCTGAGAAATCAGATGGCCGAGGCTGGAAGGTGGAGCCTCTGATTTCCACTCCAGATGGCGACAGGGAGGTCCCACCTGAGACTTACATCCCAGCAGCAGCAAGCCCACTCGGCTTCCCGCGCTGTTCAGGCCGCTCCTCTGGGCTCGTGCAGCCCCCGGGCATCAAGCATGGTGGCAGTTGGCTCTCTGGGCTGGTGCGACTCCACTATTCATCGGCCTTCCCGCGGAGGGCCCTGGCCGGGTCACTGCAGCATCCTGAGGGCTCACCCGGGAAGATCTGAGCAGCTGGGGCCTCCCTGCTCTGGTAATGGGAATCCCGGCAGCAATGAAGAATGGGAATAGGATTATCAGCAGAGCCAGCTTCCGAACGCACTGCCCACGCCCGGCAGCCCCACCCCTTCAGCAGAACCTTGAAAACGAAGAAACCCACCTGTTTCCCCAAGGCCTCCAGAACAGCCAGTGCCTCAGTCCTGGGACAGGGTGACCTCTGCCAAGGTCAGCCCTAGAAAGAGAGAGGGGAGCGGAGCAGCTATGGAAGAGGGTCCTGCTGGGACCCACCTTCAGTGCTCTCCAAGCGAGGAGCCCTCAGCCCTTTCTGGTGTGTGGAAGAGTGCTATCACTTCCCAGCCCGTCATCTGTGTGTCACATTCCCGCAAATCTATGAGCAAGTCTCCTGACAGCAGACAGGAAAACAGAGCTGGAGAAAGTGAGTTACACACCATGCCTGCATCACTGCTCCAGTCAGGACTGTCAGGACATATCCATCATCTCCATGGTCCCCATAGCCACTGTGGACCTGTCAGCAGAATCACCCCATTGTATACTCCGGCCTCAATAGGGGATTCTCAACTGGTAGCCAGCAACGGAGTCACCTAGAGGTCTCGTGAAGGCACACGTGGCTGGGTTCCACTCAGTTTTGAATTCAGCAGACCTGGGTGGGTACTGAAACTTTTAACTTCTGTCTCACTCCCAGGTTACGCTGATGCTTCTGGTCCTTGGCAGACTGGGTAGCGAGTCTCTAAGGCACTGGATTCCAAGTAAGGTTGGAGTCCCCTTCCCAGAGATTCTGGTCCTTGGGTGGGGTCTGGGAATATGCAGTAGTTTTCAAACCCAGGTGAGTTTAATTTGTGACAAGGATGTTACTTCAAATCAGAAAGGAAAAGGAATGGCTTTTTTTTTTTTTTAAAGAACCACAGCTGGATAAACTGGTGGCACATGGCTGTGGTCCCAGTTACTCGGGAGGCTGAGGCAGGAGGATCACTTGAGCCCGGGAGGTGGAGGCTGCGGTGAGTGGTGATTGCACCACTGCACTCTAGCCTGGGCAACATAGTGAGACATGGGCACACACAACCACATCTGGTTATTTTGTTTGTTTGTAGAGAGACGATCTCACTATATTATCCAGGCTGATCTTGAACTCCTGGGCCCAAGTGACCCTCTTGCCTCAGCCTCCAAAGTGCTGGGATTAGAGGCATGAGCCACTTGCACCTGGCCTAAAAATATTTTTTTTAATAAAAAAAAATTTTACACCAGCAGTGGCATGAGCTTGTAGTCCTACCTTTCAGGAGGCCAAGGCAGGATGATCCCTTGAGCCCAGGAGTTTGAGACTAGCCTGGGCAACATAACAAGACCCCTGTCTTTTTAAAAAACAAACAAACAGGCCGGGCACGGTGGCTCAAGCCTGTAATCCCAGCACTTTGGGAGGCTGAGACGGGCAGATCACGAGGTCAGGAGATCAAGACCATCCTGGCTAACACGGTGAAACCCCGTCTCTACTAAAAATACAAAAAACTAGCCAGGTGAGGTGGCAGGTGCCTGTAGTCCCAGCTACTCAGGAGGCTGAGGCAGGAGAATGGCGTAAACCTGGGAGGCGGAGCTTGCAGCGAGCTGAGATCTGGCCACTGCACTCTAGCCTGGGCAACAGAGTGAGACTCTGTCTCAAAAAAACAAACAAAAACACAAACAGACAAACAAAAACTAATACAGTTCTTTGTGCTTGAAAATGAAACCTATAAGAGAAAATATGTTAGTAATTTTGGAGTGGAGAAGTATGCATGGGAAATTGAATGCACACGGAAGAGCTGCTATTGAAAGTTGCATGTCTGTCCAGATGAGGAAGTCTCCAGATGTCCATGTCTAATGTGTTTGTGATTTTATTTGTTTATTTATTTATTGAGACAGAGTCCTGCTCTGTCTCCCAGGCTGGAGTGCAGTGGCGCACTCTCAGCTCACTGCAACCTCCACCTTCCGGGTTCAAGTGATTTTCCTGCCTCAGCCTCCCAAGTAGCTGGGACTACAGACACCCACTACCATGCCCAGCTAATTTTTGTTATTTTTAGTAGAGACGGGATTTCACCGTGTTGGCCATGCCAGTCTCGAACTCCTGACCTCAAATGATCCATCCCCCTCGGCCTCCCAAAGTGCTGGGATTATAGGCATGAGCCACCACACCCGGCCATGTTTATGATTTTAATTAGCCACTGTGTTGATAAGCTCCAGAATGCAGTGCCCTGGGGTCCCTCCTAATTTGTAAGTGCCCAGTGCCCACTGCTCCAGGGAACTCTGCATGTGTTGCCTGAGTCAGTTTCTGTGGTGGGCAACAGTTTGGGGCTTTATTTCACTTGTGCAGCGAGAAGATTTAAACATTTAAAATCAACCACAACAGAAGCTAAGAATCACGTATTTCAGCCACCCCAATCCTGCCCTTCACCAGGCAATGAGAACGACATCCAAGTAGGAGAATATAAAAGTTTCCCGAGTGATACCTGTCCTTTCAGTCCTTTTACAGCCTCTTGATGCATCACTACGCAGAGCATGGCCTTAGCATTCTCAGACAGATGGTCCTTGCTGCCTGTCCCAGAGGAAGGAGGAGCTCCTTCCTTTCCCACACTTCCTCCAGCGGTGCTCACCACAGGACAGAAGCTTAGTGAATGCCTATGCACAGGCAATACTGCTCACTCTCTCTCTCTATATGTGTGTGTGTGTGTGTATATATATATATATATATATATATTTTTTTTTTTTTTTTTTTTTTTTTTTTTTTTGAGACAGAGTCTCTCTGTCACCCAGGCTGGAGTGCAGTGGTGCGATCTTGGCTCACTGCAACCTCCGCACCCCCGGGTTCAAGAGATTCTCCTGCCTCAGCCTCCAGAGTAACTGGGATTGCAGGTGCCCGCCTGGCTGATTTTTGTAGTTTTAGTAGAAATGGGTTTTCACCATGTTGGCCAGGCTGGTCTCCAACTCCTGACCTCAGGTGATCCGCCCACCTTGGCCTCCCAAAGTACCAGGATTACAGGTGTGAGTCCCCGCACTCAGCCATAATTCTTTTTTTTTTTTTTTAAGAGACGGAGTCTCGCTCTGTCGCCCAGGCTGGAGTGCAGTGGCCGGATCTCAGCTCACTGCAAGCTCCGCCTCCCAGTTTTACGCCATTCTCCTGCCTCAGCCTCCTGAGTAGCTGGGACTACAGGTGCCCGCCACCTCGCCCGGCTTTTTTTTTTTTTTTTTTTGTATTTTTTAGTAGAGACAGGGTTTCACCGTGTTAGCCAGGATGATCTCGGTCTCCTGACCTCGTGATCCGCCCGTCTCAGCCTCCCAAAGTGCTGGGATTACAGGCTTGAGCCACGGCGCCCTGCCTCAGCCATAATTCTTAATTAAAAAGGGAAAGAAGGCCAGGCATGGTGGCTCATGCCCGTAATCCCAATACTTTGGGAGACTGAGGTGGGCAGATCACTTGAGGCAGGAGTACAAGACCAGCCTGGCAAACATGGTGAAACCCCATCTCTGCTAAAAAAAAAAAAAAAAAAAACAAAAATTAGCCGGATGTGGTGGCACATGCCTGTAATCCCAGCTACTCAGGAGACTGAGGCAGGAGAATCGCTTCAACCTGGGAGGTGGAGGTTACAGTGAGCCAAAATCATGCCACTGCACTCCAGCCTGGGCGATAGAGTGAAACTCCATCTCAAAAGAAAGAAAGAAAGAAAGAAAATTTAAGAAGCAGCTAAGAGTGCCAGTCCTTCCCCTACCCCAGCAGGAACCTGTAAGCCTTTTCTCCAGAAGAAGGTAAAATAGTCTCTGAATTGGGGAACGCCAAGCCCAGCTGTGGGCAGGGCTACCCAACTGAAAACTGGAAAACTTTAAAGGCAAATTCACATGGAAGGCTGGGACACCCGCCTCCCCCCACCTCACACTAGCCCTCTTCCCTGCTCAGCTCCCAGGATGTCGGTGGCCCAGAACCTTACCCCCAGGCTGGAGGAATTCTTTGGGGAACCCCACAGCCTGCTAATTCTTACAGAAGCACACCACTGACTTAGCCACACTGATTGACAGAGCTTCCCCCCAGCTCTTAAATATGTGCAGGTAACCAGGAATCACCAGAAATCCATGGACAGCCTCAACCCTACAGACAGTCCAAAACAACAAATGAGAAAAAAGCTAACAGAGACTATGCAGGCAGACAACAACCTAACAAAATGATACCATTCATATCCCCAGAGATTCCAAACATACATTGTAACTAGGAAACAAAATCGGATACCTTTTTTTTTTTTTTTTAACAAGGAGTATTTGGGGCCAAGAAAAGGACTTGGAAAGTAAAAACATGATAACAGAAATTTTAAAACAACAGAAAATTTGGAAGTGGAACAAAAAGTCAGAGATGGAAAATAGAGAAGAAAAGATAAAATGAGAGGATCAGTCCAGGAGATGTAACACCTGAATAATTACGGAGTTCCTGAGAAAACAGAAAGGAGGGGAAAAAATAATTCCAGAAGCTTTCCCAGGACGGCAGGACATACAGTACCACATCAGATGCCCCATCACATCAAGTTCCCAGTGCAGTAGATGAAAATAGACTCGCCTAACTTTCGTAATGGTGACATTTTAGAACACAAAGAGGAGATCCTAAAAGTTTCAAGAAGGAAAGGTTACAACAAGCTTTAGACTTCTCACAACAACACTGGGAGTGATGAAGCAATGTTTTCAAATTCCAGAGGAAAAATGTTTTCAACCCAGGATTCTATATCCAGCCAAACTATCAATTGAGGGTAAATGAAGAAAAAAAGCATTTTCGGATGTCTACTGCCTGTGCACACTTCCAGAAAGCTACTGGTGGATGAGCACCAATGAAAGGAGACAGTTTATCAAGAAAGAGGGAAACACAAGACACATAGGAGAGGAATTGCCCCATGGGGTGCATGGAGGAAAGTGTCATTCAGGATGAAGTTTGTGTGCCGGGCACAGCTGGCCAGAAACTCCAGGACAAATGCCTCTGAGAAGATGACAGTGATAAAATACCTTACGTGCTAAGCATTTGGAGGGCCTTAGAACATTGGCATAGTTTAGGGTGAATTAGTAAACAACATGGAAAACAAAAACCCCGGGAAAAACAAAAAGAACTTGCGTGGAAAAAGAAATATTACACAGCTCGGGCCAGGCACAGTGGCTCACACCTGTAATCCCAGCACTTTGGGAGGCCAAGGCGGTTGGATCACGTGAGGCCAGGAGTTTGAGGCCAACCTGGCCAATATAGTGAAACCCCATCTCTACTAAAAATACAAAAATTAGCTGGCCGGGCGCAGTGGCTCAAGCCTGTAATCCCAGCACTTTGGGAGGCCGAGACGGGCGGATCACGAGGTCAGGAGATCGAGACCATCCTGGCTAACACGGTGAAACTCCGTCTCTACTGAAAAAAAATACAAAAAACTAGCCGGGCGAGGTGGCGGGCGCCTGTAGTCCCAGCTACTCGGAGGCTCAGGCAGGAGAATGGCATAAACCCAGGAGGCGGAGCTTGCAGTGAGCTGAGATATGGCCACTGCACTCCAGCCCGGGTGACAGAGCGAGACTCCGTCTCAAAAAAAAAAAAAAAATTAGCTGGGCATGGTGGTACATGCCTGTAATCCCAGCTACTCAGGAGGCTTAGGCAGGAGAATTTAGGCTTAAACCCAGGAGGCAGAGATTGCAGTGAGCTGAGATCACGCTGCTGCACACCAGCCTGAGTGACAGAGCAAGATTCTGTTCCCCACCAAAAAAAAAAAAAAAAATTTCAGACAATGAGGCAGGGAGGATCACTTGGGCCCAGGAGGTCAAGGTTGCAGTGAGCCCTGATTGCGCCACTGTACTCTAGCCTGGGCAACACAGCAAGACCCTGCCTCAAAAAAAATAATTTAAAAAGATAAATAAAAATAAAGAAATATTATACAGCTCAGTTGATAAGAACAGCCCTTACACAGTCACTATAATGTGAACACTGAATATTGGGCTAACCAAAATTCATTTTAACTCTATTGGGAGGCTAGGGCACAGAAGTAGTTCAGGGGTGGTGGGAAGTCAACACAATTTCAAGAACTAAGAATCAAGAATCAAGAAGTAGCAATAGAGGTCTATTGTTTAGAGACATGGAGGTAAACACAGCACCTCAGAAAACCACCAAAAGTTGGAAATAGCTGCCTTAGAAGATGGGGAAAGTAGAGGGAGGGACAGAGGACAAAGTGCTCATAGTCCCAACTGCTTGGGAGACTGAGGCGGGAGGATGGCTTGAGCCCAGGATCTCCAGACTGTGGTGGGCTATGATAGCCTCTGTGAATAGTCACTGAACTGCAGCCTGGGCAACACAGCCAGACTCATCTATTTAAAAATTAAAATAAAATAAAACACTATTTGTCTTTAAACTATGATGAAACTGGTGCCCTAGTCCTATCCACCTGCTTTCACCTGTCTTGGCAGGGCCCAGCCCACCTCCCCAGCGCCTCTGCAGCCCTTCCTGTGCTCTGCCGTGTTGCTTAAGCACCTGTCTCAACAGGCTTCCCTGTGCTGCCTGCTAACCTCACATCTCCCCACAGAGATATCTTAGGCAGTGATGCCTGACACGTGAAAGCACATTTTTTTTTAAAAAACTGGATTCTTAAAAACGAAGATGTGTGGCATAACCCACCTTGTGACTATTTTGAGGGGTGCTGTGTAAAGCCACATTCCCGAAGCCACCTGACTAAGTACCAAAGTGGTTTACAATCTAAATTGAGCAATAACTCTTTTGAAAATCGATACACCATTTAAATAGGCCACTTGATACTTCTAATAACTCTCTCCTTTCCTTTCCTTAAACATTAAGGCATTTTTACCTCTAGTCTCAGCTGTGCATCGGATGGTTCCTCTTCAACAAAATTTTACTCTCGTGTTTTCAAATAGTAGTTACTCGCTTTAATACACACATGCACTTGCACACACATACATAATTATATATTGTCAATTTACAATACAAGGAAAAAGGTCCTCTGCAACACACACACACAAATTTGTACTACTTCTCAAATTAATTATTAGATTTTTAGTTTGGGTTTAACGTGGTTTCTTTAGCCAAGCAAGAAATATAAAGCATTTTACTTGAAAGGTTGAAAGGTGAGATTCTTCCAACTTCAAAGTCAAAGATTGCATTCCTAAGCTAAACTGGTAAACATAGAACATCTCATAATGGACTTACTGAGCTGAGTGTAGTGGCACATGCCTGTCGTCCCAGATACTTTAGGAGGCCGAGGCAGGAGGAACGCTTAAGCCCAGCAGTTCGAGGCCAGCCTAGGCAACACAGGGAGTCCCCCACCCCCGAAGAAATACTTTTCCAAAGAATAGAAATTACAGCAGCTTTTTTATTTTTTTATTTTTTTGAGACACAGTCTTTGTCGCTCAGGCTGGAGTGCAGTGGTGCAATCTCGGCTCACTGCCACCTCAGCCTCCCGGGTTCAAGCGATTCTCCTGCCTCAGTCTCCCAAATAGCTGGGATTACAGGCGTGTGCCACCACATCCAGCTAATTTTTGTATTTTTAGTAGAGACATGGTTTCACCATGTTGGCCAAGCTGGTCTTGAACTCTTGATCTCAAGTGATCCACCCGCCTCAGTCTCTCAAAGTACTGGGATTACAGGCGTGAACCACCACACCCAGCCAATTACAGCAGAAATTCTACAGTCACATAATGAGAGCCTAAGAAAGTGATTTCAAGGAAAATATCTCCTTAAAAACCTATCATTGCACTGCTCTGGCTTAGGGAGATCAGTTTCACAGCTACATTTTATCCTCCTCTCTTTTCCAACATATTTTCCTGCAGATTTTCCCAACAAAATCTTAGGCAGTACTCTTCCTTTTCTGTCCCCCAAAACTGGATTCTTTTTCTCACCTGAGTTCCCTCCCTCTACTCATCATAAAATTAATTCCACTCTACTTTTTTTTGATAACTTATTTTTTTTTCTTTTAGAGACAGGATTTCACTCTGTCACCCAGGTTGGAGTGCAGTGGCACCAACGTAGCTCACTGCAGCCTCAAACTTCTGGGCTTAAGCGGTCCTCCAGCCTGTCTTCTGAGTAGCTGGGACTACATGCATACGCCACCGCGCCTGGCTAAGACAGATCACTTATTTTCAGTGGGAGTTTTAATTGTTGCTGCTGCAGTTATTGGAGGGCCTTGAAATTAAAAGATTTTTAAGCGGTAGGTGGTGGAGACTGACCAATGTAACTGTTTCATCAGTTTTGCCAAGGGTGACATATTCTAAAAAGTGGAAATAAAGTATAGAAAAAATAGCAAAGCACCGTTTCAGATGACCATGTTATATTTATAACATTTAAACCCAGCAAAAATATCAAATGAAACAGTTTTCAAAGCAAGTCATGAAAATTCAACTTAAAAGAATGTAAAACCGGCCAGGTGTGGTGACTCATGCCTGTAATCCCAGCAATTTGGGAGGTCAAGATGAGCAGATCACTTGAGGCCAGGAGTTCCTGGGCAACATGGTGAGACCTCACCCCCACCCCATCTCTTCAATTTTCTTTTTCTTTTTTTTGGGGGGGTGGGGAGGACAGAATCTCTGTCTCAAAGAGTCTCTGTTGCCCAGGCTGGAATGCAGTGGTGTAATCTCAGCTCAGTGCAACCTCTGACTCCTGGGTTCAAGCGAATATCCTGCCTCAGCCTCCAGAGTAGCTGGGACTATGGGTGCATGCCACCACGTCCAGCTAATTTTTGTATTTTTTAGTAGAGATGGGTTTTCACCATGTTGCCTAGGCTGGTCTTGAACTCCTGGCCTCAAGTGATCCTCCCACCTTGGCCTCCCGAAGTGCGGGATTACAGGCATAAGCCACTGTGCCTGGCCAAAAAAAAAAAAAAAAAATTTAAATGTAATACTGTGGGAAAGATTTTTTCCTTAGTAAAATGGGTTCAGAAGAAAATTGTCATCAAATAGCAGTACTTTAGAAAATCTCTATTTAAGGTAAGCTGATGTAGTAAGCCTGGGCAACAGAGCAAGACCCTCTCTCTAAAAACAAAAGGGAAGCTGAAAAATACTGGACATTTCTATTAATTTGTTAGCCTTGATGTGTCTGACACATTAATTTGCCAAAGCAACTTGCAAGCAAAAGTCAGCATAATAAAAAGGAATGAAATATATCTCTGTGTACTGACCTGGAAACACATCTTTATATGGTAGGGGAATTGCAGAAAACTACAATATGATCCCATTTGTGTTAAAGGATAAAAGACCCCCTGAAATTATACTTGTTCATGTGTATAAATGCACAGAAAAAAAATCTAGGCTATGTCCCATAATATTAAGATGGATGGGTTTGGGGAGATGAGTGGGATTAGGGATTGAAGTGCAGCTAGATCCTTTTACTTAAATGTTTACATTTCTTCACAATAGAAAATATATTCATATGTTACTTGTGAAATAATTCACTGTGTCTAGGTAGATGGACAAAATTGTCATGGATATTCATTCTCTACTATTATATTTGATAAACTTTTGGGATAATATTTAGGAGGATTTTGCTTTTTTTTGCCTTTTTAAAGAGAGCACTTCCAGCAGAGGTTTAAGCAGCAGAAATCGGCCAGGTGTGGTGGATGGCTCACACCTGTAGTCTCAGCACTTTGGGAGGCCAAGGTGGGCAGATAATTTGAGCCCAGGAGGTCGAGGCTACAGTAAGCTGGAATGGCACCACTGCACTCCAGCCTAGGTGACAGAGTGAGACCCTGTCTCAAGAAAAAAAAAGGTGGGGGGAAAAAAGACATTGCGCTGGAGTGGGCAGTCTGGTTTCACCCGCCAGTTGTCTACATGCTGCTGAGCACCTTCACTCTAAGCCAGTTTGGGATTATCTTATGGGAAACTATCCGAGATATTTTTTTGGTCACCGCTTGGCTAGCTCCCAGGCAGACAGACCAGTCCAAACCAAGTCCTACCCTGCTGAGGGAAAATTCTGAGACATGCCTTAGGCTGCACTTTGGTTACTAACCCTGCCTCTCTCGCTTCTCTGGAGAACCGTTTTCATTATTCTGTTGTAATCATCTGTTACTTGTTACTCTGCCCAACCTATGGTCATGCATTTCATTTGCTTAGTATAGCAAGCATAACCCCCTGCATTAAGGTGGAGGGTGAAACTGGGCTGGCATTTGTGAATAACCAAATTCTATGAGATCAGTTTCCATAATCTTCCGTGGCTGTTGGTGGTGGTGGTGGTGGGGGGCAAACGGTTATCATTGTCTAGGACAGAGTAGGATGAAAACATCCTCAAGCATCTCCCAATACTAGCATTAAAAAGGATGAGAACCACCTTACAGAACTAGCCACAGAAATGTCATATGTACACAAGAAAACCTGCCTAAACAGAGCTGTCTTTAAATTTTAGAAAAAGTAGTCATTCAGGTTTTACATAAGGGCTCATACCAGAGGTTTTGAAGATAAATGAAAGCACAAAGCCTTTATTGAATTGCAGATTATGAATAATAAACCAAGTGGTAAGCACTAGGGGCAGATGTGCATAGAAATGCAATTTATAAAATTTCCAAGGCAAATAATTGACATCTTTGAAGAAACTGTCATTAGCTTAAAAAATCTTCCAGGTGTGCAATTCATTCATAGTTTTCATCACTGGTTGCCCAGTGATATGGCCTCAGGAAATGTTGAGATTTCTTAAATCATTTGTATCAAATATCTTTTTCTGGTAAATTCCTTAGTGTCTCTGCAGTGGTAACTAGACAAGACTGGAAAAGTTTTCAAGATGATTCAAACCTCCAGCACCTCACAGGAGTCCACATTTCTTAACACAGAAGACAATGCTAATCAAAGAAGGAAATAAATGAAAAGGTTATTAAAAACAAATACTGGCTTCACCCAAGTTTCTAAATATACATATCTATGTATATTCCACTAAAAATGTTTAACCCAATAGTCCTTCACTCTTTATATCCAGAAACTACACTTGTTGTCCATCACTTTTCACCCATAACCATGTGCGCTAAGGCAGGGCTGCTTTTTAGTAGTAAAGACTGGAGACTCATGACACTTCTAACAAACAAGCTTGTGATTTATTTTAGGATTGCAAGACTTTCAAAAGATTTTTTTAAAGTGACTTCTGCAAGTTTCAATATGCAAAAATCAGAGAGGATCTTAAAATTAGGAGATTAAGTTTAGGGACAAAGCAACGTATTATGATAAATTGCAACTAAATATAAGAAGTAATAATGAAATGGTCTTAGGGAAGAGCTATGAATAGCACAGAACCAAATTGAAAGATGAAGAAAAATATTAACTCCAAGAATGTGGCTGATAACCCATCATTTCACTCTCTTTGAAAGGCATGGGCTAACTTTTAAGAGGCAAGTACTGAACTTCACCAAGTCACTGGCTTTGGGGAATGCTTTTCCAAGTCCTCCTTTCCCTCCCCTACCCAACTCCACCCCACCCCACCATTCAGGTTTTTGTTTGTTTTTTTTTTAAGAGACAAAGGTTTTGAACTCCTGGCCTCAAGCAATCCTCCCACTGCAGCCTCCCAAAGTGCTGGGATTACAGGCGTGAGCCACATGCCCAGCCTGAGCAACTTGTTTACTTCACTGGTACTCTATGCGTTGTTTCTAGGCATCTTTAAGATAAATAACATTCCCCCAAAATATGTCCAGACTGTCCTTAGAAGAGACCTTCCATGTTACCAGACCACACAGAAGCTGGTGTAGTGAAAGGTACCTCAGTGGTGAAGCCACAAGGACGTTAAGTTAAAATGTAGAACTAGAGATGATATGCAAATACTAATAAAAACGTTCACTGAAATACACAAGAGAACACCTGATTTCCACATCATTAGCTGTTCTTATTGACATAGCTAAAGTATCTCTCAGAAAATCCAGGAGCTACCACAAATTTATAATAACCAAAGGGAATGCACTACATCCATCTCTCTGGTTCCGCCTCCTTTTCTTTCAGGCTACTAGGCTACGGACAAGGTTAAACTCAATAAAGTACACACTTAAATAGAAAATGTAAAGGCCAAACATTTTTTTTTAACAAACCAAAAAACCTGAGAGACAATAAACATTAGCAGTTTACTAAAAACTGTCCTCAAATATTTAATTCTAGATATCAAATAGATCAGCAGACTTTATAAGCAATTTTTCTGATTAATAATTTTGTCAACATTCAATGTCTACATGTATTTAGCTCATTATCTTTGACCAAAAAAAAAGAAAAGTTGCTAATGGTGTGAAGTCAAGATGGCTCAGAACAAGATGACTGAGAAAAAGGCTTCCAGGTAGATCAAGTTTTCAAATCATGTAAACAACTTCTACAGTAAAATCTGGCTTGTTTCTTAGCTATGTTAAATATTAAGGAGCATATTAAAATTTGATCTTTAACACTTATTCTACCCACAAATGTTCTGACAAGATGGCAGGTAGCTAGAGTCTTGAGGGTCAGAAATCAAGGCAAGATGAACTCTTTCAAGGAATTTCATATACAAATCTTTGTTCCCACTTTAATGCTGGAATGTTAATGTCATTCTCTACTATTTTTACTAGATGAACTATGACTCTGATGAAAATTACTATCAACAGTAACTACTAAATGTAACTTTTATATTCAATTAGGTTTGTTAGAGGCATTTATAGAATATTTGCTCACCAAATACTTAGAGAATGTGCCTTTCCAGTAACTGAAAAAGTTTAATGAACTAGGAGAACAAGAATAGATGGGTAAGAATAAATTCTTCTGTTCATTAATTTTAATGTTTCAATATTTATCACAGCAAAATTGGGAATGTCTTTTTGATAGTTTACCATTTAATTTTGACTGTGAAGCAACCAACTGTCTAGAAACATTCTTGGTTAGTGACAGAAACACTGAGAAATCAACATGTTAGAATTCAAGGAACTGATCAAACTATAGATCCATATTAAAGTAAAACTGAGATGTAGTCATGACCAATAAAAATATCAGCAACATTTACCACTAATACCTCATAATGGTGATTTCTAACAGATCAGCCTTAACAACTACACCTCCCAGTCGCTGGAGAGGGCTTTGCAACGAACATGTCACAGCAAGAGAATCCTGCACTTCACGCGGTCATTACTCTTTTCTGACCCTCTGGAGTTTCCAGAAACCCCAAACACTAGTCCATAGGTTCAGGCAAACACAAGTACACTTACCATTTCATGGGGGAGGGAATGAGCAGAAAACACATGGAGATATATAAGGTTCCAGCGGAAAAAGACAATTAAAAATGCTCACCCTATTGCCCATGTTTTGCCCTGTGCAGATTTTATCTAGGAATACTGGAGCCAAATCAAATAAGTTAAATATTAATGAGGCTCAAAATGCAAGAAAAGGTAAAGTACACTCAAAACAGGCCAAAAATATAACAGAATCAACTGTTGAAGACTGGAGGGCAATTACTTGTAAAAAACATAGGTCCTACAGATCCAAGCTAGATTTGAAAACTGAGTGCAGCATCTCCAAACCAAACAAAGACGTTCAAAACCAGGCACCTTCACAGTCACCTTAAAGCTGGAGGGAAAAAACGGATATACTTTTATCATCAAAACATAACCCATAAGATTTTGTGCTGATACCTCGCCAACCCATCAGCACCTCTAAAAAACAATATTTAAATATTAATATTTCTAATGGCCAGGTACACATACATGACTGCCAGAGAAATGTCACCAGGGTGAGGCAGAATTTGTAAAATCCCATTCTACAAGTATTGGCAAAGGAAGGTTATGATTCATGGATATGAATGGACTATAATATATAAATGACACATTTCTGATATATTCACAAAATCTTTATAGAAAGTATTAAAACTCAAAAAAGAAGATAGGAGTCAAATAGAGAGATGAAATGTATAAAACAAATGAGCAGGCAAACTAAAAGTTATTGAAAGTATTTTACTTCAGATTGAAAAATGAACAGCTTCCACACTGTTCACTGCAAGATACACAGTATTCACGAATACAATGCTGGTCATTTGAGGAAATGTATACACACCTCAATTTCTCCTTCATGCTTTTCTTTTAGAAAGATACTGTTTACCAAAAAGAAACTTCAGCAGTACAGGAAAAACTATTTTCCCAATAAATTTACGAAAACCTAAGATTCCCAATGGAATCAAGATTATCTTCCCGCTACCACCACCTTAATATAATCACATGCTTATTGGAACACTAATATTCGCACCCTAAGAGTACATTTACTTTCAACAATGAGGGTGATTCTTTAAAAACAAACAAAAAACAACAAAAAAAATTCAGTGTGGTAAATGTAACATAGATCTCTGCAAGTATTAAGTGTCTGAAATAGGCAGCTAATACTGGATTTAATATTATTTTATAAATAATTGTTCCCTTAGCAGTAAACATAAGTCTACACATTCACAATTGTCCTAGAAAATAAATACTGTGATTATGCACAATGTTATGACAAACTAGTTTCAAAAACAAAAGCTCAACATCTCAATAAAAATTCTGATCAGAATGTGACTCAAAAATTTAAAACATTGTCAAAATAACATCACATTTAAAATCTTCCACAGTTTACACGAGTACTATGAGTTTCCAGTTTTGGAACACATTTTTCCATTGTGAATTAAAATATGAACATATTGAAAATTGTTAATTTCAGTGATGACATCAGTTTTGGTCTTACTTTAGCATTATTTTCTTTATAAAAAGTTACACTAAGTGTCCATTAATGGTCTGATTGGTCTTCAGTATTTCATAAATGTATATAAAAGAAACTCCTAAAAGCCAATAGTACTTTATATGTATATATATATAAAAGAATCTTGTCTCAGAAATGGCTGTATTTAACAGAGCCATACACACTGATGCTAAACATAAGAGCTTTCACCCTGAAAGAAAGCATTTTCAGAAATGTCACTTACATTCTATTATATTAAATATTCCCAACTGAGTTTCAAACTCAACAGGTAATGATAACAGAATTATACATCTCATTGCACTCAAAGCTGACTACAACCAAAATTTACAGTATGATTGAAACAAGCCAATGCTTAAAAAAGTTTTAATTAACGATAACAATTCCATGAAAGAAGAGGATAAAGAATGGGATGACAAGAAGTATTTGGTCTTAATAAGGCAATACAAAATAGATCCATTATCAAAGACCATTTAATTTGGAAAGATCAACAATACCAAAAGCATAAAGTGGAATATAAGAAAATAGTTTTTTATAAGTATGATTTAATTAAAGCTGTTTACAGTTATTCTCCCACAGTAGTTAAGCATGAATTTTAAAAAGAATAAGAGATGAGAAACAGGCACACGCAGCACACAGGGTTAGAGAAGCCAGCATGCAAAGTCTGTGGAACTCGAAGTTTCACTGCAACAGGAATGAGACCAGACATGGGTGGCCGTTTTTTCGTTTTGTTTTGTTTTTTTGGTTTTTCTATTAGGAAGAAATGGGGGGGAAAAAAAAGACTGCAAAGGCAGCAAACACAAAGTCATGTAATTGCCCATTGCCCAAGACGACAGCACTATAGAAAACAGTTGCAAGTTAATTCTCAGAGATGACCAGAGATTTTTCAGTGTTTACACAAAAGTACATAGTACATTTTTTTTTTTTTTTTACAAAATAAAATAAACATCATTTGCCACCATAAACCTTTTCTTTAGAGAGGAAAAATTTTTGCAGCAGGACACAAGGGTTCTATTAAGTCATTTCAATGCTGAGAAAAACAAATTGAATAATAGAACTAATCACTTTCCTATATATGGATGTTAAGATGACAATTTAGATTATTTTTCAAACTAATCCTGAGAAAAAATCTGTTTACAATTTAAACAGTAATGTTATGTAAAAAGTATTATTAACAAATCCACTATTACAAATATCAATTTCCTATATGGTCTTCTATACATACACACAATAAAATGGTAAATATATGCAAAAATATTTTAAAAAAAAACAAAAAAAAAAAACATGCACAGATCACTTTCCCCTTTGGAATCTGGACTTCCTATCAGATACCTTTGTTTTCCTTCCCCACCCCATCCTCTGATACTGTTTTTTGTTTCTATCACCCTACCAACACTGAATACTATTCCCTATAACTCTGCATAAAGCCAATGAGAAATATATTTATTTTACATTCAAGCTTTAAATCTTAAAATGACCCTGTTGTAGCATATGACTTATCAAATAAGCAGCCTTTTTTTCCCCCTTTTATGCTTGCTTTTTTTTTTTTTTTTTTTTTTTTTTTTTTTTTTTTTTTGCAGTTGTCAGTCTTCATGATCCATTCTGTGGCGAGCTGGGAAAAAACGCAGTTGCTAAATCAACGTCTGAACAGTGTGAGGCTCCTGAATGTCTCCCAGGAGTCCCTGCGCAACTGTCCTGAGCATGAGATCATTGCACAGAGAAGACAGTCCACCGCGCAGCGCCGACTATCTACAGAGGTCTGAGAGGGGCGCGTCCCTCTTGTGTTTCCTCTTTTTGCCATGGTAATACTGATTATTGGATTTGCCTTGATGTTGTTTGTTTGTCATCAAGGAACCATGGCTTGTTTGAGTTGTACCTTGGAAGCCTTTACTGGAAGAACGAAAGAGCCTTGCTGATCCATGCTGCGGAAACAGAAAACAACCACAAAGACATCAGTATTGCAGAAAAGCAACTGGATTCAGGGCAGCTTTCAAAACTAGGAATATGCTGGCTAGAGAGTTATCTTACTGATCACTGACTTATCTAGTGGGCAGAAAAAGCTGTTACAGGGGTTAACTCTTTTTAGCTCTGAAACCCTTACTTTATTTTAATGGAAATATTGAAAAGCATAGACCACTCGCTTGCCTTCTTAACAGTGTGTGTGGGATGTAAAGGTTTTCTTAAGAAACCTACGAACCCAAATACCACATCATAAGTGACATAGCGGGAAGAGGCTCTTGGACATGACAGGCACATGGGTAGGTTGGGGTCAGCACAGGTGGCCGCTCCCTTCCTGCTATGCATGGCCTGTGGCTTTCTCATGACCCCCGTCCCTTCTGTCAACCCTGTCACTTGAACTGGTATTTTGCGATGAGTCTGTGTCTGGCATACATGGCTAAAAGCCACAGAGGTAAAGTGAACTCAGTGAGTCAAATCAGACACAAGGTGACAGCCAAGAGGCCTCTTCCCAGGTTCCTAGCTATAGTTAGGAGTGACCCGGCCTCAGGCCAGAGCCCCATATCAATGGCTTCCTCCCCTCACTCTGAGTCATTACTCAGTTAATGACAATTCTAGGCAACAAAAAAACTTAGAGTATCTCTGTGGCCTTTTAAGTCCAGGTTAATGTTAATCAACTAACCATGCCTGACAGCCAGCTGATCATTTCAACACCAGCAACAAGGTATTGAACATTAAAATATTAGAAAAGGATACATTATTCCCAGATATGCACACTGCCATGAGGCCTCACAAAACCTTCATGCCAGCTTATTTCATGTACAATTGAAACATTTTTTATATGACAGTTTGGCTGGAACATCTTATAAGGACCAGTCAATAGATTTCTGAAGAGGTTTATGTTACAATGGTGTCTCACAAGGACATCCTGTTCCTAGAAGCACTGTCCTGTGTTGGAATCTCTTAGAATAAAGTAAGTTTGTTCTTCAATCTAGCGTTTTCTTCAAACCCATGCTGCATATTATTCACATGTAGGAAACTCTAAATATTTTGTATCAAATACTAACAATTAAAAATCCACGTTCCACATACCTGAGATTTGTTGGTGCTGTTGGATGTGTTAGTGGTTTGGGTGCTTTGCATTTTGCCAACTGCTTGAGAGGACTCCAAGGATACATCTTGCGACCCTACTCGGTTCCCAGTGGATGGACGGCAAAGCAGCTGTTTTGGGGTTTTGCATGGTGTTGCATCAGAATCCTAACACAAGTCACATGAGTTATAATGTGACATATTAGTAATTTAGATACTCAATATTCAGAAAGAAAAACAATTTTGGTTAAAGTACTCTCTGGACTAAATTTAAACATTTGGGAGTTAAAAGAAGCACACTGAGGAATTTACAAAATTATTTGTTTGTTTAAATTTTCCTCCAAACATTTAAAGTGACTGATTTTATCAGAGAGCTTCTGTTCATTGTTAAATCCACTGCCCACATCTTACCTTGAAGGAGCTCACAGAGGTCTGAGTTTGTTTTTTTATTTATAGAAAATGAAAGAGTATGGTAAAGAGTGAGGAACCTAGGTCCTAGTCCCTGGCTTCAGCCAGACACAAGATGATGGGTTTAAGGGGTTCAATCTCTGAGAGTCTGTAATGACAAATCAGTGATCATTCCAACCAAACATACTGGTGTGGGTGAGTGCAGACTTCCCAGCGACAGTGGGCTGAGCCCCACCTGTTTCTGGGCTGCTTGGGCCATGACAATGCTACATCTCTCTGCAGGTCTCCACCCTGGCCCTGGCACTTTACCCAGTATCTCAGAGTCACATTCTCTCACTCCCCAAGACTCCATCTCCCTGTGTCTGTGACATCTAGCTTGGCATTCTGTCCTCCAGAGCTATTGCTCTAGGAACCAAAAAGGCACACAGGGAGATTTTGCACAGGAGGATTTATGATTCCATATTGACACATGGTCATCAACAACATACAATATTTAGATTACTTTTCATGTCCTACAGTTAATAAAGTTAAAATCAAACAGGTAAGCCTGCTTTAGATATCAAATCAGTAAACTACAAATTAACTTCGATTTTAAAAGGTAACTAACGTTATAATTGACACATAAATTCTATCAGGATGGGGGAAGAAAAAAAATTCTATCAGGGTAGAAAGAGAAAGTAGATTAGAAATTACCAGAGGATAAGGGAGGGAAGGAAGAATTAGGAGAAACTACTACTAAATGCAGGGTTTCTTTTTTTTTTTTGAGACGGAGTCTCGCTCTGTCGCCCAGGCTGGAGTGCAGTGGCGCGATCTCGGCTCACTGCAAGCTCCGCCTCCCGGGTTTACGCCATTCTCCTGCCTCAGCCTCCCGAGTAGCTGGGACTACAGGCGCCCGCCATCTCGCCCGGCTAGTTTTTTGTATTTTTTAGTAGAGACGGGGTTTCACCGTGTAGACCAGGATGGTCTCGATCTCCTGACCTCGTGATCCGCCCGTCTCGGCCTCCCAAAGTGCTGGGATTACAGGCTTGAGCCACCGCGCCCGGCCAATGCAGGGTTTCTTCTTGGGGTATGGAAATGTTCTAGAATTACTGGAGATGGCTGCACAACATTGTGAATATGTTCTAAAAACCACTGAATTGTACATTTTTAATGCTGAATTTTATGTTAATTATATCTCAATTAAAAAAAAAAATTGGCTGGGCACAGTGGCTCACACCTCTAATCCCAGCACTTTGGGAGGCCTAGGCGGGCGGATCATGAGGTCAAGAGATCGAGATCATGGTGAAACCCCATCTCTACTAAAAATACAAAACATTAGCCGGTGCGGCGGCGGGCACCTGTAGTCCCACCTACTCGGGAGGCTGAGACAGGAGAATGGCGTGAACCCGGGTGGCGGAGCTTGCAGTGGGCCAAGATCACACCATTGCACTCCAGCCTGGGCGACAGAGCAAGACTCCGTCTCAAAAAACAAAAACAAAAAAACAACAAAACAAACCAAATTCAACCAGGAAGCTGAAAAAAATTGAGTGAAAGAAGCCTTAAACAAGAGTATATTCTATGTGATTCCATATATATGAAATTCTGAAACAGGCAAAACTAACTATAGTGTTAAAAAGTTGTAACAGCTGGGCTCACACCTGCAATCCCAGCACTTTGGAAGGCCAAGGTGGGCAGATCACAAGGTCAGGAGCTCGCGACCAGCCTGGCCAACGTGGTGAAATCCCATCTCTACTAAAAACAGAAAAAATTAGCTCAGTGTGGTGGCACGTGCCTGTAATCCCAGATACTCAGGAGGCTGAGGCAGGAGAATCGCTTGAACCCAGGAGGCGGAGGTTGTGGTGAGTGAAGATCATGCCTTTACATTCCAGCCTGGGTGACACAGCAAGACTCCGTCTCAAAAAAAAAAAAAAAAAAAAAAAAAAAGAACAAGAAAAATGTTAAAGGCCAGGTGGGGTGGCTCATGCCTGTAATCCCAGCAATTTAGGAGGTTGAGGCGGGTAGATCACGAGATCAGGAGTTCAAGACCAGCCTGACCAACATGGTGAAACCCCGTCTCTACTAAAAATAAAAAAAATTAGCCGGGCACGGTGGTGTGCACCTGTAATCCCAGCTACTCAGGAGGCTGAGGTAGGAGAATCGCTTCAACCCAGGAGGCAGAGGCTGCAGTGAGCCAAGATCACGCCACTGTACTTTAGCCTTGGCGACAGAGCGAGACTCCATCTCAAAAAAAAAAAAAAATCTTAACAGTGGTTCCCTCTGAGGGTGGGGTTAGGGATTGATGAAAGAATCATGAGGTTGCTCTTTGGGTTGATGGTAATATTTGTACCTTATTAGGATTTTGGGCTATACATGTGTATGTATTTGATAAAATTTAGTGAACATATGAGCAAGTAACCTACACCATGAAAGTAAAAAAATTGGGGAAATTTAAGAAAAAAATTTAGTAAATGTACAATTAAGATTTCCTTATATGTCAATTTCATATCAAAAGGAAAAAATAGGCTGGGCACGGTGGCTCACGCCTGTAATCCCAGCACTTTGGCAGGGTGAGGCAGGCGGATCACTTGAGTTCAGGAGTTTGAGACCAGCCTGGCTAACAAGGTTAAACCTCGTCTCTACTAAAAATACAAAAAAATTAGTCCTGTGTGGTAGCAGGAGCCTGTAATCCCAGCTACTCAGGAGGCTGAGACAGGAGAATCGTTTGAACATGGGAGGCGGAGGCTGCAGTGAGCTGAGATCATACCACTGCACTCCAGCCTGGGCGACAGAGAGAGACCCCGTCTCAAAAGAAAAAAAAAGGAAAACACAATAAACAAATATTGCAGTCTGGCTACAAGGTCGTACAAGCTACAGTACTCTAGGGGAACTGATGTCTGTAATCTACTTTGAAATGGATCAAAGAATAAGATGCATTAATGGATAGAGTGATGGATAGACAGGTATGAGATAAGCAAGTAAAAGGTTAATGGCAGAATCTATCGGTGAGTACATGAAAGCTCACTAATATTTGTTCACTTTTGCTGTATGCTTGAAATTTTTCATAACAAAATGTTGAGAAAAAGTACAAGCATGAAAGTTAT
Source organism: Trachypithecus francoisi (assembly GCF_009764315.1). Classification (NCBI taxonomy): domain Eukaryota; kingdom Metazoa; phylum Chordata; class Mammalia; order Primates; family Cercopithecidae; genus Trachypithecus; species Trachypithecus francoisi. Next base: position 90,494,874 of record NW_022681455.1, on the reverse strand, counting down.
TAAAATATCCCAGTAACATGTAAGCAAAGGAAGTAGCCTTAGCCTTCAAGATAGCGTTAACCCCAGCAAGAGAACGTGCATGCGTCTGAGTTCAGAAGAGCTGAGGCTTTCATACTTACTACATCACTAGAGCTGGACTGTGTGGCAGAAGAGGACGACACTGGACCTGATGAAGAGTTTGAAGAGTGTTTACTAAGAGATTCCGAGGTTTTACTTCTACATTTTCCAAGGGCTTCATTTTCTTCAGATAGATTATTATTACATTTATCTAACTGCTGAGTATCTACTATCAAGGTAACACCATTTCCTGAAAGAGTGGCAAAAGATTGGAAAACGTTTCTTCCCATTAAACGCACACAACACAGAAAAGCCTCTAATACTCAGTCAATCGACCAAGGAAAATATCTTACCATTGCATGAAGGCTCAGGTCTATTCTTCAAGCCCCACTGCTTTGATATCCAATCTCTGTATGTGGCGACTTCATCTGTTACTCTAATTATTCTACCTAGTATGCTGCACGTGTTTAAAAAGGGAGAGGGAGGGAATAACATTAATTTGAAGATAAGAAACCACAACCAATTTTGACACAACGGGCTGGTTATAGATGAATTTTTACCTTTCTGTTTCATTGTTGGGATAGTACTTTGCTATTGGTGATACAGCATGACTCAAAACAACGTAGGCATAATCAAAGGCCTGCTTCACTTGCATGGCCCCATATGAACTCCTTCCAACATCATTACCTTTAAAAGAAATATAGGTAACATAGTAAGCTTGACTGTGCTTAATGTGCACTAAATGTTGATGACCCTCTTCCAGGAGAGCAAGGGCCATAGCTATCCCACCAGAGTTGTGCCTGGAAGCTGAGCTGTGAGCTGTCCCCAAAGCTCCCCAGTCTCTGAATATGTGCATCATGCAGTTGGTACTTCATTATGGTGTATCAGTTGTCGAAATGTATTCTGGCCCATCAAGAACTATCCCATTCCATACATAAACAGTTATGCAAACAAAAGAAATAGCGCCCTGTTCACTCCTAAGAGTGAAACCCCAAGTTACATTAGAAATACTTCTATATTTTTTGGGTTTATATTAGCTATATATCTATTTATCACTCTAAATTATGAGCCCCTAAAAAGCAAGGATCATGTTGCTGAAAAGTCTTCGTGTCCTTTGGCCCAATGCTTTTGAACACAGCAGGCTCCCAATCAATATAATGTTTTCTCAGTGAATAAACACATAGAACTATTAATGTTTATAAGGCAGCTCAATAAGCCAGAAAATGGTTCCTAGGCAACTACTGTATCTTTTCACTCACTTTCCTTACTCATTTTCAAAGTTTACACATTAAAGCAAATGACTAAAAGCACTTCCACTGAAGTCCAACAATGCAGAATCTAAACATTTTACAATTGTATCAAGAAAAAATATTGCTCAGAAAAATCAGGACACAAGCAAGCAAACAGAACTTCAAAAAAGCATGGAAGGAATTTACTTTCTGCTTACTTTCAAGCCCACACGAAGCTGGAAAAAGCATAAAGAGACATGCAAAATCAAAGAGGAAAGGAGAAATTCAAAAAGAAAATACACTGTCTCCTTGCATCCTTCTGCTCATGAATTCAAAGATATTACTGTGCTTGCTGCCTCTAAGGACTTCAGAATCATCTCATTAAAGCCTCATTAATTGCTCACAACTGGTTATAATCAAGGCAATAAGGACCCAAGAAAAAGGAGAAGCAGCCACCAAACATGAATCCATCCAAAAAAGTAATGCCTTTTCTACTATGCTTTTAGGGTTAAACAGATTCTACTCCCTACTTATCTGGAAGTCTCCAAGGTGTTTCTCTATTGTCTGTGTCTGTCTATTTTAGTATGTTTGCTCATGAAATATTTTGATGAAAAAAGAATAACAATTAGAAGTTGTTCCTTCATTTTTCATCTAAAGAGAATTTAAAGTATAATAAGGTGACTGACAGTGCCCTCTCTTTGAATGCCCACAAATTTACCTAATTTCAATACCTGGTTGTAAAGGATCTTCGATATAAAGCATTGATGGCCTGTAGCCATCTAGCATATTTTTCTGTACTTCATCTTTGGCCACATATGAACCACCATCCTTTATCCGGATGCCAGTCTTTAAATAATTGAAGTGTCGTCCATATAATTCAAAAAATTCTATTAAGAGAACACCATAGTTTGTATTGGGGATGCAAGCATCTTCCCTGGGATGTAACTAAAAGCAGAAAAGAAGAAATTATATTGGATTTTTGCTAAATTATCAAGGAGAGGGGGAATAAATTATATTCTAACTTCTACAAGCAATATTATTATAATTTTGGTTTAGCATAGCAGTCAATTGACAATGGGATAACAGCAGCCTATACTGCTGTTACACACAACACTAAAGTCCCATGGTGCAGGAATGGTGGGAGACTGTTTGTAAGGCTGAATTTTATGGCTGCACCAGGCTGCCGACCAGGGCTGGCTTGGCCCAAGGCATCAGCAAAGTCGTCCTGACTCACGAATAGACTCAGGCAGTTGGCAACCCTGCGCCACATAAACACACCCATTTACGATATTAAGACTCTAATTCGCTTATCCAAATAGCAGGTCTCAATTCCAACTAAACTTACAAGATTTAGCTGCTTAGAAGACATTCTTATTGCTGGCACTTATACTATTTATGCTTATGGAAACTAGGCCGTACATTTTGCATGTTAAAATTTGCAGTGAAAAGTCTCAAAAATACTAGAATGTATGGGATTTGAAACCAAAAATATTCTTTCATAGGAATTTTAAAATATGTATTTGCTAAATGATGAAAATGTACCCAGTTTAAAGGGAAAAACCATAAGTAATCAAGGAAAGCAATGCAATTACAGGTTGATTTTGATTTTTTCCAAAATGTTTCCCAGCTGATTGATCACTTTTGCTTTTAGTGTGCACTAGCATGGTATACCCATATGACTTACCTGAAGGAAACTGACTGCCATTAAAAAGAGACTATAAGAACCAATTCCACCTGTAAATACTTCATTAAGGTCCCTCTGCAATAGGAATTGTTTCAATACTAAAACCAAGTATGGCAATACAGGATATTTCTGAAAAAGAAAATTGTATTTTCAATGAATTCCTGTATCAGTAACAGATCTAAGCATTAAGAGGGGCATAAATTGGTCCTTACATTATAAAATTTGGTAGCGATATACAACATACTTAATTTTCCATTCTAAGAGTAAGCTATTAAAAAAAGAGTAAACTATAGGTAATGAATGGTTCTCCCCTTATATCTAAAATGTAAGACATGTACACATGAATAATAGCATCTAAGTACTTGCTACAGGGCTGGGCATGGTGGCTCATGCCTGTAATCCCAGCACTTTGGGAGACCAAGGCAGGCAGATTACCTGAGGTCAGGAGTTAGAGACCAGCCTGGTCAACATGATGAAACCCTATCTCTACTAAAAATACAAAAAACAGCCAGGAGTGGTGGCGGGAGCCTGTAATCCCAGCTACTTGGGAGGCTGAGGCAGGAGAATCACTTGAACCCGGGAGGCAGAGGATGTAGTGAGGCAAGATTGTGCCATTGCACTCCAGCCTGGGCGACAGAGCAAGAATCCGTCTCAAAAAAAAAAAAAAAAAAGTACTTGCTATAGGATAGAAACACTAACAGCATGTAACTGATGATGCTCATTTGTGACCATGACCCTCTAATATTCACTTGTAAACAGATAATAGAAAGAGTACAAGGACAAAGTCACCAACATCTTAAAGCACTAAATCAGTGAGATTTTTAAGAATCACTTTTCTTGGTGGCGCGCCACTGTAGACTAGGGACCTTTAGATTATTCTGCCACAGTCCTGGGGCAAACAAGAATCCGGCCTGCTGACGTGCACATGGGCTGATGACTACAAACAGACCACCCCTCCCTTCCACGCTTTACAGGGAATGAGGCAGGGCTATCCGAGAGAACACCTGAACGGACAAGTATGTACAGAATGAGTCCACCTTTTGCTGTGCACATATTCATTCACTCCTCTCTGTAAGCCATGCCATAGGCTGGGGCCACTGAGGAAAACAAAGCAGGCACAACATCTTCAAAGAAGTCTTAACAGCTATTATTACTTAGGGTGGTAAAATTACTAGTTATTTCCATTTTTTCCCCTTCACTCTGTCACCCAGGCTGGAGTACAGTAGCACAATCTTGGCTCATTGCAATCTACAGCTTCTGGGCTCAAGTGATCCTCCCACCTCAGCCCACGACACCCAGTTAATTTTTGTATTTTTGTAGAGACAGAGTTTCACCACGTTGCCCAGGCTGGTCTTGAACTTCTGAGCTCAAGTGATCTGCCTGCCTGGGCCTCCCAAAGTGTTGGGATTACAGGTGTGAACCATAGCACCTGGCCAGTGATTTCTATTTTTTTCTTTACTCTTATCTCTGTTTTCTAGATGTCCTACAGTGAACACGCATGGCTTCTATAAAAAAGAAAAAAAAAAGCTTATACTTTTGCAAATTGTATCAAACTAAGCAAGCACAGGAAAGAACAAAAATATGGAGAAGTAAGTATTTTTAAACATTGTGGGCTGGGCGCGGTGGCTCATGCCTGTAATCTCAGCACTTTGGGAGGCCGAGGTGGGCAGATCACTTGAGGTCGGGAGTTCAAGACCAGCTTGGCCAACATGGAAAAACCCCATTTCTACTAAAAATACAAAAATTAGCCGGGCGTGTTGGCACATGTATGTAGATCCAGCTATTCTAGAGGTTAAGGCACAAGAATCATTTGAACTCGGGAGGTGGAGGGTACAATGAGCCAAGATCGCACCACTGTACTCCAGCCTGAGTGACAGAGCGAGACTATGTCTCCGAAAAGAAAAAAAAAGAAAGAAAAAAAAAAAACCACTGTGGTTAAGTCAGTCTAGATACAGTTCCCTTTCAAAGAACAATAAGGGGTCAGGTTTGGTGGCTCATGCCTGCAATCCCAACATTTTGGGAGGTCAAGCAAGGAGGACTGCTTGAGCCCAGAAGTTTAAGAACAGCCTGGGCAACATAGCAAGACCTCATCTCTATTTAAAAAAAGGGGGGGGCAGGCCGGGCGCGGTGGCTCAAGCCTGTAATCCCAGCACTTTGGGAGGCCGAGACGGGCGGATCACAAGGTCAGGAGATCGAGACCATCCTGGCTAACACGGTGAAACCCCGTCTCTACTAAAAAGTACAAAAAACTAGCCGGGCGAGGTGGCGGGCGCCTGTAGTCCCAGCTACTCAGGAGGCTGAGGCAGGAGAATGGCGTGAACCCGGGAGGTGGAGATTGCAGTGAGCTGAGATCCGGCCACTGCACTCCAGCTTGGGCGACAGAGCGAGACTCCGTCTCAAAAAAAAAAAAAAGGGGGGGGGGCCACATAGCAAGACCTCATCTCTACTTTGGGAAAAAAAAAAAAAAGTGGCTGGGCTCGGTGGCTCACGCCTATAATCCCAGCACTTCGAGAGGCTGAAGAGGGTGGATCACCTGAGGTCGGGGTTTGAGACCACCCTGGCCAACATGGTGAAACTACATCTCTACTAAAAATACAAAAATTGGCCGGGCGCGGTGGCTCAAGCCTGTAATCCCAGCACTTTGGGAGGCCGAGACGGGCGGATCACGAGGTCAGGAGATCGAGACCATCCCGGCTAACACGGTGAAACCCCGTCTCTACTAAAAATACAAAAACTAGCCGGGCGAGGTGGCAGGCGCCTGTAGTCCCAGCTGCTCGGGAGGCTGAGGCAGGAGAATGGTGTGAACCCGGGAGGCGGAGCTTGCAGTGAGCTGAGATCCGGCCACTGCACTCTAGTCCGGGCAACAGAGCGAGACTCCGCCTCCAAAAAAAAAAACAAAAATTAGCTGAGTGTGGTGGTGTGCGCCTGTAATCCCAACTACTCAGGAGGATGAGGCAGGAAAATCGCTTGAACCCGGGAGACGGAGGTTGAGTCAGCCGAGATTGTGCCCCTGCACTCCAGCCTGGGCAACAGAGTGAGTGAGACTCCATTTTAAAAAAAAAAGTTAGCCAGGTGTGGTAGGCCCGCCTGTGATCTCAGATACTCATGCTAAGGTGGGAGGATCACTTGAGCCCAAGAGGCTGAGGCTGCAGTGAACCATGATCACTGCACTCTAGCCTGGGTACCAGAGTGAGACCCGGTGTCAAAAAATGAAAGAAAGGAAGAAAAGGAAGAAGGAAGGAAAAGGGAAAGGGAAGGAAGAAAAGGAGAAAAGAAAGAAAAGAAAAGAAAAGAGAGGGAGGGAAAGAAAAAGAGAGAAAAGAGAAAGGGACAGAGGAAGAGAGAGAAGGATAGGGAGAGGAAGAAGAAAAAGGGGAGGGACAGAGAGAAAATGAGAATATGAAAGAATAAATAATTAGGGAAATATCTAACAGAGTTTTATCTGGATATACCCTTCGACCTCAAAATTTTGCTTCTGGGACTCTTCCTACAAACATTTTGCACGTGTAAAGCAAGATGCATGCATGGAAGTATATCCATCAATCCCCTTTTCTAATAGCAAAAGAAAAACTGGAACAGCACTGAAGAACTGCTAAATCAAGCAGCCACAGTCTTACAAAAGACTACTGCCTGTGTAACCAACAAAAAGAATAAAGCAAGCCTCCATGTGTCAATATGGAAGAAACCTCCAAAACATTAAGTTTTTACAAAGGTATGAGACAATGTGTGTATAATGTGCTACTCCTTTTGCTTATAATTTTAAAGAACATAAAAAAGCAACACAAACTGGCAATGAGAAATTCTATAAAAATGATCTAAGTATCTATGGTGTAAGGGTGACTCACTTTACACCATCTCTTCATACTGATGAATGTTATCATGCATACGAATTTCAATTTTTAAAAGCTTTTTTCCAGAAAAATATTAGACATGCGCGTGCACACACACACACACCCCCAATATAGTGAGATTATAGATAATATTTCTTTTATTTTTCTGCTTTTCTGTCTTCCATACATTTATGCAAGATGATAATGCTTGCAACATCAAGTAGTTAACATTTTTTCTTAAAAACAAAGAAGAAATAGAAACTTTAGAGCTGCTTGAGAAAAAAAAATTGTGAATATTCTAACAGAAGCCAAAGGAGTTAATGGTTTAGGTTAGAGGGGAGAAAGCTGACAACTATCTAAGTATGTAAAATGTTCCACAGATAATGGTGACAAATTCTTCTCTATCTTGGAAGAAAACAGAATAGAAATAAACTTAAATCATTTCAAAATAGAAGTAAGGAAGCCTGTAGGAAACACCTTAAAGGTAATTTAGGGATTGAAATCTAGAAAAGGCTCTTAAAACTCTTAACCTATTGCCTGTTTAGAAAAAAAAAAGTACAGCCGGGCACGGTGGCTCACGCCTGTAATCCCAGTACTTTGTGAGGCTGAGGTGGGCAGATCGCAAGGTCAGGAGTTCAGGACCAGCCTGGCCAATATGGTGAAACCCCATCTCTACTAAAAATACAAAAATTAGCCAGGCATGGTGGCGGGTGCCTGTAGTCCCAGGTACTTGTGAGACCGAGGCAGAAGAATTGCTTGAGCCTGGGAGGCGGAGGTGGCAGTGAACCAAGATCGCACCACTGCACTCCAGCCTGGGTGACAGAGCAAGACTCTGCCTCAAAAAAAGAAAAAAAAAAAGTGCAGCTCACTGCCTGCGCAGTATTCTTGGGGCAAACAGGAAACGGGTTAAAGGAAAGGTTCTTAATCTGAACTCCTGAAGGTTAAAAACAGATGGAATCAACTGTGTAGCAGAATTCCATCTCTTTTGTCTCTACAAGGAAGGATCTAGAGCAGACAATTTCTTCAAAAGCTTTTTCAACTTTTAATTCTTACTTGAGGTCACATTATAAGTTAATCACTGATCATTACAAGCAGATTCAAAGAAAGCAAAACCATTGCATACAAAAGTAAGGTGCAGGCTCAGCATGGTGGCTCATGCCTATAATCCCAGTGCTTTTGGAGGCTGAGGCAGGAAGACTGCTTGAGGCTAGGAGTTAGAGACCAGCCTGACCAACACAGCGAGATCCCCAACACTTTAAAAAAAAAAAAAAAAAGCCAGGTGTAGTGGCTCACGCCTGTAGTCCCAGCTACTTGGGAGGCTGAGGTGAGATGATCACTTGAACCCAGGAGTTTGAGGCTGTAGTAGACCATGATCCAGCCACTGAACTCCAGCTTAGGTGACAGAGAGAGACCCTAGCTCTATTTTAAAAAGAGAGAGAGAGAAAGAGAGAGCGAGAGAGCGAGGTGTTTGTCAGCAACATGCATATAAAAATATTAGAACACCACCACAAAACAGAATCTTAAAATTACGTTCTAATAGTTTTATTGTATAAACACTAAATTCTCTGACCTTGGTAAAATCTTTGATGAGGTCAGCTGCTCTCACGCCATTCTGTACATTAAAGCTGATATCAACTTTCACTTCAGTAAAAGAATCTGTTAGTTTAATAATAGGTACCTATAAAGAGAAGAAAGGTAAAATGTAAATGCTTTTAACCAGATTAAATGACAAAATCAGGGGATGGAGGGTTACTAGACACGAGGTCTCCATCATCTCATGAGAGCATAAGAACACTGAGTCTTCTAAATATGGCACACCCCAATAACTCTGGACTGCTACAAATACCATATGTTGCATATTTAGCATTGGGCCCCATACAATATATTTTGTAATTTCTATAAATTGAGAATTTTGTTTGGTGTCCAATTTTTGATTATTTATTTTTATTGTTTATATTTAAGGCATACGTGTTTTGATATACTTATCTTGATACACATACTGAAGTGATTACCGCAGTTAAGTAAATTAATAAGCCCATCATCTCGCTTATTAGTTGACATATAGTTATAATAATTTTTAAATTATCTAACAAAAACCTTTCTCAATACTTTGGAGAACACTTTCTGAGTATAAGATGAAGAACGATGAATACTAGGTATTAAATGTTTTATATCATCAAACTGTTTCTAATAAGAAAATTGCTGGATTCTTAAGGTATGTACTACAACCCACTTGCATTACTGGTCAGTTTTGCAAATAGCCCAAAAAGCAACCTGACAAGATAAGATATAAAAATTATTCTCAAAAACTGACAGGATTATTTACATGAGCTAGCAGGAGTTCTTTTCAAAAAATGCTCCAACTTGGGCAACACAGGGAGACCCTATCTCTACAAAAAAAAATTTTTTTTTTAATAAGCAGAGCGTGGTAGGGTGCGCGCCTGTAGTCCCAGCTACTTATAAGGCTGAGGTGGGAGGATCACTTGAGTCCAGGAGTTAGAGAACAGCCTGGGCAACATAGTGGGACTGTATCTCTCTCTAAAAAAATGAAAAAAACATTGCTGGGCGCGGTGGCTCACACCTGTAATCCCAGCACTTTGGGAGGCTGAGGCGGGAGGCTTACGAGGTCAGGAGATTGAGACCATCCTGCCTAACACAGTGAAACCCCGTCTCTATTAAAAATACAAAACATGAGCCGGGCGTGGTGGCGGGCGCCTGTAGTCCCAGCTACTCGGGAGGCTGAGGCAGGAGAATGGTGTGAACCCGGGAGGTGGAGCTTGCAGTGAGCCGAGATTGCGCCACTGCCCTCCAGCCTGGGCGACAGAGCCAGACTCTGTCTCAAAAGATAATAATAATAAAAATGAATAAAACAAACATCTCTACAGTGAGTACTGTGTATGATAAAATTGGGTATTCTGCTGTTGTTAAAAGAAATGCAGGCCAGGTGCAGAGGCTCACGCCTGTAATCCCAGCACTTTGGGAGGCAGAGGTGTGTGGATCACTTGAGCCCCGGAGTTGGAGATCAGTCTGGGCAACACGGTTAAACCCCGTCTCTACAAAATATACAAAAAAATTAGCCAGGCATGGCAGGTTGTGTCTACAGTCCAGCTCCTCGAGATGCTGAAGTAGAAGGATCACTTGAGCCAAGGAGGTACAGGTTGCAGTGACCCAAGATTGTGTGGTCACACTCCAGCGTGGACAACCAGAAAACTTTTTATGTGCAAGCACGGTGACATTAACAAAATGAAAGAATCACTCACTTGCAATGTAACTGTGCTCACCAAACTTTAATTTAATTCAAGTTTCATAGGTAAATAACTACGGTTTAATATGAAATGCTGCAGAACTTACAGTTGCTTTGTCTAAAACTTTCACCGAATCCTCATCTGCAACTTTGTGTTTCCGAAGAGCTTCTTCCAGAGTCCAGAGGGGTAGGTTCTCCCACTTCCCAAACACCACTAGGTCGATGTCACTGAACACAGAATACATATACAAGAGGGTCTGAAGAAGCTGGAAACTTGTTTTAACTGACATTCATGCTTATAGACTTCATTAGTACAATTAAAACCTATTTCCCACCCTGGCCAACGAAGACTAAATGTGTTAGTGATAATGCTTTTGTGGAAAGGGGAAATAGTAGTTGTTGATTTTAACAAACTCCTCCTCCCAGTCATTTCACAGAATTCAGGTCTCAGGAAACAGGGTGATTTTGAAAGAAGTAAAACCTCAAAAAAAAAAAAAAAAAGCACTTAACATCCTTTCCTTAATAAAGGCTTCCGGTACTAGACATAATTATTTTCCTATCTGGATGAGATTAATTGCAACTCAGAAATATTATGAAGTGCTTTAAACTGGATGCAGAACAGGTATCCAGCATGCTACCATTTGTGTTAATATACACACATGTCCTTTTATATGCACAGGTATCTCTGAAAGGATATGTGAGAAATTGGTAAAAGTGGCTGTTCTGGCCAGGTGTAGTGGCTCACACCTGTAATCCCAGCACTTTCGGAGGCCGAGGTGGGTGGATCACGAGGTCAGGAAATTGAGACTATCCTGGCTAACACGGTGAAACCCTGTCTCTACTAAAAAACACAAAAAAATTAGCTGGGCACGGTCGCAGGCGCCTGTAGTCCCAGCTACTCGGGAGGCTGAGGCAGGAGAATGGCGTGAACCCGGGAGGCGGAGCTTACAGTGAGCCGAGATAGCGCCACTGCACTCCAGCCTGGGCGACAAGAGCCAGACTCCGTTTCAAAACAAAACAAAACAAAACAACAAGTGGCTGTTCCAAGGAGAACCAGGGGGCAGAGGTGGGACTGAGACTTTTCTCTGTATTGATTTTTGTGCCGTTTACAAATGTGAACTATGTGAATGTACTACCTATTCATAAAATTTAATTAAATTTTTTAAGAAAGAGTGATTTTTCATGTTTTACTGAAGCTGAGAACCTAAGTAAGAAATATGAACTTGAAGTTGAGTATTATGACTTTTGCAGGCCAAGGACATCTATGGGAAGAATGGAAATTGCCAGGGTCCACCCACTTCAGCACACTTTAAGTTGGGCTAAAGTGTACCAGATCAAGCTCAAATGGAAAAACATGATGCTGACTTTATTCTGGAGAGATTAAGTAATAATAGTAATAACCATGATGGAATGTTCAAACAATTTCAATTCTTAGAGAGCAAGTATTCACCCTCCAGAGAAACATCATTTCCAAAAGAAAGCCTCCAAGGCTGTGCATCAAGAGAGGTCTCATTTGAGAAGACTGAAACTGAACAAGAGTCCTGAAAGGCCAAGATCTTTCTCAGAGAAGAGATCTGTACCTGAATTTCTGGATCAGGATGCTGGAGCCATAACTAGTAGAATGAGTTCTTAATTTGAAAGTGAGAGTGAGAGAGTGAGACAGTGAGTGAGTGAGTGAGACAGCGGGAACTCACATTCTAGAGGATATACAATCAGACATTTTATCATGAGACTACATTAACATCTCTGTCAGTGGGTTAAGTTATGGGACTGAGCAATACTCTGCCAGGTAGTCAATTTCTAAAATTAGTAACTAACTGATTCCACTGCAACATGATCCCTTTTCCATCTCTCTGTACCATCAACGTCTTGGAGATGATGTGAAGTGATATTCTACTTCAAGGTAAATCAAATTAAATGCTGGTAAATCCTTTACTTTTTTATTTTTTATTTTATTTTATTTATTTATTTTTTGGAGACAGAATCTCGCTCTGTTGCCCAGCCCGGAATACAGTGGCGCAATCTCAGCTCACTGCAACCTCCACCTCCTGGGTTTAAGCAATTCTCCTGCCTCGGCCTCCGGAGTAGCTGGGATTACAGGCGCGTGCCGCTATACCCGGCTAATTCTTGTATTTTTAGTAGAGATGGAGTTTCACCATGTTGGCCAGGCTGGTCTTGAATTCCTGACCTCAAGTGATCCGCCCTCCTCGGCCTCCTGAAGTGCTAGGATTACAGGCGTGAGCCACCATGCCCAGTCCCATTTTTGTTTTATAAATTTGTTTTGTTTCTACTCCTTACAAATTTGACAGCCAAAATGAATACACTCTAGGAAAAGGTACAGTCCTTTAAAAGATTCATGAGTGTACTAACCTAGTAGGTAAATACAGTCCAGTTTTAAAACTTCCAAATATCTGGACCTGAAACAGAAAAAGAAGTTATTATATTGAGGTATCAGATAAAGCCACCAAGATATGGAGAAATGTCAGTTTTTGCTACCCTCTACTGGTACTTTTTGGTATGACAAGAGCATTTTTTTTCTAACCCCATTCTTCATGAAGTGGGTATTCTGTTTCACAAGCAGACATTCTGAATATAATTTAAACTTACCTGGTTCAAATAAGAAACACAGAGACCAAAATACAGTTGTCCCTTGGTATCAGCAGGAGACTGGCTCCAGTCCCACTATGCCAAAATCTGAAGATGCTCAAGTCACTGCTATAATGCGAGTCCTCCCATATACTTTATATCATCTTTAGATTACTTATAATACCTAGTACAATGTAAATGCTATCTAAATAGTTGTTATACTGTATTTTTAAAATAACTTGTACTGTTTTTATTGGTGCATTGTTATTTTTATAGTTTTTTTCTGAATATTTTCAATCCACCGTTGGTTTAATATGGAGGTGTGGTACTTAAGGGTACAGAAAGCCAACCACAGGAAACTTCCAGAAGTAGTTCAGATCAATAATGTTCCCTCATTATCCAGAGACACAATCACAAATCCTTAATTTTTGTTCTCTGAGCAGGAGTCTTCGAACAGATTACTAAAATGGGATCAGACTACTTTAACTGTAGGGCAAGTGTGGGCCTTTAGGTCAATTCCACAGAGAACACCAGGCACCATCATTATAACATCATGCTGTGGCATAAAACTGGGATGCATTCTACCTCAACCCATGGAGAACAGGGGAACTCAGGCAGAAATACATGTGCAGGTAATTGTAATAAAAAAGGATAGGCCGGGCACAGTGGCTCATGCCTTTAATCCCAGCACTTTGGGAGGCCAAGGCAGGTGGATCACCTGAGGTCAGGAGTTCAAGACCAGCCTGGCGAACATGATGAAACCCCATCTCTACTAAAAATACAAAAATCAGCCAGGTGTGGTGACGGGTGCCTGTAATCCCAGCTACTCACGAGGCTGAGACAGGAGAATTGCTTGAACCTGGGAGGCAGAGGCTACAGTGAGCTGAGATCATGTCACTGTGTCACTGTACTCCAGCCTGGGCGACAGAGCAAGACTCCATCTCAGGGCGGGGGAAAAGGATAAACAGTGAAACCAGTTCAACCTCTGAGGCAAGATGGACCTGGGAACCTAATCACAAGCTCATGTTCCTCATCTGTAGGTAGATAGATGATGGCTGGCTGGCTGGCTGGCTGGAGAGAGAGAGATAAGATAGTCAACCTCCACCTAAGAAAGATAAGGGTTAAGTTAGACCAGGGCTTCTCAACATTGGCATTTGGGAGTGGATAATTCTTTGTTGTAAGGGCCTATACTGTTCATCACAGAATGGCTGGTGGCATCCATGGCCTCTACCCACTAGGTACTAGCAGTGCACACCCAGTCAGGACAATAAAAAATGTCTCGGACATTGCCAAACGCCCCCCTGGAGAGCAAAATAACCACTAGCTAAGAACCACTGATTTGGATCACATAGGAGAAAGAATGTGACATATGGTCACTGTTCATAAAATATTAGTATCCTCGCCTTTTCCCTTTACCTACAGCATCATATACATACTGTCATATACATGCAACTTTTACATACAGTGAAACTTCCTTGTTTTGCCAATTGGACAAAAACACCACCCAGGACAGTGCCTAAAGAAAAGTTACAGAACACAAAGTAATGGATTCTATTAATATTATTTTGTGTACTTCTTTGCATACACAAAATCATAAAACAGGCCCTCAAAGTGCCCTAAAAAGTGAAGTATTAACTTAGTACCAGTAACAGGCCAAGTGTGGTGGCTCACGCCTATAATCCTAGCACTTTGGGAGGCCCAGGCGGGCAGATTGCTTGAGCCCAGGAGTTCAAGACCAGCCTGGGCAACATAGTGAGACACAGTCTCTACAAAAAAATACGAAAATTAGCTAGGTGTGGTGACGTGCACCTGCGGTCCCAGCTACTCGGGATGCTGAGGTGGATCACTTGAGCCCAGGAAATCAAGGCTGCAGTGAGTCGTGATCGCACTACTGCACTCCAGCCTCAGCAACAGAGTGAGACCCCTATCTCAAAAACAAAAAACAAAAGACTTAGTACCAGTAACAAAAACAACAAATAAGCCAAGAAGAAATCCTGAGCAATCATTTTGTTCACTGACTGGGAGCTGTCTAAAAGGCAATTAGCCGGTCTGAGAGAAATGAAAAATGGCAATTTCAGGAAAGAAATAAGAAAAGACTTATGCCTGCATTAGCCACAAGTGACAAAAGTTCGTAGTTGACATTTTCATTCAGCTGTAAACAATTATATAATGTTTACCCTGGCAGGCTGGAACTAAGTAGTAATGAGGTTTTGATATACCATATCCAATAACGGACCACTACAACAATGAGGTTTGATTTGTCTTTCTTCTCTTTACACTAATAATTTTTAAAGACAGCTTGCCTTTAGTAGTTGCTATTAGCACTACCAAAAAAAAAAAAAAGTTGTTAGTCATCCAATCCAATGAAAATAATTAGGAAGCCTCAAATTCTAAAGACTGCAAAAAATTGTTTGCTTTTAAAATTTAATTAGACCACAACTCTACAGTGTACTTCTACTTGCATCTGAGGACTAGCATGAGATACCAGCAGATAGGCCTCTGGCCCATGGACAAGGACTGTCCCAAGCATAGGCTACCCAGGAAGGGACTCACGTCAGCGCTGGGCCAGAGCTCCTTAATTACACTCTCAATCCTGTTCACCACCTCCATCCGCATCTTCTCTTCCTCAGGTCTTGGAGACATGTATTCATAAAAATCACTGATTTCTTCATGCAGACTGAAGAAAAAAGCAGAAAAGTTAATATGAACAGGGCCAATCTAATGAGAAATCACTATCTTAAAGAATCTTATCTAATTAGGTCTTATAATTCGGCTGATGACTATCTTAATTTTAATGTTATAACTCAAGATAAGCTAAAATGGGAATGTACAGAATTTAATCAAAAAAACTAAAATAATTAAATAACATAAGAAATTTCCTGTGCAAAACACTTGCTGGGGTGCTGGTGATTTAAATAAAATAAAATAAAATTTAAAAAGCATACGGCCTGGCCTCGGCCTTTCCACTTCTGATCTAACAGACACAAGAAGATACTGAATCCAGGTGATGCAGGCAAATTTCCTGGCAGTAGGGACTGACCCTCTTACCTCTTGGGGATCCATTCCTCACAGTAGCAAACAGTACATCTTTCATAATGTTTGCTCAGTGAATTAAGTGTCAAATGAACAAATCAGGCAGCAAACAACAGCAAAGTCTTGAAAAGAATGGCTGGTAGACAAAGGCTCCATGAAGGAGCTGAAGACTTCCAGAGCCTGTGAGGTACAGGGCAATCAGCCAGCTACAAGGGCTGTGGCAGGCAGAGTGGGAGAAGCATCTGGAGAGGAAAGCAGGCCCCAGTAGAGGGCAGGCTCTGAATGACTGACTGGCTAAGAGGTTCAAGCTTTCCCCCTGTGGCAACAGAGCTATTTAAATGTTTCTGACAGGGACTAGAGAGAGACTGACTTCAAAAATGCAGCATTTTAAGAAGACTAAACTGGCAACTATGCAAACAACAGACCAGCAAAGAGACTAGACTACATGCAGGGAAAAGTCATGAATCAATGAGGTGCTGGAGGATTGGATGAAGGCCTAGAAGATGGTGGAAGGAAAGGAATGGGCTCCAGAAACAAAACACACACACATACCCACACTCCGTGGCCAGGCGCAGCGCCTGGCTATCATAGTGGTGGGGGGCTAAGGATGCCTTCAAGGGCTGAAGCCTGAGGGCCTGGGGGAAAACTACTGGTCTGGAAGGAAGGACAAACTCACTGGGCTGAGCAATGACTTGAATGTAGTCAGGATGGGGGACAGAGAGAAAAGCAGCATTCCTTTCTAAGTTGGTGAGGCTGTGAAGAGCTATTAAATGGCTGGGAAGGGAAAGTGAAGAAGTCAGCTCACCTTCCCTAGAGCACCCATGAGGACTGAGCCACGGAGGTAAGCACAGGGGCTCTACTAACTGGGATAGACCAGGAGGCTCGAAGCAACAGGTGCAAGGTGCTTCAGGGGAAGGAAGGGGCAGAGGGGTTGGCCTGGGGCACAGCAGTGGGAAGGAAGTGCAGCCACAGCTTAACAGAGCCTTGAAGGAGGAGCATGCCTGCAACTGTGTGGCACCTTCAGGGCCCAGAGCAGGAAGCTGGAAAAACTGACAGACCAAAAATCGCTTTAGGGAAGGAAAAAAAGTGTTTACATCCTAATCCCCAAAGGCTATAAACTTGTGCTACAAGAAACTCTGGAAAGTGAAAATGTGACTGATTAAGCAATCCATAGTTCCTCCTTCTGATTTTTTATTTTTAGCCTAAGAGTCAAAAACCTTGAGTTCTAGACTCAGGTTCTGCCTGAGGGCAGCTGTGTTCCCTCTGACAGGTGACTGGCACTCTCAGGCTTCAGTGTGTCAGGTACAGCACACAGCTGGTAAGCAGGAGCCTTTTCAGGCCTTCAGTTTGAAAACCTGGGCCTTTCGTAGAGGATGATTTACAACAGCGTTCGGCCTGTTTGCTATGCAATATGTCATAAAAAGTGGATCTTAAAACTCCAGAGAGGTCTGTAGGTGAATCCAAAAGATATCCCAGTGGGGCCGTTTTCCTTGCTATGCCCCTGGGTACCTTGGGACCTTCAACTTCTGTTTTGAAGTTTTGTTTTGATTTGAGTTTCCCAGGTTTGATTTTGTTCTCTAAGGTTATCTATCCTTTTCTGCTTCTCGAAGACAGCAGCTGAATGGGAATAGCTGTTAGGAAGCTTACAGTTTGCTCTGCTCATCTGCACAAGTCTGCTGGCAAAGATGAGGGCCATGAATAAACGACAGAACAAATGGACTGCTTCTTATCTCACTGCGTAGTCTGCAGTGACTGATCAGAGTTTATTTGTAGTTCTAAAACAGATCCATAGAAAAACTGCATTTTAACTAATGGGGGGGAAAAAAACTCCTAAATGTGACTGCATCTATTCTGAAGGCCCCCTTACGAATTTTCTAATTCAAATACAGGCAAAAAGTATTTAGCACAACTGTCAGTCAATCTGAAGTCACGAGAAACTGATTAAGAATTCATTCTCTGGCCAGGCGCAATGGCTCAAGTCTGTAATCCCAGCACTTTGGGAGGCTGAGGCAGGCAGATCGCCTGAGGCCAGGAGCTGGAGACCATCTGGCCAACATGGCGAAACCCCTTTTCTACTAAAAATATAAAAATTAGCTGGGCGTGGTGGCGTATGCCTGTAATTCCAGTTCCTTGGGAGGCTGAGGCACAAAAATCACTTGAACTTGGGAGGTAGAGGTTGTAGTGAGCTGACACTGTGCCACTGCACTCTAGCCTGGGTGGTGGAGTGAGATTTTGTCTCCAAAAAAAAGAAAGAATTCATTCTCTAAACATTACCAAGTGCCTATATTCAAGGCACTAGGAGAAAACTGGCTCATCAAACATAATCCTTGCCCTGGGTCACTTCCATCTAACAATGAAAAGGAACACTTATTTAACATAGTTCTGTAGAACATAGTGCAATGCATATGTTCTGTACTATTCTGCCATAGGCAGCTTCCAGATGAATGATTCAGAGCTTTCCAATGATCACAGCTGCCCAGGATGGACTGGGTTGCCTTGCAGGTTAGTAAGGTCCCTGTCACTATCAGCATAAAGAAACCAGATGACCATGAGGCAAACAAAGGTCCAATAAAACGGTTTTCTGAACTTGGTAAAAAGTTGGAAAAGATTCTAAAATTCGCTTTCAGTGCTGCAATCTAGTGTTCTAACTAGCACATTAATTTGGGGGAAAATTATTATAGATTTATAAGACTAGCTCTGAAGACCACCCTCAACAATCAATAGCCCACGGCACCACCTTCCTATTTCAGAAAAAATGGTTCCACAGGTTATTGTATTTTGATTGATGCATATGTGCAACTATCAATGCATATGTGCATCAATCAAAATACAATACAATTTGATTGATGCATATTTGCAATCAATTTGTATTTTGATTGATGCATATTTGCACAATGGAAGGGGGAAAGAGGAATACGGAAAAAGAGAAGGGCTATTATTAAAGCAAAGCCACACTTGCAAAGTCAGAAGAGGAAATCCAATCTCAGGTCTGCCAGGCTCAGTTTCTCATCCACACCAGGCACAAGCATCACTATCTCACCTATATGTAACTAGCTACGTGTGAAATACTCAGAGAACAACCAGATAAAATATCTTGGAACACTGAGGAAATAAACTTCAAGTACAGATTTTAAAATAATTCTAACAGGCTCTATCCTCGGGACTGAGTAATTTTACTGGCACAGTGCCTTGCATATTCAGGCACTTAAAATACCCTGACGGGCTGAAGTTTGTTTGTAGAGTGTGCACTGTAAGTCTGGTTCTCATTTGAGTGGCAGAGTGGACGCCTGAGGAATTTTGTAGGCTTGCTTTCACATGGTAATATAATTTTATGCCTCTGAAAGCATCCAAGTACACAGAGAAAACTTCAGTTTGTCCCATGTTTGGATCAAAATTTAATATGATTTATGATAGGTATTGCTTGATGACACATGCCCAGTGTTACAGTTTCTCATATAAAATTATAAAATACATCATACTGAAGTAAGAATGATAAAAGTATAGAATACAACTCTTCTGTGATCTGAACTCATATGTACCCAAAATATAGTGCCCTCTCTAGGATATCAGTGTTTTTATGTTAAAAGGAAAAGTGACTCAGGCATAGTGGCTCATGCCTGTAACCCTGGCATTTTGGGAGGCTGAGGCAGGTGGATCGCTTGAGTCCAGGAGTTTGAGACCAGCCTGGATGACATGGCGAAACCCCATCTCTACAAAAATACAAAAAATTAGCCAGGCGTGATGGTGCATGCCTGTAATCCCAGCTACTCAAGAGGCTAAGATGGGAGAATAGCTTGAGCCCGGGAGACAAAGGGTGCAGTGGGCTGAGACTGTGCCTCTGTTCTCCAGCCTGGGCAACAGAGCAAGGCTCCGTCTCGAAAAAACAAAAATAAAGGTTAAAAAAGGAAAAGTGAACAAGATCCCTGTTCATAAAGGAAAAGTCATATAAGAGCAATATGATGAAATGAGCACCACTATATAACGGGAAAAGATGCCAAAAACAAGAGAGTAAGAGAAACAAAATTAATTTGCTGGCGTAAAATTTACATTAAAATCTCAAATTTAATAACAACATTTAATATGACAAGGAGGTATCCAAAAAACATATTCCATATTTAAAAAATAAAACTCACAGGTAATTTAGGTTAAAAAAAAAAAAACCACTTCTGCTCTGAGGAAAGATCTGCTACAGAAAGGGAATCCAGCCTATCAAAATTATGTGAATTTTATAATGCTTGTCACGGGGTGGGAGGTTCAAGTTCTTTGGCTGGGAAAGGAAGAACCGTTTCGCATCCTTCAGTTGGACCACCCTGGGCACATTGTGAGTTGCTTAGTAGCTTCTGCACTCTCAAAACCAAAGGAAAGGTGGAAAGCTCCCTTGTGCCTGCCAGGTCAAGGGAGGCAGATGACCCACAGCCAGACCCTCTGCTCAGCACTGTCCCCTGCGGCTCATCCATGCTTCTGTTCAGGGATGACACTGCTTCCCAAGAGATACCTGCCCAGACATAGCATGTCTGAGCCCACCTCCACATCAAGGTCCAGTTTTCCCAGTTCCATAACTGAAGTCAGATCCCTTTAATTATAACTTCATCCTTACATGAAGGAACTGACAAAGTTCTATTCGATAACTGTCAATAACAGGACATCCCCCCACCAAAAAAAAAAAAAAACATATATATATATATATCTTAAGGTTCATGATATCCAATTTTGAAACAATATATTGAAAAGGCATTCATATGCATGTGGGGAAGCATAAATTACTACAACGTCTCCCGAGGTCATTCTACTAACAAATGATAATGTTTATATAAATAATTTTTAAAATTTCCCTTGTTACCATCCTCCAGAAATATTTTCATGAGGGAACCAGGACATCTGTATAAGGATGTTCACCACAGGATTATTTAGGATACTAAAAAATTTAGAAATGGTATCAATGTCCATCAACAGGATCTAATTAAATAATCATAGAAGCACCCATTGACTGACTTTCTCTTTGACGTTCTCTTTATAGTCAATAACCTCTTTAAAAGAATGAAGTAAAGCTACATAAGCCGATAAAGATGTCAAATATGTTAAGTTGGAAAGAAAAAGCACAAAAAATGTGTTCAGCAGAATCCCTTTTGCGTGCGTTAGACATGTGCAGGGGCAGGAGTGGTGGCTCACGCCTGTAATCCCAGCACTTTGGGAGGCTGAGGCGGGTGGATCACTTGACGTCAGGAGCTTCAGACCAGCCTGGCCAGCGTGGTGAAACCCCGTCTCTACAAAAAATACAAAAATTAGCTGGGTGTGGTGGTGGTTGCCTGTAATCCCAGCTACTCGGGAGGCTGAGGCATGAGAATCACTTGAACCTGGGAGGCGGAGGTCACAGCAAGCTGAAATCACGCCACTGCACTCCAGCCTGGATGACAGAGCAAGACTCCGTCTCAAAAAAAAAAAGACATGTAAACACATGCACACAGAGGCAGATACACAACATGCTCCTATTTGCATTGCAAGTTTTCTGGAAGGAGAACTGTCAACAGATATTACCTTAGGGACAGGGACTTTTGCCCAGTGGAGGGTACAGGCAGGAGAGTTAGGAAGACTTTAACTTTTTTTTTTTTTTGTATCTTTCTGTACTACTATAATTTTTTTTAAAAATCAGCATGAATTTGTCCACTTTTCAAACAGTGATTATTGTCTGCTTAATGAGATTACAGACCAGGACATTTGTTGTCACCTTTATATTTTCCCATGTGAAAAATACGGTTGTGAGTATGCATGTTCCACCCGCTAACCGGCCCTCTGCCCACCCCACATAGAACAGGGTCTATATACGATACTGTTAACAGTGATTACATCTGAAGAGGGACTGGGGGGTCATTTTAAGAAAAATGCATACATGTTAATTATCACTGTATATTTTTAAAACAAGAACTTCATTATAAAAAAATTCATTAAAGAAAACACAAAGCAGAAACACTTAATCTAATAATCTAGCTTTGCAGACACACTTCGAAAGAGGGTGACGTGGGTGGGCTGTGGAAGGAGCTCAGTGGTCAGCCTGTGGGCAATACTAATACCTGGGGACACAGAAGACCCCCAAATCCAGGAATGCAGTGACAGCACACACCGGTATATTTCGCGAAGTTTCTGCATGCCCAGTGCAGTGTGTGTGGTGAGTTTCTGCTAGTGTCTGGCCCAACCTTTCTGGGATTATTTATATACTCAAACATGTTGCAAGGCAAATTTCTGGAAGAATACACAAAAACTGCTAGTAGGACTTTCCTCTGGGGTGGAGTAGAGGTCTGAATTTGCATGATTTTGTACTGTTTGATTTTTTTCAAACCCGCCTAGACACCAAGAGAAGCGAGTGTCTTCTCTTGGGCCCTGGGGTGATGACACTGCAATCTGAGTGACATCTTCAGGAGACTGAAGATGGATCTTTACCAAGAAACTCATGCACACATCCAGCCTCCTGTACGTGCAGCTAGACATCCCTACAAAGATGTCACCTCACACTAAACAAGTTCAAAACACAACTGCTTGCCATTCTCTTAAATCTATTCCTACTCCTGTGTTTTCTTCCCTGAGTGGAAACTTCAGTCTTCCTTGGTTCATTTTTCTTCATCTATGGAGTCAAGAGGTTTCCAAATCCTCGTACCCAAAACCAAAAAACAAAACACTTCCAAATCAGATCCTGCCCCTCCACCTTCCCTGACCGTGCTTTGAGTTTAATTCTTTTTCTCTCTCAGTAGAACACTGTGGCAGCCTCCAAACTGGTCTCCCTGCCATGAGCCTCTCCCTTTTCTAGGCCATCGCTGCATGATTACCGAGGTCCCCTTCCTTAGCCTATCTGTGTCATTTCCATCCTCCTTATGGTTAACACTGCCTACCTTTACAGCCTCACTTACAAGAGCTTCCGAGCCCTCTTCTATGACAGCCCCATACAACTGGACCGACGCATGCCTTGCCTTTTCAAGAATCACTCTCTCACTCAGCTTTGGAGATCTCAAATATTAGCTCCTCTGTAAAATTCCCAGAGGCAGAATGACTTCAGAGCCTCCTGAGGGCTCCTGGAGCATGGCCAATCAGGCCTAGCTGTGGCAGAGCAGTGAGGCTTATAGGCCTCCCTATTCAGACTCAACTCTTCCTGCTTTGGGCTCTGTGTGCCCAGATGCAAGACTCAATACAGAGAAGCACCTCCTTAGAGAGGGACCTTCTCTTCACAGGGGAACATCTACCTACCCCGATGTCCACATAGCCTCAAAAGGGATGTGATGTTCCTTAAAATGAGCTCCAAACCAGGATCCAAGAAAATGGATGCTCACACAGTGTGGCTGAGAACTGACAAAACCAGAAGGAGGACAATTTGACCTAAGAACTATAGATGTCCACTGTCCTTAAAGAAGACAATTACACCTTTCAGAATGTAGCCAAAGGAGGTCTGCATGTGCACAGAGATAGGGCGATAAGAAAATATTCACAATGAACATGTAATTTTCTTTAAAAAGCCAAGGTTTACAAGTGGAATGCCTAAAAGCTTTAAAGTCTGCACAATGTGCCTACCTTCTACAGTACTGATAACAATACAAGGTCACTTGAAAAAGGCCATGCCTAAATAGGAAGCTCTCCAGTTCCAAAGCAGAAAGACAAAAAGCCCTCTCTCTCCTCTATTTGTAGACAAGAAACTTATTCACTCTCCTAAATAATTTGTACCATCTCCCAAGATTTAAAAAAACAAGGGAGACAGAAAATACAGATGATGACATACAGATTTAAATACAGAAATACAGATTTAAAAGGAAAAAGAAAGAGCCCATATATCTTACTTTTATGAATGCTGCAGGCATTTACAACAGTGAATCATGGCTAAGGAATGCCATATTTGCTATGGTAACCCTTCCTTGGTTAGGACACGAGAGTAAAAGTACAGGGAATGGATACTCATCTGTGTGTCCTAAATTACAGTTTTCATTTTTTTCTTCTTTTAAGAGGTACTCGTGCCTGCTTTCCTAGAAATTAGAGCATTCCTTTTAAATGCCACTGCCAGTTGCACTCAATTTCTGGACTACAGTTTTTTAGGCCAATGTTTCAGAAGGATGGTTTTTCAGTTGATTTCCTATTGGTCCCTTCCCACTTAGCTGCTATGAAAACAGATAATGAAAACCACCCGATTCTCCCCAGGCCTCTTTCTTTTGCCACTCAGCCTTACTACTACTTGCAATTGATTATAAAGAGGGAACAAGAAAAGAAATCATTACCCAAGAGTTGCTTTATCTAATTTGGGTCAAAAATTACTTCCCCTTCCAATAAAATTTCTGAACTACCCAAACTACTCTTGAGTAGATCCAACCAAATTTGGTTAAAGTTAGGAAGCTTAAAGAAGAATGGTTGATGGTATTCTCTAAGATCAAATATCTTGCAACTAAAGCTTGATTAATAAATGTATTCCTCAAATGGGAAACCCTCAAATATCTGAGTGAAGAAAAAAAACAAAGCACAAATAAACAAAGCTTAATCTTTCCCTAGCTACAAGGTCCAAACGCCAATAAGAAGTTTGTTATATTCTTAAATATTAATAATGAAATATGGATGTGTTTAACCTGTGTAATCCCAATACCAAAACTTCATTTATATATTTATTTGTTGTTTACCTTTAGTGGAAGGGCTGGTGTTTAAGAATAGATACTAACCATTTGTAACATCTTTCCCTATGCTACAGTACAGGTAAGAGAAGCACAGAGCTACCAAAGGGGCACCTTACATTCAAGGACCCCTACATATGAAAATTCCAGTATCCAAAATATACTAGCAGTGATTATTTGCTCAATAAATAATTTATATTAAATAGGACAAATTCCCAATGCGTATTTAAAATGTTTTAACTATTAGTAGTGATTGTTTGGATAATGAAACTAGAAACAAGACTAATTTGGAGACAAGATATAGCAACTTTCTTTTTCTGCACTGTTGAAATCTTTTGACCAAGTGGTGGTATTTTTTTTTTTTTTAAGAGATGATGTCTCACTATGTTGTCCAGGCTGGTCTCAAACTCCTGAGCTCAAGCAATCTGAGCACCTCAGACTCCCAAAGTGCATCACTGTATCCAGTCTTTTTTTTTTCTTTTTTTTTGGGTTCAAGTGATTCTCATGCCTCAGTCTCCCAGGCAGCTGAAATTACAGGTGTGCACTACCACATCTGGCTAATTTTTTGTATTTTTGGTAGAGATGGGGTTTCGCCATGTTCGTTAGGCTGGTCTTGAATTCCTGACCGTAAGAGATCTACCTGCCTTGGCCTCCCAAAGTGCTGGGATTACAGGTGTGAGCCACCTTGGCCAGCCACTGCTGCGGTTTTTTTTCTTTCTTTCTTTTTTTTTTTTTGAGACGGAGTCTCGCTCTGCCCCCAGGCTGGAGTGCAGTGGCCGGATCTCAGCTCACTGCAAGCTCCGCCTCCCGGGTTCACGCCATTCTCCTGCCTCAGCCTCCCGAGTAGCTGGGACTACAGGTGCCCGCCACCTCGCCCAGCTAATTTTTTTGTATTTTTAGTAGAGACGGGGTTTCACCGTGTTAGCCAGGATGGTTTCGATCTCCTGACCTCGTGATTCGCCCGTCTCGGCCTCCCAAAGTGCTGGGATTACAGGCTTGAGCCACCGCGCCCGGCCTCTTTTTTTTTTTTTTAAGACAAAGTCTTGCTCTGTCGCCAAGGCTGGAGTGCAGTGGCGCGATCTTGGAGCACTGCAACCTCTGCCTCCCAAGTTCAATCGATTCTCCTGCCTCAGCCTCCTGAGTAGCTGGGATTACTGACATGTGCCACCATGCCCAGTTAATTTTTGTATTTTTGGTAGAGACAGCGTTTCACCATGTCAGCCAGGCTGATCTCAAACTCCTGACCTCAGGTGATCCACCTGCCTCAGCCTCCCAAAGTGCTGGGATTACAGGTATGAGCAACCGCACCCAGCCCAGTGCTGGTATTTTTAAAAGCAAAAAAACAAAACCAAATTGATTCACAAAGAATCCATTTACATATACACCAAAAACATAATATGTGCAAACCTAGACTGACTTTTATGAGGTCCTATATTTTTTCAAAATTAAGAAATAAAAAAATAAATTCTGGGCTAGGCTAAGTGGCTCAGGTCTATAATCAGCACTTTGGGAGGCTGAGGGCTGGAAGATTGACTGAGGCTAGGAGTTCAAGACCAGCCTGGGTAACATGGTGAGACCCCGCCTCTGTAAAAAATTTTTTTTAATTAGCAGGGTGTGGTGGTGTGTGTCTACAGTTCCAGCTACTCAGAAGGCTGAGGCAAGAGGATTGTTTGAGCCTGGGAGAAGTTGAGGCTGCAGTGAGCCATGTTCATGCCACTGCACTCCAGCCCGGGCAACAGAGTGAGAACTTGTCTCAAAAAGATAAAAATAAAACACAAAAATAAAGCAAAAGACAAGTATTCAAAATAGACAAAGAACTCATAATATTCAACAATAAGAAAATAAACCCATTTTTAAAAATGGGCAGAAGACCTAAATAAAGGCTTCCCTAAAGAAGATACATATATGAGAAGTAAACATATTAAAAAGATGCTTAATGTCATATATCATTAAAGAATTGGAAATTAAAACAAGTGAGACAGCATTATATACCTAATAGAATATTCAAAATTCAGAACACTGACACCACCAAATGCTGGTGAGGATGTGCAACAACAGAGATTCTCGTTCATTGCTGGCAGGAATGCAAAATGGCGTGGCCACTCTGAAAGATAGATTTTTCTTTCATCTTCCATTTATTTATTTACTTATTTTTGCTTCCTTACCCTCTGACTCATTTTTTTTTTTTTTTTTTTTTTAAGTCAGGGTCTTGCTTTGTCACCCAGGCTGCAGTGCAGTGGTATGATCAGTTTACTGCCACCCCCAGCTCCTGGGCTCAAGTGATCCTCCCACCTCAGTTTCCCAAGCAGTTAGGACTATAGGCACATAAGACCACGACCAGCTAATTCTTAAATTTTCTGTAGAGATGAGGTCTCTCTATGTTGCCCAGGCTAGTCTCAAACTCCTGGCTTCAAGGGATCCTCCTGTCTCAGCCTCCCATTATGCTAGGATTACAGGCATGAGCCACCACACCCAGCTGGCAGTTTCTTAGCAAACTAAACATACTTTTACCATATAATCCAGCAATTGCACTCCTTGGTATTTACCATAATGAACTGAAAACCAATGTCCACACACAAAAAAACCTACATAGAAGTTTATAGCAGCTTTATTCATAATTGTCACACTGGGCACGGTGGTATCCGTAACTGTAATCCCAGTTACCCAGGAGGCTGAGGAGAGGGGTTCATGTGAGCTCAGTTGTTCAGGAGACCAGTATCTTTTTTTTTTTTTTTTTTTTTGAGACGAAGTCTCGCTCTGTCACCCAGGCTGGAGTGCAGTGGCCAGATCTCAGCTCACTGCAAGCTCCGCCTCCCGGGTTCACGCCATTCTCCTGCCTCAGCCTCCCGAGTAGCTGGGACTATAGGCGCCGCCACCTCGCCCGGCTAGTTTTTTGTATTTTTAGTAGAGACGGGGTTTCACCGTGTTAGCCAGGATGGTTTCGATCTCCTGACCTCGTGATCCACCCGTCTCGGCCTCCCAAAGTGCTGGGATTACAGGCTTGAGCCACCGCGCCCGGCCAAGACCAGTATCTTAAACACAATCACACCCTGTCTCAAATTTTTTTTTCAAATTATCAAAACTTGGAAGCAGCCAAAATGACCTTCAGTAGGTGAATGGATCAACTGTGGTACATCCATACA
Organism: Trachypithecus francoisi; assembly: GCF_009764315.1. Classification (NCBI taxonomy): domain Eukaryota; kingdom Metazoa; phylum Chordata; class Mammalia; order Primates; family Cercopithecidae; genus Trachypithecus; species Trachypithecus francoisi. The sequence continues at coordinate 90,467,435 of NW_022681455.1, read as the reverse complement.
ATGGAATATTATTCAGGACTAAAAAGAAATGGGTTATCAATCCAGGAAAAGACATGAAGGAATCCTAAATGCACATTACTAGATAAAAGAAGCCAATTGGAAAAGGTTACATGCTGTATGATTCCAAGGGCATGACGTTCTGGGAAAGGCAAAACTATGGAGACAGTGAACAGATCAGTGTTTGCCAGGGGCTAAGGGGGGGGGATCAATTAATAGGTGAAACACAAAATTTTTAGAGCACAAACTGTGTCCAGCACCCTTTATTGAATGTTCCATCCTTTTCTCAATGACTGAGTAAGTAAATGCTGCTCCAGTCTGCCCAGTGGCCTGTCCCCTTACTCCCCCACTAGTAATTTTACCACCCCACACACTCTCTTTGGGAAACAATTCCTATCCCTACTATTCCATGTGAGTCTGGTGAAGCTGCAGTGCAAAGCCAGTTGGCAGTTCAAGGCAGGACTGTAGCATCCAGTTAGTGTAGCATCCCCATTGTCATGGGTCAGGGATGGGCACATGGCCCCAGCACCCCACGTGGTATCTTCCTTAGGACTTTACACACTGACTCTAAGGAAGGTCACTTCCCTCTTTGATCTCAAGCTATAAAAATAGAAGCCTGGAAGTATCAAAAAACCACACCTCCTTTCCTCTGGCTGCACAAAGGAAGCCATTAGCAACAGGAGAGAATGGAGCCAACCCCAAAAAGAATCAAAGTCAGGGAGAGACAGGCACTTGAGCTTTCTCTGGAGTCACTAAAGCAAATACCACCTTTGCTTAAGCAATTATGAGTTTATTTACTTTGCACCTGAAAGACTCCTGATTCACACACAAAGACTTTGATTATACATACTCTCATGGATAGCTAGATCAGGTTTTAAGTGTTCTTTCAGATCTATGGCTATTTCTGTCTATTCGAGGACTCAGATTACCCTTTAAAATTCATGTAAAATCTATAAGTAGTTGATAGTACAAAACCAATCGTCTTCCAAACCCATCTTTAGTTTTCAGAATGTTCTTGGCTATTCTTGCCTGTTTATTCTTCCAGATGCTCTTGCAGAATCATTTTAACAAGTGACTCTCCCACCCTCCCCACAAAAAAAAATCAGTGGGATTTTAATTATATTAATTAACACATTAATGGGTTGATCTGACATCTTCAAGGTTTTTTTTTATGCAACTCACTGTAAAGATTTTTATATTTTCTTCACTTTTCTGGCTTTGTTCTAAATTATCTTAGGGATTTGATACTCTAGTAAGTGAAATTCTTTTTTCTTATTCTTTTTCTTTCCTTTTCTTTTCTTTTTTTTTTTTTTAGACAGAGTCTTACTTTGTCACCCAGGCTGGAGTGCAGTGGCATGATCTCAGCTCACTACAACCTGTGCTTCCCAGGCTCAAACAATCCTCCAACCTCAGCCTCCAAAGCAGCTGGAACTATAGGCGCGCACCACCGCACCTGGCTAATTTTTTTGTAGAGACGGGATTTTGCCATGTTGCCTAGGATGGTCTTGAACTCCTGAGTTCAAGAGATCCACCTGTGTTGGCCTCCCAAAGTGCTAGGATTACAGCCATGGGCCACCGTGTCCGGCTTCTTCTTTTTTAAATTATATTTTCTGTCACATATTACAAATGTTGACTTTTGTATGTCTATTTTGTAACCAAGCAGGCAGTTTTCTTGCCCTACTACATTGGCTAGAATTACTAAAATAAGATCAAATAACATGGTGAGGGCAGGCATCCTGTCTTGTTATGGATTTAATGTGTTAAATCAAGTTTAGCCTAAAACTATCTCCTCACATATTTTAAGTTTGACCTACAGGTTTTTCCATCCATAGTGAACTATAACCTAAATGGAGATGTAAAGAGACTGGAACTTGCTCTTGTGCCAATCACCGAGTTTTGGCCAATCAAAGGTGGCCAACTGTTCAAACCTCTACTTGTGTTAAATAAGGCATTTTCTGAGCTGTAACCAATCTGGCTGTTTCTGTACCTCACTTCTGTTTTCTGTACATCACTTTCCTTTTTCCATCCATAAATCTTCTTCCACCACATGGCTGTGCTGGAGTCTCTCTGAACCTACTCTGGCTCCGGAGGCTGCCCAATTTGCAAATCATTCTTTGCTCAAGTAAACCGTTAAATGGTATGGTGGCTCACGTCTGTAATCCCAGCACTTTCAGAGGCCCAGGCAGGCAGATTCCTTGAGCCCAAGAGTTCAAGACCAGCCTGGGCAACATGGCAAAACCATGTGTCTACAAAAAATACAAAAATTAGCCAGGCGTGGTGGTGCACACCTGTAGTCCCAGCTACTCAGGAGACTGAGGCAGGAAAATCACTTGAGCCCAGAAGGCGAAGGTTGCAGTGACCTGTGCTTGCACCACTGCACTCCAGCCTGGGTGACAAAGCAAGACTCTGTCTCAAGAAAAAAAAAAAAAAAAAATTTAATTGGCTAAGGTTTTTCTTTTAACAAATGGGAAGTGTCTCTAGTGTTTCACATAACGTGTACTGGTTTGAAAGTATCACTCTCTATCAGCTCTTTAACAGGTTAAGGAAATACCTTTATATTCCAAGTTTACCAAAGTTGTTGTACTCTGTTTTTTTTTTTTTTTTTTTTTTTAAGAGATGGGGTCTTGCTTTGGTCCCCAGGCTGGAGGACAGTGGCACAATCACATCTCACTGCAGCATCAAGCTTCTGGGCTCAAGTAACCCTCCTGCCTTAGCCTCCCAAGTAGCTGAGACTACAGTTACGTGCCCACATCCTGCTTAAAGTTGCACTTTTTTTTTTTTTTTTTTTGAGACAGGGTCTCATTCTGTTACCCACACTGGAGTGCAGTGGCATGACCTCAGCTCACTGCAGCCTTTACTTCCTGGGCTCAAGCAATCCCCCTGCCTCAGCCCCACTGTAGCTGGGACTACAGGTGCATGCCATCACACCCAGCTAATTTTTGTCTATTGTTTTTTTGTAGACACATGGTTTCACTATGTTGCCCAGGCTGGTCTCAAACTCCTGGCTCAAGCAATCTGCCCGCCTTGGCCTCCCAAAGTGCTTGGATTACAGGCATGAGGCACCACACCTGGCCAGTTGTACTCTTTTTAACATATATATTTAAGATTTCACTCCATACTTTCAACAAGCATCTATTATATTGTTTGCAGAATAAAGCAACATTGGTAGCTTCTTCCTTTCATGATGGAGATGACGATGATGATGATGATAATGACAAACTAAAAGTTATTCTAAGTATTTGGTTTCCCGGTAAACAAATTTCACAAACAAGGCACTAATATTGTTGTAACAACAAAAATGTCTGAAGTCAAACAAAAGCCCACTACTATAATAAATCTTTTTTTTTTTTTTCACACTCCCAATTAGGTAACTCTCTTAACCAAATAAATAGCAAAGGAAACAAAATAAAAACAATACATCTAATACTGCCAATGGGTTGCCAAACAGCAGATCACAGGATGACATTTTCTGGATATACACAAAACTGAAAACATTTAAGATATTTTCTACAATTCTTTGAGTATAAAAATTTTCTGGACTATGTACTGTTTCATCTTATCAAATCCCTCAGATCAAATTTATTTAGATACATATGTTGTATTTACCACCTAATTTCTCTTAAACTTTGCTGTCTACAGAAGTTATTAGCAGGCACATCTATGTACAATGTACCGTAAAGTTCTACATTGACTATTTCTTCCACTCCAAAGTAGGGCCTGGGATGATTACTATTTCAAGAGTATTTCTGCTATACCTACTGTAGACAACACAGCACTTTATCAAAATAATGCTTACTCATTAGCCCTGTAAAGGACTCCCACTAAAGTTATATTTATTCCTAAATACAGTATAAGATCTTTAAGACCTATGGACAAAGTAAGAGATCTACTATATAGCTCACCAAATTGTAAATTTTATATGTATATTTTTTATACATTTACACATTTACATGTCTTTTGGAAGATACTGTGAACACTGATAATTTTAAAGCGGCCTCATTTAGTTTCACTAATAGAAAATGGTATGTGTAAGTACTGCACACTTTTCCTCTTTACATGCTAAAACTTGAATAATGATAAAAATACGCTATATTACTAAGCCAGACATAATTTGAAGCCTCCTTTTGTTTTCATGACTCAGGGCAATCATTAAACACACACATAATTGTCCAGTATCATTCCAAGTAGCTTGGGGTCTAAATCTGGACTCTGCTATGGGCTTACTCTTCCTTTTTAATTCTGACTTCCTCCTCTTTCCTCTTTCAGTTTCCATTCCGCTTAATACAGTCATTAATAGAAAGTAAACTCACTGAGAGCCAAAGGATTTCTCCAAAAGAATCAAGTTCATACTTTCAATGCTAGGCTTTCAAAGCTATATGATGTGGTAAGAGTGCCTTCCATATTTCCTTAGCTGTGCTTTGGTGGGGTCTCACCAGGACAAAGCATCTAACTTCTGTATGGTACTTCATATTTTTCAAAGAGCTCTTACCTCTTCTCTGATTCAGTCACCCACAATAATCCTGTGAGGCAAACTAGGCAGAATTTAACATCTAATTTAAAAAATGTTTATGGGAAATAATCGATTTCCCTAAGATCACACAGAAAATCAATTAATAAGCCTGGGCAGCATAGGGAAACCTAGTCTACAAAAACATTTAAAAAATTAGCCAAGCACGGTAGCTGGCGCCTGTAGTTTCAGCTACTGGTGGGGGAAAGGAGTAGGTGGGGGTGGAGGGGTGCTGAGGTGCAAGGATCGTTTGAGCCCAGGAAATTGAGGCTCCAGTGAGCCATGATTGCACCACTGTGCTTCAGCCTGCGCAACAGAGCAAGATCCTGTCTCAAAGCAAATTCAATGAACCTGAAAAAAAGAAAAAGAAAGAAAGAAAAAAATACTGGCCAGGCACAGTGGCTCATGCCTATAATCACAGCACTTTGTGAGGCAGAGGCAGGTGGATCACCTGAGGTCAGGAGTTCAAGACCAGCCTGGCCAACGTGGTGAAACCCTGTCTCTACAAAAACATAAAAACTAGCCAGCCATGATGGCAGGTGCCTGTAATCTCAGCAACTTGGGAGGCTGAGATGGGAGAATCACTTGAACCCCAGAGGTGGAGGTTGCAGTGAACTGAGATTGTACCACTGCACACTCCAGTCTGGGCGACAGAGCGAGATTCCGTCAAAAAAAGAAAAGAAAGGGAGAAAGAAAGGGAGGGAGGGAGGGAAAAGAAAAAAAGAAAAGAGAGAGAATATACTAACTCAAAAAAGAAAAAAAATGCATGAAAATCAATAATCAAAACCAAATATGAAAAAAACAGATCTCACCTGAACACACCAACCATTAGGACCACAGAGGTAAAGCCATGGGACTTGAAATCCTGGCTCAGACTTTTCTAGCTGAGTGCCCTGTCAAAAGTTACCAACAGTCCTCATTCTCAGTCTCTGCATCTATAAAACAGGGACATTAATGCCCACTCCACAGCTCTGTGGGGTACCGAGCCCAGTGCCCAGAGAAGTCCCCACTTGACCTTTAGCTTTAGCAGCCATGGGACTTCATGAGTTCACAAGGAGTGAGAGAGTATGATGGTCATTACTCTAAGACAGGTCCACCAAAACGGTGATCACTTCCTATAGCAGCCACCAGCCCTCCTCCTCATCCTTCAGGAACCCTTTACTCCTCCTTCTCATTACCTACATTCCCACAAACACTTATTATGGAAGGTGACAACATGCCAGGCTTTTGTCCAACCAACCAATGTCACATGAGACACACCTCCTCTTAAAGACTCCAGGACCTGTTGCTATGGGCCCACCACTCCTCTTTACCAGCCTGACTCTCCTAACTCTTTGGTCCTTTGCCTGAACCAAAAAGCTAACTCCAAAGTATTTCTAAAAGAACGCAAGTATCAGACAGTTCCACCACCTTTAACATATCCTAATTCCTCTCTACCAGAGGTTAGCAAACCACACCCAATGGCCATACCCAGCTCACCTACAGCCTCTAATTTTTCATAGTCCACAAGCTAATAATGTATTCATTCACTGAGACAGGGTCTCACTCTGTCACCTAGGCTAGAGTGCAGTGGCACAAATCACTGTAGCCTTGACTTTCTCAGGCTCAGGCAATCCTCCCACCTCAGCCTCCCGAGTAGATGCAACCACAGGCACATGCCACCATGCCCAGCTAATTTTTTATAGAGACAGGGTTTCGTCACATTGCTCAGGCTGATCTCAAGCTCCTGGGCTCAAGCAATCCACCCAGCCTCCCAAAGTGCTGGGATTATAAGCATGAGCCACCACACCTGTTTTTACATTTTTTAATGGTTGAAAAGAAGTCAAAAGAAGAATTATACAGGGGACACATGAAAATTATGTGCAATTCAAATTACAGTGTACACAGTTTTACTACAATAGAGTCATGTACATTCATCTACATATTGTCGATGGCTGCTTTCTCAGTTGTAGTTAAGACAGAGAAAACAGATTCAACAAAGCTGAAAACAACTATCATAACAGGAGAAGTTTGCTGCCCCCAGTAATACATAGGCTCCATAACATATTCAAGAGTAACTTGATAGGTCAAGTCTACCAAGTTACACTGTGTATTTCTCTGCATTGCCTCGTACATTTATTTGAGGGTAATGAAATCTATAGATGCACCTATTGTGTACTCATAATTTAAACAAATTTTTTAAAGAAATCTATAGAATTACAGTTTTTAGAAGCGCACTATGGTAACAACTGTCTCCTCAACATCCTCCACGATCTCATGCCAGTTCATGTCAAAGGGTCAATTAAGAAGGTCATACTTGCTTGACAACTTGTACAGGGGAAAAAAAAAGATCACATTCATTAATGACTTTTTTTTCTGAGACAGAGTCTTGCTCTGACACCCAGGCTGGAGTGTGAGCTCGGCTCACTGTAGCCTCCACCTCCCAAGTTCAAGCCACTCTCCAGCCTCAGCCGCCCGAGTATTTGGGATTACAGGTGCATATATAATTAATAGGCCGGGTGTGGTGGCTCATGCCTGTAATCCCAGTGCTTTGGGAGGCCAAGGTGGGTGGATCACTGGGGTCAGAAGTTCGATATATAGATATAGATATTTATTTTTTGAGATGGAGTTTTGCTCTTGTTGCCCAGGTTAGAGTGCAACGGCGCAATCTCGGCTAACCACAACCTCCGCCTCCCAGGTTCAAGCAATTCTCCTGCCTCAGCCTCCCTAGTAGCTGGGATTACAGGCATGCGCCACCATGCCCAGCTAATTTTGTATTTTTAGTAGAGACAGGGTTTCTCCATGTTGGTCAGGCTGGTCTCGAACTCCCAACCTCAGGTGATCTGCCCACCTTGGCCTCCCAAAGCGCTGGGATTACAGGCATGAGCCACTGCACCCAGCCTATTAATGATATTTTTAAAGGCTTGGTGTTAGCTGCTATGTGTTGAGTTACATATTTAAATTTGGGCTGGGCATGGTGGCTCATGCCTGTAATCCGAACACTTTGGGAGGCTGAGGCAGGAGGATTGCTTGAGCCCAGGAGTTCATGACCAGCCTGGGCAACAGAGTAGGATGGCATCTCTATAAAAAAATTTTAAAATAAATAAATAAAGTTAAATAAATAAATATATATATATATATATTTTTTTTTTGAGACGGAGTCTCACTCTGTCGCCCAGGCTGGGGTGCAGTGGCCAGATCTCAGCTCACCACAAGCTCCGCCTCCCAGGTTTACGCCATTCTCCTGCCTCAGCCTCCCAAGTAGCTGGGACTACAGGCGCCCACCACCTCGCCTGGCTAGTTTTTTGTATTTTTTTAGTAGAGACGGGGTTTCACTGTGTTAGCCAGGATGGTCTCGATCTCCTGACCTCGTGATCCACCCATCTCGGCCTCCCAAAGTGCTGGGATTACAGGCTTGAGCCACCGCGCCCAGCCAGTTAAATATATTTTTAAAGTAGCCATTAGGATGGCTATTCCATAAAAAAAAAATTAGTAAGTGTTAGCAAAGATGTGAAGAAATTAGAGCCCTCGTACATTGCCGGAAGGAATGTACAATGATACAGCTGTGTGGAAAACAGCATGGCAGTTCCTCAAAAAAACCAGACACAGAATTACCATATGAGCCAGCAATTCCACTTCTGGGCATATACTCAAAGAATTGATAGCGGGGACTCAAATAGATACTTGTACAGCTATAGCAACATGACTCAAGATAGGCGATACGTGGAAACAACCCAAATGTCCAGTGATGGATAAATGGAGAAACGAATTGTGACATATACATACAATGGAATATTATTCAACCTTAAAAAGGAAAGTAATTCTGACATATGCTACAACATGGATGAACCTTGAGGACATTAAGCTAATGAAATAAGCTGCTCACAAAAGGATAAATACTGGTTGATTTCACTTATGTCAGGTACCTAGAGTAGTAAAATCTGTCAGAAAGATAGAAATGTAGAATGGTGGTTGCTAAGGGCTAGAGGAAGGGGAGAATGGAGAGTTCATGTTTAATGTATACAGAGTTTCAATTGGAGGAGATGAAAAATTTCTGGAAACAGATGGTGGTGATAATTGCACAATAATGTGAATGTATTTAATGCCACTGAACTGCAGGCTTATGTGGTTAAGATAGTAAATCGTATGCCATGTGTATTTTACTATAATGTTTTAAAATGTAGCTACCCCAAAGAATTGTCATTAACGAAATGTGGTATATCCATAATGGACATAAAAAGGAACGAAGTATTGAAACATGTTGCAACGTGGATGAACCTTGAAAATACTATGCTAAGTAAAAGAAGCCAGACAAAAAAGACATGATTCCATTTATATAAAATATGCAGAACAGGCAAATCTATACAGACATAAAGAAGATTATTGGGCCACTAGGACTGAATGTTCAACAGGTACAGGGTACCCATTTGGGGCTAAAACGTTCTGAAACTAGACAGTTAACAGTGGTTGCACAACACTGGGACTGTACTTAATGTCACTGAATTGTACCAATTAAAATGGTTACAAGGTAAATGTTATGTTTATGTATTTTACTGCAATTTTTCAAAAGCATTCAAAAATGCACTGCTCTTTAAAAACAGAAAAAACACGCAACAACTCACGTAGATATCGTGTAGCTGATCAGCAGAGATACATCATTTGAAGAACTAAGTATTATACTATGGTATAATATCAATACTAGTAATGTTATTTCACATAAATGCTCTAGGTTTGTGAAAACAAATACCAAAAACACTATTTTCTTTCTTTCTTTCTTTTTTCTGAAACAGCGTCTCACTCTGTTGCCTAGGTTAGAGAGCAGTGGCACAATCTCAGCTCACTGCAATCTCCCCTTCCTGAGTTCAAGCGATTCTCCTGCCTCAGTCTCCTGAGTAGCCAGGATTACAGGCATGCACCGCTATGCCTGGCTAATTTTGCATTTTTAGTAGAGATGGGGTTTCACCGTGTTGGCCAGGCTGATCTCGAACTCCTGACCTCAAGTGATGCACCCGCCTCAGCCTCCCAAACTGCTGGGATTACGTGAGCTACCAAACCCAGCCAAAAATACTATTTTCTTAATAAATATAATTATCTGGTTATTGTTTGATGCAAATGTACAAAAACATTGTATTTTTATAGAAATGCTGAATTACATCCTGGAATTGCATTAGGGCACTACTTCATGTTATGCACAGAAGATAAATAATGGGTGTTATATACAGAGGAGTCCACACTAACAAGAAATGCACCACATGCTGGGACATTTCAGAGACAATAGAGGGGATATCCTTATGGAGACAGCCCAGGGCCTCAGTTCATGTTTTAGTCATTTGCCCCCAGACCTGTCTAGAGAGTTGGAGGTTCTTTCCTCAAAAACACATTAGGAAAAAGTTATCTTCCAGTAGAAACAAGTGCCAAAAGCATTTATAATCAAAGGAACATGAAGGTTCTTTCTTTGCAGCTTTATCTTGCCATAACGCACTTGCAATATTTTAAAATCAAACTGGCACAGTCTCACACTTTAAATAGGGACAACTCAGTTGAGAATTTAACAGTGAGAAGACAAAGTACTCCAGGGTCATATAAATCACATTAAAAAAAACTAATATGGTAGAAGCCAACTTGACAGAATTTTGACAGCACAATTATTTTTAAATACAAACATCCTATCTCTAAGATTACAAATAAAAGCTTTTATTTTGTTTGTATTCAATGGAAACAGCCTTCTTACAAGCAATAAGAAAAGCTGAAGTTACAATGGAATTAAGAAAAATATATGGATCACCAGCTAAAACTAAGAAATCCTAAGATTTCTAGATCTACCACGTAGGGAAGCAGAGGCAACACAGAGTAGACAACAGCGAGATGTCCTATAAACGGTTACTATGGGAAAGGGGAGGGTGGGGAGCAGAACAAGCTCTGCCTGCCAAACTAGGAATGTCAGCATGTATCTTGTTTTGTTTTTTAAAAACCCAGGGTCTCAGGGTCTTGCTATGTTGCCCAGGCTGGAGCACAATGGCTATTCACAGGCACAAACACAGCTCACTATAGCCCTCGAAGTCCTGTGCTCAAGCAATCTTCCTGCCTCAGCCTCCCTAGTAGCTGGGAATACAGGCACAGGCCACAGTACCCAAGTTGTTTAAAAGTGGGTGAAAAAATTAAATGTATAAGCAGGATAGGGAATAAAGCAATGTTCCATAATATTGAGACATGTCTTAAACTGGGTCTGCTAACACTTCTCCAGGTCTATACATTCTCTATGAGAATTTTTAAATACAGTGTTTTCATTTCAAAATTACACAAAAACATCAGTATAAGCCTGTTCTGGATCATCGAGATGCTTCCCTAGAAACATAGAGCTGCCCAGGGATTTCAAAGCCCATGTGTGCTGTTGTGTTTACCATCAGGCTAAGGCCAAACGACAGGATTTTAACTCGTTTGTACCAACAATCAAGAACAGAGTAAGACCTGATCCCCGCATAATACACATGCCAAGCGAAGGGCAGAGGGCACCTCTCCAAGGTTTTACAGTTCTCAGAGAAAAGTAATGAGGGAACTGAGTTACCTCATGGCAAGGTAATAGAAGCCATTGCCAAAGCCTCCAAAGCTGCCACAGCAACAATACCATATTCACAACGAGAGGATCAATTGGGATAAACATCATCGGCTCCATAAAAGTAATTTTAATTTTACTGATTCTGTCATTTTATCTGTCTTTAATTTGTAAACTTATTTTCTTTTTATAATCTCTAAGCAGGCCAGATGTAGTGGCTCACACCTGTCATCTCAGCACTTTAGGCCAAGGTAAGAGGAACTGCTTGAGCCCAGGAGTTCGAGACCAGCCTGGGAAACAGAGTAAGCTGCTATCTCAATTTTTAAAAAATAAAGAAAGAAAAGAATGCATACAAGTTTAAATAATTATGTGTCAGAGTGGCTTTTTTTTTATTCTTCTTCTTCTTCTTTCTTTAAAATATAGAGATGGGGTCTTGCTGCTATATTGCCCAGGCTGGTCTCAAACTCCTCGGCTCAAGGAATCCTCCCAGCTTGACCTCCTAAAGTGCTGCAATTACAAGCATGAGCCACCGTGCCCGGCCTTATGTGCGTTCCTAAGTAACATAGTAATAAAAATAACTTCAGCTAGGACACCAAGACCATTCACAGTTGAGAAAGGATAGTCTTTTCAACAAATAGTGATGGGAAAACTGGATATCCATAGGCAAAAGACTCAAGTTTGACTTTTTTTTGTTTTTTCCCCAGATGGAGACTCACTTTGTCACCCAGGCTGGAGTGCAGTGGCACAATCTCAGCTCATTGCAACCTCCGCCTCCCGGGTTCAAGCGATTCTCCTGCCCAGCCTCCAGAGTAGCTGGGACCACAGGTATGCATCACCATGCCTGGCTAATTATTGTATTTTTACTAGAGACGGGGTTTTGGCATGTTGGCCAGGCTGGTCTCAAACTCCTGCCCTCAGGTGATCCACCTACCTCGGCCTCCCAAAGTAGTGGGATTACAGGAGTGAGCCACTGCGCCCAGAGTCTCAAGTTTGACTCTTAAACTGTATACAAAAGTTAACTCAAAATGGATCAAAGACCTAAACTTAGGAGCTAAAATCATAAAACTATGGAAAGAAAACACTGAGGAAAAGCTTCACGACATTGCATTTGGCAACGGTCTCTTAGATATACGACACTAAATGTACAGGTAACAAGAGAAAAAATAGACTTCATCAAAATTGAAAGCTTTTGTGCATCAAAGGACAGAGTAAAGGCCAGGTGCAGGGGCTTATACCTATAATCTCAGCACTCTGAGAGGCTGAGGTAGGAAGATTGCTTGAAGTGAGGAGTTCAAGACCAGCCTGGGCAACAAAGTGAGACCTTAACCCTTCAAAAACTATAAAAACTAAAAATGAAAAAATGAAAACTACATGAAAATTAAAATTTAAAAATTGGCAGAGTGCAGGGCCCACACCTATAATCCTAGCACTTTGGGAGGCCAAAGCAGGGGGCCACTTGAGGTCAGGCAAGATCGTGCCACTGCTCTCCAACCTGGGCAACAGAGTGAGACTCTGCCTCAAAAAAAAAAAAAAAAAGTGCAAAGGATATGATGGGGAGAGACTAGAGCCCTTGAACTTTGCTTGTGGGAAGGTAAAATGATTTAGCTATGGTGGAAAAGTCTGACCATCCCTCAAAGAGTTAAACATAGAATTATTATATGATCCAGCAATTCCACTCCTAGGTATAGAATCAAAAGAACTGAAATCAGAGATTCAAACAAATATTTGGCCATCAATGTTCATAGCAGCATTATTCACAATAGTTAAAGGGGGGAAACAATCCAAATGTCCATCAAGGTTGAATGAAAAAACAAAATGTAGCATATACAAACAACGTAATATTAATTATCTCTAAAAGAATTAAAGTGATACAAGCTACCACATGGACGAACCTTGGAATCGGCCTGCTAGATGAAGAAAGCCAGAAACATAATTAAAACAAAGCATCGCAAGAAGAAAAAAAAAGCCAGAAACAAAGCGACAAATATGTAGGATTCTACTTAGATGGAACAGGCAAACTGATAGAGACAGAAAGTAGAATGGTGACTGCCAGCATCTAGTTGCAGAGAAGGAGTGATAAACTATTGTTTAATGAGTATAGAGTTTCTGTTTAGGATGAGGAAAAGTTCTGGCAATGGACAATGGTGATGGTTATACAACACTGTGAATGTACTTAATGCTGCTGACTTGTATACTTAAAAATGGCAAAAATGCTAAATTTTATCTTACGCATATTTTACCACAATAACAAAAACGTTAAGCTAACACTGGATATCTATAAAAATGTTTTATGCAGAACTCAATTTGAGAAATACCACTACAGAATTAAAAGTAAAAATTACACCATTTATGTAATGTTTAAAAATACAGACAACAGTGTACTAATAGATGTAAACATAGATGAGAGCATAAAAGCACGGATGGAAAGGGCACACATTTGCTCTGAGGACTGGTCACCTCTGAGGAAGTGGGGGTGACCGGGAGTGAGAGGTATGCCAAGGGTGTGCAGGTGAATCTGAGTAGTTGCATTCCTTAAGAAAAGAGAGAGGGAGGGAGGGAAGGAAGGAGGAAAAAAAGGAACTCAAATGTGTCAAATCCCAGTGGAAGATAACCAGAGGTTCCATATGTTACTCTGTATCCTCTTCACATATTTAAATAATTATAAAAACAGACTCTGAAATCACTAAAAATCAAAGGTTTACAAAATGAGGAAGTATGAAAATGAAAAGTTTCCTCAGCCATTTTATACAGTGAATGAACAGAAGACCCACTGACACAGGGAAATGTTCCAGAACTTACCATAAAGACCAGCTTGAACTTTCCTTCCCTCCTCTCTCCTCACAGATCTAAGATGCCATGAACAGTCAACTGGAGTTGCCAATCACCATTCACTAGCCAGACTTCTCTCTCACTTAAAGACCATAATTGGTCCTACACTTTTTATTTGCCTCCGAAACTGCAAGTTAAGTAAGCATTAATCCCCATTAGAAGTAAGGTAAAAGCTGCAGCATTTCTCTCAATATACAAGTAAATTCCTCCTAGACTAGTAATACAGAGTAAGACTGGCTGATAATTTACTTACTGCAAGTAACTGAAAATTGTCATTACTAAGATGCAGAAATTCCCACAGAAGCCAGAAACTTGGAAGCAAATTACAACTTGGAGCTTGCTTCTTTGCTAGTTATACCAAGACTACACAAAGAGTATCAGGGTGGAAATAACCCTAGCGTGTCTCTCTCTCTCTCTCTCTCTCTCTCTCTCTCTCTCTCTCTCTCTCTCACTCGCCTGCGCAATTAGGTCTTTTGTTTTTCTTTTTAGGCAAAGCACTATTTCCATGTAAGTACAGGGAATGTGAGAACACAACAGGCTCAATTAACACTCAGAACCAAAAGTGGGGATACTCCTAGATATTGACCCAAAAGAACTGAAAATGTATGCTCGCATAAAAACTGCAGCATGATACTCAGGAGCCTGAGGCACAAGAATCACTAGAACCCAGAGGGCGGAGGAGGCTGCAGTGAGCCAAGATCGCACCACTGCACTCCAGCCTGCATAACAGAGCGAGACTGTGCCCTCTGCCCACCACCCACCCCTAAAAAAAAAAACAAAAAAACTCAAGCATGATGGCAGCATTATTCTTAATAGTCAATGGGAAACAACCTAAATGTCCATCAGCTGATGAATAGATAAACAAAACATGGTATAACGATATAATGGAGTATTACCCAGCCACATAAAGGGTAAAGTAATGATACAGGCTACAACACAGATGGACCTGGAAGATATTACTCTAAGTGAAAAAAGGGAGACATCGAAGGCCATTAACTTTGGCCTTCCAAAATTAATGTATTATACTATTGTATCGTACATTCCATTAATATGAAATGTCCAAAACAGTCAAATCTGTGGAGACAAAAAGTATTCTGATGGTTGCCTAGTGCTGGGAGGTTAGGGGAGAAATGAGGAGGAACGACTAATGAAAACAAAGTTTCTTTTTGGGTTGATGAAAATGTTCTATAACTTACTCTGGTGATGGTTGCACAACTCTAGGAATACATTAAAACATAAAAGATATAATTCACCCGCTTTAAATGGGTGAATTATATCTCCTCAATGCTGTTACCAAAAAAAAAAAAAAACCAGGCAGGACAAGCTGCTATTACAGCCACTGAATAGATTATTGTGCCTAAACTTCTATCTTGTACATACTACCACCAAGCAAAATAAGAGGACTGGAAGACTCTAAGTCAATAAAAAGAAGACTCAGACGTTATGAGAATGGATGACCCACACAAACCCAAAATACAACTTCATATTTTAGTTAACAGGCAAATTGTTCACCTTTACGAATACTGAAAACATCTGCAGACCACATTACATCAGGACCCACAAGGGATCTAGGAATCCCAGGGTCACTACTTATTTAAAGCATCAAGAGTTTTTAATGTATTAAGTTGGTGCAAAAGGAAATGCAGTTTTGCATTGTTGGAATTTGCAGTACTAGAATACTTTCCTAAATGTGGTTATGTTACACATCGTTTTAATGGGCATTTCTTGCTTTATGTTTTTTGCTAATGACTTACTACTTGCTGTTTGTTTTAGACTATGGAAACGATGTTGGAGGAAAAGCAAATTCAAGCAATTTTCTTACGCGAGTTCAAAATGGGTCGTAAAGCAGTAGAGCCAACTCACAACATCAACAACCCATGTGACCCAGGAACTGCTCATAAACATACAGTGCAGTGGTGGTTCAAGAAGTTTTGCAAAGGAGACAAGAGCCTTGAAGATGAGGGGCATAGAAGCTGATCACTGGAAGCAGACAATGACCAATTGAGAGCAATCATCGATTACAACTACACGAGAAGTTGCCGAAGAACTCAACATTGACAATTCTATGCTTGTTTGGCATTTGAAGCAAATTGGAAAGGTGAAAAAGCTCAAAAAGTAGGTGCCTCATGAGCTGAGCAAAAATTTTTTAAAAAATCATCACTTTGAAGTGTCGTCTTCTCTTATGCTACACAACAACGAACCATTTCTCAATTGGATTGTGATGTGCAACAAAAAGTAGATTTTATACAACAACTGGCAATGACCAGCTCAGTGGCTGGACCAAGAAGCAGCTCTAAAACACTTCCCAAAGCCAAATTTGCACCAAAAAAAAAAAAAAAAAAAAGGTCATGGTCACTGTTTGGTGGTCTGCTGCTGGTCTGATCCAGTACAGCTTTCCGAATCCTGGCGAAACCATTACATCTGAGAAGTATGCTTAGCAAATCAATGAGATGCTCTGGAAACTGCTACACCTGCAACTGGCATTGGTCAACAGAAAGGGCCCAATTCTTCTCCATGACAACGTCTGGCCTCATGTCACACAACGTTTCAAAAGTTGAACGAATTGGGCTACGAAATTTTGCTTCATCCATCATATTCATCTGACCTCTTGCCAACCGACTACCACTTCTTGAAGCATCTCAACAACTTTTTGCAGGGAAAACATTTTCGCAACCAGCAGGATGCAGAAAATGCTTTCCAAGAGTTTGTCGAATCCTGAAGCACGGATTTTTGTGCTGCAGGAAGAAACAAACTTATTTCTTGTTAGTGAAAATGTGTTGACTGTAATGGTTCCTATTTTGATTAATAAAGATGTGTTTAAGCCTAGTTATAATGATTTAAAATTCACAGTCCAAAACCATAATTACTTCTGCACCAACCTAAGAAGATCTCATCCTGGAGTCCCAATTGCTTCTCCACAGTTCACTAGAGTCCACAAATCTGCATCTGCCCAATTCAGCTCCCTTCCAGGCCTTGCTGTTTTCACATGATCATCTTCAAGAAGCCACACAAGGCCAAAATACCCTTTTCACCATTAATTTCCTAATAATATAATGAGCACATTACATGTCCTTAAATTTACCCTAACTTACGGAGCTCTGTCTCACTTTATGGAAAGTTAAATAGATTTATATGATTCTTTTTTTTTTTTTTCTTTTGAGATGGAGTCTCACTCTGTTGCCCAGGCTGGAGTGCAATGGTGCCATCTTGGCTCACTGCAACCTCCGCTTCATGGGTTCAAGTGATTTTCCTGCCTCATCCTCCCAAGCAGCTGGGATTACAGGCGCCCGCCACCACGCCTGGCTAATTTTGTATTTTTAGTAGAGACGGGGTTTCACCATGTTGGCCAGGCTGGTCTCAAACTCCTGACGTCAGGTGATCTGCCCACCTCGGCCTCCCAAAGTGCTGGGATTACAGGCATGAGCTACTGTGCCCGACCAAATCTGCACAATTCTTTTGCAGATGTTTCTCCACTGGAAGACACAAATGCCCATTTCTGGAACTGCTAAATCCCTCAACTTATCTAGTTCCTGTGTATGTGATCTTTTGATCAGGGACACACAATTTTCTATTTCAATGGTGTCAGGTACACTATTACTTCACTTTCACATAAGAAGGTGATTAATAAAACAGGAACTGTAAAAATTAGAAATCCAAAAAAAAGAGGTTTTTAAGTGACTAACAAGAAAAATAGATGAGCACATGAATGAACCTTCAAAGCATGACAACACAACCAACACAGTCATACATCTCAAAACACACACACAAACACATACACACACACACACTCCAATGAACACATCAGGCAAAAATCCTACAACCACTACAGCAAGATAAAAATAGTACAAGAAAGCGGACAGGCGCGGTGGCTCACACCTGTAATCACAGCACTTTGGGAGGCTCAGGTGGGTGGATCACCTGAGGTCGGGAGTTCAAGACCAGCCTGACCAACATGGAGGAACCCTGTCTCTACTAAAAATAGAAAAATTAGCTGGGTGTGGTGGCGCATGCCTCTAATCCCAGCTACTTGGGAGGCTGAGGCAGGAGAATCGTTTGAACCTGGGAGATGGAGGGCAGTGAGCCGACATTGGGCCATTGCACTCCAGCCTGGGTGACAAGAGTGAAACTCCACCTCAAAAATAAATAAATTAATAATAATAATAATAATAATAATAATAATACAAGAAAGCCGGGTGTGGTGCTGCACACCTATAATCCCAGCTACTCCAGAGTCTGAAGCAGAAGGATTGCTTGAACCCAGCAGTTTGAGACTGGCCTAGGCAACTTAGCAAGACCCTATCTCAAAAAAAAAAAAAAAAAAGTAAAATGATAAAACTTGCTGTACTTGGAAGACCTTAAGTGTTAAAAGTTTTCCTCATTCACTGTTAAACCTCACAATCTTTCTGGCAATATACATGAATCTCAGCAATCTTATTTTGAGGAACACAGATGGAAATACTAGCTGAACAGTAAACAACTTTTCAGGAAGGAGGCTTCTAGCATTTTATTTACAATAGAAAATAAGAAGCAATTTAGATGTCCAAGAATAAGAGAATGCTTAAGTAAACCTTGGCATGTTCATATAGGAAAGTATATTTACAAAAAAAGCTATATATGTCAACTATATAAATATATGGAAAAGACCATGTAAAATGTAAACTAGGAGACACAGTAAGACCTTTCATGTTGACAAAAATTATTTTTCACAACAGATCTTTTACAATGACACAATACTATGAGCTTAAGGGGACTCAGAAATAGCTGATACTTTATAATGAAGAGATGTTTTGAAATTCTAGGCATTTGGAGTTAATATTTTATAGTCAAGTTGAACAAATACAGGAGAAAAATTATTAAATATATAACCTACAGTTTCTAACACTGACAGGAAGCACCAAAGAAAACGCAGAACACATCAAATTAAGTTTTCTCTTGATGATTCTTTTTCTTTTTTTTCTTTAAGGCAGGGTTTCACTCTGTTGCCCGGGCTGCAGTGTTGTCTCAGCTCACTGCAACTTCTGCCTTCCAGGCTCAAGCGATCCTCCCATCTCAGCCTACTGAATATCTAAGACCACATGCATATACCACTGCATCCAGCAAATTTTTGTATTTTTGGTAGAGACAGGGTTTCACCATGTTGCCCAGGCTGGTCTTGAACTCCTGAGCTCAGGCAATCTGCCCACCTCGGCCTCCTAAAGTGCTGCGATCACAGGCATGAGCCACCATGCCTGGCATCTCTTGATGATTCTTAATGTTTTGACACAATTATTCTGGTTACTATCACCTGGTAATCATCTTTACATCACTAACCTAATCGAGCATTTTTAATAAAATGTTTCCAGGTCAGCAACTAGCACACAAGCACTGGGCACAATTCTCCTGAGTACCCACCTCATCTCCATCACCTCTGCAGCAGTTTGGCTGAAGGACAATTTAGCAGGATCAATAAAACACTTAAAATGTCCATTCTCTGTCCCAGAAGCCACAGTACATGTGCATAAGGAGGCATGTGCAAAAACAATCACTGCAGCACTGCAAATGAAAAACACTGGAAACAACCTCTGCATTCGTCAGTAGGACTGTGGATTTTAAAAACTATGGTTTTTAAATGAAGTGAAAGCTGGGCATGGTGGCTCAGGCCTTGTAATCCCAGCACTCTGGAAGGCCGAAGCAGGTGGGTTGCTTGAGCTCAGGAGTTCAAGACCAGCCTGGGCAACATGGTGAAACCCTGTCTCTATAAAAAAAAAAAAACAATAGCTGGGTATGGTGTTGTCTGCCTGTAGTCCCAGCTACTCCAAGAGGCTAAGCCAGAGGTTGCAGTGAGCCAAGATCACACCACTGCACCACAGCCTAGGCAACAGAGGGAGACCCTATCTAGGCGCAGGGGGCGGGGGGTAGTTCAAATCCATGATTATCGGTGGCTCGAATCAGACTGATAAAGGGCATTCAAGGCACACTATCTCCACATTTAAATCCACAAACACACCTCCTCTGTGACTCTCCAACAATACAAATATTCTGTCTTGCTTAAAAACAAATCCAGCCAAAAACAAAGAAAAACCCAACACTTTTGTATAAGACCAATTTTTTAAAACTTACACATAATCTCACATGATTTAATAAATATTTTTACTTTTAATCCAAAAAGCAATTGTGTTACAAGGCCTGAGCCAAACTTCACTTCATTACAATAATGTCTGTTGCCCACATAACTATTTTGTAGTTGTTTAATTCACTTGTTACGGTTCTAATCAATACAGAAAAATTAGTGAGGAAGCAAAACTACTCTATTTTGAGGAAGCAAAACTATTCTATTTTAATAGTTTGGAAGTCTGAGGACTTCCAACAGTTCACCTCACTCTTGGACTACTAATCTCCTCCAGTGGGGTCCCTTAGACCCCACTGCCCCTTCTTGAGGGATTTTGATAATTGGCCAGGTTTGGGAACCTATAGTTTAATAGATTCTTTGGGCAGCAGTTCTCAACCTTTATTGCCTATGATTTTTTTTTTTTTTTTAATGAGATAGAGTCTCGCTCTGTCACCCAGGCTGGAGCGCAGGGGCGCGATCTCGCCTCACTGCAACCTCTGCCTCCTAAGTTAAAGCGATTCTCATGCCTCAGCTTCCAGAGTAGCTGGGACCACAAGCACATGCCATCATACCCAGCTAATTTTTTGTATTTTCAGTAGAAACGGGGTTTCACAATGTTGGCCAGAGTGGCCTTGAACTCTTGGCCTCAAGTGATCCACCCCCCTCGGCCTCCCAAAGTGCTGAGATTACAGGCACGAACCACCACAACTGGCCTATTATTTCAAAAAATATGTGAAGGCCGGGCACAGTGGCTCATGCCTGTAATCCCAGCACTTTGGGAGGCTGAGGCAGGCAGATCACAAGGTTAGGAGTTCGAGACCAGCCTGACCAACACAGTGAAACCCCGTCTCTACTAAAAATACAAAAATTAGCCAGACATGGTGGCACACATCTGTAATCCCAGCTACTCAGGAGGTTGAGGCAGAAGAATCATTTGAAGCTGGGAGGCAGAGGTTGCAGTGAGCTGAGATCGCACCATTGCACTCCAGCCTGGGCAAGAGAATGAGACTCCATCTCAAAAAAAAAAAAAAAAAAAAAATTGAAAACTATCACTCCTCTACAGATTTATTTAGTAAGAGTAGCTGAGAAGTGGGTTCTAGTCACCAAAATTTTTTTTAACTTCCTCAGATTGAGAACCACACTTAGAAGCAGCTGCTTTAGGAGTTATCACTATCAAGCCAACTGAGCCCATCATCGTTATCTGCATGGTCCACAGGAAACCCAATGGTATGGTAGAAGACAAGGGGAAGCACCAAGCCCTAGTTTTATTTGATTTAACGGACTTGGGCTGATAGGACCAGATTCTACGGGCATACTAGGACACATTACAGACTAGGGCTAAGAAGCCCTGGCTTCAGGTAAAGATAAAGTCACTATACTAACAGCAGAACTTGGTAATGTCATTTAACTTCTCTGAGGCTCAAGTTATTAATTTTTTAAAGAAAGGATTAGAGTATATGACCTCTGATGATCCTTTGATCTCAAACACCTTGATGATTTCTAACCATGTTGCTACAAATCAGTCAAATGAATAAGCAGAGTGGTCCTTATATTAATGCATGAATATCTTCTGCAAATATCAGATTAATCTGATACAATTTTGGGCTTACTTACATAAAATTCCTATTCCTCATCACATCATAAGAAATCTTAACTGAACATAATGTATTCTATCAAGTCAATTACAAATGAAAATTAAACTGGTCACATAAGCCCCAAAGTAAACATAAACATTTGGAATAAAGTAAAAAAAATTTTTTTTTTGAGATGGAGTTGCGCTCTTGTTGCCCAGGCTGGAGTGTAATGGCGAGATCTTGGCTCACTGCAACCTCCGCCACCCGGGTTCAAGCAATTCTCCTGCCTCAGCCTCCCGAGTACCTGGGATTGCAGGCATGCACCACCACGCCCGGCTAATTTTGTATTTTTAGTAGAGATGGGGTTTCTCCATGTTGGTCAGGCTGGTCTCGAACTCCCAACGTCAGGTGATCTGTCCACCTCGGCCTCCTAAAATGCTGGGATTACAGGTGTGAGTCACGGCACCTGGCCAGAATAAAGTAAATTTTTAAAGTAACTCTTTAACCTTTTCACTGTCAACACCATCCTGATGTTTTTTAATAAATTTTTTCCATCTGTAAAAATTGTTGTAAAATATATGTAACATAAAATGTACCATTTTAATCATTTTTAAGTGTACAATTCAGTGGTATTAAGTACATTCACACTGTTGTGCAACCCTCACCACCATCTACCTCCGTAACTTTTTAATCTTTTCCAAATGAAACTCCGTATGCATTAAACATGAATTCCTCATTCCCTCCTCCCCAGAGCCCCTGGCAATCATTATTCTAATTATTGAATTACTGTTTCTATGACTTTTATACTCCAGACACCTCATATAAGTGCAATCATGCAATATTTGTCCTTTTGTGTTTGGTTTTTTTCATTTAGCATAATGAGCTGAAGGTTCATCCATGTTCACAGCAGTGTCAGAATTTTCTTATTTTTTAAGGCTGAATAATAGTAGTCCATTGTATTCATACACCACATATTGTTTATCTATTCATCCATTGATGGACACTTGGGCTGCATCATTCTGATTTTTTTTTAACCATCAGTAGTTATTTTGAAGTCACATACAAAAAAGATGAATGAACTTTATGTCATCAACTATTTTTTCTTTTCAAGAGAGAACAAAGTTTCACTCTGTTGCCCAGGCTGGAGTACAGTGATGCGATCATAGTTCACTGTAGCCTCAACCTCCAGGGCTCAAGCAATCCTCCCACTTCAGCCATACGCAGGTATATGCCACCATACCCAACTAATCTTTTAAAAATTTTGCCCAGGCTGGTCTCAAACTTCTGACCTCAAGTGAATCTCCCATTTAGGCCTCCCAAAGCGCTGGGAATACAGGCATAAGCCACTGCACCTGGCCAGTTTTTCTTTAAAAAAAAAAAAAAAAAAGGCCGGGCGCGGTGGCTCAAGCCTGTAATCCCAGCACTTGGGAGGCCGAGACGGGCGGATCACGAGGTCAGGAGATCGAGACCATCCTGGCTAACACGGTGAAACCCCGTCTCTACTAAAAATACAAAAACTAGCTGGGCGAGGTGGCGGGCGCCTGTAGTCCCAGCTACTCGGGAGGCTGAGGCAGGAGAATGGCGTAAACCCGGGAGGCGGAGCTTGCGGTGAGCTGAGATCTGGCCACTGCACTCCAGTCCGGGCGACAGAGCGAGACTCCGCCTCAAAAAAAAAAAAAAAAAAAAAAAAAAAAAAAAAACAGTGGACCAACTTCTGAGCCACAAAGAACACCTTAACAAATTGAAAAGAATAGAAAGCAAACAAGGTATGCTCTAAGACCACATATAATTAAACTAGAAATCAATAGCAGAAAGATAGCCAGAAAATCCCAAAATACATACTTGGAGATTAAACACCACACTTCTAAATAACAGATGGATCAAAGAAGTCTCAAGAGATATTTCTAACTAAATGAAAATGATAATATGACTTATCAAAATTTGTCGGATACAGAGAAAGCAGTGCTTACAGGAAATCGTATAGCATTAACTATAAACATTACAAAAAAGATCTAAAAATCAATAATCTCAGTTTTCACTTAAAAACATAGTTTTCTAGGAAAACTAAAAAAAAAATCCAAAGTGAGCAGAAGAAAACCAACTACAGCAGAAATCAATTAAATTGAAAACAAAATTAACAGAGAAAAATCAGTGAAACCAAAAACTGGTTCTTTGAAAAGATCAACAAAATTGGTAAGCTTCTAGCCAGATTAAGAAAGAAAAAAAAAGGCAAAGACACAAATTACTAATAGAAAAAATGAAAAGGGGCATCACTTCTGAACCTGTGGCCATGAAAAGCAAAACAAAGAAATATTATGAAGGACTCTAATCCACAAATTTGATAACCTAGATGAAATGGAACAATTTCTTGAAAGACATAATGTATTAAAACTTACCCAAGAAGAAAAGATAATCTCAATGTATCTTTATCTATTAAGGAAATTGAATCAATAATCAATAATCTTCTAAAGCAAAAGGCACCAGGCCCAGATGGGTTCACTGGTGAATTCTACCAAACTATTAAATGAGATATTATCTCAGGTCAGGCACAGTGACTCATGCCTGTAATCCTAGCACATTGGGAGGACAAGGCAGGCAGATCACCTGAGATCAGAAGTTCAAGGCCAGCCTGG
Organism: Trachypithecus francoisi; assembly: GCF_009764315.1. NCBI lineage: Eukaryota > Metazoa > Chordata > Mammalia > Primates > Cercopithecidae > Trachypithecus > Trachypithecus francoisi. The sequence goes on along the minus strand of NW_022681455.1, from coordinate 90,443,275 downwards.
CCCACACAGTGAAATCCCATCCCTAATAAAAATACAAAAATTAGCCAGGCATGGTGGTTCATGCCTGTAATTCCAGCTACTCAGGAGACTGAGGCAGGAGAAGCACTTGAACCTGGGAGGCAGAGGTTGCAGTGAGCCAAGATGGTGCCACTATACTCCAGCCTAGACGACAGAGCAAGATTCCATCTCAAAATAAAAAAAAAATAAAAAAATAGATATTACCTCAATTCTCTTTCAGAAACAGAAGCAGAGGAAGTACTTCCTAACCTATTCTATGAGGCCAGCATTACCCTAAACCAGACAGAAAAGAAACCAAAGAAAACTACAGAACAATACCTCTCATGAACATAGACAAATGCTAAATAAAATACTAGCAAACTGAATCTAACAATGTACATAGAGAATTATAGGCCAGGCGCAGCAGCTCACGGATGTAATCCCAACACTTTGGGAGGCCAAGGTGGGTGGATCACTTGAGGTCAGGAGTTCGAGACCAGCCTGGCCAATATGGTGAAACTCCATCTCTACAAAAAATACAAAAATTAGCTGGGCGTGGTGGCACGTGCCTGTAGTTCCAGCTGCTCAGGAGGCTGAGGCAGAAGAATCAATTGAACCCAGGAGGCAGAGGTTGCAGTGAGATGAGATCGTACCACTGCACTCCAGCCTGGGTGACAAAGCAAGACTCCATCTCAAACAACAACAACAAAAAAGAATTATTGGCATATATGGTTGACGCTGGAACAACACAGGTTGGATCTGTATATGTCTACTTATATGTGGATTTTTTATTACAAATACAGTTGTAGGCTGGGCACAGTGGCTCACGCCTGTAATTGCAGCACTTTGGGAGGTTGAGGCGGGCAGATCATTTGAGCTCAGGAGTTTGAGACCAGACTGAGAAAAAGAAAGACTCAATCTCTAAAAAAATTTAAAAACTTAGTTGGGTGTGGTCATGGGCACCCATAATCCCAGCTACTTGGGAGGCTGAGGTGGGAGGATACCTGGAGTCCGGGAGGCAGAAGTTGCAGTGAGCTGTGATCATGCCACTGCACTCCAGTCTGGGCAACAGAGTAAGGCTCTGTCTCAAAAAAAAACCAAGAATTATATTGGCTGGGCTGGGTGGCTCATGGCTGCAATCCCAACATTTTGGGAGGCCAAGGTAGGAGGGGCATTTGAGCCCAGGAGTTCAAGACCAGCCTGGGCAACAGGGTAAAATCCTGTCTCTAAAATGAATTTAAAAATTAGCTGGGCAGAGTGGTGGCTCACCTGTAGTCCTAGCTACTCAGGAGGGCTGAAGCAAGAAGATCGCTTGACCCCAGGAGGTCAAGGCTGCAATGGAGCCTTGATGGTGTCACTATACCACAGCCTGGGCAATAGAACAAGACCCTGTTACAAATAAATAAATAAAACAAAAAACTGGCAGGGCGTGGTGGCTCATGCCTGTAATCCCAGCACTTTGGGAGGCTGAGGCGGGCAGATCACGAGGTCAGGAGATCAAGACCATCCAGGCCAACATGGTGAAACCCTGTCTCTACTAAAAAACAAAAATTAGCTGGGCATGGTGGCGTGTGCTACTCAGGAGGCTGAGGCAGGAGAATCATTTGAACCAGGGAGTCAGAGGTTGCAGTGAGCCGAGATCACACGCCACTGCACTCCAGCTTGGCGACAGAGCAAGACTCCATCTCAAAAAAAAAGAGAAATTCCAGACATAGATCTTACATCTTTCACATAAAAGTTAACTTAAAATGGATCACAGACCTAAATGTAAAACAAAAACTATAAAAATCCTGTAAGGTAAGGGGAACTCTAGATGACTGTAGTTTGGCAAAGACTTTTTAGACACAATACCAAAAGCAAAATCCATGAAAGAAGGAATTGGTAAACTGGACTGTGCTAAAATGTAAAATGTGTGCTCTACAAAAGACACTATTTAAGAGAATGAAAAGATAAGTCACGGACTGGGAAAAAATATTTGCAAAACACATATCTAATAAAAGACTATTATCCAAAATATACAAAGAAACCAGACACAGAAAGAGGAATATTACATGTCTTACTCATATGTGGGAGCTAAAAAAAAGTTGATCTCATAGAAGCAGAGAATAGAATAATAGATACCGGAGGCTAAGCAAAGAGTAAGAGGGGCCAGGCATGGTGGCTCACCCCTGTAATCCCAGCACTTCAGGAGGCCAAGGCGGGTGATCAGGAGGTCAGGAGTTCCAGACCAGCCTGGACAAGATGGTGAAACCCCATCTCTACTAAAAATACAAAAATTAGCCGGGTATGGTGACATTCGCCTGTAATCCCAGCTACTCAGGAGGCTGAGGCAGAGAACTGCTTAAACCCGGGAGGCGGAAGTTGCAGTGAGCCCAGATTGCGCCATTGCACTCCAGCCTGGGTGACAGGGCGACTCCATCTCAAAAAAAAAAAAGAGTAGGGGAGATGGGAAGCTGATGAAGAATAGTTGGTTAATGGGTAAAAAAAACAAAGTCTGGTAGAAAGAATAAGTTCTAATGTTTGATAGCACAATGAGGTGACTTATAGTTAATAATTTACTATATATTTCAAAATAGCTAGAAGATTTGAAATGTTTCCAACATAAAGAAATGAAAAATGTTTGAGGTGATACTCCAATTACCTTGATTTGATCCACATTGTATGCATGTATCAAAATATCACATGCATCCCATAAATATGTACAATTATTTTATTAAGTATTAATTTTAAAAGAATTACAAAAAATACACATATACAAAGAACTCTTAAAACTTAACAATAAGCCAGGCATGGTGGCTCACACCTGTAATCTCATTACTTTGGGAGGCAAAGGTGGGTGGATCACTGAAGGCCAGGAGTCCAAGACCAGCTTGGCCAACATGGCAAAACCCTGTCCCTACTATAAATACAAAAATTAGCCAGGTGCAGTGGCACATGCTTGTAATCCCAGCTATTTGGGAGGTTAAGGCACGAGAATCGCTTGAACCCAGGAAGCAGAGGTCGCAATGAGCTGAGATCATGCCACTGCACTCCAGACTGGGCGACAGAGTGAGACTTTGTCTCAAAAAAACAAACAAAAAGAACCGCAGAAACAATAAGAGAATAATCTGATTTTAAAATGGGCAAAAGATCAGAACAGACACTCCGCCAAATAACATATACACATATCAAATAAGCAGATGAAGACAGGGCGCGGTGGCTCACGCCTGTAATCCCAGCACTTCGTGAGGCCAAGGCAGGCGGATTGCTTGAGCTCAGGCAGATCATGAGGTCAGAAGTTCAAGACCAGCCTGGCCAACATGGTGAAATCCTGTCTCTACTAAAAATACAAAACTTAGCCTGGCATGGCAGCGGGCGCCTGTAAACCCAGCTTCTTGGGGAGCTGAGGCAGGAGAATCACTTGAACCCGGGAGGCAGAGGTTGCAGTGAGCCAAGATTGTACCACTGCACTCCAGCCTGGGCAACAAAGCGAGACTCTGTCTCAATAAAAAACAACAACAACAACAACAAAAAATAAGCAGATGAAAAGATGCTCAACATTATACATCACTAGAGAATTGCAAAGTAAAACAAGATATCACTACACATCTATTAGAATGGTGAAAAGCCAAAACACTGACAACACCAAATGCTAACGAGGATGTGGAGCGACAGGAACTTCATTCATTGCTGGTGGGAATGTAAAATGGTACAGTCACCCTGAAAGACAGTTTGGCAGTTTCTTACAGAACTAAACATACTCTTACCATACAATCCAGCAATCGTGCTCCTTGGTATTTATCCAAATGAGCTAAAAACATGACCACACAAAAACCTACACACAGATGTTTATAGTAACTTCATGCATAATTGCCAAAACTTAGGAGCAACCAAAATGTTCTTCAGAAGGTGAATAGATAAACTCATACACCTATACAATGGAGAATTATTCAGCAGTACAAAGAAAAGAGCTAGCAGGGCAGGGTGACTCACACCTGCAATCCCAGCACTTTGGGAGGCTGAGGTGGGTGGATCACCTGAGGACAGGAGTTTGAGACCAGCCTGACCAATATGGTAAAACCCTGTCTCTACCAAAAATACAAACATTAGCCAGGCAGGGAGGTAGGCGCCTGTAGTCCAAGCTACTTGGGAGGCTGAGACAGGAGAATTGCTTGAACCCAGGAGGCAGAGAGTTTGCAGTGAGCTGAGATTGCGCCACTGCACTCCAGCCTGGGTGAGAGCGAGACTCCATCTCAAAAAAAAAATGAAAAGAAAAGAGCTACCAAGCCAGAAGGAACATGGAAAGAAGCCAATCTATATGATTCCAACTATTTGACATTCTGTAAAAGGTAAAACTATGGAGATAGTAAAAGGATCAATGGATGCCAGGGGCTCAGGTAGATAGAAGGGAGGGATGAAAAGGTAGAACGAGGGGGATTTTTAGGGCAGTGAAACTACTCAGTATGATACTATAATGGTAGATACATGTCATTATATGTTTGCCAACACTCATAGAAACAGCAACACCAAGAGTGAACTCTACCCTATGGACCTTAGCCAATACTTGGCTCTTCAATTGTAACAAACGTACCACACTACTTCAAGACGTTAGTAAGGGGGAAATGTGAGGGAGAGAGAGAAACTATGTACTCCTGCTCAATTTTTCCATAAACCTAAAACTGCTAAAAATAATAATAAATAAATTCTATTAAAATATACAGTCAGTCCTCCATATACTCAGGGGATTGGTTTCAGGAATCCCCGTGTTTACCAAAATCTGTGCATACTCTAGTTTCCCAGTCAGCACATCACACAGGCGGGTTTCATGTCCTGTAAATACAATTTTTTTTTTTCTCTTGGAGACAGAGTCTCGCTCTGTCACCCAGTCTGGAGTCCAGTGGCACAATCACAGCTCACTGTAACCTCCGCCTCCCAATTCCCCTGCCTCAAGCTTCCCAAGCAGCTGGGATTACAATTCTCCTGCCTCAGTTTAGCAAGTAGCTGGGATTACAGGCGTGCACCACCATGCCTGGTTAATTTCTGTACTTTTGTTTAGTAGAGGTGGGGTTCTACTATGTTAGCCAGGTTGGTCTTAAACTCCTGGCTTCAACTGATCTGCCTGCCTTGGCCTCTCAAAGTTCTGGGATTATAGGCATGAGCCACTGTACCTGGCCTACACTGTATTTTTATTTATTTTTGAGACAGAGTCTTGCTCTGTCACACAGGCTAGAGTGTGGTGGTGCAATCTCAGTTCACTGCAACCTCCACCCCGTTGGCTCACTGCAACCTCCACCTCCCAGGTTCAAGCAATTCTCCAGCTTCAGCCTCCTGAGTAGCTGGGATTACAAGCGCACACCACCACGCCCAGCTATTTTTTGTATTTTTAGTAGGCACATGGTTTCACCATGTTGGCCAGGCTGGTCTCAAACTCCTGACCTCAGGTGATCCACCTGCCTTGGGCTCCCAAAGTGCTAGGCTTATAGGCATGAGTCACTGACCCTGGCCTACAACTATATTTTTAATCCAAGTTTGGTTGAAAAAAAATCCACATGTAAGTGAACCCATACAGACCCAGCCTGTGTTGTTCAAGCATCAACCACATATGCCTTGGGGAAAAAAACTGAGAAGGAGCTTCTTCCAAATAGAAAAATCCATGACTATTTGGCCAAGGCCCTTACTAGGAAGAAACAGCCCCCTCATCTGTGAACCCTTTATACTGACTTAGCAAGAACCACCATGTTTCCCAGCTTCCATTCTCCATTAATCCACTTTCCCCACCACAGTCAGAGCGACTTTTCTCACTCTGTTGCCCAGGCTGTTGTGACTTTTTTCACTCTGTTGCCCAGGCACAATCACAGCTCACTGCAGCCTCAACTTCCTAGACTCAAGCGATCCTTCCACTTCAGCCTCCCAAGTATCCGGGACTACAGGCGCATGCCACCATACCTGGCTATTTTTTGTATTTTTGTAGAGTTAGGGTTTTGCTATGTTGTCCAGGCTGGTCTCAAACTCCCGGGCTCAAGCAATCCTCCTGCCTCAGCCTCCCAAAGTATTAGGATTACAGGCATGAGCCTGGCACAGAGTGACTTTTAAAAACATGAATTCTGGGACCAGGCACAGTGGGTCAAACCTGTAACCCCAGCATTCTGGGAGGCCAAGACGGGAGGACAGTTTGAGGCCTGGAGTTTGGGAATAGCCCGTCAAACAAAGTGAGATCCTGTCACTACAATTAAAAAAAAAAAAAAAAAAAAAGGCCGGGCGCAGTGGCTCAAGCCTGTAATCCCAGCACTTTGGGAGGCCGAGGCGGGCGGATCACAAGGTCAGGAGATCGAGACCATCCTGGCTAACACGGTGAAACCCCGTCTCTACTAAAAAGTACAAAAAACTAGCCGGGCGAGGTGGCGGGTGCCTGTAGTCCCAGCTACTCGGGAGGCTGAGGCAGGAGAATGGCGTGAACCCGGGAGGCGGAGCTTGCAGTGAGCTGAGATCCGGCCACTGCACTCCAGCTTGGGCGACAGAGCGAGACTCCGTCTCAAAACAAAAACAAACAAACAAACAAACAAAAAAAAAACGCTGGGTGCAGTAGCTCATGCCTATAATCCCAGCACTTTGGAAGGGGGGGGGGTGGATCACCTGAGGTCAGGAGTTCGAGACCAGCTTGGCCAACATGATGAAACCCCATCTCTACAAAAATGGGCCAGACATGGTTGTCCGCACCTGTAGTCCCAGCTACTCAGGAGGCTGAGGCAGGAGACTCACTTGAACCCAGGAGGTGGAGGTTGTGGTGAACGGAGATCGTGCCACTGCACTTCAGCCTGGACGACAGGGTGAGACTCCATCTCAAAAGAAAAAAAAAGTCCCTATCTTGCCCAGGCCTGAGAGATGGCCTTGTCTACTGACTTCCCCAGGAACTACTGCAAACTCCTAAGGTAGCTGTGACCTAGAGGGTGAGTGCAGCTCATCTTCTGGAGCCTTCCCTTACAAGGGCCATACTGCTGTTTCTTTATACTGCTGCTACCATGCTTGTTACAGTTTTTACATGTAAATGGTGACTTTTAAAATATTTGATTGGGGGATATTTTGGGGGAATTACTGGACAAATTCACTCCCAGTAGGAAATCTTCCTATAAAGAAGGCTGTATGAGTTATGTTAGCCTGAGGGCAGGAATGATTCACATCTTGTTAAGCATATTAGCACAAGTTGCCCGGGTGTGGTGGCTCACGCCTGTAATCCCAGCACTTTGGGATACTGAGGCAGGCAGATCACGAGGTCAGGAGTTCAAGTCCAGCCTGGCCAACATAGTGAAACCCCATCTCTACTAAAAACACAAAAAAATTAGCCGGGCGGCCGGGCGCGGTGGCTCAAGCCTGTAATCCCAGCACTTTGGGAGGCCGAGACGGGTGGATCACGAGGTCAGCAGATCGAGACCATCCTGGCTAACATGGTGAAACCCCGTCTCTACTAAAAAATACAAAAAACTAGCCGGGCGAGATGGCGGGCGCCTGTAGTCCCAGCTACTTGGGAGGCTGAGGCAGGAGAATGGCGTGAACCCGGGAGGCGGAGCTTGCAGTGAGCTGAGATCCGGCCACTGCACTCCAGCCTGGGCGGCAGAGCGAGACTCCGCCTCAAAAAAAAAAAAAAAAAAAAAAATTAGCCGGGCATGATGGCAGGAGCCTGTAATCCCAGTTACTCGGGAGGCTGAGGTTGCAGTGAGCGGAGATTGCACCACTGCACTCCAGCCTGGGTGACAGTGTAAGACTCCATCTCAAAAAATAAATAAATAAATAAAATAAATTTAAAAAAAGAGAATATTAGCACAAGTTGAAGAAACATGTAATTCACATTTCACTTCAAGGAAAAGCAAGCATCTTACTCCTGCTTACTGAATTGAGGCTGTGAGAACTTTGTCTGCTAAGCAGAAGTTTGCAGGTCATAGGTCTGTTTTGGTTTCCTTCAGCTACCATGAGCTAAAAGCAAAGGCCAGGTATGACTTTGGACAAAGGTCTTCATTGACAGTCCTGGCCACCGACAAAAAGCCAAGTAGAGTTCACTACAGGGAGGATTAACTTCCCTTCATGCATGCACGCATGGGCACCAATCATCCCAAGCCCACTTCAGTTTCCTATGGCCTGCCTTGCTTCTCTTTGCCTGGGGTGACAGCTCATTAACAGATTCAGTTAATTCAGGCTAATTCACCCTTAGCCTGTTTTCCCTATTAGAAGTGAACCCTTAGGACAACCAAGTAGCTTGAAGAGGAAAGGTTTCTCCTTTTAGAAGCATTACAGCTAACAACAGAAAAAGGATCAAGAGAACGAGAATATCAAACTTACAGTCCAAATAATGAATTAATAAATATAGGCAGTAATCATTAATAACTCCTAATACCACAAAAAGACATTAAGATATGTGTCTTCTGCGATATCTACACATCACCATTTATGATGCATTTTTGGGAAAAAAAAAAAACCCACAAAATCTTAACAAATCACTAGACCTAATTACAAATTTATAGAAAATACAGGGGAAAAGGGATCACAGTAAACTGACGCCAGAAGAATATAACGAGCAAAATCCAGATAGTAAGAAAGTCCATAGGAAATAACACTTGATTTCTTCAACAAATAAATATGGAGGAAAAGAAATAGCAGAGAAATCTATAAATTAAGATTTCAAATGTATCTCAAACAATAGCAACGAAAGAATCTTGTTTGGATTTTGATTTGAGCAAACTTTTAAAAATTATTATGGGACAATTGAGGAAATATGAACATTGGATATTTGATACAACAAATGAATTATTTATTGCTCATTTCTTTTAGGTATTAATAATGGTATTATGATTATGCCTTAAGTCCTTATCTAAAGATACACAAAGAAATATTTATATGAAATTATGTGATATTGGCCAGGCACAATGGCTCAAGTCTGTAATCCCAGCACTTTGGGAGGCCAAAGAGGGCGGATCACCTGAGGCCAGGAGTTCAAGACCAGCCTGGCCAACATGTTGAAACCCCGTCTCTACTAAAAATATAAAAATTAGCCAGGTGTGGTGGTACATGCCTGCAATCCCAGCTACTGAGGAGACTGAGTCAGGTGAATCACTTGAACCTGAGAGGCAGAAGGTACAGCAAGCACAGATCATGCCACTGCACTCTGGCCTGGGTGACAGAGCGAGACTTGGTCTCAAAACAAAAAAAGAAGAAAAAAAAGAAAGAAATTTGTTTCAAAATAAGGTGGGAGGTCCAGGCACGGTGGCTCACACCTGTAATTCCAGCACTTTGGGAGGCCAAAGTGGGTGGATCGCCTGAGGTGAGGAGTTTGAGACCAGCCTGGCCAACATGATGAAACTAATCTCTACTAAAAATACAAAAAAAAAAAAAATTAGCTGGGTGTGGTGGTGGGCACCTGTAATCCCAGCTACTCAGAAGGCCGAGGCAGGAGAATCTCTTGAAACCAGGAGGCAGAGGCTGCAATGAGCCAAGGTCACGCCACTGCACTCCAGCCTAGGCAACAAGAGCAAAACTCTATCTCAAAAAGAAATTGTATACATTTGCAAAATCTCTTACAAATTAATAAGAAAAAGACAAACACCTTCAAAAGAAAAATGAACAAAGGCAATAACTCAAAAGAAAAATAAATAGCTAAAGAATGTAAAGATATATGCAAATTGTCAGTAAATACTACAAAATTGGCAAAAACTGTTTCCTTCTGCATTCTTTTTTTTTTTTTTTTTTTTTATGGAGATAGGGTCTCACAACATTGCTCAATGGGGAAACAACAGTCTTTTCAACAAATAGTTCTGGGACAACTGGATACCCACAGGCAAAGGAATGAAATGGGACCTCTACCTCACACCGTATTTTAAAAATGAACTCCAAATGGACTGGGCGCAGTGGCTCACACCTGTAATCCCAGCACTTGCAGAGGTCAAGGTTAGAGGATTGCTTGAGCCCAGGAGTTCAAGACCAGCCTGACAAACATGGTGAAACTCCCTCTTTACTAAAAATACAAAACTTAGTCAGGCTTGGTGGTGCATGCCTGTAATCCCAGCTACTCGGGTGCTGAAGCATGAGAATTGCTTGAACCGAGGAGGCAGAGGGCGCAGTGAGCCAAGATCACACCACTGCACTCCAGCCTGGGCTATAGAACAGGACTCTGTCAAAAAAAAAAAAAAAAAAAAACCTCAAAATGATCAAAGACCTAAATATAAGAGCTAAAACTATAAAACACATAGAAGGAAATAAAGTTCACAAGTAAATTTTCAGCATTCTGGATTTAGCAACAGTTTCTTACATATGACAAGCAAACAAAGAAAAAGCAGACAAATTAGACACCATTGAAATAAAACTTTGCACTTTAAACGACACTATCAAGAAAACAAAAAGATTAAAGCTTATAATCAGTTGAATTATTTAAGAAAAAAAACCTTAAAGGAAAAAAAAAGAAAGTAAAAAAAATCCACAGCATGAGATAAATAGCTACAAACCATCCATCTGATAAGGGTCTAGCATTTAGAATAAGCTCGTCCAACCCACGGCCATGAGGCCCATGATGGCTTTGAATGTGGCCCAACACAAACTTGTAAATTTTCTTAAAACATTATGAGGTTTTTTGGTAATTCTTTTTTTAGCTCATCAGCTGTCATTACTGTTAGTGTATTTTATGTGTGGCCCTAGACAATTTTTCTTCCAATGTGGACCATGGAAGTCAAAAGATTGGACACCCCGATCTAGAATATAAAGAACTCTTTTATCTGGGCATGGTAGCAACATGCCTGCAGTCCTAGCTACTCAAGAAGATAAGTCGGGAGGATCGTTTGAGCCTAGGAGGGCAAAATGGCAGTGAACTATGATCATGCTACTGCACTCCAACCTGGGTGACAAAGTAAGGCCTCATCTTAAAAATAAAATAGACCAGGTGGGCCGGGCGCGGTGGCTCAAGCCTGTAATCCCAGCACTTTGGGAGGCCGAGACGGGTGGATCACGAGGTCAGGAGATCGAGACCATCCTGACTAACACGGTGAAACCTCGTCTCTATTAAAAAATACAAAAACTAGCCGGGCGAGGTGGCGGGCGCCTGTAGTCCCAGCTACTCGGGAGGCTGAGGCAGGAGAATGGCGTAAATCCGGGAGGCGGAGCTTGCAGTGAGCTGAGATCCAGCCACTGCACTCCAGCCCGGGCGACAGAGTGAGACTCCGCCTCAAAAAAAAAAAAATAAATAAAATAAAATAAAATAAAATAGACCAGGCACAGTGGCTCATGCCTGTAATTCCAGCACTTTGGGAAGCTGAGATGGGCAGATTGCTTCAGCTTAGTAGTTTGAGACCAGCCTGGGCAATATGGTGAGACTCCGTCTATACTAAAATACAAAAAAAAAAAAAATCAGCCAGGCACAGTGGCATGTGCCTGTGGTCCCAGCTGTGGGATGCTGAGGTGGGAGGATCGCTTGAGCCTGGGGTCGGGGCAGAGGCTGCAGTGAGTCAAGATGGCATCACTACACTCCAGCCTGGGTGACAAAGCAAGACCCTGTCTCAGTAAAATAAAATAAAATAGAACTCCTATAGCTCAACAATAAAAAGATAAATAACCCAATTTTAAAATGGTCAAAAGATTTGAATAGATATTTCTCCAAAGATGTGTACATGGCCAACAAGTTCATGTAAAGATATTCAATATTGTTAGTCACCACTAACAATCAAAATCGCAAATGAGACACTTACTCCATACCCACTAGGTTGGCTATAATAAAGAAGACAGATAATTTAAAAAGTGCAGGCCGGGCACAGTGGCTCACGTCTATAATCCCAGCACTTTGGAAGGCTAAGGCAGGTGGATCACTTGAAGTCAGTAGTTCAAGACCAGCCTGACCAACATGGCAAAATCCTGTCTCTATAAAAAATACAAAAATTAGGCTGGGTACAGTGGTTCACGCCTGTAATCCCAGCACTTTGGGAGGCTAAGGCAGGTGGATTACTTGAAGTCAGGAGTTCAAGACCAGCCTGACCAACATGGCAAAACCCTGTCTCTATAAAAAATATAAAAATCAGGCGGGGTACGGTGGCTCACGCCTGTAATCCCAGCACTTTGGGAGGCCGAGGCGGGCAGATCACGAGGTCAGGAGATTGAGACTATCCTGGCTAACTCGGTGAAACCCCGTCTCTACTAAAAATACAAAAAAAAATTAACCAGGCATGGTGGCGGGCGCCTGTAGTCCCAGCTACTCGGGAGGCTGAGGTAGGAGAACGGCATGATCCCAGGAGGCGGAGCTTGCAGTGAGCTGAGATCGTGCCACTGCACTCCAGCCTGGGCAACAGAGCGAGACTCCGTCTCAAAAAAAAAAAAAAAAAAAAAAACAAAACTTAGCCAGGCGTAGTGACATGTGCCTGTAATCTCAGCTACTTGGGAGGCTGAGAGGCACAAGAATCACTTGAACCCAGGAGGCGGAGGTTGCAGTGAGCCAAGATCGTGGGACTGCCCTCCAGCCTGGGCGATAAAGCGAGACTTCGTCTCAAAAAAAAAACAAACAAAAAAAAAAACAAAAATGCTGTCAAGTATGTGGAGAAACTGGAAATTTAATTCATTGCTGGTAGAATATAAAATGTCACAGCCACTTTAAAAAATAATGTGGCAGTTCCTCAAAATGTTAAACAGAGAGTTAACATAAGACCCAGGAATTTCTTACCTAAGTATATACCCAAGAAAAATGAAAACACATTCACATAAAAACTTATACGTGAATGTCTACAGCAGTAATATTCATAACAGCCAAAAAATGGAAACAACCTAAAAATCCTTCTACAGGTGAATGGATAAACAAAATGTGACATATATATGCAATAAAATATTCAGCCACAAAAAAGAATGAGGTACTGACACATGCTACGACACAGATAACCTTTGGAAACATTGCGCTAAGTTTGAGAAGCCAAGCACAAAAGGCCACAAATTGTTATGATTCCACTTATATGAAAGGTCGAGAATAAACAAATCCACAGAGACAGAGAGTCTCTATGTGGCTGCCAGGATTAAGGGTGTATGAGGGAGTGGGGAGTGATAATGGGTTCAGAGTTTCTTGAAACTGTTCTGGAATTAGTTGCGATGGTACAACCTTCTAATATACAAAACCACTGAATTGTACACTTTAAAAGGGTTAAATTTATGGGATGTGAATTATTATCTCAATAAAAATAAGGAGAAAATAAAGGATAACCTTGTTTGCCTTTTAATTTTAATTTCATTACATGCATATTTTGCTGATAAAAAAGAAATAATGTCGTCTGGGGCAAAGGCTCAGCTTAATCCAAGTCTGATAAAAAACAAAAGACTGGAAACAACATAGTCAACAAGAAATTGGTAAGATAAATTAAGGTACATTAAATCAATGGAATATAACCAAAAATAAGACAAAAGAAAAATAAATAAATAAATGGAATATCACATACACCTGTACTATGAATACAAGGTCATTCTGAAGGCAATGAGATATTAACAATGGTATAGAAATATATTTTAAATGAAAGGATGTTTGTCATACTAGTAAAAAAAAATTTTTTTGGCCGGGCGCGGTGGCTCAAGCCTGTAATCCCAGCACTTTGGGAGGCCGAGACGGGCGGATCACGAGGTCAGGAGATCAAGACCATCCTGGCTAACACAGTGAAACCCCGTCTCTACTAAAAAATACAAAAAAACTAGCCGGGCGAGGTGGCGGGCGCCTGTAGTCCCAGCTACTCGGGAGGCTGAGGCAGGAGAATGGCGTGAACCCGGGAGGCGGAGCTTGCAGTGAGCAGAGATCCGGCCACTGCACTCCAGCCTGGGCGGCAGAGCAAGACTCCGTCTCAAAAAAAAAAAAAAAAAAAAATTTTTTTTTAAGACGAGGTCTCGCTCTGTCGCCCAGGCTGGAGTGCAGTGGCATGAATTTAGCTCACTGCAACCTCTGCCTCTTGGTCTCAAGCGATCCTCCCAAGTAGCTGGGACTACAAGGGCATGCCACCATCATGCCTGGCTAATTTTTTTTTTGGTAGAGACTGGGTTTCACCATGTCACCCAAGCTGCTCTCCAACTCCTGGACTCAAGCAATCCACCTGCCTCAGCCTCCCCCAAAGTGCCAGGATTACAGGCAATTCCAAGTGAGCCACCATGCCCAGAGAAAACTTTTTTTAAGTCAAAAAAGTATATTCACAATATTCTGATGCCCTTCTCCCACAGAAGAAAAAAAATCAGACTGAAAACCAGTTCTAAGTTCTGGCCTCCAGACTGTAAGAGAATAAATTTATTTTATTTAAACAACATTCTTTTATTTAAAGAACAATAGGCTGGGCGCAGTGGCTCACGCCTGTAATCCCAGCACTTTGGGAGGCCGAGGCGGGAAGATCATGAGGTGAGGAGCTCAAGACCAGCCTGGCCAATATGGTGAAACCCTGTCTCTACTAAAAATACAAAAATTAGCCAGGTATGGTGGCAAACAAAAAACAAACAAACAACAACAAAAAAAACCAAGATGGGCTCACACCTGTAATCCCAATACTTTGGGATGCTGAAGTGGGAAGATTGTTTGAGACCACCAGTTCAAAACCCTTCAAAATGGTGAGACCCCCTTCCTCCCTTCCTCCCTCCCTCCCTTCCTTTCTTCCTTTTCTTTCTTTCTTTTTTTTTTTTTTTTTTTTTGAGACAAAGTTTCACTCTTGTTGCCCAGGCTGGAGTGCAATGGTGCAAACTTGGCTCACTGCAACCTCCACCTCCTGGGTTCAAGTGATTTCTCCTGCCTCAGGCTCCCAAGTAGCTGGAATTACAGGCGCATGTCACCACGCCCAGCTAATTTTGTATTTTTGGTAGAGACGGGGTTTCTCCATGTTGGTCAGCCTGGTGACCAACCTCACTGACCTCAGGTGATGCGCCTGCCTTGGCCTCCCAAAATACTGGGATTACAGGCATGAGCCACCGCACCCAGCGAGACCCCATTTCTATAAAATAAAATAAACAAATAAACAAAACCCAACTCTTTAAAGACATTAGAATTATGCCCACAGTAAGAGTCCATATTGATGAAAGAAAAAAAATAAAATATATACATAAAAAAATTAAAAAGTCAAAAAATCTTTATATCAAACTATTAACAGAAATTATATCCTGGTAGTGACATTACAGGGGTTTTCCTCCGTTATTTCAGCTATATTTAGGGACAGTGGTATAAACACTCCAAACAAACACGAAACTAAAGAGTGAATAACTTTAAAGAACAAAGACACTAAAATTTCAAGCCTTATCACTAGTACTGTATTAAGTCCAAGTTCCTGGAAATTAGCTAAAAGTCACCTAATTATAGAATTAAAACACAATCCTATGTATTATTATTCTTGCTTTGGCAGGAATGTACAATACCTGACAGTGCTAAGAGTTAGGTTACTTTGACTAAATCAAAACAGTGACTACAAAGGGCCAGTAAGGGAAAACTAAGGCACTAAATCCCAGTTCTCAGGTCACAAAGCTGTTTAGATGTCACAATTTATTCTAGGATAGATGTGAAGATCAAGTATCTATTCTATAGAGTCTAAAGGTATTATTCAGGTACAAAAATGCTGTAAGAAAACTTTACCACCAGCACCACCACCAACAAACCACTAGCCACAGGTTTACTCTCTAAAATATAGCCAAGCCAACAGACTATAAAATATCCTCATATGAAAAGACAGGACTCTCAATTTTGAAATAAATCCTGCAGTTTTACTTTTTTATGTTTTTAGAAAATGAGACTAAAGATCTACTTCATGTTAATAACTAGTTTCTAAGAAAAAACAACATGTAAAGGAAACACTGAAAATTACTTCAAAGACAAAAAAAGTTAAAATGTTACTGCTAAGAGTAAAACCAAAGAAAAACTTGAAAATTCAAGCCTTTCAAGTCACAATTTTAGAGATTTCTCACTGAGAAAGTTCAATACTGCCAAGATGTTTTAAAATAAAAAAGTTGGCCGGGCGCGGTGGCTCAAGCCTGTAATCCCAGCACTTTGGGAGGCCGAGACGAGCGGATCACAAGGTCAGGAGATCGAGACCATCCTGGCTAACCCGATGAAACCCCGTCTCTACTAAAAAATATAAAAAACTAGCCGGGCGAGGTGGCGGGCGCTTGTAGTCCCAGCTACTCAGGAGGCTGAGACAGGAGAATGGTGTAAACCCGGGAGGCGGAGCTTGCAGTAAGCTGAGATTCGGCCACTGCACTCCAGCCTGAGCGACAGAGCGAGACTCCGTCTCAAAAAAAAATAAAATAAAATAAAAAAATAAAAAATAAAAAATAAAAAAGTTAAAATTAGATGAGGCTATTTTTATTGATTAATATAACGCAAAACAGGCTATTACTACACATATTAGAACTGCTCAAATAAAAAAGTGGTGACACTAAATGCTAGCCAGGATGCAGAGAAACTGGATATCTCATACGTTGTTGATAGGAATATAAGAGGATATAGTCATTCTAGAAAACAAATAGTTCAGCAGTTTCTCTAAAAACCAAACATGCACTTACCATATGATCCAAACATTTGGGCATTTATTCCCTCAAAATGAAAACTTTAATTCATATAAAAATATTTATATACATGAATGTTTATAGCAGTTTTATCTGTAATAGTCAAAAAACTGGAAACCACCCTTCTGGTATGTCCTTCAACAAGTAAATGGTTAAACAAATTGTGTGGTTCAGCCATACTATGGACTACTACTCAATAGTAAAAAGAAATGAACTACTGATGCATGCAGCAATTTGGATGGCTCTCAAAGGAATTATGGTAAAAGAAAAAAGCCAAAGTTACATTCTGTATGATTCCATTTATATAACATTCTCAAAATGGCAAAATTACAGAGATGCAGAACAGATTAGTGGTTGCTGGAAGGGTGCATGCGGCTACAAAGCGGTAGCACGGGGAGCCCTGAGGTGATGGAGTAGTTCTGCATATAGAACTATAGACTGTTAGAGTGGCTATCCAGATTTACACATGATAAAATTGCATACTATTATATACACACACACACACAAATACATGTGAAACTGGTGAAATCTAAAAAAGCCTCATGGGGCCGGGCGCGGTGGCTCAAGCCTGTAATCCCAGCACTTTGGGAGGCCGAGACGGGCGGATCACGAGGTCAGGAGATCGAGACCATCCTGGCTAACACGGTGAAACCCCGTCTCTACTAAAAATACAAAAACTAGCTGGGCGAGGTGGCGGGCGCCTGTAGTCCCAGCTACTCGGGAGGCTGAGGCAGGAGAATGGCATGAACCCGGGAGGCGGAGCTTGCAGTGAGCTGAGATCTGGCCACTGCACTCCAGTCCGGGGGACAGAGAGAGACTCCGCCTCAAAAGAAAAAGAAAAATACAAATAAAAATAAAAAAGCCTCATGGATTGTAACAATGATAATTTCCTGGTTCTTGACATTAAACTATAGTTATGTGAGCTATTACCACTAGGTGAAACTTGGTGAAGGGAACATGGACTCCGTACTATTTTTCACAACTCCCTATAAATCTACAATTATTTCAA
Source organism: Trachypithecus francoisi (assembly GCF_009764315.1). Classification (NCBI taxonomy): domain Eukaryota; kingdom Metazoa; phylum Chordata; class Mammalia; order Primates; family Cercopithecidae; genus Trachypithecus; species Trachypithecus francoisi. Next base: position 90,425,769 of record NW_022681455.1, on the reverse strand, counting down.
AATAGAAAGTTAAAAAAAAAATAGTAGGGCTATGTATGAGGAGGTTAATATAATAACAAATGGAAAAGGTTTAGCATAGCATTTGAAACATGGTTATAAAGGCTTCCATTTTGTTGAAACTTTTATTACATTAATTTTTTTTTTGAAAACACAGGTTTCTGCACTAAATATATACACCCATTTCAGCAAAAAGCATGACTTGAGCTAGAATTCCTCAATTTAATTACCAAATACTACATGAAATCTCTTGTGCATATGATAAGATTGTTTTCAGACTTAAAATTATCTAAGTGAATAGGGAACCAGTACACAACATAAATGGCTCAACATTCAGCTTTTTCCCCAAAAATCTTTAACTCAAATGTCTTTTACATCATCAAGTAACTTATCAGATGGAAATAAATGTATCATCTGCTGTGTGGTTCCAAATTAAGGAAAAGACTAGCTCAAAGCCATCCTCAACTTGAATATATATAATCTCTTACAAAAAACAATTACATGTAACCTTAAGAATAGTGAAAGAAACTTAAAGTCTTTTTGGCATTCCACAGCAGCTGAGTCCCTACCAAATATTCTGGGGTGGAAAGAACATTCTACTGGCCATCCTCTGAATTCCTCAGCAGACTCTAAGCTGTCCAGTCAGGTCTGTAGGAAACAGCAAATACCAGGTGCTGGTAACTAGTCTCTAATTCTTCAAAAAAGCATTATCTTTGGCCTACAGCCCCTTCAAGATTACTCTATACCTATGTGTGTGTGAGTGATTAATACAGTCTCTAGTGTTGTGGGTGTGATCCTGAAATAGTTTCCACCACTAAATGTTACTCTTAACAGAGTCAACAGAAGAGAGAATAGAAAGCTGTGTGAAATCATATAAAAGCTTGATTTTCTACTTTCCACAGAAAAAAAAAATGACTTTAATTTTCTCAGCTTCAGCAGGTGCAAGAATATCTAACCATAGCCATGATGTCTATACCCTTCCTGTGATATTCAGTAGGCAGGTTATCTGAGAACAAGTGAGAACCACCTGATCAGTTCAGTATCACCAAGGGAGCCCTTAAATTCTGTTCCCATGGACCCTTCTGTACTTTCAACACTATGATTTGTTGGCAGGAATTTCACAGAAGAAGTTGAGATGTAAGGCCATCTGGCATGCCAGGATCAGAATTTTTCTAATACACACCCCCGTCCCTGACTTAGAATTTTCTAGTATCCCTTTCCCATCCTATCTTTCCTGTAATGTAGTAAGCCTTTTGTGTGAGCACTGGGTAGACAGATTCCAAAAAGTCACTCACTGTTTCTTTTTGCTTTTCAATAGTTAAAACTTTACGAGTGTTAAAAAAGAGTCCACAAAGACAAAGGGGGAAAAGAAAAAAAAAAGAGTCCAAACACTGAAATGTCAATGGTTAATGGTGACAGTGTTCACTGATCACAGATTTTGGATAAAAGATGGAAGCTGTGGAATGAAAGTTAAGTTAGTGGCCGGGCGCAGTGGCTCATGTCTGTAATCCCAGCCCTGTGGGAGGCCAAGGCGGGCAGATCATTTGACTCAGGAGTCTGAGACCGCCTGGCCAAAGTGGCAAAACCTCGTCTCTACTAAAAATACAAAAATTAGCTGGTGTGGTGGCGGGTGCCTGTAATCCCAGCTACTCAGGAGGCTGAGGCAGGAGAATCACTTGAACCCAGGAGTGTTGAAGTTGCAGTAAGTCAAGATCATGCCACTGCACTCCAGCCTGGGTGGCACAGCAAGACTCCGTCTCAAAGAAAAAAAAAACAAACAAACAAACAAAACAAATAAAGTTAAGTTAGTTGAACACAGCATACTAAATTTTGAGACATTCTTAAATATGAATTATATTGTTAGTGTACAATCTACACTATAGAAAACCTAACGTCTTCTTAAAAGCATATTTCAGTACCCAACTCAGTAAAATGCAATAACCTGAAGGTTCCAGTTCACTAAGAATTACTGTGGGCTATATTTGCAAATGCGCAGAAATTAAACAGAGCACAAATCATTTGGAACAAAGCCTCCAAATTATTTCATATTCAGTCTACTTTACTATGTCTGATTGCTTTGGAGCCCAGCAGTAATACCAATCTCACTGATAATACTGTGCAGAAATAAGCTCATGCCTGTAATCCCAGCACTTCGGGCAGCCGAGTCGGGTAGATCACCTGACATCAGGAATTTGAGACCAGCCTGACCAACATGGAGAAACCCTATCTCTACCAAAGATACAAAATTAGTTGGGCATGGTGGCGCATGCCCGTAATCCCAGCTACTCTGGGAGGCTGAGGCAGGGGAATCGCTTGAAACCGGAGGCAGAGGTTGCGGTGAGCTAAGATCGCACCATTGCACTCCAACCTGGGCACCAAAAGCAAAACTCCATCTTAAAAAAAAAAAAAAAAAAAAAGAGTCCAAACACTGAAATGTCAATGGTTAATGGTGACAGTGTTCACTGATCACAGATTTTGGATAAAAGATGGAAGCTGTGGAATGAAAGTTAAGTTAGTGGCCGGGCGCAGTGGCTCATGTCTGTAATCCCAGCCCTGTGGGAGGCCAAGGCGGGCAGATCATTTGACTCAGGAGTCTGAGACCGCCTGGCCAAAGTGGCAAAACCTCGTCTCTACTAAAAATACAAAAATTAGCTGGTGTGGTGGCGGGTGCCTGTAATCCCAGCTACTCAGGAGGCTGAGGCAGGAGAATCACTTGAACCCAGGAGTGTTGAAGTTGCAGTAAGTCAAGATCATGCCACTGCACTCCAGCCTGGGTGGCACAGCAAGACTCCGTCTCAAAGAAAAAAACAAACAAACAAACAAAACAAATAAAGTTAAGTTAGTTGAACACAGCATACTAAATTTTGAGACATTCTTAAATATGAATTATATTGTTAGTGTACAATCTACACTATAGAAAACCTAACGTCTTCTTAAAAGCATATTTCAGTACCCAACTCAGTAAAATGCAATAACCTGAAGGTTCCAGTTCACTAAGAATTACTGTGGGCTATATTTGCAAATGCGCAGAAATTAAACAGAGCACAAATCATTTGGAACAAAGCCTCCAAATTATTTCATATTCAGTCTACTTTACTATGTCTGATTGCTTTGGAGCCCAGCAGTAATACCAATCTCACTGATAATACTGTGCAGAAATAAGCTCATGCCTGTAATCCCAGCACTTCGGGCAGCCGAGTCGGGTAGATCACCTGACATCAGGAATTTGAGACCAGCCTGACCAACATGGAGAAACCCTATCTCTACCAAAGATACAAAATTAGTTGGGCATGGTGGCGCATGCCCGTAATCCCAGCTACTCTGGGAGGCTGAGGCAGGGGAATCGCTTGAAACCGGAGGCAGAGGTTGCGGTGAGCTAAGATCGCACCATTGCACTCCAACCTGGGCACCAAAAGCAAAACTCCATCTTAAAAAAAAAAAAAAAAAAACAGAAAGAAAGAAGCAAGCAGAGATAAGCCTTAATGCAGTGCTGAAGAAAGACATGAACATCTTGGGCTTACTACGATATGGTGAAAAACGGGCAGTAGAGGATGGCACATATAGGACAATACTGCCCTACAGCAGTGAAGAGCACTACATCTCGGCCCTCCAAATCTCAGCTCCCCACTAGTGGGTCTACCTATACATCCCCCTACTATCTTCTTCCCCAAACAAATAGTCCTTCTGGCCCTTATTTCCAAAAACACCACAAACATTTCCCCGGTCACTCAAGTTCAAAGCTACAGTGTGATTATTAAATCCACTTAACGAATCTGAATCCTCTCCATCCTTACCCTGTAATGCCTCTCACATTCATTCTCCCTTCACATCCCCATTCCCACCATCCTAGTTTCAGAAATTATACCTTAAACCCAAGTTTCCCAACAAGGTCTTGATGTCCCCAAGCCAAATTTGTACTCCAAAACATTGTTTTGAACAAGTCATCCAAGCCTTAAAAAAGCATCTACAGATCTGGCAGTACAGCCAACAGAAACCTATCCTCATGAGCTTGGACAAACACCAAGCACCTTCCACAAGAAGTTTCTGGATCCAGGGCTCAAGACCAAGTTCTGCAAATCCTCTGTATTTGCTACTTCTTGCCATCCCCTCTTTCTCCATAGCAATCAACAACTAAGTCTTTCCAAATAAAAGGGTTTATGGCTTATTTTCATGGACAAGCAGCAGCAGGTGGACAGCATCCTACATCATAGCCAGTCTTGGAGGGCAGCAAAGCCCAAGAAAGAGAATCAGTGGAAGCAACTTAAAACATAAAAGGCCAGGCCAGGCGCGGTGGCTCATGCCTGTAATCCTGACACTTTGAGAAGCCGAGGTGGGCAGGTCAGAAGTTCAAAACCAGTCTGGCCAACATGGTGAGACCCCCATCTCCACTAAAAATACAAAAATTAGCTGGGCATGGTGGCAGGTGCCTATAATCCCAGTTACTCAGGAGGCTGAGGCAGGAGAACTGCTTGAACCTGGGAGGCAGAGGTTGCAGTGAGCCAAGATTGTGCCACTGCACTGCAGCCTGGGCGAGAGAGCAAGACTCCCTCTCATTCATTCATTCATAATTAAATAAATAAATAAGGCCAGGCACAGCGGCTCACACCTGTAACCCCAACATTTTGCGAGGGTGAGGTGGGAGGATCACTTGGGCCAGGAGTTGGAGACCTGCATGGGCAACATGGCAAGACCCCATCTTTACAAAAAATACCAAAATGAGCCAGGTGTGGTGGCACTCACCTGTAATCCCAACTACTCAGGAGGCTGAGGTGGGAAGATCACTTCAGCTTGGGAGGCCAAGGCTGCTGTGACCCATGATTATGCCACTGCACTCCAGCCTGAGCTACAGAGCAAGACCCTGTCTCAAAAAAATTTTTTTAAATAAATTTAGGCCAGGCACAGTGGCTCACACCTGTAATCCCAGCACTCTGGGGGGCCAAGGCATGTGGACGGGTTGAGCCCAGGCAAAGGTTTCAGTGAGTCAAGATCACACCACTGCACTCCAGCCTGGGCAAGAGAGCAAGACCCTGTCTCCATAAAATTAAATTAAAATTTAAAAATAATAAAAAATATAAAATTTTTTTTAAAAGCAGACAAAATCCCTGGTCTGTAGATACATGAAGAAATCTGAAATGGTGAGCCCAAGAGTTTTATTTTGAAGACTTTAGATGAAATCCATTATCTTACTCTACATATTAAAAGAAATGTCCATGTCATGTGTAAGAGGGAAGACGTAATAAAAGGAAAGTTAAACATAAGTGGGCTATACCAAGAGCATGAAGTGAGTACCTTTGAGAGTTCAGAGAAGAAACCAAAAACATCAAGGACTTAGGCAATGCAAGAGGTCAGAATTCTAAATAAGTCAACCAGTTTGGTTGAAGCAGAGAACACAAAAGACAGCTGCGAGAGACTATATAGCTGTCCCATAGTTCTAGTCCATTTTTCACATGCTTTCTGGTGTCCTCTCCCTATCTGGACTATCAGTTCAGAGGCCAAGAACCAACACAATGTGTTAACCTATTAGCTAACTATCAGTCACATCTTAAGAATTCAGACAACAATGGTAATAGTTTTAGTATATTTAATCTCAGAACAGCAAAACATCGAGGTGCACTCTGAATTCAGATATTTTTAAATACCTGTATCAAAAACAGAAAAATTTCCTTAAGTTAAGAAATAAGGATACTGGCGAGAATGGTGGCTCATGCCTATAATCCCAGCACTCTGTGAGGCCAAGGCGGGAGCTTGAGGCCAGTTGAAGACCAGCCTGGGCAACAAATGGAGGCCTCATCTCTACAAAAAGTAAAAATAAAAAAATTAGGCAGGTGTGGTGACACGTGCCTGTAGTCCCAGCTACTCCAGGAAGCTGAGGCAGGAGGATCACTTGAGCCCAAGAGTTAGAGGATACCATGAGCTATGATCACATCACTCCACTCCAGCCTAGGCAGCACAGTGAGACCCAGTCTCAAAAAAAAAAAAAAGAAAAAAAGAAAAAAAAAGAAATCAGGATAATGAGGCCGGCATGGTGGCTTATGCCTGTAATCCCAGTACTCTGGGAGGCCAAGGCGGGCAGATCACCTGAGATCGGGAGTTCGAGACCAGCCTGACCAACATGGAGAAACCTCATCTCTACTACAAACAAAAAAGTAGCCAGGCGTGGTGGCAAGCACCTGTAATCCTAGCTACTCAGGAGGCTGAGGCAGCAGAATCACTTGAACCTGGGAGGCAGAGGTTGCGGTGAGCTGAGATTGTGCTACTGCACTCCACCCTGGGCAACAAGAGTGAAACTTCATCTCAAAAAAAAAAAAAAAAAAAAATTCAGGATACATGAATCAAAGCAAGAATTTCTAAGCACCCCAGACACTCTTAACACTCCTGGGAATTGTTTAATGTATTTTTTTGAAACTAGGAGGTCTCAGAATTGAAATTCTTTTTTCAATTTTTTAAAAAAATTTAACTGCTGACATCCTCTAAGGGAGGAGACAAAAGAATGGAAAATCTGGTGAAGTGATAGGCAGTTTTTAAAGAGGTTTACAATCAGTTTTAAAACAGTAATCCCTCTGAGAAATGAAAATTCCTCTCCTAATCCCTTTGAGGGCAATATATTTGAATCAGGAACAAGAACATCTTGCTTCTACTAGGTACAAATATGAACCTTTTAGAGTATCTTCTGCATTAAATAGCAAGCAGAGGAAAGGACAATTTCTAATTTATCAAAAAAAATTAAGCATCTTGGACTTGTATCTTTTGCTAGACACATGCAAAGAGGCTTCAGTAAAATGCAATTAAGGAACTTTAAGGTTTTCGTTGACAGTGATTACTTAACTGGAGCTTACTCCTGTGAAATGAAACTACCAGAAACCCTCAACATCAATTTGCTTGTCACTAAACCACAGGTTTACGCTTAGACTTGGAAATGCTAACAGGATGGAACCACAAGCCTTTAATAAAACGTGATGACCATGGAGAGCGCCCTTGAAGCTTAGCAACAGAGGACTCAATCCTAAAAGGGTTCCCTTTCTGGAATGTGAGGACAGGTTTGACATGTACCACAGCACCAGTCCTAAAACGCTTGATTGCATTTTCCACAAAAGGTGGGAGTTGTAATAGTAGCATAGAGCAGACATCAGCCCACTGGAAGCAGATGGAACCCACCAACTCATTTTATCTAGACCTTCAAAAAGGTACACAGAACTCTCTCTCTCAGCCAAAGCAGGACAGATCTGAATGAATAAATCCAGGAAAAGGTTCACATGGGATTGCTAATTGGTGATTTCATTTGCATGCCAAAGCCCTCAATGTAAAACAGAATCTGAAAAATGAAAAGCAATTTGAAAGCCCGTTATCCATACTCAAGCTAAACACACACACACACATACACACACACACACACACACACACACACACACACACACACACACGAGACCCAAAAGCTTTGTTTTGCAAAACAAGTAAGACTCAGTAACCTATTCCAACACAGGGATTCTTCTGAAGGGTGATCTAGCTGGAAACATTCCCTGCTTATGTACATAATTCACTAGGGGTCAGGTAAGATTCCATTTTCTAACAGCTGAACTTTAAACAGAAAGTCACTAGTGGTGCAATATTCACTGATTAGCATAAATCTCTACCCCCTAGAAAGAAAAGCATTGGCTGCCTCTGCCAGGATGACAACTTTACAGTGAGAAGCTGGAGCCGCGGACCATGAACTCCTGGAAAGTTCTATCAGGGCCTCAGAAGAGCTCACCACCTTCGCCAGCCTAAACTTAGCGGTCACCCATCCCACGCCACCCTCTCCACAGACAGGGCATCTGTGATATGCGAATTTTTAAAAAATAAAAAGATGGGCCAAAGGGTCAAGAGCAGGCAATGCCTTACAGGGCTGACATGACTGCTGTCTGGGACTGGGGGAGGGGGAGGAGCATTCTGGATGTTTCTATTCTTGGCAAGGAAAGCACCTCCGGGTCCTGCACCATCAAAAAACACTCACACACCAATGTTCTCAGGGAATGAATGATATGCCCATGCTAAGCGGTCTCATCTTGAGTTGTGATGACGGGGAAAAAGGTGTGGAGGGCTGGAGGCGGGGTGGTGGTCAGGGGTAGATGTGTTTGACTAAGGGGGATGGGAGGAGAGTGAATGGATAAAGCGGGAACCAGGGGAAGGTGTGGACGGTTAAGAGGGAGGGGAGGAAGGTGTGGACGACTAAGGGAGGACAGGAGAGCGGAGGGTGGCGACGGTTAAGGAGGCTGGGGAAAGGTGTGGACGACTAGGGGGGTGGGGATGGCCAGCAGCACCCCCGTGCACCAGAAGCAAAGGCAGGCCGTGGGGGTGGTCACTCCCAGACCCTCACAACCCCCAACTGTGGGCGTGTGCCTGGCTGCGCTTTCGCACCTCCCAGGCCATCGGGCCGCAGGGCCAGCACTCACCCTACGACTCCCTGGTTGTAGTTCCTCCGTTTCCACGGGGTACCGCTGTACACGACCCCGCCGCCGTCTGCTCGGCCGCCCCCCGCGGCCCGCCCTCCGCTGGGCTGCAGCAGGCTGTAGTTGAGTCCATACGTGCTGGCCTTGTTGTCGCGCTTCCTCTTGTTGCTGCTGCCTGAGGCCGAGTCGGCGGGATCGGCGGCGGGGACGGCGGCCGAAGGGTGCGGGGACGAGGACGCCGAGGGGGACGAGGACGCCGAGGAGCCCGCCCGGCGGGCCCAGGCCCCGGGCTGGTGGTGGTTGTTGTTGTTGTTGGTCGTCTCTAGGGGCAGGAAGTCCCGCTGCTCCGCGGGCAGCGCGTGGCTGCCCAGCAGGCGCTCCCCGGAGCGGTACATGCCGGCCGGGGCCGGGGCCGGGGCCGGGGCCGAGGCCGCGCCGCCGGGGCTGCCCGTGCTGCTGCCGCTCCCGCCGGTGGCCGTGCTGCTGCTGCTGCCGCCGCCGCCGCCGCCGCTCGCGCCGCCGCTGCTGTGACAGTGGTGGTTGAAGTAGAGGTTCCTCAGCCCCTGGGTCGTCTCCCAGATCTGCATCCACAGACTGTTGGACGGTCCGAGCTGCTCTGGCTGGAACCAGGCGATCCTCGGATCCATCAAACGGCGGCGGCCGCTGCCCCCGCCCCTCCTGGCCGCCTGCAGGGCCGCCGCCGCCGCCGCCGCCTCAGGCGCACGCCCGGCCTCGGCTGCTGCTGCTGCCGCCGCTGCTGCTGCTGCTGCTCGGGGCCCGCCACCGGCGGCGCGGTCGCGCAGGGAGCCGGGCCGGCGCCGGCGGCGTCGCTCCCGCCCTCGGGGGCTCCGCGGGCCCTCCCCCCCTCCCTCCGCCCCTCCGCCGAGCCCCTGTCACTGGGGTCCCCGTGCAAATGGCGGCGGCGGCGGCGGCGGCTCCACGGAAGGGCGAGCGGCGGCGGCGGCAGCGGCGGCGGCGAGACGCGCCTGCTCCGTAGCGTCCTCGCTGCTCCGGGTCGGGGCGGGGCCTCTGCCGGCTCCGCCCCGCTCGCTCGGCCCCCCCCCCCCCCAACCCGCCCCGCCCCCAGCCCCGCCCCGCCCTCTCGCGCTCGCCCCGCCCCCGCCGCGCCGCACAGCAGCCCCGGAGGCCGCGCCGTTCCTCACAGAGGCCGCGGCGCTACGGGGCCGCAACCGCCCGGCCCAACCGTCCCTGCGCCATCTGCGGAGGGGTCCACGTACCTGGGCGTCCAGGGGCCTCTGACGCGCGCGCGGCTCCTCTGCCTGGGCTTCACGGGCGCTGAGACTGGACGAGACCGCATGGAGGTCGCCGCCCGCCCCGCAGGGAGCGCGTTGTGGGAGGTGCCGCCCCGCCCCTCGCTCCTCCCATCCCTGTGGCCGCTGGACCCCGGGCCCTCCCAACTCCCCCTGACGTCTCGGCTTCTGCCTGCTTTCTAAAACACTTTCTTTTTAAAAAAACAGCCTATAACACTATTTCTGGTGGGGTGGGGACACGCCCCCCGCCCGAGCGCGTGCCCCGGGGCGGGCTGCGCGAGACCCTGCACAGCTACTTGCGCCCCGCCCTGCTGCGCACTGGCCGGGGTGGGGGACCCCTCATCCCGGCCCGAGGCCACAGAAACCTGCACCCCATGCATAGCCCTGGGAGAGGCCACTAAGACTGAGAGTGTGAGCCAAGGGCTGAAAGCCACAGCCACACACTCAATCCACTTTACACGGACACGCAAACACGTGTAGATGCACAGAGAAGCAGACACACTCCTGCGCGGCGTAGCAAAGACACTCTCCTGCCCTAAGGTGCACCAACAGCCTTAGAAAGCTCTTCTGAGTTCAGCATTAAATTTTAAGAAAACCCACAACCTTTTAAGGCTAAAATGAAGATTTAGCATCAGCAAAGATTGTCCACTGGGTCGTTATTTGCATGTCTTTCAAATCTCTGTGGTTAAAAAGACAAGGAAAGGGGAATGTTAAGTATTTTAAGTCAAGAGACAAAAAGTAAGTGAACAGCTTCTCTGTGGGCCGGTTAAGGTTGATCTAAAGTCCAGAACAAGTCCCTGTTGGCTGATAATGGCCTTCTGTTTTTTTAATGACAAATAATGGAAAACTATGAAAGAACTAAGTATTGCTCTACCTTTTTCTTTCTTTGGAGACTAACTCTTGCTCTGTCATCTGGAGTTCAGTGACTTTTTCACAGCTCACTGCAGGCTCGGCCTCTTGGGTTCAAGCTATCCTCTTGCCTCAGCCTCCGAGTAGCTAAGACTACAGGCACGCGTCAACAAGGCATAGAGACAAAGTCTCTGCGTTGCCCAGACTGGTCTGGAACTCCTGGACTTAAGCGATCCTCCCACCTCGGACTCCAAAACTGCTGGGATTACAAGGGGGTGAGCCACTACGCCTGACCTTACCTTTTTTTTTTTTTTTTTTTGATAAGAGAATAAATAGCATGACCATAAATACGGAAAACACACAAAGACTCTTCAGCTGCAAACAACAGCTTCCTTGGTAGTGCATGCAGCCTGTTTCTTGTATGGGCTGCTCTAAGGGACCGTGGAGACAGTCCTTTCAGATGTTTGTTCATGTCTCTGATCTTGCACTACGCCAGCATAGGCTCCAGTTAGGCATTCGAGGTGCCTTTGGAAAGCTCCAGAGCACTGTGGCCAGGGTTCACATTGGCCAAGTTATCATGTCCATCTGCAACAAGCTGTAGAACAAGGAGCATGTGATTGAGGCCCTGCGCAGGGCCAAGTTCAAGTTCCCTGGCTGCCAGAAGATCCACATCTCAAAGAAATGGGGCTTCACCAAGTTCAATGTGGATGAATTTGAAGACATGGTGGCTGAGAAGCGACTCATCGCAGATGACTGTGGGGTCAACTACATCCCCATCATTGCCCTCTGGACAAGTGGCGTGCCCTGCCCTCGTGAGGGCTTCCACTGTGCTGCCCCCTCTTGATACTCACCAATAAATCCTACTCCCTGTCCACCAAAAACAAGCAAACAAACAAAAAACCCTTCGGAATTTTGTTCATTCTATTATATTGTTGCTGTTACATTACTAGAAATCAGTATTAAAAGTTTTCTCTGTCTGGGGGCGGTTGCTCATGCCTGTAATCCCAGCGTTTTGGGAAGCCAAGGTGGGCAGATCACCTGAGGTCGGGAGTTCAAGACCAGCCTGACCAACATGGAGAAACCCCATCTGTACTAAAAATACAAAATTAGCCAGGTGTGGTAGTGCATGCCTGTAATCCCAGCTACTCAGGAGACTGAGGCAGAGAATCACTTTAACCCGGGGGGTGGAGGTTGTGGTGAGCCGAGAGCTCACCATTGCAATCCAGCCTGGGTGACAGAGCAAGACTCTGTCTCAAAAAAAAAAAAAAAGTTTTCCCTGAATGAAATTTGCTATATACTAATTATTACATAACCAGGAAAATAACTAGCAGTATTTTTTATGTTACTCACACTGACAAAAACAAAACATTGTGTAGAAATAAATTTTGTTTGATGACCTCATATTTGTTTTAAAAATTCAATCTCCAGCCGGGCGAGGTGGTTCACACCTGTAATCCCAACATTTTGGGAGGCCGAGGCAGGCAGATCACAAGGTCAGGAGTTCCCGAGACCAGCCTGGCCAACGTGGTGAAACCCCATCTCTACTAAAAATAGAAAAAATTAGCCGGGCTTGGTGGCACATGCCTGTAATCCCAGCTACTTGGGAGGCTGAGGCAGGAGAATCGCTTGAACCTGGGAGGCAGAGCTTTTGGTGAGCCGAGATCGCACCATTGCACTCCAGCCTGGGTGGCACAGTGAGATTCCATCTCAAAAAAAAAAAAAAAATATATATATATATATATATATATATGGGCAGGGTGCAGTGACTCATGCCTGTAATCCCATCACTTTGGAAGACTGAGGTGAAAGGATACTTGAGGCCAGGAGTTTGATAACAGCCTAGGCAACATGGTGAGACCTCCGTCTCTACAAAACATTTAAAAATGAGCTGGGCCTTTTCCTGTAATGTAGGATCAAGGTAATGAAAAAGAAAAAAAAATTCAACATGAAATTTGGAGGAGACAGATATCCAAACTATTATCAGATGCTAATTCATCAGTTACACCATAGTAATACCCTAAGTGTGTTAAGTAAAAGTCTTTCTTCAGCTGTAATCCCAGTAATTCGGGAGGCTGAGTCAGGCAGATCATTTGAGGTCAGGAGTTTGAGACCAGCCTGGCTAACATGATGAAACCTGGTCTCTACTTAAAAAAGAAATTAGGCCGGGCGCAGTGGCTCAAGCCTGTAATCCCAGCACTTTGGGCGGCCGAGACGGGTGGATCATGAGGTCAGGAGATCGAGACCATCCTGGCTAACCCGGTGAAACCCCATCTCTACTAAAAAATACAAAAAAACTAGCCGGGCGAGGTGGCGGGCTTGCAGTGAGCTGAGATCCGGCCACTGCACTCCAGCCTGGGCGACAGAGCGAGACTCCGTCTCAAAAAAAAAAAAAAAAAAAAATTAAATATATTTTCTTAAACTCTGCTTGAAAAAGAAAATTGGGAGAGGCATAGTGGATTACACCTATAATCCCAGCACGTTGGGAGGTTTAGGCTGGAAGGTGGCTTGAGGCTTGGAGTTTGAGACCAGTCTGGGAAATATAGCAAGACTCTCCCTGTTAAAAAAAAAAAAAAAAGTAACTAAAAAAATTTTTTTAATTCAATCTCAAGACATAAGATCAGGGAAACATTTTTCTTTTTAATTCAAACAAGAAAAATGGAAAGCCCAAAAAACTAAACATTATTGGCCAGGCACGGTGGCTCATGCCTGTAATCTCAACATTTTGGGATGCTGAGATCGCCTGAGGTTGCAAGTTCGAGGCCAGCCTGACCAACATGGAGAAACCCTGTCTCTACTAAAAATACAAAATTAGCTTGGTGTGGTGGCACATGCCTGTAATCCCAGCTACTCAAGGGGCTGAGGCAGGAGAATTACTTGAACTTGGGAGGCCGAGATTGCAGTGAGCCAAGATCGTGCCATTGCACTCCAGCCTAGACAACAAGAGCGAAACTCTGTCTGGAAACAAACAAACAAAAAACCTGTATGACCAGGCATGGTGGTTCATGCCTGTAATCTCAGCACTTTAGGAGGCCGAGGTGAGCAGATCACTTGAGGTCAGGAGTTCAAGACCAGCCTGGCAAACATAGTGAAACCCCATCTCTACCAAAAGTACAAAAAACTAGCCAGGCGTGGTGGCGTGTGTCTACAATCCCAGCTACTTGGGAGACTGAGGCAGGAGAATCACCTGAACCCAGGAGGAGGAAGTTGCAGTGAGCCGAGCTCATGTCACTCCACTCCAACCTGGGCAATAGAGGGAGACTCTGTCTCAAAAAAAAAAAAAAAAAAAACTTTGTAGACTGTGATGTGTGGGCCGAAAGACAAGGCATTACTGTGCTCTTTCACCTGGAAAGAATGCATGTTGGTAACCGTGTAACTTATCCTTGTTTCAAGGTCTTCAGCAAATCTTGGTGGAATGTCTATCATCCATGCAGAATTGAGCTAATTGCTTTAGAGGTGATAAATAAGCAACCAGGGCCTGTGGCTGCCTTCCATGAATTGCTGTCTGGTTGAAGAGGCAAAAAGAAGTAAATATTTAAACTCAAATTGCAATTCATTCAATTAATTCAATAAATACGGTCTTGAGCAATTATTAGATGCCAGATTCTGGGGATACAGCAACGAACAATTCTGATGGGGTCCCTGCCCTGGTGGACCTAGTTTGCCAGTGAGCAAGGGAAGCCTATAAAGTCAGACAGTGGTAAATGCAATGAAGAAAAAGAAGGCAGGCTAAAGGACAGTGACAGTATGCTATTTTTAGATGGGCTAATCAGGGAAGGCTGCTCTGAGGAAGCGATATTTGAGCCGAGCAGTAAGCGAAGGAGTGGGCTGTGACCATCTAAGGAGTGGTCCATTAGACAGAGGGGACGACAAACACCAAGGCCCTGGGTCAGGAACCTGCTCTGGGTGCAACAAGATGAGGCACTGATTGAGTGTCAGATGTGTGCCATGGTATAGAATTATAAGGCACGTCTTCTGGAAGGTACCTTAAAAATCATTCAGCTGGGGCCAAGCGCGGTGGCTCTCTTCTGTAATCCCAGCACTTTGGGAAGCCAAGATGGGCAGATTGCTTGAGCCCAGGAGTTCGAAACCTTCCTGGGCAACATGTTGTTTCTCCTAAAAATACAAAAAATTAGCCAGGCATGATGGCCTGTGCCTGCAATCCCAGCTACTTGGGAGGCTGAGGTGGGAGGATCACTTGAGCACGGGAGGCGGAGGTTGCAGTGAGCCGAGATCACGACACTGCACTCCAACCTGGGTGACAGAGTGAGACCCCGTCTTAAAATCAATCAATCAATCAGCTCCCTGGACATGGTGGCACAAACCTATCATCTCAGCTACAGGGGAGGCAAAGGTGGGAGGATCCCTTGAGCCTAGGAGATTGAGACCAGCCTTGGGCACCCCATCAATTTTAAGAAATAATCAATTTTACTCAACCTTTTCATTTTGCTATTTAGAACAAAAGAACAGACATTTATTGGAGTCTTGAAAATCATCTAAGTTGATAAGTCAAAAAACACAGCTGTTACAACCCCAGACATGTTCCTCTGTAATTTAGCATCCTATTCATTCCCAATATTTTTCTTCCTAGACAAGAAACATGTTGAATTGATGGTCTTAACTTGCAAGATTTACTGAAACACCAAAGTTCCACAGAGTAAAAATTTAGTAGAGAAATAAGAAGAAAGAAAACTACCGAAGAATCATGCAAATTTAAATGTGTTTTCATTTAGTTATTTATTATTTTTAGAACTGAAGTGTCACTTTGTCACAGGCTGGCGTGCAGTAGTGCGACCTTAGCCCACTGCATCCTGGAACTCCTGGGCTCAAGGGATCCTCCTGCTTCAGCCTCACAAGTAGCTGGGACTACAGGCATGTGCCACCATGCCGGGCTAATTTTTTCATTTTTTTGTAGAGATTGGGGGAGGGGGTCTTCCTATGTTGCCCAGGCTGGTCTCGAACTTCTGGCCTCAAGCGATCCTCCCACCTGGGCTGGCATTACTATTCTAGTCCAGCCTCCTACTTCCCTGGTAAATCTGCAGGATTTCCCGGGCTGGTCTTGAACTGCTGGCCTCAAATGATCCTCTCATCTTCATCTCCCAAAGTGCCGGGATTACAGGTGTGAGCCACTGTGCCCGGCCTTGATTTATTAACTTGAACACAACAGAAGGGAAATTCTACAACGACTACCTGATATTATTAGTAACTGTCACTAAGGCAGGATGTGGTGGCTTATGCCTGTAATCCCAACACTTTGGGAGGCTGAGGAGGATAGCATTGCTTCAGCCAGGAGTTCAAGACCAGCCTGGGCAACATGATGAGACTCCCCATCTCTACAAAAAATAAAATAGGCTGGGCATGGTGGCTCACGCCTATAATCCCAGCAATTAGGGAGGCCGAGGTGGGCGGATGACCAGAGGTCAGCAGCTCGAGACCAGCCTGACCAACATGGTGAAACTCTGTCTCTACTAAAAATACAGAACTAGCTGAGCATGGTGGCACATGCCTGTAATCCCAGCTACTTAGGAGGCTGAAGCAGGAGAATCGCTTGAACCTGGGAGGCAGAGGTTGCAGTGAGCCGAGATCATGCCATTGCACTCTAGCATGGGCAACAAGAGGGAAACTCCCTCTCAAAATGAAAAGAAGAAGAAGAAGAAGAAGAAGAAGAAGAAGAAGAAGAAGAGGAGGAGGAGGAGGAGGAGGAGGAGGAGAGGAGGAGGAGGAGGAGGAGGAGGAGAGGGGAGGGGAGGGGAGGGGAGGAGGAGGAGGAGAGGAGGAGGAGGAGGAGGAGGAGGAGAAGAGGAGGAAGAAAGAAGAAAGAAGAAGAAGAAACAATAAGATAAATTAGCTGGGTGTGGTGGGTTGTGCACCAGTAGTCTCAGCTACTTTGGAGGCTGAGGCAGGAGGATTCCTTCAACCTAGGAGTTCAAGGTTATCCCTGGGTTGAGCTATAATCCTGCCACTGCACTCCAGCCTGGGTGACAGAACAAGACCCTGTCTCAAAAAAACAAACTGTCATTACAACTAAATTTTAGACAGTATGTGATTAATGTATTTTATTCTGGAGTTAGTAAAAACCATAAATAATAGTTTATTAATATTAGTATCTTCATCATTTACATTATGAAGCATTTGCTCCAGTTATTAATAATCTTAGGCCCCTTTTTGCACAAAATATACATTATAGTTTCATGTTATTTTCCTCCTTCATAAATACCAGGAGGATTCCAAGTAGGGAAATATTTTCCAGTGAGACTTAAAAATAATTAGCAATGTTGAAGCTTGTATGTTGCTCAGGATAATCCAAATTTCTTTAATTAATTATTTACTTTTGAGACAGGGTCTTACTCTGTCACCCAGGCTGGAGTGCAGTGGCCCAATCATGGCTCACTGCAGCCTCCACCAACTTTCTGGGCTCAGATGATCCTCCCACCTCAGCCTCCCAAGTAGCTAGGACTAAAGGCATGCACCACCATACCTAGCTAATTTTTTTTTTTGAGACAGAGTTTCACCACCGGCTGGTCTTGAATTCCTGGACTCATGCGATCCTCCTGCCCCAGTCTCCCAAAGCTCTGGGATTAGAGGCATGAGCCACCTTGCCCAGCCAAAATGTCTTTTATTTCTACTGTTCTAGAAACAAAACTGCTCAGTTTACAAGCCACTTTGGGGTCTTTGGTGTGTATATATGTGTGTGATAGTTAATTTTATGTGTCAACTTTATTGGGACACAGCATGCCCAGATTAAACATTATTTCTGGGTGTATCTGTGACAGCATTAGTAAAGCAGATTGCTTTGGAGCTTGTATGCAAGCCTGAAGAAGACTTCTATTCCCTATAGCCACAGAACTGAGACTGCTGAAATTCAAATGCAGAACCTCATTCTGTGACTGACTGAATTATATCTAGTCTCACAGGGCATCTACTGTTAAAGTGAGCATATTGATTGGGAAACGACAGGATCCTGGAAATTGAAATAGAGATGTGTGGGAAGACCCTGATAAGATACATTGAGCCCCTAAAGTCTGATGTGTCTCCCTTGCCAGTGGAAGAGGCCTCCCCACCCCAGTGGTATGGGTCGCCCCATCACTCTCCAACCCCCATCTCAGGGAATTAACTCTGCATTGCCTGAGGAAACTGTCAAGGCCTCCACTGAGGCAGTTGACAGGCAAGACTATGCTGATTCTGTTACAGGACTACCCCAACATCCCCCTTTGGTTCTAGACCTGTAACTAGACCCAAGTACCAGTAGGCCCCTAAGGTCAAGTATAAGGTCAAGTACAAAGTGTGATCCAAGAGGAGGAATGCGATGCTCCAAAAGAACTACAGCAGTCCTCCCAATCCATGGCTTTGCTTTCCACAGTTTCAGTTACCCACAGTCAACCATGATTTAAAAGTATTAAATGGAAAATTCCAGAAGTAAGCAACTCATACTTTTTTTTCTGTTTTTGTTTTGTTTGTTTTGTTATTGAGACAGACAGGGTCTTGCTTTCCACTCAGGCTTGAATACAGTGGTGTGATCATAGCTCACTCCCGCCCCGAACTCCTGGGCTCAATCCATCTTCCCATCCCGGCCTCCCAAGTTAGCTAAGACTAAAGGTGTGCACCACCAAACCTGGCCAATTTTTTTGTTTTGTTTTGTTTTTGTAGAGATGGGAATCTCACTATGTTGTCCATGCTGGTCTTGAACTCCTAGCCTCAATGGAGCCTCCCACCTTGGCCTTCCAAAGCACTGGAATTATAGGCATGAGTTACCATGCCCAACCAACTCATAACTTCAATTGCGTGTTGTTCTGAGTAGTGTGATAAAATCTCATGTCATTGCTAAATGGTCTTAGGGTTGTTTAAAAGAAATAAAGAATAGAAATAAAATAATACAATACTTTTTAAAAAAAAAAAAAAAAAAAACAAAATTTTACACCATCCCACCCAGGATGTGAATCATCCCTCTGTCCAGCATACCTGCACTGTGTATGCTATTCACTCATTTTCACTTAGTAGCTGTCTCAGTTATCAGATTGACTGCCATGGTATCACAGTGCTTGTGTGCAAGTGGCTTTTATTTCACTCAATAGTAGCCCCCAAGTGTAAGAGTAATGGTGCTGGCTATTCAGAGATGCCAAAGAGAAGCTGTCAAGTACTTCTTCTAAGTGAAGAGGTGAAAGTGCTCAACTTAATAAGGAAAGAAAAAAACTTATATGTTGAGGTTGCTAAGATCTATAGTAAGAACAAATCTTTTATCTGTGAAACTGTGAAGAAGGAAAAAGAAATGAAATTCATGCTAGTTTTGCTGTCACACCTCAAATTGCAAGTTAGACTACAGTGAGTGACAACTTTCATTACAGCATGTTTGTTATCATTGTTCTATTTTATTATTAGTTATTGTTAATCTCTTCTGGTGACTAATTTTGTTTGTTTGTTTTTGAGACAGAGTGTCACTCTGTCACCTGGGCTGGAGTGCAGTGGCACAGTCTCGCTCACTGCAACCTCCACCTCCTGGGTTCAGGTGATTCTCCTGTCTCAGTCTCCTGAGTAGCTGGGACTACAGATGCACACCACCACGTCCAGCTAATTTCTTTTCTTTTCTTTTCTTTTTTTTTTTTTTTTAATAGAGACAGGGTTTTGCCATGTTGCACAGGCTGGTCTCAAACTCCTGACCTCAGGTGATCTTTCTGCCTTGGCCTCTCAAAGTGCTGGGATTACAGGCTCAAGCCACCATGCCCAGCCT
Organism: Trachypithecus francoisi; assembly: GCF_009764315.1. Lineage (NCBI taxonomy): Eukaryota > Metazoa > Chordata > Mammalia > Primates > Cercopithecidae > Trachypithecus > Trachypithecus francoisi. The sequence continues at coordinate 90,406,504 of NW_022681455.1, read as the reverse complement.
AATTTTTTTTTTTTTTAGTAGAGTCAAGGTCTTGCTGGGTTGCCCAGGCTGCTCTCAAAGTCCTGAGCTCAAGGGATCCTCTCTTCTCAGCCTCCCAACGTGCTGGGATTACGGGCATGAGCCACCACACCTGACCTAGAGCCTTTCTAATCCCTAAACTGAAGAATTAAAGGCAGAATCTCTGCTTAGTGGGCCCAAATCAATTAATTTAGCCTGACCCAGCCTTATGTTCTTCCCGCCATTATCCCATACCCTTTGTATCCATTCTCACACATGCTTTCCCATTTCTGTCCATATAAATTAGAAAACTCAAGTAGAGTAGTCCCCTCTTAGCCTAAGGAAATATGTTTCAAGACCCCCAGTGGAAGACTGAAACTGTGGATAGTACCGAACCCTACATATACTATGCTTTGTCCTATATACACATACCTATGGAAAAGTATAATTTATAAATTACACACTGGCACAGTTGCTCATGCCTGTAACCCCAGCACTTTGGGAGGCTGAGGTGGGCAGATCGCTTGAGGTCACGAGTTCAAGACCAGTCTGGCCAGTATGGTGAAGCCCCGTCTGTACTAAAAATACAAAAATTAGCTGGGCATGGTGATGTGCACCTGTAGTCCCAGCTACTCAGGAGACTGAAGTGGGAGAATCACTTGAACCCGGGAGATGGAGGTTGCAGTGAGCTGAGATCGCACCATTGTATGCCAGCCTGGGTGACAGAGTGAGACTCCATCTCAAAAAACAAAACAAAACAAAACAAAAAAACAGCCAGGTATGATGGTGTGTTCCTGTAGTCCAAGCTACTCAGGAGGCTGAGGTAGGAGGACCATTTGAGCCTGGGAGGTCAAGGCTGCAGTGAGCTGTACTCTGGCTTGGCTGACAGAGTGAGACACTGAATGGAAAAAAAAAAAAAAAAACACAGCTGAGTGCAGTGTCTCATGCCTGTAATCCCAGCAGTTTGGGAGGCCAAGGTGGGCAGATCATGAGGTCAAGTTCGAGACCAGCCTGGCCAACATGGTGAAACCCCGTCTCTACCAAGAATACAAAAATTAGCCGGATGTGGTGGCAGGCACCTGTAATCCCAGCTACTCAGGAGGCTGAGGAAGGAGAACTGCTTGAACTCGGGAGGTGGAGGTTGCAGTCAGCCGAGATCGAGCCGCTGCACTCCAGCCTGGGTGACAGAGCAAGACTCTGTCTCGGGGGTATTAAAAAAAAAGGAAAGAAAAGAAAAGGCTCTAACATTTTGGTTGGTTGGCTCAAACATGGAAAACATGGACCAAAACCTGGCCCATGGTGAGCAAATTGGAAATGCCGTACCTGCCTTGGTTTAATGTAGGGAAAGGAATTCAGAAGCTTAGGGAGATTGGCACGCTAGAGTAAATTTGTCATTTAAGGCCTATTCAGCCACACTGGGAAGGTTCAAAAGACACACCTTTCACCAATACAGTGAAACATAACATCGTGAGGGGAGCACATGCTTGGAGAGCTCTGTTGTGACGGAGTCTCACTCTGTCGCCCAGGCTGGAGGGCAGTGGCGCAATCTCCGCTCACTGCAAGCTATGCCTCCCGGGTTCACGCCATTCTCCTACCTCAGCCACAGGTGCCCGCCACCACGCCCGGCTAATTTTTTGCATTTTTTAGTAGAGACGGGGTTTCACCGTGTTAGCCAGGATGGTCTGTATCTCCTTGACCTCGTGATCCGCCTGCCTCACCCTCCTAAAGTGCTGGGATTACAGGCGGGAGCCACTGCGCCCAGCTGGCCTGGCCTTTTCAGTGGAAACTGAGCTCACAGAATCAGGAAGCCTAAATGCAATGGGAGTCATTGGATCCCACCCCTGCCCAGAGTGGCAGGGGCCAAGTTTTGGCACTCAACCAACAGAGGAAAGGGGGGTGTGCTTGCCATGATGAAGAGCAGAATCAAGGCAGCAATCAGAATGGTCTGACTCATGAAGACCTTTGGCATTGGTAAGTTTATCAGGGTGTTCCTAGAAGTGAAATATTTTCTTACTTGATCTGTATATACAGAACATTTCTAGATCAGATGAACAAAAGTTTAACATGAATCATAAAGATCGAGTGAGAGCCCCTCAATGAATTGCTGGACATCAGCCACTTTACTGATCCAGGACCACCTGAATGAAGGGGAGACCTCGTCCTGTTGAAGAAGAACCCAAATACTCCTAAAAATGTATCTTTGTGTGTGTGTGTGTGTGCGTGTGTTTTGTTTTTGTTTTTGTTTTTTGAGACACAGTCTCACTCTGTTGCCCAGGCTGGAGCACAGTAGTTGGGATTACAGGCGCCCGCCACCACACCCGGCTAATTTTTGTATTCTTGGTAGAGACGGGGTTTCACCATTTTGGCCAGGCTGGTCTCGAACTCTTGAGCTCATGATCTGCCCACCTTGGCCTTGGCCTCCCAAACTGCTGGGATTCCATGGCTTACTGCAGTCTCAAACTCCTGGGCTCAAATGATTCTCCTGCCTTTGCCTGCCGACTAGCTGGGACTACAGGCATGAACCCCTGTGCCTGGCTAATGAAAATGTATGCTATTAATCTTTTTCCCAGTCTTCCCCAAAGGGACCTATAGCCAGGGACCTGTAACCACAGTAGTTGTGCATTGGGAAAAGGAAATAATCAGAACCTTTGGGGACTACTGGATACCAGCTCTGAGCTGATACCAATTCTGGGGTACCAAAAATGCCACTGTGGCCTACCAGTGGGAGTAGGGGCTTATGGAGGTCAGGTGATTAATGGAGTTTTGACTCAAGTCTGCCTCACAGTGGGCCCAGTGGGTCCCAACCCATTCTGCAGTTATTTCTCCAGTTCCAGAATGTGTAATTGAAATAGGCATACAAAGAAGCTGGCAGAATCCCAAAATTGTTTCCCTGACCTGTGGAGTGAGGGCTATTATGGGAGGAAAGGCCAAGTGGAAGCCACGAGAGCTGCCTTGAACTAGGAAAATAGTAAACCAAAAACATAACACCTTCCCAGAGGGATTGCAGAGATTAGTGCCACCATCAAGGACATGAAGGATGCAGGGGTGATGATTCCCACCACATTCCCATTCAGTTTGCCCATTTGGCCTGTGCAGAAGACAGATGGATCTTGGAGAATGACGGTGGATTAGCACAAGCTTAACCAGGTGGTGACTTCAATTGCAGCTGCTGTATCACATGTGGTTTCATTGCTTAAGCAAATTAACACATCCCCTGGTTCCTGGTTTGCAGCTGTTGAACTGGCAAAGGCCTTTCCCTCGAATTCCTGTCCATGAGGCCCACAGAGGCAGTTTGCTTTCAGCAGGCAGGGCCAACAATACACCTTCAGGTCCTGCCTGGGGAGTACATGTCAACTCTCTAGCCCTATGTCAAAATTTACACAGAAAGACAAATATTGCACTTTCTCACTCATTTGTGGGATCTAAAAATCAAAACAACTGACCTCATGGACATAGAGAGTAGAAGGGTGATTATCAGAAGCTTGGAAGGGTAGTTGGGGAGGTGGGAAGTAGGGATGGTTAATGGGTACAAAAACAGTAGTTAGAAAGAATTAATAAGACCCACTATTTGATAGCACAACAGGGTAACTATAGTAAATAATAATTGTACATTTTAAAATAACTGAAAGTATAATTGGATTGTTTGTTACACAAAGGATAAATGCTCAAGGGGATGGAACCCCATTCTCCATATAATCATTATGCATTACATGCCTGTATCAAAACATTTCATGTACCCCATAAATATATACGCCTACTATGTACGACAAAAATTATTAAAAATAAAACAAAATTAAATTCCCAAGGAATTGCCTTTCCCTTCCACAAGACATCACACTGGTCCATTACATTGAAGCCACCATGCTGATTGGACCCAGGAAGCAAGGAGTATCAACTACTCTACACTTACTGACATGGTAAGATGCTTGCATGTCAGAGGGTGAAAAATAAATCCAACAAAAATTCAAGGGCCTTCTACCTCAGTGAAACTTCTAGAGATCCAGTGGTGTGGGGCATGTTGAGATATCCCTTCTAAGGTGAGGGAGAAGTTGTTGCATCTGCCCCCTCCTACAGGCAGAATACAGGCACAATGCCCAGTGGGTGTCTTTGGATTCTGGAGGCAACATATTCTTCATTTAGGTGTAATATTCGAATCTACTTACTGGGTGGCCCAAAAAGCTGCCAAGTGTTGAGTGGGACTCAGAACCGGACAAGGCTCTGCAATGGGTCCAGGCTGCTGTGCAAGCTGCTCCGCCCCTTGGGCCATATGATCCAGTAGAGCCAATGGTGCTTGAAAGGTCAGTGGCAGACAGGGGTGCTGTTTGGAGTCTTTAGCAGGTTCCTGTAAGTGAATTACAGCACAGATCCTTAGAATTTTGCAGCAGAGCCCTGCCATCCTTCTGCTTACTTTCCTTTTGAGACAGCTCTTGGCCTGCTACTGAGCCTTAGTAAAGACTGAATGCTTGGCAGGACACGGTGGCTCATGCCTGTAATCTCAGCACTTTGGGAGGCTGAGGTGGGCGAATCATGAGGTCAGCCTGGCCAACATGGTGAAACCCCATCTGTACTAAAAACACAAAAATTAGTTGGGCGTGGTGGCATGCACCTGTAATCCCAGCTACTTGAGAGACTGAGGCAGGAGAATCACTTGAACTCTGAGGGCAGAAGTTGCAGCGAGCCGAGATTGTACCATTGCACTGCAGCCCAGGTGACAGAGCGAGACTCCATCTTGGGGGAAAAAAAAGACTGAATGCTCAACCGTGGCCACCAAGTTACAATGTGACTTGAGCTGCCCATCACAAACTGGGTGCAATCTGACCTCCAATGCCGTAAAGTTGGATGTGCACAGGAGCACTCCACCATCAAATGGGAGTGGTATACACATGATTGAGTTCAAGCAGGCCCTGAAGGCACAAGTAAGTTAACGAAGGACTGGCCCAAATACCAATGGTTCCCCCCGCCCCGCCCCCCTACTACACTGCCTTCTCTCTCCCGTTCTGTACCTATGGCCTCTTAGGGAGGTCCCTACAATCAGCTGACAGAGGAAGATAAGACAGGCCTGGTTTACAGGTGGTTCTGCACAATACGTGTGTGCCACCTGAAAGTGGACAGCACTACAGCTTCTCTCTGAGACATCCCTTAAGGACAGCAGTGAAGGGAAATCTTCCCAGTGGGCAAAACTTCAGGCAGCATGCTGTGCTTGGAGGAAGAGATGGTCAGACATGCAGTTATATACCAACTCCATGGGCTGTGGACAGTGATTTGGCTGGATGTTCAGGAACTTGGAAGGAATATGATTGGAAAACTGGTAACAAGGAAATTTGGAGAAGAGGTATGTGAATAGACCTCGCAGAATGAACAAAAATCATAAGATATTTGTCTCCCATGTGAATGCTCACCAAAGGGTGACCTTAGTAGGGGAGGACTTAAAAAATCAAGTGGATAAGATGACCTATTCTGTGGATACCTATCAGCCTCTTTCTCCAGCCATCCCTGTCATCAGCCAGTGGGCTCATGAACAGAGTGGCCATGATGGCAGGGATGGAGGTTAATCATGGGCTTGAGAATATGGACTTCCACTCACCAATGCTGACCTGGCTATGGCTACTGGCAAGTGCCCAATCTGTCAGCAGCAGAGACCAAGACTGAGTCCCTGATATTCCCCGGGGGGTAATCAGCCAGCTACCCAGTGGCAGGTTGATTACACTGGACAGCTTCTATCATGGAAGGGACAGTGTTTTGTTCTTACTGTAATAGATTCTTAAACTTTTTTTCATTCTTATTTTTTATTTTTAGAGATGGGGTCTTGCTATGTTGCCCCAGCTGAAGTGCAGTGGCTATTTGTAGGCATGATCACAGCACACTACAGCTTTGAACTCCTGTTCTCAAGAAATCCTCCCACTTTGCCTCAGCCTCCCAAGTAGCTGGAACTACAGGTGCGCTCCACTATGTGGGCTTGTAATAAACTCTTACTCTGCATATTAATTTGCCTTCCCTGCACACAATGCTTCTACCAAAACTACCATTTGTGGACTTATAGAATGTCGAATCCATCATAATGGTATTGGTATTCCACACAGCATTGCTTCTCATCAATGAACTCATGTCATAGCAAAAGGAATGCAGCAATGGGTTCAAGCTCATGGAATTCACTGGTCTTTTCCCACCATTCTGAAGTAACTGGTTTGATGAAACAGTGTAATGGTCTTTTGAAGACTTAGTTACAGTACCAGGCAGGTGACAATATCTTGCAGGGCTAGGGCAAGGTTCATCAGAAGGCTGTATATGCTCTGAATCAGCATCCAATATACAGTGCTGTTCCTTTTTTTTTCTTTTTTCTTTTTTCTTTTTTTGGAGATGGAGTTTCGCTCTTGTTGCCCAGACTGGAGTGCAATGGTGTGATCTCGGCTCACTGCAATGTCTGCCTCCCAGGTTCAAGCGATTCTCATGACTCAGCCTCCCAAGTAGCTGGGATCACAGGCACTTGCCAACACTGGATAATTTATATATTTTTTAGTAGAGACAGGGTTTTGCCATGTTGGTCAGGCTGGTCTTGAACTCCTGACCTGAGGTGATCCACCCACCTCAGACTCCCAAAGTGCTGGGATTACAGGCATGAGCCACTGCGCCTGGTCACGGTGCTGTTTCTCTTACAGCAGGAAATCACAGTCAGGAATCAAGGGTGGAAATGGGATTGGCACCATTCACCAATTTTTTTTTTTTTTAGACAGAGTCTTGCTCTGTTGCCCAGGCTGGAGTGCAGTGGCATGGCCATAGCTCCCTACAGCCTCGAAGTCGAGGGCTCAAGCAATCCTCCCACCTCAGCCTCTCAAGTAGCTAGGACTACAAGTGCTTGCCACCATGCCCAGCTAGTTTAACAACAACATTGTCTCCCTGTGCTGTTTGGGCTGGTCTCGAACTCCTGGCCTCAAGCAATCCTCCTGCCTTGGCCTCCCAAAGCACTGGGATTACAGGCATGAGCTACTGTGCCCAGCTGAACCACTATTACTCCTGGTGACCCAGTAGCAAAATTTTTGGTTCTTGTTCTCACAACTTTATGCTCTGCTGGTCTAGAGCTCTTAGTTCCAGAAGAAGGAATACTTCCATCTGGAGACACAACAATAATTGCCTTCAACTGGAAGTTAAGGCTACCATCCAGCCACTTTGGGCTTCTCAACACCTTGAATCAATAAGAAAATAAGGAATCCTCTAGTGGCTAGATAAATGGATTCTGACTACCAAGGGAAACTTGGACTACTACTCCACAATGGAAGTAAGAAAGAGTATGTCTGCAATTCATGAGATCCTGTAGAGCACCTCTCAGTATGACCATGCCCTCTGATTAAGTGGAATGGAAAAATATACAACAATCCAATCCAGACAGGACTATATATGGCCCAGATCCTTCAGGAATGAAGGTTTGGATCACAACACCAAATAAAGAACCATGACCACCTGAGGTGTTTGCTGAAGGCAAAAGGAATACAGAATGGGGTAGTGGAGGAAGGTAGTTATAAATAAACACACAGCCATGACCACATGACTGGTTACAGAAATGAGGCCTGTAATTGTTATATTTCCTCCTTATTTTATTATGAACACGTTTGGGTAGCAAATATCTTTGTTTTCTTTCCTCTCATTTTATCATGTAACATAAGATGTAATGACTTTATATCATAGGATTTAAGTATTGTTAATTTTGTATCTGTGGTAGTTCATGTCTGTAATCCCAGCACTTTGAGAGGCTGAGGTGGGAGGATCACTTGAACCTAGAAGATCGAGACCAGTCTGAGCAACACAGGGAGACCCTGTCTCTACAAAAATTAAAAAAAATAGTCAGGCATGATGACACTTGCCTGTAGTCCTAGCTACTTGGGAGGCTGCAAAGGGAGGATCTCTTGAGCCCAGGAGGTAGAGGTTGCAGTGAGCTATGTTCATGCCACTGCACTCCAGCCTGGGCAACAGAGTGAGACCTTCTCTCAAAAAGGCTGGGCATGGTGGTTCACACCTATAATCCTAGAACTTCGGGAGGCCAAGGCAGGCGAATTGCTGGAGCCCAGGAGTTCGAGACCAGCCCGAGCAACGTGGCAAAACCTCATCTTTACTAAAACAAAACAGAAAAAACAAATGAACAAACAAACAAAAAACAGTAGCCAGGTGTAGTGGCACGCACTTGCAGTCTCGACTACTCAGGAGGTTGAGGTGAGAGAATCGCTTGAGCCTGGGAAGATGAGAATGCCGTGAGCGGTCATTGCACCACTGCACTCCAGCCTGGGCAACAGAGCCAGACCTTGTCTCTATAGAAAACAAACAAGAAAACCAACAATTACAAGAAAAATTTTACAGCTGTTCTATGAAAATGTCATATATGCAAAGCAGCCATCAAATGCCAAAGGAGCAGAGAAACCAAGGAATGAGGCAGATGAACCAGGTTGTCAATGAAGGGTGATTTATGAGGGAACTTATATGCAGAAGTTTAGTCTTGAGCATCAGCAAGACAGGTAGATCTCAGCATGATTCCTCCCCAGACCCAAGGCTGACCTACCAAAGGGAAAGGGGCTATATGCTCTATAGAGACAACTTAAGGCAACTGATATAGTTTAGATTTTTGTCCCTTTCAAATCTCATGTTGCAATATGATTCCCAGTGTTGGAGGTGGGGCCTGGTGGGAGGTGATTGGACCCTGGGGGCAGATCCCTTATGAATGGTTCAGCACTATCCCCTTGGTGATAAGTGAGTTCTCACCTGACTGCATGCGAGATCTTGTTGTTTGTAAGTGTATGGCACCCACCCCTTCCCTGTCTCTCCTGCTCCCACTTTCTTTACGTAACATGCCTGCTCCCCCTTCAGCTTCACCAGAAGCAGATTCTAGAGCCATGCTTGTACAGCCTGCAGCCTGCAGGTGGGAGAATCGCAATCTCGGCTCACTGCAAGCTCCGCCTCCCAGGTTCAAGAGATTCTCCTGCCTCGGCTTCCCGAATAGCTGGGATTACAAGCACCTGCCACCACGTCTGGTTAATTTTTTATTTTTATTTTTTGTATTTTTTAGTAGAGACGGGGTTTCACCATGTTGGCCAGGCTGGTCTCAAACTCCTGACCTCAGATGATCCGCCAGCCTTGGCCTCCCACGGTGCCGGGATTATAGGCATGAGCCACGGCGCCCAGCCCAAACCTCTTTTCTTTAAGAATTACTTAGCCTCAGGTATGTTTTATAGTAATGCAGGGATGGCCTAATACAGCACCCCTCCAGAACAGGCAAGAATGCTATGTGCGTCATAGCCTGTGATTTGTGTGGTAACATCAAGGTTGCCTTGACCTAAAGGCAGGATTTATAGTATGTACATGCTCTTACACCAAGGACAGTAAATAAAGTAGGAATCAGAAGGCATTCACAAGACTGGGATTAGTAAGAAGTCAGTATGGCAGATCAGCACTCAAGATGGAGTCACTTCTGTCTCTGCAACATCACAGTATTTAAGTTTCAGAAGAATATCAAAGAGAAGAGTAAACATTACTCATTCCCATCCTTTTCTGGGAAAGAGTTTGTGCATTTTCGGTGGTACACGGGATAGATGTATCGTATTAGGCAGAATTATGACCTTGGTATTGTTGTTATTTGGAGACTAAGTATGGTTTCAGGAGATGAGGATGAGTGTCAGGTTGACAAGGGTTAGACTTGTAATGGTTATTTTTATGTGTCGACTTGACTGGGACATAGGGTGCCTAGGTAAAACATTATTTCTGGGTGTGTCTGTGAGAGTGATTCTGAATGAGACTGGTATTTGAATCAGGGCTGAGTAAAGCAGATGACCTCCCCAGTGTGGGGGTCCTCATCCAGTCCTGTCATCCAGTCCATTGAGGGCCTGAGTAGAACAACAGAAGCAGGGGAGGGAGAGTTTGCTCTGTCTGCCTGATTGGTTGAGCAGAGACATCAGTCTTCTGCCCTCTCCCGGGACTTACACCATCAGATCTCCAGTTCTCAGAGTTACACCACCAGCCTTCCCGGGTCTCCAGTTTGCAGAAGGAGAGTGTGGGATTTCTCAGCCTCCATAATCGCATGAGTTAATTCCTTAAAATACGTCATAGATGATAATACAGTGATAGAGATAGAGGTAGACAGACAGATAGACTGATCAATCATATTGGTCTATTTTTCTGGAGAACCCTGACTAATGCAGTGTGTGTTTTAAGAGTTCTATTGGTGGGGGGTGGCAATGGGGAGATGTTGGTCAAAGGGTATGAAGTTTCAATTATACAGAAGAGTAAGTTTTCAAGACCTATAAGAGAACTGATTTTATTTTATTTTTAAATTTTATTTTATTGAGACAGTGTCTTGCTCTATCACCCAGGCTGGTGTGCACTGGGATGGTCTCAGCTCCTGCAGCCTCGATCTTCTGGGCTCAAGTGATCCTCCTACCTCAGCCTCCCAAGTAGCTGGGACGACAGGTGCATGGCACCACACCTGGCTAATTTTTGTACTTTTCGTAGACACAGGGTCTCACTATGTTGCCCAGGCTGGTCTCAAACTCCTGGCTCAAGTGATCCTCCTGCCTTGGCCTCCCAAACTGTTGGGATTACAAGCGTAAGCCACTGCACCTGACCAAGAGAGCTGATCTTAAATGTTGACACCGCAAAAAAATAATTATGTGAAGTGATGGATATGCTTGATTTAATTATTCTACAATGTGTACATATATCAAAAGATCACATTGCATCCCACAGAGATATATTATAGTTATTATTAGTCAATTAATTAATTTTTTTTTGAGACAGGGTTTCACTCTCCTCATCCAGGCTGGAGTGCAATGGTGCGATTTTGGCTCACTGCAACCTCTGCCTCCCAGGCTCAAGCGATCCTCCCACCTCAGTTCCCCGAGTAGCTGGGACTATAGGGGCACACCACCACGCCCTGCTAATTTTTTGTATTTTTGGTGCAGACAGGGTTTCACCATGTTAGTCAGGCTGGTCTCAAACTCCTGAGCTCAAGTGATCAGCCTGCCTTGGCCTCCCAAAGTGCTGGAGTTACAGGCATGAGTCACTGCACCTGGCTGATTAAATATTTTTAAAAAGAGCTGTATTTTAATTTACATACTGTACAATTTGCCCATCCTAAGTGTATAATTCAGTGATTTTTAGTGAATGTACAGAGCTGTGCAATCATCACCATATTCCAATTTTAAAATACCTCTGTCTCCAGAAAGATCTTTAAGGTTCCTTTGCAGTCACTCCTTTTCCCGCTTGAGCCCTAGGCAGCCACTAATCTACTTTCTATCTTGATAGTTTTGCCTTTTCTGGATAATCTCTGTTTCTTTTTTTTTTTTTTTTTTTTTGTGACGGAGTCTCACCCTGTTGCCCAGGCAGGAGTGCAGTGGCGATCTGGGCTCACTGCAAGCTCCGCCTCCTGGGTTCCTGCCATTCTCCTGCCTCAGCCTCCCAGTGGCTGGGATTACAGATGCTGGCCACCACGCCCGGCTAATTTTTTGTATTTTTAGTAGAGACGGGGTTTCACCGTGTTAGCCAGGATGGTCTCGATCTCCTGACCTCGTGATCCGCCCACCTCAGGCTCCCAAAGTGCTGGAATTACAGGCATGAGCCACCGCACCCAGCGATAATCTCTGTTTTGAGTGGTGTTTCTATAGAACTTGACCATGGCGGGCACTAAGGCCCCCAAAAAGAATTGGTAGCTCAGCCTAATGAGAGTGGAAAAAACCCACTCCCAGAAAGAGTTCATTTTCTCAAATTTTCGGACCGGTCTATAACAAATTCCTCAGATTCAGGTTTTCACAAGGTCATGTAGGCAGCTCCTCCCACCATCTTTCCTGTTACTAGAGGAAGTAGTGCGCTTGGCCAGAGGCATGCAAAGCAAGTGTTGGTCTCTGGGCAGCCACTCTAGGTGGAGAGAAAGCCCAGAAACTCAACCAAGATGCAACACCCTAGCAGTGGTGTGCATTTTACCTTTTTTTTTTCGAGACACAGTCTCACTCTGTCGCTCAGTCTGGAGTGCAGTGGCATGATCTCGGCTCACTGCAACCTCTGCCTCCTGGGTTCAAGCGATTCTCCTGCCTTGGCCTCCCATATAGCTGGGATTACAGATGCCCCTAACCACACCCGGCTAAGTTTTTTTTTTTTTTTTTTTTTTCTGAGAGAGTCTCACTCTGTCGCCCAGGCTGGCGCAGTGGCCAGATCTCAGCTCACTGCAAGCTCCGCCTCCCGGGTTTACGCCATTCTCCTGCCTCAGTCTCCCAAGTAGCTGGGACTACAGGTGCCCGCCACCTTGCCCGGCTAGATTTCATATTTTTTAGTAGAGACAGGGTTTCACCGTGTTAGCCAGGATGGTCTCAATCTCCTGACCTCGTGATCTGCCCATCTCGGCCTCCCAAAGTGCTGGGATTACAGGCCTGAGCCACCGCGCCTGGCCAATTTTTTGCATTTTTAGTAGAGTTTCACCATGTTGGCCAGGCTGTTCTTGAACTCCTGACCTCAGGTGATCCACCCACCTCAGCCTCCCACAGTGCTAGGATTACAAGTGTAAGCCACCATGCCTGGCCCCATTTTACCCTTTCTTTTTAACCCATCCCTGCCATGTAGTCTGTGGAAAACGAGAAGGCTTCAGACAAGGTGGTCTTGCCTTAGAAGGTGCTCACTGACAATTGCTACCTCACCTGTCATTAAACAATCCAACCAGGCAAATTCCGTTTTGAAAGACAAAGGCTCTTTTTTTTTTTTTTAAGACAAAGTCTCACTCTGTTGCCAGGCTAGAGTGCAGTGGGGCGATCTCAGCTCACTGTAACCTCTGGCTTCCTGGTTCAAGCAATCCTCCTGCCTCAGCCTCCCCAGTAGCTGGGATTACAGGCACATGCCACCACGCCCAGCTAATTTTTGTATTTTTAGTAGAGATGGGGTTTTGCCATGTTAGCCAGGATGGTCTCAATCTCCTGACCTCATGATCTGCCCACCTCTGCCTCTCAAAGTGCTGGGATTACAGGCGTGAGTCACCACATCTGGTGGACAAAGGCTCTTTTGTCAGAATAGCATGAAAAAAAGAAAAGAAATAAAAAGACAAAGGCTCTTACTAAATGTCAACACTTCACTCCAGAATGTTCTCTTAGCAGTGCCTATATAGCTTGAAACACAGTCCAGGCCTTCTTGAAAAAGAGTTACTTGGTCACAAAAGAAGTTTCCAAGGCTCTTTTCTGGAACTCAGTTTTACTATTGTTCTTGTTTTGTTTTGAGAGTCACCTTCTGCTAAGAGACAAGTATGACCTTCCTGTTTCTCCTACATTAAAAAAAACCCCAGACCTTCCCTGTTGGTCTGGAATCATCCACACCAACGCTTGGAACCCCCTCTGCCTGTAATCCCAACATTTTGGGAGGCCAAGGCCAAGGAATCTCTTGAGCCCAGGAAACTGAGGCTGCAGTGAGCTGTGTTCACACCACTGCACTGCAGTGTGGGTGACAGAGCAAGACCCTGTCTCAAAAAAAAAAAAAAAAAAAAAGAAAGAAAAGAAAAAAAGAAAAGAAACAATGACAATGCCACTTTGTTTCCAGCACATGATAAAATCAGACTCTAAGCAGGATGGTAGCCATGGAAGTCAGAATCCACTAAGGAGTGTAAGTAACAACTTGCCTGCCAGAAAAAATACAAAAAGAAACAAGAAACAAATGAAACTCCAGATTTTTTTTTTTCTGCTCAAACCTACTTCTCTCACTGTCTTCTGCATCTCAGTAAATGATGACCCCATCCTTCAAGTGACTCAGGCCAAAATCCTTGGCATCACCTTTAACATTTTCTTCACTCCTACCACACATCCAAACCACCATTGATGCTGCAGGCTCTTCCTTTAGATGGCAGCTGCCTACTTTCCAGGAAATGCACCACTTGGGTCCAAACCACTAGTGTTTCTTGCTGAAATGATTAAGACTGCTTTCTTTCCTTCTAGCCATGCCTCTCTTCCATCTGTTCTTATCCCAGGATCAAAGTGATTCTTTGCAATGGAAAGCCAGTGTTTCTCCTCTGCCCCATGTTTCCTAATGGCTTTGTATCACACTCAGATACCTAACATGGCTGCAAGGCCCTATCTGGTCCAATCCCATCTCCTCTCTAGCCTTGCATCCTGCTACTGGATCACTATGCTGCAGTCACATGGGTCTCTGCATTGCTACAGAACCCTCCAGCATGCTCACTCGGCAGGGCCTGTGCACGTGCTCACTGGAGGCTGGTGCCTCTTCTCCCAGTAATCTGTGCCTTCCTCATTTCCTTCAGGTCTCTGCTCAAATGTTGCTGCCCCAAAGGCCTTCCCTGACTGCTCTCTTCTGTAGTAACACTTCTTTACATCTGCTCCATTTACCCAAATGTATTGTTTGGCTTTAGCACTTATTTTTAGCACCCAACATGCACTTATTTTCCTATTCATTGGTTGTCTGTTTCCCCTACCCTAGTAAGCTCCATGGGAACAGGAGCTTGGTTTGCAAGGCAGTCAGTCTCTAACATAGTCTCCTTTCCCATGATCCCCACTTCTTGCTGCTCAAGTCTTTATGTAATTTCCTCTCCTTCAGTGTGGGTGGGACCTGTGATTTGCATCTAACCAATAGCATGTGACAAAGTGATAGGATATTGTTCCCATGATTGTGTTGCTTTATAAGACTCAATCTTGGCCAGGCACAGTGGCTCCCTCTTGCAATCTCAGCCCTTTGGGATGCTGAGGTGGGAGGGTTGCTTGAGGCCAGGAGTACAAGACCAGCCTGGGCAACATAGTGACACCCTGTCTCTATAAATATAATGTTTATTAAAGATTAGCTGGGCAGGCCAAATGCAGTGGCTCACGCCTGTAATCCCAGCACTTTGGGAGGCCGAGGTGGGCAGATCACAAGGTCAGGAGCTCGAGACCAGCCTGGCCAATGTGATGAAACCCCATCTCTACTAAAAATACAAAAATTAGCCAGGCATGGTGGTGGTTGTCTGTAATCCCAGCTACTCAGGAGGCTGAGGCAAGAGAATCACTTGAAACTGGAAGGCAGGGGTTGCAGTGAGCTGAGATTGCACCACTGCACTTCAGCCTGGGCAACAAGAGCGAAACTGTCTAAAAAAAATAATAAATTAGCTGGGCATGGTGGTGCATGCCTTTAGTCCCAGGTACTCAGGAGGCTGAGGCAGGAGGATTGCTTGAGCCCAAAAATTCGAGGTTACAGAGAGTGATACAAAAATAATTTCATCTTTTTTTTTTTTTTAGTCTTGCTGTGTCACCCAGGCTGTAGTGTGCACTCACTGCAACCTCCGCCTCCAGGGCTTAAGCGATTCTCCTGCCTCAGCCTCTTGAGTAGCTGGGATTATAGGCGCCCAGCACCATACCTGGCTAATTTTTCCACTTTTAGTAGAGATGGGGTTTCGGCATGTTGGCTAGGCTGGTCTTCAACTCCTGACCTCAGGTGATTCACCCACCTCAGCCCCTCAAGGTGCTGGGATTACAGGCATGAGCCACTGCACCCAGCCAATAAGACTTCCATCTTGCTAGCAGATATGCTGGTCTCCTGCTGGCCTGACCTGAAGCAAGCTGCTGCTTGTCAACTGCACAGGGGCAGCCTCCAGGAACTGAGGACCTCTGGACAACAGCTGGTAAAAATCCAAAGCTCTCCATCCTATTCCTACCAGAAAATGAAGTCCACTAACCACTGGAGTGGGATCAGAAGCAGGTTCTTCTCCAGTTGAGTTTCCAGATGAGAACATAGCACTGTTGATAGCTTGATTGCAGCCTGGTAAGAACCTGAAGCAGATAACTCAGGGAAACAGTGCATGGACTCTAGACCCACAAAAACTGAGAGAGAGTAACTGTGTGTTTCTTTAAACTGCTACATTTGCAACAATTTGTTACACAGCAATAGAAAATTAATATGGATTGGTTTTTTCATTGCTCTGAGTACATAGGACAGGATTCAAGCGTTCATTAGGTACTTAATAAATATTTGTTGAATGAGTATATTGTTACAGAAAAGCAAAATAGCAAACAAAGTGCACAAATGTTATAATATGTTACCAGTCATAAGAGTGCCGTGTCTATCTGCATGCACATAGTCTATCTCTAGAAGGGTATACAAGGAAGTAACAGAAGACTGGGGAAGGAAAACTAGAGAATAAGAAATCCATGAAGAATTGAGACTTTCACTTTATACTGTTCTGAACTTTTCTTTCTTTCTTTCTTTCTTTCTTTCTTTCTTTCTTTCTTTCTTTCTTTCTTTCTTTCTTTCTTTCTTCTTTCTTTCTTTCTTTCTTTGTCTCACTCTGTCACCCAGGTTGGATCTGCAATGGTGTGATCATGGCTCGCAGCAGTCTCCAACTCCTGGACTCAGGCAATCCTCCCACGTCAGCCTCCTGAGTAACTGGGACTATACGCATGCACCACTACATCCAGCTACTTTTTTTTTTTTAGGGACGAGGTCTTGCTCTGTTGCCCAGGCTGGTCTCGAACTCCTAGGCAAGGAGGGAAAAATAAGGGAAAAGCCTGGCCCCCTTGTTTTGCATTTTACCTTGGAAAAGGCCCATGTGGCTTGGCTTTGCACATGTCTGGGAAAATAATTCATAAAACAGAGGAAATTTTTTAAAAGGGGAAAATAAGAATGTACCCTTCTGTTGCTTTTGTTGTTGTTGTTTGTTTGTTTTGGATTTTTTTTTTTTTTTTTTTGAGATGGAGTCTCACTCTGTCACCCAGGCTGGAGTACAGTGGCACAACCTCAACTCACTGCAACCTCCGTCTCCTGGGTTCAAACTATCCTTCTGTCTGAGCCTCCTAAGTAGCTGGGACTACAGGTGCATGCCCCCATGCCCGGCTAATTTTTTTGTATTTTCAGTAGAGATGAGAGTTCACCATGTTGGCCAGGCTGGTCTTGAGCTCCTGAATTCAAAAGATCCGCCTGCCTCAGTCTCCCAAAGTGCTGGGACTACAGTCAGGAGACACAGCGCCTGGCCTTTTTCTGCTTCTTTGTGATGTAGTCAAAACATAATGTGCTATTGACTCTAAAATTCTTTGTTTTGGGGGGAGGTCAAGGCAGGACGGACTCCGCAGGCACTGGGATTACAGGTGTGAGCCACTGCACGTGGCCTGAATTTCATTTTTACTCTATAAATGTATCACTTAAACATCCACCCCCAAAACCAAAGAGCTCCTATGACTTCCAATTTCAAATAAAATCCCTTCTTCAGCACTTACTCCTTTACTTGGCGCTCTGCCTTCCCCATCCAGGAAACACCCTCGTCTGTTGCACCTGCCCCGTAATCCCCTTCCAGGATGTTTTGTGGTGAGCACCTTCAACAAAAGAATAGCTACAGAATTAACTGTGTTTGGAACCACATGCACATCATGCTTTGACTACCTCACAAAGGAGCAGAAAGGCAAATTCTGTTTCCAGAAATGTGCAAAGTCAAGCCACGAGGACCTTCTCTGAGGTAAAATGCAAAACGAAAGGGCTAAGCTTTTCCCTTATTGTAATTGTGTAACCAGCCTAACAGACATTTCATCTGAGAAAAAATTTGAATAATAATATGGAGTTACCCTGGAGTTTGGGGATAGTCTAAGAATAAGCTTTGAAAAATGTGACCAAAATGATTATAATCAGGGTGGGGGGAGAAATTTCTGTATTTATTTGGCTGACATGAAAAAAAAATCCAGCTGAAAATCTGCAGGCTGACAAATGGACAGAACCCATTACAGAGCAAGAAAAACTGAGTCAGAAAGGACAGGCTAGAGCTCTGGGAGGTCACACACCTTGTGCCAGATATCGAAGCTGCCAAGCTTATCACTTACAAACCTTGTCATATCATGTTAGTGGAACGGTTTCAAATGGATAGCCCCCGATCTGTTTTGAAACTAGCCAATATAGCTGGATACGATGACTCACACCTGTAACCCCAGCACTTTCGGAGGCCAAGGCGGGTGGATCACTTGAGGCCAGGAGAACGAGACCAGCCTGGACAACATGGTGAAACCCTGTCTCTATCAAAAATACAAAAGTTAGCCAGGTGTGGTGGTGGGCACCTATAATCTCAGCTACTCGGGAGGCTGAGGCTGGAGAATTGCTTGAACCTGGGAGGAGGAAGTTGCAGTGAGCCAAGATCGTGTTATTGCACTCCAGCCTGGGCGACAGAGCAAGACTCCATCTCAAAAAAAAAAGAAAAAAGAAAAGAAAAAGAAAAAAGAAAGAAACTAGCCAATACAACCAACTTAAAATATGATGAAAGTCATTTCTCTTAGGGCTATAGAGAATATGTGAGACACAGTGAGTGGACTGTTCTTATGATCACATCTTATTTACCTTCGGTAATTAGCAAGGGACTGTGACCACAGCAATACAAGATTATTAACCTTGTTCAAAGTTCTAAAACTGGACTTGAAAAACACAACCATAATTAATGTTGAGTGATTAATCAACATCTATGTGTTGATGGCTAAAAAACCTTGAATTATAAGATATCTCTGTCTAGCTTTTTAAATCTTAGTTTTGTGTGTGTGTGCGTGTCTGTAAGACATTACAATTTTGCCTAGCACAGTGGTGAGTCCCTATAGTTCCAGCCACTCAGGAGGCTGAGGCGAGAGGGTTGCTTGAGTCCAGGAGTTCAAGACCACCCTGGGCAACATACTGAAACTCCATCTCAAAAAACAAACAAAGCAGCTATAAAATATTGCAATTTCTCACAGGTAACACTATAGATATGTCTGCTTGATCATTCAATCTGTTCAAGTTGGACAAGTTGTCAACGTGGCTACAAGTTCATGACTTTGGATCCTATGAAGATCAAGTCATGCTCAGGCCAGGCATGGTGGCTCATACCTGGTAATCCCAGAGCTTTGGGAGGTCAAGCTGGAAGGATCACCTGAGGCCAGGAGTTAGAGGCTGCAGTGAGTTATTATTGCATCACTGCACTCCAGTCTGGGTGACATACATAAATAAATAAGGCGGTGCACAGCCTCTGGGCCACAATAACATCTTTTTCAAGAAATATCTGGGTACTTGACTAAATAGCTGTCTTTGCCATTCATTCATTCATCCATTCATTCATTCTACCAATATTTAACACTGGGGTGCAAGGAGGCATAAGTAAGTACCGGTACTCACAGTCCGGTGGTCCATGGGTTTGTGGGTGTGTCTTCCAGCCAATGTGTCATTGTAGCCAAATCTTTTCTCAGTTGGTTGGAGTGCGAGCTCCTAGAGAAGAGACACAAAGGATGGGTAACTCAAGTGGGGAAATTGGTATTCCTGGAGCAGAGCATCCTGGTGCCATATCCTCAGATTCCCAAGTGAAGAGAAGGAGAAAAGAATGATCAGGAAGAATCTATCTCAACACATTTCTTTCTTTCTTTCTTTCCTTCCTTCCTTCCTTCTTTCTTTCTTTCTTTCTTTCTCTCTTTCTTTCTCTTTCCTTCTTTCTTTCCTTCTCTCTCTCTCCTTTCTTTTTGAGACGGGTCTCTCTCTGTCACCACGTTGGAGTGCAGTGGTACAATTTTGGTTCACTGCAGCCTCTGCCTCCTGGGCTCAAGCAATTCTCCCTCCTCAGGCTCCCAGGCAGCTGAGACTATAGGCACACGGCACCACACCTGGTTAATTTTTTTGGTTATTTATTTATTATTATTATTATTATTATTTTTTTTTTTTTTTTTTGAGGCGGAGTCTCGCTCGGTCGCCGGGACTGGAGTGCAGTGGCCGGATCTCAGCTCACTGCAAGCTCCGCTTCCCGGGTTCACGCCATTCTCCTGCCTCAGCCTCCCGAGTAGCTGGGACTACAGGCGCCCGCCACCTCGCCCGGCTAGTTTTTTTGTATTTTTAGTAGAGACGGGGTTTCACCATGTTAGCCAGGATGGTCTCGATCTCCTGACCTCGTGATCCACCCGTCTCGGCCTCCCAAAGTGCTGGGATTACAGGCTTGAGCCACCGCGCCCGGCCTTATTATTTTTTTTTGAGACGGAGTCTGGCTCTGTTACCCGGGCTGGAGTGCAGTGGCCGGATCTCAGCTCACTGTAAGCTCCGCCTCCTGGGTTCCCGCCATTCTCTTGCCTCAGCCTCCCGAGTAGCTGGGACTACAGGCGCCCGCCACCTCGCCCGGCTAGTTTTTTGTATTTTTTTAGTAGAGACGGGGTTTCACTGTGTTAGCCAGGATGGTCTCGATCTCCTGACCTCGTGATCCGCCCGTCTCGGCCTCCCAAAGTGCTGGGATTACAGGCTTGAGCCACCGCGCCCGGCCTTTTGGTTATTTTTTTGTTTCACCATGTTGCCCTGGTGGGTCTTGCACTCCTGGGCTCAGGTGGTCCACCTACCTTGGCCTCCCAAATTGGTGGGGTTACAGACATGAGCCACCACACCCAGCCCCTATCTTGACACATTTCAAAGAACAAAAATCACACATCCCTCCCATCACTACTTTTATTTTTATTTATTTATTTATTTTTATTTTTGAGAGACAGGGATTCACTCTGTCACCCAGGCTGGAGTGCAGTATCATGATCTCAGCTCACTGCAGCCTTGACCTCCCAGGCTCAAGCGATTCTCTCACCTCATTCTCCAAGTATCTGAGACTCCAGGTACATGCCACCATGCCCCACTCATTTTCTTGATTTTGTTATAGAGACGAAGTCTCACTATGTTGCCCAGGCTGGTCTCAAAGTCCTGACCTCAAGCAGTTGTCTCACCTCAGCTTCCCAATGTGCTGGGATTATAGGCATGGGCTACAGCGCCTGGCCCCTTCACTATTTCTTTTCTTTTTCTTTTTTATTTTTATTTTTTTTGAGATGGAGTCTTACTCTGTCGCCAAGGCTGGAGTGCAATGGCGCATCTCAGCTCATTGCAACTTCCGCCTCCTGGGTTCAAGCAATTCTCCTTCCTTGGCCTCCCATAGTCCTTGGGATTACAGGCATGAGCCACTGCACCCAGCCCTCCTTCTAGCTATTTGAAACTGTAGAATATATTATTGTTAACTGTAGTCATCCTATACAGGTGTAGAACATGATAACTTATTCCTCTTATGTAGCTGAAATTTTGTATCCTTGACAAATGTCTCCCTATCCCTCCATTCTCCCTACCCTCCCTAGCCCTAGTATCCTCTGTTTTACTTTTTACTTTTATGAGATCAACTATTTTTAGCTTCCACATATGAATATGAACATGCAGACCGGGTGCAGCGGCTCACACCTATAACCCCAGCACTTTGGGAGGCCAAGGCAGGTGGGTCATTTGAGGTCAGAAGTTTGAGACCAGCCTGACCAACATGGTGAAACTCTGTCTGTACTAAAAATACAAAAAAAAAAAAAACAAAAAACAAACAAACAAACAAACAAACAAACATTAGCCGGGTGTGGTGGCACGCACCTGTAGTCCCAGCTACTTGAGAGGCTGAGACACAAGAATTGCTTGAATCTGACAGGCAGAGGTTGCAGTGAGCCGAGATTGCACCACTGCACTCCAGTCTGGGCAACAAAGTGAGACTCTGTCTCAAAAAAAAAAGAATGTGAACATTCAGTGTTTATTTAACTTTCTGTTCCCTGCTTATTTCACTTAAAATAATGTCCTCCAGTTCGATCCCTGCTGCCACAAATGACAACATGGCTGAATAGTATTCCATTGTGTAAATATACCACATTCTCTTTATCCATTCATCTATTGTTTCCAGATGACTGGAAAAAAGTTGATACCATATCTTGGTTGACTCTATATCCTGGCTATTGAGAATAGTGCTGCAATAAACAAGGGGATGAGATGTCTTTTTTTTTCTTTTGAGATGGAGTTTCCCTCGTTTCCTAGGCTGGAGTGCAATGGTGCGATCTCGGCTCACTGCAACTTCTGCTTCCTGGCTTCAAGGGATTCTCCTGCCTCAGCCTCCTGAGTAGCTTGAGAATACAGGTGCACACCACCATGCCTGGCTAATTTTTGCATTTTTAGTAGAGATGGGATTTCACCATGTTGGCCAGGCTGAACTCAAACTACTGATCTCAGCTGATCCACTGGCCTCGGCCTCCCAAAGTGGTGGGATCACAGGCATGAGCCACAGTGCCCGGCGGACATGTCTTTTTGGTATACTGATTGCCTTTCCTTTTAATAAATATCCAGTAGTGGGATGGCTGGATCATATGGTAGTTGTAGTTTTAGTTGTTTCAGGAACCTCCCAATTGTTCTCCTTAGTGGCAGTACTGGTTTACATTCCTACTAACACTGCATGAGTTCGCTTTTCTCCAGATCCTCACCAGCATTTATTTATTCATTTATTTTGTCTTTTTGGTAATAGCCATCCTAGCTGGGGTGAGATGATGCCTCATTATGGTTTTGGTTTGCATTTCCCTGACAATTAATGATTTTGTTCATTTCTCCCTTATATTTCTTGGCCATTTGAATGTCTTCTTTTGAGATCATTTGTCCTTTTTTTTTCTTTTGAGATGGAGTTTTGCTCTTGTCACCCAGGCTGGAGTGCAATGGTGTGATCTTAGCTCACTGCAACCTCCACCTCCCAGGGTCAAGCGATTCCTCTGTCTCAGCCTCCCAAGTAGCTGGGACTACAGGCGTCCACCACCACGCCAGGCTACTTTTTAGTAGAGACGGGGTTTCACCATGTTGGATAGGCTGGTCTCAAACTCCCGACCTCAGGTGATCTTCCTGCCTTAGCCTCCCAAAGTGCTGGGATTATGGGTGTAAGCCTGTAAGCACCTGGCCCTTGTTTGTCCATTTTTAGACCGGATTTTTTTTTTTTTTTTTTTGCTGTTGAGATGTTTAGATTTCTTGTATATTCTAGATATTCAGTCTCCTAAATACACACACACACACATATATACATATATACACACATATATATATTTTAGGCAGAGTCTAGATTTTTCTTTCTTTAGACAGAGTCTAGTTTTTTTTTTTTTTTTTTTTTTAAGACGGAGTCTTGCTTTGTTGTTGTTGCCCAGGCTAGAGTGCAGTGAAGTGATCTTGGCTCACTGCAACCTCCACCTCCTGGGTTCAAGCGATTCTCATGCCTCAGCCTCCTGAGTAGCTGCGACTGCAGGTACATGCCATCATACCCGGCTAATGTTTTTTTTTTTTTTGAGATAAAGTCTCACTCCGTTACCCAGGCTGGAGTGCAGTGGGGGGATCTCAGCTCACTGCAACCTCCACCTCCCAGGTTCAAGCAATTCTCCTGCCTCAGCCTCCCTAGAAGTTGGGATTACAGGTGCGCACTCCACACCTGGCTAATATTTGTATTTTTAGTAGAGATGGGGTTTCACCCTGTTGGCCAGGCTGGTCTCGAACTGCTAACCTCAGGTCATCTGCCCATCTCAGCCTCCCAAAGTGTTGGGATTATAGGCATGAGCCACCGCACCTGGCCAGGAGAATTATCTTCTATCCTAAGGCAAGAAATCTAATATAATTGCCCTATATATTGACAAGCACTACTCCACAAGTGTGACTAATGAATAGAACTCTTACACACCCAGAATGTAAATTTATGAACTTGCATATCTTAGACACATACAGAGAGACATTTCCCCCACTTCAAATAACAACGTAAATATAACTTAAAAGCTGGGTATCGTGGCTTATGCCTGTAATTTCAGCACTTTGGGAGGCCGAAGTGGGCAGATCATTTCAGGCTAGGAGTTGAAGACCAGCCTGGTCAACATGGTGAAACCCCATCTCTACTAAAAATACAAAAATTAGCCGGGAATGATGGCACATGCCTGTAATCCCAGCTACTTGGGAGACTGAGGCAGGAGAATCGCTTGGACCCAGGAGGAGAAGGTTGCAGTGAGCCAAGATTGTGCCACTACACTCCAGCCTGGTGACAGAGCAAGACTCTGTCTCCAAAAAAAAAAAAAAAAAAATTAAAAATTTAAAAATTTAAAACTTACCAGGCATGGCTGTGGGCACCCATAGTCCCAGCTACTTGGAGGCGGAAGCAGGAGGTTCTCTTGAGCCTGGGAGTTTGAGGCTGCAGTGCGCTATCATTGCACCACTCCACTGCACTCCAGCTTGGGTGGGAGGCAGACTTCAGTGCTAAAACAAAACTAAACAAAACAGAACAGAACAAACACTCTCTCCCTCTGTCTGTCTATCTATATAACTCAAATATGTCTTCTGTGGCCTTGAGTTCTCCCAAGGTTTCAAGTGCAACCAGTTGTGTGGGAGGTAGGTGATCCCAAGAAACACCAGCGGGCAGAGGGGAAGTCCAGTAGGGAAGGGATGGGAGCAACAGTGGGTGTGTTTTCCAGTGGGGTCCCCTGGGAGCCTCTAAAACCTAATCTACTAGAGAACTCTGGGAGCCAATGTAGAATGCACACCTGATTCTCTTGCCTAAGGGGCAGGAGTGTGGGGCCTTTATGCACCTCCACCTGTCAGTCATCCATAGAGGGAATGGGGCAGGTTCGTCTACTCCCTGCACTTCTGACCTGTCATCCTGTGGCAAAGGAGGATCTGGGGGCTCAAGGAAGTCCTCAGGCAAGGAAATGCAGCAGGTGCCAGCTGGAAGTCAGGCTGGTGTCACCAGAGTGTCAGGATGAGGGCAGGAATATGGGACTCCAACTGCACAGGCCACATTCTCTTCCTCAAGCTTCTAAGTGGGCTTTAGTGCCTCTTTTCTCCTGTTTCTTTCAGAATTCATTGGGTGGTGTCTTCCCACATACCACAGAGACTTTTCAGGCTTCTCATTCTTGTCAGCAAACCTTGGAAGGCAGGAAGGGACAGGGACTTTCTCACCTCCCAGCACCTGCGGGGAACCAGCGTGGTGAGCGCTGAATCACTTGCAGCCTCCAGATACCCAGTGACCCATTCTTTCTAAAGCCCTCTTTAAAACAAGGAGAAAATCCAGAATGCAAGAGGGATACTCAGGTTTCTGGTTCTTATTTTTCTTTCCAAATGTAAAGAGAAGAAATCTAGGCTGGGTGCAGTGGCTCGCGCCTGTAATCCCAGCACTTTGGGAGGCTGAGGCAGGTGGATTGCTTGAGCTCAGGAGTTTGAGACCAGCCTGGGCAACATAGTGAGACCTTGTCTCTACAAAAAATACAAAGATTAGCCGGGCGTGGTGGCACATGCCTGTGATTCCAGCTACTTGGGAGGCTAAGGTGGGAAGTTGGTTTAAGCCCAAGAGGTGGAGATTACAGTGAGCCGAGATCACACCACTGCACTCCAGCCTAGGTGACAGAGCCAGACCCTGTCTCAACAAAACAAAGCAAAACAAAACAAAACTTTTCTTTAAAAAAAAAAAAGGAAGAAATAGGTTCTTGTTGAGTTGGCCTCAAACTCCTGGTCTCAAGCTATCCTCCCACCTTGGCCTCCCAAAGTCCTGGGATTACAGGTGTGAGCCATCATGCCCAACCCAAAATACTTTTCAAGAGTTATCTTCTAGGCTGGGCGTGGTGGCTCACGCCTGTAATCCCAGCACTTTGGGAGACTGAAGTGGGTGGATCACCTGGTGTCAGGAGTTTGAGACTAGCCTGGGCAACGTGGTGAAATCTCATCTCTACTAAAAATACAAAAAATTAGCTGGGCATGGTGGCGGGTGGCTGTAATCCCAGCTACTTGGGAGGCTGAGGCAGAAGAATCGCTTGAACCAGGGAGGCTAAGGTTGCAGTGAGCTGAGTTCGCGCCATTGCATTCCAGCCTGGGCAACAAGAGCGAGACTCCATCTCAAACAAACAAACAAACAAAAAAAGAACTCTCTTTTAATATTGTTTTAACTGTTTATAAGGCATGGGTATTACCTGTTTTATTAAACACAGTTTTAAGAAAATACAAAGGAACTATACCTTCTTTCAACAGAGCAATGGAAAATGTCATCTGAAATTTTCAGAACTTATTTTACCTTATTATTTAAGGTGAAAGTGACAGATCAAAAGTGAACATTTCCATATCTTTCATATGGCGTTAAGGCTTTTTTGGTAGTTTATGAGAATATTTTGTCAAATTGTGAAATGCATTAAATTTATGTGCAAATTTTCATGAAAATAATTGTGCAATATGCAGTTGTCTATTTCATTGGATGGTGTAAAGTTTTAAAGATTCTAATGATTTTAAACTTAATTTCCATTTTTGTACATTCATCTTTGAAAGAAAAAAGGAGGCTATACATGGTGGCTCATGGCTGTAATCCCAGCGCTTTGGACGGCTGAGGCAGGTGGATTGCTTGAGCCCAGGAATTCGAGACCAGCCTGGACAACAAAGGAAGATCCTGTCTCTATATCTTTTTTAATTAAAATTCTTTTTAAAAAGGAAAAAAAAATGAAGGTGATTATTTGAAACAGCTTTGTGAAAATCATTTCAGCTCCATGTTCAGTACCTGTTCCATTATATGTAATTTAAAATCTGATGGGTCTAAAAGCAAATCCATTATTCCTTTATTTATCTATGTATTTTCACTGCAGCCTCAAACACCCAGGCTTATGCAATTCTCCTATCTTGGCCTCCTGAACAACTGGAATCACAGGTTCAAGCCACCACACCTGGCCATTATTCCGTTAATGCAAGAACATTCATTCAAAAATATTTTCATTTCAGGCCAGGTGTGATGGCTTACGCCTGTACTCCCAGCACTTTGGGAGGCCGAGGTGGACAGATCACCTGGGGTCAGGAGTTCGAGACCAGCCTGGCCAACATGGAGAAACCCTGTCTCTACTAAAAATACAAGAATTATCCAGGTGTGGTAGTGAGCAACTGTAATCCCAGCTACTTGGGCGGTTGAGGCATGAGAATCACTTGAACCTGGGAAGCAGAGGTTGCAGTGAGCTGAGATTTTGCCATTGTACACCAGCCTGGGCAACAAGAGTGAAATTCCATCTCAAAACAAAAGAGAAAAACTTCATTTCTTCTTATTTTACTTGAATAATTATCTTTAAATAAACTCATGATATTTGTTTCCACAAATGAGAGTAGAAAAGTGTTTTTCCTGGTTTTGCTTTTTTTTTTTTTTTTGAGATGAGGTCTGACTATGTTGCCCAGGCTAGTATCGAACTCCTGAGCTCAAGGAACCTGTTTGCCTCAGCCTCCCAAAGTGCTGGGATTAGAGGTGTGACCACTGCACTTGGCCCTGGTTTCACTCTTACTAAATGGAAGTAATTGAAGATAGTAGATTCTTTATTCAAAAAGAATGTGTTATTTTCATGGGCAAGCATACATTGCTGAAAATGTAAAAATTTTAGGGCAACTGTGTTCTCATAATTAGGACTCTTATATAAGAGTAGGAGGGATAAAAATACATTTAAGCAAAACTCTTGAAACCACTTGTTTATAATTCTCACTCTGCATAGAAAAAAATGACTCAAGTTAATTCTGTTCACTAAAAGAAGAAAATGCTCAATTAAGTGGACCAAAATAGTCCCAATTAAAGATATACATTTCTCTGATGAGCAAAAATTGAGAATCTTCCACAATATGAAGACGTAACTTTTTTTGTTCTTAGTTAAATTAATATGTACTTTTAACTCACAGAAGGGACAAGATAAAAAGAGCATTAGGCCAGGCACAGTGTCTCACGCCTATAATCCCAGCACTTTGGGAGGCTGAGGTGGGTGGATCACTTGAGGTCAGGAGTTCGAGACCAGCCTGGCCAAAATGGTGAAATCCCATCTCTACTAAAAAATACAAAAATTAGCTGGGTGCGGTGGTGTGTGCCTGTAATCCCAGCTGCTCTGGAGGCTGAGGCAGGAGAATCACTTGGACCCCAGAGGCGGAGGATGTAGTGAGCTGAGATCATGCCACAGCACTCCAACCTGGGTGACAGAGTGAGACTCCATCTCAAAAAAAAAAAAAAGGTAAAAAGATAAAAAGAGCATTAAAACTAAGACCTTGTTAGGCACAGTGGATCATGCCTGTACTCCCAGCACTTGGGAGGTGGAGTGGGAGGATCACTTGAGCCCCAGAATTTGAGACCAGCCTGGGCAACATAGCAAGACCCTGTCTCTACAAAAATAAAAAAAATGACCTGGGCATGGTGGCATGTGCCTGTGGTCCCAGCTACCTGGGAGGTCGAGGCTGCAGTGGTCCATGTTCATGCCACTGCACTCTAGCCTGGACAACAGAACAAGACCGTGTTAAGCTTCTGAAGCTCTTGATTGTGTGTGTGTGTGTGTAAACCAACAGAAGCAGTAGGCAGTCTTTGAGGTTTGGGAGAAAGGAACCCAAAAACTTCCTTAAAAAGGAAATAAAGATTTCGTAGGAAAATGCTTTCTCATCTCAAACTACAGGAGTGTTCTATCCAACTTAGGCCTTGTTTCCCATCTCAATAGACCACTATTCAGTCGATTCCCTAAGTGGGAAACCCAAGCATCATCTTAGCATTTTCCTTTGCTCCATCCTCCAAATCCTCTGCATCACCAGTTCATCCATTTATGCAGGAGGAGGACATTAGCAATTGTGACTCCTTCATTCAGCTGCGGCTGTCTGTTTTCTCCTTCATACATTTCTCTGAAGACTGCTTTGATTTCACCAGCTCCATCTCCTTCCCTCTCACACTCCCACTCCCTCCAACCTGACGTCTGACCTGGTTATCATGGAAATATCCCCTGCTAAGGTCTCCAGTGATATCATGCCTCGAAACCAACAGACATCCCTCATCCCTCCTTGCATCTCTCAACTGCATCCATGCTCATGGCCCTTCTTCCTTCTGAAGCCACTCCCTTCTTTTTAATTTTTTTTTTCTTGAGATAGGGTCTCACTCTGTTGCCCAGGATGGAATGCAATGGCACAATCTCAGCTCATTGCAATCTCTGCCTCCCATGTTCAAGCAATTTTCATGCCTCAGCCTCCCAAGTAGCTGGGACTGCAGATATGCGCCACCACACCAGGCTAATTTTTTGTATTTTTGGTAAAGACGGGATTTCATCATGTTGGCCAGACTGGTCTTGAACTTCTAACCTCAAGTGATCCACCGCCCTGGCCTCCCAAAGTGCTGGAATGACAGGCCTGAGCCACCGCACCTGGCCACTCCCTTACTTCTTGACTGCACTCTTCTGTTTTTTTTTTTTTTTTTTTTCTTTTAGAATGTATAAAATGAGGCCAAGAGCCGTGGCTCACATCTGTAATCCCAGCACTTTGGGAGGCAGAGGCAGGAGGACCACTTGAGGTCGGGAGCTCAAGACCAGCCTGGCAAACATGGTGAAACACCATCTCTACTAACAATATAAAAATTAGCCAGGCATGGTGTCACGTGCCTATAGTCCCAGCTACTCGGGAGGCTGAGGCAGAATTGCTTGAACCTGGGAGGCAGAGGTTGCAGTGAGCTGAGATCGTGCCATTGCACTCCAGTCTCGGGGACAAGAGAGAAACTCTTTATCAATCAATCAATCAATCAATCAAATGTATAAAATGTAGAGGTGGGGTCTTGCTTTGTTGCCCAGGCTGGTCTCAAACTCCTGGCTTCAAGTGGTCCTCCTACCTAGGCCTCCCAAAATGCTAGGGCTACTGGTGTGAGTCACTGTGCTCAGCCTTCTGGTTTCTTCTACATCTCAGAAGACTCCTTCTGTGTTTCTTTTCAGGTTCATTCTCCAACCAGGCCAGCACTTACTAGATTTCTTCACACCTTTGTCTCAATCCTCCTTATTTTCTCTTTCTAGCTCTTTCTAGACCAGTAGTTCTCAAAGTGTGTTCCACGGATCCTTTTCGGGGGGGTTCATGAGGTCAATACTATTTTCACAGTACTAAATGGGACTTGCCTTTTTTTGCTGTAGTGGCACATTGGGGCTGTGGACACTAAAGTGATGGGATGAAACTGCTGGTGTCTAGTATGAATCAGGGCATGGGCACCAAACTGTACTAATTATCAACGCATTCTCCCTAGTCACGCACTTATAGGAAAAAGCAAGCAAGCTGCACCCAAGACTGTACTTGATGAATTAGTAAAAAAAAATTCAGTTATTAAATTTTGACCCCAGTATGTATTTTTTCATATAGATATCTGTTATTCTAGCACCATTTATTGAAAAGACTATTGTTTCTCCATCAAGTTAACTGGGCACCTTAGTGGAAAATCAATTGATCATATAATTATGGGTCTGTTTCTGGACTCAATTTTGTTCCATTGATCTGTATGTCTTTACTTATGCTAAAACCATACTGATTTGATTGCTTTAGCTTTATACACAGTAAGTTGAAAATCAGGTCGCATGACGCATATGCACAGCCAAACACACCCAGGCTGGCTCCCAATTTTTTTTTTTTTTTTTTTTTGAGACGGAGTCTGGCTCTGTTGCCCAGGCTGGAGTGCAGTGGCGCGATCTCCGCTCACTGCAAGCTCCACCCCCAGGATTCATGCCATTCTCCTGCCTCATCCTCCGGAGTAGCTGGGACTACTGGCGCCCGCCACCACGCCCGGCTAATTTTTTTGTATTTTTAGTAAAGACGGAGTTTCACAGTGTTTGCCAGGATGGTCTCGATCTCCTGACCTTGTGATCCACCTGCCTCGGCCTCCCAAAATGCTGGGATTACAGGCGTGAGCCACCGCACTCGCGCTCACCCCCCCTTTTTTTTTGAGACAGAGTCTCGCTCTTGCCGCCCAGACTGAAGTGCAGTGGCGCAATCTGAGTTCACTGTAACCTCTGCCTCCTGGGTTCAAGCAATTGTCCTGCCTCAGCCTCTGAGTAGCTGGGACTACAGGCGCACGCCACCACGCCTGGCTAATTTTTGTATTTTTAGTAGAGACAGGATTTTGCCGTGTTGGCCAGGCTGGTCTCGAACTCCTGGGCTCTAGTGATCTGCCTATCTTGGCCTTCTAAAGTGCTGAGATTACAAGTGTGAGCTACTGCGCCTGCCCCCCACACTCCCCTTTTTTTAAAGAAAGGTTTTGCACTGTTGCTCAGGATGGAATCATGATTCACTACAGCCTCAATCTCCTAGGCTCAAGCCATCCTCCTGCCTCAGCCTCCCAAGTAGCTGAGACTACAGGTGTGCACCACCACACGGCTAAATTTTTTTATTTTTAACAGAGACAAAGTTTCCTTATGTTGCCCAGGTTGGCCTCAAACTCCAGAGCTCAAGTGATTCACCCGTCTTGGCTTCCCAAAGTGCTGGGAGTACAAGTGTGAGCCACTATGCCTGAACAGCTGAACAGTGTGTGTGTGTATGTATTATATATATATATATTTTTTTTTGAACAGAGCTCACTCTGTTGCCCAGGCTAAAGTGTAATGGTGCAATCTTGGCTCATTGCAACCTTTGCCTCCTGGGTTCAAGTGATTCTCATGCCTCAGTCTCCTGAGTAGCTGGGATTACAGACATGGGCCACCACACCTGGTTAATTTTTTTTTTTTTTTTTTTAGGTGGAGTCTTGCTGTGTTGCCCAGGCTGGAGTGCAGTGGTGCAATCTTGGCTCATTGCAACCTCCGCCTCCCAGGTTCAAATGATTCTCCTGCCTCAGCCTCCCACGTAGCTGGGATTACAGGTGCATGCTACCACACCCAGCTAGTTTTTGTATTTTTGTAGAGATGGGGTTTCTCTATGTTGGCCAGGCTGGTCTCAAGTTCCTCACTATACGTGACCCGCCCACCTCCACCTCCCAAAATGCTGGGCCCCCAGTGTGTATTTCTAATGGGCTATTTTGGGTGATTTTCAAATAAGTGTATTTTAAAGCAGACTTTTTTCCCCTATGGTCATACAGAAAAAGCTCTCCATTATACTGTGCCATGAATAATACTTGCATGCTCTGTTGAGCTATTCTGTAAATAGTTAAAACTGTATGCTGTATTTATGAGTTGTTTTCCCTTCCTCTGCGTTGTTAAAGTTGAATGGGAGAAATCCAGACCCAATTATCCATGCCTCAGAATCTAAGAGATTTTTAGGATGGCACATCTTCAGTGTCATCTCATCTTCTACTGTGTTTAAGGATTCTGCATTCAGCAGCCACTTTAAAGCTTGCTTAGTAAAACAGAAAATTACACACAAAACGACGAGAAAATCACCCGCATTTATTTACTCAACAAATATTTATCAAGAGTTGACTATATACTAGGTCCTGTGCTAAATATCCTGCAGATTGTCTATAGGTCAGAAACTGTGGGGAAGAACAAACAGAATGAGAAACTTTCTTCTCCTTGAAAACAAGTATATTTTATAAATAATTGAGGCAGAGAAAATGCTAATACTTCCTTTTTGGGAAGAATCATTCACCAGGGAGACATGCTTGGGCCAGTCATTTAGCTGAAATGATCACTAAACATACAAACATACCTTAAAATTCATGAGCAAGGACCATAATAAAGTGAGGTGTTGTATATGGTATACGATTTCCGTTTTCCCACCATATATACAATTTGGGTCATTTTACTTGGTGCCATGGGCTAGGAACTCTTAGGGCTGGGAAACAATCTTGGTTTCCCAACAATCTATATCATATAGGTAAAAACTGTAAAACATATCACAGTGCAGATGAAATCTAACACTACTAGCTCATTTTATGCTGCTATGGAAGCAGTGAATTAAAATTAAGTCCTATACTGGGGATTGGGTCTTTTATCAGGGCAACTGAGATCAACTGTAAAGAAATTTTCAAATTTCCCTTCTTATCAGGCAAACGGATGGACAATGAAGCCAGTTCAGAGGCCCAGCCAAGACAATGATGCACAGGGAAGCTCCCTCGAGCTCCAGCTGTCACCTAGCACTTCGAAGACACTGAGCGGTAATACTGCAAAGTCGTGCTGTCATTTTTTTAATGTCTCACATATATTCCAAGCAATATCCATTAGCAAACAAACATCCAGGAGTAGTGTCATCTCATCTTCTACTAATAACCCTTTATTTAGTATCTTAAAAAAGATTTTGTAAGACACAAAACTTTCCATCAAAAAGTTGTTTATTTAAAAATACCGGCCGGGCGCGGTGGCTCAAGCCTGTAATCCCAGCACTTTGGGAGGCCGAGATGGGCGGATCACGAGGTCAGGAGATCGAGACCATCCTGGCTAACACAGTGAAACCCCGTCTCTACTAAAAATACAAAAAATTAGCCGGGCGAGGTGGCGGACGCCTGTAGTCCCAGCTACTCGGGAGGCTGAGGCAGGAGAATGGCGTGAACCCGGAGGCGGAGCTTGCAGTGAGCTGAGATCCGGCCACTGCACTCCAGCCTGGGCAACAGAGCGAGACTCGTCTCAAAAAAAAAAAAAAAAAAAAAAATAAAAATACCTTCTCCCAATTCTGATTCCATATCAAATTAAATCAAGAAGTGATATTACAGCAATACATCATCAAAGTCATGAGTAGGGAGGATGGCAATGACCCCATTAGCTCATTAGTATAATCTAGTAAGTGAAATACAAATTCAACTCATTCACTTCTTCATAAAAGGCAGACACAAGCAGTATACTTCATATAAAAAAACTAGTTTATAAAGCTTGTCTTCATATTTCAGTTTAAGGTTCAGCTGATATAAAATGCCTTAAAAGACCATCCAAGCAATGCTTTGGATTTTCTTTTTTTGCAAAATTCAAGGAAAACATGATTGTTTGAAGTTTCTTCACTGCTGGTGAATTAGTTAAGAGCTACCTGAGATTCCTTTGCACTTTCACTCTTCCACTCTTTGAATTTCCAGTGATTAAAATATGCCAGAGACAGAATTTAATTGAGAGCGCTAGAAACGGCACACAGATCTCAATGCTTAAAAACGTTTCTGGCCAGGCACAGTGGCTCATGCCTGTAATCCCAGCACTTTGGGAGGCCAAGGCGGGCAGATCACATGAGGTCAGGAATTCAAGACCAGCTTGGCCAACATGGTGAAACCCAGTCTCTACTTAAAAACAACAACAACAACAACAAAAAACCCAGGTGTGGTGGTGGGTGCCTGTAATCCCAGCTACTCGGGAGGCTGAGGCAGGAGAATCGCTTGAATCTGGAATGGCAGAGGTTTCAGTAAGCCAAGATCGCGGCACTGTAATACAGCCTGGAAGCAGAGTGAGACTCCATCTCAAAACAAACCAACAGCAACAAAAAGAAAAAACCAACAACAAAAAAACCAACAACAGAGTTTCTGACAGGTTTTGCAAGTTTTTTTTTTTTTTTGGAGACAGAGTCTCCCTCTGTCGCCCATGCTGGGGTACAGTAGTGTGATCTCAGCTCACTGCAACCTCCGCCTCCCAGGTTCAACTGATTCTCCTCCCTCAGCCTCCCGAGTAGCTGGGATTACAGGCATATGCCACCATGCTCATGCATGGAGTTTCACCATGTTGGCCAGGCTGGTCTTGAATTCCTGACCTCAAGTGATCCACCCACCTGGGCCTCCCAAAGTGCTGGGATTACAGGCGTGAGCCACCACGCCCGGCCAGGTTTTGAAGTTTTTACAGAATATACAGAATGTAAGCATTAACAGATGACCTTTAGAAACATATACATTCAAAGAAAACCTTTTAGTATTCTGAGCATTGAATACTTTGGGGGAAGAACTGTTTCTTTTTGGGATTAAGAAGTCAGTCTTTTCTCAACAGTTTCTTGATAAGCAATAAATCTTCTCAAATTCATTTTCACATTGTCAAGAACACACAGCTGATCTGTGCTATAGTTACCTCTCCCTTCTTCATGTATCTGCAATAAAACCAAAACAACAACAACAACAACAAAAAATCATATCTGACTTGGTAGATATTATTAATTCATTTATATGGAGTATTTAATCTAGGGTGTATTTAACTGTTTGCTGACCGAGACAGCTGCAAGAATTTGGAAAAAACGTTTTTACTTCCAAAGTAAATGGAACTCGGTAAGTAATGAATAAACTGAGAATGTGCATGTTAAAAATGATAGTTACAAAGGTGACTGAATGGCAGGTGTTAAGAGTTATATAAACTATAGAAAGGAATTATGTAAACTATGAATTGAGAAAATAATCCCTAACCTCTGACAGGTCTGCTGTTCAGACTGATTTTCCTAGTTAGTATGCATTGCTATGGTAATAATATTTAATTATTTTTCTTCTCTCAAAGGTATAAAGCCTTAATTAAATTCCTTTGTTAGGCTGGGTGCAGACTCATGCCTGTAATCCCAGCAGTTTGGGAGGTCAAGGCAGGTGGATTGCTTGAGTCCAGGAGTTCGAGACCAGCCTGGGCAACACGTGAGACCCCATCTTAAAAAAAAAAGAAAAAATTCCTTTGTTAGCCAGAGGTTAGTCTGTAGTGTTGTGGTTTTTTGTTTTTGGAACAGGGTCTCTCTCTGTCACCCAGGCCAGAGAGCTGTGGTGCAGTCATGGGTCACTGCAGCCTCGACCTCCTGAACGCAAGTGATCCTCCTGCCTCAGCCACCACAGTAGCTAGGACTACAAGCGGCGCACTACCATGCTGGAGTAATCTTTTAAAATTTTTAGTAGAGGTGGGGGTCTCACTATGTTGCCCAGGCTGGTCTTGAACTCCTGGGCTCAAGCGATCCTACCACCTTGGCCTTCCATAGTGCTGGGATTACTGGAGTGAGCCACCATGCCCAGCACTGGTTTTGTTTGTTTTTAATAGAGATGGGTCTTGCTTTGTCACCTAGGCTGGAGTACAGTGCTGCAATCACAGCTCACTGCAGCCTCCAACTCCTAGGCTCAAGCGATCCTTCTGCTCAGCCTCCTGAGTAGCTAGGACGACAGGCGTAAGTCACCACTTAATGGCTAACTTTAAAAATTTTTTTGTAGAGACAAGTTCTTGCTATGTTTCCCAAGCTGGTCTTGAAATTCTGGACTCAAGTGATCCTCCCGTCTGGGGCTCCCAAAGTGCTGGGATTACAGATGTGAGCCACTGCACGTGGCCTGTGGTTTTTTATAACAATTGTATGGAATCTGAGTTTGATCTCACCTCTAGTCTAGAGCAGTGGCTCTCAGGTTTTAGTGTGCAACAGCATCACCTGGAAGGCTTGTTAAAAAACAGACTGGTAGGCCCATCCATAGAGTCTGTGACTCAGTAGGTCTGGAGTTGGGGCCAAGGACCTGCATTTTGAACAAGTTACCAGGCGGGGCTGATGCTGCTGATACAAGGAGGGCATTTTTGAGAAACACTGCTCAAGAGAAGTTCTTGATTGTACATAAATGCATTTTGTAGCTAAATATACACTTAACAGCCTTTAATACAAATTGTGGCTTCATTTCGCAAAAAAAGTTTCACATAAATAACTATAGGCTAGCCTCTGGCTAGTAAGAAATCTCATTAGAACTTTATACCTTTGATAAAAGAAAAACATTATGTTATTACCACAGCAATACATACTCAGTAGGAAAATCAATCAGAACAAAGACCTTTCAGAAGTCGGGGGTTATTTTCCCAGTTCACTGTTTATCTAACCTTTTCTAAGCACCTGCTTCTGCAGAGTTTGATGACTCTAACTATTAATATATCTGCTTTCCTTAAAGTTGCAGGGAAACAGGGAATATTTTTTCCTTATCTTGCAAGCTCTTTATCCAGAAATTTAAAGGACTGTAACCTTTAAAAACAATATGGTTGGGCATGGAGGCTCACACCTGTAATCCCAGCACTTTGGGAGGCCAAGGCGGGGGAACACCTGAGGTTGGGAGTTCCAGACCAGCCTGGATGACAAGGCGAAACCCCGTTTCTACTAAAAATACAAAAATTAGTTGGGTGATGTGGTGGACACCTGTAATCCCAGCTACTTCGGAGGCTGAGGCATAAGAATCACTTGAACCGAGGAAGGAGAGGTTGCAGTGAGCCAAGATTGCACTACTGCACTCCAGGCTGGGCAACAGGCAAGATTCTGTCTCAAAAACACACAAAAGTAAAATTAAATAAATGCAAAGTGTGTACGAAAGTGCTTTACAAAATACAGAGTATAATACTGACATATATGAAGCACTGTCAAAATTACTGAACTGTTAAAAAAAGAAGAACTTGTCAGATACCATTTTGGCTTCAGTTTCAGTGATTCAATAGTCACACTGTTGAGCTATGATTCAGTCAATAAACATTTTACAAAGTACTGGGGATGCTGTGCTACGTATGGGGATTTGTCATGCACATGCTTCTGAATTGCACAACGGTAACTACACACACCTTCATCCCCACAGAATGTTCAGACTTATGCATTTATAAGTTAAATGGCTACAAACCTTCATTTTAAAGACCGGCTGGAATTCTTTCAGAGCAGATAATAATTTAATTTGAATCGAGGCTCTTTCGGCTTCTTTGCCATCTGCAAAAACATCAAAGAGGGCATCCAAAGCTTCTCCTGCTACCACCCACAAGGGAAGAATCTTTGGTGGTAACCTCAAGCAGAAAGCACCCAATATTCTGGAAACAACAAAACACATTTAATATGACTAACACCAGTCTCCAAAACAAGTACCAACTTTGAATGTGGCAATAACTCATGCATACTATTTTATATACAAATACCAGGGAAAAATTAAAACTTTAAGAGATTAGACTTAACTACTTATAAACATACCGAGTATAAGCAAGATAAATTCAACATATTATAGTTTATATTCATAAAGTGAATTAAAAACCATAAATGATGTATGATTTAGGAAATCACTAAATTTTCCTCTCTACCTCTCTCAAAAAGGCTTGCTCTATGATGTCAAGATGCATAGAAATCTTATCTGTAACAACGACAACAAAAAATCTGCTTTTAAAAGCATAAGAAAAACACTTTAGGGCCAGTCGCAAGTGGCTCACACCTTAAGTTCAGCACTTTGTGAGGCCAAGGCAGGAGGATCACTTGAGCCCAGGAGTTCGAGACCAGCCTCAGCAATGGAGCAAGACGTAAAAACATAAAATAGGACTGATCTGAATCTAATCTAGTCTGTAGATCTAACTGTCAGTGTGCAGGACATAAAAGGATAAAAGAACAAATTTAACACCACAAGGTAGCAATCAGACAAATCCAGAAGGCTGGACACTATATAGGACAATTGATCCAGGAGCTGAGAATAACCAGGTGGTGCTGGGGAGGAACTGTTCAAGATTAAGAGAGAAAGAGAAGACCCCACAAGAAACATAACACGTGGACTTCAGCAGTGTAAACAAGCTCTCTGTAAACAGATAATTTTGAGGCAACTGTAAAATTATGAATATGGACCAGGAATTAGACACACTAAGAAATAACTGTTGCTGGGTGCAGTGGCTCATGCCTGTAATCCCAGCACTCTGGGAGGCTGAAGGGGGCAGATGGCTTGAGCCCAGGAGTTCAAGACCAGCCTGGCCAACACGGCAAAAACCCACTTCTATTAAAAATAGAAAAGTTAGTCAGGCGTGGTAGGGGGCACCTGTAATCCCAGCTACTTGGGAGGCTGAGGCAGAAGAATTGCTTGAACTCAGAGGAGGAGGTTGCAGTGAGCCGAGATCACACTACTGTACTCCAGCCTGGGTGACAGAGTGAGACTCCATCTCGGGGCCGGGGGGAGGGGAAACCTTTGCAAGTATCATTTTTCAAAAATAGATTCTTAAAAACATCAGTCATCACTGTAAAGTTCTTAGTAGGTGAAGAGGTACTTCATAATAATGAGTTTACTATCCATCAGTCTCACACTTCAGCAATTATTAGCACACCAAAGGGTAATTTTACTATGACTGTCCTTTTAATTACTAGTGACGCTGTACTCCTAACAGTGCAGTTTGTAAGCAACTACGCCAAGTGTTAAGAGTAAATATGCTGAGGGAATTCCTAGTATATTGGCACTACCAGGGTTGCTGCTTAACATTCATGGAGTGGTATTAGAATTAACTGTGTGGTATTTTTCAGAATGCATGTTGCCTGATGTGCAAGGAAAATGGTGTGGATTGTTCCTTCATCAGCAGGAGAATGTAACATGCATACATTGGATGCAACAGCAAAGGCAGAAGGCATCTTTTAAAATTCTGAATTTGCCCTTTCACTAAAGAGAGATTTTTTTTTTTTTAAAAAGTACCTCTGGAATAACATTAAATTGCAAAATGTGGCTCAACTTTTCAAGTACTTACCTAATTAATACACATGGTTAGATCAAGCCAAAGGGTACATTCTAATAATATAACTCAATAAAGCAACTTGATATGACTTCTTCTCTTCATGTCCACACAAGTTTTAGGAAATCCTACACCAACAGTTCTTCTTCTCCCATTTCTAATTATTTAACATGTTAGGTCAGAAGCAAATTGTTTTACCTTAAGAGTTTCAAGTGTACCATCTTCTTTGGCAAGGACGCTGCCAGTGATTCCTAAAATGCTAACGACATTCACTCTAACCCCGACATTACTACTATGAATGCCTGCTTTGCATAATGTCATCAGCTGATCAGGAGTCATGCACTGTTGAAAGAGAAGAGGAGAGTATTTATAATGTTAAACTCAATCAATTATATCAGCATGTGAAAACTGGACTGACAGGAATCTCCTCTATAGGCTGCAGGATTTTAAGAGTGACATAAACTCCTGGCAGGTAAGTTACTATTAATATACACTCCAGGCCGGGCGTGGTGGCTCAAGCCTGTAATCCCAGCACTTTGGGAGGCCGAGATGGGCGGATCACTAGGTCAGGAGATTGAGACCATCCTGGCTAACACGGTGAAACCCCGTCTCTACTAAAAATAGAAAAAAACTAGCCAGGCGAGGTGGCGGGCACCTGTAGTCCCAGCTACTCGGGAGGCTGAGGCAGGAGAATGGCGGGAACCCGGGAGGCAGAGCTTGCAGTGAGCTGAGATCCAGCCACTGTACCCCAGCCTGGGTGACAGAGCAAGACTCTGTCTCAAAAAAAAAAAAAAAAAAAAAAACACTCCAGTTCTCCCAGACAGAGCTGGTAATTCTTAACTAAGGTGAGCCCTACTCATGTCGCCATTGTTATCTTAATATCAAAGGGGTTCCAGGTCCTATTCATTTAATTTGATGAAGACTTTCATTCCAGATGTACACAGACTAAAGAGATTCCAATTTCTTTTTAATATTAATAGTTAAAAAAAAAAAAAGGCTTTGAAAGTATAAACAGGATTGTGCAGCTTTAAAAAAACTGGCTGAGTCTATACAAGGTAAGAACTTACTTTGAGATGTTTGTATTATCATAATTAAACATTGTAAAAACCATTACATTATATGGTGCTTCTACCATGTAGTGGATAATTTTCAGTTTAAGGCTGGGTGCAGTGGCTCATGCCTATAATCTCAGCTACTCGGGAGGCTGAGGCACAAGAAACACTTGAACCCGGGAGACAGAGGTTGTAGTGAGCTGAGATCATGCCACTGAACTCCAGCCTGGGCAACAGAGTGAGACTATCTACTACAAGCAGTAGCACAGTGTGGTGATGAAAGGCTTGGAATCTGGAGCCAGACACCCTGGGTTCAAATCCTAGCTTCACTACTTAGCACTCGTGTGTGCCCCTACACTAGACTAATTTATTTTTAGTTTTTGTAGACATGAAGTCTCACAAAGTTGCCCAGGCTGTTCTTGAACTCTTGGGCTCAAGCAAACCTCCCGCCTCAGGCTCCCAAAGTGTTAGGATTATCAGCATGAACCACTTCACCTGGCCCTGAGCATGGGCTTTGAGTAATTTTCCTTAACCATCACACTGATCCCATAAGCTGCTGCTTACATACCAGGGGAAATCAATAAAAATATTGATATTCCTATAGGCCCTAGAGTATAAGGTTTTCTGGTCCATCCAACAGCCACACGGCATGCTATGCATCCCACTACCATTCCCATTTCTTAGAAACTGAGGGTCAAATTATGCTCTTCAAAAAAATTCTTAGCTTTGGAAAGCTGAGGCAAGAGGATCACTTGAGGCCAGGAGTTTAAGACCAGCCTGGGCAACATAGCAAGACTTCATCTCTATTAAAAAATAAAAAAATAAAAATAAAGTATAAAAAAATTTAAAAGCATTAAGAAAAAAAGTATATAAAGAAGTAAAAAGAAATAGTGTTATTGTTAGCAATAACAAGGGCATTGTTATTTTGATACTGTTAAGTACATTCTGTAGGATAAAGCAAATAATAGTTTTAAAGTCACTACAATTTTAATGTTACTACAGCAAACAATTTTAGTATCACTGTACAGCAAATAATTTTAATGTCTTTTAATGTCACTACTACAAAGTACATTCTGTAGGAGAAAGCAAATAATAAAATTTTTGAAAAATCTTTTTCTTTCTTTTCTCTAATTTTAATTTTTAAAATTATGTATTATTATTATTATTATTATTATTACTATTATTTCTTGAGATGGAGTCTCGCTCTGTTGCCCAGGCTGGACTGCATGGCGCAATCTCGGCTCACTGCAAGCTCCACCTCCCGGGTTCACGCCATTCTCCTGCCTCGGCCTCCCAAGTAGCTGGGACCACAGGTACCTGCCACCATGCCCGGCTAGTTTTTTGGTATATAGCATGGGGGGGTTGTATACCAACTTTAGTGACACTAATGTTAATAAGCTCTGATAACCCACTACCATCAGACCAGTTGCAAGTAAGAATTTTAATGTCACTAATGTATCTTTTTGGGTACAATGTACCTTTTTGGTTACAAATGTATCTTTTTTGGGGGTACAAAAAGATACAAATATAAAATCAAAAATTAAGTAAAAACATTGTACCATTTTTTATTTAAACTGGAAATTATCAGTATAAACTTATTAGTTTTGTCTCCTAAAAAAATGCTTATTTCCTAGCTATTTCCACTAAAAAGACCTAGAAACAATGACAACATGGTAGCAATAAGCACTCCACAATTCACTTTCCCAACTAAAGACATCAGAGCTTCTTGGAGAAGTAACTAATTCCAGGGTTTTTTTGTTTTTGTTTTGAGACAGAGTTTCACTCTTGTCACACTCTTGACACCCAGGCTTGAGTGCAGCGCAATTTCGGCTCACTGCAACCTCCACCTCCTGGCTTCAAGTGATTCTCCTGCCTCAGCCTCCCAAGTAGCTGGGATTACAGGCGCGTGCCACCACGCCCAGCTAATGTTTGAATTTTCAGTAGAGATGGAGTTTTGCCATGTCAGTCAGGCTGGTCTTGAACTCCTGACCTCAAGTGATCCGCCCACCTTGGCCTCCTAAAGTATTGGGATTATAGGCATGAGCCACTGTGCCCAGCCAGATTCCAGGTTTTAAGCAAGAAAATCTTATGCTTGGAAGCAAAAGTGATCAAAAACCTAAAATTCTTGTCAAAGAGACACAAGAGCCAATTTGAAAGGACTCCTACTATCCAAAGATGGGATGAATTTGGCAGCAAAAAGCATGACTGTAATGGAATGAAATACAAATATATTTAAAAAACCCTAAGTTCAAAATGATACTAAAAAGAAAAAAAAAAAAAATCACTGGCCACTTATAGAGATTGCTAGGATACCTATTCTGGAAAAAAAAAAAAATCATAGCTAATAAATGTAAAAAAAAAAGACAAAATTAGGATATCTCTATTCTGCAACCCACTAATGACATAATGGAGCCAGGCAACTACAATCACTGGTTATGAAACCATTAATGTGAACTCACTAATTAATCTCAGCTTCACTATTTTATGATACCACATGATTCATGATATAAATGTAGGAAATATATATAGCACTATAAATTATTCTTGCCAAAAAATCTGGACCTGTCTATATTACTTATTATAAATACAAAAAAAAAACAAAAAATAATCTGGACCTGGATCTAATTAAGGCTTTAGACCTAGCTCCCGGCTCACAGGAAACACAAGGGACAGAGGAATGCTGAATGATGCCATCATGATGAGTTGGCCAAATCTGCCAGTGTGGAAAACACTACGGAACAAAATGAGAGTTTCTTCAATGGGTAAGTGTATGGGGAAAGCAGGGGAGTGAGGGAAATGTTATAGATTAAGAGATTTAAGAATCTAAAACCAATGAAATCACTGAATTGTACACTTTAGTTATTTATTTATTTTTGAGACAGTCTCCTTCTGTCACCCAGGCTGGAGTGCAGTGGCGCAATCTCAGCTCACTGCAACCTCCACCTCCCGGTTCAAGCAATTCTCCCTGCCTCAGCCTTCCAAGTAGGTGGGATTACAGGCGCCTGCCACCATGCCCCACTGATTTTTGTATTTTTTGTAGAGATGGGGTTTCGCCATATTGGCCAGGCTGGTCTTGAACTCCTGACCTTACGTGGTCCACCCGCCTTGGCCTCCCAAAGTGCTGGGATTACAGGCGTAAGCCACGGCAGCCGGCCTGAATTGTATACTTTAAATGGATAAACTGCATGGTATGTGAATCAAATCTCAGTAAAACTTTTTTTTTTTTTTTTTAAAGAGATAATGGCTGGGCGTGGTAATTACAGGAGTGCGCCACCATGCCCAGCTAACTTTTGTATTTTTAGTAGAGATGGGGTTTCACCATGTTGGCCAGGCTGGTCTCGAATTCCTGACCTCAGGTGATCTGCCTGCCTCAGCCTCCCAAAGTGCTGGGATTACAGGTGTGAGCCACCGTGCCTGGCCACGTTAAAATACATTTTTTTTTTTGAGACGGAGTCTCGCTCTGTCACCCGGGCTGGAGTGCAGTGGCCGGATCTCAGCTCACTGCAAGCTCTGCCTCCCGGGTTTATGCCATTCTCCTGCCTCAGCCTCCCGAGTAGCTGGGACTACAGGTGCCCGCCACCTCACCCGGCTAGTTTTTTGTATTTTTTAGTAGAGACGGGGTTTCACCGTGTTAGCCAGGATGGTCTCGATCTCCTGACCTAGTGATCCGCCTGTCTCAGCCTCCCAAAGTGCTGGGATTACAGGCTTGAGCCACCGCGCCCGGCCTAAAATACATTTTTAAGGTAATCTGGGAAAACTGAATTCAGACTGCAACTAGGAAAACTCAACTCAGAGTGCAAACCAAAGGATAATAAGAAATATCCGTTAATTTGGAGGCTTGGGGTAATGGTACTGGGGTTAAGATTTTTAAAAATTTAATTTTCTGTCAGACATGCATACTGAACTACTTAATAAAATACTGATGGGTCAAACATGATTTGCTTTAAAAATACTCCAGGAAACAAAATTAAGGACCCAGTGAGATGAATGAAACCATGTCACAAGAATGACAGGATGCCAATAACCTGCTGAGGCTTGGTGACGGTGCATGCAGGCTCATAAGGTTATCTCTGCTTTGGGCATCGTAGCTCACACCTGTAATCCCAGCTACTTGGGAGGCTGAGGTGGGAGGACTGAACCCAGGAGACTAGCCTGGGCAACACAGTAAGACCTCGTCTCAAAAAACAAAGCAACGGAATTATCTCTGCTTTTAGGAATGTTTGAAAATCTCCTTAGTAAAAAGTTAACAGAAGTAGTAAGGCACCTATGGGAGATGAAGTGCACATGGATTGCTGTGAAGGGTGAGGAGGACATGCTTGCAAAATCTGTAATGAAATGTTGAAAAAAAAAAAAAAAGAGCTGGATATGGTGGCTCACACCTGTCATCCCAGCACTTTAGGAGGCCAAGGCGGGTGGATCACTTGAGGTCAGGCATTCAAGACCAGCCTGGCCACATGGCAAAACCCCATCTCTACTAAAAAAACAAAAATTAGCTGGGTGTGGTGACGCATGCCTGTAATCCCATCTACTTGGGTGGCTGAGGCACAAGAATCATTTGAACCCAGGAGGCAGAGGTTGCAGTGAGCTGAGATTCACGCCACTGCACTCCAGCCTGGGCGACAGAGTAAGACTCTGTCTCAAAAAAAAAATTTAAAAAA
Organism: Trachypithecus francoisi; assembly: GCF_009764315.1. NCBI lineage: Eukaryota > Metazoa > Chordata > Mammalia > Primates > Cercopithecidae > Trachypithecus > Trachypithecus francoisi. The sequence goes on along the minus strand of NW_022681455.1, from coordinate 90,361,945 downwards.
AGACCAATGATAGAGAAATTATTTACAACATATTTATCAATTAAGTTGTATTGATTAAAAAGCAATGTTTAGCTAGTAAGCCTATATATTTAAAAATTTTAAAAATTAAGGCCGGTCGTGGTGGCTCACGCCTGTAATCCCAACACCTTGGGAGGCCGAGGCGGGCGGATCACAAGGTCAGGAGATCGAGACCACAGTGAAACCCTGTCTCTACTAAAAATACAAAAAATTAGCCGGGCGCGGTGGTGGGCACCTGTAGTCCCAGCTACTCAGGAGGCTGAGGCAGGAGAATGGCGTGAACCCGGGAGGCGGAGCTTGCAGTGAGCCGAGATCCCGCCACTGCACTCCAGCCTGGGCGTCAGAGCGAGACTCTGTCTCAAAAAAAAAAAAAAATAAATAAAAAATAAATAAATAAAAAAATAAAAATTAAATTAAAAGCACCTGTGTGTTGCTGACGGTAGGGGAAGAAAGATATTACTTTTTATTTTAATCACTTTTGTTTTCTTTTCTACAAATATAACATATTACTCTTGTAACAGAAATATGTATTTTTAAAAATAGTGAAGTAATGAATTTTGCCTCCATAATACAGAATCTTTACAAGTTTCATACAAAAAATTTAAAATTCTTACCTGGGAAATGTTCTTGGAGGCCATTGTTTGCAAAAGGGCCCTCAAAGCACTACTTATGGCTTCTAGAAAGTCAGCATGTTTAGCAAAATCTAAAACACAAAACTGAAATATAAAATTTGCATTTCTCCAAGATAGGCTATTTTGTAGAAGCAGCAAACGAAACAAAGCATGCTAAATGTGAATAAATGCTATTCTTAATAAAACAAACCAAAAAACCCTCGATATTTAAGCCAAAATATTTAGTTAACAGTCCCCTGTACACTCCAAACCTAAGTCTGAAAGATGATCATGGTTGAAATAATCACAGCAAGGAGGTGTTCTACAGACAGTCCTTGACTTCAGACACTGGGTTTTCATTTGACTCACACGTTAGCACATAATAAACCTGAGCTAGCTTTTGCAGACTGAATTCTGTCATTCATAGATCTCCATCACGGTGCTGGGTAGACCTACCTTTGGTGGAGTCAGAATGTTTCCTTGCCAACCCAAGCTCACTGCCTAGCCACAAACTGTTGCTTGTGCAGAGCCAGGACATGACGGCACTATCATTTTAACTAACCCAACATCCCCTTCCCACTCCTACTCCTTATTCGCACACTTTTCCTATTGTCCCTTCTTCCCACACAGGACAAACAGAACACCAGCAGTAAGCCATTACTCTGGCAAAGGCACGGGCAAGGGACAGTGAGGGTCACCCAGGGGAGTTGGCTCCTTAACCCCTTTGATGGGAAGAGATTTGCTTGATGTGGTAAACTGTATTTTCTAAAAATGGCCACAGCAATATTTCAAGTCCTGTGTGATCTTCAAGAACCTTGCCACTTCCCATAAAGATATGAAATCTGCTTCTCCTTTCCTTAAATCAGGGTAGGACTTTGTGACTTCTTCAACCAACAGAATAAAAAGTGACGGTCACAAAAGGCAGTATGACTTCCAGCCCTGACGCATGTGTGCAAGCTCTTTTTTCTCTCAACTTCTACCCTGGGAACCTAGCCATCCTGTTATGCAGAAGCCCATGTCACATGAAGAGGTCACCGTGGGTGTTCTACCTGACAACCCCTGCACCAACTGCCAGACACATGAGTGAACAAGACTTCGGATGATTCTGGCCCACACTCTGCAAGTTTTCCAGCAGAGGCCCTAGACTAGTATTTCTCAGCCTCTGCACTACTGACATTTTGGACCAGATAATTCTTCATTTTGTGTGTGTGCAGGGGTCTCCTGGGCACCGTAGGATGTGAAGGAGCATTCCTGGCCTCAACCCTCTAGATACCAGTTGCAATTTCCAAGTTGTAAAACCAAAAATACCTCCAGATGTTGCCAAATGTCCCCAGGTGGGAGGTGAGAGGGGATAAGTGGCTATGGTTGAGAACCACTGGCCTAGACATTGTGGAGTAGGAACAAGCCATCTCCACTGTGCCCTAAATTCTTGACCTAAGGAAACTTTGAGAAATAATAAATGATTGTTGTTAAGTCACAGAGTTTTGGGGTAACTTGTTATGCAGCAATAGATACACTCACTTCCTGCCCCACAGTGCCTGGGACTCGATGCCATTCCGATCCCCCGCTTTTAGGTTACCTGGGTGGAAGAGAGGCAGCTTCTGTTCAAATTTTAATCCCGGTTGATTTTATTTTTTGACTCTTTCATTTTCAGATATATAAAATGTGCCAAAATAGGGGATTTCCCGTAATGATCGCAGAATAAGTAATAGGAGAGCTGGGATACAGTAATTATGTGACTCCTCCCGCCTTCATTTTAGTCTTGGTTTAAACGTTACCTCCTCACAGAGGCCTTTCCACACTAACTGGCCTAGTGCAACGCCTCATATCATTCTGCTTTTATTGTTTTCTTCATAGCTAATATCACATAAAACATTTATTTCTACTAGAATGCAAACTCCACGAACATGGTGACCTGGCTTATCTTGTTCACGCCTGCAACCCTAGCATTTAGAACAGTGTATGATATAAAGCGTTCAATAAATACAAGTTAAAAGAATGAATGACCTTGGGCTGGGTGTGGCGGCTCACGCCTGTAATCCCAGCACTTTGGGAGGCTGAGACAGGCGGATCACAAGGTCAGGAGATTGAGACCATCCTGGCTAACATGGTGAAACCCCGTATCTACCAAAAATACAACAAATTAGCTGGGTGTGGTGGTGGGCGCCTGTAGTCCCAGCTACTCAGGAGGCTGAGGCAGAAGAATGGCATGAACCCGGGAGGCAGAGCTTGCAGTGAGCCGAGATTGCACCACTGCACTCCAGCCTGGGCGACAGAGCAAGACTCCGTCTCAGAAAAAGAAAAAAAAGAATGAATGACCTGGAAGAGGTTCCTTAACTTCTCAGCTAAGGTTCCTAAATCTCAGCTTCCTCAGGAGGATGATGAAGTAATAAGGCCTGTCTCTTAAAACACGGTACCTAACAGGCACTCAAAAATCAGCATGAGGTTGTTAATGTATTTGAGTTTTTTTGGGGACAGGGTCTTGCTCTGTCACCCAGGCTGGAGTGCAGTGGTGTGATCTAGGCTCACTGCAGCCTGGACCTCCTGGGCTCAAGCAATCCTCCTGCCTCAGCCTCCCGAGTAGCTAGCACCACAGGCACGTGCCACCACGTCCAGCTAATTTTTCTTGTATTTGTAGAGACAGGGTCTCATCATATGTACAGGCTGGTCTCAAACTCTTGAGCTCAAGCAATCCACCCGCCTCGGCCTCCCAAAGGGCTATGATTACAGGTGTGTGCCACCCTGTCCAGCCAATTTGTTGCTATTAAACTTCAAAAAGTAACCACATTGACTGTAAAATGTGTATTTGATTAAAGGTCTAAATATAGCCCTATAAATTTATGAATTGTACACAAAGAGGTGATTCAAAATGTCTTTACTCTTAACAACTTTGAACAGTATTTAAGAATGTGTAGCATGTCTAAATGTAGGTACATAATCAACGCAGGAGTAATTATACTCAGGTGAATTTTTCAGACTGATTTTAATATTTTTTTTTGAGACAGAGTCTCACTCTGTCGCTGAGGCTGGAGTATAGTGGCAAGATCTGGGCTCACTGCAACCTCCGCCTTCCAGGTTCAAGCAATTCTCCTGCCTCAGCCTCCCAAGTAGCTGGGATTACAGGCGTGCACCACCACGCCCAGCTAATTTTTGTATCTTTAGTAGATATGGGGTTTCACCATGTTGGCTAGGCTGGTCTTGAACTCCTGACCTCAGGTGATCTGCCCGCCTTGGCCTCCCAAAGTTCTGGGATTATAGCTGTGAACCACCACGCCCAGCCTGAATTTTCTTTTTTTCTTATCTTTAATTAATTAATTATTATTTTTTTTGAGACGAAGTTTTGCTCTGTCACCCAGGCTGGAGTGCACTAGTGCGATTTCGGCTCACTGCAATCTTCACCACCTGGGTTCAAGCAGTTCTGTCTCAGTCTCCCAAGTAGCTGGGACCACAGGTGCACGCCACCATGCCCGGCTAATTTTCGTATTTTTAGTGGAGACGGGATTTCACCATATTGGTCAGGCTGGTCTCAAACTCCTGACCTCAGGTGATCCAACTGCCTTGGCCTACCAAAGTGCTGGGATTACAGGCGTGAGCCACCATGCCCAGCCACCCAGTCTGAATTTTCAATATTCTGATATAGAATAGAAAATATATCCCAGAATGGGATACTACCATTTTAATTATAACTAAAAAAGAATGTTCTGATTCTGAAAATCTGGAAAAACAGAATCCTAAATGATTTCAGAACTCATGTAATAGAGCCGAATGACAGACTGACCCAACAGGAAATAAAACATTGCTAAAAAACACATTGATGTTTTGAAAACCAATAGCTTTTAATGAAGGAGACAAAGATAATAGTGCTTTTGAATGCCAAGGACCAGATGGTACTAAAACATCCTCCTTTTATCTCTGATATCAGACACAAACATAAATGTAGGTATGTACAGAGTATCACAAACATCATAACTACTGTATTCAGAACTGTATTTAGCATTAAAATTAAAACAAGTTAGAGCAGTAGAACCATCATACCTTTAACTCTCAACCATAACACAAAACAGCAGAGATATTTAGCCCCATTCTCCCCACTAAATTCTTTTTTTTTTTTTTTTTTAATTGAGACAGAGTTTCACTCTCTTGCCCGGGCTGGAGTACAATAGCACAATCATAGCTCATTGCAGCCTTGACCTCCTGGGCTCAGACAATCCTCCCACTTTAGCTTCCCTAGGACCACAGGCGCAAGCAAGCTACCACTCCTGGCTAATTAAAAAACTTTTTGGTGGGGACAGTGTATCACTATGTTGTCCAGGCTGGTCTTAAACTCTTGGGCTCATGTGATCCTCCCAATTCAGCTCCCAAAGTGCTGGGACTTCAGGTGTGAGCCACCGTGGCCAGCCTCCACTAAATTATCTTGTAACAGTTCCCACTATCCATATAGAACCCATAGGATTACATTATTAATAAATCCCAAATGCTTAGAAGGACTGTATTAGAATATCACCTCTAGGACAAGCACGGCAGCTCATGCCTATAATCCCAGCACTTTGGGAGGTCAAGGCGAGTGGGTAATAAGGTCAGGAGTTCAAGAACAGCCTGGCCAACATGGTGAAACCCGTTTCTATTAAAAATACAAAAATTAGCCAGGCGCTTATTCACCAAAGCTGAAACGAAGGAAAAAATGTTCAGGCCAGAGAGAAATGTCGGGTTACCTACAAAGGGAAGCCCATCAGACTAACAGCAGCTCTCTCGGCAAAAACTCTACAAGCCAGAAAAGAGTGGGGCCAATATTCAACATTCTTAAAGAAAAGAATTTTCAACCCAGAATTTCATATCCAGCCAAACTACGCTTCATAAGTGAAGGAGAAATAAAATCCTTTACAGACAAGCAAATGTTGAGAGATTTTGTCACCACCAGGCCTGCCCTACAAGAGGTCCTGAAGGAAGCACTCAACATGGAAAGGAAAACCGGTATCAGCCACCACAAAAACATTCCAAATTGTAAAGACCATCGATGCTAGGAAGAATCTGCATCAACTAACAAGCAAAATAACCAGCTAACATCATAATGACAGGATCAAACTCACACATAACAATATTAACCTTAAATGTAAATGGGCTAAATGCTCCAATTAAAAGACACAGACTGGCAAACTGGATAAAGGGTCAAGACCCATCACTGTGCTGTATTCAAGAGACCCATCTCACATGCAGAGACACACAGGCTCAGAATAAAGGGATGGAGGAAGATCTACCAAGCAAATGGAAAACAAAAAAAGGCAGGGGTTGCAATCCTAGTCTCTGATAAAACAGATTTTAACCAACAAAGATCAAAAGAGACAAAGAAGGCCATTACATAATGGTAAAGGGATCAATTCAACAAGAAGAGCTAACTATCCTAAATATATATGCACCCAATACAGAAGCACCCAGATTCATAAAGCAAGTCCTTAGAGACCTACAAAGAGACTTAGACTCCCACACAATGATAATGGGAGACTTTAACGCCCCACTGTCAACATTAGAAAGATCAATGAGACAGAAAGTTAACAAGGATATCCAGGAATTGAACTGAGTTCTGCACCAAGCAGACCTAATAGACATCTACAGAACCCTCTACCCCAAATCAACAGAATATACATTCTTCTCAGTACCACATCACACTTATTCCAAAATTGACCACATAGTTGGAAGTAAAGCACTCCTCAGCAAACGTAAAGAACAGAAATTATAATGAACTGTCTCTCAGACCACAGTGCAATCAAACTAGAACTCAGGATTAAGAAACTCACTCAAAACCGCTCAACTACACCCTGATCCTGTATGACTACTGGATACATAATGAAATGAAGGCAGAAATAAAGATGTTCTTTGAAACCAATGAGAACAAAGACACAACATACCAGAATCTCTGGGACACATTTAAAGCAGTGTGTATAGGGAAATTTATAGCATTAAATGCCCACAAGAGAAAGCAGGAAAGATCTAAAATTGACACCCCAACATCACAATTAAAAGAACTAGAGAAGCAAGAGCAAACACATTCAAAAGCTAGCAGAAGGCAAGAGATAACTAAGATCAGAGCAGAACTGAAGGAGATAGAGACACAAAAAACCCTTCACAAAATCAATGAATCCAGGAGCTGTTTTTTTGAAAAGATTAACAAAATTGATAGAACGCTAGCAATACTAATAAAGAAAAGAGAGAAGAATCAAATAGATGCAATAAAAAATGATAAAGGGGATAGCACCACTGATCCTACAGAAATACAAACTACCATCAGAGAATACTATAAACACCTCTACGCAAATAAACTAGAAAGTCTAGAAGAAATGGATAAATTCCTGGACACATACACCCTCCCAAGACTAAACCAGAAGTTGAATCCCTCAACAGACTAAAAACAGGCTGCTCTGAAATTGAGGCAATAATTAACAGCCTACCAACCAAAAAAAGTCCAGGACCAGACGGATTCACAGCCAAATTCTACCAGAGGTACGAGGAGCTAGTACCATTCCTTCTGAAACCATTCCAATCAATAGAAAAAGAGGGAGCCCTCCGTAACTCATTTTATGAGGCCAGCATCATCCTGGTACCAAAGCCTGGCAGAGACACAACAAAAAAAAGAGAATTTTAGACCAACATCCCTGATGAACATCGATGTAAAAATCCTCAATAAAATACTGGCAAACCGAATCCAGCAGCACAACAAAAAGCTTATCCACCATGATCAAGTCAGCTTCATCCCTGAGATGCAAGGCTGGTTCAGCACACACAAATCAATAAACATAATCCATCATAAAAACAGAACCAAAGACAAAAACCACATGATTATCTCAATAGATGCAGAAAAAGCCTTCAACAAAATTCAACAGCCCTTTATGCTAAAAACTCTCAATACATTAAGTATTGATGGGAAGTATCTCAAAATAATAAGAGCTATTTATGACAAACCCACAGCCAATATCATACTGAATGGGCAAAAACTGGAAGCATTCCCTTTGAAAACTGGCACAAGACAGGGATGCCCTCTCTCACCACTCCTACTCAACATACTGTTGGAAGTTCTGGCTAGGGCAATCAGGCAAGAGAAAGAAATAAAGGGTATTCAAGTAGGAAAAGAGGAAGTCAAATTGTCCCTGTTTACAGATTACATGATTGTATATTTAGAAAACCGCATCATCTCAGCCCCAAATCTCCTTAAGCTGATAAGCAACTTCAGCAAAGTCTCAGGATACAAAATCAATGTGGCAAAAAATCACAAGCAATCTTACACACCAATAACAGACAAACAGAGAGCCAAATCATGAGTGAATTACCATTCACAATTGCTTCAAAGAGAATAAAATACCTAGGAATCCAAATTACAAGGGATGTGAAGGACCTCTTCAAGGAGAACTACAAACCACTGCTCAACGAAATAAAAGAGGACACAAACAAATGGAAGAACATTCCATGCTCATGGATAGGAAGAATCAATATGGTGAAAATGACCATAATGCCCAAGGTAATTTATAGATTCAATACCATCCCCATCAAGCTACCAGTGACTTTCTTCACGGAATTGGGACAAACTACTTTAAAGTTCATATGGAACCAAAAAAGAGCCCGCATTGCCAAGACAATCCTAAGCCAAAAGAACAAAACTGGAGGCATCACGCTACCTGACTTCAAACTATAGTACAAAGCTACAGTAACCAAAACAGCATGGTACTGGCACCAAAACAGAGAGATAGACCAATGGAAAAGAACAGAGCCCTCAGAAATAAGACCACACATCTACAGCCATACGATCTTTGACAACCTGAGAAAAACAAGAAATGGGGAAAGGATTCCCTATTTAATAAATGGTGCTGGAAAAACTGGCTAGCCATATGTAGAGAGCTGAAACTGGATCCCTTCCTTACACCTTATACAAAAATTAATTCAAGATGGATTAAAGACTTAAATGTTAGACCTAAAACCATAAAAACCCTAGAAGAAAACCTAGGCAATACCATTCAGGACATAGGCAAGGGCAAGGACTTCACGTCTAAAACACCAAAAGCAATGGCAACAAAAGCAAAGTTGACAAATGGGATCTAATTAAACTAAAGAGCTTCTGCACAGCAAAAGAAACTACCATCAGAGTGAACAGGCAACCTACAGAATGGGAGAAAATTTTTGCAATCTACCCATCTGACAAAGGGCTGATATCCAGAACCTACAAAGAACTCAAACAAATTTACAAGAAAAAAACAAACAACCCCATCAAAAAGTGGGCAAAGGATATGAACAGACATTTCTCAAAAGAGGACATTCATACAGCCAACAGAAACATGAAAAAATGTTCATCATCACTCGCCATCAGAGAAATGCAAATCAAAACCATAATGAGATGCCATCTCACACCAATAGAAAGGCGATCATTAAAAAGTCAGGAAGCAACAGGTGCTGGAGAGGATGTGGAGAAATAGGAACACTTTTACACTGTTGGTGGGACTGTAAACTAGTTCAACTACTGTGGCACATATACACCATGGAATACTATGCAGCCATAAAAAAGGATGAGTTCATGTCCTTTGTAGGGACACGGATGAAGCTAGAAACCATCATTCTCAGCAAACTATCGCAAGGACAAAAAATCAAACACTGCATGTTCTCACTCATAAGTAGGAATTGAACAATGAGAACACTTGGACACAGGAACGGGAACATCATACACTGGGGCCTGTCGTGGGGTGGGGGGAGGGGGGAGGGATAGCATTAGGAAATACACCTAATGTAAATGACGAGTTAATGGGTGCAGCACAGCAACATGGCACATGTATACATATGTAACAAACCTGCACGTTGTGCACATGTACCCTAGAACTTAAAGTAGTAAAAAAAAAAAAAAAAAAAATTTAGCCAGGCACGGTGGCAGGTGCCTGTAATCCCAGCTACTCAGGAAGCTGAGGCAGAAGAACTGCTTGAACTTGGGGGCAGAAATTGCAGTGAGCTAAAATTGCGCCACTGTACTCCAGCCTGGGCAACAGAATGAGACTCTGTCTCAAATGAAAAAAAAAAAAAAATCACCTCCAAATACAAGCAATTATCCTTTATCAAATTCATTCTGATAAGAAAATATTCTGTTACTCCAAAATAAATAACAATGATACTACTTTTCGAGTCATTTTGATTCTCCATTTCTCCAAATGCCAGTGTCAGGTGATATGAAGGCCATAGATGGGATATGAGTATGGGCCCCAAGCAAGCTGGATAGCCCAGAAGTATTGTAATGGCCCTCTCCCCCCAGCAGTAACCATCCAAACCCATTACACAGTCAAGGCCAATTCAGACTACCAATCCCTGGAAGTAACTGAGCCCATGTCGTTAGGTGAATACATTTTCAAAATTCCTGTTGTTGACAGTATTGTGTGGTAGGTGATTTCTACATAAATAACATCATGGCCCTCAGGATACATAAAAGCATTCTTAACCTAGCAGCATGCCACATTCCTGAACCTTAAAAAAAAAAGATGATGTCAAGAATAGACATGAAATGGGAATTTATTTAAAATCAAAGTGCTCAGTTATATTTTCCCACAATTCAGAAACGTTCATTATTTCTCCAGGACTCAGCTTGGGATGGTTTTCCTGTGATCTTTGCAGTTAATAAATGTGCTGGCCTCAGTGACCACAAATAACCAGCAGAACCAGGAGAAACATACCTAAGTGCTTTCACTATAGCACAGGCACACAGGGAGTTTGTGTCAAGTGAAATAAACTTTGCATGCTGCCTGGGGATGGGACCTGGGATACCTGGACCAGACTCTCACTGAGAAATGGCCCAGAGCTGAGGGATGGCAGCTTGTGGAACTAGGGCTGCCAGGGTTACCTAGAGCTTAGGCAGGGCTTGGAAGCAGTGAGAGACTTGGGGTCCTGCTCACCTGGGACTCTGGCTGTGGTCTCCCTGCCTGGGTCTGCCCCTTGCCTCTACCCAGGGGAACTGGTGGGGGTGGGCATGAGCAACAGCAGCCCTCTCACTCCCACCTCACAGGACATCTTGCTGGGCTGATGAGAGCCAGAATGCTTGCAAAAGTGGGGGAAGTTCCCTCCCCGTTTATCATCCAGATCTCTTCCAGGTTTAGAAGGAGGTTGGGAGACACATACAAAGCTACAGCCATCATCTGGTCTGCTCACACTGACGAGCTGCCTCTGTACTCCAGTGCTTGTCCCGTCCTGCCTTGGAATGGGAATGGGACTAGCACTGCCCATATCCTGACTATATCCTGTCCTGGGCATAGCTGGGCACAGCTTTCATGGGATCATTCCAGCCAATGAATGCACAGCCAGGGAGTACTTGAAAGCTACACCTGTTAACTGATCAATGTTGAAAGGGCGGCAGAGACAGCTCAGTAACCATATATGTGTTTCTGAACATTTAATTACTTAATTTTTAAAGATTAATTTAGAACTTGAAAAACATGTACCATTAAACACACAGCACCTCTTAGGAACTTGATGGAATGTAAAACAGATGTCTAAAGAACTGGGGACCAACATTTGAATGGATGTTGACACAAAAACTTGTATTAGTAAAAAGTGACTCTCTTTTGATCTTTTTTCTTTTTGAAACGGAGTTTCACTCTTGTTGCCCAGGCTGGAGTGCATTGGCGCAATCTTGGCTCACCGCAACCTCCGCCTTTAGGGTTCAAGTGATTCTCTTGCCTCAGCCTCCCGAGTAGCTGGGATTACAGGCGCCTGCCACCACGCCCAGCTAATTTTTGTATTTTTAGTAGAGACAGGGTTTCGCCATGTTGGCCAGGCTAGTCTTGAACTCCCGACCTCAGGTGATCCACCCGCCTTGGCCTCCCAAAGTGCTGGGATTAGAGGCGTGAGCCACCGCACCTTGCCTGATCTTTTAAGAGTTCAGTTCTTGGACTTAATGTTGTGTCTAAAAAGGAGGAAAAATATGTGAACAATACACTGCATGTAACACAATGGAATTATCTTATTTGTCAGCATAGAAAGCAAATATTTTCACGTTTACCCTCCAAAAGTCCTGAAAGACACCTGGAACCTCAGCAGCTGAGAGAGAGGGGCAGATTCCCACCTCCCAGGGTACCCTCGCTCCAGAAATGGATGCTGGGTGGAGTAACGTGGAGAGTTTTCCTTTAGTATAGAAAACACCACTTGTTCTTCTCTCTCAGTCTCTCTTGTTTTTGTTTGTTTGGTTTGAGCTCCTATAGTTTAATGTAGTCAAGTTAAGTAAGATTTTACTATGAGGAACTATGAAAATCTGTTAGAAGAATATGCATCGGACTTTGTACAGCTATTTTTTTTTTTTTTCCCTCCAAGTGAAACCTACAGCTAGGTCATTTAAAAGAATATTTAACTCCTGTATCTCTATAGATCTCTGTGTGCATATGAAATTAATCCATATCAGAGACCTGTAACTTAGAGATTCAGCTCCTATCATGCAAATGTGTTTGAAGAAAGATATATATTAGATGATGGCAAGGTGTAGAATTGTGTGGACGGTATTCTACCATTTGCCTTACACACACGCATGCATGCCCACATACACATGCTCTCTTACATATGGAGAATCTCTCTGGAAGGATACACAAGTAACTGGTGTAACTGTAACTTGACTCTGAGAGAGGAACTGGGTGTGGAAGAAAGGAGGGAGGCTTCCAGTTTCTGTCCTCTAATAAACTTTTGAATTCTGTACTACATACATAATCAAATTTAAATGCTTATAACTGGGAAGAAAATAATAGAAAATTACCCAATTATTATTATTATTATTATTATTATTATTATTTTGAGGCGGAGTCTCGCTCTGTCACCGGGGCTGGAGTGCAGTGGCCGGATCTCAGCTCACTGCAAGCTCCGCCTCCCGGATTTACGCCATTCTCCTGCCTCAGCCTCCCGAGTAGCTGGGACTGCAGGCGCCCGCCACCTCACCCGGCTAGTTTTTGTATTTTTAGTAGAGACGAGGTTTCACCGTGTTAGCCAGGATGGTCTCGATCTCCTGACCTCGTGATCCGCCCATCTCGGCCTCCTGAAGTGCTGGGATTACAGGCTTGAGCCACCGCGCCCGGCCCCAATTATTATTATTATTATTTGGAGATGGAGTTTTGCTCTTGTTGCCCAGGCTGGAGTGCAGTGGCACAACCTCAGATCACTGCAATCCCCGCCTCCTGGGTTCAAGCCATTCTCCCGCCTCAGCCTCCCGAGTAGCTGGGATTACAGGCATCCGCCACTACGCCTAGCAAAATTTTTGTATTTTAGTAGAGGGGTTTCATCATGTTGGCCAGGCTGGTCTCCAACTCCTGACCTCAGGTGATCCTCCTGCCTCAGCCTCCCAAAGTGCTGGGACTACAGGCATGACCCACTGTGCCAGGCCAAGAATTACCCAAATACCTTAATGAGGCCTTTATGATATTTATGATTCAGTCTTGATTGGCCTGATAAAACTGGATGCAAACAATTT